>NC_064921.1:739102352-743902352 GCF_023897955.1 Schistocerca gregaria
TTCCGCTCCCGGGATTGGAATGACTCCTTACCCTCTCCCTTAAAACCCACATCCTTTCATTTTTCCCTCTCCTTCCCTCTTTCCTGACGAAGCAACTGCCAGTTGCGAAAGCTCGTAATTCTGTGTGTGTGTTTGTGTGTTTTGTTCATGTGCCTGTCTGCCGGCGCTTTCCCGCTTGGTAAGTCTTGGAATCTTTGTTTTTAATATATATATATATAACTGTAGCAGTCTACTGTTATTATTGAGATAAAAATGAGATGCAAAATCCAATAGTGTCGGTGTAAATCGTTTCCTTTTTTTAAATCTTTGTTCAGAAAGACTTATTTTGTTCAAAAAAAGGTACTTTATTAGGAGAAAAAAATACAAAACATATTACATTAGTAATACTTCAAAGTGTGATATCTCTCGAAACAAAAATTCAAACATAAAGGCAGATTACATTTTAAACAAATGTATCTTGTGTCACTTCGTTTATCATGTTTTTCACATACACCTTCTCTGGGCAGCCTTCTTCTTTAAAGCTCCTGGGATTAGCGAGATAAAGTGGCGCTTGGTTAGGCGTAAGGGATTGTCACCATTAGCCGATCTCCTTCCATGACGTCCCTCTGTTTGCAGTTTGTGGTGAATCTCTAGTATCTCCTTGATAAGTTTCCGTTGAAAATCAGATACTGAAATATTTCGTCCCGTTTGAGTTTTATATAATGCATGCGCATTGAGTAGAGACAGATCCACCAAATGAAAAAATACTTATTTATACCATTTTACAGTTTTTCGTACACATTCTACTGAACTTAGCATCATGTTGCTCCTGTCAACGGCCCCCATATTTTCAGTGTAGCTTACGATGCAAGTTGGTTTTGTTTTTGGTTCATTCGTGGTTCTGTCAATTTTGTCAGTAGCTGTAATTTCACTTGTCTGAAGAGTTGAAAGCATCCTCACTTCCCGCTTGTCCTGCCACTTCAGAGCAAGAAGTTTATCTGGTGACATAAACCGATCTCGCCTTTTCTAAGTGTGTGTGTGTCTATATAAAATAGAAAAAAACTTCCACATGGGAAAAATATATTAAAAACAAAGATTCCAAGACTTAACAAGCGGGAAAGCGCCGGCAGACAGGCACATGAACAAAACACACAAACACACACACAGAATTACTAGCTTTCGCAACCGATGGTTGCTTCTTCAGGAAGGAGAGGGAAAGACGAAAGGATGTGGGTTTTAAGGGAGAGGGTAAGGAGTCATTCCAATCCCGGGAGCGGAAAGACTTCCCTTAGGGGAAAAAAAAGGACAGGTGTACACTCGCACACACACACACACACATATCCATCCGCACATACACAGACACAAGCAGACATATTTAAAGGCAAAGAGTTAAGGGCAGAGATGTCAGTCGAGGCGGAAGTACAGAGGCAAAGAAGTTGTTGAAAGACAGGTGAGGTATGAGCGGCGGCAACTTGAAATTAGCGGAGGTTGAGGCCTGGCGGATATCGAGAAGAGAGGATATACTGAAGGGCGAGTTCCCATCTCCGGAGTTCGGATAGGTTGGTGTTGGTGGGAAGTATCCAGATAACTCGGACGGTGTAACACTGTGCCAAGATGTGCTGGCCGTGCATCAAGGCATGTTTAGCCACAGGGTGATCCTCATTACCAACAAACACTGTCTGCCTGTGTCCATTCATGCGAATGGACAGTTTGTTGCTGGTCATTCCCACATAGAAGGCATCACAGTGCAGGCAGGTCAGTTGGTAAATCACGTGGGTGCTTTCACATGTGGCTCTCCCTTTGATTGTGTACACCTTCCGGGTTACAGGACTGGAGTAGGTGGTGGTGGGAGGGTGCATAGGACAGGTTTTACACCGGGGGCGGTTGCAAGGGTAGGAGCCAGAGGGTAGGGGAGGTGGTTTGGGGATTTCATAGGGATGAACCAAGAGGTTACGAAGGTTAGGTGGACGGCGGAAAGACACTCTTGGTGGAGTGGGGAGGATTTCATGAAGGATGGATCTCATTTCGGGGCAGGATTTTAGGAAGTCGTATCCCTGCTGGAGAGCCACATTCAAGGTCTGATCCAGTCCCGGGAAGTATTCTGTTACAATTGGGGCACTTTTGGGGTTCTTCTGTGAGAGGTTCTGGGTTTGAGGGGATGAGGAAGTGGCTCTGGGTATCTGCTTCTGTACCAGGTTGGGAGGGTAGTTGCGGGATGCGAAAGCTGTTTTCAGGTTGTTGGTGTAATGGTCGAGGGATTCAGGACTGGAGCAGATTCGTTTGCCACGAAGGCCTAGGCTGTAGGGAAGGGACCGTTTGATATGGAATGGGTGGCAGCTGTCATAATGGAGGTACTGTTGCTTGTTGGTGGGTTTGATGTGGACGGATGTGTGCAGCTGGCCATTGGACAGATGGAGGTCAACATCTAGGAAAGTGGCATGGGATTTGGAGTAGGACCAGGTGAATCTGATGGAACCAAAGGAGTTGAGGTTGGAGAGGAAATTCTGGAGTTGTTCTTCACTGTGAGTCCAGATCATGAAGATGTCATCAATAAATCTGTACCAAACTTTGGGTTGGCAGGCTTGGGTAACCAAGAAGGCTTCCTCTAAGCGACCCATAAATAGGTTGGCATACGAGGGGGCCATCCTGGTACCCATGGCTGTTCCCTTTAATTGTTGGTATGTCTGGCCTTCAAAAGTGAAGAAGTTGTGGGTCAGGATGAAGCTGGCTAAGGTGACGAGGAAAGAGGTTTTAGGTAGGGTGGCAGGTGATCGGCGTGAAAGGAAGTGCTCCATTGCAGCGAGGCCCTGGACGTGCGGGATATTTGTGTATAGGGAAGTGGCATCAATGGTTACCAGGATGGTTTCTGGGGGTAACAGACTGGGTACGGATTCCAGGCGTTCGAGAAAGTGGTTGGTGTCTTTGATGAAGGATGGGAGACTGCATGTAATGGGTTGAAGGTGTTGATCTACGTAGGCAGAGATACGTTCTGTGGGGGCTTGGTAACCAGCTACAATGGGGCGGCCAGGATGTTTGGGTTTGTGAATTTTAGGAAGTAGGTAGAACCTATCCGAACTCCGGAGATGGGAACTCGCCCTTCAGTATATCCTCTCTTCTCGATATCCGCCAGGCCTCAACCTCCGCTAATTTCAAGTTGCCGCCGCTCATACCTCATCTGTCTTTCAACAACTTCTTTGCCTCTGTACTTCCGCCTCGACTGACATCTCTGCCCTTAACTCTTTGCCTTTAAATATGTCTGCTTGTGTCTGTGTATGTGCGGATGGATATGTGTGTGTGTGTGTGCGAGTGTACACCTGTCCTTTTTTTTTCCCCTAAGGGAAGTCTTTCCGCTCCCGGGATTGGAATGACTCCTTACCCTCTCCCTTAAAACCCACACCCTTTCATTTTTCCCTCTCCTTCCTTCCTTCCTGACGAAGCAACTGCCAGTTGCGAAAGCTCGTAATTTTGTTGTGTGTGTGTTTGTGTGTTTTGTTCATGTGCCTGTCTGCCGGCGCTTTCCCGCTTGGTAAGTCTTGGAATCTTTATTTTTAATATATATATATATATATATATATATATATATATATATATATATATATATATATATATGCAGTTTGTTCTCACAGTTCCACAGACATTAGTCACTCTGTCATGTAAATAAGAAAATAATGTTGGGCTAGTGGACCAATTGTCAACATACGTGTGACCTTTACCAAGGTAACGTTCAAGTAAAAACAATGCTTCCAGGTATTCCAACATTTACACCAAAGTCAGCTTCTTTTTTTACATCTGTTGTTGCACCCACATAAATATAAAGTCTAGAATATAACCAGTTTCACAATCACATAACCCAAAAAATTTTACACAAAATCTGTGGCGTTTGGAAGGAATGTACTGCTTGAAGAAAACACGACCTTTGAAGAGAACTAAACTTTCATCAATGCACAAATTTTTAAAAGGATAGAAAGCACCTGGAAATACTTTTCTTAAGTAATCCACAATACGACGTAATTTCCAGATTTTGTCATCTCCAGGGTCCTTACTGTTATCAGCAAAATGTAACATTCTTGGCATGATTTGTGCAAACATTGAAGTAGACAGTAACTGATCATTGGTTCAATAACTGTTTATTTCATTTTTTCTCACTTGAGCCATCAGAAAATTTACAGCAAGGAAACAGTAAACTTCATCACTGTTTGTGTTTTTCAATGTCACAGTCTTGATTTTTCACTGACCTCATTGCAGAGGTGTTAATAATATAAATTACATTGTTCAGCTACGTTGCTCACAACTTCTTGGCTAAAAAAAAACTTGGAAGCAGTCGTATACAGTATATAAATTGACAATTTTGCAACCGGAACCACTGCTATCAAAATTATACACTTTAGGGTCCAAATCAGTCTTTCCATCTAAAATCAACTGTTTTGTGTCTCTTAGGAGATTTTTCAGGCATACGCTCAGGCTCTTCTTCGGAATCGGGGAAAGAATCTACGATAACATCAAAATCTGGATCTGCATTTACTGGTTCAAAATTTTTTGGTTCACAAATATTTTTTATATTTGTGGTGACAGATTTATCTGCCAGCTCGTCGTCATCATTATCTGTCCACCCATAATCAGCTGGATTGGGCTTGTTGATGTCCTCGTCATCACTTTGGTTTAGAATACTCAGCAGCTCATCGTATGTAAACTGACAGTAACGTCGCGTCATTTTCTTCGGTAACGCACAGAAACTAGGTAATATAGCAATACGAATGAACTCCACAGAAAGAGAATTCAGCATTCAATAGTCTTTCAGGTATTTCCTAGTATTCCAACAATTAAACTGCATACTTGCGCAACAATTACCTCCGACTCGCTGGCCCGATTGTCGGCATTATAAGGAACTATACGACTGTATCAGGGAACCGGTGTAAGTATTTTTTATAGCAAATAGTATATATACGTCTGGACCACTGAAACGATAAGCATATATTTACGCCTGGAGCAGTGAAAGGGTTAAATATATCACCAGGTGGCATGACTTATCCAGCTGAAAGCCACCATCACAATTAATAAGACCTTGTGCTAAACATATTTCCACCGATTCCTTAATAATTGAATCCCAGAAGGACTTCGTCGAAGCCGAGATTTCCATGACAGAATAATTCATGGAATATCCTGTGGAGATACGATGCTCAACTACGGCTGACTTACTGGGCTGCAAATGGAAAATGTGGCAGTGATGTTCAATGCACCTATCACACACTGTGTGTGTTATCTGACCAATATAGGCTTCGCCACACCAGCGAGGGATTCTGCGGATGCCAGTCTTCCCCTATCCCAGATCATCCTTTGCCAAACTGAATAGAGCACAAGTCTTTGTAGGTGGGTGGAACATTACTTTGACTTGATGTTTTCTTAATATTTCCATCATACAGGAGAAATGCCCTGGACTTAAACTGCTCCTTATCCTCTTGACCACATGGGTGGCCATGTTTCTTTTTTCTCAAAGCTGTGGTGTCCTGATGTGGTGAATATCCATTATCTTTGAACACTGAAGGTAGGTGTTCCAGCTTCTGTGCAAGGCTGTCTCCATCAGACACAAAATGTGCCCGGTGAGCCAATGTTCGAAGAACACCCACAGTTTGTGATGGGTGATGGGAGCTAAACACCTGCAAATACACATCTGCATTTGTGGGCTTACAGAAAACGGAATGCCCCAATGACCCGTCCATTTTGCCTCTGACCAAGATGTCCAGAAATGACAGATAGCCACCCTTCTCCACTTCCATTGTAAATTTAATATTCTCATGGATAAAATTCAGATGCTATAAAATGTGTGACAGTTCACCGTGTGGCCATACGACAAAAGTATCATTCACACATCACCAGAAGACTTTTCATTCAAGTTCTGCTGAATCAAGTGCTCTCTCCTCAAAGTCATCCATAAAAAATATTGCTTCCAGAGCGGACAGGGCTACCCATGGCAACACCTTCAATTTGATCAAAGTATTCACTGTGGAATAAAAAATAAGTTGAGGAAAGGGCATGATGAAATGGTGCTGTTATATCGGCTTTGAACTTACTTCTGATGAGTGACAATGAATAGGTGAGGGGGACCCTAGTGAAGAAAGAGATGATATCGAAGCTTACTAATAAGTCCAACTTGTTGAGTTGAAGTGACTCCAGTCTATTAATAAAGTCACTGGAGTAGCGAATATGATGTGAACACCCTGCAAAAGATCTCACTAAAGATGCAAAATGCCTAGCTAAGTCATTGTTGGAGACCAGTAAGTCAGCCATACTTGAGCATTGTACCTCCACAGAACATTCCATGGATTACTGTGCCATGGAAATACTGGCCCCAATGAGATTCTTCTGGAATTCAATTATTAAGAAATCAGTCGATATATGTTTAGCGCGACATTTTATTAATCATGATGGTGGCTTACAACTGGATAAGGTGTGGGATCCAGTGATATCTTTAATTTATTCTGTAAGAAAACTTATGATCTATGACACATCTAGTGACATTTAATTTTATTCATTTTGACATCAGAATTTTAACTCCATAAATGCACATTATGACAGGGAACTAGCATGTAGTATCTCATTTCACACACGCCTGCGTGCCATATATGGAGCAGGGGGGGGGGGGGGGAGGGGGGGGGGGGCTGGAAGTTCAACTCAGACTACTGTAAATGATGTACCCAACAGGTGCACAGTTGCATTTCACAGTTCTTTACTTTCAATGGTCTAACCCCCCAATACACGTAGTTAATTTGGCCAGTCCACTATTGGTTAACTTTCTATAAGCCTCATTAATAGTTTGCAGGCAAACATCAGTATACTGCTACAATAGTTTACTGTTGAATGTCTATGAGCAGTAAAAATCTAACCCGTAGTTCCTGCAGAATATTATGACATGTATTGAACAGCAACTGCCATTTTTTTCAACACAAGACTTATTTGTGTTACACTTATTTCACAGTTAGATTGATGCACAGATGCTGACCTAACCAACACAGGTTCTTCCTCTGAAAATTGGCTGTGGACTGACTGTCTCCAGACCAAAAATTGAGCCTTTATATATCATCACAAGAATATATACTGAAACTATACATTGTTTGATGTTTAAGTTACAGATATTACAATTAAAACATAACTTATTCAATTAACTGAGTATATCAAAAAATTTCTTCTTTTTAACAGTTTCTTCTACTACAAGGGTTAAGCCTAATTATTTGTTTAAACAATGAAATTAACAATACTTTTGACAAACCTATTAGTTACTTTCGAATTCATTAAGGGCTGGCTTTGCTAACATATATTGAAATAGAGTCAAACAGATACTTTAAGAATACTAGTGGTTGTTCCTAGAAAGGTTTATAATTAGTACAGAATTTATATTTGTTTGTAAGTCAACAATAGAATTTAGGTTACGAAACAATTACTGATTTCACCCTACAACAAAAGATATTAACTAGGTATAGTCACAATAAATCAGGAAATTAATTGCATACACAAAACGAAGCACAAAATTAGATCTGGTACTATATTCTTTAAGACTGAGGGCCAACCTTTCTCTTTTATGAAAATGCAGATTATACTCATGTATGTTATTGGTAATTAGTCAAAAATAAAAAAAAATGTATTTAAGGAGACAGATGTTGTGACGAAGCAAGCTCTTTTTTTGCCATATGCCTCCTTAAATTCGTTTTTTCCCTTTTTACCATTAACATACAAGAATATAATCTGTATTTTCACAAAAGAGAAGGGTTTGCCCTCTGTTGTAAAGGATTTAATACCAGATCTAATTTTGTGCTTAGATTTATGAATGTATTTGATTTTCTAATTTATTTTGGTTATTCCTAGTAAGTAACTTTCATTATAGGATGGAACCAGTAATTGTTTCGTAACTTACATTCTACTGTTGACATATAAACAAATGCAAGTTCTGTAATAACTGTATACATTATTTGGAAGAAGAAATACTAGTAATCTTAAAGTATCTATTTGGCTCTATTCGAAAACATGTTAGTAAAACCAGCTCTGAATTAACAATTTTATCAAAAGTATTGTTTGTGTAACAATACAAGGTGGTCCATTGATCGTGTCCGGGCCAAATATCTCACAAAATAAGCGTCAAACGAAAAAACTACAAAGAACAAAACTTGTCTAGCTTGAAGAGGGAAACCAGATGGCGGTATGGTTGGCCCATAGATGGTGCTGCCTTAGGTCAAACGGATATCAACTGCGTTTTTTTAAAAATAGGAACCCCCATTTTTATTACATATTCGTGTAGTATGTTTTAGTTGGACCACTTTTTTCGCTTGGTGATAGATAGTGCTGTAATAGTCACAAGTAAGAAACTTACGTGATCTGGGGTAACAGGTAGGTTTTTTAAATTAAAATACAGAACATAGGTACATTTGAACATTTTATTTCGGTTGTTCCAATGTGATATATGTACCTTTGTGAACTTATCATTTCTGAGAAAGCATGCTGTTACAGCGTGATTATCTGTAAATACCACATTAATGCAATAAATGCTCAAAATGATGTCCGTCAACCTCAATGCATTTGGCAATATGTGTAACGACATTACTCTCAACAACGAGTAGTTAGCCTTCCGTAATGGTCGCACAATGCGCTGACACATGTTGTCAGGTGTTGTTGGTGGATCACAATCGCAAATATCCTTCAACTTTCCCCACAGAAAGAACTCCAGGGACGTCAGAACCGGTGAACGTGCGGGCCATGGTATGGTGCTTCAACGACCAATCCACCTGTCATGAAATATGCTGTTCAATACCGCTTCAACCACATCGCCACACAGTCATGCAGTGAAACATCTAGTAGTAACATCAATAGAACATTACGTAGGAAATCAGCATACATTGCACCATTTAGATTGCCATCGATAAAATGGGGGGCAATTATTATGCCGGTTTACGTTACCGCTGTTGGTGAATGACACCTCATCGCTAAATAGAACGCATGCAAAAAATCTGCCATCATCCCGTAATTTCTCTTGTGCCCAGTGGCAGAACTGTACAAAATGTTCAAAGCCGCCACCATGCAATTCCTGGTGCATAGAAATACGGTACGGGTGCAATCAATGTTGATATAGCATTCTCAACACCGACGTTTTTGAGATTCCTGATTCTCGCACAATTTATCTGCTACTGATGTGCGCATTAGCCACGACAGCAGCTAAAACACCTACTTGAGCATCATCATTTGTTGCAGGTTTTGGTTGACATTTCACATGTAGCTGAACACTTCCTGTTTCCTTAAATAACGTAACTATCCGTTGAACGGTCCTGACGCTTGGAGGATGATGTCCAGGATACCGAGCAGCATACATAGCACATGCCCATTGGGCATTTTGATCACAATAGCCACACATCAACACGATATCGATCTTTTCTGCAATTGGTAAATGGTTCGTTTTACCATGGGTAATGTATCATGAAGCAAATACCATCCGCACTGGCAGCATATTACGTGATACTACATACTTATACGTTTGTGACTATTACAGCGCCATCTGTCACAAAGCATAAATAGTGGTCCAACTAAAACATTCATATTTTTTTATATATTACACAAATATGTAATAAAAATGGGTGTTCCTATTTTTTAAAAATGCAGTTGATATCCGTTTGACTTGTGGCAGCGCCATCTAGCGGGCCAACCATAGTGCCATCTGGTTTCCCCCTTCAAGCTAGATGAGTTTCGTTCTTTGTAGTTTTTTTCATTTGATACTTATTTCATGAGATATTTGGCCCAGTCAATATCAATGGACCACCATGTATATGTTAATTTCATGATTTAAACAAATAATTCAGCCTAAACCTTGTAGGAGAAGAAACTGTTAAAAGGAACGAATTTTTCAATGTATTCAGTTAATCGAATGAGTTAAGTTTTAATTTTAATTTCTGTAAATTTAACTTTAAACAATGAGTAGTTTCAGTACCTATTACTGTGATGATATATAAGGGCCCCATTTTTTATCATGAGACAGTCGGTCCATGGCCAAGTTTCTGATGAGTAACCTGTGCTGGTTAAACAACAATGCTTCAATTTAAATGTAAAATAAGTGTTAAACAATTAGGCCACTTGTAAAAACAGTGACAGTGTCTGCTTCATAAGTACTTGATTATTCTTGAAGAACTGTGAACTTTGTGGTTAGGTTTTACTGCTCATAGCTGTTCAACAGCAAACTATCCTAGTAGTATGTGGAGTTTTGCCTGTGAACTATTAAGGAGGCTTATGGAAAGTTTAAACAATAGTGTAGTGGCCATATAGCAGTATATTATTGGGGGGTTGTGAACAGTGAAATTAAAGTACTATGAAACACAACTGTGCACCTGCTTGCTACATAATTCGCAGTAGTCAGTGTGGGAATCCACAACCCATTTTTTCAGCCAATGTAGCAATGCAGTATGTCTACACCAAGGACAATCATCAATCAAAGAATAAATAAAAGCAGGTGGAAACGCTACAATGGCAAAACAAGAGAGGAAGTAAAAACATCCCAGCTTGCTTCGTCACAACCTGAAGATGGCTTAATGGTCATCAGACAAAATATCATGGCAAGAAATTGACATTATTTGGCTGCAAGCCTGAACTTCATGGAATGATAATAACCATCTAAATGTACAAAAAGAAACCAATTTGCACATTTGTTTGGGTTCCATATTACACTGTAAATCATCCTATTTTCTACAGTCACTTAGAAAGCAGTCCATTTTCTGATTTTTGTCAGTCAAGCACTTTTTCTAGCCATCCTTATGTTATAGTACTTATTTCTTTATCATTAGCAACTCCTTAAGGGGTCCTCACTTGCACAGTATTTATTGCACAATACTGCCTGAGAGTAGTATTGACAGTTTGCACAATCTATTGAAGGACACTGTAGGAGCTTAAAAATATTGACACTCAGTACATTGTGCCATATATAGGACCATGTAGGGGAGCTATTGCACAATACATGGTAGTTCCTGTGGAGACTTTTTAATTTGTGGATGTGAACAACTGATTCAGCAACACCATATGAATATGAATACCCTAGGAAAGACAGAATAAGAAATCACCTACTGAAGGACATTCATGTGAGTAGTTCGATTACATACTAATCGTTATTAGCTGTAGAAACATTCAGCAAAAGTTTATTATTATTTATTACAGAAATACATAACAAATGGTTCAAACGGCTCTGAGCACTATGGGACTTGTCATCAGTCCCCTAGAACTTAGAACTACTTAAACCTAACCAACCTTACGACATCACACACATCCATGCCCGAGACAGGATTCGAACTTGCGACCGTAGCAGTCGCGCGGTTCCAGACTGTAGCGCCTACAACCGCTCGGCCACTCAGGCCGGCGAAATACACTCCTGGAAATTGAAATAAGAACACCGTGAATTCATTGTCCCAGGAAGGGGAAACTTTATTGACACATTCCTGGGGTCAGATACATCACATGATCACACTGACAGAACCACAGGCACATAGACACAGGCAACAGAGCATGCACAATGTCGGCACTAGTACAGTGTATATCCACCTTTCGCAGCAATGCAGGCTGCTATTCTTCCATGGAGATGATCATAAAGATGATGGATGCAGTCCTGTGGAACGGCTTGCCATGCCATTTCCACCTGGCGCCTCAGTTGGACCAGCGTTCATGCTGGACGTACAGACCGTGTGAGACGACGCTTCATCCAGTCCCAAACATGCTCAATGGGGGACAGATCCGGAGATCTTGCTGGCCAGGGTAGTTGACTTACACCTTCTAGAGCACGTTGGGTGGCACGGGATACATGCGGACGTGCATTGTCCTGTTGGAACAGCAAGTTCCCTTGAAGGTCTAGGAATGGTAGAACGATGGGTTCGATGACGGTTTGGATGTACCGTGCACTATTCAGTGTCCCCTCGACGATCACCAGAGGTGTACGGCCAGTGTAGGAGATCGCTCCCCACACCATGATGCCGGATGTTGGCCCTGTGTGCCTTGGTCGTATGCAGTCCTGATTGTGGCGCTCACCTGCACGGCGCCAAACACGCATACGACCATCATTGGCACCAAGGCAGAAGCGACTCAAATCGCTGAAGACGACACGTCTCCATTCGTCCCTCCATTCACGCCTGTCATGACACCACTGGAGGCGGGCTGCACGATGTTGGGGCGTGAGCGGAAGACGGCCTAACGGTGTGCGGGACCATAGCCCAGCTTCATGGAGACGGTTACGAATGGTCCTCGCTGATACCCCAGGAGCAGCAATGTCCCTAATTTGCTGGGAAGTGGCGGTGCGATCCCCTACGGCACTGCGTAGGATCCTACAGTCTTGGCGTGCATCCGTGCGTCGCTGCGGTCCGGTCCCAGGTCGACGGGCAAGTGCACCTTCCGCCGACCACTGGCGACAACATCGATGTACTGTGGAGACCTCACGCCCCACGTGTTGAGCAATTCGGCGGTACGTCCACCCGGCCTCCCGCATGCCCACTATACGCCCTCGCTCAAAGTCCGTCAACTGCACATACGGTTCACGTCCACGCTGTCGCGGCATGCTACCAGTGTTAAAGACTGCGATGGAGCTCCGTATGCCACGGCAAATTGGCTGACACTGACGGCGGCGGTGCACAAATGCTGCGCAGCTAGCGCCATTTGACGGCCAACACCGCGGTTCCTGGTGTGTCCGCTGTGCCGTGCGTTTGATCATTGCTTGTACAGCCCTCTCGCAGTGTCCGGAGCAAGTATGGTGGATCTGACACACCGGTGTCAATGTGTTCTTTTTTCCATTTCCAGGAGTGTACATAACAGTACTAACACTACTTACCTGCCTATCTGCTACGATAATGTATCTTACTCTTTTCAGTTTTATAGATTTTTCCAGCATCGAGGAAAGTGAAATCTGATGACACCTATGGTGTCCTCAAAGTCTATCAAGAAAGGTACCCACCAGCTACAAACAATAATTTGTCAAGTGCTTCAAGCATTTCACACATTGTAAAACAAGGTACTACCCTATATTTTGCAAATTTGCCTCTTGTGTTTTCATAATGGCATTCAGTATTTGTGAACATTGTGACTGAAATTACAATAGACACAAGTTCCACATCATCAAATGCTGACATGTTCACTTCAAAGGCAGAGTTCTAACAGATGTAACACAGGCACAAATATTGCACAATAATGTTTAGCCATTCTTGGTACTTTTCGCAATTTGCTCACACAATATAATTGGAGCGAGGGCCCCTTAATACAATACCTCTTGTCATTATTACCTTTCGTTAGACATTTTAACAATCACACGTACATGTAAGATGATGCACACACAAATGTATTCTTACTCAAGAAACTTGCACAGCTTTTAAGAGAGTGTTGATATTTTTGCTCTCCATAATCTTCTTTTTAGAAATTAAGCACTCATCACATTTGCATACTTGTGCTTCATGGGCCCTCTTTCAGATGATAAATTCTCACTTTCTACTAAACCATTTCTTATTGATAATTCCCACTAAATCAGTTTACAATTGGAGAAAATGTTATTTTAGACATTACTAGCAAACTGGCCTGGCTTTGCACGAGTAGCATTATGCATCCACTGTCAGACAACTTGACTGCCATAGCGTAATTTGTCTGCTAGTAATGAATAAAATTATTCAGAGAACAAGTGAATATCATCAGCACACACCAAGAAAGTTGTCTGGAGGTGTGAATGTGTGTGTTCCATAAGGAACAGGCATCTGGAGTGACATCTCATGGCAGTGATGGGAGCACATCATTTTGTAAGTAGTATCTTTAAAACCAATGTAAACGTTTGATGCATATCATGGTTTGTGTGTGTGTGTGTGTGTGTGTGTGTGTGTGTGTGTGTGTGTGTGTGTGTGTGCATTAGAGGCTGGTTGAGGTGGCGAAAAGAAAATAAAAACACGATGGTTAGTGTTACAGCACACTTCTTGTGAAGCCTTAGAATGCACTGTGGTGCATTGGTGAGACTCATGGCAACAATTCTTAGTCATGGACTCTTTACAGCAGACTTCTTTGCTGTGCTATGCAAAGAATCATGCCCACATCTAGGTTTTTTTCAAGGAAAGCAAAGAGCTGAAAGTTGGGTCATTTCCTGCGTTGTTGAAAGAACATTCTGCACATAAACAAAGCACAGTTGCTGAAGTAGTTTTTCTGAAAATGTTTTACTTGAGGCACAACAAATAAAACACCACATATTTTGGATTCTCATATTTTTTCACTTTGCAGTTGTTCTAAGATGACTGCAGAAAATACTGGTTTAAAATATTTGACTGTTTTAAACTGTAAGTCACACTTCTGTGATGAGGTACATCTTTTTGTTATTGGTCATATTTATTAGAATACCTCAAACTAGAGTAACTCCTTGGCCATTGTTAGAGTAATTTGCAGTGAATTTAGAGCAATTGCTAGTGCGAGGGAAGGAAAAATTTGTAGTCTGGAACTGCTGTCATATTTCAAAATGTCTTCCTGAACCATCTGTAGATGTATTTTGAACTCGTGTATTCATCTGCAGGAAATATCTGTATCTCATTCAAGAATGTCGTGCCCATGTCCTTACAATCTTTAAAAGGTCTAAATCTCTTTCTCGCCAGTGAACATTCATTTACCAGTCTTCTTTATAATTTGAAACTGTCCAAACAAATAATAGACTATCTTTTGCCCCAGCATGCAGAGAATCATGTTCGTATCTTTGTTTGACTTGAGGAAAGCAGAAAGGTGAAAGTTTAGTCATATGCTTTGCTGCTTTACAATTTACTTTATAAACACAAAGCAAAGTTGCATCCAATGCTATGTTTTACTTTATGTAGAAAATCAATTGGGTGTCGCTTGGGAAACTGGCATGTTCCTAAACAGTTTCCCAAATGGAAAATGGGATACTGTAGTGTAACATGGAATCTACCATGTTCCATTTCTGTTGAATCTCCACATCATTACGAGGTGACTGCTAGAGTGAAAAAAAGGGACCCAGCTGGGATTCAATTCCACAACATTTCGGTTTCCAGCCAGACACTTGACAGCTACACCACCACAACAGATGAAAACTGGGTCAAACTTTCCACTATCTCAAGTCACTTTTCCTCTTTTGAGTTATGGCAGCTGCTCACTAGGTGGCAATGGTGTCATTTTCACAACTTAACTTTAATTCATCATAACTCAGACAATTTCTAACAAATGTTTACAAATGATACACAAAACCCTTCAATGCAAATTGGTGTACCTATTAGTCAAAACTGGATCAAAATCCCTATAACAATTCCTGAGATTAGGCGGCACACACAGATGGATGTGAGGAGGCGGCTACAATTTATAAATACAGAGATCATAACCTAAATCAAATGATTTTTTTGTTGTATCGTGACAATTACTGCATTTTCTGTTACCTATGGATAGCACGCAAACATCTCAAAAATGAGATTGACAGGAAGTGCAAAATGGCAAAGCAGGGATGGCCAGAGGGCAAATGTAAGGATGTGGAGGCATTTATCACTAGGGGTAAGACAGATATTGCCTATAGGAAAACTAAAAAGACCTTTGGAGAGAAGAGAACCACTTGTATGAATATCAAGAGCTCAGATGGAAAACCAGTTATAAGCAAAGAAGGGAAAGCAGAAAGGTGGAAGGAGTACATAGAGGGTCTATACAAGGGCGATGTACTGCAGGGCAATATTATGGAAATGGAAGAGGATGTAGATGAAGATGAAATGGGAGATATGATACTGCATGAAGAATTTGACAGAGCACTGAAAGACCCAAGTTGAAACAAGGCCCTGGGATAGACAACATTCCATTAGAACTACTGATAGCCTTAGGAGGGCCAGCCTTGACAAAACTAAGCAAGATGTTTGAGACAGGCAAAATACCATCAGACTTCAAGAAGAATATAGTAATTCCAGTCCCAAAGAAAGCAGGTGTTGACAGGTGTGAAAATTACTGAACTATCAGTTTAATAAGTCATGGCTGCAAAATACTAACAGGAGTTCTTTACAGATGAATGGAAAACTGGTGGAAGTCAACCTTGGGGAGCATCAGTTTGGATACCGTAGAAATGTTGGAACACGTGAGGCAATACTGATCCTATGGCTTATCTTAGAAGATAGATTAAGGAAAGGCAAACCTACAATTCAAGCATTTATAGACTTAGAGAAAGCTTTTGACAACATTGACTGGAATATTCTCTATGAAATTTTAAAGGTGACGGGGGTCAAATACAGGGAACGAAAGACTATTTACAATTTGCACAAAAACCAGATGACAGTTATAAGAGTCAGAGGGCATGAAAGGGAAGCAGTGGTTGGAAAGGGAGTGAGACAGGGTTGTAGACTATCCCCAATGTTATTCAATCTGTTTATAAAGCAAGCAGTAAAGGAAACAAAAGAATAATTTGAAGTAGGAAGAAGAAATTAAAACTTTGAGGTTTGCCAATGACATTGTAATTCTGGCAGATCTTGAAAGGAGGATATAAGATGAACATCAACAAAAGCAAAACAAAGATAATGGAATGTAGTTAAATTAAATCAGGTGATACCGAGGGAATTATATTACGAAATGAGACACTTAAAGTAGTAGATGAGTTTTGTTATTTGGGGAGAAAATAGCTGATGATGGTCAAAGTGGAGAGGATATAAAATGTAGACAGGCAGTGGCAAGGAAAGTGTTTCTGAAGAAGAGAAATTTGTTAACATCGAGTATAGATTTAAGTGTCAGGAAGTCTTTTCTGAAAATATTTGTATGGAGTGTAGCCATGTATGGAAGTGAAACATGGACGATAAACAGTTTAGACAAGAAGAGAATAGAGGCTTTTGAAATGTGGTGCTACCGAAGAATGCTGAAGATTAGATGGATAGATCACATAACTAATGATGAGGTATTGAACAGAATTGGGGAAAAGAGGAATTTGTGGCACAATTTGACTAGAAGAAGGGATTGGTTGGTAGGACATGTTCTGAGGCATCAAGGGATCACCAATTTAGTACTGGAGAGCAGTGTGGGGGTAAAAATCATAGAGGGAAACGAAAATATGAATACACTAAGCAGATTCAGACAGATGTAGGTTGCAGTACCTACTTTGAGATAAAGAAGCTTGCACATGATAGGGTAGAGCTGCATCAAACCAGTCTCTGGACTGAAAACAACAACAACAACAACAACAACAACAACACGCCTCAATAAAACTTTGTGGTCTTTAATGCTTATGATTTCATCTCACTAAAGATCAATAGACATATTCGAACACATAACTGTATTATTGCTTCAGTGATGGTAGTAATTTATATAAGGAACATAAAAGTTATAGCTCAGGTTTCTTACCTTCTCTAACATTCATCTCACTTTGACCAACATACATATTGAGCAGTTCAGGTCCTTTCACGGAAAGGAAGTTAAGGCTGCATTCAGTGGCAATAGCTTTGGCAAGCAGGGTCTTGCCAGTTCCAGGTGGACCAAACAACAACAGTCCTGCCGGCATAAAATAAAATGACAATGTTTGTATTTATTTCAAACTCTAACAGAATGCTTCTTTAAAATTTCAGTGCTCTGAGTAAATCATTCTTAAATAGTTCACAGCCTTCATTGCTTACAGTCAACAATAAAGTTTGACAGTCTCCAGGTGCGACCTACTTGGGGAAAAAATTGTGTAACTAATGTCAACAACACAATCAGATGAAATAAACTAGAATATTTTGCTTGATCAAAAGGAAATGAATATAGACCACTGCCATTTTTCTTTATTTGATTTCCAGTTATTACGTCATCATTATATAACTATATATAAATATGATACCTATATAAAATACTAGGATTCTTCTTCTTTCTTCTTTTAGTGTTCGACCCTGAGGTTGGTTTGCAGCAGAGCGCCATTCCTCTCTTCTGTTTGCTTTCCTCTTCATTTCCACATATGTGTTACATCCAACGTCATTCATGATCTGTTGCATGTATGATATCCTTGGTCGCCCCCGCCGATTCCTTCCCTCAATAACTCCTTCTGCTATTGTTCCAATGATATTATTGTGTCGTAGGATGTGCCCTACAAGTTTGTCTCTTCTTGTTTGGATGTGCCTCCACAGAGATCTGGTTTCCTGTACTCTTCTAAGCACCTCTTCATTTGTTACTTTGTCTGTCCAGCTGATCTTCATCATCCTTCTATAGCACCACATCTCCAGGGCCTCTAGCCGTCTTCTCTCTGCTCTTCCAACTGTCCAAGTTTCACATCCATATAGGGCCACACTCCAAACGAAACCTTTCATGATGCGTTTCCTTATTTTCAGACTGATGTTGTTGCTGGTGAGTAAGTTCCTTCTCCGATTAAATGCAATTTTGGCCTTTTGTATTCTGGTCGCAATTTCTTTCCGGCTTCTACCATCCCTTGTGATTTTGCTTCCCAGGTAAGTAAATTCCTGTATCACTTCCAGCTCCTCTCTTCCAATTCTAATTCTCAGAGGTTCATATTCTGCTCCTGTACTGCATACCATCACTTTAGTCTTTTTCTTGTTTATTCTCATTCCATACTGATTGTATAGAATTTTTTCCGTTGTTCTGAGGACTTCCTCTAGATCTTCTTCTGTCTCCGTGACTATAGCAATATCATCTGCATAACGTACCATGTCTATCTTCTGCCCATTAATTTTGATCCCCACCTCAGTAGTTTCTCGAACTTGGTCTATAGCTTCCTGGATGTAAGCATTGAATATAAGAGGAGAGAGAGCACATCCTTGTCTTACCCCTTTTCTAATATTTGCTTGTTGTTCCTGGTGACAGTTCCTAATCACTGCCACCTCATTCTTATAGAAACTGAGTATCACGCGGATGTCTTTGTACTTTATTCCAATTTTCCTCAGCACTCTGAACATCTCTTGCCAGATAACGTTATCAAATGCCTTTTCCATATCTATAAAGGCAATATAAGTTGGTTTATTTTTCTGTAATTGCTTTTCGATAATGAGTCTTAGTGCCAGAATCGCCTCTCTTGTTCCCAATCCCCTTCTGAAACCAAACTGATCTTCACTCAGCATATCCTCCACCTTCTCTTCAATTCTCTTCAGAACTACTTTTATGAGAATTTTTGATGCATGTGATATTAGGCTAAGAGTTCGGTGCTGTTCACATTTTGTAGCTGCTGCCTTCTTTGGTATAGGAACAATGATACATTTCTGGAAGTCTGTCGGTATCTCTCCTGTGTTATAGATGGACCTAATAAGTTTAAGCAGTATCATTTTCATGCCGTCACCAGCATTCTTTATTAGTTCTGCAGGGATGT
This sequence comes from Schistocerca gregaria, assembly GCF_023897955.1. Taxonomy (NCBI): domain Eukaryota; kingdom Metazoa; phylum Arthropoda; class Insecta; order Orthoptera; family Acrididae; genus Schistocerca; species Schistocerca gregaria. Next base: position 739,121,611 of record NC_064921.1, read on the forward strand.
CATCAATACCCGTTGCTTTGTTGTCCTGTAGTTCTTTTAGAGCTCTGTCAAATTCTTCTTGCAGAATGTCATCTCCCTTGTCATCTTCGTCTACTTCCTCTTCTCTTCCTATTACTTCCTCCGAAAGAGGTGTTCCAGCATACAACTCCTCTATGTATTCTTTCCATCTCTTCAGCATGTCTTCACCATACAGCATTTTCCCCTCTTTATTTTCTATTGTGCCTGAGAGTACTGTTTTACGTTTGTTAAAAAAAAAAACCAGTAAACCATACCAGGATTAGACAGTTAATATTATACAGTATATTTACACACAGTACTGTTTTTATGCTGTTGGTTATTAACATTTCAGTAAGACAGCACTTCTGCATCCACAACACTTATCAGTAGCACACAATTTCTTGAACACAAACAGGATCTTTAATCATCTCTATGTTTCTATAATAACTGTATTGGTTGTGATGATGAGTACTGAAGCCAGGAAAAGTTTTTCATGTCACCATCCTACGATGAACCTTTCAATTTACCAAACAACATGATTTTCATTGACGTCACAAAAACTCATCAGCTAAAACTTATCTGAACTCTTTCGCTTATCCGCTTTTATGTTGTGATGTTTTCATGTTATGTTTAGCTAAACTGGATATTGTTAGAGCTCACACAGGGGAAAAAGTTACCCATAGTGAAAAATTTATTTGCCACCTTTGCCCTTCATTCCCATTATCATTAGAGACCTGTATTTCTGTCCTCACTTGGCCCCAGGATTTTGTCTCTCATCTATTTCTTCTTTCACGTCTAGCAGTGGTTTGTTAATGTGAAAAATGCAAAGTCTCATTATCAGTTTGAGTACATGTTAAGTTGTAGTTCCCCTATAATTACCTGGGTAAACAAGTTCAAAAGTCAAGAGGAGGGCAACGCCATACCAACTTCAACATGATTGTGCTTAATAAAATACTGTTGGATTCAAATCAAATAACTCCACATGGTATCATGGGACTGAATGCTGACTATTAATGCCATTTCCTAAGAAAGGAAAAAAAAGTGAATTAAGTTCATTTGCATTACAATTAACTTTGTTTCCTGCTTGAATTCAGAAAACCCATTTGAAGCTGAAATGCATTAAAAAAGATTTCTTAAAAATTTTGATAGTGTTACAGCTGTACGCTTATAAGAAGGCAGGTGGTGGGGCGATGCGCAATGACAAGGAGCAGTGTACCACATGACGATCCAGCCAATAGTGTCATTCTGCCGCATCTGCCTGTAGCATGCACTTCGGGATGTGTGTAGAATATTTAGCAATGATTTCATGTCAGCTGAGGAAAGATTAGGCTACTTAGCCTCAATGGCTGGAGCGTGACATGTGGGACAGAGACAGACAGCACACTGGTGATGATGTAAAGCATTCTCTGTATCTCTCTATGCAGAACGTATCATCACACATCATACAGTTGCCTTCTAATGTGCAGACCACTATAACAACTGAATAAAGGGAACCAAGCTTTGTTTTCTTGGCTTTATATTTTGTAGTTGGTATAAAATAACATAATTTAGAGTACTTCAGAGTGCCACACTCTTTCTTCCACATTAGTTTTTGTTTAGCAGTCTGATCAAATCATTCAATGTATAATTACAGAATCCCTGCATTAAGAGAAGGCCTCCAACTGAGTTCCATATTGCCACTCTTTCATGGTTATTATACATATTTAGTGCAGCACAGCATATATCATTGTACAATGTTAGATATCTCATTTACAGACTGCAAAACTAGTTAAAAGTTTATCTTTTACCTTTTCATCAGTAGACATTTCTAAGGATTGTGGCCAATATCAGAATTTGGTGAGCAAATTGCATGCTGCCTAAAAATAGCTAGAAGCCACTTTGATAACAGACAACTAGCGTCCTACAGTCACAAGTGATGGAACTGCAGACTTTTCTCCAATTGTTATGAGCACAACTCCTAGCTTGTCACTTTCTCCTCACACTGTGATGTCCACACAGCACAGGCAATCTGACACCAAATTGTTAGTTAATGGTGGTGATGCGAGAGATTAATGCATATAGGGAGGCACAGATGAATAAAAGAGGACAGGAAATGGATAGTACTGTCAAAACTATGTTATAGCACAGAATATAATGTGACACGAAGAGTGAGACAAAGGTTCATCTTCCAGCACATTGCCCAGTATTGGAAGCACCAGTATAATGCCAGTGAAAAAGCCCTTCAAGAAACAAGATCAGTATGTATCTCTGTCTAGAGTTCTCCTCTGGTGTATAAAGGTGGCTATTCAGCCGCCTAGTGGATGTATTGAGTCCTGCCAGGGTGAAGTGGTTAGATGTGAAAGTAGTTTTGGGTGTGTGCCACGGTGGAATGGTTAGATGTGAAAGTAGCTTTGGGTGTGATCCTAGGAAATATTATAAATCTTTACTGTTGGCAACATCCATAAATGATCTGGTGGATGATGCTGGGAACTCCAAAGGCTGTTTCCAGATTCTGCTGCTGCTGTACCCAAGGAGATGGCTGCAGTGTATGGATGGTGCCTGGTGACCCAGCACACATGGCACACAGCATTGGCCTGAAGGTTGCCGTCCCACCAGATGCCTCCAGCTGACGCAGCTCAATATTACTGTGACATCCTCTTCAGTAAAGAGGGTGCCAAAATCACCAGACACAGTCAGCTCTGTCTCATATCTGTGAAGCCATGTGACAATTCTTCTCAGAGAATAGGAGAGTGTCTTACATTACTTCCATGAAGCATCTTTTCTCGGTTGTTCATGTTTCCTTGTTTGCTTGCTAGTAAAAATAAACTTATAGTGTTCAATGTTACCTGGGTACCTTCTTGTTTTCTGTGTGCACCATTCCATAACAGGATACTTTAGTTGGCAACGAGGATCAACTCTTCCATCACTCTTGGCCGCCTCAGGCCCCACAGGTCCCAGACCATCAGCATTGGCCCACAGTCCCCAATCTCTTGGCCTATCACTTACTCACACCCAGCACTGTCCCCACAGGCTCCTCCACCACATCGCTCACTGCTGTGGCCCTATAGTTCCGATGTCACCAACTACAGCATCCACAGTTCCTGTTGCTCCTGCCATGGCGGCCCAGATGCATCTCGATGTGGCTCCTCTGCCTGCCCATGCATCGCCTCCACCTATTGATGTGGTAACTGCACCTGCTCTGGCGCCCACCGATGTAGCACCTACCGACACAGAACCACCCATTCTGAATGAAGTAGTAACTCTGCCAGCTACAGGGGTGGCACCTCTGCTAAGTGTGGTGCCTTCATGTGGCATGGCACGTCCACAAGGCGCAGCACCTCCACACGCCGCGGCACCTTAACACGGCATGTTGTCTCTGCACCTCTACATGGCGTGGCATCTCTATTGGGTGCAACAACTGCACCTCTGCCTGGCACGCCACCTCTGCTGCTGCTGCTTTGTACCACTAACTCCAGCATTGCAGCTGGCCCAGTGGATGTAACTCTCCATCCAACCTGTTCCTGACCTTCCAAGCTCTTGACACCTGTCCATTCCATGCTCTTCCTTGCTCTACTGACACCATGGCTCAGTTTTTTTCTGTTTCCACAACCCTGGACCTGTCTCTTACTGACAAGTCTTCTGTTGCTCCACCTTTGGTATGGCCCCACCTAGCACCACCCTCTGCCAGTTGCCACCCTCAGTCGTCCTTCCTCGCGCCTCTCACTGGTGGCCTCATGGAATTTCCTGTGCCTTCTGTATGTCACTCGTAAAGTTCTGCTTCCTGCCTGTTGCCTATGTTCCACCAATGTCCTTGGCTCTCCACTTCTGCCCTCAGATGTTTGCTTTCTCTCATGCACTAGGTTTTCCTTTAGTTTGGAGCAAAGTAGCAGGTTTAAATCAAAGGTGATGTCAATTACATGATGCTCTTAGATGCTGTTTTCTTGACTTGCCCTGTCAACGGAGAACCGTTGGGCCTCCTACGTACATTGGGAACATACTTTACAAAGGACTATTCACAGGAATCAGTTGTTCACGAAGCAGCAGCTACAAATCAGAGTGTATGTGACACACTTTTGGGGAGGTTTGTTTAAGTTAAACAACTCAGTAGAAAGTTATGTGCAGCATAGCATTTGGAAAACATCTGATCATCTGTATCTGTTATGAAGGCAAATATAGATCCGTGTAGGCTGGAAAAAAAAAAGGTAAACCTAACTGTAGAGGGATGATGGACGAGGATGGGCTGTCAGGATGTGCCATATTAAAACTTGTCTGAGTTTCCCAACTGATTAATTATTTCCAGTTAAAGTGCCCCTGTTCCTCTCAGTCTGCATTATTGGGTCCCACAATGCTGAGGACACCACTTCGCTGTCTGTGAAACAGCTTCGCGTGGAATCACTGCCTCAGCAACCCGTGCAACACCCTACTGTGTGTGTCGGCCTTGTATGGCCACAGAGTTGTGACGACATCAGGCAGTCGGCTCAGCAGTCTCAATCTGCCGCCCTCGCCTGGGGATGCCTCTGGCGTGTGTTGGGAGCCAACAAGACTACCAGCAGTAGCAAGCCGTGGCGTGGCCCACCGCTGGTTGGCTGCAGACCCCGTGTTGGCCTCAAAGGGTCAAACTAGCGACCTGCTGTGGACTGGAATGCTAGTGCCCTATCTGCTGCTGCATGTAGCCGGAGGTGGGACACGCCCCGCCAACCAGGTGAGCTGTCACACTTGAAAGCCCGTTGTTAGTGAACCGGTGCCTATTTATACACGGCTGTGTGTGTCTGTTTTGCTAACGCACCACTATAAGTCATGTACTCATAACAGATGGGTTGGGCCAGTGGGACCCTTCTGCCTGTAACTCGCACTATGCAAATCACTGCATTTACTCTTTTCAGCAGGTCTACAGCCCTGTGGCCTCCATTCTACTTCGCAACCGCTGGTAGCGTAACTTACTGTCAAACAGGCCAGAGACTGGCTGTAACTTGTGTGCTCCAAAATATGGCACCTGAAGGTAACTTTTTCCCCATCTTAAACAGTGGTGCTGCTACATAACAATATACCTGTTATGAAGGTAAATATAGATCCATGTAGGATGGGAAAAGAAAAGACAAGCATAAGAATAGAATTTCAGTAATTTGATAATGAGATAAAAACACGCGATCTAGTGTTATGACTGAAGGTAAGTGTCAAAGATGAGACATAAATAGTAACTTGATGTTTCTATCAACCACTAACATCGAGTAATACAGTAGTGGAAAACTCCAAAGAGAGCTTGGAAATTTCATCAGCTGTAATTCTCTGGTAATATGTTTAGTGATAACAGGAAATTTCACTTTGTCAGCTATTGAATAGGGGATACATACATTTATCAAGGAAAAAGATTCTTGTGACACTGTACTAAATGTGTTATATAAAAACGGAGGGAGGAGGGAGGGAGGGAGGGAGGGAGGGAGGGAGGGAGGGAGGGAGGGAGGGAGGGAGGGAGGGAGGGAGGGAGGGAGGGAGGGAGGGAGGGAGGGAGGGAGGGAGGGAGGGAGGGAGGGAGGGAGGGAGGAGGGAGGGAGGGAGGGAGGGGAGGGAGGGAGGGAGGGAGGGAGGGAGGAGGGAGGGAGGGAGGGAGGGAGGGAGGGAGGGAGGAGGGGAGGGAGGGAGGGAGGGAGGGAGGGAGGGAGGGAGGGAGGAGGGAGGGAGGGAGGGAGGGCGGGAGGAGGGAGGGGGAGGGAGGAGGAGGGAGGGAGGGAGGGAGGGAGGGAGGGAGGGAGGGGAGGGAGGGAGGGAGGGAGGGAGGGAGGTGAGGGAGGGAGGGAGGGAGGGAGGGAGGGAGGGAGGGAGGGAGGGAGGGAGGGAGGGAGGGAGGGGAGGGAGGAGGGAGGGAGGGAGGGAGGGAGGGAGGGAGGGAGGGAGGTGAGGGAGGGAGGGAGGGAGGGAGGAGAGGGCGAGGGAGGGAGGGAGGGAGGGAGGGAGGGAGGGAGGGAGGGAGGGGAGGGCGGGCGGGAGGGAGGGCGGGACGGGAGGGAGGGAGGGAGGGAGGGAGGGAGGAGGGCGGCGGGAGGGCGGGAGGGCGGGCGGCGGAGCGGAGGGCGGAGGGAGGGCGGGCGGGAGGGCGGGAGGGAGGGCGGGCGGGCGGGCGGCGGGAGGGCGGAGGGAGGGCGGCGGAGGCGGGCGGGCGGGCTGGGAGGGCGGGGCGGAGGGCGGGCGGGCGGGCGGGAGGGAGGGCAGCGAATGACTCACATTCTCTGCCAGGGTTTCTGCTACCTCTCATCATGCCTTGAAATGTGAATGTCCTACTCACTATCCTTCCCACCCCTCCTGCAGTGGTAGTCCACCACCCTACAAATCTATCAATATCTTTATCCATCACAACACAATCACTTGTCCCAACTGCTTGCCTCATATCTTATATCCATGTAACAGACCTAGATGCAAGGACTGTCTCATACATCCTCCCATCACCACCTACTCCAATCCAGTCACAAACATCACCTATCCCATCATAAGCAGGGCTACCTATGAGTGATCTACAAGCTAAGCTGTAACTACTGTGACCTTCATTAGTCACTGGCCTACACCCAACTATCCCGTAACTTGTTCTCACTCCAGCACTGCACAGCCCCCTATTCCAGTAATGCACCCACATTCTTTTTACTTCTCTCCTGTTGTGCTGCCCCCACCTCTCCCCTGCCCTTCGTCTAACCTCCCAACTGCACCTAGCTGCCTTACCCTCTCTCCACTTCTCACAAGAAGCATTTTACCGTGTCTCCCACCACCACCCTGCTTTTCTTCTCCCTATCTGCCCCAACCTCTTCCTCACCCCCAACACCAGATTTCTTCTCCCATCACACGCTGCTGCTTGCAACCTGACCTTGGCAGCCAGAGATTCTGGCCGTGTGTGTGTGTGGGGGGGGGGGGGGGTCTTAAATTCCGATGAAGGCATTTTTGGCTGAAAGAGTATTTGTTTGACAGTCTTTCTGTTGTGTCTTTCTGCAACTCAACATCTTTGCTATATGGTGAGTAGCTATCTATCCTTTTCATGTATTGTCATTATTACATTCTGGATTTTCCTTTAACATTAGGGTATAGTAGATAGGGCACACCTCTTTCAGCAGTCCAGACAGTGAACTCTGATGTACGAAGTTTGTAGCCAATCCCATCCCAGAAACAAACCACTGACTGATGAGTCTCCAGGTTTCTGTCGCACTGAAAAAAACCTAAGCCTCCTATAGAAGATTTACAGTCTATGAAGCAAATTGGAAGACTATGCAGACGATCTTGACACAAAGACACAACATCTTCCCCTCACACCAAAAAGAGTGTGATGTCTTTATGGATATACTGTGAATGTTATTATGCAAACACATACCCAGTGCATGTAGATGGACAAACTTTTCTGGATAAATGATTAAAGCCAAAAATGGGAAAGTATTGTCAGCGGCATGCCAACATTTTCAGCAATTGTATCATAGATTGTGGAGAAACTCTAACGCAATCCACAAGAAAAGTGAAAGAAAATAAATGGGTTTTGGCACTCGATAAACTGGATATGCATGGAAACTGAATAAGAAACTAAATGAGGAAAGAAAAACCTGTTAAATTAAGACTGAAACATCTGCAAATAAAATTGCTCATGAATTTCTTCTTAACAGAAACATGAAAGAACAGTTTCCAAGGCCCATGAGAACAATAGCACCTCATACTGAAAGAGATATATTCCATGTACCACTTTCTCTAAAGGCGCTTGACAATGGCTGAAGACACATGAAAAATGGAAAATCTGTGGAGATTCAGGAAGGGTAATGAACAGATTAAGCAGTTCAGTCCAGTAGCAAACCAATGGGTACTACATATATTTAATAAATATCTTTGTATATGTATTATCTCAAAAATGTGATGGAAATCTAAGTCCTTGAAGTCTTGAAACTAGGAAAAGATCCTGATACAGCTAACAGCTATAGCCCAATATCTCTATTATGTCATCTATTTAAATTATATGAGAGACTGAAGCCAATCGTAGAGCCAACTACACCTCAACACGCAGGTTTCCGACCTGGAAAGAACAGCACAGCCTGAGTTCTAAGTGAGGAGTGATATCAAAATAAATTAATCACAGTAATTGCTCTGACAGATCTGCCTGCCACTTATGACACAACAAACTACAGAATCCTACTTGACCAGCAGTACAGCCATTTCAAAGATTACCATTTGGATAGGTTATTCAATCAGTTCTTGAGAACTGAAGATTCTATGTGTATTTTGATAATGAGTAAAGTAAATGGAGAAGTTAACATAACGATCTTCATCAGCGAAGTGTACACAAGAGATCAACCAAACCCCAGTATCATGAAGCATTTCCTATATGTAGCAGATCTTGCTTTTGCTGCACAGGGTAAATATTTTGAGCTTCTTGAAGAGCAACTAACAAGGGCCCTATCTACCACATCAACGTATTAAAAACAAAATGTGTCATGACCAAATGCTTTAAAAACATGGGATGCGCATTTCACTTGCAGTTTAGACTGGAGAGGACCAGCAGATGTAACTAACATAGATTCCTAAATATCTTGTAGTATTCCTCTAGAGGTCTTTGACCTATAAAAATCGTTGCAAGGAAATTGCTACGTAAGTAACAATGAGGATCATTGTTTTGAAGAAAATTACTTGCAGTAGGTATGGAGAAAATCCTACTGTTCTCAGAAAAACTAGTAAAGCACAGTGCTTTTCCGCTGCAGAGTATGACTGCCCAGTCTGAATTAGATCTGTTCATGCCAGAAAAGTTGGTGTCACCCTGAATGAAACTTGCTGTTTAATTAAACAATGGCTGTATGGCTGCTCCACTGCTGGATAAACTGTATAGAGCAGCTGGTTTCTCTGCTGCATGTATTACACTATCAGCAATGGACTACATGGAAAAGTTCAAGCTTGATCTTCAATGAAAAACACATAATGCACCATGCAGTGAGAAAGCTGCCAGAAGCAGCTTCATGAACACTGTGGACATAGACCTTCCTGAATGGTACCCACCATATGAAATTGATCCAACAGACATTTAATTGGAATGAGAAACTTAAAGGGCCCTCAATGCATTAACAACAGGTGTTGTAGCAGTAAAGACAAACCAGTCAATCTTGGGGCTACAAGGTAACAGCAATATTTTCTGTGATTGTGCTGATGTGCAGTATACAGTACACACATTAGATTGTCTTATCAGTCCTTATAATATGAGCATCCTCAAAGACCTATGGCTGGGAGCCAATGCAGCTATTGACATGGCTCAACACTGGGCTGAAAATTTTGGAAGAGATGACAATGATGAGAGAGTATGGCTGAAAGCTCGCCCAGACATGAAAAAATAAAGTAAACCAACTGCCATATTTTTCTGAAATTCTATGTTACACCCACAATTTCTCTATTCTGTGTAGTGTATTTTATATTCATTCACTAAGCACAAAAGTAGAAAATGATAGGAAGAAAGAGAATCTGCATGTTCACCAGATCTTCGAAGTCCAGAGGCCACAAGCTCTGGATGTTTGAGAGGCATCATCACTGTGCGGAATATTTCTTCTTTCAGCTTTGACAGACCACCAATATCATCCCATGAGACAGCTGGGATTTTTGGTGCACCAATAACATCAGCATATGTGCTGTGCATAATATCTAGAAAACAAAGAATGGACATTAGTCTTTCAATATCCACAAGAAATACACTTGAGTAAAGAATAATGTTTATAATCAAAACTTTATAACATAAACTACATCAATACATATGCTTCTCATTATTGGGTGAACTATTTCAAGTTACAAAATTTTCAGTAAATAGAAGCGTATAATAATCAACAGTAAATTACTTTTTTAAGCTGAACAGCATTGTTAAATAAAGTAAAACTACAAGTACTGCTTTCATAAGCATTCACATAATGTTGCAACTACATATTTTTAAAATCTATGATGACACTTCTCATAAAAAAACAATATACACCTATACATTAATACTGTAGATGTAGTAAAATCTAATCAGCAAGTGGCCACAGATGGAAACACATAAAAAGATGTAAAATTGCTACCTTTTAGAACCAAGGGTCCTTACTGAGGCATATGAGTAGGAAAGGTCATAAGAAAAGAGCCTGTTGCAGCTTAAGAATAAGGAAATGACCAATGGAAATTCCCCCAGCATCGCAGGTAAAGGGAGATTTAATAAAAAGAATGAGAGGCACTAGATGGGATTTGAAAACCTGAAAACTTAGAAGATAAAGAGGTTAGTAGACAACTTGAGGATGAGTGGGCATATGTATAAACAAGCTAAAATAAGGAGTTAGAAAAGTAACTGCAAGACAGATTTTAGAGAAAAGGGGGGGATAAATGAAATGAAAAGGAAAGACAGTCACAAGAAATAATACAAGAAAAATGAAGAATAAGGCCAGAAAAATTATTGGAAATTATGGTCAAGTAGGAGGCAACAAACAAGCTATGGACCAAGCTCCCATTGGAGAACTTGATAAGAACTAGTATCAGAGCAGAGACTACATAGAAAGTGAGGTAAAATGTCACCTAAAAAGTGTGGTACAATGTCTCCATGATCACAACTTTTTTGCTGCACTACGTGCAATTGCAAGCATACTACAGCTACGAAGGGACACGTTCTTTGGAGGATGGACATTCATCAGGCCTTGTCATACTGATAATCCAACCTATCCCCCCCCCCCCCCCCCCCCGAGCATGTGTACAATTCGCAACAGTCAAGTGAACCAGCAGGTCATGTTGCAAGTGGAGGTAAGTAGAATCTGAAATAGGATATTACAGAGGGTTTAAGTGAAATAAATATCTATTATGGGGCAAAAGCGGAAATGTGATAAGGAGTAAGAACATTAATGAGAGTATTTTGAAGAAAAGATGTGACTAAGAAGTGCAGTTAGGCATTTTACACATTATCAAACATTGCCAAAGATGAAACAAGTGATAAATGAGAAATAAAGTCCTTGGACTGACTGGGAGGAATCTTTTTCATTGTCCCCAAATCTCTGTGGACCTTATACTCCTTTGATCCAATTTCCTTGTGTAGTGGTTCTAATTCCCCTGGCCACACTTTCCAGGTGACATTTTATCACACTTTCTACCTAGAGTCTCTGCTCTGATGCTAGTTCTTATCAAGTCCACCAGTGGAAGCTTGTTTGTTGCCTGCTGCTTGGCCTAAATCTCCAAAAAAATTTCTAGCCTTGCTCTTTCTTCATGTATTATTTATTGTGATTATCTTCCCTTTTCACTTCATTTATTTCCCCCTCCCTAAAATCTATCTTGCAGTTACTCTTCTCACTTCTTATTTTAGCTTGTTTATACAAATGTCCACTCGTTCTTGAGTTGTCTACTAGACACTATTTATCTTCTAAGTTCTCAGGTTTTCAAACACATCTAGTGCCTCTGTTATAAAGAAGGTCTCTCTATAAGTCAGTTCAAAAGTCAAAAGAAAGTATGTGATGCAAATCAACATTTTGATTGATGACAGTGATACCATTAGGTGGTATGGGAGAATATTAAGTATCTTAGACATCATTTCAGGACACCATTTCAGAAGATCATTAAAGAAGTTAATAAATGCATTCTAAACCATTACAGTAAATGGTTACATGAACTGTGTATTGCTTGTTTACTTCTTAAAAGGATCAACAGAACTAGAGTTGGCTAAGGCGGTCTGGTAAAACCTGTTTACATGACTCATATGATAATTAAGGGTAGTCAAAGGGTGTTTCTGTAGTGAAGCTGTTTGGCTTTACATGTACTGGCATGTATAGCTGGAATCCAGTGAGACTATTACCCTTCATTACTATAGTGTAAAATGCATTAAAGAATATCTTCAGCAGGGTTATGAGTTTTCAATCATGACCTGAAATCGATATTAATTCCCATTCACAAAACTAAATATGTTTAAGCAATGAAGAATATTTTACCAGGTCAAGCAGACACAAATAATTAATTTAAGGTAGTACTAAATCATTTTAAACAAATGTAATATGATGTGTGTTTCCATTTGGATCAGTTTGTGTGGTGCCAACTGGGTGCAAAGCTGGATCTTTTTGTGCTGAAATGTATACAGCATATCTACAAATAATTTAAAATTTTGAGAGATTCAAAAATCATGGAGGATCAGGTTTTAAAGCTGGATACACGGAATGACCAACCATGGACTGCAACCTAGTGTCAGTTAGCCAATACTTCGTGACACCACAATACTAGAATTTCTAAGCTGAGATTATACCTAAAGCTACCTCAAAATCTTCCTTCTTCAATTCTCTGCCACAATCCTCATTATCTTCTGTAACAAGTGTATTGCCAAACTTCTTCAATTGTTTGTAGTGGTTTCTGTAAAATAAGAGTGACAATTTTTTAAATTAATCTGAAGTAATCCCAGAATACTTTAACTCTTATCATGTACAGAAATATTTCGACTGTCAAAAGGTTAAGCACACTAATCATCCCTTAAGACTGGAAGACAGAAACAAATGCTACTTTTCAAATCAAAACCTCTCAGCAATATTTCCCACAATTTATTAGTAGATAAAATTATAATTAATCCAGCCAAGGGCTCAAGACAGCTGACAGTTTTACACAGTGAAGCTGTTATATTTGTGCTGTTGCCTAACACAACATCTAAATTTTCCTGGAAGTGCTAAGGATAATGAGAGTGATTTCTAAATCTGAATCACTGTCATTGCACTCAAAGACTAATGTAGATCTAGGACTTCTGGTATGTTGATTATACTTGGACTACAAAGCAAGTACACGATGTATGTGAATGAGTTTATTTACTGAACAAAACAAAATTAGTCAGGAATGTCTCTAAGATGATGTGAGAAGAAATAATGTTTACTAAGAGAAACAGTTTTACAAAAAATAATAAAATGAGCCCACACCACGACTTTACTTGGATGAGTGTGACAATTAATTAAAAAATGTCCATGACATAGTAACTAAAAATAAGCAAAATCTTGAACAACTATTTAAATATTTATTTAACTGTTTGTATTGTTTAAGAGAATAAAAAAAACAAAAACATAGTCAATGACAAAAACAATGGCATCCCAGAAGTAATACCAGTTTTGCCACATAAAGCCAATGACTGAATGAAGATGGGAAAGACACCTGAAGTTGATAGCATTTCACTACTTCTTCTCCTTGTGCCTTTGACCCTAATCAGCACAGGTCAGCATATTAATGGATTTGGCATGGTTAATTTAACGGGCAGTCAGGTGCCATTCCAATTGCCATGCCATTATCCTTCCAGGACAAAATGTGTATCTGAACTACTTGCATGCAGTGTTATTCCATGTGAAAGTGTGAGAACATTCAAAAATGTTTGCAAATAATGTGACTGAGATCAGAATTGGGTACCAGCCCAGTATTCATCTAGTGGGATGTGGGAAACTGCCTAAAAACCACACCCAGGCCACACTGACACTCATCATTAATGCACAAGGCTGATTTGATCTGGAAGCAACACTTTAACACATAAGGCTATCTGGGCAGGTAAAATGATGGTATTTGTGGTGTCACAAGGCTTAGGCCTGTCCCACCCCTCATTAAATTGACCAAGACTTATATGAATAATTGCAAGAACAGTTATTATTATTATGTTCTTTAAGTTTGTTTTTGGGTTCTCAGAAATAATGGGGGAAGAAAGTTTACTTATGCTGCAGATAATGTGGAAGATGTTGCCCAACGATCACCATGAAATTTCAATGTAGCAGCAAGTGGGCAAGGAATAAAATGAATGCTGCAAACTACCGCGAGCCATGGAAGAGCCTGAGCCACGAGGGCATCGAGCTCCCTAGATCGTTGTTGGACAACGTCAAAGGAAGAGATATTCTGCTGTCTCTTTGTAAACAGATCGATTGAGTCTTGAAAAGTTCATGTAAAACTTATAGGCGGGTGACACATTAGGTGGGACCCGATCCCTGCAATACTTCCACAGTTATTAAAAAGTTGTTAAACGGCAAAATCAATAGTTCCATCATTTATATAGATAAAAAGTAGTAAAGATATAGGAAAGGAAGAGTGGCGGCATCAGAACAAAAAGTTATACATCACTCAGCAACGAAGAAGGACGTAAACAGCGGGCGTTACGCAGTGAAAACAAATCAACTGATAAAACAGTAACTCTGTAATTAAGCATAAATTCACGTAACACTACACATTTCACTATAAATTATTAAAGTTGGATGACAATAATTTGCAAAACTTTTGTGAATTAAGACAACTCCTCAAATGGAACAATGCTCCCACTGTTCTACTTCAAAAGAAAGAAGATAGACAAAGCATAAAGATACTATACACCTATCAGCCTCCAATCTGGAATAACAAAATCAGATCTTTATGCCTCATACAGCTACAAAGATTATGGCATTGATGATTTGTCAATGATGTAACTATAAACAGATTAACAAAATTAACCTAAGATATAGACAGTGTCACAAATGCATATAGCTGACATTACAGTTGACTCGATATGGTTGGCTAAACTAATGGATGCAATTATTTACACACATATTTATTAGACATGAAATCTTACACACTTTAACAGTATTTAGTTTTCTTGTATTTTATATGTCTGCTGGCTCTTAGCACTATGGGTCTTAACAGCTGAGGTCATCAGTCCCCTAGAACTTAGAACTACTTAAACCTAACTAACTTAAGGACATCACACACATCCTTGGCAGTAGCAGGATTCAAACCTGCGACCGAAGCGGTCGCACAGTTCCAGACTGATTTTATGTCTGCTTCTGAATTTTTTGTATTTGTGTTTGTTCCCACTTCTAGATTTTATTTACAAATTTCCTACCCATATAATGTGTAATATTTTCATTCAAAGTCTATGGCTTGGTATCGCGTAATTTGTAATGTGTGTGATTTCATAATGACTGGAAAAGACTTTGCCCCTAGAAAGTTGGGATTTTGTTTTTGAGAAGATGAGCTGCAAATAGTTATTAAATTTAATCTTTCCAAATTATCGTTTTCGTTGTCTAAATGCTTTCTGTAAGTAAGTGTTCTCCACACCCAGAAAATTATACTATACTTAACAGAATGAAACCAAATTGGCACATTATACAGTATTTTTACATTCATATCACTAACGCTATTCAGTATATTCATGATATAAATGAGACTGTTTAGTCAACTTAGTACACTTCCTGTTTCTTTACTTCACAATATATTTTCATTTATTAGTACAAGGAATTCTTTTGTCTACATAGTTTATATTTCAGTTATACATTGTATGCTTTATTTGGTGATGAAATGAACCCTTTCTGCTTTAGCAAAATTTAATTGCAAGTCATTATTTTTAAACCATGTTTTAGTCCCCCCCCCCCCTTTTTCCCAGTTGTTTTCCAAATGTGACTGACAACTATACACCATTTCTACAGCAGACTATCACTGTTGGGTCATCTGCAAATAGGATAGTGCTAGACAGCACCTGATGTATCATATCTTCCTTACAATACAAAAACAATAATGGTCCTCGACTGAACTTTTGGGAAACTGTAACTATGGGTCTTTCCAAACAAAGAGCAACTTCTTTCCATTGCTCTGTAAAAGTACAGTGCATCCACAAAGCCTCTCTGCAGCGATGAGCCTTGCTTATCTTGCCTTGTGGGGCACAGAAGGGTGGCAGCACAGCCACGTCTCGCCTGCGCGTGCTCTGTGGGCCTGCAGTGGCAGTGTGGGGGTAGCAGGGTTGCGTGTGTGTTGCAGTTGTTAGTTGTGTTATTGTCTGATCATTGTGTAAGCTGAGTGTTGTGAGAATTCCTACTATTTCAGCGAGTGTTTTTAGTGGAAGAGGTTCTCTGTGCAGAAGGAAACTTTACAGAGCATGTGAGGTGGCAATTTAGATTGTGTTTTCCTACCTAGAGGTCTCCACGTCGTGACACTGAATGTGATTTAACTCACAGATTCCCAACAACAGGTTCATGATGCACCACGAACTGGTAGATCCCAATTTTAACAGAATAGAAGCTTGTTGACATTTCGGGCATCATGTTGCAGAGTCCAAAAAAATCAGTGAGGAGATGATTCCAAGAGGCTTAAGTCTCTCATGAGACAATGGCAGCGCACCAGGCGTCTGTCCTTCAAATGGCACATTAACAGGCTACAGGGCGTCATACACAATAAAATACAAACACATAGAATACAACAGTGGAACCAAAAACTCGAAGGGCTGGACACCACATGACCTAGCGTGTGGCAACTAGCCCGACACTTCACCAGGGAGAAAATATACACCCCCATGCTTCAAGGGCCTGACAGACCTGCATACTCAGCGGAAGAGAAAGCAGAGCTAATGGCCCGAACACTCGCAGTGTCATTCATACTGAACCTGGTACCATCAGATCCAGTGTTCACACTTGCTACTGACCAAGAGGTTACACACATTCTAGCCCAACCATCGCGCGACGACATTCAACATGCTAGAACAGCCGAAGTCTCCTGGGCTATAATGCATTCCGCTGCTAGGAAAGCCCCTGGTCATGATGGCATTCATAACCGTGTCCTGCAGGAGTTCACGGATAAAGCAACTGAGTACCTAACACACATAACGAATGCCATACTAAAACATCAACACTTCCCCGCCTTTTGGAAGACGGCCAAGGTCCTGATGTTCAGGAAGCCGGGGAAAGACCACAGCCTCCCACAAAATTACCAACCCATCAGCCTTCTGAGCTCGCTCAGTAAGATAGTTGAGAAGATGATTCTCAAACGCATCACTAGGCACTGTATAACAAATGACATCCTAGGACCGGAGCAATTCGGCTTCAGGAATCACCACTCCACAACACAAGAACTCCTACGGGTCGTTGAACACATAACATATGGCTTCAACATAAACAAAGCTACAGGGGTGGTGTTCCTGGACATCAAAAAGGCTTTCAACCATCTATGACACAACGGCCTCATCTGCAAACTCAGCGACGCGGGATTCCCCGACGGGCTGCTGCTTCTAATACACTCATACCTCACAGACAGGAGTTTCGACACTGACGAATCAACACGACATGGTATACACGCGGGAGTACCCCTGGGAAGCATCCTAGGGCTCCTACTGTTTAACCTCTACATAAACGATCTCCCAACCACACACAACACAACGATGGCAATCTACGCGGATGACACAGCCATCCTTGCGCAAGATTGGAAACCATCAAACATTACGTCACGCCTACAGACTGTACTCAGAGTGGCTGAGTCTTGGTTGGAGAAATGGCGTGTTAGAGTAAACGTCGACAAGTGCGAAGCCGTTATGTTCACTAGAAGACCGAAGCAACTGCGCAAACACCGCTACTGCAGACCAATAACTCTACATGCACGTCCAATATGTTTCCGCAAGAAAGTCAAATACCTCGGTGTCTGGCAGGATTGAAAATTACTCTGGGGGGACCACATACAACACATGATTAACCGAGCTAGCGCAAGGCTCAAACAGCTCTATCCTATGCTCAACAGGCGTAGCACACTGAACAGAAGGGTGTCAAGGTCCATGTACATGACACTTATGACACTTATCCGACCCCGGATGACGTACGCAGCTCCTGTCTGGGGATACGCTGTGCCTACACACCTGCACCGTCTGCAGCTCATACAAAACAAAGTACTCAAAATCATAAGCAATGCTCCACGATACACACACATCGTGGACCTTCAGCGGGAATACCGACTTGAGACTCTCAAGGAGGTTATCCACAAACTCACCACAAGACTATACAGAAACTCCAGACATTCACAGAACCCATTTATTCTGAATCTGGGGAAGTACGACCAAAACCATAGACGGAAACATAAAAGACCAAAAGACTTACTTGTAAGGACATAACATCTATGGCCAATCATACGCAAACATAACGGTACAGGCGAGCCCCTGCTAATTAGATGCCATTACTGGATATCCAGCTGAAATACACTGCCGAATAACTGGCACCACACAGGGAAGCTGTACCGTACACTGCATGCAGACAAGCTCCACACATCCCCCACACAGTGAGATGATCTATGGCCAATCTCCCACTACTGTATAACGATCTGATTGTTCCAGGAATGTAGAAGCTTCAGCAACTGGGACACGTCACCATCGCTTGTCATGGTAATGATGCATGATACCTATACTAACAAATCCAACCTTGCCTGAACTATCACAGCTAGTAAGCCACTACTGCTCTTACTACCCATCCCACTGTCGCACAGGTTTTTTTACGCACGGTACAAGCCATGGCACTTTTTTCCCTCTGCTCTTCAAATCGCTACCCTCACTCGCGTTTCATCCACTATCTATCACCTGATGGACCATGTTAATGCGTAGTCTTACCCAGACGCATGGACAACATCACAGTCCAGCATCCTGTGATCCACTTACTAGATAACTAACATGTTTACGGAGGTGACAGTAGAACTTTTGGTTTGGTCACCACATTGGTGTGGGCGTGGACGGGCCCCATCTCTTTTTTAAAGTCTCTCATACGACAGCAAATGAGGCTGTAACCAAAGAACTTGGGATGTATCTATATAAAATTACTGCTGTGCAACAATTGCATTGTATGGACCATGTGAACAAAATGGCATACTGTGAATGGTTTTACTGGTTTGCTAACAGACCTGGAGTCGGCATTTTAGATTGAACCCCTTACCATAGATAAGACTTGGTTTCACCTATCTGGCTACATTAATTCCAAAAACTTATGAATTTGGTCATGAGAAAATCAACATACCTTAAGAGAAATGCCATTTCACAGAGAAAAAACTGGAGTGTGGGTTGCCATAGCATGAGCGCGAATTAACAGGGCCAATCTTTTTTGATACTACCATCATTCCTGATGTCTATTGTTCCCAGGTAATTTATCCATTTATTGTCCTGCTGAATGAAAATGAAATCAATTGTTGATTTTCCCAACAAGACAATGCTACTGCTTGTATAGCACACCAGTTCCTATGACTTTTATATAAAATCTTTGAGACAGAGTAATTATGAAAGGTCTCTGGCCCCATGCACATGCCACCGGTCTGCACCTGACTATTCCTTTTGGCAAGCAGCTAAAACATTTGTGTTTCAAAATAACCCAAAGACAATAGATGAACTGAAGACAAAAAAATCTCTGAGCACTATGCGACTTAACTTCTGAGGTCATCAGTCGCCTAGAACTTAAAATGGCTCTGAGCACTATGGGACTTAACATCTATGGTCATCAGTCGCCTAGAACTTAGAACTAACTAAACCTAACTAACCTAAGGACATCACACACATCCATGCCCGAGGCAGGATTCGAACCTGCGACCGTAGTAGTAGCTCGGCTCCAGACTATAGCGCCTAGAACCACACGGCCACTCCGGCCGGCTGAACAGAAGACTGAGATAACTGATTATCTGCATTTGTTTACATGTGTACACTGGTAAAAGTGTTCACAAATAAATGTAAGTGTGTTGAGCTATGCCTTCAAGAATAAGTAAAACATTTCCAACACCCACTGTGATACTGGTGAGTATGGTTTATTTATTGTAATTAATTAATTTCATTGCTTCAATTATAATGTTGAATCCCATCTCATAAAATAACTGCAGCTACTAGCAAGGAATCCTGGCCCGTAACTTATACATCAACATGAATGTGCTGCCAACCTTAAGTGCCCCGCAAACTAAGACAGGCAGAGCTCACTACTGTGTAGAGACTTTGCAGCACCACTGTACTGTTTACTTTCTGACAACGAAATTAGTTCAGATACAACATAGTCACTAAAATCATTACCGCAATAGACCACTTTCAAGTCATGAATGGAATTACAGAATGGTGCGATGAATATGAGTTACAATTCACAGGATTTGAGGAAGTTATTAGCTCAGTTTCAACAAAATAAGTATCAGTACTTCATGAGGAAAAATGCAATGATTCAGACTGTGTTAGTACACAAGACTATGTAATGTTATGGCTCCCATCAGACTTTATAAGAAGGGTGGGAAATTCAGACTTCAAAAATGGGTCTGGCAAGGAAATTACATTTCAGCAAAACTATTCTGGCAGCCCTTGAGGTAGTCTTAATTTTTCTAAAATTGGAGAAAGAAGAAGGAATATCTGTTAGCAGAACATTGCTGAACCACCTGCTGTTTGCTGATGGCACTGTATTGTTAGTCTTTTATGCAGATGAACTTCAATTTTGAATGGAACAACTTAATAGAACAAATTTGAAAGTCATCTTCAACTTAATTAAAATAAAACTAAAATAATGAATAATCTACAAATTAACAATGAAGTCTTACAACTAGTTGATGTGGTTATAGATGTAGGACAATTGGAGACAATGATTGGATGGACAGTAAATAAATAAACAGAACATTTAAATTGGATTGGAGTGTTTTCACTAAACTATTAGAGTTTCCAAAACTAAGTTTCTAACATAGCTGGAATAAAAAGTTCACAAACGGCGTATATTATGTCTTGACCAACGGCAATGAAATTTTCACTGTCACTACCACTCAAAAACAGAGAGAGTACTGCAGAGATGAATGATATGAATTATTTGTAAACAGAGGAAATAAATGAGTCAAGCAACAAACATAATTATGACTGCAATTAAAATTCGAAAGACACAGGAAGGCCATGCCGCCACACAAATTAATGGTCAATGGAAAAACCATTATCATATATGCAACTTGCACGTTGTTTCCCCACCAGTATATGCCTAAAATATGACAGCAAACATACAGAAGAAGTTGATGATGTTAATTTTTGTGATTACAGCTTGATAATAAGTTCAACTGGGAGGAACTTACCACAGAACTGCTGAAGCACCTAACCAAATCTCTGTTTGCGATGTGAATGCTGTCAAACATACGTGGTGCATGTAGGAAGCCAGTATACTGTGATTAATTTCATTCCATAATGACATACACAATTATTTTTTTGGGGTAACTCACCAAAACAAGCTGAATTTTTCCACATCCAAAAATGTATAATAAGAATTATTTGTGGAATGAACTCCAGAACATCCTGCAGAGGCCTGTTTAGGCAACCATGGTTACTAATTACTGCTTCTCAATATATTTATTCCTTAATGAAATTTGTCATTAAAAATATTCCTTTTTCAAGCTAACAGCTCAGTTCATGACATCAATACTACAAATGAAATTAATCTTCACAAAAATTTAGAGTCACTTACTTTGGTCCTTAATGTGTGCATTATTCAGGAACACAAATTTTCAAGAACTTGCTACCAGTTATAAAAAGTTTAACCACTAATAAAGTTCAATTGAAGAGGAGCTTAAAGGATTTGTTGGGAGCCAACCTCTTCTTCTTCACAGACGAATTTGTAAGTAGAACCAACTGATGTGTATATGTTACTAATAATATCAAACAATACAAGTATTAGTAGAATGGCTTGTGAACTATTTCAGTGCAGTGATGTACTCACTGGAAATAAGTGTGGCAAAATGATCTTTTTATTTGACAATGTATGACTACATATAGCCTAAGAAATAACATACGTAACTCGGTGTATTGAACACTTACACCTTTTGTGATGAGTGTTTACTACCCTTTAAATGAAAATATGTTTTTTTTCTTTTTCTTTGTTAATATTTATGGTGTATTACTGCTGTTCTGACATGTTCTACAACATGGATGATGTCCTCACTATGGATATTTTGGAATGAAAAGTACTTCTCATGTAATCTTTGCTGCACTCCAAGAAACAAGAGGAGACTGACAAGATAGCCTAATGAAAGGCAGGTAGACGACATTAGAAAACATGAAAAACCAACAGGGATTCACATAGCTGAAAACTATAATGCCTGAAGAAGTCTAGAGAAGACATTTATGCAGCAGCAGATGTCAAATGGTTAATGATGATGATGTTGATGACCGTGATTTTTCACTTTCACTGCAGTTCTAATTCACATGTTCTTATGTCGCCTTGCTTCTCCGAACTACTGACTTTTTTTTTTTGTCTAAGGTGCTATACTCACCAGATGATCATAAACAAAATTTTAACTGCAGTCCAGCATTTTTCAACATTATCTTTAATCTTTATGCTTAGCCATTAGGCACACCGTTAAATAAAATTTATTCTTAAATCCATTTCCTGTTAAAGAACATTTACACATTGAAATATGTGTCTGCTGTTATTCCAAGAGTCTCAATGATATAAGGGGTGATCAAAAAGTTTCATTTAGAAGCTATACAGTCCAGAATTGGAATGCCAATCAGGCAAAGTTGCCATGAGCACTGAGGTAATCATCCTACAGATGCACCGGGTTGAAGATACCTGTTTGGTAAAACACAGTGTCCTGCGGTTTGAAGAAGTCTGTAAATGCCTACTGCACATCCTCATCTGACAGTAATCGGTGATCTTTCCAGGCCTTTTTTAAGGGACCGAGAGCATGATAATCACGTGGGCACAGATCAAGGTCATAAGAAAGGAGCTCGAGTGTCCCACTTGGGTTGGCATAGCTCCTGCTGGCCTTCCAGATAGCCAAGCATCTTGTGTCAAATTGTAACTAGCATGGAACTTGGTGCACCACTCAACAATAGTGGTTTCCGACAGACATGCTGCCCTATACACATTCTCCAATGGATGTTACCAGCATTTGTCCTTTGGCAGCCAAGGAAAGAATAAGAGCATGTTGGTCGTGTTTGGACACATTTGGTAATAAAATTGACATAGTTAACATTTCTGCATTTAAAGCACACACATCGTAAAGGCATACATTCCACACTAATCCCTTGCCTAGATGTTGGTGCTTATATACCCACATCATAGTTATGCTACATTGTATATACACTGCAGCAACACCCTCAAATGGAAACTTTTTGATCGCCCCTTTATATGTATTGGAAGTAAAAGCATTACCTTGGTCATCGTAATGTTATGATGTAAAATAAATGTATTTAAAAAAGTGTCATTATTATCCTACATTGTGGGAATCTTTATCAACTACCAAATGGAGCTGATAACTGACAAACAACCTAACAACAGTACGTCGATTTTTATGTCAAGTTGCAGTTCTTTAGTTCTATAAACACACTAATATGTCTAAATTTGTGACCTGTATTCTTAAATAACGTATTATTAATCTGAAAGTTTGTTATTTGTAACACAATTGGCTGTGTGACTATTTCAGATATGCAGCTAAAACAAATGTAACAGCAAAAGAAAATGTAACAGGCTACACTGGCTGGTTCTCAATTAAGGGAAATGTCAAAAGCATATGACTTCTAATATTATGAAACTTAGGAAAAGGTTATTTTCTAACCAGCTTTTGGATTTATGCTTGCTTTCATCCTTGTAATATTAAAATGCCAACACAATAGCTTTAGGAAGTTAAAATTAATTTTAGACTCACATGTTTTTCAAAGCATGAATGTGTTCATTTAAAAGGGGGTGTTGGGTATTAAGCAGCTAAGGAAGCAGTACAGTACCAACAACAAATCGAAATTGGTATTTCCGAAAATAAATGGCAGATATTTCTAATTTCATTAGAACTGCAAAGCGGCACAGTTGTAAAAGTTTTTGATTATGACAACTGATATTCTCTTTACTTGGAACATCAGTCTCCTTTTATTCTTGTAGGAATCTAGCAATTATATTTTGGCCACTAAGACTGTTAGATGGGGAAGGTTGGCAAATAAAATTTTTTTACCTCTTGTACAGATAAAGTACTGTAGGAAAATGCATAATGAAATTTTTATGTATTTGGGGCTACACAGGGTGCAAAATTTAGTACACAGAACACCACCTCTGGCAGCAAGAATAAATTTAACCCAGCTTGGCAACAAGCCGAACTGAGCTCAGATGATAGACACATGTACATCAGGGATTGTGCACGATATTGTTGAGTGTTGCACATTCATCTTCCACCTTTTCCTCGAATCTTTTACTGTAATAAACACAATGTAGCCAATGCTCTAATGCTTCATAATATACTAATAAATTTTGCCAGCTTTGGATCAAACTTTGAAGTTGCTTTCCTAGTGCAGCTCCTTAGTGGACAGTGTGCTGAAGTAAAGTTTCAGCAGGGATGAGGATGTTCATAGCAACAGGTGGAATGATCGGCTGTATCTGTCCTTGGTTGCAGAAATCCAGCAAATCCATCAGAGGAAAATAGTTCCAAATTCCCCATTATATTGTGCTGTTCTGTGGAGATTATTCTGCCCTTGCTTTCAAACCTCTCACAAATGCAGTTTTTTTTCCATACTGCTACCTCAGACCTTACCCTCTAGCCACAACATTATGAAAATAGAACTTCATCAGCAATCATGAAGATTTTAGTTCATCCACAATTTCTTTATGAGGGAAGAGCATTAAAGAAAATATTTTCTCATCAGCATAACTTCATTTTATGAACGGTGTTCTATTTATGTTGATCATCTGTTATAACTTTTGCAGAGTTTTGAGATGATTGAGTGTTTTGGTTTCAGATAGCTCTTACACTACTGCTCTCTTATTAGCTGATGGCAGAAGTATGGGTACCCAATATATTTCATTTAATTGAAATCACTGTATTTTACAGATTTTTTTCTTTCTTTTATTTTAGTGTCTGATTTTAAGTGTTTCTATGTGTGACAATCTGCATATGTTCTCAAAAAGGTGAATTTTGAAGTAAGTTAAAGAGTCATTCCCTTCTAAGCCTCTCATACAAAAATACGATATTAAACATTTTTGTACAAAACCGAGCTTCAAATACTACCAGCTGGCACTGTAGTACACCATTCCATTATGCTTCAATGATCCTAATGGCTACCGAGTGCTGGTGTAACAGTTTCTCCATAACAAAACTGCTAAGGCTTTCATGGCCACTTGTTCACAATTTTTCTGTTGGCTTCTGTCTCGGATTCTTTGGCCGATATTTGTTTGATGATTTTTCTGATGCTTTGCAAGAACAAGTGGCTGGCATTGCCAAAAATTCACCATCCATTGCTGGTGGTGGACTGGAGTCGAGCTAGCGGCTGCAGATTATATGTACCTGGTGCACCTACATCCAAGGGCTTTTCCGTGATCATTAACACTGTGGCTCTCCCCTTGCTACCTGCAATGGTCAGTCCTTGCAGAACAGGAATCCAGGGTCCATTCACTTTGAGGCTTTCTTTCTTTCTTTCTTGTTGAAGCTATTGTCATGTTTGTGCATTCCTGTAGATTCCCCAAACAAGCAGGTGTGATAGCTTTTCTCTACAACAAGGACACCTCTATCAGTGAATTTTACTGTGTGTTCAGTCTCACATAGTGGGTGCTCTACCATGGCCAATTTTTCTACCTGCCCCAACCTGCAGTGTCGTTCATCTTCTGTGATCCTGATGTTAACCGAGCATTCAGTTGTCCCAACATACTTTTCCACATGTACAGGGTATGTGGTATATTCCCTACAACACAAGTGGGTTCCTTTTCTCCTTTACCAGTCTGAGAGACTCTATCTGTCATTATTGGCAGAAAGGCCATACCCAGCATTTCCTTATCCATTGTGTCACTTTGCCGAGTTTTTGTTTCTGTGACACTTTTTATGCAACTCGTGGATTACCCAATGCTCCACAGAAAACTTTCTAGGTGTTGCATCTCATGCCTGAGGTACTGAGGCTCGCAGATTTATCTTGTTCATGTTACGAGTATATTAAATATGCCTCTTTAATGACTTGGGTGGTGATATGACAGTTTGTGCCAGTATTGGTCTGTATATGCCGGTTTTCAATGCCTGCAGTGTTCCCATTTTCACCATCCCTCATGACCACCACACTGAGAAAGTGCAGCTGTTGGTCCTTTTCTACTTCCACGCTAAATTTTATGTTGGCATGGAGACTTTTCAGGTATCTTATGAAGTCACCAACGTGTTCGTCATCACGGCTCCACACAACGAAGGTATCATCACTGTCTGTACCACACCTTAGGTTACCAAGGTGCTAAGTCCAGTGCCTGTGCTTTGAAATGTCCCATAGAGACGTTTGTAACAACAAGACTAAGCAGACTGCCCACAGTGATGCCTTCCAGTTGTTCATAGAAGTAGCTATTCCACATGAAACATTTCGTGATGAGATGTTTATGAAAAAGCTTGGTGATGTCTTGTGCAAAAATAGAAATGACATACTCCAGAGAATCACCAACTGCCACACTGGTAACTGAGGAAACAACATCAAAGCTGATGAGAATGTCATTTTGTCCAAATTTTAGTTTCTTCACCTTCACAATGAAATGTCCAGAGTCCTTTATGTATGTGTCAGTTTTTCCCAAGTGTGGCTGGAGCAAAGAGGCCAGGTGTTTTGACAGTTTATGTATACTTCACCAGTTACATAAGAAGTATCACAAAATCACACACTTGGCAAAGTGACACATCGGAAAATGAAATGTCAGATATGACCTTTCTGTCATACATTCCCAGAGTGATGAACAGAATTGGTTGTACACTGTACAAACAAAGAACAAAGACTGTTTCTAAACTGACGAAGAAGATCAAGGAATTTCTCAGATTGGCAAAAGAAAAAAGGAATCCACCTGCAGTGTCGGGAGAATACCTCGTACTGCATAAGAGGGTGGTTTGAAAAGTTCTCGGCATGGAATAGAAAAAAGAAAAAGTCTCCTTGTAGATTAATGAACTTGGTCCAACAATGTTCTAGTGTCTTGATCCCATCTCGAAAATGAGTTTCCTCCAGGCCAGCAAAATAGTTGTCAAGTCCGGCTATCAATTCTTTGTCTGAAGTGAATCTTTGAACACCAAGAAAAATTTTCAGTTTTGGGAAGAGATGGACATCTGACAGATCCATATCAGATGAATAAGGTGGGTATGGCACTAATTCATACTTTAGTTCATGTAATTTTGCCATGGCAATGGCATATGTGTGCACACACATGTCAAGAGTCATGGCAACCATCTTGCAGATAATTTTTTCATTTCTAATTCTTCAGTCAAAATGTGATACACCCTTTCAGATTACATATGGCAAGCATGATCAATTTCACGCACTTTTAATTGACGATCCTCCATGACCACTTTGTGCACTTTTGCAATGATTTCTGGAGTAGTGACACATCTTGGCTGATCACTGCGCATATCATTATCTAAGCCCTCCCGACCAAATTTAAATTCATCTATCCAGTTGGCAACGGTTGAATATGAAGGAGCCGAGTCGCCCAGAGTATTCTGGAAATCAGCATGAATGTCCTTTGCTTTCATACCTTTCTTTATGAAGTACTTAATCACTGCTCGCATCTCGATTTTTTCCATCTTCGCAAATCACTACGGGGGAACAACAGAGCCATGTCACCGCCATAGCTCTTTTCCGAAAGCACTGATGTGGCATGTGTTTACAGGCAACAGTCCAATGAATATCACGTGAACAACTCGTTGCACTAGTGCTGACCTCTCACCGTGATTCCGAGAACTTTTCAAAGTACACACGTACATGAGCAATAGTCTAGAAGGACTGGACGATCAATCAACACCAGAACCCACCGAACATAAGCAGCACTGCAACTTGTGGCAGGTGGAGACATCAGTCATGGCAGAGCACATGCTGTGAGAGATCTATTACATAGTAAAATTTGCCGATATGGAAGTTCTTGCTGTAGGGAAGAGCTATCATCCCACTTGATCGAGGATATATAGAAATACACCAACATGATAACAGCTTCAACACGAAAGAAGAAAGCCCTTAGGTGAATGATTATTGCAAGTAGCAAGAGGAGAACCACAGTGGCAAAAACCATGGAAAGGCCCTATGATGCTGGCACACCAGGTACACACAATTTGCAGCTGCGAGCTTGACTGCAGTCCATTATCAGCAGTGAAGGGTGAAACTACGTCAATAGCAGTCACTCGTACTGGCAAAATGTCGTAAAAATTGTCTTACAAATGTCAGACAGAGAGCCTGAAACAGAAGCCAAAAGGCTACTTGTCAGTGTCTGGGCAATCTATGACCAGCTATTTTCTGTGGGTGAGAGATCTGACGAACTTGTTGTTTACAGCAACAGCATAACTTCCTCTGTATTGGGGCAGATCAGGACAGTGTGGGAACATGCAGTCTAGCACTATCTTGTTAAAAGAGGTCACAGAGACTTTGAAGATAGGGCACAGTTACTGGTCTCAACGTGTCAGAAATCTAACGGCTTCTATCAAAGTTAACATCTATGCAAACCAGAGGAGATAGTGTTGTGTACTCAACCGTATCCCACATAATTGCATTGGGTGCATGACCTGTATGACAATGGCACAATGGCAGACACAATATGGCAATGTTCATTCCTTTTGAATCCTTCACACATGAATACATGAATTGTGATGCTGCACATAGGACTGGGATGCATCTGAGAAGAAAACATAGTGCCACTCCTGTATGCAGTGTTTTTATTAGGAACACCATTGTCAGTGTGTCTCTCTCTCTCTCTGCTGACACAGTCCAACACAAACCGTCATGGCACCTGCTCATTTTGGTGATACTGCAACAGCAGCAACCCAACTGGACAATAAGTCACACTTTTGTAATATGACATCAGGTGAGTGTTAATAGTATTGTTTTGTAATAAAGTTTTTACTAAAGGGAGCAATAATAACTAAACAATTAACTAAAATTGCCAATCTTTAGCTGCCTAAGGATGCTGGGAGGTACGAACTCATGCAGTACAGGACAGTTTATCTACAATTCTCTTGTAACCTACAGATGTTTAATAAAGAATGTCACTTTCCTTTAAGAACAAAAATAGCTAGCAAACAGCAGAAGATGTGACCTTTTTGCAGGAAGATGACGTATATCCACCCAACAATGTGAGGTTTTGTTTGCAATGCTTCCAGCCAAATTCTATGGGAATTCAGTACTTGTGTTATTTAACAGAGAAAATAAGCCATGACAACTGTAGCTGAAGAGAAAACCACACAGATGTCAAATGCCACAAAATTGTTTCACAACATGGAAGAAACTGATTCTGTAATTGTTGGTACATCTAAGCCACAAATGGCAAGAATCTTCAACACAGTCATCTTCTGAACAAAAAGTAATTACATTTACATAAATTTGTGCATTAGAAAGTACAGTGAAGTGAAAGAAAGTATTATATGTAAGAAAAGAGGTTGTCACAACAAGAACAGACAATGGTAGAAATAAATGCTTCTCATCCATGAAAGACTGTGTTTATATTCTACTGCTTTCAGTAAAGTAAGATGCAATTATACATAGATCCAAAAGTATCTCTTCCACAATAAGTTGTAGCTTATGTCACTGAATCTGTGAGATTTGGTTCTTTTCATATTTATTTCACTATCATTCCTCTCTTGATAATTTATTGATACTTGGAATGCAAAAATTCAATAACTATTTCTGTTTAAGTAGGAATATAATTAAAAACAAACATTAATATTACAGTTGGCTTTCTCACAGCTAGGTGCACTAGTGTTGTTCCAACCGTCAGACCATAACAACTTTCACAGCAGCAGGTGTCGCAACTGTACGTGTTAGACTGTGTTGCTGCCATGTGAAGGGAAGCAGCAACGATGGTTGCTGTGCTAACAATCTATGATGCTCCAGACACCATCAGACTTTCCATGTGAACTCTAGTCTCACTGTAAACAAGCCGATTTTTCGACACAAAATGTACAATGTAGCTGTATGATTCTGCTTGTCCAAGTGAACAGTATATCTTTCCTCTCGAGTGCTAGTCTTGTAGGGCTATTGAGACCCCGTGTGATGTTAAGTATGACTCTTCTGATCCTATTGATTGCATTTTCGTATGACAGTCCACTGATCCTGGCCAATGCTAGCAACAATATCATGGAAGAATAAACCAGTCTCAACAGGACATGGTTCTGCTGCTGCTGCTGCTGAATTCAACACATGCAGGTAGGCATTTCATCTAGTTACACAAAGTATAATATAATCTCCTCACAAACAAACCACATTTATATGGAAAATGCACTGCATAACCTTTCCTTGTATTGGCTTGTTGGTTGGTTGGTTTAGAGGAGAGGTCCAAACAGCGAGGTCATCGGTCCCATGGGATTAGGGAGGGATGGGGAAGGAGGCTGGCCGTGCCCTTTCAAAGGAACCATTCCTGTATTTGCCTGAAGCGATTTAGGAAAATCACAGAAAATGTAAATCAGGATGGCCAGACGCAGGTTTGAAGCGTCGTCCTCCCGAATGAAAGTCCAGTGTGCTAACCACTGCTCTACCTTGCTCGCTCTTTCCTTGTGCAGACAACATAGGTGGCATTACTCTTATCTGTGTGCTTGCACTGATATGCTAATCATCTGGATACCTTGTAGTGCACTTTGTGCTGATTTGGCATTACCTTCGTGCTCTTGCAATTTTAATGGCCACCACTGTATATCTACTCACCTTCTCTCCATGAGATATTTCTGTTTTAAAATATAATATCAATGTTTGATGTATAATTCACACATATTAAACAAACACAGAGCAGGAATGTAGTTACACCTGCTGTACATTTAATATATGACACAGTTTCCTCGGTGGCTCAGATGGATAGAGAGAGTGGGTGGGTTGTTTGGGGATTGAGACCAGACAGCGAGGTCATCGGTCTCATCGGATCAGGGAAGGATGGGGAAGGAAGTCGGCCGTGCCTTTCAAAGGAACCATCCCGGCATTTGCCTGGAGCGATTTAGGGAAATCACAGAAAACCTAAATCAGGATGGTCGGACGCGGGATTGAACCACCGTCCTCCCGAATGCGAGTCCAGTGTCTAACCACTGCGCCACCTTGCCCGGTAATATATGACACAATGGAAGTGTACTCTGTCATACACTATACAATAATCTGCAGACTCTACATGTAGCTCGAGATGTACAAATTGATAGCACTGTTTCAGCTAAGCAAGCAATTGTAGTACTTTCCAGAGTTTGTGATGTAATGAAGCAGGGTGTATTTCGCACTTGAATGTGTACATTAAAATGACCGAACAACTCTACACATTCTAAATGACAATTCTTGTATCACTATTACTGTGTATGGCTCTTTTAGAGAGAACCAGAGTTTCAATATTGTGGTTTTATATGGCACATTAATGCATGTGTATGAGAGATGATTATCAATGCTTGAAAATCCAAAATGACACATTGAAACATTAAAGATTACATAGTGCTGACATCTTATTGACTCTGAGGTAGAGACAAGATAAGAAACTATTTGTGAGTCTTAAAAATTCATTACCTGACTGCATGTGAGATGAGAGCTTCCAAATCGGCAAGAACAAATCCAGAAGTTTGGCTTGCATAGTATGGTAATGATACATCAGTCTCCAGGTGTAGACTCCTTGACCTCACAAGCCACTCTAGCATTGACAGCCTCTCTGTTTCACTTGGACTTGATACATGCATGGTGTCAAGAAATGCTCTTGCCAAGTCTGCAGTGATGTTAGTCTGGGCAGCAGAATGGAGACAACAAATATTATACAATAAATGTTCTGAGGAATAATGTAATGTATTGAGCAACTTTTGCTCCCAGACAACAGGATGTAGAAAAATTATTTCTTTAACACTCTGTGACACAGCTCTGTAAATGGGAAATAAACTATAAAAAAGAAGGTATTCAAAATTAAATTATGCATAACAACCATCTAATTTAAAGGCAGTAATATTTATGAATTACTCAGTTAGTTGATAAATAAATCCATAAATATCATAAAATGTATATGTGTTCAACATCTGCTCCTAAAGTACTCTATCGATTTCAACCAAACTTGGAGCACATATCAGTTACCGTCTGTTAAGAACTGCTGTGGGGGCAAGAAAAAGAGCACTTAGTGACTTGCAAAACTCTTTACACATAATTTCAAACCTTTACAAAACATTTTCTCACTGACAACTGACAACAAAATGATGAAAGGAAAAAAGTTTATCATTTATTACATTATAGGATTTCCAGATACTCTGCTTCATCTGGATTTATCCATTTTTTCACCTAATTTTGGTACTCTGTTTTTTTCCCTCTCTCTCTCTCTCTCTCTCTTCCCAGAGTCTCTGTCATCACTGATCCTCTTGAACTGCAAGTGGCATGTCAATAGTAGATTTAGGCATCCTGTACACGGTGGATGAGGGCCAGGGAGGACTCAGGGTGTAGTACTGATCCCCCCTGACCAACAAGTTCAAGGTGCTGCCCTTTAGAGAGCCAGTGGGACTCACTTCACCTGTTTAGGGGAAACCTGTTCTGTCCAGAGTCAAGAGGATGCAAATGCAAAACAGTAGGGGTATATTAATTGTTGGCAGTTCAAATGAATGGTGAATGATAGAACCCCTTAGGGAAATGGCAGCAAGGGCCAGAAAGGACACAGATGCACTCAGTGTGTATGCCTGAGGGCCTCATTTAACATGCTCAAAAGGCTACCCCAGCAGCCGTTGAGAGAACAGTGTGCAACCAATTGCAGACTGTGGCGCACGTTGGAATAAATGATGCCTGTCACCTGTGCTCCAAGATCATACTTGGCTCATTCCAGACACTGGCAGAGAAGGTTGGGAACACCAGCCTTGTACATGGATTTTCAATTAAGCTCACAATTTGCAGCATTGTTCCCAGAACTGATCATGATCCTCTGGTTCTGAGTGAGTGCAAGGAATGAACCAGAGACTTTGCACGTTCTGTGACAAAATAGGCTACAGCCTCCTGGACTTGCACCGTAGGGTTGAGAAATATAGAGTCTCCCTACATGGGCAGGTGTGAACTATACTTCAGAGGCTGCTATTCACCCTAGGGTTCTTTAGATTAGATGACTCTCCATTCAATCCACATAACAACAGCTGTAGGAAACCCAGAAGTACCAGAGTACGATCGAAAGAAATACCTTCCACAGGCGAGAGTACTAAAACCCTAACAGTCAACTACTGAAGCATTTACAACAAAGTGCCAGAGTTTGAAACACTCCTGAAAAGCAGCAAAACTCACATAATACCAGGTACAGAAAGCTGGTTGAAACCTGAAATTGATAGCAGGTGGATTGAAAGGATAGGCATATGGGAAATGGAGGTGGTGTATTTGCCACAATCAACAAGGAACTCCAACCAACTAAGATAGAAATTGATGTTGCACGTGATATTGTTTGGGCAAGACTCAGTATCAGGGGTGGGCATAAAATGATAATTGGATCCTCCTATCGCCCACCATACTCATTTCCTTATGTAACCGAAAACTTCAGAGAAACCTCAGTTCACTTGTACTCAATCTCCCCAATCATACTGTAATCATCGGTGGAGACTTTAATCATTCAACAATTAACTGCAAAAATTACAGTTTTGTTAGAGGAGGGTGTGATAAGACAGACTACGAAACATTACTAAATGTCTACTATGAAAACGACCCAGGACAGATAACTTGGAACCTCAATCATGATGAAAATATATTGGATTTAATGGCAGCAAATAGACCTGACCTAATATATGAGAAGCACCAGTTTGCTTTTGTTCTACAATAATACTTTTTATTGTGTTTTCAGACATTTACTGAAGATGGCCTTGTAAGCCGAAAACCACTGACATTTACTGAAGATGGCCTTGCAAGCCGAAAACCAGTTAACACAATAAAAGTATTATTGTAGAACAAAAGCAAACTGGTTTTTTTCACTTATTGTAATGTTGTTTTACCAAGAACCGATGGAAGATTCTGTTAACGTAGACCTGAACTCTTTGAGGATGTGCACATCAATACTGGTATAAGTGACCATGATAAGGTTGTGGCAACAATGATTACCAAAGTATGAAGGACAACTAAAACAAGCAGGAAGATATATAAGTTCAATAAACTAGATTAAAAAAATCAGTAGTGTCATACCTCAATGAGGAACTTGATTTGGCTGTGAAGAAAGAAATGTGTGAAGCCTTTAATGACTACCTTAGCAGAATATTGTCAAATGATCTTTCATGAAACACAAAGTAATTCTGGTCATATATAAAGGTTGTTAGTGGTAGCAAAGTTAGATTTCAGACCATAGCAAATGAGACAGAAACTGAAATTGAGGGTAGCACAGCAAAAGCTGAAATGGTTAACTCCATTTTCAAATGTTTCTTGACAAAGATAAACCTATGAGAATTGTCCCAATTTAATCCTTCTACCACTGAAGACATGAATGAAAGAAGTGTTAGTGTCAGAGGAGTTGAGAAACAGCTGAAATCATTAAAACTGAAAATTTCCAGGCCCGGTCGCACCAATCTACAAGAAGGGTAACAGAAGTAATCCACAGAACTACCGCCCAGTATCCTTATCATCAATTTGTTGTAGAACATATTCTGGGCTCAAACATAATGAGGTATCTTGGGCAGAATGACCTCCTCAATGCCAACCAGCATGGATTTCGAAAACATTGATGACATGAAACCCAACTCACACTTTTCTCACATGACATACTGAAAGCTTCGGATCAAAACAGTCAGGTAGATGCAGTATTTCTTGATTTCTGAAAATCATTTGACTCATTACCACATGTACACTTATTGTCAAATGTATGATCATATGGGGTACCAAGTGAAATTTGTGACTGGACTGAGAATTTTTTAGTAGGAGGACACAACATGTTATCTCGAATGGAACGTCATCATCAGATGTACAATTTGTATTGGGAGCCTTCTCGTTCACGTTGTATTTAAGTGGCCTTGTAGACAGTCTTAACAGTAATACTTGAGAGGGGTTATGGACCAAATGGCGAGGTCATCAGTCTCGCGATTCCGAAGTGAGTCACAGAAGAAAGAGGATTTTGCTAAAAGTGGACAGATCCAGTCAGGGGAGTCAAATTATACAATAATGATCATTAAACACACACAGTAAAGGTATAAAAGGTGAGACCAAGTTTAAAAATTGGAAAAAAGTGGGTCGGTCATGAGGTCACAGACCAAGAAGACTGTAAAAGAAGTCCCAATCACAACCAGCCTACCCATGCTCCAAATCTAAAATAGAACCTTATATCTGGAGATAAAAACCACTTTCACAGTTGAAACTGAGGACCAGTTCAACCATCCATGGATTGTCTGCTAATATTAAAGATAAGGAATCGGGAAGACTATACTTAACACAAAGGGCCGAAAGAAGGCAAATATGTGAAATATCGTCAGTCTGGCTCCACAACTACAATGTGGTGTTGGGTCGTTACGTAGGAGGAAACAACGGGTGAGCTGGGTATGACCAATGCATAAACAATATAAAACAGTGGACTCCTTCCGAGGAAAGCGGAAGGAAGAGTGCCATACTGCAGTAGACTCCTTGATTGTGTGGAGTTTATTACTATGAGCAGTAGCGCTTCAGAAGGCATTCCACTTTTGGGCAAAGAGAGATTTGATATAGACCTGCAGCAGGAATCATGAAATGAAAAGGGGTAAGTATCTGCTTCTCTAGCTAAACAAATGGTTCAAATGGCTCTGAGCACTATGGGACTTGACTTCTGAGGTCATCAGTCCCCTAGAACTTAGAACTACTTAAACCTAACTAACCTAAGGACATCACAAACATCCATGCCCGAGGCAGGATTTGAACCTGTGACCGTAGCTCTAGCTAAACAGTCAGCCAGTTCATTCCCTGGGATGCCCACATAACTTGGGACCCAGAGAAAGACAACTGAACAGACGACACACTCAAGGGAAGAGAGGAGGTCTTGGATAGCAGAGACCAAATGATTAAGAGAGTAGCATCGATCGATAGCCTGCAGGCTGGTCATGGAGTCTGAACAAATTAAAATACTGTGGAGGGAAGCCTGAGAAACAAAAAGGAGGGCCCTGTGAATGGCTAGAAGCTCTGTTGTGAACACATTACATGATTCCAGCAATAAATGGTGTTTGAAGTCAGTAGGAGATGTGAAAGCATATCCCACCTTATCGATTGTCGTAAAACCATCAGAGAAAAGGTGGTGGCACTCTGCAAGGATGGCACATCCAAGATGCCAGAATACCACAGGAATGACAGAAACCTTAGGTCCCTGGAACAGATCAGTCCTAATCCATGGTCTAAGCACCATCCAAGGAGGGGTATGTGAGCAAAGACTTGGGGTGCAGTCCGGTGAGTAGAGATGGAGGTCCGAACAGAGAGATACGAGACGCATGCCAACTGGCAGTCCCACCCATGGACAGGTGTTAGGAGGATGACATCCCTCATGAGCAAAGAGCACAGGATACACAGGATGGTCAGGGAATTGGCGAATGGCGATTGCGTAAGAAATAAGGAATTGGCTCCGTCAGATGTGTAGAAAGAAAATCCCAGATCCTGTGAGGAGACTACCAACAGGACTAGGACAAAAGGCACCTATAGCCAGATGCACCCCACAATGATAGACAGGGTCAAGGAGTTTCAAAGTGGAAGGAGCTGCTGAGGCATAAACCTGGCTACCATAATCTAGTCTGGACAAAACCAGAGCATGGTAAAGATGAAGAAGAGTGGAATGGTCTGCAGCCCAAGATGTGTGGGCCAGGAGGTGGAGAGCATTAATCTTCATGTAGTGTTTAGGTGGCGAATGTGGGGCAGCCATGTCAGCTCGTTATCAAAAGTAAGGCCCAAGAAACAGGACTATGCTAAAACGTCGAGGAGCTGGTTGCCTGAATAAAGTTCTGGATCAGGGTGTACTGTGGGTCGATGATAAAAATGCATTACACGCGTTTTGGAGGGAAAAACTGGAAGCCATGGGTCGTGGTCCACGCAGAGGCCTGTCAAATGGCACGGTGGAGCTGGTGCTCAGCAGATACTACCGAGTGGGAGCTGCACCAGATGCAAAAATCGTCGATGTACAATGCTGGAGTAACCAGATGCCCTACAGAGGTCACAGGCCCATTGATGGCGATGAGGAAGTGTTTGACACTTAGCACAGGACATTGTGGAATACCATTCTCCTGAATCTGAGGGGCACTGAGTGAAGTGCCAACTCTAGCCCGGAAGAGCCAGTGAAATAAAAACAGGCGGATAAAAACTGGAATGGGACCACGGAAGCCCACGTCATGGAGGGTAACTAAAATGTGATGGCATCAAGCCATGTCATTCACCTGTGACAAGGTGCTGGCGGTGAGTAAAAGCCTGTTGGGTGGCTGATCCAGATCGGAATAAATAGCCAGTTGGAGATCACCCTGTCCAGAAGCCACACTGATACGGAGACAAAAGACCCTGAGATTCGAGTACCGAACCTAATCTAAAGCTGCCCATCCTTTCATGTAGTTTACAAAGTACATTTGTCAGGCTAATTGGGCGGTAGCTGTCTAGAGGCGTTGGGTTTTTCCCGGGGTTAAGGACAGGGATAACTACACTGTCTCACCATTGTGACAGAAAAGTAGCCATGAGCCAAATGTGGTTGAAGATCCTGGGGAGTTGTTGCCTCTGGGGAATGTCCAAGTGTTGGATCATCTGTTTGTGGATGGAATCCAGGCCTGGGGCTGTGTCTCGTTATGAGCTAAGAGCCTGCACCAATTCCCATTCAGTGAAAGGTGCATTATAGGGCTCAATGTTGTGTGGCATGAAACAGAGAGGGGTCTGTTCAGCTCTGCGTTTTTTGCCGGAGAAAGGTAGCAGGGTACAAAGAGGACTACAATGCCAGCGAAAAGTGTGTCGCAAGGTGTTCTGTGAGGACAAATAGATCAGTGCACTGAGCATCTTGGAGGTTCAGATCCTGGGCAGTTGACTGTTGTTGGCAGCCCAGAAGGCTACAGGCCTTGGACCAAACCTGCGATGAAGAGGCATACGTCCCCAGGAAGAAAACATAGTGCTCCCAGCATTCCTTTTTACTCTGCTTAATAAGGTAATGAGCCTTAGCACACACCACGGATGCCAGAAATGGACAACTTTTCCTCAATTATGATTGAGCATATTCTTCGAGACTCAGTGCTTGAATTTAAGAGGTTGATGATTGATATTGTTACTGAATACAGTACTTCAGGAATATATGCATAGAGATGAGACTGAGTTATAAGTAGCATAAGAAATGGTGGTGGATGGGCCCTTTCATCACACACTGTCTCAATCCAGAACACTTTGCATCAACTGTCTTGTTTTTCCAGTATCGCTGCAACCTAGCAGTAGTTGTATTATAATTGTGCAGTGAAGCTAACGATTGCAAGTTGTGTCAGCAACATCAATCGTGGATTATGGCAGCATTTCTTCTTTCACATCTACGCTCTCCACAATGGCCTAAAATACTCCCTTGACTCCACCACCACCTGTGGTGCAAACCGTCTGTCTTTTGTACCACTTGTAACTCATTCAGTCACATCAAACGTCAATAGGAAGAAAATGGGAGAAGACAAGCGAGACATCGAGTAAGAACTTAGACTCAAGGTAAACCTTACTGGCAAGAAATATAAAATTGGAGAATTTTTAGCATTGATCTTATGGGTTTTTCACGGGGACTACGAATTTATTGTGTAGAATCATGAAAAATGTAAAATCGGACATTCCACTGTACCTCTATTTTGTGAACAAAGTTGGCCACAGTTAACAGAACATCAGAAGGTTGTGATTGGGGTGTCTTCAAGACCTTTAAACAAACACATCTTGTAAGTGGTAAGTGTAAACAGATGCAGAAGGATGGTGTTTATGACTGCATGGCAAAGGAACTATGGGATGGCTTTTTCTGTAGATTTCAATGGCTTTTACTGTAATTTCCTTCAGAACCCAGAAAAAAGTTACGATATTACTGTCAATAATCAATAAGCATACTTAGCTGGTTTTTCCTTGGAGATTGAAATTGAATTTAAAGCCTTTAAACTGCAGTCGAAATACTTAACCTAGAGGTCACATATGTATTGATAGCTTGTATGAAGAATTCTCTGAATTCAAGACTAACTTACACAAAAGTTTGAACAATGACAGTAATGATGTATCGGAGTGGTTATGTTTCTTTTCAGCTGTACCAGAATATAACGTACCAAATATTAATAAGATAAAGGGATTCTTGTTCCATATATCAGGATCTAATGCTTCTGTGGAAAGTGTTCTCATTAATGAATAACAAATGGAATGAGCCAAGAAACAGAAGTAGTACAGACTGAGGCAGAGATCCAAATTATGGTGAATTTGAAGTAGTCATGCAAAAAATTTTTTGAATATGTAAAACAAGATCTTACATTACTGAAGGATGTAAAAACATCTACAAAATATCGGTAAAAGTTTGATGAATCTGTATAAATTTTTTTGTATTTGTAA
The DNA here is from genome assembly GCF_023897955.1 of Schistocerca gregaria. Classification (NCBI taxonomy): domain Eukaryota; kingdom Metazoa; phylum Arthropoda; class Insecta; order Orthoptera; family Acrididae; genus Schistocerca; species Schistocerca gregaria. The sequence goes on from NC_064921.1 coordinate 739,160,672, forward strand.
ATAAATACCATTGTAGTAATAGTGGAAACATTAAATAAATACTAATTTTCATCTCTCTAAACATCTAGAAAATCTGAAAATACTCTGGTTTTTTTCCTCCAAAAATGTAGTAGCTACAAACATCCTTCATTTCTTTCCCTCAAAAATAAATAAATAAATAAATAAAATAAAATAAAATAAAAGTAAATAAATATCTGGCAACCCTACTACATTTTCACTGCTCATGCAGTAAAACTGCTACATGAAGTATGACATTTTAATTTGTTAATACTTTACTGCTAACTGTATTCGTGACACATTTTGCAGTCAGTATTCACTTCTACCACTGTAAGTAACAGCAATATTATATCTTTGTACAACACATAGTTCAGGAGATGTGACACCATAAACATTGACCTGTGTGAAAATGAAACTGCAGGGTGACATTTGCTAGAGATACAGTTGAAACATGTGCTCATGCTGAACCGATGGAAAAATTTGGATCAAATTTGGTATGCATATAACATACTGTCCAGAAATAGCCACTGAGATGGTAATAACCACCAGCCTCCTATTGGGGTGGGGGTCATAACATGGAGAGAGAAGGGGAAGGATGAGATGGACAGACAGAGAGGGGGAAGGAGGAGATGGAAAGAGAGATGGGAGGAGGAGAGGGAAAGACAAGCAGGAGACTGGAATACCCAGGCAATACTGGGTTACTCAGCTACTAAGAAAATAAAAAGTGCACACTGAGCATTTCTGCATGCTGAAATAAAATGAATCATTTCGGTTAGTGAGCAATAATATAATGCCATGTTTTTGGTGTAGTCTTCAGTTTGAAAATTGATTTGATGTAGCTCTGCTAGCTGGTCTACTCTGCATAAGCCTCTTTGTCTCTTGATAATTATTTCAAAGCACTTAAGCCATTTGAATCTGCATCCTATAGTTAAGCATTGGTCTCCTCCCTCCACTGTCCAATTGGCTTTTCCTTGTAGCCTGTGGTGAGAATCCTATCAAACCAATCACTTCTTTAACTCATTTTATGAAACATAACATGTAATTAATACTGGGAAAGTGATGTGTTTATTAAAAGATACTGTGAAGTTAACCTGATTAAGGTACATTTACTAAATTATTAAGCAAACTAACTTTTCCTTTTTTTTGGATATAATTCCTACCACCTTATGCTGACTAAGCAGACTGCTACAATTATTGGAAATTCAAGTCATTTTTAATAGACTTGTCTAATAAACACACAGTCAACAGGCATAGGTGGTGCACAGAAATATGCCATGCTCACATCCTAAATGGAGTGGGCTCAGTTAAATTCCTGAGATTAAATCTAGATTTTACACCAAAAGAAACATGTAGAGTATCTTGTTAGTAAATTTTGTAGCTTCATATTTTTAATGCAAATAAAGACAATCATAAAATAGCATACCACTCTTATTTACAACCAGTTATACAGTACGATATTGATTTTTGGGGAAAATAACTAACAGTTTCATGTACTAAAACTACAGAAAGATAATCAGTAGAGGCACGTGGGCTACACAACTAAACAAATCTAGTCACTCATTACGTTAAAAAAAACTGCAACTATTACGTGCAACCCCTCCTCCCTCCCTATGTTCATCTATGACACTATCATACTTCAGACACAGCGAATCATACTTACAGAATAATTTTTACTATTCACATAATATGAGTAAGAGACATTTTTGGATTAAATGAGACCACTCACCAAAAACACAAGTGCTGAGCTGTCGATAAGCACGCTCGAAAAGAAAGAGAACTTGCTAGCTTCTAGCATTATCCTTCCACGAACTATAGTAAAATACGCAAAAATAGACAAAAACACACACACATACCTATGCAACGCTTCTGCTTTTCAGCGAGTGGTCTCCTTTATTCCCAAAACTATTTATATTCTACAAGAACTGTCCTACAACATTTTATAGTCTACAAGAACTTTCACATAACATTTATGAGAAATAAAGATAATTTTATGCTCCTTACTCATTGTTTACAATTATATGCTTTGTACCACCAAAATATGGAAATAAAACAATGCAACAAACTGTAAGTATAGCATTCTGTACACTAGAAGGGGGGGGGGGGGGGGGGGGAGGAGGCAGCCACCATAATGCCCAACTTCAAAGAGCAGAGATGCTATTACTCAAATAGTACAGTTCATGAAGGATGGCCTGATAGTTTAGCAAGATGTAGCCATCATTAGTCTTACAGAGTACACAATAGAAAAATGATACTAATATTAAAATAATGCTGCCTATCATTAGTTGTTATTTTGTAACAGTGAAGACACGTTAAAAATGTGGGCTATATTTTGAAATTTCCCCAGTACTCTAATCAGATAGTGAGTAAATGCACACAATGAGAAAAATAAATAACAATTCTCAAGTTTTAATTGAAAGATTTCAACTTCCCAATACTAAAGTGGCAGAATCCAGAAACTGTTTTGGAAATCTGTCAGTAACTTTAGAACTGATGAAATATGATTTGGCAGTAGTACTCCCAACTGAAGAGCCTGCTTCTCTTTTTGTGTACAGCATACAAAAATCAGCAAGAGGGCCATTTTAATTTCATGTCAAGCAAAGGGCCACTTTATAATACCAAAAAAAAAAAAGAAAAAAATTGCTGCAGACTGAATATCAGTCTTGCTGACAAATAATAAATATACTACTGATAGGCCCCCGGAGTAGATAACATTCCATTAGAACTACTGACGGCCTTGGGAGAGCCAGTCCTGACAAAACTCTGCCATCTGGTGAGCAAGATGTATGAGACAGGCGAAATACCCTCAGACTTCAAGAAGAATATAATAATTCCAATCCCAAAGAGAGCAGGTGTTGACACATGTGAAAATTACCGAACTATCAGTTTAATAAGTCATGGCTGCAAAATACTAACGCGAATTCTTTACAGACGAATGGAAAAACTAGTAGAAGCCGAACTCGGGGGAGATCAGTTTGGATTCCGTAGAAATATTGGAACACGTGAGGCAATACTGACCCTACAACTTATCTAAGAAGCTAGATTAAGGAAAGGCAAACCTACATTTCTAGCATTTGTAGACTTAGAGAAAGCTTTTGACAATGTTGACTGGAATACTCTCTTTCAAATTCTAAAGGTGGCAGGGGTAAAATACAGGGAGCGAAAGGCTATTTACAAATTGTACAGAAACCAGATGGCTGTTATAAGAGTCGAGGGGTGTGAAAGGGAAGCAGTGGTTGGGAAGGGAGTGAGACAGGGTTGTAGCCTCTCCCCGATGTTATTCAATCTGTATATTGAGCAAGCAGTAAAGGAAACAAAAGAAAAATTCTGAGTAGGTATTAAAATCCATGGAGAAGAAATAAAAATTTTCAGGTTCACTGATGACATTGTAATTCTATCAGAGACAGCAAAGGACTTGGAAGACCAGTTGAACGGAATGGACAGTGTCTTGAAAGGAGGATATAAGATGAACATCAACAAAAGCAAAACAAGAATAATGGAATGTTGTCGAATTACGTCGGATGATGCTGAGAGAGTTACATTAGGCAATGAGACACTTAAAGTAGTAAAGGAGTTTTCTATTTGGGGAGCAAAATAACTGATGATGGTCGAAGTAGAGAGGATATAAAACGGAGACTGGCAATGGGAAGGAAAGCGTTTCTGAAAAAGAGAAATTGGTTAACATTGAGTATAGATTTAAGTGTCAGGAAGTCGTTTCTGAAAGTATTTGTATGGAGTGTAGCCTTGTACGGAAGTGAAACATGGACGATAAATAGTTTGGACAAGAAGAGAATAGAAGCTTTCAAAATTTGGTGCTACAGAAGAATGGTGAAGATTAGATGGGTAGATCACATAACTAATGATGAAGTATTGAATAGAATTGGGGAGAAGAGGAGTATGTGGCACAACTTGACAAGAAGAAGGGACTGGTTAGTAGGACATGTTCTATGGCATCAAGGGACCACCAATTTAGTATTGGAGGGCAGCGTAGAGGGTAAAAATCGTAGAGAGAGACCAAGAGTTGAATACACCAAGCAGATTCAGAAGGATGTAGGTTGCAGTAGGTACTGGGAGATGAAGAAGCTTGTAAAGGATAGAGTAGCATGGAGAGCTGCATCAAGCCAGTCTCACGACTGAAGACCACAACAACAACAACAACAACAACAACAACAACAACAGATCCTGTCTGCTGTCTTGGATGAGTCCTCTTACATACAAAAGCACCAAATGTAGCAGATAATGGACAAGTCAAGTTACAAAGCAAGTGCATGTATACAGCTATGGATACATTGACAGCATATGTAACACATTAATCTGGCAATATACAGTTGAATATTGACATATTTATGCTACATTAACATCACTCACTGCTATTACACAGAGTCCACTAAGATGTATCAAGGTGTTGGCATACAGAGTCATGAAAGTGCCTCGGGTTGAGAGACAAAATCTAGGAAAAACCATCCCTTGATCTCCACATCCAACCTCTTCACGATCTACATAGCAGAGCAGATACACAACACAAAACTTTTATATTATAAGTATTTATCGATGGTTAAATGGGTCCTTGTTTACAACATTGTGAAATTTTAACAACATTCCATAGTTTCCTTTGTACTGTTTACTGTAAGTCAGTTATTTTATGCCCATGAGCTGCCTTCCTTTCTTATGACGGTGTTTTGATGGTGGTGGTGGTGGTGGTGATGATTTACGGCGCAGAGTGCTAAACACCTATGTCATCAACACCCTTGCATTAATGTCATACCGAAGAAGATTTTCATAATCTATGGAAGGAGATCAATGAACTGGAAAACTATGTTTGATCCCACCACAGGTGAGGTTCAGAAAAGCCCTAATAAAACCCCAGCGAAACACAGTGGGATAACTAAACAAAATCATGGAAAAAATACCTGTAAAGATGCTGTTAAGAATGGGACAAATAACGGTGGCTGGATGACTTAGAAACAATACGTGACCCAGCCACTCTGTGACACATTAACATTGCACACCAAGTATTTTGGGAAGAATTCCGGACAGCGCACAAAATTTTAAGACACAAACAACACTCGCCTTGTTATCAGTTAAAATAGAGGGAAGATCCTGTGGGAGACCCAATTCAACCCTCAGGTCATCATATAAAACACACTCGGTTAAAATATGTCGTACTGACAGCTGTGTTCCGCATCCCTAACATACTGGGGGCTCCTCCCGATGTAAGAGGAAGGCGTGTGTCAGTGGGCAATGTCCCACTCTAAGCCGACTAAGAGCTACTTCTTCACACTATCGCAAGAGGAAGGAGGTGATCCATGGTCACACTTAAGTTTTGTTCCTCACTTCCAGCCACTGGGAGTCCCACCAATATATGGCCTTCCTAGTCACAAATAAAGTGACAGCCCGCAGAGGGACTGAACAACTGGCAGGAGGAGGAAGGGAGCACAGCTCCTTAGCAGAAGCATCAGCGAGTTCGTTTCCCTGAATGCTTATGTGCCCAGGAACCCAGCAAAAAATGATTTCCGTGTTTTGCCTGTGCAAGAGGAGAGCATCTTCCAATTGTTGCACCATGGAAATGGAGAAGGATGGACTACTTCCGTTCTTGGATGTTCTGGTGAAGAGAAAGGCAGATGGCACATTTGGACACAGTGTGTACCGCAAACCTACGCACACTGACTTATACCTTCAAGCCAGCAGTTGCCACCATCCGGCACAGAAGAATGGAGTGCTCAAAACACTGGTCCACAGAGCACAAACTCTGTCAGATTCTGATAGTCTGGCCACAGAAATAGAACACTTACAATCAGTGTTCAGCAGGAATGGGTAATCCTCTAGAGATATCCAGAAGGCACTTCAACCTGCCAACCGGCCAAAGGATCCAGAAGAAGAACCAGAAGAGGCAAAGAAGATGGCATACTTGCCATATGCCGGACCTATCTCTACCAAGATCAGCAGGATTCTCCAGAAATATGACATCAAGAGCATATTTTGCCCACCCACCAAAATTGGGGCTATGCTGGGGAATGTAAAAGATGACCTGGGGCTACGCAAGCCAGGTATTTACAACATACCATGCCAGTGTGGGATGTCATACATTGGCCAGACCACCAGAACTGTGGACATCAGGTGTAAAGAACACCAGAGACATACCAAACTCAGGCAGGCAACTAAATCAACCATAGCAGAGCATTGTCTGGAACTTGGTCATTCAATGGATTACAATGACACCAAGATTGTGACACAGACCTCAATATTTTGGGACAGTGTCATTAAAGAAGCAATTGAGATTAAGGTCACAGACAATCTAATCAACCATGACTCGGGATACCAAATCAGCACTGCCTGGAATCCAGCGCTTGAGCTTGTGAAAACTCAACGCAGCACACTCCAGGATTCTGCAAGAAATATAAGTGGAGATCGAGAGAACAGCCGTGAGACAAGGTGTTGGACATTAGAGACCAGATCTGACACACCCCAGATCATGAACTCGACTTCAGAAGACAGCCAGGCTGGGCGCGGACGGCGGAGGGAACACCGGCGACCAGAGAGGGGCAATGTAGAGAGGCAAAGAAGATGGCATACTTGCCATATGCCGGACCTATCTCTACCAAGATCATCAGGATTCTCCAGAAATATGACATCAAGAGCATATTTTGCCCACCCACCAAAATTGGGGCTATGCTGGGGAATGTAAAAGATGACCTGGACCTCAGATGGAACACACGACGCGGCGCGGACCGATTAGGGAGCGCCCAGCACGCAACAGAAGTGGAAACCGTAGTAACAATCATGAGATAGAGTATCCAACATCTCAGATCGGATCTGACACACCCCAAATGACAACCACAACCGTTGAGGAAACGGGCGCCGACGGCAGTCGGAACATCCGCGACTGGAGGGGTCCATTGAAGCCGAGTCTGGCGCGGACCACAGATGGAACACTCGACTCGGCGCGGACCGATTAGGGAACGCCCAGCTCCACCCAGACATAAATACTGGACTCGATCGACTCAAGGACCAGTCTCAGGTAGCACCTGAAGAAGACAGCGAGGCACGCTGTTGAAATATCGTGCGAGAATGACACAAACATCCGGCTGGATTCCTGAATATCCACATTTAAGGATGTTTAAGGCCTTGAGACATCTCAGTTTCAGTTCTTTAAGGTGTAGCAACCACGTTAACTTCTCATCAAACATAAGACCCAGATACTTCACCTTTTCAATAAAAGTGAGATCAGTGTCCTCCAGTTCAAAATGGGCAAATTAAACAGAGAGCAGGAATGATTAAAAGGAACACAAACTGTTTTCTCTAATGAGAATTTAAAACCTGTAGTGTGAGACCATTCCTCCAACCATCTGATCATCAGCTGCAATTGCCAAGCAGCCGTGGTGAGGCTGTAGGATGCACAGAAGATGGAGAAGTCGTCCACAAATAAGGAACATAGTACTGGACATCACACTGTGGTTGTAATACTATTGATTGTGATGGCAAAAGCCATGACACTTAAAACACTCCCTTGAGGGACACCATTCACTTAAAACAGACAGACAAGGCATTCCCAACCCTGTATCCAAAATACCTGTCCAAGAGAAAGGATCATCTGAGGATCGGTAGACATCTGCGGAATCCGCACTGATGTTTATGAGCTGCGGCAAAATATTATGCCTCCAGGTAGTATCATAGGCTTTTCCAAATTGAAGAAAACACTGATAGGTGTTGCTTATGATGGAGAGCTTGTTGAATTGCATCTTCAAGCAGGGTCTGATTATCGAGACTGGAGCGATACCACCTGAACCCACACTGGGAGGGACTGAGTAGGAACCTGGTTTCCAGAACCCACACTAGGCGCCGACTGACCATACACTCCAGTGTCTTTCCTACGCAGGTTGTCAGGCTGCCAGGGTCTGTATGATCCTTTCCTGGTTTTAAAATTTGAATTAAAATAGATTCCTTCCACAAGTTGGGAAAGTCGCCAGTTATCCAAATTTTACTGAAGAGCTGAATGAGGACTTCTTTCGACCGTCGGTCCAACTGTTGTAGCATGATGTAGGTTATCTGGTTGTTTCCAGGGGTCATATCACAAGCAACTGACAATGCAGAATCCAGCTACCACAAGAGAAAGGCTGGTTGTATTCTTCCATGCTGGTGGAACGGAAATCGAGATCAGCCTTCTCCTGTGTCTCCCAATATTGACGGGAGGTGGGATCCTGACTGGAATCGGCCATAATGGATTTATATGATTCAGCCATTGTCTGAGCGATATCTATTGTCGATGTTACAAGAGCCCTGTATTCGTACAGCAGCTATTGGCGGTCGAGAGTTGTGCCTTGGGATCCTCCTAATGGCTTCCCATACTTTGCATGCGGGTGTGGATCTATCTATGGAGTTCAGGAACTCTTATCAAGACCTCTTCTTACTCTTCCAAATTACTCTCCTCGCCTTTGCATGCGCCATTCGAAAGTTTGCAAGATTCTCATCTGTAGGGCATCGACTGAATCTGCGCATTGCTGCCCTCCTGTTCCTGGTCGCAAAGCAACACTCATCATTCCACCAAGGGACAGGTCTACTCCTCGACACTTCCACAGACTTTGGGATGGATGCAACAGCAGCATGGTGAATCACAGCTGTAATGTGATCCACCCAGTCCTGGATGGCATCACACTGCTCGAAACCAGCTAACTGCCTGTAAAGCATCCAGTTAGACTTCTTGAATAACCATCTCGGTGGCTTTCTTTCAGGATCTGCTCCATCAGACAGATGGATACAGATTGGAACATGGTCACTAACACGAAGGTCATCATCCACTGCCCACTGAGCAGTGTCCCCAAGAGCAGGGGAGCAGGAGAGGTCTACGGCTGTAGACGAACCTGTAGTGGTCCTAAAATGTGTGGCTTGACCCATGTTCAGCAGTATAAGATCTGTTTTGTGCAGCATTTCCTCAAGTACCCGACCCTTGGGGCATGTGGTGTTAGAACCCCATAGTGCACTCTGAGCACGAAGTCCCCCAAAAGGAGAAAGGGTCAGGGTAGTTCATCAAGATGATGAGTGAGGACCCACAAGTCGCTTCGCCTCTGCAACTCAGCATTGTATGGCCAAAATGCTGGCATTTGAAGCATCGCATAGGGTTAGGTACATAGGGCCGAACCTTAAGTTGGAGGAAACCTGACACAATAAAAGTGACAGTCTTCTCAGTCTCTCCATTGTTCTTGCATGTCCTTTGTTCCACATCTTTGATCCCCTGTGGTGCCCATTGTTGTTTGAGTTCAGCAACATCTATATCCATAATATCACAGCAGGTTACCATGCCTCTGCTGGAGTTAAGGGAGTTACGCAACTCAACAATGATGTCGTACTCACCCAATTTCTATGACTTCTTAAGAAGTTCTACCTGCTTTGCCCAGTTAGTGTCAACAAGCAAGGAACCATTGCGCAACCGCTTAATAGACTTTTGGGTTCCAGCCAGATATAGAAGGGGGACACTTTTTCAAAGGTCCCCTCCTACCTCTTGATCACTAGAGAGACATTAGGATTCATGACTCCTTGAGTCCCATTACTGACAATAAGTCAGGAGGACTAGCCTCACCTCAATGTTTTTGATGAATGGTTGTGAGAACTCCCAGGTGGTACACCCTTCCTGCTGGGAGGAGAAGAAGAAGATTTCAAGGTTTCCATCTCAGTCCCACGAGCAGCTGGAGAAATAAGGGTCCACTCAGACAGAGTCCCATTTGCCTGAGTAAGCCTTATACAACCGAGGTGCGGCAGGTTCCCCGCTAATGACTGTTCCACTTCAACAGCCATGCATCCCATCAGCGCGCAGCACATCTTGAGATTTAGGTTTTTTTTATAAAGGTTTATTCCATCCTTGTGATCCGGGCAGTCAAGCTAAGATCCCCATTCCTTGTGACACACAATGTTCCGCCGCCGTGCCACAAGGTGGTTGCTGAAGCATGCCCAGACCGTACAGTGACAGGGGACTGCTGGCGCTTACCAATTCTCAGCCCTGGATCCGCGGGGTTGCCAAGCCCATACACAGCAAATGAATGCCAAACCCCTGGGGGCAACTGAGTTTCACACACTGCTGTAATTCTTCCCTACTTTCCACTATAATCACCAACAGATACGGCAGTTTCTTTTCAAACTTTATAACTAAAACTGAGGAAATAAAGACATAAAAACACAGAAATATAAACTAGTAACAACAGTATCAAATGAAAAGTCTATCAATAAAAATAAGACACACGAAATAAACTGCTGTCCAGTGAAATGTTTAGCACTGTTGTCACACACACCAAACTGATGACATTATCCTAGAGTCATCAGTTCCTTCCTCGGGGAGGAGAGATGGATAGAATGGGGAAAGTTAATTTGGGAAAAGGAAGTCACTTAGCCCCCACAATGAGAGGGACCCACCTTTAGTAAGGACTACAGTTGACGGGTCTCTCCTGTCCGAAAAATGAACTAATAGTTCTGTAAGTTATGATCATGGCATTCTTTTTACTTTGGTGCATCTCTATTGCCAGTACTAAACATTTTGCCTCCTGAAGGTATGTATTTCCAGCAATTCTGTCTCATAGTTACTGAATTACTAATAAGTGTATTTAGCTGAACTGTAACCATACCAGAGATTCACTCCTGTTGTCACAAACAGCAATCAATATTATGGGAAGATCTCCCACATTACTGAACAACTTGGCTGTTTCCTCATGAAATACACAGATTGTTCGTGCATCTTCTTCTTCATTTTTAGTCTTACATAAATACTGCAACAAAAAAGACATGAAGTATGATAACTTGTATCTACAACATTATTCTGAAATCTAGGGGTTTAGGTATTACCAAAAGAGCATTTTTTATAATACAACATCTAAAATGATCTCCAAAGTGAAACTAATACAAAAAAATCCTACTTAATGTTTAATAACAGGCACAGGCATGTAGAAATGTCAACCAATCTGAAGTGACTTCTTATTTACTCTCTGAACAGTGAATTTCCTGTAACCTTTCCTTCTCTTTTGTCTTCCCATTCCCCTTGAATTGGTCAAGTAGTCCCAACAAAACGTGGTCACATTATAAGATACTGCCGAAGGATTGCACCTGAATGCAGGGCACAAGGCAATCAAATGTAACACCCCACAAGGTTCAGTTCTTTGCCTGTTCCTATTTTTTATCTGCACATGAGACTGATAAAGCTTTTCAATATTTGTAATGTTTGATAGTGAGTCAAACATTTATTGTACTCCACCACTCAAATAATAGAGGAAACCCTTCAGACAAGCCAATAAATTAAGGCATACCTTATCCTAGGAAATCATCATTAGAAACTGAATTAATCATCAGTTGTTGTTAAACTGCTATAAACTTGTTTTGCTTACTCAGGTCAAATAACCAGATTAGCATAAAAGTTGCAAATTTTTTACAAAGCTCTCACTTTTTCAGTTATACTAAATAGTGGTGTTTTCCTGCCACTGCCTGCTTATTATTTGTATGAGTCATTAAGGAAAACTATTTTTATGTGATGATAAACTAATGAGGGGTACAAATTCAACCTTACCAGACACAGGAAATACAACAGAAAATGCATTTAACTGGGTCACAGCAAAAAGCAAAGTTATTTACTTTAGAAAAAATAAAAAGCTTAACTAATGCAGATCAGTATTAATAAAAATGATTAATACGTCCCGGGATGATGTCAATCAAAATATGTTAAAATTATCCAGTTCAAATGTAAATAGTATATATAAATAAGTGATACTTTGAAACATCCAGAAGGATTAAAACTGTGTGCTGGACCAGGATTCGAATTTGGGAACTCTGGCTTTCACAGGCAAGTGCTCCAGCAACCAAGGTAGCCAAGCACAACTCAAGACCAATCCTCATAACTTTACTTTTGCTAGTACTTCATCTCCTATCTTTCAAACATCACAGAATGTCTCCTGCATAACTTGCAGGATTAGCACTCTTAAAAGAAAGGATATTGCAGAAACATAGCTTAGCCACAGCCTGGAGAGTGGTTCTCACAATGAGTTTTCACCCTGCAATGAAGTGCGCTGATATTAAACATCCTGACAGATTAAAACTGTGTGCTAGACCCAGGTTCGAGTCCTGGTTCAGCACACAGCATTAATCTTCCAGGATGTTTCATATCAGTGCACACTTTGATGCAGTATGAACATTCATTCTGGTAGTGCCCTCTTACTTTTAATATGGTGTACATGATTAATTTTTAACAGCTACTGTTCTTCGCTATTTATACCTTGACTGATTCCACACCCCAGAAAATTCTCTTTCGTAACATGATCCTCAGAATATGATGAATGAATGAATTATAGTGATGATTAAACAACTCAGTTTCTGTTGGGTTAATTGAAGCCTTTGATACTGCTTTACTAATTCATTATCAGACACACATCTTTCAATGTAATCTAGACACCAGACTATGCTACATATCAGTCTGCCAACACAACCTACATTCGAAATAATAATACAGATGCAAAGCAAATTTTGTAACTGTTCTGTTCTCTTTGTATTTGTGCATCACTGCCATAATATAATTATATCAAGGGGCAAAGGCAACATTTGGTATCGATAGGTTCAATTAGCCCATTTAGCCTGTTATGCAATAAGAAGTATCTGTCATTGTTTGCGCATGCAAATGAAAATGCAAGCTTACTTTCAGACCATGCTCCTTATGGGGGTAACTAATGTAATAATAATGCAGTTTAGATCATTCTTTAAAAAATATAACAAAATTATTATGTGGAATTTTGTAGCTCTCCCTTCAATGGCCAAGGAATTCTTAATGAGACTGATAAACAATGTGATATCATACAGATACACCCTTGTGGTCATTAACAAGCAGCTAGGTTTAGTCTGAAACAGGAAAACTTAAGCAAAACAAAACCAACATGCAAACAGAACCTCCACTGTAATAGTTTTTTTTTTCTTTTATAGGAAATGTTGCTCTTATTTACACATTGAAACATATTAATAACTTGAAATATCAGATCACAGTGTAAAAACTGGGTTTTTATAAGGGGCATAAATGTATGTACAAAAAACGATTATTGTTGAGTCACAAACAGGCACAACAAAACACCTAATAAGTGAGTGAGAGCTTTGTGTGTGAGAGAGACTCGACATCTTTGCTATATAGTGAGTAGTAATCCATCCTTTTATAATATTAAAAACAAAGATTCCAAGACTTACCAAGCGGGAAAGCGCCGGCAGACAGGCACATGAACAAAACACACAAACACACACACAGAATTACGAGCTTTCACAACTGGCAGTTGCTTCGTCAGGAAAGAGGGAAGGAGAGGGAAAAATGAAAGGATGTGGGTTTTAAGGGAGAGGGTAAGGAGTCATTCCAATCCCGGGAGCGGAAAGACTTCCCTTAGGGGAAAAAAAGGACAGGTGTACACTCGCACACACACACACACATATCCATCCGCACATACACAGACACAAGCAGACATATTTAAAGGCAAAGAGTCACCTGTATGTTATTTGAAGTGTGACATATGTTATGCATTATTAATATTATTATTAATATTATTATTAATAATTATTAATATTATTATTCCTTCCTGGATTTTCAATTGTTTAAAAAGATTTCTGTGACATTTCTTGGCTGCACTTATTCACTACCAATCACCTTCCAACCTAACCGACACATCAAGTATTCTACAGTTCACTTTTTCAACACAGCCTCCATAAACAAGAGTAATGTCACTGACTGTACTTTGATCAACAGTGAACTCGCCATATAGGTGTATAATACAACACTCAAACAGATCACCATCTTTGTTAGGTCTGTAAGACTAGTAAACTACACAATCTAGACAACCACCCACAAGAACTATATGACACACTATAAACAAAACACACAAAAAACACCTACAACATAGAAGCACAAACAAAAAATATCAGACACCACCTGCATAACATATGTCACACTTCAAATAACATACAGGTGACTCACTTCTTCACTAGAATCACGTTATATATGGTCATAACAGACACAAGGTACAAAAACAATTTCCACATGTTCTGCAAATTGTTAGCTATGTACAAAATGCAGTTCATTTGTGCATATATTGTTTTTAACAATATGTGCAGACATAAGGCATGACCTTGCGGCTATCCAAAATTCAAATATGTAACTTGCCACTCCACCTACAAATTATCTAAAAATTTGATCTTCGGGTGCCAAATCCCTGTTATTGCTATAAGAGGTAATGTCAACTGTAATAAGCCTACCACTAACAGTAGTCGTGCATGACACTAGCTATAGACCAGCTATAAAGTCACATACCCATTACATATTTTGTAATGTAAGAACAGCAGCTGAATAGTGTGAATGAAAAAGATGACTTTTTTTCTAGTACACTTATGTGATGCCAATGTGGATGACTATTTACATAGAAACTGAATGGGGATGGTGTCTTTAATGTGTCGTATATAAGCCATTACCCGATATGATAGATAAGTCATTCACTTAATGTACAGAAGAAACATAGGTCTAATATAGCTATATCTCCTATGGTATTCAGTGTCTTCACTCATATCACAACAGAGTGGTGCCTACACAAAATCTAAAATGTGAATGGAAGCACAAATGACACTCCAGTTGACCACTCATCTCCACAGAGCAGTTTAAATGAAACTTTAAATTCCTACTGTGTAGTGCACATAAGATATAAATTATTCTCACCTCTATATTGTTCATCAGCATGATGCATGGAGCAAATTGTTTCACTTTGCTAAAAGCAAATTTCAGTTTCCCTTCTGTTGATGCTGCAGTTCCTGACTGGATTTCCAAGCAGTCTATGCTCCAAATTGCTAGGCCCAGTTTCTGTGCAACACTTGATATAATACTCATTTTCCCACATCCCCGCTGTCCATAGAGCAAAAACATGGGCTTAACTTTTAAGCTCCTTGTGTTAAGAATAAATGGCCGCAGAGATCTCTCTAATTCTTCAGAATACTTCTCAAGTCCCTGTGGGCATAGTGTTATGAGATGTGAGTCATAATTTGATGCAGCCAAGGTTGTCTTGTCTGCCACCAGTCTCCAACGAACAGGTGGGAGGTACCTCTGATGACATCCAGCCTGTATTAATGTTGATGAACTTTGTTCTATGAAGTATCCCATTTTAACGTCCTTTAAGAAATCATCAGTATATGATTCACCTGTAATTTCCTCTACTACAAAGTACAGTTTATCGATACCTTGGTTACCAGGCATGTAACGGATTTCTGGTGCACAGTGTAAAACATTTATGCAAAATAGTTCATTTTCACAAAGATATCGTGGATATTTGAAGTATTTCGTCAACACAACATCCATTAATGCATTATCTATATCAGGAGGTCTTTTTACATATCTTACAGCCGCTTTGTTTGCTTTACTAGGTACAAAACTTTGGTCCATTTGGCGTCCAAGAATTGATATGCTATGGTTATCAGATAATTCCAAACTATTTTTCAGGTTGTCATATTTCACATCACTAATTAAAGCTGTAGAAGTGTCAAGATTCACAAGACCAATTATTTGCAGTAGCACACACTTTAATGGTCTCTCCGATTCATTCTTTGAATCCGTTTTCTGTACTTTTACCCAATGTCCATTTGCCACACGAAGCTCATCAAGTATACTAGTGCTAACAAATAAGCAGCTGTTCGAATCTACGATCACTTCATGACGAGATCCTGGAATTAGCTCTAACAAAATATCATCGGGTAATGGCACTAAAGACACAGGAATATTTCTCATTTTTTGGTTTTTGTATGCAATGTACAACGTAGAAAATATTGGGAACAAAGCGTTGTGATGCCGGGGCAACAAGATTCTTGCTGTGAATCGCAGCACACTGAGTAATGTGGCAACCTCGGTTGCTCGAGTTTTCTTTTTCATTTTAAAACGTATAACAAAAAATTGTTGCCACTGATAATTCGATAAACGAGACGACAAATGATTTATTAAATAGTTATACAACGCCAGCCAACAACTTTAAACAGTAATCTTCCTATTGCCACCTTGATTCGGCTACCTGCTTTTCATAATTCTAATTTCGTAACAGTGTATCTTAATCTAATTAAGTTATCAATGAGGTTAAGAGAAATAAAAACAACACGTCGACCATGAGACATGACCTTTCACTACGAATGCTGCGATAAGAAGTCGCTGAGGCTGCAAACTTAATAAAGCACTATGTGGCCAAATGTTTACTACAAAAATTTCCGTTGCAGAATAAAGCTATCATCTCAGTGTTGTTCAGTCATAAAACGTAACAGAACACAAGCTTAACGCTAACACTATTTCTGCACATGTAAACAAAAATTTGCCTTTAAAATAGAACTAAACGTTAGATTCAACCATGATGATTAATTGGCTTATTTATTAGTATATGTATCTGAGATAAAGAAATTCATCACACTGACATTTTAGGGGATGCGGGAACCATACATTCAAATATAATATGGCATCATGTTACTCAAAAATCAACAAAGCATTTGATTTCTCCACCATTACGACATTCATTTGTCACCTTCAGTCAGTGATATCTCATATCTGCCTCTGAGAGGTCTGCGATTTTACCGTTGTTCAGTTCATCAGAGAGTTCCGCACGTAAGCTGGGTCACAAACAGACATATGTCTGTGGATTCACACAAGCAACATAGGTGTCACCAAAATCAATGGCAAACTTCAGTTGCAATTCAGTTGTATGTGTGAACTCCCAGTTAGATGAAACTTTTGTCATGCCACAAAAAACTCAACTCGGTTGTTCTTCTTTGCGTCACTTTCCTTCCATCACTGCTTCCTGGTAGTAACTGCTGGTGTGCTCCGTTCGATTTCAGTGTGTCTTCATTTTATTACAAAATAAAGTGAAAACCCCGTGTAGAGTTTCTAGTCTCCCAAAGGGCGCCACCTCAGATGGCGGATAGGGGACTGCTCATCAGATGTGTTTGGTATCAGGGAAATAAAATACCCGGGGGCTAGACCGAAACTAGTGGATGCTGCCTTGAAGCGTAATATTGGCTTATCAAAGGCTAAATGAAGCAAATCATGAGAATAATTTACCTGGTCCCCCAGGCTGGGGGCTGTGTACTGGTCCAGCTCCTAGGTCACATGAAAAAATGAAAATGCTATCAAACCTAATAATAAGCCTTTGTAAAACTGGAATCATGGACGACGAACTGTCGAAGAAAAAAGGAAAATGACATTTGGATGTTGGAATGTGCAAGGTATCTCCACAAAACTGAATATATTACCAACAAAACCCGACAGTTTCAAATGGATGTTGTACTCTCTGAGATCGAGAGGAAAGGCAAAGGAGAAGAAGAACTTGGTAATTATTTACTTAATTGGTGTTGAACATCCAAAACTATAATAGCCAAAGTAGGAGTCTCCATTATGATAAAGAAACATGGACAAAGAGAATCACATATTGTAAATTTATTAGTGAACGTATTATTGTGGCAGAAATGACTCTATTTACCAGAGAAACTGTAATTATTGGTGTATATGCAGCCATTAATGATGCAAGAGACCCGGAGAAAGATACTTTCTTTACAATCCTCAGCAAGACTATAGAAAAAATCCCAAGAAGGAAGGAACTGGTTATCTTGGGGGTATGAACGGAAGAGTAGGAATTAGGGAATCATGTCTGACAGTGGGGAAACATGGAGAGACAGAATATAATGACAATGGAGAACGCCTGATTGAACAATTTGATCTGAAAATTACTAACAAATTCTTTTAAACACAAGGATATTCCTTAGTATACTTGACAACAGAATACTAAAGAACTCTGTTCTACAATAGACTATATTAACATTAGACAGACGAGTAGTTTCAAGGCAGCAGATGTTAGATCTTACAGAGGAGACACTTGTGGATCAGACCAGTATTCAACAAAAACGAAGAGTTTTTGTCCATGGGAGAATGCAAATAATGATTCTAACAACATTAAAACGAATTGTGCTGAGAAAGCCCAAACTCTATACTTCGATATTGACAGCCTAAAAGATGAAAGTATACAAACATGCTTTGCTGCCAGTATAGAAAAAACATTGGAAGGAACATTTGAAGGAAGTACAGAGGAAATGTATGATTACATAAAATCCGTTGTTGTAAGTATAGCAACAGAGGTGCTGGGCATAAAGGGAAACAATCACAGCTGTACAGCAGAATGGTGGTCAGAGAAAATAGAAGTGGCAGTTAAAGAAAATAGGAGCACATTCAACCGGCAGCTGAGTGATAAATTGGAAGTAACAAGAACAATCTACAAGGAAAAGAAGAATGAAGTGATAAAAAAATAAAGATGGCAAGGAATGAAACATGGGAATGGACATGTGCCAATGTCAATAGCAAGTTAGGATTTGGGAGAGCGAAACAAGTGTGGTCAGTATTAAAAGGACTTTGGCAAGAGACGAAAGCCAAAATCAATGTTCAACTGATGACACCAAAAGAATGGAAAGAATATTTCCAGAAAGTATTGAATGAGGATAGAGAAGAATATCTGGAGGAAGAACAGTAGAAGAAAAGGAGCAAGAAGGAGAGGAGATCCAAGTTTTAGAAAGTAAGGTGAGTAAGGTATCAAGAACAGGGAAGAATGATAAATCACTTTGACCAGACAATATCAATCTGGAGCTCTTATAATATGGTGGTGACAAAATTGTGAAATTAATAATATGGTTATTTAATAGAAGGTTACATGGAGGTTCAGTACCCAAGGAAATGAAGCTGGGCTACATTAATACTATATTTAAGAAAGTTGCTCGAAGTACCAAGGAATTTGTGTTATAAGCACTTTAATAATAATTTTTGATAAAATAATTAAAAATAAGCAGGAAATAAATTTTAAAACCCAGGAAGAATAATGTGGTTTCACAGCAGGTAGATAATGCATAGACCATATTTTCACATTCAGACAGATCTTAGAGAAATGTATGGGAAAATCAAAAAGACGTATAGGATTAACTTTCATAGATTTAGAAAAAACATTGATACCCCCCCCCCAAAAAAAATTACTTTGGAGAGAATCACATGTGGCAAACACAAAGGGTCCTTTAATTAAAATAATACTAGAAATGTATAAAAATAACATATGCCAAGTGAAAAATGGTAGTACACTTCCACAGAAATTTAGAACCAGCAAGGGTCTGTTACAGGGCTGTCCGTGTCACCAACGTTATTTAAATTCTATTTGGATGTCAGTCTTAAGACATGGTCTCATAAACGCAATGGGATGGGGCTATAAATTAAACATGTAGTTTATTTACATCACCTACTATTTGCCAATGATCAATTACTTATAACACAAGAGGGGGTGGATGCAAATTATATGTGTAACAAATTAGGAAAGGAATACAGTAACTGGGGAGTGAAGATTAATTACCAGAGAACAGAATACCTCACTAATGATCCAGGTGATTTATACATAGATGGAAAGGAAATTGAGAAGGTCAATACTTTCTGTTATTTGGGATCCATTTTAGAGTTGCATGGAAAATCAGAGGTAGAAATTAATAAAAGAATAAGCAGTGAAAGAAACGTCATTGGAATGCTCAACTCATTCTTATGGATCAGAAATCTAATAAACTGAACTAAAAAAATCATATATAAATCGATTATAGAGAGTGTAGTTATGAATGGAGTGGAGACTTGAATTACAAATCTGAAACACC
Organism: Schistocerca gregaria; assembly: GCF_023897955.1. NCBI lineage: Eukaryota > Metazoa > Arthropoda > Insecta > Orthoptera > Acrididae > Schistocerca > Schistocerca gregaria. Next base: position 739,180,346 of record NC_064921.1, read on the forward strand.
TAGAAAACTGCAGATGGTAAAAATGGCCTTCTGGAGAAGATCAGCACGAATTTCTAGAAAAGAGAAGGTAAGAAACAATGAAATAATAAAGAAAATGGAAGTAAGAGAAAAAATACATGATGTGATGGATAAAAGGAAGTTATAATAGTATGGGCATGTAAGGAGAATGAAGGAAAACAGAACTGCAAAAATGATCCTGGAATGGGAATTAGAGGGAAAGAAAAGAAGAGGATGCCCTATGATCACCTGGGTCAAAAATATATGATTAACAATGAGAAGACTTGGTGCAGAAGAAGAAGGCATACCAGATCGATACACCTGGAGGGACATCCTGAGGAGATAAATTAAGATCTTATGTAAAAGATGTAATAATTTCTGGGTATTTGTTATGTTTGATAAAAACCTCGAATCATATAAACTTATTGATTTGTGACACCAATCATTGTACAGATTGTGGATAATATGCAGCAAATAGCTCCCGAGTGAGATGCATCAGCTCTTAAACTAAAAGTTAGGTATTCAAAATGCTTATGTCAAAGAACAAAACAGGATTCTGAAAATCTGGGAAGAGTGGCGTGTCTGCAAATGATATTTACATGCCAGCAGTTGGTTAGTTTGCCTCTGCACACAGCATTTTCGTGTTCGTGCGTTATTTCTTTTATAAATGTGTTTTTTTCTCTGATTTATCCCTTTGCGAAATCTTTGTTCAAATTCAACATTTGCGTTTCGTCTTCCCTGTATGTAGCTCTTGTCACAGCACTAATTCTGTAACCTGCATTATAAAGGCCAATTCACACAGTCCATCACAGCACTGTCATGTCAAAATGTAATCACATTATCCATCACGTTGCGGCACGTCAATCCAGTTGAAGTCCTAAGATCTTAATTCTCATTGCTGTCGACGACTGTCCTTTTCGCGGGAATTGCGATATTTGCAAGATGATTTTCAACTATTTTTACATGCGAAGTGCACATACACAGTGCGGTACCTTATATGCATGGATGCTGGAGTCCACATTTGTACGAAAATGACATTTATTGGACTCAAATGGTTTGCAGTGTGCAGGGATAACTTGTATATTAGAGAAGGGATGCAAATGTGCAAAGAACACAAAGAAAGTACGTAAGTCATCATGAGGTATTGTAGGGGAATTTCACACAGTATACAAGGAGTTTCGGCCACAGTTCGTGGTCTAGTGGCTAGCGTTGCTGCCTGTGGATCACGGGGTCCTGGGTTCGATTCCCAACCAGATTGGGAATTTTCTCTGCCCGGAGACTGGGTGTTTTGTGTTGTCCCCATCATTTCATCATCATCAGTCGTGAATGTGGCTACAATTGGACTGTGTAAAGATTGGGACATTGTATGGGCTTTGATGACCGCACATCATCATCTATACAAGGAGTTTGAGGAACAGGAATCTGCATTTTATATTTGTGATTTATTACGTCAAACTGCATCCAGAATTACTAAAAGGAATACAGCGTTATGAGCTGCCATCACATCCCATGGAAATTTGGTGGAAGGTTAGCTTTCGCTGTAAGTCCAGTACAAATTTGTGTGCATGAATTATATCTCCCTCAATACCTTTCCCTTCAAAATATGTAAGTTTTCTTTTCATATTGTATTTGGCTTCTAGTAGTTCAAGTGCCTTATTTATGCTGGGATTAGCTAGTGAAACCACATAAATATTGACTACTGATGCTTACAAAATTGTTTCACATACAATTCAGAGAACTGCTTAACAATTAATAGGACTACCACAAACACATATTTAACCAAACAATTTGTATTATCTGAAAGTTTTCAGTGTATTTCTTTACGTAACACAGAAAAAGCCTGAGAACACACAAATAAATTCCGTCTACTAATCAACCTGATTCTATCCACAGTACTTTGTCCACTTCAAGTTGGAGCCATGTTGCAATCTGTTTCATTAAGAGGGCAAGTAATTTACTAAACTCATGTCATAAATTGAGAATGCTGTCTCACTGATTCAATTAATCTGTCATCTTCTATTTTAAATTTTAATCAAATAAATAGCGAAACGAAGCAATTTAAAGCAAATGACAAACAACAAATAACTGACATCAGCCACAAAAACCAGGGCGAAACGATATATGGCTGTGTATTGGGAGGAAATGAGCTTGTTGATCATGTGAACAGTAACAGACAGATGTTGTCAGCCATCAGAACTTTCCTCTATAGCAATTTTGAGCAGTTTGGTTGTCGCCATTTGAAATGCAATGCAGAACATTTTGACAGGACAGAACGTAATGTGACGTGGCAGCGAGTGTGAATTGGCCTTAACTTGCCCATATGGTTTCATATGATTTCAGTTACTGCCATATTGAAAGCTGTACAACAAAATTATATATTTCATAAAGAAAATAAGTATTCCTTGTAACTGAGTTTTTTCACTCTTATGACACTTTTAAGAATTTTGTCTGGCATCACTGTCCATCCAACTGAAACTTTGTGAAATGATGTTTTATTAAATGAAAATCAGTATGTGCACTACTGCTATCACTATATACATACGAGTGCTTGATAACCAGAGTAACAAAAGGAGTAAACAGGAACCTTTCAATACCAATTTAAATATCCTTCCATCTGAGATCGCCACATGATCTGAAGTTCAAATGTTCAGTCACTCTTTAAGTTACTTCATAAGTCAAAATTTCTTATCCATGTTTCATGCCTGTAGAAACATCAGCTAACACTTCATAACAAGGCAGATGATCAATATTAATAACAACTGACTCAAAATGATTTATCATAAAACGGTATTTTATATGTGTATGGAAGGGTACAGAATTTTTCTCTAGAGTCTTAGCTGACCAAATGGATCCTTTATTATCACAATATTCTCTGAGTGATTTTGTGACGCTGTGGGATCCATCAGCTCCAGAATAATGTGCTAAGGACAGGGTGGTGCACGAAAAACCTGTGACAGGTGTCAAACATAATAATCGCTGGTTTTGTATTTCCTCTATGCTGACTTCTTTGACTTATCGCTCTTGTCTTACATTTCAAGCCACCCTTAGTAAAGTGTTGTGTTGCACAGTGATCTCATATTGAATAAATCTATTTAAATCATTATCTGGCTGACTATTGCTACATTTCTAGTGTAGTCTACATCACTACCACCAATACAATAACTCAACAAGAGAGTTCTCTTAGCCTCTCTCACCTCAGTTCTCCACAATCCTACCTACACATGGTGCCCCTGTTAAGCTGAGTAACCCAGTGGAAGGTTGGGTAACCAACCCCAATGGGAAACTGGGTCAGTGAGCCAGCTGGATGTGGAGGACAGTGGAAGGCAATGGGAGACCACCACTGGAATTACTTCCCTAGACGTTCATGGGATGGACCTCTTTGTACAATATTCCAGAGGTAAAGCTTGCCCTCAATCGGATCTCCGGGAGGGGAATACAACGAGGACTCCAGAGATCAGGACAAATGGAAAAGGAAGAAAGGATAAGATGAAGGAAGACTTATTGAGGATTAGGACTTTGAATCTTTTAACAATTCTTCAGGAAGGGAAATTAGAAAACGCCAAACATGAAATGACAAGAAACAAATTGGATGTACTCAGAATGTGTGAGGTGAGATGGGGTGTTTGTGGAGAGCTAGAAAGTGACGACTTCCGATTGTACTATTCAGGGGAAAATAAAAATGGAATCTATGGGTTTGGAATTTTGCTAGGTAAAAGACTGAAGCGCAAGATTTTCAAGGTTGAATATGTCAGTGGAAGAATAATGATGATGAGACTGAAAGGGAAAAAGAAAGACTTAGTTATCATCCAGGTCTATATGCCAACAAGTAATCATTCAGATGCAGAGGTAGAAGAATGTTACGAGACGATAGAAAACTCAGTAGAGAGAGAGAAAAGAAATGCATGTATTGTTATAATGGGTGATTGGAATGTATTTGTATTTGTATTTATTTATTTATCCTGTCGATCTCATATTGTACAAAGTACTCATGATATAGGACTAGTCATTTTTCTTAACAAATATGTAGTTTGGAGAAAAAAATATGCAATGGACTGCCATTTAAAAAATGTACACAAAATTGTTCATTGATGAATATAGTAACTTCACACACAGAGAATACAAACAATTTACATGGGGAACTAAGAAACATGTAGGCAATGTAGTGCTACTTTAAATTTACACAAATAATCACTGAGATTACAGAATAGTGAAAATGTCAACTGGAAACACAACAGAAGGACAATGTCATTTAAAAACTACATTAAACATGAAATTAACATTGAGATTTCACAGACAATTAAGTTTTAATACTAATACAATGTGTACTTGTACATTCATAAAGCGAGTTGAAAAATTTTGGGAAGTGAAACTGAAACATAATTGTGTATAGTAGAAATTAGGTGATTATTTTGCCTACAGAATGTTTTACTCTAATCACAGTATTTTACAAAGGAACTTTATAATTTTTCATTTCCAGGAATTCTTGTACTGAATAGAAACAGTGGTACTTTGTGAAGGACTAGAAGGAGAAGATCTTGGGAAATTTGGACTGGTAGAAAGAAATTAAAGACTGCTAAGATTGTTGGAATACTGCAATGAAAATTTCATTGGTAGTTGGAAATACTCTATGTGATAACCACAAAAGACGATGGTATACTTGGATATCTCGATTTGACAATAAAAAATACCAAACTGATTACATAATGATACAGTAGTAAGTATACCGTAAGTGCCTAAAGAGCATCAAAATGTGTCCAGAGATAGATATTTATTCAGATCATATATTAGCAGCAGTTAAATTGATAAGAACCTGGAAAGGGCAGAAGAGAGATGATAACGATGTACATGAAGAATAAACCACAATGTCTTCAACCAGAAGGTTCTCCATGTTGCGGTTAGTCAGCGTACACTATCAATGTTGTGGCTGTTGTCGTGCTGCCAGACTAGGAGGTGGCCATGTAAGGTTAGGTGGCCGCAGGTTTGGCCGGGTGTGAATAACTGTGAGAAGTCGGGACTGATAGTGTTTGCACGTGTGTTAATAATTCAGTAAGGGACTGGATAACAGCATTGCTGGTTCTAAGGACATTTCAAACAAATTCTTTGTGAGTGGACATGTGGTGGTTTATGGACTTGCTATATTATCCACAAGACTCTTCGATGGTGATTGTGCACCTGCACAGTCGCAACAGTTGGCTGCTAGCCATCTCTACAAGGACTGAAGTGGGTCTACACCTTTGATGACTCACCAATACCATTATTTCTACAAGGACTGCAGTGGGTCTGCACCTCTGGTGCCCCACCAATACCGTAATCTCTACCAGGACTACAATGGGTCTACTCTGTGTTGACCTACCTACCAATATTCTTCAAAACTTCGACTGACTCTGCTGTGGGTTTTCTCTGTTGTGGCCCATTACCTGTCTGCATGTCAAGAGTCAGCACTGTCTTTCCGTTGGAAGGACAACACTACTTCTTCAAGGTTGCATGGAAATCCACTACTTCTGTGTGCATTTTCTTTTACTACTCAGACTTCGAGAAAAACGCTGCAATTTTACTTTGATGAATTATCAGGACTGTCTTTGTGGACTGTGAGAAAATTTTAGCTTTTGACCAACATTGTATCGATAAGTGTGTGCATTTCATTTCTTTGTTATTGTAATTATGAAAAAAATTTTCAAATCTACTGGCCACTGCCCAAAACAATTTGTAAATTTTTTGTGGGGAGCATGGGGGCTATGTAAGTAGGCTGTTTAGGTTTTTTTATTGGTAACGCTGCCGCCACGTAGCGCTCTGTATAAAAAAAACACTGGCTGTGCTGTGTGCAGTCAGTGGCTAGTTGGCATTGTTGTAATACTCGCCATTGTAGTGTTGGGCTGCTGGATGCTAACAGCGTGTAGCGTTGCGCAGTTGGAGGTGAGCCGCCAGCAGTGGTGGATGTGGGGAGAGAGATAGCGCAGTTTTGAAATTTGTAAGACTGGATGTCATGAACTGAAATATATATTATGACTGTTAAGGTAAATACATTGTTTGTTCTGTATTAAAATCTTTCATTCGCTAACTATGCCTATCAGTAGTTAGTGCCTGCCGTAGTTTGAATCTTTTAGTTAGCTGGCAGTAGTGGCGCTGGCTGTATTGCAATAGTTCGAGTAACGAAGATTTTTGGTGAGGTAAGTGATTTGTGAAAGGTATAGGTTAATTTAGTCAGGGCCATTCTCTTGTAGGGATTATTGAAAGTCAGATTGCGTTGCGCCAAAAATATTGTGTGTCAGTTTAAGCACATTCGTGTATAATTGTTTTAAGGGGACGTTACATAATTGTTCACTTTTAACCAAGTATGAAGGAGGTACACATGGTCGCAAGCAGCAGAGTTGACTGGACGCTTACACTTGCACCAAAAGTCACTGGTAGATTCATTGTGGCGGAAACAATGCAGTTTCACACACGATGTGGGTGAATGACGAAAACATGCAGAAATAAGGCTGGATGAGACTATGATAGTGTCGGGGTCACCACTGTGGCTATCATGGAAGATTAGTTGAAGACATGTATATTGGTCACTCACACACACAACAAAGAATGGCTGTTACACATCTGCGCACCGAAAGTTAACACAAGAACATACTAGTCCAAAGAAGGAAGGTGCCAAAGATAGGGCATTCTGGGCCAGAGACGCCACAAACCAATTGTGTGATGACAATGTTGGTAATGTTATTGAATCAAATGTGTCAAATGTGGATATCAAATGTGGTATGGTACCGGCGGAACATGGTAAACAGAAAACAGTAATGCAGAAAATATAACCTGAAAGTATGCAAGAAGTGTTTGCAGCATTAATGTATTCTGCGAAAGATGGACATACTAATTTGGCTGACAAAATTGGTCAGAAAATCAGTAAACCTGATGAAAAAATCGAAATGCAAACTAGTGATTTTAATGAAAAAATTGAAGAGCAGACTGTGACTTTAAAAGAAATGTGGAAAAGTGATTTGAAGTCATTAGAAAATAAAGTTGATGGCAAAATATTTCAAGTTGAAAATATCCACCAACAATCAATTAAAACTCTAAAAAGTGAATTAACAAATGCCTGCTATTGGAAACAAAGGGTAGATGTAATAAAAGAACGTGTGCAGAAAGTAGAGGTCAAAATAGCGGCAGTAGAATCCATATGTGTATATTTTTCACAAATTGTTAGTAAAATCAGTTCTGTATATGCCAAATGTATGAATGAAGTAAAAAGTGTGTCTCACTGAGTGTGTGTGTCTGAAGAATATGTTGTTCTGCTAAGTAACCAGGTAGAAGGAGTTGAAAATAAGTTGCATGAGCATAGCAGTAGATTATGCCAAGTTGAAACTAACCTCAGACATGGAACTAACAGTAGAGGATGTAGTTTTGTAGCAGAATCTTCTGAAATATTATATGTCGCTAATAGGCAGTATTTACGTTTTGATCCAACAGGAAATGTGCATCCAAAAGAATTTTCGAATGACTTTGAAGGTGTTCTACCTAGTTTGTGGTCAGACAGACAAAAAATAGGGTTCATTACGTCTAAATTCTTGGGAGAGGCTAGAATATGGGGGATTATCGCTACTGAACAGTGTGATAATCTAGCTAAATTTAAAGAGGTGTTTTTTTTAAAGAATACTGGGGCAAGCAAAAACAAATACAGTTGCTAAAAAGCTTGTGGGCTGGGGAAAAGTTTAATCCCAGAAAGGAAAGGGTAAGAAAGTTTGTGTTAAAGTGGATGACAAATTTGTCATATTTAAACAATAAAGTTTAGCCAGAACAAATTGTTATGAGCCTGGAAGGTAAATTGCCAATGAATTTGCGAAACAAAATTATTGCACCTCCGAGGGATGACGTTTGTAAAGTCATAAGTTATTTGGAGAGAGTTGAGAAGTTGTTGCATCATATTTGTTACATATTCGTGTACTACATAAAGAAATATGAATGTTTTAGTTGGACCACTTTTTTCGCTTTGTGATAGATGGCGCTGTAATAGTCACAAACGTATAAGTACGTGGTATCACGTAACATTCCGTCAGCGCGGACGAAATTTGTTTTGTGATACATTACCCGTGTTATAATGGACCGTTTACCAATTGCGAAATTTGTTTCATGATACATTACCTGTGTTATAATGGACCGTTTACCAATTGCGGAAAAGGTCGATGTCGTGTTGATGGATGGCTATTGTGTTCAAAATGCCCAATGGGCGTGTGCTATGTATGCTGCTATGTATCCTGGATGTGTGGACAGTTCACCGGATACTTACGTTATTTAAGGAAACAGTAAGTGTTCAGCCACACGTGAAACGTCAACCACGACCTACAATAAATGATGATTCCCATGTAGCTAATCCGTAGCAGAGAAATTGCGCGAGAATCGGGAATCTCAAAAACGTCGGTGTTGAGAATACTACATCAACATCGATTGCACCCGTACAATATTTCTATGCACCAGGAATTGCGTGGTGACGACTTTGAACACAATGTACATTTCTGCCACTGGGCACAACATAAATTACAAGACGATGAAAATTTTTTTGCACACGTTCTATTTAGCAAGGAAGCGTCATTCACCAACAGCAGTATCGTAAACCGGCATAATATGCACTATTGGGCAATAGAAAATCCATGATGGCTGCAACAAGTATAGCATCAGTGAACTTGGCGAGTTAATGTACGGTGCGGCATTATGGGAGGAGGGAAAATTTTATTGATGGCAATCTAAATGGTGTAATGTATGCTGATTTTCTATGTAATGTTCTACCGATGTTACTACAAGATGTTTCACTCATGACAGAATGGTGATGTACTTCCAACATGATGGATGTACGGCACATAGTTCATGTGCGGTTGAAGTGGTATTGAATAACGTATTTCATGACAGGTGGATTGGTCGTCGAAGCACGTACGTTCACCGGATGTGACGCCCCCGGATTTGTTTCTGTGGGGAAAGTTGAAGGATATTTGCTATCATGATCCACTGACAACGCCTGACAACATGCGTAAGTGCATTGTCAATGCATGTGCGAACATTATGGAAAGCGAACTACTCGCTGTTGTGGGAAATGTCGTTACATGTATTGCAAAATGCACTGAGGCAGAAAGACATCATTTTGAGCATTTATTGCATTAATGTGGTACTTACAGGTAATCACGCTGTAACAGCATGCATTCTCAGAAATGATTAAGTTCACAAAGGTTTTTGTATCACATTGAAACAACCAAAATAGATTGTTCAAACATACCTACATTCTGTATTTTAATTTAAAGAACCTACCTGTTAGTAACTGTTCATCTAAAATTGTGAGCCATATGTTTGTGACTATTACAGCGCCAACTATGACAAAGCAAAAAAAGTGCTCCAACTAAAGCATTCATAATTCCTTGCATAGTTCACGAATATGTAACAAAAATGGGGGTTCCTATTTTAAAAAACACAGTTGATATCCCTTTGACCTATGGCAGCGCCATCTAGCAGGCCAACCATAGTGTCATCTGGTTTCCCCCTTGAAGCTAGACAAGTTTCGTTCTTTGTAGTTTTTTCATGACGCTTATTTTGTGAGATATTTGGCCTGGTCACGATCAATGGACCACCCTGTATAAATGAAAGGTTTGGGCAATATAGGGCCAGAAAATGTCCAGTGAGAACAAAAATCTTTAATAATATGTGAAGGGGTGTAAAAGCAAGACTTGAAATATGTGACATATGCCAAAAAGTCAGGGCAAATAATAAAATAATTCAAGAGCAAATGTATAGTGTTCAGCCACAAATTAACTGGACTTTGTTGTCTGTGATATTTTCGGTCCAGTACCTGTGTCTTGAGGTGGTTGTGTTAGTGGATGGGTTCACAAAATTTGTGAAACTATATCTAACTGAGAAGGCTAATGCAAAAGTGTTAGTAAATAAATTGCAGAAAAACTACTTCTTGTTTGTAGGAGTCCCAAAACCGATCTTGTCAGATAATAGTCCGCAATTTGTTTCCAATAAATTTAAAGAATGTTTAGAAAGCCGAAACATTGAAGACATAAAGATTTCAGGGTATTATCCGCAAGGAAGTACGTGTGAAAGGATCATGAAGGAATTGAAAAGGTTATGTTGTACTTACTGCCATAGAAAACATATTCCTTGGGCACAGCATATAGAATACTTTGAAGAAGTAATTAATAGCACAAAGCATGAGGCTATAGGTTTCACTCCACGTGAATTGATGTGTAGCATAAGACCAAATAATTTTCTGTTTAAACTGATAAAGTTTCCTGTTATTGTAGACATGGCACTAAGTGTAAAGGAAAAAATTGCAAGAGGAAACATTAGGAACAAAGAATTGGAACGAAAAAGACAGCATGACGCTAAGGCTCCATCAACGAATTTCCATATTGGAGATCTGGTACTAATCAAAACAAGGCAGAATCGAAAAAGTTTACTGATAAATATATGAGTCCATTTAGGATTACTGAAAAACCACACCCAAATGCGTATGGGTTGGTATACTGGAAAATGGAGAAACCAATGATCTTAAGAAATGTCATCGACTTGAAAAGATGCATTTGTCGATAGTTAGATGTAAGATAAGCTCGGAGGCCTCAGAGGGCATTGCAACCTATGCAATGCTAGCTGTTTCACAAACGCTAGGTGCTTGACTTACTGACAGTGCTACTTCAGTTGCTTTTCGTATTATCAATCTTACTCTTCTGTCATTCTAAGCTGAATCTATCATCTTTAGTTTTCTTCTCTCTCAGCAAAGGTAATGCTGTTGGGGTCTTCAGAGGGTTTTGCAATCTATGCAATGCTAGGTGTTTGACAAACACCAGATGATCGAGTTATTGACAATGCTATTTCAGTTTTTTTGTATTGTCAATCTTCCTCTTATGTCATTCTGAGATGAATCTATCATCTTTAATGTTCTTCTCTATCGGTGAAGGTAAAGTGTTTGAGATCCTCAGAGGGCATTATGGAGTCTTATGACCAAATACGTTTTATGTTGAGAGAAATGGGGGTCAAATTGTAATGGAATGAAGTGATGACATAAATATGTTAATGTAAGGAAATGAAAGTAACAGGATGTGACAAGTGCAGTTAATAAAGGAAATTTTGATGATGAACACTCAAGAGCAGTGGTCAGGAAAAGGCATGTTGTAATGATGAGAAGGGATATATAGTGGCTACATAATAAAGGAAGTTTAACAAATATGACGAAACATATACCTGGATAAAACTGAAAAAAATTATTATCAAAGGAATACGAAAAAATATGAAGATTATATATATTGTGAAACGTCCCCTTTGAACAATTATACAGGACTGTGCTTAAACTGACAGACAATAGTTTTTAGCGCAACTCAATCTGACTTTCAACAATCTCTACAAGAGAATGGCCCTGACTAACATTAACCTATATGTTTCACAAATCACTTACCTCACAAAAATCTTCGTTACTCGAACTAGTGCAATACAGCGAGCGCCACTACTCCCATCTAAATAAAAGATTCAAACTACGGAAGGCACTAACTACTGATAGGTATAGTTAGCAAATGAATGATTTTAATAGAGAACAAACGTATTTACCTTAATAGTCATAATACATACACACACACACACACACACACACACACACACACACACACACACACACACACACATATATATATATATATATATATATATATATATATATATATATATATCAGTTCATGACACTAATTCTTACAAATTTCAAAACTCCGCCATCTCTCTCCCCACGTCCACCACTGCTGGCGGCTCACCTCCAACTGCGCAACGCTACGCACTGTTCACATCCAGCTGCCGCTGCCCAACACTACAATGGCGAGTATTACAACAATGCCAACTAGCCACTGACTGCACACGGTACAGCCAGTGATTTTCATACAGAGCGCTACGTGGTGGCGGCGTTACCAATAAAAAAACCTAAACAGCCTACTGACATAGCCCCCATGCTCCCCACAAAAAATTTACAAATTGTTTTGGGCAGTGGCCAATACAGATTTGAAAAAAATTTTGATAATTATGATTACAATAACAAAGAAATCAATTGCACACACTTATTGATACAATGTTGGTCAAAAGCTAAAATTTTCTCACAGTCCATATAGACAGTCCTGATCATTCATCACAGTAAAATAGCAGTGTTTTTCTCAAAGTCTGAGCAATAAAAGAAAATGCACATGGAAGTAGTGGATTTACATGCAGTCTTGAAGAAGTAGTGTTGTCCTTCCAACGGAAAGACAGTGCTGACTCTTGACATGCAGACAGATAATGGGCCACAACAGAGAAAACCCACAGCAGAGTCAGTCGAAGTTTTGAAGAATATTGGTAGGTAGGTCAACACAGAGTAGACCCATTGTAGTCCTGGTAGAGATTACGGTATTGGTGGGCCACCAGAGGTGCAGACCCACAGCAGTCCTTGTAGAAATAATGGTATTGGTGAGTCATCAAAGGTGTAGACCCACTGAAGTCCTTGTAGAAATAACGGTATTGGTGGGTCATCAAAGGTGCACACCCACTGTAGTCCTGGTAGAGACGGCCAGCAGCCATCTGTTGCAACCGTGCAGATGCACAATCATCATCGAAGAGTCTTGCAGAGAATATAGCAAGTCCATAAACCACCACTTGTCCACTCACAAAGAATTTGTTTGAAATGTCCTTAGAACCAGCAATGCTGTTATCCAGTCCCTTGCTGAATTATTAACACACGTGCAAACACTATCAGTCCCTACTTCTCACATATTGTCCATATACTATGACCAACAGAAACGTGTGCAGTGAAATGTAATTTACAAGTTACTTAATTTGATGAACTAATGTCAATTACAATTTTATAACATAAGAATACAATAACAAAGGTACAAAATACATCTTTAAAGAACATAACACTACAGATAACATTTGCAGTAGTACAGGCTTTACAAAAGAATCGAAATAGCAAATACATCAGTGTTACAAAAATTACGACATAAGTACATACATAAAAGATCAGAATAACTTTTGAAACATCAACTTCACACATGAGCATTAGAACAAAACAGAATAAATAATGTTTAAACATCTTTACGAAGTAAATAGCATGTTATTAATGCAAATTATATTTGAGGATAACAGTGTTTCTCATTATAGTGAATGTAGCTTAGTATTAGAAGAGAAAAAATTCTATGAAACAGTACACAAGAGACAGGAAGAAAACAAATACACAAGGGTACACAAACACATAGTGGGATACACAAAAGGAAAGGACAGGGTTTGTTTTCAGGGTAACATTTGGTACTGCAGTTCAACCCAAAACTTCATTCTGTAGATCTTTCGTCGTATCTCAACATTTGTTTCCTCCAAAAAAAATCCTATCCAAGCATGCTTTCTGTATTCTTCACATCTTCTTTCAAAAATAGTTTTTCTCCACTGTACATTACTTTTTTGGCCAAACCATTTTCTTATAACTTCTCAATGCATTTCTTCCATTTCCTCATAGTTAGTTTCTTATATAGTCTACCTCCTCTTAAGCTAACTTAAATCTACTGAGCTCAGATGCTTAAGTAAGGGATGAGGCAATGCAGCAGCACAAAACAATTAATACAAATAGCAATGATAAAAAAATGCAAGTAAGCAAAGCAAGCAGCAATAAATGTAATAACTTATACCTAAACATGACAAAGCTGAAGCAGAAAAAAATATTACAGTACAAATGTGTAATACCTATGTCACATTTTAACACTAGAGTGATGCATCACTAGAACATACGCTAGCAGATAAGTTACCAAATCGTAAAAAATATTATTTTTGTAAGTCCTGTGAAGGGAAATGTCTATTTGTGCTCTCTTTTCTAAGGAAGTACATCATAAAATGATTCTTTACTGGGTCTGTAGACAGAAAGTAGTTATATTAGTACATGTATTAAATTTTAATTTAAACAATGCTGCATTGCAACAAGAAACTAGATATTAAACAAAATAGGCAAAGCAAGGAGTGAAACGTCATTCGCTAGCCATAAGGCATTTCATAATGCAGTAAACAATCTTCCAGCTAGCAAGACAATAGACATGAAACGTTTCTCATCATTTCATTTCAGTAAATATCATAAATTAAGAACTCTACAGTGTAATCATGTTTTCAAGTTTGAGGGTGTCGTATTTACGATGCTTTCTACAAAGGAATGTCAATAGCGAGGATAATGGCCTTTTTTTTTCTCCACCTGTGCCTATGACAGGCACACACCAATGGCTTTTTTTCCAGGCGCCTGTCGCGCAGCTGGGTGCTCATGACGCATTACGTGCAGGTGGTCACTTACCTTTCTTACTGAAAAATTTACGACAGCAGTTTCCGCTACAGTGACAGTCTCTTATAAAAATATTTTCACAGGTTGAGAATTTGCGTTATAAATGTGTAGAAAATAAAATCCTATAAATATAAGAGGGTCCAAAAAATTTTCGTCAGCATTGTAATACATTCACACATTTACATACATTTCATAACTCTTGAAGTACGATTCTTGGTTTTCAACAACCTTTTTCACAAACCAGAGTCCCTAACCACTACTCATTATTCCTTACCTTATTCGTTGACACTTCTTCAATATTTCATCATAACAGATACGTAGCATAATCAAATAACTCTTATACCATTAGCTTATTGATCGTAAACATACCACAACAGCATAATACACATTGTCATCTTCATAATAACATCATAAAAACTCAGCTAAATCTCAAAATCATCGTAGCTTTCTGCAATAACTTCAAAATCTAAAAAATATTCTCTGCTCATTTCAATAGTGTCATCTACCTCAAACGTACTTTAAAAATCATGATCCCATACCAATTACATCATTCAAAGCTCTCATAGTATAACAATGGTTCCGAAAAAATATGAACAGTTCACAAAGTACAGACAAAATACAACTTCATAAGAGTGAAGTTATCCAACGGTGTAATTACGTAAACATCTGTCACTGATGTAGTAAAATAAATGTTTGTCTCTCTCAGTTAAATGATCAGACAGCTGTGTAATTTATGTGTTAGAGAAATATGGTATCGATGTGTAAAGTTGTATAAGCAAATACCATATGAGCTAGGGCTCCTTGTGCTTGCCATACACATGGTACATAAAGTAAGCGTGTACCCCCCTGAGGATTAATGTAATTATATCCTCAGGTGTTATAGATTACAGCAATGGAATGAAATGTATCACGGAAAACCTTTGTATCATTGAACTTCAAATATCTTTAAAAATAAATGTTTTAAGTACAAAATTAGTCACTCAAATACGCGTACTGTAGCACTAAACTGTGCGTCTTGTTGTAAGATAATCTCTGTGGAAGTGTCGTAGTTATCGTCCTCCGAAAGCTAAGTTCTGCAGAAGTCAATGTACTGACCTCATGATAAACAAAAGTGAAATGCTTTGCGTATAGATATCGTAGTTACTACGCTTATTGCTGTGATGAAGTAAGTACTGTACTGTAATGTATTGTTGTGCTACAGAAAAGGCTGTCTCATTGTAGCTATACCACAAAGTTACTACTAAAACATGTTTTACTTTCCAGAATAATATAGAAAAACTGTGCAGATATAAAACAGATACAGTGCAAAAGCAACATTGTAAATTGTCACTCATTAGTAGCGTCGTGATAAAATCGTATAGCTGTCACATAAACTAACCACTGAGTCATCTGGTATCTCACAGAAAGTACTTTACATCCAGAATTTATTTTCAAGTAAACCAAAATGTTGCATTAAAATCTCATTAGCAGTACTGGTAAATGTTCTAAGTATGTCAGCCTTATAGTCGTTACGTAATCGCGCAACTAACAAGCAAGAATGTACACGCACAATAACACTGTGACGTCTGTTCACTAGAACAATGCATTCATAATTTCTGTTTAAATAAGTTCTCTTGGTTCTTGACTGGATATTTAACTTCAAATATTGTTGCATGTTAACAGATTATAAGTCTGACAAAGCATACTAGTAATGTGAAGTGAAATGTTTTATGGCAAAGACAAAGTTAAAAAGCAGATTATCTTTCAATAAGCGGTTTTGCATGTGATATGTGGTGTAATCTTTTACCCTTTATAGTACTCAGAGTTTGAACTTGAATGCAATTATCATGCGATATACGTCGATAAAGAATACTGGAATTTTTCTCAAGGTTAGCACCTATGTTATTTTTCTCCGAGCCAGCCGGCGCACGCGGCTGCCTGCGGTGCAAGTCATTGTCTGTTTCTTTGTTGGCGCGCGTCGTTATTAGGATTAGGAGACCTAACTTCTACAAATTCACCTTGTCGAGAGTTCCCTGCTCTGTTTGAATCTCGCCAGTTCTGATGCAAATCAAGTCTGTCGTTACGATTATATCGTCTGTCGTCCTGTCGGTAGTTCCTGTAGTTTCTTTCTTGTCGGTTAAGTGGCGGAGAATTTCTTCCTGAATTATCACTGAACGGTGGACTGTTGCGTCTGAAGTTATTCTGTCTCCAATGATAATAATAGTTCTGGTTGCCATATTGTCTGTTTCTATGATTGTCTCTGTTATATTCATTACTATGGAAATGCGATCTTTCTCTGTAACTATTATTACTCCGCCAGTGGTTGTCATATGGGTGGTGTCTGTTTTGGTCACGATTTGCGTTATAAGAATAGACTTGTCGTGTCCAGTTATTGTTTCTGTCGTCACGAAATTGTGACGGATGTGAAATGTAGTGATTGTTTTCCTGTTTTCGCATCCCGCGACTGTCTGTGTCAATTTCTAATTCTTGTAGGAGTCCCTGAAAAGCTTCAGTGTCGTCTTTGCAACGCCCTGCCAAAATAATATTCCTTAAATGTTCAGGCAATTTCATTATGCAAATGCGGATGAGTTCTGAAGGGCTATATGGGTTTGAAAGATATTGATTCTTATGCAACATGTCTTCAAAATATTTGACGAGACTGGAAAATTCAGATTGCTCAAAGTGTTTCATCATCATGATGCTATGTTTTACTCGGTCTTGTGTAGCTTGAGACCAATATGCTAAGAATAAGGCATGATAAAATTCTCCCTGTGACAATCGTGAATGACCGATCGCATTCTTACCCCTGGCTCATTCTCCAAGTAGCCACACATAAATTCTAATCTGTGCTCTAATGACCAGTTGGGAGGAAAACAATGAGAGAATTGATGGAGCCACGCTTGTGGATGAATGTCGTTGCCAGAATTCTTAAATGTTTTGAATTTACGTGCAGTAATGAACAGCTTATAGTCAAAATCATCGTGTCGGCGAGTAGCATATCGGTCATTGTTACGTCGTGTCGGCGGTTCCATCTCAAAATTCGGTGCACCTTGCCAATTTCTTTCATGATTTTCGAAATGCCCTGTGTTATTATTTTGTGGCTTTTCTGTATTTCTAAGTTCCTCTTCCTGTGTTGGAGCGCGAGTGTCCTCTGAAATATGAAAATTTTGTATTACCTGCGTCAACTGATCTTGTAATTTCCGGATTTCTCTTTTGTATTGCGTATTAATATGATTCTGATTTTGTTTGAATTTCTTAATTTGTTCATACACTTCTGTGTCAGTGATGGCTACAGGTCTTGTGTCATTCAGATCATTATCTACCTTTGCAGATAAATTAGTGAACTGATCCGAAAGTTCGGCTACTTTCTCTGATAGTGAATACATTTCCTCAGTGTGTTTTTCTGAAACAAGTTTCAGAGTGTCCATTTGTGTTGAAATCGAATCTACTGTGTCCTTTAAGTTTTCCTGAGTTCTTGCAAGTTGCGTAACCGAATCGGTGGATGCAACTGAGTCTATTTTAGCTTGCAAGGTGTCGTGATTTTCACGAACAATAGTTTGCAATTCTTTTATGGCTGCTTCGTGATTCTGTAATACATTTTCATGCCGCGAAAAAATAGGTTGGAAATGCTCACAAATTTGTGTTTTTACGTCATTACAGATTTTTTGACATTTCGATTCAATGTTATGCAACTCAGTAGTTAAATCTTCACGAGTTTGTTCAAGTGTGGTGTCTTAACTTCCGAAGATTTTGTTCCATTGTGTCTAACTTTTGAAGATTATGTTCCATTGTGTCCAACCGTTGCTGTGTTTGTCTCTGGTGTTGTTCCATTGTGTCTAACTTTTGAAGATTTTGCTGTGTTTGTCTCTCATTTTGTTCCATTGTGTCTAACTATTGCTGTGTTTGTCTCTGGTGTTGTTCCATTGTGTCCAACTTTTGAAGATTTTGTTCCATTATGTCTGACTTATGAAGATTTTGTCCCATTTGTTTCTGATTTTGTTCAAGCGTTGTGTCTAACTTTTGTAGCCTTTGTCCCATTTGTTGCATTAACTGTAATAACAGTGCACTGGAGTCTGAAACATGTTCCTCAGTGCTTTTCGGCAGTGCATTTGAACCGGCAATATTCGCATTTTGAAAAGCAGAAAATGTGTCTTGATTTATTTGAGAAAACGGTGAGGACGCAAAATCTGAATCTACAGTATTTGCAAGATTGTGTCATGTCATTTCGGAATCCTGAGGCGAGCTGTTGCCGACCGATCGATCGATAATGCTTCCCTGTTCACTAATTGTTTCACTGCCTACACCATTATTTGCAGCCCGCTCCATTTCTCTATGCACTATTACCAAATTACTACTTTGAACGTTAGTGAATTCATTACATGGTGACGCTAACACACTGCTTTCGTCTTCACTGTCATTTCTCAGTTTACTTTGGAGCCTAGTATTACGTTTTTCACACGCCATTATTGTCACAATATTTCACACGACAACACAGAAAAGCACAATTTGAAGAGCAAAATAAGAAAACACATTAACGTAGCACTGAAAATAATAACTAGTTAATTGAAAGCGCAGGTGCGAAATACTTGGTGCAAAGTTACATGCGTGCCACCCCTGTTTTACTGTACAACAATGAAAGACTGCAACTACAAAGGAGATTCTCTCTACAATTACGTACTACCAATAAACAAAATCTACACTAATTACACAAACTACAAGAAAAAAATCAAAAGATTCCAGTGAGGTATCCTCAGCTAAGGGTCGACATATGAAACGTCCCCTTAGAAAAATTTATACAGGACTGTGCTTAAACTGACACACAATAGTTTTTAGTGCAATGCAATCTGACTTTCAATAATCCCTACAAGAGAATGGCCCTGACTAACATTAACCTACATGTTTCACAAATCACTTACCTCACAAAAATCTTCGTTACTCGAACTACTGCAATACAGCGAGCGCCACTACTGCCAGCTAAATAAAAGATTCAAACTACGGAAGGCACTAACTACTGATAGGTATAGTTAGCAAATGAATGATTTTAATAGAGAACAAACAATGTATTTACCTTAATAGTCATTATATATATATATATATATATATATATATATATATATATATATATATATATATATATATATCAGTTCATGACACTAATTCTATCTCTCTCCCCACGTCCACCACTGCTGACGGCTCACCTCCAACTGCTCAACACTACGCACTGTCGCCATCCAGCTGCTGCTGCCCAACACTACAATGGCGAGTATTACAACAATGCCAACCAGCCACTGACTGCACACGGTACAGCCAGTGATTTTCATACAGAGCGCTACGTGGCGGCGGCGTTACCAATAAAAAAACCTAAACAGCCTACTTACAATCGCAAATATTTTTTTTATTTCTGTTCAAGAGTGTGAAAAACATGAAGAAGGGATGTAAAGAGACACTGCATAAAAGTGGTAAATATGTATTATGAAATGTTTGTGAATAATTGTTTTGTGTGGAATGTCTTTCTCACAATTAAATTTTCCCCAGTTGAGTTAAAGTAAAGGAAAAGTTTAAGCTCTACTTTCAATAGCAACTTATTTGTTTAAAAAAACTCATTAAGTCTTCTAAAGGAAATAAAGTCTTTAAAAAAGTTTTGGTAGATTTTATCTTACTAATTAAAGAAAAAAAGGCTATACTCTGTTAATTTAGTTTCATTTAAAATAAAGTTAAAGAAAATATAAAATCTGTAAATAACTGTCGGCCGGTGTGGCCGTGCAGTTCTAGGCGCTTCAGTCTGGAACCGCATGACCGCTACGGTCGCAGGTTCGAATCCTGCCTCGGGGATGGATGTGTGTGATGTCCTTAGGTTAGTCAGGTTTAAGTAGTTCTACGTTCTAGGGGACTGATGACCATAGATGTTACGTCCCATAGTGCTCAGAGCCATTTGAACCATTTTTTGTAAATAATTTCTTGTAATAATAAGTGGTTGTGTATTAGAATGTATGTAAGGAAAGTAGTCTTAGATAGAAGTATGATTCCAGGGACAGCATTGCATGTAAACTCTGGAAGGACAGATATATTGAGAATGGAGGAATGTTATGGACACTACAATGCAAAGGTGCCATAACCAAAAACCTGGGAAATGTATGTGATGACTATAGTGATTTACTTGTGCTAAGGTAGAATAAAATACCGTTATTGAATAGAAGAACATAAATCGCAGCACTTTTAAATAAAAAAGTGAAAAAAGGTAACTTTAAAAGACTTTCATGAAAAAATTATTAAATATTGAAAATTTGTATGAATTTTGTCAAGTAAGAAATGATTTTTCATACAGACATTAAAAGGTTAGGCTAGGTTAGTTGTAGAGTAAGAAATTTGTAATTTTAGTTAATAAAAATGAGAATTTTTTTAAAGATTTAAAATTTGCAGCCAGGATAGATAAATTTTAATTCTAAAATTTTTGGGAAAACCTTTATAATCATAGGGGGTGTGAGAGAATGACTCATGTGTGCACAGTGACATATGCCCTGAAGCAGGTTCCATGGAGTATGTAGTTCTAATTTTTATCAACCAGAGTACAGTAGGGGACAGAGATATTCAAGAAACAGGTCAAAAGAATGTTTCTGTGAATTGTTCTGTTTATTTCTTGAAGGTTTTTTGTTTACTTATATTTGTACAGTTTTGTACATGTTTTCAGTAGTGTGAATGATGCGTGAATGTGGTCTAAAGTAAATATGTAGATCATTGTTATATTGACAAACGCTGTACAAACTAGCGTGAGAAATTTTTAAGACAGTGTGAATGCAGAGGATGGAGAATTTTGTATCGTAGTATGTTAAGTAAGTTTATGGTAAAAGGAAAGCTAATTCGAGAGAAAATGAAAATAGTTAATAATGTAAAGTATAAATAAAATATCAGAATGTTAAATATTTATTTCATTAAAAGTACTGAAAGTGTGTTATTTGTAAGGTTGGTTATTCACGAAAAGCACGGACTAATGCAGGAGAATATTATTTTTCTATTGGCCTTAAAGGAAACTGACCAATCAGAACGGACTAATGCAGGAGAATAATATTTTTCTATTGGCCTTAAAGGAAACTGACCAATCAGAACGGAGTATTCTTTGCTCATCTTTTCTCTTGGAGATAGAGAATGCTTACAGCAGTCTAAGTAGTTGGAGCCCAGATTTTCAATATTATGGTCGTGTGTAGTATGAGCTCTGAAAGGAGTAATAGTTTGCTGGTTTTAGATGTGCTACACGCCTCAAAAGTGCTTTAAAGTGAAGGCATATTTATTCTGTTGTATTTTTTAGAAAGTACGGATTTTTTAAGTATTTTATGTATGAGAAAAGACAGTAATACCGCGAGGCATATTGTGCAGAATGGTGACCAAAAACCTGAGTGCATTACTCATAGAGTGGCGAGCACTTTCATTTAAGAACAATCCATATTTAGTAGCTGTTCATGTTTCGGGAAATACTTAACCATATTTTGCTAACGTGAATGAAAGGGTTTGTGCATGACTGTGTTAGGATTAGCATGAGCTTGGCAGTGAACATATAATTCTAAATTTCAGAATATTCTGAAGTTTTGCTAGTATTTCCACCTTTCATTCAAAATTAAGACCTTTAGAATAGTAAATAATAAAAAGACCTTTTGCGGCCTCGTTGTTGTCACCTTATGGCCAGATCTGGCTCTATCGACTGTCTGGCTTGTTAAACTTCCACGTCTATCTGAATTGCAGCTTCATCTGCTGTCGTGTGTGTCAGAACGTCTATACTCCAGACTGCACCTCTCCGACCAGGGTTACACCTTACTTCAGCACCGGCAGCTGGTCCATATCATCAACGACATCAAGAAAAAGGGGAGGGTGTCTATGTCCCTCCCCCTCCTCCCTCCCTCCGATCGAAGGGGATGCGGAAGAGTGTGCTCGCAGCACACCTACGAAACCTAGCCTCCTGGCAGTAACTTACACGCACTGCATCCAATGCACAAACTACCAACTTGCAGCACACCTACCCCCACACTTCACAGACTGATGGCAGACACACAGCAGGCAACACCTCCCCCTCCCGCTCCCCCTTTCCACAGTGTACCTGCTGTGATGGTTTCACTCCACGTTCGGTGATGCTGTATGTAATTGTCGTCCACCTTGTGCGTACCCAAACTCTACATGCAGTCCAGTTTAGGTGCGCTGGACCCCGTGACTTCCTCTCAACACCTACAGATGTAACAGTCAGCGTCTGGTAACCTGTGTAAGATGTAGGCCTACCTTTCCAACAGTTATCTATTTGTTCCATTAAATTTCGGGTGTGCAGCTGCAAGAATTCTCCTTCTTCGTCTAATATTTCGGCTGTATAACGCTCAGCCATCTTCAGAGTAAGCTGCAAGGCTGCCGCTCCAGTGCTCACTTCGTCCCTTTATACTCGTGTACTGCGCAACTGCACATTCGGCCATAGATGCAAATGCGCCAGAGACGTTGGTCGGCGGCAGAGACGTGCACACTTGCGTCTAGGGGATGCCGAGGGATTGGCTTTGCTGATTGGCCACGTCGTGCCTTGACGTGTTTATCACAGTGCCATATGAACATGACCCGGATTCTGAAAAACTAGACATATAGTTCTTTGTTTACATAACAACGACCAAAATTGAAGCATAACACATACTTTGCCAGGAGAACAATATTGGGACCCCCCTGGTAATCTACTCTATGGACTTCTCTATAACGATGTCTGAGGCCTAGGTTAGTTGAAGGGTGATAATTTCGTTGGTTGTGGAACTCATAAAGTTTGAGTGCAAGATAATAATTGTGGTGACAAACGGACATATGGCATTGCCTAATATTTGTGTTTGCGTTATAATTGAAGGTACCCTATTTATCGCACTTCTCGCAATAAAACCTAAAAGAACAAAGTAAAATCGGAAAATATAGCTAATGAATAAGCATTCAAAGAATATTTTCATACATATTATGAACAATATCATACACAAACTGCAGAAAATGCAAGGAATATGTATGTAACATTTACATATATTTGGTCTGCTTTTCCACATTTGCCACAGCTGCAACCGGGTTAGTCTGTCACCGCATTATCGATTATTCGCATTTGAACCAGGTTCTTACATTTAATTCCCATAAGTTAAGCTTCATTGAATAATCTGGACTTATTTGACGTTCTAAATTGACAGCTGTGGGCAATCTACATATAATGACTTTTTAAAAAACAGGTGAGCGATGTCGCTAATGTCAATACAGCTCATTACACTTCTTGTCACCAGTCGGCACTGCTACACACGTTCTGTATCCCTGATAGCGTCATGAGTCTCAACCAATCAGCAGACCCAATTCCTTGGCGTCCCCTAGACGCAAGTGACGTGCACAATGCTCGAGTTACATCTATGACTCCGCAGTCGACCTGTGTTGGCATGTCGATATATCATAGTGAGCTGAACTGTAACGAGGTCTTTGAGAGTTTATTACACCAAGTGCCGGATTACATGATTTATCAAGGTTGAAACCACTATCTCTGTTAATTAAATTCGTCGCCAAGCGAATCGCAATTGCCTTCTTCACTATCGAGTCCCAAAACGATGACGTAATTGCCAAAATTTCTACGTTGACATACAGCACACTGTGACCAGTGACATATTTCTTGGACAATACGAGTTGTTTGTCCAATGTAAGAAAGGCCACATTCACATGGAATTTCGTAAACTCCAGATTTTCGGAGCAGCAAATCATCTTTGATGGAACCCACGAGTGCAGCTGTCTTGGGTGGAGGACGAAAAATAACTTTTACTTTGTGTCTGCCGAGAATCCGCCCTATTTTTGATGAGAACCTACCCAGATATGGCAGGAAGGTCATTGATTTAAAGGTTTCTTCGTCTTCTTCTGCTTTCTTTGTGGCCTCTTTCGGTTTCATTTTCAGTGCCTTCTGTATTTGTTGTGGGGAGTAGCCATTGTTTTCAAACACTCTTTGTAAGTGAGGAAGTTCATCCTGCAGACTGCTTTCGTCAGAAATAATATGCTCTCTATGGGTTATTGTTCGGAGAACACTCATCGTCTGGGCAGGATGGTGGCAGCTATTTGCAGGTAAATACAAATCCGTGTGCGGTGGCTTCCGATAAACTTCATGTCCCAAAGTACCATCCTCTCTGCACCGAAACAGAACATCCGAGAATGGAAGGCATCCCTTCTTTTCTATTTCCATTGTGAACTTTATTTGATCGTGGAGGGAGTTCAGATGTCTTAAGAAGTCTTGCAAATTATCTTCAACATGGGGCCAAACTACAAAGGTATCATCAACATACCTCCAGCATACCGTGGGTTTTAGGTCAGCAGATTCAAACGCCTCAAAGCGCCTCGAAGTCCTCCATAAATAAATTGGTCACCAGAGGGGATAAGGGACTACCCATGGCGACTCCGTCCATCTGTTCAAAAAATTCGTTGTTAAATAAGAAGTATGTAGAGGTCAGAACATCATGTTTGAGTAAGGCTGAAATCTCTTTGTCAAAACTTCTTTCGATAAGTTGTATAGATTCTGGAAGGGGAACCTTTTGAGAATAAAGACGCTACATCGGAACTAACTAATACGTCAGAAGGGTACATTTTCAATGATTTCAGTTTAGTAATTAAATCAGCAGAGTTTCTTATGTGGTGAGCACATTTTCCCACAAGAGGGCTCAACTACGATGCTAGGTGTTTAGTAACGTCATAGATTGGAGAGCCTACGTTACTCACTATGGGGCGGAGAGGACCATCTTTCTTGTTAACCTTTGGTAGTCCATAGAATCTAGGAGGCACCGCACCACTTTGTTTCAATCTTCGAACAACTTCTGGTGGGAAGGGAGAATCGTTCAGAAGCGAAGCAGTTTTCTTCGCCACTCGATTAGAGGGGTTCCCTGCAGATCTTCCGGTACATGATGTCACTCAATAAATTGTACATTTCAATGCCACTGATAAACGAAGGTAATGGTAGAACCTGTGGCATGGGTGCAAACTTCAGTCCCTTACTTAAAACCATCATCGTAGCATCGTCCAGATCTCTACCTGTCATATTTATGAGAGGGCGTCGAATAACAGTTTCTCGCTGCGATGTCGTCTTCAGTCGACTAAATTTTGCAGTTTGTCTGGATGTGGCCACCTCAAGAATCCAGTCTGATTTGGCCCGATCTGTACCAAAAAACCAATTCCAAGAATCATAGGGTATCACCACTGACATCTTCAGCTGCAGGCGACAAAGTTCTTCAGAAACCAGGTCTAATTGTCGGCGAAATGTCTGTGGCGATACCCTATGATTCTTGGAATTGGAATGATGGTACAACTTGGGCCAAATCAGACTGGATTCGTGAAGTGGTCACATCCAGACAGGCTGCAAAATTTAGTCGACTGATGACGACATCGCAGCGAGAAACTGGAACCACAGCACGTATACAAATGCATGCAATCATACACACAAAATTCACGCATACATGACAGCTGTCTCCAGCTGTTCTAGCACAAATATTTTTTAAATGGGTAGGAAATGTGAACAATGAATAATAATTATCAGCACGAGGAATTCAGGGGCGCCGGCCGGTGTGGCCGTGCGGTTCTAGGCGCTTCAGTCTGGAACCGCATGACCGCTACGGTCGAAGGTTCGAATCCTGCCTCTGGCATGGATGTGTGTGACGTCCTTAGGTTAGTTAGGTTTAAGTAGGAGACTGATGACCACAGATGTTAAGTCCCATAGTGCTCAGACCCATTTGAACCATTTGAATTCAGGGGCATGAGATGCTGCCCCAACAATCAGCGCGGTTACTTAGGAAGGCAATGAAACACGCAGGAAAGAAGAGAAAGAACGGACACTGAGCAAAGTAAGGCAAATATAATGTCAAATGACAGAAATAAAATCATTACAATAAAGGTAAAGAGCCAAAAATGATTCATGTATACAAAAGAAAATGTTGCTTGAATTGCTCCACTTACGAATGAAATGTGATTTTCTGAAACTTTAGATTACGATCGGATCGATGAAAACACCCTTAAACAACGCGAGCTGGCAATTTTGATGAAACAACTACGTCGCCACACAATCAAAGCACCCAACACGGTCGAAACTGGGCACGGGCACTTTAGAGTTACGTCATCGTGATGTATCAAAGCAGTGAACCATTGAGGCGTGAATGTAGTGAACCTAATGTTTTGGACTAGTTACGATGGTGGACATCGGCTTCAAGTTTGTGACGTAATGACACCTTCCTTCTCTTTTACCTCCATGAGAGTTACACACCGGAAGTTTTTATTCGTTTGCTGTGAATGGTGAGGTTGAGTATCTGATTTTCTGTCCGTCTTATAGTGCATAGAAATTTTCATCGAAGCTGAGATCGTCTTTGGTGGTAGTTACTCGTACGAACCTTGTAGATCTTTTGATAGTCAGATGTGTTATTAGTATCATTATTATCATATTCCGTCGGCTACCACTAGTCTGTCAAACCACAAATAGTACCTAGTGTGGGCTACAACGAGAGAATTTCAACATCCAAGTAAAAGCGTCTACGTTGTGATCTGGACAGACGATATTTCCAATTCACAATTTACGACCGTTCGTTATCTTAGGCGTAGTCTTTACTGTGGAGTCGAGTAACTCGCTTGCACGATAGAGCTAACACAGCAGATTCCTATGTTGTGCTTCTTGAGTATAACTAAACAGAACTAAGGTATTGATTTCTGCTATGCGACGTTGCTTTCACCTTACGTGTCACTGTGACTCTGTAGTGTCTAATCGCTTTGTTATCACTACGACAGTGGTCGTGTCTGCAGGGCGGAGCCGTACAACAATTCGAGTGAATTTTAACAACACAGATCGCCTGAGATGAATCCCGGCGAACATTTATGGGACATAGTCGAGAGGTCAGTTTATGCACGGAATTCTCCACCGGCAACACTTCGTAGTTATGGATGGCTAAAGAGGTAGCAGGGCTCAACATTTCTGCATGCGGCTTTCAGTGACTTGTTAACTCCATGAAACGTCGAGTTTCTGCACTATGGCGGCCAAAAGGAGGTCCGACATAAAATTAGGAGATATGCAATGACTGTTGTCACCTCAGCTGGAATACTAAAGGGTAATCCAGCCATATATGTCCAGCCCCGGGTACTAGAATTTTATTTGTAAACGATGACGATATTTTGATTGTGGGGCGCTCAATTGCGCGGTTATCAGCGCCTGTACAAAGTCCCAACCTTTACTCAGCCCAATTTCGCCACTCGCATGAATTATGATGAAATGATGAGGACAACACAAACACCCAGTCATCTCGAGGCAGGTGAAAATCCCTGACCCTGCCTGCAATCGAACCCGGGACCCCGTGCTCGGGAAGCGAGAACGCGACCGCGAGACCACGAGCTGCGGACTATTTGTAAACGACATAGCTTCGCAAAAGGTTGGGAAACCAACTTAAGGTGATAATAGCTTTAGTTCCCACGGAACTGTAGCTGTTAGAACCATGGCTCCATCAGTCTTTTACCAGAAGTTTTCAAGTTATCAAACAAAAATTTTATTAATAGTCAAGAAAAAAGTGTTAATTTTTGACGAGGACAGGAAGAAAACTACCTTCGGACTTATATATAATAAAATGCACCATCTTCTCATTATTAACAGAGCCACAGAAACAAACAAAATGTGTGCTTTACCACCTTGTCAACGATTTATCGATTTAAAAAGAATTTACCTACATTTCAATATGTGCGTGCGTAGATAATTGAGAAACAAGGATCCGAAGCTACATATTTCAGCTTATTTAAAGATATTTAAAACGAGGAGGTGAGCCATGAAACGGAATTGGATGTGGGTTGAGCATACAGACAGACGGAGTAAGATGGAACACTAAGGAAAATGTTACCTTAGTTCTGAGTGATGGGAAAATAGAATAGACAGCGATGGAATGGAAATGGATAAACGATATCATCGTGGACTGAAAAGACACATAAAGCTCAAGACTGTAAGGTCTGTAAGAGGTCTTCATTCAGCAATGAATGGCGAAGGATGGGTGATGGTGACGATGAAATCTTAAGTAAATTTATTTAGTATCGTGAACTACTTTCATTTGGGCGTTCATTACAGAAACTTTTAGGAGACTATCTGCAAATTAGTAAGCTGAAAATGACGGCTGTGCATTTCGCAACTACTTGCAACCCATTGTGCAGGATAGGTGCAATAAACTTTCGCTACTTGAGCGAGTGTAGACGGAAAACTATTTGTCATGTCAATTATAATTATCCGTGCTGTTATGCCGTGGTCGGTTGATGAATTCTGTGTCAATTCCCAACATTTCGTCCCTGTCTGCGGAGGACTTCTTCAACGGGGTCTGTAGCTCGATGTAAGGTCCAACACACCCACTGACTCGCTACTGACAAGGGAACCTCCCCATTGCACCCCCCTCAGATTTAGTATTAAGTTGGCACAGTGGATAGAACTTGAAAAACTGAACACAGATCAATCGAGAAAACAGGAAGAAGTTGTGTGGAACTATCAAAAAAAAAAAAAAAAAAAAGCAAAATGTACAAACTGAGTAGTCCATGTGTGATATAGGCAACATCAAGGAGAGAAGGAACTCAGGAGCACCGTCGTCCCGTGGTTAGCGTGAGCAGCTGCGGAACGAGAAGTCCTTGGTTCACGTCTTCCCTCGACCGAAAAGTTTAATTTTTTATTTTCAGTTTATGTGACAAACTCTTATGTTTTCACCACTTTTTTTGGAGTGGTTATCAGATCCACAAGAAAACCTAAATCGGGCAAGGTAGAAGAATGTTTTTAGCCATTCGTCAAGTGTACAAGTTAGGTGGGTCGACAACATATTCCTGTCATGTGACGCACATGCCGTCACCAGTGTCGTATAGAATATATCGGACGTGTTTTCCTGTGGAGGAATCGGTTGACCTATGACCTTGCGATCAAATGTTTTCGGTTCCCATTTGAGAGGCACATTCTTTCGTCTACTAATCGCACTGTTTAGCGGTGCGGTCGCAAAACACAGACACTAAACTTATTACAGTGAACAGAGACGTCAATGAACGGACGGACAGAACTTATCGAAAATAAAAAAGTATACTTCCCACTCGAGGGCAGACTTGAACGTAGGACTCCTCATTCCGTAGTTGCTCACGCTAACCACGGGACCACGGCGCTCCTGAGCTCACACTAACCTTGATGTTGCATATCTTGCACATGCACTACTCAGTTTGTATATTTTGCTAATTTTTTTCATAGATCCACACAATTTCTTCCTGTTTTCTCGATTGATCTGTGTTCAGTTTTTCAAGGCCTATCCAGTGTGCCAACTTATAACTAAATCTGAGGGGGGTGCGATGGGGAGGTTCCCTTGTGAGCACAAGGGCAATTGTAGAAGAGGAGAAACGGAACGATCAGCTGTTGCGGAGCATGCTTTCCAGCCAAGTAACCACCATATTCGTTTCGAGGAGACGCAAGTACTAGCGGCCACAAGCGGATATTACGAAAGGCTCTACAGGGAGGCAATCGAAATTGCCAAACACCCTAATAATTTCAATCGAAGGGAGGAGGGCGTGAAATTAAACGGTACATGGATACCGGTGTTGAAGAAGATGTGTACCACCCGTCCACCGCTGTGTGATGGCAACGGCGATCGACGGCAGCGGACAGCGGACAATTGCCCTGACGTTTTCAAAACACGTGACGTCACGCCTCGGCGCGGGAGCGCGCGGACACGGAATTTAGCGGCAGTCAGTAGCGAGCCAGTGCCCTCTCCCCCCCCCCCCCCCCCCTTCCATCCTCTTCATTCCCTACCTACCCTGCCTCTACCCCTCTTCTCTCACCCTGAGTCCTTTTGTATTTCCCCCCCTCTACCTTTTCCCATTCCCATTCCCTCTCGCGTCTGCCCTGCCCCTCCCCCCCTTTATGAGTCACTCCTTTGGTTCCCCCCCTTCCGTTTTTCCTCTCCTCCCTCCTTGTTTTCCCCTTCAGCTGTCCAGGTCCTACCCCCCCCCCCCCCCATTCTGCCCTGGCTATGGTGTGTCATCTTTGTACCGACATTTTCATGCAGTGTTTACAGTGAGTGTTCAGTGTTGTGTGTCTTTTCGGAAGTGTTGCGAACGGACATC
Source organism: Schistocerca gregaria (assembly GCF_023897955.1). Lineage (NCBI taxonomy): Eukaryota > Metazoa > Arthropoda > Insecta > Orthoptera > Acrididae > Schistocerca > Schistocerca gregaria. Next base: position 739,210,716 of record NC_064921.1, read on the forward strand.
ATACTGTCGCTGGGTGTGATTTTTATGTCTCTTGCGAACAGAAACCAGACTGTCGCCATGTTTTTTAATTGTCTGTCTACTATGTTACTTGTCTGATTCCTGTGTATTTTATTAGCATTGCCACCCCTTTGCTTTATGTTTTAACTTTCCCCAATTTTTCCGCGTTTTTACACTTTAAGTCACCGTTTTATCACCTTTTCTTGTATCTTATCTTCTTCTTACATTTTAAAAAGTCTGTAGGCTACAGAGCAGCGTAATAAGCTGCTGCCAGCCCGCTCCCTTCGGGGGTGGGGTGGGGGGGGGGGGTGACCGAAATTCAATAAAGAAAAAAAGAAAAAAAACGAGCCAATGGATGTGTTGGACCTTCCATCGAGCTACAGACCCCCTTGAAGATGTCCTCCGCAGACGGTGACAAAACGTTGGGAATTGACACAGAATTCATCAACCGACCACGGCATAACAGCCCGGATAATTATAATGGACATGACATTTCCGGCCGTGAAAGTCTACATTTTAGTATGGAAAACTATTTACCGTATGGGTACCTAATTTTGTAGGAATGATGTGCAGACTGTGCGCTGCTGGAAATACGTTGTTGGTAGTGTGTCACGCCTTGCCGTTTGTTGGCGGCATTGGTATGGCGACGTAGGGTTTAAAGACAAGCATCAGTGGGCATTACAGTTGCAGACAGTCAACACAGATCTGGACGAAGTGAGCAGGGCTTTACTCATTGCGCTATTTTATCAAAACAACAGCAATAGTACTGCTGCTCTTCGCCAGTATCGACGCATTAAAGGAATACAGAAAGGTCCTCTTTCCGCAATGCGGTTGAAGAACACGATTCCGAAGTTCGAATTAACTGGCAATTTGGGAATTGCTCCTGGAAGAAGTGGATGGTCAATGGCCTCACAAATTGTTTAAAAAGGTACTGTTGCCATGGCAGAGAAGGCTGGACACACTTTGCGATCATCAAGTAGTGCACGAGATGTGTAACGACAGCTGAACATTCCATAGTCCACCGTTCGATAAACGCTGCGAGCATTTGTGAAATGGTATGCACACAAATATCACATTACTCACTAACTTTTGCCGTTTGACGCAGACATTCGAACTGACTTCGTTCTTACGTTTTTTGTAAGGGCTGTAGTTGAATACATGTGCCCTTGGAACATTTTATGGAGTGATGAAGCACACTTTTACGTTCGCTGGGGCGGCGAACACCCGCAACTGTGCATCTGGGGATCGTAACGGCCGGGCCTGTCTTTCCCACGGGACACTCTGGGCACGTGCCCAGGACCCCGCTGTAGACACGGGCCTCCTAGTTGCTGCCGGATCACCAAACGATTACCGAAAAACAAATTTATTTCAAAAAATCGAACGATAATGACTGACTAAAATACCTACTATTAGCTTTGCACAGTGCGCAGTTCTGCACGGAGCGAACAGCGACCGACTTAAATGAGCCGACTCGTCGATCTGGAATTCCCCTGTATCTGTCTGCGGTGTTTAGTCGTTTGTTTTGTTTGTAGTTGTCACTGACTGTGCTCTCAGGTATTCTTTGATAAATCGTCGTTTCCGTGTTTGTGTTAGCAACTATTTTCCGTGTAAAACAAATACTGAATTATAATATAAAATGTCAAAATGGTCATATCCTAGTGGATTTGCAAAAAGGAAAAAAAACTATACATGAAAATGGAGTAATTTAAAAGTTACCAAAATAAACACCATATTTTACTACTGCTACTGGAGCAACTTCTGTAAGTAGCAATCAATTACTAAATCTTCATGATGAGTCGTGTCGATCACAAATTGCGGTAATTTCTGATTGTTCATATTTTACACCAGTTTCAGATTTCTACCAATTTAGGAAAAGAGATTGAATCAGAAAGCGACCGACCGTATGACGAAAGTGCAACTTCGGTGACTTCACCAACACCGACAACTGTGCAATTTTAACAACTGTTTTCCAACCCAAAAGGAATATCACACGATCCCCCTGATTATTTTCAAGAAAATTTTGCAGAAATAAATAGCGAAATTCTGATTCTTAAGGGACCTGTATATTTTCAAAATAAAGATTCTGACTTTCGAGGCATCCAGAGCCTACAAAGATGGTAATAAATCAGTAACTAGGTATTTCAACAAAGCATTATTTATTCGCAAAGTAAAGAACGATGAAAGTGTAGAAAGAAAATGGTTCTTGTATTTGCCTTCCAAAAACTCTGTATTTTGTTTTTCATGCTGCTCATTTAACCCTTCTGAAGTAAACCTATGCTCTTCGAGTGGATGTAATGATTGGAAACACATTAATCACATAATTTTTACACGTGAAAATAGCCCAACACATAGGGAATCTATGGCGACTTATCTGGCGCGAAATAAAGCTGTTGCTAGAATAGATATAGACTCCATCAGGTTATCTTCCATTAGGAGCGTGGGTGCACTCAGAGACTGTGATATGACTTTCAAACGATAGAGCACAAATTACTCGTCCTTTTCTTGCAGGCTTTACTCAGCAGATCAAGATTTCGGCTAGTGCCTAACCATTATCAATGCGCCATTTCATAGTATCAATTACTGTATGATACAGTTTAACTAATTTGTTCGCTTCACTTGATAATTCTATCACTATCCTCAGGGATAAATTTGATGACTTCGAATCGTCCGCCAAAGAAAAATACCGGATCTGATTACAAGGACCTATCTCGAAGAACAAAACATAGAAGCTCACGTCAGAGCAAGCCAGAGTTTTTTTGATGACTCTGCACCGTCAGTCCAACCGAATAGAAAAGAGAAATTCAAAGTAGAAACCTTTCTCCCATAACTCATACCATGAGCGTTCATTAAAACAGCTATTAAGTTCGTATGAGAACATTAGTCAACGTTTGGTTTATTTTTTCGCTTGAAATCTGAATTCCGAAGAGCTGAGACAAAGCTACAAAGAATTTGCTGAAATTTATTACGAAGACGTTAACGAGCAAGTTTTGGAAACGGAATGTCTGCATCTAAGAGAATACCTGAAAATTGTTCATAATGGTATATTGTAAGTATATCACCTTTTGAAAGAAAATAACATCGAAGAGACATTGCCAAATGTAGAGATCCCATTGAGAACCTTTTTAAGCATGGTGGTAGCCAACTGCAGTGCGGAGCGCTCCTTGTCCAAATTGAAAAGAATAAAGAATGAATTAAGAAGTACAATGCGTCAAAAGAGATTAATCAGTTTATCGCTGATGTTCGTAGGATGTAGTATGCTCAAAAATATAGATTTTGAAGAAGTGATTAACGATTTTGCCCATCTGAAATCTACATGGGCACCTCTTCAATTAACACAGACATTTAAGACTAACCAGTGAATGCTAAAAAAGTTACTTTTGTTGACAATATTATATTATCTATTCATTTAATGTGACTGTAAATAAATAAAACTATATCTAGAACCTCGCTTATCTACTTTCCTTCTCTATTCTAAGAAAATAGTGCTCCGTCCAGGTCATAGGGTGCCCATTATCGTAATGCGCCCAGGGCCTCCAATAGGCTGAAGACGGTCCTGGTCACGGTCAACGAACGACCATGAAATTCGCATAGCGAACGCGCCACTGTGTGGTGCGGCTTCGCGTCACAGTTCATAATTGATCCATTTTTCGTTGGGGAATTCGGATTCCTAGAATCTCTAGTGCGATTATAGGCTGTCGCGGGTGCAGATGGTCGTTATGCTGTGCAATGTTTGCTACCTGGAACGTAAACATGGTACGCAATTAACAAATTTTACCTTCTCATTGAAAATTAATTTTTTTTTTCCAATGGCTGATTCGTTATTTCTCTTCAGTGCATCCTGATACATGTTTCCACCAATTTCCGTTTTCCTAAGATTACTCGTTTTTGATAAGGACCTCTCAAGTAGCGAAAGTTTTATTATAACCATCCTGTAAATCGAAATGTCAGCACTGAGGGAGAAGTTCATGTGCAAAAAGTTCTTACGATGACTTTTTTTGGGGTCAGGAGTGAAATTATGTACCACTGTAAACTGCTACATACTTAATTTTTAATTATAGGACCGGTTTCGGTCAGAGATTATTTCTCAGTACAATTTTTTTTAATAGCATATACCACAATCATTGTGAAGAAGTAACAAAATTTAATATTTATAAATAATTTTAATTTTGCCTAGCTAGTTGCATCGAGTGTGAATTACACAAGCATTCAAAGAATAAGACACGATAATGATACATGAGAACAAACACTGTAAGAAATCTTAAATTACGGAAGAGTGATCCACTGCAGAACAAATTAAACCTCATTCATCTGCTCTCGGTAACGGTAATCTTATTGCGATATCGAAGCCTACCACGAGTGATCTGCGTTAAGTGCTGAAGCTGCCAACATGGAGAGAGGAACGAAGCGAAAGTGTGCGGTGTGTGCAGTGTTGGCTATTGTGTTGCTCTTCTTGCTGGCCACACACCATGGTGCCGCATATCCGCCGGCGGTGCCGTCATCGTGGGGATCATTCGGAGTTTTATATACTGCTTATGAGGCATGTATGGGCATTTACTTCTTGCTCTTGTCACTTTTCACTTCTTTGTAATTAGGGCCCACTTACAGCTGTAGTTAGTGAATACGCAAACTAGTGTCTAAGACCCCGTCCACGATAAGGTCATAACCTCCGATAGAGGAAGGATAAGGAAGAAAATTGGGCATATTCCTTTCGATTGAACTATTTGTGTGAAGCTATTTACGGGAAGCACGGAAAACCTAAAACTGGATGCCTGGGTGGAAATTTTTAACTCTGATACTCCAGAAAGCGAATGCAGGTTTTTAACAACTGAGGTGCCTTTCTCAGTTCACCTGCTGCTTTCATTCATTATAGTACTTGCAAAAAAAGTGTGTAACTACAAGCCTGTGGCTGATACATACTGACTCTAAGAGCATACCGCCCTCATGGCGTATCCTTTGGTGATATTTTCTTATACGAAAACGCCAAAGAAACCGGTACAGGCATGCGTGTTTAAATACAGAGATATGTAAACAGGCAGAACACGGCGCTGCGGTCGGCAACGCCGACATAAGACAGCAAGTGTCTTATGCATGTGACAATAAGCTATGTTCCCCTGGCAACGAGCACACGTTTATCATAATAAGCACCACCAGAATCGTGTGGTCGGCATCGCGTTGCACCTTCGATATACACTACTGGCTATTAAAATTTTTACATCAAGAAGAAATGCAAATGATAAATGGGTATTCATTGGACAAATATATTATACAAGAAATGACATGTGACTACATTTTCACGCAATTTCGATGCATAGATCCTAAGACATCAGAACCCAGAACAACCACCTCTGGCCTTAATAACGGCCTTGATACGACTGGGTATTGAGTCAAACAGAGCTTGGATGGCGTGTACAGGTACAGCTGCCCATGTAGCTTCAACGCGAGACCACAGTTCGTCAAGAGTAGTGACTGGCGTATTGTGACGAGCCAGTTGCTCGGCCACCATTGGCCGGACGTTTTCAATTGGTGAGAGATCTGGAGAATGGACACGGCAGTAGTCGGACATTTTCTGTATGCAGAAAGGCCCGTACAGGACCTGCAACATGCGGTCGTGTATTATCCTGCTGAAATGCAGGGTTTCGCAGGGATCGAATGAAGGGTAGAGCCACGGGTCGTAACACATCTGAAATGTAACATCCACTGTTAAAAGTGCCGTCAATGCGAACAAGAGGTGACCGAGACGTGTAACCAATGGCACCCCATACCATCACGCCGGGTGATACGTCAGTATGGCGATGACGAATACACGCTTCCAATGTGCGTTCACCGCGATGTCGCCAAACACGGATGCGACCATCATGATGCTGTAAACAGAATCTTGATTCATCTGAAAAATGACGTTTTGGCATTCGAGCTCCCAGGTTCGTCGTTGAGTAGACCATCGCAGGCGCTCCTGTCTGTGATGTGGCGTCGAGAATAACCGCAGCCATGGTCTACGAGCTGATAGTCAATGCTGCTGCAGAGGTCGTCGAACTGTTCGTGCAGATGGTTGTTGTCTTGCAAACGTCCCCATCTGTTGACTCAGGGATCGAGACGTAGCTGCACGATCCGTTACAGCCCCGCGGATAAGATGCCTGTCATCTCGACTGCTAGTGATACGAGGCCGTTGGGATCCAGCACGCCGTTCCGAATTACCCTCATGAACCCACTGATTCCATATTCTGCTAACAGTCATTGGATTTCGACCAACGCGAGCAGCAATGTCGCGATACGATAAACCGCAATCGTGATAGGGTACAATCCGTCCTTTATCAAAGTCGGAAACGTGATGGTACGCATTTCTCCTCCTTACACGAGGCATCACAACAACGTTTAACCAGGCAACTGGTCCTGGCGGAGGTTCGAGTCCTCCCTCTGGCAAGGGTGTGTGTGTTTGTCCTTAGGATAATTTAAGCTAAGTAGTATGTAAGCTTAGGGACTGATGACCTTAGCAGTTAAGTCCCATAAGATTTCACACACACACACACACACACACACACACACACACACACATAACCAGGCAACTCCGGTCAACTGCTGTTTGTGTATGAGAAATCGGTTGGAAACTTTCCTCATGTCAGCACGTTGTAGGTGTCGCCACCGGCGCCGACCTTGTGTGAATGCTCTGAAAAGCTAATCATTTGCATATCACAGCATCTTCTTCCTGTAGCACGTCATCTTCGTGGTGTTGCAATTTTAATAGCCAATAATCTATATCTTTTGGGGCCCGCGCGTACGTTAGGCAATCATTCTTGGAAAGTACCACATCAACAATCAATAATGTCGTTGCCACACATTGAGAAGATTTCTCAACTGTATTTAAAATTGCAATTTAATTTTTTATCTCTCTGATCTCGATAACGGCAATCCTATTACGACATGGAAGCTGACCAAGAGTGATCTGCGTTGAGTGCCGGAGCTGCCAACATGGAGAGAGGAACGAAGCGAAAGTGTGCGGTGTGTGCAGTATTGGCTGTTGTATTGCTCTTCTTACTGGCGACACACCACGGAGCCGAATACCCGCCGGCGGTGCCGTCATCTTGGGGATCATTCGGAGTTTTATATCTCGCTTATGAGGCATGTATTGGCATTTACTTTCTAGCTCTTGTTACTTTTCACTTCTTTATAATTAAGACCCATGTATAGCTGTTGTTAGTGAATAGGCAGACTAGTGTCTAAGGCCCCGTCGACGATAATGTCATTAGCTCTGATAGAGGAAGGATAAGGAAGAAAATTGGGCATATTCCTTTCGATTGAGCTATTTGTGTGAAGCGATTTACGGGAAGCACGGAAAACCTAAAACTGGATGCCCTGATGACGTTGCCTTTGGTGATATTTTCTTACACTGAAGCACCAAAGAAACCGGTACAGGCATACGTGTTTAAATACAGAGATATGTAAAGAGGCAGAATACGGCGCTACGGTCGGCATCGCTTGCATAAGGCAGTGTTAGATCAGTTATTGCTCGTACAATGGCAGGTTATCAAGATTTAAATGAGTCTGAACATCGTGTTGCAGTCAGCGCACGAGGGATAGGATATAGCACCTTGGAGGTAGCGATGAAGTGGGGATTTTCCCGTACGACAATTTCACGGGTGTACCGTGAATATCAGGCATTCGGTAAAACATCAGATCTCCGACATCGATGCGGCCGGAAAAAAGATCCTGTAAGAACGGGACCAACGACGATTGAAGAGAATAGTGCAACGTGACAGAAGTGCAACCCTTCCGCAAACTGCTGGAGATTTCGATTAAGGGCCACTGACAAGTGTCAGAGTGCGAACCATTCACCGAAACATCATCTATATGGGCTTTCGGAGCCGAAGGCCCATTCGTGTACCCTTGATGACTGCACGACAGAAAGCGTTACGCCTCGCCCGGACCGGTCAATACTGACATTGGACTGTTGATGTCTCGTCAGATGAGACTCGTTCCAGATTGTATCGGGCGGATGGACGTGTACGGGCATGGAGACAACTTCATGAATCCATGGACCCTGCATGTCACCAAGCGACTGTTCATGCTAGTGGAGGCTCTGTAATGGTGTGGGGCGTGTGCAGTTGGAGTGATATGGGACCCGTGATACGTCTAGATAGAACTCTGACGGGTGGCAGGTACGTAAGCACTCTGTCCGATCACCTGCATCCATTCATATCCATTGTGCATTCCGACGGCCTTGGACAATAACAGTAAGACAATGGGACACCCCACACGTCCAGAATTGATATAGAGTGGCTCCAGGAGTGTTCTTACGAGTTTAAACACAAAACTCCCCACACATTAACATCATTGAGCATAATTGGGATATCTTGCAACGCGCTGTTGAGAAGAGATCTCCAACCCCTCACACTCTTACGGATTTATGTACAGCGCTACAGGATTCATGGTGGCAGTTCCCTCCAGCTCTACTTCAGACGTTAGTCGAGTGCATGTCACATCGTGCTGTGGCACTTCTGCGTGCTCACGGAGGACGTTCACGATATTGGGCACGTGTACCAGTTTCTTTGGCTCTTCAGTGTATACACACTCCAGTATAGCTGATAATCAACCTCAACGGTAATTTCCAAGAACGACTGCCTATCGAACGTGCGGTCCCCAAAAGATATACATCGAATGTGCGCCTATGTCGACCACACGTTTCTGATGGCGCGTGTTACTGATATTGTTTACTGGTTTCGCTAGAGCAACGACAAAACACGAACGTTGCTAAGTTACAAATAATTACAAATGAAAGTAGTAACTTTACCTACTTTACTCGTCAGCCACGTCTTGTCTTCTTCATGCATTATTTCTCTTGTTGTATGAGCCGCCAGCAACAATTCTTTTTTCCCTTAACCCGCGTGCACTCTTACCATGTCAGTCAGAAATATTCGGAAAATATCAGGAAGGTCAATTTTTCCGCTAATTTCATGTGGTGGAAATATAGCTACTGGAAGGGATAGAGTTCGCCTCTATATCCAGGTATTTCCTCGTAGCTGTCTCCGATTCGTTTATTTCGACAACCCTGCTTTCTCCACGAATAGGAACACTCTTCGTGACTATGACGTAACAGACTTCTTTTAGTAGTCGCGCAAGGTGTTCGCGGACAGCTGTGTTTCAGAAACTGTCGTTTGTAGCGTATAATCTGTTATCCAACAAGAATCTAAAGTTATACGTTTCTCGACGGCTAACTTGGAACTGTCAAACCATGTGTTCTTTCATAAGAAAGACATTGGGCGCAGTACAATTGCAAAGGAAAATCAGTATCCGCACCTTTCTTGCTAAGTTTCAAAGAGTTCAGTCCAAGATATTCTGCACAATTCCTCCTATCCTCATTTGGAAGCAATCCGAAGTCCCGACAAAATTTCAAACAACTTTCCATCCTACATAACCGAGGAAATATATTTCGCCATGTGAGACTATAGGCACTCGATATCGCGACGCTTTCACTCATTGCTGTTCAAAACCGAAGACGTTAAGCTATGTTCCCCTGACAACGAAGCAAACGTTTACCATAATTAGCGCCACCAGAGTCGTGTGGTCGACATCGAGTTGCACCTTCGATATATATCTTTTGTGGCCCGCGCGTTCGATAGGCAATCATTCGCCGGCCATGGTGGCCGAGCGGTTCTAGGCGCTTCAGTCCGGAACCGCGTGACTGCTACGGTCGCAGGTTCGAATCCTGCCTCGGGCATGGATGTGTGTGATGTCCTTTTGTTAGTTAGGTTTAAGTAGTTCTAAGTTCTAGGGGACTGTTGACCTCAGATAATAAGTCCCATAATGCTTAGAGCAATTTCTTTCAATCATTCTTGGAAATTACCATACCAACAATCAAGAAAGTCGTTGCCACACATTGTGAAGATTTCTCAACTGTATTTAAAATAGCAATTTAATTTTTTATTTAATTGTAGTGTTAAGGTGTTGCGTATATGTACTTTCCTCTCCAGTTCATCTACCGACTTTCAGGGTTTACACATGTTAAGTCTTCGTTTCCCTTTGTAGTTACCTAGTGAATTTTGTCCTACAGTATACTGACGAGCTAAACCATTATACCCACCAACTTAGTAGCGCATTTGTCACCTTTAGAGCACATGCTGCAGCGATTCTGCGTGTCATGGATTCGACAAGTCTTTGGCAGTTTTTGAAGACATATGGAAGCAGACGTCTACGTACAGGTCACGCTATTCCCGTACATTAATGTCCGTGGTATTTGGCAGCGGACGTGGTGCCCGATAGCGTCCCACACGCTTTCCATTGAGGTTCATAGAAAGTGAATTTGGAGGCCAAGACATCAACGTGAAATCAGTATCATTGTCCCCCCAAACACTGACACACCGTAGCACCAGTCCACGTTTCATTCGTGTATAACGCTGCACTCCAAACATACACTCCCAGAAATTTCTTCCCCAAATTAACGCCTATATTTGACACTAGTAGATTTCTGTTCGACAGGAATGCCGTTTCTGCCAGTGCTACAGTCTGCTTTTTATTTTCTCCTTGCTCCGTCCTCCCAGCTACTTTTGTTGCCCAGATAGCAGAATTCCTTGACTTCGTCTACTTCGTGACCCCCAAATCTTATGTTAAGTTCCTCACTGTTCTCATTTCTGCTAATTCTCATTACTTTCGTCCTTCTTCGCTTTACTCTCAGTCCATATTGTGCACCTATTAGATTGATCATTCCTTTCAACAGATCTACATCTACATCTACATGACTACTCTGCAATTCACATTTAAGTGCTTGGCAGAGGGTTCATCGAACCACAATCATACTATCTCCCTACTATTCCACTCCCGAACAGCGAGCGGGAAAAACGAACACCTAAACCTTTCTGTTCGAGCTCTGATTTCTCTTATTTTATTTTGATGATCATTCCTACCTATGTAGGTTGGGCTCAACAAAATATTTTCGCATTCGGAAGAGAAAGTTGGTGACTGAAATTTCGTAAAAAGGTCTCGCCGCGACGAAAAACGTCTATGCTGTAATGACTTCCATCCCAACTCGTGTATCATATCTGCCACGCTCTCTCCCCTATAACGCGATAATACAAAACGAGCTGCCCTTCTTTGCACCCTCTCGATGTCCTCCGTCAATCCCACCTGGTAAGGATCCCACACCGCGCAGCAATATTCTAACAGAGGACGAACGAGTGTAGTGTAAGCTGTCTCTTTAGTGGACTTGTTGCATCTTCTAAGTGTCCTGCCAATGAAACGCAACCTTTGGCTCGCCTTCCCGACAATATTATCTATGTGGTCCTTCCAACTGAAGTTGTTTGTAATTTTAACACCCAGGTACTTAGTTGAATTGACAGCCTTGAGAATTGTACTATTTATCGAGTAAACGAATTCCAACGGATTTCTTTTGGAACTCATGTGGATCATCTCACACTTTTCGTTATTTAGCGTCAACTGCCACCTGACACACCATACAGCAATCTTTTCTAAATCGCTTTGCAGCTGATACTGGTCTTCGGATGACCTTACTAGACGGTAAATTACAGCATCATCTGCGAACAACCTAAGAGAACTGCTCAGATTGTCACCCAGGTCATTTATATAGATCAGGAACAGTAGAGGTCCCAGGACGCTTCCCTGGGGAACACCTGATATCACTTCAGTTTTACTCGATGATTTGCCGTCTATTACTACGAACTGCGACCTTCCTGACAGGAAATCACGAATCCAGTCGCACAACTGAGACGATACCCCATAGCTCCGCAGCTTGATTAGAAGTCGCTTGTGAGGAACGGTGTCAAAAGCTTTCCGGAAATCTAGAAATACGGAATCAACTTGAGATCCCCTGTCGATAGCGGCCATTACTTCGTGCGAATAAAGAGCTAGCTGCGTTGCACAAGAGCGATGTTTTCTGAAGCCATGCTGATTACGTGTCAATAGATCGTTCCCTTCGAGGTGATTCATAATGTTTGAATACAGTATATGCTCCAAAACCCTACTGCAAACCGACGTCAATGATATAGGTCTGTAGTTAAATGGATTACTCCTACTACCCTTCTTGAACACTGGTGCGACCTGCGCAATTTTCCAATCTGTAGGTACAGATCTATCGGTGAGCGAGCGGTTGTATATGAGTGCTAAGTAGGGAGCTATAGTATCAGCGTAATCTGAAAGGAACCTAATCGGTATACAATCTGGACCTGAAGACTTGCCCGTATCAAGCGATTTGAGTTGCTTCGCAACCCCTAAGGTATCTACTTCTAAGAAACTCATGCTAGCAGATGTTCGTGTTTCAAATTCTGGAATATTCCATTCGTCTTCCCTGGTGAAGGAATTTCGGAAAACTGCGTTCAATAACTCCGCTTTAGCGGCGCAGTCGTCGATAACAGTACCATCGGCACTGCGCAGCGAAGGTATTGACTGCGTCTTGCCGCTTGTGTACTTTACATACGACCAGAATTTCTTCGGATTTTCTACCAAATTTCGAGACAATGTTTCGTTGTGGAACCTATTAAAGGCATCTCGCATCGAAGTACGTGCCAGATTTCGCGCGTCTGTAAATTTTAGCCCATCTTCAGGATTTCGCGTTCTTCTGAACTTCGCATGCTTTTTCCGTTGCCTCTGCAACAGCGTTCGGACCTTTTTCGTGTACCACGGGGGATCCGTTCCATCTCTTACCAATTTATGAGGTATGAATATCTCAATTGCTGTTGCTACTATATCTTTGAATTTGAGCCACATCTCGTCTACATTCGCATAGTCAGTTCGGAAGGAATGGAAATTGTCTTTTAGGAAGGCTTCTAGTGGTACTTTATCCGCTTTTTTAAATAAAATTATTTTGCGTTTGTTTCTGATGGATTTGGAAGAAATGGTATTGAGCCTAGCTACAATGACCTTGTGATCACTAATCCCAGTATCAGTCATGATGCTCTCTATCAGCTCTGGATTGTTTGTGGCCAAGAGATCCTGTAATTCTTCCTCACTTTCACTGAGGATAGCGATGTCATCAGCGAATCATTGATATTCTTTCAGCGGAATTTCAGTCGCAGTCTTTAACCTTTATTTTATTTCCGCCATTGCTTCTTCGATGTACAGACTGAAGAATATGTTCGGAAAGCTACATTCCTGTCTTACTCCTTTTTTAATCCGAGCACTTCGTACTTTGTCTTTCAGTCTTATTTTTCATTCTTGTTTTTTGTACATATTGTATATTCTCTTTCTTTTCCTATAGCTTACCCATATTTTTCTCAGAATTTCTAACATCTTGTACCACTTTACATTGTCGAAAGCTTTTTCCAAGTCAACAAATCCAATTAAGATGTCTCAATTTTTGTTCAGTCTTCATCCATTATCAAACGTAATGTCAGAACTGCCTCTCTGGTTCCTTTATCGTTCCTAACGCCAAACTGATCATCATTTAACACCTCCTCAATTTTTTTTCATTCTTCTGTATGTTATTCCTGTCAGTATCTTGGATGCATGTACTGTTAAGCTGATTGTGAGATAATTCTCGCATTTGCCGGCATTGTGTGGATGATGCTTTTCCGAAAGTGTGATGATATATCTCCAGTCTCATTTATTGTACACACCAACGCGAGTAGTCGTTTTGTTGCCACTTCCCAATGATATTAGAAATTCTGTTGGAATGTTATCTATCCCCTATGCCTTATTGATCTTAAGTCACCCAAGCACTCTTAAATTCTGATTGTAATACTTCATTCCCTATCTCTTCTAAATCAACTCCTATTTCTTCTTCTACCACATCAGATATATCTTCCCCCACAAAGAGGCCTTCAATGTACTCTTTCCACCTAACAGCTTTCTGCCCTGCATTTAACAGTGGAAATTCCATTGCCCTCTCAATGTTACCACCCTTGTTTTTAATTTCAGCGAAGGTTGTTTTGACTTCCCTTTATGTTGAGTCAGCCCTTTCGCCAATCATGTCTTTTTCGATTTCTTCACATTTTTCATACAGCCATTTCGCCTGAGCTTCCCTGCACGTCCTGTTTATTTTATTCCTAAGTCATTTGTATTTCGGTATTACTGTATTTCCGTGAACATATTTTTTCTACCTTATTTATATCTATCAACTGAAGTACTTCTTTTGTTGCCTAGGGTTTCTTCACAGTTACCTTCCTTGTACCTATTTTCCCCAACTTCTGTGACTGCCCTTTTTAGAGGTGTACATTCCCCTTCAAGCGAACTGCCAATTGAATAGCTATTCACTATCGCAGTATCTACAGCCTACTGAGGAATGTCTTCATTCCTCAGTACTGCCGTATCCCACTTCTTTGAGCACTGATTCTTCAGGACTAGTCTCTTAAACTTCAGCGCACTCTTCATCATCGCTAAACTGTGATCTGAGTCTTTATCTGCTCCTGTGTACACATTACAATCCAATATCTGATTTTGTAAACTCTGCCTGAACATCATGTAATCTATTATCGTATATTTCTGCTATATCAGTTTCTGCTATTAGTCGTGATATGCTTTGTACTTCAGAAACACCAAAATACACAGTGATTAAGAGTCCACATCAAACCGTAGGTGTCTTTACGACTGAAAGGGGAAAGTCTGTTCAAACTTTCGAGGAAAGCCAGGGCATAACACGACAAAGGTGCCATCCGTAGTAAAGCACAGTGCAGTTCAAATCATCTTCTGGGTTGAAGACAGAGTCACCTTCTACAGTACCGATAGGTCCGATGTAAGAGGGGTGCTCAAAAGAAATTCCTCCGATTTTCTTGTGTGAAAACTTTTAAAAGTTTTAAAATAAAACAAACTTTATTAACATTATACATCGTTATTCTTCATGTCCAAATATTTATTTTTCGACGTGTTCACCCTGGGGAAAAAATATTTCTCTCAAGGAGGAGCTGTCATTGTAGTATGACATTGTAGCAAGCGACAACTTCACCTCTGCTCGCACCGCGTCATCAGTATCAAAGTGAAGTTCTCGCAGGTGTTTTCAGGTTTTGGAAACAGTTGAAAATCGATTGGAGCCAAGTCGAGACTATGGAGGATGAACGACGACAGTGAACTCAAGGCGATAAATTGTCGCTGATGTCGCAGCACTCGTGTGTCGTCTGGCAATGCCATGCAGAAAGAAGGAGAGGTGTTCCATCTGTGGATGAACTCTTCGAATTCAAAACTCGAACACAGTTCGCTGTTTGTTGCGCGCTCTCTATAAGCCTCACGGGTAGAGAGGTCTCCTGATCAGGGTAGAAAGGAATATAGGCTTGTACACAAGTTATCGAAAGAGAAATTACATTGGCATTGTAAATGTTCTAATGAATTTTGTTTGCATTTGAGATGGTTATTACTACCACGTTTGTATTATTTGTTGGACATTTCAGGATGGCGTACAACCTTCGTCCCGCTGTGGGATTCAGAAGAACAGACTATGAAACCTTTACCAATAATCACCAATCAACCCAAGATGCCACTCAGTCAGTAGATGCACTATTACACGATTAGCCAGAAACGATTCAAAGTACATCTCTACAAAACGTATTCGATTCCAATTATTAACAAGAAATGGATCCGTATAATTAAACCTAGTAGATCGCTCGGCCCATCTACGTAGCCTCACATTAAAAGACAGTTCAGAATCATTACAATCAGACAAAGATTCAGCGTCATATTTAGTTATGTAAATCAAAGCTGATTTCCTACTCTTACAACTCTGAACATCAACAACGCCAGTTATACTACCAAACATAAATTCCAAACCTTTCCTAACTTGATCTAAATACTTCTTATCTTTCAATTTCAAATAACAATGGAAATGTGTAGCATTACCTTAAGCAAAATGTTCCTCAGTAACACAATACAAGTGTTGTTCGAGTTTACTCAAACAGATGGTGTACGCTTTGAGTATGGTTAAATGGCCGCTATTAAGAAGCATGATGAGGAAGCCAAGAATTTTGGAACATTGCAACATTATGATATTACTGATGAATTTAAATTTACACTGACGGAAAAAACCACAGTACCAAGAAGCAGATGTGCAACGTAAACGAAAGTTGGTAAGCCTGCTTCTTCATCTGAGAGATGGTGGCTATTCTGATTTCGCATAAGAGTGGCGCTAGTAGCTCCACCATGAGGAAGCAAATCAGGTTTGCCTCAAATACACGCTTTGGCGGTCGAGAGCGTTAGTTAGCTTTGAGATTGGTCGTGGTGAGTTGATGTTAGTCAAGAATGTCTTTAAACCGTCAAAGGCGCCATTATCAGCACATCACTATGTTTGAACGAGGTCTTGTAATAGGGCCTCAAGAAGCTGGATGTTCGTTCTGCGATTTTGCAGGAAGATGTGGCAGGAATATAGCCACTGTACATCATTACTAACAGCAGTGGTCACAAGAATGTATGGTTCCAGGAAGACCGGGCTCTATGTGGCCACAAGGCACTACCGAGAGGAAAGACTGCCGTGTTCGGCGTGGGGCTATGGCGCACCGTACATCTGCAGCAGCAAAGTGAGCCGCAGTTGGCACCACAGTCACACAACGGACTGTTACAAATCGGTTACTTCAAGGACAGCCCCGAGTCAGACGCCTTGTGCCGTGCATTCCACTGACCCCAAACCACCACCATTTGCAACTTCAGTGGTGTCCAGCGAGAACAGGGTGGTGGCCCATTGCGTTTTATGATGAAATTTGGTTCTGCCTCCGTGGCACTTCTGGCCGTGTGTTGTTTAAACGAGTCCAGTCGAGGCCCTGCAACCAGCCTGTCTGTGTGCTAGACACACTGGAGCGACACATGGAGTTATGGTCTGCAGTACGATTTCGTATGACAGCAGGAGCACTGTCGTTGTTATCATACACACACAGCTGTAAAATTGTACGCCAGTCTGATGATTCGACCATTCAAGAACAACATTCCAGGGGTTGTTTTCCTACAGGATAACACCCACCCACATACCGTTGTTGTAACCCAGAGTGCTGTACAGAGTGTCGACATATTGCTTTGGTCTGCTCGATCAACAGATCTGTTTCTAATCGAGCATATATGGGACGTCATTGGACGACAACTCCAGTGTCATTCACAAACAGCATTAACCGTCCCTCCATTGACCCAGAAACTGGCATCTGGCACCTGTCCAACATAATGCATGAACATTTGCATGCTTGTTGTTGTGTACATAGTTCCGCGTAGTCAGCGCGTACACAACATTCCCAATAGAGCGCGCCCTGCTAAGCACAACAGCGCAGGCGCAGCACTCGTCCGTCTCCGCACTACGAGATGGCGCTGTCTTAGAGACGGACCAAATTCTGCTTCCGCCGATCAGCGTATTAATATGTAACAGAGCCAATGAGATTGATGCTAACGTTGAACGTTTTCTCCTCGCGGATCACACTCGCGCAGTGATACCTGAACGCTCGAAGAATTATAATGAGCGAACAGACCTCCAATTAGTCAGTCTGCATTAGTCTGTAGTCAAGTTTCAGTCTGCGCCTAATAAGATTATCATATTCCTGTGCATAGCCATGAAGATAAATGTATAGACACTTTGTCAAGTATCAGAGATATGTGAGAATAAGATTAACGTACCAAGACCAAAGGAACCTCAGATTGTCAATTGTAAACAGCATCAAGAACCAAGTGAAGTTATTTTTATGCTTGTTATTATTTTAATAAATGTGTGTGAAAATTAATCAAGTTCTGTTTAAAGTTGGTCACCGTCAATCTGCTACTCTAAGCGTGCAAGTGGCATTTCTATCGTCTGACCTAATGGCAGAAGATAAACACGCCACGATAAGACCACGAGACATATGGCTGACACTCGCCTACTTCGTTAGAGCGAGAAGTCAAATAATCTGATGGTGTGTGTACCGAAGGTCTTACAGTACGGACACCACACTTGTATTCAATATTCTGGCGGTTATGCCGATTATTAGTGTACCGGCATTTCATATTTGCAATGACTTATCTTGGAATTATGTTAACCTGTGGACTTGCAATGTAAATCACTTAAATATGTTACCTAGACAAATATATTCCCGAAATTTCATTACTCTACATTAATTGTTTTTTGATGCTAGGATTTTTGTCCGTCATGCAGTTACATTACACATCGCCATGTTAAACACTAAAATTTGGAGCGCTCTAGCGGTAGAAAGTTGCAACGTGCCTCAGCGAAGTGGGAAAGTCGACCGTGTAATATTCAAGACCTTAACCGATACTGGGAGCAGAATAAAAAATTCGGAGGTACTACTTTTCAGCACTTCCTCGAATTTTGTTTTCGACACCCACATATTCGATATAGGTTTCATTAAGGATTGTCAGTTGTGGTTTACATATAGTGACTCTTGTGTGTGCAGGTGGAGGATGACTGGAAGCCTGTGGCGGTGGAGAAGCTGCGCTGCCTGTCCGGGGTGATAACAGTGGCTACCGGAGGGAGAACAGGCAACCAGATCATGGAGTATGCGTCTGCGTGGTCGCTGGCCCAACAGTACGGTCTGCAGCTGGCTGCGCCCACAGAGATGTTGAGGAAACTTCACAGCGTCTTCCAGAATCTCAGCGCAACGCCACTGGAGGACTTGCTGCAGCGCCCCTCTTGTAAAGCCCACAGTCTGCGCGAAACTGAGGTGCGTACGAGCGATTTTGGTTGTGGCACTCCTTGGTGTTGGCCATCATTGTCATTCTGGAATTTTCACTGCTTGTGTACATTAAAACTTACAGTATGCATAGTCTCATCTTAATTAAATTTCGCTTCAAGCGTGTGCAAGCACAAAGATTCTCCTGACCTAGTATGGTGTAGGTCCAACTTCGGCACGTGTGATAGTCTCCTCTGTACTTGAAATCATCTACATCTACATGATACTCTGCAATTCACATTAAAGTGCTTGGCAGAGGGTTCATCGAACCACAATCATATTATCTCTCTACCATTCCACTACCGAACAGCGCGCGGGAAAAACGAACACCTAAACCTTTCTGTTCGAGCTATGATTTCTCTTATTTTATTTTGATGATCATTCCTACCTATGTAGGTTGGGCTCAATAAAATATTGTCGCATTCGGAAGAGAAAGTTGTTGATTGAAATTTCGTAAATAGATCTCACCGCGACGAAAAACGTCTTTGCTTTAATGATTTCCATCCCAACTCGCGTATCATATCTGCCACACTCTCTCCCCTATTACGTGATAATACAAAACGAGCTGCCCTTTTTTGGACCCTTTCGATGTCCTCCGTCAGTCCCACTTGGGCTGGATCCCACAACGCGCAGCAATATTCTAACAGAGGACGAACGAGTGTAATGTAAGCTATCTCTTTAGTGGACTTGTTACATCTTCTAAGTGTCCTGCCAATGAAACGCAACCTTTGGTCGCATTCCCCACAATATTATCTGTGTGGTCTTTCCATCTGAGCGTAAATTACAGCATCATCTGCGAACAACCTAAGAGAACTGCTCAGAATGTCACCCAGGTCATTTATATAGATCAGGAACAGCAAAGGTCCCAGGACGCTTCCCTGGGGAACACCTGATATCACTTCAGTTTTACACGATGATTTGCCGTCTATTACTACGAACTGCGACCTTCCTGACAGAAAATCACGAATCCACTCGCACAACTGAGACGATACTCCGTAGGCCCGCAGCTTGATTAGAATTCGCTTGTGAGGAACGGTGTCAAAAGCTTTCCGGAAATCTAGAACTACGGAATCAACTTGAGATCCCCTGTCGATAGCGGCCATTACTTCGTGCGAATAATATATGGGATAATATTTCCTGATCACCGATAGGGCCATGTCATGGAGCACAACACAGGTATGCTGCACATATCGAGCAAGTTATTGACGTATACCTGTATACTGACAAATACTATTTGACATGCTCTTTTAAAAATAAACTGTGCAACAAAATTGCGAAACCCACAATTGTCACCCTTTTGCAACGCTTGAGTTCGAAAATTGGTTCAAATGTGGCTACAACTTTCCTCTACAGTGGTGTAATAGTGTGGCGTCTTACGACGCCACCATCGGCTCGGCAGTGTAAGGTCTCGGCACCTGCGGAAAAAAGGCCACAGGTCAGATAAGGTGACCTGTAAGAAGGGTCAATGATTTCACATTGGTACCAAATTTCATTACAATTCTGCCCGACGCCACCGTGGACGTGTAACAAGATGGGAAGATCGTCACATCTCCTACAACTTGCGTTTGACTTCTTTTGACACCTCTGCGATGGGTCAGAATCGTGGCACCCGCCACTGAAGTCAAGCGGTTTCTTTATGGGTGGCCGAGGAAACTATTTCCGACGCACCGCCACTCAGAGTCCGCACGAAAAGGCCTCACTGATCGGCATAAAGGGCGTCAGTGAAACCACTCTTTCCCTTGGAGTGTTGATTCCCAAAACGACAGTTCAGTGGGATGAGCAACAGTACTGCGTTCTTGACCATATTAGACACTGCTGCTTCCACCCATGGGCATTTTAGCCCTACTGTAAGGGCAGTGTGGAGCTGAAGCCCCATACCCATGATCTGACCCCTTTGGAATGCAGTGCTACCACATTTTTTCTCTGGTGTACATGATTAACCATTAGGAACCGTTCCGAACCATTCGACGAAATTTGAACCTGATCCAAAGCAGCAAACAGTGTTTATGCTGTTTCAGCACTCCTGTTTCGAGCCATCCTGTGACGTGTCACAGATGGTGCATCATTAACATTTGTGTGAATAAAATGGCAATGGGTCCCTCAAAGGCCTCCAGTTCGGGAATATCCTCAGTGCCACACACACACACACCTTTGTTGAGCATATTAAAAATATACATTTCAGAAACTTCGACACCAGTTCAACCTCACAGTTTTTCTAAATTCTGAAGGTAGACAAACCCCATGTTGAAGGGCTTGCCTAACCTCAGGTGCTGGAACGGCCGCAAGGCTGAATTGGTGTACAAGTTTCTGACAGGTACATTTTTAAAATGGACCTTTTGCCATTTTATTTAAGGACTTGTTAACGTTGCATCCACCTGTTCGCCCCTCCCTGCCCCTGTCCCTCTTCATCAGGACTCAGGAGGGCTTGATAAATATGAACACCTTCTGCCTTTAACTGCTTTGGATTACACTCAAATTTCTTCAATTGTTTTGAATCGTACTAATGGTTTCAACCCACATACAAGAGCAAAAATTGCTATGGCACTACACTCGAAAGGGCTCTCGTGACGTTCAGTTGGGTTGGAGCCTCATAGTGCCCTTGTAGAGGGGCTGAAAAGCCCAGAGGTTGCAGCAGCATCAAACATTGTCAAGAGCATAGTACTGTTTCCAGAATGAGATTTTCACTCTGCAGCGGAGTGTGCGCTGATATGAAACTTCCTGGCAGATTAAAACTGTGTGCCCGACCGAGACTCGAACTCGGGACCTTTGCCTTTCGCGGGCAAGTGCTCTACCATCTGAGCTACCGAAGCACGACTCACGCCCCGTACTCACAGCTTTACTTCTGCCAGTATCCGTCTCTTCCCTTCCAAGTTTCATATCAGCGCACACTCCGCTGCAGAGTGAAAATCTCATTCTGGAAACATCCCGCAGGCTGTGGCTAAGCCATGTCTCCGCAATATCCTTTCTTTCAGGAGTGCTAGTTCTGCAAGTTTCGCAGGAGAGATTCTGTAAAGATTGGAAGGTAGGAGACGGATACTGGCAGAAGTAAAGCTGTGAGTACCGGGCGTGAGTCGTGCTTCGGTGGCTCAGATGGTAGAGCACTTGCCCGCGAAAGGCAAAGGTCCCGAGTTCGAGTCTCGGTCGGGCACACAGTTTTAATCTGCCAGGAAGTTTCATAGTACTGTTGCTCATAGCACTGCGATTTGTCGTTTTCGACCGCAAAATGTGTGGGAAGAGGTGGTTTTATCGACGCCTTTATACCACCCACTGAGGCCTTATCTTCTCGATTCTGAGCGGCAGTATGTCCGAAATATTTTCTTTGGCCACACGTAAGAAAACAGCGTGATTTCAGCACTGGGTGTCGCATTTCTGACCCCACCCCAGAGGTGTCAAAGAAGGGGTGAAGTGTGGGTAACAGGAAGTGTGACAGCTGTCTATCATGTTATAAGCCCACAGTGGTGTCGGGCTGAATTGTTGCGAAATTTGGTACCAATGTGGCATCGTTAGCCCGCCTTACAGCTCACATGACTAGTGGGGCTACCTTCTTACAATTCCATTTTGTTAGTGTGGATTACCTACATCAGGGGCAGGTATGCACTTAGGGACAAACCTATTGTTCTTCTTTGATTGACAGATACTTAACCTATTGTTCTCCTTTGATTGACAGGTCCTTGAGCTATAGTTCTGACATGGAAAACCACTTAACAGAACAATAGGTTAAGGACCTGTCTATCAAAGGAGGACACTTGGTTAAGTACCTGTCAATCAAAGGAGAACAATAGGTTTACCCTTGAGTGCATACCTGTCTCTGTAGGTAACCTACACTAACAAAATGGACTCCTACGAAGGTAGCCCCAATACTCACATGAACTTCTGAGTTGTCGTCTTTTTTTTCCACATGTGATGACACCTTGTTGTCTGAAGCGACACTGATCGCAAGGTTGTCGTCGCAGGGCGCATGCTTTTGCACCACGACAAAGGAAGGTTGTAGGCATCTTTGAGCCAAATTTCAAACCTCTGCGTTTTATTGGGAAACAATTATGGGGTTTCGAAAACATTATCATTTAATTGTGTAGCACAATGTAGTTGCCATCTCCATGTTACAACTAAGGTTTAAAGGATGTTTCCTTTGGTTTTAAGGCAAACGCTAGAAATCAAAAACTCCTCCCTCTGCTCCATTATCAAATCGCCCAGCAACTGGCTGAGAAGAACTCCTGACTCTATGAAGAGACAGATCTCATACATTTTTATTTTTTGTCTGAACCAATGGATAACAATGTATCCACCCCATCCCCCCCTCCCCACACAGAAAGTTTTAATTTTTGTCAGAGACCATTCCCAAAACTTTCGAAAAAAATGTAGTCCTAGAAACAAATTAAAGTTAGTAACAATTCCCTGGTTCCAACGAATGTTTCCGAGAGTTTTTCCATTAGTTGTAAAGACTATGTTTGAACTGGAAATATTATCTGAAATATTCCAAATCGGGATCACCTTTCCTCCATTCCCAGACTGCTGCGATTTGACCCACAATACTACAGTCGCTGTGTCCTCATGGCAAAATAATAAATAAATAAAGGAGTACAGCAGCAAAGGCGTCAGGTAGTGATATAAATCCCAGCTATGTGGGGCTCGTGTCGTCGGAAAACATCTATAATTGTTTTGTAGGGTTGAAGTCTGCAGTCTGAGAGAGTATCCACTATTTGTACCAATAGTAAATTTGTTAAACAGTCGTGCCTGTCTGTCTTTGAACACGCTAATCTTCTAAACTACTAGATGCATTTTATGAGGTTTTTACTGGCGGCTTCCGCGCAGCTAGAGGCACTGTATAGGCTATATTTCATTAAAATTGGATAGAGAAGAAAAATATATTGATATGTATTATAAAAATATATGCTTGTAGGTGTGTGTGTGTACGTGTCACATCTCCTCTGAAATCACTGGGCTTATTACAGCCAAACTTCGTACTCATGTCACTTACTGCCCGGAACCTGGAAAGAATCGCTGTGAAGGTAAGAACCACCTACCTATCAAAGGGGTAAGGGTGGAGGTGGAAACGAAGTTTAGGCTAAGACGTGCGGATGCACAGATTTTAATCATCCTGTAATTTAGAACGAGAGCACGTAGTGACTTGCAACAAACTTTACAATTAATATCAAACTGTTACGAAACTTTTTCTCACTGACAACCCAAACAAAATGAGGAAAGGTAAAAAGTTCATGTAGTAAAAATTCCGTATGAAGCATGGCGTTTTAATTTATCACTTATTTACTACTGACTGTATTTGTGACACTTTTTTTGCAGTCAGTGTTCACATATAGCACCGAATTTACTTGCAAAATCCTATCACTGTACAACATATTGTTCAGTGTGTATGATGGCATAAACACTAAGATACATGAAAGTCTGCTGTATTGTGCATGCGTCTGAAGTTATTCTTTCTTTGTTACTAGCTCTGTTTGCAATACATTTCGCAGACAGTATCCACAAATGCTGCTGAATGTATCTACAAAATGATGTCATTGTACGGCAGAGAGCGAGGGAGAGGAGGATATGGGTAGAGATAGGGAAGAAGAGGAGATAGACTGAGAGAGGGGGAGAGGAGATGGACATGGAAAGGAAAGAGGAGGAGTTGGACAGTGAATGAAGAGTGGAGGAGATGGACAGAGAGAAGAGGGAAGCAGACAGACAGGGAGGGTGGGTGGAGGAGACAGACAGACAGAGAGAGGGGAAAGGGAGAAGAGTGTCGAATAGAACTGAAATAAAATCATGGTGGTTAACATGAAAGTGCAACTACTCACGGAAGTCGCAGGATGCGCCGTGATTATCGTAAGACAGATATGCTAATGCAGCAATGCGATACCGATTTACTCTGGAAAAAATTAGCCCCAGTTCTGGCCAACAGGTAGAAATCTAGCACTATACAGCATCCCGTCAACCTCTTTGGAGCTCATATTGAACAAATTGGGTAAGCTGCCTTTCACAGTTGTTTCACCTTTTATACCCACGTCCTATTCGTAAGCCATTACATATGGAAACATTGCTATACTTCTTGGATTCACAGTGCCAGATTCGCACCTAGAGGCCAAGATTGGAACTAGTTTTATCCAGCGTAAATCTGTTCCACATTAACGCATTTGAATACCGACCAAGTTTCGATGCCATATGATAATTACAGCGTACACTGGACCTCAGACAGTAGCTCCACTTTAATTATGACCACCTGGTTCATACCCAAACAACGCCAGATTCTCAAGTAGTCTATAAATTAATGATAGCAACACCAATAAACCCACTTTCTTCCATGACGTTGCCGTTTGAACTACGAAGTTTAGGATTTGATGTTAGTCTTATTTAGATGGCAGAGATTAATTTATTGCTTGCACTTTACCTTGCTTCCAAAAATATCTTGGGTTTGAACTTTATTAGACCATTTCATTAGTCCAGCGGTAGACTCGGATTTGACGGTTCTAGACCAATGTTACTACGAATCTAAAGGTGACTACTTAAATGTATATATATATTTTCTCGCTGACGATCCATACAAAATGATGAAATGAAAAAAGTTCATCGCTTACTACATTTCCGTTGTTCGTGCACTAAAAATTCCGCATCAAGTGCGGCGGCGCCGTTCTTTCCGTCCCTTTACGACGGAGCAGCACCTACCTGTGAACATTGTCTCAGTAGATCATCAGTAGGAAAGCCAAGTGAAACCTACTGTACTTCGACGTGAACCAGACTGCAATCTAAGTCACTAATCTACGTTTCGGGAGAAAGTTTTCACACAAATGAAAGGTTGGAAATTTTATTCTCAATTAATATATTCTGAAACTTAGGTGAACAAGTATTACTGCCAAGCCCGTGCTAGTCTTAACACAGTCACTCACAATCCCTTTCACTCACGTTAGCAAGTTTATGATGTTGCATTTCCCGAAAACGTAATAGCTACAAAAATACTGACTGTTTTTGATTGATAATGCTCGCCAAATATTAAGTCGTTACCAAATGCAGTCACAGTTTTTAGCCATCGACCTACTCAATACGCCACGCGGAATATATGTCTTTTCTCGTCACAAAATTCACTTAAAATTCCGAAATTTCTACATGCCCATCGGAATAATTATGCCGTCACTTTACCACACTTTTGATGTATGAAACACTGCTAGATCGGGCAACTTATCGTTTCCATCGAACTACTACTACACACATCCGAACTGTTTCATGGCTAGGCTCCCACTCCTCTCTAGAATACTCTGTCTTCTCTACCAGCGGAAAAAGGCGCGCGAAGAATATTACTTTACCATTGGTCAGTTTACTCAACAGCCAATAGCAAAACAACATTCTCCCGCGTCAATCAGTGCTTTTCATCAATAACCAATCGCAAAATAGTAAACCTAACGACTGCACTTTTTACCGACGTAATTATCTAATATGCTGAAGTTTTGCCTATGCATAAAGTTATTTATTATTGTTATTTACACGTGAATTAACTTTCCCTTTACCATAAACTTACATTATAAATCTATTCGACAAAAATCCCCTTTGTCCATATTCATACTTCTTCGAAGTGTTCCCACACTAAATCCCACTACATAACTCGTTAAACAATTATCTTCATATTAACCTTAAACCACATTCACGCATCATTTATACTGCTAAAACACATTTATAAAATTTTACCTACACAAAAAGACATAATAACACTTTATGAAAATACTAGAACAGTTTATGAAAAACATTCTGTTACTTTAGTGCACTCTAGTGGGCACAATCGAAACTAAAATCACAGTCCCCCTATCCAATATTGTCCTCTATCGCTGGTACATAAACTACGTGCGCGCCTAGTCTCGCGTTACCATCTGTCACTATCCAGCTCTGAGACACATCTCCCACTTAACCGCCTCCAAGGCAGGATAGTTATACCGCGCTACGCCTCACAAGCACGACGTTTCAATTAATTCATTACTCCTCTACTATTAGCTTTATTCGTGACACATTGTATACACGTATACCACTGAATTTACCAGAAAAATTATATCATTGTATTGACGGGACATACGACGTTATAAATATCAAGCTGCGTGAAAATGGAACTGCACGACGAAATTCGATAGAAATACAAGTGAAACATTTTTACACATACGTTTGAAATATATTGACTATATGTCAAATATATCTGAAACACGCGTACATGGAGATGTGTTAAGAGCTCATCCTAAATCCGTGTGGGATTTCAGCCAAATTTGTTACACATATTAGTTACAATCTGGAACGATATACTGTGGGGGTAAGAACCACAAAGCTTCTACTGGGGTGAGCATGATAACGTGGAGGGAGAAGATGGGAGGAAGAGATGTACTGACGAGGGGGAAGGAGTAGATGGGGACAGATAGGGATGTAGGCGGAGATGGGCAAAGAGAGGGAGAGGGGGAAACAGACAGAGAGAGGAGGAGGAGGATGAGATGGACAGAGAAGTGAAAGAGGAGGAGATGGACACAGGCAGGTGGAGGAAGAGATAGGCAGAGAGGGTGGGGGAGAGGAGATGAACAGAGAGAGAGGGGGGAGGAGATGGACAAAGAAAGGGGGAGGAGGAGACAGATAGAGGAATGAGAAGGAGATGGAGAAATAGAGGGTAGGAGTAGATGGAATTGGAGGGGGGGAGGTGGACAGAGAGAGAAGGAGAAGAGTAACAGAGGGGGGGGGGGGTAGGTGGAAATGGACAGAGAGTGGAGGTGAACAGAGAACGGGAGAGGAGTGGTGGATAGAGAGAGGGTGTGGAAGAGATGAAGGAGAAAATTGACAGACAGAGGGGGAATGAACAGATGGACTAATAGAAGATTTGAATTAATGCATACCCAAGAAATGCCGGGTACTCAGCTAGTATGCTTATAATCATTTAGTTGGTGTTTGTTGTTGTGGTCTTTAGTCCTGAGACTGGTTTGATGCAGCTCTCCATGCTACTCTATCCTGTGCAAGCTCCTTCATCTCCCAGTATCTACTGCAACCTACATCCTTCTGAATCTGTTTAGTGTATTCATCTCTACGATTTTTACCCACCACGCTGCCCGCTAATGCAAAATTTGTGATCCCTTGATGCCTCAGAACATGTCCTACCAACCGATCCCTTCTTCTAGTCAAGTTGTTTTACTTCCTTACATGGCTACACTCCATACAAACACTTTCAGAAACGACTTCCTGACGCTTAAACCTATATTCGATTTTAACAAATTTCTCTTCTTCAGGAACGCTTTCCTTGCCATTTCCATCTACATTTTATATCTTCTCTACTTCGACCATCATCAGTTATTTTGCTCCCAAAATAGCAAAACTCCTTAACTACTTGAAGTGTCTCATTTCCTAATCTAATTCCCTCAGCACCACCCGACTTAATTCGACTACATTCCATTATTCTCGTTTTTCTTTTGTTGATGTTCATCTTTAATCCTCCTTTCAAGACACTGTCCATTCCGTTCAGCTGCTCTTCCAAGTCCTTTGCTGTCTCTGACAGAATTGCAATGTCATCTGCGAATCTCAAAGTTTTTATTTCTTCTCCATGGATTTTAATACCTACTCCAATTTTTATTTTCCTTTACTGCTTGCTCAATATACAGATTGAATAACATCGGGGAGAGACCACAACCCTGTCTCACTCCCTTCCCAACCACTGCTTCCCATTCATGCCCCTCACTCTTATAACTGCCATCTGGTTTCTGTACAAATTGTGAATAGCCTTTCGCTCCCTGTATTTTACCCCTGTCACCTTTAAAATTTGAAAGAGAGTATTCCAGTCCACATTGTCAAAAGCTTTCTCTAACTCTACAAATGGTAGAAACGTAGGTTTGCCCTTCCTTAATCTTTCTTCTAAGATAAGTTGTAGGATCAGTTTTGCTCACGTGTTCCAACATTTCTACGGAATCCAAACTGATCTTCCCCGAGGTCGGCTTCTACCAGTTTTTCCATTCGTCTGTAAAGAATTCGCGTTAGTATTTTGCAGTTGTGACTTATTAAACTGATAGCTCGGTAATTTTCCCATCTGTCAACACCTGCTTTCTTTAGGATTGGAATTATTATATTCTTCTTGAAGTCTGAGGGTATTTCACCTGTCTCATACGTCTTGCTCACCAGATGGTAGAGTTTTGTCAGGACTGGCTCTCCCAAGGCCGTCAATAGTTCTAATGGAATGTTGTCTACTCCCGGGGCCTTGTTTCGACTCGGGTCTTTCAGTGCTCTGTCAAACTCTCCATGCAGGATCGTATCTCCCATTTCATCTTCATCTACATCCTCTTCCATTTCCATAATATTTTCCTCAAGTACATCGCCTTTGTATAGACCCTCTATATACTCCTTTCACCTTTGTGCTTTCCCTTCTTTGCTTAGAACTGCGTTTCCATCTGAGATCCTGATATTCATACAAGTGGCTCTTTTCTCCAAAGGTCTCTTTAATTTTCCTGTAGGCAGTATCTATCTTACCCCTAGTGAGATAAGCCTCTGCATCCTTACTTTTGTCCTATAACCACGTCTGCTTAGCCATTTTGCACTTCCTGTCGATCTCATTTTTGAGACGTTTGTATTCCTTTTTGCCTTCTTCATTTACTGCATTTTTATATTTTCTCCTTTCATCAATTAAATTCAATTTTTCTTCTGTTACCCAAGGATTTCTACTAGCCCTCGTCTTTTTACCTACTTGATCCTCTGCTGCCTTCACTACTTCATCCCTCAGAGCTATCCATTCTTCTTCTACTGTATTGCTTTCCTCCATTTCTGTCAATTGTTCCCTTATGCTCTGCCTGAAACTCTGTACAACCTCTGGTTTAGTCAGTTTATCCAGATCCCATCTCCTTAAATTCCCACCTTTTTGCAATTTCTTCAGTTTTATTCTACAGTTCATAACCAATAGAATGTGGTCAGAGTCCCTATCTGCCCCTGGAAATGTCTTACAATTTAAAACCTGGTTCCTAAATCTCTGTCTTACCATTATATAATGTATCTATAGTTGGTGTTTACACTAAGTAAAACAATAACTGGCTCATATTCGAAGAACATACACACATTATACTGCGGAGTCAACAAAATGTGGCTATATCGGCAACAGCAACCCCTTTTTCATATTTTCACTTTGATACTCTTTCCTAAGACATTTACTATGTTTTATATCCCGGAAATATGTGCAAATTGTAGTGTTGAAGTGGTTTCCAGTGCTATTTGTTATCGTAAACATCTCCACCATGACCGTTACTGCTTAGACTCCCGAGAATGTGGAGAACTATAGCCACACTGTCCCATCAGTTCGCACTAATGAAACATTTCCTCAATAACACAAAAAACTACTACAAACACGTTGCATTATTGAAACTCATTATTAAGTATATTAATTTATATTTCCTAGATAAACATGTACATTATCTTACTCTGCAGACTATTCAATATAGTCTCACTTTCTTTAAACATATTTGCCGTAAGTTTCCGAGCGTATAATTCCCTTACCGCTGCCCGTGACAGTTTCGCAGCTGTTGCTTCACACAGCCGAAAGAAACTGCAGGCGGAGGATATCAAGTTGAGCCCACCATTGGTCCCACTTCCTTCTCAATTACACGAATAGAGTGGAGTCGCGTTGTGACTCCACGAGATTACAATTTCCACTGAAACGCTATCTGTTTAACGACTTGTTCCTTTCTTCACGTGTCGAACGGCTTAACATACACTCCTGGAAATTGAAATAAGAACACTGTGAATTCATTGTCCCAGGAAGGGGAAACTTTATTGACACATTCCTGGGGTCAGATACATCACATGATTACACTGACAGAACCACAGGCACATAGACACAGGCAACAGAGCATGCACAATGTCGGCACTAGTACAGTGTATATCACACTTTCGCAGCAATGCAGGCTGCTATTCTCCCATGGAGACGATCGTAGAGATGCTGGATGTAGTCCTGTGGAACAGCTTGCCATGCCATTTCCACCTGGCGCCTCAGTTGGACCAGCGTTCGTGCTGGACGTGCAGACCGCGTGAGACGACGCTTCATCCAGTCCCAAACATGCTCAATGGGGGACATATCCGGAGATCTTGCTGGCCAGGGTAGTTGACTTACACCTTCTAGAGCACGTTAGGTGGCACGGGATACATGCGGACGTGCATTGTCCTGTTGGAACAGCAAGTTCCCTTGCCGGTCTAGGAATGGTAGAACGATGGGTTCGATGACGGTTTGGATGTACCGTGCATTATTCAGTGTCCCCTCGACGATCACCAGAGGTGTACGGCCAGTGTAGGAGATCGCTCCCCACACCATGATGTCGGGTGTTGGCCCTGTGTGCCTCGGTCGTATGCAGTCCTGATTGTGGCGCTCACCTGCACGGCGCCAAACACGCATACGGCCATCATTGGCACAAAGGCAGAAGCGACTCTCATCGCTGAAGACGACACGTCTCCATTCGTCCCTCCATTCACGCCTGTCGCGACACCACTGGAGGCGGGCTGCACGATGTTGGGGCGTGAGCGGAAGACGGCCTAACGGTGTGCGGTACCGTAGCCCAGCTTCATGGAGACGGTTGCGAATGGTCCTCGCCGATACCCCAGGAGCAACAGTGTCCCTAATTTGCTGGGAAGTGGCGGTGCGGTCCCCTACGGCACTGCGTAGGATCCTACGGTCTTGGCGTGCATCCGTGCGTCGCTGCGGTCCGGTCCCAGGTCGACGGGCACGTGCACCTTCCGTCGACCACTGGCGACAACATCGATGTACTGTGGAGACCTCACGCCCCACGTGTTGAGCAATTCGGCGGTACGTCCACCCGGCCTCCCGTATGCCCACTATTCGCCCTCGCTCAAAGTCCGTCAACTGCACATACGGTTCACGTCCACGCTGTCGCGGCATGCTACCAGTGTTAAAGACTGCGATGGAGCTCCGTATGCCACGGCAAACTGGCTGACACTGACGGCGGCGGTGCACAAATGCTGCGCAGCTAGCGCCATTCGACGGCCAACACCGCGGTTCCTGGTGTGTCCGCTGTGCCGTGCGTGTGATCATTGCTTGTACAGCCCTCTCGCAGTGTCCGGAGCAAGTATGGTGGGTCTGACACACCGGTGTCAATGTGTTCTTTTTTCCATTTCCAGGAGTGTATTTGGCGCTATTTCTGGAAGTCTCTATCTTCATTATTAACATTTCTTGGAATAAACAATATTTAAGGAAATTTTGGAACCATTGGACACACACACACACACACACACACACACACACACACACACCTCACGTGCGAGCTCGCGCGCGTACTTGCTGATGAAATTTTGATCACAGCATATTTAAAGAGAAGAACTCACTGTTTCAAGACTATATGTAAATACGACCTTCTTCACTCATAGAAATACATTCTGAAGGTAAAACAAAGACGTACCACGTAGGAATTATCCGAATGGGACAGAAGACGGTAGGTATTATTTAGGCTAACTGAAAGTTATAACGCCATATGATCATTTTATTGTCCCTAATGTTGTAGAGATAAGTAAAATGACTACTTTTTTAATGAGTTATGCCCTAATACTTCCCTTATGGACTCCTCTAAAAAGAATTAGCCTGTATTTAGTATTTTTCAGATATAATTTTTTATATAGGAATGAGAAAACTAATGTTTGTAAAGAGTAGTTCAAATGGTTCAAATGGCTCTGAGCACTATGGGACTTAACATCTGAGGTCATCAGTCCCCTACAACGTAGAATTACTTAAACCTAACTAACCTAAGGACATCACACACATCCATGACCGGATTCGAACCTGCGACCGTAGCGATCGCGCGGTTACAGACTGAAGCGCCTAGAACCGCTCGACCACACCGGCCAGCTAAGGAGTAGTGAAGGTAATAATAAATCTATCTTAAAATTCTCTCACATTCATGACACCAAACGTACCATACATTAGCCAGAATTGAAAAAAATATATAATTGTAACCAAGAATGGAAATTATACATTCAACAATTATGGAAACAAAGCAAAATGTAAGCCTACAATGAACTTCTAATTCAGTCACTTTCAAGTTCAGAACAGCTATCTCCGCACAATGTGCGCAGCCCTGATTTTCTTACAGATCCATTATCACATATTTCATGAGGCCATGTTCTGCATTGTGTCCACTAAATGCGATCCTTCTTGTTCCTATCGACGCAGAAGTAGCCACCCCAGTCACTGGAGTACAGATCCTTAGAGTGAGCTTTCACTGAGGTTTTATTGCCTGCGTTTGCATAACCCAATGTTGATACTACTGCTGAATCAGTATTAAACAACTCTTTGTTGAGATCTGTTGCTTTGACGTTAAGTGACTTTCTGTTGGCAGCTTTCCTTTCTATCCTTGGAGTTGCCATTAGTTGTTGAATACGTGATTTCTTAGGAGTCTTCTCCTTTTGAGCTAACAAGCTGTCTTCTGCAATCTGTCTCCCAGACACAGAAATAAGTGCAAATGACGTTTCTCAAAAAACATTTGGTTTGTATGAAAGAATTACAGTTGCCATAAACCCAGAACTAGCATGAGTAGGAGTTGCAGCTCTGTACCATGCTGCAGAAAATAGTTTTGGAGATGGTAGCTTCCCAAGTGATCGTC
Source organism: Schistocerca gregaria (assembly GCF_023897955.1). Classification (NCBI taxonomy): domain Eukaryota; kingdom Metazoa; phylum Arthropoda; class Insecta; order Orthoptera; family Acrididae; genus Schistocerca; species Schistocerca gregaria. The sequence continues at coordinate 739,243,861 of NC_064921.1, forward strand.
CTGATTCATGACGATGGAAAATGTCAACATATTCATTCCAGTAGCCTTTAAGAAACTCTTGCCCACAGGCTGGAGCTCATAACTGCAATGGTCAGGAAGGCAGAGCATCTTGATACCTAGTTGTTCTGCTACATCCAGTTAACTGAAATACTCGTGAGTTCTATGGCCATCCAAGATGAGTAAGCAGTTCACGGAAGACCGGTGCTGGTTGAAATGTATCAGAACAGTAACTCAAGACCAGTTTTATCAACATTATAAATTTGATGTGGCAACAGTTCAGTTTGGCCATACACCGAAGCCAAAAGATTGAAAAAGTGCTTCAGTATCTGCGCACTAAATCGCCTAAGTACGCCATAACATATTTTCACCAAAGTTTTAGAAATCCCTTAAAGCAATATCTTCCTTTTAAAGACGTTTTTATGCCCGAGACAGTACTGATTTCAGCTGCCTTCTTGCATAGAAGTTTTTTGGCGACACCAAAACCAACTTTCTCCGGCCTAAAAACTCTTTCTTTAAATTCTTTTTCAATATTGGGATTCAAACAGGATTACGGCAAATTTTCTAGTTGGCGTCTTCCCTTCATCCTTGTTCAGCCAGTCTCGAAGTCTTCCTGGGATGTTAAATGTCTTTGAAGCTTCCGAGACAGTAATTCCAGATGGTCTTCCTTAGATCCTCAGTAATCCACTTTGCACCTCGATTTTGACAGGAATCACCCATACCATCACCTGGATGAGACGAATACAGAAATGGCTTTATTACCTGAGGGTATCTTATTAAAGTTTTTATCAAATGTACTGAAAAATATTTAAGTATTTTAAAATCGACTTATATGCTTTAATACACGATAGAATGTATTTTGAACACATGGTATTCGAAACATTAAATGAGAATGACAGTAGAAATTTGTACGTACCTCCTTTAACTAACGGAAAATATTCAGTGTCAATAGAAAGCTAACTTTTGGTACGCGACCTCGCGCTGACGGCTGTCCAACTCACATTGAGATTGCCATTGCTGCAAGGACGCTACAAGCATGTAGCGTTACTTACGCGCTGCTACCACCATCTCAATATTTCAAACCAGCCAGTTAACTGCACATGGCGTTGAAACCTGGACAGGGCTTCAGTTAGCCTACATGTACAGACAAAAGATTCATTACAATTTCAGAAAAACTGGATGATTTAATAAGAGAGAGACCTTTACAGATTGAACAAGTCAGTATCGCGTTGGTCCACCTGTGGCCCTTGTGCAAGAAGTTAATCGAATTGGAATTGACTGATAAGAGTTGTCGGGTGTCTTCTGAAGGATATCGCGACAAATTCTGTACAATTGGGGAGTTAGATAGTCAAAATCCCGACATGTTTGGAGGGTCGTGGCCGTAATGCTCCAAACATCCTCAATTGGGGAGAGATATAGTGACCTTACTCGCCAAGGTAGGGTTTTGCAAGAACGAAGACAAGCAGTAGAAACTCTTACTGTGTGAAGGCGAGCGTTATCTTGCTGAAATGTAAGCCCTGGATAGCCTACCATGAAGGATTAAAAAAAAACAAAAAAAAAACAGGCGTAGAATATCATCGAGGTATCGTTGTGCTGCGAAGGTGCTGCGGATTACTACCAAAGTGGTCGTGCTATGAAAAGAAATGGCACCTCAGACCATTACTTCTGGCTGTTGGACTGTATGGCAGGCGACAGTCAGATTGGTATCCTGCCTCCCTGCGGTGCGTCTCCTGACACGACTTTGGCCTGGAATCCCATCGAGCGAGCAGAATTGTCTTCAGTGATGAGTCCCACTTCGAACTGGGCCCAGATGTCCAGCGAAGACGGCCCAGGCAGCAGTGGAATACCAAGTTGACTGTCGCTTGCCATGCAGCTAGACGACTTTGGTGCCATCTCTTTTCACAGCAGGGTCGCTCTGGTTGTCTGATCTGCGGTACCCTTACAGCACAGCGGAAAGTCGACGATACTCTATGCCCCGTTTTGTTGGCCTTCGTGACAACCCACAAACGACGAGAGTTTCTACTGCTCGTCTTCATGCATGTCAAACCTTATCCTGATCGGCAAGGACGCCGGATCTCTCCCTAGCTGAAAGAATTTGGAGCGTTACGGGAAAGGCCCTCCAGCCAGCTCGTGATTTTGACAATCTAACGGGCCAGTTCTGGGCACGACATCTCTCAGGAAGACAACCAACAACTCTATCAGTCAATGCCAAGCAGAATAACTACTTTTGTGAGGGCTAGAGGTGGACCATTGCGTTATTATCTTGATCAGTTTATGAAGCTCTTTCTCTTGAATAAATCATTTAATTTTTCTGAAGTTGTAATCATTTGTTTTCTGTAGATGTACATCACATCCACCGACTTTCATTCCATTCGGATAATTCCTTCGTGGTGCGTCATATTTTTTTGTTTTAGAGATTTTTTCGCAAGAAGAAGTTAAGTAGAAAATTTATACTCTATTAACAACATACAAACAGGTGAGCAATAAATTTAAAAAATTGAGATTCTCTTGTTTTCCTTGTAAATAAATAATATTCTACGCTGAGCTAGTTTCAAAGAGCGATCACATCTTCTTACAGTTCAAACTTCGGGAGCTGATATGTAAAACTATACTACCTGAGAAAAAAAAAAGACTTGAGCACTCCGAATAGGAGGGGGAAGAGAAATCATTGTTCGCGGATTGAGAGGGTACGCGATGCTATTTCAGTGATTACAGGTAGGATGGTACTGTGGATTTTGGATTTAAAGGGACGCTTATCTCAAGATAATAAGATTTAAAAGTACATGATTTCACGGGACGTGATTTGAGGTGACAGTTTAAAGGGATATGACAAAAAATGACGCGAGTTAAGGGCGTGTGATTTAAAGGCAGAGTAGGACAGCTGTGAGAGAATGGGTCCAGATAACGATGTTATCACATCTGGTGTCAGATTACACATCTGGTATCAGGTTATCCATTTGGGCAAATTACATTTATGTCAACCTATCTTCACCCTTCCGCCTCCCCCCCCCCCCCCCCACCCGCGCACTCACACACACACACACACACACACACACACACATGGAACGACCGGGAACTGATCAGTGTCACCAAGTGGAAACCAGACAAGCATTACACAGTTGTGTGATGCCGGTCATGTGACAAAACTGGCAGTAACCCCCTCTCATCCAATGGCAGCACAATAAATTGGCAGGAGACCCAATGGACTAATAAAATTCAGGTTCCCCCTCCCCCTAATTATGTCTTTTAACTAGTTCAGTTGGTTGCTTATTCGCAATCTGAGCACCAGGTTGGAATGTGCAGATTTGTTATAAACAATAGTAAACTAAATTATCAGCAATAATTTTCTTTGTTGCACGAACCTACTCAGTTGTAAGCTGTAGGGAAAGTCTTTGTGCATAACATAATAACAGTGATATAAAAATAACCTTGGTTTATTGGCAATAATTTTTTGTTAACTATTTTTTCCTTTATTTAAAACACTATTTGTTTTCTGATGACATATGTCAAAGTGCTTTTTAAACAAAGCTATTTTTAATGTATACAATAATTTGCAAAACAAATATTTTTGCAATTATTTGTAAAATTATTTTCTCAGCTACTTTTCTTCCTGTGTATATACAATGATTTTATTTAATATATAGAGAAGGTGAACTTAAATACCACATTTCCTGTTTTGTTTCTAATACACTTGCTACTATTTTACACAATGTTTACATTGTTTTCTTTCTGATAATTCTATATGCAGTATTTACATTTCTTAATCAGTTATTTGTATTTGTAGTATTTCAACTTCAATCTAAGATTTATTTCTATTCATAATGTATACATACATGAGGGATGGGAACTAGCAGCACCAGGTGAAGAAACACTCTCTCTCTCTCTATAATACATATACATTATTTCTACAACGACACATAGTGTGCAAGGATACGTAAAGAATCTCTTTCTCTCTCTCTCTCTCTCTCTCTCTCTCACACACACACACACAAATTTAACACAAAACTTTGACAAAAGGTTCATCAAACATTCCTCACACACTCACATCAGCTATTTACAAATAAATACACAACCACGCACACAATCAATCCAGTGAATAGTATGAGTAAATTAGAATCCCAGTCCTGGTCCCCCCACCAATGTGAACTGTTTGTCATAATAACAGGACAACCCAACTTTCAACTACAGTGCAGTATACACCTCATGACCTGTTGAAAGGAAAATGACCTGGTGCAACATATGTGGCGCTGCGCCAGTGCCCTTGAGGAGACACCTCTTGTAATCTCCAGTCATGAGTCTTTGAAGCTGTTTGATGCACACCCTTAGCCAGCCTCTGGGTGGCTTCTGCATTTATATGGGATATGTACATTTCCAACCTAAGCCCCGCAAAATACATAGTATGCAAACCATTCGCGACATCTTCCAAAGGCTATTAACATTTTTGTTCTGAGATGTTATTCCAAAAGGATTATCGTATGCATATCCAGAGGTGTCAAATTCTTCGTGATTGTACCTAATTACTTCATATGGATCACAGCCAATAGATGAGACTATCTGTATCCACATGAAGTAACCTGGGAGTGGCGAAGTTTGGCTTAGCAAATTCATAGTGAAAACAGTACATGTGGTGTTTGAAGGGGTCCAGAACAGGCATATCGATGTAGACAAGCTTTGTGAACTGCACTGAAACCTTGGCCATCTCTACAGCGACTAGTCCTTCACTGAAGAAGGTGATCCATTTGAAATTTGATCTGGTGACGTAATCTCTTGCACCATGGTACCTGCCCCTCGAGTAAACTAAATGAATTTCTCGGTATTCTGTAACATACTCAATCATTTTGCAGGAAACTGAATTGTTCTTTAATTTGTAAAAACCTTCTTCGAAATCACAGGGCACGAGAGTCCTGTGTTCGGTGTTTAAATAAATTTATTCCTTCAATCGTGAATGATGATCCTACAAATGGTAAACTTTGTTGTATAGTTTGCCCAACGTCAGATAATTCCTCCTCACTCATTAGCGAGATATTCGCCTTGTTGTACATGTGCACGCATTGGCGAAGACCCTCACGAATACCGAATTCGAAGTAGAGCAGCATGTCAACATCAGTCAAAAGTTCGAACGTCTTCCTTAACATTGCATACCACAAAACCCCAGGGTAGGTTAAATAAAAGGCAAGATACAGAAAATATGTTCCCTGGCATACACTCGGAAACTTCTCTAAGATATTCAGAGCATGTGTACATCAGTGTTCATGTATAATCTTGCATAATCGCCTAAAAGAGGGATCTGAACACGTGCGAAACATTTACCATGTGTTACCATTCCACACCCACTATGGCAGTGCGTGTTAGTTTACTGCATAATGCGGTTATGTCGGGAAATGGGGTTTAGTGGAATTTGACCATCGAATCCAGTTATTTATGTGGATAGAACCCATCCTTCACAAGCTTTAAATTTACAACATCGGTATACACTGCTCTTGTGTACGAATATTCTCCTTATGCATCATCTCAGCAAGTTTCCGAAGAGATGTGCGCATGAAATGGTGCGAATCCAGCAATCAGAGTGTTATTCTTGGCATGATTATCTTGGAAAAAGAAATATACTTCTCTGCAATATCAGGGATACTACTGACGTTATCATCCTTCAGACCGAAAGCATCCAAGTCTTGAACTAGAAAGTAAGCATCATACCTGCTAAAATAGTGGCCGTCCGGTTCAAGGCGCTGCAGTCCGGAACCGCGGGACTGCTACAGTCGCAGGTTCGAATCCTGCCTCGGGCTTGGATGTATGTGATGTCCTTAGGTTAGTTAGGTTTAAGTAGTTCTAAGTTCTAGGGGACTGATGACCTAAGATGTTAAGTCCCATAGTGCTCAGAGCCATTTGAACCATTTGCTCAAATTGTGAAAGAGGATGGGTATGTACTGTGGCTGCTGACACTTCATGTTGCATGCATTGTTAGCTGCGCGGCAGAATTTCCCCCGTTAGATGACAATGGTCTCTATCCAATGGCAGCCAACAAATATGACACTCAGCTGCCTGCTCACGCACGGCACTATTCTTTTGCAAGTCGGTCATAGGAACGTTGTTGCGTTTGTTGCAAACAACTTCCCCCACAAGTTTTTCGAGCTCAGCTAGCAGCCATCTCACAGAATTATCCTCGAGGTATGATTCAATTTTTTTGCGACTGGGGTCATATGAGCATACCACTTGATATGATGCCACATACGATACGTGCCGTTCTGTGAATGTAGTATGAGAGGCAGAGGCGTCACACGACGTGCCACAGGAACTAGGAGGCAAACGAAGTCTGCGTACACAACGAAAGGGCATCGCTCGTGGTGGTAAACGTTCTTAAACTTCAAGAACTTTTTATCCTCAGTAGATATTTTCACGCGTACAATTTCCGGGCTCAAGAAGTCAATGAAGTGTCTTGCAAGATACTCTCTCTTGGTAAATGATTTGTGACATCTAACTGCAAAATTACCTTGTCCCTTTGTTTTTGGACATTTTAATGAAAAGTAGGCAGGACATTCTTATGATATACACTCCTGGAAATGGAAAAAAGAACACATTGACACCGGTGTGTCAGACCCACCATACTTGCTCCAGACACTGCGAGAGGGCTGTACAAGCAATGATCACACGCACGGCACAGCGGACACACCAGGAACCGCGGTGTTGGCCGTCGAATGGCGCTAGCTGCGCAGCATTTGTGCACCGCCGCCGTCAGTGTCAGCCAGTTTGCCGTGGCATACGGAGCTCCATCGCAGTCTTTAACACTGGTAGCATGCCGCGACAGCGTGGACGTGAACCGTATGTGCAGTTGACGGACTTTGAGCGAGGGCGTATAGTGGGCATGCGGGAGGTCGGGTGGACGTACCGCCGAATTGCTCAACACGTGGGGCGTGAGGTCTCCACAGTACATCGATGTTGTCGCCAGTGGTCGGCGGAAGGTGCACGTGCCCGTCGACCTGGGACCGGACCGCAGCGACGCACGGATGCACGCCAAGACCGTAGGATCCTACGCAGTGCCGTAGGGGACCGTACCGCCACTTCCCAGCAAATTAGGGACACTGTTGCTCCTGGGGTATCGGCGAGGACCATTCGCAACCGTCTCCATGAAGCTGGGCTACGGTCCCGCACACCGTTAGGCCGTCTTCCGCTCACGCCCCAACATCGTGCAGCCCGCCTCCAGTGGTGTCGCGACAGGCGTGAATGGAGGGATGAATGGAGACGTGTCGTCTTCAGCGATGAGAGTCGCTTCTGCCTTGGTGTCAATGATGGTCGTATGCGTGTTTGGCGCCGTGCAGGTGAGCGCCACAATCAGGACTGCATACGACCGAGGCACACAGGGCCAACACCCGGCATCATGGTGTGGGGAGCGATCTCCTACACTGGCCGTACACCTCTGGTGATCGTCGAGGGGACACTGAATAGTGCACGGTACATCCAAACCGTCATCGAACCCATCGTTCTACCATTCCTAGACCGGCAAGGGAACTTGCTGTTCCAACAGGACAATGCACGTCCGCAATTATCCCGTGCCACACAAGGTGCTCTAGAAGGTGTAAGTCAACTACCCTGGCCAGCAAGATCTCCGGATCTGTCCCCCATTGAGCATGTTTGGGACTGGATGAAGCGTCGTCTCACGCGGTCTGCACGTCCAGCACGAACGCTGGTCCAACTGAGGCGCCAGGTGGAAATGGCATGGCAAGCCGTTCCACAGGACTACATCCAGCATCTCTACGATCGTCTCCATGGGAGAATAGCAGCCTGCATTGCTGCGAAAGGTGGATATACACTGTACTAGTGCCGACATTGTGCATGCTCTGTTGCCTGTGTCTATGTGCCTGTGGTTCTGTCAGTGTGATCATGTGATGTATCTGACCCCAGGAATGTGTCAATAAAGTTTCCCCTTCCTGGGACAATTAATTCACGGTGTTCTTATTTCAATTTCCAGGAGTGTATTTGATTTAACCACTGTGTTACCTACCACCTTTGGAGAAATCTACGTGTTTAGGGATTTTGGAAAATTAGAGGGGTTCAACTACTTTATGCTTTACTTTTTCATTCTGCACAGTGTGCTCATGATAATCTCCTGGCTTGATAATATAAACTCCTGGTGTGTAAACATGAATCGAATAAACAGAGTTCTGCCTTTTGAATTTTGATATGTCCTGGAATTCTAAAGGAATGAGATACCTTGGAAATAGTAATGCAAATGGATATTAAAAGTATTGTGAGTACTCATAAGCTCTGCATTTGTAGAATAATTTGTATTGTTAGCCAGAAGTGAACGCGCTAAATATTTTTCATCCATCGCACCTAGACTCAGGATCTTTATGCATGCTTTCTTAATGGCTGGACGCTTCCCTCACCCCCCCCCCCCCCCCGCCCTCCTTTTAAGTGAATCGTACCGATGAGAGTACTCTCTAAGACAAAAGAAATCATCCGATTGGGACGAAAACCTGTAGACGTGAAGTACATATACAGATAAACAAAATTTTAGAAAAAGTATGATTTATTCAAGAGAAAGAGCTTCAAAAATTGAACAAGTCAATAATGCGTTTGTCCAACTCTGGGCTTTATGCAAGTAGTTATTCGGCTTAGTATCGATTGTTAGCGTTGGATGTCCTCATGTGGGATATGGAGCCAAATACTGTCCAATAGGCGCAACAGATCCTCAAAATCCCGAGATGATTGTTTGGCCCTGCCAATAATTCTGAATTTGGGAGAGATCCGGCAACCTTGCTGACCAAGTTAGGGTTTGGCAAGCACGAAGACCAGTTGTAGAAACATCCGCTGTGTGGGCGGGCATTAAGTTGTTGAAATGTAAGCCCGCGAAGGGCACGAAACGGGGGGTGGAATATGGTTGACGAGCCACTGTGCTCTAAGGAAGTGATCACAGCACAACCATACAAGTTCTGTTATGCAAAGAAATGGCAGCAAAGACCGTTACTCCTGGCTGTCGGGCGACAGTCGGGCTGGTATCCCATCCATGCCCGAGGCAGGATTCGAACCTGCGACCGTAGCAGTCGCTCGGCTCCAGACTATAGCGCCTAGAACCACACGGGCACTCCGGCCGGCTGAACAGAAATCAATACCTTAGTTCTGTTTAGTTATAACTCAAGAAGGACAACATAGGAATCTGCTGTGTTAGCTCTATCGTGCAAGCGAGTTACTCGACTCCACAGTAATGACTACGCCTAAGATAACGAACGGTCGTAAATTGTGAATTGGAAATATCGTCTGTCCAGATCACAACGTAGACACTTTTACTTGGATGTTGAAATTCTCTCGTTACAACCCACACTAGGTACTATTTGTGGTTTGACAGACTAGTGGCAGCCGACGGAATATGATAATAATGATACTAATAACACATCTGACTATCAAAAGATCTACAAGGTTCGTACGAGTAACTACCACCAAAGACGATCTCAGCTTCAATGAAAATTTCTATGCACTATAAGACGGACAGAAAATCAGATACTCAACCTCACCATTCACAGCAAACGAATAAAAACTTCCGGTGTGTAACTCTCATGGAGGTAAAAGAGAAGGAAGGTGTCATTACGTCACAAACTTGAAGCCGATGTCCACCATCGTAACTAGTCCAAAACATTAGGTTCACTACATTCACGCCTCAATGGTTCACTGCTTTGATACATCACGATGACGTCACTCTAAAGTGCCCGTGCCCAGTTTCGACGTGTTGGGTGCTTTGATTGTGTGGCGACGTAGTTGTTTCATCAAAATTGCCAGCTCGCGTTGTTTAAGGGTGTTTTGATCGATCCGATCGTAATCTAAAGTTTCAGAAAATCACATTTCATTCGTAAGTGGAGCAATTCAAGAAATATTTTCTTTTGTATACATGAATCATTTTTGGCTCTTTACCTTTATTGTAATGATTTTATTTCTGTCATTTGACATTATATTTGCCTTACTTTGCTCAGTGTCCGTTCTTTCTCTTCTTTCCTGCGTGTTTCATTGCCTTCCTAAGTAACTGCGCTGATTGTTGGGGCAGCATCTCATGCCCCTGAATTCAAATGGTTCAAATGGGTCTGAGCACTATGGGACTTAACATCTGTGGTCATTAGTCTCCTACTTAAACCTAACTAACCTAAGGACATCACACACATCCATGCCCGAGGCAGGATTCGAACCTGCGACCATAGCAGTCGCGCGGTTCCAGACTGTAGCGTCTAGAACCGCTCGGCCACCCTGGCCGGCTCCGAAATTATAATTGTTTGTTTGTCTTTAAATGTAAATCACATCTGCCGATTTCCGTCCCATTTAGGTAACTCCTAAGTGGGGCATAATTTCTTTTTCTTTTGTCTTAGAGCGTATATCTCGAGATGGAGTACACGGCTGAGGGCCTTACCCACCCATATTTCCACGTGTTGGAAAAATGGCCAAATAAGACACTCTTAACGAAAGTTCTGAACCACTCTGCGGTTGAATAGCGCCACTGTGTCACGCCAGTTCTCACGCAGATTTGGACGATGCTCTTCTCTCCAACCTGGGGGATGCATCAACTCACCGAATAGAACTGTGCTACACTTAATGGCGGGATATCGCGTGTCTTTGACAGTTTTAGGGGCTAACCTTTCCAAAGCACCTTGGCAAGTAATGAGAAAAGCGGTAGGATTTAGGTAGTGTGCATTCGAATGATCGATGTGGGCATGTGAGATTCTGTCTCCAAAAAAAAGCAGCAACCAAAGACTTGTCCACTGCTGCTGTGGGATTTACTTGGTGATCCACACAAAAGTATGCACGAGTACAGCAGCTACTGCCGTGGCTGTAGCCAGATGGTCAAGGGTGCGGATGTGTCATCAACCTGTGCCATGGTGGTGATGATGAAGCATTCGGGCATGGCGAATACATAGTCGACAAACTGGGCTGGAGTGACGAATGCATCATAATCGAGTCAGCTTCTTTTGTAGATGAATCTGCCAACCGTAATCTCCGCAATAACAGCTGCACAGACAGAAGGAGGGAAAACATTAAGTATCATGCATAACAACGAAGGAAATTTCGTCATTTGTAGTAGTTAACTCACCTTCTGAATTAGCGGCATCCGAATAAGTCCATGACCACCTCGCCACCTCGTTATTTGCAGCGATGTCTCGTAATTTCATATCACACTGATCTATCGCAATATTAGCACCGAATGTGTCTAGAAACGAAGATCCAGGGCACAGCTGCGGTGGCAAACGAGCAGGTGCCATCAGCCCATAGCGAGGTGGTGTTTGTGGGCGCGGCGAACAGACTGTAGACGAATCGGGCAGGGGTGACGGATGCATCATCTTGTCTGGCCCTGGAGTAGTAGCAGCAGACATCTCCGAAACCAGACATGTCCATTACATCTGCAGCAGAAGAAAAGGAAGAAATTAATCGTTAGAATGCAGCTATATTGAGCACACACAAACATGTGGGGAAAAACAAGATTGTCATACCTGTAGGATCAACAGGGTTAAATTTTGGTCGCTTATCAGGCCCTGATGAGCCATCGTTTTCATTACAACACTGTCCAAGTTGCTGCTAGCAAGTGTCAGACTATCAAGTCTCACACTGAAATGAGTCGTGTTGCCCGTACCTTTACGACGGACCTGCACCTACCTGTGAACATTGTCTCAGCAGATCATCAGTAGGAAAGCCGAGTGAAACTTACTGTACTTCACGTGAACCAGGCTGCAATTTAAGTCACTGAACTACGTTTCGGGAGAAACACGAAATGAGAGTTTGGAAATTTTGTCCTCAATTAATATATTCTAAAACTTGGGTGAACAAGTATCACTGCCAAGCTCTTCCTAGTCTTAACAGTCACTCAAAATCCCTTTCACTGACGTTAGCAAGTTTATGGTGTTGCATTTCCCGAAAAGGTAATAGTTACAAAAATACTGATTGTTTTTGATTGATAATGCTTGCCAAATATTAAGTCTGTCGGTACCAAATGCAGTCACAGTTTTTAGCCACCGACCTGCTCAATACGGCGGGCAGAATATGTCTTATCTCGTCACAAAATTCACTTAAAAATTCCGAAATTTCTACACACACGTCGGAATAATTATGCCGTCACTTTCCAACACTTTTTCTGTATGAAACACTGCTAGATCGGGCAACTTATCGTTTCCATCGGAACTACTACTACACACGTCCGAACTGTTTCATGGCTAGGCTTCCACCCTTCTCTAGAATACTCTAAGTCTTCTGTACCAGCAGAGAAAGACGCGCGAAGATAATGCTTTACCATTGGTCAGTTTACTCAACAGCCAATAGCAAAGCAACATTCCCCCGCGTCAATCCGCGCTTTTCATCAATAACCAATCGCAAAATAGTAAGCCTCACGACTGCTCTTTTTACCGACGTAATTATCTAATATGTTGAAGTTTTGCTTATGCATAAAGTTATTCACTATTGTTATTTATACCTGAATTAACCATAAAGTTACTTTACAAATCTATTCTACAAAAATCCCCTTTGTTTGTATCCATACTTGTTCGAAATGTTCCCACACTATATCCCACTACATAACTAACAATTATCTTCATATTACCCTTAAATCACACTCACGCATCATTCATACCGCTAAAACACATTTATAACGTTTTACATACACAAAAGACATAACACTTTATGAAAATACTAGAACAGTTTATGAAAACATTCTATTACTTTAGTGCACTCTACTGGGCACAATAGAAACTAAATCAGTCCCCTATCCAGTACTGTCCTCTATCGTCTGGAACATAAACTACATGCGCATCCAGTCTCGCGTCACCATCTGTCGCTATCCAGCTCTGAGACCCCTTCCCCACTTAACCGCCTCCAAGGCAGGATCGTTATACGGCGCTACGCCTCTGTGTTGAAGCTCGAAAACCACACTCCTTTGGCTATTTCAGCCAATGACAAACGAGGATTCATATGTAGTCACTTGATTTTAGGTGTGATGACGTCTGCGGCTATGAACAGGCGGTGATATTGCACCGCCCTTCCGTCGGTATTTTACGTGTATGGCTATATTTCAGTGAAAGTGCGTGCATTGGTCCATCGCGTGGCATCCGTTTACCCTCTTCAGAGAGTAAGAAGAATTTACCGACGTTCTGAGACCGCTGTGCACTGCCACCGGCATCTGCAGCCCACTACCCAACACATCAGACTGCACTGTCAAAGAAAGTCACACACATATTTTCGTAGTAACGCGCCTCTTGCAAACTTCTTTTAGTGCGGAACCCTTCGATATAAGTATGAGGCATCATTCACAGTCCGCTAAACACCACTACCGCAATAACATTGATAATACTAATGGAAGATACGGAGAATAATTTTTAATCTGCTAACGAGGGCGTTGCACAAGGTCCAGTAGCTTTGGGCAGTCGCTATCGCCTACGAGCCTGCTTTCGAAATTAGGAGATAAAAGAGCAAGGCTGTGTCGAAATGCTATCAGCCTCTGAGGCATGTAGCACCTTTTGAGGAGGATTTATAAATCGCTTTGTGGAATTTTATACAATCATGAGTTTACACAATTGATTTCCACGTTAAATAATTAAAATTATAGAGAGGTGAAGAATATTTAGCACATGCCAAACGTAGTTAGCCAATTATCCATATTGATAACAAAACAATATTCGTAAAGAGTCTACAGGACACCACTTTCTGTTAGTACCTCGAATTATGTACGAATACAAGGCCAGGGATAGGGTGGATCTGCTATTGTTTTATGTATGTATGACGTTACCGGAAACGCATGCTGATGCAGAACATCCCCTGAAAAAAACCCAGGCCACTTTATAGCAAGACAATTCAGCTGCAGGGCAGGCGTGACACTCCATATAGCACTGCAGCGAGGAGGAGCCACGAAACAGCAATCGGATCGACAGCATTCCTGGAGTCCCCCTCTCCCGAAACTGACATTGCCGGAGGGAACAATAGAAAAAGAAATGGTTAACTGTGTGATAATTGGTTTTTGTGGTGTGCATAGTGTAAGACCTTCGGTATACATACCATCAGATTATTTGACTTCTCGCTCTAACGAAGTAGGCGAGTGTCAGCCATATGTCTCGTGGTCTTATCGTGGCGTGTTTATCTTCTGCCGTTAGGTCAGACGATAGAAATGCCACTTGCACGCTTAGAGTAGCAGATTGACGGTGACCAACTTTAAACAGAACTTGATTAATTTTCACACACATTTATTAAAATAATAACAAGCATAAAAATAACTTCACTTGGTTCTTGATGCTATTTACAATTGACAATCTGAAGTTCCTTTGGTCTTGGTACGTTAATCTTATTCTCACATATCTCTGATACTTGACAAAGTGTCTATACATTTCTCTTAATGGCTATGTACAGGAATATGATAATCTTATTAGGCGCAGACTGAAACTTGACTACAGACTGGTGCAGACAAATGCAGACTGGCTAATCGGAGGTCTTTACACTCATTATAATACCTCGAGAGTTCAGGTATCACTGCGAGAGTGTGATCCGCGAGGAGGAAAGGTTCTACTTCAGCAGCAATCTCATTGGCTGCGTTACATATTAATACGCGGATCGGCGGAAGCAGAATTTGGTCCATCTCTAAGACAGCGCCATCTCGTAGTGCGCAGACGGACGAATGCTGCGCCTGCGCTGTTGTGCTTAGTGGGGCGCGCTCTAGTGGGAAAGTTGTGTACGCGCTGACTATGCGGAACTATGTACACAACAGTTTTAAAAATTAGTCAAACTACGAGAAGCAATATTAGATTTTAAACTACATCTTAGTGTGCCTCTCAACCTTGAGCGCAGATCTCTCTGTCAATTTTGGTGTCAAATGGTTCGGTGGTTCTAATAGACCTCTCTCGTAACTTGTAGCTTTCTATCAAAGTATCCAAGAGATCTAGTGCTTATAACACAAAAAAATTCAGCTGCACTATATATATGTCACGGCCAAAGCACGAAGGCTGGCCCGATCGGGAATTGGGTATCCATTTCGCACTTTGGCCAAGAGTATTCCCAAAAATCCGATTGCTTGAAAGAATCTGCATGTATCCGATTATAGCCAGCCATTACGTGGCCAAAACGCGATGTTATTGCACAATGTCGGAAAATCCCTGGCTAAATCGCATGCAGTTGAACGGAATGGACAGTGTCTTGAAAGGAGTATATAAGATGAACATCAACAAAAGCAAAACGAGGATAATGGAATGTAGTCGAATTAAGTCGGGTGATGCTGAGGGAATTAGATTAGGAAATGAGACACTTAAAGTAGTAATGGAGTTTTGCTATTTGGGGAGCAAAATAACTGATGATGTTCGAAGTAGAGAAGATATAAAATGTAGATGGAAATGGCAAGGAAAGCGTTTCTGAAGAAGAGAAATTTGTTAACATCAAGTGTAGATTTAAGTGTCAGGAAGTCGTTTCTGAAAGTATTTGTATGGAGTATAGCCATGTATGGAAGTGAAACATGGACGAGAAATACTTTGGACAAGAAGAGAATAGAAGCTTTCGAAATGTGGTGCTACAGAAGAATGCTGAAGATTAGATGGGTGGATCACATAACTAATGAGGAAGTATTGAATAGGATTGGGGAGAAGAGAAGTTTGTGGCACAACTTGACCAGAAGAAGGGATCGGTTGGTAGGACATGTTCTGAGGCATCAAGGGATCACCAATTTAGTATTGGAGGGCAGCGTGGAGGGTAAAAATCGAAGAGGGAGACCAAGAGATGACGACACTAAGCAGATTCAGAAGGATGTAGGTTGCAGTAAGCTCTGGGAGATGAAGAAGCTTGCACAGGATAGGGTAGCATGGAGAGCTGCATCAAACCAGTCTCAGGACTGAAGACCACAACAGCAACTGTGATGAGGCAAGAATGTGCGGTAGGCAGCACTTCTCTCACTTTAAGTGTTAACTGCACCGTTCACGTAGTAGCTGCCGGTTTTCGGAGACCCTGCCTCCGCGATTTGTTTTTCTTTCTGACAAACTGCATTAATTGTGAATACTGTTACGCTTTCTGGTAGTTTTGTTTGAGGTATTTGTGTATCTTTCAGACGTGGTAACGGAACGTCGGTTAATTACGTGAGATACTTTTTTGTTTGTCTGTTCTTTTCTTATTTGCTCCCACTTCGCCCATTTTTCAAGTTCCGCCCCTCCCGTCCCTTACTTGAGGTCCACCCTGGCCATTTTAAATAGAAAATATATTCACTAAACATACTTAAAGCTTGTCTTTCACTATAACATTTTTTCAGTGAAAGCAAATGAGAAAATGATAACTACGTTGTTCTAATAACGAATTTAATTAAACTGATTGTTTTAACAGCTGCCAAATGGCTCTATCGAAAGCTTTTTGAAAATAATTTCTTCAAATAAATAAATAAATACAAATTAGACGGCGATACCACCTTCCCTCACTCAATCCATCAGCAATCGTGTGCTTCCTCTACTATAATCTGTATAAAACACTCTAACAAACGTTAGAACATACACGTAAATTGAAAAGCTTTGTGTTTGTTTCAAACATTGATTAAAAACAGTTTAATAAAAACATATTTTTACAGACAAACACTTTTTAGACGTGAAAACAACTTGCTTTAAACACACAAATCGTGAGTAGGCCCTAGTAGTTCATAACCGTCGGACAGACCGACAAAAAGGTTCCTGAAAATAGTAGGCGTAACTGTTTTAACAGATCTGTAAAAAATTATCGTTACGTGCATTCTTAATTTCTAAATTTATATGATCACTAAGACAATTCTTGTGAATGTACCTGAGCTTAGCTCCACTTACAAAACATTAATCTCTCACTGGGACCTTTGTTTCGACTTTTCAGTAGGCCAATTAACGCACACACTATAAAAGTTTCGGTACAAATTCATTTTAAACACAGTAACATACATTTATAAGTTGCAAATTATAACGACTCTTTCTCAACTGATGTACGTGTATTCGACTGCTCTGGGAGGGCTGACCCATGGCTATTTTACACGGGAACGTTATTCACGATGAAGGTGGGATAAATGCAAAGTGCGGAAACGACATTTGGTATGAAAAGCAGGTTCCTGCAGCCGTAAGAAAAAGCAAATACTAGCGGAATAATCACGAGAGATACACTACTGGCCATTTAAGTTGACACACCAAGAAGAAATGCAGAGGATAAACGGAATATCATTGGACAAATTTATTATACTAGAACTGACATGTGATTACATTTTCACACTATTTGAGAGCATAGATCCTGAGAAATCAGTACCCAGAACAACCACCTCTGGCCGTAATAACCGCCTTGATACGCCTGGGCATTGAGTCAAACAGAGCTTGGATGGCGTGTACAGGTACAGCTATCCATGCAGCTTCAACACGATACCACAGTTCATCAAGAGTAGTGACTGGCGTATTGTGACGAGCCAGTTGCTCGGCCACCATTGGCCGGACGTTTTCAATTGGTGAGAGATCTGGAGAATGGACACGGCAGTAGTCGGACATTTTCTGTATGCAGAAAGGCCCGTACAGGACCTTGCAACACGCGGTCATGCATTATCCTGCTGAAATGCAGGGTTTCGCAGGGAACGAATGAAGGGTAGAGCCACGGGTCGTAACACATCTGAAATGTATCATACACTGTTGAAAGTTCCGTCAATGCGAACAAGAGGTGACCGAGACGTGTAACCAATGGCACCCCATACCATCACTCCGGGTGATACGTCAGTATGGCGATGACGAATACACGCTTCCAATGTGCGTTCACCGCGATGCCGCCAAACACGGATGCGACCATCATGATGCTGTAAACAGAACCTGGATTCATCTGAAAAAAGGACGTTTTGTCATTCGTGCACCCAGGTTCGTCGTTGAGTACACCATCGCAGGCGCTCCTGTCTGTGATACAGAGTCAAGGGTAATCGCAGCCATGGTCTCCGAGCTGATAGTCCATGCTGATCCAAACGTCGTCGAACTGTTCGTGCAGATGGTTGTAGTCTTGCAGACGTTCCCATCTGTTGACTCAGGGATCGAGACGTGGCTGCACGATCCGTTACAGCCATGCGGATAAGATGCCTGTCGTCTCGACTGCTAGTGTACATCACAGCATCTTCTTACTGTTGGTTGAATTTCGCGTCTGTAGCACGTCATCTTTGTGGTGTAGCAATGTTAATGGCCAGTAGTGTAATAATGTTCTTTTATACGGGACACTAAACAAGCCAAAGCAAAGCAGAAAAAGAGTGTTGACTACCGTCGACTAAGAAAATGTAACATTTTTGGAGTTGATGGAAAAGAAAAACTTACTGCACCAGTAACAGGAGACAACAGCGCTATTTTGTACTATGTCCATACAGAGGAACTGTTCGAAATGCTACACGATACTCACTTGAAAATAGGACACGGAGGTTGCACACACATGGAAAAGGAGCTGCAGTTTAAGTACAAAAATGTTACCAAAGAGGTCATTTCTTTGTATCTTCGCTTACAAGTACCTTGTTTGAATAAACTGTCTAATTCAAAAAAAGGCTTAGTTTCAAAACCTTTGATATTTAAAGAATTTAATTCAAGATTCCAGATAGATCAGTGGCGTCTCTGGCGTCAAGCGACATGTCTTTGGACCGGATGTTCTTTGACTTTAGCTTAGTTCATTTTCTCTATGTCTCTCTGCGTGCCATGTTCGACAGCTTCTCTTGCATTCGACTTGTTCAGTGTTAAAATAAATGTTTATTCGACTGCAAAAGTGTGTTATAACGGTTCTACACTACGTAATAGCCACAGTGGTGACCCCGGCATCGTCGCCGTGCGTTCGGGAATTATTTTGTGCTTCGTTTCATCATTAACGGACATCGTGTACCAGTCCATGTTGTCCTCGGAACAATGGACCTACCAGTGTCGTTTTGTGCCAGTGCCTTGCTTCCTTTGAACTGTGCTTGTGTTTTTACTAGTGTTCCTGATGTATATTTGGTTAAAATAGATAAATTACCCGGCCACAGCCATGCCGGCGGCCACTTAACTGTTACAGGCCCAGCATGGCCACCATTAAATGCTACTATGCAGCAGCAACTGCCGCTCGGACAGTGCACGCTGCGTAGTGACTTGTGAACGATAACCGAGTGAAGGGCATGTGTTCAAGCCTCAGTTAAACAGTCGCCTTTGGGATGGCTTGATGTACCGACAAAGTTTGAGAACTTTAATTCTAATGTTCATGCACACAGGGTTGCACATTCTTGTATGTCTGACATCATTTCACCCCCCCCCCCCCCTCTCCTACCCCCCACGCTGCCTCAGCGACACCAATCGCCTCAACCTCGCCAGTTTCTGCAAGCATCGCTCTGTGGCCACACCACGCTCGCCTTACACCCACTCTCGTAATGGCACCAGCCATTTCAGCCACGCTGTTTTTCGGTTCAGCCCCCCCCCCCCCCCCCCCACTCCCTTGGTTGCATTGCGGCCGCATTCTGCCTGCTGTTGTACCAGCTCACACAGATCTTCTCCTTCCTGTACCGCATCAACATGTGTTACTTGGCAGATTTCCTAAGCTGCTTGTATTGCAAAAGACCCACCCTAATACTTGGTGCGCATTGGTGGATCATCTACTAGATATCCATAGGATTTTGGATGACGATGCACGTTTTGTCTACCTGGTGAGCCACTTTTATGCTCATCCAATTCTCATCAGTGATCTGCTCCTCTCACCGCCCGCCTCACCCAAGTATTTAACAGCATGAACGTTACTCATCGAACGCCTTACTCGCCCTCCAGCAGAGGCTATCCACCACATTACCGATGATGAGCACCTCGACAACCACACACCTTCACAGCTTTGGCGGCGCCTTTGTGTATTAATTGATGGCCAAGCTCTACCAGACACTGTGCTGTGGACCTTGTGGATGGTCAAGCTTCCATTGGACCTACAACTTCACCTACTATTTCACGTAGCGGACCCTCTCGATGTTCATCTATGCATGGCCAATCAGGCCTACACAATCATTCATCACCAACACCGCCTGTTACAGAAGACACCGTCTTGGCCTTTAGCTGGCAATCCTGCGTCTTTGGTTCCATGCCCTGCCAGTAGGAGTCAGCACGCACACCTCAGTAGCTCAGCACCAGGAGCTGCCTCCTGCTGGTCTACAGGAGGTACTGCCTGCGACCTCCTGACAGCAGCCGACCTCGACCGAGTAGCAGTCCGAGCAGTCTCAGGCAATGATGAAGTCGGCTGAATCCTCTGCCCACTGTGCACCACGTAGCCTCCAAGCTTACCCTCTATGCTGTTACCATACAACGTATGGGGACGCCACTTGCAACTGCCGTGCACCTTGTGCATACCCAATTCCAGCAGCCATGTTTAGGTGCTTCATCCCACCATGATCATTGACGGCACCTACCCTCTGACGCTGCACAGCCGTTCCGGCAGTGTGATGCCTCTATATCATGGATCTTTGTCATCAGGTACACAGTTTCTCGTGGACACCAGCGCCAATGTCAGCATTATCCAGGCCACGCTAGCAGGCAACACTTTTTCTCCAACTAACATCGCTATGATAGCCACAAATCACTCTCTTATCGCTGTCCTTGGCTCCATCAAGATGTTGTTTCGACTACCACGCATCACGACCATTTCTTGGACCTTCCATGTCGCCAACATGGATGAACCAGGTTAGACTTTCTACACCATTACGAACTTTCGCCAGACCTGCAGGCTGCAATGCTCCTCCATGCATCTGCTTCTACCTTTCAGTGCTCAAACAAGTTTGGCACGACTCCGCTCTCTGCCTCCTTGGCTACGCTTTCCAAATGTGCATCTCTGCTCGAAAGTATTACTGCACGTCTCTCCATCTTGGTGGACGTCCGCACGCAGATCGACAGGCTCCGCACACAATCATCCATCACCACGCTGAACTGGTTCACGCATGGAATACTATTTGCAGTCTGTCTGCAGAGCCATTTCTTTTGGAACTCTCCGCTACTGCTACTGCATCTGCATTCTGCATCACTCCTGGGTCGAGCTTACCTACCCCTGCTGGCAGTTCCATGCCGTCGCATTTGAATCTACGGGACGTGTATGTTCCCACTCCGCAGGACCCCTTGCATCATGTGGCTGCTGCACCACACCCTCTGTCGTTGTCTGCCGCCGTCGTCCTGCCCATGCCACTCCGGCACAGCATGGATGCACATGTTCTCGCTTCGAGGGAGCCCTCGCATTGTGTGGCTGCTGCACCATGCCCTCAGTCGTCATACGCCGTTTTCGCACTGTCCCCGCCATTCTGGCCTGGCAAGGGCAGCGAACTGCCATCACTTGTGCTCCACCTCCGATCCCCTCCCCACCTGCCTCCCCTTGTCGGTTTCGGCAATCAGCAACGGCACTCGTCACAGAATTCGCATCATGGATGGCCCACCCGTATGTCATAAAGCTCAACGTCTTAACGCTTGCAAATTGCTATGAGCGAAAGAAATTGTTCAGGATTTATTGGCTTCGGGCGTTCTACAACGATTGGACAGCAACTGGTCTTCACCTATCCTCCTTGTGCCTAAGAAGGATGGCTTGCTACACAAGTGCGGTGACTACAGGTCCCTCAATGCTAGGACAATAATCGATAGCTATCCCACTCCTCATATCGAGGATTTCACTCAGTTACTGCGTGGCTCGAAGTTCTCTGTCTTAGACTGTTCAAAGGTATTCCACTAAATTCCCATCCACCCACTGGATATTCCAAAGATGGTTATCATCACACCCCTTGGTCTATCTGAATACTGTTACATGCTTTGTGGCTTGAAAAACACTGCGCAGATGTGGCAATGTTTCATTGATTCAATTTTGCTACCTCTGTTTGCCAACGTACTTATGGGCAGATATGCGCAGCCTCCTTTAGGACAGTTCGACGTCCACAAGGGTCGCCTGTCGCACGTGCACATTGACATGGTCGGTCCTCTTCCCTCTTCAGAGGGCTACAAATACATTTTGTCTATGATCGATGGCATACCCGTTGGGTTGACGAGGTTCCTCTGCTCGACATTGCGGTAGAGACTATAGCTCAGGCTTTCTTATCGTCTTGGGTGTCGAGATTTGTGCGTCCCATTCACTTACTATGGACCAGGGACGCGAATTCGAGTCCTCGCTTTTCGCTCGAGTGTGCGAGCTGTGCAGAGTAGCGAAAATCCGCAAGACAGCCTATCATCTTCAGGCGAACGATTTGGTTGAGGGATGGCACAGAACTCTTAAGGCTGCACTTATGTGCCATGGTGGACTTTGGCCGCCGGCCGGTGTGGCCGAGCGGTTCTATGCGCTACAGTCTGGAACCACGCGACTGCTACGGTCGCAGGTTCGAATCCTGCCTTGGGCATGGCTATGTGTGATGTCCTTAGGTTAGTTAGGTTTAAGTATTTCTAAGTTGTAGTGGACTGATGACCTCAGAAGTTAAGTCCCATAGTGCTCAGAGCGATTTGGACTTTGGCCTGAGGCACTTCCTTGGGTCTTACTCAGCATCCGTTCTGCCCACAATGAAGACCTGAATGCTTCGCTGGCGGAGGTTTTATATGGAGAACCTCTCGTCCTGCCAACCGAATTCGTCGAGGATAGATTCCCAACCGACGCAATCGACCTTCCAGCTCTTGTAGAATGAATGCGTGCGCACGCCGCCCACATTCGTCAACCCCTGCCTCGCGCCCATTCCACGCCGCCGTATTCATCATGCTACAAGATGACTCTGTACGGGCAGCCCTGCAAGCACCACACTCCGGTCCGCACCGCGTTTTACGCGGCGGAGTCAATACTTTTGTGATACTACTCAATGGACGACCGAATACGGTTCCACTGAACCAATTAAAACCTGCGTGATCCATTTCTGAACCACGTTCCGACGCCCCCAGCCGACGCGGCCTCCGACTCTCCACCGCCTGCACAGCTGTACGACGCGGCTTCTGAGGCGCCCACTTCGCGCGCCAGGCGCCGCCTTCAACAGCCGTGCTGGAACGAGTATTTTGTGTTGAAGTGAGCTAGCTTCGCCCCATGCTCCGCACTGTCGGGGGGTGGGGGAGGAGGGGGGAGAGGGAAGGAGGTTCTGTGACGCCTCTGGCGTGAAGCGCCATGTCTTTGGACCCAATGTTCTTTGACTTTACTTTAGTTCTCTTTGTCTATATCTCGCTGTGCGCCATGTTCGACAGCTTCTCTTCTATTCGCCTTGTTCAGTGTAAAAATTAATGTTCATTCGACTGCAAAAGTGTGTTATTACGGTTTTACGCCACATAATACCCACAAATCTGATAGATATGCAAAGTAGCCCTGACAGGTAGTACAAGCTCATACTCAATTACCAAGATCACTTAACCAAGTTTATAATATTTCGAACCCTGAAAAGCAAAAGAAATTGCTTACCATTTGCTTGACATCTTTACTACTATAGGTGATCTAAGTGTATTGCAGTCAGATAATGGTAGAGAGTTTTCTAGTCAACTTATAAATGAGCTAAATACCATGTGGACTGAACTGGTATTGGTACATGAAAAACCAAGACATAACCAAAGCCAAGATTCCATCGAACAGATCAGCCATGATGTACACAATATGATAACGACATGGATGCAGACAAATAGCTCAGTGCATTTGGTTGAGTGCCTTCGATTCATCCAATTCATGAAAGTTCTTTTCATCAAGGAATACAGCTGTTACCATAGGAGGCAATAATTCGCCGTAAAGCAAAAGTTGGGCTGAGTACTTCAAATCTGCCCAAAGCAATTATTAATAACATAGTGACAGACGAAGACCTTGAGGAAGTCAAGCAAGAAATGCAGGATGCTATAAACGTAAGGATTATGCCCAACACTGCTGTGGAGGTCGCACCATCGGAAAATTGAAACCAGTTACCTGACAACAACAAGGTGAAAACATTCTGTGTGGTTTGTGAGGAAGAGTGTAGTGCAGCTCATTGATGTATATCCTGCATATAATTTATGGAAAAAATAATGAAACAGAGGAAGGATAAGGAGAGAAAATTATTTGCAAACTATGTTATAATAAACGAGAAATCAAGAAGAAGAGGGCACGAACTCATGACGATTTGCAAGCACAAGGTGCAAAGACTCTTAAAAACTCAGATGCAAAACTCTCACAATTGCAAATTGGAGACAATGTTCGCATCTGTATGCCAGATGTTGTCAGAGGTCGCAGAATCCCAGAAGCGTTCTAGCAGTTGTCATGAACTTCCTGGGAACAGAACATGTTTTTTTTTTCACGCAACTATATTCCAGAAACGAGTTCTCTATTCTGTACGAGAAACTGCGCACGCTGGAATCCGCGGCCAAAGAAGAAAAATCATTACGAACCATAACGTCTTTACAGTCACTGACCAACAGTAAGGATACAATCGATACAATTGCTCTACTAAATGCACCACAAATCGCTGCAAATGCAGAAATAAGAAAATATTGTATAATTTCAAGTGTTATGAAAGCTTAACTTGTTGTAATAAGTGAATACCGTTTGTATTAAAAAAGATTTATAAAGTGATAGATTATATATATTTCTTATAAGTGGGACTGATAAAATAAATAGACTGGATACACCTTGAAACTATACATATTCATCTACTTTTTATTTATATTCCGATTCTGGCTGATCTGTCTACGCCACTTCACAGACTAGCCGGCCAGATCCCGAGCTCAAGAAAAGATAGGACACTGGCCGGTGAAGTTAAATCGAGACTGGCGACATCGCGACTTAGCCGATCAATTCCTGCTTTCCCCGTAGCATCCATACGACTATTATCTTTTCTGTCACATTTGTCTGACAGCACAGACACCATTCAATCTGATGCAGCTGTTGTATACATTGTGGTTAAAAAGGGGAATGAGAAAGAAAGGAAAAGCGTGGATGGGAAATGCAATGGCGAAAGCCGAAAATTTGTGCTGGACTGGGATTCGAACCCGGATTTACTGCTTCTCACGAGCACGTCAGCCTTTCAGTCACAGTCCCTGTCCGACCCAAAGTTCCAACTTATTCACACTGCAATGCTGTGTTCCTCGTCCATTAACCCCTACTCGCAAATTATTGATTCCCGTACAAGTTCGGATGATATTAGTGCAACTCCACTGAAATAAATGTCATGGAGCTGTCATGCCTTCAGTCCTGAACAGCGCTTCTGCTGCTACAGTCGCAGGTTCGAATCCTGCCTCGGGCATGGATGTGTCCTTAGGCCAGTTAGGTTTAAGTAGTTCTAAGTTGTAGGGGACTCATGACCTCAGATGTTACGTCCCATAGTGCTCAGAGCCATTTTTTGAAGCTGTCTTTGAAATGTACAAGGGTCATTCAGTAATTAAAGAGACAAATTGGTCTGGAGAAAAAAGCGTTAATTTTTACAAAACAACACTTTTTTTCTACATTTCAACATAATCTCCTTGAACATTTATGTATTTATTCCAACAGGCTCCAAGCTTTTTTATTCTGGCTGCAAAGAACTCTTTATCCTGATGTTTGAACCAATTTCCCCACAAACTTTTTCACGTCCTCGTTGTCCTTGAACGTCTTCCCACATAATGCCTCCTTCAATGCACCAAACAAATGGAAAATCACTTGGTGCTAAATCAAGACTGTTGGTTGGTTGTTTGGGGAAGGAGACCAGACAGCGTGGTCATCGATTTCATCGGATTAGGGAAGTATGGGGAAGGAAGTCGGCCGTGCCCTTTCAGAGGAACCATCCCGGCATTTGCCTGGAGTGATTTAGGGAAATCACGGAAATCCTAAATCAGGATGGCCGAACGTGGGATTGAACCGTCGTCCTCCCGAATGCAAGTCCAGTGTCTAACCACTGCGCCACCTCGCTCGGTAAATCAAGACTGTAAAGGGGATGAGGCAGTACTTCCCAGCCCATTTTGTCGATGGTTTCACGGGTTAGTTGAGCAATATGAGGACGTGCGTTGTCTTGCTGGAGAATCACACCTCTCCTCTGAGATCCGCCAAGTCTCTCTCTCTCTCTCTCTCTCATGGCTGGCTTCACCTTGTTTTGAAGCAAATAGTTGTAGTATTGGATGTTCCTTGTACGCTGCTCTTCGAGAAAATCACAAACTGGACCTTCAGCATCCCAAAACACCGTCAACATGACTGTCCCTGCTGATGCTTGGGTTTTGAAATTTTTCTTGACAGGCGAGTTGGTGTGTTTCCACTTCATGCTTTGTCTTTATGATTCTGGGTCTTAATAGTGAAGCCAAGTTTCATCACAAGTTTAAATTTTGTTGAGGAAGTGCTCACCTCCTACTTCATAACGTTCCTTTAGCTCTGTGCACACTCTCAACCTTGTTTCCTTGTGTAGCCACATCAACTCCTTTGGGACCCATCTTGCACATGTTTTTCGGTACTTCAGCTTGATACAGATAATATTTTGAGTTGTACCAGTACTTACTTGAACCTTATCAACTATCATTTCCACAATCACAAGGCGGTCAGCACGAATATTGTCATCAATTCGTCTTTCAAGAGAGGGAGTTGAAACTGCAACTGTTCGGCCAGAACGGTGTTCGTCAGTCACTGCGTCCATTTTTGAACTTCTCTACCCACTTGTAAATACTTGCACGATTCATAGAATCATAACCGTAAACTTTAGATATTCTACAGTATGTATTCATTGGTTTCTCGCCTTCAGCAAGTAAAAAACGAATAACAGAACGTTGTTCAGCTAATGTGGAAGTTTCAAGCGGACTGCCATCTGAAATGTCTTTTTGAAGTTATAAGCAAGACAATGTTGCTACATCAGCTGATCATGGCTTGTCCCGGTGATGCCAGCTTAAAGCCACAAAAGTATCAAACACGCCGTCCTAACAGTTTTTTTTCCCAGACCAGTTTGCCGGCCGGTGTGTCCGTGCGGTTCTAGGCGCTTCAGTCTGGAACCGCGTGACCGCTACGATCGCAGGTTCGAATCCTTCCTCGGGCATGGATGTGTGTGATGTCCTTAGGTTAGTTAGATTTAAGTAGTTCTGAGTTCTAGGGGACTGATGACCACAGATGTTAAGTCTCATAGTGCTCAGAGCCATTTGAACCATTTGAACCCAGACCAGTTTGTCTTTTTAATTATTGAATTACCGTCGTATATGTATACCAGCAGTGTCTGTTCTGTCGGAAACGTCCGATATTTTTCTAGAGAGCTAAAAGCTACAACATATGTTTGAACCACATCAACATCTGAGTCCAAAATTGACAGGAAAATCTGTGCTGAAGGTTGAGAGAGAGAGAGAAAGAGAGAGAGAGAGAGAGAGAGAGAGAGACCATGATGTACGTAGATTAGCAGTCCTATTGGTCCATTGGGTCACCCATCATTTTATTGTGTCATTTTAGCGCCAATTTTATGTAAAATGTTCAACACCACACAATTGCCTAATGCTTGTGGAGGGTTACACTGATTGTCCTTGATTTCTTAGTGATTTCCTGACGAAGAGGGAGTGGGGGTGACCTTAACTATAAATTGCCCAAGTTGGTAACAAGACACCAGATGTAGTAAGATAGTTATTTGGGCCCACTCTCTCTGGTATCCTGCTATAACAATAAATCACGTCCTCTTAAATCATTTTCTTTTCAATAATGTCCGTTTAAACTGCATCCTTTTCAATCGTGTTCCTTTAAATCCTTTTATCTTGAGCTAACTGTCCCTTTAAGTCCAGAACCTGCAACGCTATCGTACTATTACAATACTGAATCAAATTTATGAAGAAGTTTGAAGTAAAAGCACACTTATCTGTATAAGGTCGTACCTCCTCTGGCCATATATATTCACTGATTCGTTTAGTAGGTGTTCACAAAGTTGTTATATCCTCTCTGAGGCCAACAGAATCACAACAGCTGTAACTGGTCGTTTATATCTTCGATAGTGATACTGGATTGGAACTGATGTGCAAAGTGGTCGCACATCTCTTATTGGGGGCAGATATGGGGATCTTGGTGGCTACGACAGTACCTGAACAGCACACAGCTATTTAATGAAGACATTTTCCATGTGTATACATTGCCCTGCTGAAAATTGACATACCAATACTGTCGCATGAGATTTAATTCATGAGAATGCAAGATGTGTGTAGTGTACTTTTGTGCCATCAGCGTTCCCTCAATCACTACCAATCATCACCTGAAGTCATACCCGATGCCCCCCCCCCCTCCCCGCCACCCTCCCCCCCACTCCCCCACACACACACCATGACGCCAGGAATAACACTACTGTGCCGTCTAAAACATTGGAAGAATATGATCTTTTCCCAGGTGGACACCATACTCACTGGACATGATACTTACTGCCAAGGGTCATTACTAAAGACATTACAACGCCATTCATCAGGTGTCTATGCTTCCAGGTCATGACACCACGTTAAACGCAATCGTTAGTGTCGTGATGTTAATGGCGTCCTATGCACGTGTCAGTAATTCCTTAATCTAGCTGCAGCTAGTCTCTGCTCAACTACGTGGTGACACAGATTGTTGCAGGGAGCCCGTGATATGTTCTCAGATGGCAGGTGCAGGTGTGAAGAGGTTCTGAGGCGTCTGGCGCACAATACATGGTAGTCAGACAAGGTCCACCGATTCCTTGACGGACGACAAATATGCCTGGCTTCATGTGCGAAAACTCCATGATCGGGCCACCGTCACATCTGAAAGCACCATAAATCTGAATGTTGCACAATTCGACCAGGCAACTAAATGGAGACCCACGCTGACGGCCCTTTCAAACTCTGTCAGCTACTGATAACGCTTCACATGACCAGTTAACAGCCGATGCTGTGCATTCTCATTATACAGGTGAAGTTTCGTTGACATCCGACCATACCTTCAGGATGCTTCACCTTTTTTGTGAGTGTAGTTCCATAAAAACATGCCACTAACAAGGTGTTATTTATTGCTATTATGTCTGCCGTCCACCGGTTTTTTTTATCTTGTGATATGAGGTGAACGTATTTTGACCATCTGTGTGTCTATTAGGTAGGCAGCTTAAAGTACAATAACAATTACAATAATTATTATCTTCGTGACTAGGCATTTCGACCAGATGTGAACTTCAAACTTCTTCCTCCAGTCTTCTCTTTGATCCGCCCACCTCATGGAGCTGTCTATGTTTATACCTGTTGTGCCATTTTGCCAAACATTCATTAAGCTATGTAGGCATTCGCAACTAGTGATTGCTTCAGTTAAAACTTCCGGGGTGAAAGTCCATGGTTGATACATAAAGTTATTCCCTGATGTTTCATCCCCGACAATGGGTGACATCTTTGGAAGTACAGTGGCAAGTGCATCAAGGTCTCGAGGGGTTCCACCATTCATAATGAGATGCCGAAAGTATGGTTATCTCTGGCTGGCATCATCGTTCTTGATTAAAAGTAATCGATTGTCATTTTGTTGGTGTAAGGTCAATATCAATATTTTATTCAGCACTACCCACTCCTTCTTTTGTTAAAATTATTCTAGGCTATATTCGATTACATCCAGTTGTTATTCCATAGAACCAAAAATCAGATGATTCTCGTGGGTGTGGAACATCTCAGATAGTATATCATAACAAACAAAGAACATCTGAATATAAAACTTATTTCCCTGATCATTTGTGAGGAGATTGTCAAGTAAACAGCAGTTGCTTCTATTTACAGAATGAATGCGCTGTCAGAATGAAACATAGATGAGCGCTTTTAATAAATTTATCATACACAAAATATCTAATCTTACTGTTGTGACGAAGTGATATCAAAATTGAAATCTAAAAGACTTTTTTATTTAAGTTGGTCTAACAGTCCTCTTTTAAATATTCGTCTATTCATCTATATAGTGTCTTTCGAACTCTGTTTGGACTATGATTTTTTTAACAGTTGCTGGCAATTTATTGAAAATGTGTGTTCCTTTTTGGGACAAAGGTAAGTGTTTGTAAATCTCTATGGCATCTCTATAGATGCATGCATGCATGATACATTGTCTCTGCTAAGGCGCTTGTCTCACTGAATTTTGTTTCATGGTTTCCCATCTGGGAAAGCATTTTCCATTCATTACTTGTGCATTCTATACGATATACAGAGTTATGATGAGATTCTAAAAATTGTCTTTTAAGTATTATACAGGGTGTTGTAAAAAAGTGCGGCCAAACTTTCAGGAAACATTCCTCACACACAAAGAAAGAAAATATGTTATGTGGACATGCGTCCGGAAACGCTTACTTTTGATGTTGGAGCTCATTTTATTACTTCTCTTCAAATCACATTAATCATGGAATGGAAACACACAGCAACAGAACGTACCAGCGTGACTTCAAACACTTTGTTACAGGAAATGTTCAAATTGTCCTCCGCTAGCGAGGATACATGCATCCACCCTCCGTCGCATGGAATCCCTGATGCGCTGATGCAGCCCTGGAGAATGGCGTATTGTATCACAGCCATCCACAATACGAGCACGAAGAGTCTCTACATTTGGTACCGGGGTTGCGTAGACAAGAGCTTTCAAATGCCCCCATAAATGAAAGTCAAGAGTGTTGAGGTCAGGAGAGCGTGGAGGCCATGGAATTGGTCCGCCTCTACCAATCCATCGGTCACCGACTCTGTTGTTGAGAATCGTACGAACACTTCGACTGAAATGTGCAGGAGCTCATCGTGCATGAACCACATGTTGTGTCGTACTTGTAAAGGCACATGTTCTAGCAGCACAGGTAGAGTATCCCGTATGAAATCATGATAACGTGCTCCATTGAGCGTAGGTGGAAGAACTTGGGGCGCAATCAAGACATCACCAACAATGCCTGCCCAAACGTTCACAGAAAATCTGTGTTGATGACGTGATTGCACAATTGCGTGCGGATTCTCGTCAGCCCACACATGTTGATTGTGAAAATTTACAATTTGATCACGTTGGCATGAAGCCTCATCCATAAAGAGAACATTTGTGCTGAAATGAGAATTGACACATTGTTGGATGAACCATTCGGAGAAGTGTACCCGTGGAGGCCAATCAGCTGCTGATAGTGCCTGCACACGCTCTACATGGTATGGAAACAACTGGTTCTCCCTCCATATAGTGACGTGGTCAACGTTACCTTGTACAGCAGCATTTTCTCTGACGCTGACATTAGGGTTATCGTCAACTGCACGAAGAATTGCCTCGTCCATTGTAGGTGTCCTCGTCGTTCTAGGTCTTCCCCAGTAGCGAGTCATAGGCTGGAATGTTCCGTGCTCCCTAAGACGCCGATCAATTGCTTCGAACGTCTTCCTGTCGGGACACCTTCGTTCTGGAAATGTGTCTCGATACAAACGTACCGCTCCATGGGTATTGTCCCGTGCTAATCCATACACCAAATGGGCATCTGCCAACTCCGCATTTGTAAACATTGCACTGACTGCAAAACCACGTTCGTAATGAACACTAACCTGTTGATGCTAGGTACTGATGTGCTTGATGCTAGTACTGTAGAGCAATGAGTCGCACGTCAACACAAGCACTGAAGTCAAGATTACCTTCTTTCAATTGGGCCAACTGGCTGTGAATCGAGGAAGTACAGTACATACTGATTAAACTAACATTTGTGTGTGAGGAATGTTTCCTGAAAGTTTGGCCGTACTTTTTTGTAACACCCTGTATACTGTGTTATCATACACTCCTGGAAATTGAAATAAGAACACTGTGAATTCATTGTCCCAGGAAGGGGAAACTTTATTGACACATTCCTGGGGTCAGATACATCACATGATCACACTGACAGAACCACAGGCACATAGACACAGGCAACAGAGCATGCACAATGTCGGCACTAGTACAGTGTATATCCACCTTTCGCAGCAATGCAGGCTGCTATTCTCCCATGGAGACGATCGTAGAGATGCTGGATGTAGTCCTGTGGAACGGCTTGCCATGCCATTTCCACCTGGCGCCTCAGTTGGACCAGCGTTCGTGCTGGACGTGCAGACCGCGTGAGACGACGCTTCATCCAGTCCCAAACATGCTCAATGGGGGACAGATCCGAAGATCTTGCTGGCCAGCGTAGCTGACTTACACCTTCTAGAGCACGTTGGGTGACACGGGATACATGCGGACGTGCATTGTCCTGTTGGAACAGCAAGTTCCCTTGCCGGTCTAGGAATGGTAGAACGATGGGTTCGATGACGGTTTGGATGTACCGTGCACTATTCAGTGCCCCCTCGACGATCACCAGAGGTGTACGGCCAGTGTAGGAGATCGCTCCCCACACCATAATGCCGGGTGTTGGCCCTGTGTGCCTCGGTCGTATGCAGTCCTGATTGTGGCGCTCACCTGCACGGCGCCAAACACGCATACGACCATCATTTGCACCAAGGCAGAAGCGACTCTCATCGCTGAAGACGACACGTCTCCATTCGTCCCTCCATTCACGCCTGTCTCGACACCACTGGAGGCGGGCTGCACGATGTTGGGGCGTGAGCGAAGACGGTCTAACGGTGTGTGGGACCGTAGCCCAGCTTCATGGAGACGGTTGCGAATGGTCCTCGCCGATACCCCAGGAGCAACAGTGTCCCTATTTTGCTGGGAAGTGGCGGTGCGGTCCCCTACGGCACTGCGTAGGATCCTATGGTCTTGGCGTGCATCCGTGCGTCGCTGCGGTCCGGTCCCAGGTCGACGGGCACGTGCACCTTCCGCCGACCACTGGCGACAACATCGATGTACTGTGGAGACCTCACGCCCCACGTGTTGAGCAATTCGGCGGTACGTCCACCCGGCCTCCCGCATGCCCACTATTCGCCCTCGCTGAAAGTCCGTCAACTGCACATACGGTTCACGTCCACGCTGTCGCGGCATGCTACCAGTGTTAAAGACTGCGATGGAGCTCCGTATGCCACGGCAAACTGGCTGACACTGACGGCGGCGGTGCACAAATGCTGCGCAGCTAGCGCCATTCGACGGCCAACACCGCGGTTCCTGGTGTGTCCGCTGTGCCGTGCGTGTGATCATTGCTTGTACAGCCCTCTCGCAGTGTCAGGAGCAAGTATGGTGGGTCTGACACACCGGTGTCAATGTGTTCTTTTTTCCATTTCCAGGAGTGTACTTACCACAGGCAGCGTCCACAGCGTGGCCAGTTGAATCTGAATCCACTGGAAAAAAATTCTAACTATCTCGAGAAATCACACAGATGTAATTACAATTATAACTGCAATAATGTTTCAGGTGTTGCGCTACGCTACAAATGACTTCTTGCTGTATCCCGTGTCGCGGTATGTCCAGTGGGCGCTCAGGCACAGCCAACCAATTATTCTAAGGTGAGATGATACAGGAAAGTGAGTTGGCTTGAATGCCAAAGCAGTCTGAAATCGCCATAGCAAACAGAGATTTCGCTTACTGCTTCTAAGCTGAGAGTTTTTAACTGTGATAAATTTTTGTACAGTTCAATTAGACTCTTCATTTCATTGGGATGTGTACCAGTCTTTTCACATTTTTGTATCTTTAATAATAAATAGTCTTCCTAGGAGGAACGGATGCACGAATCCTGGACAGCCGCTCATGGCTAGGTCCTAGTGGAGATGGTCTGGCATTGCTTTCCTGGGACCTGTTATAAAGAGTCGAGTGTGTTTCTGTGCCGTGTGGATGACTGTGGATGAGGGCTTGCACAGTGCAGTGTTGGTTAAGTGTTGTTGTGGATGAAAGGAAGGGAGACGGTAACCTAGTGCCGGCACATAGCCTGCTCCTCTCGGAAAGCACAAGGTGGACCACCGAGCCTAACGCCCTAATCTGATGGATGGATCACCATCAACTGTGTCACATGCTCTCACTTTAGAAGACACTGCGGAGACGTTTTGGATTTAATCTAGCCCATTGAAGTAGAAACTTTACGACACTAACTCTCCTCCCCTTGTCAGTCAAATAATGTGAGTGAGATTTTCGTCCATCACCAGGATTTGAAGAAGATTATCTCAAGACTCGAGCGGCAGAGCACAGGCGTGCGTTAGCGACCTCGCCTTCGGAGGTGGGTTTTCGTACCTGTAGCGTTGGGTAATTTCCACTCTCCAATGCCCCCTGGGATACATAACTGAAGTACATAGAACAGTCAGAATATCTTATAGATACCTACCTTTTTGTGATAAGATCGTTTCCATCTCTGCAAAAATCCCCAATTTTTTACTTGTCAGCCGAAAACATCTCGTTCTTCAGTTGAACTAATATAATATTCTTGAGTTCATAGCTGAATCAGCTACGTTAACATTTTCTACTACCAACTCTGTCCTTAGTTGAAATTAATCTGCGGCTTCAAAATGAATCAAATGAACATTGATTCAGTGCGTCAGTAAACTCAACAATGTAGACAGGAATACATCACGGCATTCTCACAACGAAATGTCCATAGCCAAAATATGTAAAGAAGAGTGAGGATACAAAACTATAATTTTTGAAATTCTGTGATTTGAGAAAACCAATCCAATAATACACACATGAACACAAACACTGTGATTTGAGGTAACTAAACAAAGTAGCGCGCGCGCGCGCACACACACACACACACACACACACACACACACACACACACACACTGTCCAGGGGCAGTGGGGCGTATGCCGAGCACAGTAGCCATCTCCTGCCATTCCGGCGTGCGCTCCGCCGTGCCACATGCCATCGCCCACTGGGAAGCAGTTCTGGCTGCTGTAGCAAGATATCCAGCTATGCGCCACTGATATGGGGTGTTTGTGGCACAACTTACACAGAAGGGTCGAGTGCCACACACTGAGCACAGATGTCAGCAAAACTGGGAGCATGTGTGCATCTAGCTGGTTGGATACTGGTTGTCATCTCGGCTCTCACCCACCTCTCCCCTGCGGAGCGGGGTTGTGCTCACTACTCCTCACCGACGTAGCACAAAGGTACAAGTCAAATAAAGTGTTAATTTTGACACGGAGTCTCTCTGGGCTTCACCGGCCTGCTATCACGTCTCAACCCTCCACCGCCTGCCGACCTGTGCCGCCATGCCTAGAGTGGGCAATACAATCAACAAAATGTTTTCAACACTACTCGAGCAGCAACTACAAGTACTCAGGAGCCTACTAACTTCTGAAAACGCACAGACAGTGAAACATACATTGTTTCCCTGCAAAATTTTGGATTATAACACTGGCTGTCTGCATCCTATGGCCCCAGGAAAACTACTGCGTCGTTCCTTCCCAGAACTCAGCAATACTATAATTAAAATCCTCTTCTGTGGGAGAAACCAAAGGTCGAATTGAAAACTTCAGGCAAGGCTAATTTCTTATTAAGAAAAAACGGAAACACTGTAATGTTCATGAGTTGTCTCTCAATCAGTACCGAAGCCACCCCTGTAAATCAGAACTCGTGTCAGCCTGGTGCTCGCGGATTAATAACTCCACAAGTGCCAAGTCAACAACAAACTTCAGTTTTCGCTGAACCGATCGATAAAATAATAAACGTAACTGACATTGTCACACCGAATATATGATAAAACAATGTTATGTACAATATCTGGCAGATCGTCGTAGGCGTCTTTCATTCTCTTTCTCCCTAAGTTAGGAAGTCTATAAAAGTATTGCAGGGGAATGCAAGAGAAGGCTAATTCCAACGGCGAAAGCTTGCAAAAAGAATTATTCGTAAGTCAGCCTGCGTCCTGTTATACAAAAAGAGATTCAAGTATCAGCAGATCATTCACTTTAAAAATTATTTTGTCATAAGAGAGTACCGCCTTGATGGGAAAGGCAGGGTTGCCATAGTGCTAGAAAAGTGGCTGCCGCGTCAACCGTACCTACTCCTTCTGAGAAATAGCGACATCGAGTTGCTTGCTGTGGAAATACAAACCGCCCTCAGAACCCTTACAGCTGTTTCCACAGTAGTATCGTGGAAGGTGACTGGAGACACGCAATAAGCCAGCTGCCAGCTGAAGCGCCAAAGAAACTGATATAGGCATGCGTATTCAAATACAGAGATACGTAAGCAGGAAGAATACGGCGCTGCAGTCGGCCACGCCTATATAAGACAACAAACGTCTGGCGCTATTGTTAGACCGGTTACTGTTGCCACAATGGCAAGTTACCAAGATTTAATTGAGTTTGAACGTGATTTTATAGTCGGCGCACGAGCGACGGGACACAGCATCTGCAAAGTAGCGATGAAGTGGGGATTTTCCCGTACGACAATTTCAGAAGTGTAACGGGAATATTAGGAATCCGGTAAAACATCAAATCTCCGACATCACTGCGGCCGGAAAAAGATCCTGCAAGAACGGGGCCAACGACGGCTGAAGAGAATCGTTCATCGTGACAGAAGTGCAACCCTTCCGCAAATTGCTGCAGATTTCAATGCTGGGCCATCAACAATTGTCAGAGTGCGAATCATTCAACGAAACATCATCGATATGGGCTTTCGGGAACGAAGGCCAGCTCGTGTACCCTTCATGATTGTACGACACAAAGCTTTGCGCCTACCTTGGGCCTGACAAAACCGACATTAATGACTAGAAACAAGTGTCCTGGCCGGACGAGTCTCGTTTCAAAGTATGTCGAGCAGATGGACGGGTAGGGGTATGGAGACAACCTCATGAATCTATGGATCCTGCATGTCAGCAGGGGACTGTTCAAGCTGGTGGAGGCACTGTAATGGTGTGGGGCGTGTGCAGTTGGAGTGATACGGGGCACCTGATACGTTTAGATAGGAATCTGACAGTTGACACATGCGTAAGCATCCTGTTTGATCACCTGCGTCTATTCATGTCCATTGCGCATTCCGACGGACCAGGGCAATTCCAGCAGGACTATGCAACGCCCCATACATCCAGAATGGCTACAGAGTACTCCAGGAACACTCTTCTGAGTTTAAACACTTCCGATCGCCACCGAACTCCCGAGACATGAACATTATTGAGCATATCTGGGATGCGTTTCAACTTGCTGTTCAGAAGAGATCTCCATCCCCTCGTACTCTTACGGATTTATGAACAGCGCTGCAGAATTCATGGTGTCAATTCCCTCCAGCAGTACTTCAGACGTTAGTCGAGTCCATGCTACGTCGTGTGATGGCAGTTCTGCGTGCTCGCGAGGGACCTACACGATATTACGCAGGTGTACCAGTTTCTTTGGCACTTCAGTATAATATGTCATTATCTGAATTCCCACCACCTAACATGAAGAGGAGACATAATAGAAAGGAATGGTCCGTCCTTGATCAAAGTTTTAGAAGACAATAACATCCCGATAGTCATAGGAGCCCTAATATAGTCTCTTATCCCTTCAGTAGATGTTCAGCAATAGATGTTATGCTTCACACCCTTGCTTTACTTAACTTTGTAATTGGCACGTTAAAAGAGAGTCAATGGGACCCGATCACCTCCAGACATAACTCTACATTAACACACAGTCTGACACTACACAAATATATTATGATAATAGTAAATGGGTAATAGCGGAAGTCAGTTGGGGCAAAAATAAAGGCACAATTCGATGGTAACCGGAAAACGCGCGGTATGAATTACATGAAAAATTCGCTATCACACCGTATCAATACTGCGAAAGTTGCAGCGGGTCATTCGGAAGAAAAAACAAGTTACTAAGAAGAAGCAACATTCCACTCCTTGGTGGATCTTTCAATCCTCTATAGAAATTGCAAGACACAAGCTATCATTGAAAACTTGTCGTCAGAATTCTGACTTGGAAAACTTTTTGAAAGTGTGAATTATTCACTTTTAAGCACATAATACTGGAACTTTTAATACGCTCATACTAAGAGAGTCATACAGAAAGTAGTGAGCGACAATTTTAATATTAATATTTTGGAGAAATCAAGTACATCATCGTAATCTATAGAGTTTTCTCTCATATTTGAACGTAGCCTCCATTTCTTTACACACATTTTCCCCATCGTTTTGCGAGTTTGAAAATACCATAGAACCTGTTGCAGCTGCACGAAGATGCTGATACACTGCTTTCTGAGTGTCGTCCACTGTCTCGTAGTGCTGGCCTCGCATCTGTTTCTTTACTGCTTTCATCACATGTCACACAATGCTTGTCAGAAACTCATCACTTTCATTTTGAAATCTCTGAAGAAGGTTTTGGTTGATGTTTATTCTCTGAAGATTGTGGTCTTCGGTCATTAAACGTGAGACCAAAAGGGCAGAAAATTTTCGACAGCCTAAGGTTTGAATCATTTTTGCACTGCTCTGTGTCTTATTGGAAGCTTAGTAGCGATTTCATTCACTATGCCACACCTATCGCCCCTAATGAACTCACCAGCTCTTTCCTTCTTTCGTACCATGGCGCTATCTCACTGGTGACCACTACGAGGCTCATTTTGGACACTCGTTTTCCCATTCCTGAAATGCTTCACTCATATTTTAACATTACTAGCACCTATGCAGCCTTCTCCCTAGGCACGTTTAACTCTGAGGTGAATTTCAGCAGCAGATTTTCTCGTTTTAATAAGGAATTCAATGATGTATGCTGTCGAAACGAAAAATCGATGTCCACCATTTTGGGAGTATTTAATGTGGTCACATGATAGACGCTAATGACATCACAATACGGCCACACGTAGTAAGAAGTCTGTAGATTACGATGCTGCAGTCGCTTTTGTTACACTTGGGGAATCTGAATTTTAGCAGCGGGTTGCTGATGCTGCTTGATGACCTACGTTCTCTGCACACACATATTGCATCTTTGAAAGCGTGCTCTAGACTGCATAAGTGAGTTAGGCTTTAGTTTCGCGCCTGGCCATTCAGGACGCACAAACGATTGGTCGGTTGAGTGTACCAATGATAAATGACAGTAAATAAATCCTTTAACTAATTCTGGAACGTGAAATTAGTTGCTGAAGTCATAGTTAGAAAGTTAGCATTATGGATAAGATCGTCATCCTAGCTGATACTCTCCACAAACATTTAAACAGTACACATAAATAACTAATGTTATGCTCTTAGCGCCGATGCTAACGGGTGTATCGCAGCTTCCTGTGTGTATGCTTCAGCAGGACTCGACCTGATTCTCATGCTCTCCGGCCACCTGCCGTTTTTGTGGTGGGGTGCTCTGCTGACCTCGCCTGCCTGTCAACTCGCAGCAGTGAGAGCCTTTATGCACTCTGTGATATAGCAAAATGTGTGCTGGAATTCGGCATAAATGCCACAAACCGAGTGCCATCTCTCCTTCCTACCACCACTGCGCAGTTACAGGAATGTATTGATACATTCGCTCCTCCCACAATCCCATTCCTAAAGCATCCGTTTCCGGTTGAAGGTGACAGACATCATGTCCTGCTACATCCTTTATCTAAAGAGGAACTGAATGAAACTGTTAAATCATTCAGTGACAGCTGTGCTGGAATTCATTTTAACCATTATTCTGTGTTTGCTAATATGCTATTGTTCACTCTTAATCAGTATTGGATGCAACAGAACCCCACTGAAACGTGGAACGTGTATGCTACAATTCCGCTTCTGAAAAGTGGGAAATTTGCCAGCTAACTATCAGGCAATCGCATTATTACGTGCTGCAAAAGACATTGGAGAGAATTGTAAAATGGAGAATGGGATGTGACTTGAAAACAATAATTTAAAACCTCGCAGCAAATGCGGTTTCAGAAAAAGCAAAGGGACATTGGGCAATCTATTTGAAAAAAAAAAAAAAAAAAAAAAGGTCGTCGCCGCTTTTCTGGACGTTAGGTGCACCTATGGCAATGTTAGGATTCCGGTGCTCTTGGACACGCAAGCGGAACTCGGAATTCCCTCGATCATGATTTATGGTATTAGTACCCAGGTCGCTCAAAGAACAATCTATGTCAGATTCACAGGCAACGTGCTTGGACCTTTTGTTGTCTCCTAGGGCTTGACACATGATACGATTTTAAGCTCTGTCTTGTATACTTTGTATACTCATGATTTGGAACGAACAATTAGTCTCTCCATTAAAATATTACAGAATGCAGGCAGGTATGCCTTTATTACGCTGCAGATTCGTATGCTCAGACCAATTGCTCATTAACATGAAACAAGTCGATGAGTGGCTGTGTACTAACGTGCTGAGATTTCGGCAGAGGAATCGGTGATCGCCCATTTTAAAAATCGATTGTTGCTCCCATTCACAGTAACGGCACATGTGGAAAGTATACTTTCGAGATAAAACCTGACGCTCGATTCATAGGAAAGATATTTAATTCACAGTTAAGGTGGAAGCCTCACATTCGAACCACTATTACTGAGTGTGAAGAAGGTGTAAATCAAATTCACTCACTCACCTGTGTGTGGTGGGGAACGCATCAGAGTACTTTACTCACCACGTACTGAGGGAGTATTCTACTTCTCTGGTCTGTCTACTGTATCACAATCCCCCTAAGTTCTATCTCACCAAATTCGATTCTCTTCA
Organism: Schistocerca gregaria; assembly: GCF_023897955.1. NCBI lineage: Eukaryota > Metazoa > Arthropoda > Insecta > Orthoptera > Acrididae > Schistocerca > Schistocerca gregaria. The sequence continues at coordinate 739,284,138 of NC_064921.1, forward strand.
ATAGACAGCCATCGTACCTGTCTTGGAGCCAAACGTTCATCGCCCACAAACGTCATTTTAGTAGGGAAGGGAAATGCCCTGGAGCATTACAACTCAGACATATTTTACATTCAAGGCAAGGTCTTTAAAAGTAGTGACTGCATTTATCGATTAAGAACTGCCTCAAACAGAAAAAAGAAGGCTCCGGCCATCTGCACCAGCATCACCACTTGGTCTCCTATCATTTCTGTGCAATGTTCATCGCATTTGCTTTGTTTGAATATGAACTTGGCACATTCAGGTGCTAGATTCCAGTCTATTATTACGATATGGCAGGGTGGAAAAGTGTTAATGTCAACTACATACATAATCTTCTCGTTCAAGTTCACTGGCGTGGTTTTCCACAACAAGAGGGTACTGAATATGGTTTCAAAACTCTCAGATCCATCTCAGTAAATCCCTAACACTGCCTGAAAGCGCTTCTATTTTTCGGCGGACGCAGCGATGTTTATGGAAGCACTCGTATTTCTATCCTCACCTTCCTTCTTAAAGACATTCTCATGTCTGACTTCCAGAGTGAATTAAGAAATATTCGGCACCGGCGGTAGAATATAACTACGAACTGATATATTGTATGTTGTACAGAAATATTTTCGCTGTAAATGGACTTGGCAGATATTCCCACACTGGTATTCACTGTAAAGAGGCACTCGACGTATTAACGAATCAGGCTGCATCTACTGGCACTGCGCTTTATTTGCAATTACCATATACAACGTGAGGCCAAGAGATACGATCAACGTCACTGGTAACAGGTATGGAACCTGTCCCACCAACAGGCAGGTGTTTATTGTAAGATCGTACAACCATAAAATCCTACAAACTGTGGTTTACGGCGACACATTTGGACTAATCAACGGTTTCCACCACCATTCTATTCCGTCTTTACCACGTCTCTTTTCCTCAACATTTAAACAGAATCAACTTTTACGATTCTCGTGCATGAGAGTGTGGTTCTGAGTTGTATGCTAATGTAAACCCCGTGTTGTTTTCGTGTCTCCATTTTGACCGTGAATGATCGGAATTTTTGACGACTATTTTGGGTACGGATTACCTTCTTCCTCATTCAACTTCTTCTCTTTTGTTTCCTGAAAACATTCGCCTTTATAAAGTGACTGTTAATTACGTTTGGAGTCTAGGAAAAACATACAGATTTTATTGTTTGCATATTTTCATTGTTGTGTTTTGCTTACGATTAAGTTTTAGAAATGGTGTGAATTGATAAATCAAAAATGTCTACTTTAGTTCGCATTCTATTTGCTAAAAAGTTATCGTGTACAAAGTTGCGAAAGCTTGAGCTTTTATATGTCTGAATAAACACATCAAAATAAGTTTTGCATCACCTCGGTTCCGAGAGATCCGGAATTTGTACAGCAAACTGGAATAGAGGTCAACATAAGCATCATTTCCTCCCTTTTTATTGCTCATGAAACCACACATTACATGTTGTACCACCATACAGCGAGACCTTCAGAGGTGGTGGTCCAGATTGCTGTACACACCGCTTTTCTAATACCCGGTAGCACGTCCTCTTGCATTGATGAATGCCTGTATTCGCCGTGGAACACTATCCACAAGTTCATCAAGGCAGTGTTGGTCCAGATTGTCCCACTACTCAACGGCGATTCGGCGTAGACCCCTCAGAGTGGTTGGTGGGTAACACCGTCCTTCAATCTACCCCAGGCTAGTTCGATAGGTGTCTTGTCTGGAGAACATGCTGGCCACGCTAGTCGACCGATGTCGTTATCCTGAAGGAAGTAATTCACAAAATGTGCATGATGGGGGCGCGAATTATCGTCCATGAAGACGACTGCCTTGCCAATATGCTGCCAATATGGTTGCACTGTCGGTCGGAGGATGGTATTCACGTATCGTACAGCCATTACGGCGCCTTCCATGACCACCAACGGCGTACGTCGGCCCCACATAATGCCACCCCAAAATAGCAGGGAACCTCCGCCTTGCTGCACTCGCTGGACAATGTGTCTAAGGCGTTCAGCCTGACCAGGTTGCCTCCAAACACGTCTACGACGATTGTATGGTTGAATGCATATGCGACACTCATCGGTGAAGAGAACGTGATGCCAATCCTGAGCGATCCATTCAATATGTTATAGGGCCCACCTGTACAGCGCTGCATGTTGTCGTGGTTGCGAAGATGGTCCCCGCCATGGACGACGGGAGTGAAGTTGCGCATCATGCAGCCTATTGCGCACAGTTTGAGTCGTAACACGATGTCCTGTGGCTGCACGAAAAAGATTATTCAACGTGGGGGCGTTCCCTCAGAGTTCCTCCGAACCATAATCCGTAGGTAGCGGTCATCCATTGCAGTAGTAGCCTGAGCGAGGCATGTCATCGACAGTTCCTGTCTCTCTCTCTGTATCTCCTCCATATCCGAAAAACACCGCTTTGGTTCACTCCGAGACGCCTGGACACTTCCCTTGCTGATAGCCCTTCCTGGCACAAGGTGACAATGCGGATAGGATCGAACCGCGATATTGACCGTCTAGGCATGGTTGAACTACAGTCAACACGAGCTGTGTACCTCCTTCCTGATGGAATGACTGGAACTGCTCGGCTGTCGGCCCCCCTCGGTGTAATACGCACTACTCGTGCATAGTTGTTTACATCTTTGGGCGGGTTTAGTGACATCTCTGAACAGTCAAAGGGACTGTGTTTGTGATACAGTATCCACAGTCAACGTCTAGGAGTTCTGGGAATCGGCGTGCTGCAAAACTTTTTTTGATGTGTGTATTTATTTATTTATTCGCTATTTTCTCTTAGCCTGTTATCTAGGCCAAAGAACAGATGAAATGTTGCACATGGATTGGCGTGAATACAGCATGTGATATTTTAACATAATTTTTAATTTGCTAGTATGAATAAGGATTATAGTCTTTAATGCAAAAAATGTACACAAAATACCAACTTAAAAAGTTTTAAAAAGTGTAGATAGATATATGTTCACCTGGAACCCATTACTATGCTGAATTCCAGCATTACCGGTGGAGGACTCCACGAACTTGTAAGTCAGTTTCAACCAGGTGTCTGGATACTTTTGATCACATAGTGTATGTTTTAGAGTACTGTATTACCAAACACGTTCTTATGCTGGTCTGTAATGTCACGTCTGGTGGCACACTCGCGGACGATGTAGTGTGGGATGCGGATTTCCCCATATTCACAAGTGTCTGTAGTACATTGACGTATTTCAGTAAGCAGCTAGGATATGGACCATGGCCTGACATGTAATATATAGATCCCTGCCTCTCTGCGCAGTAGGCTGTTGTAGAGACATCTAGAGCTGTCTGTCTGGTTCAGTCTTTTGAACAGGGCAAGCCGCCATAAATTTACAAACGCCCCAGTGATATCAGTCATTATGCAGATAACGTACTTGTCTTCTGAAGCGTTCATACTATATGTTGCGTGATTTGTAGCATCCTCGGTGGATTTCCTCTTCCTGAAACTGTACTGCCGGGAGGGGAGGGGGGGGGGGCGGTGTAAGGCTCAGGGGATTGGGGAGGGGGGGGGGATCATGTCTATTACCCCCGTCTGTCATCCCTCAGGCGATGACACAGAAGCTGTTACTGTCCTCTGGCATCGCTAAATTGCGTTAATATGTCCTCTTTGTTCAATTAAGTATACAATATAACCATGTGTTTCAGAAGGCTAAAAAGAGTTCAAACTCAAGGGCCAAGAAAAATTAAAAAGCTACACGTTTTGTTGCAGGAAGTGGATCGTGGTAACCGAGTCCATCGCACATATGTCTGGGGAGCTTCACAGAGAGTTCCGGTACCGGCGAGAGTACGCCGACATGGCGGAACGCACACTCACGCTTGTGAGGCAAGTTGCCGCTCAGAAGGCGGGCTCCCATTATTCTAAGGTAAACCATGCCCGCCATAACCACTATGCAAATAAATGACGCATAAGCAACGGCTATCAACACAACGTTGTGCAAGCTCATTTGTTTCAACTGGAGTATCGAGCATATGGGGTGTAGTAGTAGTAGTAAGGTATTCTGCCTTACGGCAGGTCTTGTCATGGGTTAAGCCTCTTCCACTTTTGTCTGTCCATAGCCAGTCTTTTCATTTCTAAGTACTTGTCTCCCTTTATATTGTCCAGCGTTTGATGTTTTCTTTTTTCTCTTCCCCTTTTTCCCTCCACCATTCCTTCTATTCCTTCCTTCAATAAACAGTCCTTCCTCAAAAGACGTCCAGTCCAGTACTGTTTTCTCTTTCTGGTGACTTTCAGCTTGTTTCTTTCTCCTCTAACTCTTCTTAATGCTTCTTCATTCCGTATTCTGTCTTTGCATTTCACTTTTTCCATTCTTCTCTATATCAACATCTCTAATCCAATCTTCTTTCATTTTCTTTCCTCAATGTCCAGGACTACGCACCATAAAGTGCAACGCTCCAGATGTAACATTTGGCAACTCTTTTCCTCAGATCTTTGTTTTGTGGTCCACAAAGTAACTTCTGTTTCCTCTTGAATCCTTCTTTTGCTATTGAGCAATACATATCATCCATTATTACACTTCTCAAGTAATCAAAGTTATTCACTTGCTATATTTCCTCTCCTCCTATATTCATACATCATTTTCTCTCCTTTCCTCCAATTACCATGCTTTTAGTTTTCGTCTTGTTAATCTTCTTTCCATATTCTTCTAATTATGTGTTTAGATCATCTAACATTTGTTCCATCTCTTTTGCACTCTCTGCCATCACACCCACGTCATCTGCAAATCTTACACATTCCACTCTCAGACCCCCTATATAACCTCTTCTCCTTCCATCAAAACTTTCACTAATAATTTACTCCAGACATATATTGAACAGTGTTAGTGATAAACAACCACCTTGTCTTACACATCTTCCCAGTTATATTTATTCACTCATCACACCTCCTATTCTTACTGTTGGTATCTGGTTCAAACATAAATTTCTAATTAGCCATCTATCCCTCCAGTCAACTCCATGTTTCCTTAGGATTTTCTTCTGTTGGTCCCATCTGATACAGTCAAAAGCTTTTTCAAGATCAGTGAACACAACGTACCCCTTCCTTTTCTTCTCCATGTACCTCTCCCTATCACTCTCAGTACCGCAATGGCATCTCTAGTTCCCACTCCTGTCCTGAAACCAAATTGTTCATTTATTATTACACAATTCAGCTTTCCATACAGCCTTCTGTTGAGCGTCCTCAGCAAGACTTCGGCTGCATGCAATATCAGGTTCACTGTTCTATGTTCCTCACACTTTTTGCTATTTTTTTCTTTTCTATAAGTATTAAGATACTTTCTGTAAAGTCCTTTGGCCATTTTCCTGTCATGTATATTTGATTACACAATTTAATCAACTCCATTTTCCCTTCTTTCCCCAATGACTTTAACAGTTCCACAGGAATCTCATCAATTCCCATTGCCTTTCCATTTTTCATCTCCTTCATAGATTCTTCAATCTCACTGGTTAGTATTGCATTTCCTTTGTCATCATCTGCAACTTTATCTTCTTCTATCTCAAGGTCTTCTTCATTTGTCTGCTGCGTATAGCGATTCCATATATTCTTCCCATCCTCTCATTATTTCTTGTGGTTCACTCACCAACTTTAATCGTCTGATGCCTCTACTTCCTTTAGTCCATTGTTGTTTCTCTTTCCCTGAACATCAAATCCATTGCTTCTTTGTGCGTCAAGTCATACTTTTCTTCTTTCTCTAATTTCTCTATCTTGTCACACTTTTCTGTCAGCCATTTCTCCTTTGCTTTTTCTGTCTCCCTTCTTAATTCATTATTTAACCTCCTGAAGGTGCACTTCCCTTCTTCTGTGTTTACAGTTTTCCACTTCCTGCGATCATCCATCTTGGTTCTCAGATTTGGTATTACCCATTCTTTCTTTACTTTTTTCGTCTCCTTGACTCCAAGCGTTTCCTTAGCTGCCTTTTTTGATGCCATTTTTAAAACGATCCCATCTTCCTTCTGTCCTTGCAACATGATTTCACAATATGTTTTTCGCAATTGCCTTTGTCTTTCAGTTTCTCAAAGTTAATGTGCTCTCTCTTCTGTCCTTTCCAGGTTCTTTTCAATTGAACTAGAACCTCAGCCACTAGTAATATATGATCTGAATACATATCTGCCGTTGGATAGCTTTTTACACTCTTTAGGCAATTTCGGTATCTTTGTTGTATCACTATGTAATCAATTTGGTATCTTTTCTTGTCAAATCGAGGTATCCAAGTATACCGTCATCTTTTGTGGGTATCAAATAGAGTGTTTCCAACTACCATGAAATTTTCATTGCAGTATTCCAACAATCTTTGCCCTCTCTCATTTTTTTCTCCCAGTCCAAATTTTTCCAGACCTTTTCCTTCTGGTCCTTCACCAACTACCGCATTCCAGTCACCCATTATAACAATACATGCATTTCTTTTCTCCCTCTCTCCTATGTTTACTATCGTCTCATAACATTCTTCTACCTGAATGAGATTTTCACTCTGCAGTGGAGTGTGCGCTGATATGAAACTGCCTGGCAGACTAAAACTGTGTGTCCGACACACAGTTTTAATCTGCCAGGAAGTTTCATTCTTCTACCTCCACATCTAAATGATTACTTGTCGGCATATAGATCTAGATGATAACTAAGTCTTTTTTTATAAAATAAAATTGGCGTTTCAGTCTTCGATCGCTATTCTTTATTTTCAATTACCGGTTTCGGGCTAGCTGCCGGTAATTGAAAATAAAGAATAGCGTTCGATGACTGAAACGCCATATTTTATTTAATCATCGATCGCGGAATTCCCATTGAGACAATTATGTCTATATTTGATAGTCTTTTTTTCCTTTCAGTCTCATCATCATTATTCTTCCACTGTCATATTCAATCTTGAAAACCTTGCCCTTCAGTCTTTTACCTAGCAAAATTCCAAACCCATACATTCCAGTTTTATCTTCCCCTGAATAGTACAATCGGAAGTCGTCACTTTCTAGTTCTCCACAAACACCCCATCTCACCTCACACATTCCGAGTACATCCAATTTGTTTCTTGTCATGTCATGTTTGGCATTTTCTAATTTCCCTTCCTTAAGAAGGGTTAAAAGATTCAAAGTCCCAATACTCAATAAGTCTTCCTTCTTCTTCTCCTTCCTTTCTTTCCTATTTGTCGTGATCTCTGGAGTCCTCGTTGTACTCCACTTCCAGAGATCCGATTGAGGGGAAGCTTTACCTCCGGAATATTGTACAAAGAGGTCCATCCCATGAACATCTAGGGAAGTAATTTCTGTAGTGTTTTCCCATTTCCTTCCACTGTCCTCCACATCCTGTCGCTGACCCAGTTTCCCGCTGGGGTTGGTTACCCAACCTTCCACTGGGTTCCGCAGCTTAATGGGGCACCAAGTGTAGGTAGAATTGTGGAGAACTGAGGTGCGAGGTGCTAAGGGAACTCTCTTGTTGAGTTCTTGTATTCACATCTCACCCCCATTTTTAGCCAGAGTCGCAAGGCTGTAGGGGCGACTGCCCCAGGTCATCTCCCAGGCCCATACGGGGTGTAAACGATAACTATTTACAGCCTACCACAATGGCGTAGAGCAAGTCGAGATGCATGATTCTACGTAGGACACCTGTGGTTTCCCCTGTCGAGAGTCAACAATAACACTGTCCTCGCGTTGGTAAGACGTGCCCTAGCCTCTGTTGGCGATAGAGAGACCGTACATGCGAGGTTGTCATTGCAGATGTACAAATCCATCACACCTCGCGGTTTTTCTACATTTAACTAACTTTGCGTCTTCAGAGATGTCTCTTTTCTGCAATGGAAGCGCCGATCGTGGTCACATATAGAAGTGGCGGACGTTGTGCTGTAATGGTGATATTTGAAGGAAATCCTTAACTACCTGAATTGCAGAAAAGAGCACACAGTTTGACCTCCTTTAAGAAATGTCATTTAATGATTCCTATGGCTATTCACATCATAGTTCTCTGTACTTCATATGTTGCACAACATTAGGTCTCACTTCCAGTCTACCAGTGTAAGCGAATTCCACTTTAAGTACATTCCACACTTTAATTACTTCCAACATACTTAACGCGACAACACGATTGATCGGCTAGGGGTTATGGAATTATAAACATTGCTTTTAATGATTTTTTAAACAACTGACGAGAGCTACCATGGACAGATCAGTTTACTGCGGTCCCGGTTCTCCGACTGCTTCTTTTCACGCAAAAATGGTTCAGATGGCTCTGAGCGCTATGGGACTTAACATCTGAGGTCATCAGTCCCCTAGGACTTAGAACTACTTACACCTAACTAATCTAAGGACATCACACACATCCATGCCCGAGAGAGGATTCGAACCTGCGACCGTAGCGGTTGCGCGGTTCCAGACTGAAGCGCCTAGAACCGCTCGGCCACAGCGGCCGGCTTTTCATGCAACATTTAACATTACTGTCGAGAGACACCACGGAAACGTCCGTTTTCTGTGGTCCCCAATCTCCGACTGCCTCTACCAGCATCATATCCGAGCAGAGACAGCATTTTGGATTGCAAAAGGTGGAGTAATTTTGATTTTCAGGTATGTTCTATGTAGTACATAGCTCGTGAAAATTCAAGTTTTAGACCCCCCTTGTCCCTTGTCCGCCATTTTGAAAAAACCTCTACTAAATGGCTCTTTTTTCAGTTTTCCTCAGTAACACAGAAATACGGCACTATCAGTTTCAAAGAGCATCAGATTTCTGCTGGTGTCAATCAACAAGCTGGAAAATTCCGAATAGCTACTGAGATAAGAGGCTATGAAAGTCTGCAAAAACGTCAAGAAAACGCAACAAGCTAGACATGTCAGTGGTTTCGCGTTAATAGCTTTTTTAAATGCAGTTTTGTGCACAATGCGTAATTGTAGAGAATTTAAATTTCTGTCGAGATCCATACAAAATATTTGTAATTACTTCCTATACACGCTGAGGAATTTTACATTAATAATTTTAGTGAAAGTGGACTCAAAACTGAAAATACTATCCTCAGTCAAAATAGAATTCTTGAATGTGATATCGTCTTTAAGCCATTACTGTATGCAATATGAACATGTAATTTATGCGATTCATGTAATTTCTAGGAAATAAATATTATTGAAGAAAAAAAACACAAATTTCCAACACTTTGACATATACGTATATTTCAATAAAATATAGTTTAAACTAGATACTGAAATTTATTTTAACGCTATATTCAAAGTTTTAAGATAAAAATCTGTCAATTGCGTTGCTTTCGCTCAAATGTGGTTGATGTATACAATCCATCACTTCGACCAATCGGCAGTGGAACATCTAACTGGCCTTCTTTCATACTGAATTCAGCCCTTGTGCATTACCATATGATTCCAATCTACAATCAACACACACAATGGAGCGTTGGAGTCCTGTTTTATCCACAATTTTGTGTATGACACTAGTAGGAAATATGATTTTCTTTAAAGTTGATACTGAAGCGAGTTACTGAGGAAAATTGGAAAAGTACTATTTTTTAAGATGGCGGTTAAAGAACAACGTGGGGTAGGTCTAAGAGTTGGATTTTTCGCGATATGGGTAATACAGTATACACAAAACACCTTAAAATCCGCCTTTTACAACAGACCCTTTTTCAGAGCTATCTCTACTGACCTATGACCTCCGAGCCTGCTGAAACAAAACAGCGTCTGTGTCACTCGTTTCAGCCAATCCCGAGCCACGGAGGTTTAGTTTTATACATATTCATTGCAGCGCCAAAGAAACTGCTACAGGCATGCGTATACAAATACAGAGACATGTGAACAGGCAGAATACGGCGCTGCGGTCGGCAACGCGTAAATAAAACAACAAGTGTCTAGCTCGGTTGTTTGATCGGTTAGTGCTGCTACAATGGCAGGTTATCAAGATTTAAGTGAGTTCAGACGTGGTGCTATCGTCGGCGCGCGAGCGATGGGACACAGCACCTCCGAAGTACCGATTAAGTGGGGATTTTCCCGTATGGCCATTTCACGAGTGGACCGTGAATATCAGGAATCCGGTAAAACATCAAATCTCCGACGTTACTACGGCCAGAAAAATATTCTGCAAGAACAGGACCAAAGACGACTAAAAATAATCGTTCAACGTGACAGAAGCGCAACCCTTCACAAATTGCTGCTGATCTCAGCGGTGGCTATTGACAAGTGTCAGCGTGCGAACCATACAACGAAGCATCATCGATATGGGCTTTTGGAGCCGAAGGTCCATTCGTGTACTCTTGAAGACACCACGACACAAAGGTTTACGCCTCGCCTGGGCCCGTAAACACCGACATTGGACTGATGATGACTGGAAACAAGTTGGCTGGTCAGAAGAGTCTCGTTTCAAATTGTATCGAGTGGATAGACTAACATTGGTAAGGAGACAACCTCATGAATTCATGGGCCCTGGATGTCAGTACTAGAATTTACAAGCTGGTGGAGGCTCTGTAATGGTGTGGGGCGTGTGCAGTTGGAATGATATGGGACCCCTGATGCGTCTAGATACGACTCTGACAGATGACACGTACGTAAGCATCCTGTATGATCACCTACATCTATCCATCCATGTCCGATGGACTTGGGCAATTTCAGCAGGACAATGCGACACCGCACACGTCCATAATTGCTACAGAGTGGCTCCAGGAACATTCTTCTGAGATTAAACGCTTCCGCTGGCCACCAAACTCCCCAGATATGAACATTATTGAGCATATCCGGGATGCCTTGAAAAGTGCTGTTCAGAAGAGATCTCCACCCCTCGTACTGTTACGGATTTATGGACAGTCCTGCGGGATTCGTGGTGTCAGTTCCCTCCAACACTACTTCAGACATTAGCCGCGTCCATGCCACGTCGTGTTGTGGCACTTCTGCGTGCTCGCGGGGCCCTAAACGATATTAGGCATATTGGGGTCTAGCTCAACCAGTCTCACGTTTCTGATAAGAGTGACTCTATGACGCCAGGCTACGTGTCCCAAGTCCACTCTGGAATCTCCACTCCATTCTGACATCATATAGGCCTTCTATGTAGAATGGTAGTGCAGAATCTTATGCAGTTCCAGAAACTTGTTGTCTAACATAAATGTTACACATTCTCCTCTTTAATTGGTTTTCATAATAGGAAATTTGAAAAACCCGAGACTGAAGGTGGAAACTCTGATGCTAATCCGTATTCTTTTCAACTCTGGACAGTCCTCAGACATAATCCTAATTTATTACTAACAGTGTTTCTGTACTATTTAGATTATATTAAATTTGATTATTCTAATTCTGGTAGTATTTCTCCTCTAACAGCATCAAGGCGTTTCAGTGATTTTTACTCGAATATTTTAATTTTATTCCTGAAAGTGACTGCATTGAATTGTGTGTTTGTAATCTGTCACATTGCTGTCTCTGTTCACATTTATCAATACTAGTCGTTTTCACCTTAGTAATAACTCATTTATCATAATTTAACATGTGTTTCAGAGCCTTGCCATATTTACACTTCACGACACGGTGTTGACAATAGGCTGCTGTTGGTCAATTGCCGCCAAGAAACCTCGCTTATTCTTCCCTCGACTGCTGCTTCATTTATAAGGCAGGTTTCCACCGTCTTCTACTCTCCCTCATATGATACATCAGTTAGGTGTCACACGAAACAGACAACTTTTATTAATTAGTAACAAGTAATATCATTCTAATCCTGTAAGAGAAATACGTAATCATTAAAATTATAAAAATTGGTGCACCATTACTGCTATTAACAGTGTCCATATACGGTATTACACTTAATTCTCATTAACCTTACATTTCTTGTCTCTCCAGTCAGAAGGCTAACAGCGCTACTGACCTGTATATACAGGGTGTGTCAAAAAAATGTATACACACTTTGAAGCGTAATAAAAAATTTATTTCCCGTTCTACAATGTTAAATTTCTGGAAATGGAAAGTTTAAAGTCCAACTGGAAAAATACAGGGTGTTTCAAAAATGACCGGTATATTTGAAACGGCAATAAAAACTAAACGAGCAGCGATAGAAATACACCGTTTGATGCAATATGCTTGGGACAACAGTACATTTTCAGGCGGACAAACTTTCGAAATTACAGTAGTTACAATTTTCAACAACAGATGGCGCTGCAAGTGATGTGAAACATATAGAAGACGATGCAGTCTGTGGGTGCGCCATTCTGTACATCGTCTTTCACCTGTAAACGTGTGCTGTTCACAACGTGCAAGTGTGCTGTGGACAACATGGTTTATTCCTTAGAACAGAGGATTTTTCTGGTGTTGGAATTCCACCGCCCAGAACACAGTGTTGTTGCAACAAGACAAAGTTTTCAACGGAGGTTTAATGCAACCAAAAGACCGAAAAGCGATACAATAAAGGATCTGTTTGAAAAATTTCAACGGACTGGGAACGTGACGGATGAACGTGCTGGAAAGGTAGGGCGACCGCGTATGGCGACCACAGAGGGCAACGCACAGCTAGTGCAGCAGGTGATCCAACAGCGGCCTCGGGTTTCCGTTCGCCGTGTTGCAGCTGTGGTCCAAATGACGCCAATGTCCACGTATCGTCTCATGCGCCAGAGTTTACACCTCTATCCATACAAAATTTAAACGCGGCAACCCCTCAGCGCCGCTACCATTGCTGCACGAGAGACATTCGCTAACGATATAGTGCACAGGATTGATGACGGCGATATGCATGTGGGCAGCATTTGGTTTACTGACGAAGCTTATTTTTACCTGGACGGCTTCGTCAATAAACAGAACTGGCTCATATGGGGAACCGAAAAGCCCCATGTTGCAGTCCCATCGTCCCTGCATCCTCAAAAAGTACTGGTCTGGGCTGCCATTTCTTCCAAAGGAATCATTGGCCCATTTTTCAGATCCGAAACGATTACTGCATCAGGCTATCTGGACATTCTTTGTGAATTTGTGGCGGTACAAACTGCCTTAGACGACACTGCGAACACCTCGTGGTTTATGCAAGATGGTGCCCGGCCACATCGCACGGCCGACGTCTTTAATTTTCTGAATGAATATTTCGATGATCGTGTGATTGCTTTGGGCTATCCGAAACATACAGGAGGCGGCGTGGAATGGCCTCCCTATTTGCCAGACATGAACCCCTGTGACCTCTTTCTGTGGGGACACTTGAAAGAGCAGGTGTACCGCCAGAATCCAGAAACAATTGAACAGCTGAAGCAGTACATCTCATCTGCATGTGAAGCCATTCCGCCAGACACGTTGTCAAAGGTTTCGGGTAATTTCATTCAGAGACTACGCCATGTTATTTTACGCATGGTGGATATGTGGAAAATATCGTACTATAGAGTTTCCCAGACCGCAGCGCTTTCTGTTGTTGACAATTGTAACTACTGTAATTTCGAAAGTTTGTCTGCCTGAAAATGCACTGTTGTCCCAAGCATATTGCAACAAATGGTGTATTTTTATCGCTGCTCGTTTAGTTTGTATTGCCGTTTCAAATATACCGGTCATTTTTGAAACTCCCTGTAAATGTACTTTGCAAATGTGATTAATGTTCAAACTGGTGGCCTTCAGTATCAATATATTTGTGAGTACGAGTCACCACTGATTCTGTACATCGTACCAAAGTGTCCAATGAGATTTCTGTGCACACCGCCTGAATCTCATTCCAAAGTGTGTCCAGGTTATGTGGTTTATGTTTGTACATCTCATCTTTTACTGTGCTCCATAAGATGAAATCCAACAGCGTGAAGTCTGGAGAGCGTGCAGGAAACTCGATTGGTCCCCTGCGTCCTATCCACTGGCCTGGCACTTTGTGATCCAGGTATTCTCTGTCCCTATGATAGTGCGGCAGAGCGCCATATTGTTGGAAATAAAACTCATCATTACCGTACAATGCATGAATGGCAGGGAATATGGAGTCAGCAAGCATTGTTAGGTACGTTTCTCTAGTAACAGTACCTTCAAAGCGGAAAGGCCCAATGAGTCCTCTTGCAGACAAACCACACCACACATTTACACCAGACAAATTTTCAACTGTAATGTGAGGATTATCTTCAGCCCAGTACACACAATTGTGCCTATAGACAGTTCCATTGAGTTTGAATTGGGCTTCATCCGACTAAATTATGCTACCCATAAATCCCGGTTCACGTCTCACCATCTCCTGAACCCATTCACAAAATTCTAACCTTCGATCTGGATCGTTGTCACTTAGCTGTTGCACCAGCATAGGGATGTACACACAAAACCTGCCTTTCTTCAGAATGTGTAGCACACTACTGGCACTTACATTACTATTTCGTGCCGCTTGCCTTGAAGATTTTTGAGACGAACGCTGAAACAGTTCCAAGGCCGCAGTTGTGGAATCATCACTTGTAGATTTACGAGGTCGCCCTAATCGACCTTTATGCACATCACACACTGTTCCATGAATTTCGAATTTGTCTCGTAGACGTGTAATTGTTAACCTTGAAGTTGGTTCTGTACCATACTCACTTCTCCACTGTCTTCGAACCGCAGCTACATTCTCAAACTTGCAGTACCACTTAATTATCTGCTTCCGCGCTTCGAAGCTCAAACGCAAGCCGCCATGTTGCAGTTAATTCCTTGGCACTGGTGCCACCTGTTGAAGAAAGCTAACATTACTTTCTCACAGATATTTAACCTTGTGGAACGGGAAATAAATTGTCTATGACAGTTCAAAGTATATATATATATATATATATATATATATATATATATATATATATATATATATATATATATTACGCACACTATATATGAGCCTCACCAGTGCAGGCTGCGCTATGTGGAGGCAGGGCTGAGATCGCCACTTGACCCCCACGTAACGGGAGATAGTTGGGCCCCTCGCGCAGTAAAGGCCATTGATTCACTTTTGGTCAACACTCGAAAGTGTTCATCTGTGTCAATTTACACTTATGTTTTTACGTATAATGTTAGTGCCTTTTTTATTGCACTCGCAGCAACGCCATTCTTACAACGTGTTACTCTTTATCTTATTTGGGTGTTTATTCCTGTGGAATACGAGTGTCCTATCTCAGTCTTGTCCCCCTGTTTTTGGTACGTAATTCGGTACTTATTGAGTGAGTGTGCCTCCTTTCTCACTACAAAGGTAACAGTTATGTAATGCTGGATAGGCTTACCATGCTGGTAGCTTTCTACCATGCTACCGTATTCTCATGTCTTTATTCTTGTTGTTATTACGCTGCCTCATGATGATTTCTGTTTCTCCTAATATCTTCCAGTATACCTTCCTTAAGAAGCTTCTCCATCTACTTCTTCATCTACGTAGCTACTCTGCAAATCACACTCAAGTGCCTGGCAGTGGGTTCATCGAACCACCTTCACATTAATCCTCCATCGTTCCACTCTCGAACAGCTAGCGGAAAAAAGAACATCTACATCTTTCAGCGTGAGCTCTGATTTCTCTTATTTTATCATGATGATCGTTTCTCCCTACGTACTGTAGATACGCATCAACAAAATAATTTGGTATCCGGATAAGAAAGTTGGTTTCTCGCTGTAACGAAAAACGTCTTTGTTTAATGATTCGCATCCCAAATCCTGTATCATGTCCGTGACAGACTCTCCCCTAATTCTCCATAATACAAAACGTGCTGCCCTTCTTTCAACTTTATCGATTTATTCCTTTGGTTTATCTGGTAAGGACCCTACACCGCGCGGCGTTACTCCAAAAAAGTAAGGACAAGCGTAGGCAATCTCTTTAGTAGTGCTATTGCATCTTCGAAGTGTTGTGTCAATAAAACGCAGTCTTTGGCTCACCTTCCGCACAACATTTTCTGTGTGTTCTTCCCAATTTAAGGTGTTCGAATTGTAATTCCTGGCTATTTAGTTGAATTTACGGCCTTTTGATGTGATGATTCTCTCGCGAAACGAAGTTTAACGGATTCCTTTTAGCAATCATATGGATGACCTCACACTTTTCTTTATTTGGAGTCAACTGCCAATTTTTGCAATTTTCAGATATCTTTTGTAGATCGTTTTGGAATTTGATTTGATCTTCTGACGACGATACTGGACGATAAACGACAGCATCATGTTAACAACCAAGGACGGCAGCTCAGATCGTCTTCTAAATCGCTTCTACAGAACAGCAATAGGATTACAACACTACCATGGGTAACGCCAGAAATCATTTCTGTTATATTTGATGATTTTCCGTCAGTTACTATGAACTGTAACCTCTCTGACAGTAAATCACGAATCCAGTCGCATAACTGAGACGATATTCCATAAGAACGCAATTTGATTACAAGCTGCTTGTGAGGTACGGTGTCAGAAGCCTTCTGTAAAACTAGAAACACGGAATCAATTTGAAATCCCTTGTCGATAGCACTCAACACTTCGTGTTTAATATTACGTTCCTATCTCAGTACAAATCAGCTCATTTTTTACTCACTTCTTACGGCGGAAATGCTTCTTCTGTTAACATTTATTGCTAAATTGGGACATCTTATCTGATTACCTATCCAATATATTCGTTTTAAATCAGTGTGGCCATTATTGGTTGCCTTCATTATTTAACCTCCTCTGCCTTAATAATCTGTGGCCCATTATATGTTACCTACAATATTTCCTTTCCTCTCACTTTTTTCGTCCTTTACTGATTTGAGCTGTCTGCTACAGCTAGTTTCCCCTCAGAAACTATCTTTCTCGACTTATAAGCCCTGTGGCGCACATGCCCAGTGCATTGACAGCTGTTAATGTCACTACCTTGTTGTTTTCAATCAGTCCTGGTGGTGTCTGATTGTTCTATATCGTGTCTCCCTACCACTTTCGCGCAACGACGCTCTGAGCGTGTTTTTTTAGAGAATTAACTAGTTTGAACCTGGGACCTGTTGCTGGTAAGGAGACACCAGACCACACATGACATGTATAATTCAGAAGAGTTCAGTGAGACTAGCGATGATATAACCAAATACTTAATGATCTCAGAGTCAGCTCCACTGCACTCCCTGTAAAGGAATCTTAATACTAACTAAATTTAGTGGAAGGGGTTCAAGGCTTTCCTATTTTTAGTTAGCTGCTAAAATAACGTTGAAAAAACAGTTACGTTTACCATTGGAAATTTTATTCTACTCACAAAACATCGTTTATAAATTGCACTATTGATAAAAGGAAATGTTTTAATACAGGATGGTAAAAACCAACTGCGTTCAACAAAAATGTGAACGAATATTCCCTGAATGGGTTTCCAAGTTCTACAAAGGATCGAAGGATGACCTATGCCATATCACGTCTATAATCTAGGTTTAAATTAAGTTTCACAAAAGACAAAACTATAAAAATGGTCTACAGTGACCCTCAATTATCTTTAATTACTTATCTAACTTGTAAATTACAGTGTCTGATGTGGTTTCTCAATAACTACATAACAGAAAAATCATTGCGTTTCAGATCTTTACTTCAAGTGGCAAACGTGAACACCATGAGTTTTAATTAACGATCGACACTAGTATTACCCAAAAAGGGGGTGTAACAGATGAGACTTCTGCAGTTCTGAGTGAAGCCTTATGCGCTCAAAAATGCGGCAGCGTCAGGGCAGCGGCGGGCAGCACAGCTCCGCACACCTCGCCATGTCGGAACTAACTCTTCTCTAACTTCTCCTTACTACATTTACCGAAGATGGTTTAAAAAAAAACTATCTGGCTGTGTTTTTATCTGACCAATCTGGGTCTCAATGTTAACTTTAAGGTCTGCCTACAAAACTTCTGTCTATCCAATGAGAAACGTTATACTTTTCGTGGTGGGGCAATGTTTTTAAAGTTTGCAACGTAACAGAGACGCTATAAAGTCTCACGCTAAAACCTGCAGCTGGCGTGGTCCTTTTAACGTTATCGTAAGATCTATACTGTTCTTCTGTTGGGCTCTATCTTTTAACATGGGCTGGGGGGTGGTCCTTGACGTAACAGACATGCGGAAAAGTCTCACGCTAAAACTTATGGGTGGTAGTGGCCCTTTTTGTGTTATCGTAAGATCTATAATGTTTTTCTGGAGGGCTCTAGCTTTTAACATGGGCTGGGGGGCTGGTCCTTGATGTAACAGAGACGCGAAACAGTCTCACGCTAAAACGTGCGGATGGTGAGGCCCTAGTGGTTAGCTGGCAACATGGGTGTCCAGTCCGTCCCTTATCGTAGGGCCTTCTAGCTTAACACGGTTCTGCTCTCGGCTTCTGTTCTCGTTTCTTCCCTCGGAACTGCGTCGGTCTCACAGTGGGAAGGTACGACATGCATTTAGGCATTCTTGGTATTAGTCTGTGGTATTCCATTTGCTCACTCGTTACTCGTATTACTTTGGTTAATTTAATGTCACGATTTATTCGGAGCTATGTGACATACTACTGGATTTGCTTATCATGTCAGGGTTTTCATGGAAGGTGTTGGATTTGCCTGACACCTTACATATCACCACCCTTCGAACTTAATTTTTGCACTGAATTTAGGCAATGATTGAGTCGTTGTCTAAGTCAGTCAAAAATTTTCTAATTTATCTCAATTTTATTGTGTACTGTTCAGCCTCGTTATTCTGTTCTATGCTAGTTTGTATTACTAATTTATATTTTTATATTCTTCCACATTATAATTAAAAATGACAAGAGAAGAATATTTTTATGCTATTGTTAATTTTTAATTATTTTCTTTCATTATTTAAATGTGAAGTTTGTTTTTTAAGAAGTTTGTTACCGAAAGTGAGGAGTCTTTCACATCGATTTTCTTAGAAATATTGTTTTTATAAACGTAGTAATTAAGTAAAATCTATTCCTAACACATTTTCTTAATATCATGTACAAGTAAAATGTTTTTGTTTCTAGACACTCATTTCAACATTGTTACACTAACAAATAAGAATTATTTCCAAGAATTCCTTTGACAAAGAAATATACATACACAAGTATTGAGATATTATCCTAATAAATGGTACAAATGTTAAAAAATGGGAAAACATCCTACAAGATAGTATTTTATTCCTTGTTTTTATAACGAGAAAATAAGGAAAATATTGTTATTCTTTTATTTTGATGAGGAGAAAATAAGTGGCATATTGTTTCTTTATATACTGTCCATTTCAGCACTAATGACTTGTTTTTATCAATAGTCTATTTTTTTACTTAAGTCCATAGTCAATGACTGTTATTTTGTAGTTTATTAGCTGTCTGGTGTGCTTAACTTATTTAGTTTTTCACACATTTCTTTTGCACAATTTCTACATCACATAATTTGATTTCACACATTCACACAATCTTATGAATGTTTAAGCATGAGTTTGGCGAATGTTTTTGCATGAAGGTGATGGACTTGAGCCAGATGGATGTGGGCAAGCATTTGATGTACAGCTTTGTTCGTCGTTCCTTGTTGGCTTTACAAGTGTGTGTTGCTGTTGTGGAGGTCCCATAATGGAATGGAGCTGTGAGTGCAGAATCTCGTGGTTTATTGGCTTTGTATGCGTGAAAGTCATCGTTATGTGTCACTGAAAGCGGTCGTTTTTCGTTGTAATACTTCGCAGACGACAAGTTTACAATAGGATAGGGATTTGGAAAGGTATGTCGTCTATTCTTCACCCATCTTCTTTCTAGGTCTCAATCTTGCGAATCTTCAACTTCTGTTTTCCTGCTTTTTCTCTGCTTCTTACTTGCTTATTGGTTCTTCTCTGGGCAAGATATGGAAATATTTATTGATAACTAGTCGCTTTGAAGTTCTCCTCCTAGTAACAGTTTAATAAATTGTTTGGGCGTGTCATTTTTACTTTGTGGAAGTTCTTTTCCAGTTTAGTGCATCAGCGTGCTGTTTAATAGCAGTAGTGTGAATTTTACACATATATTTTGCCAACGGTGGCTTGCCCAAGCGGGGTCTTCTCGACGGGCTGTTTTTTGCTCACTCCACTGTGTCGGGGGCGCCCCGGGGTTTATGAGCGGCGAAAGTCTGGTGTCTGCTTGTCTGTCCGTGCAACCTTCTGACGTTCGGCGTCCCGTCGTTCGGCGTCCCGTCGCTACAGGGCTCAGGCACTCTATGGTTCCGCTTGGCAGATATACAGCAGCCCATTTCAGCTACAAGGGGCTTCTTTTGGTCTCGCTTTCCTTGTGTCTTGCTAATTATGTCCTTTTCTTTCTTGATGCTTCTCGCGTTGCAACTTGTGGGTCGTTGCATCTGGTCTTTGTTGGAGTTTTTACAATGGTTCTTACAAAAAGTTTTACTTATAATCATCTAACATATATCTAGTACCTACTTGTTTTATGCCTTCTTAAAAAGCTTTACAAATTTCGGCGCCCTTTCCATGTTACAATTCTAAGATATTTGGAGTCTTAACGTCTACTCAAGAATCCTCAAATTCGTTTCTTATTTTTGTGTACTGTTGTGGTGTATAGCATTTTAGTATTTCATGCTGTTAGACTATCTACGCTTTATCCCTTCGCTTAATCTATGGTACTATTGGTGTTATTATTGAAACTACTTTCTTTTCAGTGCAAATGTTCTCTTTACGGTTGAGGCTTCATTCCAACGTGAACAAATTGTAAATTTTCACAATCAACATGTGTGGGCTGACGAGAATCTGCACGCAATTGTGCAATCACGTCATCAACACAGATTTTCTGTGAACGTTTGGGCAGGCATTGTTGGTGATGTCTTGATTGCGCCCAATGTTCTTCCACCTACGCTCAATGGAGCACGTTACCATGATTCCGTACGGGATACTCTACATGTGCTGCTAGAACATGTGCCTTTACAAGTACGACACAACATGTGGTTCATGCACGATGGAGCTCCTGCACATTTCAGTCGAAGTGTTCGTACGATTCTCAACAGCAGATTCGGTGATCGATGGATTGGTAGAGGCGGACCAATTCCATGGCTCTCCTGACCTCAATCCTCTTGACTTCCATTTATGGGGGCATTTGAAAGCTCCTCTCTACGCAACCCCGGTACCAAATGTAGAGACTCTTCATGGTCGATTGTGGGCGGCTGTGATACAATACGCCATTCTCCAGGGCTGCATCAGCGCATCAGGGATTCCATGCGACGGAGGGTGGATGCATGTATCCTTGATAACGAAGGACATTTTGAACATTTCCTGTAACAAAGTGTGTGCAGTGACGCTGGTACGTTCTGTTGCTGTGTGTTTCCATTCCGTGATTAATGTGATTTGAAGAGAAGTAATAAAATGAGCTCCAACATGGAAAGTAAGCGTTTCTGGACACATGTCCACATAACATATTTTCTTTCTTTGTGTGTGAGGAATGTTTCCTGAAAGTTTGGCCGTACCTTTTTGTAACACCCTGTGTACTGGAAATCTCGCGCGACGCGCATGCACTATAGCTTGGCGGTGTTTGTAGGCCAGTTTGAGGTAGTTTCTCTACTTGGTAGATCACCGGTATTCCATATCATATTGTTTGTTTCGACCTCTTCTTCACCATTGTGGTTCGTTGCAAACAGTTATCATTTACACCCTGCACAGCCCTTCGTGTTATCCCCAAATCTATTATAACCAATAAACCCCATTTCTTTAAAGAATATACCTTTCATGGACTGCTTCAAACTTCCGATTAATTCATAAATGAGTTAAGAGTGTCGTACCTTACAGTCTCCAGGCTGAGACTTCCGCTTCGAAGTGATGAACCTATATTTCTTCGTCTATGACAATTTTCGACAGAGAATTGTCACGATCAGCCTCGTAGCGCGCAAGAAGTCCGCGCAGATGGTACTTCGTTGCTCTTGATGGTCTTTTGTTGGGCGGCAAGGAAGCGGCCGGCCGACCGCCAAGCAGGACATGGACAAGTTTGCGCGACCTTGTTGCTGTGATTAGATGCTTCGCCCAATGACTCACCGTGCTTTGGTTCACTGCCAGTTCTCCGTAGGCACTCCAGAAGCCCCTGTGAACATCTACGATGCTCTGGTTTTGCGAGAAAAGTAAATGACGGCGCTGCTTCGAACACACCTCCGTCACAGAGACCATTGTGAAGGCTACGTATAGCCAGCTGCTAGAATTTCATGAAACGGGGTATAGGGGTTGTAGCCGGGAATATTCCAAGATGTCCCACAGCAAATTTCGCATTTTTTTCAACGGACGAGTAAAAATGTGTTGTGTTGCTTATTGGACTCCCCTCGTCGTGCATAATGGATTCTGGAAGTGTTGAGAAGTACACCAAGATCTGAGGATGACGTCTGCACATGAGAGAACTTTGCGATGGAGACAGAGCGACGATAAAATATTCAGACAGGATAAAATGGCTCTGAGCCCTATGGGACTTAACTTCTGAGGTCATCAGTCCCCTAGAACTTAGAACCACTTAAACCTAACTAACCGAAGGACATCACACACATCCATGCCCGAGGCAGGAGTCGAACCTGCGACCGTAGCGGTAGCGCGGTTCCAGACTGTAGCGCCTAGAACCGCTCGGTCACCCCTGCCGGCAGACAGGATATTTACTTGAAGCACACAGAGGAGAGCCACGGGCAGCCAAAGCAGAGTATCTGTATTAAATCAACTTCACCATCAGCAGCAGCAGCAGTAGCAGCAGTAAGAACAACATCTTCATCGCCATGAGCCATTTCTACATCTACGTTTGTCATTCACTGCTGTATAATGGCCTTTTCTAAGCTTTTTACGCATTACGTTCTTCAGCTATGCGCATCCATACTGATCCTGAATGTATTCTGGTATTTGCTCATCTCCGATTAAGTTGTTACCACTGTCAGCTTAGTAGGAGAGGAGTTACCAAGGAAGTTTCGTTCTGTGCCTCTTGACTTCGTCATACGATTCGAGAAATATTTTAATGTCCTTGGTGTTACTGCATTGATAAACAGCTAGATGTTTTGCAACCGGAACACAAACAGACTCACTAAGTGTAGAACGGAAATAAGGGGATTTGACTAACTGACTTCCGTTGCAATCAGGATGCATACAGCAGTATGGAATATATTTAGGGATATTTGGATATTAGAGGTCAAATTCACATGATAAGGTAAACAATACTTTAAATCGGTGTACTGTACATAATATCTGACACCGAAATATGACCAAAGCTCAAATTGATACATGTTATATCTTTGTGTTAAACATAAATATTTACTGAAAATAGGAATGGTGTATTCATGGAAGTTCCTAAGAATCGTGCAGCAATTGAGGTATACAACGAACATGCACAGAAATGGTTTCAGCTACTTTTACTACCAAGGGTTGACTGAATTTTTTGTTCACCTACTCCACTAACGGTACATTTCTGATAAACTTCAATTAAATAATTGTTAGGTTCTCCAGATTAGTTGTAATTGGAGATCATAACCGGGACACAAGACAAACATCTGAAACTGGCTATAGCAGCTATTTCACAAACGAGTTGTCATTGAAAAACGTCAGTTTTTAGCATTATTGAGGTCGTTCACACTGAATTTCGATCAGTAATATTGACACATTTGTACCAACAATGATCACCAGCACACTAAAAGCTACAACAATAAGCACCGAACTTTATTCGGGACACATACTAAACAAACGAGGGGGTCTCTTTATGTCGAAAAAATGAAAGCAGAAACATTTAAATCCACCATGGCACTTGCAAAAGAACTATGGTTGAACATAAGAAATTATTTGACATATTAAAGAGGTATACATCCAATAGAATTATGCCATGCATCCCCACGTTTTCTTCGAAATACAAACAGTGTTAACAAAAAGTGTCAAGAAACATACCTGTAGCACAACATATAAAGAGAGTGAAAGAGTAGATAGGCAAATACCACTTGAACAATTTGGCTACTAGAAAAACATCAAAAGCCTGGTATCATTGAGACATCATGTTGCACCTCCTGTATCACACCCTAGGAAACTTCGGTATTGCGTTGAGGATCCCAATGGTTCAAAAGTCAGTTGTTAATAGCAATTGAGTCTTCACTCGTCCTTTCACAAAAAAAGGAACGTTATGATTATCTAGTTGGAAGTAGTTCTCGGGTCCCAGCATATTTCCCGTCAGGTTCTACATGGCACATGCATGTGAATGAGTACCACTGATAATGACGTTTTGTCGCCGACCGCTTGGGGAAATGTAAATGATTGTAAGTGATTGTTGGTCACATCCATCTACAGTATGATAACAGTATATCTCTAGAGGACTACTGTTCAACATCGCTCACTTTTATCGGTGAAAAAATAAAAATAAAACATGATCTCAAGAAACAAAATTACATTTACAGCTACAATCGATCTACAGTAATCTAAGAGTTAAATATAAGAAAACTGATCACGTGTTTCTCGCCTCGAGTCAGTATAGCATTAACAACTTGTTTACAGTTTTGGTTCATATGGGACATCGGAGGAAAAATGACCGCATCGTCGAGCACAGAAAAGGTGAATATGCTCCTGTTTAAAAGACTCTGACTGAGAAGTGGGGTAGCAGCTGCCTTCTTCTATTTTCCTCAGCACCTTTAAAAGCTTCCCAAAAATTTTGACGTGCGAACATATTTGCGCTCTTTTTAACATGTAACTCACCTCAGACCCACATAAGGTCCCCTAAGTGTAATTCGCTCACGCCCACTGGTGCATCGCTTTAAGTTGCTCATACCCACCCACTCCCGCTTGCCCATTCGCACTCATTCATTCAGCCCAGCTCATCGTCATTATCTATTCAGTGTCTTCCGACTCACAACCATAGGCTTCTTCGTTCTGTCCTACTGCAACTGTCTCCTCACATTGTTACTGTCTCCCTCTTGCTCTCTCTTACTGGTATTACCTCATTCATTCCTTCTCGCTGCTGACGTATCTCCTCACTCTCTCTCTCTCTCTCTCTCTCTCTCTCTCTCTCTCTCTCTATCTATCTCTTCGTTGTTGTCACTTTCATACACTTTGTATTTCACTATCACTACCTCTCACCAACTTCCACTTTTTCCTTCTCTTTATTCCACTGCCATCAATACTGCCTCCTTCACTGTTTTCCTAGCACTGTTCTGTCACTGTCAACTATGTTCCACTGCCACTATGTCCCTCTCCTTCTCTCTCACTGGCGCTGTCTCCTTCGCTATTTCCACAATGTAACACTGTGTACGATATACTAGTATTTATTACTTCTTCGTGTCTTTCCCACTGCCACTATCTCCTTCTCTCTCAGCATAAAAAAAGCTTGCATATGTTTGTGTGCCAAAATTTTTTTGAAATTTTTTTAAAGGTGCTGAGGAACGTATAATAAGGCAGTTAGTATCCCACTTTCCAGTCAGCGTATTTTTTAACCAGGAGCATATTTGCCTTTTCTGTACTCCGATAAACATGCACAAAAACTTTGCGTGTACTTCAGTACTACAAATGGTGTCCCCAGAGCCTTTATGGTGAAAATGAAAATGCTTTACGGCATGTTTCCCCGTCCTACTTCACTTTATAAATTACGTTTTCGCCTCAATTCAGATTCTACGTGCGTATTTCACGTGTCCAAGGAGGGTAACTTTGAACCTCTGTATCTCGGAAACAAATAAAGATATCAGGAAAATTTTCGAGATTGTTCAAGGTTGGTATCTTAAGCTTATATATCGTAAAAATTACACCCATTTTCTCTGTATAGCCGTCTTAGGATCTGGGGATCGGTTTTGGTACCCGAAAACCACGTTTTTGGGATTTTTTACAATAACGATAAAGATTTTTGAAAATGGGGAGACAGCATTTCTTGGTAAATACCTAGGTAATACAATGTTCAAATTTGAGCATTTTGTTGCTGTTATTTAGTATTTTGATTTCGTCTCACAACAGATTTTACGCACGTATTTTCCGTTTATATGTAAGATAGATTTGAACCTCTGTATTTCGAAAACGGGTAAAGATATCAAGAAAATTTTCAAGACAGTGATCTCAGTAATACATCACAAAAATTTCAGTCATGTGCTGTGTATAGCTGTCTCAGGTTCCGCGGCTCGGTTTTGGTGTCAAAAAATAGTAAAAGAACCGATGTTTTGGGTTTTCTAAGGAACCGCTCATGAACTCGCGGTGCCCTCATATAGTTCATCACCTATAAAAAGAACCAACCAATTTTCTCCATTCACCTAAGTAGGAGGCAGTTTGTAATATTAATACTTTGATCCTGTACTGTAGAATAGTGACACTAAGAGGAACCTTCCGTTGAGTGTAAAAATGTCCCCTTGTCCAAAGGCTATCTCAAATAACTTGACCCTACCTTTCTTCTACCAATACAACCCGACGTATGAGCCCCGGAAGAATCCAGTTTTCATGCACGACTTTTTGGGACAAATTGGAAGTGCACACTGTTGCATGCGTACCGATTCACCAGATTTGAGGCCAGACTGAGGAGTTCCTGACGGACGGGAAGTAAAATGTCTTCCTGATTAAAGGATTATCCAATCAGTGAGAAGTAATTTTCTGAAACATGCAGTTATCTATGGAGCGCCAGTGTAGGAAATAATGTTCAATTATGTAGTCGAAATATCACAGAGGTGCAAAGATTAGTTGCTAAGTGTAACTGCAGTGATGTGTATAATTTTGTTCCTTAGTAAATGGAAATCTACAGTCCAGGTAACTATACAATTCATAGATAACAAGTATTTCTCACAAGGCATGGAAAAAACTGGGTATATCAGCGCTTGTGACATGACATGGAGTCATCAAGAAGGTCGAGTCGAAAATAATGTAAATAATAGGGTTTTCGTTATTAATAAGCTACTGGGGCACTTCAGTTGTCTACAAATCAAATTACTTGTATAGAGCAATCAGTAGTGGGATACTGACAATTCAAATTGGATGAATTTCACGTGTATTTGTCATTAACTCGTCTAGCACGGAGCTGATATTACTGGGCTTTCCGTTGAGGCCGCAGACACACGAGCCGGCGACCGCTTCACGTAAGTCGAGTTAAAGCAGTGGTCGGCAAACTGTCCGGCGAAATGCATTGTGACGTCGGTGCCATTTGTTACGTTATATACAAAAAATTACATATATATTTTATATATTTTTATTTTTTAATTTATCAGCATGAATATTCCTTTTGTTAGAGCATGGCATTTTCTCTCAGGGATATTATCTTTTCTTATCACTTTTACGTGCAGAAGTAAATATGAAACGGGTTCTTGAAGGGCCGCTGTTATTCATGTACCAACTTTAGATTTTGAACGTGATGACTAAAATATAGTTGCCGTTAACGTAATTGAATGTAATTTTGTTAATTTCTATTTATTGACTGCAAAGCAAGGCTCGAGAGAATTTCGATTGTTGCCGTGGAGCGGCCAAGATAAAACTTACTGAACTCATGGAAACTGTATAATTTAAAAAAAATGGACTTTAACGTAAATTAATTATCTGTTGTAATTTAGAAAGGTTCTTACAACGAAATCTCTCTCATTTACATTTACTGTTAACACTTTGAAAAATAAATTAATACTTCGGCGCGTAATGGCCGACCAGAGGCCGCATCGGAAGATGAGCTTCTAGCAACGCAAATTACTGAAAAAATGCTTATTAAAAATAATTAGCCACTCCGAGCATTTGAGGTGACAATTATTACAAGGGAATTCATTTTTTGATAACAATCATAATAAGTTTATTAGTTTATTTTAGAATAATACAGAATAACTTACAAAGAAAAGGATGTATCCGCTCAAATGGCTGGCTTCCGTATAGCGAAACAAAACAGTGTGTGTACCACAAAATACGCCCTTCCTCCTCGGCCGTACAATCGCGTCTCTTTCGATCCTTTTTTATTTTCATAGACATTAAATAAAGATGCTACTCTTAAATTATCGCTGCATGTCAGTTGTTTCAAGAACATTAACTATATCTTTTATACTAATTATATTCATAAAACACTTAACTACGGTTTAAAACCTATAAAAGTGTCAATATTTATGTGACGTACCGTCACAGAATGCCACTCGAATTCAGTATTTGTGCGCCCAGCGGTTGTCAGCCGTGTTTTATTAACAATATACATGTAACAACTAACAGCCGAATCCAAAAATTTCAGCTATTTTTAAGACATTCTTAACAGTAGACACTGTGGTGATAAAAGTCATGGGATACCTTATAACATCGTGTCGGACCCTCTTTTCCCCTAGATAGTGCAGCAACTCTACGTGGCATGAACTCAACAAGTCGTTGGAAGTCCCCTTCAGGAATGTTGATACATGTTGCCTCTATAGCAGTCCATAACTGCGAAAGTGTTGGCGGTGCTGAATTTTGTGCACGCACTGACCCCTCGATTTTATCACGTCAGTGTTCGATAGGATACATGCCGGGTGATACGGGTGGCCAAGCTATTCATTCGAAATCTCCAGAATGTTCTTCAAACCAATCCCGAATAATTGCGGCCTGTGACACGGTACATTATCATTCTTTGTGAACATGACGTCCATGATTGTAGTCGAACATATCCAGAGAACCAAACGCATTCCATGTAAACACAACTCACACCATTATGGAGCCAACACCAGCTTGCTAAGTGCCTCGTTGACAAATTGGGTCCATGGCTTCGTGGGGTCTACGCTACACGCGAACCCCACCATCAGCTCTTGCCAACTGAAATCGAACTTATCTGATTAGGCCGCGGTTTTCCAGTTCTAACCGATATGGTCAAGAGTCCAGGAGAGGCGCTGCAGGCAATTTCGTGCTGTTAGCAAAGGCATTCGCGTCGGTCGTCTGCTGCCTCAGCCCGTTGTACACCAGATCTCGGCGCATTGTCCTAACGGATACGTTCATCGTATGTCCCACATTGATTTCTGCAGTTATTTCACACAGTGTTGCTTGCCTATTAACACTGACAACTCTACGCAAACGCCGCTGCTCTCGGTCGTTAAGTGAAGGCCGTCGGCCACAGCGTTGTCCCTGGTGAGAGGTAATGCCTGGAATGTGGTATTCTCGGCACACTCTTGACACTGTGGATCGCAGAATATTGAATTCCCAAATGATTTCCGAAATGGAATGTACATATGCTTCTAGTTCCAACTACCATTCCGCATTCAAAATCTGCTAAATCCCGTCGTGCGGCCATAATCACGTCGGAAACCTTTTCACATTAGTCACCTGAGAACAAATGACAGCTCTGGCAGTGCACTGACATTTTATGCCTTGTGTACGCCATACTGTCGCCATCTGCATGCGTGCAATAACAATCTCATGGCTTTGTCACCTCACCGAAATATTATTGCTCAGTAGTAAACAGAAATACTTACAGAGACAGTAATGTTTTAAGATGTGGTGAATTTTAATTGACGTTCGCTAATTCGGCCGTGAGCTGTTGTTGATCTTTTACCATAGGGGCAGAGGGGTCGGCAGCGCGTACATTGCGGGACTTGAGGTGTGACAGGAGGATGTTTTATTTTTTCCAGTAATGACGACTCACCGACGTGCCTGCCTCGTAACGATCAGTTGTTACGGTATAAAGTCTGGCACTGAAGAGATATGGATTCGTGAATGTTCATTACAGGGAAGGTTATAGTCAAATGCTGTATATATCCGTAGCACGGAAATAAGAAATTAAGGCTGTTCTAATTTAACACAAAGAGTTGATGTGCGTATTATGTAGTAAACATTTACGATCTTATCTCATGTTTCATAAAGGATTTAAATTTAAGTACAATTATTGTTATTGATCAGTTGATCATGTGCTCACACAAACAACACAACATTTCGTCAGTAATTACAGTCTTTCAGCTTTGGGATAGCTGCGGGTGCAAGCAGTCTGAAACAGAGAACCGTTGACACGAAGTATTTCGAATGGTGCCGACTTCTAACACTCATTAAGGGGGGCCCGGTGGCTACTTTATCGCCCCCTTACAACTGGGGGCTCATTTATGTAGGCTACCAATTAATAACAAGATCTTCACGCAAGCGGCACGACGTGCCGTCTCACAGTGTCACTAGTGGCTCTTGAGCAAAAACATTTGACAACCATTGAGTTTATATTTATCCCCGTTGTATGGATGTTGTTTGAGGTCTGCGACTGTATTATAAGATTATGTGAAATACTAATATTTTATTACCACAATGCATTTCGACAGCATGTTGCCATCATCAGGTCCATTATACAGTTACTTATACATCAGGTGATGGGATATGTACATTAGCTGTGTGTGCCAGTGGGGTTAAGAATCGAAAAATAAACCAGTGTGTACATTATGTAAATAGCATGATTAGGTAATATATTAATACGTTTACTTACATTTCTGTTGGCGATTTCATTTTCTGGCACACAGAGTATAATGTACATGATGATGGCAGCAAGCTGCCGAAATACATTGTGCTAATAAAATATTAGTAAAAAGTGACTGCAGCAGTATAAATTATTCCACATAACCATTGAGTTACTGTAGAGTATACGTAATGGTGCGCCTGCCTGCCGGCAATCCATCCGACGGCCGTGAATTAGTTGCCACATATCACACAGGCGTTTCCGCGGAAAAAATTAACTCGGCAAATGCCGCCGAACAAAATTTACAAAGACGTGCTGAAAAGTAGTGCCTCTGAACTTTTCATTCTGTCCTCTATATAGGCTGAGGCATTATATGTCATGTATATTGCTCCGACTTCGCTGACGCAAGTTGCAACCCTCTGCCGGCAGCGGTGCTCTCACGGTTCTAGGCGCGCAGTCCGGAACCGTGCGACTGCTACGGTCGCAGGTTCGAATCCTGCCTCGGGCATGGATGTGTGTGATGTCCTTAGGTTAGTTAGGTTTAAGTAGTTCTAAGTTCTAGGGGACTAATGACCACAGCAGTTGAGTCCCATAGTGCTCAGAGGCATTTGAACCATTTTTGCAACCCTCTCCCTCTAGAAGCTACCGAATTGTAGTTTGTAATATGGCGGTGTAGAACGTAAATACACTGACGAAACAAAAAATTCGCAGCACCAAGAAGGAGTTGTCCGACATAAATAGAAGTTGGTAGGCGTGTTACTTTATCTGAGAGATTATTATAATTTCGCGCCAGTCGCATACGACTGGCGCTAGCAGCGCAAGTATGAGGATAAGCATCAGGTTTGTTTTAAATACACACTTTAACGGTCGTAAGCGTTAGTTAACGTTAATAAAGAAAGCCTTTAGGGCGAAACGTAGCCATTATTAATAACGCACTGAATTTGAACGAGGTCATGTACTAGGGCTACGAGAAGCTGGCGTTCCTTCTGCGATATTCCAGAAAGGCATGGCAGGAATGTAGGCACTGTACATAATTGCTGGCGGTGGCGATCACGAGAGTGTATAGTCTCTATAAGAATGGGCTCCGGATGGTCACCTGGCACTACTGAGAGGAAAGGCCGTCGTGTTCGGCGTTCGGCTCTGTTGCAGTGTGCTGCACTTGCAACAGTAATTTGAGCAGCAGTTCGCACCACAGCGACATAACTAAGTGGTAGAAATAGGTTGCTTCAAGGATAGCTTCGATCCAGGCGCCCTGTAGCGCGCATTCCGCTGACCCCAAACCAGCACCACTTGAAACTACAGTGGTGTCAAGCGAGAGCTCATTCGAGGGCCGGGTGGAGGCCTCTTGTGTTTTGTGACGAAAGCTGGTTCTGCCTCAGTGCCGGTGATGGCTGTGCGTTGGTTAAAAGCAGGACAATTAAGGGCCTGCGAATAGCCTGTCTGCGCGCTAGAATTGCTGCACCTAAATCTGGAGTTATGGTCTGGGGTGCGCTGTCGTATGACAGCAGGAGCACTCTTGTGTTTATCCCACGCATCCTGACCGGAAAGTTGTTCGTCAGTCTGGTGATGCGACCTGTTGTGGTGCCATTCACGAAAAGCATACCAGGTGCTGTTTTCCATGAAGATAGCGCTCGCCCACATACCACTATTATAACCCAACACGCTCTATGGAGTGTCAACATGTTGCCTTTGCCTACTCGATCACCAGATCTGTCTCTCATCGAGTACATACGGAATATCATCGGACCTCAACTCCAGCGTCATCCGCGAACAGCATTAACCGTCCCTGTATTGACCAACCAAGTGCAACAGACGTGGTACTCCGTCAAATACGCTGACACCCGGCACTATGAAACACAATGCATGCACGTTTATATGCTCGTATTCAACATCCTGGAGGTTACACCAGTTATTAATGTATCAGCATTCTCATTTTCGATTACTTATCTCGCTCTTATATTAGCGTGTGATCTTGCAATGTTAGCCGGCCGCTGTGGCCGAGCGGTTCTAGGCTCTTCAGTCCGGAACCGCGCTGCTGCTACGGTAACAGGTTCGAATCCCGCTACGGTCGCAGGTTCGAATCCAGCCATCGGGCATGGCTGGGTGTGATGTCGTTAGGTTAGTTAGGTTTAAGCAGTTCTGAGTCTAGGGGTCTGATTACCTCAGATATGAAGTCCCACAGTGCTCAGAGCCATTTCATTAGTCTCCATTAATTATTTTTTTGGTGTTGCGATTGTTTTTACGTTAGTAAATGTCGGTGCTTGAGAAACAGAGTGCTCTAATCAAGTCTCTAACCATAGAAAACGTGTCTCCAATTGAAATCCAGGAAGAATGAAAGCTGTGTACGTAGCGACATCAATAATGCGACAGGAGGTAAAAGCTGCGTTTACTATTTTCACCCCGAAAACAAGAGAGCATCAATGGATTTCAACCACAAAGGATCACCACGCCATCTGTAGACAAAGTCAAGCTCATAGTGTTGTGGAATGTTTAAGCTGTGGCGCATTTGGAATTTATGACTAAAGACGCCACTACGAACTCTGCAAGTTACTGCGAGAACGTGAAGCACTAATTCGGCATGAAAATATCGGACCCCACAGGAGGGGCGCGACATCTGCACAGTCCGTCGCTCTTTGTTCACTATTATCGATCATCCTCCGGACAGTCCAAAACTTAACGAACACCTTCAAGGACTTCGCTTCAATAGTTATGAAGCGGTGCAAGCAGAGCCGAACGTTCTACAGTGACAGTATCAACTAATCAACTAACAGGTCTCTCGTTGGAAGAAATGTGTTCGTCGCCACAGTGACTATATTCAGGAAAGTACATGTAGATTTGACGAATAAAGATTAAGAATGTTTATAAAGTTATTTCTTTAAAAAAAATCTTTTGGAGATTCCACACAAAAAAACTCGGATGCATTACTTTTCAGCACACCCTTGACGGTTGTGGAATTGGAGGATAAAAGAGCGTGGTATGGTAAGAAGACAACATCCAACGGATGCCCAATTAGAGAAGCCACAGTTTTTTAAGGAGGGACTAGCTTCACAGAGATAATATTGAAAAAGCTTTGTTGCCCATAGAAGTAAAAGAGTCGCGAGGAGAAGACAGTAATTTATCGGATGCGTTATTTCTACCACGTAACAGTCACCAAGTAATGAGAAAGTGAGAATTCGTCTGATGGTCCAACAAGTGATCAATGTACGTGTGCTCATGATAAAAAAGTGGTGAAAATATGTAAAAATTCAACAAAGTCGGAGATTTTTAATAAGTTTTTGTAATGCATGATAAATTTGAAAGCATCAGTGAACAAACAAATACTTATTCTACACAAACGGAAATTATTTCCAAACATTTGAATCAATCGCTGGCAACAAAGAAGGATGAAATACAATGGTTGTTTTGGATTATGTGGATGGGATTGGTAAAACTTCCATCTATACATTTACATTGGTCCCAGTATCCAGTGTTTATTCAAAAATTCTCCCGAAAGGTAATGAGATCGTTTCGAAATTCTGTTGAGAATTCTGCATTTTACAGAGAGTACAAAAGTCTTTAGATCGTCTCTCAAAATTACAATTCAGCGTCGACGAACTGACAAAATTGTAGGAAATATTATGATCCTGCTGAAATGTTATATGTTAAAGAGTCTCTAATACCATTTCGAGGACAAATATTCAGCCAATATCTGGGACAAGAGAGGCATCAAAACGTTTAAATTGTGCTGCGTTAACGGATACTGCTACAGTTTTCGAATTCGCACCGGCAAAGTACATGATACATAAAATACAACATGAACAAATTTGGTGAAGAATTTATGTCCATATATTATCTACCGATAAATAATTGGTTTATCGGTATAGATTTGGCAAGAAAATTCATAAAAAAAAGAACACACATTTGGTTAGTACCCTACGACTAAATTGCAAAGGAATTCCCAAAGAAAATGTAACGACCAAAGTGAAAAGCTGGACATTGATTATAAAAGAGAATA
This sequence comes from Schistocerca gregaria, assembly GCF_023897955.1. NCBI lineage: Eukaryota > Metazoa > Arthropoda > Insecta > Orthoptera > Acrididae > Schistocerca > Schistocerca gregaria. The sequence goes on from NC_064921.1 coordinate 739,318,303, forward strand.
GTCAAGGAATTGCGGTTCTGAAATGGAAAGACGAAAGAGATGTTTTGGTTCTTCCTAGAAAATATTCGAGTAAATGGAAAACATGACATCCAAAAGAGGACTTGCCGAAAACCATAAATTGTTACTAAATATAATAAGAGGAAAAATGCTATTGATCTTCCTGATTGGAAGAGTGCATGTAACAGTCCACCGAGAAAGACAGTAAATGGTATCGAATGTTATCTATCATTAGATGTTTTTGAGAACGCTGTTGTGAATGAGTTACCTGTATTACAAGGTGTGACGGGACACAAAATGGCAATCACAAGATTTCGGGAACAGTTGAGAAACTTGCTCAAACTTTATTCACACGAAGGAACTCCAGTCAGTGACAATACAAGAAGAAGCAGACACCAGTTGGAAACAACAGAAGGAAAGGTGCATAAAGTGCGTAGATATTGTTTGGAATGTTGCAAGAGAAACACAAACACTTTCCAGAGCAATGTAGCTACAAAATTAACTAAATATGCAATTAACTAAACGAGCAAATCTAAACGTCATTCTCGTATTGAATGTTTTCATAAACTTCACTAAAATTACAATACTTGTTTTTTTAACACTGACATTGCCGCTCCAATGCACTAACACCGACCACAAAAAAAGAGCACAGCCACTCCCCACGGACTGACTTCTCCCATAAGAAAAGTGCTCCGTCAAGCGCACGGGACTGACTGCGGCCAAAAGAACGGTTCACTGCCAGTTCCACGGACGTGACGGTGCGCTTAAAGTGTTAACGAAGAGTTGTGTGAATGGTCAGAGGCTTGTTTAGCTCGTGGGAAATTGTTGTAGAAAATATGAGAAATTTTCACTGGCAGACACACAAAATGGCTCGAGATAGAGACGTAGATGACTTGCAAAATAAAGGCGTTTTTCGAAAATAAAGATAACAAATCAACTCGTCCATTCAACATTGAGTCCATACGAATTCAAGGTTACTTAATTTGGGATAAGGAAGAAACGCTGCAGAGGGGTACTTTCTTGACGATTACATGTGCCTTTTAAGGTGGGAAAAGAGGAAGCTTGCTACACACCAGCTGCAAAAATTACTGTTAAATAATTCTGTTGGTGAGATGACGAACCTTAGCTGGGCAATCAGATGAGTGGACACAACCACAGAAAACTTTGCAGAAAGCTAGGGAAGGGATCATCGTAGGGTGGAATACACTTATTTAGGCCTTCATGAGACACAATTCGTTGCTACTCCTCATTTCCAACGCTTTGTCTGCCAAGGTCCAGTGGGAAACTCAGCCATGCAAGTACTAAAGATGTCAAAAAAGTTCAAGATAGTTGCAAAAGTAAAATGAAAAATGTTAGTATATTTCATCAAAATATTGGGGGATTGAACAATAAAATTGATGAGCTTCTGCTTTGTTTAGAAGATATAGAAACTGAGAATGTAATAGATGTACTATGCCTGTCTGAGCATCACATTGTCACTGATATGCAAAAGGTTAGCATCAATGGGTACAAATTAGCTGCACATGTAAGTAGAGATAATATGATGAGAGGAGGAGTTGCCATATATGTCAAAAGCTTCCACAGTGCAAAAAATTTAGAAACTAAAAAATTTTGTGTAGAGCAACATATGGAAGCATGTGCCACTGAACTTAAACTAAAGGATGGCACTTTCATAATTGTAACAGTGTATAGGTCCCCCTCAGGGAATTTCCAGCTATTTCTGGAAAACTTGGATGCTTTGTTGTGCTATCTGTCAGACAGGGGGAAGCAAATTATCATTTGTGGGGATTTCAATGTTGATTCCCTGAAAGAGTGTAATAGGAAGAATGACCTTTTAGTATTACTCAGTTCTTTCAATTTGAGCTCCGTCATTGATTTTCCTACTCGGATAACAAAGAACAGCAGTACATTGATAGATAACTTTTTTATAGACCAAGATAAGTTTAATGACATAAATGCTTATCCTGTTGAGAATGGTCTTTCAGATCATAGTGCACAGCTTGTTACAGTACATGACATAGCTCCATGCAGTATAATAAATCAGACTTTCAAAGCAGTGCGTTCAATTAACAATATAAATATTGCAAACTTTAGGGAAAGCCTACAGCAGCTAGACTGGGATGAAGTGTATAAGGAACCCGATGCAAACTTGAAATATAACTTATTTCACAATACATTTTTAAGGGTATTTGAAAATTGTTTTCCCAAGAAAATAGTTAAACATAATTCCAAGAAAACATATAAAAAACCTTGGCTAACTAAAGGAATAAGAATATCTTGCAACCGCAAAAGAGAACTGTATCTAACAGCAAGATGGAGTACTGACCCCGAAATTGTTCAATATTATAAAAACTATTGTGCGGTACTAAGGAAAGTTATTAAAAAGTCCAGAAGCATGTGTATCATGTCTGAGATCAGTAACTCTGATAATAAAATTAAAGCAATTTGGAATATTATTGAAAGGGAAACAGGGCAACCAAGAGCACAGGAAGACTTTAGTGCAATAAAATTGAATAACAAGTGCACTAACAAACAATCAGAAATTGAAAATATTTTGAATAATCATTTTTTAAATGTTGTGGAGAAAATAGGATCTAGATCTTCACTAGAAGAGGCAAGGCTGTTAATAGAAGAGGCCATACCTGCACAGTTTGAAACAGCTGTAATTCCACCAACCTCTCCCTCTGAAATCAGTAAAATAATAAACTCACTGAAAAGTAAAAGCTCTTACGGAATTGATGGCATTTCCAGCAAAGTACTTAAAGCTTGTTCCCCACAGATAAGTAGAATTCTCAGCCACGTATGTAATAGCTCTTTGGAGCAGGGTGTTTTCCCTGATAGACTGAAATATGCCATTGTAAAACCATTGCATAAAAAGGGGGATATGTCGGATGTCAACAACTACCGCCCAATCTCTCTTCTGACAGCTCTATCAAAAATTTTTGAGAAAGTAATGTATTCAAGAGTAGCCTCCCATATTTGTAAAAATAAAGTACTAACAAAATGTCAGTTTGGTTTTCAGAAAGGCTTTTCAACAGAAAATGCTATATATGCTTTCACTGATCAAATATTAAATGCTCTGAATAACCGGACATCACCCATTGGTATTTTTTGTGATCTCTCAAAGGCCTTTGATTGTGTAAATCATGGAATTCTTTTAGATAAGCTAAATCATTATGGTTTGAGTGGGGCAGTGCACAAATGGTTTAATTCATACTTAACTGGAAGAATGCAGAAAGTTGAAATAAGTGGTTCGTGTAATGTTAAAACAGCTGATTCCTCAAACTGGGGTGCTATCAAGCACGGGGTCCCACAGGGTTCGGTCTTAGGTCCTTTACTGTTCTTGATATACATTAATGACTTACCATTCCACATTGATGAAGATGCAAAGTTAGTTCTTTTTGCTGATGATACAAGTATAGTAATAACATCCAAAAACCAAGAACTAAGTGATGTAATTGTAAATGATGTTTTTCACAAAATTATTAAGTGGTTCTCAGCAAACGGACTCTCTTTAAATTTTGATAAAACACAGTATATACAGTTCCGTACAGTAAATGGCAAAACTCCAGTAATAAATATAGAATTTGAACAGAAGTCTGTAGCTAAGGTAGAATTTTCAAAATTTTTAGGTGTGTCCATTGATGAGAGGTTAAACTGGAAGCAACACATTGATGGTCTGCTGAAACGTCTGAGTTCAGCTACGTATGCTATTAGGGTTATTGCAAATTTTGGTGATAAGAATCTCAGTAAATTAGCTTACTATGCCTACTTTCATTCACTGCTTTCGTATGGCATCATATTCTGGGGTAATTCATCGTTGAGTAGAAAAGTATTCATTGCACAAAAACGTGTAATCAGAATAATTGCTGGAGCCCACCCACGGTCATCCTGCAGACATCTATTTAAGGATCTAGGGATCCTCACAGTAACTTCACAGTATATATATTCCCTTATGAAATTTGTTGATAATAATCCAACCCAATTCAAAAGTAATAGCAGTGTGCATACCTATAACACCAGGAGAAAGGATGATCTTCACTATGCAGGGTTAAATCTGACTTTGGCACAGAAAGGGGTAAATTATGCTGCCACAAAAGTCTTTGGGCACCTACCAAACAGCATCAAAAGCCTGACAGATAGCCAACTAACATTTAAAAATAAATTAAAAGAATTTCTAGATGACAACTCCTTCTACTCATTGGCTGAATTTTTAGATATAAAGTAAGTATAAAAAAAAAAAAAAAAAAAAACTTAATCATTAGTGTCATGCAATATTTTGTGTAATGTAATTTCTTGTACAGACATCTTTTATTAACCTGACACGTTCCACATCATTACGAAGTGTCGTATTCATGATCTATGGAACAAGTATTAATCTAATCTAATCTAATCTAAGGGGCTGCACAAGACTTTGCTAGTGCAACAGAATGACGGTCGGCGCCACTGTCGTCCCACCTGGGGCCACAGATACACGGCAGTCGACAAATGAAAACGCCGTTGGGGCAAGTGAAGCCACAGTTCTTAATGTCAACGCTGCCACGTTGGATAAAGATACGCACTTATTATAAGCACAGCAGTGATGGACCGCCCTGTGACGGCGTTATTCTTTGAATAACGATACCTAACGGTGCCCTGACTCCAATGAAGTACACAGTAGTGTGTGATAAGGGATAAGAACATTTGGCGAATTACTCTGTATGGCTCAAATGGGTCTGAGCACTATGCGACTTAGCTTCTGAGGTCATCAGTCGGCTAGAACTTAGAACTGATTAAACATAACTAACCTAAGGACATGACACACATCCATGCCCGAGGCAGGATTCGAACCTGCGACGTCAGTTATTGTGTGGCAGGTGTCATTCGAGCACAGTTAATAAAGTCATCTCATGTAATAATGAATAAACTAGGCCTCATCTTTTCGTGTTTCCCACGCTGGTCTCGTTGTAAAGTCATGGCTCAATCGTCGAAAATCTAGGTGGTGATGATTCCAAGCTCGGATGCAAAGAGGCCTAGGTTTTATTCTGCTTTATTCAAAAGTTTTGTGGATGCGCTTCACAAACCATTCTTGAAGATTAAACTTGAAAACATCTTCCTCACTGTTAAAGTTCACATTTTATAAGCTGACTACAGTATGCGTCTTTCCAACATGACGCCCAAGATTGACTTTTTCAAGGTCCGACTCTTAACTCACTAAATGCTTTCCCGCCCAAAAAATCAAGAATTACAAGTTCGAAAAAGATCACAGTGACAAAAGAAAGAATACACATAAGAATAATATCATTGCAATATAAAAATATCGATGTATCACAAATGAAATCGAATCTGAATGTTGTCTCAGAAATATGTTAACTACTTCTACAGAAACACAGTAGAATATTACTGGTATAGAGAGGTTCAGGTGAGGTGCCGTAATGGTTACGTAATTCAAGTACCATTACAAACCGCACGGCCGCTCCGGCCGGCAATTACTCTGTATATCGCGACTTTAACCCTGACTTCCCGATGAATCGTCCCTATCGTCCCTCAAATGCCAGGCAATGGTTTAGAAAGAGCACTTGTATAGCTGGTATAAGAGACATAGAATAACATTTTACCGAAATCTGAAGATGGTAACCATGGTTACCGACACCGATAATACACAACAAAGGTTGCGTGCAAGAGATTTTGGCTAAGAAGTCCACTTTCTCTAATATAATTATTACAAGTTGTCCCTTACTACTCTAGAAGAGTAAACTAATCAAACAGTACAACTGAAAAAGCTGGATGACGTACTGAAAATATCATTCCACAAAATTTTAGATAACCAGAAGTAGCACTAGTGTGCTTTTTTTAAGTGGATGGGATAATATCAGTTTTCAGAGTAAAAAGTTGATGTTGATGTTTATGAATTTTTTAACAAACCTCAGGTCTTTGCCATATAGCAGATTATGTCATTAGTGGTGAATCACAAATACTGAAAAGTTTTACAAACTAATTAAAAATACCATTACTAATCCTCTTCACTAGAAATAGGAAAGATGTAGAAGAGTACTATACCATTTTCTTACTAGCATTTATTTTCGAATGCTTGAGAAAGTGCTGTACTGTGTAAGGGAATAAATCTTTTGTAACAAGCATTTTATAGTGATTCCTAAGAACAGTGTCTCTTAAGATCCAGCTCAGAATATCACAGATAAAAGACACCAGTCTTTTAAATAATTTCTATAATATCAGTGTATCATTCAACTAACCAAATGTAAGACTATATGTACCAAGGTAAAATCTGTATTCTGTGTTATATTTTTCTGATGCGTTCAACGTCTTCTAGAATCTTAGTATTATGATGCTATGAACTGAATAATTTATACACTGTATATATTAATTAATTATACAAGTATATATTGGAGAAAATTATTTGAATAGAGAAATGTATTCAGTGCCTCATTGTTTGGATTTCACAGCGGTTCCTCGTCTGAGAATGCCATTCATAAATTTATTCACAAAATATTATAAATTTTAAATAGCAAAATAACACCATTTGCTGCTTTTGTGTTAATTTTTTAAATCACGCCGCGCCGGTTTAGCCGAGCAGTCTGGCGCTGTAGTCATGGACTGTAATGCTGATCCCGGCGGAGGTTCGAGTCCTCCCTCGGGCATGGGTGTGTGTGTTTGTCCTTAGGATAATTTAAGTTAAGTATGCTGTGTTGGCAGAAGAGCCAATACCGTGTTACTAGAGGAGGCCGAAATCTACATCTACATGACTACTCTGCAATTCACATTTAAGTGCTTGGCAGAGGGTTCATCGAACCACAATCATACTATCTCTCTACTATTCCACTCCCGAACAGCGAGCGGGAAAAACGAACACCTAAACCTTTCTGTTCGAGCTCTGATTTCTCTTATTTTATTTTGATGATCATTCCTACCTATGTAGGTTGGGCTCAACAAAATATTTTCGCATTCGGAAGAGAAAGTTGGTGACTGAAATTTCGTAAAAAGGTCTCGCCGCGACGAAAAACGTCTATGCTGTAATGACTTCCATCCCAACTCGTGTATCATATCTGCCACACTCTCTCCTCTATAACGCGATAATACAAAACGAGCTGCCCTTCTTTGCACCCTCTCGATGTCCTCCGTCAATCCCACCTGGTAAGGATCCCACACCGCGCAGCAATATTCTAACAGAGGACGAACGAGTGTAGTGTAAGCTGTCTCTTTAGTGGATTTGTTGCATCTTCTAAGTGTCCTGCCAAACAAACGCAACCTTTGGCTCGCCTTCCCGACAATATTATCTATGTGGTCCTTCCAACTGAAGTTGTTCGTAATTTTAACACCCAGGTACTTAGTTGAATTGACAGCCTTGAGAATTGTACTATTTATCGAGTAATCGTATTCCAACGGAGTTCTTTTGGAACTCATGTGGATCATCTCACACTTTTCGTTATTTAGCGTCAACTGCCACCTGACACACCATACAGCAATCTTTTCTAAATCGCTTTGCAGCTGATACTGGTCTTCGGATGACCTTACTAGACGGTAAATTACAGCATCATCTGCGAACAGTCTAAGAGAACTGCTCAGATTGTCACCCAGGTCATTTATATAGATCAGGAACAGTAGAGGTCCCAGGACGCTTCCCTGGGGAACACCTGATATCACTTCAGTTTTACTCGATGATTTGCCGTCTATTACTACGAACTGCGACCTTCCTGACAGGAAATCACGAATCCAGTCGCACAACTGAGACGATACCCCATAGCTCCGCAGCTTGATTAGAAGTCGCTTGTGAGGAACGGTGTCAAAAGCTTTCCGGAAATCTAGAAATACGGAATCAACTTGAGATCCCCTGTCGATAGCGGCCATTACTTCGTGCGAATAAAGAGCTAGCTGCGTTGCACAAGAGCGATGTTTTCTGAAGCCATGCTGATTACGTGTCAATAGATCGTTCTCTTCGAGGTGATTCATAATGTTTGAATACAGTATATGCTCCAAAACCCTACTGCAAACCGACGTCAATGATATAGGTCTGTAGTTAAATGGATTACTCCTACTACCCTTCTTGAACACTGGTGCGACCTGCGCAATTTTCCAATCTGTAGGTACAGATCTATCGGTGAGCGAGCGGTTGTATATGAGTGCTAAGTAGGGAGCTATAGTATCAGCGTAATCTGAAAGGAACCTAATCGGTATACAATCTGGACCTGAAGACTTGCCCGTATCAAGCGATTTGAGTTGCTTCGCAACCCCTAAGGTATCTACTTCTAAGAAACTCATGCTAGCAGATGTTCGTGTTTCAAATTCTGGAATATTCCATTCGTCTTCCCTGGTGAAGGAATTTCGGAAAACTGCGTTCAATAACTCCGCTTTAGCGGCACAGTCGTCGATAACAGTACCATCGGCACTGCGCAGCGAAGGTATTGACTGCGTCTTGCCGCTTGTGTACTTTACATACGACCAGAATTTCTTCGGATTTTCTACCAAATTTCGAGACAATGTTTCGTTGTGGAACCTATTAAAGGCATCTCGCATCGAAGTACGTGCCAAATTTCGCGCGTCTGTAAATTTTAGCCCATCTTCAGGATTTCGCGTTCTTCTGAACTTCGCATGCTTTTTCCGTTGCCTCTGCAACAGCGTTCGGACCTTTTTTGTGTACCACGGGGGATCCGTTCCATCTCTTACCAATTTATGAGGTATGAATATCTCAATTGCTGTTGCTACTATATCTTTGAATTTGAGCCACATCTCGTCTACATTCGCATAGTCAGTTCGGAAGGAATGGAAATTGTCTTTTAGGAAGGCTTCTAGTGGCACTTTATCCGCTTTTTTAAATAAAATTATTTTGCGTTTGTTTCTGATGGATTTGGAAGAAATGGTATTGAGCCTAGCTACAATGACCTTGTGATCACTAATCCCTGTATCAGTCATGATGCTCTCTATCAGCTCTGGATTGTTTGTGGCCAAGAGGTCAAGTGTGTTTTCGCAACCATTTACAATTCGCGTGGGTTCGTGGACTAACTGCTCGAAATAATTTTCGGAGAATGCATTTAGGACAATCTCGGAAGACGTTTTCTGCCTACCACCGGTTTTGAACAAGTATTTTTGCCAACATACCGAGGGTAGGTTGAAGTCCCCACCAACTATAACCGTATGAGTGGGGTATTTATTTGTTACGAGACTCAAACTTTCTCTGAACTGTTCCGCAACGGTATCATCGGAGTCTGGGGGTCGGTAGAAGGAGCCAATTATTAACTTAATTCGGCTGTTAAGTATAACCTCCACCCACACCAATTCGCACGGAGTATCTACTTCGACTTCACTACAAGATAAACCACTACTGACAGACACCAACACTCCACCACCAATTCTGCCTAATCTATCTTTCCTGAACACCGTCTGAGACTTCGTAAAAATTTCTGCAGAACTTATTTCAGGCTTTAGCCAGCTTTCTGTACCTATAACGATATCAGCTTCTGTGCTTTCTATTAGCGCTTGAAGCTCAGGGACTTTTCCAGCGCAACTACAACAGTTTACAACTATAATTCCGACTGTTCCTTGATCCAAGCACATCCTGTAATTGCCAAGCACCCTCTGACATTGCAGCCCATCCCGCACTTTCCCGAGGCCTTCTAACCTAAAAAACCGCCCAGTCCATGCCACACAGCCTCCGCTACCCGTGTAGCCGCCAGCTGAGTGTAGTGAACTCCTGACCTATTCAGCGGAACCCGAAACCCCACCACCCTATGGCGCAAGTCAAGGAATCTGCAGCCAATACGGTCGCAAAACCGTCTGAGCCTCTGATTCAGACCCTCCACCCGGCTCTGCACCAAAGGTCCGCAGTCGGTTCTGTCAACGATGCTGCAGATGGTGAGCTCTGCCTTCATCTCGTAAGCAAGACCGGCAGCCTTCACCAAATCAGATAGCCGCTGGAATCCAGAGAGAATTTCCTCAGATCCAAAGCGACACACGTCATTAGTGCCGACATGTGCTCTTCATGGCATCCGGAAGGACCCTTTCCACATCAGGAATGACTCCTCCCGGAATGCACACGGAGTGCACACTGGATTTCTTCCCCTCCTTAGCCGGCATATCCCTAAGGGGCCCCATTACGCGCCTAACATTGGAGCTCCACGCGTTTTAGCTCACGCAGGCTGGCGTGAGGAGGAAGGACTATACTGACGCGAGGTCTGTAGTTCAATCATGCCGAGACGGTCAATACCGCAGCTCGATCGCGTCCGCATTGTTGCTTTGTGCCAGGAAGGGCTCTCAACAAGGCAAGTGTCCAGGCGTCTCGGAGTGAACCAAAGCGGTGTTGTTCGGACATGGAGTTGATACAGAGAGACAGGAACGGTCGATGACATGCCTCGCTCAGGCCGCCCAAGGGCTACTACTGCAGTGGATGACCGCTACCTACGGATTATGGCACGGAGGAACCCTGACAGCAGCGCCACAATGTTTAATAATGCTTTTCGTACAGCCACATGACGTCGTGTACGACTCAAGCTGTGCGCAGTAGGCTGCATTATGAGCAACTTCACTCCCGACCTCCATGGCGAGGACCGTCTTCGCAACCACGACAATATGCAGCGCGGTACAGATGGGCCCAATAACATTCTGAATGGACCACTCAGGATTGGCATCACGTTCTCTTCACTGATGAGTGTAGCATTTGCCTTCAACCAGACAATCGTCAGAGAAGTTTTTGAAGGCAACCCGGTCAGGCTGAATACCTTATACACACTGTCTAGCGAGCGCTGCAAGGTGGAGGTTCCCTGGCTTTTTGGGATGGTATTATGTGGAGCCGGCGTACGCCGCTGGTGGTCATGGAAGGCGCCATAACGGCTGTACGATACGTGAACGCCATCCTCCGACCGATAGTGCAACCATATTGTTAGCATATTGGCGATGCATTCGTCTTCATGGACGACCATTCGTACCCCCATCCTGCACATCTTGTGAATGACTTCCTTCAGGATAATGACATCGCTCGACTAGAGTGGCCAGCATATTCTCCAGACGTGAACCCTATAGAACATGCTTGGGATGGACCGAAAAGGGTTGTTTATGGACGACGTGACCCACCAACCATTCTGAGGGATCTACTCCGAATCGTCGTTGAGGAGTGAGACAATCTGGGCCAGCAGTGCCTTGATGAACTTGTGGATAGTATGCCACGACGAATACAGGCATGCATCAATTGAAAAGGACGTGCTACTGGGTATTAGAGGTAGCGGGGTGTACAGCAATCTGGACCACCACCTCTGAAGGTCTCGCTGTATCTTGGTACAACATGCAATGTGTGGTTTCCATGAGCAATAAGAATGGCGGAAATGATGTCTATGTGATTTCTATTCCAATTTTCTGTACAGGTTCCGGAACTCACGGAACCGAGGTGATGCAAAACTTTTTTTGATGTGTGTAGTTTTAGAGATTTTAGTGTATTGTCTGCTTAATAGGAGGGGTTCCCATGTTAGATTACAGGCAAGGGGTAGTCCGAGGTGTTTTAACATGTTAGTTAAACGATTAGGACTGCCATAAATGATTAGGTAGAAGTAATGGGTCAGAAGCTGCAGGTGTTTCATCTCATAACACTTGTCTGGCGTTTGAAATGATTTATCTTCAGGGTCCCCTGGTTGCGTCAGGATGTAAAATGATGAAAGGCACATTGGTATTTCTGAAGTATAAGCACCTAATTTTGATTTCTAGTTAGTCCTTATTTTATTTCGAATGCATGATATGAGTGTAATAGTAATATTAAGTTATTCATCTTACACTGATAGCGTATGTATCATAGAAGCTATCTATTGTTGTGTGCAGGTGTTAACGGTCAGCATACATGTTCGTCGCTCGGACTACGCTTCATACTTGATCCATAAATTTAATGCCAAAAATATGGCAGAGGTGGGCTACTACCGCAGGGCGGCAAAGCGCATGCGTGAACTGCTCGAGCCAGAGTTCGCTGCCCTCGCCTTCATCGTGGCCAGCGACGACAGGGAATGGTGTCAAAATACTCTGCTGCCTGCACTCAACAGGGATTTCCAGGTACGTGATGTTCTTACGCACTACGAGAATAATATAGTGAACACAGCCGCTAAGACAAATAAATGTCGGTCCACAGAGTGGCAACGAGAACACAATTACCAGTTGGTTACTGGAGCAACGAATCGTTCCAAGCAAAGTGTGTAGGGAAAGATCCACAGTAGGTCCCCTGCAGAACTTCAGCTGCGTCGTCAGTTCACAGACTCCCTCCAGGGTGACACTGTCCTCATCCCACAGCACACCTGTTCTGAGAGCAACAGCGCTACAGATGTCGTCCTAGCATCTCCCAATCTCATTGGATGCCTCACTACAGAGGTTCTTGATCCAGCTGGATCTTGTTCTTCTCACCATTTCCTACATACATTAGTCCCCAAGCACTCCATCACTGCTTCCGTCCAAAAGTTGTCCAAGACTACCGGAAATACATTGGTCCAAATTGGAAACCACCCTCTATCCTTCCAGCACCCTGGTGACATCCCCCATGGTATGTCCTTCCCACAATAGACCTTCCCAGGCGCTATATCCTCCCACATGTCTACCAGTGATCGTATATCCTCTTACATCCTTATTGTCCCATTCTGCCCCACGAGCTCTATTCCTCAGCTGTGAATACCGTCGCTTATACCGCTCTTTTCTAAGAATTCTTGACCAGGATACACTGATACAACACTGGCAAATACAGAGACACGCCAGGATTAATCAAATGCTAAGAAATGGTGGAACAGGCATGCACTACCTATTAATGTTTCCAAGTACTGGAAGGCATTCCATAGACTCACTGGCAGGTACACTATATACTCCTCCACAGTAATCATCCCTTATCTGACGTCCTGAGCAAAGCTGACTACTTTGCAACCTGTCTCTCTGACATCTTCTCAGTTCGTGATCATCTTCATTTTGATCAATCCCTGTTACCTATAATTCATGAGCGCGCAGATACCACTGTCCCTCCCTTGACTTCCATGTTCCACTACTTCGATAACGTACCACAAACAAAATTAAATACACCAATCACAGTATACGACATAAAAGGAGTACTCATAAAAAAAACGCAGCAGTTCCCCTGTCACGACTGCATAACCTCTCGGCACCACAAAGGATGCCCCCTCTCCTTTCTACTCACACTTGCAACCCTTTATACTACTATATTCTCTAAAGGTTACTATGACGAACTGTGGAAAATCCCCAAAATCCTACTTTTCTTCAAACCGCACAAACCCCATACTGATACCGCCATGTACCGCCTCATCTAATCGCCTCAGTGTTTAGCAAGGTCTTTGAATCCATCCTTTCCTAACATATCCAACAATACCTGAACCAACAACACCTCCTTCCCCTTAACCAGAGTGGCTTCTAACTTTTCCTCTGATGATCAACTCCTGTACCTCACTGATTTCTTATTCCACCAGCTCAACAATCACAAATCCGCTGTTTTTGTCCCTCTTGAGCTAGAGAAAGCTTATGACCGTACATGGCACTGCAATTTCCTTTTCAAACAGCAGGCTTAGACACTTCCAGTTAAATATGTCCATCTTATAGTATCCTTCCTAAATAATCGCCCATCTTTTGCGACTATTAACAGTACCGATCCCCATACCTTGCATCCCACTGTAGGTATGCTCCAAGGCTCCGTCGTTTCTCCTTTCCTTTACCTCCTCTATACTGCCGATATTTCCATACCGCGTCTGCCACCCACCTACTTTAGTGCGCTAATACCACCGCTATCCTCGCCCTGTGCCTCACACCGCAGAAATCCCAACGAACCCTCCAACTCCACCTCAATCATTTTACCTCCTAGTGTAAACAAGGACTCTTCAAGATTAACCCTTCCAAAACCCAGGCAATAATTATAGGACAAACCACCCACACCTTCCACCTTCGCGATTTCTACCTTACCATTTACGATAATCCTATCAAGGTAACTAATACAGTAAAATATCTTGGACTAACCATCAGCCAGCAACTTATATGGAAACATCAGCTTCTAACCATCCAACAAAAAACCCACAATACACTAAAAACAGTAACTGGATGAACTTGTGAATGGCATCTCTCCACTGCCCTCCACACCTACATAATCTTGATCCGACGCATCCTCTCCTACGTAGATTTTCAAGGATGTCGGTCTCGCCTAAGTTCTATAAATAAGTCCAGATCCTCACAGAAAATATTAAAATATTAAGTAGCATCCGATTAAATTCCTGACATTAGTAGAAATCGGATCGAACAGTTTGTTTCGAATAAAACATGACTATTTTCAACATATTAGACTTGATTGGCAAGTTCCTTACGACAGATCCTTCGCAGCTGCTTGAAAACGAAACTTTGGTCAAATTTCGGGAACTGGAGCACAAACTGAAAGTTGAAAATTATCCGGCAGTAAGTGGCACCAAGTTCATGGAAGACTAGAATAGATAATTTACAAAAAAAGTAGAAATATAAGCAGTAGGTGCTTCAAGTCATATCGATGTATTGCGGCTAGTTTCCGTCTCATAAAAAAGTGACTTCATCAAAGAATAAGTATTTACAAAAGAAATTTCGTTTTCTCATCTTTTTTTCTGCGCAAAGATTGTACATAATAGTATTATAAATTGAGTTATTAAAGTCATCAAAGAATAAGTATTTACAAAAGAAATTTCGTTTTCTCATCTTTTTTTCTGCGCAAAGATTGTACATAATAGTATTATAAATTGAGTTATTAAAGTCTATACTAAAAATTCAGTTATAAAAATTTAACATTACTGGTTAATCATCCATTTTCGAATAAAATTTTTTGAGATCAAAAGTAAATGAAATTTTCATGTACTTTCTAATTTCTTTTTTCAAATGTAGGGGACTAGGAACATTGGTTTCCTATTTCCTACAGTGGCTAAATTACACGCAAGTTATTTTTTGTACAATGGAACCAAAATACTGGGTGTCACACAGAAGAAAGTTAAGCTTGAAAAATAAGAGCCATCCTAAGTTAACATAGAATAAACGGCGGAAACAGATATTAGTTTTTCAGTTTCTTCCTGGCCATTTGATGGCTTTGCAACTGAGTTTTGCTCCTACCCTCGCCTTCCTTGTTGTTATCCATGACAACACTTGACTTTTGCACGATACCGTTCTTTGAATTTACTTCATAAAGTGCATCGCCGTGGAAATGGCCATGGAACATGCTGATCATTACGACATTCCTCATATCGTTCATCAACGTCTGCTAATTTCTGTACATCATTACGTATTTACGATCCTTCAGTTTTTCCTTTCTGATGAAGTCACAGAATTTCCTATTTTGCCGCTCTGTACCGAGAAACTCAGTGTTTTCACTCGTTAGTCTGTGAACCAAGTCTGAAACTCGTCACTACCATTAACTACAGGTCACAGAATGCTGTGAACAAGTCTGTTCGTTGAAGCCACATAGTATGTGCAGGTCGTGGACGGGTATATACACTCCTGGAAATTGAAATAAGAACACCGTGAATTCATTGTCCCAGGAAGGGGAAACTTTATTGACACATTCCTGGGGTCAGATACATCACATGATCACACTGACAGAACCACAGGCACATAGACACAGGCAACAGAGCATGCACAATGTCGGCACTAGTACAGTGTATATCCACCTTTCGCAGCAATGCAGGCTGCTATTCTCCCATGGAGACGATCGTAGAGATGCTGGATGTAGTCCTGTGGAACGGCTTGCCATGCCATTTCCACCTGGCGCCTCAGTTGGACCAGCGTTCGTGCTGGACGTGCAGACCGCGTGAGACGACGCTTCATCCAGTCCCAAACATGCTCAATGGGGGACAGATCCGGAGATCTTGCTGGCCAGGGTAGTTGACTTACACCTTCTAGAGCACGTTGGGTGGCACGGGATACATGCGGACGTGCATTGTCCTGTTGGAACAGCAAGTTCCCTTGCCGGTCTAGGAATGGTAGAACGATGGGTTCGATGACGGTTTGGATGTACCGTGCACTATTCAGTGTCCCCACGACGATCACCAGAGGTGTACGGCCAGTGTAGGAGATCGCTCTCCACACCATGATGCCGGGTGTTGGCCCTGTGTGCCTCGGTCGTATGCAGTCCTGATTGTGGCGCTCACCTGCACGGCGCCAAACACGCATACGACCATCATTGGCACCAAGGCAGAAGCGACTCTCATCGCTGAAGACGACACGTCTCCATTCGTCCCTCCATTCACGCCTGTCGCGACACCACTGGAGGCGGGCTGCACGATGTTGGGGCGTGATCGGAAGACGGCCTAACGGCGTGCGGGACCGTAGCCCAGCTTCATGGAGACGGTTGCGAATGGTCCTCGCCGATACCCCAGGAGCAACAGTGTCCCTAATTTGCTGGGAAGTGGCGGTGCGGTCCCCTACGGCACTGCGTAGGATCCTACGGTCTTGGCGTGCATCCGTGCGTCGCTACGGTCCGGTCCCAGGTCGACGGGCACGTGCACCTTCCGCCGACCACTGGCGACAACATCGATGTACTGTGGAGACCTCACGCCTCACGTGTTGAGCAATTCGGCGGTACGTCCACCCGGCCTCCCGCATGCCCACTATACGCCCTCGCTCAAAGTCTGTCAACTGCACATACGGTTCACGTGCACGCTGTCGCGGCATGCTACCAGTGTTAAAGACTGCGATGGAGCTCCGTATGCCACGGCAAACTGGCTGACACTGACGGCGGCGGTGCACAAATGCTGCGCAGCTAGCGCCATTCGACGGCCAACACTGCGGTTCCTGGTGTGTCCGCTGTGCCGTGCGTGTGATCATTGCTTGTACAGCCCTCTCGCAGTGTCCGGAGCAAGTATGGTGGGTCTGACACACCGGTGTCAATGTGTTCTTTTTTCCATTTTCAGGAGTGTTTATGTCATACCCACATATAGGGTTAATGCTGTTGTGTAATTTGTATTTAATATGGTTGTTTTAGGTAGGGGTGTTTTGAGGTATGATTACATAAGATACCGCTACATGTCAGGTCCGATCTACCACGTTTACGATACTGCCAACCTCAGCAAACAACTCCGCTCCCGCTGGTACCGTATGCTTTGTTTACACTGCTTTGCTTTGCGTTGTGCGTTACTCGCTATTTTCTAATTTTGAAATCAGGAAACAGATTAATCCTGGTCCATCAGGGGATATGAGTACGACTCACAACACCAGAATGGACCGCCGTTCCATATGACCATGTGTCAGCTCTGCTTTCTCAGAAGCACAGAACTCGAACGAACGCTGTCAAGCTTGGGAAAGAGAGACGAGACTGATTCACTGAGGCGATTCACTGTTTAAACCTCAACAATTACACCGCTTAGTTCTCAATGACTACACTATTCAGTTATCAACAATTACAAAAACTAATTGATTTTTTGAAACATATGAATGTGCAAATTTTTTAGATAGTGTTAACGAAATAGAAAAGCTTTTTAATTTCTGAATGCAAAAGTAATAATTAAATTTTTCCTTGAAAAAAATGTTTACAAACAGGTTCGTACAGTCACAACTCTCTGAGATACAAACAGTTACATTAATTCAAATATCTTAGCTTCAAACTGATGTCATTCAAGAAAATTTATAGGCCTATTTAATAGCCACTAAAATGGTGATTGCAACTTCTGTATAAGTCTGTAGTCAGATTTTAAAATTGTTAACAAAAACAGATCTTATCAGACAACTAAGAACCGTCTTATCATTCTGTAGCAAAAGACCACTAACATTTGCAGGGAATGGTCAGTGGCGGATTTACATATAGGCCCAACAGGCACGGGCCTAGGGTCGGGACCTTAAGGGGGATGGCACTTTTTGCTCTGTACTCATTGTAACCTTTTACGTTTGAAAATAATTGCGTTTACAAACGACAGAACGGTGGTCCTGCTTGGATGCAACGCCGTAGTAGTTCTTGTTTCCGCATTTACCTTACGCAAGTCGAAAAGGTAGGATACCACTATAATCCCTTGCCTTCTTGTCAAGGCTTGTATATCCAGAAGGGAGTCGCGCTTTGTTGCTTATACGCCGCAGCAACGCCCTGAAACAGAAACTTTTTGATCGCCCTTTGTACAAAACCTTGTCTGTTTTCCTAATTTGTAAATATTGTCCAAAAAGTCGAATTCATCTGCATAAAAGCAATAAAGAGCATATTCCTGTTGTTTGATAGAAAGAAAATAAAAGCCCATTCATGATTCTGAAACTTCAGTAACACATGTCTGGGCAATGGAAGAAAAGAAAAAAAAAATGTTCTGTTCCAGGCGGATCCCATCCAAAAACATATTATTTCCCTTTATTTGAAGTTGATGTTTCCCATTTCTATCGCCCCTGGGATATGCGGTCTAAACTCTCATTTATTCACTCTCATCGCCAACTACCACGCGCTATTCAAACAATTAAGTGATATCAATAGTTAAATGAAATCAAACACAAAAGGTTATGAGATGTATGAATGGAACACATTGCTTATATGATTGCAGTATGAAAGAAATATATTTATTTCAGTACCGTTTACACAAAACAAAGCAGAATTACACATCTCAGTAGCGATTTGATTGGGCGTGGACACGACTCGAGTATTAAGGGCAAGGAGGGGGAAGGAGTCATACCACCATTCACGTCGTCTTTTCCTCGCGTCATGGTGACGGCACCACGCGCTCGGTGTATGCGGCGCGTCGTCTCGGAGCTGTGCGGTACGAGTCGGCTGTCCTTCCCGGCGTTCCGCGGGTGCGTGGCGAGGGCCCGGATACGATCTCCGCTTTGTCTGCCCGTTGCGGGTTGCGTGGCCAAAGCTCGCAGTATCACGATGTCGGAAGGCGGATGTTGGCGATGGATGGAAGAGCCCACCTACACTCTTGCTTCCCCGATGTTCCGCTCTCGCGACGCTGTCATTGTCGGACTCAGCTTGCAATTCCGCCCAACGACGTACCACCGTTTCATCACCACGTCTCTCCGTGTAAGGTGGAAATTTCCTCTCTTGAGTGGGCTTGTGTGTGACTCGGGAACTGGTGTCTATCTCAAGGTTTCACCAGTGCTGGTGGCCCTTTCTTTCGACGTTTCCCTGCATTCCGAAGCTGTTGTGAGAGCAACCACAAAACTATCTTTTTAGCCACTAGCTCGGTATGAGGTCGGGACAGACTCATGTTTGAATTCGCCTCGGAGGTTTCTGGCGTTCGTAATTATAAGAACGTCCTCACTGTCCAGAAGGCTCACTTCTTTCACACGCCTCCTTGCGCAAATTCTTCGCGCTTTGTGTACGCTCCAGCAGAATCGCTCCGGTGTACACTTTTGGGTGCTTGCAACATGAGGCCCGGCTGGCTTTTACCTGGGCCACTGGCGGTGTGAGTCGTTGAATGAGACCCTGGTCGGAGGTACCACAATACATTCATTCACCCACCACTGCACTGAATTCCTGATGCGCTGATGTATCCCTGGACAATTGCACATTTTTTCACAACTCTCCACAATATGAGCATAAAATCTCTGTATACCTTGCATCAGGGTTCGAAAAACAAGATGTTCCAAATGCCACTATAAATAAAAGTCTAGTGTGTTAGGTTCGGAAAGCATGGAGGTCAAGGAATTGCTGCATGCCTACAAAACCATCAGTGAATGAACATTAACACTGAAATGAGGAGAAGCTCCACCACGCTTGAGTAACGCATTTTGACACACTCGTAAAGCTACACAATCTAGGAGAACAGGTAGAACATACTCTAATGGCAGGTTTCTCCGTTGAGTGAGGGTCGAATGATATGAGGCCCTAACAAAAAATCACCAATTATACCTGCCCAAACTTTGACAGAAAATCTCTGTTGATGACGTGAATGCACAGTTCTGAGGGATTCTCAGTGTGCCCATGACAAAGTTATAGGAGCAGACCTACAATTGAATCTTGTGGGACTTCCTTCGTGATTTCGCCCCTGTTCACTAAATATTTCCTCCTTCGACAGTTTTAATTATTCAGCTCACTTTTTGCATTCCGTTTATTAAGTATGATTAAAATAAATTGTGTTTTCCATGATTAACGTGATTATAAAGGGAAGTAGAAAATGACCTCCAGCACGGAAGAAAGCGTTTTCTGACCTGTGTCCAAGGTAACAATATTTTATCCTCTAGTAGATGAGTACCTGAAGTTGTGCAGGTATGTATTTATTCCAGTCTTCTGTTAGTGATCTCCTGCATCCCCCTTCTCTGTCCATTTTTCCTGCCACCTCTCTGCCCATCTCCTCCACCCCTCCACCTACTCTCTGTCCATCTTTTCTTGCCTCTCTCTCTCTGTCCATCTGTTCCTCCCTCTCTCTCTGTCCATCTTCTCATTCCTCCTGCCCTGTCGATTTGATCCATCCCCTCTCTCTACGTATATTTTTTTCCTACATTTCTCTTTCCAACTGGCTATTTGGACGTTGTGAGCCCCGGTACTTGTCTACCTCCGTACTCACCCCTTTGAGAGGGAGGTGATTCTCATAGCCACAGTGATTCTTTCCAGACAGTAGGTGACAGTTATATCAAGTCTGCTTGAAACGGGTCCACTAGTTTTGGAGGAGATGTGAAAATAAATGAATACATCCAGTTTTATAATACCAGGTGGTTATAATAACTGACAGTGTACGGCGTACTGCGGTGTGGGCATCGTAGGACACTGAAACGACGAAGATATGTTCCTTAATCGGTGTGTTCATGGGGTATGTTGAAAAATGACAGTTCCATTGTCTGCATGAGATGAAAATATGGCGTTGTACGCAGTCATTAAGCGGTGTAGGTGACGGAAAAGGGTAGGAACGATAGTTCATGCACATCTCTTAGGATATGGTTACAAACTACGACATGTGTTCAGAATGGTATCCTGACTCAGCAACATGCTGCATTCCTAAGACGACATGGTTGACAGTTACTGGCAGCGTATACAGTGTAATCAGAGTGATATGTAGTCATATGCTATCCTTCAGATCAGGAAGAGTCTGGATACATCCCTGATAAACACCACCTTTCAGATATCCGCATGACCTGAAATCATAGAGCTTTAGGTCGGGGAACTTTAAGGCCACACATATTGAAATTGCCTAGACATGATGCAGTTGTAGTAGAAGGTTTGTCGTTGCAAATCTTTCACCTGGAAAGCGACATGTGGTGTCACCCCGTCTTATAATAAAATGGTGGTGTGGAGACAGTTGCGTTCTTGCAAAGCAGGAACTATGTGTTGCACAAGGAGTTCCTTATAAAGTGCAGATGCCGCCGTGCTCCTAACAGGCCCACAAGGTGCCATTTCCTAGAAGAAAAACGGACCAAGAATGAAGGATCCTGTGAAATTACACCACACAATCACATAAGCTGATTGCAGTGGATGCTCCTGCATAGCACGTGGTGGAGTAGAAATCCACATGCGACTGTTCTGTCCATTCACGACACCATGCAGCGTAAACTGTGCCTTGTCTGTCTAAAGAGCATTTCCTTGCCACACGTCATCCATTTCCATGCATGCCAAATAGAAGACCGAAGTCACAGCGTTGTAGGCTACGTTGAGTCTTCATTCCGTGAAAATTCTGTATCTTATGAGGATGCCAGTGCAAAATGCTCCCCAAAATCTTTTGATTTATGACACAGCTCGAGCACTGGCTGCAGAATTTGAGACATGTGCTGCACGATCGGCTGCAGCTACAGCAGTTTCATCAGCAACGCCATGGGAATGGACCACCTGACTCTGTTGTGTCACCAAATTGATTTGTTTCTTCAAATTTCTTGATCATATTGTTTAGCCCTTTTACTGACATGGGGTCTCTTCGTAGCTCTTTCTGTAGACGATATTCCTGCAACGCAGCACCGCTATTGCTGCCGTTGTGATAAAACAAGTTTACCAACAGCAACGCTATTTCTTCCTAGTAGACACTGTGTTTCGTTTAGAAAACTTCAGTCTTCTTAACCCTTTACACCAACAATCACTTCACAAAAGAAATCAACTCATTTCGCGAAGTGAAAGACAGCATACTGACGTCAAAACATTGATTGCTTACAGCGCCATATTTTTACCTGGTGGCAGAAAGGGGGACTGTTATTTTTTTCATCACACTGTAATGGTACTTCAATTACGTAACCATTACGGCACCTCAACTCAATCTCTCGATACCAGCAATATTCTATTGTGTTTCTGTAAAATAGTTAACATATTTCTGTGACAACATTCAGATTTGACTTCATTAATGTAGAGGTACTTCGATACATCAATATGTATATATTGCAATGATATTATTCTTATGTGTATTCTTTCCTTTGTCACTATGATCTTTGACGTACTTGTAACTCTGATTTTTGGGCGCGTAAGCGGTTATTAGACAGTCAAGCTTTGGTCGTCATGTTAAAAAGACGCAAATTGTAGTCAGTTTATGAACTGTGAACTTTAACAGTGAGGAAGATATTTTCAAGTATGTTTTATATTGTGAAGTGATGTTTTGGAACGAGTTACGTGATATTGCAACAAAAGTAATAAAAAAAATAAGTGTAACTTAAATTCGGAGTGTTGATTACTTTTTTACATCACCGTTGTCCTAACTTGCAAAAGTTTAATCTTCAAGAATGGTTTATGAAACACATCTATAACACTTTTGAATATCGCAGAATAACACCTAGGCCTCTTTGGATCCGAGCTTGGAATCATCACTACCTAGATTTTCGACGATTGAGCCACGAGTTCACAACGAGACCAGCGTGGGAAACACGAAAAGATGACTGCCTAGTTTATCCATTATTTCAAGAAATGACTTTATTAACTGTGCTCTAATGACACTTGCCACATAATATAACTTTGTTGATGCCCAAAAATGCAATATTTAGCAGTGTGAGCAACACTCCAATCGTAATTAGTTTTTGACCTTTGTTGTGGTAGGGTTGTTAGAATACTTCGCGAACGCACCCATTAATGAACATACCTACTATTTTCAGCGTCCTGCAACTTATACAGCACATACTACGGCGCTCAGAAGACTCAGTTTTGAGTATCAAGTTTTTATGGATGTATGGCTGTGTGAGGAACGTTACATGACGTATGTGCCCAGTGGCGCGCTCTAGTTGGCTGGCCGTTTTCCGCAGGAGGGGAGCCCGCCCAGCAGCGTCTTCCTGGCGTCTGACGACAGCAGCAGCTCGGCGGTGCACGACCTCGCCGTGCTGTCGGCTGCCGACCACTCAGTGCTGAGCTACGGCACGTTCGGAACGTGGGCAGCGCTGATGGCCGGCGGGCGCGCCATCGTGTTCGACCTGGCCGCCGCCAACCCGCACCTCCCGCCGGACACCCGCAACAGCGCCATGAGCTTCGCGCCCCACCTGCCGTCGTGGGAGCTCCTCGCCTGAACCGGCTACCCTAGCAAACTTCACCAGCTCGGCACAGCAGGCACACAGCCTCTCGCTCTGGTGCAGCGACTGTTCTTAACAGAAGTCTGGCGTCAAGCATTATATTCCTTTGTGATACGACTAGGAATTACATTATTATCCACACCAATAAATTTCTTAGAGTCGTCTCCCTAACTCGTTTTAATTATACTTCTAAATCCTTTGAAATCTTAGTGTTGTGAGGGGCGTTCTGTAAGCAATGCAACTTTTTTTTTTCTGAAAGCTAGTTGGTCTTATTCAGGTTTCCAATGCACCATATTATTCCCCGCTCTTGTGGCTACAAAACCCTGTTTTTCAATATAATCCCCTTACGCTATCTTACTGAGAGCGCCTGTTCGCCTCCATTTTTTTTTTAATCGTATGGCTAGGGCTTCCCGTCGGGCAGACCGTTCGCCAGGTGCCGGTCTATCAATTTGACGCCACTTCGGCGACCTTCAGTCGATGAGAATTATATGGTGATCATGAGGACAGCACAACACACAGTCCCTGGACGGAGAAAATTCCCTGACCCAGCCGGGAACCGAATCCAGGCCAAGAGGATTGACAATCCGTCAAGCTGACCATTCAGCTACCGGGGGCGGACTTTGCATCCATAATACCACTCTTCTGGTCGGAGCCAACGTCTTATTGCATCAATAACCTCTTCATCATCCACATACTGCTTACACCAGAGTGCATGCTTCATTGGACGAAACAGGTTGAAGTCGAAAAGTGCGAGATCAGGGATGTATGGTGGATGAGGAAGAACAATCCAGTGAAGTTTTGTTAGTGCCTCTCGGGTGCACATAGTCCTATGAGGCCTTGCACTGTCAAGGAGAAGGAGAAGTTCGTTTCATTTTTGTGGCGAAGAACACACTGCACAGTACACTTCAGAGGACATCAAACAGAATAACCCTCTCCAGAGCCCCAGAAGGCAGTCACCATGACTTTACCAGCTGCCAATACGGCTTTGAACTTTTTCTTTGCAGGAGAGGTGGATTGCGATTTTGTTTCGGGTTTGAAGTATTCAACCCATGTTTCATCACCTGTGACGATGTTCGACAAAAGATTGTCACTATCAGTTTCTTCACACGCAAGTAATTCCACACAGATGGTCCTCTGTTAGGCAGCGAGGAACTCACTGGGAACATACATCTGAGTACCCCAACTGGTGGACGAGTGAAACTTCCTGGCAGATTAAAACTGTGTGCCAGACCGAGACTCGAACTCGGGACCTTTGCCTTTCGCGGGCAAGTGCTCCACCATCTGAGCCACCTGAGCACGACCCACGCCCCGTCCTCACAGCAGTTTTAATCTGCCAGGAAGTTTCACATCAGCTCACACTCCGCTGCAGAGTGAAAATCTCATTCTGGTGCACGAGTGTTTCAGCAGAACCTCCAGACAGATTCCATTGTGTAATGAGATGTTTCATTGTGATCTGTCGATCATCCCGAATGAAACTGTCCGCACCCTCCAAGATAGCAGGAGTCACAGCTGTGTGCAGCCGTCTGGCACATGGGACATCGGACAAGTTATCAGTTTTTCATGATGATGAAAGAGACTTCACTCAACGAATGTGCGTGCTTTCGCTCACTGCCAGGTCTCCGTAGACATTCTACAAACGCTAAAAATATTTGCCATGTTATAGGTTCCCTCCAAAAGAACTCAATGACTCCTCTCTGTTTGGAACGCATCTCCAGTAAAGACGCCATTTTGAGGGGTATGCATAGCGCAGCATCTATCGGAACTTCGAGAAACTATTGGCGCTGAAGAGGGAATATTCCACAAAGACCCACAACAATTTCTACACTTTTTTCAACCGAAGTTGGCCAAGGAAAAAATGTATTGCATTACTTACTGAACACTGTTCATACAATCCTTCTGATAATTATGTAATAGCGTGAGAAGGGACGTGCAGTCGAGAAAAATCAGACAACCTCAGGTTGTTAATTCAGCAATGTGGAGTTCCGACCTTAAAACGACAGCCAATCAGCGGTGAACGCATGGAACTGTTCCCAATAAGCGGAAATGAAATGGCGCTTTTATTTATTTATTTTTGTTTTGTTTGACTGCAAACTGCTCATTTATTCTATACAACCATTATTTGAGCTTTGGAGCCATTCTTGAGTGCATGTTGAACTAAAAATTAATAAATCGTACATACATGTATAATACATTGCAAGCCATAGGAACAAGAAGCCATTAGAGATTTGAAAACATTACTTGCATGTTACAATAGGTCTGAACTGTCTGGAACGTACGATCATGGATTTTTTTCCCTTTATTGTTGTTTCATCCCCCTCCCCCCATATGGGTGAGGGTGGGGTGGCAGCGGTAGAATACTCCGTTTTTCAGTCTAGAGTATTCACAGAAATTGATGAAGAAATCACAAAAATTTATTTATCGATCCAAATATTTTAAAATATGGTTTGGAGACGATTAACGCATGCAAACTGGTTTTCTTCATTGAAAGTTTAAAAAGGAAATAAAAAGCCTGACAGATGAAGACAAAAAGACACATTTAAAACTGTAGAATGAAAATGAAATGAGGATGTCCATTTAAAAAAAATCCGCACTTTCACTAAACGGCTGGTTCAAGAAACTGTGCAGAGATCAAATGTCTCGATGACTGAGGTTTTAAATTTGTATGTCAGTGGGTAGTAGCTGTAGAAAGGTGTTAGGCGGTAAAGTGGGCGTTGGGAAAGGCAGAAAGGTAGGATGAGTCTGGTGGGTGGGTATAGCTGGACTGTAAGGAAAGGAAGGGAGGGAGTGAAAAGGAGAGGGAGAAGAGGGGGGAAGCCATGATGTGGATTGGCGACAGGTGGAGAAAGCTGTAACTGGTAGGAAAGATAAATAAAGGAGTGAATTTCATTACCTAGGAGAGGGAGTCAGTTGAAGTTGCGTTGGCATAGGATATGGAGTGTGTGTAGGTACAGAGATGGTGGGATGTGTTTGTAAAGGTGTGGCAGCATAGCAGCGTTGCAGATCAGAGGGGAGACAAAGGGGGTTACTGGAATTTAGTTTGTGGGTAGGAGGTATGTAGGTCTACAATGGTGATGAGGATGTGTGGGAATATAGTGAGACTGTAGAGGTTCCATGTGTGGAAAGCCAAATGGATGCAGAAAGCGAGACAGAGTGTGCGAAGGAGATAAAGGAGAGGAGAGAGGCTAGAGCCTTGGGGCACTCCTCTAGTGCGATTCATAATGAAAAAAAAAACGTATTTCTGGTATATCGACGATATGATATGGCTGACATTGCGCACAATGAGTAATCATTACCACACAGTGTGCCGTTTTTAACAGCCAATACCTTCCTATGACCAAAGTTCATCATGCCTGTCCATAAACTGACGTTAACATTTCTCAAAACAGTGGCAGAGTTTGTAACAAAGTTGCACCACTGTGTGAGCCACGTGATCTTTGGATTACAAAAGATTTTACCAGGGAAGGTGGATATATATTTGTCTAAGTGCTTAACATTTGCTTTAAATGTACCTTCATAACACCCTCTTACAGTGATACAACACAAAATTTCATACTCGAGTGTAAATATAACCATTTTAGATGCACAAACACATTCTGGTCTCAAAAATGATCGCTTGTGCTGCAATATTATAATGCTGCAATATTATAACCTGGTAATTCAATGATTCCTGAAGACTTACATGAAATTAAGTCACACCTGTGAAACAACTTGCGTGGCCCAAGTGAAGTGGCGAAATTATGACACAACTCACAAGCTGAAAGATTCTGAGCCAGAACCTGCTCAGTAACATTATTTACTTGTTCCAAAAAAGCGATAATGTTTGCAATAGAACACGACTGTCCAACTTAAGGGGGGAGGGGTCTGCGTGAGTGGTAAGGTTTGGGCAAGAGGTAGGGTATGGGAGTTGTGCATAGGGGTGGATGGAGAGGGCAGTTGAGGTGGAGAGTGAGGTGTTGGGGTGGATGGGGGATGGAGCAGAATTCGAAGTGGGCATAGGGGGATGGGCAGAGGCAGAGAATGGTGAGGTATATTACATACCTGACTATATTCTTCAGTATTACAAGAATTCCCATTAAATTTATGTAATTGTAGTCCCACTACTTATAGCATATGAAGATCTGAACAAAACCTAATAAGTTCTATATACATTTCCAAGATGATACATCAGTGGTCTATACTGAAATATCAACATGAATATTATTAATTACATATCAATATAGTCTTACTACTTATAGCATGTGGAGCTCTGAACAAAAACATAATAGATTTTACATACATTTTCAGAGAGGCATACCCATATATTCGTTTTATAGACAATGAAGCGTAAGGTCCATTGAAGACTGTTAGGAGATATTAAGAAATCCAAAGTTACCATCTATTGACAAAAGGTCCTGTAACACTTATTATACAGGTGGTGCATTAAGTCTAACTTAGCCTATGGGTCTCTGCTAAAAACAGCCACATTCCAATAGAGTCACTTTTTTTTTTAAGTCATCAGTCTACTGACTGGTTTGGTGCGGCCCGCCACGAATTCCTTTCCTGTGCTAACCTCTTCATCTCATAGTAGCACTTGCAACCTACGTCCTCAATTATTTGCTTGATGTATTACAATCTCTGTCTTCCTCTACAGTTTTTGCCCTCTACAGCTCCCTCTAGTACCACGGAAGTCATTCCCTCATGTCTTAGCAGATGTCCTATCATCCTTTCCCTTCTCCTTAGCAGTGTTTTCCACATATTCCTTTCCTCTCCGATTCTGTGTAGAACCTCCTCATTCCTTACCTTATCAGTCCACCTAATTTTCAACATTCGTCTATAGCACTACATCTCAAATGCTTCGATTCTCTTCTGTTCCACTTTCCCCACAGTCCATGTTTCACTACTATACAATGCTGTACTCCAGACGTACATCCTCAGAAATTTCTTCCTCAAATTGAGGCCGATATTTGATATTAGTAGACTTCTCTTGGCCAGAAATGCCTTTTTTGCCATAGCGAGTCTGCTTTTGGTGTCCTCCTTGCTCCGTCCGTCATTGGTTATTTTACTGCCTAGGTAGCAGAATTCCTTAACTTCATTGACTTCGTGACCATCAATCCTGATGTTAAGTTTCTCGCTGTTCTCATTTCTACTACTTCTCATTACCTTCGTCTTCCTCCGATTTACTCTCAAACCATACTGTGTACTCATTAGACTGTTCATTCCGTTCAGCAGATCATTTAATTCTTCTTTACTTTCACTCAGGATAGCAATGTCATCAGCGAATCTATCATTGTATTTTAATTCCATTCCTGAACCTTTCTTTTATTTCCATCATTGCTTCCTCGATGTAGAGATTGAAGAGTAGGGGCGTAAGGCTACAGCATTGTCTTACACCCTTCTTAATACGAGCACTTCGTTCTTGATCGTCCACTCTTATTATTCCCTCTTGGTTGTTGTACATATTGTATATGACCCGTCTCTCCCTACAGCTTACCCCAACTTTTTTCAGTATCTCGAACAGCTTGTACCATTTTATATTGTCGAACGCTTTTTCCAGGTCGACAAATCCTATGAACGTGTCTTGATTTTTCTTTAGCCTTGCTTCCATTATTAGCCGTAAGGTCAGAATTGCCTCTCTCGTGCCTTTACTTTTCCTAAAGCCAAACTGATCGTCACCAAGCGCATTCTCAATTTTCTTTCCATTCTTCTGTATATTATTCTCGTAAGCAGCTTAGATGCATGACCTGTTAAGCTGATTGTGCGATAATTCTCGCTCTTGTCAGCTCTTGCCGTCTTCGGAATTGTGTGGATGATGCTTTTCCGAAAGTCAGATTGTATGTCGCCAAACTCATATATTCTACACACCAACGTGAATAGTCGTTTTGTTGCCACTTCCCCTAGTGATTTTAGAAATTCTGATGGAATGTTATCTATCCCTTCTGCCTGATTTGACCGTAAGTCCTCCAAAGCTCTTTTAAATTCCGATTCTAATACTGGATCCCCTATCTCTTCTAAATCGACTCCTGTTTCTTCTTCTATCACATCAGACAAATCTTCACCCTCATAGAGGCTTTCAATGTATTCTTTCCACCTAACTGCTCTCTCCTCTGCATTTAACAGTGGAATTCCCGTTGCACTCTTAATGTTACCACCGTTCTACATCTACATCTACATGACTACTCTGCAATTCACATTTAAGTGCTTGGCAGAGGGTTCATCGAACCACAATCATACTATCTCTCTACTATTCCACTCCCGAACAGCGAGCGGGAAAAACGAACACCTAAACCTTTCTGTTCGAGCTTTGATTTCTCTTATTTTATTTTGATGATCGTTTCTACCTATGTAGGTTGGGCTCAACAAAATATTTTCGCATTCGGAAGAGAAAGTTGGTGACTGAAATTTCGTAAAAAGCTCTCGCCGCGACGAAAAACGTCTATGCTGTAATGACTTCCATCCCAACTCGTGTATCATATCTGCCACACTCTCTCCCCTATAACGCGATAGTACAAAACGAGCTGCCCTTTTTTGCACCCTTTCGATGTCCTCCGTCAATCCCACCTGGTAAGGATCCCACACCGCGCAGCAATATTCTAACAGAGGACGAACGAGTGTAGTGTAAGCTGTCTCTTTAGTGGACTTGTTGCATCTTCTAAGTGTCCTGCCAATGAAACGCAACCTTTGGCTCGCCTTCCCGACAATATTATCTACCGTTGGTTTTAATGTCACCAAAGGTTGTTTTCACTTTCCTGTATGCCGAGTCTGTCCTTCCGACAATCATATCTTTTTTGATGTCTTCACATTTTTCCTGTAGCCATTTCGTCTTAGCTTCCCTGCACTTCCTATTTATTTAATTCCTCAGCGACTTGTATTTCTGTATTCCTGATTTTCCCAGAACATGTATGTACTTCCTCCTTTCATCAATCAACTGAAGTAGTTCTTCTGTTACCCATGGTTTCTTCGCAGCTACCTTCTTTGTACCTACGTTTTCCTTCCCAACTTCTGTGATGGCCCTTTTTAGAGATGTCCATTCCTCTTCAACTGTGCTGCCTACTACGCTATTCCTTATTGCTGTATCTATAGCGCTAGAGAACTTCCGTATCCCACTTCTTTGCGTATTGATTCTTCCTGACTAATGTCTTGAACTTCAGCCTACTCTTCATTACTACTACACTCCTGGAAATTGAAATAAGAACACCGTGAATTCATTGTCCCAGGAAGGGGAAACTTTATTGACACATTCCTGGGGTCAGATACATCACATGATCACACTGACAGAACCACAGGCACATAGACACAGGCAACAGAGCATGCACAAAGTCGGCACTAGTACAGTGTATATCCACCTTTCGCAGCAATGCAGGCTGCTATTCTCCCATGGAGACGATCGTAGAGATGCTGGATGTAGTCCTGTGGAACGGCTTGCCATGCCATTTCCACCTGGCGCCTCAGTTGGACCAGCGTTCGTGCTGGACGTGCAGACCGCGTGAGACGACGCTTCATCTAGTCCCAAACATGCTCAATGGGGGACAGATCCGGAGATCTTGCTGGCCAGGGTAGTTGACTTACACCTTCTAGAGCACGTTGGGTGGCACGGGATACATGCGGACGTGCATTGTCCTGTTGGAACAGCAAGTTCCCTTGCCCGTCTAGGAAAGGTAGAACGATGGGTTCGATGACGGTTTGGATGTACCGTGCACTATTCAGTGTCCCCTCGACGATCACCAGAGGTGTACGGCCAGTGTAGGAGATCGCTCCCCACACCATGATGCCGGGTGTTGGCCCTGTGTGCCTCGGTCGTATGCAGTCCTGATTGTGGCGCTCACCAGCACGGCGCCAAACACGCATACGACCATCATTGGCACCAAGGCAGAAGCGACTCTCATCGCTGAAGACGACACGTCTCCATTCGTCCCTCCATTCACGCCTGTCGCGACACCACTGGAGGCGGGCTGCACGATGTTGTGGCGTGAGCGGAAGACGGCCTAACGGTGTGCGGGACCGTAGCCCAGCTTCATGGAGATGGTTGCGAATGATCCTCGCCGATACCCCAGGAGCAACAGTGTCCCTAATTTGCTGGGAAGTGGCGGTGCGGGCCCCTACGGCACTGCGTAGGATCCTACGGTCTTGGCGTGCATCCGTGCGTCGCTGCGGTCCGGTCCCAGGTCGACGGGCACGTGCACCTTCCGCCGACCACTGGCGACAACATCGATGTACTGTGGAGACCTCACACCCCACGTGTCGAGAAATTCGGCGGTACGTCCACACCTCCTCCCGCATGCCCTCTATACGCCCTCGCTCAAAGTCCGTCAACTGCACATACGGTTCACGTCCACGCTGTCGCGGCATGCTACCAGTGTTAAAGGCTGCGATGGAGCTCCGTATGCCACGGCAAACTGGCTGATACTGACGGCGGCGGTGCACAAATGCTGCGCAGCTAGCGCCATTCGACGGCCAACACCGCGGTTCCTGGTGTGTCCGCTGTGCCGTGTGTGTGATCATTGCTTGTACAGCCCTCTCTCAGTGTCCGGAGCAAGTATGGTGGGTCTGACACACCGGTGTCAATGTGTCCTTTTTTCCATTTCCAGGAGTGTATATTGTGATCTGAGTCTATATCTGCTCCTAGGTACGCCTTACAATCCAGTATCTGATTTCGGAATCTCTGTCTGACCATGATGTAATCTAATTGAAATCTTCGCATATCTCCCGGCCTTTTCCAAGTATACCTCCTCCTCTTGTGATTCTTGAACAGGGTATTCGCTATTACTAGCTGAAACTTGTTACAGAACTCAATTAGTCTGTCTCGTCTTTCATTCCTTGTCCCAAGCCCATATTCTCCTGTAACCTTTTCTTCTACTCCTTCTCCTACAACTGCATTCTAGTCGCCTATGACTATTAGATTTTCGTCCCCTTTAAATACTGTATTACCCTTTCAATATCCTCATACACTTTCTCTATCTGTTCGTCTTCAGCTTGCGACGTCTGCACTTATACCTGAACTATCGTTGTCGGTGTTGGGCGCTGTCGATTCTGATTAGAACAACCCGGTCACTGAACTGTTCGCAGTAACACACCCTCTACCCTACCTTCCTATTCATAACGAATCCTACACCTGTTATACCATTTTCTGCTGCTGTTGATATTACCCGATACTCATCTGACCAGAAATCCTTGTCTTCCTTCCACTTCACTTCACTGACCCCTACTATATCTAGATTGACACTTTGCGTTTCAATTTTCAGATTTTCTAGTTTCCCTACCACGTTCAAGCTTCTGACATTCTACGCCCCGACTCGTAGAACATTATCCTTTCGTTGATTATTCAATTTTTTTCTCATGGTAACCTCCCCCTTGGCAGTCCCCTCCCGGAGATCCGAATGGGGGACTATTCCGTAATGTTATGCCAATGGAGAGATCATCATAACTCTTCTTCAACTACAGGCCACATGTCCTGTGGATACACGTTACGTGTCTTTAATGCAGTGGTTTCCATTGCCTTCTGCATCCTCATGTCGTTGATCATTGCTGATTCTTCCGCCTTTAGGAGCAATTTCCCACCCCTAGGACAAGTGAGTGCCCTGAACCTCTATCTGCTCCTCCGCCCTCTTTGACAAGGCCGCTGGCAGAATGAGGCTGACTTCTTATGCCGGAAGTCTTCGGCCGCCAATGCTGATTATTTATCAAAATTTATGCAGTGGCGCGGATCGAACCCAGGACCGAAGACGTTTTGATTATGAATGAAAGACGCTACCCCTAGACCACGGGTAGTAGCCATTGCCTATTAGGCAATAAAAACCTGAAATTACTATTAAGTAGTTTACTTGACCTAATAAGCTTAAGAAATAACATTAGGGGTTTGGAGAATTAGGGGAGGGGAGAATTCGAGTTGGTGGAGAAGGCAGGGGTGGGCAAGGATGAGGAATGTGTAATAGATGGTACATTAGTTTACTACACTATGTGTTTGACCATAAATTGCAGTATTACACAAATACCAATTGAGTTTCTTATTGACATGTGTTAATAATTACATCAAGATGAGATATGAGCAATACATAATTTTGTCCATAAATAATATGAGACATTGGTATACTACTCCATGTGCAGGACCATAATTCCAGGATTACATAAATATCCATTCCTATCTGTTCAATTTCATATTGATGTGATCTTAATAACACCATCATGTGGAAATCTCAGGCATACATATTTTTGTTTCATAAAATTTTTAAATCTTAGAATTACACATGAATGCATTGGTTTTACAAATGGTAAATAAGAAAGGTATTATAATTATTAGAGAATTACTGAGACATTAATAAACGTCTTAACAGGTTCTTTAGGACACATGCATGCATGATGGGGACAGTACATTAGTACTAAATTTATGGAGGGGGCGCAAGGGGGCACAATAGTTAACTGTATAATGTACTTAAAAACATATAGTGACACTAAAATTATGTGTATCCAATTAATACATAATATAATACTGATGGCAAGGCCAGGAGACTCCATCTGGGGTTGCTTGGCTGCCTAGTGCAAATCTTTTTATTCGACGCCACTTCAGCGACTTGCCCGTCGATAATGATGAAATTACAATGAGGACAACTCAACACCCAGTCGCTGAACAGATAAAATCTCCAATCTGGCCAGGAATCGAATCCAGGACGCCTGATCCCGTGGCAACAGCGCTAACCACTAGACCATAAGTAGCACGGCGGTGAGTGAACGTGCTCTGGGGCGCTGACAATCATCTGTAACATGAAGAAATTTTAGAGAGAGCGGACTAATCACTTGTTCGACGACGTCAGTTCTGTTGGAGACAGTAATTTCGAGTATTTCCTATAAAAAATGAGATCTGGGAGAAAAAAAAACTGTATGAAAATTAATCTTATTTTTCCTTCCTTAGCCACTGCCTTATTTCAAATTTAACGATGTACTGTATGTGTTAGAATGAATGTAAATTTATACTCTCTGTACATTAGTAAAAACCGGTAAACCTGCAAACCTCGAATTGAGCTCCCACCCATAAGATCGCTTCAAACGTCTGATTACTTTAAAAATGGATTAACGTGTCAAATATTGGACGTTAAGCGTAGAAATGAGAAAAAGTTTAGGAAAGATTTCAAATTACGCTTAAAGTTTGTTGGAAATCAGTAAATGCTCTCGTTATGAAACACTGAAGGAATATGGTCTTGGTAATTTAATGCTCCATTTTAAACAAAAGTTAGTTTTCCACGCATCTCAATGTTTATGACGACATATCTTCTGAAATATGCGTCGTGCAGTGGTATATTTTTGCATGTACATTCCATGGTATATGTGGATATGACTGCAAACTACGTTACGAGTAGAGTTCGAAGCAACGAAGTAACTAATTAAAACGTCGTGCCTGACGCTGAAGTTTGACTGCATGAACAGCGAAAATGTTGCAAGCCATAAACTTTCTTCCTTTTGTTATTTTGTGAGGGCATTCAGCGACCAAAGGTTTCGTCAAGGTTTCAAATTATGTGTTGAGTTTGTTGAAAATCGCTAAGGGCTCCCTTTCCCAATTACTGGATGAATTAAGTCTCGCTGTTTGCGCGCAGTCAGTTCGCTGCCTGAAGATAAACACTGAAGTTCTAACTGTAATACTAGTCTCATGGTGTCATCAACATGTGAGTCTGTTAGGCTGGATCGGTATTTATTCCTGATGATGCTCATAGACGACAATGTGGTGTCACAAAAATATTTCGAGCTGAAACGAGAATAAGTTTTCAATGCAACGCTAACTATCATGGGATATTTATTCCTGTGCACAAGACGCCACAAATTGCTTGAGTTGCAAAACATGGTTCCAAAGATATACGTACGTTCTTCAAGATTTAAAATTTCCATTTCTAATTCTTCAAGATTACAATTTCCGAAGACCTCACATATCCTATCCTTAAGTTCAGTAATGTCGACAGAAACGAATGGGTTATTGATAAACATAGTCACTGGTTCAAGTGTTGAAAATTGCTAAACCTTTTACTAAATTCTGTATCTACGATTTCAAGACGCGGAAGATAGATACTCACAATCGCATACATTTACGGGTTCCATAACTGAATTCGAAACTGGAAAGTGTGATAGGAAATTTCTTTTTTAAAAGTGCAACCCCTAATTTCAGTTTCGTATCACTTCATGTAATTACCATGGCTGAAATGGTGCCATTTTGACTTTACTACTGAAAGTTTAGCTCATTTGATTTTGTGGTGATATCTGCCAAGAAACCTAAATCTTGGAGCCATCATACCTCGGTAAGTTCTTGACAATACTCCCAGAAGGTGATTTCAGAAAATGCCTCATCTCATCCAGAAGGCTGTAGATCGTCCCACAGTTTTCCCCCTACTAAGCGACCTTACGTCTGCATGAAGAATTATGTTACCATGCACAGATTCCAATACATTCAAAAGATTTCTGAACTATCGATTATGAGTAGAAGAATATCGGACGTAATTTACTACACGAGTTATAACTTTAATAGCATGATCGAACTTCAAAACCTTTGCACATGAAGTTTCCTGGTGAATAAAACAGCGAAAAGGAAAATAATTTTGGAAATGAACTATCTTTAGCACAAGGAGCAAGAAACCTATTATTTTTTCTAGTTGTTGAAGGTGCTGCACTATTTGTTGTTGCCACAATGTGCAAAATGTAAAGCAAACGAGTTTAAACATATATATATATATATATATATATATATATATATATATATATATATATATATGCCACTGAAGGTGCCTTGCCAAGGGCGAAACATGTATGGGAAGACAAAATTTGTTTTTCATTTGTGATTAGACGATTGTAAAGTAATAATTATCAACATACGTAGATGTCGCTGAGGACGACAGGACAAAAAATAATCAGACTACAGAAGAATCACTCTTACATTTTGTATGATTTATGGAAAAATGACATTCTAGATTTTCTTGGGAAGACACACTACTGACACACACTAAAAAATGCTTTTCCTCTGAATTCCGTAAAAGGGCACTGCTCTTCCACTGTTAAAAACGCAAGCTCTTTTTCTTTTAACCATATTGTATTAAGAATAATAAATCACACAAAAGACACATAACTGAACCTGCACTCACTGGCTCTCAAGCTCTACTGTGAAGCTCGAAAAAAAGTAGCACACAAAGAAGGTATCATTACAAACAACAGTGGTCACAGAGAGCATGTGGTATCACGTTCTGATACCGCTCCATGAGCATCACGAAGTTGGCAACGGAATTGCAAGTTTCTGTTAGATACCGATAGTTGCCATGTTGGATCTGGCGAACCCAATGGTGCACAACCATTGAGCCATGCCTCCAGTAGCTCTGGACTATGAGCAGCTTCTACCACCGCAATATGGTACAGCTGCTCGCCCACTCACACTTGGAGCTTGTTTGCTATAACACCATCGTTTCTGCTTAGTTCATAGAGCCTCATCGTTGTTGCTGTTGTAATAGCTGGACTTACTTCTTGCTATTTATTTGTCGTTGATCTTCTACGCTTGAAAAAAAAAGCTAAGTAAATCTTTTTTGTTCGCTAATCATTTCTGCTCC
Source organism: Schistocerca gregaria (assembly GCF_023897955.1). Taxonomy (NCBI): domain Eukaryota; kingdom Metazoa; phylum Arthropoda; class Insecta; order Orthoptera; family Acrididae; genus Schistocerca; species Schistocerca gregaria. The sequence goes on from NC_064921.1 coordinate 739,355,181, forward strand.
TGTCCAGCTGCCCTATTATGACAGTTGCAGGACCACTCTGTAGCCCACCTCTCCTTCTGCAATGTAGCGAACTTAATTGTTTCTGGAGAATATTTGTTGGGGTTAAAATGACTCTGTATCCAGTTTACAACATTGAAATTGAGGTCAAATATTTGTTCAGGGAAATAATAACTATAGCACTGATTGTATAAAACACTATTGTTCTGAAACTGAATATTAGAAAAAAATCTCTCTCTCTCTCTCTCTCTCTCGCACACACACACACACACACACACACACACACACACACACACACACACACTTACAAAAATCAAATGAAAAACATCAATCCACACACACAACAGAAACAAAAGATGCAAGATAAATACGGAAAAGTTGGTAAAACTACACTCTGTTAACACACGAATTCAGATTACACAATAATAAATAGAAATGATGTGTTGTAGTAAATATGGGGGAAAAAACTCCGAAGATCGGCCAGCTAAGTAGAATATTTAATAAATTTAAGAGTAAATTATTAACTAAAGTATTGTTATTGTTCTAAATGCATACTATATCATCTCATTTTTCTGCTGTCACCATTTGGCATTGCACACTCCTGCTACGATATGATAAAATGTATGTGTATTTCAATGTTAGCTGGATGACCCCAAAAAGTTTCTGATTGATGCACTTGTCTATTCATTCATAGTAATATGTAGACCCATAGAAGAAGGGGAATTTTATGGATGTGACACGAATCAAGACATACTTTTAAAAAAGGGCAACTTCTAAACACTTCATATGTATACTGTATTAGCTATAACCTATTAGCATACTGAGAGCTGCGTCCAGTTCTTGATCACAGTGAAGGAGCGTAAGTGCAGTGCTTGTTATTATACATATCTTTGATCATAGAAGACGAGCAGTGCAATGCTCATTCTTCCTCTGAATTCTTAGTGCAACAGAAGTTTGGGTTTGGCCACTGTACACAACGGTAATGCAGTCACAGTGAGAACAACAAGCTTAAGTGTGCATCATATTATATTTTTTATTAGTGAATAGCCTAATCATGAAGTTGTTGTAGGAGAATGTAAAGAATTTTGTAATCTACGACAAGAGCGTAGTGAAATAGACAGGGAGTTGCTGAATGAAACGAGCTTGGCTGTCAGGAGAGCAATACGTGAAGCTTCAATGACTACCGTAGCAGAATAGTGTAAAGTGATCTTCCACAGAACCCAAATAAATTCTGCTCGAATGTGAAGATTGTTAGTGGGACCAAAGTTAGTGTCTAGTCCCTAGCGAATGAGAAAGGAACTGAAATTGAGGGTAGCAAAACAAAAGCTGAAATGCTTAACTCCGATTTCAGATGTTTCTTTACAAAGGAGAGCCCAGGAGAATTGCACCAATTCACCACTAAAAAGATGAATGAAATAAGCGTTAGTGTCTGGTTCTAAGAAACAGCCTAAATCGTTAAAACTGAGCAAAGCTCCAGGGCCCAATGGAATCCCTGTCAGATTCTATGATGAATTTGCGCCTGAGTCAGCTGCTCTTCTAACTATAATCTACCGTGGATCCCTCGAACTAAAAATGGTGCCCAGTTCCTGGAAAAGGCACAGGTCACACGTGCCTACAATAAGGGTAGCAGAAGTGATCCACAAAACTACCGTCCAGGATCCCTGACATCGATTTGTTCTAGAATCTTAGATTACACACAAGGATTATCTTGAACTGAATGACCTTTTCAATGCTAACCAGCATGGATTTCGAAACCATCGATCATGTGAAACCCAACTCGCATTGTTCTCACATGACACGATGAAAGCTTTGGACCAAGGCAATCAGGGAGATGCTGCATTTCTTGCTTTCTGAAAAGCTTTGACTCAGTACCACACCTATGCTTACTGTCAAAAGTACTGTACTATCATATGAGATCTCAAGCGACGGAGGACTTTATGGAAGGGAGGACACAGCATGTTATCTTGCATGGAGAGTCATTGTCTGATTTAGAAGTAACTTTGGGTGTGCTCCCAGGAAGTGTGTTGAACCCCTTGCTGTTCACGTTGTATATTAATGATGCAATTGTCTATAATGAAGTACTATCTGCATAAATATTCAATCACATCTTGACAAGATTTCAACATGGTACAGAGATTGGGAACTTGCTCTAAATGTTCTGAAATGTAGAATTTTGCATTTCACAAAACGAAAAAACGTAGTATCCCATTACTATAATATCAATGAGTCACTGTTGGAATCGACCAACTCAACAAATGCCTCGATGTAACACTTTGTAGGCATATGAAATGAATTATCACACACATTCAGTCGTGGGTGAAGCAGGTGGTAGACTTCAGTTTATTCGTACAATGCTGGGGAAGTACAATTAGCCTACAAAGGCCATTGCTTACAAATCGCCAATTCCAGAATATTGCTCAAGTTTGTGGGACCCGTACCAAATAGGACTAATACGGGATATTGTACGTATACAGAGAAGGGCCGCACGAATGGTCACAGGTTTGTTTAATCGATGGAAGAGTGTCACAGAGATACTGAAGGAACTGAATTTGAAGACTCTTGAAGATAGACACAAACTATCCGGAGAAAGTCTATTAACAAAGTTTCAAGAACCCTCTTTAAATGATTACGTTAGGAATATATTACAACCCCCTACGAATACTCACATAGGGATCGTGAGGATGAGATTAGGATAATTACTACACGCACAGAGCCGTTCAAACAATCATTCTTCCAGTATTCCATGCGTGAATGGAATAGGAAGAAACCCTAATAATTGGTAAAATGGGACATAGACTCTGCTAGTATAGAGTATAGATGTAAATGTAAAGTGAGGTTAACAGATATTTAGTTGCTCTAATGATCGACTAAATTCACAATACAAATTAACGGAGAACAACGTCCGCTAACACTCAAATCAAGTTACAAAATGACGGTAACACTGCGGGGAGCTACCAAAAAGTGTGGAAGACTGTATGGAGAAAGTGCAACAAAACCTGCTCATCTGGACAGCTCGGAAAACAAATGGACTTCCAGCATCCGCTGGAGAGCATCTCCGTATTCGTGCATTGATGCCTGAACAGTACAGACCAAAACGTCATACTCAGTTATTCTCTGGGGATGGTAGTGGTAGCTTGGAACCTTCCGCTCATGGCTAGGAGAGGCACCAGCTCTACTGACCAAGCACAAAGCAGGCCACAGCCTTACATCCACTCAGCCTTACATCTGCTCAGCTACCAGTGGACATTCGCCTTTTATAATGACATACACTGACCACCTCCTGCCGACGAAGAGGATCCTGAGACCACAGCAGCAGAACACCTTTCAGCAAGAAAAACACAAAGCTTTCCTCCTCACAAATGTGTCACTCTAAATAAAACTGGCAACGAAGTGGTGGCAATTGGTTAAACTATTCCAGAAATTAACTGAAACAACTAGCAGAATCGAAAATTACGTCTAACAATCTTCCATCAGGATTACTGAAAAAAGAAGCAAGCCGTGATATTCCCTGTTTGATTTACAATAACATTATCATATAAGAACAAATATGGTACCTCAAGTTTGTACATGAATACGATACTCAGCAAAATCAAAATATAATGTCGGGAACTTCCATTCCATACAACATAAATCTGATATTCATAAAATTATCTTTTGGCCTGGGTACACACTTCAGGCTTGATGCTGAATCGATTTAATAAAGCAAAAATTTCTTGTCTTACATACTGAAAAACCTGTGTGTAACATACTTAATTAGTGGAGGTGTGCCCATCAGTTTCAACTTATGACACCATTACTACAACGAAAATGTTCTCTCAAACAGTGCTGTCAAAATTACAATAATAAAATAGCTTGTTTGTATGAATGCGTCACACCGAAGACTAATGTATGGCAAATTTTTGTCGAAGGGACGTATTGTGTACATTATGGCTCATAAGAACCCTACAACAAACCGCATTTAACGTTACATCTAATAGCCCATATGTCACAGAGTGCCTACATATTTTTCTTTACATAATGTATTTAACCGCGTGGACAAAGACAAGAAATACATAAATATTGTATATTTAGCTGGATGGGTACATGTTGTGGAAGACTACTTTTGATGGATTATTCGTCAGTGATAGGATGCAATACCATACCTCGACACTCTATTAAAAAATACAATTAGTATCTATTATGGTTTACAGAACTATGTGCTGACTGCCTGTAGTTTTAACGCGGAACTCGATCACACGAAACAGCGTTACTGGTATTTGTATTTTAGCCGATATATCGGTGGAATTTTTGTTTGCCGCATTACTCACCATAGAACCATAACGAGGAAACACTTTATTATACACTCGCAGCTATGTCTACAATAAATATATCCTTCCCAGATGTGCTGGGGTCAGGTTTTTTTAATGTTTCACCCAAAGTTCAGGTCAGTTATAAGAGGATCAAGCAATCACAATATCTCTTTCTAAATTTTTGTATAGCACACGCAAACAAATTCCATATGGTAGTTTGTGCTACTCACAAAAACAGATCTAGAGAGGAAAGGTCTACCAGTACGAGTTCTAATTTTTCGTTCATCTTAAGTTGGATTTGAACGACGGTTCTCAATAGAATTTTCTTAAAAACCGTGTCTTGATTTACCCTAATGGTAGCAACTCCAGTATATATATTATTGGTTTTGGGAGAAGTCTTCTGGTTAGTAAGGGATGTGTTGCAACATATCCGCTGCTAATAAATGTGGCCAGAAACCTCATAAAACTCATGGGTTGATCATAACTCTTTTCTTTCTTCTTTATAGAAAGCAGTGTACGCCTGTCTTGTGATACGTCTGTCGTAATTTACCATCACATTTCATAGCGAAAACTCACATTTAATGGCCTCATCGCGATTGTAAAAATTACACAAGTTACTGAAAATTGGTCACAGAACGTTTTTTTCTTAATACAATAGACTTAATAATCGACTTAATAAATTCTCAGTGCACAAGTAAAGTTTGCTACCATTCGTTTCTTTCTTTTTTTTTTTTTTTTCATCAGTCTACTGACTGGTTTGATGCGGCCCGCCACTTGCAACCTACGTCCTCAATAATTTGCTTGACGTATTACAATCTCTGTCTTCCTCTACAGTTTTTGCCCTCTACAGCTCCCTCTAGTACCATGGAAGTCATTCCCTCATGTCTTAGCAGATGTCCTATAATCTCCTTCTCCTTATCAGTGCTTTCCACATATTCCTTTCCTCTCCGATTCTGTGTAGAACCTCCTCATTCCTTACCTTATCAGTCCACCTAATTTTCAACATTCGTCTATAGCACCACATCTCAAATGCTTCGATTCTCTTATGTTCCGGTTTTCCCACAGTCCATGTTTCACTACCATACAATGCTGTACTCCAGACGTACATCCTCAGAAATTTCTTCCTCAAATTAAGGCCGGTATTTGATATTAGAAGACTTTTCCCGGCCAGAAATGCCTTTTTTGCCAAAGCGAGTCTGCTTTTGATGTCTTCCTTGCTCCGTCCGTCATTGGTTATTTTACTGCCTAGGTAGCAGAATTCCTTAACTTCATTGACTTCGTGACCATCAATCCTGATGTTAAGTTTCTCGCTGTTCTCATTTCTACTACTTCTCATTACCTTCGTCTTTCTCCGATTTACTCTCAAACCATACTGTGTACTCATTAGACTGTTCATTCCGTTCAGCAGATCATTTAATTCTTCTTCACTTTCACTCAGGATAGCAATGTCATCAGCGAATCGTATCATTGATATCCTTTCACCTTGTATTTTAATTCCATTCCTGAACCTTTCTTTTATTTCCATCATTGCTTCCTCGATGTACAGATTGAAGAGTAGGGGCGAAAGGCTACAGCCTTGTCTTACACCCTTCTTAATACGAGCACTTCGTTCTTGATCGTCCACTCTTATTATTCCCTCTTGGTTGTTGTACATATTGTATATGACCCGTCTCTGCCTATAGCTTACCCCTACTTTTTTCAGTATCTCGAACAGCTTGTACCATTTTATACTGTCGAACGCTTTTTCCAGGTCGACAAATCCTATGAACGTGTCTTGATTTTTCTTTAGCCTTGCTTCCATTATTAGCCGTAAGGTCAGAATTGCCTCTCTCGTGCCTTTACTTTTCCTAAAGCCAAACTGATCGTCACCAAGCGCATTCTCAATTTTCTTTTCCATTCTTCTGTATATTATTCTTGTAAGCAGCTTCGATGCATGAGCTGTTAAGCTGATTGTGCGATAATTCTCGCACTTGTCAGCTCTTGCCGCCTTCGGAATTATGTGGATGATGCTTTTCCGAAAGTGAGATGGTATGTCGCCAGACTCATATATTCTACACACCAACGTGAATAGTCGTTTTGTTGCCACTTCCCCTAATGATTTTAGACATTCTGATGGAATGTTATCTATACCTTCTGCCTTATTTGACCGTAAGTCCGCCAAAGCTCTTTTAAATTCCGATTCTAACACTGGATCCCCTATCTCTTCTAAATCGACTCCTGTTTCTTCTTCTATCACATCAGACAAATCTTCACCCTCATAGAGGCTTTCAATGTATTCTTTCCACCTATCTGCTCTCTCCTCTGCATTTAACAGTGGAATTCTCGTTGCACTCTTAATGTTACCACCGTTGGTTTTGATGTCAGCAAAGGTTGTTTTTACTTTCCTGTATGCCGAGTCTGTCCTTTCGACAATCATATCTTTTTCGATGTCTTCACATTTTTCCTGCAGCCATTTCGTCTTAGCTTCCCTGCACTTCCTATTTATTTAATTCCTCAGCGACTTGTATTTCTGTATTCCTGATTTTCCCAGAACATGTTTGTACTTCCTCCTTTCATCAATCAACTGAAGTATTTCTTCTGTTACCCATTCGTACTGTATCATTAATAATATTGTTCTCATTATTTAGTGAGATGTGTAAAACAATTTGTAGAGCGTTTTTATTCAGAGTCCACTGGCTGCTTCGCTTTTTTCGACAGGTGACACGCTGGAAGCCTTACCGAGCACCGACTGCTTGCAATTAGAGACTCCGTGCTAGTGCATGGACGTTGTTCACACCCCATTTCTTTAACGACCGCAAAGTGAGTCCGAGTGTTCTGTATGCCCCTATAATGATCGAGTCGAAAGATTTTCTTCTCCGTTGTTGCTAGCAGCTCACACAGGTCGTGGATACCCCCATTTATAGTTTACGTAGAATTATTTCTGCCGTTACTTGGGGTCAATGAGATCGTGGTAATTTACTGGGCTAGCGGTCATAAATATGTAGAGGTGTTGGACGGCCACTGTCTGCTCTGTATTCGTAGCACTGACTGCAGGCTCACGGAGCTGACGTGGGTGCCAGCCAGCGGGACCTGGCTCTGCAGTGCCGGCAGACGGGCACCATCTCATCCGGAATTTTTTCAGAGGCTTATCGACAAATGCCACGTGAATGATGAAGTTCTCTACAAATGCATTTTATAATATAGCGGCAGAGGCGTCGTGATTTCTGTGAGTTGATGACTTGGTAGGTAGAACTAGTTTATTTTCATGATGCCCTGTGATTACTTCTCAATCTACATCTACATCTGCCTCTACATGATTACTCTGCAATTCACATTGAAGTGCTTGGCAGAGGGTTCCTAGAACCACAATCATACTATCTCCCTACCATTCCACTCCCGAACAGCGAGCGAGAAAAACGAATACCTAAACCTTTCTGTTCGAGCTCTGATTTCTCTTATTTTATTTTGATGATCATAACTACCTATGTACGTTGGGCTCAACAAAATATTTTCGCATTCGGAAGAGAAAGTTGGTAACTGAAATTTCGTAAATAGCCGCAACGAAAAACGTCTTTGCTTTAAACACTTCCATCCCAACTCGCGTATTATATCTGCCACACTCTCTCCCCTGTTACGTGATAACACAAAACGAGCTGCCCTTTTTTGCAGGCTTTCGATGTCCTCCGTCAATCCCACTTGGGCTGGATCCCACACCGCGCAGCAATATTCTAACAGAGGATGAACGAGTGTAGTGTAAGCTGTCTCTTTAGTGGACTTGTTGCATCTTCTAAGTGTCCTGCCAATGAAACGCCACCTTTGGCTCGCCTTCCCCACAATATTATCTATGTGGTCTTTCGAACTGAAGTTGTTCGTAATTTTAACACCCAGGTACTTAGTTGAATTGACAGCCTTGAGAATTGTACTATTTATCGAGTAATCGAATTCCAACGGATTTCTTTTGGAACTCACACTTTTCGTTATTTAGCGTCAACTGCCACCTGCCACACCAAACAGCAATCTTTTCTAAATCGCTTTGCAACTGATACTAGTCTTCGGATGACCTTACTAGACGGTGAATTACAGCATCATCTGCGAACAACCTAAGAGAACTGCTCAGATTGTCACCCAGGTCATTTATATAGATCAGGAACAACAGAGGTCCCAGGACGCTTCCCTGGGAAACACCTGATATCACTTCAGTCTTACTCGATGATTTGCCGTCTATTACTACGAACTGCGACCTTCCTGACAGGAAATCACGAATCCAGTGACACAACTGAGACGATATCCCATAGGCCCGCAGCTTGATTAGAATTCGCTTGTGAGGAACGGTGTCAAAAACTTTCCGGAAATCTAGAAATACGGAATCAACTTGAGATCCCCTGTCGATAGCGGTCATTACTTCGTGGGAATAAAGAGCTAGCTGCGTTGCACAAGAACGATGTTTTCTGAAACCATGCTGATTACGTATCAATAGATCGTTCCCTTCGAGGTGATTCATAATGTTTGAATACAGTATTTGCTCCAAAACCCTACTGCAAACCGACGTCAATGATATAGGTCTGTAGTTCGATGGATTACTCCTACTACTCTTCTTAAACACTGGTGCGACCTGCGCAATTTTGCAATCTGCAAGTACAGATCTATCGGTGAGCAAGCGGTTGTATATGATTGCTCAGTAGGGAGCTATTGTATCAGCGTAATCTGAAAGGAACCTAATCGGTATACAATCTGGACCTGAAGACTTGCCTGTATCGAGCGATTTGAGTTGCTTCGCAACCCCTAAGGTATATACTTCTAAGAAACTCATGCTAGCAGCTGTTAGTGTTTCAAATTCTGGAATATTCCATTCGTCTTCCCTGGCGAAGGAATTTCTCATTAGGGTGAGGGTACGAGGGGGGGGGGGGGGGGGGGAGAGCTTGTGTATATAGTCTGTATCTTTTTATGAGTCTTCTAGTAACGTTGCACACTAATATTGCGACAGTGACATGTCTTTTGACTCTGCCCTGGAGCCCTGGCAGATCTCACCCACAGTCAGTGCTTTTGCAGGATTGTGTTGGATAACAATAGTAGCCCCTGACTCGCAATCCATTCTGTGAAGACAGTTCATCAACAGTACTAACCATTTTCGCTATACCTGCGATGTACGTTTTGGGTGATACACCCTGTGTACGTGATATCGCTCATTATTAATGTCCAGATAAGTTTTCGTAGCAATAATTTTATTTGAAATACTGCAGCCTTGCTAGCTATGCTCTGTTTGTCTTTGGAATTTTAGGTAGCAGTCTAAATTACGTTAACAGCGATGTCCATACTTGGATTTTCCTGTGGTTAATGTACGCAATTTATATAAATGTTCAGATGGTTCAAATGGCTCTGAGCACTATGGGGCTTACTTTTGAGGTCATCAGTCCCCTAGAACTTAGAACTACTTAAACCTAACTAACCTAAGGACATCACACACGTCCATGCCCGAGGCAGGATTCGACCCTGCGATCGTAGCGACCGCGCGGTTCCAGACCGTAGCGCCTAGAACCGCTCGGCCACTGCGGCCGGCTATGTAAATCTTGCATGGACTTATAATATTGTAGGGTTTACTTTGTTTGAATATCTTATTACAATTACGAGTCTTCATTCCAGCGGGCAGTATTGTCTGGCTAAGAAGGCTGTGGCCCACTCATAGGCGCAAGTTTTAAAAGCGTGATGGTTGGGGGAGGAGGGGATTTTGTTTTCTTATTGGACAGAGAGGAAGAGGGGGATGAGGGGAGTGTTCGGCGCTTAAGCTGTTAGCAACGTTTGTGTGTAGAGGCGTCAGTGAGTTACAACTGGCTTGCTGTGGCGTGATGTCTCCTTTCTGGATATCAGAGTGTCCGTGGTAGCCACCACGTCGGTTCGACACACAAGTCATCGAAGTGGCGTCAGCTAAAGAGACTTGCACCAGGCGGCCGTCTACCCGACGGGAGGCCCAAGTCACACGAAAAAAAAAAAAAGAAAAAAGGAAACCTTGTGGCTGGTCTGGAGTCGTGTTGTGCAGTCATGTGGAGCTCTCTCGTTCGCGGCCATTTATTCAGCGGTGCCCACGGCCGCTCGAGAAGTTCCATACACTACTGGCATCTCACTTGGCTCGTTCGACTCGAATTATCCAGTGAATGCAAGGGGAAGTTCGTCGTGGTCTAGACGTGTGTTTGTAGCAGGTATTGATATTTTCACGCACCAGGTGGGATCTGTTTTGAAGTTACTACCCTGGGCAACAGGTCTCTCGCTTGATATAGTGATCTTTTCCACCACCAACCAAGTTGGAGATGATTAAACCCATAATTATGCATGTTTATCAGCCGTTGCTAGCTCGGTGTTCTTGGCTGCATATCATACCTTGGAGTTTGGGTGGTTGGCTACTCTGCATGTGACATTCTTTTCACTGGTGAACTCTCTATGTGAGTACTTTTTTATAGGGCTGTACTACACACACACACACACACACACACACACACACACACAAACACACACACACACACACACACACAGTATCGTTAGCTGAAGTGTTAGAATTTTACTAGGATGTCACACAATCCAGTAATGTGGTGGTGGCTTAGCAGGCGGTTGATTTATTGTGGTGCGTTGTATTTCTTATTCATACAATACCTTTGGTTGGAAATCGGTAAAACTGCATTGCTTATAGTATTTGCAATGACGTCATTATTTCAAGAAACTTATTTATTTAAACACATACACAATGACGTCACACACACTGGTAATGAAGTGGTGGCTTAGCAACCATGAATAGAATGGGTTCATGCCGCATTGTGATTGGCTGAGAACTTTATGATGTCAACGCGACACGATGCGATGTTGATAGGATGTCGCAACGCAACACTACTCTGTGACATGATCTCATGATATGACGCTGTGACGCAACACGACGCGATGTTGACGTTATGTCTAGATGGAGCTCACATACTTGGGTAAAACTATAGATAAAAAATAAAATTGTAGAAAATAGGAAAATTCCGAAGATGGATGAAAAATACGTAAAACTGTGTAGAACAGAAAAAAATTTGGAGGTACTGATAAATATGTAAAATTGTGGACGAAAGAGTGTACTTACGTAGCCAGGTCGTGGTCTCTGCTGGTGTCTCGAACCACAAATAGACACAGCCTTCTCCCTATTCTGTCCAGCTCCAGAGGAGGGACGGGCAAAGAAAATTTTTAGGTGTGGAAAGAGCACAAGGATTAGAAACATGAACATATTCCTATAGGCTTTGTGAGTCCAATATATCGTGTAGGGCCCCCGCGAGCACACAGAAGTGCCGCAACCCGATGTGGCATGGACATCACTGATGTCAGAAGTAGTGGTGGAGGGAATTGACACCATGAATCCTGCAGGGCTGTTCATAAATCCGTAAGAGTAAGAGGGGGTGGACATCTCTTCTGAACAGCACGTTGCAAGGCATCTTAGATATGCTCAATAATGTTTGGGGAGTCTGGTGTACTTTAGCGGCCAGCGGAAGCGTTTACATTCAGAAGAGTGTCCCTGGGGCCACTCTGTAGCAATTCTGAACGTGTGGGCTGTCGCATTGTTCTGCTGGCATTGTCGAAGTCCGTCGGATTGCACAATTGATATGAATGGATGCAGGTGATCGGACAGGATGCTTACGTACGTGTTACCTATCACAGTCGTATCTAGACGTATCATGGGCCCCATGTCATTCCGAAAGCACACACCCCACACCATTACAGAGCCTCCACCAGCTTGAACAGTCCGCTGCTAACATGCAGGTTCCGTGGATTCATGAGGTTATCTCCATACCCGTACACGTCCGTGCTCTCGGTACAATTTGAAGCGAACCCGTCCGACCAGGCTACATGTTTCCATTCATCACAATCCAGAGTTGTTGTTGTCGAGCCCAGGCGAGGCGTAAAGCTTTGTATCGTGCAGTCATCAAGGGTACTCGAGTGGGCCTTCTGCTCCGAAAGTCCATATCTATGGTGTTTCGTTGAATGGTTCGCACGCTGACGCTTGTTGACGGCCCAGCATTGAAATGGCTCTGAGCGCTATGGGACTTAACTTCTGAGGTCATCAGTCCCCTAGAACTTAGAACTACTTAAATCTAACTAACCTAAGGACATCACACACATCCATGCCCGAGGCAGGATTCGAACCTGCGACCGTAGCGCTCGCGCGGTTCCAGACTGTAGCGCCTAGAACCACTCGGCCACCCCGGCCGGCCAGCATTGAAATCTGCAGCAATTTACGAAGGGTTGCACTTCTGTCATATTGCACGATTTTCTTTAGTCGTCCATGCAGTATCTTTTTCCGGCCGCAGCGATGTCGGAGATTTGATGTTTTACCAGATTCCTGATAATCACGGCATACTCGTGAAATGATCGTACGGGAAAATCCCCACTTCGCCGCTACCTCGGAGATTCTGTGTCCCGTCGCTCATGCGCCGACTATAACACCACGTTCAAACTCACTTAAATCTTGATAACATGGCATTGTAGCAGTCTAAACATTCATGGTGGTGTCTGCTTGTTCTATATCGTGTCCCCCTACCACTTTCGCGCAACGACGCTTTGAGCGTGTTTTTTAGGGAATTGGCTAGTTTCTACCTGGGACCTGTTGCTGGTAAAGAGATCCAGACCACACATGACATGTATAATTCAGAAGAGTTCAGTGAGACTAGCGATGATATAACCAAATACTTAATGATCTCAGCGTCAGATCCACTGCACTCCCTGTAAACGAATCTTAATACTAACTAAGTTTAGTGGAAGGGGTTCAAGGCTTTCCTATTTTCAGTTAGCTGGTAAAAAAACGTCGAAAAAGCAGTTAAGTTTACCATTGATAATTTTATTCTAATCACAAAACATCGTTTATAAATTGCACTATTGATAAAAGGAAATGTTTTAATACAGGATGGTAAAAACCAACTGCGTTCAACAAAAATGTGAACGAATATTTCCTGAATGGGTTTCCAAGTTCTACAATGGATCGAAGGATGACCTATGCCATATCACATCTATAATCTAGGTTTAAATTAAGTTTCACAAAAGAGAAAAACTATCAAAATGGTCTACAGTGACCCTCAATTATCTTTAATTACTTATCTAACTTGTCGTAAATTACAGTGGCTGATGTGGTTTCTCAATAACTACATAACAGAAAAATCATCGCGTTTCAGATTTTTACTTCAAGTGGCAAATGTGAACACCATGAGCTTTAATTGACGATCGACACTAGTATTACGCAAAAAAGGGGTGTAACAGATGAGACTTCTGCAGTTCTGAGTGAAGCTTAATGCGCTGTTATGCGGCATCGCGTGCGTTCATTACCTTGTCGGTGTTCGTCAGGGGGGCAGCGGCCGGCGCAGCAGTCATCCTGCTCGCCGTCTCGGAACTAACTCTCTCCTAACTTCTCCTTACTACAATTTACCGAAGTTGGTAGAAAAAAAGACTATCTGGCTGTGTTTTCATCTGACCAATCAGGGTCTCAATGTTAACCTAGAGCTTCGCCTACAAAAATTCTGTCTATCCAATGAGAAACGTTATACTTTTCGTGGTCGGGCAATGTTTTCAAAGTTTGCAGCGTAACTGAAACGCGAAAAAGTCTCACGCTAAAACCTGCAGCTGGTGTGGTCCTTTTAGCGTTATCGTAAGATCTATACTGTTCTTCTGGAGGGCTCTATCTTTTAACATGGGCTGGGGTGTGGTCCTAACGTAACAGACACGCGAAAAAGTCTCACGCTAAAAATTGCGGGTGGTAGTGGCCCTTTTTGTGTTATCGTTAGATCTACACTGTGTTTCTGGAGGGCTCTAGCTTTTAACATGGGCTGGGGAGTGGTGCTTGACGTAACCGAGACTCAAAAAAGTCTCCCGCTAAAACGTGCGGGTGGTAGTCTTAGAGATAGGCTGGCGACGTGGGTGTCCAGTCCGTCCCTTATCCTAGGGCCTTCTAGCTTAACACGGTTCTGCCTTCGGCTTCTGTTCTCGTTTCTCGCCTCGGAACTGCGTCGGTCTCACGGTGGGAAGGTACGACATGCATTTAGGCATTCTTGTGTCAGTCTGTGGTATTCCATTTGCTCACTCGTTACTCGTATTACTTTGGTTAATTTAATGTCACGATTTATTCGGAGCTATGTGACATACTACTGGATTTGCTTATCATGTCAGGGTTTTCATGGAAGGTGTTGAATTTGCCTGACACCTTACAGCAGCAGTAACCGATCTAACAACTGCTCCAGACACTTGTTGTCTTATACTAGGCCAATTTGGAAAGTAAGGTCCGGTAGGTCGCGAAATGGGAACCACTGTGAAAATCAAAAATGTTTTATTTTCAACAGTTAGCTAAGCCTTACAGATACTTGTATACATAGTCGCCGCTCAGACGTAGACGTTTGTCGTAGCACAGTACCAGGTTTCCAGTACCCTCGTTGTAGAAGGCACGCGACCTTTCCGCCAATTTCCTATGCTGTTCTGCAGCTCGTTGTCTGTGTCAAAATGTTGTCTTCATAGCCAGTGGTTCATGTGAGCAGAGACGAAACTCAGAGGGAGAAAATTACGGTCTGTATTGTGGGTGAACAAACACTTTCCATCGAAAATGCTGCAGGAGCGTCTTCGTTACCACTGCACCATTGCAGAGTGCGGCCGAGAATTGCCATGAAGAAGGAAACGTGTAACGATTATGTTATGTGGGCTGCATGACATCAGGCGAAATCTCTCACCAGACCTCCATACTTGGTGGGAGACACTATTTTCTGCGCATCTCACTGTGCGCTCGGAAATGAAAAGAGGGACGTGACGCGATCGTCGAGCTTGCCAGAGACACTGCCAACACATCTGTGCAAAGCCTCATCGTTTTTCACTATGGTTTTCATTTCGCGCCGATTCAGACCTTACTTTCCGAATAGCGCTTGTATAGGCGTTGCCGACCGCAGTGCCATATTCTACATGAATACATATCTCTGTATTTGAATATTCATGCCAGTTTCTTTGGCACTTCAGTGTATGGTACACTTATTAGAAATACAGTTTTATTACAGTCCGAATTTTACCACTGTCACTATTAATGCGATGCAATGAAACTTCCCTCTTGTGTTTCCTGCAGATGATATCCAGCACTTCCTCAGCGTTGATGCAATACCTTGATGGATGTGCATCAGTGCCAGTACATTTCAATGACCTTCTGTCATCCTGCTGAGAAGATATGTCATCAGACAACGCAAGATTGAGAAAGATCTCTCTGCTGTGCTGGTTGTTACGAAAATGCGTACAACAGCTGACAAGACTCTAGTATTTGGCAGCGCCGTTACTCTTTAATAAGTTCCTACCTTTCGTCCATTTTTCGCTAAATTCGTAGCTCTTCCTCCACAGCTACAAAACAAGGGAGATCATCTTTGTATGATTCAGCACTTTGCACAACATGGTGTATACCACTATCAGTAAAGTTTTTCGATAGCAATTTTTGTAGATGTCTGATTCTTTGTAGCTGAGTTGTAGGGAGTCTTAATGACATTTAATTTAACAAATCATCGAGAAAATATATGAACACTGACAGACAGTAATGCTCTTCTACAGAATGTGTCTGAAAATTGAGCCTGTTTTTCTATTCAAAGCATAGCTGTACACTGATACATACACGGAGTGCTACCTGTAAGCCTTTCCGAACGTTCTCCGTCGATTAGTAATAGTGTCCACTTATTTATATATTCAATTGGCTTTCAGCCGCGGCTTCGTTCGAGTATCTACTTTACTGATACCGAATAGTCGACAGATAATGGTTGAAGTGATCGCTACAGCAAAAATTTATTAATACCAGTATTGCTGGCCCCTGTTTTGATCATAACCAAGGTAGCATCTTCCTGCATGTCGGACTGAAGATGACGTAGTAAAACTCTGAAAATGGTGCGCAAATAAAATAAGTTTGGAAACTAGACTGCTGAAAGATATTTAATTTGACATCCTGTATCGGACAGACGAGTCCCGCAACCATTTCATAAAGATGGACATACAGAGACACATCACTCATGTGTTCAGCCATCCAAAGACGCTCATAGTGGCGAACATTTCATAGAAACCGCCATTTCTCGTCATACATACACCTTTCATCGGTTATAATGCATGAAGGTGGGGAGCGGTAGGAGGGGATGCTTCATCCCTCTTGGTGGAGGGGGAGGGAGATAGGGAGGCAATTTTATATCACGTGACCACAATCAATAACTGATCAATAACTTATAATTGCTTAAGGCTTGTGGAGGGTTCCCCTTGGTGACTTTAATCAGTTGCCGTTTGTTCCTTTGGTTTCTCGGTGTGTGTGTGTGTGTGGGATGGGGGGGGGGGGGGGGGAGAAGGGTCACCAAGGACCCCAAGTGCGTAACTTGACGTCCGGATGTGTAACCTGACACCGGAGGTGATAAAATCGTTATCTGTTTCACCACTGGTAAGCTTCTAAGGTGTACTGACAATCATTCTTCCCCATGCGGCATTCTTGAGTGGACCAGGGAAGGGGGGATCAGTTAGTGGTACCAGATTACCCTCCACCACACACCGTTAGGTGGCTGGCCGAGTATTGATGTGGATGTAGATGTAGCTTTCCTCCAATGTTTTGGAGAAGCACAACAGTATTATTCCTTGAGTTGTCTTGCAGGGAGCCACAGGGCCTGACTTTAGGTCACATATGATACTGATGGAGGGAACTCTGACGGCACACCGGTACGTCACATGGCAATGTATCTTTGATGTGTGTACGAGATACTGAGGTACCCCCATGGCCAGCAAGAACCCCAAAAATTTCCCCGATAGAACATTTGTGGTGCCGCAGGAGAGGGTAAAATGGTTTTATGTACCCCTTCCCAACAACATCAGTGCATACATTCAGACCACAGCGCCTGCAACGACATGTTGATAGGTAGGTTCATACTGCCAAGCCCGTTGTAAATTTTACTAGATATTGTCATCACTGAAAAAAAAAATAAATGGAAGAACACATACCGTCCCAACCATTGAAGTTTCATCTCGTTTCACCTCCCTTTTGGGTGCTTCACTGTTTTTGGTCACAGAGTGTAAATATCGCATTTTTATTTTTCATCTACCTAAGTTTTTGTGTTTTTCATCTTCATGAGTACATTGCAATTCATTCTTAGGAGCCTCACAGAGAATTCATTGAACCATTCACACTCAAGCCACAAAGGAATTACAGTACTGGCCATTACAATTGCTACACCAAGAAGAAATGCAGATGATAAACGGGTATTCATTGGAAAATATATTACACTAGGACCAACATGTGATAACATTTTCACGCAGTTTGGGTTCATAGATCCCGAGAAATCAGTACCCAGAACAACTATCTCTGGCCGTAATAACGGCCTTGATACGCCTGGACATAGAGTCAAAGAGAGCTTGGATGGCGCGTACAGGTGCAGCTGCCCATGCACCTTCAACGCGATACCACAGTTCATCAAGAGTGGTGACTGGCGTACTTTGACGAGCCAGTTGCTCGGCCACCATTGACCAGACGTTTTCAATTGGTCAGAGATCAGGAGAATGACCACGGCAGCACTCGAACATTTTCTGTATCCAGAAAGGCCCGTACAGGACCTGCAACATGCGGTCGAACATTATCCTACTGAAATGTAGGGTTTCGCAAGGATCGAATGAAGGGTAGAGCCTTAGGTCGTAACACATCTGAAATGTAACGTCCACTGTTCAAAGTGCCGTCAATGCGAACAAGAGGTGACGGAGACGTGTAACCAATGACATCCCATACCATCACACCGAGTGATACGTCAGTATGGCGATGACGAATACACGCTTCCAATGTGCGTTCACCAAGATGTCGCCAAACACGGATACGACCATCATGATGCTGTAAACAGAACCTGGATTCATCCGAAAAAATGAAGTTTTGCCATTCGTGCACCCAGGTTCGTCGTTGAGTACACCATCGCAGGTGGTCCTGTCTGTGATGCAGCGTCAAGGGTAACCGCAGCCACGAACTCCGAGATGGTAATCCATGCTGCTGCAAACGTCGTCAAACTGTTCGTGCATATGGATGTTGTCTTGCAAACGTCCCCATCTGTTGACTCAGGGATCGAGACGTGGGTGCACGATCCGTTACAGCCATGCGGATAAGAAGCCTGTCATCTCGACTGCTAGTGATACGAGGCCGTTGGAAACCAGCACGGCATTCCGTATTACCCTCCTGAACCCGCCGATTCCATATTCTGCTAACAGTCATTGGATCTCGACCAACGCGAGCAGCAATGTCGCGATACGATAAACCGAAATCGCGATAGGCTACAATCCGACATTTATCAAAGTTGGAAACGTGATAGTGCGCATTTCTCCTCCTTACACGAGGCATCACAACAACGTTTCATCAGACAACTCTGGTCAACTGCTGTTTGTGTATGAGAAATCGATTGGAAACTTTCATGCCAGCACGTTGTAGGTGTCGCCACTGGCGCCAACCTTGTGTGAATGCTCTGAGAAGCTAATCATTTGCATGTCACAGCATCTTCTTCCTGTCGGTTAAATTTCGCATCTGTAGCATGTCATCTTCATGGTGTAGAAATTTTAATGGCCAGTAGTGTACATGTAGCTGCTATTGGATATGATTCACATCAATAGAGAAAGTTGAAAATTTGTACCGAACTGGGATTCCAGCCCGGGTCTCCTGCTTACTAACCAGATGATGTGACTGCTACACCATCTGAACACTGTGGTCATCGCAACTGCACGGACCAGCCTAGCACGCCTCCCGGCAGACGTAAATACTCAACTTACCTCACACTACTGATGTAGTTCCCTTGCGCATTATCCTGATAACGCGCGGCGTTTTGCTGATTCCCCTAATGTACATCTACATTGAAGGGATCATTAGCCAGTCTCGCCTTAATTATACATGTGGTTTCTATTTTTTCAGTCATGTCCGAAACAACGACACCGCATATATACTTTCACACATTTTCTCTACTTTTTCACTAACAGCGTGCGGGAAAAACGAACACTTTTAAATCTTTCGGTACGTACTGATTTCTCTTATTTTATTACAATGACCATTTCTCCCTCTGTAGGTGGGTGTCAGCAAAATATTTTCGCATTCGTAGGGGAACGTCAGAGACTGAAATATCGTGAAAAAATCTCGCCGTTACGGAAAACGCCTGTGTTTTAATGACTGCCACCGCAACTCGCGTATCATATCCGTGACACTCTCTCCCCTATATCGTGGTAACACAAAACTTTTCCCATGTCCTCCGTCAGTTCTATCTGGTAAGGATCCCACACCGATCCCTCACCGCGATGCTCCAAAGACGATGGACAAGCATTGTGTAGGCAGTCTCTTTAATAGACCTGTTGCATTTTCTAAGTGTTCTGCCAATAAATCTCAGTGTTTTGTTTGCCTTTTCCACCACATTTTCTTTGTGACCGTTCAAATTCAGGAGGTTCGTAATTGTAATCCCTACGTATTTAGCTGAATTGACAACTTTTAGATCTGTCTGATTTATATTGTAACCGATATTTGGCGGATTCCTTTTTAGTACGCGTGTGGATGACTTCACCATTTTCGTTATTTTGACTCAATTGATACTTTACGCGCCAAACGGGTAATGCGTCTAAGTCATTTTGCAATAGGCTCTGATCTTTTAATGACATTACTAGCCGGTAAATGACAGCATCATTTGCAGAACAATTTAAGAGGGCCACTCAGATTGTCTACTAAACTGTTTTTACAGAACAGCAACAGTACAAGGGCTAAAACACTTTCTTGCGGAATGTCGTACATTATTTCCGCTTTAATCGACGAGTTACCGTCAGTTACTACGAACTGTGACCTTTCCGATAGCGTGATTTCCCTAAATCACTGCAGGCAAATGCCGGGATGGTTCCTCTGAAAGGGCACGGCCGACTTCCTTCCCCATCCTTCCCTAATCCGATGCGGCCGATGACCACGCTGTCTGGTCTCCTTCCCCAAACAACCAACAACAACCAACTTTCCGATGGCGAATCACGGGTCAGGTCATACAACTGAAACGATACTCCACTTGGACGCAATTTGATTACAAGCCGCATGTGAGGAACGGTATAAAAAGCATTTCTGAAATCTAGAGATATGGAATCAGTTTAAGCCCCTCTGTCGTTATCACTCATTACTTTGTGCGAATAAAGATATGTTTGTTTCTTACAAGAACGATATCTTCTGAATCTGTGCTGATCGTGTGGCAACAGACCGTTTTCCTCGAGGTAATTCATAATGTTCGAACACAGTATATGTTCCAAAATCCCACTGCAAATCGATGTAAGAGATATGGGTCTGTAATTCATCGGATTACTTCTACATCGTTTTTTGAGCATTGGTAGGACCTGTGCAACTTTCCATTCTTTAGGTACGGACGTTTACTTGAGCCAGCGGCTGTATATGACTGTTAAGTACTCAGCTATTATATCACCAATCGCTGAAAGAAATCTAATTGGTGTACAGTCTGAACGGAGGACTTGCCTTTATTGAGTGATTTAAGCTGCTTCGCTTCACCGAGGATGTTTGCGGCTAAGTAGCTCACGATGGCAGCTGTTCTTGATTCGTATTCTGGACTATGTAATTCATCTTCTTTGATGAAGGAATTTCAGAAAACCGTATTTAGTAGCTCCGCTTTACTGGCTCTCTCAACGGTAATATCACCACCGCTGCCGTGCAGTCAAAGTATTGATTGTTTCTTCCCGCTGATGTACTTTACATACGACCAGAATCTCTTTGGATTTGCTGCTAGACTTCGAGAGAGAGTTTAGTTGTGGAAACTAATAGGAGTATCTCCCATTGAAGTTCGCACTAAATTTCGAGCTTCTGTAAGACTTCGGTAATTTTGAGTGCTTTATGTTCTTTTGAATTTCCATGGCATAGAATTTAGAGACGTGCGTTGGGTATTACTATGAGAGACAAGGACAGAAATCCTGTAAACGGATCACGGAACGAAGTTGACAGGGCTACGTAATTATGACCACAACAAAAATAAAATGGATGAGGGCAAAACCTGCAGCGGTGGGGATGGGAGGTACGTGGACCAAGACTGCAAGATGACAACAAATAAGGAAAGAATGAGAAGACAATCCAGTCGGATGTTGGCACACGACGTTACAAAACAATCAGAGGCAGCATGGCTGCGTGCGGCTGAAGACTGTGATTTGCAGAGGACTCTGGAGGAGACATTTGTCCATCACAGGATGTGATACGCCTGACGGTGGTGATGAATGTGATGCTGGCTATAGTGGTGATGATGACAGTATATGTGTACCAGTCCTTGAAGTAAAACGTTTGGCAAGTCGCAAAGAAGTGCTATTTTATTTGGTAAGAGTGTCGCTCGTGAAAAGCAAAGGTTTGAGTTGACTCTCACTTTGACGACTCGTTTTAGCGCGTTAAGATTTCCTGGATAGCTATTTAGCGCAATTTTTTTTAGGAAAAACGTTGTAAGTTCCAAAAAACTAAGTATGCGAGTGTCATCACTGTTTGCAGCTCAGCTGACTATTAACAAAGATGGCCTCTACTGATTTTGGCTCACTTCGCGGAATGTCGAATATTTTTCAGCTACTGATAATGATCACTTAAAAGGCTGTCAAGTGTATGAATAAAACAACTTTAAAGCGGTCTCTTTCATTTAGATGTAATGCTGTGTCATACTTATCACTCCTCGTGAAAAACATGCAGATAAGCTGGGAATGCTAACATAAGAAATGGCATTTTCATCAGTTTCAGGTAGCTTGGACGATTGGATGCTGCATTTAGTCAGTTACTACCACAGTACTGGCTCTGTAATGACTGGTTACACCAATCAAAATTTTCCAGCATTAATCTAACCGTATCCTTCTAGGTCTATCACGAAAACGTCTGCGAAAATTCTGATTATCCTTCGGTTTCCAAGATGTTTGTTTGTTAGGGGACAGGGTCAAAAGATCGTAATTCCCGTTTACACAGTAACATAAAACAACACAGTGAGCTGGACGACATGATAAGAGATCTACAATTTCTTAAATTCCTAGAAGAACATTTGACATCTTGACAAACCCATCAGAATGTTCTTTGAGCCACTCCTGTTCTAAATTGTTGTCACTAACAACTAGTGCAACGCTCGGGAAGTGTACACACGACATTTCTGACAGTTGCTTTGTCCACAAAGGCAGTTTTCTCATGAATGCCAAAATAATGTCAAACACTTAGCTAATTACCTTATTTCTTCCTTGCAAATCCACATTCAAGCTATTCGGATGCTTGGTTACGTAAGTTAAAAACTCAAGATCTAAAGTCTACTGAGTGTCGTCCAATTCTTTCACCGGCTTTCCTTTCGCATCCATGAATCACGCTATATCTTTACGTAAATTAAAAAATGGTTCTAAAACAACACCTCAACTCAACCAGCGTACTTCACAAAAATTTGGAACATCGCTGTATTCACACTCGAGATCTGCCAGGAACGATTTGAATTGCCTGTATCCCAAACCGTGTGATCTGATAATGTTAACTGTTTGTATGACTATGTCCATGACGCCAACTAGTTTGGAACAATTTGCTAGCAAATCAACTCGGCGAAGAACCCAATCTGTTGCTGGTAGTTCATGCTGGACACCGACGACTTTCAGCTTTTTTCATATCAAAGCAACGACACCACACCTATGACCAATCATCGCAGGAGCCCCATCTCTTGCAATCGACGAAAGTTTTTCCCAACACAGCTCATATTTCTCTATTATATGTTCTACACACGAAAATACGTTGTCGGCCGTTGTTGTGTAAAGCATTGAAACTAAATCGAGGAGTTCCTCAGTAACATTGAACTGAGCATCAACTTCTCGCAAAAAGACTGCAAGTTGAGCAACATCACATACATCAGTACTTTCGTCCAATGCTAATGAAAAGAAAACCAAATCTTTGATCATGTTTCTCAATTGAGCTTCCACATCGTGTGCCATTTCTTCAATGCGCCTTCAAACCGTTCTCCTTGAAAGAGGAACTGTTTCAAAAACAGCAAGACTTGCTGGGTACAAAATTGTTGCGGCAGCAACAAAAAATTTTAAATTCTCCATTGTCGAAGGACCGTTCTGTTTTATCTATTTTAAAAGCTACATGATAGCTTACTGTCATCGCTACATCGTTGTAGATGATGAGGTTTTCGTCCTGTAAATACATACAGGAGAAGGTACAAGTGACGGAAAATGCATATATTATTAATAACAGTAACAATGTGAATCAATGTTGTAGTGTGCGTACTGTAAGACCTTCGGTACACACACTATCAGATTATTTGACTTGTCGCTTTAACGAAGTAGGCGAGTGTCAGCAATATGTCTCGTGGTCTTATCGTGGCGTGTTTATCTTCTGCCGTTAGATCCGACGATAGAAATGCCCCTTGCACGCTTAGAGTAGCAGATTGACGGTGATCAACTTTAAACAGAACTTGATTAATTTTCACACACGTTTATTAAAATAATAGCAAGCATAAAAATTACCTAACTTGGTTCTGGATGCTATTTACAATTTACAGTCTGAAGTTCCTTTGGTATTGGTACGTTAATCTTATTCTCACATGTATCTCTGATACTTGACAAAAGAGAATTATACATTGATCTTCATGGCTATGTACAGGAATATGGTAATCTTATTAGGCTCAGACTGAAACTTGACTGTACACTGGTACAGACTAATGCAGACTGGTACAGACTGGTGCAGACAAATGCAGACTGACTAATGGGAGGTCTGTACACTCGTTATAATACCTCGCGCATTCATGTATCACTGCACGAGTGTGATCTGTGAGGAGAAAAGGTTCTACGTTAGCAGCAATCGCACTGGCTGCGTTACATATTAATATGCGGATCGCCAGAAGCAGAATTTGGTCCGTCTCGATGGCAGCGCCATCTTGTAGAGCGGAGACGGACGAGCGCTGTGCGCTGCGCCTTCGCTGTTGTGCTTAGCGGGGCGTGCTCTAGTGGGAAAGTTGTTTACTACGCGGAACTATGTACACAACAAATGTCATAATTGTCTACATGTATATGTATGCCTTTCTCCTTTTTCTGCTTCAGTTCGATAAGTTTGGCTTTTCTTTCTTCATTATTCAAACCGACTATATCCTTCTCATGAAGCGGTTGATAATGTGGCTTCACAGTGTGCATCCTCCATGAGGACAATGTTGCATGGGAAATCAAACAATGAGGTCTGATTTGCGTTCCAACAAAAAATTACTCTTCTTCCCACTGTGGATTAGTGAGCTTGGGTTCAAAGGACTTTCGACTCAACGATTTTAACTCCTCCTCAGCCATTTTCCACCCACTAGTTCTGTTCTATCACAAATACTGAACACAGCATCTACACAGACAATAGAAACGATGGGTAGTAAACTGACCGAGTGTCTCCATGCGGTGCAGTAAAGTGTGTGGCTAGGTGAGTAGATGGTGGGGGTGCTGCTGGCTGGCAGAGTGGGGAAGAGCTGCGGACAGACCTTGCAGGCATGTGCGAGCACCTGCGCTAGCGAAACGGTATTGGCCCAGCCCTGAGTTGGACCTACCAGAGCTCTGTCAAATTCTTCTCGCAGTACCATATCTCCATTTCATCTTCATCTACGTCCATTTGCCAATGTATAACATTGCCTTCAAGTTCATTTCTCTTGTATAGACCCTGTAAATACTCCTTCCACCTTTCACCTTTCCCTTCTCAGGTTAAAACAGGTTTTCCTTCTCAGCTCTTGATATTCATGTTGCTGCTTCTATTTCCCCCAAAGGCCTGTTTAATTTTCTTGTAGGCGGTATCCATCTTTCCCCTAGTGAAATCTGCTTGTAAATCCTTACATTTGCTCTCTAGCCATTCCTGCTTAGCCATTTTGCACTTCCTATCAATCTCATTTATGAACATTTATATTCCCTTTCACCTGCTTCATTTGCTGCATTTTTATATTTTTTTCTTTCATTAGTTAAATTTTATATCTCCTGTGTTATCCAAGGATTTCTATTGGGCTTTGTCTTTTCACCTATTTGATCCTCTGCTGCCTCCACTATATCATCTCTTAAAGCTACCCATCCGTCTTCTACTGTATTCCTTTCCCCTGTTCCAGTCAACCACTGCTTGATAATCCCTTGAAACTCTCAACAATCTCTGGTTCATTCAACTCATCCGTCATATCTCAGTAATTGCCTACCTTTTTCAAATTTTTGCAGTTTCAGTCTAAAGATCATAAGCAATTAATTTGGTCATAGTCCATATCCGCCCTTTAAAATATCTTACATTTTAAAATCTGATTCCTGATAGTTAAATTATGCTCTGGGCAAAATTCTACCAGGTGGCTTCCTCTTTCGTTCCTTTCCCTCAGTCCTTATCCATTTACAGTTTTTCCTTCTCTTCTTTTTCCAGCTATGAAATGCCAATCCTCTATCACTATTAAATTTTCGTCTCTCTTAACTATCTGAATAATTTCTTTTATCTCATCATACATTTCCTCAATCTCTTCATCAACTGCGGAGCTAGTCGACATATAAACTTGTACTTCTGTGGTAGGCATGGGCTTCATGGCTATCTCGGCTATGATAATGCATTCACTGTACTGTTCACAGTACCTTAGCCATATTCATATTTTCTTCTTAATTATTAAACCCACTCCTACATTACGCCCACTGGATTTTGTATTTATAAACATGTATTCACCTGGCCAGAAGTCCTGTTCCTCGTGCCAACGAACTTTACTAATTGCTACTTTATCTTACTTCAATCTATTCATTTCCCGATTAAGGCATTTAACTTGACCTACTCCGATCTGTAGAACATCATCTTCCTGAATAGTTCCTGCCCGAAGATCAGAATGGGGTATTATTTTATCTCCAGAATATTTTATCCACTAGGACGACGTCATTATTTAACCATACTGTAGAGTTGCATGCCTTCGGGAAAAATTATGGCTGTATGAGGTGCATTCAAATTCTAAGGCCTCCGATTTTTTTTTCTCCGGACTGGAAAGAGATAGAAACATGCGCATTGTTTTAAAATGAGGCGGTGTTCATTGTCAATACGTGCCAGAGATGGCAGCAGCGTACGGCAGATGGAATTTCACCGCCAGCCGCGAGAATGAGAACTGTTTTAAATACTTAAAATGGCGACGTTTTCCTTACTTGAACAGCGTGCAATCATTCGTTTTCTGAATTTGCGTGGTGTGAAACCAATTGAAATTCATCGACAGTTGAAGGAGACATGTGGTAATGGAGTTATGGATGTGTCGAAAGTGCGTTCGTGGGTGCGACAGTTTAATTAAGGCAGAACATTGTGTGACAACAAACAGAAACAACCTCGGGCTCGCACAAGCCGGTCTGACGACATGATCGAGAAAGTGGAGAGAATTGTTTTGGGGGATCGCCGAATGACTGTTGAACAGATCGCCTCCAGAGTTGGCATTTCTGTGGTTTCTGTGCACACAATCCTGCAAGACGACCTGAAAATGCGAAAAGTGTCATCCAGGTTCGTGCCACGAATGCTGACGGACGACCACATGGCTGCATGAAAGGGACTTTCTTTTCGTCGGTTGTGACAATGGATGAGACGTGGATGCCATTTTGCAATCCAGAAACAAAGCGCCAGTCAGCTCAATGGAAGCACACAGATTCACCGCCACAAAAAATATTTCGGGTAACCGCCAGTGGTGAAAATATGATGGTGTCCATGTTCTGGGACAGCGAGGGCGTAATCCTTACCCATTGCGTTCCAAAGGGCACTACGGTAACAGGTGCATCCTACGAAAATGTTTTGAAGAACAAATTCCTCCCCGCACTGCAACAAAAACGTCCGGGAAGGGCTGCGCGTGTGCTGTTTCACCAAGACAACGCACCCGAACATCGAGCTAATGTTACGCAATAGTTTCTTCGTGATAACAACTTTGAAGTGATTCCTCATGCTCCCTACGCACCTGACCTTGCTCTTAGTAACTTTTGGATTCTTCCAACAATGATAGACACTCTCTGTGGCAGCACATTCACCAGCTGTGCTGCTATTGCGTCAGCGATTTTCCAGTGGTCAAAACAGACTTTTTTTTTTTTTTTTTTTTTTTTTTTTTTTTTGCTCATCAGTCTACTGACTGGTTTGATGCGGCCCGCCACGAATTCCTTTCCTGTGCTAACCTCTTCATCTCAGAGTAGCACTTGCAACCTACGTCCTCAATTATTTGCTTGACGAATTCCAATCTCTGTCTTCCTCTACAGTTTTTGCCCTCTACAGCTCACTCTAGTACCATGGAAGTCATTCCCTCATGTCTTAGCAGATGTCCTATCATCCTGTCCCTTCTCCTTATCAGTGTTTTCCACATATTCCTTTCCTCTCCGATTCTGCGTACAACCTCCTCATTCCTTACCTTATCAGTCCACCTAATTTTCAACATTCGTCTATAGCACCACATCTCAAATGCTTCGATTCTCTTCTGTTCCGGTTTTCCCACAGTCCATGTTTCACTACCACACAATGCTGTACTCCAGACGTACATCCTCAGAAATTTCTTCCTCAAATTAAGGCCGGTATTTGATACTAGTAGACTTCTCTTGGCCAGAAATGCCTTTCTTGCCATAGCGAGTCTGCTTTTGATGTCCTCCTTGCTCCGTCCGTCATTGGTTATTTTACTGCCTAGGTAGCAGAATTCCTTAACTTCAATGACTGCGTGACCATCAATCCTGATGTTGAGTTTCTCGCTGTTCTCATTTCTACTACTTCTCATTACCTTCGTCTTTCTCCGATTTACTCTCAAACCATACTGTGTACTCATTAGACTGTTCATTCTGTTCAGCAGATCATTTAATTCTTCTTCACTTTCACTCAGGATAGCAATGTCATCAGCGAATCGAATCAATGATATCCTTTCACCTTGTATTTTAATTCCACTCCTGAACCTTTCATTTATTTTCATCATTGCTTCCTAGATGTACAGATTGAAGAGTAGGGGCGAAAGGCTACAGCCTTGTCTTACTCCCTTCTTAATACGAGCACTTCGTTCTTGATCGTCCACTCTTATTATTCCCTCTTGGTTGTTGTACATATTGTATATGACCCGTCTCTCCCTATAGCTTACCCCTACTTTTTTCAGTATCTCGAACAGCTTGCACCATTTTATATTGTCGAACGCTTTTTCCAGGTCGACAAATCCTATGAACATGTCTTGATTTTTCTTTAGCCTTGCTTCCATTATTAGCCGTAAGGTCAGAATTGCCTCTCTCGTGCCTTTACTTTTCCTAAAGCCAAATTGATCGTCACCTAACGCATTCTCAATTTTCTTTTCCATTCTTCTGTATATTATTCTTGTAAGCAGCTTCGATGCATGAGATGTTAAGCTGACTGTGCGATAATTCTCGCACTTGTCAGCTCTTGCCGCCTTCGGAATTGTGTGGATGATGCTTTTCCGAAAGTCAGATGGTATGTCGCCAGACTCATATATTCTACACACCAACGTGAATAGTCGTTTTGTTGCCACTTCCCCGAATGATTTTAGAAATTCTGATGGAATGTTATCTATCCCTTCTGCCTTATTTGACCGTAAGTCCTCCAAAGCTCTTTTAAATTCCGATTCTAATACTGGATCTCCTATCTCTTCTTAATCGACTCCTGTTTCTTCTTCTATCACATCAGACAAATCTTCACCCTCATAGAGGCTTTCAATGTATTCTTTCCACCTATCTGCTCTCTCCTCTGCATTTAACAGTGGAATTCCCGTTGCACTCTTAATGTTACGACCCTTGGTTTTAATGTCAGCAAAGGTTGTTTTCACTTTCCTGTATGCCGAGTCTGTCCTTCCGACAATCATATCTTTTTCGATGTCTTCACATTTTTCCTGCAGCCATTTCGTCTTAGCTTCCCTGCACTTCCTATTTATTTAATTCCTCAGCGACTTGTATTTCTGTATTCTTGATTTCCCCGGAACATGTTTGTACTTCCTCCTTTCATCAATTAACTGAAGTATTTCCTCTGTTACCCATGGTTTCTTCGCAGCTACCTTCTTTGTACCTGTGTTTTCCTTCCCAACTTCTGTGATGGCCCTTTTTAGAGACGTCCATTCCTCTTCAACTGTGTTGCCTACTGCACTATTCCTTATTGCTGTATCTATAGCATTAGAGAACTTCAAACGTATCTCGTCATTCCTTAGAACTTCCATATCCTACTTCTTTGCGTATTGATTCTTCCTGACTAATGTCTTGAACTTCAGCCTACTATTCACCACTAAAGAAGCCTTCGCCGCTGCCATGGAATCATGGCGTCAGCGTTGTGAAAAATGTGTACGTCTGCAGGGCGATTACGTCGAGAAGTAACGCCAGTTTCATCGATCTTGGGTGAGTAGTTAATTAGAAAAAAAATCGGAGGCCTTAGAACTTGAATGCACCTCGCAGTTTCCCCTTGCTTTCAGCCATTCGCAATATCAGCAGAACAAGGCCATTAAGATTGATGTTACAAAGCCAGATCAGTCAATCGTCTGGACTGTTGCAGATACAAGTTCTGGGAAGACTGCTGCCCCTCGACTGAGAAGATGGTCCAACTGATACATGACCAACGGTATTTGCTCCAACGGCGGGGTACAGAAGTATCCTTCTGCTGGGTGTCTGGTCATGTCGGCATATGGGGCAATGAACAAGCCGATCGGGCTGCCAAGGAGGCCTGCAGAGAGCAGGTCTAGCCAATAGTTGTACGAGTATATGGGAACGATAGGTGATAATGACAGGACAGGGAGCTATCATTGAAGTGCAGGGGAGTAACCACCTGTCGGTCTACAAGTGAATAGCTGGTGGGAGGAACATAAGGATGAGTAATAATGTTAGTGACCCACTGTCCCACTGCCCATTGTGCTCACATTCCTCTGTCCCATATGGGCAGCGAAGGGCTGGCAGCAGCACAATCTGCCGCTCTTCAGCAGAATGACATTATAAATATAAAGAGGAAACGATCCATATAAAAGGCGATAAAAAGAGGGATAAAAAGAGAGAACATAATAGGGGGAGACAATGGGGGTTAAAATAGACGCTGATAAAGAGACGTTAATTGTGGGACAGTTAAAAGTTTATATAAAGATTAAAAACACAGTGGGTGATGTGTGTAGCACATAAAATACACTGAAGTCAGATACACAAGTTAAAAGGTGGCCACACTATTAAAACACACCAGAATGATGACACATTAAAAACCACTGCATGAGACAGAGCACACCTGATGAAGAGCTAAAACTGTTGGGGGCTGGGGGACCTGCCAAAGAAGGCGAGAAATGAGAGGATGGAAAAGAGGGGAGAGGAGGGGGCAGTGAGGGAGGTAGGGCTGGAAGGGGTGGGATGAAAATAAAGAGGGTCAAGGGGCACGCCAAAGGCAAGAGACAGATGGGATGGGAGAGGGAGTGGGAAGGCACGTAAGGAGGGAATGTAATGCTAAGGGGCGCACTGGAGAGGGAGAGGATGTAGGAGTGAGAAAAAACCTCTCAGGGCAAGGAAAAAGAAGTGGAGAGGAAGCCCCAAGGAGGGGGAGGGGGAAATTGGGTTACAGTTAGTAGCAGGGGTAGATTTCAGGGAGAAGCTCATAATCTGGGAGGGGTAGACACTGGAAGGCACGTTGCTAAAGGAGGTGGAGGGCGTGGAGATGGAGAGAGGGCAGGACACAATGGTAAAGGTAGTGGATAGATAGAAGACACAAATGGGTGGGGAGGATGAAGCACAGGGTTGGATGTGTTTCAGGAAAAGTTGTGGGAAAGGGGTGGGGTTGTAGAGGATCTGTGTGGAGGACAGGAGGTGAATATGAAAAGCGAGGTGTAGTGCATGGTGTTCGAGGATTTGGAGGGCTCTATAGAGTCTGGGTGGGGCAGAAATATAGGCAATGCTGCCAAAACAAAGGATGGGATGCATCAAGGCTATGCAAGTGAGAAGGATGGTGGGATGGTGCAATCTCCATGTCCAACCAGACAGGAGTTTCTGGAGGGGGAGTCTATTGTGGGCTTTGTGTTGAATCGTAAGGAGATGGAGAATCCAGGTGAGGTGATGGTCGAGGGTGAGGCCAAGGTATTTCAGGGTAGGAATGAGATGGATATGATGACCATAAATGGTAAGGTAAAAATTGTGGAGCTGAAAGGAGGGGGCGGAACAACCTATTATGATTGCCTGGGTCTTGGAAGGGCTGACACAAAGGAGCCGCTGGTTGATGAGTCTGAAGGCTAGGTTTGGACTGTTGAAGGGTAGGATAGAAGGCCTTTAAAGCAGTCTCATCAGCAAATTGGAGGAGATGAACACAGGCATGAGGGGTTTGGGCATATTTGCAGTATACAGGAGATAGAGGAGAGGGGAAAGGATGGAGCCTTTGGGCATGCTCACAGTATGGTAGAACGTACAGGAGTTGGTATTGTGAATATTGAAATAGGAAGGACGATAGGAAAGGAAGGAAGTAACGAGACAGACGAAACTGATGGGAAGGGTGTAAGTCTGGAGTTTAAACAGGAGCCTGGGGTGCCATACATGGTCATAGACGTTCTGGAGGTCAAGGAAAACAAAGATAGCAGAACCATGGAAGTTAAGTTGGAGAAAAGATTACTGGTAAGGTTAAGGACTTGGTCGTCAGCTGAGAAGGAGGTCCGGAAGCCACAATGGGTAAGGGGAAGGAGGTGGTGCCGGTTAAGATGGTGATGAATACATTGGGATGGACTCAAAAACATTACTGAACATGGAGGTGATGCAGGTGGGATGATAGGAAGAGGCGTCAGAGGGGGGGTTTGTTGCATGTAGGGAACAGCAGGACGTGGGAAGTCTTCCACAGTTCAGGGCAAAAGCTGTCAGAGAGGATGACACTATACAAAGTAGCAAGGACAGCCCGGAAGGAGGGAGATTCTTTGACATGGCTGTAGGGACACCATCACGACCAGCGGCAGTTTTTCTTTTGGAGTGGAGTATTAGTCAGATGTCGTGAACTGTAATGGGAGCATTTAAATCTGAGGGGGTAACTGATCTAAGTACTGGAAAATAGGGCGAGTGGCTAGATGGTGGTGTTGGAGCGTTCAAGGATTGTGGGCAAAATGAAGTAATTATAGTTAGGATGGTCAGGAACCGAGAAGATCTCAGAGAGGTGGGAAGCAAAACGGTTAGCCTTACTGATGTTGTCAGTGAAGGGGCAGTCACTTGGGAGAAGGGAGTATTTCTGGGTGGGATGGTTGCCAGTAAAGTGATGGAAGCAAGACCAGTACTTGGAGGAGCTGAGAGGGATGCTGAAGTTGAGTTTTGTACATGTCTGGCACCAGTCCTGGCGTTTATTTGATGTTGTGGACCTGTTGTTGTAATTTCCGGTGGTGCAGAAGTGTATGCTGGTCACAGGTGTGGAGGAAGGATGGGTGGAGCCTACGGGATTCGCACAGAATAAGGATGGCCTGTCGAGAATAGGGCAGTGAGGGAGGATAAGTTTGGTAGGAACATGGGCCTCCATGACATCAGTGATGGTCTTCTGGGAGCAGATCGATGCATGAGTTATCCAGTGAGATGGTAAAAGGTAAGTAGGTGGCTTTTGACTCGTGAGTCAATGGATTCCCTGTAGGCATCCCAGTCAGCTTGGTGGTAATCATGGACAGACTGCTGAGGGGCAGTAGGGTGGGGGGCAGGAAGTGGGCAAATGGGCTGAGGAGATGGTAAGAAGGACAGAGAGGTGGTCGCTACCAACTGGGTCAAGGACCAAGGAGGTTGGGGGGAGCGAGTACAACATCTGGGGTGGAGTGACTTTTGGGATGGGTGTGCTGTGGGAGGTGGGCGAGGTCACTATGGACAGCAGCGAGGAACTGATGCTACTGCTGAAGGATGGCAGGGTCGCTGTTGTGGATGTTGAGGTATGCGGCAATCACACAAGTGGAGAAGGTGCGATCAACATGGGAGATGAATGCTTAAGAGAGAGGAGCTGTGGAACAGGCATAGATACTGGCACAGGTGAGGGATAAAAGACGCTGAGGATGAGGTGTCAGGTCGGGTCACTGAGCTGTGGTCATGGCTGTACAGGTATATGTTTGAGGTGGCCAATGCTGACCTAACCTTGCGCTAGGGGAAGGGGATTGCCTGTGCCATGAAAGAGGTAGGGAAAGGTATGGACAACATAGTGAGGTTGGGGGAAAGTATCATTAAGGATGAAGGAGTCGACCTGGTGCTGGGACAGGGTATACATGAAGAGGTATTTGTTGCTGTGGAGGGAGCGAATGTTTAGGTATAGGAAACAGAGCTCCTGTTCCAACATTATTTGGGAATAAAACACACTTACACCTATTTACGAATCATAATTCGCATCCTAGCCCACAGAAATATGGGAAATACACTCCTGGAAATGGAAAAAAGAACACATTGACACCGGTGTGTCAGATCCACCATACTTGCTCCGGACACTGCGAGAGGGCTGTACAAGCAATGATCACACGCACGGCACAGCGGACACTCCAGGAACCGCGGTGTTGGCCGTCGAATGGCGCTAGCTGCGCAGCATTTGTGCACCGCCGCCGCCAGTGTCAGCCAGTTTGCCGTGGCATACGGAGCTCCATAGCAGTCTTTAACACTGGTAGCATGCCGCGACAGCGTGGACGTGAACCGTATGTGAAGTTGACAGACTTTGAGCAAGGGCGTATAGTGGGCATGCGGGAGGCCGGGTGGACGTACCGCCGAATTGCTCAACACGTGGGGCGTGAGGTCTCCACAGTACATCGATGTTGTCGCCGGTGGTCGGCGGAAGGTGCACGTGCCCATCGACCTGGGACCGGACCGCAGCGACGCACGGATGCACGCCAAGACCGTAGGATCCTACGCAGTGCCGTAGGGGACCGCACCGCCACTTCCCAGAAAATTAGGGACACTGTTGCTCCTGGGGTATCGGCGAGGACCATTCGTAACCGTATCCATGAAGCTGGGCTACGGTCCCGTACACCGTTAGGCCGTCTTCCGCTCACGCCCCAACATCGTGCAGCCCGCCTCCAGTGGTGTCGCGACAGGCGTGAATGGAGGGACGAATGGAGACGTGTCGTCTTCAGCGATGAGAGTCGCTTCTGCCTTGGTGCCAATGATGGTCGTATGCGTGTTTGGCGCCGTGCAGGTGAGCGCCACAATCAGGACTGCATACAACCGAGGCACACAGGGCCAACACCCGGCATCATGGTGTGAGGAGCGATCTCCTACACTGGCTGTACACCTCTGGTGATCGTCGAGGGGACACTGAATAGTGCACGTTACATCCAAACCGTCATCGAACCCATCGTTCTACCATTCCTAGACCGGCAAGGGAACTTGCTGTTCCAACAGGACAATGCACGTCCGCATGTATCCCGTGCCACCCAACGTGCTCTAGAAGGTGTAAGTCAACTACCCTGGCCAGCAAGGTCTCCGGATCTGTCCCCCATTGAGCATGTTTGGGACTGGATGAAGCGTCGTCTCACGCGGTCTGCACGTCCAGCACGGGCGCTGGTCCAACTGAGGCGCCAGGTGGAAATGGCATGGCAAGCCGTTCCACAGGACTACATCCAGCATCTCTACGATCGTCTCCATGGGAGAATAGCAGCCTGCATTGCTGCGAAAGGTGGATATACACTGTACTAGTGCCGACATTGTGCATGCTCTGCTGCCTGTGTCTATGTGCCTGTGGTTCTGTCAGTGTGATCATGTGATGTATCTGACCCCAGGAATGTGTCAATAAAGTTTCCCCTTCCTGGGACAATGAATTCACGGTGTTCTTATTTCAATTTCCAGGAGTGTATGTCGTACGATATTTTTATGAGTGTGGTGCTGATTATCTTGCCTGACCACAGCGATTCAAGAAGAAAAAAAAATTCCAGTCACCTCCAGTCAAGTCCAGCGCCATCTAGCGAGGGTATTGTGTACCTGAAGAGCTCGCCATCCGAGAAACTGCCTTAAGCCTTAACTTCCGATCGCCTGACCCCCTACGGCCACTCCAGCCACTGACCATAGCAGTCCCGCACGCCTTGGACTGCCTGCAGTTTCACTACTGAGATAGACTCCTTAGTTTACAAAATTCAGAACAGGGAAATTGTTCTGTCAACACACCTCAAATTTTTTCATGCAAAATGTCGATTCCTCCCTTTTATGGTTCAAATGGCTCTGAGC
Source organism: Schistocerca gregaria (assembly GCF_023897955.1). Classification (NCBI taxonomy): domain Eukaryota; kingdom Metazoa; phylum Arthropoda; class Insecta; order Orthoptera; family Acrididae; genus Schistocerca; species Schistocerca gregaria. Next base: position 739,390,547 of record NC_064921.1, read on the forward strand.
ACTATGGGACTTGACATCTGAAGTCATCAGTCCCCTAGAACCTAGAACTATTTAAACCTAACTAACCTAAGGACACATCACACATATCCATGCCCGAGGTAGGATTCGAACCTGCGACCGTAGTGGTCGCGCAGTTCCAGATTGAAGCGCCTAGAACTGCTCGGCCACTACGGCCGGCCCTCCATTTTATACAAGATAGTTTCGAAGATAGATGAAATGACCATACACATGTTTTCACATCGTTAAAGTATCGTTACTTATCGTGAAAATCCTGTACAATAGTAGGGGATAGGCTACATTTCCTCAAAGTATTCTCTCACTAAGTAGAAGAATCTGTTCTTATCAGCTTAATACCTGCCACGTCCTGCATCACAGGACTAAAATATTAAAATCATTTTTGGTTCATGACGGAGTGCTAAGAATATGCCATAACTCTGTCACAGAATGCCTCTCCACAGCGAACTCTCTTAAAGTAAACAAATGTCCGCCATATATGAAGTCTCGCATGGTCAACAACACAGAGAAGTTGTAAATATCAGGTTGATGCTACGTACCGCAGTATAAATTCGCCAATATAGCTAATTTTTTGTACGATGACCATCTCTCCCTGTGTAAATGGGGAGGTTGAAATTTCGTTAAAAGATCTTGCTGCAAAGAGAAATCGTCTGAATACCGCTACAGCTTTTGGATCATATCCGTGGTGCTCTGCCCTCCCTTTCACCCGCCCGACGGCACGTCATGGATATCAAACTGATAGGCTAATTAATGAAATTGATCGTGAGAATCCCTTTGAATAGGGAGTATTTTTTTTCCTGCAGCTGGATTCCACTCGCCAGGTAACCGTTACAATCGGTTCTATGACAACTCTGGGGACTTCCGTCAGGCTTTGTTGCCACCTCCTCCGCTACCAAGATGGATGGTAACTGTCATCAAATAAATGAAGACACCCATCGCTGACTACCTTCCGGCTCTAGATTGTCTTGTCATTCTGTTGGAAGTAAGTCACCTAGAACTGTAATATACTACTCTTGAACTAATCTTGCTGAGAGCTGTCGTTCTATAGAGTCACTAGGATGTTTCACTCTCTTCTCCACCCCTGCTGCACCTCAACCACCGGTTTGCATGTGAACTGCTGCCACAGCTGCTATCTGTTCGCGAACCTCTGCCCACACACCAGGGCTGCACCGCTCCCGGCCGGCAACACACCCCTCGCTGTTCAAGACAGCTGCTAATGATTCCGGACTCGCAAAATTTCTCCTATCCATCTCAGGAGGAGGCTGACGCAGTAAGTAATAACAAAATACCAGTGTAGACTGCCACATCCCAAACGTGTACGAGTCTGCAGACCTAGGTTTCCCTCAGAGTAAAGCCCTATAGAAGCGTTCCAATTGGGTCCCACCAAAATAGCGGTCAGATGATTCGAGAACTCAAAAGGAAATCCCTGGACGGAAAAAAATGTTCTTTTCGAGGAACGCTACTGAGAAACAACATTTGAGATTACCGCAGAAGGATTCTACTGCCACCAACGTACATTTCGAGTAAGGAGCCCAAGGATAAGGCACGAGAAATTATCACTCATGGGGAGGCACACAAGTAGTCTCTTTCTCTCGTTCTATTTGCGAGTTGAATAGGAAAGCGGATGACTAGTAATGGTACAGGGTACCCTCCGCCACACACAATTCGATGACTTGAGAATTTAACATATAAAAATAAATGTAAATTTAGTCTACCTATGAAGATGTCAGTCCATCCATTTATAGGCGCAGAACACTCACGGACGCATGTTGTCTCTTATTTATCGAAAAAGCAAAAGACAGAACTTCTGCTGCTGATTATCTCTCTGTAGGAAACCTTGATATTAGCCCTTAATTTTCTGATCGCAGTCACCTATCAACTCCCCTTTCGAGAGAGTATCGATTTCCTGTGGTATTCTCACGAATCTTCAAGTCTTAGATATATAGCATTCGAATCAACCTGATTTCGATGTTAAGTGATGTCCCCCATTAAATTACAGACCCCTGCTAACTCTCTCGAAATCGCATCACGTTCCGATAGCACTGTTCGATTAGTTACAAGGCTGACAGCTAGAGAGCTATCACAGAAAAACAGCACACTAGCGTAGAGGAGAAAATTCACCACCATGCAGAGTATACGCGGACTGCACAAAGATATTCAGAAGCATAACACCTACCATTCATCGATATCAATATAAATATCAGTCTGTACATGTCCTAATCTCCTCTGACATGTTCCTATGATAACCACGTTAGAAATGCAGCAGTGTAATGGTGACCGAGGCTTTGTTGGCAGCACAGTCTCTCTCTCTCTCTCTCTCTCTCTCTCTCTCTCTCTCTCTCTCTCTCTCTCCTCGTTATTTTTGTAAAATGTAAAACAGTGTAAAACTACGGTCTATAAAGACTTCGCTGACGTTATGTGGTAGAGAACTCCAGAAGATGTACTGCATCTCTCTCTCTTTTGATATAGTGTGGAACAAATACTATCTGCCTGTTGACATCGACCATATGTGATGATCCCATTAGATATACATTATTGGTCCACAGGAGTAGGCGACCAGTCATCGAAGTTGCTTCCACAGACGTGTGGTAAAGTTTTGTCTCCTGTACTGAAAGGAGACAATATCGACTAGCAGTCACAAGGAGAGAGTTCTTGTGTTGTTGTTTCATAAGCAGTTTGATACATAGTTTTTGCTGTAACACATTGAAGCAGTGTATGACTACAGCTGTGTACACAGCCATACATTTAATTTTTCTACTATGACTTCGAGGTATGTGTCAGGTGCTAAATCACCATTAATACGCTTTGATCCATTGGCTCTTACAAAAGCTGGACATCGCATGCTGTAAAGTATACCGCTCCCACTGTACACAGATGGTTCAAATAAAAGGCAGATGATGTTTCTTACTGAAAAAAATGTGGAAGAAATCGCAACATATGGAAAGAGGAAGAGTGTGCAATATTGTGGAGCGTTTCGAAACAGCTGTCTGAGGGTGGTGACTTCTACACTTAATCTCGTCTTCCACAGTGACAGTGTAGCAGAAGTCCCGATGTTCTGTTTTGAAGAGACCAAGAGCACTGATTCCTCATATTGCTGCCATGTACACAATCACTATTTCGGTGGTGGGCATTTCCAGAAGGTGTTGCTCCTACCAAGATTCTCTGCATCCCAAAAATGTGGTGTCAGTCAGTCATAATGTGGTAATCAACAGCATACCAGTGGATGGATGGGACAGAAAAGACACCGTCGATATGGGACGATATGCTGTAATAAGGAGTACAGTGGATAGCGTGATCAATTTTAGCAATTTTACAAGTTTTTCCGTAATTTCAACGCCAACTAATGTCACAGTAGCATGCTTCCCAATTTCTGTATCATCGTTAACCACCCCTCCACTATTTTACGAGTACCATATACTAGTTTGAGGATGTAAATAGATGGCAGTGCAGTACGTCCATTCATGGTTAATTCACCGATATACATATCAAAGTATATCAAACAGCGTCCTATACCAATGGAGTTAGGTTATCTACATATATCTAGCACTTCGATCATAGTGCAGAATTTACGATTAGGATTGGACATCTTCCCCTATGTCGATGGGAGTCACAGAATATGCTCGCATTCATTGGGTAAAGTTGGAGAGTGAACGTCTCTCCACAGTGTCTTTGACCAACCCTCCCTGCAACACTGTCGTCGATTTAACTTGCGACTGACCAGAAGTCTCGTCGCGCGAAGGAACAGAGCTAGGTTAGTCCACAGCTACTGCCAGCGAAGATGGTTCCACAGCAATCTTCCTCATTCCACCCATCCAGGTGCACAAGATCTCTCCAGCTATATGCATGTCCAGGAGATTAGCACCCCTTATTGGTATATAGTGGACATGAGAGTGTTGTGGTGATATAGCAGATGGTTAAGATGAAACATCCCCCCCCCCATGAACCATAGACCTTGCCGTTGGTGGAGAGGCTTGCGTGCCTCAGCGACACAGATAGCCGTACTGTAGGTGCAACCACAACGGAGGGGTATCTGTTGAGAGGCCAAACAAACGTATTGTTCATGAAGAGAGGCAGCAGCCTTTTCAGTAGTTGCAGGGGCAACAGTCTGGATGATTGACTGATCTGGCCTTGTAACACTAAGCAAAATGGCCTTGCTGTGCTTTTATTGCGAACGGCTGAAAGCAAGGGGAAACTACGGCCATAACTTTTACCGAGAGCATGCAGCTTTACTGTATGATTAAATGATGATGGCGTCCTCTTGGGTAAAAAATTCCGGAGGTAAAATAGTCCCCCATTCGGATCTCCGGGCGGGGACTAGTCAAGAGGACGTCGTTATCAGGAGAAAGAAAACTGGCGTTCTATGGATCGGAGGGAAGAATGTCAGATCCCTTAATCGGGCAGGTAGGTTAGAAAATTTAAAAAGGGAAATGGATAGGTTAAAGTTAGATATAGTGGGAATTAGTGAAGTTCGGTGGCAGGAGGAACAAGACTTTTGGTCAGGTGACTACAGGGTTATAAACACAAAATCAAATAGGGGTAATGCAGGAGTAGGTTTAATAATGAATAGGAAAATAGGAATGCGGGTAAGCTACTACAAACAGCGTAGTGAACGCATTATTGTAGCCAAGATAGATACGAAGCCCACACCTACTACATTAGTACAAGTTTATATGCCAACTAGCTCTGCAGATGACGAAGAAATTGAAGAAATGTATGATCAAATAAAAGAAATTATTCAGATAGTGAAGGGAGACGAAAATTTAATAGTCATGGGTGACTGGAATTCGGTAGTAGGAAAAGGGAGAGAAGGAAACGTAGTAGGTGAATATGGACTGGGGCAAAGAAATGAAAGAGGAAGCCGCATGGCAGAATTTTGCACAGAGCACAACTTAATCATAGCTAACACTTGGTTCAAGAATCATAAAAGAAGACTGTATATATGGAAGAAGCCTGGAGATACTAAAAGGTATCAGATAGATTATATAATGGTAAGACAGAGATTTAGGAACCAGGTTTTAAATTGTAAGACATTTCCAGGGGCAGATGTGGACTCTGACCACCATCTATTGGTTATTAAGTGCAGATTAAAACTGAAGAAACTGCAAAAAGGTGGGAATTTAAGGAGATGGGACCTGGATAAACTGAAGGAACCAGAGGTTGTACAGAGTTTCAGTCAGAGCATAAGGGAACAATTGACAAGAATGGGGGAAATTAATACAGTAGAAGAAGAATGGGTAGCTTTGAGGGATGAAGTAGTGAAGGCAGCAGGGGATCAAGTAGGTAAAAAGACGAGGGCTAGTAGAAATCCTTGGGTAACAGAAGAAATATTGAATTTAATTGACGAAAGTAGAAAATATAATAATGCAGTAAATGAAGCAGGCAAAAAGTAATACAAACGTCTCAAAAATGAGATCGACAGGAAGTGCAAAATGGCTAAACAGGCATGGCTAGAGGACAAATGTAAAGATGTAGAGGCTTATCTCACTAGGGGTAAGATAGATACTGCCTACAGGAAAATTAAAGACCTTTGGAGAAAGTAGAACCACTTGTATGAATATCAAGGGCTCAGATGGAAACCCAGTTCTAAGCAATGAAGGGAAAGCAGAAAGGTGGAAGGAGTATATAGAGGGTCTATACAAGGGCGATGTGCTTGAGGGCAATGTTATAGAAATGGAAGAGTATGTAGATGAAGATGAAATGGGAGATATCATACTGCGTGAAGAGTTTGATAGAGCACTGAAAGACCTAAGTCGAAACAAGGCCCCAGGAGTAGACAACATTCCATTAGAACTACCGACAGCCTTAGGAGAGCCAGTCCTGACAAAACTCTACCATCTGGTGAGCAAGATGTATGAGACAGGCGAAATACCCTCAGACTTCAAGAATAATATAATAATTCTAATTCCAAAGAAAGCAGGCGCTGACAGATGTGAAAATTACCGAACTATCAGTTTAATAAGTCACGGCTGCAAAATACTAACGCGAATTCTACACAGACGAATGGAAAAACTGGTACAAGAGGACCTCGGGGAAGATCAGTTTGGATTCCGTAGAAATGTTGGAACACGTGAGGCAATACTAACCTTACGACTTATCTTAGAAGAACGATTAAGGAAAGGCAAACCTACTTTTCTAGCATTTGTAGACTTGGAGATAGCTTTTGACAATGTTGACTGGAATACTCTCTTTCAAATTCTGAAGGTGGCAGGGGAAAAATATAGGGAGCGAAAGGCTATTTACAATTTGTACAGAAACCAAATGGCAGTCATAAGAGTCGGGAGGCATGAAAGGGAAGCGGTGGTTGGGAAAGGAGTGAGACAGGGCTGTAGCCTCTCCCCGATGTTATTCAATCTGTATATTGAGCAAGCAGTGAAAGAAACAAAAGAAAAATTCAGAGTAGGTATTGAAATCCATGGAGAAGAAATAAAAACTTTGAGGTTCGCCGATGACATTGTAATTCTGTCACAGACAGCAAAGGACTTGGAAGAGCAGTTGAACGGAATGGATAGTGTCTTGAAAAGAGGATATAAGATGAACATCAACAAAAGCAAAACAAGGATCATGGAATGTAGTAGAATTAAGTGGGGTGATGCTGAGGGAATTAGATTAGGAAATGAGACACTTAAAGTAGTAAAGGAGTTTTGCTATTTGGGGAGCAAAATAACTGAAGATGGTCGAAGTAGAGAGGATATAAAATGTAGACTGGTAATGGCAAGGAAAGCGTTTCTGAAGAAGAGAAATTTGTTAACATCAAGTATAGATTTAAGTGTCAGGAAGTCGTTTCTGAAAGTATTTGTATATAGTGTAGCTATGTATGGAAGTGAAACATGGACGAGAAATACTTTGGACAAGAAGAGAATAGAAGCTTTCGAAATGTGGTGCTACAGAAGAATGTTGAAGATTAGGTGGGTAGATCACATAACTAATGAGCAGGTATTGAATAGAATTGGGGAGAAGAGGAGTTTGTGGCACAACTTGACTAGAAGAAGGGATGGGTTGGTAGGGCATGTTCTGAGGCATCAAGGGATCACCAATTTAGTATTGGAGGTCAGAGTGGAGGGTAAAAATCGTAGAGGGAGACCAAGAGATGAATACACTAAGCAGATTCAGAAGGATGTAGGCTGCGGTACGTACTGGGAGATGAAAAAGCTTGCACAGGATAGAGTAGTATGGTGAGCTGCATCAAACCAGTCTCAGGACAAGACCACAACAACAAACAACAAGAAGAAACATGTCGTTTATGCATGATGGAGCTCCAGACAGACGGAGTTTGAGATATTTTACGTAAATCAAGCGTGCTATCAATTCTAATGTATTTTTCTAGTTCTTGGGGTCAGTACTTACTGGCAAGAGAGAAATGATCATAGAACATAAAAACACGCACTCCTCAGGCTAGACGGTTCTCCATTTAAACATGCTATAATGTTAAAGCCACGTGGTTTCCGAAATATTACTGATGCAGAGTGAAAAGTTTTTAATACTCTGATGAAGGACAAACATGTGTAGCATTTGACATACACCCACCCTGCAAGTTTAATATCCAACTCATTATGGTGGCAAACTCTTAACCTAACCTAGCCTAACCTAACCTTAAGATCATAAAACTACAGTACTTCCTTCTACACCAAACAAAAACATATATTCCTTGTGATACATGCACAATATACTTTCTGGAGGAGCATAGCACCCAATACACACATCCGATTATGGTTCAGAATTTAGGACATGTTCGCATCAGTCCTATAAAATGATCGCCAGCAATGGGAAACGCACCTTATGAGGAACAGACTAATGCATAGCAGCAGCATCTGATTAGTGAAATTACACACCATGCTGCAAAGAGGACAACTGTCAAGCAAATGAAAAAGCACCTTATAAGACAAGAGCTGTGCGGTTTCCGACCTATTAACCATTTGCAGTGCACCATTGTTAGTATTCCAATGTAATAAATTATTTCCACCGCATGACATACATTCTCCCTGTAAGTTTCTCTCCGATAAACTATGACGACAAAATATAAGGTAATAAAACTAGTACCTTGCACACCAAAGACATCATCGATCTTTTGTAATACAAACACTACATAGGTTTCCAGAGGTGTGTGATGCCTGCTGTTTACAAAGATCAAGTCCGATTACGGTTCGGAAAATATGATATGTACACAAGGTTTACCATAAAATGATGGTCGGAAGCTGAAAATGCATACAAAGAAACAGTGACATCTTATGAGGAAATAAATATCACGATCAGTAAAACGTGCGGGTGGTGTGGTCTTAGCGGTAGGCTGGCGACGTGGGTGTCCAGTCCGTCCCTTATCGTAGGGCCTTCTAGCTTAACACGGTTCTGCTCTCGGCTTCTGTTCTCGTTTCTCCCCTCGCAACTGCGTCTGCCTCACAGTGGGAAGGTATGACATGCATTTAGGCATTCTTGTGTTAGTCTGTGGTATTCCATTTGCTCACTCGTTACTCGTATTACTTTGGTTAATTTAATGTCACGATTTATTCAGAGCTATGTGACATACTACTGGATTTGCTTATCATGTCTGGGTTTTCATGGAAGGTGTTTGATTTGCCTGACACCTTATAGTATTGGTATCGTTTTGCAGTCAGTTTCAAATTCCGCTTCTCTCCATTTTCTCAATAGCGTTCCTCGAAAAGAACGTCGCGACCCTACAGGGATTCCCATACGATTTCCTGAAAGATCTCGATGATACTTCCATGTTGTTCGAACCTACAAGTAACAAATTTAGCATCCCGCTTTCGAATTGCTTCGATGTCTTCCCTCACTCTGACCTAGTACGGATCCCAAACACTCGAGCAACACTGTACAACGTGTCGCACCAGCGTCGTATGTGCGGTTTTCTGTTCAGGCGAATCATACTTTTCTAAAATTCTTCCAATAAACTGAAGTCGACCATTCGCCTTCCTTACTACAATCCCCACATGTTCGCTCCATCTCATACTGCTTTGCTACGTTACGCCTAGATATCTAATCGACTCGATTGTTTCAAGCAGTACACCACGAACTCCGTATTCGAAGATTATGGGTTTGATTTTTTCTCCTCATCTTCATTAACTTACATTCTTCTACATTTAGAGCTAAATCCTTTCCATCAGAACAACTAGAAATTTAGACATCTTGTCTCTCCCTATAGTCACTGAACCATAACACCTTCCTATACACCACAACATCATCAGTAAACAGACACATATTACTCCTCACCCTGGGCGTCAGATTCTGTTTGTATATGGAGAATAACAGCTGTCCTATCACCCTTCGCTGGGCCACTCGTGAAGATACCCTTGTCTCTGATGAACACTCGCCATCAAGGACAATGCACCGGGACTCGCTACTTAAGAAGCCTTCTAACCTGGGAACGTATTCCGTATTTTCATAGCTTCGTTAACAGTCCGCAGTGCGGCACTGTGTCAAATGTTGTTCTGAAATCTGCTTCTCTCCTTTCTTCCATTCGTCGTCTGCCACTGTGGTCGCGATGGGTCGACGTACACCGTAGCAAATGAGGTTTAGTACCATGAATTGTGGACAAGAGACCGCTAGTGTCCCTTAGCACAGCACAGTCAACAAATATCGTTGTCACATACATGACTCACAAAGCTGCTCTTTACACATCCATTCGTTTTGTTCGCACACAGACTAAGTTGCAGATCGTTCAGAGCCAAGAGAGACAATATAAATGTGTTTAGAGATCGTTTCAGTTAGGATATCTCTCATCTAACAAAACTTCCTGTCTAGCGCAGTCAAAATAAATAACACTGTTAGGAATAATTTCAGATCTAAGATGTTGACATTGTGGACATTCAAATACAGTTCCTTGTCGTCGCTGGATTCTATGGAGGTGAAACCTTTGCCTATCATCGACGTATCTCTTATCTGATATATCTCAGTCCCGTCGCCAAGCATAAATAATTCAGCAGTTTAGGCAGACTTAACTCATAACATCGACACTCGCTGGATTCATTCCATTGACCACCTTAGCATTTTAGGTTGGCATGACACCACTTCATATTGATAACAACATATCTCGTTTGAAGAAACAGTAATTTCAAAGTGTTGAATAGAGTATAGGCTCTTGTGAATAGTATCAATAGACGGTTTGGTCTCGTCAATGAGATCGTCACTTACGTTCGACGTCAACGTGCGATAGCTATTCACAGACGGCAGGTGGCAGCAATGGTGCTGGAAGGTACATAAAGCGCGTCGTGGGTGGGGGGATGCGGATAACTGTGCAGTCGTTGTCGTAATGAGTAAACGGGGCGATTTATCTGACGCTGTCCAAAAACGGCATCGAGGCAACTGTGGCGCACACGGGCAGTAAATTACAGGGATGAACAACGCCACCGAAGATGTGTACGGGCGAACAGACTTACAACTGGTGAGCAACTGACCGACTAGGTGAACCACGGGGCTACCAACAGTGTCTCCTTAACGTCCGTTCAGTGAACGTTGGTGCGTATGGCAGAGCAAATACCCTGCAACAAACGTCGGAACGGTCCAGGCCGGACGAGGGAACGTTTTGGTCTACGGAATGTTTTCGCAGCATTCCTTTGGTGGTGTCGTCAGTCTGGAAGGCACAATGGATGAACACAAGCATGTGTCTATCCTGTGGTAGTATAACCACCCCCACATGCAGTTTGCTATTCTTCGACACTATGTCATCTATCACCAGAACAATGCAACAATGTGTCTACGATATTCGAAGAGCGCCAGTATTACTTTACCGTACTCCCCTGGCCCCTAATTGAAGCCCATTCGAGAATCTGTTGTGCCACCTCGATCAGGTTGTTCGCGCCATGGATTTTCAGCCGAGAAAGCTAGTGTGGCCGGTCATGGCAATGGAGTCGGCATGGCTCCACTTAGCTGTCGGCTCCTTCCACAGCTTCACTGGCTTTCCTCCTGCCCGTCTCGTGCTGCAAAAAGTGGTTTTCACAGGTGGTCACATAAATGTGACTGGACAATTTAACATGCAGGCATCTGGACCAACCTGTCTCCAGAGTAGAATGTAGTCACTTCGATTGGCCAGTTCCTGTTAACGCTCAAAGTACTTCTGTAACGTGATACTGCTTGCTGACACTTTTAATTGTTCACCCCCAAAGAGTATTAAGAAACTCCAGACATCAAGTGGGAACGTCCCACATTTACAGCAGCCGTGTCGGCCCACGCCATCTCATTTTAGCCGGCCTAGGGAAACTTGGCCCTTTGTCTCGATGCAGAACAACAGCCCCAGTCCAGGGCAAATCTGGTAACCAGTGCTGCCGTTCACAGTAGCGGCCAGCACTTGACGACGGGTACGGCCCGGAAACGATACGTTACAAACGGGTGTGCGGGATTCAACAGAAGTATCGTCGTGACGATGTTCTAGAAGCCTCGACAGCCAAAAACTCCTTGTCATCCTCTACCCTGCAATGAAATGTGCCATGTTTACAAAAACAGATAAAATTTCCATTGACAACTTCCTAAGAGACCTTACAAACTAATAATGTAAGTTCAGACCGGATGTGGCTTAAATTCAAAGAAATTTTGATATGATCGTATGGCATTCATGGCCGAGAGTCTCCACCTGGGGAAGTTCGGCCGCTGAGTTGCAAGTGGTTTCAGTTGATGCCATATTGGGCGACGTGTGCCGATAATGATGAAACGATGATGAGGACAACACAACAGTCAGACCCCGACCGGAGAAAATCTCTGAGCCGGCCGAAAGAAATAGTATCTGTGGCAGTTGAGAGATGTATATCAAATAAATTAATAAAAGATCGTACTGGCCCCCAATTGTACGCAAGACTGGTCAGAATACTGTTGAAAAAGCAAGGAAAAAGCATGCCAAATTAAAGAGAACGGAAAATCTGCAAGACTGGCTGTCTTTCACTGAATCTCGAAATTCAGCACGGAGTTCAGTGCATGGTGCTTTTAATAGCTTCCACAACGAAGTCTGTTTCGAAATCTGGCAGAAAATCTACAGGGAGTCTCGTCATGTGTAAAGTATACCAGCTGTAGAACAAAATCAATATCTTCACCGCGTGATTCCAATGGTAATATTGCCGATGACAATGCCACTAAAGAGGAGCTGCTGACCACAGTTTACCGAAATCTGTTCCCCAAATATGACAAAGTAAATATTCCAGAATTCGAATCAAGAACGGCTGCCAAGACGATTAACTTACAAATAGATGTCATCGGTGTAGCGAAGCAGCTTAAATCAGATTGTATACCAATCACATGATAAATCTGTAATCAGATTGTTTGCCGGTTAGGTTTTTTTCAGAGTATGCAGACACAATAGCTCCATACTTAGCAATCAAATAGGTATAGCCGCTCGCTGGACGAAAGATTCGTAATTAACGACCAGAAACTTCCACAGGTCACACCACTACTCAAGAAAGGAAATACTGGTATGTGTAATCCGATTAATTACAGATCCATAACGCTGACGTTAATTTTCAGTAAGATTTTGGAATATATATTACGTTCGAACATTATGAAATACCTCGAAGAAAGAGGCCTGTTGACACGGAGAACAAATTCAGAAAATACTGGTTTTCTGCAACACAACTGGCTCTTTGTTCTCACGAGGTAATGAGCGCTACGCACAAGGGAGCTCAAATGAGCAAATTAGTTCCATATTATTAGCTTCCCAGCAGGCTTTTGATACAATGCCCCTCAAGCGGCTTCTAATCAAATTGCGCATCTGTGAAGTATCGTTTCAGTCGTGCGACTGGAATCTTCATTTCCTGTCAGAAGGTTTACGGATCGTAGTAATTGACAGAAAGTTATCGAGTTAAACCAAAGTTCCTCATGTAAGTGTTATAGGCTCTCTGCCACAGATACTTAGGTAAACGTTTTAGGGGACGGTCTGAGCAGCTCTCTCAGATTATTTGCAGATTACGCCGTCATTTACCGTCTAGTTAAATCAACAAAAGATGAAAATAAACTGCAAGATGACTTACATCCGATATCTCTATGGTGCAAAAAGTGAAAATTGACTCAAAACAACGAAACGTGAGGTCGTTCACACGAGAGTTAAAAGGAATCCGTTAAATTTCGATCTGGCACAAATCTAAAGGCCGCCAATTCAGCTAAATACCTAGAAATTAAAACTACGAACAAATTAAATTGGAACGATCTCATAGGTAATGTTCTGGGGAAGGCAAACCAAAACTGTGTTCTGTTGGCAGAATAAATAGAAGATGCAACAAGTCTGCTAAACAGACTGTCTATACTACATCTGTCCACCCTCTGCTAGAGAACTGCTATACAGTTTGGGATCCTTCTGCGCTAGAATTGACGGAGTACATCGAAAAAGTCCAGAGGAATCAAGCTCATTTTGTATTATCGTGAAATACGGAAAAGACGGTCACGGATATACTACGCGAAATGCTGTGGGAATCACTACAAAAAGGCGTTTTTCGTTGCGGCGAGATATCTTAATGAAATTACAGTCAGCAGCTTTCTCTTCTGAATGCTAAAACACTTTATTGGCTCCTGTCTACAGGGGAAGAAACGACCATGGTAATAAAATAAGAGATCTCTGAGCTTGAACGGAAAGATTTAAGTGTTCGTTTTTCCCACGCACTGTTGTGAAGAATCCTCTACCAGGCACCTGAGTGTGCATTGCAGAATAGTCATGTATATGTAGATGTAGATATATTGACTCTCAAAGTTTTAACTCATACACACTACTTTTGTGAATAACTGGAGCGTACGGTAGCATATAACATCAATTACTGACACAAAATTATTCGACAAAAAAATTTTCCTACATGATTCTTCATTTCATAAAAGCTTGTTTCTAGTCATACCATTTATACAGTAATGTTCATTAAGGTGATATGAGGCGGAATGGAGAATGGGTTCGAACCCTGCACGACACTACATGTGCATCTGCAGGACCCTGTTATCTAACGAAATGAATTTTAATTACTGGTTATAATTTTCAGTTCCTGAATTTTACCTGGAAAGGCGAATGGTGTAAACTTTAATAAATAACCAAAAAATGGCTTTAGAGAAATGAGATCAGGAGGACTTATTTTCTTGTTTGGAGCGAGAAATGCAGTCCCAACGTTGGTGAAAGTATTTCTGATATAACTTGTGAAGTTCGTATTGCGAGATCTACCAGATTTTTTGTAAATCGATCGATGAACTATAACTACTTTATTTCGAAATGCGTTACTTAGATACGCTGCTACAGCATGAGAGAAGATTGCCGCGTTCTTTTTGCTGAGCACTTGTTATCACTTTGCGATGGAAGATCAATTACGCTATACGTGGAAAGCGTGGGCGAGATTTGTGGAGTACTTTGGCCCGCCGTATCAGCCACGTGCCTACCAGATTTATCAGCCAGTAATGGAGGCAGCTGAATACTTTGCTGTGAGCGCCGTAAGAAACCAGAACTAATGGATCTCTCACTACTTCACAACTCTTTGAGATAGAAGCTTGATGTCAATTAACACGTGTTCGGATCTCGTAACGCTATCACAGCCGTCATGATACAGATATGACGTGTAATTTTACATATGCTCACTCGTGGCTGAGCGTGAAATACAATGGTTTCCTTGAATCAATGAGAGAATCACAAAATTCTTCTTAAAGTGAAGAAGAAGCAAATCACGTATGTTTTCACTACACCAGGCAGCTCCTCTGTGTATAAGGTGATATGTTTTTATGTAGGCATTCAGACCTCCACATGTTTTCATGTGCGACAGACTGTGTACATGTAATCGCATCCTCATGAGGGTGCAGTAAGATTATTTCATCGCACTGGATGGCATGCCTCAGTGACGAAGCGTTTAGCTCTTGTACCAGTAACTTCAACACATCGCACTGACTCCTATCTAGCGCTTATCCTGTTTAATACGGGGTTCGCCTTTTTCAGGATTTAGCAAATTTTATTGTATTATCGAACGCTGTGCCGAAGTCCACATCACACTTGTCAACGTAGCCATGGGAGGGAAGTCGAGTGCGCCATCAGTCTGTGAATCGTGTAGACTTCGTTATCGTCTTTTGTTCTTTCTGAGGCGGAGTTTCGGCACCGGACCAGCATTTGCAAAATCAGCATGAGAAAACGCCAAATAATCACCCTCAGGCAACTGGTATACTATGCTATCGTTTATCCATCGCGCGGATTCATCCCAGGTTTTGATTCATCTCCGTGTCTCACGAACTGATCGCAAAGGATATAACAATTCTGAGTTAATAATGGGCATCAAAAACGATTCAGGGATTAGTGAACACAGAGTTGTAGTAGTGAGATTCAATATTGTAATCCCCAAATCCTCGAAAAATAAGCGAAAGATACACATATTCAAAAAAAGCACATAAAAATTCACTTGACGCCTTCCTAAGAGACAATCTCCACTCATTCCAAATTAATAATATAAGTGTAGACCAGATGTGGCTTAAATTCAAAGACATAGTATCGGTAGCAATTGATAGATTTATACCAACTAAATTAACAAGTGACGGTGCTGATCCTCCTTGGTACACGCGTTGTAACACTGTTGCAGAAACAACGAAACAAACATGCCAAATTTAAACAGAAGCAAAATCCCTAAGATTGGCGATCTTTTACAGAAGTTCGAAATTTAGCGCGGACTTCAATGCTAGATGCCTATAACAATTTCCAAACGAAACTTTGTCTCGAAACCTGGCAGAAAATCCAAAGAGATTCTGGTTGTATGTGAAGTATGTTAGCGGCAACAAACAATCAGTGCCTTCTCTGAGTGACAGCAATGGAGATACTATCGAAGACAGTGCTGCTAACGCAGAGTTAGTAAACACAGCCTCCCGAAATGCCTTCGCAAAAGAAGACGAAGTAAATATTTCAGAATTCGAATCGAGAACAGCTACCAACATGAGTAACGTAGAAGTAAATTATCCTCGGAGTAGTGAAGCAACTTAAAGCACCTAATAAAAGCAAGTCTTCTGGACCAGACTGTATACCAATTAGGTTCCTTTAGGAGTATGCTGATGCATTAGCTCCATACCTAACAATCATATACAACCTTACGCTAGACAAAAGAACCGTACCTAAAGACTGGAAAGTTGCACAGGTCACATCAATATATTCAAGAAAGGTAGTAGGAGTAATCGACTAAATTACAGGCCCATATCGTTAACGTCGATATGCAGCAGAATTTTAGAACATATATTGTGTTCGAACATTATGAAATAGCTCGAAGAAAACGGCCTATTGACAGACAGTCAACATGGGTTTAGGAAACATCGTTAATATGAAACACAACTAGCTCTTTATTCGCATGAGGTTTTGAGTGCTATTGACAAGGGATTTCAGATAGATTCCGTATTTCTGGATTTCCGGAAGGCTCTTGACACTGTACGACACAAGCGGCTCGTAGTGAAATTGCGTGCTTATGAAATATCGTCTCAGTTATGTGACTGGATTTGTGATTTCCTGTCAGAGAGGTCACAGTTCGTATTAATTGACGTAGTATCGAGTAAAACAGAAGTGATTTCTGGCGTTCCCCAACGTAGTGTTATAGGCCCTTTGCTATTCGTTATCTATATAAACGATTTTGGAGATAATCTGACCAGCCGGTTTCGGTGTTTGCAGATGGCGCTGTCGTTTATCGACTAATAAAGTCATCAGAATATGAAAACAAACTGAAAACGATTTAGAAGAAATATCTGAATGGTGCAGTGGCAGTTGTCCTCAAACAGCGAAACTTTGAGGTCATCCACATGAGTGCAAAAAGGAACTCGTTTAACTTCGGTTACACGATAAATCAGTCTAATGTAAAAGTCGTAAATTAAACTAAATACCTAGGTATTACAATTACGAACAACTTAAATTGGAAGGAACACATAGAAATGTTGTGGGGAAGGCTAACCAAAGACTGCGATTTATTGGCAGGACACTTAGAAAATGTAACAGACCTACTAAGGAGACTGCCTACTCTACGCTTGTCCGTCCTCTTTTAGACTACTGCTGCGCGGTGTGGGATCATTACCAGATAGGACTGACGGAGTACATCGAAAAAGTTCAAAGAAAGGCAGCATGTTTTGTATTATCGCGAAATATGAGAGAGAGTGTCACAGAAATGATACAGTATTTGGGCTGGGAATCATTAAAAGAAAGGCGTTATTCGTTGTGACAGAATCTTCTCACAAAATTCCAATCACCAACTTTCTCCTCTGAATGCGAAAATACTTTGTTGACACCGAACTACATAGGCAGGAACGATCACCACGATAAAATAAGGGAAATCTGAGCTCTGCGCGCTATGCGAGATTTGAATAATAGAGCATTGTGAAGGTGGTTCGAAGAACCCTCTACCAGGCACTTGAATATGATTTGCAGAGTATCCACGTAGACGTAGATGTGAACTCTACATTTAATAATATAAAATGACTGTCCTCACAGTACAAGCTGCCCCCACAAGCGACTCTTCCCAACATCGGGTCGTCCTGTCCTCACACTGATTGAGGCAAATTTTAAAACAAAGGTCTATAACTATATGATCAACACACCAGCAATTTTTACGAATAATGTATCTTGACTAGGAGCCACGGGTACACCTATCAGCTTTCAACATTGTTGGTCCTAATGATGCGACTTCTGGTCCCGAAAGCGGTTGTGCATCAATAAAACGAAAGTTAGTGGATCACGTTCGTGAGCCAGAAGTGATGGTCGCTATAACGAAGCAACCAGTTTGCTGTATAGCATTTTGGTCTGCCTTACCGAACTTTTGTGCTTTAGAACACTGCTCGGTGTGCTAGTTGCATCCAGATTAGGGAGCGTCCAGCTGAAGGTAGGTCGTCGAGCAAATCCCAGTGAGCAGTGTCAGCGATGGCCGCAGAACACAACGAAGTAGCGGAAGTTTGAGAAGAGCACTTAACTCTAGATGTCTCACGTCGAGTGAAGTGAGAGTTGAGTTAAAGCAATGGACTCGAATGTAAGAGGAATTTGGTTTCACTTCTCTTTCCAATCGACCACAGTCAGGTCTTCTGTGGTTCCCTTAAGTCGAACAAGGCGAATGCCGGGATGTTCCTTCTGAAAATAAGTGATTTCCTTTCTCACTTTTGTCAAATTAAGGGTTGTGATTCGCCTCTAATGCTTTCTTCGTCGATGGCACATTAAAAACTATGTTCTGTGATTCAATTGCATCACGTCGAAATACCGGAACAGAATGAAGAAGATAAGAAAAAATTCCAGAAATATAATCGAAAGGCCTAATTTTTTGAAAAGGGGAGATCAGTTCACTGAATTCACTAATTGCATTCTTAAAGTAATTATGAGTAGCCCTGAAACTCCGCTCATTGCCCATGGCAGAGATGTAGCTGCCTCGCCCGTAGCAGCTGAGCAATGTAATACCTGCAGTCGTCATTGCAGACGTGGCTACTCAACTTCTCCATTGTAAGTGAAGTAAGGGGGAATGGCATGAAAGGTTCGGCGTGCTGCAGACTCTTAGTGAATCGTCAATGTGTCTCGCTTATTTCTGGAGCTACAACCTGTAATGTGCTATAATGCCACACTGAAGCAATATAAACAAGGGACAATTTTGCTCTCCTCCTGTCAAACAGATTCGTGGAGCAAGTAAACAGTATCTAAACTAGGACGTTATTTTTTGATTGCACTATTGTTGCGTGATTTAATAAATAAGCAATAAGTACTGATTTTGACCATCAGATACTTCAGTATCAATTGTCCGTTTCGTTCTAGAACTCAAAGCGCGTGAAAAATGAATTTCTTATCGCAACTATAAAAAAGAAACTACCATGATATCTTCCTTCTTTTACATTCAACGTTATGAAGAAATTATAATAAGTGGTTGTAATTTAGTTAATACACTGACGGAAAAAAATCGCAGCACCAAGAAGGAGTTGTGCGACACAAACGAAAGATGATAAACGCGTTCCTGCATCTGAAAGATGATGGTTACTCAAATTTCGTGCTGGTCGCATAAGAGTGGTGGTAGTAGTGCCACTATGAGGATGCAAACCAGGTTTGCTTTAAATACGCGCTGTAACGGTCAATACGTGCTGTAACGGTCGTGAGCGTTAGATACCTTTGAAACTGGACGTGGTGAGTTGATGTTAGGCAAGAAGGCATTTAAGGCGACAAAGACGCTATTATCAGCACCACACTGACTTTGAACGAGGTCGTGTAATAGGGCTTCGAGAAGCTGGATGTTCCTTCTGCGATACTACAGAAAAACTTGGCAGGAATATAGCCACTGTACATGACCGCTGACAGTAGTGGTCACGAGAATGTACAGTCGCGAGAAGGCAGGCCTCCGGACGGTCACCGAGAGGGAAGACCATCGTGTTCGGTGTACGGCTGTGGCGCATTGTACTGCATCTTCCTGCTTACTTCCAGGACAGCTTCGAGGCACACGTCCTGTAGCGCGTATTCCACTGACCCCAAACTACCGACTTCTGCGATTTTATTGGTATCAGTTGAGAGCTCACTGAAGGGCAGGGTATAGGTCTGTTTCTGCCTCGGTGACGGTGATGGCCGTATGTTGGTTAGAAGGACGTCAGTTGAGGCCCTGCAACCAACTTGTATGCGTGTTGGACACACTGGACCTACACCTGGAGGTATAGTCTGGGGTGTGATTTCGAAAGACAGTAGGAGCAAGCTCTTAATTATCTCACGTTCCCTGACTGCAAATTTGTGCGTCAATCTGGTGATTCGCTCTGTTGTACTGCCATTCATCTGAAGCATTCCATGATCCTTTTCCAACAGGATAACGCTCGCCCAAATACCGCTGTTGTAACCCAAAATGCTCTACAGAGTGTCGACAGGTTTCCAAGTCCTGCTCCATCTCCAGATCTGTCTCCAGTCGAGCACATAGGGGACATCCTCTGACGACAACCACAGCGTCCTTCACAACCAGCATTTACTGCCCATGTGTTGGCCGACCAAATGCAACACGCATGAAACTCCATCCCACAAACTGACATCTGGCTCCTGTACAATACAATGACTGCATGTTTGCATCCTTGCAATCAACACTCTGGCGGTTACACCGGTTATAAATATACTAGTATTTCACAACTGGAGTGCCTTATCTCGCGCTTACATTAACCTCTGTTCCTCCAATATCAGTCATTTAATTACGTAATCGAGTTAAACGTATTAGCGAAATTTCATTACTCTACATTAATTATTTTTGGATGTTGCGACTTTTTTTTCGTCAGTATATAAGAATCATAGCAAAGCGAAGATACCATTACACCCACAGAGCAGTACCACATAATTACTCATCTAAAAACAGTATTATTTTGATGAAGCAACCGAAAGCTGTCATAAGAGTATATGACTTCTAGGTGTCAAAGAGGTTTCCAGTCTCTTTCTGAAGAAATAAGGTTCCTGATGGGCTCTGTTCGTCTCCAGATTTCTGTTATATTCAAGTGAGCTGCCGATCGGTGAAATCCCAGATTTTTTACTGACCGATGTTATGCTTCTGATGAGGTAGACGCACGGGACAAAGAGGTACTCGTGCTGTAGAGAGAAACAATTAAATTTCATTTATTTATTGCTGGTATACGTATATTTAGTACCTTGAAAGCGGCGCGGGGCAACCGCGTGGTCTAGGCCGCCTTGTCACGGTCCGCGTGGCTCTCGCCCCGTCGGAGGTTCGAGTCCTCCCTGGGGCATGGGTGTGTGTGTGTGTTTTGTCCTTAGCGTAAGTTCATTTAAGTTAGATTAAGTAGTTAGTAAGCTTAGGTACCGATGACCTCAGCAGTTTGATCCCATAAGACCTTACCACAAATTTCCAATTTAGTACTTTGACACTCAATCTGACCATATTTATAACAATAAATTTTAATTTATCACTGTACGCCAGCTCTATGTTCATAGACATATTCTTCCTCTAATTTTCAGTTACTACCGCAATACTATGAGCCCAATAATTTAACTATTTGCTTAATAGAGTCTCAGTTTTTTCACTGATTACTATTGCAATTTATGCCCTGAGATGTACAGTAAAAGGTACGTTAACGATAATAAGAAAATTGAGGAGAAGTGAGACACCGAAGAAGAAAAACTGCAAACAATAGTTGAAGTCGACCTGTTATACTCGTATTAATGATCAACAAAGCAAATAGACTTTGCTGTAACAAGACATACAATTCACAAACCATTTGCTGATGGCTTAATATAGGTATATTAAGTAAAACCCATGTGGAAGCAGCAGTTTGTTTACAGCGTCTTAATGTTAACATTGATTCCAAATAAAACTATAATGATCATTCGGGATGTAATCGTAGAACGGAATCCTTCAGTCTGTTCACAACTACGAAAGGAAGTTGTACTGAACACTCAGAGAAAATGGTTAAGGTACTGAGAACTTGTTGCTTAAATCGTATAGAAGCCATACTAAATGAACAATTTCTGTTATTTGTTATTGTATATCTTTTCTTTTTGACAGAACTTCTGACAGTTGCAGTAATGCCGTTTGATTCATTTGTGCTTCTTGATTTAAAAAGAGAACCATTAGGTAGTCACAAATACAGCTTTTGAATCGTTACACCAAAGAACTGTGTCAGACAGTTGCCAGACGGCGTTGTGTTGAGAATACAAGTGCGACGTTAAAATTTGCATACCATTTAAGAGAGAGATTTTTGGGAGAGTATTGGGCGACGTACGGGGAAATAAGATGTTCGCAACCCTGATATGAGTGAAATTAAAGTACAGAGAGAGAATCTCCCACTCGCGGATCCGAATGGGGGACTATTTTACGTTAGAAATATTTTATCCAAGAAGACACCATCATCACCAAGCTATACAGTAGAACGGCCTTGGCTCCAAAATGTAACAACTGTAATACCCACTTCCTTTCAGCCGTTCGCAGTGCCAACGTAGCAAGGTCAGGTTGGGTGATGTTGACTAATGTTAGTCAAGCGGCGATCGCTGTTGCTTGACCGATAATTCCCTTCCCCTAGCACGAGGTGGGGTTGCAATTGGCCACCTCAAGCATATCCCTATCCAGCCACGATCCCTGCCCGACGACCTGACTGAACACCTCATCCTCAGCATCATTTTTCTCTCCCTGACCGTCACCTTTGCCACAATCTATGTCTGTCTAGCGACAAGTGCCCTTTTCAGATGAATCGCGTATTATGATGGCTGTTTGCGAGTACGGTGTGAAACGTCTGAAAGCAAACACCCTGCAACAGTTGTTGGGGGGGGGGGGGGGGTCCAGGCCGGAGGAGGGGGAATATTATGGTCTGGGGAATGTTGTAGTCCTTCTGGAGGGCACACACTGATATCCACCTATCCCTGGGGACCTTGTCCACGACTACCCGCTGACTGTTTTTCATCGGGATGACGGCATCTTCCAGCAGGACAATGCAAGGTGTGGCAGTGTATCAGCATGGTTCGAAGAGCACCAGCATGAGTGTACTGTACCCACCCTAGCCATCAAACTCCCTGGACTATCTCGCTCGGACAGTTCGCTCCATGGATCGTCAATGGCGAAACAGTGTGCGGCCAAGGTATTGCGGCATCGCCCCACATCTCTATCGGTATCTTATGTAATCTATTCCTGCCACCCCTTACTCGGACTTTTAATAGGGGTCACATTAATTTCACTGGACTGTGTAGTTTTGACACAGGCTGCTTAGACGAGAGAAAACATAGCGAAATAGCTCGCAAATCCATGTGACGTTTTCAGTTCCATTCTGAAGTGACGTAAGAAGAACTACTCTGAAGATTTCCCGGTATGTGGCTCCAGGTACGCCTGCTTCTTGTCTATATTAATGACTGACAAGTATTCGTGCTACAAAGGCTCTCGGGGTCGTAGCAGAGGGGAGTAGCTATTTCGATAGAAGTCGGAAGAATGTGTATGACTTCCAGTCGTTACTGTTTCTGGCCCCTCTGTTTCTTTTCAACACTGTGTGCCAGTAAACTGATATTGTTTCCAAGTTAACGCTGTCCTGTGATGGTGATCATATTCAAAGGACATCCACTTCCCAGTACTCGAAACTAATGATATAGTTTAGTTCAGGGGCACATAGATGCACTGTGCACACTGCCGTCGGTTAGGTAACGATGATTAAGTTGACTGTGCCAAGAAAGCTGTGGTTAGCGACCAAGCCCGTTTGAATTTTATCGAAACTGGTAGTCCCGTCAGGTACCGTGCCAACTGTGAAAATTATATACATTCTTGTTTTCTTCAGGCTGATACTGAGTTTGTAAGTAGGCTGTGTAGGTTTTTTTATTGGTAACGCCGCCGCTACGTAGCGCTCTGTATGAAAATCACTGGCTGTGGCTGGTTGGCATTGTTGTAATACTCGCCATTGTAGTGTTGGGCAGCGGCAGCTGGATGCTAACAGCGCGTAGCGTTGTGCAGTTGGAGGTGAGCCACCAGCGGTGGTGGATGTGGGGAGAGAGATGGCGGAGTTTTGAAATTTGTAAGAATGGATGTCATGAACTGCTATATATATTATGACTATTAAAGTAAATACATTGTTTGTTCTCTATTAAAATCTTTCATTTGCTAACTATCCCTATCAGTAGTTAGTGCCTTCTGTAGTTTGAATCTTTTATTTAGCTGGCATTATTGGCGCTCGCTGTATTGCAGTAGTTTGAGTAACGAAGATTTTTGTGAGGTAAGTGATTTGTGAAACATATAGGTTAATGTTAGTCAGGGCCATTCTCTTGTAGGGATTATTGAAAGTCAGATTGCGTTGCGCTAAAAAGTATTGTGCGTCAGTTTAAGCACAGTCGTGTATAATTGTTCAAAGAGGACTTTCACATAGACCAGTCTTGTATAATTTTTCTAAGGGGACGTTTCATAAGTTAATACGTCTGCCTGTGTGGCGCGACAGGGTGCAAGTTTGCTTTCAGATATAATTTGCTTTGGTCAGTGGACGGGAGGGTGGGGGTGGGGGGTGAGGGGAGAGTTTGGGCACACCCTTGGATATCACTTTCTCCAAGTCAATAACTCAAACTGTTTGATCAAAAATAAAGTCACGAAAAATAATATTTATCACAATCCAATTGACATTCATTGAGCGCAATGTCCAGACAGTTCGCTGAAGGCTTCGATCGTAAATAAAGTGCCAAAAGAGCCTATGTATTCCGTGTATATGAGGTGCTCAGGCATTCAGGGCACCTGCCTCCTGATGATGTCATAGGTCTTCCCAAGCCGGCACGTGGGTCCTTTCCTCCTCCCTCCCCTCCCCATTAGCACCCCACCCCTCCCATCTACTTCCTTCCCTCCTCCCCTGGAAATAAGGAGAAATTGAAATTTTGGCAGGAAATTGAAAACATTGCGGAGAATTCAAATTTATTGGTGGGAATATGAAATTTTGTGTGATCACCTTGACGTCTGGAGACCAACTTACCTATAAATGTAGGCTCCCACGGCCACTGTTACAGTCAATAAAATTTTACTGCGCATATGACTGCATTATCAGTATGTAAAACTACTGACATTTCGGTCACTGGTGCAAGTGACTTTCTTTAGCGTGTTTGTGTTTATCAAAAACTCTCCGAAGAAAGCCACTTGCAACAGTGACTGAAACATCGGTAGCTTTACATACTGACATTGCGGTCACAAACCCAGAAAAATTTTATTGACACTAACTGACCGAGTTCACAACATCACCACCAGAGGGTGCTGTTGGCCATCCATCACTCCTCAAGTCCCCTCCACTCCTCCATTTGTGAGAGAGCTTCAGTTTGTGCAGAGCAATCGAACAGGACTGAAATAAGTCTTTATTACTTTGTATGGAGTGTGGTATATTGTTTATTTAAACAATTTGATTTGCCACTGACCGAGCACTAGACAGTACCTCCATCCAGTTTCCTCAGTTACCGCTAAATGTGGAGTGGAATTCTTCGCTGTTAGTTTGGCACTAGAGAGTTGTTCGAGCCAGTCTAGCCAATAGCCCTACATGGGAAATAATGATAGGACAACAAGTTATCGCTGACGTTCAGGGGACAAACTTCCTGTTGATCTACAAGCGAGTAACTGCTGCTGCTGAGAGGAACATAAGGTGGGTCATAATAATATTACAACAGCAACCTACTGTCCCACAGGACGTTTTTATTTTCTTGATTGTCATTCCATTCCCCTGCCCCAGGGGAGCGCTGGCAGTGACACAAACCGTCCCTCTTCAGTCGAGAGATGTTACATGAAGCAAAAATGACAGAAAACATATAATAAGGCGGTGAAAGGGTGGAGACAATGGGGGTTAAAAATACACTGCCATGGAGATGTTCATTGTGGGATAAAGTTAAAAAAGGTCCACATAAAGATAAAAACACAACTGAAAATGTTTGTAGCACGTAGAAGGTACTGAAATCATAAGCACAAGATGAGAGAAGGCCACAGTATTAAAATCTACTCCAAAACGACAGCACTCCAAAAACACTGCACTAGACATAGCACATGCAAAAATGATTAAAACCATGAAAGAGAAAACAGAAGGGACCTGCCAAGGGAGGGGATGCCCAGGAGGAGTGAAGAGAAGCGAGAGGGAGGGGCAGTGGGGGAGGGGAGCTGGAGAGTGTGGGATGAAGAAATGGGGTCAGATGGGGCACCAAGGGGGCAAAAGATGAGTCAGGAGGGAGGGGGAAAGCAAGCCAGGAGTGATCACAAACACTGAGAAGGGGTTCACTGGAAAGGTAGGGAGCATCGGAGGGGAAGGAGGGGAGAGGGAGCCCTGGGGAGGGAGGGAGTAAAGATGGAGTTAGAATTGATAGGAAGGGATAGGTATCAGGGCGAAGCTCACCATCTGAGAAGTGGAGGCACTGGAAGCTGCATTGGTAAAGGAGGTAGTGGGTGTGGAGATGGAGGGAGGGTGGAACACAATGGTAAAAGCATGGTAACAGGTGGTAGATAGAGAGGAGACATCAGGATGTGAGGGGGATCAAGTCTCCAGATGATGTATGGGGTTCATATGTGTTTGGGGGAAAGGAGAAGGTGTGAGAAGGGGATGAGGTTATATAGGACCCTTGATGGGACATATAAAGGGTTTGTAGCTGTGAAGGATAGTGGAAGGATGCAGTCCCCATGTCCAGCTGGACAGGAGTTTAGTAGGCAGAGCCTGCTGTGGGCTTTGTGTTGGACTATACAGAGATTGGGAGTCCAGGTGAGGTGACAGTCGAGGGTGAGGCCAAGGTATTTCAGGATAGGAGTGAGCTCGATAGGACGACCATAAATGGTAAGAGACAAAGCCTTGGGGCATGCCCACAGTGGGATAAAATGTACGGGAGTTGGTATTATGGCTAGTGACGTAGGAAAGACAATAAGGACGATGGAAGAGGCAGGAATCAACGATATGGACGAAACTGATAGGAAGGGCGCAGGTCTAGAGTTTAAAGAGAAGCCCAGAGTGCCATACATGGTCATAGGAATTCTGGAGGTCGAGGGAAACAAAGATGCGGACCGATGTGAACTACGTTGGAGGGAAATAAGATTGGTAAGGCTAAGAAGCTGGTCATCAGTGGAGAAGGAGGGCCAGAAGCCACACTGGGTATGGGGAAGTTGGTGGTGCTGCTTGAGGTGGTGATGAATACGTTGGGTAGCTCAGATGGTAGAGCACTTGGCAGTGAAAGGCAAAGATTCCGAGTTCGAGTCTCTTTCCAGCACACAGTTTTAGTCTGCCAGGAAGTTTCAAGAGTTGTAGATAGATTAAAAGCAACTGATATATTGATTTGAGCCTTCAGTTACAGACACAAGAAGCCCACTTAATCAAATTATATCAAAGAATTGAAATGAGTGACACTGCATGCATAGTCAGTTCAGTTCCTACCCGTTATTGGAGCGGCAGTCACTACTCAGTCAACAGAAGAAAACCACACAAAATAAATGCTGAAATATATGAGAAAATGGAGGTAAGCATGAAAGGTATTCTGCCAAAAGAAGCTACAGTGGCAGTATAACTTTAGTGTTGCTTGGGCAGCAGCATAGAGCACTCAAAGGTTACCTTGCAGACAAATTTCCGAGCTATCGCCATAATATCTACACCATCTAAGCAAAAGTATGTGGCCACCTACTAGCAGATATTTAAAAAGGGTGTGCTCGCCTTTTGCCTTTGTGCCGACTTGACATCTGATGGGGACGTTTTGAATTTTGTGTATGAATGTCTGTGGAGGAATGGCAGTACATTCCCCATCAAGAGCTCAAACCAGTCAGGTAGTGACGTTGGACGCTGGGATGTGGGGCGAGGTCGTAGTTATAACTTATCTTAAAGGTGTTCCATTGGACTTAGGTCAGCATTCTGGACAGGGCAGCCTATTTAAGGAATGTTATTGTCCACAAACCATTGTCTCACATAATGATGGAAATTGAAGAAATGAATTAAAATTTGTGCCATGGCTGGGACCTGAACCCGCGTCTCCTTGCTTACTAGACAGACGCTGCTTTATAACAGGTCTACTTTAACGTTTTCTTAAGCACAATAAAATGACCACAACCTAATCATGAAATACTTCTCCATAACGTAATACCATCTCATCTGTACTTCACCGTTGTCACCACACATGATGGCTGGTAACGTTCTTCAGGCATACCTCCTT
This sequence comes from Schistocerca gregaria, assembly GCF_023897955.1. Classification (NCBI taxonomy): domain Eukaryota; kingdom Metazoa; phylum Arthropoda; class Insecta; order Orthoptera; family Acrididae; genus Schistocerca; species Schistocerca gregaria. The sequence goes on from NC_064921.1 coordinate 739,418,073, forward strand.
TTCCCTTACCCTGCGCGGTTTTTCACCCTCCTACGCCCCCTCCCTTTCCTGTGCCCCCCTTCTGTGTCTCTGCGCTCTCTCCTGCCTTGCTTTCCCTCTTTATATCCCGCCCTGCTCCTCTCCTGCTTCTTGGTGCGCCCCCCGCCACCCTTTTTTTCTTTGCATCGCACCCCTTCTAGCCCCCCCCCCCCCCAATTGCACCTTCCACTCTCCTCTTTTTCCCTCTTCTCAGGTATCCCGTCCTTCGGTAGGTCACTACTAGAGGTTTTTACTTCTTTGTGTGTGCTCCAACACTTTGCAGTGGTTTTTTAAGTGTCTCTCGCTCTGTGTGGTTTTATACTGTGGCCGACTTTTAACTTATGTGTGTGGCTTCAGTGTTTTTTAAGTGCCCCGCAAATCGCCGACTATGTTATTTAACTGTATGTCGATTTTTTTAACTGTCCCGCAATGAACTTCCCCGTGTTAGTGTATACTTTAACTTCCACTATCTCCATTTACTGTGCCCATGTGGGGCAGGGGAAAAAATTCTTCAGGGATTCGCCAAACCTAAACCTTTCCATCGGATTACCACGAGGTATAGCATAATTAATCAACCCGGATTACTCGTTTCAATCATCCAGTGGTGTCGCTCTTTACACCATCTCAAACGTCGCTTAGCGTCGATTTCATGGGGGTAAGCTAAGGTAGCAATGTAAAATGCAGTCTACAGGTTGTCACTGGCAACACTGTCAAAAAGCCATTATGCATATCAGATCAGAATCTATTAGACACGCCAGCATTAGAGTCCAAGTGATGAAGCTTATTAATGACCCACTATTACCCAATATAACAAGTACCTTCAACCACTTCTTAACTGTAAGTGTTTTCCTTGAGGCCTGGAAACAGGGACTACTTAAGCCATTATCTGAAAAGGATGTTGCTACATCATCCTCTGATTATCGATATATTTACATTTTTCCTGCACTGTTCAAGGCCTTACAACATGTAGTCCACGACCAGCTAAGACGCTACCTAACTACAAACAGCGTACTAGACAAATATCAGTCAGGCTTCTGTAAACATTTCAACACATCTGCCTTAATAAAGCTAAGAGACAGCCTGAAGTTTGTACCATGGCTGCACAAGAGGCAACTATATGGTGCTTCTTATACTTCAGCAAAGCCTTTGACACTATCGACTATGATACACTGGTGTCCAATATTAAAACAACAAACGGATATTTTGCAAGGCCGCGATTATATAAACAGGTGATAGTAAAGTAGAATCAGTACAGAGAGTACAGAACGTAAAGAACTGCAACATGCATAACGGTAGGTAAAAATGTTCTTCGTTTTTCTGACTTAACGGATTTGCACACACATTCTGATCACTAATTAATGTGCTCAGTATGGGGTGTGACCACCTCTGGCAATAATACAGGCCTAACAAAGACGGGACATGCTGTGAATGATGTCATCAATCTCACGTTGAGGCAATAACGCCCATTCTTTCAGCAGAGCTGCTCACAACTCGTGGAGAGTGTTTGGTGCATGCTGATGTGATACAACCCATCGCCTCAGTCCGATCCAGACATTCTCTATGGGATACAAATCGGGAGAGCGGGTAGGCCACGTCATGAGTGTAACATCTTCCAAGAAAACATCAACCACCTCTGCTCTATGAGGTCGAGCATTATCGTCCATCACTACGAAGTCTCGGCCCACAACACCTCGCAACAAACGCACTTCATGTCTCAAGACCTCAACCAATACCTGACAGCAGTTAAACCTTGCTGATGCACCCATACAATTTCATGAAGAAGTGTTAGAGTGGTAACATAATCCCTGCCACCCCTCCCCTCCTCGATATCAGTCTCTTTCTAAAAATATTTGGGCCCCCGATCGTGTTCCAAGTTCCCTCCAGAGGTGATCCCGTCGACAGTTACTCTCCAGATCAAGTCGGGTCTCATCTGTGAAAAGTAAGTCGGCCCACTGTTCGACCGTTCAGGTGGCATGTTGATGACTTTAATTTAGACGTTCCATTCGGTGGAGAGGCCTCACAGATAGACATACAGCAAGTCTCCAATAATAAAGGTTAATCTACCGAAGCATTCTGTATACCGTTTGCCTCGATACAACATGTCCAGTGGATGCTGAAGGGTCAGATGCAAGTTGCTGTGCAGTACCGAGGCAGTATAATCGTGCTTTACAGTCAACAGGTCTCTATTTGTGATCTGACACGTGATCGTCCCTGCCCAAGCCTTTGGGATATGGTTTGGATCTCTACAAACTGTAGCCATATCCGAGAAACAACAGAACGATTCACGTTAAGCCACCGGGTCACATCAGTTTAAGAATATCTTGCTTCCATGTTTCTTATCCTCCCCCCATGAACCATGGACCTTGCCGTTGGTGGGGAGGCTTGCGTGCCTCAGCGATACAGATGGCCGTACCGTAGGTGCAACCACAACGGAGGGGTATCTGTTGAGAGGCCAGACAAACGTGTGGTTCCTGAAGAGGGGCAGCAGCCTTTTCAGTAGTTGCAGGGGCAACAGTCTGGATGATTGACTGATCTGGCCTTGCAACATTAATCAAAACGGCCTTGCTGTGCTGGTACTGCGAACGGCTGAAAGCAAGGGGAAACTACAGCCGTAATTTTTCCCGAGGACATGCAGCTTTACTGTATGATTAAATGATGATGACATCCTCTTGGGTAAAATATTCCGGAGGTAAAATAGTCCCCCATTCGGATCTCCGGGCGGGGACTACTCAGGAGGATGTCGTTATCAGGAGAAAGAAAACTGGCGTTCTACGGATCGGAGGGTGGAATGTCAGATCCCTTAATCGGGCAGGTAGGTTAGAAAATTTAAAAAGGGAAATGGATAGGTTAAAGTTAGATATAGTGGGAATTAGTGAAGTTCGAAAGTTAGATATAGTGGGAATTAGTGAAGTTCGGTGGCAGGAGGAACAAGACTTCTGGTCAGGTGATTACAGGGTTATAAACACAAAATCAAATAGGGGTAATGCAAAAGTAGGTTTAATAATGAATAGGAAAATAGGAATGCGGGTAAGCTACTACAAACAGCATAGTGAACGCATTATTGTGGCCAAGATAGATACGAAGCCCACACCTACTACAGTAGTACAAGTTTATATGCCAACTAGCTCTGCAGATGATGAAGAAATTGAAGAAATGTACGATGAAATAAAAGAAATTATTCAGATAGTGAAGGGAGACGAAAATTTAATAGTAATGGGTGACTGGAATTCGAGTGTAGGAAAGGAAACATAGTAGGTGAATATGGATTGGGGCTAAGAAATGAAAGAGGAAGCCGCCTAGTAGAATTTTGCACAGAGCACAACCTAATCATAGCTAACACTTGGTTTAAGAATCATGAAAGAAGGTTGTATACGTGGAAGAACCCTGGAGATACTAAAAGTTATCAGATAGATTATATATTGGTAAGACAGAGATTTAGGAACCAGGTTTTAAGTTGTAAGACATTTCCAGGGGCAGAGTTGGACTCTGACCACCATCTATTGGTTATGACCTCTAGATTAAAACTGAAGAAACTGCAAAAATGTGGGAAATTAAGGAGATGGGACCTGGATAAACTGAAAGAACCAGAGGTTGTACAGAGTTTCAGAGAGAGCATAAGGGAACAATTGACAGGAATAGGGGAAAGAAATACAGTAGAAGAAGAATGGGTAGCTCTGAGGGATGTAGTAGTGAAGGCAGCAGAGGATAAAGTAGGTACAAAGACGAGGGCTGCTAGAAATTCTTGGGTAACAGAAGAAATATTGAATTTAATTGATGAAAGGAGAAAATATAAAAATGCAGTAAAAGAAGCAGGCAAAAAGGAATACAAACGTCTCAAAAATGAGATCGAAAGGAAGTGCAAAATGGCTAAACAGGGATGGCTAGAGGACAAATGTAAGGATGTAGAAGCTTATCTCACTAGGGGTAAGATACATACTGCCTACAGGAAAATTAAAGAGACCTTTGGAGAGAAGAGAACCACGTGTATGAATATCAAGAGCTCAGATGGCAGCCCAGTTCTAAGCAAAGAAGGGAAGGCAGAAAGGTGGAAGGAGTATATAGAAGGTTTATACAAGGGCGATGTACTTGAGGACAATATTATGGAAATAGAAGAGGATGTAGATGAAGACGAAATGGGAGATACGATACTGCGTGAAGAGTTTGACAGAGCACTGAAAGACCTGAGTCGAAACAAGGCCCCCGGAGTAGACAACATTCCATTAGAACTACTGACGGCCTTGGGAGAGCCAGTCATGACAAAACTCTACCAGCTGGTGAGCAAGATGTATGAGACAGGCGAAATACCCTCAGACTTCAAGAAGAATATAATAATTCCAATCCCAAAGAAAGCAGGTGCTGACAGATGTGAAAATTACCGAACTATCAGTTTAATAAGCCACGGCTGCAAAATACTAACGCGAATTCTTTACAGACGAATGGAAAAACTGGTAGATTCAGACCTCGGGGAGGATCAGTTTGGATTCCGTCGAAATGTTGGAACACGTGAGGCAATACTGACCTTACGACTTATCTTAGAAGAAAGATTAAGAAAAGGCAAACCTACGTTTCTAGCATTTGTAGACTTAGAGAAAGCTTTTGACAATGTTGACTGGAATACTCTCTTTCAAATTCTAAAGGTGGCAGGGGTAAAATACAGGGAGCGAAAGGCTATTTACAATTTGTACAGAAACCAGATGGCAGTAATAAGAGTCGAGGGGCATGAAAGGGAAGCAGTGGTTGGGAAAGGAGTGAGACAGGGTTGTAGCCTCTCCCCGATGTTATTCAATCTGTATATTGAGCAAGCAGTAAAGGAAACAAAAGAAAAATTTGGAGTAGGTATTAAAATTCATGGAGACGAAGTAAAAACTTTGAGGTTCGCCGATGACATTGTAATTCTGTCAGAGACGGCAAAGGACTTGGAAGAGCAGTTGAACGGAATGGACAGTGTCTTGAAAGGAGGATATAAGCTGAACATTAACAAAAGCAAAACGAGGATAATGGAATGTAGTCAAATTAAATCGGGTGATGCTGAGGGAATTATATTAGGAAATGAGACACTTAAAGTAGTAAAGGAGTTTTGCTATTTAGGAAGTAAAATAACTGATGATGGTCGAAGTAGAGAGGATATAAAATGTAGACTGGCAATGGCAAGGAAAGCATTTCTGAAGAAGAGAAATTTGTGAAGATCGAATATAGATTTATGTATCAGGAAGTCGTTTCTGAAAGTATTTGTTTGGAGTGTAGCTATGTATGGAAGTGAAACATGGACGATAACTAGTTTGGACAAGAAGAGAATAGAAGCTTTCGAAATGTGGTGCTACAGAAGAATACTGAAGATAAGGTGGATAGATCACGTAACTAATGAGGAGGTATTGAATAGGATTGGGGAGAAGAGAAGTTTGTGGCACAACTTGACTAGAAGAAGGGATCGATTGGTAGAACATGTTTTGAGGCATCAAGGGATCACAAATTTAGCATTGGAGGGCAGCGTGGAGGGTAAAAATCGTAGAGGGAGACCGAGAGATGAGTACACTAAGCAGATTCAGAAGGATGTAGGTTGCAGTAGGTACTGGGAGATGAAGCAGCTTGCACAGGATAGAGTAGCATGGAGAGCTGCATCAAACCAGTCTCAGGACTGAAGACAACAACAACAACAACATGTTTCTTATGACCCACCAATGCAGAGAGTGTGGTTGACGTCTTCCCCATACCATACTGCACCGTCTTCGACTGTGTACACAGCGATTTTGGGTTGGTACTATGCAGTAAACACTACCCCCTTTGATAGACGTCATGATGTCGTTGTTTGTCAACCGGAATGGCATCTTCCGTACAGAACACGATCGTACGGACATCTGTTAACAGTTTGTATAATTATATCGTGAATTAGACACAGGACGGAGAAATAGTGGTTTGTTGCTTTAATTTTGGACACCAGTGAATTTTACTTGCCCGTCTTAGCAGCCTAAATTTCTCGCCAAGTGCAGTGCCGTGGTTTCGCTCATACCTAACGTCTCGCAAGAAATACGTCATGTCGGTACCATAAAGGCACAATGCAGGCAGTAGTATCAGGCCCCCCTAGGGTTCATTATTAGGTTCTATACTCTTTTCATTGTACGTAAACGATGTGTATCTGCTTATGTCCTACTGTAAATACCACATGAACGTTGGTAACCTCCAGTTGTATCTTAGTGCAAACCCAATAAATTTGAAGACAGGTGTCGAGAATCTCAGTACCAGCAGTACTGGTTGGTCATTCTAGGCTCATCAGCCCAAAATGTCAGAAATGTCAGGAATCCCTACCATCTTTAACTCTAAGTGGGACAATTATTAACTTCTCTCTTTCAGCAAATAATCTAGAAGTATAATAGATAAAAATCTAACATGGATTGAACATGTAACTGCAATGTGCAAGGAGATCTCCGTGCCTTGCAAAAATATAAAAAAGCTTTTGCATCTTGACCTGAAAACGAAACTTGTACAAACACTTATACTTCCATGAGATTGAAATCCATATGATCCTGTTGTGCGCAACTATCGTTGAATATAGACAATGGAGAAAAGAACAGCAATCGAACGCGAAATCCGTAGTTTTATTACAGCAGATCTAGATTTCAACTATTACATTGTCATCTTCAGTGCTAAAAACCGTAAAACAGGAGAATCAGTAGTTAATAACAAATCGTAAGTGCAAACATAGGCACCACACAGTTACATGCCATATAACCACAGGGACATTAGTCCACATTTCACATAGTAAACAATATTGGTTCATGTAGAGTATACAGGAGCGCAACATGAACTGAAGCCGTTGGTTGATTGGTTGATTTGAGGGATGGGACCAAACAGCGATACCATCGGTCCCATCGGATTAGGGAAGGATGGGAAAGGAAGTCGGCTGTGCCCTTTCAAAGAAATGATCCCAGCATTTGCCTGAAGCGATTTAGGGAAATCATGGAAAACCCAGATCAGGATGGTCGGACGTAAGTTTGAATCGTCGTTCTCCCGAATGCGAGTCCGTTCTGCTAACCACTGCGCCGTCTCGCCTGAAGCCGCTGCTTACATGGTGGAACTGGAAGAAATTGTGACGTCAGAGATATGTGGTGCCTCTGTTGAGTCACCAGTGATAAATAAATAATAGTAAAGTTATATAGTTTTTAATTTTGTGTTATGTACTGAACAATAAAACTACAAGTAATTGTTAAACCATAGAAAAGAAATAACATATGCAGAGTCATAATTATATCTCGCTCAGTAACAGCAAGAACAGTATAGTATGTAATGTATTTTCTCACTAGAAACTAATGGTGGAAGATCCGTTTACAATTTCGTACAGCAGCGAAAAGTATAATATTACAAGTAATTTACGAGGGTAACTAAAACAGAAAGTAATTAAAATTCTGTAACAAAATAAAATATGGTGTGCCCTCTCTGGGTATAAACTTGTCTCCGTTGACTTATACTTGGAATTACCGATTACAGCGATGTCATCATGCGAGGCCTTTCTCAGGAAAGACCACGGCGCCTGCAACAGTTATGAATACCTGTGTTCGCTGTGTATATGGTGTTCGACTCTTTGATCACATTGATCACATATCTACAGCCATCTGGACGCATCCAGACAAGCGCAGAGATTTCCACACCCTCTGTCTTCTCTTTTGTCTTATCGATGAACACTGTCCCTCATATCTCTCCTCGACTGTAATGCTCTTGCCTGAACAACATGGCAGAAACACCCGCTCCCAACTGAATAAAATCCTTTCTGTGACACTGTATTGTTCAGCCACTTTCTGGAAGTCCTTCTCAGCAGCAGAAACTCGAGTCTGGAAAAACCTCCCGCATTATGATAGAAGAATAAATAACATCTCCAGCTTCAGAAGACGGCCAATGACATATCGGCTAAAGCAACAATAAGGATTACCATTGTCCCTGTACCCACTCGTTATCCTTGTACATCCCTCTTTCCAACTTGATCTTCTCCATTTTCCAGTAGTCTTACCAATGCAGTCTACTTAAATTGCCCCAGAACTCATTATACCTCAAAACAGCTATTTTGTACAACTATAAATTCTTCTTATATCCGCCACTACCGTTGTTGATATTATTGACATTATTAACATCGTAATTATTATTACTATTATGATTACAGTTACCACTATTAGTGGCAGCAGCTGCAGTAGTACATGAACTGCCAGTGTTAACTTTATTAGTTCATAGTATAATCCCCCAATGAACCATGGACCTTGCCATTGGTGGGGAGGTTTGTACGCCTGAGCGATACAGATGGCCTTACCGTAGGTGCCACTCACAACGAAGGGGTGTCTGTTGAGACCCCAGACAAATTTGTGGTTCCTGAAGAGGGGCAGCAGTCTTTTTAGTAGTTGCAGGGGCAAAGCCTGGATGACTGATTCACGTGGCCTTATAACATCAACCAAAACGGCTGAAAGCAAGGGGGAACTACAGCCGTAATTTTTACAGAGGGCATGCATCTTTACTGTGTGGTTAAACGGTGATAGCGTCCTCTTGGGTAAAATACTCCGGAGATAAAATAGCTCCTCATTCGGATCTTCGGTCAGGGAATACTCAGGAGGCCGTCCTTACCAGGAGAAACAAATGGTTCAAATGGCTCTGAGCATTATGGGACTTAACTTCTGAGGTCATCAGTCCCCTAGAACTTAGAACTACTTAAACCTAACTAACCTAAGGACATCACACACATCCATGCCAGAGGCAGGATTCGAACCTGCAACCGTAGTGGTCGTGCGGTTCCAGACTCTAGCGCCTAGAGCGGCACGGCCACGCCTGCCGGCGCAGGAGAAACAGAACTGGCGTTCCACGGATCGGAGCGTGGAATGTGAGATCCCTTAATCGTGCAGGTAGGTTAGAAAAATTAAAAAGGGAAATGGATAGGTTAAAGTTACATATAGTGGGAATTAGTGAAGTTCGGCGGCAGGAGGTACAGGACTTCTGGTCTGGTGAAATAAATACAAAATCAAATAGGTGTAATGCAGGAGTAGGTTTTATAATGAATAAAAAAAAATACGAACGCAGATAAGCTGCTACATACAGCGTAGTGAACGCATTATTGTAGCCAAGATAGACACGAAGCCCATGCCTACCAGATTAGTACAAGTTTATCTGCCAACTAGCTCCGCACATGATGAAGAGATTAAGAAATGTTTGATGAGATAAAAGTAATTATTCAAATAGTTAAGGGAGATGCAAGTTTAATACTCATGAGGCATTGGAATTCAATAGTAGGTAAAGAAAGAGAAGGGAAAATAGTAGGTGAATATAACTGGGAGTGAGGAATGACAAAGGAATTCACCTGGTAGAATTTTGCACAGTGCATTACTTAACCATAGCTATCACTTGGTTTCAGAATCATGAATGAAGATTGTATACGTGGAAGAGGCCTGGAGACACCGGAACTTTTCAGATTGATTACATAATGGTAAGACAGAGATTTAGGAACCAGGTTTTAAATTATAAGACATTTCCAGGAGCAGATGTGGACTCAGACCACAATTTATTGGATATGAACTGTAGGTTAAAACTGAAAAAACTGCAAAAAGGTAGGAATTCGAGAAGATAGGACCTGGATAAACTGAGAGAACCAGACGTTGCAGAGAGTTTCATAGGGAGCCTTAGCGAACGATTGACAAGAACAGGGGAAAGGAATACAATAGAAGAAGGATGGGTAGCTCTGAGAGATGAAATCGTGAAGGCAACAGAGGATCAAATAGGTAAAAAGACGAGGGTTAGGAAAAATCCTTGGCCAACACAAGAGATATTGAAATTATTTGATAAAAGGAGAAAATATAAAAATGCAGTAAATGGAGCAGGCGAAAAAGCATACAAACGTCTAAAAAAATGAGATCGGCAGGAATTGCAAAACGACTAATCAGGAATGGCCAGAGGACAAATGAAAGGATGTAGAAGCATATATCACTAGGGGTAAGATAGTGCCGCCTACAGGAAAATTACGGAGACCTTTGGAGCAGAGAGAACCATCAGTATGAATATCAAGAGCTAAGGGGGAGAAGAAGGGAAAGCAGAAAGGTGAAAGGAGTATATGGAGGGCCTATACAAAGGCGATGTGCTTGAGAGCAATGTTATGGAAGTGGGAGAGAACGCAAAGGAAGATGAGATGGGAGATATGATACTGCGTGGGGTGGGGTGGGAGTGAAAAAGCAGTAAAGCTCACGACGCAACAATACCCATACGTTAGTCATCAAGTATTTGAGAATGAGTGCACTTAGAGTCTTGCAACAAACTTTATACACAATTTCAAACGTTTACGAAACGTTTTGTCACTGACGAACTCACAAAATGATGAAAGAAAAAATTCGTCGCCTGCAAAATTTTCACTGTTCGTGGAGCAAAACTGACACATGAAGCCCGCAGTTTCAATTTATTAATCATTTACTACCAACTGTATTAGAGACACTTTTTGAGACTGAATGTACCAGACAAATTACATCATTATACAACACGTAGTTCAGGAGATATGACATCATAAACACTGAAGAACTACCGCATCACGCAAGACGATTAAATTTATTACTTCTTTGTTGCTATCTCTGCTAGCAACACTTTTCGCAGACGATATCTACATATGCCGCTGAATGTACCTACAAAAATATATTATTGTATGACACATAGTTCAGGAGATATGACGTCAAACACTGAGATGCGTAAAATATCGCTACACCATTTATAACTCTTTTGTCCTATTCGTGACACGTTTCACAGACAGTATCCACTTATGTGCTGCATATGCCTAGAAAAATACACTGAAGCGCCAAAGAAACTGGTACAGCCATGCGTATTCAAATACAGAGATATGTGAACAGGCAGAATACAGCGCTGCATTCAGCAACACCTATATAAGACAACATGTGTCTGGCGCAGTTGTACACCGCCGATATGCCCAAACCGCTCCCATCTGTCCACCTTTTCCAACATGCTGATGACACCGCCTTCCTGGCTCTCTGTCCCACCCTTCAACAGTACCAATGCACCCCCCAAACCCACCTTGACCAGTTCACCACTTGGTGTAACCAGTGGTTCCTTCGTCTCAACCTCTCCCAAACCCAGGCAATCATCATAGGCCCCACCACTCGCTCCTTCCATCTCCTTGATTTCTACCTCACCATTTAAGGTCGTCCCATCCAGCTCAACCCCACCCTGAGATACCTTGTCCCCACCCTCGACCATCACCTCACCTGGACCCCTCACCTCCTGACGATCCAGCAGAAAGCCATTCCTGCCTCTGCCTCCTGAAACACCTGTCTGGACATGGGGATTGCATCCTTCCACCTTCCTCCACACCTACGAATCCCTCATCTGTCCTATCCTCTGTTTGCCAGCGTTGCCTGGCTCTTCACACCCAACCACTTTTAACATGCCCTCCAAATCCTCAAATGCCATGCACTCCACCTTGCCTTCCGTATCCGTCTTCCTTCCCTAACACAGCTCCTGTCTTCCTACATCCTTCCCTCCCCAGCCCTCTTTGGCATGCTCCCAGCCCATCTCCTCCCTCTCCATCCCTCCCTCCCTTCTTCCCTTCTCCCCCCTCTCCTCCACTCCCTCTCTTCTTCCTCCCTCCCTCGTGTGTATGCCCCTGGCAGATCCTCTCTGTTTGCTAATCGTCATCAGTGTTTGGTGCTGTTCTCCTGTGCATCAACAGCTGTGATTTTAATTGAGTGCTGGACTTGTACATATTGTTATTGTCTGTTATGTGCTACGCAGTCCGTTGATACTTTTATGATCCAATATGTGGATTTGTTTTGTGTGCGCTAATTCTTTACGCTTTTTATGTGCATTTTACAGTCACCCCCTTTTTGTCTGTTCTCTTCTGTACTTTTTTATGGTTATGTTCACCATATTTTCTCTTTTCTGTTCTATCATATGTCTTCCTTTGTATCATTAATATCTTTCGGCTGAAGAGCAGCGCATATGCTGTTGCGAGCGCGGCCCAAAAGAAAAAAAAAAGACGCAGTTACTGCTGCTACAATGTCAGGTTATCAAGATGTAAGAGAGTCTGAAGGTGGTGCTATAGTCGGTGCACGAGCAACGGGACACAGCATCTCCGAGGTAGCGATGGAGTGGGGATTTTCCCATACGACCATTCCATGAGTGTACCGTGAATATCAGGAATCCGGTGAAACAGCTAATTTGCGACATCGCTGCACCAGGAAAGAGATCCTGCAAGAACAGGACCAACGTCAGTGTCGTCGTAACTGCCGTCTGCTTCACGTCTGCTGTGCAGCGAGCTACCTTAATTTAAGTATTAACTAGTCAGCCATAGTGCCAGTAGTGCTGGTGTTTGTTTTCAATACAGTCCAGAGACAGGTAGTACTATTTTCATTGTTTTCTACAAGAAGTGGCTAGCAACCACAGTTTAGTCTACAATCAGCCGCCTTTAGTAAATTAGCAGTCTAGCTAAAAGCTGATTAACTCTCTACAGTAAATTGATTTCTTAGGATGGATAGGATGTGTGACTGCTGTGTACGGACGCAGGAGGAGCTGGCCACTGTTCGCGAACAGCTGAACGTGTTGATGGCCGCGGTCAGCCGTCTTCAGGCTGCTGCCTCGGAGTGTAGCGGCAGTGGGGAGTCTGATGCGTCGCATAGTACACCCCAGGGTTTACATGCTTCACCGACTGTCCCTGCTGTCGAGACATCTTCGCGGGTACCGGGCGCGGTTGGGCCACCCTCTCCCCAAGGGGAGTGGCGGGTTCAGCGGCGTTCGCGGCGCACGAGGCGGAGGGTCAATGTGGAGGCTGGCCGTGTGGCATCGCCCGCTCTGCCTGTGAGTGGACATGTGGCTGCTCCTTCAGCAAGGTCCGAGCAGGCACACGGGGGGAGGGGTTTATTAGTTATTGGGGGCTGAAATGTTAGGCGGGTGATGGAGCCCCTTAGGGAAATAGCGGAAAGTTTGGGAAGAAGGCCAGTGCTCACTCTGTCTGCTTGCCGGGGGGTCTCATCCGAGATGTGGAGGAGGCCCTACTGGCGGCGATAGAAGGCACTGGGTGCACCCGACTGCAGATTGTTGCTCATGTCGGCACAAATGACTCCTGGGTTCAGAGGTTATCCTCAGTTCGTACAGGCGGTTGGCGGAATTGGTGAAGGCGGAAAGCCTCGCTCGCGGGGTGGAATCAGAGCTAACTATTTGTAGTATCGTTCCCAGAACCGATTACGGTCCTCTTGGTTAGAGCCGAGTAGAAGGCTTAAACCTGAGGCTCAGACGATTCTGCGGGGATCTGGGGTGCAAATTTCTCGACCTCCGCTATCGGGTGGAGAAATGTAGGGTCCCCCTGAACGGGTCAGGCGTGCACTACACGCCGGAAGCGGCTACAAGGGTAGCGGAGTACTTGTGGAGTGCACATGTGGGTTTTTTAGGTTAGAGAATTCCCTCCCTAGGCCCGAAAAGACGCCTCCTGAGACGCGGCAAGGTAGGAGTAGGCAAAATGCAACAGGGAATAACAATATTAATGTGCTAATAGTAAACTGCAGGAGCGTCTATAGAAAGGTCCCAGAACTGCTCTCATTAATAAACGGTCACAACGCCCATATAGTACTAGGGACAGAAAGTTGGCTGAAACCAGACGTAAACAGTAATGAAATCCTAAACTCAGATTGGAATGTATACCGCAGACAGGCTGGACAGTGAAGGGGGAGACGTGTTTATAGCGATAAGAAGTGCAATAGTATCGAAGGAAATTGACGGAGATCCGAAATGTGGATTAATTTGGGTGAAGGTCACGGTTAAAGCAGGCTCAGACATGGTAACTGGATGTCTCTATAGGCCCCCTGGCTCATCAGCTGTTGTGGCTGAGCACCTGAAGGATAATTTGGAAAATATTTCGAGTATATTTCCCCACCATGTTATAGTTCTGGGTGGAGATTTTAATTTGCCGGATATAGACTGAGAGACTCAAACGTTCATAACGAGTGGCAAGGACAAAGAATCCAGTGAAATTTTTTTAAGTGGTTTATCTGAAAACTACCTTGAGCAGTTAAACAGAGAGCCGACTCGTGGCGATAACATATTAGACCTTATGGTGACAAACAGACGCGAACTATTTGAAACAGTTAACGCAGAACAGGGATCAGCGATCATAAAGCGGTTACTGCATCGATGATTTCAGCCGTAAATAGAAATATAAAAAAAAGGTAGGAAGATTTTTCTGTCTAGCAAAAGTAACAAAAAGCATATTTTAGAGTACCTGACGGCTCAACACAAAAGTGTTGTCTCAAGTACAGATAGTGCTGAGGATCAGTGGACAAAGTTCAAAACCATGGTACAATATGCGTTAGATGAGTATGTGCCAAACAAGATCGTAAGAGATGGAAAAGAGCCACCGTGGTACAACAACCGCGTTAGGAAACTGCTGCGGAAGCAAAGGGAACTTCACAGGAAACATAAACATATCCAAAGCCTTGCAGACAAACAAAAATTGCTCGAAGCGAAATGTAGTGTGAGGAGGGCTATGCGAGAGGCGTTCAATGAATTCGAAAGTAAAGCTGACTTGGCAGAAAATCCTAAGAAATTTTGGTCTTTTGTCAAAACGGTAGGTGGATCAAAACAAAATGTCCAGACACTCTGTGACCAAAGTGGTACTGAAACAGAGGATGACAGACTAAAGGCCGAAATACTAAATGTCTTTTTCCAAAGCTGTTTCACAGGGGAAGACTGCACAGTAGTTCCTTCTCTAGATTGTCGCACAGTTGACAAAATGGTAGATATCGAAATAGACGACAGAGGGATAGAGAAACAATTAAAATCGCGCAAAAGAGGAAAGGCCGCTGGACCTGATGGGATAGCAGTTCGATTTTACACAGAGTACGCGAAGGAACTTGCCCCCCTTCTTGCAGGGGTGTACCGTAGGTCTCTAGAAGAGCGTAGCGTTCCAAATGATTGGAAAAGGGCACAGGTCATCCCCGTTTTCTAGAAAGGACGTCGAACAGATGTGCGGAACTATTGACCTATATCTCTAACGTCCATCAGTTGTAGAATTTTGGAACACGTATTACGTTCGAGTATAATGACTTTTCTGGAGACTAGAAATCTACTCTGTAGGAATCAGCATGGGTTTCGAAAAAGACGGTCGTGTGAAACCCAGGTCGCGCTATTCGTCCACGACACTCAGAGGGCCATTGACACGGTTCACAGGTAGATGCCGTGTTTCTTGACTTCCGCAAGGCGTTCGATACAGTTCCGCACAGTCGTTTAATGAACAAAGTAAGAGCATACGGACTATCAGATCAATTGTGTGATTGGATTGAGGAGTTCCTAGATAACAGAACGCAACATGTCATTCTCAATGGAGAGAAGTCTTCCGAAGTAAAAGTGATTTCAGGTGTGCCACAGGGGAGTGTCATAGGACCGTTGCTATTCACAATATACATAAATGACCTTGTGGATGACATCGGAAGTTCACTGAGTCTTTTGGCAGATGATGCTGTGGTATATCGAGAAGTTGTAACAATGGAAAATTGTACTGAAATGAAGGAGAATCTGCAGCGAATTGGCGCATGGTGCAGGGAATGGCAATTGAATCTCAATGTAGACAAGTGTAATGTGCTGCGAATACAAAAGAAGATAGTTCCCTTATCATTTAGCTACAAAATAGCTGGTCAGCAACTGGAAGCAGTTAATTCCATAAATTATCTGGGAGTACGCATTAGGATTGATTTAAAATGGAATGTTCATATAAAGTTGATCGTCGGTAAAGCAGATGCCAGACTGGGATTCGTTGGAAGAATCCTAAGGAAATGCAGTTCGAAAACAAAGGAAGTAGGTTACAGTACGCTTGTTCGCCCACTGCTTGAATACTGCTCAGCAGTGTGGGATCCGTACCAGATAGGGTTGATAGAAGAGATAGAGAAGATCCAACGGAGAGCAGCGTGCTTCGTTACAGGATCATTTAGTAATCGCGAAAGCGTTACGGAGATGATAGATAAACTCCAATGGAAGACTCTGCAGGAGAGACGCTCAGTAACTCGGTACGGGCTTTTGTTAAAGTTTCGAGAACATACCTTCACCGAAGAGTCAAGCAGTGTATTAACAATTTGTCCATTTTATTTGAACTGTTGAGCTCCGTGGCCGTGGATAATGATATTTTACTGAAAAAATACGACAACCAGCCACTTTTTAATGCGTTTTTTATTTACGCCAATATGCATTTCGGCTGGTTGCCGTATTTTTTCAGTAAAATATCAAGCAGTATATTGCTCCCTCCTACGTATATCTCGCGAAGAGACCATGAGGATAAAATCAGAGAGATTAGAGCCCACACAAAAGCATACCGACAATCCTTCTTTCCAAGAACAATACTAGAGTGGAATAGAAGGGAGAACCGACAGAGGTACTCACACACCGTCAGGTGGCTTGCGGAGTATGGATGTAGATGTAGATGTAGATGTAGAACGACGACTGGAGAGAATCGTTCAACGTCACATAAGTGCAACCCTTCCGCAAATTGCTGCAGGTTTCAATGCTGGGCCATCAACAAATCTCAGCGTGTGAACCATTCACGGGAACATCATCGCTACGGGCTTTCACAGCCGAAGGCCCGCCTCGTATACGCTTCACGCCTCCCCTGGGCCCGTCAACACTGTTGTTGAACTGTTGATGACTGGAGACATGTTGCCCGGTCGGACGTGTGGTGGGACCAGTCTCGTTTCCAATTGTATCGTGTGGATGGACGTGTGCGGGTATGGAGACAACCTTATGAATCCAAGGACCCTGCATGTCAGTAGGGGACTGTTCAAGCTGGTAGAGGCTCTGCAATGGTATGGAGCGTGTGCAGTTGTGATATGGGACCCCTGATGCATCTAGATACGAGTCTGGCAGGTGACAAGTACGTAAGCATCCTGTCTGATCACCTGCATCCATTCATGTCCATTGCGCAAGCAGACGAACTTGGCCAGTTACAGCAGGACAATGCATCACCCCACACGTGCAGAAATGCTACAGAGTGGCTCCAGGAACACTCTTCTGAGTTTAAACACTTCCGCTGGCCATATCTGGGTTGCCTTGCAACGTACTACTCAGAAGAGATCTCCGTCCACTGGTATTCTTACGGGTCCTCATGATATTAGGCAAGTGTACCACTTTCCTTGGCTCTTCAGTGTATATCGTTCTATGACGTAGTTCAGGAGATATGACGTCATAAACACAAAACTGTAAACCGCTGCATCATGCATGACTTAATTTATTACTTCTTTACTACTAACTCAGTTCGAATCCTGCCTCGGGCATGGATGTGTGTGATGTCCTTAGGTTAGTTAGGTTTAAGTAGTTCTAAGTTCTAGGGGACTGATGACCACAGATGTTAAGTCCCACAGTGCTCAGAGCCATTTGAACCATAACTCAGTTCGCAACACATTTCTCAGATGTATTCACATATACCGCTCAATATACCTAGAAAACCATATCATCGTACGACACTTGGTCCAAGAGATATGATGTCATAAAGACGGAGACGTGTTTGAAACTGCCGCATCATGCATCACTTTTTAATTTATTACTTTTTAATTACTAACTCTATTCACAACACATTTCACAGACAGTAGACACATATACCACTGGATGTACCTGCATTGTATAGCACATGGTTCAGGAAATACGCCCTCCTAAGCATTAATGAAACTATAGGACAAAATTCACTAGACGTAAATTTGAAATCTGTAGGCAAATGCGAGTGAATGTTAAAAATGAGTGAAATATATTTGACATCTGCGTATGTGAGCAAAGCCACGGGTAAGAAGCTCATCCTAATCCCCTATAACGATTTCAATCAAGTATGGTACACATATTAGTTAGAATCTGGAAATAAGTGCTGTTGGGGTAAGAACCATAACTTACTTTTGCGGTGCGTGTAGTAATATGGAGAGAGAAGGGCGGACGAAGAAGCAGTAACCTTTATTGTCAACCTAAAAGTTCTTCTTGCGGCAGTTGTGGCTGGACGATTACGGAACGGTGAGTTGCCACTCACTGCCCTGTTCTAACGGTCTTCAACCTGTAGGTAAATCCCTACACGTCAAGTCGTTCCCATTCTTACAAAGACTTCACAGAATGCGCCCTCTTGGCGATACTAACTTTATAAAGCATTCAGTTACCGTCTCGTAAAAGCCAGAGATGTACCTATGTTATCATCATTATCTGTATCATCTCTCAGCCTCCCATTACTGAATTTTATCACTGAATTTTTAGTTTCAAGTGCTTCTTTTCCTTTAGTCTAATTCTAAATTTTTATTGTCCTCTGTTGGGGTTTGACATTCGGCTGTAAAGAGGAAGATCCTGTAAAGTTGGTCCTACTTAATAAGTCAAGTCCTCAGTGATTTACGCTATGCACCACTGGCACAGGGAATATTTCGACAGATCAAATTCCTTCATAAGGAAGGTAGCAAGACAGACTCAGAAAATTATTGTCCAGTTTCCTTCCTGACGATTTTTCCAAAATATTCGAAAAAGTAATGCACTCTAGAGTAGTCTCTCAGGTAAGTGTGAACAGTTTACTGAGCATATTACATTCTGGATTCCAGAAGGTTTGTTCCATTGAGAATGCTATTTATACATTCATTCCTAAAATAGTACAATCCTTAAATAATAGTACATCGCCTGTTGGTTTTTTTATCTTTCCAAGGAGTTTGATTTTGTAGATCATATAACTCTCTTAGAAAAAGTCGTGTTTAATAGAACTGATGGCTTTACACACAGCTGGTTTGAATTATTACCTACAGAATGTGTTGAATAATTCAAACAATGTCAGAAGAGTATGAAATTTTAGTGAAGTGAAATCACTAAAGGAGTACCACGGATTGTATTTCGAGCCCACTCCTGTTCCTTATATGTGTGTGACAGACCTTCCTCTTAACAATCAACAAACAGAACTGGCACTTTTTGCAGACGACATTCGTGTTATAATAAATCCCATTAGAGAGAAAGCAACAGAAGAGATAGCAAAGGATATTTTCCAAAGAATTATAATGTGGTTATCAGAAAATGGACTCTCCCTAAATTTTGAAGAACACACTGTATCATTTCTGTACAACAAACAGAGTCGTAGTAACAATTGATGTAGCACATAGGCAGAAGTCAGTAAACAAAGCTTCAAATTTTCGTGCGTACATGTTGATAAAATCTTAAATTGCAAGAAGCGTATTACTGAGCTTCTCAAACGATTACGTTCAGCTACCTTTGCTCTTCGTACAATTGCTGCTCTTGGAAACAAACGAACTTATCTCCTGTCTTATTTTGCATATTTCCACTCAATAACGTCTTATGGAATCATTTTCTTGGGTAAATCATGAGGTAGAAAGTGTTGATTCTACAAAAGCGAGCAACTAGAATAATAGCCCTTTTAGGTATTCACCCACGGATGTCATGTGTACTCCTCTTCAAGAAGCTGGACATTTTAAGTATACCATCACAATACATATATGCGGTAATGAACCTTGTCATAAGTAATCCATCACAATTTGAGAAGAATAGTGATGTTCATACCTATAACACTACAGGCAATGAAACCTTTGTTACCCATTATTAAAGCTCAGAAAGGAGTTCAGTATGCAGAAACAATTTTTTTTATCATCTGCCCAATAACTGGACAGCTCCTTTCATTCTACTGTAAAAAAGTCGTTCAAATGATCTATGGAACATGTAAATAACTAAAAATATGGTGCGGAAGATGATGAAGGGGAGTGGAGGAAAGAGGAGAAGAGTAAAACGGAAGAGAAAAAGGAAGAGGGGAGGACAGAGAATGAAGAAGAAGAAAAAGAATGTTGAGAGGACCTTGTGGCGTCAAGTTGCTCATTTAGGATGAAAAGTCAGCAGTTACCAACTCAGAACGAATACAGCATGCAAGGCATTTCATTGTGTTAAAGGTAAAATGTATCCATCGAAAATGTAGGCCTCGAGATAACCACATGCTGGTGAATTCCCTTTTTCAAGAAAAAATGATGAGAAGAAATTCTCTTATGTTATAGTTGTCTCAACTGAATCTATGGATGTGAAAAATTGCTGTCAGATAGAAAGGAAACCAAGCTAACATTTAATGTGTGTACAGTGTACCAATGAGTGGATGTCATGAGGAATTCATTCTCAGGAAGCCTGAGCACATTAGGGAGGTAGATGCAACAGGATGTATGACGTGTTAGTAGGGTAAGTTGGGAAGAAGTCTAAGAGATAACAAAAGAGTAGTGGACATTGTAACAAAAGGCGATACAATGCTCATCTAACAAGTTCTGAGAGTGACTTTATTGCTGGCGTATAAGCAACGTCAGCACATTAGCTACGGTGGCGACTTGAACTAACAACTGCAAACAACAGATGAGCATTCGATCAGTCAGTTGTGAGCAGGCAGTGTTAAGTTGTGGACGAGCGGCTGCAATATAACGACGCTGTTGAGTCAAAAATCACCAAGGAATAACATTTGTAAATCAAATGTTTAAGAGCTTCTGCAGAACGTTTTGAAAAAAAAAGGTAAAAGCATTTGCCATGTTTATACAGCTCAGCTTGACTCCCGACCTGAAACAACGATTCGTGGACACCTGCCGCGACTTTATTGAAATGGAAAACATGACCAGTTCTTACCTGGAAAAAAATCACAGGCAATGAGATTTGGTGTTATCAATATTAAACTACTACAAAACGACGAAGTGCAGAAATTCACACGAAAGGTCAACGTTTTGACGATATAACCGACATCTATGCCAATGGGACACGTGAACTGCGTGTTTTTTTCAGATGGTTGTATGGACGTTGTCTGCATTGTACTCAGTTGAGGAGGGGGGGGGGGGGGGGGACTGGATGACTACGTAAAACACGTGAATCATTGAAATCACCGTCCGCCCCCGGTAGCTGAGTGGTCAGCGTGACAGAATATCCATCCTAAGGGCCTGGGTTCGATTCCCGGCTGGGTCGGAGATTTTCTCTGCTCAAGGACTGAGTGTTGTCTTGTCCTAATCATTATCATTTCATCCCCATCGAAGCGCAAGTCGCCGAAGTGGCGAACGGTCTACTCGACGGCAGGCCCTAGACACACGACATTTATTTATTGGAACCAACACATTAAGTTTTCTCTGTTTTTATTAATCCAGTTCCGAACCTTTTCAGAATGGCAGGGCGTTTTATCGAAAATTCAAAAACGTATTCTCTGATGATCAAGGAAGGATTTGATATGTATATGTACATTAAATGTTAAATTGGCTGAAAGATGCTTTACTAGACTTAGAAGACAGCCAGTGCAGTGGTATCTCCTGCGAATAGGGGACTGGACGAAATGTAAGGGGTCAGAAGTGAATATTCAGTTACGCGTCTGAACTGGAAGAAGGGCCATATGCATAATACTCCAAACTTAATTGGGGAGAGGTTGGGCGACCTTGCTGCCAAAGCTAGGTTTGGCAAGAACGAAGACAAGTAGTAGAAGCTCTCAGTATGTGCTGAAATGTAAGACCAGGATCGCTTGCCGTGAGGGGCAACAGAATGGGGCGTAGAATATCGTCAACGTACCACTTTGCTGTAAGGATGCCGCGGATGAGAGCTAAGAGGGTCCTCATATGAAAATATGGCACACCAGACCAACACCTCTGATTGTCAGGCAGTATAGCATGAGACAGTCATGTTGATATCCCGCCGCTGCTGGGGTCTCTCCAGATATGTCTTTGCTGATCATTCTCATTAACTCGAGTAGAATTGCCTTAAGTGATGAGTCACGCTTCGAACTGATCCGCGGTGACAAGCGAAGACGTGTCTAGAGATGCCCCGGAGACCAGTGGGATACCAACCAGATTGTTCAAAAAATGGCTCTGAGCACTATGCGACTTAAATTCTGAGGTCATCAGTCGCCTAGAACTTAGAACTAATTAAACCTAACGAACCTAAGGACATCACACACATCCATGCCCGAGGCAGGATTCGTATCTGCAAACGTAGCGGTCGCTCGGCTCCAGACTGTAGCCCCTAGAACCGCACAGCCACTCCTACCGGCAACCAGATTGTTGTTCGCCATAATACCCAACAACCAGGTGTGATAGTCTAGGGTGCCATTTCATTCCAAAGCCGGGCCCTATTGGTTATCATTTGCGGTACCCTTACAGCACAGCGGCAAGTCGACGATATTCTACCGCCCATTCTGTCGCCCTTCGGGGCAAGCCATCTTCAGCCTACATTTCAGCAAGATAATGATCTTCCGCACACGGTGAAGTTCCTACTGCATGTTTTCGTGTTTCCCAAAGCCTACCTGGGCCAGAGATTCCTCAGAGCTCTTCCCAATTGAGAAAGTGTAGAGCATTATGGACAAGGACTTCCAACGAGTTCGGGATGCTGATGATCTAAAGCGCCAATTGGACATAATTTGGCACGATATCCCTCAGGAAGACATCCAACAACTCTAGTCAATGCGAACCCGAATCACTGCTTGCGTAAGGGGCAAAGGTGGACCAACGCATTATCAAGTTGCTCAAATGTGAAGCTCTTTCTCTTGAATAAATCATTAATTTTTTCTGAAACTGTAATCATTTGCTTGTCCGCCCCCAGTAGATGAATGGTCAGCGTGACTGGTCCGGGGTTCGATTCCCAGCTGGGTCGGGGAATTTTCTCCGCCCACGGACTGGGTGTTGTGCTGTCCTCATCATCATCCTTTCATCCCCATCGACTGCAGGTCGCGGAAGTGGCGTCAAATGAAAGACCGGCACCCGGCGAATGGTCTGTCCGGCTGGGGGCCCTAGCCATACGATTACATAAATAAAATCAGTTGTTTGTCTGTATATGTACACTCCTGGAAATGGAAAAAAGGACACATTGACACCGGTGTGTCAGACCCACCATACTTGCTCCAGACACTGCGAGAGGGCTGTACAAGCAACGATCTCACGCACGGCACAGCGGACACACCAGGAACCGCGGTGTTGGCCGTCGAATGGCGCTAGCTGCGCAGCATTTGTGCACCGCCGCCGTCAGTGTCACCCAGTTTGCCGTGGCATACGGAGCTCCATCGCAGTCTTTAACACTGGTAGCATGCCACGACAGCGTGGACGTGAACCGTATGTGCAGTTGACGGACTGAGCGAGGGCGTATAGTGGGCATGCGGGAGGCCGGGTGGATGTACCGCCGAATTGCTCAACACGTGGGGCGTGAGGTCTCCACAGTACATCGATGTTGTCGCCAGTGGTCGGCGGAAGGTGCACGTGCCCGTCGACCTGGGACCGGACCGCAGCGACGCACGGATGCACGCCAAGACCGTAGGATCCTACGCAGTGCCGTAGGGGACCGCACCGCCACTTCCCAGCAAATTAGGGACACTGTTGCTCCTGGGGTATCGGCGAGGACCATTCGCAACCGTCTCCATGAAGCTGGGCTACGGTCCCGCACACCGTTACACCGTCTTCCGCTCACGCCCCAACATCGTGCAGCCCGCCTCCAGTGGTGTCGCGACAGGCGTGAATGGAGGGACGAATGGAGACGTGTCGTCTTCAGCGATGAGAGTCGCTTCTGCCTTGGTGCCAATGATGGTCGTATGCGTGTTTGGCGCCGTGCAGGTGAGCGCCACAATCAGGACTGCATACGACCGAGGCACACAGGGCCAACATCCGGCATCATGGTGTGGGGAGCGATCTCCTACACTGGCCGTACACCTCTGCTGATCGTCGAGGGGACACTGAATAGTGCACGGTACATCCAAACCGTCATCGAACCCATCGTTCTACCATTCCTAGACCGGCAAGGGAACTTGCTGTTCCAACAGGACAATGCACGTCCGCATGTATCCCGTGCCACCCAACGTGCTCTAGAAGGTGTAAGTCAACTACCCTGGCCAGCAAGATCTCCGGATCTGTCCCCCATTGAGCATGTTTGGGACTGGATGAAGCGTCGTCTCACGCGGTCTGCACGTCCAGCACGAACGCTGGTCCAACTGAGGCGCCAGGTGGAAATGGCATGGCAAGCCGTTCCACAGGACTACATCCAGCATCTCTACGATCGTCTCCATGGGAGAATAGCAGCCTGCATTGCTGCGAAAGGTGGATATACACTGTACTAGTGCCGACATTGTGCATGCTCTGTTGCCTGTGTCTATGTGCCTGTGGTTCTGTCAGTGTGATCATGTGATGTATCTGACCCCAGGAATGTGTCAATAAAGTTTCCCCTTCCTGGGACAATGAATTCACGGTGTTCTTATTTCAATTTCCAGGAGTGTATATCACTTGTACCGATTTCCGTTCCATTCAGATAATTCCTTCGTGCCTTTGTGGTGCGTCGGCTTTTTGGTTCAAATGGCTCTGAGCACTATGGGACTCAACTGCTGTGGTCATCAGTCCCCTAGAACTTAGAACTACTTAAACCTAACTAACATAAGGACATCACACACATCCATGCCCGAGGCAGGATTCGAACCTGCGACCGTAGCAGTCGCACGGTTCCAGACTGCGCGCCTAGAACCGCGAGACCACCGCGACGTCGGATTTTTATTTTATTATTTTTTTTAGTGTGTTTGTGGATAGAGATAGAAGATCGAGAAAAATTGTTACCGACGAGACATGTGCAACTTTTTTGTTGTTCGGCGTGGTTGCTCTAGCAGCGGCGCTAACCACAACAGCTAGTTCACAGGCTGATAGTCTACATTAAAGACGTTAAGACAATAAACTTACCTTGCCTCGCTTCTATTCCAAAAAGTTTCTTGGCAGTTAAAGGTAAGTAACGAGTCATGACGAAATCGTGGAACTAGACTGATGTGTAAGAGGTAAGAAATTGTTGGTGTAGACATTGAGGATGATACTGCGTAGAACAGTGTTAAAGGTCAAGCTGGAGCAGTCCAGTGGGAAGCTAAGTACCATAACTATTTACCTGCTGAAAAATTAAGCAGTGTTCAATGCTGCACAACTGGCTATGAAAAGTGAAATAATGTTTCCATGTTTTCAGGATATGAAGAATTGAAAAGATATCCCTCACCTCTACTTAAATATGTGAATACAGTGGAATATGCAACGTTAACATTTTTCTGAGTGAAATGTATCATGCCGCTTAAGCATTTCTCAGTGATTTATGTCCCAATGTGCGTAACACCTGAAGCACCAGCAATCGGCCGTTTACAGAAGCGTTTTTAATTTGACGTCAATCATTACAAGTAGTACCAAGAATCTTCAATAGACCTTTAACACCTGCCAATCATACGAAGCTGCTGTCATTTCGGATGGCAGCTTTTAGCGTGGAATCTGTGCAGCTGATGATAAGCGTGTGCGTGATATAAGAACCGGTCCTGGCGACCGGGCGGATCTGTTGAGGCTTTTCCAGGAAAGATGCTGCGCCTGTGTGTGACTGCGGCTCTGCTGGTGGCGGCGGCTGTAAGTAGACGTACTACTGCGGTACCTCGGAAACTAGTACCGTTTCCATAACATTGCGGTTAAAGTGAATTGGTACCAGAATATCGTGTTGTACCTCACTTTATAGGTTGGCACCCTTAAGGAAAATTCCCCTTTTTTTTGTTCTAGTACATTTACGTTTCTGTTCTTACTGTTAACGTCTTTAAATAATTTTTAAACACCACATTCGCTATAAAACTCGTGCAGCCACGCGGCAAACATCCAGACTCTTGTCCGAGTTGTTGCTCACGAAGCTGGAGTAACTTCTGCGTCGACGAGAGTACTGGTGATTTAGATTTCACCCGATTATTGCACACAATATATGCCACAACAATGTACGACAATCAGGATCTTCTTAAAGATTTCGGAAGTTTAGTTTTTGTTAAACAGAAGGTGATAAGACCTTATTTCTTGGTGTATGTACAATCAGGGCCTACTGACGGGCCTTTGCGTCAGCCCCTGCATTACGCAATATTGCTTGGTATTACGTGGTAGTCTACACACTTGTTGAAAAGGCCGACCGGAGCCGACATATCTTTGAGTGGCTCCTCAGTTTCCCGCACGAATCTGAACTGCCTCATTGACGGTATTGGCCATTTCTCCGTCTGAGACTTAGCCGCACTGACCGTTCAGCCACAGAAGTGAATAAAGACATAAAAGAAAGCAATATGAGCAACAGTGGATTAATCTCTCGCGAAGCTAACAGTTCCGAGTGACTGAAGGAAAGCACAAATAAACCACATTTAGAAAAGACATAAAAGACCAAATGAAGAAAATACCAGACGAATATCGCTGATATTCGAGTGTTGCAAGATGCTAGATAATGTTCTAATAATATGATGTACATGAGCAAAACGAGCTTCTGTCGAACAATCATCACGGATTTAGGGAAAAACATTCATGTGGAACAGCGCTTGCATTGTTCTACGATATCTCGCCAACAGTAGATGTACATTGATCAGCCACAACATTATGACCACCTACCTAATAGTCATTATTTCCAGCTTTGGCACGGATGGAAGTAATGAGGGCTTGCTAGGTCGCTGGAGGGAGTTGGCACCACACCTGCACACACAAGTCACTTAATTGCCGTAAATTCCGGGGAGGGACGAAGAGCTCTGACGCTACGTTCGATCACATCCCAAATGTGTTGGATCTGGCGAGCTGGGGCGACAGCACATCAATTGGAACTCGCCACTGCGTTCTTCGAAACACTCCATCACATTCCTGGTCTTATGTGATGGTGCACATTATCTCTTTGAAAATGCCACTGTCGTCGGGGAAACATGATCATCTTGAAGGGGTATACGTGGTCTGCAACCAATATACGATACTCCTTGGCTGTCATGGTGCCTTGCAAGAGCCCCAATGGACCGATGGACGCTCACGTGAATGTTCCCCAGAGCATAATGGAGCGGCTGTCAGCTTGTCTCCAGGCTGCAATACAGGTGTCAAGGAACAGTTCGCCTGGAAGGCGACGGATTCGCGCCCACCCATCGGCATGATGAAGAAGGTATTGAGATTCATCAGACCGTGCAACGCTCTACCACTGTGCCAATGTTCAGTGGCGATGGTCACGTGCCCATTTCAGTTGTATCGTTGTGTTAACATTGGTACGTGCATTGATCGTCGGCTGCATAGGCCCATCGTTAGTAGTATACAACGGACAGAGTTTTCATACACACCTGTACTCTGCCCAGCATTAAAGCCTGCTGCTAGTTCCGCCACAGTTTGTCGACTGTCCTGTTTTACCAGTCTGCGCAGCCTACGACGTCCGATACGAGTAGAGAGGGCTGGGCGCCCAATCCACCAGGTCTGCACGTGGTTTCACCTTGGTTTCGTCAAGTGTTGAAGACAATCACCACAACACACCTCGAACACTGAACCTCTTGCAGTTTCTGAAATGCTTGTGCCGAGTTGTGGGCCATCAAATTCTGCCCTCAGTCAAACTCGGAGAGATCGTGCACGTTCCCTATTCTACTCAAGGAGAGCACGCTCAGTGATACCTCATGCACCGCGCGTGTGTCTAACTAGCAGTCATTCCTCGACAGGTAACGCTGCTAGATCCTGGACTGGTTTATATCGATAGTGGATCGATGGTCGCAGTGTTCTGACTGATCAGTGTATAACCGAACACCCGCCACAATGTGTACATGGAATGGTTCCACACAAAAATAATCACCACACGCGTTAAGACATTTATCCCGCTAGAAGACGACACGAGTCCTTCCTGTTTTGTAGAACGAAGTCGGGTAGTTAAAGATGTGAAAGTCACACGGTGAAAAATCCGTACTGTACGGAGGATATTGCAGAGTTTCCCAACCAAACCGCTGAAGCATAGCCTTCGTTCGACTGGCACTATAGGGCTGGGCGTTATATTGCAACAGAATGATTCCGTGGGACTGCATTCCTGGGTGTTTTCACTTTATGACGCGTCGCAGTTTCTGAAAAGTTTCTTCATAGGGCTGTGCATTGAATGTGGTTCCACACTCGAGAAAGTCGACGAGCAGAGGGCATCTACAGTCGAAGAAGGAGGTCATCATGACCTTACCGAGACCTGTGTAAACGTCTTTGGATTTCTGTGGCTGGGGAGATGTGGTATGTTTCCGCTGTTGGTGCCACCGTTTGCCCTTGGCCATCGGACGGAATCATCCAATTACACGATAACACCGGCATCTACACAGCCAATCGGACGAAGGCTACGCTTCAGCGATTTGGCTGGGAAATAATTCAACATCCTCTGTACAGCCCGGATCTTTCGCTAGGTGACTTTCATATCTTTGGCGATCTGAAGAAAAACAAGCGTTGACATCCGTTTTTAGTCGGACGACAAAGTTGTTGCAGTTGTGGATCCATCAGAGGCCTGTCGCGTTTTACGAACAAGAATTGCTCGTCTCGTCTCTCAGTGGGGTAAATGTCTTAACTCGTGTGGTGATCACTTTTCGATGGGAACATCCAATGGACCCGTTGTGGCGGGTGTTCGGTTTTCATTTGACTGCCCCTCATAGGTGAACGGAAACATCCCATCTGCGTTGATTCTGAAAGACGCTCGGCACTGTACCACACTGTCGGAACTATCGTCTATGGTGCCCTAAGGAAGCGCCATTGGAGGTCTGAATATTTACGGGAGCTAGTCACTAAGTTTTAATTATTGCCTCGAAAGAACAATTTTTTTTTCTTTTTCTGTTCAAACTGCGACCACGGTAAGTGATGATAGTGTTAATTCTCTTCTGCGTATTCTTGTTACAAATAAAACGATTTTAAAGCGGAGTTTTACGCCCCAATTCGATACAGCAGTTCCAAAATATTCTAGCGCGATATTCGTTTTATCGATATGTATTAACAGGAACATTGAAACAGACAGAATAACCAGCACCGCCCTGGTCTGCAATGACTGCTACCAATCGCTACTGGAGCACTGGTTATTCATTGTGGCTTAATGTTCCTGTTAATACATATCGATAAAACGAATATCGTACTAGCATAATTAGGAATTACTCTACGCGAACGAAAATTTCCGCTTAAAAAATATTATTTGTCAAGGGAAACGAACCAATGCTTTCCATCGACACTGGACGTCGCATGAAGGACGTGATGAGTAGTTATCTTGCAAAGCGAAATTGCAAACATCTGCCGAAAAACTCTTAGGAGGGACACCCGATATATGTAGAGAATGATGACTAAGACCAAATGCCGAAAACACGTCTATTTTTGCAATGCAAATAAAAATTCAATAGTTATGCTCGAATCGTATAAGCCAGACGTAATTGAGCAGATGAATCAAAGTATCTAGTGGATTGAATATACCGAAGGGGCTGTTGCCGAAGAACTTAAGAAATACAACATTTATTCTGATACGAAGTCCATAACACTTATGTCGCAATTGGTACTCAAACGGCCTGTGATGAAGTGACAAGCTTAGACGAACGCATCCATATTTTACTGATTGTGATGTGAATTAGCATACAGTGATCAGCCAAAACATTACGCCACTACCCACCGCGACGTTGGATGACGCCTGGTGACGTTGCGGGCACGAGACGTGGTAGCAAAAATACGTAAGCGGAGCAGGTACGGACCAGGGATCACCCTAGCGAAGATATGGGCTGCAAACGGGGAAATCCATTGAGATAAAAGACTTTGACAAAAGAGAGATTATTATCACGCAGAGCCTGTGAACGGGTATGTCAAAAACGGCGACTCTGGTCGAAAGTTCACGAACGCATCTGCGGAAAAATGTAGGACAGTAAAACTACTACTCGGCGCTAGATGTTTGCACGTCTACGACTCTTCGCAGAATATAGGGTGCAGAGGTTTGTCTGCACTGTGGCATATCTGCTGAAAGGGCACAATGCTGCTCCACTCAGTGTTTCGGACCACACTGTCCATCGTATATCCCGGAACATGGAGCTCCGTAGTAGATCACCCCTTCGTGTTCACATGTTGATCCAATGACATCGTCAACTGCGATTGCAGTGTGCAAAGGCTGATCGGGATTCTACCGTCGATCAATGGAAATTGTGTCCGCTCTTCTGGTCAATCATATTTTTGCTACACTAGGTCAATGGTCGTCTCCATAAACGCCGTCATGGAGGTGAACGCGCCACGGACGCAGTATTATGCTATGGAAGACATTTTCCTGCGCGTGTTTGGGACCTGTGACAGTAATCGAAGACACGCTGACAGCTGCGAACCGCCGCGTGGGATTAGCCGAGCGGTCTAAGGAGCTGCAGTCATGGACAGTGCGGCTGGTCCCGGCGGGCGGAGGTTCGAGTCCTCCTTCGGGCATGGGTGTGTGTGTTTGTGCTTAGGTTCATTTTGGTTAAGTAGTGTGTAAGCTTAGGACTGATGACCTTAGCAGTTAAGTCCCATAAGATTTCACACACATTTGAACATTTTTGAGCTGCGAACCACCTGCATCCCTTCCTGCTTGATGTCTTCCCTGACGGTGATGTCACCTTTCAGCGTATAATTGTCCGTGTCTCGGAGCCAGAACCGTGCTACAGTGGTTTGAGGAGCATTATAGTGAACTCACGATGATGCCTCGGCGATCAAATTGGCCTGACGTAAATCCTACGGAACCCATCTGGTTTGTTATCGGGCGTCATTGCTGCATACACCAATCAGCTGCCCGTCTTGTACGCGGATTGCATAACCTGTGCGCAGACATCTAATGCCACGTACCTCCACGAACCTACCAACAAACTGTCGGATCGCTGATACGCAGAATCAGTTATGTACTTCGTTCCAAAGACGGGCAAACAAGCTATTAAGCAGGTGTCACAATGTTTTGGCTCATCAGTGTATAGCAAGTAATTCAACACATATTTCACGAATTACCGCTACCTCTCGTGTGACAGCTTTTGCAGCAGGAAAGCAGGTCGCCAAATCAAATTGGCACAAATCCCTATAGCCCTGACTACATCAGACTGCTGTGCATTGACGCATAAGTTGGATTTGTTGGTTGGTTGGTTAAGGGGAGGGCATCAAACAACGCGGCCATCGGTCTCATGGGATTCGGGAAGAAAGTCATCCGTGCCATGTCAAGGGAACCATCCAGGCCTTTGCGTGAAGCGATTTAAGGAAATTACGGAGAACTTAAAACGGGATGGCCGGACGCGGGTTTGAACTGTTTTCCGCCCGAATGCGAGTCCAGTGTGCTAACCACTGAGCACCACGCTTTGCTCCCTGAGTTGGAGTTATGCGGTTAGAACTCTAAAACTAAACTAAACTCCGCCCAAACAGGGCATGAAGGCCCAACCGTGACCGACCGGCTGCCGTGTCATCTTCGGGCCAGAGCCGTCACTGGACACCGCTCTCCCGGCCGCATCTCAGTTTCCGAGCCGGACCCGCTACATCGCAGTCAAGTAGCTCCTCAGTTTGTCTCACAAGAGCTGAGTGCACCCCCCCCCCTCCCCCCTTGCCAACAGCGCTCGACAGACGGGTCGTGGTAAAACTTCCGAGGTGTGCGTTTAGGAGATAACGGGAGATGATAGTACAAATATCTTAGGCATCAACCTTTGCGCCAATGCGTGGTTTTAAATTCCCTATTTCTCCACAGTGTATTATTTCTGCCAGTGCTTAGAAAGAAAAGTGCTCGTCACGAATTGAATAGGTTTTTTTAAAAAGGGTAATGGAAATAAGAAGACTGATAATAATGAGTTTAATGTCAGGGTACACACTCGCATTGCAAAAAAAAAAAAGGGAATTCTGGAAATAATGTGGTCATAATGTCTTCCTTAAAATGCCATGTATGTCATCATATATTTGAAATGATCACTGTCTTCTCTAATACACACTTCCAATAGCTAGTGGGAGAACCTTTCAACAGACAAAAGAGATTCTTTCGGCACCATTTTACACGCTGCAACACTTATGTTGCAAATTCCCTTGGGTCGTCATAATTTGCGCACTGACTTCTTTGAGTTAGTCACAGAGAAAAAAAGTCCAGTGGGGTCGAACCACGCAAACGTGAAGCCCAACTGATAATGCTTTGACGTACTTTATAGCGACCAGGAAAGGTTCTGGTGAGCGCTTTTCTAGCCAAAGGCTAGCAGCGAGCCATCGCGCTGATACACATACAGCTACGCATTTTAAGTGGTACGCCCTCTAGAAAAGCTATCAGACTTCGATAAAAAATTGCACGTTTCTTTGAGACGTTAAGGCTTTTTTGCTGAAATAATGACAAATCACTTAGTCTCCAAAAACACCGCACCAAATGTGCATACTTTACTGCCTCTTCTGCTCAACCTGTCTTAGGCAGTGCATGTTTTCTGAATCTCAGTGACGCACATTTCTTACATTCAGATTCACTTGATTTGTAGTCGCAGCATCTTGGATACGAGGAGTTGTTTGGAGAAAGAACGTGTTGCACTGATGCGTCACAACTGAGAGACAGAATTCCAAGCGTCTTCTGTAATCCCGCTGATGTGAAGTAACACTTGCCTCGGGTGGAGGTTGTTGGCTAGATAAACGTTGGGCAGATTTATTCCAGAACATTCGCAATTTTTCTTGAGCTCATATGTGTATTGTGAGCAACAGTTGGCATTACATCCAATGCGTTTTCTCCGCTCGGTGCCGGCTTTCTTTTTTTTTCACATTTGGCGATTTGTCATTCTTGGGCACCGTACACCGTTTGTCGAGATACCTTTGTGCGTACAACTTGAGTTCCTTCTGCATACTAAGACGTACCATACGTAGTTTTAGTTTCTCTTCGTTTGTGAAAGATATTAGTTTTACTAGACTAACTAGCTCACGATACATGTGAGCGACGCAGACATAATGGAAGCTACATTTACTCTCTGACTCTTTTATACCTCTGTCAGTGCCGCACTCTGTTTTCGCCTTATCTGACGTAGCATATTTCCTTATTTGGGTATGAAACTTCCACATAGGACAGAACCGGTTTCATATTCAAAACAGATAGATCCTAACTTCTAA
Source organism: Schistocerca gregaria (assembly GCF_023897955.1). Lineage (NCBI taxonomy): Eukaryota > Metazoa > Arthropoda > Insecta > Orthoptera > Acrididae > Schistocerca > Schistocerca gregaria. Next base: position 739,450,901 of record NC_064921.1, read on the forward strand.
ATACCATAATTCCTATGAGACTCTTATCCGGTTTTGAAGAGTGAATGGCTGTTGAATTCGTCTCTTTTAGAAATACGATACTAGCAACAGATATTACCATAGTTACATTTCAAAAAGCTATGTTGATACTGATATCTCTATAATTAATGTAGCCATGAGAAGAGACTACCCGTCGTTAATTAGTTTTTGACAATTCATCTGGGCGAAAACAGAACTGTTCCGGAAATATTCGAGATGAACAGAATAGCTGATTCACCCTGTCCCTAGATACACTACTAACTCCCTGCCCTGGCTTCGTGCAGGTTAAGCTAAGTATGTACAGACGGACGACATGCTTGGTGTAGCGATATTAAATTGTATATACATATATACAAACCGCCTTCGTGAACGACTCTATCTGTTAGTCAAAACCGTGTGAAAATCAGTACTGTACTTCCTGAGATCAGCTTTTCGGTGATCGGTCTCAGAAAATATCAGAAATAAGTGTTACATACAAGTACCCTTACTGGACTTCAAAGTAATAAACATTAGCTATAACACACTTCTGGCCTCACTTGTAAAAGTGCTGGAAACTATCAGCAAGCGTTTCTTGTGCTATTACTTAAAGCACCGGGGCCACGCGTTGTTGGATGTCTGCATCATTACTGGAGATGACACCTGGTACTGACAATAGGATACGGAGACCAGGCGTCATTCGATGGTGCTCTCTTCTCCTACGTTTTCCTCGCTTCCATCGGGCGGAAACACGTGACTGATCAAGCTATTGCTGTCGAGAAAGGCGCTCAACCTCCACGGACTTTGTAATATGTACAGATGTTGATTTAGGTGTCAGTGGGAACATTATTCTTCGGTTGGTGCTCTTTTGGTAAGTGAAATGTTTTTCTTTTTTCTGTACAGCCCTCCACATCTGCATAGACATCTACATGTACAGCTATATTCTGTAAGCCACTATGATGTGCGTGGCAGATTGTTCTTATCACTGAACCATATATTAAGGTTTCTTCCATTCCACACAGACCAGCATAAAATTTTTTTGTACATATATTATAAACGTATTACGCACAGAGTGTAAGAAAATAATACGAAAAACATACTTACAATATCTCTTCGACTGACTTTCTCTAATTGCAATAACTAATCATTCTGAAATGTGGTAAAATAAACATGTCCTCTGTCATGTGTCCATAAAAGACTCAGTACTTGATTTACTGCAACTTCTGTCCAAATACGTTATGTTACAGGCTCAAAGGTATACCAGGCAGTTAAAACTTGAAAATTCATTTACTGATTAATGACAACATGGAACTAGATACAACTTTAACAGGTCAATGTGAGTTAATATGTAGGGGTACAGTCATTTGTCTATGTATTTCTATTAGGAACATTTTAACCACAGCCAAAACATGTCACTGACATTTTTTTAATTATTACAAAAAATACAGTCGCATTATAAAAAGCAAACTACACGTAGATGCGTCAAACCCAGCTGGGGAGATGTACTTAAGCGCTCAATCAGTTATGAATACATTTATTTTAAATCAAGCATCAAACCTCAGTAAAGGAATTACGCCAGAGTCATTTAAATTTGAAATGTCAATATTCATCTACTAAGTATAATCAGAATTCCTTGAAAGTTATAATTTACTCTCGGTAATTTTCGCCCATTTATATTGTATTGACCAAAGTACCTATTAATATTTAACATAAATACACTGGCACAAGTGTAAAGATATAAGAAAATTTATCCAACTGTTACTACACTGGCCTGTGTAACTGTAGAATACCATGCCTAATGTTGTAATCAGGTATATCATCAGACTGTAAGATATGCATGCTGCTTCAGTAAACTCAAAATAAAGACTCTCTGTGCCTACTTGTTAAGAAATTGTATTTGTTTTGTCAAAACATATTCGAAACACATTGGAACACGTGAGGCAATACTGACCTTACGACTTATCTTAGAAGAAAGATTAAGGAAAGGCAAACCTACGTTTCTAGCATTTGTAGACTTAGAGAAAGCTTTTGACAATGTTGACTGCAATACTCTCTTCCAAATTCTAAAGGTGGCAGGGGTAAAATACAGGGAGCGAAAGGCTATTTACAATTTGTACAGAAACCAGATGGCAGTTATAAGAGTCGAGGGACATGAAAGGGAAGCAGTGGTTGGGAAATGAGTGAGAGAGGGTTGTAGCCTCTCCCCAATGTTATTCAATCTGTATATTGAGCAAGCAGTGAAGGAAACAAAAGAAAAATTTGGAGTAGGTATTAAAATCCATGGAGAAGAAACAAAAACTTTGAGGTTCGCCGATGACATTGTAATTCTGTCAGAGACAGCAAAGAACTTGGAAGAGCAGTTGAACGGAATGGATAGTGTCTTGAAAGGAGGATATAAGATGAACATCAGCAAAAGCAAAACGAGGATAATGGAATGTAGTCGAATTAAGTAGGGTGATGCTGAGGGAGTTAGATTAGGAAATGAGACACTTAAAGTAGTAAAGGAGTTTTGCTATTTGGGGAGCAAAATAACTGATGATGGTCGAATTAGAGAGGATATAAAAGGTAGACTGACAATGGCAAGAAAAGCGTTTCTGAAGAAGAGAAACTTGTTAACATCGAGTATAGATTTAAGTGTCAGGAAGTCGTTTCTGAAAGTATTTGTATGGAGTGTAGCCATGTATGGAAGTGAAACATGGGCAATAAAGAGTTTGGACAAGAAGAGAATAAAAGCTTTAGAAATGTGGTGTTACAGAAGAATGTTGAAGATTAGATGGGTAGATCACGTAACTAATGAGGAGGTATTGAATAGGGTTGGGGAGAAGAGAAGTTTGTGGCACAAGTTGACTAGAAGAAGGGATCGGTTGGTAGGACATGTTCTGAGGCATCAAAGGATCACAAATTTAGCATTGGAGGGTAAAATCGTAGAGGGAGACCAAGAGATGAATACACTAAGCAGATTCAGAAGGATGTAGGTTGCAGTAGGCACTGGGAGATGAAGGAGCTTGCACAGGATAGATTAGCATGGAGAGCTGCATCAAACCAGTCTCAGGACTGAACCACAACAACAACAACAACATTCGAAAAGTGTGAATATTCGTGGAATTATCCAATTATAGTTTGTTGTGCCTACTTACGAAACATTATGTTTTTGTCGAAATATCATGTAAGACGTCACGATCGATTAGGAAATACCAAGAGTCAGATATATGATTATATCATGACTGATAGCGAAAGCTGATAACCAGATGAAAGTATACGACAGTAAATGCGAAAAGTGTCCAGTAACCATCGATCTGCAAACAAGACGTTTCCGCTATAGACGATCTATGGCTGACTTCAGTATGAAATGTTGCCCTAGTTAGTACAAATTTATTTGAAACGTAAACTCTCCTATTAAGTCCCCATCTGATTGGACTCAAATTCCATCCATGGACTACCTTAACAAAGCCTTTAGCATTATTTACATGTTACAATTCACTATGGTCTCGTGCCTGTCAAAGAGTTATTCCAAGTGCTGTACTCGCATTTGGATGTATAATCCACTCCTGTCTGCAGGCAGTTACGAATTCTGCCACACACACCGGGACCATCTCCTACATCTTGACAAGAATGCACAATTCGCTGTTCTACTTCTTCATCTTTATCAATGGAAGCGCTGTATAATTCAGTCTAGACAGGAAAATCCGGAGGATTGAGGTCATGTGATCTTGGAGGCCTATTCATCTTCGACCATTCTGACGCAGCAGAGATCCTACGTCAGCATCATAGACGCCGGTACCCCAACAGGCATCTACAGCATTCCGTAACCATGGGCCGTGGGTGAAGGTTTAGCTCAGTTAATGGGAGTGTAATCGAAAAACTTCCCTTTCCATTCATGTGTACTAACTAGGACAAAATTTCATATTGACAACAATGATGGCTCGTAACTACAGACCACACATTTTTAACACTGTCGCAAAGCACTCGTTTCGTGGACACCTGTTTACTGGAACATTTCTCTATTATCGTATACTTGCACACTCGTCAGTTTTCGGTATTAACTATGGTCCAGAAACTTACCAAGAACGCAGTCATAGAATTACTTATCTTTGTATCAACCTTGGAACTTTTTATGTAGCAAAAAAGAATAAAAATTGTTAAAGTTAAGTTCTGAACTAAGTAACGTTTCTCTGTGTTTCCACAGGCCGTGCCACAAGAGACGATGATCCACTCTCTGAAGAATCGAGGTAAGTTCAAGACTTTCGGCTTCACAGTATCTCAGGAAACATGACTGCAGGTTCTACTTTCACTGACTGCTTATTTGGCGTAGCCAGACAAGAACCGCAAATGTACCGGAAGTTTATACAACGTGTGCATCTGTGTTACTATAGCAAGCAGAGATCCTGACAAACCGCACGCAAGGGGGGCGATAAGGAAGATCTAAAGCAAAGGCCACTGCCACGAAAGTGACTACTTAGTTTAACAAACATCTAGAGAAGAATGGCAGCACTGAGAGTACTCACTCTTCTTAACTAAATGAATACAAAGAAGGCGCACACAACCTAGACGACCGATCAACAGAAACACAATAACACTGCTGCAAGCATCCAACATTAGTTTGATGAAATTGAGTATCAAACAGCACATCTTCCCTGAACTCTATAGTAGCAGAATGTGAAATTACAAGTCTTTGTGGTCTGTATGGGAAATAATAATTACTTTGTTCACGCAACTGAAAACAAAGTGGCATCATCACATCTGATTTAAAGAAATTTCAGAACATATATCTAGTTACGCAGACGAAAATTTGAACCCCATTCCAACCAAATACGAATCTTCCTGGCAGATTAAAACTGTGTGCCGCACCGAGATTCGCGCTCGGGACCTTTGCCTTTCGTGGGCAAGTGCTCTACCAACTGAGCTACTCAAGCACGACTCACGCCCCGTCCTCACACCTTTAATTCTGCCAGTACCTCGTCTCCTACCTTCCAAACTTCGCAGAAGTTCTCCTGCTTACTCGATGGTTGTATTATAAATACAGCTTCCAAGCGCAATAAACACGTTATTCAAAATAGTTTCTTGCGATGGGACGAGAAAAATAATGTTCTCTTAAGTTAACCAACATGTCTGGAATAGATGGAACTGAGTATCCTGTTTTTTCGACTAACCAGATCACGTGATCTAAAATCAGGCACCTGTGTCATTTAGTTATATAGGCCTACTGATGATAAGGAAACAACCAGGTGTGTGCAATGAATGCACTAATTTCATTCATCTTTATTTTATTTTATACTTTCATTTATTTTCAAGGCTGAACTGGTTTTGGATAAACCTTTTTGATGGAACTGGAGAGTAACACCATCTAACTTCAATATTCTGTTAGGTTTTTCTAGAGATGGTGTCAATCCATGCAATTCGAAATGGTGAAAACTATTCCGTCCGCCACGTTTCAAACCAAACGGCCCTACGCCCATCATCTCAACAAATTGTGATTAATACCTTTGCGAAGAACCCAGATTAATGGCAGAGATACGGACAAACACATTCAAAACTGTGGTGAGAGATAAATGTGGTAAGTACAACAGTGCAAAAATTATGACAGGAATAATCAGTACCAATAAAAGATGTGTAACAGATATCAAAAGAAGAATCTCAATAATCAAACAAGCCACAGAAATAAAAGTAACTTATCAGCAACAATATTGACACAGAAATGAGGAAGAAATTGATCCAGACGCTGTAAAGTGCGTCTGATGCTATGGTCGTAAACTGTGGAATCTGGGTGAATGTAAAAGTAAAACAGAAACGGTGGAGATGTGGATACAAAAGAGAAAAAAATTACAATGTAATTCAAATATAATGAGCACAGACTAAGCGATATCAATAATTAAGGGACAGAAATTAACATCATACAGAAAATGAAAACAATATAAGAGAAGATCTAATTCGCAAACAGATGTTGATAAAGAGCACCCTTGAAGGTAAAACCTTAGAAAAATGATAAAGTAGTCACTTAATGTTTCATATGTGAAACATTAAGTGAAGGCTACCAGCCTTCCTACTTCCACTTCCTCCCCCCACCCCCATATTTCTCCTGCCCCTTCATTGGTTTCTTCTACGCATATATAGGCGCAATACTCTTTAAAGTGCGTGACACATGGTGCACCTACTCAAGTATCTTAATCGCGTTTACGGCATTCCATCTTCCTTAAAAGCGAGATATGGATATAGAAGAATTGTTGCATGGCTCGAATATCGTTTTTAAAACTTAATCTGAGGAGATTTCTCGGGAACAATCTCGCCTTTCTTTCAAGGACAGCCACTTACCTTCCCTTAGTATATCTGTTGCTCTTCCGTACAGGCCATACCGACATTTTACCCTTCTACCAGAGAGTCTCTTAGTTGCTGTCATGTCTGCGGCTTGATAACGACTTCTCACGCAGGAATCGTGCACTAAAACTGATGGTGCTAGCGTCTTGTATGTACTTTCTTTAAAAGTTACATCTCACTATCCCAGAATTCTCCCAAAAAATGTGTCTTCAATTCGCATTCGGCACCAAACTTCACGTTTTACTTTCATATAGCTTCGAAGATTTACCTCTACATATTATTACTATCAGGTTCTCTCTCTTATCAAACATTTTTTAAAATTTGTATCTCTATACTACGCAACGTGAATCTCGAAGGAAAATCACTCAAGTACCTTGCTGCTCTTGTAATTCGAACTTTGAAGCTTTTAAATCGCTCGAGTGCCTCCACCTTTTAATATAAGGTGCGTTCTTATTATCAGTCAGCGATAAATAGCAATCAACAACTTTATCTCGAAGGCAAATGTGCTTACTCTCTGTGTTAGAGATTCACTTCTCACCGGTATTACTAGCCATTGCTATGTCAGAAGAGCACTGTGGTCTATTCTGATGATACAAGATATGTTCGTGGATCCCTATGATTCGTTATCGTTAGAAAATATATCTAACGATTTTCCAGGCTATTTCGAGACGTACTGCATTCCATTATTAGAGCTCTCCGTAACTGCCAGTACCACAATGGTTAGACTTTGTGAATAATTATTCTTCATTAAATCCACAAAAATCAGTAAATTTTCAACTTATTTCCTAAAACTTAACAAAGAAGGCTCTGATTTCGGTTCCTCCATTAAATCTTCCAAATTTTTACTGTTGTATGCTTCCCGATCCCGTTTTTTGGCAGAACGTATTGCTCGGAAAGCCTTTTCTATAATGCCGTACGCTCATTATTCTAGCTCTTAACCCTTCTGCCTTCGTCCATCACGCGATATAGTATGTGGATCGCTCATATGTAAATAGCACATTCTATAACCCATGACCATGATAATCTGCCCAGACGTTTAAAGCTTCTTAAATATGACACTCTGATTTATTTGATCTGTCTTTTTCGCTGTCACTCGATCGCACTGTCTTCTTGTTTGTACTCTGATTGAGAGGTCTAAGCTTCTTAGCTGACTGATGATGTTTCACATTCCCGTAAAGCTACAGACTGGATGGTCGTGTACTGCGAGAAGAATTTGACAGAGTACTGAAAGATCTGAGTCGAAACAAGGCCCCAGGACCTCGGAATCACTCAGAGCATTGGAAGAACAATTCCACCTGGTATCGAAGACGTATGAGAAAGGTGAAATACGATCAGACTTCAAGAAGACTGTAGTAAGTGCAGTTCCAAAACCGGCAGGTGCTGGTAGATGTACTACGGAACCATCAATTTAATAAGCGGACTTTAAGAAAACGAACACAATTGTTATTTTAGGTGTATTTCTTACTCCACAAGTCATGTCTGCAAATATTGACACTAATTATTTAGAGGAGAATGGAAAAACTGGTTGAGACCGATCTTGGGGAAGTTCAGTTTCGGTTCCGAAGAATATTGAAACACATAAGGCACGACTGATCCTACGATATATTTTAGAATGTAGGTTAAAGGAAGGCCAACCTATGTTTATAGATTTTGCAGCTTGAGAGAACACTTTTGAAAATGTTGACTGTAACACACTTTCTGAAATTCTGAAGTAGCAAGAACAAATACCCGGAGAGAAAGATTATTTGTGACTGGTACGGAAAACAGACCGCAACTATAAGTCGAAGAACATGAAAGAGAAAACTAGTCGAGAAGTAGTCGGTCGTCTGTGTTATTTTGTTATTTAATCTGCGCACTAGGCAAGCTTTAAAGGAAAATAGGGAGAAGTTTAGGAAAGTAACCAAAGTTCAGAGAGAAGAAATAAAAAGTATGAGGTTTGTTGATGACATTGCAATCCTGCCAGAAATGGCAAAGGACTTGGAATAACCGCTGCATGGAATAGATAGCGCCGTAAAAACAGATTATAAGATGGAGATGAACACTGTAAACTGATGGAATGTAATCGAATTAAACCATTTGTTGCTGATAGAATTAGATTTGTAAATGAGACAGCAAAAATAGTGGATAAGTTCTGCTATTTGGGCAGCAAAGCTACCGACGGTGGCCAAAGTAGAGAGAATCTAAAATGTAGAAAATGTGTTAATATTGAATACAAATTTAAAAATTAAGAAGTCTTTTTTGAAGTTTTCCTGGAATGTTGCCCATCACGGAAGTAAACGTGGATTATAAACACTTTAGACAAGAAGAGAATGGGAGCTTTTGAAACGTAGTGCAGCAGAAGCATGTGAAGTTAGATGTTTAGATTAAGTAATTGATGAGCAGGTACTGAATAAAATTGGAGAAAAAAGATTTATATGGCGCAACATGTCTAAAAGAATGAATTAGTTGCTAGGACATATCCTGAGGCACCAAGAAATCGTGGATTTGTTAATGTTGGAAAGCGTAGAAGAGCTGAAAATCGTTGAGTCCAAGGCTCGAATGCAGCAAGTAGAATCAAATGAATGTAGGCTTTAGTAGTTTCGCAGAGATGAAGAGGCTCTCAGGGGTGTACATAGTGAGCTTATAGACTGTGTATCTATACGAGATTTTTTTTAAAAATAATTTTGCTGAGTTGACTTTCGATTATGTCGCCCCAGAAGAACTCGTTTTACTTCCGAATTGTGTGGATGTGTACAATGTGATTCAAACTTGTCATATTGTGGCAGTCTACTGTGACCGTAAGCAAAGGAGAACGTATAGTGTCCTAGGGAAGAAGAGCGGTGCGGAGGAATAAGCCCGCCGCTGTCTCGAAGAGCTGCCGCCCTACGTCCGCGTTCTGTGCTTCCACGAAAGCAGAACTGACATAACGGGAACAGGGATCGCTCATTCTTTTCGTTTTGTTGAGAGTCGCATTCGAATCCATTTAGGCACCAGAATTAGTCTCGTCACTCATTTTACATTAAGAAAAGAAAACATGCAATCCACAACACAAAAGATACTGAAGTACACAAACCATTTGGTAGTCGGTACAGCGCAGTTGTTTGCTGCTGTTGGCAATGGTAGTTCATGGCCGACCTCTATCGGTACCTTACGCAACTATAGTTCTAAACACTCCTCACCTAAAACTGACACAACATAGTGCCCGCATAACACTTGTGAAACTGTAGTAACATGACTGAAAGTGCGACGTAAATATAACCTGCTAGGTTTGACAGCTGTACATTCAAGTTATTCTCGCCGCGAAGTTTGGACTAATAGGAAACAAGTAACTTTAATTCTATTGGTCGTTGCCTAGAAACTAATGGCGCACGCCGCGATTTACGCGCGCATCGCATCAAACATCAAGGTATGCCAACTCATCTTGAAGATAACGCTACACCCGCGATTGTAACACTTCCCTCCAAATGTCACACAGTACATATGAAACTGCAGTAGCATTAATTTAAAAGAAAGAAATACTTTAAGCAAAGGAAAATACTTATAACTAATGGTGGGTCGACAAAGCTACATTGAAAGTCAATAGGTCACTTGAAGTAGTTTAATTGACGTAGCAAAAGTTAAGAAAAGAAAAAGAGAGAAAATATTTTTGTAATGAAATAAACAATTTACAATCTGAACGACTGAATTCTTTTATCTGATCGTTATTGGAGAGGCGTGGTGGCGTACTGAGATGGCGGCGGCTCTTGATTTTTCAGACGAAATTATTAGAGCAACTCCGTTTGTCGTATTTCCACAACAATGTATGCTGGTGACGTCTCTTCTCGGTTAGGTTGCAAAGTCATCCACAGTGGGGTTTAACAGCCTACTGGCTGAACAGACGTAATTGTTGGTGGTAATTCATAGATTTAGCACGAGCGCGTTTATTACTTGTTATACATACTTAGTTCTCGTTTCAGGAGTTTCTAAACTGCTCGTGATAGTTTCCGACAGCGATTTAACTCTTCGTCACGTTTGTATGTGCTCTCCGCAATCGCAAAATCACACTCAGCAAAACCGTTCTTACATGTGATCTAAAATTGTAATTATGTTCACCGCGACAGTTACGGCTCCAAATCAGTCAGCTTTTCATGAAGAGGACGAATACATTACGTAGTTTTATGGATGCTTGGCTCTCGTCTCGATACCGTCCTCTGTGCTTTTGTGTCTACGAGTTTGACTGTATCTGAGCCCGCCCTGCCAGGCGCGCGGTCTAACGCGCTGCTTCCCGAGCGGGAAAGAGTGCCGGCCCCCGGCACGAATCCGCCCGACGGATTAGTGTCGAGGTCCTGTGTGCCGGCCAGTCTGTGGATGGTTTTTAAGGCGGTTTTCCATCTGCCTCGGCGAATACGCGCTGGTTCCTCTTATTCCGCCACAGTTACACTATGTCGGCGATTGCTGCGCAAACACTGTCTCCACGTACGCGTACACCATAATTACCCTACCACGCAAACATTTGGGGCTACACTCGTCTGGTGTGAGACGTTCTCGGGCGGGGGTCCAGTGGGGGCCGAACCGCACAATAACCCTGTGTTCGGTGTGGGGCGGCGGTGGGGTGGGTGGACTGCTGTGGCCTGTTGTGGGATTATGAACCACTGAAGGCTACGGCAGGACGAAGCCTCTCCGTCGTTTCTAGGTCCCCGGTCAATACACAGTACACAATGACTGCATCTTCAAAGCTTGCGTAGGATAGAGTAGTGTGCACACCTGTAGCAAAGCCATCTTAGGACTGAAGACTACAATAACAAGAATTTGTTCCCCACATTTCTGTGAAAATGCTTTCACAACACTGAAATGGCCTTCATGGAATCCCCAACACTTTCAACACTGAACCGCATCGCAGTCTATTGTATTACTGTTGTATTAATCTATACAACAGTAATACAATAGACTGTGATGCGGTTCCCGTCGCCGTGGGAACACTTAGTAACCCTTTCACTGTAACTTACAACTAACTTTGCTGGGAAACAAACCCGAGACAGAACCGAACGTAACTAAATGAAACCTTAAGGGCAAAGAGAAAAAGAGGACATTACCATTATGAACAACAAAGCACTGAGATCAAATAGAACAAGTTTGTTTCCAAGCAAGATACACAGGACACGCCCTCGGCATTTGCATTGTTGCATAGATATTTTCAAGGCAATACAGATAGGGAGATAAATGGGGCAAATCAAACGAAAATAAATTTCTCTATAACGACCCATCGGAGACGATGCGTCCCTTATACCATTTGTATCCTGAATAACAGAAATAAGAAAAGGATTAATCTGTGTTTTAATCCTAATATAAGCCTGTAACAGTATGCATTTTATCTCTGAAGCGGAGCTTTGCTTCCGCCAGTAACTCATCTCCTATCTTCCAAATATATTCGAAGTTATTCTTGCGGGATATCAATCTTGGATGAAAGGATGCTACGCAGACATGGTTTAGCCACAGCCTCTGGTAGTTTTTCCAGAATGAATTTTCAGTCTGCAGCTGACTGTGTTTGGAACGTAAAGAGGTGAGGTACTGGCGGATGCCGAGCTGGGGAGACAGGTCTTGAGGCATGCTTAAATAATAGCACTGTCAGCATAACACTTGGCCATGGAAGGCCCGTGTACTCGTGCGGGTCCGCAGTTCGTGGTCGTGCGGTAGCGTTCTCGCTTCCCGCGCCATGGTTCCCGGGTTCGATTCCCGCGGGGTCAGGGATTTTCTCTGCCTCGTGATGACTGGGTGTTTTGTGATGTCCTTAGGTTAGTTAGGTTTAAGTAGTTCTAGGGGACTGATGACCACAGATGTTAAGTCCCATAGTGCTCAGAGCCATTTGAACCATTACTCGTGCGGCACATAGTTTTAATGTAGAAGGAACTGTCTGTGTGAACCCTCTGAATACCATTTTTGTTTCAAAAACATTACCTTATGGTTAATTTAATTAATGTCTTAGTCAAAAGTGACCATTTGGAAAGAATATTTCCGGTCGTTTCGTTTTCCGATGGGCTGGGGGTAAGGCGTGGGACACAGGATTATTCAGACCTCCAGAGTTTCAGGAAACGACTGCGCAAAAGCTACAAGACCTACAGATAACAGACACACACAGAACATCTCTCCAAGTGTGTAACTCACACTAATGGTGCTCAATATGGGCTCCACTTGGGTTCCGGCACGCGTCAGCTCGTGGGTGCAAGTCTTGACACGTTGTTTCCGGGAACACGTGAAGTCAATCCACTTTGCGAATCTGCTTATTGGGTTGTCTATCTGCAGGTGTGAACACGGCAACACGGAGATGAGGGTTAACAATGAAACCTGAAGACAGCGCAACCTACAGGTGCAATATGTAACTATGAGAATTCTGCTAACCGTCAGCAGGCTTTCCTTTACCAGTGGGACACTAATAAATAGCTATAACATGCAATAAATTCCAATTCGTTCTCTGCTAACATATAGTGGGATACATACGTCCCGATGGCACACAAAGGATTAATGTAATGTGGCTGCATACTTGACGATTAACTGAGACTTGAAATGCGTAGAGATACATTAAAAATATGTGTAAAATGTGTACAGTGTGAATTTATACGTGTCATGTAAGGGTTTAACATTTGATTTTATGTGACATGTACCGGATAATCAAAAAGTCAGCATAAATTTGAAAACTTAATAAACCACGGAATAATGTAGATAGAGAGGTAAAAATTGACACACATGCTTGGAATGACATGAGGTTTTATTAGAAACTAAAAAAAAACACAAAGTTCACAAAATGTCCGACAGATGGCGCTGGACAGCAAAACGTCAGTGACTGCGCATGACAATCGTGTATAAAAGGAGCTGTAATGAGAGGGAGAATGAGATACGCCAGCAGTCGCAGCATGTTGACATTACCTGAAAAGGCCCTTTTAGTGAAGCTGTATTATCGGAATGGGGAATGTGCTAGTTCAGCGTGCAGTCGCACGTTCGCACCGGCATTCCATACACTACTGTTTGGTTGGCACTTAGGCGTACCCTCCGATGCTATTCGTACAAAATCCATCGGCATCATGAACTGTTACCTGGCGATTTAGTGAAGCGGAAGGCATTTGCGGTGAGTGCGTTTCAAAAGATGGCGGAAGATGACGATTTGCTGAGTAACGTGTTGTGGACCGACGGAGCTCATTTCACGCTCCGAGGGTCTGTCAACGCCCACAACTGCAGAATTTGGGCTACCGAAAATCCTAGAACTGTCGTGGAAACTCCATTGCACGACGAGAAAGTCACGGTATGGCTTGGATTTACCACATCTACCGTTATCGGGCCTTTTTTCTTCGAGGAAATGCGTGATTCTGCTTTTGTAACTGCTACCGTGACGGGTGAGAGGTACGCCGATATGTCACAGAATCGCATCATCCTCAGCCTGGCTGATAAACACCTGCTGGCACGTAAGATGTTTATGCAGGATGGCGCTCCACCCCATATTGCTAGACGCGTGAAAGATCTCTTGCGCGCGTCGTTTGGTGATGATCGTGTGCTCAGCCGCCACTTTCGTCATGCTTGGCCTCCCAGGTCCCCAGACCTAAGTCCGGGCGATTATTGGTTTTGGGGTTAGCTGAAGTCGCAAGTGTATCGTGATCGACCGACATCTCTAGGGATGCTGAAAGACAACATCCGACGCCAATACCTCACCATATCTCCGGACATGCTTTACAGTGCTGTTCACAACATCATTCCTCGACTACAGCTATTGTTGAGGAATGATGGTGGACATATTGAACGTTTCCTGTAAAGAACATCATCTTTGCTTTGTCTTACTTTGTTATGTTAATTATTGCCATTCTGATCAGATGAAGCGCCATCCGTCGGACATTTTTTGAACTTTTGTACTTTTTGGTTCTAATAGAACCCCATGTCATTCCAAGCATGCGTGTCAATTTTTACCTCTCTACTTACATTATTCCGTGATTTATTCAGTTTTCAAATTTATACCGACTTTTTGACCACCGAGTATTACTGTGTGCGAGAACAAGATGCGAACTCGCATCCCTGTTGTTCGTGAATGGGGACCACCAATTACGCGATTCGAGTTCGTCTCACAGATAGACACGACTCTGAAACTGTAACTGGCTCCTGTCCTGTCATTCCGAACTTGTGACATGAAATAATCGCTGTGAGTAGTTTGTATTATAGGGCCTACTTCTGCTTACGAGCGCTATTCTAATTGTGCACCCTGTTGCTGGCTGGCTGCGCAGGCCACCGCGGCGGGGGTCGTATCATCGGCGGCAGCCACGCGGAGCGCGGACAGTTCCCGTTCTCGGCGTTCATCAACAGCAACGGCTACGTGTGCGGCGGCGCGCTCATCTCGCAGAGATACGTCCTCACCATAGCGCAGTGCATCGACGGGTGAGTGCCCGCCTCACGGAGTAAACTCCGTCGTCGTCCTTTTAAATCATTATAGTTGACTCCATTTGATGTCCTTGTTGTGTTATAGAATACACAGCATAGCACAGTGAAAAGCCATTGATCAAAACAACTACCATCATTATCACGACCACCATCACCACTACCACAACAACGACTACCACAACCACAATGTGGCTACCACCGTCATCATGATCACACTACCACCGATGACATCGTAATTCTGTCAGAGACAGCGAAGGACTTGGAAGAGCAGTTGAACGGAATGGACAGTGTCTTGAAAGGATGGTATAAGATAAACATCAACAAAAGAAAAAAGAGGATAGTGGAATGTAGTCGAATTAAGTCGGGTGCTGCTGAGGGAATTAGATTAGGAAATGAGACACTTAAAGTAGTAAAGTAATTTTGCTATTTGGGGATCAAAATAACTGATGATGGTCGAAGTAGAGAGGATATAAAATGTAGACTGGCAATGGCAAGGAAAGTATCTGAAGAAGAGAAATTTGTTAACATCGAGTATAGATTTAAGTGTCAGGAAGTCATTTCTGAAAGTATTTATATTGAGTGTAGCCATGTATGGAAGTGAAACATGGACGATAAATAGTTTGGACAAGAAGAGAATAGAAGCTTTTGAAATGTGGTGCTACAGAAGAATGCTGAAGATTAGATGGGTAGATCACATAACTAATGAGGAAGTATTGAATAGGATTGGGGAGAAGTTTGTGGCACAACTTGACTAGAAGAAGGGATCGGTTGGTAGGACACGTTCTGAGGCATCAAGGGATCACCAATTTAGTACTGGAGGGCAGCATGGAGGGTAAAAATCGTAGAGGGAGACCAAGAGATGAATACACTAAGCAGATTCAGAAGGTTGTATGTTGTGGTAGGTACTGGGAGATGAAGAAGCTTGCACAGGATAGAGTAGCATGGAGAGCTGTACCAAACCAGTCTCAGGACTGAAGACCACAACAACAACATCCACCATCACCAGCCACTATTAGTATCACCAACACCACCACCACTACCACCACCACTGACGCCAAGCGGTGTGGCACAGTGATAAAACAAAAGGACTCCTATTCAGGAAGACGGCCATCGAGAGTTCGATTTTCCACGATTTACTCAAATCACGTAAGGCAAAAGCTAGGATGGTTTCACTGAAAGGGCAGAGCAGAATTCCTTCTTCATCTTTCCCAGATTACTAATCGCGCTCCGCCGAGCGAGGTGGCGCAGTGGTTAGCACACTCGACTCGCATTCGGGAGGACGACGGTTCAATCCCGCGTCCAGCCATCCTGACTTAGGTTTTCCGTAATTTCCCTAAATCGCTCCAGGCAAATGCCGGGATGGTTCCTTTGAAAGGGCACGGCTGACTTCCTTCCCCGTCCTTATCTAATCCAGTGAGACAGATGACCTCGCAGTTTGGTCTCTTTCCCCAAACAACCCAACTAATTGCGCTCCACGTCGTTAAACTCAAATCTTTAATCTTGCTTGCTTTCTCCTTTCCTTTCCTACGCTACCTCCACAACCAACAATAGCAGCCATTTCTATCATACGAGGATGTCGTCTAACCAAGTGACGTAGTAATTTAACGTATTCCTCTAGATGATGTCATAGCGATATTGAGCTTTTATCAGTCAGATATCGTCTGCCACTTTTCGAATGTGTTTGTCGTAGTAGCCTGTCGGACTTCCCCTGGATTTTTCTTTTTGGCGATTATTTTCCAAGTCTATGCTTTTGGCAACATGACCAGCCTACTGCCATTACACTGAATCTGCCGTTCCCATGGTAACGCTGACCTTTTTTGACATATCCAGAGTCTCTTCTTCTTATGCCTCGTTTTTCTTTCCTCTTTTATTTATTTATTTATTTATTTTGAAAAGGAAAGCCCAGCGTAATTGGCTGGCTCTGAGCCCTATGGGGCTTAACTGTCGTGGTCATCAGTCCCCTAGAACTTAGAACTACTTAAACCTAACTACATTCCCGAGGCAGGATTCGAATCTGCGACCGTAGCGGTCGCGCGGTTCCAGACTGTAGTGCCTAGAACCGCTCGGCCACTTCGGCCGGCCGCTAGCGTTATTATTGATGGTTATCTATGAGATGGAGACGTTCTCGCTCAGCCGGCACCCGTTAGCTCCCGTGTTCCATCGGGTTCAGATTAGGCAAATTTAATGACTTCACTATTGTTCTCATCAAACCACTGTACGGTGAAGCTGGCCTTGTGACACTAACAGTTATAACAAGTTGTTTTGATTTAATAAAAATCATTGATACAGCCAGTACAGAATTTTCTTTGGAAAAACTAACAGTTATGCTACTGGAAGATGTCATCGCTGTTACGGTAGACATCAGGTAGGGATACAGGTAGTCCTTAATAATGTTCAGGTACTCCAAATTTGTCATGGTGCCTTCATTCGATACCAAGGCTCATAGAAGCCTAAGTGAATGTCCTCCCTAGCATAATACTGCTCACAGCGGTTTGTGCCCGTGGTTCTTTGCGTCTTTCGAGCAGATTTTCGTTGGGTGACGGCGCATTTGACCACGACTGTTGACATGGCGTAACAAGAGACGTGACCCATCCAACCAGGCGACCAGTTTCCATTGACCAACGGTCCAATCTCGATGATGCCGTGCCTACGGCAGTCATAATTGACATTGTAATTGAGTCAACGTCGAAACACTCGGGGGTAGTCTGTTACGGAGTAGTGTGTTCAACAATGTGCGCTGAACAGCGTGCACTGGAACACTCGTGCCTGCATCAGCACTGTTCTCTGTCATCAGATCTGCAAAAAAAACTCCATCTGTCCTATTTTATAGAACATGGAAACCTCCGATCTATACGTTTTGTGATGAGGTGTGGGCAACTAACAACCTGTCGTCTACTCGTTGTTCCTTCCAGCAGTCACTTTCCATAAATGGTGACATCCAGGGCCGCCAAGCCGGCCGAGGTGGCCGAGCGGTTCTAGGCGCTACAGTCTGGAACCACGTGACCGCTACGGTCGCAGGTTCGAATCCTGCCTCGGGCATGGATGTATGTGATGTCCTTAGGTTAGTTAGGTTTAAGTAGTTCTAAGTTCTAGGGGACTGATGACCTCAGAAGTTAAGTCCCATAGTGCTCGGAGCCATTTGAACCATTTGAATCAGGGCCGGCGCAAGCCCAATTGCCGCCCCGTGCGAGCTGCTAAATTGCCGCCCCCTTTTTTTTTTTACAAAACATTTTTGGAATTTTATTTAAACACATCTGTAGGAAATATCAGCAGTCAATCACATTTTTTGTTTTTATTTTTCAGATCTACCTCGGTTTCGGCCAGTCTCAAAGCTCAAGTGTGCTTACATCTAGTGTGCGAGTAGTATTGTCAGACAAAAAGTGCCGGTCAGAGTTTAACTGTTGCTCATGCAGGCGGAGACAAGTGTTTCATCGATCAAAAATCAACATGTCTGACTATCACTCAGAAACGGATAGCAAAAATTTTCAAAAATACGTCGAAACCCAACTTATGCCAGGCTTATTAGCAATGTCTTTATCCCTTGTAATTTCTCGCAGCGTATTTACCCATTCGGAATGCTTCTAGCCATTGTAGGCGTTGGACGTGTTTGGCTGCAGTAACGTTCAACCATTTTTTCCATAGTGTGGGAAGAATAAAACACTCGGAAACTGCCATTGAAGGGCTTAGCAAAATTACTTCAGGCGTAACATGTAACCGCAGTATCTAACATTGCATTCCAATTTCCAAATTATATTTCGTCCTCTGCAAAATCTGTTGTGGGTAAACGCACGTCGCGTAACAGACTGGCAGCGCTTCACTCATAAGAATACTGACGAGTACGCCAGACTGCTTCCCCCTCTCTGTTCCTCCGGCGTAAGCACGACGGTGCAGCCACAGTGGCGAGGAACAAATTGTTCCACCTCCCTCCCCTTGTTCAACAGGGGCGGCCGCACGTTTCGCACGTGCCTTGCGCCGGCCCTTGTCACAACAGAAGTCCGCGAGCAGGCTATCTGCTCCACATTTTCCAAAACGCTCGTTCCCAGGCGATGGGTAATAAGGATCTGCCTTCGTGATTTCAGTGAATTCCCCATTTGAGGCCTATATCGTCCTTAGAATGATTCACCATTAGTCTCCGTCAATGCACTTCCCCTTCATGTGGTCGTAATACAACGACACTGCATCCAATGTAGCAGTGAGCAGTGGTCGAAAAAATTTAGTTCCTCGGTGTACTTTTGCTACATTGTTTCATACGTCAGTGAAAAATGGTTACCAATGCTACTCATTGCAACTGTAGGGATACGTTTCATAAGGTCTACGTGGATAAATGTTTAAATGCGTGAGAAATTTCGCCTGAAGCTATGCAACCAACATTACATAACTGTCGTGCGTTTTCTTCTTCAAGACAATTCTCAGCCGCATTCTGCAGGGGCAATGAAGATGCTCCTGCATCGTTTTCAATTGGAAATGTTTGATTACCCACAATACATCCCGTAATTGTCTCCTTCTGAGTTTCATCTCTGCTCACATGAACCGCTGGCTATGATGACTACATTTTGGCACAGACAGCGAGCTGTAGGCCTGCGTAGAGAAATGGCGGAAAGCACTGGCGGCTGCCTTCTATAACGAGGGTATTGGAAAGTTGCTACAACGCTACGACACATGTCTAAGTCGGATCGGCGACTATGGGTATAAGTAGCTGGAAGTTGTAGCTAACTGTTGCAAATAAAACAGTTTTGATTTTCATTGTTCTTTCCATTTCGGGACCTATCGTTCCTTACTTTCCGAATAGCCCTCGTATTTATCTCATTGTAAGAAAAGAGGGTCAGTGTCTTCATGGAAAAAATCTTTTAGTTGCCTACGGAATAATGATTGTACCCAAGCGTGTACCCGTTCGTCTGAAGAAAATCGAAAGGGGCGAGTGTCTTTCTCATGGCTTCAAAAATATGGCTGTTACGTGGGGAGGGATCGGTACTATGTATAAGGGCTTCCCTGCGAAACTTCTACAGCGTAGTCGAAACAACTTTGAAAACATATGGCATGTGATTATACTGCAACAGAATTTTACCGTCTGTCAACATTCCTGGGCATTTGGACTTGATGGCGAGCTTCAATCTTTGCGAAGTGTCCAAGTTCCGGTGTGCGTTTATTGTGGCACCATGTTCCAGGAAGTCAATGAGCAGTGGGTCCTTGCAGACAAAGAAAAAGGTTATCATGACTTTCCCCGATCTGAGGCACCTGCTGTTTCAATTAAACTGTAGAATTTTCGAGGGGAAGCTCTTACACATCCTCCAAATGGCCCCAATATCTCTCCACGCGATTTTCATGAAACCGCATGGAGACATTCGTGACTGTCAATTTGCTTCGGACGAAGATTTGCTCTCCTGAGGAATCACCAATGATCAGCGACATGAGGATGCAGAAGACAGTGGAAACCATTGCGTTACAGACACCGAACGTGTATCCACAGGGCATGTGGACTGTAATTGAAAAAGTGTCATGATGATCTCTCCATTGGAAAAAGATTCCGGAATGGTTCCCCATTCGGATCTCCTGGAGGTGACTGACGAAGCGGAGGTGACCATGAGATAAAGACTGAATAACCGACGAAAGGATAATTTTCTACGAGCCGGGGTGTGGAATGTCAGAAGCCTGAAAGTGGTAGGGAAGCTAATAAATCTGAAAAGGGAAATGCAAAGGCTCAGTCTAGATATAGTGGTGGTCAGTAAAGTGAAATTATAAGTAGAGGAGGATTCCTGGTCAGATGAGTATAATGTAATATCAACAGCAGCAGAAAATGGTATAATGGGAGTAGGATTTGATATGCTCTAGGAAGGTAGGGCAGAAAGTGTATTAGTGAGAACAGTTCAGTGACAGGTTGTTCTCATCAGAATCGACAACAAAGCAACACCAACACCTACAACGATAGTTCAGAGATATATGCCGACGTCACAAAGCTGAAGAGGTAGAGAAAGTATATGAGGATATTGAATAAGCAATTCAGTACGTAAAGTGAGATGAAAATCTAATAGTCATGGGGGACTGGAATGCGGTTGTAGGAGAAAGAGTAGAAGAAAGGATTACGAGAGAATGTGGACTTGGTACTAGGAATGAGAGTGGACAAAGACTAATTGAGTTCTGTAATAAATATCAGCTAGTAACAGCGAATATTCTGTTCAAGAATCACAAGAGGGGGAGGTATACTTGCAAAGGCCGGAAGATACGAGAAGAATGCAGCCAGATCGCTTCTTGTTCAGAAATCAGTTACTGGATTGCAAGGCGCACACAGGAGCACATATAGACTCAGCTCACAATGTAGTGATGATGAAGAGTACGCTGAAGTTTAAGGGATTTGTCGGGAAGAATCAATGCGCCAAGAAGTAGGATATGGAAGTGCTGAGGAATGAAGAGATACGCTTGAAGTTCTCTAAGACTGTAGGTACTGCGATAGTGAATAGCTCAGTAGGCAGTTCAGTTGAAGAGGACTGGACATTTCTAAAAAGAGCAATCACGAAAGTTGGGAAAAAAATAGGTACAATGAAGATAATTGTGATGAAACCTTGGGCAGCAGAAGAAATAATTCAATTGATTGACAAAATAAGGAAGTAAAAAAGGATCAGGGACATTTAGGAATACCAAAATACAGGTGACTTACGAATAGAATAAAGAGGAAGTGCAAGGAGGCTGAGACGAAACAGCTGCATGAAAAGTGTGAAGAAATCGGAAAGGAAAAGATTGTCAGGAGGACTGATTCAGCATATTGTAAAGTGGAAACAACCTTCGGTGTAATTAAAAGTAAGGATGGGTAATATTAAGAGTACAGCGGGAATTCCACTGTTAAATGCAGAGGAGAGAGCGGGTAGGTGGAATGGAAAGGGTACACTGAACACCTCTATTGTGGGGGCGGGAGGAGATTTGTATGATGTGATAGAAGAAGAAACACGAATCGATTTAGAAGATATAAGGGATCCAATATTCGAATGAGAATTTAAAAAAGCTTTGAAAGACTTAAGATCATATAAGGTAGTAGGGATAGATATCATACCATCAGAATTTCTGAAATCATTGGCGGATGTGGCAAAAAAATCTGACTTTCGGAAAAATAATATCCACACAATACCGAAAACAGCAAGAGCTGACAAGTACGAGAATTATCAGCTTAACGGCTCATGCATTCAAGTTGTTGACAAGAATAATATACAGAAGAAGGGAAAAGAAAATTGAGGATGTGTTAGACGACGGTCAGTTTGGCTTTCGGAAAGGTAAAGGCACCAGAGAGGCAACTCTCACGTTGTGGTTGATAATAGAAGCAAGACTAAGGAAAAATCCAGATATGTTCATAGGATTTGTCGATCTGGAAAAAGGGTTCGACAGTGTCAAACGGTACAAGATTTTCGAAATTCTGAGGAAAATAGGGGTAAGCTATAGGGAGAGACGGGTAATATACAACATGTACAAGAACCAACAAGGAATAATAAGACTAGAAAACCGAGAACAAAGTACACGGATTAAAAAGAGTGTAAGACAGGTATGCAGTTTTTCGCCTCTAATGTTCGATCGATACATCGAAGAAGCAACAATGGAAATAAAAGAAATGTGCAGGAGTGGAATTAAAATTTAAGGTGGACGTATGTCAATGATACGAACCGCTGATGACATTGCTTTCCTGAGTGAAAGTGAAGAAGAAGAATTACATGATCTGCTAAATGAATTGAGCAGTGTAATGAGTACGGATTAAGAATTGAGGGTAAATCGAAGAAAGAGGAAAGTAATGAGAAGTAGCAGAAATGAGAACAGCGAGAAACTTAACATCAAGAGTGATGCTCACGAAATAGATGAAGTTAAGGAATTCTGCTGCCTAGGAAGCAAAATAACCAATGACGGACGGAGCGGAGAGGTCGTTTGGAACAGACTAGCACGTGAAAAAAGGGGAATCCATGCCAAGAGAAATCTGTTAGTATAAAACACAGGCCTTAATTTGAAGACATTTCTGAGAATCTACGTTTGGAGCTCAGCATTGTATTGTAGTGAAACGTGGACAGTGGGAAATCCGAAACGGAAGAGAATCGAAGTATGTGATGCAACAGACGAATGTTGAATGGGCTGATAAGATAAAGAATGAGGAGGTTCTGCGCATAATCGGAGAGGAAAGGAATATGTGGCAAACACTGTCAAGAAGAAGGGAGTGGATGATAGGACATCTGTCAAGACTTCCATGGTACTAGAGGGAGCTTTGGAGGATAAAAACTGTAGAGGAAACCAGAGTTGGGAATACATCCAATAAATAACTGAGGACGTAGGTCGCAGATGCTACTCTGAGACGCAGAGGTTGGCACAGGAGAGGAACTCGTGGCGGACCGCATCAGACCAGTCAGAAGACTGATGACTCAAAATAGATGAATACAAAAATCATGCTGCCACCTGACACGAGATTCCTGCCCATTCTTTTTTCGCTCGCTGTGGACTCATCATACACAGTATCAAACCTTTTGCGCTAAGGGAAGTTCTAGGAACGATTTATAACGATAGGAACAATGTCTGGTCTTTCTTATTGAGTGAAATAAAGAATGAAATGACTGATGAGGCCAGAAAATTACAATTTAAGGGTTGAACTGGAGGTAAAGCGATAAATTCGAAATTCACACTGGAAATGAATGTTTGGAGAAGAAAAAGTGATATCTCGGAAATGAATCATCACAAGTGCGTTAACGAGAGTAAAGGAACCAGTCGCAATAATTTCTGCTTCACTACGAAGATGTCAAGGGAAAAGGGAAGCTAATTAACAAAAGAATTTTGAAATTGATTCCCTCAGAGAGAAGGAATCGAGGGCCTCCACCTACAAGCCGGAATTACGAACTAGATACCAAGTGGGTTGAGGATACTAAGAACAGTACTGCAAGGACAATGAGCATAGAAGTGTTGTTGGGAGACTGCCCTAGACATACAGGGAATACCTTCACTGGTAGTAGAGGGAGCTATAGGTGTTCGCTCTTTCCGCGCGCTAAACGAGATTGGAATAATAGACAATTGTGAAGGTGGTTCGATGAACCCTCTGCCAGGCATTTAAATGTGATTTGCAGAGTATCCATGTAGATGTAGAGAACTATGGAAATACCAAGAACGTAACACATTACCATGCCTAACATGGTGTAAAAAACCCAATAGCGTTCAAACCAGTTTCCAGCCGTCTTGCAATGGATAAATAGGAGTTCCGTGTGGTTTTAAAGGGAATGTCGTATCGTTCTTCCTCGAAAATAGTGGCAAGTTCGGGTACTGATGATGGAGGTGGACAGCGACCATGTACCATTCTTCCCAAAGTAGACTACGAAGAGTCAATAACCTTGAGATGTGGTGACTGGTGTCCAGGGGAAATGTGACAGTTTATCTTCGTGCTCACGGTCCCAGTCCTGGGCGTCACAAGCTGTGTGCATAGGTACCCTGTCGTCTTGGAACACAGGATTACCATTGGAAAACAAACATTGTACCATGGGACGTACCTGTTTAGCCAAAATGGTCACTTAATCGTTGGTAGTAATGCGCCTCTGCGGAGTAACCATGGTGTCCACGAAATACTACGATACGGCTGCCCAAATCATCATCGGACGGTCGCCATGTTTCACCTTTGGGACGTAAACTTGGACAGAAGCTGGAAAAAGTGCGCAACAAGACCCAGCCGACCAAATTACTTCGTTCCGTTACTTCATAGCACAGGCTTTACGGTTTTGACACCGCGTTTCCCTGTTTCAGGCATTTGTATGACTGATGAATTCCAGATCGCTCTGCATTTCCCTACTTTGAGTCGTTTTGGTGCTGACAGTGTTAAAAAGTGCGACATTAAGTTCTTTAGTGACTTTTTCCGCTGTCATCCTCTTACTTTTGGTCACAAACGTCTTCAGTGGCCATCTATCACAATCACTCAACACACACATTCGTCCGTGTTGTGACTTGGTGCATGATGGTCTTCTACGTTCACTGTATGCAACATAAATCATCGATGCGGTGCCTCTTGAAACACCAAACTCTTCGGCTACCTTGTTTAAGGAAGCACCGATCACACGAACACCAAGAATTTGACCTCGTACTCACAACCACATAGTAGACTGTTCGCATCACAACTGGCACTTGGAAGATGTAGATGACATCAC
Source organism: Schistocerca gregaria (assembly GCF_023897955.1). Classification (NCBI taxonomy): domain Eukaryota; kingdom Metazoa; phylum Arthropoda; class Insecta; order Orthoptera; family Acrididae; genus Schistocerca; species Schistocerca gregaria. The sequence goes on from NC_064921.1 coordinate 739,475,722, forward strand.
ACAGTTGCTGTTAGTGTACAAACGCAACAGTACATCCTGCTAGCTTCGGTAGCATCTGCATTACATTCAAGCATACATTCTCGCGGTGTTTCCGTATGTACATGCAACCCCCAATATAATTCCTGTGTATGCATTTTCAATGCTCCTGGAGGGTAACTACACTCCTGGAAATTGAAATAAGAACACCGTGAATTCATTGTGCCAGGAAGGGGAAACTTTATTGTCACATTCCTGGGGTTAGATACATCACATGATCACACTGACAGAACCACAGGCACATAAACACAGGCAACAGAGCATGCACAATGTCGGCACTAGTACAGTGTATATCCACCTTTCGCAGCAATGTAGGCTGCTATTCTCCCATGGAGACGATCGTAGAGATGCCGGATGTAGTCCAGTGGAACGGCTTGCCATGTCATTTCCACCTGGCGCCTCAGTTGGACCAGCGTTCGTGCTGGACGTGCACACCGCGTGAGACGACGCTTCATCCAGTCGCAAACATGCTCAATGGGGGACAGATCCGAAGATCTTGCTGGCCAGGGTAGTTGACTTACACCTTCTAGAGCACGTTGGGTGGCACGGGATACATGCGGACGTGCATTGTCCTGTTGGAACAGCAAGTTCCCTTGCCGGTCTAGTAGAATGGTAGAACGATGGGTTCGATGACGGTTTGGATGTACCGTGCACTATTCAGTGTCCCCTCGACGATCACCAGAGGTGTACGGCCAGTGTAGGAGATCGCTCCCCACAAATGATGCCGGGTGTTGGCCCTGTGTGCCTCGGTCGTATGCAGACCAGATTGTGGCGCTCACCTGCACGGCGCCAAACACGCATACGACCATCATTGGCACCAAGGCAGAAGCGACTCTCATCGCTGAAGACGACACGTCTCCATTCGTCCCTCCATTCACGCCTGTCGCGACACCACTGGAGGCGGGCTGCACGATGTTGGGGCGTGAGCGGAAGACGGCCTAACGGTGTGCGGGACCGTAGCCCAGCTTCATGGAGACGGTTGCGAATGGTCCTAGCCGATACCCCAGGAGCAACAGTGTCCCTAATTTGCTGGGAAGTGGCGGTGCGGTCCCCTACGTCACTGCGTGGGATCCTACGGTCTTGGCGTGCATCCGTGCGTCGCTGCGGTCCGGTCCCAGGTCGACGGGCACGTGCACCTTCCGCCGACCACTGGCGACAACATCGATGTACTGTGGAGACCTCACGCCACACGTGTTGAGCAATTCGGCGGTACGTCCACCCGGCCTGCCGCATGCCCACTATACGCCCTCGCTCAAAGTCCGTCAACTGCACATACGGTTCACGTCCACGCTGTCGCGGCATGCTACCAGTGTTAAAGACTGCGATGGAGCTCCGTACGCCACGGCAAACTGGCTGACACTGACGGCGGCGGTGCACAAATGCTGCGCAGCTAGCGCCATTCGACGGCCAACACCGCGGTTCCTGGTGTGTCCGCTGTGCCGTGCGTGTGATCATTGCTTGTACAGCCCTCTCGCAGTGTCCGGAGCAAGTATGGTGGGTCTGACACACCGGTGTCAATGTGTTCTTTTTTCCATTTCCAGGAGTGTACATGATATCCGCGCACCGAAGCATTCAGTTAATCTTTCGCAGTGCGCTCTGGAGTTTAGGTTCAAATGGCTCTGAGCACTATGCGACTTAACTGCTGAGGTCATCAGTCGCCTAGAACTTAGAACTAATTAAACCTAACTAACCTAAGGACATCACACACATCCATGCCCGAGGTAGGATTCGAACCTGGGACCGTAGCGGTCGCTCGGCTCCAGACTGTAGCACCTAGAACCGCACGGCCACTCCGGCCGGCTGGCGTTTGGGGCTGCAAGAGAAGCAGGGTTGTAGCTTCGTGGTGGGTGTTGCAGGCTGACCTACTGGGAGGTGTACCTGGGCGCAGCCGACCTGTCTGCCGTGGAGCCGGGGCGCACCGTGGTCACCACCATCAGGGGCATCCAGTACCCCGGCTATGACGCAGCTCTCACCGGGCTCACCAGCGACATCGGGCTCATCGACCTCGGCGCGGACGTGCCGCTTTCTCGTAAGTACCGTCACACTGGTTTCTCAGTACCATACTGCAAGTACCCGACTCCTATTGCTATCACTACTTCATACATTTCACGCCAGGACCAGATGACTCGAAGTAATTCGTAGCTCATCAACTGATACTATAGCTAAATCAGCGAAGTTATATGTTTAGGAACACTACTGTCGGTTCCTCTATATACTGAGATGATACGAGGATTGGAACTTTAACAGTGGCAACTATTAAAGTCTCGTACAAAATAGATAGGTGTTTCAAAGTTTTACTGACCTTCAAAGTAGTCACCAGCATTGTCTATAGCCCGTTGCTAGCGATGTGGAATTCGTAGGATACTCTTAACAGTACCTGGTGTGTTGACAGTTCGAGCGACGTGGTCTATTGCCCGACGAATCTGCAGCAGTTGTGAAGCGAATCTACATCTACATCTACATCCATAGTCCACAAGCTACCTGACGGTGTGTGGCGGAGGGTATCTTGAGTACTTGCCGTGAAGTATTTCCTTCAGTTTAGAAACCGAGTGGAACTCACGAGGGCTTAAGTCAGGGAAGTGCAGTAGGTGGTGTAGCACTAAGCAGCCCCATCAGTCAAACGAATCAGTAACAGCTCGCACTGTATGTGCTTGAGGATTGTCCTGTAAAATGGTCAGATCCTGCAGAAAGTATCATCACTTCTGTCTCCAAGCTGGGTGTAGGTTGTGTTCCAAAAATGAACAGCATAGAGACTGAAGTGGTGACACTTTCTGCAGGAGCTGACCATCATTTTACAGGACAATGCTCAAGTACGTACAGAGCAAGCTGTTACTGATTTGTTTGATTGTTGGGGCTGCTAAGTACTATACCACCTACTGCACTCCCTTGACTTAAGCCCTCGTGAGTTCAACACGATTTCTAAACTGAAGGAAACACTTCACGGTATTCGCTTCTGAACTGCTACAAATTCGTCGGGCAATAGACCGTGCCGCTCGAACTGTCAACACAACTGGCACTGCTAAGAATATCCTACGACTTCCACATTCCTGGCAACGTGTTATACACAATGCTGGTGACTACTTTGAAGGCCAATAAAACTTTGAAACACGTATGTATTTTGCACGAGCTGTAGTTGCCACTATTACAGTTCCAACCCTCGTAAAATGTCATGGGACAGCGGTATGTTCATACACAGATGATGGTCGTATCGCCTAGACAAGGTATAAAAGGGCAGTGCATTGACGGAGCTGTCATTTATACTCAGGTAACTTATGTGGAAGGGTTTCCGACGTGGTTATGGCCGCACGACGGAAACTATCAGACTCTCAACGCGGAATGGTAGTTGGATCTAGACGTATGGGACATTTCACTATGGAAATCGCTACGCGATTCAATACTCCGAGAGCCACAGTGTCAAGAGAATGCCGAGAATATCAAATTTTAGACGTTGCTTCTCACCACGGACAACGCAGTTGCCGATGGCCTTCACACAACGACCGAGAGCAGTGGCATTTGCGTTGTCAGTGTTAACAGACAAGCGACACTGTGTGAAACAACCACAGATATCAATGTCGGATCTACAACGAACGTATCTATTAGGATAGTTCTGCGAAATTAGGCGTTAATGGACTATGGCAGTAGACGACCGATGCCAGCGACTGTCCTAACAGCAAGACAATGCCTTCAGCGCCTCTCCTGGGCTCATGAAACATATCGGTTGGACCCTAAACAAATGGTAAACCGTGGCCTGCTCAGAGAAGTCGATGCGCAGCTCGTGGTCGTGCGGTAGCGTTCTCGCTTCCCGCGCCCAGGTTCCTGGGTTCGATTCTCGGCGGAGTCAGGGATTTTCTCTGCCTCTTGATGACTGGGTGTTGTGTGATGTCCTTAGGTTAGGTAGGTTTAAGTAGTTCCAAGTTCTAGGGGACTGATGACCATAGATATTAAGTCCCATAGAGGCGTCGCTAAGAGCTAATCGTAGCGTTGGAGTGTGGCGCAGACCACACGAAGCTATATACGTAAACAAGACACTGTGCAAGCTAGTGATGGCTACATAAGGTGTGAGCTGCGTTTACATGGAATGGACTATCTCATCTAGACCAAATGAGCCGACCATTGACTGAAAATGGTTATCTTCGGCTACATAAAGATCATTGTCAGCCAATCGTGGATTTCATATTCCCGAACAATGAAATTTTTATGGATGACAATGCTTATGTCACCGGGACAGAAGTGGTCGCAGTTGGCTTGAAGAACATTCTGGACAATTCGAGGGAACGATTTGGCTCTGAGCACTATGCGACTTAACTGCTGAGGTCATCAGTCGCCTAGAACTTAGAACTAATTAAACCTAACTAACCTAAGGACATCAAACACATCCATGCCCGAGGCAGGATTCGAACCTGCGAACATGAATCCCATCGAACATTTATGGGTCATAATGTAGAGGTCAGTTCGTGCACGAAATCATGCGCCGGCAACACTTTCACAGTTGTGGACGGTTATAGGGGCATCACGGCTCAATATTTCTGCAGGAAATTTCGAGTGACTCGTTCAGTCTATGCCACGTCGAATTTCCGCACTATACCGGGCAAAAGGAGATCTGACGCGATGTAAGGAGGTATTCCATGACTTTTATAGCCTCAGTGTATACAATAACAGCAGTAATAATATGTAGTTTTTTTCGGCATAAAGTTCAAGTTAAGGCTTCAGCAATTACTCAGGATAGGCATACTGCAATAAGGAAACATACTATTTCGTAATTGTTTTAATTGCATGACGTGCCTCACTAAGAGTCTTCAGTCACATTTTCTGTGTTGTTTCGGCAGATATTTGCAGTTTTCTTTCTGAAATGTGTAGATGAAGTCGGCCTAAAGAAACACCGCTCATCACGTTTCATTCGATGTGCAAAGTCAACGGAAAGACTTGTTTGTTTCCCGTCACAAACCTAAATGAATTCAATCGAAATTTTCCGTGCCCATGCGACCAATGTCCAGAACGTTCTTCAAATCAAACGCAAACAATTGTGGCCGAGTGACATGGCGCATAGTCATTCATAGAAACTCCGACATTGTTTGGGAACATGAAGTCCATGAATGGCTGCAGATGGTCTCCAAGTAGCCGAACACAACCGTTCCTAGTCAATGTTCCATATAAAGACAGCCCACACCATTGTAGAGGCACAACCAGCTTGCGTAGTGCCTCGTTGTCTACTTGGGTCCATGGCTTCGTGGGGTCAGCGTCACACTCCAACCCTACTATCAGCCATTACCAACTGAAACTGGGAGTCATTTGACCATGCCATGGTTTTCTAGTCGTCTAGCACCCAACTAATATGATCCCAAGACCCGGGGAGACGCAGCAGGCGATGTCGTGCTATTAGTGAAGGAACTCGCATCGGTCTTCTGATACCATATCCCATTAACGCCTAATTTCGCTGCACTGTCCTAACAGATACGTTCGTCGTACATCCCACATTGATTTCTGCCGTTATTTCAGGATGTGTTGCTTGTCTGTTAGCACTGACAACTCGACATAAACGCCACTGCTCTTGGTCGTGAAGTGAACGCCGTCGGCCAGTGCGTTGTCTGTGGTGAGAGGTAACGCCTGAAATTTGGTATTCCTGACACTGTGGATCGCGGAATATTGAATTGCCTAACGATTTCCGAAAAGGAATGTCCCATGCGCCTAGCTGCAACTACCTTTACGCGTTCGAAGTCTGTTAATTCCCGTCGTGCGGTCATATTCACGTCGGAAACCTCTTCACATGTATCACTTGAGTACAAATGACAGCTTCGCCAATGCACTGCACTTTTATACCTTGGGTACGCGATACAACTGCCATCTTTGTAATTGCTCATAGGTATCCCACGACATTTGTCGTCTCAGTGCCTGTTATGTGGCTCACTTAATAAAACCCGAGAATGTTCTCCGCTTGTGGGAAACCTGTTTAGTTTCATTCATATGAAACCGGAGAACTTTTTTTTTCGTTGAATAACTTTTTACATCCTTTGACTCATGTTGAGAACATTCTCAGATGAAGTATATTCTCAGACTTGCTTTATTCATGCGAACGTGAGAATTTGCTCCGAAATTCCGAGAATAATGTACATTCACCGTTTGATTCATACGACCTTATGTTCGGTTGGAAACTGGTTGAGCTGTACCTGTTCCTACCGACAGCAGCAACTCCCCTTGAGTTTGAAACCGTTTTTCACTGATAGCACATCACACACTTTTCGGTCACTGTCGGTATGGATATTTTTAAGACCACTGTTCTTACGCCCTGTTACACTGCTGCAAGTGATACACCACTGTTTATAGAATCGTTGGACAGTCCGTATTGATACATCAACAAGTCGGGCAACTTTATTCGCCGTATAGTCATAGGCACTCCCAAACACGGTTGCTTGTCTCTGCTGCTTTGTTACCGTACTCCTATGTCTCTTGGTCGGCCCATCTCACTGCCCCGCTATCATTCGATCGACTGACGCATGTACACCACTTCCCTGCCATGACTTACGAGAGGCAGTCAATCGGGATCTAAACACCCGCCATGACGGAATCATGGAATCGTTCCATTCAAAAGGAATCACAACACACGATGAAACATTTATCCTACTGGGAGACGAGACGATCGGTTGCTGATCTGTAGAACGCGGCCGGCCACACAACTGTACCCACTCTTGCACTTCCTTGCCCGACTGAAACGGACGTCGACACACGTCAAGTGGCCAAAGATGTGAAAATCACACGGTGAAGGACGCGGGCTGTAGGGGGAATGTAGCAGTACTTCTCAAGCAAATCGCTGAAGCGTAGCCTTCGTCCGATTGGTAATGTATGTGGGTGGGTGATATCTTGCAACAGTGTGATATCGTCCAATAGCATTACGACAGACCGAGGGCAAACGCTGAAGCCAACGGTGGAAACATCCCTCATCTATCCTGTCAAAGAAATCCAAAGTTGTTCACACAAGTTCCGGTAAGGTCAGATGACCTTCTTCTTCAACTACAGGGGTCGTCTGCTCGTCGAGTTCCTCGAGCGTGGAACCACAATCAATACACAGCGCTATTAAAACACTTTGGAGCAGCTGCGATGTGCATTAATGCTCGGGAATGCTGTTGGACGCTATCATCCTGTTATACAACAACTCCCACCATCACACTGCACAGTCGGACGAAGGCTACGCTTCAGCGATTTGGTTAGGAAACACTGTAATATCCACTGTACAGCCAGGATGTATCATCATGCGATTTTCACATCTTTGGCTACTTGCAGAAATGCACGTGTGGACGACGGTTTCAGTCGGAAGTGGGAGTGCAAGATTTGGTGCAGTTGTGGATCCTTCAGCGGCCGACCGCGTTCTAACGAAACATGGATTGATCATATTGCCTCCCAATGGAATAGATGTCTTAAAGCTTGTGGTGATTGCTATTGAATGGAACGATTTCACGGTGCGGCTGTCCTTGGTGTTCGGTTTTCATTTGACTGTCCCTTATACACCAGCAGTGGTGGGTCACATGATCTGTGCTCTCCAAAGGTATCATTATTTAGTCATGTCTTGACAGTGTGAGAGATCAGCTGTGAGTCCTGCAAGACGTTTGAAAAAACATGCTCTTTGTTTATGTTGCAGCCTACGTGCAGCCAGCCAAACTGCCCGCTCGCTCGGAGATCGGTAAGGTCTACTTGGGACAGGAGGCCATCTTCGTGGGATTCGGAACCACTACTGCTGCGTCCGCAAGTACACAAATGTTCCAACCTCTTGCCATTAAACGTTTTAAATTTCTTGCTTGATATACTGTAAATTCTAATAGACAACGGTGTGTTGCGTGTGGGGATCAAAATTCGTCGTGGCAGAGACTGCAAAATATTTCCTCCGCAGCGATAATAACGACCGGCGGTCTGTGCACAGAGCCGGCCGCGGTGGTCTCGCGGTTCTAGGCGCTCAGTCCGGAGCCGCGCGACTGCTACGGTCGCAGGTTCGAATACTGCCTCGGGCATGGATGTGTGTGATGTCCTTAGGTTAGTCAGGTTTAAGTAGTTCTAAGTTCTAGGGGACTGATGACCACAGATGTTAAGTCCCATAGTGCTCAGAGCCATTTGAACCATTTGAATCTGTGCACAGAGGGTAGAACCTGGGCGGAAAGTACGCGGAGAATCGCTGTGTAACTTTAAACTGGAACGGCTGATTTCTAGAAGCGATTCGTGTAAGACAACTTTCGATAGGAAAACCGATATTTGACGGGGATAGCAAAATCGATCCAGGCATTGACATGTAAACATGGGAGGGAAACGAACTCCGAAATTCAGTTCGAGTCTTCCAGAAATTGTATCCTATGCTAATTCAGAAATGGATAAGGGTACCTTAAAAATTTTAACGGTGTAACTCGTTTTCCTTTGGATGAATAAAAATAAACTTCGGGGTAATAAATATTCTTGCTGCATCTATAGTTAATTTCGAAATACAGGCACGGTAAGAGGTAGAGGTTGCATTAGATCTCGCTTAAATTGCATCGCATCCCAAGTTTCTTAACTTTATACTGAATAACTTTCTACGAAATTCACAATTAAATTTCCGTTTGTTTCCAATCGATAAGCGATGAAGAATTTCGTTGTTGTGGTAGCTCCGGATGTGGTCTTCTGTAGAGCCTTCTGAACTGGAGTATATCCCGTAGAACCTTCTACCACAAGCCTTCTTCAGGTTACGTAGTTACCTTTCAGGTAGTACCGCGCGCTGTCGTAAAATTACACTTTTAATCACAAACCAATTTTTTATTTAAATACCGAAAATATGGTCATTATGTTGATGCAAAATAATATTTTTAGTTAAATACCCACGTTTTTTAAACTAAATGTCCAACATATGCTGCTTTTCATGTCAGGTATTTTCTAAAGTTTCGACGTATCCCGAAGACAGTTTTCATAGTACTCCATTTGATTATGACCACATGGACGATATTGTCAGTTAGTTACATGTTGCACAGAGCATTTGAACGATTCTTTAATCGAAATGATGTCGAACGAATCATTTTACAAGATATGTACAGGTATAAGGTGTTAAATTCAATTAATTTATTTTCCAGGCTATCAGTTTTTCAACTTTTAAATATAAATTCGTTCATGGGATAGAGTGAGTTCTCCATAAGAAATTATATTTAAAACTTGTTACAGTATGTTATTGCACAAATGATCAAAACTTTTTGCTCGTTCCTGAGCCATTGATATCTTTAATGATACGAATGAATGTCGTTTTCCCCCTCTAATGTTGTTCGTATTGACATCACAGTTATTCGCAAATTGTGATGGATTACTTACGACGAATTCATTAGCGAATATATTTACTACAACGGTACAGCTAAAATGCCTAACTTTGTGAAGGAGTACCTACGTGACGGCCTGGGTGAAAACCACATACACTGACAGAAAAGATCGCAACAGGAAAAAATAATTAGAGTAATGAAAGTTCGGGAATACACTTGTCTTGGTAACTCGTAAGTGACTGACATTGCAAGACGACAGGTTAATGTAAGCGCGAGATACGCATTGCAGATGTGAAATACAGGTACATTAATAACCAGTGTAACCGTCAGAATATTGAACGCCAGCATATAAACGTGCATGCATTGCATTGTTCAGATGCCGGATGTCAGTTTGTGGGATGGAATTCCATGCCTTGGTCGGTCAATACAGGGATCGCTAATGCTGTTTGTGAATGACTCTGCAGGTGCGTCCAATGATGTCCCATATGTTCTCGATGGGAGACGGATCTGGTAATCGAGCTGACCAAGACAACAAGTCGCAGTCTATATAGTTTGTTGGGTTGCAACATCAGTATCTGACTAGCGTTATCCTGTTAGAAGACACCTCCTAGAACGCTGTTCATGAATGGCTACACAAGTTGAATCGCCAGAATGACGTATAAATTTGCAGTTTGGGTGCGTGGGATAAGCACGAGAGAACTCCTGCTGTCATACGAAATCACACTCCAGACCATAGCTCCAGGTCTCTAGCATGCAGACAGGTTGGTTGCAAGTCCTCAAGTGGCTTTCTTCTAACTAACACACGGCCGTTAGTGTCACCGAGGCAGAAACAGCTTTAATCAGAAAACTCGACAAACATTCACCCTCTCCTCCAGTGAGCTCTCGCTTGACATCACTGAAGTCGCTAATGGCGATGGTTTGGGATCAGTGGAATGCACGCACGGTATAGAGCGCCTGGCTCGGATCTGTCATTGAAGCAACCGATTAGTAACAGTTCGTTGTGTCACTGTGCCAACTGCGGCTCACATGGCTGCTGCAGATGCAATACGATGCACTAGAACCATTCACAGAACACGATGGTCTTCCCCCTCAGCAGTGCAAAGTGGCCGTCAGGTCTGCTTGCAACCGAACGGTCTGGTGACCACCGCTGGCAGCAAGCATGTACAATGGCTATATTCCCGCCAAGCCATTCTGCAGCATCACAGAAACAACATCCAGCTTGTCGTAACCCTATTACACGCCACCATTCAAACTCAGTGAGGTGCTAATAATGGGGTCTTTGTCGCCTTAATGGTGTTATTGGCTGACATCAACTCACCACGTCCAATCTGGGAGATAATTAACGTTCAAGACTGTTACAGCGTGAAACTTAAAGCAAACCTGATTCGCATCCTCATAGTGACCGTACTAGGGCCACTCTTATGAGAATAGCGTGAAATCTGAATAGACATCATCTTTCAGATGTTACAAGTACGCTTATCAACTTTCGTTGACGTCGAACAACTCCTTCTTGGTTTTGCGATTTCTTTCGTCCATGTACACTACTGGCCATTAAAATTGCTACACCAAGAAGATATGCAAATGATAAACGGGTATTCATTGGACAAAAATATTATACTAGAACTGACATGTGATTACACTTTCACTCAATGTGGGTGCATAGATGCTGAGAAATCAGTACCCAGAACGGCCACCTCTGGCTTTGATACGCCTGGGCATTGAGTTAAATAGAGCTTCGATGGCGTGTACAGGTACAGCTGCCGATGCAGCTTCAACACGATACCTCAGTTCATCAAGAGTAGTGACTGGCGTATTGTGACGAGCCAGTTGCTCGGCCACCATTGACCAAACGTCTTCAATTAGTGAGAGATCTGGATAATGTGCTGGCCAGGGCAGCATTCGAACATTTTCTGCATCCATAAAGGCCCGTACAGGACCTGCAACATGCGGTCGTGCATTATCCTACTGAAATGTAGGGTTTCGCAGGGATAGAATGAAGGGTAGAGCCACGGGCCGTAACACATCTGAAATGTAACGTCCACTGTTCAAAGTGCAGTCAATGCGAACAAGAGGTGACCGAGACGTGTAACCAATGGCACCCCATACCATCACGCCGGGCGATACGCCAGTATGGCTGCTTCGAATACACGCTTCCAATGTGCGTTCACCGCGATGTCGCCAAACACGGATGTGACCATTATGATGCTGTAAACAGAACCTGGATTCATCCGAAAAAATGACGTTTGGCCATTCTTGCACATCGGTTCGTCGTTGAGTACACCATCGCAGGCGCTCCTGTCTGTGATGCAGCGTCAAGGATAACCGCAGCCATGCTCTCCGAGCTGATAGTCCATGCTGCTCCAAACGTCGTCGAACTGTTCGTGCAGATGGTTGTTGTCTTGCAAACGTCCCCATCTGTTGACTCAGGGATCGAGACGTGGCTGCACGATCCGTTACAGCCATGCGGATAAGATGCCTGTCATCTCGACTGCTAATGATACGAGACTGTTGGGACCCAGCACGGCGTTCCGTATTACCCTCCTGAACCCACCGATTCCATATTCTGCTAACAGTCATTGGATCTCGACCAACGCGTGCAGCAATATCGCGATACGATAAACCGCAATCGCGATAGGCTACAATCCGACCTTTATCAAAGTCAGTAACGTGATGGTACGCATTTCTCCTCCTTACACGAGGCATCACAACAACGTTTCACCAGGCAACGCCGGCAAACTGCTGTTTGTTTATGAGAAATCGGTTGGGAATATGACTCACGTCAGCACGTTGTAGATGTCGCCGCCGGCGCCAACCTTGTGTGAATACTCTGAAAAGCTAATCATTTGCATTTCACAGCATCTTCTTCCTGTCGGTTAAATTTCGCGTCTGTAACACCTCGACTTCGTGGTGTAGCAATTTTAATGGCCAGTAGTGTATTGTTCTTACTGCTCGCTTACGTGCAATCAATACGTAGTTTTTGTGGTGAGCTGCCCCAGAAAATTATTCCATTAGACATAACTGAGTGGAAATATCCAGAATACGCCAGGAGATTAATTGGTTTGTTTCCAAGACTAGCATTATGCGAAGAGCAGAAGTAGCTGAACTTAATTGGTTGAAGAACTCAGCTTTATGCTTCTTCCAGAAATAGTAAATTTTATAAATGAATAATTTTAAAGCCAAGGCGATCATGGGGTCCTTTAAAAAATGATACACGATTGTGAACTCTAGCTGAACGTGAAGTTAAAGTAATATTTCCACAGTCAGAGCGTGTCCCATTACAATTTCACAACTCACTTCTGCCTTCTGAGTTTTTATACTGAAACTTCAGATGTCATATTCTTCTGCTTATCATTTACTTGTAAAACGTTTAGACCTTTTGCTACAAAGGATATTTGATATTCAAATGCAAGGTTTCCCGACAATATGTACCGATAAAATTCTCTCGAATTTCCAACCGCGTCACGTGGTTTGAAATCTACAATGATTTTACGCGACTTGTTGCGGCTGAAAGTTGGAGAGAATTATGAACGATATTTGATTTACACCCCGCCCTTTTTTCAGGGCAGAACCTTTTCACTTCCTAGTAAATATGTTACATATTTAACGCATCAATTCCATCCCAACGACTTTCGATTTTCTTCCACAGTATGAGTTACATGTTGTGTTTCAGACGCCATCTCCGACTACAGTTTGAACTACGCGATCCTGGAGGTGATCGACGACGGAGACGAAGGTTGGGCCATGCGTGCCAAGGGACACAACGGAGAATCAGGCTGTGTAAGTACGGTTGTAATACTTACTGACTCCATAAAACCATCTGAGTGCAAGTCTTCAGATTTCGTAGCCATCTGTAAGTCTCGGATTCTTCATACAGGCGGATATCCTGCTAGTCTCGTAGCATAATTACGTAAAAAAGGAAACTAGTAAAGATATCTGTCAACTCGTGTTGGGGTCCGTGCCCCTGGCTTTGATTGCACTGTACGAGGGTTGGAACTGTAATAGTGGCAACTATTTATTTACAGCTCATAGAAAATAGATACGTGTTTCAAAGTTTTACTGGTCTTCAAAGCAGTCACCACCATTGTGTGTAACCCGTTGCCAGCGATGTGGAAGTCGTAGGATACTCTTAGCAGTACCAGTTTTGTTAACAGTTCGAACGGCGTGGTCTATTGCCCGACGAATCTGTTGCAGTTCTGAACCGAATACCGTCAAGTGTTTCCTTCAATTTAGAAATCGAGTTGAACTCATGAGGGCTTAAGTCAGGGAGTGCAGTAGGTGGTATAGCACTTAGCAGCTCCTTCAGTCAAACAAATCAGTATCAGCTTGCACTGTACGTGCTTGAGCATTGTCCTGCTAAATGATGGTCAGGTCCTGCAGAAATTGCCATCACTTCTGTCTCTAAGCTGGTCGTAGGCTGTGTTCCAAAAATGAGCAGCATAGAGACAGAAATGATGGCAATTTCTGCAGGACCTGACAATCATTTAGCAGGACAATGCTCAAGCACGTACAGTGCAAGCTGATACTGATTTGTTTGACTGATGAGGGTGCTAAGTGCTATACCACCTACTGCACTCCCCTTATTTAAGCCCTCGTGAGTTCAACTAGATTTCTAAACTGAAGGAAACACTTCACGGTATTCGCTTCAGAACTGCTACAAATTCGTCGGGCAATACACCGCGCCGATCGAACTGTCAACACAACTGGCACTGTTGAGAGTATCCTACGACTTCCACATCGCTGGCAACGGGTTATAAAAAAATGTTCAAATGTGTGTGAAATCTTATGGGACTTAACTGCTAAGGTCGTCAGTCTCTAAGCTTACACACTACTTAACCTAAATTATCCTAAGGACAAACACACACACCCATGCCCGAGGGAGGACTAGAACCTCCGCCGGGAGCAGGCTGACAGTCCATGACTGCAGCGCCTGAGACCGCTCGGCTAATCCAGCGCGGCAAAACGGGTTATACACAATGCTGGTGACTACTTTGAAGGACAGTAAAACTTTGAAACACGTATCCATTTTGTACGAGCTGTAAATAAATAGTTGCCACTATTAGAGTTCCAACCCTCTTACTTTAAAAATGAATCATTGTTCTGGGAATATTGGAAACTGATTTGTGTGGGTTTTACTCGTATTATGAGTGTAGCTGTTGTTGTTAGTAAGGTTCCAGTATCAGTGCTTAACACATTTATTGATTATTATAACAGTTGTTTCAGAAGATTTCCATTTTCAAGTACATCTACATTGTCCTGACGTATATATAACATCTCGTCTGACTGCATCTGGTGACTGTTCTCGTTATATTTCACGTGAAATTCTAAAATATCGATTTCCCATCGATTTTATACTGTTTTGTTCAATGTGGTTTAACTGTTTTATACAGTCTGGGGGAATATTTTGAAATGGTACTGTAAATATTTCGTGTAATTTTTTTGACATTTAACACCATATTTACAATATTATATCAAAATATTAAGACGTACTGTATAAAAGAGCTAAAATCGACGCGAAATCGATATTTTAGAATTGACATGAAATATAACGAGAACAGTCAGCAGCTACGCTCACACCACATGTTATATTTACGTCAGGACAACGTAGACGTACTTGAAAGTGCAAATCTTGCGAAACAGCTGTCGTAATAATCAATAAAGGTTTTAAGTAGGAATACTGGAACCTTATGACCCTTCATGACATATAGTTCACTGCTGTCCCAATCATCAAGTAACTCTGTTGCTTTTACAAATGATTAACTTATCTGTACGTATTCTAGGTGATTAGGAGTATCCGGAAACTCTGTGTAATACGAAATTGACCACCAGATGTCACCAGAAACGTATGCGACAGTGTAAAAAGAGACGGGAATTTTGTGTCTCTCTATCCTGTCCGAGCATCATCATCTCCGAAAAACTAGTACACCCTACAACCTTCTGAATCCGCTTACTATACTCACCTCTTCGTATCCGTCTGCGATCTTTACCCCCAACACTCCCCTCCAATACTAAACTGGTGGTCCTTGATGTCTCGGAATGTGTCTTCCAACCAATCACTTCTTTTGGTCAAGTTGCGCCACAAATTTCTTGTCTCCCCAATTCTGTTCAATGCTTCCCCATTAGTTAGGCGATTTATAATCTTCGACATTCTTCTGAAACAGCGCATTTCGAAAGCTTATATTCTCTTTTTGTCTGAACAATTTATTGTCCGTGTGTCACTTCCATACATGGCTACGCTCCAAGCAAATATTTTTAGAAAAAAATCCTAACGCTTAAATCTATAGCCAATGTTAACCAATTTCTGTGCTTTAGAAATGATTTTGTTGCCATTACCAGACTACATTTTATAACCTCTGTACTTCGAGCATAATCGGTTATTTTGCTGCACAAATAGCAAAACTCAGCTACTACTTTAAGTGCCTCGTTTCCTAATCAAATTCCCTCATCATCACCTGTATTTATTCGACTACATTCTATTATCCTTCTTTTGCTTTTGTTGATGTCCATCTTACACCCACCTTTCAAGACACGGTTCATACTGTTCAACCTCTCTTCCAAGTCCTTTGCTGACTCTAACAGAATTAGAATGTCGTCGGCAAAGGTCAAAGTTTTTATTTATTTTCCCTGAGCTTTAATCCCTACTCCAGATTTTTCTTTGGTTTCTTATACTGCTTGCTCAATATATAGATTGAATAACATCGGGGATAGGCCACAACGCTGTCTCACTGCCATCTCAACCACTCCTTCCCTTTCATGCCCTTCGACTCGTATAACTGCCATCTGGTTCCCGTACAAGTTGTAAAGAGCCCTTCGCTGCATGTATTTTACCTCTGCTACGTTCAGAATTTGGAAGAGAGTATTCCAGTCAACATTGTCAAAAGCTCTCTCTAAGTTTACAAATGCTATACACGTAGGTTTGTCTTTCCTCAACCTAAGATAAGTCGAAGGGTCAGCATTGCCTCGCATGTTCCTACATTTCTCCGGAATCCAAACTGATCTTCGCCGGGATCGGCTTCTACCATGTTTTCCACTTTCTGTAAAGGATTCGTATTAGTATTTTGCAACCATGACCTATTAAACTGATAGTTCGGAAATTTTAACACCTGTCAGCAAATGCTTTCTTTGGAATTGCAATTATTACATTGTTATTGAAGACCTACGTATGAGGATGAGTCAAATGAAAACCTTAAATATGTTTGTAAATATTATTTATTGTGCAGAAGTGGTACAAAGTTGTATCACTTTTCAACATAATCTCCCCCACGCTCAATGCAAGTCCTCCAGCGTTTACAAAGTGCATAAATTCCTTTAGAAAAAAATTCTTTTGGTAGACCACGCAACCACTCATGCACCACGTGGCGTACCTCTTCATCAGAACGCTTTGATTTGACTGAAGGCCACAGATGATTTTTTACTAGACCTGTGTATGATGCACTGCTGATAGTGGTCCCCTTAGGCACGTAATGCTCCAAAATGACGCCTTTTTCGTCCCATAAGAGAGTCAGCATAACCTTCCCTGCTGATGGTTCTGTTCGAAACTTCTTTGGTTTTGGTGATGAGGAATGGCGCCACTCCTTGCTGTCTCTCTTCGTTTCTGGTTGATTGAAGTGAACCCAGGTTTCATCTACAGTAACGATCCTTGCAAGGAAGCCATCACCTTCTAGTTCAAAGCGCCGAAGAAGTTCTTCACAAGCATCAACATGTCGTTCTCTCATTTCAGGAGTCAGCTGCCGTGGCACCCATCTTGCAGACACTTTGTGAAACTGGAGCACATCATGCACAATGTGGTGTGCTGACCCATGACTAATCTGTAAACATGCTGCAATGTCATTCATTGTCACTCGGCTGTTTTCCTTCACTATGGCTTCAACTGCTGCAATGTTCCGTGGAGTCACAACTCGTTGTGCCTGACCTGGGCGAGGAACATCTTCCACTGAAGTCACACCATTTGCGAACTTCCTACTCCATTCGTAGACCTGCTGCTGTGACAAATATGCATGACCATACCGAACCTTCAGTCGTCGATGAATTTCAATAGGTTTTACACCTCCACTACGCAAAACCGAATTAAAGAATGCGGTTCTTCCCTGATTCAAGTCGCAAAGTGGGGCGGCCATCTTTATACTGATACTACGACGGTATGTGTGCATCTGCACTATGCTGCCGCCTACAGGCCATTCTACACGCTGTTGGTAGCACGCTTACCAACTTACAGGATAACGGCGCAAAATTTCCATTTGTTATTCCAAATTTAAGGTTTTCATTTGACTCACCCTCGTACATTGCTTGGCGACCATGCGAAACGTGCTGCAAACAATCCCGGAATCTCTAGTGTGGTTACAGCCTGTCGTGGCTGCAGATGTTCGTCACACTGAGCAACCTTTGTAGCCTGGAAAGTAACCACGGTACACAATTAACAAATGTTACGCTCTCATGTGGAAATTAAAATATGTTTCTTTCAATGCTTTATTCGTCATATCTCCTGCGCACGTGCATACAGAAGTTTCCACGAAATTTCATTGTCCTACGATCAGTGAGTGGTTTTTCATAGGGGCCCTCTCAAAATAGCGAAATTTTAATTATAACCACCCTGTGCGTTGGCGAGAATAATTCTGTTTGCTTACTCCGTAGATTTTCCTACTTTAAGCAGCTGACGGCCAGTTTACACGGCAGTCGACTGCTGTCGATGACTAAAGAGGAAGCAGTGGAATACGAAGGATACAAACGAATCTGACGCGTCATTATATCCGAGAAACATTCATAGAATAACGTCGCCGCGGAAATCTTGTTTCTCACGTGAGGATGTGCGTATGGTTGCAGGACGATTACGGCAGCCCGCTGGTGCAGTACAGCAACGAGACGGCCGTGGTGATCGGCGTGAACACTTTCATCGCCGGCGGCGACGGGTGCAACAACGCCGTCACCGGCTTCACCGTCGTCTCGCTCTACCTCGACTGGATCTCCTATGTGGCTGGCGTCGAGATTGACCAGGTCCCCGCATGACGTGTCTCCGGTGCCTCAAGTCCTGCCACTCTACTCACGAGCTCATCCGTTCTCGGAATTCCTGCGATACAAAATGGGCTTCGACGACTAAATTAAACTGTAATGTAATTCAATTCTGTGTATAATATAGAGTAAATGAGTCAGCTAATTTGTTCCATTTTTACCTCCTCTGAACCAGCACCGCCCACTTAACAGCAGCTTTATGCACCATGCATGGGAAGTGAGCTCTATTTACGCCTTTCCCCCTCCTATCCACTCCTTCTGACAAACACACACACACACACACACACACACACACAAAGTCTAAATTTTAATGCTGCTAAACTGGTAAACAACCATAATAAGGCGACAGAAATCAGTTTAGTAAAATCTGTCATGAGATTTAATAAAGAAAAACGTGAACAACATTACATTCATCCTCAAACATTAAAAGGCTATCAAAACATCCAAGTCGAACATGTACAGATCGTTAGCCTACGCTAACACTTCCGAACTCTACCCTCAATCAATGCTAACTTCTCACATTTAACATCCATCACTGCTGGCTGTTCGCCTCCAACTGCCCAACAGTACTTGCATCATGGCTGGCGACTAACTTCCAACTGGCGATTAACTTCCAACAAGTCCAACCAGCCACAGAGTCTCTTACAAAGAAAGCGCAGTCACAGATCCAATGCAAAGCGCTACACAGCGCTGCCAACACAGAAGCACCCCACTTACCGTTCATCCCCTTGTTGGACATGGAGCCACAAATCCCACCTCCAGTGAAACGTAGTAAAGGACAATCGTTGTCCAAGGAGCGGTTACCAAACATACGTACACAGAAGATACTCCGCAGCACAGATAAAAAAAAAAGAAAAAAAAATTACCTACAGATTTCGCAAAAGTTCGCAGCAATATAACCGTGTAGTGCATAACATCAACTACAGGTATTCAAGGCAGGGCAGGCGCACTTGTCACAAAAACTGCTGTTCGTGCTTTCCAAGGATGCTCGATATAATTTTTAGTATGCGTACGACAGTGATCTACTACGTCATGCACCTTAAATTGCGCGCGACATAAATTGCAGTAATTTCAAGCGAAGCAGAGGTTGGTTGCACAACTTCAAACACCGCTATCGAATTGGAAGACGTAAGTTAGCGAAATTTCAAACAAAGCGTCAACTTGACGATGCACAGCAAACTGCGGAATAGGCCCGAAATTTGCTGGATGAGAAAAACAAATATATCCCATCGCATCACTAAGGAAATGTCGCTATTCGAAGAGGAAATGCTTGTGAAGAGAACCCTGTAAATTAAAGGCATCAAGAGAGTTGTATGAAGATCAACTACCATCAAAGCTTTAACGCTTTCGTATACAATTGCGAGACTATTAATCTGGATGGTAAATTGGCTAGAAAGTTATTTACTGTGCTGCGAGAAGTTTCAGGTGTGCTGCCCTCTACGATTCTTTCTCGTGTGCGTGATCTTGCAAGGATAGTAGGGAATATTTACGTGGCAGTAAGCAAGAGAGCGAAAATGGGTGTAAGAGAGCTACACTCCTGGAAATGGAAAAAAGAACACATTGACACCGGTGTGTCAGACCCACCATACTTGCTCCGGACACTGCGAAAGGGCTGTACAAGCAATGATCACACGCACGGCACAGCGGACACACCAGAAACCGCGGTGTTGGCCGTCGAATGGCGCTAGCTGCGCAGCATTTGTGCACCGCCGCCGTCAGTGTCAGCCAGTTTGCCGTGGCATACGGAGCTCCATCGCAGTCTTTAACACTGGTAGCATGCCGTGACAGCGTGGACGTGAACCGTATGTGCAGTTGACGGACTTTAAGCGAGGGCGTATAGTGGGCATGCGGGAGGCCGGGTGGACGTACCGCCGAATTGCTCAACACGTGGGGCGTGAGGTCTCCACAGTACATCGATGTTGTCGCCAGTGGTCGGCGGAAGGTGCACGTGCCCGTCGACGTGGGACCGGACCGCAGCGACGCACGGATGCACGCCTAGACCATAGGATCCTACGCAGTGCCGTAGGGGACCGCACCGCCACTTCCCAGCAAATTAGGGACACTGTTGCTCCTGGGGTATCGGCGAGGACCATTCGCAACCGTCTCCACGAAGCTGGGCTACGGTCCCGCACACCGCTAGGCCGTCTTCCGCTCACGCCCCAACATTGCGCAGCCCGCCTCCAGTGGTGTCGCGACAGGCGTGAATGGAGCGACGAATGGAGACGTGTAGTCTTCAGCGATGAGAGTCGCTTCTGCCTTGGTGCCAATGATGGTCGTATGGGTGTTTGGCGCCGTGCAGGTGAGCGCCACAATCAGGACTGCATTCGACCGAGGCACACAGGGCCAACACCCGGCATCATGGTGTGGGGAGCGATCTCCTACACTGGCCGTACACCTCTGGTGATCGTCGAGGGGACACTGACTAGTGCACGGTACATCCAAACCGTCATCGAACTTATCGTTCTACCATTCCTAGACCGGCAAGGGAACTCGCACGTCCGCATGTATCCCGTGCCACCCAACGTGCTCTAGAAGGTATAAGTCAACTACCCTGGCCAGCAAGATCTCCGGATCTGTCCCCCATTGAGCATGTTTGGGAGTGGATGAAGCGTCGTCTCACGCGGTCTGCACGTCCAGCACGAACGCTGGTCCAGCTGAGGCGCCAGGTGGAAATGGCATGGCAAGCCGTTGCACAGGACTACATCCAGCATCTCTACGATCGTCTCCATGGGAGAATAGCAGCCTGCATTGCTGCGAAAGGTGGATATACACTGTACTAGTGCCGACATTGTGCATGCTCTGTTGCCTGTGTCTATGTGGCTGTGTTTCTGTCAGTGTGAGCATGTGATGTATCTGACCCCAGGAATTTGTCAATAAAGTTTCCCCTTCCTGGGACAATGAATTCATGGTGTTCTTATTTCAATTTCCAGGAGTGTATAATTATGGTACGAACACTGCTTTTGACCAACAGCTGGTCAAAATAAATTGCTTTTTCTTGATTGATGGTCTGTATATTAAATTCATAGTCCACTGGAGCCAACTATCCCTGCTTAAAAGTGACATTGCAGTTCATACACCTGGAACCGTTGGATACATTCAGCCTCTGGATGATTGTTTTTTACGTGCCTATATAACATTATCGCAGTATCTGCAGCAACGCCTTAAAGGATAGCCAGATTCACGAGAAGCTCCACGACAGATTGTTTCGCATTCCGTTGCATGCCATCACATTCCATCAGTTTTCATCACCCTGCTACACCAATATGATTCCACACGCAATTTTCAAGAGTGGATACCTAGCTGAACGTCCAACATGGTTGGTAACCGCCCAGGGGTTCGCCTTCGATGCTGATGGTACGTACGTTTGTCATCACTATCGCCTGCCATTTCTCATTCGGTGTTCATCGTGCAAGTTAAGGGTCTGTTTAAAACATTTTTGAATGTCGACGATGTTCAGTGTAATGAAGTGTGATACACAGAAGCAACAGAAGGTTGATCTCGGCACCTAGCCGGCCGTTGTGGCCGTGCGGTTCTAGGCGCTTCAGTCCGGAACCGATACGGTCGCAGGTTCGAATCCTGCCTCGGGCATGTAAGTGTGTGATGACCTTAGGTTAGATAGGTTCTAAGTTCTAGGGGACTGATGACCTCAGATGTTAAGTCCCATAGTGCTCAGAGCCATTGGAACCATCTCTGCACCTCCTGTTCACTCATTTTCTATCGCCCTCCTTATACGCATTGTTAATGATTAGCAAAAAATTGTTCAAATGGCTCTGAGCACTATGCGACTTAACTTCTGAAGTCATCAGTCGCCTAGAACTTAGAGCTAATTAAACCTAACTAATCTAAGGACATCACACACATCCATGCCCGAGGCAGGATTCGAACCTGCGACCGTAGCGGTCGCTGGGCTCCAGACTGTAGAGCCTAGAACCGCACGGCCACTCCGGCCGGCAGTGATTAGCAGCTCTTAGTTTTCCTGTCATTATGGTTAACACAACACTTTCAGATGAGCCATACCAAAGACTAAACTTGCGACCTTGCACTCAAGGGGTTCCTTGTCAGACACACGAGAGGTGACTGATTCAGGGGGGCGCATTTCGCTACGTGCTGGGGATCTGCAGATGAGCGCTTTCGCCCAGCATTAATTCAGTGAAATTCAAGTTTATCTTGAAGAAATGAAGCTATTAATGAGATGAAAAACTTGACTTTATGTACCAGTTTCTATAATAATGGCGCCAAATTTATTGTTGTTTTATGATGTTAGTGTTAATTAAAAAGCTCATTATATGAAATCGGGTATAGTTAGATGTCGAAAAGCCCAATTTAATCACTCATCATCTTGAGATATGCAGTGTGCTTCACAGCACCGTCTAAGAGATATGGATATTCTACATTCTTCATAATTTTTTTTCCTCCAAGAATAAGTGTTTCCCGCTTTTGAATTGCGTTGTATGAAATGTACGCTCGTCGGAGAAAAAACTTTTCCCAGTTGAAAGAAGTGTTGTAAAGACATTGAGCATTCGCCCACAAGCCTGATGTTGTTTTTGCATGTCATTATCACTCAATTTGTTCACAAACGAAGATTTAAATGCCTTCAACTTCAAATCATTCTTCATCTGTTTGTGTAATGTCGAGTATGGAATCCCGGTTCCTTCGATCGCTTTTGGCGCACATTTGACAGACGCTGGAGCCTCCGGACACGTTTCTAATGGTGCTGACGGTCGTCCTGATCGGGGCTTATCTCTTACAAAAAGCTTTTACTCCCACCGTAAAATTTCTGGTTATGGTGAGGGACATTTCTTAAAATTTACAATGAAATCGTATTGGCCATACTGATTTTCCTGCATGAGGTCGTTCGTGAACCCGTGTGCTCATTACGGCCCGTTCCTCTATACCGCAAGTGGACTCATCAGTCATCAGCCTTGATTTACATGTATATCAGCACCTACAATAATGAGAGACAACAATTCATCAACATCTATGTAATTCACGGGAGATAATGGGACTTCCTGATCACCCTTTACATTATCTCTTAGCCATTGTCGTCCGTAGGAAAATGACATAATTTTTAATGGTGCTTAAGTCGGTCATTTTGTCTACCGATAATACTGGAATAGTGTAACTGAATTAGAGTGCTTTCTTTAACATTGTCAGAACATTATCGATTATTAAAAACCGGTGAGAAGTGTAATTTTTTTAGAGGTTAATTTACCTTGCAGCTTAATTTAATTTCTGTGGCATGTACAACTTTCAGGAAGTGTGTGTTGTCGATTCATGGTCAAGCGTATAGAACCCGCACTTAAGAAACCTATGGAATTTTCTACTGCTCAATTGAATTAAATAAAACTTGACACTAACTACTAGTCATACACCGCGTATCAGTGAATGCACTGCGTGTGATACTCGACAAGCCACGACAACAAATGGAAGCACGAAGGTTACAGAAAGAAAAACAGTTAACGGCAAATATATTACGTCGCCTTCACATAAGTGAGAAAGAGGTAAATATCTTATTGAATGTATTGTTCCGTATGACGGCCTTTCATAAGCTGCGACATGGTCGAGAATGGAACAGTGGCCCGAAAATAGAATATGTTCCTTTTATTTCATGCCTATGGTCACAAACTTGAAGGTCTTGAGACCATCAGCTTCGGTCAGCAATGACCGCCTTCATTTCTGTTTTATAAAAAAAAAAAAAAAAAAAAAAAAAAAAAAAAAAAAAAAAAACATGTCATAATATACTGAAGCAAAAGTGGCACCGTCAAATGATAAATACAAAATCAGTGCCAGCATAATCACACATATATAAATGTTCACAAAACAGATCTGCAGAATGTCATTGCTGACCGAAACCGGTACTCTCAGGACCTGCAAGTTCGTCACCACAGACGTGAAATAAACGAAATTTACTCCATGTACCATAGTGCTGTTTTAACTGAGAGTCCAGCTCGCAAATAATATGAATTACATCCTTTTTTATTTAAATCGAATTAAATAAGATAAAAGGTATTTTAAAGATTTATAGCATTCTGAAATATAATTAATTAATTAATTAATTAAGATATCTTTATAGCATTCTGAAATTAATTAATTAATAGATCAGTTTACGGAACTTGTGCTACAAAAGTTGCTTCTAACCTAAAAAACCCGACAAAATGTAATATATCAACTTATTATATCTAGCAGATAATACGCTTATTGTATATATAAAAAGAAACATTTATTTCAGGCCACTGATGATGCTTCCCAAATAAATGAAGCGAAACGCGTATGGCAACAAACAAACTGCCTTCATTTAGTTGCATAGACGGCACATACCTCCACGAAATTAATTAATTAATTAGACAACTGACGTGTAAAAGTGGTCTTTAACTTACCGTATTCCAATTTTCACAAACGTTTAAATATATTGTCGCCCGTCTTATCAGGTCAGAATCCAAAACCTAACAGTGCGTCTGTATACTCATCAACCACACCTACACCTACGTCTGTACTCCACAAATCTTCGTGAATTACGTGGCAGAGGGTACGTTGTTGTTGTTGTTGTTGTTGTGGTCTTCAGTCCTGAGACTGGTTTGATGTAGCTCTCCATGCTACTCTATCCTGTGCAAGCTCCTTCATCTCCCAGTACCTACTGCAGCCTATATCCTTCTGAATCTGCTTAGTGTATCCATCTCTTGGTCTCCCTCTACGATTTGTACCCTCCACGCTGCCCTCCAATGCTAAGTTGGTGATCCATCGATGTATCAGAACATGTCCTACCAACCAATCCCTTCTTCTAGTCAAGTTGTGCCACAAACTTTTCCCCAATCCTATTCAATACCTCCTCATTAGTTATGTGATCTACCCACCTAATCTTCAACATTCTTCTGTAGCACCACATTTCGAAAGCTTATATTCTCTTCTTGTCCAAACTATTTATCGTCCACGTGTCACTTCCTTACATGGCTACACTCCATACAAATACTTTCAGAAATGACTTCCTGACACTTAAATCTATGTTCGATGTTAACAAATTTCTCTTCTTCAGAAACGCTTTCCTTGCCATTGCCAGTCTACATTTTATATCCTCTCTACTTCGACCATCATCAGTTATTTTGCTCCCCAAATAGCAAAATTCCTTTACTACTTTAAGTGTCTCATTTCCTAATCTAATTCCCTCAGCATCATCCGACTTAATTTGACTACATTCCATTATCCTCGTTTTGCTTTTGTTGATGTTCATCTTATATCCTCCTTTCAAGACACTGTCCATTCCGTTCAACTGCTCTTCCAAGTCCTTTGCTGTCTCTGACAGAATTACAATGTCATCGGCGAATCTCAACGTTTTTATTTCTTCTCCATGAATTTTAATACCTACTCCGAATTTTTCTTTTGTTTCCTTTACTGCTTGCTCAATATACAGATTGAATAACATCGGGGAGAGGCTACAACCCTGTCTCACTCCATTCCCAACCACTGCTTCCCTTTCATGTCCCTCGACTCTTATAACTGTCACCTGGTTTCTGTACAAATTGTAAATAGCTTTCGCTCCCTGTATTTTACCCCTGCCACCTTTAAAAGGGTACGTCCCATTGCGAAATGTTTTGCCTACGACTTCATATAGAGAGGTAAGGAGAGGTGGGCTACAAAGTGATATGGCAACTGTCGTCATAGGAAAGCTGTACAGGAGCAGAAATGATTAGCGAGCAAGTTAACGCAACAAACAGAAGATTTACTTAACTTGTATTTATCCAGTGATACGACAACTCATCACAAAGAACACGGCGAGAGTTAGAGTAAGGTTCATGCAATAGCAATTAGGATAAGGCTCGTTGTACTAAGCACAAACGATGGTGTCTAAGCGATGAGGCTCCAAGTGTAAGTGGGTTCAGTGGCTGCCACCGGCCATCCTGTACTGCAGCAGGACAGGGCGCTCATGGTACAGATCCGTTGGAGGTGTGGCCCAGTGGTCCAGCATATCCTGCGTGACTACTGCTGGGGCGAGATGGAAACTTGCAGTTCCACTGCTACGGCAGCTGAGGAGTGGTATTGATACATGATACCACGTCCCTCCCCTGCAGACCTTCCCCACTGTCGACACGTAGTGCAGATGAGCGAACGACGATGGGTAGGAAGGGGGGGGGGGGCTGAATGCACATAGCAATAACAAGACACAAGCTGAAACTAAGGCTGGTGCCGTGCTCCTGCCCACACTCCTGCATACGCTCCGAGCCCGCTCCGAAACATTAGCCAAGAAACTGGGAAGAGGGTGTGCTCTCACATCCAGAAGCAGAGGGACAAACGACGACTGCAGTGGGACTCGAAGCATCCACCAGAAGGGCGGCCCATCCCTAGACAACGGCGGCTGTCGAGACGGCGACGGTGACAGTGAAAGGGCGTCGAGTTCCATCAGCTCTGGGGCTGGTGCTGATGGCGCGGGGACCCCAGAAGCCAGATGCAGCAAGGGCCGCTTCATCCAGGCAGGCCCAGAGCCTTAAACCACAAAGACTATGGCAGGATCACGCAGTTCACAACGACTAATTTGATTCTGGTGGCGTCTAAGCAATCCTTCCAGGCCCTGCAGTAAACAGAGAGGATGTCCAAGCAAATATAGATAGTACCTCGCTACAAGTGCCTACATCCGCCAAACGATCTGCAAAAGACCGAACCTTCAGTTCGGTACTTTGCCTGTCTGGGCAGAACGGGCGCCGACTGCCGTGGTGGGTGCAGCAATTGGCGTCGTCCATGTAACGACTGTGCCGGCAATGCTCCGTCGTGTAGCGGGGAGCGGTAGGGAGACGAGAAAAGCAACAGAGCTCGATACTATATGTGTGGGAAGCTCCAAGTCTGTACTAAATGATAATTAATTGAAACCCTCAGCTGCCGACAGGTGTTGTTGATATACCTCGATGGGGACAGCTGAAAATGTGTGCCCCGACCGGGCAGCTGAGGGGTTTCAATAAATTATCATTTATTCTAGAGAAGCTGCGCGGTCATCAGTGGTATCTGCTCTTTCGAGAACAGTCACAATCTTCATATACGAATTCTGTACATCTGTTGCTGAAATGTTCGTACAAAGCGTTCAGTTTCTGTATTGGATTCTGGTTGGAAATGATGTACTCGTGATGTGGGTGATGCTGGAGGTGGTGCAGACTGTTCAAATTCGACGGCAACAAATTGATGTCCGTTGTCAGTCGCAATCACTTCAGGCAAAATCCTCGAGGCAAAACGTTGACTACAAGTCCTAGATAGTGGAGCGAGCCATAGTAGAATGCATAGGAACCTCGAACGGGAATTTGCTCAGTGTCAAAAATGATGAGCTAACGCGTATGGACCTGCGAAATCTTAGTGCAAATGTTGCCGAGATACTTGAGCCTTGGGCCATTCAAACAACTGCTGAGGCAGTGTTGACTGCTGTTCAGCGTAGGGTTGGCAGTGAGAAATCAACCGTCCAATCTGTGCACCCACACCATGCCAAGTGACACGACGTCGCCCCAACTGATTGGTGCGAGTGACACCCCAGTGACCTGCTGTAGGAAGCGGAAGATGTCAGGCCGGTGAGCCTGGGCAACCATAACATTTGACTGGTCATTACTGGTGCAAAGCAAAATGAGACCTTGGTGAACTGCAAGTATGTGCCGACAGGTAAAATATCAGTGAACCACATAGCTACAAATCTGTCTGGCTGAATGTGGCCAGCCAGTGCGGATGTAGTGCAACACAATCTGTAAATCAGGATCCACTGATGTAGCCTGAGTAGTTTTCCAGCGATTAACTGGAGAGCTATGCAAAGTATCTGTGTCTTGTGCATTAATGTAGTAGCAAGAAGCAGAACACTCGTTGAATGTTGAATCTGGGCCAACAGGGAGGCGAGAAACAGCATATGCATTGTTCTGTTTAGAAGTGGGCCTATACACAATTTCATGTTGGTAATTTAACAAAAAAAGAGCCCATCGTTGCAGCTCCTGCGCTGTGTGTGTTACAACTAACTAAGAAGTGCTAATCAAACATTGTAGATGTTTATGGTCAGTCTCCAAGTAAAATTTTCTACCAGAAGGATACTGATGGAACTTAGTGACTCTGTAGACAATGGAAAAAGCATCCTTTATAATTTGCTAATAATTACATTGAGCTCTGTTCAACAATTTTGAAGCAAAGGCAATCGACCCGTCAACAGCACCACATTTATGCGACAAAACTCCACCGAAGCCGTAACACAAAAATCCATTGTCAAGGCGACAGGTTTGGTTAGATGAAAAGGAACAAGGCTTCGATCACGAAGCAAACCGTTTTTCAGCTTCTGAAAAGCAGACTGGCATTCTTGCGACGAAACAAAAGGAGCATTCTTCCTGCGCATGTGATGCAAGGGAGCCTCGATTTAAGCGGCGTTAGTAATAGATAGTCTAGTAACTTCCGCCGCGGACGTCGAACACGCGCCAGAACAAATGGTTGTGGTCTGCCCATAGAGGGCTCCGCCTCCGCGGCGGCTATTCCGCGAAGCGGCTCTCGCGCAGAGAGGGCGCCACCGCTACGCCACGTGCAGACAGCGGCCAATAGCCGCCCTCTCCTGTTTCGTATATAGGGACCCGCTCTGCCCTAGTCCACCCTTGCCCATATGGGGCAGGGGAATGAAATCACAATAAAGAAAAAAAAAGAACGTAGTCCAGCC
This sequence comes from Schistocerca gregaria, assembly GCF_023897955.1. Taxonomy (NCBI): domain Eukaryota; kingdom Metazoa; phylum Arthropoda; class Insecta; order Orthoptera; family Acrididae; genus Schistocerca; species Schistocerca gregaria. The sequence goes on from NC_064921.1 coordinate 739,504,669, forward strand.
AGTCTGGTACTCGCTCTGGATTTCGTTTCTATTTCGGCGGTACTGCGTTCTGGTCGTTGCTCGTTGTTGACATTTGCCTGGCTCTGGTTCCGAGTGGATTTGTATTTGGTGTTGTGGTTTCCACAAGCCTCCGTTGTTTATCTCTTCCTTGTTGTGTCGCTCATAGTCGGTCGTGGTCGGTTGTTGTCAGTTGTCGTTGGTCTGTCGTCCGACTCGTCCTGTGTTTACCCGGTGGTGCGTGCTCCACCGCCGGCGGCTTCCCCGCCTGGCGGCTCCGATCCGCAGCCCAAGGCGTTCCTGCTGTTGGTTGTGGTTACTACAGATAGGATGTAATAAATGAACTTCCCCAATACAGACTGCAATTCCCGCATATTGCATGAGAGTGGAAGGTCATGGGTAGCAAGCATATGTGACTGCAATGGGTGAACTCCCTCGCAGTTAATGACATGTCCTAACAAGGGAAACTCCCCATCGGACCCCCCTCAGATTCAGTGGTTAGAGTGCCCAGTGGACAGTCCGTCAAAAACTGAACACAGATCAAGCATGTAAACAGGGAGAAGTGGACTGAACTGTGAAAGAAATAGGAAAATAGAAGCAGTCAACGGTGCAAGCCGAAGATATGAAAGATCGAGCGAATTTGAACAGCCACGGCGTTATGGTTAAGAGGTCATCGTGTTCAAATCTCACTCGCGCTTTTTTATTTTTTTCATAAAGTTATGTACTGTGCACCTGGTCATTGTCGCTGTATTCGTATTTGTGTTTGTGTCGTGTTGTAACGTCCGTTTGCAACAAAGATGTTTAAATAAGGGACCTCCAGACGTACGTACCTCCTATTGTTCTACAGAAGTTCCATAAAAATGACTCTTGCCTTCCGTTTTGGAGGTTTTGACTCTTGAATTCCCTTGTCGTAATACAGTTCACATCTGTTTGTTTGTTATTTTTACAACTGTGTGAGGTCTATGCGGCGTTTCGCCTGCTCTCACTATTCATCACACTTACTTGCGATGGTAACGCATTCTTATAGCATGACTCATATTGTGTAACCAATCAATAATATGACAATTGCGAAGACTGCAGAAGGAGAACGGGCACGCCAAAGACCGGACGGAAACTTCATAGTCTTGAGAAAAAAAAGTGGGCACGAGGAAGATTGGAACACAGGTCTCCACCCTTCACAATCTAACACCAGGAACACGTAATCACGACGCGGTGGTTTTTGCAATTCACTTGATGTTTCACATCTTGAGCTTGGATCTTCAACTGTTTCTATTTTGCTTCTTTTTTTTACAGTTCAGTACACCTTCTTCCAGTTTTCATGCTTGATCTGTGTTGAGTTTTTGACGGGCTATCCACTAGGCCATTTTACTATTAAATCTGAGGAGGGTGCGATGGGGAGTTTACCAAGTAAGTGCTCAATTTCATACTGAAAAAAAAAAACATGTCTCCGTTACATCTGAGACCAGTCGATAACAACACTTGAAACAGAGTACGGAAATTGCTAATGTGTTCTTCAGGAGTACGACCTGAGACAATAATCAGGAAAAAGGGACTTTTGCTGTCAGCTACTCCAGAAAGCACTGATATATAGCAGGTGCAGAAGCAATGCCAAAGGCAATTTCAAAAATGGAAGAGACCCAGATGAGTGTTAACAACAAAGACTTTTTACGATTGCTCATCCAGAGAGATTTACAAGTAAGCGTCGCACATATCAGTTCTTGAAAAGTAACGATCCGTCTTCCGGACGTGACAATGGCTTTTTGAGGCTTCACAGTTTTCTTAAAATCGGCGCACAAGTGAAGTCTGTTGGAAGGATTCTTTAGAATAACGGGAGGGGACACCCACTGATAGGCAGTAATGGGTGCCACGATCCCACTGTCTTGCAAAGCAGTAGGTTCAGGAGCCAGCTCTTCTCAAACAGCGCGAGCTCTAAATAAACATGGCATTGTGACATAGACTGCAATATTACTGGTATCACCTAAACCCTCAGAAGACAAATGCCGAAACATAACTTAGCAGCACTGTCCCGAGGATCAAAAGAAGAACCAGAAGGTACATTGTCCTAAATGCTTAACACAAACAAATAAATAAACTTTAGTTATGGCATATAAAGAAAACTTTTGTTAAATTGACACGTTCGGTATCATTATGTTAAGTGTTGTACTAATGATCTGTGGAACAAATATTAATCTAATGTAATCTAAAGTAGACAAAAATATTAGCACTGTCTTGGGAGGAAAGCACTGTAAATATCACTGTCTTCGTCAAATTTCGGATAGTTGCAGGTAGGCTACAAGTGCTTAAGACAGGAATGTATTGCACGTTATACGCCATTAGTGTATGATGGGATGTGTACAACTTAGGTTTGCCAAGCAATTCGTAAGCGCTACGGCTGAGGAAAGTCCCTAAAACTGCAATGTCGGGTTGCAAACGGACTGATCATCAATCGACAGTAAGAGACACAAAAACTTTGTGCCTACAGATGTGTTGGAAGTCTTTCGTGAACGGCTATTACCCTGTTGTTTTGCACTAGCGACTCTGTGCGGCCTGGAAGACACGCTACACACTGCTTGTGACTTAGATTTGTGCGGGATGTGGGATACAGTTGGTGCACACCCTAAAAATAGTCACTCTCACCGTGGCCAAGAAACAAGAATGTTTGTCAGTTACCTTGTATGCTTTGTATGTGATATGCTGCAATGTGCTTACTCAACTGTGAGAGGCACTTTATCCGGTCTTCTTTCGTCTCGTCAAACTCACGAAATGCTGGCACATTCACAGGCGGTGGCGCTGCTGTTGGGTCCCGCGTCTTGAGTGAAGTCATCTGCGCTGTTCTGAAGCGATTCGACACTACAATAAGCTGCTCCATTTGTTGACTCTGAAACTGAATGAACAGAATTAGACGATTGCTGGCGGAGCAGAATTCGTTTGCGGCGTAATAGCCGTCATCTACAGAGCAATTCGCAAAGACAAAGAGCGAAAAGCAAAAACAGCACAGAGAGAGAAGTAAGCAATGCAAAAGCAGTAACTGCGGAACCTATAACATAAAGAGCACAAGCAAGGCAAACACCGGGCATATCAAAGACAAGCAACCGAAAAAAATACAAAAAATGACAGAACATAAGACTGCCACATGTGGGTACTACGGCTCATCGTCATATTCGTACACAATGGTAAGGAGAGGTGGGCTGCAGAGTGGTGCAGGCAGCAACTGTCGTCATAGGAAAGCAGAACAGGAGCAGAAATGATTAGTGGACAAGTTAATCCAGTAAACAGAGGATTTACCTAACTTGCATTTCTCCAAGCACGCGACGGCTCATCACAGAAAAGGCAGTAAGAGTTAAGAGTCCATCTCATGCAACAGCAACTAGGATGAGGCTTTCTGTACTAAACACGAACGATGATGTCTTAGCAATGAAGCCCCAAGTGTAAGTGGGTTGAGTGGCTGCCGGCGGCCATCCGTGGTACAGGGCTGCTGGAGGCGCGATGCAGCAGGTGCGCACAGTTGGATCCGCCAGATCCTGCACAACCGCCACCGGCGTCAGAAATACATTTGGCAGTTCCACTGCTATGACGCTTCTGGGCTGGTACTGATTTGTGATATCACACAAAGTATTTAAGTGTTTATTGTTCCATTTGCATATGGAAGAATGTCTGTTTCAGCACCTCTTTGTGCACTGTAATTAGTCTGATCTCAGGCTGTATGAAAGCAATATGTGGGAGGTTGTAGTATATTCCTAATACAATCACTTAAAACTGGTTCTCGAAACGTTGTAAATGGCCTTTCATGTGAAAGTCTGCATCTGTCTTCAGGCATCTGCCAATTGAGATTTTTCAGTATTTCCACCGCTGTGTCTTGTGTTTCAAGCAAACCTGTGACTATTCTTACCACACGTCTTTGTATACCCTCAATCTCTTGTTAAAATTGTTTGCTATGAGGCGCCACACAGTTAAGCAATACTCTAGAAGCGGTTGCACAAGTGTTATTCAAGTAGCGCCCATTGTAGACTGACCACATTTTCTGCCACTTGCTTCACCTACGAACGACCAAATGTGATGATTCGATTTCTTAGCTCCACAGATTGTAAGGTACACGTGTTTGTAAGAGCTGAATGATATCAATGTATTAGGTTGCTGCATACGCTCGTAGCATTTTTCCAAAAGTTAGATAAACACAACAGATATACGTAAAAGAGACTTAGTACATCAATAAATAAGGAGACTTCACTATTTACAATAGTCTGCCAAGGCTGGGGCAACTTATCTGTAGAAATGATGTGGTTGTGAGGCGAGGAACTAGTAGAGCCATATTCAAAGTACATTGTCATGCGGAAAGGACATTACTTGAAAATTATTCGATAGAGAGCGCAGAAGCTGAAAATCTCAGGGCGCTAGATCAGGTGAATAAGATGGGCGAGGAATGACTTCCCAACCCATCTCCTGGATAGCCTAGCACAACGCGGGCGGGCGTTATCGTTCGTAGCATCACTTTACACAATCTTCCCGGTCGTTGTTTTTGGAGTGCGTTCGCTAGACGTGTCAGCTGCTGACGGTATGTGTCAGCAGTGATGGTTACACCTCGGCGACGCAATTCGTAGCGCACCACACCGTCGCTGTTTCACCAGAGGCAACTTTTCTTTTTTGTGGTAAACACCTACGGGACCAAACTGCTGAGGTCATCGGTCCCTACGCTTACATACGTATTAATCTAACTTCAATTAATTTACGCTACGAACAACACACACACAGATGCCCGGGAGAGGAGTCGAACCTCCGACGGAGCGAGCCGCGCGAACCGTAGCGAGGCGTCCAAGACCGAGCGGCTACCTCACCAGATGCATTACATTATCTTTTGCAGATGAACCCAGGTCTTTGCACGGAGATTTTCTGCTTTGTTCGGAATCAACCATTTCTTTCTTTTCCTTATATTAGCATAAAGTCACCGTTTCTCGTCACCAGTAGCAATACAGGATAGGAATGGTCGGTATGTTCACGAGCCAATTGGTCACAAGCGAGCAGAGATGCATACATCGCCAGCCGCTGATTTTTGTGATCTTGGCTTAGTGCATGTGGTAGCCATACCCACGGTAGTTGAACCTTCCCCACTGCATGCAAATGTCGCACGATGCTGGAATGATCACAGTTCATGGCGTTTGTCAGTTCTCGAGCACACTGACGCAGATCATTATGGATTAATGCGGTTAAACGATCTTCATGAAACCCCGACTGTCTTTCTGAACGTGGAGAGCCACTAATGTCAAAACTATCCTCCTTAGAACGAGAATACTATTTCCTTACCGTGTTTTGTCCAGTGGCATTATACCCATACTCGGCGCAAGTGTTTCTTGCTGCCTCCTCTGCTGTCACCCCTCTACTGAACTCAAACAGAAGAGTAGGTGGAAAATTTTCCGGTTTCTCCACTTGGCACTCCATTTTCTAGCGTCCACAGCTTCAGTCACTATCTCCAAATGATAAAATGACAATATGCAAATCAGACAGCAATAGTGAACTACAAATAAAAATTGACAATCGATAAACAAACCCATAGTAACCTGAATACCAACATGCAAAACAAAAACGCTACGAATTTATGCACCACCATAACAATTCATTAATATTGTAGGCATAATATGCTACGTTTTTATCTTTTATCAAGTGCAATATTTGACATTTCTGAACATTTAGAGTAAGTTGTCACGTCTTGCTCCACTGTAGAAACTTGAAAAGAACTGTCCGAATATTTGTGCAGGTTTTCTAGAAATATTGCTTCATCACTGATAACTGCATCAACTGTGAACACTCAAAGGTTACTATTACTGATAACATTGTCCGTCAGGTTATTTAAGTGCAGTATGAACGCTAACTGTTCCAGCATACTTCCCTGGGGCATGAATGAAGTTGGTTCTACCTCTGTCGACGACTCTCCATCCAAGATAGCATACTGCGTCCTTCGTAACAGGAAATCATTAACCCAATCACAAATTTCTCTTTATACTGTATGTTATCGTACTTTCATTCATAAATTTTGGCTTGATACTTTCTCCTTCGGGTATGATTTAAACCATGACTTACATCCAATTAAGAATTCTGGCCGACGTATTTTTTCATCTGCATGGAAGAACTATTTCTCACCAGTCGTCTCATTTGGACGTCGAGATTACTGTTCTTCATCAAAGTAGATACAGGCAGATGTTACACATGATTTTCCGAAACTCGGTAAGAAGGTGCTTCTAGTGGGTTGTCTATACTCATGCTCATGAACTAAGGATAATTGCTGAACGTGCTGCCACACAAGACTGGCGCTAATAGCATTAGCACATAGGAAACACACGACACAGATCTGTAAGTCCACGGTATTGGTGACAAGTTGACAAAACCGTCACGAAACACATGTGCTACAAAACGCCACTGTTTCCTGCGCATGTACCATCAATATGGGATATGATCACCATGCACACGTACACAGGCCGCATAACGGGTTGGCATACTCTGGATCAGGTGGTCGAGCAGCTGCTGAGGTACAACCTCCCATTCTTGCACCAGTGCCTGTCGTAGCTCCTGAAGTGTCGTAGGGATCATTTGCAATGATACGTCGAACGAGAGCATCCCAGACGTGCTTGATGGGGATTAGGTCTGGAGAACAGGCAGGCCACTCCATTCGCCTGATATCTTCTGTTTTAAGGTACTCCTCCACTATGGCAGTTCGGTGCGTTATCATCCAAAGTGGGACCAACTGCACCCCTGAAAATGCGGACATACTGGTGCAAAATGACGTCTCGATACACTTGACCTGCTACAGTTCCTCTCTCAAAGACATGCAGGGGTGTACGTGCACCAATCATAATCCCACCCCACACCATCAAACCACAACCTCCATGCAGACCCCTTTCAATATATTAAGGGGTTGTTATCTGGCTCCTGTTTCACGCCAGATGAAAACCCGGCGAGAATCACTGTTCAGGCTATACCTGGACTCGTCCGTGAACATAACCTGGGATCACTGTTCCAATGACTATGTACTGTGTTCTTGACACCAGGCTTTACGGCTCTCCTGTGACCAGGGGTCAGTGGAATGCACCTTGCAGGTCTCTGGGCGAATAAACTATGTCTTTCCAGTCGTCTGTAGACTTTGTGTCTGGAGGAAATTGTTCCAGTGGCTGTGGTAAGGTTCCGAGCAAGGCTACCCGCAGTACCCCGTGACCGTCTGCGGGCACTGATGGTGAGATATCCGTCTTCTTGTGTTGTTGTACACTGTGGACATCCCGTACTGTAGGGCCTGGACACGTTTCCGGTCTGCTGGAATCGTTGCCAATCTTGAGATCACACTTTGTGGCACACTGAGGTCCCGTGCTACGACCTGCTGTGTTTGACCAGCCTCCAGTCGCCCTAGTATATTACCCTCATAACGTCATCAATATGTCTTCTTTGAGCTATTTTTAACACACAGTCACCATTAGCATATCTGAAAACGTCTGCACACTTACTCGCTGCACCGTACTCTGATATGCACCAACACACCTCTGCGTATGTGGACTGCTGCCAGGGCCACCGTGTGATGGCCACAGGTCAAATGCACTGCATGGTCATACCCCGATGTAATTTAAACCCCTAAACCGCCCACAAGAGCGTGGTTTCACCATGTATTAGCATTATCCTCAATTTATAAGCATGAGTGTAACACAAAAGCTGTGTGCTGGGTACACTGACCGCTGTAAGCCTTTATGGGTCAGTTCAACGTAATGTCAGGCGTCGTTTACTGACGTGAGCTATGTTCCAGATAATGGTTTCCCTGCGTATGTTTTAAGAGCAATAATTCAGTCTTTTTAAACCTGTGATGAACCTTGAGAGGAAGAACCATGCCGGCCGCGGTGGTCTAGCGGTTCTAGGCGTTACAGTCTGGAGCCGAGCGACCGCTACGGTCGCAGGTTCGAATCCTGCCTCGGGCATGGATGTGTGTGATGTCCTTAGGTTAGTTAGGTTTAAGTAGATCTAAGTTCTAGGCGACTGATGACCTCAGAAGTTAAGTCGCATAGTGCTCAGAGCCAGTTGAACCAATTTCCACCAGCGACGACGCTGTCGCCGGACAGTGTGGTCCTTTCTTAATTTACAGTTCTGATTCAGTGACAAATTTTGATCGGTTGATGAGCTTTCCAATTTTTCTCTACTAATCAGAAATTAGCATATTGTCCCTTTTTAGAGGAACTAAAAGCTGGTTCAGATGGCTCTGAGCACTATGGGATTTAACTACTGAGGTCATTATCCCCTAGAACTTAGAACTACTTAAACCTAACTAACCTAAGGACATTATACACATCCATGCCCGAGGAGGGATTCGAACCCGCGACCGTAGCGGTCGCGCGGTTCTAGACTGTAGCGCCTAGAACCGCTCGGCCACTCCGGCCGGCGAACTAGAAGCTTCTTTGTGTCGAGAGATGTGCAGATTCAGGGCTTAGATCTCATAGTGATGAGACCTATTGATATGTATCTCGTTGAAAATTATTAATATTGTGATATTTTTGTATCAAAATTTTTGGGAATTGCCATAAAGTGTGGAAGGGAGTTCGTGAAATTCGGAACATTTGGTGATATTTAAATAAGTAAATAAGGCGTGGCGTGTTACTTACTCGCTAACTTGAACTATTTGTTCCGTGAGACTCATACTAGCAATTCTAAAAGATACAGTCCGTTTGTAAGCTTTCGGTGAAGCATTACCATAAACTGGCTACAGTTATGAATGAGGTGAGTGTGTGAACTTTTCAGACTTCGTACAGCTTAGAGAAAGGCTTGGTAGTAACTGATGTATGTAAGCTTACCGTAATATAGTGAATTTTTACGCATGCAAATATTTTCAATTAAGTATTCCCCCCACCGCAGATTTAGTGCGACTTGCGGTTTACCGATCGAGGTGGCGCAGTGATTAGCACTCTGGACTCGTATTGGGGAGAACAATAAATAGTTCAAAACCCGCGTCCGGCCATCCTGATGTAGATCTTCTGTGATTTCCCTAAATCGCTTCTGGCAAATAATGGGATGGTTCCTTCCCTAATCCGATGGGACCGACAACCTCGCTGTTTGGCCCCCTCCCCCAACCAACTTGGGGTTATGAAGTGTGCTGCTGTTTTTGTATAGCTTTCTTTCAGCTGAGAACTGCAATTCAGTGACGTCACGGAGGCATGCGTCTGAGAAGAGATGTGCAACAAGCTGAATGGATCTTCGCGATGCCCTTCATCACTGCAACGACCAGACTGTTATACAAATAAGTCAATTCTCTTTTATTCTGAGCCAAATTAAATTGTATCATTAGAGGAAATTAAAATATTCCAATACCACATCCTCGAGGGAAAGCAGTAAAACAATAAAAATGTATTAACAACTGTATTAGAGAAACATCTTTCCCAGTTAATGATTAATTAAGATACTTTGGTAAATAAAGAATGCGCAGCAAATATGAAATATGTATATGAATGGTACTTGTGATGAGAACGCAGCTGAGAGATGGTTGAAATACACTCCTGGAAATGGAAAAAAGAACACATTGACACCGGTGTGTCAGACCTACCATACTTGCTCCGGACACTGCGAGAGGGCTGTACAAGCAATGATCACACGCACGGCACAGTGGACACACCAGGAACCGCGGTGTTGGCCGTCGAATGGCGCTAGCTGCGCAGCATTTGTGCACCGCCGCCGTCAGTGTCAGCCAGTTTGCCGTGGCATACGGAGCTCCATCGCAGTCTTTAACACTGGTAGCATACCGCGACAGCGTGGACGTGACCATTCGCAACCGTCTCCATGAAACTGGGCTACGGTCCCGCACACCGTTAGGCCGTCTTCCGCTCACGCCCCAACATCGTGCAGCCCGCCTCCAGTGGTGTCGCGACAGGCGTGAATGGAGGGGCGAATGGAGACGTGTCGTCTTCAGCGATGAGAGTCGCTTCTGCCTTGGTGCCAATGATGGTCGTATGCGTGTTTGGCGCCGTGCAGGTGAGCGCCACAATCAGGACTGCATACGACCAAGGCACACAGGGCCAACAGCCGGTATCATGGTGTGTGGAGCGATCTCCTACACTGGCCGTACACCTCTGGTGATCGTCGAGGCGACACTGAATAGTGCACGGTACATCCAAACCGACATCGAACCCATCGTTCTACCATTCCTAGACTGGCAAGGGAACTTGCTGTTCCAACAGGACAATGCACGTCCGCATGTATCCCGTGCCACCCAACGTGCTCTAGAAGGTGTAAGTCAACTACCCTGGCCAGCAAGATCTCCGAATCTGTCCCCTATTGAGCATGTTTGGGACTGGATGAAGCGTCGTCTCATGCGGTCTGCACGTCCATCACGAACGCTGGTCCAACTGAGGCGCCAGGTGGATATGGCATGGCAAGCCGTTCCACAGGACTACATCCAGCATCTCTACGATCGTCTCCATGGGAGAATAGCAGCCTGCATTGCTGCGAAAGGTGGATATACACTGTACTAGTGCCGACATTGTGCATGCTCTGTTGCCTGTGTCTATGTGCCTGTGGTTCTGTCAGTGTGATCATGTGATGTATCTGACCCCAGGAATGTGTCAATAAAGTTTCCCCTTCCTGGGACGATGAATTCACGGTGTTCTTATTTCAATTTCCAGGAGTGTAGTTCTGAGCACTATGGGACTTAACATCTAAGGTCATCAGTCCCCTAGACTTAGAATTACTTAAACCTAACCAACCTAAGGCCATCACACACATCCATGCCCGAGGCAGGATTCGAACCTGCGACCGTAGAAGCAGAGTGGTTCCGGACTGAAGCGCCTATAACCGCTCGGCCACAACGACCGGCGCAGCTGAGAGATGATAAGCCTCATGATAAATAGGTATAAAGGTACTTTGCTTTGATTCTTGTGAGCTGATAAGCAGTTGCATTGGTAAGTTAGTAATTATCGCAGAGCTGGTGATTTTCGCTAAACCCGAGTCTTTGTACGAACCACTTATACCTCTTCACAATACGCAGAGACCTCTCTTGAAATTTTATATGTCATGATGAAGCTGTTACTGGATTAATCACGTCTGAATATGTAAATAAATTGTGAGAAGCAGTAGTTTGAAGTTATATTTATTAAGCATCTTGGCGTAGTAAATTGAAGTATAAAGAGCCATAAGATCATGTTGTTCTGTTTGACTGTATGTCAGTTCTTAAAAAATCTTTGTGTGAACTTGGGCACGTTCATGTGCAGGCATACCTCTGCAAAGTGAAGTTGACGGCTAGAAGACGCCGGTGCCTGTCAATGTCCCAGAGTGGTCTTCCACAACTGCTGCAGAAGACACAGTTGGCCCTAAACAGTAATGCCACATCGGTATGTAGACAGTTTACTTCGAAGCACAAGTTTTACATAGTTGCCAAAGCGATCAGTTGCTCTCGCTTTTTTGACCACCTTAGAGATATGAACATGCACTTCCGCCATAGATACACTTTGCCTCCGATCCACATGAACCAAGACTTTAGGTGCCACGTTGTAACAGCGTGGGAGTGAGGAAGCCTCAGAAGATTAGGGAAGGGTGCCGGTTTTCGACGGCAAGCGATTTAAGCTATTTCTTGCGTAACAAGTGGATTAATGAATATTTCTATGATGGCTGCAAAGTACGATAGCAACCGAAACGCTAAGTCATTCGTATCGGCGCTCAGGTAACACTATTTAACATTCGGCGCATTCACATGACACCTTATATACCCACACCTTATATACGCCACGATTTGCTTTTCACTGAGTGCAAAATTTGTTTAATTTTCGGCAGCGGCCCGAACACTTGCTTTTAGTAACTTCCGAATCGTGCAGTCAGTGAGTGAGAGATTTCACAACCCCCCACCATGAATGGCTCTGCTAGCGACGGACACACCCGCGCACTAGGGCAGCCTCCAATCACACGAGACTTGTCTAAAACTTTATGCCTATCCTATCTACTTCACTAATTGTTCACTAAAATTCCTGTAGCTAGTCCCAGCAGAGGTTCGAGTCCTCCCTCGGGCATGGATGTGTGTGTTTGTCCTTAGGACAATTAAGGTTAAGTAGTGTGTAAGCTTAGGGACTGATGACCTTAGCAGTTTAGTCCCATAAGACTTCAACACACATTTGAACTTTTTTTTTAACTATAATTCCTCTGTCTACTCTTTGACTGCCAACTAAAATGTAAACCCTAATTACTAAACAGTCAACAGGAAGTCCACAATAGGTTAAAACTACTATTCTTAGCAGAGGGGGGAGAGGCGTGGGAGCGGGGAGGGGGGTCATCAGTCTTCTGACTGGTCTGATATGGCCCGGCACGAATTCCTCTCCTGTGCCAACCTCTTCATCTCAGAATAGCACTTACAACCTACGTCCCCAAATACATGCTGGATGTATTCCAATCTCTGTCTTCCTCTATAGTTTTTTCCCTCTACAGCTCCCTCTAGTACCATGGAAGTCATACCCTGATGTCTTAACAGATGTCCTAACATCCGTCCATTCTCCCAGTCAGCGTTTTCCACATATTCCTTTCCTCTCCGATTCTGCGCAGAACCTCTTCGTTCCTCACCTTATCAGTCCACCTAATTTCAACATTCGCCTGTAGCAGCACAACTCAAATGCTTCGATTCTCTTCTGTTCTGGTTTCCCCTCAGTCCATGTTTCAGTACCATACAAGTCTTTGCTCCAAACGTACATTCTCAATAAGTTCTTCCTTAAATTAAGGCCTATGTTTGATACTAGTAGACTTCTCTTGGCCATGAATGCCGCCAGTGCTAGTCTGCTTTTAATGTCCTCCTTGATCAGTCCGTCATTGCTTATTTTGCTATCTAGGTAGCAGAATTCCGTAAATACATTCACAACCATCAATCCTGGTGTTAAGTTTCTCACTCATCTTATTTCTGCTATTTCACATTACTTTCGCCTTTCCTCGATTTACTCTCAATCCGTATTCTGTACTCAGGAGATTGTCGATTCCATTTAGCATATCATGTAATTCTTCTTCACTATCACTAAGGATGGCAGTGTCATCAGCGAATCGTATCATTTAATCCTTTCACTTTGAATTTTAATTCCATTCCTGAGCCCTTCATTTACTTCCATCATTCCTTGTCCACTGAACAGATTGAACAGTATGGGGGAAAGACTACATCCCTGTCTTACATCCTTTTTAACCCGAGCGCTACGTTCTTGGTAGTTTACTCTTATTATTCCCTCTTGGCTCTTGTGCATATTGTAGATCACCCGTCTCTCCCTATAGATTACCCCTTCTTGTCGCAGAATTTCGAACGTTTAGCACCATTTTACACTGTAGAACGCTTTTTCCAGGTCGACAGATACTAAAACGTGTCTCGATTTTTCTTTACTTTTGCTTCCATTATCAGCCGTAACGTCAGAATTGCCTCTCGAATGCCTTTACCTTTCCTAAATTTAAACTCATCGTCATCTAGCACATCCTCAATTTTCTTTTCCATTCTTCTCTCTATTATTCTTGTCAGCAACTTTGACACATGAGTTGTTAAGCTGATTGTGCGATAATTCTCGCATTTGTCTGCTCTTGCAGTCTTCGGAATTGTGTGGATGATATTTTTCCGAAAGTCAGATGGTATGTCGCCAGACTCATACATTCTACGCACGAACGTGAGTAGTCGTTTTGTTGCCACTTCCCCCAATGATTTTAGGTATTCTGGTGGAATGTAATCTAACCCTTCTGCTTTCCTTGATTTTAAGTCATCCAAAGCTCTCTTAAACTCTGATCCTAATTGTGGATCCCCTATCTCTTCTAAATCGACTCCTGTTTATTCTTTTATCACATCAGACAAAACTTCCTCCTCATAGAGACCTTCAAGGTACTCTTTCCACCTATCTGCTCTCTCCTTTGTATTTAATAGTGGAATTCCTGTTGCACTCTTAATGTTACCATCCTTACTTTTCATGTCACGGAACGTAATTTAGACTTTCCTATATGCCGAGTGTTCCCTTCCAATTATCATTTCTTTTTCGATTTCTTCGCATTTCTTCTGCAGCCATTTCATCTAAGCTTCCCAGCAAAAAATGGTTCGAATGGCTCTAAGCACTATTGGATTCAACTGCTGTGGTCATCAGTCCCCTAGAACTTAGAACTACTTAAACCTAACTAACCTAAGGACGTCACACACATCCATGCCCGAAGCAGGATTCGAACCTGCGACCATAGCAGCAGCGCGGTTCTGAACTGAAGCCCCTAGAACCGCTCGGCAATAGCAGCCGGCGCTTCCCTGCACTTTCTTTTTATTTCATTCCTAAGCGACTTTTATTTCTGTATTCCTGCATCTCCCTGAACATTTCCGTACTTCCTTCTTCCATCGATCAACTGACGTATTTCTTCTCTTACCCATGGTTTCTTCGCAAATACCTTCTTTGTACGTATGTTTTTCTTTCCAACTTCTGTGGTTGCCCTTTTCAGAGATGTCCATTCCTCTTCAACTATAATGCCTACTGAGCTATTCGTTACTGCTGTATCTATAGACTTAGAGAACTTCAAGCGTGTCTCGTCACCCCTTAGTATTTCCGTATCCCACTTCCTTGCATACTGGTTCTTCCTGACTAAGCTCTTGAACTTCAGCCCACTCTTCATGACTACTACCTTGTGGTCTGAGTCTGTATCTGCTCCTGCGTACGCCTTACAATCCAGTATCTGATTTGAGGATCTCTGCCTGACCATGATGTAATCTAACTAGAATTCTCCTGTATCTCACGATCTATTCCCAGTTTACCGTCTCTTCTTGTGATTCTTGAGCAGAAAATTTGCTATCACTAGCTGAAATTTGTCGCAGAACTCAATTAGTCTTTCTCCTCTCTCATTCCTTGTCCCAATTCCATATTCTCCTCTAACCTTTCCTTCTGCTCCTTTCCCTACAACTGCATTCCAGTCCTCCATGACCATTAGATTTTCATCTCCCTTAAAGTACTGTATTACCCTTTCAGTATCCTTGCATACTTTCACTATCTCTTCATTTTCAGCTTGCGACGTCGGCATGTATACCAGAATTATCGTCGTCGGTGTTGGATTCTGATAGAAACAACACTATCACACTATCGTTGTAAGACACTCTTTGCCCTACCTTTATATTCATAACGAATCCTACTCTGTTCGACCGTTTTCAGCTGCTGTTGATAATATCGCATTCTCATCTGACCAGAAATCCTTATCTTCTTTCCACTTCACTTCACTAACCCCGTACTGTATCTAGATTGAGCCTTTGCATTCAATCTTCTGGCATTCCACGCCCCGACTCGTAGAACGTTATCCTTTCGTTGATTATTCAATCTTTTTCTCAGGGTCCCCCCCCCCCCCCCCCCTGGTAGTCCTCTCCCAAAGATCCGAATGGGGGACTAATACGGAATCTTTTGTCAATGGAGAGATCATCACGACACATTCTCCTGTTATGTGTCTTTAATGCAGTGGCTTCCACTGATTTCTGCATCTTCATGCCGTTAATCATTGCTGATTGTTCCGCCTCTAGGGGCAGCTTCTCACCCCAAGGACAAGAAGGTGCCTCGAACATCTGTCTGCTCCTCCACCCTCTCCGACAAGGTCGTTGGCAGAATGAGGCTGACTTCTTATGCTGGAAGTCCTCGGCCGCCAATGCTGACTGAACCTTCCCGGCGCGCTAAGGGAGGTGTGGGGGCAAAGTGGGCAGCGGTCGCAACCTGAGGGCTAGCCACAATGTCCTGTTCCACCCTCCAGGAACCACGATAGTGTAGGGAACGAGGAGTAGAGATACAATGAACATTAGTTTATTTATTTATTTCTCTTTTCTTTCTTTTTTTTACTTTCATTTATTTATTTATTTTTGTCGTAAATACCACTGAGAATGTCTGGAAACCGGTGGCACGCGAGAAGAGGGCGCAGCCAGACGTCAGACTAAGAAGAACATTCCGATTTCCAGTGAATCTACCGGTTCTAAGTGCGGAAGAGACAGGGATCAAATCTTCATGACAGGAACACCCCAGCTCTCGGGGTGGGGGGTTAAGAAAGTCACTGAACAGGAAATTGGAGAAAAAATGTCTGTATTTTGGGTTGCTGAAAACTGCACAGTGACGTTCATTAAGGAACTGCCAAAAGTCAAGGATATATTTCTCGCCATCAGCAAACAAGTAGTGTGCTGCGTGTCCACAAATCCACCCCACAGAGTTCGTCTTAGCTTGCAGGAAGTATCCCACGTCCAGAAAGAGGAGCAGTTGAGTAGGTATCTAATGAGGTGTCGTACGGGTTATTAGACACAACATCTGTCGTACCAAGAATCAGGCACCTATCACCTATCTGCAAACCGGGCCGTGCTCGCCTATGTTCATAACATCACAGTCGACACACAGCAGGGTGTCTGCGAGGTGAATCCTGAGAAGGCGTGACCGTCATACTTGCTTCTCAGCAAGGTACCATGCAGACTGGACGTCAGTGTCAAGATAAGGAGCGCACACTGATCGCCATACGGCACGCCAGTCGGCATGAGGATGCTTCCCTTCAACGACATTTGATGAACTGTGCTGCTGAAGGAAACCATAGAAAGTCTTTGTGGATGTCATTTGCGCAGTACGGATGTAGCTCAGTTCAAGGAAAAACTGGCGGAAGTAAAAGAAGGGCGGCGGGACTTCCGAAAGTTGGATATGTGTTGAGAGAGAGTGTGGTGCAAGGGCCTCCACCAATAGGCTGGCAAGGCACGTAGGAATACGGTGCCACAACGTCTAGGGAAAAGGGTTCAAAATGGCTCTGAGCACTATGGGACTTAACGTCTGAGGTCATCAGTCCCCTAGAACATAGAACTACTTAAACCTAACTAACCTAAGGACATCATACACATCCATGCCAGAGGTAGGATTCGAACGTGCGACCGCAGCGGTAGCGCAGTTCCAGACTGTAGCGCCTAGAACCGCTCGGCCACTCCGGCCGGCTAGTGAAAAGGGCTACCGCTCCGTTGGGCACATGATGCCGGTCTAAACCGCCCCTAAACTGCGTGAGAGTGGGGGTTTCTTACCTTATCTTCAACAGCAAGCCGTGGCAAATAAACGAACCCAATGCTGCTAGCATTTGGCGGACCATGGATGGCGGAATAGGAAGTGTCTGTGCCACGTGGGGGACATGTGGCGCCAAATATACATTTGTGTATCGTGTGCGTTGATGAACTGTTCGTAAATGGTGATCTGAGAGCCCGGCTCCTAGTTGGGAAAGTAGTCGCAGATCACTTGGGAATTTGAGTCCTAAGCGCTGGAGAGTATCAGCTACACGCAAAGGAGCAGCACTGTCCGCAGGAAGCCCAGCACCCACAGCCACTGTTCTCGCTTTGCGGATGTTAAGGCAGCTCCCAGAAGTTTTGCCGTAGGTGGTGACCCATGCCAGTGACTCCCTGCCCTCAGCACCGCTAAGAAGAACGATAACGAGATCGTCTGCATATGCAGAGCAGCTGAATACATGGCCACCGAGAGAGACGCGTTGACGGAGGCCGCATAGCAACGGTTCCATGGTGAATGCATACAACAGTGCAGAGAGTGGACAGCCTCGACGCACTGGTCGACGGATCGAGATGGGAGGAGTAAGACGGCCATTATACACGAGACGTATCTCCACGTAGGAGAGGCATTACGACGTCGACGATAGTACCAGGGTAGCCCGTATTGCGGAGCACTCCTTCCAGGAAGTCTTGATGGACTCGATCGAACACCTGGCTGAAGTCAAGAGCTGCCGTAAGTCCAGGTATACGATGAGCCTGAGCAAGAGTGATTATGTCCCGACACCGGCAGAGCACAGTGTGGATGTTATTGGCACCTCCCAAAGACGTCTGATCGGGGGGAAACCACGTACCGAGCTGTTCCATTTAAGCCGTGCAGCCAACAGCTGGGTAAAGATCTTTGTGTCGCTGTTGAGTAACGTCAAGGGGCGGTAATCGCATATCCGTGAGGTACCCTGAGGCTTTTGGATGGGAATGAGGAAACCATCGAGGAAACCGTCGGGAATCGGCACGAAAGGTGACATAAGGTCTTGATAAATTTCAGTCCACACTGATGCCAGAAGGGGACGAAATGCCAGATAAAACTCCAGTGGGAGGCCATCAGAGCCAGGTGACCTGTTCGTAGAACCAGCCTGGAGAGCGTCAACGCCGGCCGTTGTAGCCGAGCGGTTCTAGGCGCTACAGTCTGGAACCGCGTGACCGCTACGGTCGCAGTTTCGTATCCTGCCTCGGGCATGGATGTGTGTGATGTTCTTAGGTTAGTTAGATTTAAATACTACTAAGTTCTAGGGGACTGACGACCTCAGATGTTAAGTCACACAGTGCTCAGAGCCATTTGAACCATCTGATAGCGTCAACGACTTCGTCCTTCGTGGCTTTATCAATCAGATCCATCGTCGCATCCACGGAAACCGAGACAACGGAGAGTCTGGAGACCGCATTAATGTTGGCAGGGCGATGACGTTGTTCAGAGTACAGCACAACACAATGTGCATGAAGGGTTGATCCGATATCCTATTGGCTGTCAAATCGCTGTTCATCGTGAGTAGTAAGAACATTAATCAAATTCCTCCGACGGTGGCGTCGTTCCGTTATTACATCATACATAGATGGACGCCCTTGCACTAACCCATCGTTTGTGCGCCCCCTGACCATAGCGTCTTCAAAGTTGCGGCGAGAGAAGGATGTGAGCTTAGCACGATTCACTATCTCCTGGGACTCTGGCGAATATGGCATCGTAGTCCATTCCCGGAGAATGGTGCAATAGAATTCCTTAGTCCGTCGCCACCACGCCGCAACCTCCTTTCCGTAACAAATCAAGGCCTTGCGGCGAGCAGGCTCTTGCCAGCCGGGGTGGCCGAGCGGTTCTAGGCGCTACAGTCTGGAACCGCACGACCGCTACGGTCGCAGGTTCGAATCCTGCCTCGCGCATGGATGTGTGTCTTGTCCTTAGGTTAGTTAGGTTTAAGTAGCTCTAAGGTCTAGGGGACATGACCTCAGAAGTTGAGTCCCATAGTGCTCAGAGCCATTTGAACCACTTTTGGAGCAGGATTTGCACAGAGCACCCATCAAGGCAGGGCAGACTGATGGCATCACGGCTTCGACGACAAGCTCCCCTAGCGGTCTCGATGAGCTGCCGGCAATCGGCTGAAGTAAGGTAAATCGTGTTCAGTTTCCATGGTCCACGGCCGCGCCACACCCTCTGGCGGCAGAGATTGATGGCGCTAATATATGCATCATGGTCAGAGAACGCAGAGGGCCAGACTTTAGCAGCCTGCACCCCGTTGACAACATCGAGGGAGATGTAAACACGATCGAGTCGGCTGGAAGAATGGCTAGTGAAATACGTAAACCCAGGACGATCGTCATGAACATGCTCCCAAGAATCCATTAGTCAGGTGCTGGAGAATTGTCGCTAGCGCTGCACACAGAGAGTGACGTGTTAGCTGGTCTTTGGGTGTCTGGGAGCTGTTGAAATCGCCTCCCATGATTAACGCATCCTGCCGACCCAGGAAGAGAGGGGTCACTGTCTCTGAGAAGGTGGAACGTTCACGGCGGTGACACGAACCAGATGGCACATAGACACTGAAGCACAGGGAACTCCCTGTTAGGCCCCCACAGAAGGGCACAGCACTGTGACGGGGAGCCAACCCTCCAGAATGTCCATCCTCAGCATCGACGCCGTCCGCCTAGCAGACAGACCTGTGACCAGGCCGGTTTAGTGGAACATTATGAGAGGTGCGCCCACAGGTAGCGTCAGGCACAGAAAAGGAGGCAACCGCATCCAGAAGGGACGCTGACTGAAGATGGAGGCAGGGAAGGACGTCGCGTCGTCAGGTGTCAGGGCGTCAGACGACAGCGCACCATCAATAGCAGGATCGTCATCCTGTGCACACTTCCGATCGACGCAGTCATTATAAGGGGTACGGCGTTGTCTCCTCCGTTTCCTCGGCGACCGTTGCTTCCTAACATGGAGTTCAGTGTCGGATAGCGGGCGGCTATCGTCCGACATGTGGCTAGATGGCAGAAAGGCGGAGGTGGGTACATCTCCCTGATCAATAGCCATGGAGTCGGGACAGACATCTTGTGCCTGCTGACGGTCGTCGTTGATTTGTATTGCCTCCGGCAGGGGTGTAGGAGAGACAGGCGAAACGTCCTTCGTGTCGTCGAGAGGAACCGACATCGGTACCGACTGATTCAGAGAGGGTGCAGCACGCAGCACTGCCGCAGACGCGTAAGACAGAGGTAACACAGTGGGCGCCGCAGGAGGAGCGACGTTTCCGATAGGCTTCTGAACCAGTCTACGTCGGAGACATTCAGAATAGACGTAGCCTTCCTGGTCACAGCCTGAACAGGTGCGCGGTTGGCCATCGTACATGACGATAGACCTGCAGCCGGCAATAACCAAGTAGGAAGGAACCTGTTTCCGTAGTTCAATTTTTTTCTGACAGACCCCACTGAGGACACGGTACGTTTCGGACGTCTTCCACTTTTCAGCCATGCGACTGCCGACGTTGCCGTAAGGTTTAAGAGCGTCCACTACAACGTCCGACGGTACTTCAAACGGGAGTTCTAAAACCCGCAACGTTTGGAAGCCAAAACCAGCGCGACCAACCACGACAGTCCCTATATGTCCGTCAGAGTACCGGAACTTGAGAGCGTCACCGTGGCGCCGCACAACGTCGGCGCACAGCTCGTCATTCGCCAGCTTTATATACACAGGAGTACTGAGGATCGAAAAAAAATTCCGAGAACATCTTGTGACGGGAGACGCATTTCTTCCCGTGTAAAACGTTCAAATTCATACACTTTCGGTCGTTCGTGATCTAACGGTTTTTAATTGTCGCTCGGCGGTAAGAATACGCCATGATGACTGGGAAACAAGCCGCAATGTGGATGTAAACGCGCGCTCGCTAGCAAGCATCACAACAGACGAGACGCAAACAAGGCGTGCGCGCCTCACCACAGCCAAAAGCCGACTGCCCCTAGCCCACAGCTGCTACTTCTAAAAAATGGCTCTGAGCACTATGGGACTTAACTTCTAAGGTCATCAGTCCCCTAGAACGTAGAACTACTTAAACCTAACTAACCTAAGGACATTACACACATCTGCGCTCAAGGCAGGATTCGAACCTGCGACCGTAGCGGTCTCGCGGTACCAGACTGTAGCGCCTAGAACCGCTAGGCCATCCTGGCCGGCTGCTACTTCTAACCGATCGAATATGAGAATTACACCTCTCTGCCATCCCCCACACAAACGAATCCTCTGCTACGCAAATGCAGCCTGGATATATGTTTCACACAAATTCCATCAGTCTTTCCAAATCCTTTAACGCCATACACTCAGCCTTACTTTCTGCGTCCATTTATCTTTCCCTACAAAAACCCTTTAAGGTCATGGCTTCCCCTTCCCACATACATAAAACACCTCAGCATATATTATACTCCCGCAATCTCGACTCCAACAACACTATTTTCCCGCTAATTGCCAGATTTTTACAGACTCCCTTTCCCAGACAATGAAATCCAACCAGATATTTACAGCTCTTGCTCTTGCTATCCAGACCTCACTCATTCTTTACGCCTCACTACCACGGCCTGGTCTCCATACTAGTGCAGGATTTTGTGCACCAACTGACTTATCGATTACGTCCCATAAATGTTCGGTGGGATTCATGTCGGGCGATCTGGGTAGCCAAAAAAAAAAAATGGTTCAAATGGCTCTGAGCACTATGGGACTTAACATCTGAGGTCATCAGTCCCCTAGAACGTAGAACTACTTAAACCGAACTAATCTAAAGACATCACACACATCCTTGCCCGAGGCAGGATTCGAACCTGCGACCGTAGCAGTCTCGCGGTTCCGGACTGAAGCGCCTAGAACCGCTCGGCCACCGTGGCCGGCCTGGATAGCCAAATCAATCGCTCAAATTATCCAGAATGTTCTTCAAAACACCCGCGAACAATTGTGGCTCGGTGACACGGCGCGTTGTCATCCGTAAAAATTCCATACTTGTTTGGGAACGGCCGAGTGGTTCTAGGCGCTTCAGTCCGGAACCGTGCTGCTACTACGGTTGCAGGTTCGGATCCTGCCTCGGGCACGGATGTGTTTGATGTCCTTAGTTAGGTTTAAGTAGTTCTAAGTCTAGGGGACTGATGACCTCAGATGTTAAGCTCCAGCCGGCCGCAGTGGCCGAGCGGTTTTAGGCGCTACAGTGTGGAACCGCCCGACCGCTACAGTCGCAGGTTCGAATCTTACCTCGGGCTTGGATGTGTGTGATGTCCTTGGGTTAATTAGGTTTAAGTAGTTCTAAGTTATAGGGGAGAGATGACCTCAGATGTTAAGTCCCATAGTGCTGAGAGCCATTTGAACCATTTGTTGAGACCCATAGTGCTCACAGCCATTTAAACCATTTCTTTGTTTGGGAACATGGAGTCCATGAATGGCTGAAAAAAGTCTCCAAGAAGCCGAAAACAACAATTTCCATCCAATAATCAGTTCAGTTGGACCAGAGAACCCTGTCCATTCCATGTAACAACAGCCCACATTATTATTGAGACACTACCAGTTTGCATAGTGCCTCGTTAACTGCTTGGATCCTTGGCTTCAGATGGTCTGCAACACACACAAACCCTACCATCAGATCTTACCAGCTAAAATCGGGACTTATATGACCAGGCCGCGGTTTTCCTGTCGTCTGGAGTCCAGCCGATGTGGTCACGACCCCGGGAGAGGCGTTGCAGGCGACTTTGTGCTGTTAGCAAACGCGCTCGCGTCCTTCATCTTCTGCCATAGCCCATTAACGCAAAATTTCATAGCGGATACGTTCGTTGTACGTTCCACATTGATTTATGCTGTTATTTCATGCAGTTGGTGCTTGTCCGTTATCACTGGCAGCTCTATGCAAACCCGGCTGCTGTCATTCCTCGGCCACTGCGTTGTCAGTGGTGAGAGGTAACGCATGAAATATGATATTATCAAGGATTCTCTTGACACTGTGGATCTCGGATTACCGAATTCGCGAACGATTTCCTAAATTCAATATACCTTGCATCTAGCTCCAACTACCATTGCGCTTCAAAGTCTGTTAATTTCCGTCGTGCGGCCGGAATCACATCGTAAATCTTTTCACATGACTCGCCTGAGTACAACTGACAGCTCCGCAATGCACTGAACTTTTATACCTTGTGCGCGCGATATTATCGCTGTCTGTGCATGTGCATGTCGCTATCCACGAGTATTGTCACCTGAGTGTAATTCCCATGTTTCTCTACGACCTACACTCGCACATTAAGCACGTATCCTACTATCAATCCTCACATTAAACTGATATCTCCATTGCCCTAGAAGACCAGACGTTGTTCAGTGGACTCAGCGAATGCCGGCGGATTATACCGGTATGTGGTCGGCCAATGTTTAGTATTTTGAACTTGACGTAACGGTACCTGGACTCTAGTGGTACATTTCATTGCAGTACGCACAACATTAGTTTCCGTGTTGGCGATCGAAATAAAAAGAGACTTTCTGCATTACAACACTGAATTAAAGCCATATTTTTCTTGTACCGTGTTTTCCTTTTTTGTGGGTTGACTGGTTCCGCACTGGCGAATCCATGTACACAACGCCTGACAAAAAAAGTGAAGCGTTCAGAAGCAGAGGAGGAAACGAAATGTTGCTTCACAGCTTGAGAGCATATATGATGTCATTTCAGTAATCCCAAAATCGAGTCAAAGCTACAAAGAACTTGACAGTATAAGCCCATTTATCGGTTTGACGTTGCATCCTCTCTTACCTGAATGCGTACACTAATTGGATTCGGAAGGGTGTCATAAATCCGTTGTAGCCTCTCGTGAGGCAAACTGATCCACTAATCCTTGATATCCTGGCGCTGGGATAGAGTTGATGTCCGAGATGATCACACATATGTTCTATCGGGAACAGATCTGGGATCTTGCTGGCCACAGGCGCACCGCAACATCACGGACACTGTTCACAGAGACATGTGTGACATGTAGACGAGCAGTCTTCTGTTGAAAGATGTCACTACGGTACCATCGGATGAAAGATATAAGGTGTGTGAAGCAAAGCAAGCGCTGTATCATGTATAAGATACAGAGGCGAGCGAGTGCACGGGACTTACCCTAGTTCACTGCTAGTAGCGTCACGTCATCGTAACGCGCCTGCATATAGTATTGCACCACATTTAACATAAAAGTAAAAATTAAGATTTGTGTGTAAAACTTTGTTAAAGTATAGTTCTATGTAATAATGTTTCAGGTAACAAATCTTAATGTTATAAAATTAGTAGTTTACGTAAAATTCACGTTTTGAAAGAAAAATAGGAGGCGCTAAATAATGACGCTAGGAAGCCAAAATTTGGTGAGAAGGTGCAGTAAGAAGTCATTAATGAGTGGTGCTGGTTTCCAAAACCATAAAACTAAAATTGACTCCAGAATCCGCGTTTTTCGGAAAAATCAGAGGCGCGAAATAATAGAGCTACAATATTGAAAATTGGTAGGATGCTTCAGTTCACCCTAATAATAATAATGGAAATACCACAATCAGTTACCTCTTCTAGTTTTTTAGTAATTTAGTAAAAACTTCTTTTGTGAGTAAAATGTACATAAGCATTATAGATTGAGTACTGTAAATTTTAATGATAAAACAAATTCTTTAAGACCAATGATCAGATAGGACAATTAACAAAGCTACACCAAGTTTTAGTCTTGTAGCATAATTAACAGCTGATACAAGTCTTGATAAAGCTATGGTTCAGAGGTAACAATCTACCGTTAGTTCCATTGTAAAAATTCTAGAGAGTAAAGTTTTAATTTTAGCGGGCTGAGATTTTCTACGTGCTTCTGTACTGCTCAGATGTATGTATACAAAAATTGAGAAGTTTGTAAAGCTATTATTAAATGTGATATTTAAGATTATGTGCCTGAGATAGCGATCATTTGGAGGCTGCAGGCATCTGCATAGGAATGGAAAGAACAGATGCTCTCTTGGCGGTACGCGCCGGAGCTATATAAAAAGAGCGGCAGAGGCAGTAGTAAGCTCACTCCGCATTAGACCAACGCCTAGTCCACGCGAGCTTATCGTCCGATCGCGCCTCGCCTCGGGTGACGTCATAGCGGGCTGTGACATGCGCGTACTTAGCAATGTAAACGGACATTGAAAATCGCGAGGACTGTACACCGTCCTGGATCGTTTAGACTTCGGTAACAAACTGTTATTGTGCCGTCCGTGTGAAGTATAATTCCGCGTGGCAAGTGGTGACTAACTCCACTTTTAAGGCGAGCATTAATCTTTTTTTTTAACATTATTGCGAACTATTAATAGAGCACCGTTAGTTAGAGTAATGAACTATTCGGGAGGAACTTGATGTAGAAGTCGCCTCTGAACTATTAAACGATTGGCTGAATTAACAATATTTAATGTCTTTAGCATTTTCAGAAGTTTCGAGTAATTTGTGTGAGCCTTTAAGATAATAAAATCTTGTTTGGAACTTTAAATTTTATTGAAGCAGCCCTAATCCCGTGAAGAACTATGGATATTTTTCGTTTAGCTGGGCTGTACAGGAATGTGGCCGTGCAGACTGGGAACTAAGGTCAGTAAGTTTCCCTTCGCTTTCTGACTGGCCACCAAATTAGTTGCCAGGCTCGCGTGATTTAAGGTGGCAATGTTCAACTTTCATTCAACATTAAACAACGACTTCTTCGCCGTCCTACATATGTTGCATCGGCAATTGTCTGTTACGTGAAATGAACATTCAAACAAAACATTCGACAACTTCTTCGCCGCCCCACATATGGTGCTTATCGGCCGGGAAAACTGAATTAAAAGCAAATAAAAGTGCTCGATGTGTGAAAGCGATTGGTATAAATTAACGAACTCGGTAGGCAATAACAGGACACTGAATTGCACTAGTGTGGGAACAGTGTTACCAGTAAAGGTGGGTGAGGTGTATAAACAATAAGTGTCTACCGCTGTACGTTGGTTAGTGACGATGGTGAGGAAGGCGACGATGCTGGATCGCGGCTGCCGACGGCGCTGAGACTAAAGGAAGACGGTGCGTCATCGCGGAGCTGCGCTGATCTGCGAGACAGCTGCCGGCTGCGCCGAGCGGTCAACGGTGTCTTGCTGCCCCCCCCCCCCCCCCCCCCCCCGGAGCTATTGCAGTAGGCGATTCCTGTGGCGGTACTCGACGCTACAGCTGCTGCTGCTGCCTTCAATACGTCGCGACGCGTCGCATCACGATTGCTGGTACACCGCGACGACATCATTCGTCGAAATCAAGCATTTAAGTTAAGTCAAAGACTTTTAAAATATTTATTAACTGCTGCTAACAAACTAAAAGATATGGAAAGTAGTGTACATTTCAGAAGGGAACCGGTCTCTGACCAAGAATCCTCAGGATCAGGAATTGAGTTTAATGAGGATGGTTCCATTAATCCCTCAAATATTGAACTAGAACGTAATTTGTCACCAGTAAATTATGACTTTAATTTAAATGAGAGTGCAGGGATGCAATCAATAAGTGAAATAGAAGTCAAAAGGGAGCCAGTAGAGTTGCTAACTTTGTCAGGTAGTGAAACTGAGCTCAATATATCTCCAGCTCAGTCAAGTCAAGAGATACAAAGTATCAAGGTAGAAGCTCCGGATTGGATGCAAATACTGTTTGCCAAACTCGAATCAAACCAAAATAAAATTGAGGCTAAAATTGAAAATAGTAATAAAAAGTTGGAGAATAAAATTGAGGTTAGTAATAAAGAACTAAAAGAAGAACTGCAATCAAAATGGAATAGTTTGAATTATAAGATAGATGCTATTCATCATGACATTCAAGTAAAAGTAGGGCAACAGTTAACTAAAATGCATAGTACTTTCAAATGTGAAATAGATCAAATTCAAAAAAATTATCAAGAGGCAGATGAACTTTTGGAAGTGAGGTTGTCCGAAAGATTGAGCAACGAGTCCAAACTTTGCTCTGACAAAGTTAAAGAGGTACAAATTAAAGTAGATACTTGTCAGAAAAACATTGAGAAAGTAAAAGAAACCTGTACCGAAATTCGTGGTGCAGTGGAACAAAGATGTTCTTCCAGGATAGAAGCAGTAGAGTCACAAGTAGAGGAATTAAATACTAACATTGCTAACCTAGAAAATAGAGTAACCTCTGTTAATTCTAGTCATTCTACTGTACAGCATGTGACTTCAGTTGACGCCGCTTTTATAAGGTGTCGACAGTTTTTGCGCTTTGATCCTGATAAGTACATTCACCCTCTTGAATTTTGGAATGACTTTGAGGATGTTCTCCCCAACACTTGGTCAGAAAGAGAAAAAAATTCATTTATAAGAAGTCATTTGTCAGGTGATGCTTTGCGATGGTCAGCGGATGTAATGATCAAATGTAAAACTTTATCTGAATTTAAGTCTGCATTTCTCAACGAATACTGGTCACATAACAAACAAAATGATGTGTTAAGGGAATTCTGGAGTGGTAAGAAGTTTTTCCCAGGGCGTGAATCAGTAAAGGATTTCGCTAGGAAGTGGGTTTCAAGACTGTCACATTTGACAGAAAAGATGAAGCCAGATATGATCATTATGGGTTTAGAAGGTAAGCTGCCGTGGTACTGGCAGAAGAGGATCATTTCCGCCCCTAGAGATAATATAGACAAATTTATTGAATATCTGGAAAGAGTGGAAAGAGTAGCTGCTGCTGAGGAGCAGGTGCAGCAGAATAACAAATCTTCTAAAAATCACGTACAAAATAATGGAAACGTGAACGTTAGAAATATGGAAGTTAGGCACACCAGAACAAACTATCGAAACCAAAGCCGTGGCAGAGGAAGAGGGGGTAGATACTCACCACGCTTTCGTAACAACTACTATGACGAAAGTGGAGAAGTAAATACTATGCCATTAAGACAAGAAGGGAGTCATGATGCTACTATATCTAGTGGTGTCACAGATGAACACAACAGGCCGCGTGTGGGAAACTAAATCCCGTCTATGAGGAAACTGGCGCTCACCAGGCGGTAACAGTAACACAGCCAGTAACGGAAACACAGACAATCAGCCAACATACACAGACAGACAACATGGATGACGAAATAAATACAGATAATACCAGTGATGTGTTAAGCCACTCTCACAAAATAGTGGATAGTATTTTGGATACACTAGAAAAATGGGTCAAGGAGGAACAGGAACTCATGGTAGATAATGGGGAAGAAATAGATAATGGGTTTGAGTCTGATGGGAATAATGATGAAGTAAAAGCTTACATCTTCGATGAAAATGGCAATCTAAAAGCTGAAGTAGAAGTAGCAGAAGTAGAATCAGTACTGCAAAACTTTAGAGAGGAGGAAATGATGAATGAAGGGGGTAGAAATAGTAACGAGGTGAAAGAATCTAGTAGCTGTGTAAACGTGCCACAAATGGTTGAAGGTGACGACATTCTTATGAACAGCAATATTGCGCAGGGACGCAGTTGCTCAGAGGTAGAGGATAGTTTGGCTGATGTGCAGCAAACAAAAGTAGAAAAAGTCGTCAGATGCTTCGATTTAAAGTTAGTGGACAGATTAGAGAAAGCAGCTAAGATTATAGAGCATGATGAGCCCCAGGATGTAAATGTAAATGTAATTGCAACTGATCAGAATTACTTTAGCTGGAAGAACATAGAACGAGATTTATTAGACGAGGTGTGTGAGCAACCTGTTCAATGTAAAATAACTCACCCTGTTATCAAAGTAAACATATCAGGAGTCACTGTGCGTTGTCTGCTTGACAGTGGCAGTGAAGCAAGTGCTTTATCACAAACATTTTTTGACACCATACCCAATAAAGAGAAGTTAACAGTTATGAAAGTAAGTGGCTTAAAGATTATAGGTGCTACTGGAAAAGTCTCTAGACCAGTTCAACACGAAGCTTTGATACCCATTGGTATAAATGACGTAGTAATAGATCATCCTTGTTTGATTGTGCTAGGCTTAAGTGTTGATATGTTGATTGGTACTGATTTCTTATCAAAGTACCAGGGAAAGATCAATTTTGATCAGAACAACTTAATTTTAACTTTACCTGACTCTAAAGCGATAAGAGAGAGTTTTATAGGAAGTCATATAGGCGGTAGTAATGAAACTTGGGAACTGCCTATTAGAGTAATAAAGAATAAAGGATACTTGCAGGAAAATTTGATTTTCAGTGAGAATGAGGAAAGTGCTAAGGTTGAGGAGAGACACATCCTAAAGGAAATAGAGGAAAATGTACAATCAACAAAGCAAATTGCTGACGAACAAAGATCAGAGTTAAAGAGTGTGTTAACTAAGCATAGTAATGTATTCAAGAGGCATGATGCAAGGGCTTCCCCCACTAGTTTTAAAATTGGTGAGCTAGTGCTGGTCAAAACAAAAGAAAAATCAAAGAAAATTTCTGCAGAAACTAAAAAGTTTATGCATGTATATCATGGACCATTTAGAATAGTAAGTAAACCTCATGCAAATGCCTATCGTTTGGAATATCCAAAGAGTAAGAGAGAACTAGGTCTAAGAAATATTGTGGATCTAAAGGAATTTAAAATTAACAGTAATTAATTACTGTAGGGAGTCTGCCACTCTTTGGCGGATACACGGTTTGGCGTACCGTGCAGTCCCAGCTGGGTGAAACTTTATTTCCTTTTCAAGTTTCATTCCCTTCTTCTGGTCTATCATAACAGGTAAGAATCACATATGTCTTCATGTTGTATATATGCTATTAGGTTTTAAGTATTCTTAGTAAGGATGTACCTAGTGAATGGCAAAACAAAATTCTGAGTACCAATAAGAGGCAAACATGGCTAAAATAAATAAATTAAAATATTTCATGTAATTGTAAAGGGTTAGAAACTACAACTAAGAGAGACACTTTGCAGTATACGAAGTACGGTATGAATATGAATAATCCATGAGATTATGCAGAAGGTAGTATGTTGCTAGAAATAAGGTTGTCTGAAGGAAAACAGCGTAAGAAGGTAATGCTCATAGAGGCAAGCAATGGCGTTTTAGAATTAAATAAATGGAGATGTGTGGAAGTGGTGTGAGGATCGCACCAAATATATAGAAACAGGACGTCAATAGGCTGACAAAAGGAAAAGGGAGAAAGAAGTGGAGAAATGAAGTATTTTTGAATCTGGAAGAAAAGGGAGAAAATGAATAAGGTGAAGAAGTGAAGTAAGTAAATTGAAGTAAATGATGTAGGATTAAAGAATAATTCCCTCACGTCTCGTGAAATGGTGAAAAACGCTAAATCTTGCTTGAGGCAAATAAATAGTTAAACAGACAACAGAAACACACAAATATTGGAAAATGCAGAAATTTGGAATCGGTATACTGAAAATAACTAATTTCTTTAGTAATTCATACGATAAAGCAAAGTGCTGGTCAGCAAATGACTTCTTTGATGAACTAATCCATACGATAATTAAGCCAGAGTACATTAAAACTAAAAGGTTACTCAATTTTCTAAGTTGAAGCAAGATCTTAATATATTAATTTGCTAAAAGAATTTTCACTATTTAGGAACCTAAAAGATTATTTATGAAAGAAGAAAGTAGGAGCTATTGTATCAGATACGACTTAGTGCTAAATGTCTTTCTGACAACTTCACAATTAGTAAAATAGTGCCAGAATATAAACTATAAAATGTACTTTGTCCTACCTTAGATATAAGTTGAAAACAGAAACTTAGACTGTATTGTCTGTTTCTCAGGGACATGCAGGCTGCATGAATGACTGACAACAAGCGGTAGGGAGACTGGAAGTAGAGACGCAAACCACAGTGAATACAATTTCCTCCCACAATTTTGTCAATCAGTGAAATTAAATGAGTGTTACAATAGGACACCCACCACAGTGCCGAGTATTATAGTAAAAGAAAAATGTGAGTGCGTTGCAGTGATAAAAGTCGTGTGTATTTTCTTTTTCAGGAAGAGACTGATTTTAAAGAAAAAAAAAATAACTATTTTGTAACCATTGAAAAATTTATATTTCCATGTAAATGTATGTAAATAATTTGTGAATGTCTTCTGTACTAGGTTTTCTATGTGTATATGAGTATGGTTATTTTGTGTATGTAGTAATAAGGAATTTCCTAAGAAGAAGCAACTTAAGTTGAAAGAGGTATACTAAAGTAATCCATCGCTTGTTTGTTCTTTTAGAAATTTAATTTTGTTCAAAAATAGATTTTCACGAAAATTAAAAAGGGGGTGATGAAGCAAAGCAAGCGCTGTATCATGTATAAGATACAGAGGCGAGCGAGTGCACGGGACTTACCCTAGTTCACTGCTAGTAGCGTCACGTCATCGTAACGCGCCTGCATATAGTATTGCACCACATTTAACATAAAAGTAAAAATTAAGATTTGTGTGTAAAACTTTGTTAAAGTATAGTTCTATGTAATAATGTTTCAGGTAACAAATCTTAATGTTATAAAATTAGTAGTTTACGTAAAATTCACGTTTTGAAAGAAAAATAGGAGGCGCTAAATAATGACGCTAGGAAGCCAAAATTTGGTGAGAAGGTGCAGTAAGAAGTCATTAATGAGTGGTGCTGGTTTCCAAAACCATAAAACTAAAATTGACTCCAGAATCCGCGTTTTTCGGAAAAATCAGAGGCGCGAAATAATAGAGCTACAATATTGAAAATTGGTAGGATGCTTCAGTTCACCCTAATAATAATAATGGAAATACCACAATCAGTTACCTCTTCTAGTTTTTTAGTAATTTAGTAAAAACTTCTTTTGTGAGTAAAATGTACATAAGCATTATAGATTGAGTACTGTAAATTTTAATGATAAAACAAATTCTTTAAGACCAATGATCAGATAGGACAATTAACAAAGCTACACCAAGTTTTAGTCTTGTAGCATAATTAACAGCTGATACAAGTCTTGATAAAGCTATGGTTCAGAGGTAACAATCTACCGTTAGTTCCATTGTAAAAATTCTAGAGAGTAAAGTTTTAATTTTAGCGGGCTGAGATTTTCTACGTGCTTCTGTACTGCTCAGATGTATGTATACAAAAATTGAGAAGTTTGTAAAGCTATTATTAAATGTGATATTTAAGATTATATGCCTGAGATAGCGATCATTTGGAGGCTGCAGGCATCTGCATAGGAATGGAAAGAACAGATGCTCTCTTGGCGGTACGCGCCGGAGCTATATAAAAAGAGCGGCAGAGGCAGTAGGAAGCTCACTCCGCATTAGACCAACGCCTAGTCCACGCGAGCTTATCGTCCGATCGCGCCTCGCCTCGGGTGACGTCATAGCGGGCTGTGACATGCGCGTACTTAGCAATGTAAACGGACATTGAAAATCGCGAGGACTGTACACCGTCCTGGATCGTTTAGACTTCGGTAACAAACTGTTATTGTGCCGTCCGTGTGAAGTATAATTCCGCGTGGCAAGTGGTGACTAACTCCACTTTTAAGGCGAGCATTAATCTTTTTTTTTAACATTATTGCGAACTATTAATAGAGCACCGTTAGTTAGAGTAATGAACTATTCGGGAGGAACTTGATGTAGAAGTCGCCTCTGAACTATTAAACGATTGGCTGAATTAACAATATTTAATGTCTTTAGCATTTTCAGAAGTTTCGAGTAATTTGTGTGAGCCTTTAAGATAATAAAATCTTGTTTGGAACTTTAAATTTTATTGAAGCAGCCCTAATCCCGTGAAGAACTATGGATATTTTTCGTTTAGCTGGGCTGTACAGGAATGTGGCCGTGCAGACTGGGAACTAAGGTCAGTAAGTTTCCCTTCGCTTTCTGACTGGCCACCAAATTAGTTGCCAGGCTCGCGTGATTTAAGGTGGCAATGTTCAACTTTCATTCAACATTAAACAACGACTTCTTCGCCGTCCTACATATGTTGCATCGGCAATTGTCTGTTACGTGAAATGAACATTCAAACAACACATTCGACAACTTCTTCGCCGCCCCACATGTGGATGTCCGTTTTGCCGCCAGAGATCCCTCAGTTACAACCATCCGTGACGTGAAGTCATACCTGATGGCTCAACACACCGTGACGCCAGGATTAACACCGCTGCGCCTTCCCAGAACATCTGAAGAACGGGGTCCCACTCCAGGTCGCCATTATGATGGGGATCTGGGATATTGCAAAACCGCGATTCATTACTGAACACACTGCGACGGCATTCATTAGCAGTCCATGCTTTCCAGTCAGGGCCGACTCCAAACACAGCCGTTTCTGCTATGATGTTACCAGCAGCCTACACATGGGACGGTAATTCACTACTCCAGTAATGCTAATCTCCAGCCAACTGAGCAAGATGGCATAGAATGTTGCAGGGTCTCCATTACTTGTTTTTGCATTGCAGGTGCAGATGTGAGGAGGTTGCGATATGCTTGATGCACAATGCGGTCGTCCTCCCTGACGTGCTCATACACTATGTGATCAAAAGTATCCGGACACCCCCAAAAGCATACGTTTTTCATATTAGGTGCATTGTGCTGCCACCTACTGCCAGGTACTCCGTATCAGGGATCTCAGTAGTCATTAGACAACGTGAGTGAACGGAATGGGGCACTCCGCCGAACTCACAGACAACAAACGGGGTCAGGTGATTGGATGTCACTTGTGTCATACGTCTGTACGCAGGATTTCCACACTCCTAAACATCCCTAGGTCCACTGTTTCCGATGTGATAGTGAAGTGGAAACGTGGAGGGCCGTGTACAGCACAAAAGCGTACAGGCCGACCTCGTCTGTAGACTGACAGAGATCACCGACAGTTGGAGAGGGTCGTAATGTGTAACAGGCAGACATATATCGAGACCATTCACAGAAATTCCAAACTGCATCAAGATCCACTGCAAGTACTATGACAGTTAGGTGGGGGGTGAGTAAACTTGAATTTCATGGTCGTGCAGCTGCTCATAAGTCACACACCACACCAGTAAATGCCAGTAATGCCTCGTTTGGTGTAACGAGCGTAAATATTGGACGATTGAACAATGGAGTGAAGAATCACGGTATACAATGTGGCGATCCGATGGCAGGATGTGGATATGGTGAATGACCGGTGAACGTCATCTGATAGTGGGTGTAGCGCCAACAGTAAAGTTCGGAGGCGGTGGTGTTATGGTGTGGTCGTATTTGTCATTGAGGGTGCTTGCACCCCCTGTTGTTTGGCGTGGCACTATCACAGCACAGACCTACCTTGATGTTTTAAGCACCTTCTTGCTTCCCAATGTTAAAGAGCAATTAGGGGATGGCGATTGCATCTTTCAACACGATCGAGCACCTGTTCATATTGCACGGACTGTGGCGGAGTAGTTACACGACAATGACATGCCTGTAATAGACTGGACTCCACGGAGTCCTGATTTGAATCCAGTGATTACACGAAAATAACTTGCCTGTAATGGACTGGACGGCACAGAGTCCAGATTGGAATCCTATAGACCACCTTTGGGAACGCCGACTTCCTGCCAGGCCTCACCGACCGACGTCGATACCTCTCCTCAGTGCATCTCTTCATCAAGAATGGGCTGCCATTCCCCAACCCTCCAGCACCTGATTGAACATATGCCTGCGAGAGTGGAAGCTGTCATCAAGGCTAAGGGAGGGCCAACACCATATTTAATCTCAGTATTACTGATAAAGGGAGCCACAAACTTGTAAGTCATTTTCAGCCTGGTGTCCGGATACTTTTGATCACATAGTGTATGTATCCTTGACAACGAGTAATATTGCCTCTGCTATCCTATAGACTTCTATTTCGGCCCACTGTCACATACTAATTCCGGAAGAATCTGGATACTGTACGATTCGACCGTCGGGAGAAATGGAGACCCACAATGAGTGTATCAGACGTTGATAACGCGGTCTCACACGAGTACGCGGTTTCCTCTGCGCCTTTCACAGTGATCTCTCAACGATTGAGGCTGTCCACGTCCCTTATACATCCTACTCCATCTGGTAACACACTAAACACAAGCAGTACTAGCGTCGTTCTACTTGTCACAAAGAATAAATTGCAACTCTTATCATTTACGAACCCGCCGACAGTATGTACGACTATGAAGTTATTGTGACATCCGACAAAATGGAAGTTCTTTACTTACTTTGTGTGGAGGAGTAATCTGGTACTGTTCGTTCAGATCAAAGCGTTTAAGGGCTAGTTCTACAAAGTAGTTAATTGTACTCGTAGATTAGAACAAATATGGACTGAGTGAAACTCTGACTGCCAAACTTAAGCAAATCAAGTTTAGTTCTATGGTAGATGTCGGTTTACAATCTAGTGGCATCGTAAGAGAATGGATTTAGTTTCGCACAAACGGGAGATGAATAAAGTAAATAACAAAGAAACTATTGTTGACACAAAAAAGTACGTAAATTGATGAATACACTGAAGTTCAAAATATTTTTCTCGTTTTCAGCTTAGTTAAGTAAGGTATCGGGAACGTAACTGATAGGTGCACATAAGAAATGCTCCTATCAAGATTTCTTGCAGACGACTCGCATTGTACGTGAAAAAATTTATTAGCACTTCGTAGACTTTTAGCGGCAGAATAAGAGACGTAAATTCGAACCATCTGTAGTGAAGAGTAAGAATATGGAGTTAGGCAGCAGCTAAAAGTAACTGAACATCTCTTAAAAAATATTCTATAGGTTTACTAGCAGAAACTACGCACTTTGTACTAAATACTATGCAAGCCGGTGATCGGAGATGAGCTACAATGTTAACTACCGAATGTTTACACGGTGCGTAAACTATCATGATAGGTGCACAGTCACAGACCCATCACGATATAGGTCAATCATAAGCGATATCTCTATTAGCCAGTAAGTTCGAGCTTTCGTCCACACAGAAAACGCTAAAATAAGTAGCCAACGAACTATAATACGTAAATTTGCATAATCCTAAAGAAATACTTGAAAGCCTGCAGCAACGCCATGGTCGGCAATTGCTTGTGTTTGACGTCAAATTATACGCGACACCTGGAGGCCAATGCCTGTTGCCATGTATTCTGTCTATTGCATAGTGCTCCATAAAACCTCACCTTCTCACAGCGGACGCTTTCTTAGTTTTTTATTTATTATACTGTCGTAATACGCTGATCAGCCGGAACGTAATGACCACCGACCTATTATCGATATAAAACTGTCCAGGCGGTAGCAGCGTCACCTCGCAAGGAATGAGTGCTAGTCAGACACACGCACGGTGCATGTAGAATCAGTGAGCGTGCTGTCTGTGCATAGAATGGGGAAGGCACGCCGTCTATATGAGTTTGACCGAGGGTAGATTGTGATGACCCGAAAACTTGGTACGAGTATTTCGGAAACTGCACGACTCTCCGGGTGTTCGAGGACTGCTGTGGTGAGTGTCTTCAACAGGTGACAAAACGAAGATGAAACCACGACCAGACGTCGTTGGGTTGAGCGGCCACCCCTCATTACACATGTCGGACCTCTTATGCTGGGCAGACTGGTAGAACAGGATAGTCGGCGAACTGCGGCGGAACTAACACCAAGCTTTAATGCTGGGCAGAGTAAAAATGTGCCTGAACACACAGTGCACCAAACACTCGTAACGATGGCCCTCCGCAGTCGACGAACCATGCATGTGCCAATGTCAACAACGCGACATCGGCAGCTACGACTGAAATGGACTCGTGACCGTCGGCACAGTGGCATAACGTTGCATGGTCTGATGAGTCCCCATACCTTCTCCATCATGCTGATGGGAGGCCGAGAGTCCGTCGACTTCCAGGGGAACAGCTCCTTGTCGCCTGTGCTTTGGGGATGGAGTCAAGCCGGCGGCGGCTACGGTATCCTCTGGAGAACTTACACCTGGGCATCGATGGGTTCAAAAATGGCTCTGAGCACTATGGGACTCGACATCTGAGGTCATCAGTCCCCTAAAACTTAGAACTACTTAAACCTAACTAACCTAAGGACATAACACACATCCATTCCCGAGGCAGGATTCGAACGTGCGACCGTAGCGTTCGCACGGCTCCAGACTGAAGCGCCTAGAACCGCTCGGTCACACCAGCCGGCGCCATCGATGGGTCTTGTGGAGTTCGTGTAAGGCATCATGATGGTCAAGAAGTATCGTACACCGGTTGCAGACAACGATCAATCATGACGATCATGTTGCTCGACAGCAGTGGCATTTTTAACAAGAAACATGACACAAGGCCAGAAATGGGATGGAGTGGTTGGGGAACACAGTGTGAGTTCCAATTGATGTGCTGGCCCTCATCCCGCCAAATCTGAATCCTATCGATCACATATGGCATGTGAATGTGGCGTCAGAGTTCATCGCCCCCCTCCACTTTCCCATAATGTATGCGAATTAGGTGCGTTGTGTGTGCAGATGTTGTGCCACTTCTCCTCAAAGACCTATCAAGGCCTCATTTCTTCCATGCCACGACGCGTGGCCACTGTTGTCTGTGCCAAAGGTGGACATACTGGGTATGGTGCTTATAGTGGCATGGCAGGTGCTCATAATGCTCCGGCTGATCAGTGCATATTTTTAAAAAATTTCCGTCCTCAGTATGTTACCATGTTTTATGTATTAAACTCAATGGTGACTTCTTTGTTGGCCGTGTTGCCTTATCAATTTTTTGTCCTATCTTGTATCCTTATACCGGTCTAAACGATTTCTATCAATGAATCTTGTCCGCTATGGAGACGTAAGCCTTATTTTCCTCCATTCTTACACTACGAAAAGGTCAATAATAAATTTGTATCTACTAGGTCACTGGTATCTACGATGTACGATTAACATCTGTGATCGAAGCGATAATCGCCTCCATAGCTGAATTATTGTGTTCCCAAGTGCGTTTCTTGCTAATTTAGATCAACACTGAATATCTATCATTTGATCCAAATTTAATATTACACAGCATAGCGAATCAGCGAATCGGTTTCATTTGCTGAGCTTAGGTAGAATTGAGCTCCAGTCATCAAAGTTTATGCTATCGGACCTAAATGCTTCAAACTGGATTCCATATTGCAGTGATCTGAAATTATGTATTAAATTTTCCAGAAAGAGAATCTTATCAAGTGTCTTTATCCCAGATATTATTGAAAGATTGTATACCTGAAAAATTTAGGAGATATAACGACAAATAGTGTTCATCATCGTGTTAAATCCTGTATAGCACAATTCTGGTAATGTGATAGTTCTGTCCAGCGAAGGTACATTATCTATGGCAATAACAATGTAGCAGTCGACAGCACTGGTGAGTCGAAACTCATTCACAAGTTGCACATCTCTTGCAGCTCTTCCTCAGGAAAACGGCCTGTCCTGACATGTAACGCAGTTCATCTACCAAAACAACTTGATTGTACTGCTGCCGTCCCTATCACATTGTCCTCTGTCCCCTGCAACATCAATCGATGACATCATTCACCCATGGGAGAAATGGTTCAAATGGCTCTGAGCACTATGGGACTTAATATCTGAGGTCATCAGTCCCCTAAAACTTAGAATTACTGAAACCTAAGTAACCTAAGGACATCACACACATCCGTGCCCGAGGCAGCACTCGAACCTGCAACCGTAGCGGTCGCGCGGTTCCAGACTGAAGCGCCTAGAACCGCTCGGCCACACGGGCGGCTTCCGTGAGAGAAACGACCTTGGGTTGTCATCGGCGGAGCCCAGAAGTAAAAATGTGTCATGGACCGCATGATTCCAAATCATCCTTGACTTGCTCAGCTTTCGTCTCCGCCAAACATTGGCGCTCATTTTACAAGGGAAAACTTACGGTATCCACCTCGTTGGATGATACGTGGATGGCCAACACCTTTTCATCTTCTTGTAGCTAACCGTTATTCGTTCACTTTCTGCAACTCGAAGTAGGCAATCACAGTCGAAACATTGACCATGAATTCAAGTATTGAGTCACCGTTATTAATGTACATATATGAGAATCCTCTCGAATGCTTCTTATCTGATACATTAAAATTTATTCTGTCGCTAGTAATCGACTGTTGTCATTACCCTGCTGTAGATCAGATCTGCGTCTTACGCACTAAAGTGAAGGGAATTCTAATGAGCACATGCGTTTCGAAGGAAAGCCGTAGTGTTCGCTGATTATTTGAAATATAAGTACATTACTCCATTTATGAGAACAGACAGGACTATTTGAAGTTTCTGAAGTTGCGCAATATAGGAAAACGCAGCACAGTACCCAGATTACATGAAACGTATACGCCATACTAAATGCAACAAGAATTATCTCTGTTTGCTCTTTATAACCCCTTTATCCCAGAATTACTCTTCTTGTAGGAGCAAAGTGTGCGTTGCAATGAAACTTCATTGTAAGTTAAATCTGTGCGGGGTACGAACTTAAATTCGAGCCCTTTCCATCCGAGGGCTAACTAGTTACTGTAGGTCCTATCCAAAAAGTGTCTTCCAAAAGTGTCTAGCAACATGACTCAAGGATTCAATACAATCTACTTCTGCAGCAATTCGTCTGTACATTTTGCTACACTCTAATTGGGACAGAAGAGAAAATCTAAATTTACTCTACCAGAAAGTTTAAGTAAACACACAGTTTCTCTGTAACCTATCGGAATGTGATGAATTCCATTCCAAGTTTGAGGTACCATAGGTAACACTTCCCAAGTTTGCCGTACTTCATCCTTCAAATCGTAGGTTGACAAAAAGAGTCTAGAGGTTGTCAGCCAAAACAAAGACTCACCTCACGAGAATAACCAATACCTTCGTGTTTGTTTTCTCTCCTGTTGCTTCATGTGCTAGCTGAAGTCATCCTGGCATGCATACAATGTTTAACAATCTAGTACGAAAGTAGAACAATGAACTATCCCTATAGCAAGCGAAGTTTCGAAGTGTGTGAGAAAAGTGATAAGACTGGCAACACTGCGAGCCATCTGGCAACGCTGTGCTGTTCTACTTGTCTGTTCACTCTCTTGCAGATGTTCACTCCGAATTTCAGCTCCGACGAGGCATCAAATGATTTTTGAGAGCGCCATCAGCGAAGTTGTGTTTTTGTAGTTTGTTACGAAAACGGAACTGAGCACAAGGACAATCAAAGAAATATGTGTGTTGATTTTTGAGAGAAATGCGAATGGTGCAGTCGTGTGATCACAGGCGATGAATCCTGGATTTTTGAGTTCGATCCTGAGACAAAGCGGCAAAGTTCAAAAATGGGTCTGAGAACTATGGAACTTAACTGCTGAGGTCATCAGTCCCCTAGAACTAAGAACTACGTAAACCTAACTTACCTAAGGACATCACACACATCCATGCCCGAGGCAGAACTTGCGACCGTAGCGGTCGCTCGGTTCCAGACTGTAGCGCCTTGAGCCGCTCGGTCACACCGGTCGGCAGCGGCAAAGTGAGGAGTGCACTCACCTTGATCGAAGAGGCTCGAATGAGCAAATCAAAGATCAAAACAGTACTCATTTGCTTTTTTGACAGTAGGGGTATCGTGTTCCTTCAGGACAAACTGTCAATTGTTTCACAAAAACGTCCTTGAAAGGAAATGAGCGCATCGAGTGAGACGATGCATTGAAGGCAATTGATGCTGCATCACGACGACGCCCAATGTAACACGTTCATTTCTCTCATGGTCCGCCCCCTGTAGCTGAGTGGTCAGCGCGACAGACTGTCAATCCAAAGGGCCTGGGTTCGATTCCCGGCTGGGTCGGAGATTTTCTCCGCTCAAGGACTGGGTGCTGTGTTATCCTTAACATCATCATTTCATCCTCATAGACGCGCAAGTCACCGAAGTGGCGTCAAATCGAAGGACTTGCACCAGGCGAACGATCTACCCGACGGGAGGCCCTCGTCACACGACATTTCATTTCATTTTACTTCCATCACGGAACTATTGACCTCAAAAAGCATTCCTGTTGTTCCACAGCCCCCATATTCACCTGATCTGAGTCCTTGTAGCTTTTTTCTTTTCTCGAAATTGAAAAATGCCTTAAAAGGGGGACCCGGGAGAACATTCAAAGCGATGTGAACGACATGTTGAAGGCGCTACCACTTGAAGCCTTTCAGCACTGCTACCAAGACTGTGAAGACTCCGTCGGTGTATAGCTGTCGAAGGGGCAATATTATTGTTTGAAAAAATAATAACTTCGGTAGATAAAAAATCAGTCCCATTGTTTTTCTCACATACTTCGTATAATAAGTAAGTCACAAGACTACGCTCAGAATTATCGCTATCCCTCTACAATTGGCCCATGAAAAATTGATGATACTCTGTCAGGTCGACTACTTGTTCGAACAGAGCGCTAACTTGCGGGACGGGGAAGTGAACCACACATATATCGAATCCACAGGGCGGGTTAATGAGAGTGGGCTTGTACACAGGCTAGTGTGAGTGCGTTTTGCGGGCAGTTTCCCACACTCTTTTAGACAAATGCTGCACTGGTTCTCAACTTCCGTCTCAGAAAATACGGCACACAAACAGTTGAAATACGATCACAAACAGAACACAGTCTACATAACTGACTTACAGATGGCGGACGTAACTTCCCTCATTTAGGTACCTGATGACTGCATCTAACCGAAGAAATTAAATGAAATAAATTTCACCGTTTTTGGGTACAGTGGTGCCAGGAACGGAATTCATACAAACAACAAGACTCAGTTCTCAATTTTCTTTTCTCATTTTCAACTTGGACTGCAGGTCGATTACAGTTGAATAAGTGGATTTCTGGCACAGTTTGCAAATTAATGTTAGTAACGTTAGGTCTAACCATGTTGTAGGGAACTTAAAAATGGATGCTTGAGATCCGAAATCGGTACTGTGCAAGTGAGAATCCGAAATCGGTTCTGTGCAAGTGAGACTGCGCACTACATAGTCTGACCAATTGCTGTTACTCCATGCAACAAAGACAAAGGAAATTTTCGAGTTTTTCGAGATAATTTTCTGATGATGAGATCTCACTAAATACACTAGCTACCCGACACTATTCTGCATCAGCATCAAAAATCACCATCACAATCTGTCACATTCCCAAATGGCCAACTTTATTTTAAGCATATTTTACGTTGATTCTAACATTTTAATTGTATACAAAATTTTATTTCAATCGTATTTACATTCAGGCTGCTCATGAGCTTATTAACAGCCACTCCCCGATAAAGGCCCAGAATGAAACGACTGAAAATGTACGTAGACCATTCGTTCCACACTGTCATATTTGGACTATGGGAGTTAATAATCAAGAAACACATCCACAAGTTGTTGTAAATCCGATACAGGACACATATGTCTGGTTAAACTCAGGTAGATCACGTATCAGAAGCATTAAAAGGATTATGCCTTGATTATTCCCCCTCAAACAGTGTAAAACGCCAAATAAGATCCTGGAACAAAACAAATTCATTTGTTGTTTTCCTTTAAATTTTACAAACTTTTCTGCCAGTGGTTCCCTGTAAAGAAAGAGTGAACAGTTTATAAACTGACTGCGCCATAGCAGAAATCTGGCAACGTTCGTTTTGACTCACTGATTAACTGAGATGGAAAAGTTGCTCGACATGAAATAGCGTTAATCATATAGATTTGAGTAAACAATGTTGCAAGCCGGAATCAAAAACACCCTTCATAAGATAAAATGTCAAAATTAATGCTTTAATGAAAACGGAAATATACAGCTGAGTAACATAAATATTTCGTTTACGAGGAACAATTATTGGTCTGTTTTTGAATTGGAACTAGTTAATATCTTTCTTGTAAAGAAAAGTTAAGAAGTGGGTATCTGAGTAGTTGAACTATGTAAAAATTAATTCTCTGTTTACTGTGCTGAATGCTTAAAACCTACGAGAAACATCATAAAAATCACAGTACACATATCTTCAGCACTCAGTGCCAACAAGTGCCCAACGTACCTGACCTACTGCCATTGTCTATCCATTGGAAACCGGCCTTAGTCCGTAGTTACGTAACAAAGTGATGTTTGCTTAAGTAAGAGTACAAACTTATCACGCCACTCCCAAAGTCATAACAAGGCTATGTTACAGAGGAGATTAGATAACGATTATCGATAAGCCAAAGTAATGAAGCCTATAAGAAGGTGATAAATGCACGTAGCTCAAATGTCCTTCAAGATTATTTCTGTTCTAAATGGTATTCCAACAAACAAGAAAAACAAATTTGCGTGAAGAAGGTCAATAGAGTTATTAAAAGTGAGCTAATCGAAGCAACAACAGAACTTAGGCAGAAACATTCTTGAATACAAATGAGTCATTGGAGTGTTGGTTAAAAATGACGGATTCTACGGACTCATTAGTGCTTTCCGGGTAGATTTTTTTCCAAAATTTATTCCCGTTAAATAGACTCTTGAGCCTTAGATCAAAGTAGCGATTTTTCTGCACATATTCTTGCGAAGCGCATCTTCTGCTTCATGTCAAGTTTTCCGAAAGAATTTCCTTTTATTTTGGGCTGAATAGACTTGATGCGAGGACATATCTCTTGTCCCGTAGAGGAAGGAGCTGTCATTCGGACCCCTGCCTTCAAGTCTCACTGCATGGGAAAAATATAAAAGCATGTGGCTGGAATGACATCAACCGGAAACTTACAAGTAGATTTGGACTATATAACCTGATACTTTCTGCATTTCAGGGATTTCTCCGTTCTCAACAGAACAATACCGCATACCCCCCTAGGCGAATTCTGCTCACTTAAAATGGCCTGACACGACCTAGAATCTACTGGAAAAACCATGAATCCATTAGAGGCGGTAAGGACAAAGCAGTTTTGCGAAGTAATACTGAATACATTGTCTCGACATCTGCCTTGAACAACTAGACAGATAACCAACAGGCGGAAGAAATATTTTGCATCTCCTGGTTACTAACAGGCACAATCTTTTCGAAAATGTAACTGAGGAGTTACGTATTGTTGAGCATGATGGCATTACAGGAAC
Organism: Schistocerca gregaria; assembly: GCF_023897955.1. Lineage (NCBI taxonomy): Eukaryota > Metazoa > Arthropoda > Insecta > Orthoptera > Acrididae > Schistocerca > Schistocerca gregaria. Next base: position 739,548,562 of record NC_064921.1, read on the forward strand.
ATTGGTCACCAAAAGCGAAAAGATCATCTCGAAAGCTAGGAGAGCATTTATGTTTCCGTCAAATCGATAGTCACTATCAACTTAATTAAAGGACGAAATGAGAACATTTAGTTTATGTCTGGCAAACGAAGAACAATCCTGGTTAAACTTGATATACATTATACACTGAGGAGACAATAGTCATAGGATAGCGATATGTAGTTATATAAATGACGGTAGTGTCGTGTACATAAGGTATAAAAGGGCACCACATTGGCGGAGCTGTCAAATGGTTCAAATGGCTCTGAGTACTATGGGACTTAACTACTGAGGTCATCAGTCCCCTAGAACTTAGAAAATCCATGCCCGAGGCAGGATTCGAACCTGCGACCGTAGCGGTCGTGCGGTTCCAGACTGTAGCGCCTAGAACCGCTCGGCCACCCCAGCCGGCCGGCGTAGCTGTCATTCGCTCTCAGGTGATTCGTGTGAAAAGGTTTCCAACGTCATTAAGACTGCATTACGGGAATTGACAGACTCTGAAGGCGGAGTAGTTGCTCGAGCTGGACGTATGGGACATTCCATTTCGGAAATAGTTAGAGAATCCAGTATCACAGTGTAAAGAGAGTGCCGAGAATACGAAATGTTAAACATTATCTCTCATATTTGGACAATATAACAACCGACGACCTTCACTTAACCTCCAAGAGCAGCGATGTTTGCGTATAGTTGTCAGTGCTCACAGACAGGCAACACGGCGAGAAATCAATGCAGAACGTACGACGAACGTATCCGTTAGGATAGTGCTTCTAAATCTGGCGTTAATGGGCTGTGGCAGTAGATTACCGACGTGAGTACCTTTGCTAACGCCGCGACATCCCCTGCAGCGCCTCTCCTGGGCTCGTGACCATATCGTTTGGACGCTCGGTAACTGGAAAACCTTGACTTGGTCAGATGAATCCCGATTTCAGTTGATTTGAGCTGATGGTAGGTTTCGAGAGTGGCGCAGACCCACGAAGCCATGGGCCAAAGTTGTCAACAGGGCTCTGTGAAAGCTGGTGGTAGCTCCACAAGGGTGTGGACTGTGTTTATATGGCATGGACTGGGTCCTCTGGTGCAAGTGAACCGATTAGTGACTGGAAACGGTTGTGATCGGCTATTTGGAGACCATTTGCAGCCATGGATTTCATGTGCCCAAACAGTGGTAGAAATTTTTGTGGATGTCATCGCACCATGTCACCGGCCACAATTGTGGACGAGTGATTTGAAGACCACACTGAATAGTTTGAGCGAATGATTTTGCAACCGATCGAATATTTGTGGGTCATCACTGAGGGGTCAATTCGTGCACAAAATCTTGCGCCGGCAACACTTCTGCATTTATGGATGGCTGTAGAGGCATCATGGCCGAATATTTCTGCAAGAGACTTCCAACGACTTGTTGAGTCCACGGAAAGTTGAACTGCTACATACGCTGGGCAAAAGTAGATCCAACACGATATTAGGAAGTATCCCAGCCGACCGATGTGGCCGAGTGGTTCTAGGCGCTTCAGTGTGGAATCGCGCGACCGCTACGGTCGCAGGTTCGAATCCTGCCTCGGGCATGGATGTGTGTGATGTCCTTAGGTTGGTTAGGTTTAAGTAGTTCTAAGTTCTAGGGGACTGATGACCTCAGATGTGAAGTCCCGTACTGCTCAGAGTCATTTTAGAGGTATCCCATGCCTTCTGTAACATGAGTGTAAACTACGTTCTAGGTGAGTGCGTTCAAAGTAAAATTATAAAATGCGGCAAAGACTCAACCTGATCTAAATGTGTCATTCAAAGAATTCTGTGAAAAACAGACTAATACACTGCCGCTGTAAAAGAAAAGACAGCAGGGAAGCCGACAGAGAAAACTTAATGTCAAGTATTGCATCCATTAGATGGCACTTGCGTCAGACCTATAATAATTTTCTCTGACATACGGTAATAAAAGATGTTGTAACACCATCGGTCTAATACTCTACTGATTTATTTTGCCTTTTGTTTTATTTCATGTTACATCGTTGAGCTTCTGTAAATGTGTTTGTTTGAATCGATAACACAAAATTTTATACTCCTTTTTTGTAAAAATTTTAATGTTTTTTAGAGTGTAGGAAGTGTAAGCAATGAGCAAATTATATGTTTTGTCTTTGTCATATAATCTCTTTGGTTATCTTTAAAATTAAATAATTTTATTTAAATAATTTTGTGTAGAACTACCAATACATGCAAATGTTCTGTTTTATTTAAAATGATTGTTTGCTGTTATGTAAACTGCTGACTTCACTTAGGATTCTTAGTTATTCTGTATGTAAAAGGTAGTGTGGTTCCCTTCGGGAACGGAACTTAGTAACGCGCGCAAATTGTCGTTGGCCTAGGTAGAAAAGGTGGAACAAGGGTCAGTCGGAGACGAGCTACCAACCTGTGAACTGCCCATGTAAAAGTTGTATATTGTGCTGGTTCCGAGAGAGTCTTTTCCTACGTTTTCCAATGCCTTGGATGGATGGACAAAGAGCTGGAATTATCCTGAAATTGGTATCTATCATCGCCACCAAGAAATGACAGAGTGCAGCAATTCTACCTACAAATCCACCTAACAACACGCAATGGCTACCACATTGCGCAATGACTATAGTGGAACACTATAGTAATGTATAGTGAAGGATCAGCTTGTTGGATGTGTTAGTGTGCTCAAATATAAGGTAATTTATAATTTAATTTATGTACCTATCCTGATTTTTTTTCCTTTATCATAACACCTCTCAGGTTTCTCTAAGTTTGAACTAAAGTGATTACCGAGTGTCCTTACTGAAAGAACATTAAAGCCCAGTGTTTTACTAATTAATGTCTCTTGAACATAGTAAAAAGAAAGTTAAAGTTAACGTGGCAAGAAAGTGAACTAAAGTAATTGATGCTTGCAGGAAATAATTTTTCTATTAAAACTGCTTATTAATATGTTGTTGCCAACTTCATAATTAAAAGTTCTTAATACTGAGGCTTATAAAGTTTTTCTTAGTGAATGATCACATTGCTGCTTGTTGTAAATCGCAAAAGGTGAGTCAGTATCTTACAAATATGTTCATTTTGTGTCTCACTGTAGTAAAAGTGGAAAACTGCAATAGTGGAAAGTTATATACTCATGCTTGCTAAGCACTTGTTTCTTTTGGGCATTGAAAGTGCGTATTAATAGTGAAATAGCATCCACAGGTTATCCTTTATGCTCATGATAAGTAACAACTAATAGAAAGACCACTATTTATGAAAACAATAACTTCATTATTCAAAAGACAGTGAGAAGTAATTTGTCAGTGAAATACATTTAACTTTCACTCAGAACAGAAAAGTATTTAGCTGAGAGAGACTTAACCTGTGACAAGTTCATAATTTTGCAGTGAACTACATTTATAATTTTATGTCAACTTGGAAAGTGTTTGAAAAATAATACTTAACCTATGTCCAATGTATGATTCTGCTGTGAATATTATAGTAATGTTATAAAACTTATTCGGTTTGAATATGCCCTGAAAGTAATAGTGTGTTCCGTTATCTGTTATATTTTTGCAAATAGTTTGTGCTGCTCTAGCTGTTAGTTCCAATCTTAACGTTGACATATGCAGGTGTCAGAGTTCATTGCACTCACGTGTGGTAAAGTATATGTTGTGTTTGTCCGTTAAAATTACTAATAACTGTTTTCTTGAACAAGAATGTTAATCATTCTCTTGCCTAATTAGGCTGGCGACCGTTTTCTTTATCCTTTAAACAGTAAAACTGTGACTACCGGGCGTGAGTCGTGCTTCGGTAGCTCAGATGGTAGAGCACTTGCCCGCGAAAGGCAAAGGTCCCGAGTTCTAGTCTCGGTCGGGCACACTCCGCTGCAGAGTGAAAATCTTATTCTGGAATCATTCATTACTGTTTAAATATTTACGTATTTCTGATTTTCTCTTCCGATACGCCATCTCCGTTAGGTATATCACGGTCAACATAACAAAATTCCTCTCAGAGGATAACACTGCTCAGTTGCTTTATACCATAATTACTCTAACAAAATAGTTCCATTTTACAAACTGCCGCCAGCTTTGAGGTTATGGTAAAGCAGTAGCGGAGGGAAGTGTTATAATGTGTCACAAAATTCTGGGAAGTCCTGGTCAAACGTAAATTCAATAAGAGGGTTCAAACCTTGCATCTAATCGTGGATCTGTCTAGTACTGAAACTAAAGACAGTAGACAAACAGTTGAAATATCAAATTACGCACGCAATAATGCATTTACGCTTTAGGATGCTATGGCACCATTACTTGACGGCCGCACAGAGTGGGTAATGTACAGTTCACAAGATTAGGTACACAGGTGACGTCGCTTCGGAGATGAAAAGAGCTGTCTATCGACAATCAGCTAAAAAGGAACCTCTTGAGTGCGGAGTCGCAAAAGGCCTATGAGGTTCACGGCATTCGACGCTCCACATGTTGTCTGTCATGTAAGCACAATATTGGCTGCTAATAGCAACAGGGGGCGGAACTGGACGTATTCAGTGGGGAACTGCTTAGTCGACGAGTAACTCACAACTGTGCTACAGTTCTAGTGGTGTTGTTGATACAAAGCAGAGCAACAGCAACGGTAAGCAAAGCAAACATGCATTGTATCTACAACAATTGTTGCCAAAATTGACATTTCGTCAGAAAGGAACCCAATGAATTTCACAGAGTGGGGATGAAGTGGCAGATAAAATACTGGCGTTTATGCAAGATGAGGAGTTAGAATGTGTGTGTCGTATGCGCTTCACTGTGCGGACAATGTACATGAGGAATACATTGAGGACGATGGTACTTAACGAGGGTATCAAGCCATGTAGTTCACCGTCCCTGTCAGACAGGAAGCCACCGATCCCGTGTGCAGTGAAACATAGTACAGGACAATCGTTGTCCAAGCAACATGAAAGAACATCCGCTGCATAGTAAAAAAACAATTTCAAATAAGTCTGTAACAATATGACCGTGTAGTGCATAAGAAAAACTAGTGATATTCTAGGAGAGAATTTACAGGGTGCGCAATTTAGTGACCCTACGTCGTGCAATCAGATTTCGTGCGATATAGATTACACTGATCTCAAGGAAAGCAGTGGATGGTTGCATAACTGCAAACACTGCTACAGAACTGGAAGACGCAAGATAACGAAATATCAAACTAGGCATCAACTTGAAGATGCACAGAGACCTGCGGAATTGGCCTGAAAGTTTGTAGATGAAATAAAGAATTTTATCCCCAGGCTCTGTAAGGAATTTGTTTTCAACTTCGACCAGCCGGGATTTGAAGACGACATGCATACGAAAGGAATCCTGGAAATCAGAGGTACCATGACAGTTGTGTCAATGTCGATTAACATCAGTGCCTTAACGCATTCGTATAGAATTATGCCGAATGTTAATCTGGACCATAAATTGGCTAGAAAGTTATTTATTGTATTGCGAGAAGTTGGGCGTGCTCTGCCTCCTTCGATTCATTATTGTTTGCGTCATCTCGCAAGGATAGGGGGGAACATTTACGTCACAGCAAGCAAGAGCGGCGCAAAGGATGTAAGAGAACAACAACTATGTTACGACCACTGCTTTGGGCTAACAGCTGGTCGAGATAACTTGCTTTTCTTGATTCCTGGTCTGCTTATAAAAATCATACTCCTTTAGTGCAAACTATCCCTCCTGAAACTTGTGTGACATTGCAATTCATACAACCTGGAATCACTGGACAAATTCAGTCTATGGATGCTTGTTTTTCCGTGTCTACAAAACATATTGTAGCACTATCTGTAGCTACGCCTTAAAGTATGGCCTGTTTCACTATTAAGCTCCACGACAGACTGTCTCACATCCGGGTGCACGCCATCACATTCCACGAGTTTTCATCATCCCATTACACCAATATGATTCCATATTCATTCTGTTAGAGTTGGTACCTAGCCGAACGTCCCGCATGGTTTGTAACTCCCAAGGAGTTCGCCTTCGATTTTGATGGTGCGATGCTCTGCGATCTCTTTGGTGGGCCATTTTTCATTCGTTGTTCATGGCGCAAGTTAATGGTTTTTTTTTGAACATTTCTTAAATGTCGAATATGTCCATTTTGTGAAGTGTAGTACGTACAACTAACAAAATGGTTCAAATGGCTCTAAGCACTATGGGACTCAACTGCTGTGGTCATCAGTCCCCTAGAACCTAGAACTACTTAAACCTAACTAACCTAAGGACATCACACACACCCATGCCCGAGGCAGGATTTAACCTGCGACCGTAGCAGCAGCGCGGCTCCGGACTGGAGCGCCTAGAATCGCACGGCCACCGCGGCCGGCGTACAACTAACAGAAGGTTGATCTCTACATTTCCTGGAACTCATTTTCTGTCGCCCTCCTAAGTTATTAGCAGCTATTATTTTTTTGTCATAATCGTTAACAACACTTTTAGATGATTCTTACTAAAGACTGAATTTGCGACCTCGGACTCAAAAGTTCCTCGTAAGGAGACAGCGCCGGATGTTATGCTTTTTCTTTACTGCACGTAACGTTAACCTCGAAGTTACGTCGTTTACAGCGTGTAGATGGAGAGCAGAGAGAAAGACCATTCTTACATATACACAACATCAAATTTTACAGGACATACTTCTATTAAATTAACAGGGAAGTCCCAGGACGTTTCAGAAATGAGAAGGAGAAAAAAAAAAGAAATGTGGACACTGCAGCACGCAAACCAAATATATTATGCTTCGCAACCCAGCATTTAAAGCCACGACACCACGGTGAACCTGCGAAATTTCAGCATTTGTTCTGTAACGACACTCTTATGAAGGCTTTAACTGCAAATATGTCATTACGAGACGTTTAATTATAACAAATCGTCGGAGTGTCTGATAGACCGTCAGTGACAGAGCACCTCATGTTCCTGCTGCTAAGAAGGCGACTACACCGTTCGTTTGTTGTATATTTTTACGAGTTTCCAGCAGGAACGACTTACTTATTTACAGATACCCGTGTAGTTACTAGATTATTTTTGTAATTTCTTGCGTGTTCGAGTGCTTTTCTTTCTTAATAACAGTGTAGTGTACAGTACCGCTGTTGCTATCGACCCTCGCAACGCCCCTCGGATCGTACAGGCTTTTGTTTGATTTGGTTAGTGTAGCTCAGTGTCGGATAGACCATCAGTGACAGAGCACCTCGTGTTGCTGCAGCTAAGAAGGCGACTACACCGTTCGTTTGTTGCATATTTTTACGGGCTTCCAGCAGGAGCGACTTATTTATTTACGGGTACCAGTGTAGTTACTAGATTATTTTTGAAATTTCTTGTGTGTTCAGATGCCTACTAGGCACAAGCTTTTATTTTAATAACAGTGTAGCGTGCCGTACGGCCGTTGCTATCGACCCTTACATCGACGCTCGGATTGTACAGGCTTTCGTTTGTTTTGGTTAGTGTAGCTCAGTGTCGTTTAGACGGTTAGTGAGAGAGCACTTGGAATTCCTACTGCTAATAAGCCGAGTACACCGTTCCTTTATTGTATATTTTTACGAGCATCAAACAGGAGTGACTGTAGTAATGGATAGGAACTGTGATTGCTGTGGACAGATGCAAGTTGAGTTGGCTACACTTCGCTCGCTACTCCAGGCTGTGCTGGCTTCAGTCACACAGCTTGTGACTGCTGCCAAGGGGCATCACTGTGGGAGGCAGATGCGGGGATGTGAGAGACGTCGAGCACATCCCACGTGTCCCCCGTTCGGTGCACTGCTGTGGCCGCCCCGGGTACTGCCTGCACTGAGGTTCACCCCTCACCCATGGTCGAATGGGAGATCATTCCAAAGTCTGGCAGGCAGCGAAAAACTTTCCGAAGGGCCGATCGGAGGGCCTCCCCAGTTCGTTTGATGAACAGGTTTCGGGCGTTATCTGTGGCTGACGATGTCCCTGAGCCGGGTGCAGTCTTCCACTCTGTTCTGGAGAAAGACTCGCGGCCCACAAGGTCTGGGTGTTCACAGAGGGTGGGTTTTCTGGTAGTTGGCAGCTCCGATGGTAGGCGCATAATTGGCCCCTTAGGAACGTGGTTGCCAAGGAGGGGAAGGAAGCCAGTGTGCATACTGGGGCGAGTCATTCCAGATGTGGAAAGGCTGATTCCGGATGCCATGAAGAGTACAGGGTGCAGCCAACTGCAGGTGGTGGCTCATGTCAGTACGAATGACGTGTGTCACTTTGGATCGGAGAGATTCTCTCTGGTTTTGGGTGGCTAGCGGAAATGGTAAAGACCGCCAGTCTTGTTTGCGAGATTAAGGCGGAGCTCACCATCTGCAGCATCGTCAGTACTATTGACTGTGGTCCTTCGGTGCAGAGCCAAGTGGAGGCTCTGAATCAGAGGCTCAGGCAGTCCTGTGACCGTGTAGGCTGCAATTCCTTGACTTGCGCCATCGGCTGGTGGGTTTCCGGGTTCTGCTTAATAGGTTAGGAGTCCACTACATACAGAAAACGGCTACGCGGGTAGCCGGGACTGTGTGGAAGAGACTGGGCGGTTTTTTATGTTAGAGGGCCTCAGGAAACCACAGAAAGGGCGTCCATCTAAAAGGGGGCACGTGAAACACGGCAAGTTAGTCGTAGAAACAATCGGTATTCTAAATTGTCGTAGCTGCGTTGGGGAAGAACCAGAGCTCCAAGCCCTAATAGAAAGCACTGAAGCTCAAATAGTTATAGGTACAGAAAGCTGGCTAAAGCCGGAAATAAATTCAGCAGAAATTTTTTCTAACGATCTAACAATGTTCAGAAAGGATAGATTAAATACAGTTGGTGGTGGAGTATTTATTGCTGTCGGAAGTAGTTTGCCTTGTAGTTCTTACGAAATAGTACGGGTAGAGGCTATACTTACGGACTATACTATAATTGGGTTGTTTTACCGACCCCCGACTCAGAAGATATAGCTGCTGAACAGTTCAAAGAAAACTTGAGTCTTAATTCAAATAGGTACCTCACTCAAACAATTGTAGTCGGTGGTGACTTTGATTTACCCTTGATATACTGGAAAAAGTATACGTTTAAAGCTGGTGTTTGGCATAAAACATCATCCGAAATTTTACTGAATGCTTTCTCAGAAAATTATTTTGAACAGTTAGTTCATGAGCCGACTGGAAGCGTCCCTGATAACGACGCTCTTTCAGATATCCCCACAACCAGAAGTCATATGGATTTCGGCTGGAGGATCTGAAAGGTCACGCAGTTTGAAATTTGCTTAGAGATGATGTCATCGTTACCGACTGTTTCTCGAAGCAAATTATTCACCTGGCAAACGACATGTTCTGTCGCCTCATCTTGCATGGAAATAATTGTGAGGATACAGTTGCGTTTTCGCAAAGCTGGATCACGTTTTGCGCAAGGAGGTCCTTATCACGTGCAGATCTCACTGTACACGTAGGAGGCCGCAAGGTGTCATCTTATCGAAGAAATACGGATCGAGAATAGAGGAACTTGTGAAACCACATCGCACAATGACACAAAGTGAATGCAGAGGATGTTCCGGCACAACATATGGTGGAGTAGCAGTTCTGTGCATACACGGCCCCATGCAGAATAAAATGTGCCCGTCCACAGAGTACTCCCCAGCAACATATCAGTCATTTCCATGCGTGCCAAGAAACGGAGGGTAACGTCACGGCATTTTAGCCTATCTTGAGGCTTCATTTGGTGCACATTCTGAATCTTGTAGGGATACCAATGTAAAATGGGCCGCAAAATCTTTTGAACTGTTAACTACGGCAGAGACGATTCCCATGTCACAGCCCTAGCACCGGTTGCAGAATTTGAGGCATCTGCTGCACTGTCAGCTACAGCAACTTCATCAACTACTGCCATGGGAGTGGTCAGCCTCCCTCTCCCTGCAGCAGTCATTTTTTCCTTCGATCGATTCAAAACCGGAAGAGAGAAAAGAACAAAACAAAAGAACTGTACAATGACTTGAGGAGTCTCTCTGTACGATTCACGAAGTATTATAATCTGTTTAACAGGACGCATAATTCCAACTCCACAGAGCAACTGTGTATGAGTACAGTACCTCCATATGCCAGTCCAAGAACAGCGCATGGCTGTCAGAGCCAACTCTCGGATCAATTAAGGCTTTCCTGTAGGCAACTGAGCGATCACTACCTTTGTTAGTTTTGTTTCTGTATTCAGTCACCTTAGTTTGTATTGTTTTTATATAAGCGTCTCTCTGAAAGCCATTGTAGGAACAGTTCAAAGACAGTGACTCAAGGTTTGTTACTGACCTGCATATCAATAACAACGCACAATAGAGTACAGTATAAGATGGATGTTGCATGACAGTTGCAGCTTGCCAGATATATAATCTAAATGAAGCATTAGATATTTGATAAGTTTGTTTTTCTTTGTACCTTAAGGAACGACGTTACGCAACAGCAGCAAAAGTTGTTATCAAGCATTTCGATTGATGTGCTGAACACTTAAGATGGCTTATCAAATATAAAGAAACACACAGGAAAAATTTTGCAGAACGCAAGCAGAGAGAAGAGACAGGAGGCGGCGATACGGAGATTCTCCTAACATGACGGGCGGTGACGTTATTATCGGCAGATGGTTGCAACAGATTAAGCCAGCTGCCGCCATAGCCGCACTCGGCTTCCTTGTGGTTGACCAACTCAAGACTTATATTTGTTATTGACTACAAATGATATATTCGAGTGCAGTTTCTATACTACTGTTGATAAATGTAACTAATATCTTAGCTTCTCAAATCCAACACAACAGAAACTAGCTTACCAAAAACAGCCTAACAACAGTAGCACAACATGGAACACCTGCCCAATATGGGGCTAGCAACAAATTTGTGGTGGGGTTTGGGGTTCCGCTTAATTGGTCACGAAAAACGGTTCAAATGGCTCTGAGCACTATGGGACTTAACTTCTGAGGTCATCAGTCCCGCCGCGTGGGATTAGCCGAGCGGTCTGGGCGCTGAAGTCATGGACTGTGTGGCTGGTCCTGGCGGAGGTTCGAGTCCTCCCTCGGGCATGGGTGTGTGTGTTTGTCCTTAGGATAATTTAGGTTAAGTAGTGTGTAAGCCTAGGGACTGATGACCGTAGCAGTTAAGTCCCATAAGATTTCACACACATTTTTTTCATCAGTCCCCTAGAACTTAGAACTACTTAAACCTAACTAACTTAAGGACATCACACACATCCATGCCCGAGGCAGGATTCGAACCTACGACCGTAGCGGTCGCGCGGTTCCAGACTGTAGCGCCTAAAAGCGCTCGGCCACTCCGGCCGGCAAAAGATCACGGCTCCACCACACACACAGGAGACGACTACATGGATAGCGGACAAAATACAGAAAGGGTGTCAGTCTAAAAGTATGCAGACCGAACACACGAAGAGGTTAGACATAGCAGCAGCCGGTATCGTAGTTGTAAGTTGTCGTAGCTATGTTGGGAAACAACCAGAGCTCCAAGCGCTAATAGAAAGCACTGATATTCAAATTGTTATAGATCTTGAAAAACTGACTAGAGCTCGATATAAGTTCAGCCGAAATTTTAAAAAAGGACCTAACGGTGTTCGGAAGGGATAGATTAAATACAGCACCGCCAATTTGTTGCTGTTAGAAGTAGTTTATTATGTAGCGGACCTGAAATAAGTAGGATAGGAGGTAGGTCGTGTGAGTTAGTATGGATAGAGGTCATGCCTGACAAATGGAATAAATAAAATAATAACTGGTTCTTTAACGCCCGCCCCCGCCTCAGATGATACACATGCTGAACAGAACAAAGAAAGTTTGAGTATCATCTCAAAAAGGTACCCCACTCATACAATTATACACTCCTGGAAATTGAAATAAGAACACCGTGAATTCATTGTCCCAGGAAGGGGAAACTTTATTGACACATTCCTGGGGTCAGATACATCACATGATCACACTGACAGAACCACAGCTACATAGACACAGGCAACAGAGCATGCACAATGTCGGCACTAGTACAGTATATATCCACCTTTGCATCAATGCAGGCTGCTATTCTCGCATGGAGACGATCGTAGAGATGCTGGATGTAGTCCTGTGGAACGGCTTGCCATGCCATTTCCACCTGGCGCCTCAGTTGGACCAGCGTTCGTGCTGGACGTGCAGACCGCGTGAGCGACGCTTCATCCAGTCCCAAACATGCTCAATAGGGGACAGATCCGGAGATCTTGCTGGCCAGGGTAGTTGACTTACACCTTCTAGAGCACGTTGGGTGGCATGGGATACATGCGGAAGTGCATTGTCCTGTTGGAACAGCAAGTTCCCTTGCCGGTCTAGGAATGGTAGAACGATGGGTTCGATGACGGTTTGGATGTACCGTGCACTATTCAGTGTCCCCTCGACGATCACCAGAGGTGTACGGCCAGTGTAGGAGATCGCTCCCCACACCATGATGCCGGGTGTTGGCCCTGTGTGCCTCGGTTGTATGCAGTCCTGATTGTGGCGCTCACCTGCACCGCGCCAAACACGCATACGACCATCATTGGCATCAAGGCAGAAGCGACTCTCATCGGTCAAGACGACACGTCTCCATTCGTCCCTCCATTCACGCCTGTCGCGACACCACTGGAGGCGGGCTGCACGATGTTGGGGCGTGAGCGGAAGACGGCCTAACGGTGTGCGGGACCGTAGCCCAGCTTCATGGAGACGGTTGCGAATGGTCCTCGCCGATACCCCAGGAGCAACAGTGTCCCCAATTTGCTGGGAAGTGGCGGTGCGGTCCCCTACGGCACTGCGTAGGATCCTACGGTCTTGGCGTGCATCCGTGCGTCGCTGCGGTCCGGTCCCAGGTCGACGGGCACGTGCACCTTCGGCCGACCACTGGCGACAACATCGATGTACTGTGGAGACCTCACGCCCCACGTGTTGAGCAATTCGGCGGTACGTCCACCCGGCCTCCCGCATGCCCACTATACGCCCTCGCTCAAAGTCCGTCAACTGCACATACGGTTCACGTCCACGCTGTCGTGGCATGCTACCAGTGTTAAAGACTGCGATGGAGCTCCGTATGCCACGGCAAATTGGCTGACACTGACGGCGGCGGTGCACAAATGCTGCGCAGCTAGCGCCATTCGATGGCCAACACCGCGGTTCCTGGTGTGTCTGCTGTGCCGTGCGTGTGATCATTGCTCTAGCAGTGTCCGGAGCAAGTATGGTGGGTCTGACACACCGGTGTCAATGTGTTCTTTTTTCCATTTCCAGGAGTGTAGTTGGTGGCGACATCAATCTAACCTCGACATGTTGGCAAAAATACATGTCCGTAGCTGGCGGTAAAAATAAACCGTCTTCAGATATTGTACTATATCTTTCCCAGAAAATTATGTTGAGCAAATAGTTCCAGAACACACTCCAAGCGTAAACAATTGCTAAAACATACTTGACCTCTTAATCTTAAGCAAATATGGAACATCATAAAGGATGCAGGAATTAGTGTCCACAAGGTCGGTTTAGCGAGATTGACAACTGCAACATCCAAATACACCAAAAATGAACGAAAAAGTGTATATTTAAAAAAGCAGATAAAAATTCGCTTGACGCCTTCCAAAGAGGCATTCTCCAATCCTCAACTAACTATATAACTATAGAACAGATGTCACTTGAATTCAAAGAAATTTAGTATAAGTGTCAGTTGAGACATTTATAATGAATACATTAGTAAAACATAACCTGATCGCCCAGGTCAGGACACTGTTGTAGATGCAACGAAAAAAGCATGCCAAATTTAGAAGATAAAAAGATTCCAAAGATGGCGGTCTTATACTGAATCTCGAAACTTAGCGCAGACTTCAATGCGAGACGTTTTTAAGAGCTTCCACAACGAAACTCTGTCTCGAAATCTAACAGAAAATTCGAAGAGACTCTGATTGTATGTAAAGTACGTCAGCGGCAAAATACAATCGATACCTTCACTGCACGATACCAATGAAAGTATTTTCAATGACAACACTGCTAAACCGGGTTCATGAAACATAATTTTCCAAAATTCCTTCAACAAAGTCGACGAAATAAATATTCATGAATTCGAATGACGAACAGCTGCCAACATGAGAAACTTAGAAGTAGATAGCGAAGCATCTTAGATCAATTAATAAGGCAAATCCTCCGGTCCAGACTGCACACCTTTCAGGTCCCTTTCACAGTATGCTGATACAACAGCCCCACACTCGAAAGCCATATTCAACCGTTCTCTCGACGAAAGATCTGTAGCTAAGGAAATATGAGTGTTCCAGTGAATTACAGACCCTTATCATTGACATCGATTTCCAGTAGCATTAGATACACTGATTTCGAACATCGTGAATTACCTCGAAAATAACGTTATCTAGACTCATAGGCAGCAAAGATACAGAAAATCTCGTTCTTATGAAACATAACAAGCTCTTAATTCGCACGAAGTAATAAGAGCTATCGACAGGGAATCTTAAATTGATTCCATATTTCTAGATTTCCAAAATTCTTTTGCCACCGTTCTCAAATGGGTCAAATGGCTCTGAGCACTATACGACTAAACTTCTGAGGTCATCAGTCGCCTAGAACTCATAACTAATGAAACCTAACTAACCTAAGGACATCACACAATCCATGCCCGAGGCAGGATTCGAACCTGCGACTGTAACGGTCGCTCGGCTCCTAGAACCGCACGGCCACTCCGGCCGGCACCGTTCTCACAAGAGACTACTATTCACAATGCGTGCCTAAGGACTATCGCTTCAGTTGTGCGACTGTATTCGTGGCTTCCTGTCAGAAAGATTACAGTACGCAGTAATCGAAGAAAAACGATCGAGTAAAGCAGAAGGGATATCTACCATTGCCTAAGAAAGCGATTATGTTCTCTGCTTATTCTAATCTATATATACATTTTAGCACCTAGTAAAGTTATCATCGCAAAATGACTTTGACACGATGTCTTCATGACGCGGGAACTAGCAACTGTCTTTGAATAAGGGAAAGTGTGTGGTCATCCACATTAGTTACAAATAAAATCCGTTAAATTTCGGTTGCACGATAAATCACATAAATTCAAACGCTGTCAATTCAACTAAATACTTTCGAATTACAATTACGAACAACTTAAATTAGGAGTACCTCATAAATAATGTTGTGCAGAAAACACACCGAAGACTGCGTTTTACTAACAGAATACTTGCAAGATGCAACAGCTCTAATAATGAGACTTATTGCACTACGCTTGTCCGTCCTCTACTAAAGTACTGCTGTGTGATATGAGCGTCATACCAAATAGGATTGGCTGAGGATATCGAAAAAGTCCAAAGAAAAAAAATGGTTCAAATGGCTCTGAGCACTATGGGACTTAACATCTATGGTCATCAGTCCCCTAGAACTTAGAACTACTTAAACCTAACTAACCTAAGGACAGCACACAACACCCAGCCATCACGAGGCAGAGAAAATCCCTGACCCCGCCGGGAATCGAGAACGCTACCGCACGACCACGAGATGCGGGCAGTCCAAAGAAGTGCGGTTCGTTTTGTGTTACCGCGAAATAGGGGAAAGAGTGACACGGATATGAAAGCGAGTTGGGTTGGTAATCATTAAAACAAAGGCATTTTCCGTTTAGGGGAGATGTTTTCAGGAAATTTCAGTCTCAAACTTTCTCCACTGAATTTGAAAATATTTTATTGTCGCCGACCTACATAGGGAGAAATGATTATCATAATAAAATAAGAGAAATCAGAGCTCGTACAGAAAGATTTTGTGTCCATTTGCGTGCTGTTTTGGAGTGGATCGGTTTTGGGAAGGTGCAGTGATGGTGCTCCTGACGTCATAGTGTGGGGAGCCATAGAGTTTGACTTCAGGTGATTGAGAGAAGTCTAACGGCACTACGTCACGGACATTCTGCGTCATCATGTTTTACCACTGTTCGTCAGTGTCGTGGTGGCATTTTACAACGGGTCATAAAAGCTCGTCCACACATGGCTCGTGTCTCTATGAATCGTCTGAGTGATGTTGAGATAGTCCCGTGTCCAGCAAGCTCATCAGATCTGTCACCTATAGAACATGCGTGGGTCCAACTCGAATGGCAACTAGAACCCAGTGCCAGTATCCAGTATATCAAGAACGAACTAGAACAGTTATGGACCAGCTTACCTCAGGAGATGAGGGTGTCTTTGTGACACCCTTCCACCAGCCGGAGTGGCCGAGCGGTTCTAGGCGCTTCAGTCTGGAACCGCGCGACCGATACGGTCGCAGGTTCGAATACTGCCTCAGGAGTGGATGTGTGTGATGTTTTCGGTTAGTTAGGTTTAACTAGTTCGAAGTTCTAGGGGACTGATGACCTCAGCTGTTAAGTCCCATAGTGCTCAGAGCCAAGAAATGGTTTAAATGGCTCTGAGCACTATGGGACTTAACTTCTGAGGTCATCAGTCCCCTAGACTTAGAACTACTTAAACCAAACTAACGTAAGGACATCACGCACATCAATGCCAGAGGCAGGATTGCAACCTGCGATTGTAGCGGTCGCGCGGTTCCAGACTGTAGCGCCTAGAACCTCTCGGCCATTCCAGCCGGCGTTCAGAGCCATTTGAACCATTTTTGACACCCTTCCCATGCGAATCAGTGCATGCACCCATGTCAGAGGGAGTGCAACGTCATAGTGATAAATGGTTTCAGATTGTCAGATTCTTTATAATTCTGACTAGAAGTTTTTAAACATTGAAATAGCTTCAAACGCTCTCTCAACCACTCCACTTTTGGGTACTTCAAGCACTTTATAGTTCTTTTAAATTATTGAGGAAAAAAATAAAGAAAAGCAGAAGAACATTAAGTTTCTCTGAAGTGATATTGTGACACTATCTTCCAGTTACACAATGACTTCCATAAGGTATAGATTAAGCAATGCGTAGAAACAGCGCTATCTCGTGACAAACAGTATACAATCTGTTAAGTTTTACACACAGGATCACCATATATGTCTTAAAAACCCCATTTGTAATTAATTACCGAAGACTATGGGGAAAATCTTTAGAGTACTAAGCCTTAAGGACAATTTGGTAAGCGATAGTGCCGTATCTATGTAATTACCTTTTTGAAACCTTCATAAAATGAGAAATAATTTCGTTATATCACTTCAGAACGGATTTAATCTATTTGTACGTCTCTTCCCCAATAAACTAAAAGAACTACCTGCTACCATTATGTATGAGAGGAATAGAGAGGAATATAGAAGAAGACTTTTTTCATTCATCATATGTGATGTTTAT
This sequence comes from Schistocerca gregaria, assembly GCF_023897955.1. NCBI lineage: Eukaryota > Metazoa > Arthropoda > Insecta > Orthoptera > Acrididae > Schistocerca > Schistocerca gregaria. The sequence goes on from NC_064921.1 coordinate 739,565,813, forward strand.
GGAAGGTCTGCAACGACGTCATTAAGTAAATAATGAAACTGCACCGGTCACGCGTTTTTCATGCCTAGCACAACGCGTTCCGAGAATTACTCTGAAGTGCAAATTTTTACTTGCGAATTATGTGTGATGTTTGCATGTGTGTTTCTCCACCTCTCGTGCAAAGTAGTCGTCTTTGTGAGGTTGTACTGCAGTCGGAAAACTGGGCAAATAAGTCTTGTGATATTACATTGTCACATTTAAAATGTCGACACAGAATTGCTGGCGAAAAATGACGAAGACCTAGACCGATAGACTGAATTAAAGGAAAGTTTAGAGTCGCCGTCTTTGGTGCTGAAGGACCCGGGTACGTTTCCCGATCCTCCTCAGGCGTTTGCTGAGGTAAGAATGTCTGACGCAGGGTCCACTCAGCCCTTGCCTATTCACAATAACAGCTGTAGGGATTGGCGACTTGCTGTTGAATGTCCCACGATCATAGCTCACTCCCCAGACTGCCTTGCAGGCACCAGTTGGAACAGGCCTCAGGCCTAAGGACTAACCCGTAAATGGTGTTTACTTGCTTTGGATGAAACTAAACTCGAAATAGCGTAAGTATGGCTACCATAACTGTTTTATACGTCATATGGAGAGTGGAACTGAGAACGCAGCTATTCGACAGCATTTGGCCTGCTTCAGGCAAGAGAATAAGATTTTAGATGACATAACAGACTGGCAGAACTTCGTACAATAGGTGCTTATTTTTTATTCAGCCAATATCCCAGCAGGCTGACTGTGACGCAAAGGGAATCCCAATTCGGAACGTCTGGGAAGCGACTTCGAGTTCCAGCGTTAAACAAGAGAAATCTCCCAAAAAATACCTGAGACAAAATTCTCCATTGGCGCAGGCAAAGACTGAAACTTCGTGTGTGTATGTCTGTATGAAGGTAGGTATATATGTGTCCCAACAGCCAATCGCAGACGATACATTACCTATTAATATTTGCTAGTACAGTTACCAGCCACGAGAGAGAAGTGTTGGCAGGAAAAACAGAAGACAAATTCAATATCTACGAAACGGAAGTCGCAATGTCTTATTTAATCTACCGATTGAGTCGTAGAAGAAGAACCAATCAACGTGCAGATTATTCAGTGTCTCTCTTGTAAACAAACTGACTCCGTCACCACCCACATGATAAAGAAACACTCGGGGAAAATCTGGGAAGTGAAGCAGATACACTCCTGGAAATGGAAAAAAGAACACATTGACACCGGTGTGTCAGACCCACCATACTTGCTCCGGACACTGCGAGAGGGCTGTACAAGCAACGATCACACGCACTGCACAGCGGACACACCAGGAACCGCGGTGTTGGCCGTCGAATGGAGCTAGCTGCGCAGCATTTGTGCACCGCCGCAGTCAGTGTCAGCCAGTTTGCCGTGGCATACGGAGCTCCATCGCAGTCTTTAACACTGGTAGCATGCCGTGACAGCGTGGACGTGAACCGTATGTGCAGTTGACGGACTTTGAGAGAGGGCGTATAGTGGGCATGCGGGAGGCCGGGGTGGACGTACCGCCGAATTGCTCAACACGTGGGGCGTGAGGTCTCCACAGTACATCGATGTTGTCGCCAGTGGCCGGCGGAAGGTGCACGTGCCCGTCGACCTGGGACCGGACCGCAGCGACGCACGGATGCACGTCAAGACCGTAGGATCCTACGCAGTGCCGTAGGGGACCGCACCGCCACTTCCCAGCAAATTAGGGACACTGTTGTTCCTGGGGTATCGGCGAGGACCATTCGCAACCGTCTCCATGAAGCTGGGCTACGGTCCCGCACACCGTTAGGCCGTCTTCCGCTCACGCCCCAACATCGTGCAGCCCGCCTCCAGTGGTGTCGCGACAGGCGTGAATGGAGGGACGAATGGAGACGTCTACATCTACATCTACATGACTACTCTGCAATTCACATTTAAGTGCTTGGCAGAGGGTTCATCGAACCACAATCATACTATCTCTCTTCTATTCCACTCCCGAACAGCGAGCGGGAAAAACGAACACCTAAACCTTTCTGTTCGAGCTCTGATTTCTCTTATTTTATTTTGATGATCATTCCTACCTATGTAGGCTGGGCTCAACAAAATATTTTCGCATTCGGAAGAGAAAGTTGGTGACTGAAGTTTCGTAAAAAGGTCTCGCCGCGACGAAAAACGTCTATGCTTTAATGACTTCCATCCCAACTCGTGTATCATATCTGCCACACTCTCTCCCCTATAACGTGATAATACAAAACGAGCTCCTCTCTTTTGCACCCTTTCGATGTCCTCCGTCAATCCCACCTGGTAAAGATCCCACACTGCGCAGCAATATTCTAACAGAGGCGAACGAGTGTAGTGTAAGCTGTCTCTTTAGTGGACTTGTTGCATCTTCTAAGTGTCCTGCCAATGAAACGCAACCTTTGGCGCGCCTTCCCGACAATATTATCTATGTGGTCCTTCCAACTGAAGTTGTTCGTAATTTTAACACCCAGGTACTTAGTTGAATTGACAGCCTTGAGAATTGTACTATTTATCGAGTAATCGAATTCCAACGGATTTCTTTTGGAACTCATGTGGATCATCTCACACTTTTCGTTATTTAGCGTCAACTGCCACCTGACACACCATACAGCAATCTTTTCTAAATCGCTTTGCAACTGATACTGGTCTTCGGATGACCTTACTAGAACCCTAAATTACAGCATCATCTGCAAACAGTCTAAGAGAACTGCTCAGATTGTCACCCAGGTCATTTATATAGATCAGGAACAGTAGAGGTCCCAGGACGCTTCCCTGGGGAACACCTGATATCACTTCAGTTTTACTCGATGATTTGCCGTCTATTACTACGAACTGCGACCTTCCTGACAGGAAATCACGAATCCAGTCGCACAACTGAGACGATACCCCATAGCTCCGCAGCTTGATTAGAAGTCGCTTATGAGGAACGGTGTCAAAAGCTTTCCGGAAATCTAGAAATACGGAATCAACTTGAGATCCCCTGTCGATAGCGGCCATTACTTCGTGCGAATAAAGAGCTAGCTGCGTTGCACAAGAGCGATGTTTTCTGAAGCCATGCTGATTACGTGTCAATAGATCGTTCCCTTCGAGGTGATTCATAATGTTTGAATACAGTATATGCTCCAAAACTCTACTGCAAACCGACGTCAATGATATAGGTCTGTAGTTAAATGGATTACTCCTACTACCCTTCTTGAACACTGGTGCGACCTGCGCTATTTTCCAATCTGTAGGTACAGATCTATCGGTGAGCGAGCGGTTGTATATGAGTGCTAAGTAGGGAGCTATAGTATCAGCGTAATCTGAAAGGAACCTAATCGGTATACAATCTGGACCTGAAGACTTGCCCGTATCAAGCGATTAGAGTTGCTTCGCAACCCCTAAGGTATCTACTTCTAAGAAACTCATGCTAGCAGATGTTCGTGTTTCAAATTCTGGAATATTTCATTCGTCTTCCCTGGTGAAGGAATTTCGGAAAACTGCGTTCAATAACTCCGCTTTAGCGGCACAGTCGTCGATAACAGTACCATCGGCACTGCGCAGCGAAGGTATTGACTGCGTCTTGCCGCTTGTGTACTTTACATACGACCAGAATTTCTTCGGATTTTCTACCAAATTTCGAGACAATGTTTCGTTGTGGAACCTATTAAAGGCATCTCGCATCGAAGTACGTGCCAAATTTCGTGCGTCTGTAAATTTTAGCCCATCTTCGGGATTTCGCGTTCTTCTGACGTGTCGTCTTCAGCGATGAGAGTCGCTTCTGCCTTGGTGCCAATGATGGTCGTATGCGTGTTTGGCGCCGTGCATGTGAGCGCCACAATCAGGACTGCATACGACCGAGGCACACAGGGCCAACACCCGGCATCATGGTGTGGGGAGCTATCTCCTACACTGGCCGTACACCTCTGGTGATCGTCGAGGGGACACTGAATAGTGCACGGTACATCCAAACCGTCATCGAACCCATCGTTCTACCATTCCTAGACCGGCAAGGGAACTTGCTGTTCCAACAGGACAATGCACGTCCGCATGTATCCCGTGCCACCCAACGTGCTTTAGAAGGTGTAAGTCAACTACCCTGGCCAGCAAGATCTCCGGATCTGTCCCCCATTGAGCATGTTGGGACTGGATGAAGCGTCGTCTCACGCGGTCTGCACGTCCAGCACGAACGCTGGTCCAACTGAGGCGCCAGGTGGAAATGGCATGGCAAGCCGTTCCACAGGACTACATCCAGCACCTCTACGATCGTCTCCATGCGAGAATAGCAGCCTGCATTGCTGCGAAAGGTGGATATACACTGTACTAGTGCCGACATTGTGCATGCTTTGTTGCCTGTGTCTATGTGCCTGTAGTTCTGTCAGTGTGATCATGTGATGTATCTGACCCCAGGAATGTGTCAATAAAGTTTCCCCTTCCTGGGACAATAAATTCACGGTGTTCTTATTTCAATTTCCAGGAGTGTATATATTAGATCTGCATCTATACTCCACAAGGTTACTTTGCGTATCAGTGTCCTTTCACCTTGTCCTGTTCGCGGGAAGAACGATTGCCGGTAACCCTCCGTGTGGGCTTGAATCTCCGTAACTTTCAATTCGTAGTCTTTTCGTAAAATACACTTAGTAGGAAGCAATATACAGGGTGTACATAAAAAAAGTCCAGGAACACATTCAATTATTTATTGCACAAGAATCAAACATTGTATAGATATCATACATAAGTCATTTTGAGGAGATATTCTGAAAGTTTTTTTTTTTTTCATATACACCGCCACAGCATAGTTTGGAAATTTGCCGATGGTCAGCGCTAGTCGCAAACATGACGAGTTCAGGTACAGCGTGAGCTGTCTGTGTGTTGGAGGTCGACAAAAACAAGTGTGCAACAGCTGTTCAGCTGATGTTTAGAACCAAGTACGGTAAGAACCCACCAACTAGAAAGACCATTTACCACTGGAACAACAAATTCGTTACGATGGGTTGCTTGTGCCCGGCAAAGAGAAGTGGACGTCCCAGTGTGAGTGAAGTGAATGTGGAGCGCGTAAAAGAGACATTCATAAGGAGTCCAAAGGAATCGGTGCATAGTGCAACACATGAACTTGAAATGACTCCAATGACAGCGTGGGACCGGCCAGAGTGGCCGAGCGGTTCTAGGCGCTACAGTCTGGAACCACGCGACCACTACGGTCGCAGGTTCGAATCCTGCCTCGGGCATGGATATGTGTGATGTCCTTAGGTTAGTTAGGTTTAAGTAGTTCTAAGTTCTAGGGGACTGATGACCAGCGTGGGAAATCCTGCGACAGAAGCTGTCTACGAAACCATTCAAACTGGAGCTAGTGCAATAGCTCAATGACGACGACAAAGACAAACGTTTTGAGTTTTGTTCGCAGTTGCAACAATTGAATGAGAATGGGGATGAGATTGTTGATCGCTTAATTTTTAGAGACGAAGCCACTTTTCACACTAATGGGAAAGTGAACAGGTATAATTCTCGAATCTGGAGTACAAAGCATCCACACGAATGCATTGAATTGGAGTGTGATTCCCCAAAGGTAAATGTTTTTTGTGCCTTATCACGTCGAAAACTGCGCAGGCCATTCTTCTTCGCCGAAAGCACTGTCACTGTGCAGCAATGGCTGATGCCTCAAATGCAATCAGACTCTCCTTTCATCTTTCACGAGGATGGGGCTCCAATCCATTTTCATCGTGAAGTCCGTGGGTACCTGAAGACGGATAGATGGATCGGCTGTGCTACAGAAGGGGGCAGCTGTTTCGTGAAATGGCCTCCCCGATCACCAGATCTCACTCTGTGTGACTTTTTTCTTTGGGGACACATTAAAGGTCTGGAGTACACATTAAAGGTCTGGTGTATGCACGGGCGCTACCACATGATGTAGCAGAGATCTGGGAGAGAATACGGGAAGCGACTGCCATGGTCACTCATGGTTCACATATCAAGTGTGGAACTACTTTGTCGGAACTTCGACAGTAAACCACACCATGATGGAAAGCGTTTGCAACTAGAGTTGGTTGAGCATGTCAGTGACACTTTCGGGCTTACTAACCGAACCTGTAGCGAAAAGTGCAGCTCTTCATTGTGTCTCTCTTTCCTCTACAAATTCTATCTGGTGCGGATCCCAGACTGATCAGCGGTATAGAAGCATTGATGGAACGAATGTTTTGTAAGCTCCTTCCTTTGTTGATGGGTTATATTTGGTGAGGATTGTTCGAATAAAAGTGTGGCATCTGCCAGAATTTATGTGCTTCGTTCCACTTTATATTGCTCTGTACGCATCCTCCTAGATATTTTATGCAAGTAATTGCCTCCATTGATTGTGTGCAATTGTATAATCGTACAGTAAATGATCTATGTATTCGCAGTACATTACATTTTTTATCTTGGGGGTCAAATGGCACTCCCTTTACCAAACGTCGAACCTATACATGGCTTCCTGCATTTTGCTGCGATTTTCTAGCCTTGCGACTCCTCTGTATACTACAGTATCATTTGCAAAAAGCCTCGTGGAACTTCCGACGTTATCTACACTGGCGGAAATAAAATCGCAATACCAAGGAGGAGTCGTGCGACATAAACGAAAGTCCGTAGATGTGTTTCTACATATGAAACACGAGATACGTTAAAATGTTAGGCCAGTCGTATAAGATGGACACTAGTAGCACTGCTGTGAGGATGCAAATCAGGTATGCTTTAAATACATGGTGTAACGTTCATGAAACCTTTGAAATTGGACTAGTTGAGTTTATGTTAGTCAAGGACCACCTTGAGGCAACAAATACCCCATGATCAACACCTCACTGAGTTTTATTGAGATTGTGTAATAGGTCTACAAGGAGCTGGATGCTCCTTTTGCGATATTGAGAAAGACTTGACAGGAACGTAGCCACTGTACATGACAGCGGGCTGCGGTGGTGACGAGAACGTACGGTTGCAAGAAGAGAGCCACGTGGCAGTTCCGAGAGGGAATACCATTGTATTCGGTGTACGGCTCTGGTGCATCGTGACTCAATTGCAGCAGCAATCTTAGCAGCAGCTGGCACCACACTACGAACTGTCATAAATTGGTTACTTCAAGGATAGCTCCGGATCAGACGTCTTATAGCGTGCATTCCACTCATCTCAAACCATCGCCATTTGCGACTTCAGTGGTGTCAAAAGAGAGCTCATTCTTGGAGGACAGGATGGAGGAGTTCAAAAAAATTGTTTAAATGGCTCTGAGCAATATGGGACTTAACATCTGAGGTCATCAGTCGCCTAGACTTAGAACTACTTAAACCTAACTAACCTAAGGACATCACACACATCCATGCCCGAGGCAGGATTCAGGATTCGCACCTGCGACCGTAGCAGCAGCGTGGTTCCGGACTGAACAGCCTAGAAGAGCTCAATCTCAGCGGCTGACAATGGAGGAGTCTTGTGTTTTCTGATGAAAGTTGGTTCTGCCTCGGTGCCAGTGATTTCCGTGTGTTAGTTAGAAGGAGGGCAGTTGAGGTCCTAAAACCAACCTGTTTGCTTAATAGACGCACTGGAGCTGCATTTGGAGTTATGGTCTGGAGTGCTACTTCGTATGACAGGAGGAGCATTCTCGTGGTTATCGGACGCACCCTGACTGCAAGTTTGTACGTTAAACTGGTGATTCAGGCTGTTGTGCTTCCATTTGAGAACAGCATTCCAGGGGTGCTTTTAAACAGGGTAACTCTCCCACGCATACCGCTGTTGTAACCCGACATGCACTACAGAGTGTCAGCATGTTGCCATGGCCTGCTCCATTATCAGAACTTTCTCAATCGAGCACATATGGGGCATTATTGGACAATTCCAGCGTCACCTATAAACAATATTAACTTTCCAGTATTGACCGATCAAGTGCAACAGGTACGGAACTCCACCTCACAAACTGACATCCGAGACATTATGACAACACGCTCACAGTCAACATTCTGGTGGTTATATCTGTGATTAATGTACCAGCATTTCACATTTGCAATGGATTATCTCGCGCTTACATTGGTCTACTATCTCGCAGTGTTAATCACTTACATACACTACTGGCCATTAAAATTCCTACACCAAGAAGAAATACAGATGATAAACGGGTATTCATTGGACAAATATATTATAGTAGAACTGACATGTGATTACATTTCCACGCAATTTGGGTGCATGCATCCTGAGAAATCAGTACCCAGAACAACCACCTCTGGCCGTAATAACGGCCTTGATACGCCTGGACATTGAGTCAAACACAGCTTGGATGGCCTGTACAGGTACACCTGCCCTTGCAGCTTCAACACAATACCACAGTTCATCAAGAGTATTGACTGTCGTATTGTGAAGCGCCAGTTGCTCGGCCACCATTGACCAGACGTGTTCAATTGGTGAGAGATCTGGAGAATGTGCTGACCAGGGAAGCAGTCGAACATTTTCTGTATCCAGAAAGGCCCGTACAGGACCTGCAATATGCGATCGTGGATTATCCTTCTCAAATGTAGGGTTTCTCACGGATTGAATGAAGGGTAGATTCACGGATCGTCTGAAATGTAACGTCCACTGTTCAAAGTGCCGTCAATGCGAACAAGAGGTGACCGAGACGTGTAAGCAATGGCAGCCCATACCATCACGCCAGGTGATACGCCAGTATGGCGTTGACGAATACACGCTTCCAATGTGATTTCACCGTGATGTCGCCAAATACGGATGGGACCATCATGATGCTGTAAACAGAACCTGGATTTATCCGAAAAAATGACGTTTTGCCATTCGTGCACCTAGGTTCGTCGTTGAGTACACCATCGCAGGCGCTCCTGTCTGTGATGCAGCGTCAAGGGTAACCGCAGCCACAGTCTCCGAGCTGATAGTCCATGCTGCTGCAAACGTCGTCGAACTGTTCGTGCATTTGGTTGCTGTCTTGCAGACGTCCCCATCTGTTGACTCAGGGGTCGAGACGTGGCTGCACGATCCGTTAGAGCCACGCGGATAAGATTCCTGTCATCTCGACTGCTAGTGATACGAGGCCGTTGGGATCCACACGGCGTTCCGTATTACCCTCCTGAACCCACCGATTCCTTATTCTGCTAACAGTCATTGGATCTCGCCCAACGCGAGCAGCAATGTCGCGATACGATAAACCGCAATCGCGATAGGCTACAATCCGACCTTTATCAAAGTCGGAAACGTGATGGTACGCATTTCTCCTCCTTACACGAGGCATCACAACAACGTTACACCAGGCAACGCCAGTCAACTGAAGTTTGTGTATGAGAAATCGGTTGGAAACTTTCCTCATGTCAGCACGTTGTAGGTGTCGCCCCCGGCGCCAACGTTGTGTGAATGCTCTGTAAAGCTAATCATTAGCATATCACAGCATCTTCTTCCTGTCTGTTAAATTTCGCGTCTGTAGCACGTCATCTTCGTGGTGTAGCAATTTTAATGGCCAGTAGTGTGTGTCACCAAGACAAATGTATTCCCGGAATTTCATTACTCTATATTAATTATATTTTGGTGTTGAGGTTTTTTCATCGGTGTATTAGGTAATTTAACTATTTGTGAGAAGTAATGGTCGTATAACGCTCCCTTGGTGCACGCCTGAAATTACTATTACGTCTGAAGATTTCTCTGCGTTCTGAATGACATGCTGTTTTCCCTTCAGTCCAATCACACATATTCCGTATGCTCAGGTGCTGTCCATTAGGCGGCACTGTGTAATTGCATCGAACGCCTTCCGCCTTAGCAAGCGATAAGAAGCGCTATTAAATGCCTCCGAGATGTGCCGAAGCATTAGACGCTGGTCGATAGCGATTCGAGACTCCCGCCGCCATGGATCGCAAGCTGCTACTGACGCTCGCCCTTCTGCTTGTGGCCCTCGTCTGCAGCGCCGCTGCCGAGGAAACCAAACCTGCCGGTATGTGACCGAGCCGCAGCAGTTGGCTTCTGGGAAACATTCCTGTAGCTCCATTGTTTACGTATTACTTCAGAATCCAAGCCTCATAGCAACGATTATCTGTGTCCTTAACTGGAAGCCTGAGTTATAAACATATACTAAATGTTTCCATATCTATCTATCTCTATAAATAAAAATCGGTTGCCGCATGTATGAAAGATCATCGCTTGAAAACGTCTCGACCGATTTGGCTGACTTTTTGTGTTCTTAATAATTGTCAGGACATAGTTCGTATGAAAGAAAATTTTTGGAAAACCCACCGAAAAAGTCGGAAATATGGTGGTATTTTTGTATGAAAATATCGATGAAAGAAATTTGCCTGTCGACTTGATAGTTCTGCTGTCACATGTTTTCTCAACTACAAAAACAACAAATGTGGCATTCACTTTGCTAGTTCTGCTGTCGCGTGTTTACGTAACAACAACAAATACCGTATTGAATATTGATATTGTTCGAAAAAGAATACAATTGAAAACGATATTTCAGTGTGTTGTTGGCAGGAATCGTATCTTTCGTGCGTTGTAAAGATTGTTGATGTCAGTTCAAGGTAATGTGGTGGGTTGCGAGCATTCGATTGATTTCAGTTCGTCGTTTAATTCTTTGGAAAAAAAAAATGCCACCAGTGAGGCATCGAAATATCCATCGGCGTTAACAGCAACACAAGCAGGCTACATGGTCGTAGAGTCAATGAGACTGACTAGGAGCGTCTGCGAGTTTAAATGCGGGGGGATTAAGGGTCCCACGCGCGCTTCGCTACAATTCCATGACATTTAACTTATTTTTAATATAATTCATTCCAGTACATTCATTTACTAAATAATATCCGGCCCGATGTATCTATTCTCTATTTCTAATCTACGTGCAACTAACAACCCCTCTACATTGTCACTATACATATGTTATATAACAAAACCTTTCTGTAAAACCAGCTGCGAGAAAGAACATGCTAAGGTATGCTGTAAAATTTGCGGTTTTGTTTTCCTTTTCGCAGTCGTTTTTAACATAAAAGAGGAGGGTTATGTTTACGTCTAACTTTATAATCCTACCTGTTAGTAGATTAAAACCATGCGAAATATTGTCATTTAAGCTATTATCCTTACAGATCAGCAGCTGGAAAAGTCTTTCTCATACTCCGTTTACTAATAATTCCAACCGAATTACCTACTAATTTTGACTTTCGTTTCCAATAAAGGTTTCGTATGCAACCCCAATAAATAAGATCAGTTGGGGGGGGAGGGGGGAGGGGGGGATGGAGAAGGATATGGACAGAAGGAGGGAGGAAACTGATATATAGTAGATGAAGGTGGATGTGGTCAGAGAGATGAGGGAGGAGATGGAGTGTGAGAGAAGAGATGTGCAGGGACCGGAGAGGAAGGTGACGCACAGAGACATGGGAGAGGAGGAACAAATGAACACAGGCAGGGGGCAGGACGAGAGGGATATAGAGAGGGGGGCAGAAGGAGATCAGGATCTGTATCCAATGCCCATAGATATTTAGAAATTTCGAAATATATCCGGGCTCACTCGTAAATAAATAAAGTCACACAATCAAACTGTCGTTGATTTGTTTTCACTTAGGTATTTAGTAATCTGACTGTCATTGTTAGTACCGCAGGCACTAGTATCTTAGGCATCATATGAAATCAGGAATGATGTCACGGATTAAGATTCTCTGCCAGAACATAATCAGAGCACCGCGTTGATTCTAGCCACACAAAATATCCCCAACAACTAAAATAACTTCCTTTTTAACTTTATTTTCAAAATCAAGCGCACGAAACTCGCTGATGAAAGGATGTGTAAAAGATCAACTAAAAGAAAACCATGATGTAGTAAAACAGCGAAGTATGCTAGTTCAAATACCAAAGAAATTAATATTTCATTATTGATGAGAGAAACTATAAATGTGAACAATAGATTGTGTTGAAAAGCAACACGTTGCACTATATGGACTTCTAATGCCCCAACCAAATGAATTTTAAAATTAGTGTAGTCGACGTTCGTGCTTCGGTTGCCCCACTCAATAATTCTTATTTCTTTTATAGAACTTGGTAATAAAGAAACAATCAAGGAAAAACCACTGAAAAGTTTCAAACGTTAACAATCTTATTTGTTTGATGTTTTATTCAGAAATAACACAAGTACTTTATTGATGAATAAACGAAAAATATACCTATTCAAAAAAGCAGATAGAAAATTCTCTTGACGGCTTCCTGAGAGACAATCTCAAAACCTTCCAAATTAATAATATAAGTGTAGACCAGATGTGGCTTGAATTCAAAAAAGCAGTATCGGCAGTAAGTGAGAGATTAATACGAAATAAATTAACAAACGACATAACGGGTCAGAACACTGTTTCAGAAACAACGAAAAAATGTGCAAAATTTAAACAGACGCAAAATCACCAAGATTGGCGATCTTTTGCAGAAGCTTGAAACGTAGCGCGGACTTCAACGCGAGATGCTTATAACAGTTTCCACAACGAAACTTTGTCTCGAAACCTGGCAGAAAATCCAAAGAGATTCTGGTCGTATGTCAAGTATGTTAGCGGCAAGAAACAATCAATGCCTTCTCTGCGCGATAGCAATGGAGATAATATCTAAGACAGTGCTACCAAAGCAGAGTTATTAAACACAGCCTTCCGAAATGCCTTCACAAAAGAAGACGTAAATATTCCAGAATCCGAATCAAGAACAGCTGCCAAAGTGAGTAACGTAGAAGTACATATCCTCGTAGTAGTGATGCAATTTAAATCACTTAATAAAAGCAAGTCTTCTGGTCCAGACTGTGTACCAATTAGGTATGCTCATGCATTAGCTCCTTACTTAACAATTATATACAACCGTTCGCTCGACAAAAGATCCGTATCCAAAGACTGGAAAGTTGCACAGGTCACAATATTTAAGAAAGGTTGTAGGAGTAATCCACTTAATTACAGGCCCATATCATTAACGTCGATATGCAGCAGGATTTTGGAACATAAATTGTGTTCGAACACTATGAATTAACTCGAAGAAAACGCTCTACTGGCGCACTGTCAACATGGGTTTAGAAAACATCGTTCTTGTGAAACACAAGTAGCTCTTTATTTGCATGAAGTGTTGAGTGCTATTGACAAGGGATTTCAGATCGATTCCGTATTTGTGGAAGGCTTTTGACACTGTACCACACAAGCGGCTTGTAGTGAAATTGCGTGTTTATGGAATATCGCCTCAGTTATGTAACTGGATTTGTGTTTTCCTGTCAGAGAGGTCACAGTTCGTAGTAATTGACGGAAAGTCATCGAGTAAAACAGAAGTGGTTTCTGACGTTCTCCAAGGTAATGCTATAGGCCATTTGCTGATCCTTAGGTATAAACGATTTGGGAGACAATTTGAGCAGCCGTCTTAGGTTGTTTGCAAATGACGCTGTGGTTTATCAACTAATAAAGATATCACAAGATCAAAACAAACTGCAAAACTATTTAGAAAAGACATCTGAATGGTGTGAAAATTTGCGGTTGACAATAAATGACGAAAAATGTGAGGTCATCCACATGAGTGCTGAAAGGAATTCGTTAAACTTCGGTTACACGATAAATCAGCCTAATCTAAAAGCCGTAAATTCAACTAAATACCTAGGAATTACAATTACGAACAACGTAAATTGGAAGGAACGCATAGAAAATGTTGTGGGGAAGGCTAACCAAAGACTGTATTTTATTGGCAGGACACTTAGAAAATGTAACAGATCTATTAAGGAGACAACGCTTGTCCGTCCTCTTTTAGAATACTGCTGCGCAGTGTGGGATCCTTACCAGATAGTACTGACGGAGTACATCGAAAAAGTTCTAAGAAGAGCAGCATGTTTTGTATTATCGCGAAATTTGGGAGAGAGTGTCACTGAAATGATAAGGATTTGGGCTGGACATCATTAAAGAAAGGCGTTTTTCGTTGCGACGGAATCTTCTCGCGAAATTCCAATCGCCAACTTTCTCCTCCGAATGTGAATATCTTGTTGACACCGACCTACATAGAGAGAAACGATCACTACGATAAAATGAGGGAAATCAGAGCTCGTACCGAAAGATATAGGTATTCGTTCTTTCCTCGCTCTATACGAGATTGGAATAATAGAGAATTGTGAAGGTGGTTCGATGAACCCTCTGCCTGCCTCGTGATGACTGGGTGTTTTGTGCTGTCCTTTGGTTAGTTAGGTTTAAGTAGTTCTCAGTTCTAGGGGGACTGATGACCATAGATGTTAAGTCCCATAGTGCTCAGAGCCATTTGAACCATTTTTGAACCCTCTGCCAGGCACTTAAATGTGATTTGCAGTAAAACACGCATACCGGGCAACTACAATGCGACAATCCCTAGCTCGATGATGTTGCCAACAGTGAAAATCGACATATCGTAGAACTGTAAATAACGTAGATTGGCGTCGTTACTTTGCTTACGTTTCTGTAAGAGTACCTGTATGGTCATTTGCTCCCATTACCAGAAATTTCCAAATTTTTAATTTCTTCATTTTCGATAACTACCACTTTCGCCTACCCTTATTATATTTGTTTTTGGGTATGCCTAGAAGAAGAGTGCAAATGAGTCAGATTGAAAGTCGCAGAGCTAGACAGATACTATTTTTGCGTGGAGGAAGTAATAGCAATGTGGACATTCATAATGATAATGCATCTATTTTATTTAATGATTATAAAATTAATACGTGATCATCGTAAATTGAATTTTTTAAATTTATTATACAAGGAGCCAATGAAACTTACGTGATTCCAAAGAAACTTAGCTGTAGATGTGCACAAAAAAAAACATGTGCACACGTAGCCATTAGGAGACATAAAAGGAAATAGATACACACATGCAAAAAGTTTATTTTTTGTCTCTGACATTGTTACCGACTTCTACCATGCGTAACTATCAGGGTTTTTTTTCATCACTTTTCTGTGTGGTTTGATGCAGCTTGCTTCCTCTCCTGCACCCTACGTCCTCAATTATTTGCCGAATGTATTCCAATCTCTGTCTTCCATCACAGTTTCTACCCTCTACAGGTCCCTCTCTACCATGAAAGTCATTCCTTCATATCTTACCAGATGTCCTATCACCCTGTCCCTTCTCCTTGTCAGTGTTTTCCACATATTCCTTTCCTCTCCAATTCTGCGCAGAACCTCCTCATTCCTCACCTTACCAGTCCACCTAGTTTTCAACATTCCTCTGTAGTGCTACATCTCAAATGCCTCGATTCTCTTCTGTTCTTGTTTTCCCACTGTCCATGACACTGGACTTGCATTCGGGAGGACGACGGTTCAATCCCGCGTCCGGCCATCTTGATTTAGGTTTTCCGTGATTTCCCTAAATCACTCCAGGCAAATGCTGGGATGGTTCCTCTAAAAGGACACGGCCGACTTCCTTCCCCATCCTTCCCTAATCCGATGAGACCGATGACCACGCTGTCTGGTCTCCTTCCCCAAACAACCAACCAACCCACTGTCCATGTTGAACTACCATACAATTATTTGCTCCCGACGTACATTCTCACAAATATCTTCCTCAAATAAAGACTTATGTTTTATACTAATAGACTTCTCTTGACCAAGAATGCCCTTCTTGTCAGAGCTAGTCTACTTTTGATGTCCTCCTTGCTTCAATCGCCATAGGTTATTTTGCTGCCTGTGTGGTCGAATTCCTTAACTTCATCTACTTCGTGACCATCAATCCTGATGTTAAGTTTGTTGCTGTTCTCATTCCTGCTACTTCTCATTAGTTTCGTTTTCTTCTACTTACTCTCACTCCATATTCTGTACTCGTTAGACTGTTCATTCCATTCAGCAGACCATGTAATTCTTCTTCAGTTTCACTCAGGATAGCAATGTCATTAGCAAATTGAATCATTGGTATCCTTCCAACTTGAATTTTAATTCAACTCCCGAACCTTTCTTTTATTTCCATCATTGTTTCTTCGATGAACAGACTGAACAGTAGGGGCGAAAGACTACACCCTTGAGTTACACCCTTTTTAATCAGAGCACTTCGTTCTTGGTCGTCCATTCTTATTATTCCCTCTTGGCTCTTGTACATACTGTATATTACCCATCTCTCCCTATAGCTTACGCCTATTTTTCTCAGTATTTCGAAAATCTTACACCATTTTACACTGCCGAGCGCTTTTCCCAGGATGACAGATCCCATGAGCGTGTCTTGATTTTTCTTTAGTCTTGCTTCTGTTTTTTCTGTTCTTCTGTGTATTATCCTGGTCAGCAATTTGGGTGAGTGAGCTCTTAAGCTGATTGTACGATAATTCTCGCACTTGTCAGCTCTTCAGCCTTCGAAATAGCGTTAATGATATTTTCCCGAAAGTCAGATGGTATGTCGCCAGACTAATACATTCTACACACCAACATGAATAATCGTTTCGTAGTCACTTCCCAACGATTTTAGAAATTGAGTGGAATGCTATATCTATCCCTTCTGCCTTATTTGATCTTAAGTCTTCCAAATCTCTCTTAAATTTTCATTCTAATACTGGTCTATCTAGGGTGACAATATTCTGCTGCCATTCTCGAAATTCCACTATGACAACTTACCTCAGACCGTTGGCGCTCGTGTTCTCATTTCTCCTTACCTTTTTATTCTTAATTGCTTTTATGCCAGAAAACGTTCCATTTGTTGTAGCAGTGTATCATTCCATATTGCCATACTCGCATTTGAAGGCCTTGTTTCAATAGTGACACACCTCCAATTTTGTTCTTTCAGAGGTACTGAGGCTTAAACACAATTGAGTGACGGTAATTGAAAGAAACGGTAATCCCTTGCAACAAGCAATATTTCAGGTATCTCAGTCAGCAAATTGTCATCACTCAGTTATGATTAAGCCGCAAGATATCAAAACGAACAAAACTGGATGTCTACCCCTTTTGAAATAATGCTTTCATTTATTCCTGCCTAACTTGTTAATTCGGAATCTTACTTAAATAACTTCAACATATGAATTTATTTTCTTCTGCTGTTAATATAACAATATGTTCAGTGTGTACAAGAACACAGGATATCTGAAAATATGTTTATTCAAAATACAGTACATAGCTAACTGTCTTTTTACAGGTACTAGTTTTTATGTCCACTCGCCATTCAGTTGTTACGTGTTGTATGAATTCACTATAGTCCTTTTCATAATTTCATGATGCTGTCTGCTTAAGACTTTTCATTCAGTTCCTGTCTACTGCTACGTTAAACTCCCGTTCAGCAACCGTCGGTAACATATGTTAGCGACATTGTGTGAAATCCCTGTATCCTATAGAATGCCTAGGTAACGTGTAGAATGACTGATGGTTTTAGGCAAATTATGAAATATAAGCTTTTGTGAAATTGCTGCATTCTTTTCCTAGGTATTTTGTACAATTCCTAGGCATTATACAGAATGACCAGTACCATTTACGCAAAGTATTAAAAGTGCACAAGATAAGATCTCTTTATTAATAAATAGGCAATTGAAACTGAATAAACAAAGCTATGAAATTAAGCACAGGATATTCTTTATGAAAAACAGTGAAAGCAGAAGTGAGATTTAAGTACTTGTTACAATGAGGTCTCACTTTTCTTCTTCACAAAAAAACTTTATATTTTGGCAATTTGATGTTGTTTATACATTTTGCGGCTAAAAAAGAATGCGAACAGAATACGGCTACCAGTAAAACAGAAAGCAGACCTACTTGTTGCACCAGGGAAGGATAGAGTGACATTTTGAATTGTACTAAAAGCACCTCATATTTTGGCATTTTGTGTTGCACATACACCTGACGAATCCTTGGCCGCTTTCTGTGAACTGAGAAGCAGCAGCAGGTGTTTGGTGGAACGTCTTCAATTCTCATGAAGTTCTTTGGACATACGGTGAGTTCTGGTCTTGCGTAGAAGTGCTTCAAGATTCCTTCTGCGATCCGAAGTCGGTAAAAGCTACATTCCGTCACGTTCATAACAACTGCCAACAGATTCTGTGAGTCGCCCAGCCTTTGTCGATGTCGGGAATTGGAACTCGCAGAGTGGCACCCAAAGGCACAAGAGCATTTTTTTTATCAGAACTCCTTCTCATTTTTTGGCCTGAATCTCAAGGTTCAGTTTCGATTCCGTTTTACTTTGGCTGGCTTTCTGAATATTGAAGCAAACACTGCACAAAATGATAACACCATAACCTTCTATTTCGTTGCCGCCATAGTCTTTAGGAGAATATCCTCAGATGGCATGAACGTTTCGGCAACATTTTTGACATGTATGAGCACCGCTGGTTTATTTTAAGCAGATATAACATGTATCAGAAAAAGGATTTTCGGTAACCACGAAAATGGAAAGCTCGTCGGTAACCAAGGTTTCGTCACTGCTTTGGTTTCCTCCATCATGGGTTCCATTTTCAGATATGTGTTCTACAGGTAGCTGTGCCTCATGCATTGATTCATCCCGTCTTTCTTTCTGCTGTTGTGTTGTTTGTACGCTCTCTATGACTTTTTCCAGCTCTTCCTCATTATCTACGACTTGTTAAACGTCGAGAGACCTACTCTAGCTTTGCAGCCGACCAGAGCTTCGTATGGTGACCTTTTAACCCCAAAATGGGAAGCTCTGTTTTTCGTAAGTTGGACGAACCGGAGTCTGTCACTCCAGCTGCTAGTTTGTTCATCTTACATCCAAGAACACAGTATATTTTCAATATCCTGATTTGATATTTTGACGCTCCCCTGACTTTGTCGGTTACGTGGCTTATGATGGACGACCGTCAAGGTGGACCAATACTCCTTCAGGCTGCTCATCAAATTTTTTGCAAATTCCCTGCCTTTATCGGACTGTAGAAACATTGGAGCACCAAGCAACGTAAATATGTCGATTAGGAAAGGCTACTTCTTCCGCTCTCTTTGATTTCAGAGCCCTGAGAACTACAAACTTAGTGAGATGATCTTGGCACCCCACTATAAGCTAGCACTCTCTCTCAGGAGGGGACTGAAAATGGATGAGGTCGACAAGACAACGGGAACAGAATTCGGAAAAAAACCATTGCCTTGGCCACAACACCTTCTTTTAACACCTTTTTGCTCCTTCTGGCAAGATTCACAAAGATGAATGGACAGCCCAATATAATGACAGGAGATGGCCTTATACTTGCGTGAAAATTCTTTCAACATCCTATACCACCCTCCATGACCAGTAGCCAAATGTCAAATAACTCGGAGTCGGTGACGCGGAGTTTAATAGCACTCGTACCTTCTTTAACAGAATAGATCAACTTAGTCTTATCACGACAATCAATACGTCACATTGTTTCAACAGTCAATAGCCCCGTGGTTCCTTCTTCACGGTCGTCTTAGCCTTTTTCACATCGTTGACTGACATTTGGTTTCGCTTCGCAGAAAAAAAAGTTTTTAGCTGCATTGTCTCTTACTTGAGATAATTCATAGCAGTAGCGTCTATGCATGTCAGCATGGTGTAATTCCTGTCTTGGCACTACACACTCTCCCGAGGAGGTGACACAGGAACAACGAGAAAGGATGACGGGAGAGTGAGCGTCTGTGGAACTTCAGCCAGATGCCACACACTGGAGAACTATTATGGCCATATCCGTCGTGTGGTAGTGGAACCTCGCACAACAATACGCCGTCTGCGCAACCATTAAGTGGTAACAGGAAAAAATGGTGGCATTAGGCGTATTATATACTTTCACAGCAGACGATCCGGCAAAGTATACAATACCTAGGTAATGCATAAAATATCTAGCTTTTCACACTTTTCTATAGAATGTTGGATTCCACACAATGCCGGTAAAATGTACATCCTCGCGTTTATATCTTCCCGCCGTCTAAAAATTAGCTATACAACTCATCGGAAGATGAATTCTCTTTACTTCTTACTTCACTGCCTTCAAAGTGTATGTTAGCGTTTTTCGATATGTCGTAGAAATATCGTCATGTGCAAAAAATGTAATTGTCATAGGCTAGTAAGTATGCGGAAACGTTTCAGGACTTTGGGCTGGTATTTCATTGGCGAGACTGTACTGGGGGGGAGGTAAGTAAAATATCACATGAGGCTCTGTCATGGAGTTGTAGATTATGCAGTCGAGACAAGAGAATCTTGGAATAGGGAGGAAAGATTTGTGTCCTTCAGGCAGAATTAAAGATAATGTATTTTGAATTGGATAGATTGAAAACAGAAAGAGACAATGGTAACTGGGAACAGGAGAAAACTTCAAAAATCGTAGTTCAGACTCCCGTTAGTAATCATTTTGATATGTTACCTGAAATCCTAAGCCTGTGTTTGAGACAAGTAGAAAGCAGCACACCCGTAAGAACAACATTTAAAACTAATTAAGTAGAAAAGTCACGTTGAGAGAAAAGAGCCCTGCTGCTATGTATCAACCATGGGAGGGGTGCAGGACAAATGGTACGGGAAAAACCAGGTGTAGATTACCAGATCATAACCGTTGTGAAACCTAGTGGTTAGCTTCGCCAGGTGATGGAGAACATAAGAATTTTGTGTAGACTTTCTGATGAAGAAAATGAGGTGTTTACAGTAGAAGCTCTAACGTGTGTGAGACTGGTTCTGATCTACCTTCCTAACACAGCTGGGAAAGCATACTCTGTGGGTGTTTTAGGAATTTATGCTGAACCTACGGCCTGCAAGGTAGGAAGACACCAGCTCACCCTGCAGAGTTCAGAAGAGTGGATCAGTACGGACAGCGATGTAATCAGACAATGATCTCAGTGTCGGTTCCACTACGCTCCCTGCAAAGGAAACGTCATCGCTAACAGAAATTAGTGTATGGGTTCAGTTATAACTATATGTTAGCAAGAATGAAAATCTTACATTCTCGTTATTAAAGTTTATTTTTACTCTTTCATAATTACTCTAAGTATGACTTCATAATTATAATATATACAAGATGTAAAATATTGATACTGGGTGTTCACAACTGTGAAGCGAAATTTCGAAATATTCTAAGGTTCCACAATGAAATTTTCACACTGCAGCGGAGTGTGCGCTGATTTGAAACTTCCTGGCAGATTAAAACTGTGTGCCGGACCGAGACTCGAACTCAGGATCTTTGCCTTTCAAATCAGCTGACAGTCCACTGCAGAATGAAAATTTTAATTCTGGAAACATGCCCCAGGCTGTGGCCAAGCCATGTCTCCGCAGTATCCTTTCTTCCAGAAGAGCTAGTCCTGCAACTTTCGCAGGAAAACTTCTGTGAAGTTCGGAAGGTAGAAGACGTGGTTCTGGGGGAAGTAAAACAGTGAGGACGGGTCGCGAATCGTGCTTGGATAGCTCAGTTGGTAGAGCACTTGCCGGTGAAAGGTCCGGCGCACAGTTTTAATCTGCCAGAACGTATTCTAAGGTTCTTCAGTAGTAAGATGGTTGATGACCATGTTGGAGGTCGACAGAATACAAAAACATTAAATAAAATTGGGGACAGAGATATTAATTAAGCTAAAATGTGCAATGAAAATACCCAAAAATGAATGGGGTCTGTATAGGGTATGTAAATATCACTGAAAATATAATTGTACAATTAAAACAGTTCAGTAACTTCAGAGTATAAAGCACTCTGCAGTGGCTGATCAATCCTTTTAGTTATATTGGATATATCGCGAGTTTTCCTTTCAATTAAGCCCGACAATCGTGCATATGTTTAACTATAGGTCATGGTTGAATGTACGAAAATAATAGGAGAGACGGAGATGACCACTGATCTGAGTGTCAATTGAATATCACTTGCAGGAGTAGCATGAACGCGCATGTTTACCTTTCCTCGGCGACGGCAGTGGCAGCTGTCGGCGCGAGCTGTGAACCTGAGAATCTATTCTAAATCTCTCTCGACTGTTAAACACCATCTGATACATTTCCTACGTGTTCGGTGAAGCCGAGACTCCTAGTTATAGCCTACTAAGTTTATTGGCATGGTACACGCTATTTGGCTGGAATAGCGGGCACGCCTTTGCCCTCAAATTGCCCCCAAGCACTGTCAGTGGTCGGTGCAATTCTCCATACTAGCAGACTTTGCAGTTTAACCCCTTAAGATTTAAGATGAGCCTGTGAACAAGTGTTGACATAATTTTTCTCACAATCGTCTTAGCGCGGCGCGAGTGGCCTTGCTCAAACACTCTGTGATTTGCTGCAAGAGAAGAGCAAATTTTACTGTCTGCATTTTGCCTATATCAAAGCTGGCGGCCACGCTTTTTTTCTTTCTGGCCAGTGAGAGTGTTCCTACTTGTTATAACTCCATGCACTACAGTTTCTGTCGCTTGTCAAAAGAGTCGTTTCTTTCGTTGGGAAGAGACTAACTTCTGCTACATAATACTGAGACAAACAGCTTTTTTCCACGTGAGTTTTAACACAGGTGGCCACATTGAGTCACCAATGTTTTGAGTTGCGTTCCTCCGGACGCCTATCTGCCATCTACAGCTGTGTTCCTGCAGAAAGGCTTTCGGAAGGGTCGTTGTCAAAATTAGGGACAAGGGCGACTTTTGCCGGCGGCCTGCACAGTGGATGCGACCTCGCATTGTGTCCACTGGATGTCCCGCTGTGAAGGCTTTCGCCAAACATGGGACGAGTGTTGCCGTCGTAAAATTCTCCTTTCCTCTGAACTGCGACTCATAGTTCAGACCTGAGAAATCACTTGTGTGCAATTACTAGTGTGACTGTTAGTGGTTTATATTCACAAAATGTCGGCTTGTTTATGTCATTTGCCTATCAATAAAATTCATGCATTTTCATGTAAATATGTTGTGTGACATACCAGTTTAACCAGAATTGTTTCAGGAATTCAGTGTGTGTTATTTGACTGACGCCCACAGAGCAGGATACAGCCTTGCTGACAACTTAGAGTACACACTGAGGTGACAGGAAACATGAGATACCTCCTAATATCGCCTCGGACCTCCTTTTGCCCAGTGTAGTGTGGCAACACGACATGGCATGGTCTAAACAGGTCTTTGAAAGTTCCTGCAGAAATACTGATGCCATGCCCTTGCCTCTATAGCCCTCCACAATTGCGAAAGTGTTGCGGTACAGGATTTTGTTCCTAAACTGACTTCTTGATTATGTCACATTAATGTTGGATGGGATTCGTGTCAGGCAATCTGGGTGGTCATGTCACTCGGTCAAATTGACCAGAATGCTCTGCAAACCAACTGGGAAAAACTGCGGCTCAGTGACAATTCCATCATTGTTTGGGAACAAGAAATCCACGAATGGCAGTAAACATTCTCCAGAATCATTTCATCAACTAGTGATCCATCTGGCCAGTGGACCCACTCCATTCCATGCAAACAAAGTCCACACCATTATGGAGCCACCACAGTCTTACACAGTGCCTCATTGACAACTTGAGTCATGTCCTCATGGATTCTGTACCACACTTGAACCCTACCATCAGATCTTACAAACTGAAATCAGGACTCGTCTGACGAGGCAACAGTTTTCCAATCGTCTAGGGTCCAGCCGAAATGGTCACAAGCCCTGGAGAGGCACTGCAAGCTATGTTGTGCTCTAGGCAAAGGCACGTGGGCCAGTTGTCTGCTGCCATAGCCCATTAACGCCTAATTTCGTCGCTTTGTCCTAATGGATACGTTTGTCGTATGTCACACTTTGATTTTTATGGCTAATTCAGGCAATGCTGCTTGTCTGTTAGCACTGACAACTCTATGCAAATGCTGCTGCTCTCAGTTGTTAAGTGAAGGCTGTCAGCCACAGAGTTGTCCATGGTGAGAGGTAACACCAGAAATTTGGTATTCTTGGCACACTCTTGATACTATGGCTCTCAGAATATTGAATTCCCTACTGATATGTGAAGTAGGATGTCCTATGCATCCAGCTCCAACGACCATTTCACGTTCTGAGTCAGTTAATTTCCGTCGTGTTCCCAGAATCTCGCTGGAAACTTGTTCATGTGAATCACCTGAATAAAAATGATAGCTTTGCCCATGTGCTGCCCTTTTATACCTTATGCACACGATACTACCACCATCTGTGTATATACATATCGCTATCCCATGACTTTTGTCATCTTACTATAGTACTGCTTCTTGTGTGCGAATTTGGAGCACAACAAAAGAATGTTTATCTAAGTACCCATTTTAGAATTAAATACATAAAAATCACATTAACACTGATGGTGATGTAGTGTTTAAAATACATGGTGTATCAAAAAGAATCACCCGATGTGACATGTCTGCATTTCTGAAACCAATAAACATACACAGTGAATTTTGTTTTTTGATGAATGAGAAACTCAAAACTTTTTTTTTCATGCATTTTCATAGGTGTTCAATATGCTCCTCTGGAGACACATGGCGTATGTTACTGTGGCATTCAAATTGTTCCCACACAGCAATGTCTTGAGTTACAGCTTCCACAGCTGCTGTTATGCGATATCTCAGTTCATTCATTTTCGTTGGTGACAGAGACACATACACAGAGTCTATTATGAACCCCCACAGGAGATAATCACATACAGTCAGATCCAGTGACCTTGGAGGTCCAATGTGACCGATCCATCGTTCAGTAATCCTTTGATTTAAAAATTTCCACACTTCCAGATGTCAATGTGGCGGTGCCCCGTCCTGTTAGTCAATGAAGTTGTTCGACTCCATCTCCAACTGTGGGAAAAGAAAGTGCTCAAGCATATGGAAATATGAGCGTCCTGTAACAGCATTCTCGGCAAAGAAAAATGGACCATACATCCGAAACTGCCCAAAACACGTTAAATTTTGGACAGTCCCTCTTATGTAGCTGTTCCATACCCCATTTAAATGGAATGTTGCCTTGTCATTAAAAACTAAGTGTGGAAGAAAACTGTCATCCTCCATCTTGTCAAGAACGAAAAGGTACTCCACATGTTGTTGTTTGTCACCTTCACAAAGAGCTTGCAGTAACTGAATTTTGTATGGTTTCATGTGTAATCATTGATGCAACACACGGCAGATGGACATTGGGGACATGTTGAGCTGTGCTGCATGGCGACCAGATTTCTAAGTACTCCTTGTTAAACTATGAGGGATGCGTTCCATGTCCTTTTCAGACACTGTTTTTTTTTTCCTTTATTGTATTTCAATTCCCCAGCGGGGCGGGCTGGCAGCAGCATATGCGCTGCTCTTCACCCGAAAGACGTAGAACAAACAATAGAAGACATTTAAAACTATACAAAGGAGAAAACATGGTGAAATAGATATAAAAAATGGGAAACATCTTGGAAGACAACAGACAAAAAAGGGGCGACAGTAAAATGGAGATAAAAACCGTAAAAAAAATAGCATACACAAAAAACCACACACTGGGACAATTAAAAGAGCACAAGGCACAGTATGACCAGAGCATAAAAGTATCGATGGATGGCATAGCACATAGCAAACACTGACAGTAATACTAAATACAAGGCTAGCACACAATTAAAATCACACCTCTCAATGCTCGATGCACAGGAGAAACAGCACTAAACACAACACTGATGTGGCACACTGACGATGATCAAAACGGAGGATCTGCCAGGCACAAGGAGATGAGGGAGACCAGAAGAAGGGAGGGAGGGGAAGAGAGGGGGGATAGGCAGGGGGTGCGCCAAAGAGGGCCAGGTATGGAGGGATGTGGGAAGGAAAGAGGCAAGGATGGGATGCAGGGTCTCAGGGGGGAGGGGAAGGAGGAAAATTCGCTCTGAGAGAAGGAGGGGAGAGGAAAAAGGGGGCTCTGGGGAGGGGGAGGAACAAAGCCAGGTTATAGTTGGTTCAAAAATGGTTCAAATGGCTCTGAGCACTATGGGACTTAACATCTATGGTCATCAGTCGTTATAGTTGGAAGGAAGGGTATATATCATGGCAAAGTTCATCATCCAGGAGGGGGAGGCGCTGGAAATTGCCCTGATGAAGGAGATGGAGGGTGAGGAGGTGGAGAGAGGGAGGGATACAGCGATAGAGGTGCGGCAACAGGTGGAGAGGGAAAGGAAGGAGGAAATCAGGGGGTGGTGGGGATCAAGCCTGCGGACAATGTAAAGGACTTTGGAGATGTTGGAGGAACAGAAGGATTTGGGGGAAGGGGGTGAGTTCATACAGGAGCTGTGTGGGGGAAGGAAGGCGGATATGGAAGGCAAGGAGGAGTGCATGCCGTTCAAGGATTTGGAGGGCCTTGTAAAAGCGGGTGGGTGCGGAGATCAAAGCAGTGCTGGCATAACGGAGGATAGGACAGATGAGGGATTTGTAGGTGTGTAGGATGGTAGAAGGATGCAATCCCCATGTCCGGTCAGAAAAGAGTTTCAGAAGGCGGAGGCAGGAATGGGCTTTCTGCTGGATGGTCTGGAGGTGAGGGGTCCAGGTGAGGTGACAGTCGAGGGTGAGGCCAAGGTATCTCAGGGTGGGGGTGAGTTGGATGGGACGGCCATAAAGGGTGAGGTAGAAATCATGGAGACAAAAGTAGCGAGTGGTGCAGCCTATGATGATTGCCTGGGTTTTGGAGGGGTTGAGACTGGTTACACCGAGTGGTGAACTGTGGGTTTAAAGGGTGCCTTGG
Source organism: Schistocerca gregaria (assembly GCF_023897955.1). Classification (NCBI taxonomy): domain Eukaryota; kingdom Metazoa; phylum Arthropoda; class Insecta; order Orthoptera; family Acrididae; genus Schistocerca; species Schistocerca gregaria. The sequence goes on from NC_064921.1 coordinate 739,592,312, forward strand.
GACTGTTGAAGGGTAGGAAGGCGGTGTCATCAGCATACTGGAGAAGGTGGACAGGTGGGGGTGGCTTGGGCATATCAGCTGTATACAAGAGATAACAGAGAGGAGAGAGAACAGGGCCCTGGGGGACGCCAGCAATGGGATAAAAGATACTGGAGTTGGTGTTGTGGAGGGTGATATAGGAAGGAAGGCACGAGAGGAAGGAAGCGACCAGACAGACAAAATTGATAGGCAGGGCGTAGGTTTTGAGTTTAAAGAGGAGATCGGGATGCCATACACGATCATAGGCATTTTGGAGGTCAAGGGAAACAAAAAAGGCGGAGCGACGGGAATTGGGCTGGAGGAAGAGAAGGTGAATGAGGTTAGGAAGTTGGTCTTCAGCGGAGAAGGAGGGCCGGAAGCCACACTGGGTAAGGGGGAGGAGGTGGTGTTGATTAAGGTGCTGATAGATATGGCAGGAGAGGATGGATTCGAAGACCTTACTGAAGACAGAGGTGAGGCGGATGGGAGTCAGACACTGAGGGACGGCCTGGCGACTTGCCTTTACATAAACAACCTGTTACTGGGAACTGTTACCATTTTCTAATGGTCTGTGCTGTAGGAGGATCCACACCACACCTAGTACGAATGTCACGCTGAGCAGTTATTACGGCCCCGCACTGCGCAAAACGTAGAAAACAAAACGCTTTTTGTTGTCCCAACACCATTTTTACTATAACTAAAGTGGGCGCACACTGCTGCTACCAAGCGGGAGCCATGTAACACTCGAGAGTTTACTCTTTCCAGCACTGCGTTGTTCCCTCACATATCTCAAATAACATAACTGTTATGATTTATTAAAAGTGGATGATTCTTTCTGATACACCCTGTATACTCTTATGCACAGCACTGAAGAACACAATTCGCTGGAGATTGAACCGCCATAACAGGTGGTGGCTTCGCTACGAGGGACGGCCATGGACACTGAGACAAGTGCTGTTGCCGTTTCAGGGGGCATAAAGACGACCTACAACATCTGCTGGCTGGGCAACTGGGCGTGCGACTGCTACTGCAACTTGTTCGGCCAGCCGGGCTACAAGGTGGGGCAGTGCGTCGCCGGGGACTGCCTCTGCACTTCCGGATAGCGAACCAGTGACTGTAACTGCGCTTCGACACCACAGGTAAAAGCGTGCTGCTGCCATCAATGTCTGTTATGTGTGACATACCGTGTTCTCAGAATGAGATTGTCACTCTGCATCGGAGTGTGCGCTGATATGAAACTTCCTGGCAGATTAAAACTGTGTGCCGGACCGAGACTCGAACTCGGGACCTTTGCCTTTCGCGGGCAAGTGCTCTCAAGTCTCGGACCGCCACACAGTTTTAATCTGCCAAAAAGTTTCATATCAGCGCGCACTCCGCTGCAGAGTGAAAATGTCAATCTGGAAACACCACCTAAGCTGTGACTAAGCCATGTCTCCGCAATATCCTTTCTTACAGGAGTGCTTGTCCTGCATGGTTCGCAGGAGAGCTTCTGTAAAGTTTGGAAGGTAGGAGACGAGGTACTGGCGGAAGTAAAGCTGTGAGGACGGGGCGTGAGTCATGCTTGGGTAGCTCAGTTGGTAGGGTACTTGCCCGCAAAAGCCAAAGGTCCCGATTTCGAGTCTCGGTCCGGCACACAGTTTTAACCTGACAGGAAGTTTCATAGCTGCGATCTGTAGGTGCCCACGTGAAACAGCTTGCTCATGTTTCTGCAAGTTGATTTCCCTCCTTCATACCTCCTCTGTGGTACCACAGATGACGTGTCACTGATCTCATATGTACCAAGATTACAGTACTCGCGAGGTGCCTATTTGCTTCCACAGCCCTGAGTGGAATGCATAATTCTATTGAGCGTTCACCAACCTGCAGTCTTCTATAGTCGTTGTCCCCAGCGCAGAAAACAGCACGTAGGTCGTGAATCGGTCATTTTGAGGCTGTAACTCTTAGCGAGGAATTGATATTATGTAATAATTAAATTTCCAAATAGTTTGTTTACATTGGATGCCACTCGCTTTTCCTTGGCAGAACACGATAAACTGCACAATTATATTCCACTTCAGTTACAAGTAATTTTCATTCTTCAACAAAATAATTAACTGCGTACTTCCTTAATTAGTATGGTACTGTTCTCAAGTATATGTCCAAATAACCAGAGTTGGCTAATGAAGTCTTCACACCGACTGCGGCAGACAACATGTCTGTTCTCCGAGGCTACCCAGCAGGCTCTATTCACAAACTAGACACTGCAAATTAAACGTTAACTGATACCGCCGCGGACAGCATGTCCGTCCTCCGAGACTGCCGAACCAACTGTGATCTTACAGTCGAACCACTTCGCCCGCCATCCAAGTTAGGCGGTATCCGAAGATCACCGAAGTGCTTCGTCTGCCTTTTCGTTAAGCAGTTGTTTATTATTCTACTCTCTACTAATACCTGTGATATAATAGAATGATAGCACACTACTGACAGATGCGTTAATTTGAAACACAAGTAAATACGCTGTTTAGTATGTCTGCTGTTAATAACAGAAGATTATCATTCCGGCGCGCAACGACCGAATGCAGCAGCCAATCGCGGAGAAGGGCCACAATTTAAGCGCTCTTTCTCACGATCCGCTTACAGAACAAACCATGTGTCATCGGTACCTCAACACCACATTAGGCCACCTTGCCTTCTCAATTGCCGTAAGAAGAGCTTCTAGTATCTGAATATGATGCTGCAAAGGCAGAAATATTATATGTGACATAGTTCTCCAAGTAAGTTATATCTTCCTTACGATGGCTCTGATCCGATGAAAAGAACACAGTTTTATTACAAAGTGACTTCAGTACTGAAGTGCTCGTCCCGTTACCTCACTTCAGAATATCTTCCCACTGCTGTTGCTCCTGCATCTAAGCCTATATCCACACCCTGCAGACGATCGTGCACTCCATGCGAGAGAATATTTTCCAGAGTATCACGTATTAGAGTTTCATCCTGTTCCATTCATGCATTGAGTGCTAGAAAAATGACCTGTGTGCGCATAGTACTTCACCTAATCTCAATATAACATAATGAAAATGAAAGCTACAAAACTAGCTGCAATAAGGCCTGTTTCAGCTTCATTACCATTATCAAGTGAACTTAAAAAATAACATTGATGTAATTTTTTTTGTAAGCATGTGGAGCCGCGGTAAAGATCTGTCAAAATACTGAATTGTCAAGACATTTGTCAAAATGTATTTTTTACGTTTTGGAACTACATAACGTAATATAACATGCCCGCGACTTACGTATGGTTACTCTTACCAATTTTAACGGCCTTGCCGCAGTGGTAACACCGGTGCCCGTCAGACAACCGAAGTTCAGCGCTGTTGGTCTGGGCTAGCACTTGGATGGGTGACCATCTGGTCTGCCGAGGGCTGTTGGCAAGCGGGGTGCACTCAGCCCTTGTGAGCCAAATTGAGGAGCTACTTGACAGAGAAGTAGCGGCTCCGGTCTCAGAAACTAACATACGGCCGGGAGAGCGGTGTGCTGACCACCTGCCCATCCATATCCGCATCCAGTGACGCCTATGGGCTGAGGATGATATGGCGGCCGGTCGGTATCGTTGGGCCTTCATAGCCTTCTCGGGGGGAGTCTAGTCTACACTTACCAATGTTATTTTTCCCGTTCATTTGATAAAGGCAATTATGCCGAAACACGCCAGTCGTGCAATATATTAACTACACTCCTGAAAATTGAAATAAGAACACCGTGAATTCATTGTCCCAGGAAGGGGAAACTTTATTGACATATTCCTGGGGTCAGATACATCACATGATCACACTGACAGAACCACAGGCACATAGACACAGGCAACAGAGCATGCACAATGTCGGCACTAGTACAGTGTATATCCACCTTTCGCAGCAATGCAGGCTGCTATTCTCCCATGGAGACGATCGTAGAGATGCTGGATGTAGTCCTGTGGAACGGCTTGCCATGCCATTACCACCTGGCGCCTCAGTTGGACCAGTGTTCGTGCTGGACGTGCAGACCGCATGAGACGACGCTTCATCCAGTCCCAAACATGCTCAATGGGGGACAGATCTGGAGATCTTGCAGGCCAGGGTAGTTGACTTACACCTTCTAGAGCACGTTGGGTGGCGCAGGATACATGCGGACGTGCATTGTCCTGTTGGAGCAGCAAGTTCCCTTGCCGGTCTAGGAATGGTAGAACGATGGGTTCGATGACGGTTTGGATGTACCGTGCACTATTCAGTGTCCCCTCGACGATCACCAGAGGTGTACGGCCAGTGTAGGAGATCGCTCCCCACACCATGATGCTGGGTGTTGGCCCTGTGTGCCTCGGTCGTATGCAGTCCTGATTGTGGCGCTCACCTGCACGGCGCCAAACACGCATGCGACCATCATTGGCACCAAGGCAGAAGCGACTCTCATCGCTGAAGACGACACGTCTCCATTCGTCCCTCCATTCACGCCTGTCGCGACACCACTGGAGGCGGGCTGCACGATGTTGGGGCGTGAGCGGAAGACGGCCTAACGGTGTGCGGGACCGTAGCCCAGCTTCATGGAGACGGTTGCGAATGGTCCTCGCCGATACCCCAGGAGCAACAGTGTCCCTAATTTGCTGGGAAGTGGCGGTGCAGTCCCCTACGGCACTGCGTAGGATCCTACGGTCTTGGCGTGCATCCGTGCGTCGCTGCGGTCCGGTCCCAGGTCGACGGGCACGTGCACCTTCCGCCGACCACTGGCGACAACATCGATGTACTGTGGAGACCTCACGCCCCACGTGTTGAGCAATTCGGCGGTACGTCCACCCGGCCTCCCGCATGCCCACTGTACGCCCTCGCTCAAAGTCCGTCAACTGCACATACGGTTCACGTGCACGCTGTCGCGGCATGCTACCAGTGTTAAAGACTGCGATGGAGCTCCGTATGCCACGGCAAACTGGCTGACACTGACGGCGGCGGTGCACAAATGCTGCGCAGCTAGCGCCATTCGACGGCCAACACCGCGGTTCCTGGTGTGTCCGCTGTGCCGTGCGTGTGATCATTGCTTGTACAGCCCTCTCGCAGTGTCCGGAGCAAGTATGGTGGGTCTGACACACCGGTGTCAATGTGTTCTTTTTTCCATTTCCAGGAGTGTATATTAATTTATTGCAGCTAGTTTTGGAGCTTTCATTTTCATTTTGCTGCGAGTCCAGCAGAAAGTAAAATAATATAATCTTGTCTTCTTGTTCCCTACAGGAGCAATAAGAGGTAGTATATCCCTTGATTTTCCTCTTAATATTGATTACGTCGTTGATAGTTGCAATGCCTGTGTTTATACAGTGTCTGTATCTTCACAGTAGAACGCCCATCAGATTGCTACTACGTCTGAAGGAGCAGACGCTGTCACTGACAATGACAGCTGTTGTAAACATTAGACAGCTGTGGTAAACATTAGACTTGCATTCTGCGACTGTGCACTGACGTCAGCTGACAGAGCGGACTCGAAACCGTATTTCGCGCTAATCACGAGCGGTCGCCTCAACCTCTTCAGCTATTCGAGCACGCCTACAGGACAGATCTAAACATCTATACGTCACGTAGCCAGAACCCTTAAGCCACACAATTCATGATTCCTGCACAGGGAGATAAACATTATACAACCAAATTACCCCCATTGAGGCACTGTAACATTCAGTGATATCTCCATGTCTCGTCGGACCAAAATGACGAGCGGGAATCACGAATTGTGCGATCATAAAGGTTGTTACGTTATATATCTGTATGGAAGAGGATCGGTCCTGGAGGCTGCTCGGATAGCCAGAGTTGTTGAGACGACCGCTCACTGTAAGCAGGAAATCCGGGTTGGGGTCAAATTTTCATGTGTCACAAACAGTGCACAGTCGCAGAATGCGAATCTATTTCTCAGTACTGTTTCCTGAAACAGTGTAACTAGGTTTGCATGGGATAATTAACAGTCTATTTTCAAGCGTCTGCTAGGTTTAGGTTATTATGGCCCAAACAAATCAGTGACCATTCGTTCTCACCTTTTTTGCTTACGTTCAGTGACCTGTGTCAGTCCTATTTGGTATGGATTCCACACATTTGACCAATATTAGAGGATGGTGTAGCACGAGTGTTTTGCAAGCAATGTCCCTTGTGAACTAACTGCTCGTGCTTTATTGCGACTGCGCATATGTGATCATTCTATCTGATGGCTCTACTAATTGTTATACCAGATATTTGTACTAGTTGTGTTTCCTGTTGTCACTCGCTGATGCTGTAGCCACAGCATACTATAACTGTAACTTTTGCTTGTGCACAGTATTACATATCTGAACATTCAATTTTTGCATCAATTTGAAATATTATCAAGCTCTGACCGAATGCTTCTGAATGAAAGCTTCTCTCAGACAGGACTTCTTTAAAGAAAAATGCGTCATCTGCAAAAATTCTGTCGTTACTATTGCTACTGTTTACTAGGTCATTAATGTACCACAATAACAGTAATGGTCCCAATTCATGTGCCACATGCATTCCTGAAGTTACTTCTACATCTGTCGACAACTACGTCCTCATTAACAATAAATCCTCAATCCAGTCGCAGTTTCAGTGTAGTACTGCATTTGATCGTATTTATCGTTAATAAGTGTTGGTATGACACTGACAAGGAACCCGTTGAGCGCAAGGTTGCAAGTTCAGTCTTCAATAAGGCACATTTGAAAGTGTTTTGTTGACAATTATGACAGGACAAATATTAGCTGTTGATGACTTGCCTTGTGCATCAGGAGGGCGAGAGAAAAAGAGAGTATGGAGGCGCAGAGATCAACCTTCTATGGGATGAATGTATTATACTTTACCAAGATGAACATCGTCAACATTCAAAAAATGTTCAAAACAATCCATTGGCTTGCACCATAAACACCGAATGGAAACTGGCGCCCCACAGTGATCACAAATGTTCGCTCCATCAAGATCGAATATAAACTGCTTTGGTGTTACATACCGTGAGACGTTCAGCTAAGTACCCACCTTTAAAAAATGCATATCGAATCATATTGGCGTAACGGATTGATGAGAACTGATGGAATGTGATGGCATGCAACCGAATGTGAAACTGTGTGTCGTCGAGCTTACGGTGAAACTGGCTGTCCTGTAATGTGTAGCTGCAGATAGTGCGATAGTATGCTTTATAGCCACGGAAAAAACAAACATCCAGAAGTTGAATTTGTCCAGTGGTTCCAGGTGGTATGAATTGCAATGTCACACACTTTTCAGAAGGGAGAGTTTATTCTAAGGGAGTATAACTTGTATACATAGACCAGGAGTCAATCAAAAAAAGTTATTTAAGTAGCTATTGGCCAAAAGCAGTGCTCACACCACAGTTGTAGTACTCTTTCGTCCATTTTTCCACTCTTGTTTCTTGTGACGTAAATATTCCCTGCTGCCTTCGCAAGGTGACGCACACGAGAAATAATGGTAGGGGGCAGAGCATTCGGTACCTCCACTCCCGCCACCTGTTGCCATTAGCAGCCATTCTTGTGGTTGCATAGTAGACAATAGGTGGGGCGTCGAATGCCGTAAACGCCATTAGCCCCTCTGCGACCTCGCGCTGAAGAAGCTCCTTGAGACTTAAATAGCTGTCTGAGGTCAAGAAATACTGCATCCTCCTCACGGCGTTCACCCATGCCTTTGCAAGACGTTACGTGAGCAACCGAGAGTGCCGCGAGGGATTAGCCGAGCGGTTTAAGGTGCTGCAGTCATGGACTGTGCGGCTGGTCCGGCGGAGGTTCGAGTCCTCCCTTGGACATGGGCGTGTGTGTTTGTCCTTAGGATAATTTAGGTTAAGTAGTGTGTAAGCTTAGGGACTTATGACCTTAGCAGTTAAGTCCCATAAGATTTCACACACATTTGAACACTTCAACAAACCGCGAGTTGCGTTTCGCATGACTGCTGTTTTTGAAATCCATGCTGTCTGACGTGGAGAAGACTTTTATGGTCAAGGTATTTCTTTACGTTTGAACACATAGTAAGACAATAACATATTCTGATCTCAAAATAAAATTAGCTTTATTAGGTGTTTGAGGGTTAAATCTAAATGAGCGCCACTTACTTCTCATTGCAATAACAAACGTACTTCAGAACTCTTGCATCCAGGATGGAGAAAAACGGAGCTTCTACTTGGATATCAACACGGTGATATCAAAGTCCTCGTTTCCTTCCGCAATAGCCAACGTTAGGCGACATGAACATGGTCTATTCAAGTGACGACATTCTGCTCATCAGTTTATGATATAGCGCAAACTTACAGCTTCATCTTCGTCACGGTTCTTGAAACTGCCCCAACCCAGTGCATTCACAAACGTCTAGTCTGGCCTCCATCTCAAATATTCCGCAGACGGTCAACTTGGGAACCTCGCGAACCTCTATTGTTTACCATTGAAGGAACATCGTTCAGCTATATCTGTCTCCCTAAATCCAGAAAAACTACAAACATGTACACTTCAAATCAATTAAGTCCGCCTTAGAACTTCCATTCTGATACAATGTGCCTCTTTTCTCACAGACAACCGCGCTTAGCTGCATACCTTCCATCCAGCCACAGGAATGCAATAAGCATCACCTCTTCCCCTCTCCTCTACTTATTTTAAGTGTCTGATATGCCCTATCGACTTGCCTCCATTTACCTGCTACGTTGCACCGACGACGCTGCTTTCCTTTTCCACCACTGAACCCTTCAAGCTACCCAAAGGTCTTTCCAGACTCACTTCAATGCATCCCCTGCTATAAGTATCACTTTAATCAGTTCTGTGAAAGCCCAGATTTAATCATAGAACGCACTGTTCAGCATTGCCGCCTCATCATCCAAACCAATCCATCCAATTTACTAATGAACCGAAATATCTTTGATTAACTGTGAACAAAAATCTAACCTGTCAGTCCCCTCTGTTAGCTTTCCAACAACAAGCCCAGAGCAGACTAAAAATATTAGCAGTATACAGGGATCTCATATTTCCACAATTCTCTACATCTACAAAAGCCGTATTGCACCCATCCTTATTTTACCGATATACCTTCAGCCTCCACAGCCCCTAAAATTTACCATTTCACATGTTCTTACAGGTTTCTCCGCAATTCGTGACAGTGAACCAGACATGTATTGGAAGAATTGGTTTTAAACCACCGTCATATAATCCATATTCTGGTTTTCCGACGTTTCCCTGTTTACTGCGGAAAGTCCTTAAAAAGATCACAGAGGTTTTGGAAACTGCATCATAGTTTAAAACGATGCGGCGCACCGGCAATCAGTTCCGAAAACTTGCGTCACCAACTGAGCTATCTAGAGAATACTCAAAACAAAACATTAGAACTTCACTTCCACCAGTATCTTTTTGTTATTTCTCGAACGTTAGAGAATCTCTGTTGAATGCCTTGCTGGACCAACATTCTTTGAAGAAAATCTGTCGTTGAAAGTATACAGCTTTAATCGGTTAGAAAGTTACAAAACAGCGTGCCAGTGTGATGTGTAACATTCTGGAGATCAGAGACACTTCTTCCCATTTTGTCCATTTTTGCATGGTATGAGTCCATGTTGCAACACTACTGTCACTTCGGTTGGTTGATTCATCAGCAAGGTCCAGAAACTCTCTGACCAAAATGGTCCTGAAACAGAGGATGACAGACTAAAGGCAGAAATGCTAAATGTCTTTCTCCGACGCTGTTTCACAGAGGAAGACTGCATTGTAGTTCCTTCTCTAGATTGTCACACAGATGACAAAATGGTAGATATCGAAATAGATGACAGAGGGATAGAAAAACAATTAAAATCGCTCAAAAGAGGAAAGACCGCTGGACCTGATGGCATACCAGTTCGATTTTACACAGAGTACGCGAAGGAACTTGCCCCCCTTCTTGCAACGGTGGACCGTAGGTCTCTAGAAGAGCGTAGCGTTTCAGAGGATTGGAAAAGGGCACAGGTCATCCACGTAATCAAGAAGGGACGTCTAACAGATGTGCAGAACTATAGACCTATATCTCTAACGTCGATCAGTTGTAGAATTTTGGAACACGTATTATGTTCGAGTATATTGACTTTTCTGAAGACTAGAAATCTACTCTGCAGGAATCAGCTAGGGTTTCGAAAAAGACGATCGTGTGAAACCCAGCTCGCGCTATTCATCCACGAGACTCAGAGGGCCATAGACACGGGTTCCCAGGTAGATACCGTGTTTCTTGATACAGTTCCCCACAGTCGTTTAATGAACAAAGTAAGAGCAGATGGACTGTCAGACCAATTGTGTGACATTGGATTGAAGAGTTCCTGGATAACAGAACGCAGCATGCCATTCTCAATGGAGAGAAGTCTTCCGAAGTAAGAGTGATTTCAGTTGTGCCGCAGGGGAGTGTCGTAGGACCGTTGCTATTCACAATATATATAAATGACCTTGTGGATAACACCAGAAGTTCACTGAGGCATTTTGCTCATGATGCTGTAGTATATCTAAAGGTTATAACAATGGATAATTGTACTGAAATGCAGGAGGATCTGCAACGAATTGACGCATGGTGCTGGGAATTGCAATTGAATCTCAATGTAGACAAGTGTAATGTGCCGCGAATACATAGAAAGAAAGAGCCTTTATCATTTAGCTACAATATAGCACGTCAGCAATTGTAACCAGTTAATTCCATAAATTATCTGCGAGCAGGCATTAGGAGTGATCTAAAATGGAATGACCTTATAAATTTAATCGTCGGTAAAGCAGATGCCAGACTGAGATTCATTGGAAGAATCCTAAGGAAATGCAGTCCGAAAACAAAGGAAGTAGGTTACAGTATACTTGTTCGTCCACTGCTTGAATACAGCTCTCCGGTGTGGAATCCGTACCATGATAGGGTTGCTAGATCCAGCGGAGAGCAGCGCACTTCGTTATAGGATCATTTAATAATCGCGAAAGCGTTACGGAGATGATACATAAACTCCAGTGGAAGACTCTGCAAAAGAGACGATCAGTAGCTCTTCTCCGAAGAGTCAAGCAGTATATTGGTCCCTCCTACATATATCTCGCGAAGAGACCATGAGGATAAAATCAGAGACATGGGAGCGCACACAAAGGCATAAAGACAATCTTTCTTTCCACGAACAATAAGAGACTGGAATACAAGGGAGAACCGATAGAGGTCCTCAAGGTACCCTCCGCCACACACTGTCAGGTGGCTTACGGAGTATAGATATAGAGGTAGACGTAGACGGTCGAATGTTCATGTGTTACTGTCATGAGCATCTGCAGAAAGAGGTAGAAGGACAGTGAAACTACCACGAGCCGCTAAATGGTTGGGCGTCCACGACACTTCACAGAACGTCGGTTTCGGAGGCTGGTCGGCTCTGTAAAGTAGGACAGACGGTGATCTGTAGCATCTCTGCTGAAAGGCCAAAACTCTCTTGCACGCACAAGTGTTTCGGAGCACACCATTCACCGTACTGTGTTGAACATGGAGCTCTGCAGCAGACCACCCCAACGTGTTCACATGTTGATCAACAACATCGTCGATTACAACCATAGTGGGCTCTCAGGGGTTCAGCACTTATAGGCTGGGTGCAGGCTTGGCGACCCCGGGATTTCTGAGCTGAGGACTGGACGCGTTTCCAGTTCCCAGTCACTGTAAGCTCTGGTCATGCTTCATCGACCACTACATGGCGCGGCAGTGGAACATTTATATGTCACAGGGAATGAGTGTCTTGGCTTGACCGCCCAGATCACGAGGATGGTAAAAACCTCTATAAAAGGCACCTCAGTCTCAAGGTGTGCTGCACGTTGACGAGGTGTATGGTTGTTGAGGTGGAACAGTCGGTAGTGGGCAACCTCTGGGGAGCCTGCCACACCTCAGTTGTATAAGACTTACCAAGGCACACAGCGCTCTGTATAGGTGGACTTTTAATTCCATAGCTCCTCGGACCGAGATGAATCCTTCAAAGTTTTCTCTTCCCCCTCTCAGCAGAATGGGAGGGCACAGGTAGGTATTAACACGCAATCAAATCAGAGGGCTTGAGTAGCCAGTCTCCCGCACTCGGTGGTATTAAAGAATACTAGTGGGTTTAGTAACAATGCATGCTGCTGGCTAGAGTGCGTTTTTATTCGTTACAAGGGAAGACAGGTTTCAAAAAAGTATCACCTTTTACGTACAAAAGGGTTTAAAGGGTATTTTAGGTACGTTAAAATTAGATAAGCAGTTACAAACTGGGACACTGTTGGTGGAAACATCAAGTTCCCAACAAGTAACAAACTCATGGAAAGCCAAAATCCTTGATGAGACTGAGCTCCACGCCACATTAAACTACAGTAAATGTACTGCGACATTCACAGACCTGTTGGACATCCCGAAAGAAGATCTGAAAGTTGAATGGACCCAAGAAGGCATCGTAGATATGCTAAATATTATGAAGAGGGGTGGAAGGTGATGTGATCAAATCCGACTCGTTCATCCTCACTTTTAATAGCACAGAACTCCCGGAACATATTAAAAACACACGACGGATCCCCTATACTGAGGCCAAGAAGATTTATAAAACTATGCAGCCCCCGATGTTTGCTAGTTCCTTTGCTCCAGTTGTTAAACAGGCAGTACGGAAAAGTGATGGTGCTACGTAAACGGAGGTAGCTAGTTTTATCACTAGTACCTGCGTTTGTCAGTCCACTTGTGCTGCTGCAATTACCTCGCAGTCCACACTTTCTCCCAAAACATCGGAAAAGTCTGTGGTCGCTGACGTGGTGCTATCTGCTCTGAGGTTCAGTCTGGTCCTTAGCGCTACCACTACCACTGCCGCAGTTGTGGCTCTGATGCCTACCCTGGACAAAATATCAAAGGCCAAGCGCCCCCCATTGTCGGAGTTGGAAAGTAAATAGTCCGACGATGTCGATGTTATACTATCTGTCATCTCTGTTGAGTCTTCGGTAGAGCTAATGGAGATTGATGTCAGACTAGGGCAACCATCTCGCCCAAGACTGAGCCTCCGCCCATTATAGACTCCCCTCCCCTCCCCAGTGAAAGTGCAGCTCCCATCATAGATGGCTCCCATATTATAGTGGAACATTAATGTGTGGAGGAACTGAAAGTGTTAGTGCAGGAACGATCCCAGTCCTGTGTTTACAAGAAAGGCATTTTAAAGCCAGTCATTCCTGTGCTACGGGGCTTAACCCTAACCAAAAGGATGGTGTGACTGGGGACAGAGCCAAGGGATGGGTTGCTGTGTTTGTCAATGATGTGCATCCCTCCTCTGTTCTCCCCCTGACTACTGACTTGCAAGCAGTTGCTCTCGAGATTCGTAGGTGTTCGAGGATCAGTGTTTGCTCGCCGTATCTACCTCCACCAGATGCAGTAGACTCTGAGGCTCCCGTAGATCATGTGGAACAACTCCCCCAACCATTTATCGAACTGAGAGACTTCAATACCCATCATGTGTTGTGGGACTGGATCTATAGCTTCCTTGGAGTCGCGTTTTTGAGAACCTCATGACATCTCATAAGCATTGCATCCTCAACAAACATACTCACACTAATTTCCGCACTCCTATGGAATCATTTTTAGCTATCGACCTCCCTTACTGCTCTAGAACCCTTGCAGACTCTGTTCAATGGGAGGTCGTTGACGACCTTCATTCCAGTGACCACTCCTCACTCAGCATTCACTTACTAGATGGAGAACTACCTTAAGAGAAGCCATGCATATGGATGGTTAGCAGAGTTAACTGTCCAGCCAGCTGGGTGTGTTTAAACATCACAACAGCATCCAAGAATAGGTGGACCACATCACATGAGTGATCAGTCGTGCCACTGACTTATCTGCACAAAGTCCTCAGGTCATCTTAGGGGGGGGGGGGGGACATGTGCCTTGGTGGACAGATGAGTGCCATTCAACCATCTGGGAAAGGTGTACAATTCTTCGCAGATTTAAATGCCACCTTACAGGGGACAACCTCATAGCCTTTCGAGTCGCAAGAGCCAAGACTCGATGCATAATTAAGGGAGCAAGAAAAGGACATTGCAAGCGTTTCTGGGCTCTGTCAACCATTTCACTTACTCTATGAAAGTATGGGAGGCCATCAGGGGGATTTTTCAACGCAGCCATTTACCAATAGTAGCAGTGCTGAAATAGGGATGTCTCCAAACAGTGACAGGAGATATTGCTCAGACCCTGGCAGAGAGTTTTGCACAAGCTACTGAGAATTCACCAGGACCCAACATTTCGTCGCTACCATGAAATTGTAGAGAGGGGAAAATTGGACTTCAGATTCAACAGCTCTGAGACGTACAACTACGCTTTCTCCATGTGCAAGCTGGAATCGACCCTGTCTCAGAAACTCGTGATACTGCACCTAGTCATGACCAAATCCACAACAACTACATGCTTCCCATTTGGCAGCAGCGCTAAGGAAATCCTCCTCGAATGTTTTAATCGTATATGGCAGACAGGTGGTAACTTGCCCAACTCTTAGAGAGATACACTTTTGATATCTCTCCTCAGACGAGGGAAGGACTGCACATGTTCCAGTAGTTATCGGAGTATCGCCTTAACGAGCTTTATGGGGAAGTCCTAAACGGAATGATCAACCGTCGTCTGGTGTGGTTTTTAGAGACCAGGCAACTCCTTAGTCGCTCTTAGTATCAGTTCGGGACATTTCGGTCCACTGTCGGCAACCTGACCCTGCTAGAGGCTGCTGTTCAGCAGGTTTTCCTACGTAAACATCACTGTATCGACATATTCTTCGACATCAGTAAGTGTACGATACTACTTGGAGACCCTGTATTCTCGCACAACTGCATCACTGGGGATTTAGTGGCCACCTCCCCATCTTTCCTGTCTCAGCGGTTTTTTAGGACACGTGTTGGTAACTCACTGTTAGATCGTTCTGAGCAGGCTAATGGTGTCAGTGAGGGCAGTGTTTTAAGTGTTACCCTCCTTGCCATAGCCATATACAGTATCATGCCTACAGCAAGGAGCCCTGTTCCTTATTTGTGGACGATTTTGCTGTTTTCTGTTCCTCCTCCAGTGTTGGAACAGCATGCCACCAGTTGCAACTTACAGTGTGGAGGCTTGAGGAGTGGGCTACAAAGACGTGTTTTCCGTTTTCTGCAGATATGTGTGCTTGTGTTCATTTTAATCGTTCTCGCCGTATTTTTAATTTACCTATCTTGCGTATGAGAGACACCATCCTATATTTTAGAGACTCATTGAGGTTTCTGGGCCTCATTTTTTACTCCAAATTGTCGTGGTTGTCACACCTGAGAGAACTGAAATCCAGAATTCTGAAGGCACTGAATATCGTAATGCGCCTTAGCCATAGGTCTTTGGGAGCGGACAGGGCGCGTCTGCTCCAGTTTTCTGGGGCTTTCGTGGCTGGACTATGGTTGCGCGGTGTATGGATCAGCGAGGCCTTTTTATTTGAAGATCATTGACACTGTCCATGATGAGGGGATTCGGCTGGTCACGGGTGCTTCCAGGACTAACAGGTTTAGAGCCATACCCAGTCTCAGGGCTGAGGCTGCGGAACCGCCACTCACCATCCGGCGGTAGGTCCTCGTGGTTCTTCTGGCATGTAAGTTCCTCGTAGCTCCGACTTCACCTGCACATTATACTGTTGTTCGTATGCCTCTAGAACGCCTTTTCTCCAACTGTCCAAGAACCACAATGCCGTTTAGGATACCCCTGCAGCATGAACTGGAGTCACTCTGCGTGGAGCCAGTACAACCCCCAGTCAAGGGTTTTAACCATCTACCACTATGGTTACTGCAGAGGTCCATTTTAGTTTTGGATTTAATGCAATACAGGAGAGATTGCACTCTTACTTCTCCTTGTAATGGAATATTTTCTAACATTTTATATGACCTCCGTAACTGTGTAGCCGTTCTTACGGATGGGTCCAAGCAGAAAAAAACCTTTGGTTGCTCTGTCGTTTGCTCGTATCGTGTCCCCTAGGTCCGACTGCATCAAGAATTTACTGTCTTCTACTCAGAATTATATGCGATCTTGCGGCCACTGGATCAGATGAGACTTTCTTGAAGTGCAAAATTCCTTCTCTATTGCGATTCTCTGAGCGCCCTTCATTCTTTCCAACGTTTGTACCCAGCAGTAATCCAGAATACCCAGGGTGCCCTCCTTCAACTACAATGACTGTCGAAGGTGTCTTTCTGTTGGGTACCAGGGCACATGGGTATTGAGGGGAACGAAAAGCCAGATCTAGCAACCAAGGAGCCATGTAGTGATCCTCAGTTCTTTCAGTGTGCCGTCCCCCTGCATGCTATCACCTCGCTGTTGAGGAACAAAGTCATGTGTCGATGGGAAGCCAAGTAGCTGTAGGTGATCGACAATAAGCTCCATGTAGTGAAGCCCACAAACTGGCCATGGCGTACCTCCTTCCAGCCACGCCGACGAGACGAGGTCTTTCTTACTTGTCTTCGCATAGGCCACAGCCCTATGACGCATGGCTTCCTACTCCGGCGAGAGGCTTCCCCAATTTCCTGTGCATGTGGCGTACAGACAACTGTGCGTCACATTTTATTGGACTGTGTTTTATTTTCCGACGTGCGGCCCGCGGCAGTTTTGCCGACGGATCTGCCCTCTATTTTAAGTGAAGTTCAAACGAATGTGGTTCGAGTTTTAATGGCTCTGAGCACTATGGGACTCAATTGCTGTGGTCATTAGTCCCCTAGAACTTAGAACTACTTAAACATATCCAACCTAAGGACATCACACACATCCATGCCCGAGGCAGGATTCGAACCTGCGACCGTAGCAGTCGCACGGTTCCGGACTGCGCGCCTAGAACCGCGAGACCACCGCGGCCGGCTCGAGCTTTAATGTTTTGTGAATTGTCCAATATTTTTCCCAAGATTTTAGAGGAATGGTTTTAACGTATTTACAGGATGACTGGCTCACTCGTTTTTTTTTGTGTAAGTGGGCAGACAGTGACATTTCTATGTGCGTTTCTTTTAGCCCCTCTGTCGTTTTACTTGCTTTTCTTCATTGTATCAGCGCGTATGTTAACATTTCGCTGTTTTATCCACATTCATTTATTTTAATGTGTCTAAGGGCGCTGATAACCACGCCGTTGAGTGTCTGTAAGCTCCATACACACACACACACACACACACACACACACACACACACACACACACACACACACACACACATGCATACACACATACACACACACACACACACACACACACACACACACACACACACACACACGATTGCAGTGGGTGAATCATATTTTTGATACACAACCCGCTCCTCGTTTCCACAAACGCCGTCATCAAGGTGAACGGCGGCTCGAAACGTGCAGTACCCCGTGACGCAGGCTGGTGGAAGGAGTATTATGCCATAGGAAACATTCTCCTGCGCTTGCATGGCACCTGTGGTAGTAATCGAACATACGCTGACAGCTGTGAACCACCTGCCCTCCTTCGTGCTTGATGCCTTCCCAGACAGCGATGCTATCTTCCAGCAGTATAAACATACGCGTCTCGGAGCGAGAACCACGCTACAGAGGTTTGAGGAGCCTATCAGTGAACTCACGTTGATGTCTCAGAGACCAATTGCGCCTTTTGTAAATCCTATTGAACCCCTCTGGGTCGCTATAGGTGTCATTACCGCGCACGCAAATCAGCTTGAGTTATTTGCGTGAATTACATTACCTGTGCGTAGACACCTAATACCACATATCTCCACAAACCTACCAACAAACTGTCGGATCACTGACATCTTTCGTTTCAAAGACGAACAAACAAGCTATTAAGCAAGTGGTCATAATGTTTTGGTTTATTATACCGGTATCAGAGTCACGCTACGTTGCATAGCCACTGCAGCAACGCACTCAAACGGAACTTTTGGCTCGACCCTTACATAAGGCCACATACTCTCCGCTTTGCATGCCGTCATTTGTCATAAACTTGTTTACGTATTTCGAACTGTCCATGAGATATGAGGGATATTATGAACATTTAACTTTCATCTGTTGTTTGCACATGTGGTCGCAAGCGACTGCACTACGTACAATACATTTTCTCGAGATTGGAGATATAGATCTCACCTTAAATTCACAGAAAAATTCAGTGCGTTATCAACATTATTTATGCACAATGTTTGACCTCACATGCACCAAACACAAACTCAAAGCGACCCCTATGTCAAATATCACTTTGTCACCATTGACAAAATGACGGGCAGTTCACCATGAAGCTCACAAATGAGGCTATGAGATACGAGAGAACGAAATTTTTTTACCATATAGTTTCATTGAATCCGTCTAGGAAAGACTGCTCAGAAACTGGTGCGCAAACGCCTCTATTTCCACAGTGTAGCCGAAGTGACCAGAGAATGTTTCGCTTATAATGGAGTGCACAGCTCAATAGGCGACAGCAAGCAGAGGCGCCCACCCCTTCGAAACAAAGAGATGGACTCGCCCAGCGCTGAGAACGAAAATGCATTTCTGGGGACGGGCCTAATTCTTGGTTCAAATGGCTCTGAACACTATGGGACTTAAAATCAAGGTCATCAGTTCCCTAGACGTAGAACTACTTAAACCTAACTAACCTAAGGACATCACACACATCCATGCCCGAGGCAGGATTCAAACCTGCGACCGTAGCAGGTGCGCGGTTCCGGACTGAAGCGGCCTAGTTCTCTTGCACCAGATTCACATGATAGTCCAAAACATGGGTTATCCAGAATGAGATTTTCACTCTGCAGCGGAGTGTGCGCTGATATGAAACTTCCTGGCAGATTAAAACTGTGTGCCGGACCGAAACTCGAACTCGGGACCTTTGCCTTTCACGGGCAAGTGCTCTAGCAGCTGAGCTACACGAGCACGACGCACGCGCCGTCCTCACAGCTTTACTTCTGCTAGTACCTCGTCTCCTACCTTCCAAACGTTACAGAAGCTCTCCTGCGGAAGATTCGTATCAGCGCACACTCCGCTGCAGAGTGAAAATCTCATTCTGGAAACATCCCCCAGGCTGTGGCTAAGGCATGTCTCCGCAATATCCTTTTTTTCAGGAGTATTAGTTCTGCAGGGTTCGCAGGAGAGCTTCTGTAAAGTTTGGAAGGTAGGTGACGAGGTACTGGCGAAATTAAAGCTGTGAAGACGTGGCGTGAGTCGTGCTTGGGTAGCTCAGTCGGTAGAGCACTTGCCCGCGAAAGGCAAAGGTCCCGAGTTCGATTCTCGGTCCGGCACACAGTTTTAATGTGTCAGGAAATTTCATAGCTTATCCATCTCCTTGACGAACAGTGGGAATGCATTCCAAAAACGTGTCCTGGTATGTGACCAGCGCCAGATACTTCTACTACGTTTATCAGGTGGCAGCCAAATTACTGCAACGATCACAGCTGCCAAATCATAACGCTGACTTTTTTTCGATGAGACCTTACACATTTTTCTGTAGGATTGGAAACGGTTTCTGAAGTATACATCTCGATGCAGTGTACACACTGAGGTGGCAAAAGTCATGGGATGCCGCCTAACATCGGTCGGACCTCCTTTTGTTGACCATCAGCAGTTCGACGTGCCATAGACTCAACAAATCGCTTTAAGTACCCAGCGGAAATATTGTGCCATGCTAACTCTATACTGAAACTGTTGTCGATGCGGATTTTGTGCACTAACTTACCTCTCGACTATGTCCCATAAATGTTCGATGAGTGGCACAAAGGAATCGCACGAATTGTCCTGAATGTTCTTCAAACCAATCGTGAACCATTGTGGCCCGATGACATGGAGAATTGTCGGCCATAAACGTTCCATCGTTGTTTGGGAACATGAGGCCCATGAATGGCTACAAATGGGCTCCACGTAGCTAAACATAACCATTTACAGTCAATGATAATTTCTGTTAGACAGGAGGATGCAGTCCATTCCATATAAACACAGCCCACATGATTATGGAGCCACCAACAGGTTACACGCCTTGTTGATAGATTGGGTCCATGGCTTCGTGAGGTCTGCGCCATACTCGAAACCTACCATCAGCTCATACCAAATGAAATCGGGTCTCATCTGACCAGGTCACGGTTTTCCAAACTACTGGGGTCCAACCGACATGGTCACCAGCCCAGGAGAGCCGCTGCAGGCGATGTCGCGCTGTTAGCAAAGGCACTCGCATTGGTCGTCTGCTGCCACAGCCCATTAACGCCAGATTTCGTACACTGTCATAACGGAAACGTTCGTCGTATGCCTCACATTGATTTCTGCGGTTATTTCATGAAGTGTTGTTTATCTGACAGCAATTACAACTCTACGCAAACACTACTGCTCACGCTCGTTAAGTGAAGGCCGTCGGCAACTGTGTTGCCCGAGGTGAGAAATAATGCCAGAAATCTGCTATTCTCGGCACACTCTTGACACTGTGGATGTCGGAATATTGCATTGCCTAACGATTGCCGAAAAGAAATGTCCTATGCTTCCAGCTGAAACTTTCATTCCGCGTTGAAAGTTTGTTAATTCCCGTCATGCGCTCATAATCAAATCGTAAATTTTTTCACATGAATCATCTGAGTACGAATGACAGATCCACCAACGCACTGCCCGTTTATATCTTGTGTTCGTGATGCTACCGCCATCTGTATAAGAGCGTGTCGCTATCCCATGACTTTCGTCATCTCAGTATAAATACAGAGGTCTGACTGCAGTATAACAGCGCAGTCAAAATTAACGTTTAACGAATTTTACATCTACACTCCTGGAAATGGATAAAAGAACACATTGACACCGGTGTGTCAGACCCACCATACTTGATCCCGACACTGCGAGAGGGCTGTACAAGCAATGATCACACGCACGGCACAGCGGACACACCAGAAACCGCGGTGTTGGCCGTCGAATGGCGCAGCATTTGTGCACCGCCGCCGTCAGTGTCAGCCAGTTTGCCGTGGCATACGGAGCTCCATCGCAGTCTTTAACACTGGTAGCATGCCGCGACAGCGTCGACGTGAACCGTATGTGCAGTTGACGGACTTTGAGCGAGGGCGTATAGTGGGCATGCGGGTGGCCGGGTGGACGTACCGCCGAATTGCTCAACACGTGGGGCGTGAGGTCTCCACAGTACATCGATGTTGTCGCCAGTGGTCGGCGGAAGGTGCACGTGCCCGTCGACCTGGAACCGGACCGCAGCGACGCACGGATGCACGCCAAGACCGTAGGATCCTACGCAGTGCCGTAGGGGACCGCACCGCCACTTCCCAGCAAATTAGGGACACTGTTGCTCCTGGGGTATCGGCGAGGACCATTCGCAACCGTCTCCATGAAGCTGGGCTACGGTCCCGCACACCATTAGGCCGTCTTCCGCTCACGCCCCAACATCGTGCAGCCCGCCTCCAGTGGTGTCGCGACAGGCGTGAATGAAGGGACGAATGGAGCCGTGTCGTCTTCAGCGATGAGAGTCGCTTCTGCCTTGATGCCAATGATGGTCGTATGCGTGTTTGGCGCCGTGCAAATGAGCGCCACAATCAGGACTGCATACGACTGAGGCACACAGGGCCAACACCCGGCATCATGGTGTGGGGAGCGATCTCCTACACTGGCCGTACACCTCTGGTGATCGTCGAGGGGACACTGAATAGTGCACGGTACATCCAAACCGTCATCGAACCCATCGTTCTACCATTCCTAGACCGGCAAGGGAACTTGCTGTTCCAACAGGACAATGCACGTCCGCATGTATCCCGTGCCACCCAACGTGCTCTAGAAGGTGTAAGTCAACTACCCTGGCCAGCAAGATCTCCGGATCTGTCCCACATTGAGCATGTTTGGGACTGGATGAAGCGTCGTCTCACGCGGTCTGCACGTCCAGCACGAACGCTGGTCCAACTGAGGCGCCAGGTGGAAATGGCATGGCAAGCCGTTCCACAGGACTACATCCAGCATCTCTACGATCGTCTCCATGGGAGAATAGCAGCCTGCATTGCTGCGAAAGGTGGATATACACTGTACTAGTGCCGACATTGTGCATGCTCTGTTGCCTGTGTATATGTGCCTGTGGTTCTGTCAGTGTGATCATGTGATGTATCTGACCCCAGGAATGTGTCAATAAAGTTTCCCCTTCCTGGGACAATGAGTTCACGGTGTTCTTATTTCAATTTCCAGGAGTGTATATTCCTAAACAACTGCCGCACGGGGTAGTCGTGCAGTCTAGCCTTAAGGGCGCCTTGCCACGGTTCGCGCGGCTCCCCCCGTCGTAGGTTCGAGTCCTCCATCGGGCATGGGTGTGTGTAAGTTAGTTTACGTTAGATTAAGTAGTGTGTAAGCCTAGGGACCGATGACCTCAGCGGTTTGGTCACATATTAACTTATCATAAATTTCCAAAAAACTAAACAACTAACCCTGTTCACGGTACACGGTACCAGTAGCAGGATGCCTATCTAACGGCTCCTAGGCGCAACAAGAGTTTGTTTTTCAGTTTTTCATGTAATTATTGAGCGAACTGAAAATTTAAATGGTGTCGTATTGTACTCATTACGGTGTACAGCTCATATTAAATGTTTAACGCAGTAAGACAAGAATTACAGTTACAAGCTGAGTATACCCAAACTTTATTTATCGCGTATTTGAGAATGAAAGCATTTTACGACTTCCAAAAACCTTTTCTCAACTTCTCAAACCTTTACGAAACGCTTTCACACTGACACAACCTGCAAAATGATGAAAGGAGAAAAGTTTGCAGTAAAATTTCATTATCGGGTCTGAAGTTTTAATTTATTACCTCTTTAATACAAACTCCATTCGTTAAATATTTTGGAAACAGCTTCCTCTATACACCACTGAATGTATCTAAAACTCATATCATCGTACGACACATAGTTCAGAAGGTAATTCCGACCTCATAAACATTGAGATGCGTGAAAAACTAGCTTTTCTTCAAAAAAAGGAGCGCATATTATCCCGTCTACACTCATCCAGTGTTTGAGAATGAGAACACGTAGCGACTTAAAATAAACTATAAACATAATACAAACCACTGATAAAATTTTCTATCATAAATATGTGACGTCAAATATTTAACGAATCAACTCATTTGTAACCAGAGGTTTGAAGCTGTTTTGTACATGGAAGTACGATTCTTTAATTAATCCTGTATTTACTGGTTTGTCGATGGATTAACATCATCGTGCCCTTCTGTGGCTCAAGCCATTGGACAGTGCATGGCAAAAGATACTTCATACAAAAGTAACCGATTGTCTGTATTATTCCACACACGTAATGACCGACAGAAAAAATTACTGTCCATATGTCTCTGTAAGCGGCGTAATATCTCTTATGGTCCAGACCCTACGCAAGGTACGCAACATAGCCAGAAATGGGTGCAGTAGCATTATGTGGGGAGGCGAGGTGACTGGCTCTGGTTTTGGGTTTCTTCAGTCTGTTGGTTGGTAGCTGTTCTCGCAAACGTTCGTAAACAATCCGCCTTGCTGCTCACTGAGCAAGGGCCAGCGGAAGACATGGAGAGAAGCAGAAAGTAGTGAAAACCTGATAACCACTGATCTACTTTCCGGAAGCTGATGACAGCTACTATACAGAAAGATATCTTCTCAGGACCGTCGACAGAAACAGAGCTAAGATCTGTGTTAGGCTAACTAAAAGTTTGCTATTTAGTTAACAAGATCTCCTTTATTATTAATAAATGCGTATTGCTTCAAAATGTTCCAAGCACTCACGAGCTATTAACAAAATTTAGCTAACATCATTTCATATTCTGTGGAGGTTCCTTAGTTCATCACGCCGAATCGAAAGCAGTGGGCAGGTTTAGTAGAGGTTTCCTCGTCATTAAACTCGATATTTTGCTCTCTTAAAGTTACACTTGTTACGCAGAATGTCATGCAGGAATCATACACTAGTTCCCTAGCATCTGGAAGGCAGGCAATTGAAATCACACTACATTTCCATAACGGTGTGTTACTCACGAAACGTCGGTTAAGAAGTTCTTCGCTCTGCGATAAAACAGTTCTTGACGCGATACCACTGTGTTATCTCCGATAGTAATTTTTTTAAAAGCCCATTCACGATGAGACGGTTTACTCCTACCGCCTTCACCGAAGGCGCTGAATCTTCCCTCACAGCCTGACTGTCGGGTTTCTATGGCGGAGAAGAGATGATGATGATGATGTTTGTGGGGCGCTTAACATCGTGGTTATCAGCGTCTGTACAAATTCCCAGTCTTTCTATTTCCTGTCTCACCACTTTGAGAAGATGATGAGGACAATACAAACACTCACTCCTCGGGCGGAGAAAATCCTCAACCTGGTGGGGAATCAAACGCGGGACCCCATGATCCAGAGGCAGCAATGCCAACCAGTAGACCACGAGCTGCGGACGTTGAGACTGGGAGCAGACACTGTCATGACCGTCCTAAAGACATACACTATCTGATCTAAAGTAGCCAGGCATACGTGCACTACGTGATCGAAAGTATCCAGAGACCTGGCTGAAAATGACTTGCAAGTTGGTGGCGCCCTCCATCGGTAACGCTGGAATTCAGTATGATGTTCGCCCACCCTTAGCCTTGATGACAGCTTCCTCTCTCGCAGACATACGGTCAATCAGTTGCTGGAAGGTTTCTTGGGGAATGACAGCCCATTCTTCACGGAATGCTGCGCTGAGGAGAGGTATCGATGTCGGTCGGTGAGGTCTGGCACGAAGTCGGCGTTCAAAACGTCCCAAAAGTCTTCTATAGAATTCAAGGCAGCACTCTGTGCAGGGCACTCCATTACGGGGATGTTATTGTTGTGTAACCAGTGCATTATTAACAGGTGCTCGATTGTGTTGAAAGATGCAATCGCCATCCCCGAATTTCTCTTCAACAGTGGGAAGGTGATTAAAACATCAATATAGATCTGTGCAGTGACAGTGCCACAGAAAACAATAAGGGGTGCAAGCCCCACCATGAAAAACACGACCACACCATAACACCACCACCTCCGAATTTTACTCTTGGCACTACACGCGCTGGCAGATGACGTTCACTAAGCATTCGCCATACCAACATATATACTGCCCTATGATCGCCACATTGTGTATCTTGATTCGTCACTCCAGACAAAGTTTTTCCACTGTTCAATCGTCCAATGTTTACGCTCCTAACACCAAGCGAAGCGTCGTTTGCCATTTACCAGTGTGATGTGTGGCTTATGAGCAGCCGCTGGGCAATGAAATCTAAGTACTCTCACCTCCCATCTAACTGTGAAAGTACTTGCAGTTTGAAATTCCTATGTGATGGTCTGGATAGATGTTGCCTATTATACATTACGACCCTCTTCAACGGTCGGCGATCTCTGTCAGTCAACAGACGAGGTCGGCTTGTACGCTTTTGTACTGTACGTGTCCCTTCACGTTTCCACTTCACTGTCACATCGGAAACAGTGCACCTAGGGATGTTTAGTAATGTAGAAACCTCGCGTATAACACAAGTGACACCCAATCACCTGATCAGGTTCGAAGTCCGTCAGTTCCGCGGAGCGCCCCATTCTGCTTTATCACCATGTCTAATGACTACTGAGGTCGCTGATAGGGAGAACCTGGCAGTAGGTGGCAGCACAGTGCACCTAATATGAAAAAAGTATGTTTTTTGGGGTGTCCGGGTACTTTTGATCACATAGTGTAAGTAATAATGAATTGATGGCTAGATGTCAGGACAGGCGGCTCTACCAATTTAAAAGCAGGTGGGGAGTACCGTGGAGTCAGTAGAGAAGCAGTAACAGCAGTGCTGCAGGGGTCAGGGACTGGATTACATTGCCGCCCACTCCCAGATGCCCGTGCCCTGTAGAAAATGCGCCGAACCCCACGACACCAAGACTTGCACAATAAAACACATGGACTCGCAGATGAGGTGAGCGCTGTGTGGGAAAAACCACACGGCCGGGTACCAAGTCTGCGACGTCCACAGACAACACACACAGAGGTCAAAGGATGCGAAGGCCGCCCCCCACACACGAAAACAACACACTGCCACCCCATCAAACCACACAGAGAGACAAAACAGGACAACACACACAGATGGGTAAAACCAAGGCCTGACCCTCCAAGGGCAACATATGCAGAAGTGGTCTCTCCACCAAAGTGCCACGAAAACGTCGCGAAATCGACGCAAGCCCTGTCACCACAACACCAGACACATACGCAAGAACAACACTGGGAGAAACACAACAATGGCCAGGCCCACCAAGACAGAGGAAGCTCTAGGGGACCTCACACTCACTCCACCCCCTCGGATCAAATGTTAGGCATTATGGTCCAGACCATGAATCTCGTCATGGAAATGATGAAGGAATTCAGGAAGTCCCAGAAGCAGAACACTCAGATCCTCGTTGCCCTTCAGGCAACAGTCCAGCAATCGCTCCCCTCTGCGACTTCCTCAGTAGTTACAAAACCCCATCATGGATAGACGACCAAATATCCAAGGCCTGACAATGTCAGTCTTTAACGCAGATGGCATTGTTAATCGAGAGGTATAGTTCAGAGCGCTCATGAAGGAGTTCTCCATCGACACATGCATGATGGGGGAAACCCACCTAAAACTGAGAATAAAAGCGACAGTTCCTAACTTTTTTAGCTACCGTAAATATAGGCCAACCCAAGGCGGAGGAGTGGCCATTTACATAAAAAGAGGGTCCCCCCCCCACCACCATGTATTCATACCAGCTACCAATAAAATCGAAGCAGTGGCCGTGCAATCTACCGACCCCCACAAGACGAGATAGACGAGGGAGACATAGCTGCTCTAGGGCAAATTGAAGGCAAACTCATAATAAGGGCTCGACATCTTAGACATAGCCCTCACTAGGAGGACCGTGGGGTTTGTGGCTGCAAGGACAATCAACAGAATGTCCTCTGATCCCAACCCAGTGATTCTAGAGGTCGATGTGGGAGAATGGGTAGCACTCACACGGTACCAGACGTCCTACAAACGCACATACTGGGAGCCATACCGGGAAACTGTCGCCTCTGATATCGCTCGCGCTCCGCCACCTATTCCCGAAACAGTTGAATAAGCGCTACAAGACCTAGCAGGAACCATCTTGCTGGCAGCGGAAGATGCCACTCCCCCACAAAGGGATGGCCCGCCCCAGCAAGTATAACTTCCAGAACATCTACTAGCCCAAATCCGTCACAAGAACAGAGTGGCAAAAGAGTGGAAAATCACCAGAAATCAGGCCACCAGGAAGCTGCTCAATCGTCTACAGAGAGAGCTGAAGGTAGCGCTCAGTGACCACAGAAACCAGCAATGGCAAAACCGCCGCACAGCCGTCAAAGTAGACGATCACACACTATGGCAGGCAACCAAACAATTTACCAAGAGTCGCCCTAGGCTGACGCCACTGCACGGTGAGAGGGGTCTGAGCAACAGCCATGCTGAAAAGGCCAACGCCCTCACCGATATCTTCGAGAAGCAGTTTCAAGCGACAGAACCCCAGGATGACGAACATGAAGAGGTAGTCCGTCGTCAGCTGGCTGTCTTCCTCAACGCTCAGGAGGAACCAGAGGACGAACCCCCACTTTTCACCCCTGAAGACGTGGCAAAAGTAATTAGGTTCCTCCCTACAAAAAAGGTGCCAGGACACGACAGTGTTACCAACCACCTAGTTAAAAACCTCCCGCCCTCGGCTATCGAACACCTCGCGAACGTCTTCAACGAGTCCCAGCATACTAGAAACACGTGGAAGTGGTCGCGATACACAAACCAGGGAAAGACCCTTTATTGCCGCAGCACTACAGGCCGATTAGCCTCTTGCCAACTCTCAGCAAGATCTATGAGCGCCTCCTGTCTACTCCCATACGAGACCACATCGCCAACGAGCGTCTTTTGCCAGATTTGCAATTCGGATTCTGACAAAAGCACTACGCCCCACAACAAATCATGAGACTAGTGGAAGCAGCCACAAAGGGCTTCAACCACAGAGGCTACTGCGGTATAGTGCTATTTGATGTAGCCAAAGCCTTCGACTCAGTGTGGATTAAAGGGCTACTATACAAGTTATAGACACAAGGGTTCTCACGAATAGAACCTTTTATGTCAAGGTAGAAACAGCCACCTCCACCAAAAGGTGAATTCGTGCTGGGGTGGTACAGGGATAGGTCCTGGGGCCCATTTTGTACAGTCTGTACACTGCGGACACTCCAACGGCCCCCCTGGTGCACACCGCACAGTACACTGAGGACACCCTCTTTTACACTCGTAATGCGAATAAGGACCTCGTCATTCGTAGGCTACAAAGGATTTTAGATAACACAGAAACCTGGGCCCGTCGGTAGCGCATCACCATCAATCCTGAAAAGACATAGGCTATGCTGATCACCCAGAGACTCGGGAGACGTGGACCACCTCAATGCTCCCAACGCTCCACCCTTCACGTGCACCTACATGGATCCCGACTCCCCTGGCACAGATCCGCCAAGTATTTGGACTCGCCAATTATCTGGACTCGAAACTAACGTGGAAACCCCATATAGACGAGATCCACAGGAAGGTCTGCGCCAGAATGTCCATCCTATACCCAGTCCTCAATACAACCAGCTCCCTTCCTTGCTCTGTAGGACTAAACGTCTATCAGGCCCTCATATGGTCAGTAACGGAGTATGTGTGCCCTGTCTGGGGATACGTGGCAAAGCAGCACCTGGACAGCCTCCAGAGGCTGCAGAACCGCACCTGCAGGAGGGCACTGCACCTACCCATAGGACTCCCCACAGACGACCTGCCGAAATCCCACTCCTCAAAGAAAGATTCCAGGATCGGGCAAGGGCTTTCTACGAGAGCTCTTCCAGATCTGGAAATAACCTCATCCACTCCTTAGGTCGGTATGACATGACCCGCGATAAGCACAAACACCACATGACGATATTGGAAGACTAAGTCGAAAATCCCAAAAATCTCCAAATCCTAACACCAATCCTTAATCCTTAAAATACCCAACGTCTCGCCAACCTCAGGCAAGTACTAGACACCACCAGAACTCCAACACAACACACCGACAGCCAAAACAGTCAGAGACAATCACACACTCACAACACACATTGTGGAGTAAAAGCCAGCAGGCTACAAACCCCTCTATACACTTCTCCAAGGAGGGGAAAGTAAAAGGTGAGAGAGAGAGAGAGAGTAACAGCAGAATAGATCGGTCAGGAGAGCTGAGTGACTTCTGACGTGGACCAGTGTCATAGGGCTCAGCCTGGTTGCACGTGTCCCTCACCGCCACGGCACACTGTCTGAGAGTGAGTTGCAGATTCATCAGGGACATTTGAAGCCTTCTAAGGCTGCCCAAGCTGCCTGTTTGTGATGCGATTGTGAAGTGGAAACGCGAACGAACAACCACAGCTCAACCGAGACCAGCAGACGTCATGTACTGACGAACAGGGACTGTCGAACGTTGCGGAGGACGGTTGTAAGAAATCGCATCAGATCAGCTGAAGGAATCACTCAAGATTTTTAAGGTGCCACCAGCAGTCCAGCTAGCACAATTATTGTGTGTCGGGAGCTGAAAAGAATGGCGTACAATGACCGAGCAGTAGCTCATAAGCTACAGGTTTCTGTAGCCACTGTTGAGCAACGCATGACGAGCTGTAAAGAGTGTCGACGTTGTACAGTGTGTGATAGGAAGCGAGTGATTTGGAGTGATGAATCACTCTATATCGTGTGGCAATCGGATGTAAGAGTTTGGCGAATGACAGGTGAACGTTACCTGCTACCATGTGTAGGGCCAACAGTGGAGTACGGAAGCGGTGGTTTAACGGTGTAAGGGTTTCGTAATTAGGGTGAGATCCGATTACTGCGCTTAAGAAAACGCTAGATTTGGCGCGATATGAACACATTTTACAGCATACTGCACTGCACACTTAGGAACATTTCGAAGACGATTATTATTTGTACCAGTATGAGAAGGAACCCTGTCACAAAGCATCAACTGTGAGGCAATGTTTTGTGGACAGTAACATCCTTGGAATGGCCTGACCTACCCATCGTCCCCACCGAAATCTCTAGGATGAGTTACAACGTCAACTTCGATCCAGACCACAGAGTATTGCATCACTATCTTTTCTGCCTTCGGCCCTTGAGGAAGAGTGGGCTACCGTTGCTCTACAACATTCGGACACCTCACTGAAAGTACCTCTAGCAGAGTTCAAGCTATCATAAAGGCGAACTGTGGATACATCCCATATTAATGTCCACCAACAGACGCATAGATACTTTTGATGAGATAATGTAACTCCGTGCGGACGGCACACGGAACAGTTCTCTGAAGCTCGGCGCAGTAACGGATCGTGACGGAGAAATTCACACACTTCTTTATTTAATCGCATGTAACTTTTACATGAGAAATTTTGTCAGACGAATTTTATTTCTGTTAGAGGGCTGTTTGCTAACGTATCTGGAAAAATTAGAAATTGTAAATTTGTGGTAAGACCTTATAGGACCAAACTGCTGAGGTCATCGGTCCCGAAGCTTACACACTAATTAATCTAACTTATTCTAAGGACCACACACACCCATGTCCGAGGGAGGACTCGAACCTCCGACAGAGGGAGCCGCACAGACCGTGACAACACACCCAAGACCGACCGGCTACCCCGAGCGGCGAAAAATTAGACTCCCTACATAAACAAATATTGCTAACATAAAATGGCAACTATGTTAAATAAAAGTCCTTCACACCCAGCACTGTATACTTAAAGTTCACTGTTGTACATAATATTAAAACTATGTATCCAAACGATCATTATGTGCACCCTCGTGTCGTAACAGATAAATCTATACGTCTCCATGTTCTTCTTGACATCTTGCCGATGTGACGTAGTGGCCGTGTTGTAGTAACGAATAAATGAAGTCAAACTAATCGTCAGATGATGTTAATTAGTTGTTACCTAAACATCTGAGAACGAGTACACAACTAGAAATCATTTCAATGACACGTTCGCTGATATCTGTGTTTGGTTAGGAACTATTTTATTGTTTCTTTTGCAAATAAGAAACCCAACATAATGAGTAATTAGCGAATAATATACAAAGCAAAAGGTCAAATGATACTTATTAAATACAGGAGGTATAGGAATTGTGTTAGGATTCTCTCTGTGCGTTGTATAATTTTATATTGTTTTAGTGTTTGTGCGCTACAAATCAGAATTGAGGGGACATAGTCAAATGAGCAACTTCATTCGTCCTGTCAGTTCCTCGCCACCTTACTCAAGTGGCTATTTTTCAAACACTGATTCACGAATTTCTTTCTAAATAAGTGCAAACAATTAAGAACAACAGTACAAATCTTTCAAGCTGAAACTAACCTTCTCGTCTAAATGTGCAGAACTGTTTGGCGCTTAATGAAGAATTGTGCAGCAATTTATTCACAGCAAAAACGAAGCACCACGAAGGAGTTATCCGAATGGGACGGAAATCGGTAGATGTGATGTACGTGTATGGACAACCAAATGATTACAGTTTCAGAAAAACTGGAGGATTTATTCAAGAGAAACAGCTTCACAAATCGAGCAATTCGATAACCGTTGATCCGCTTCTGGCCCTTACACAAGCAGTTAATCGGATTGGCATTGATTGATAAAGTTCTTGGATGCTCTCCTGAGAGATATCGTATACACTATGTCCAACTGGCGCATTAGATCGTCAAAATACCGAGATGATTGGAGGGTCTGTCCAGAATGCTCAAGGAGTTCTCATTTGGGGAGAGATCCGGCGACCTCGCTGGCCAAGATAGGATTTGATAAACACGAAGCGGCAGAAACTGTCGCAGTGTGCAGGCTGTCATTATCGTGCTGAAATGTAAACCCATGATGCCTTGCCATGAAGGACACCAAAATGGGGCATAGAATATCGTTGACATACCGCTGTGCTGTAAGGGTGCCGGGAATGACAACAAAATGGGTCCTGCTGTAAAAAGAAATGTCACACTGGCCACCAGTCATGGTTGTCGGGCCGTGTGGCAGGCGGCAGACAGGCTGGTATCACACCGTTCTCCGGCGCAACTCCAGGCACGTCTTGGGCGGGGAATCCCATTGACTGGAACAAAATTGTCTTCAGAATACGTCATGCTTCTATCTGAGCCCCGATGACCAGTGAAGACGCCCTGGAGAGTGATGGGATGCCATACCGCTCTATAGTCAGGAGTGATGGTCTGGCGTCTCATTTCTTTTCAGAGCAGGACCCCATTGAAACGTCCTGGCAGATTAAAACTGTGCGCCGGACCGAGACTCGAACTCGGGACCTTTGTCTTTCGCGGGCAAGTGCTTGGGTAGCTCAGATGGTAGAGCACTTGCCCGCGAGAGGCAAAGGTGCCGAGTTCGAGTCTCGCTCCAGCATACAGTTTTAATCTGCCAGGAAGTTTCATATCAGCGCACACTCCGCTGCAGAATGGAAATTCTCATTCAGGACCCCATTGATTGTCAAACGCAGCACCCTTATAGCACAGCTCCGTGTCGAGGATATTCTACGCTCCGTTTTGTTGCCCTTCATGACAAGCCACCCTGGGCTTACATTTCAGCAAGATAACACCCACGCGTACATAGCGACAGTTTCCACTGCTTGTCTTCGTACTTGCCAAATCGTACCTCGGCCAGCAAGGTCGCCGGATCTCTCCCCACTTCGTGACGCTTGGAGCATTATGGGCAGCACCCTTATAGCACAGCTCTGTGTCGAGGATATTCTACGCTCCGTTTTGTTGAACTTCAAGACAAGCCACCCTGGTCTTACATTTCAGCAAGATAACACCCACGCGTACATAGCGACAGTTTCCACTGCTTGTCTTCGTACTTGCCAAATCGTACCTCGGCCAGCAAGGTCGCCGGATCTCTCCCCACTTCGTGACGCTTGGAGCATTATGGGCAGGGCTCTCCTACCATCTCGGAATTTCGATGATCTAAAGTGCCAATTAAACAGAATGTGCCACGATATTCGTCAGGAGGACATACAACAACTCTGTCAATCAACGCCGAGCCCCATAGCTGCTTGCATAAGGGCCAGAGGTGAACTAACCCGTTATTGATTTGCTCAGTTCCTGAAACTCTTTCTCTTGAATAAATCAACCAGTTTTTTCCTGAAATTGTTTTTCTGTACATGTACATCACGTCCACAGATTTCCGTCCCATTCGGGTAACAATCGGAATTAAAAATAACGGGGAACGAATACACTGTATCCGTTTTGCAGATGATATAGTAGTACTTGTAAGTTTCACCAACCATCTCTTCCCAATCACTTCAAGGTGCAGGCCATTCCTGGTACAGCCCGACCTGTGGATACTCTCAACTGGCACAACCGAATTGTGTGCCTCGTCGGCAGTCGTCAGCGCCCTCTCAGGTCCCATATTAACTCTCCTCACAGCACTGTCGCGATGGTATTGATCGTAAAGACGGAACATCTGTACAAAATGAACATTAGCGGACCGCAATATCGTATTAGTGAACCGAGTTTGAGGAACAGGCCTTTCCAAGATCACTCCCAGCCTTCCACACCATCACTACTAGTTCTTCTTTAGAAAAATAGTGACAAAAATCCCCGAGTCTTGTGTCGCCTTATTGAGCTTAGCGCTAGATTTAAAAATGCGTTACCTAATGAATGTTTCCTGCAATGTCTCCTAGTGTCTACCCCGCGGCCATGACTGCTTAAAGCATTAATTCGACGGAAGAAAGTGCTAATCCACTTGAGCTTAATTTGAATTTTAGTTTTTTATATGTTTTACTGAATTAAAAGATAAGAATATAAACATCGTAGCAAAAAAAATTACACA
The DNA here is from genome assembly GCF_023897955.1 of Schistocerca gregaria. NCBI lineage: Eukaryota > Metazoa > Arthropoda > Insecta > Orthoptera > Acrididae > Schistocerca > Schistocerca gregaria. Next base: position 739,626,071 of record NC_064921.1, read on the forward strand.
CTAGACAATGGTTCCTAGTGAAACATATGGAACTATTTGTTACCAAGATGTGATAAATTCGAAAACACAACAGATACCATACTGAGACTAGCGCTAAATTCATACACTGGCCCCTCCAATTCTTTTATAACATCAAGGGAGGAGGTATCACTGACAATGCTCGTCTACCGGATTTGCAAGCCGGCCGCTGTGGCCGCACGGTTAAAAAAATGGTTCAAATGGCTCTGAGCACTATGGGACTTAACAGCTGTGGTCATCAGTCCCCTAGAACTTAGAACTACTTAAACCTAACGAACCTAAGGACATCACACACATCCATGCCCGAGGCAGGATTCGAACCTGCGACCGTAGCAGTCGCACGGTTCCGGACTGAGCGCCTAGAACCACTAGATCCCCGATGCCGGAAGCCCGGTTCTAGGTGCTTCAGTCCGGAACCGCGCTGCTGCTGCGGTCGCAGCTTCGAATCCTGCCTCGGGCATGGATGTGTGTGATGTCCTTAGGTTAGTCAGGTTTAAGTAGTTCCAAGTCTAGGGGACTGATGACCTCAGAAGTTAAGTCCTATAGTGCTCACAGTCATTTCAACCAGATTTGAAAATTTACTATGCTTCCTTGTTTGGATATATTATTAAAGTCCGGAAAAAGACCTCTAGAACTAGATCTGCCACATCAGAAGAATTAATCATTAAACGATATGTTTTTTTCTTTACAGGTGTGACTACACACAGGCTCCGTGCATCATCAGACGGTAGATATATCGGCTTGAGAGTTACAGTGGACCAAATACCGTATAAACGTTGTCAATTATGTATGTCATGTGTCGAAAATAAATCTGCAACTGCTCTGTAAGGTGTAATAACCTTCACTTATTATTAACTGAGTAAATTAATCCACTGTTTATTCGCTGGCACGTCTTTTAATTTTCTGGTATGACATACAAGTAAAAATGATTCATTGTATTGCATGAGTGTTATACTAGTGTTTTCAGTACTTGCACTGTAAGGATGTGCAAATAATATGGATAATTTCGAGGTGTGTGGCTGGCGGATACTTTCACCACGAGCAATTCACCCGTCTTAAGTTGGCACCACCACAGTCTCTCGCTACGATTACCATTCTAACAGTCTAAATTGTGGATGTATTAACTCCCCTTTGATCAGACCTCTTCTTAATTGAAGAAAAGGATGCACCATCCAGCTCCGTGATAAAGAACGCAGTATAATACAATCAATTTCACCGTTTTTCCGAGGTTTGCAGGCTACGATGTATCCAGACATAATTTTCAGGCTAGAGCAATTTAGAAATGAAAGAAACTGCATCCTTCTCCAGAGGATATATTGTAAAATTTTACACATACACACACACACACACATATATATATATATATATATATATATATATATATATATATATATATATATATATATATATGTGTGTGTGTGTGTGTGTGTGTGTGTGTGTGTTCTTGTCTGACACACACGGAAAGAGACCAACAGCTGAAGAGTGAAAAATTTGATATCGGCTTAAGGTAACATTAGAATACAGATATATGTTCATCTTTCTTGCCGTATATACCTCATTGTGGCGCGGCCAGTTTCATATTGCATCTTTGCCCCTTACAGTGTTCCGATACTTATTAAATGACATATACTTTATCGCTAAATCAAAATGAGATTTATCACGACTGTCCCCCCCCCCTCCCCCTACTGTACATCGGTGCTTTCCATCCTTACTGAACGACAGTATACAGCAGTGGCGCACATTTTACAAAGATACATACAGTACATAATCAAATTTCATATGGAAGTGTTACTTAAACTACTATTAGTAGTTCGGCCACGTTTGTGTCTTATTTATCCCCTGTATGTATCAGCTTTATTTATATTACAATTAACTTGCATAAAATTTATAAAACTTTAAAAGTTCAGTTTCTGAGAGATCATCACTCGACAAAGGATATGTCTGAATTAGAGCCTTTTGCTCCATTATTGAGCCGTGACTGACAACCATACTTTGCGCGGTCACACCTCCACAACGTTAAGCGGTGTTCGCTGCGTGCCATCAGTGCAACTACAGAGAACAATTCAGCCTCGTTTCTATATCTTTATAGACGACTACGAATTGCAGGTCGTTATAGCGTCCATAGGGTAGCTCCGGTAGATAAGTGCATGCTGATGTGTGTTTGGTTAAAAAGTTCGATGCCGCGACGGAGAAGCCATAAAGTTTCGACCAAGGTTATCAGTATCACGTCGAGAACTCATCATATTCCAGGTAAGCCCATAAGTTACTTGCTTTAATTCCTCCTTCATTGTAAGGTTCGGCGTCCAACGGCGCTACAAAGGGCACTTAGAACGTATTCGTCATTGTAGGCAGACGCAAGTTTGATTACTACTTCCCCCGAGTGTGTATTCCTCATTCAACGAACACTAAACATATCATATGTGAACAGTTTTTCTTGCAGACTCTTTTCATCTCACATATGGTAAACACCCATTTCATATATAGTTCTCCTTACATGTCTTGGTAAAAGAGCATAAAATTTTAAGTGACTGACATACAGAAATAAAAACATGTCTTAAATTTGTTCCTTCTCACTACGCATAAATGTAATTTTAATATTGGCGGACACGCGAGGTCTAATACATTTTGCTTATTTTACTTATACACAAGTTTATACATGAATCTGTCACAACATTTTTGATGTTTCCATAGCAATATTTAAATGCAAGTGAATAACATTTAAGAGATCGTTTTCACCTACAAAACTGGTAAGGCAACATGTATGTTTACAACTTTTTATAATGAGCTAGTACTACCTTTAACTTCTCAACTCGTGACGTAATCTTTGTTTACATGAATAATTTTTGCAAAACATGTTACATGTTGGGAGTGGAAAATCAATATACGTATGTGCAATCTGTCTGCGTGAATTACTGGCATTGTCTCATTTAATTCAAGCGTCTGTAATTCCAGATTGCTAACGAAAGGAATAGAGAACTTCACTCTCGCGTTTTCAACACAACCACGCATAACTACACTTAGCTACGCGTTTCTCAAATTACCAGGTGATGGTCTCCTAATATAACCTACAGGGAGGTATGATGAGTATGGAAAGAAGCATTCATCATCTGCTGAAATCTATCGCTTATACATCACACCATAATTCAGCAAATCCTCTGTGAACGCTTCCTTGTGTTTTGCGACAAACTATTTAGTCAGCGATTGCAGGACTTCAGGCAAAATTCTAACATCATTGTGTCATATAAGTTTCTTAATGTCATTTGCTTAAAAGTACCTGTAATGATTGTACTTCAGTGTCCCTAATTTATAATTTTCATTGCGGGATACAGCTCCTGTGTACTATAATATGTATATATGTAAATAATATGCTACGACTTATGTATCAAAAGAAATGTTTATGAGACATACAGGTAAGTTATCACCATGTGTAATTGTGTCTTGAACACCTGTATTTGGCTTTCAATGGTCGATCCGACACCCTTTTTTTATGCTTTAGTAGTACAGGATCCTCCATTTCGCAACATTTTACATATTACAACTTCTTTATATTCACACATAGCTTTCACATAATCACATTCATACACATATTTAATTGTAAATAATTACTCATATTGCCGTGTGGCCCGTTTCTTTCGGTACCAGCTACCTAAATGCCCTTTCTTCTCATTACTGGGACGTGTCCTTGCATTGCCTCCTGGAAAAAAACTTAACATTACTTGTAAACTAAGTACGTACTTGCTCCAAGGCCAATCAATGTATCATTCACAGTATATATACACTCCTTGAAATGGAAAAAAGAACACATTGACACCGGTGTGTCAGACCCACCATACTTGCTCCGGACACTGCGAGAGGGCTGTACAAGCAATGATCACACGCACGGCACAGCGGACACACCAGGAACCGCGGTGTTGGCCGTCGAATGGCGCTAGCTGCGCAGCATTTGTGCACCGCCACCGTCAGTGTCAGCCAGTTTGCCGTGGCATACGGAGCTCCATCGCAGTCTTTAACACTGGTAGCATGCCGCGACAGCGTGCTCGTGAACCGTATGTGCAGTTGACGGACTTTGAGCGAGGGCGTATAGTGGGCATGCGGGAGGCCGGGTGGACGTACCGCCGAATTGCTCAACACGTGGGGCGTGAGGTCTCCACAGTACATCGATGTTGTCGCCAGTGGTCGGCGGAAGGTGCACGTGCCCGTCGACCTGGGACCGGACCGCAGCGACGCACGGATGCACGCCAAGACCGTAGGATCCTACGCAGTGCCGTAGGGGACCGCACCGCCACTTCCCAGCAAATTAGGGACACTGTTGCTCCTGGGGTATCGGCGAGGACCATTCGCAACCGTCTCCATGAAGCTGGGCTACGGTCCCGCACACCGTTAGGCCGTCTTCCGCTCACGCCCCAACATCGTGCAGCCCGCCTCCAGTGGTGTCGCGACAGGCGTGAATGGAGGGACGAATGGAGACGTGTCGTCTTCAGCGATGAGAGTCGCTTCTGCCTTGGTGCCAATGATGGTCGTATGCGTGTTTGGCGCCGTGCAGATGAGCGCCACAATCAGGACTGCATACGACCGAGGCACACAGGGCCAACACCCGGCATCATGGTGTGGGGAGCGATCTCCTACACTGGCCGTACACCTCTGGTGATCGTCGAGGAAACACTGAATAGTGCACGGTACATCCAAACCGTCATCGAACCCATCGTTCTACCATTCCTAGACCGGCAAGGGAACTTGCTGTTCCAACAGGACAATGCACGTCCGCATGTATCCCGTGCCACCCAACGTGCTCTAGAAGGTGTAAGTCAACTACCCTGGCCAGCAAGATCTCCGGATCTGTCCCCCATTGAGCATGTTTGGGACTGGATGAAGCGTCGTCTCACGCGGTCTGCACGTCGAGCACGAACGCTGGTCCAACTGAGGCGTCAGGTGGAAATGGCATGGCAAGCCGTTCCACAGGACTACATCCACCATCTCTACGATCGTCTCCATGGGAGAATAGCAGCCTGCATTGCTGCGAAAGGTGGATATACACTGTACTAGCGCCGACATTGTGCATGCTCTGTTGCCTGTGTCTATGTGCCTGTGGTTCTGTCAGTGTGATCATGTGATGCATCTGACCCCAGGAATGTGTCAATAAAGTTTCCCCTTCCTGGGACAATGAATTTACGGTGTTCTTATTTCAATTTCCAGGAGTGTATATATAATGTAGCGCTAATGTAGATTCTTATATATATATATATATATATATATATATATATATATATATATATATATATATATACTGTAAATAGTAACTTAGCGTGTAGATATCTTCCCAAAATCAGTTCATTTTCTTTCCTTCCATGTAAATGTTTCCTCATCTTTTCACTCATTAGTTTTATTGTTATAGTGTAGACCACGGTATTTATTTTAGTAATCAATTTATGTTCATAATCTTTGGCTATACTTTACTTGCTATACACACACTAATATTAGTTGAGCGTCTGGCGTGTTAAGCAGAGTGTTGGACTCGTTTTGACTTCACGCATGCGCCGAAGTCAGTGCCCTGCGATGAAAACGTCGACTGTGCTATTGCTTTGCCTCTCGTTATAATGCTACACCATTTATTTCTTCCCACCACATTTATCAGTTTAGTAGTGAATTTGCATCATGGCGATTAAATTCAGTTTACTTATTTCACAACATCCTTCTGTCAGTGAACAAAATCTTAAATAACTAATGACTCACATTATTTCTATTTACACACTTTTGCTAGGCGTAGAGCAATAACTCAGTGTGGCATTGACTCAACAAGTTGTTGAAAGCCCCTTGCAGAAATACTGAGTCATTATGCCTCCGTTGCCGTTCATAAATCGGAAAGTGTTGCCGCTGTAGGATTTTGTGCATGAACTGACCTCTCCATTATGTCCCATAAATGTTCGATGAGATTCTTGTTGGGCCATCTGCTTGGCCACATCATTCACTCGAACTGTCAAGAACTTTCTTCAAACCAATCGCGAAAAATTTGGTCTGGTGACATGGCTCATTATCATCCATAAAAAGTTGTTTGGGAACATGAAGTCCATGAAAGGATGCAAATTATCTCCATTTCCAGTCAATGATCCATGCACACATAGCCTACGCCAATATCGAGCCATCACCAGCTTGCAAAGTGTCCTGTTAACAACTTGGGTCCATGTCTTCGTGGAATCTGCGCAACACTCGAACCCCACCATCAACTCTTACCAACTATAATTGTGTTCAATTGACCAGTTCACGGTCTTTCAACCGACTAGGGTCCATCGATATGGTCACGAGAGCAGCAGAGGCGTCGTGTTGTTAGTAAAGGCACTCGCATCGGCCATCTGCTGCCATAGCCCATTAACGCAAATGAGGCTGCACTGTGCTAACGGGTACGTTCATCGTACGTCCCACATTGATTTCTGATGTTATTTCACGAAGTGTTTCTTGTCTGTCAGCACTGACGACCCTGTGCAAACGGCGCTGCTATCCGTCATAAGTGAACACCGTCTACCAATGCGTTGTCCGCAATCTTGACACTGTGGATCTCGAAATATTGAATTTCCTAACGATTTTCGAAATGGAATATCCCACGCCTCTAGCTCGAACTACTATTCCGCGTTCAAAGTCTGTTAATTCCCGTCGTGGCCCATAATCATGTCGGAAACCTTTTCACATGGCTCACCTGAGTACAAATGGCGGCTCCGCCAATCCACTGCCCCACTGTATCTTGTGTGCGCGATACTACCGCCATCTGTATATATGCACATCGCTCTCATGACTTTTGTCAACTCAGTGTGCGTCTTGCGAAATTTCCACAAAGAGAAAATTCGATACATTTGAGCTAATACAGACATTTTCGCACCATTCTCAAATTGAGCAGTGAAGGGCAGATCCGATGCTGGTACCCGAAGTACCCTCCGTTACACAGTTTAGTCTGGCTCGCCGAGTAAAGATGTAGATGTAAATCCAGTGCCTTACCAGTACACAATCTCAAAAAAATGGTTCAAATGGCTCTGAGCACTATGGGACTCAACTGCTGTGGTTATTAGTCCCCTAGAACTTAGAACTACTTAAACCTAACTAACCTAAGGACATCACACACATCCATGCCCGAGGCAGGATTCGAACCTGCGACCGTAGCAATCGCACGGTTCCGGACTGCGCGCCTAGAACCGCGAGACCACCGCGGCCGGCAGTACACAATCTCGCTCAGTCGCTGTCACAAACAGCTAGCACCAAATGTTTCGTACACAAACTACATTGGTGGGCAAAGATTAAAAACCAAAGTAATTTTCCCATGTCTGTCAATGTCAAGTAACTTGGCTCATAGAAACTTGGACCTTACATACGAGGCTTGTTTTTTAAGTAAGTACCGGTTTGCCACACCATGGCAGCAGATCTGCGGTCGGCGTTCTGCGCATGCGCAATGGGTATCTACATCTGTTGTCTGCCCACTGACTCCATTACAGTCTGATTCTTCCTTGTTTACGTTGTGTACTGAGTGTTTAAGATGCCTCCGATAATCGTGAGTCCCGCCGAATGTGAAGTACGGGCTGTTATAAGATTTCTTAGTGCTAAAGGCCTAAAAGCGATCGGTATTCATCGTGAGATATGTGCAGTTTACAGAGAAAACATTATGAGTGATGAAATGGTAAGAAAGTGGGTGAGAGCATTTAAAGATGGCCACACAAATGTGCATGACGAACAACGAAGTGGGAGTCCTTCGGTAGTTAGTGGAAGTTTGATGCAGGAAGTGGTTAATAAGGTAAGAGAAAACAGAAGCTTTACGATTTCCTCCTTGCAGGATGACTAACCTAATGTTTCTCGTAGTGTTTTGTATGGCATTGTGACCGAACACTTGAATTACCGAAAATTGTGCCTATGTCGGGTACCGAAAATGTTGACGGATGTGCACAAAACCAAACGTTTAGACAGTGCATCGACTTTCCTTAAGCGGTACCACAACGACGGTGATGATTTCTTAAGCCAAATTGTAACGGGCGATGAAACATGGTTAGCCTACGTCACACCAGAATCAAAGCAACAGTCCGTGGAATGGCAGCATTCAGATTCACCCAGAAAAGTGAAGTTCAAGCGAACAATTTCTGCCTGGAAAATCATATGCACAGTTTTTTGGGACAGAAAAGGAGTATTGCTTGAGGAATTTCTGCCTCATAATGAGACAATCAATGCAGCAGCTTACTGTAAGACACTGCACAATCTGCGCCGTTCAGTTCAGAACAAAAGACGTGGCAAGTTGAGCAAGGGCATCGTTTTGCTGCAAGACAATGCCCGTCTGCATATGGTGAATCAGACCAAAGATCTATTCACATCTTTTCGATGGGAAACTCTAGTTCATTCTCCGTACAGCCCCGATCTTGCGCTCAGTGATTACCATCTGTTCTTGCACTTGGGAGGTCAGGGTCTTCAAGATGATAACGAAGTCAAAAAAATGGTTCAAATGGCTCTGAGCACTATGGGACTTAACTTCTGAGGTCATTAGTCCCCTACAACGTAGAATTACTTAAACCTAATTAACCTAAGGACATGACATACATCCATGCTCGAGGCAGGATTCGAACCTGCGACCGAAGCGGTCGCGCTGTTCCAGACTGTAGCTCCTAGAACTGCTCGGCCACATAACGAAGTCAAAACAGTGGTGATGCAGTGGTTAACAAGTCAGGCACAGACTTCTATGAGGAGGGTATTCAAAAATGGTACAACGTTATGACAAGTGCCTGAATATTGACGGAAATTATGTAGAAAAGTAGATTAAGGTACAGGCTTTCATGTAAAAATAAAATTATTGAGATATCTTAGGACGTCCTTTTTTAATTTCAAAACGGTACTTACTTCAAAAACACTCCTCGTACAAAAAAAAAAAAAAAATGCTACAGTACAATGGAAAAGACAACTGAATGAAATACACAATGAGACGAACAGAAATGACACTTTTATTCAAAGAAAATAATTGGACTGAAGTCACTGCGATTCATGAAGTTTCTTTGGACATCACAAATGGCGGGACATCATTCAGCGTGTGCGTTTACGGCGCGGCTGACGGACTGCAACGTGCTCCCATGCTAGCAACGAGCATAGTAAGGAGCTTTTGTGGTGGGGCGTACCATTTCTCCGCCAGCGAGGTTGACAATAGACGTATTGTCGTTGCTGCATGTGGTTGTGCTACAGTACATCTCTCCAACGCAACCTAGATGCGCTGGATGCGAAAGAGCAGGTCGGTGCCGAATATCTTCTCTTTGTAAGACCTACTTCACCTGCGCTGTTCGATGAGATCGCGCCATGTCATCCACAAACTGAAACAGAGCCGAATTCACCCCTGAAAAGACGCACATGTGGAACGAGTACAGTGTCACAATATCGTTCACCAGTGACTGTACTGTGTTCGAAGATCTGGAGATCAGAATGCCCATGCAACATTACGAGTCCCCACACCATAAAATAAAGGAAACAAGAGCTACAAATAAAGTAAATTTACTGCCCTTCAGAATAATCACCATTAGGTACAACACATTTATGACATCGGTTGCAAAGCTGTAGGAAACTTTCAGCAATCGCTTCTTGTGGAATCGCTTGAACAACCGTGATCACGAGAGGTTAGATATCCCCATTAGTACAGGAGACATGGTGCTCCCGATACGATCTGGAGACCAAGCGTCATTCGATGGCACGATCTTCTTCGTCTTCTCCACCTCCCTCAGGTAGAAACTCGTGATGGATCAAGCCCTTGTCGTCGCAAAACGCGGTCGATATCGTCTTAATCTTGGATTTTGAGAGCCGACATATTTTGGGAGGTGAGGAAGACGATGAACACCATGCCATTGAGTGTCGCTTGGTCTCAGCATCATATCGGTACCATTATGTCTCATGTCTTGTAATGATGCACATAACAAAGCATGACCATGGTAGTTGGAAAGAGTCCACAAAAAGCGTTTGCTGACAGTTTTCAACTACTTTACAACCGATATCAGCAGTGTGTTGTAGCTAACGGTGATTTTGAAGTCCAGTAAGGGTATTTCGTTTGTAACTATCGTTTCCTTTAATTTCTGAGATCGTTTACAGAACTTTTCAGACGCATCTTGTGCTTAAAATAAAATGATTGGTTTTTTTACGTTTATCTTACTTGTTTCATTTTTTTACTTGTGTAGGAGGAGAGTGCCCATGAAATTGTGTAATGGTGTTGTGTAGAGGGGCGGAGGATAATTGGCTGTAGGGGATGACGTTTGGACGACGTTTTGTGGGATTGTGACTGTGTAATGTGGGTGTAGGTCGGCAGGATGGAGTGGGTGCCCTGCTTTATGTAACTGCCCTAGGGCCACCACCTCTGTACTTGCATCCCTGCGTGTAGTGATATACAAATGGTTCAAAACAAAATTGTAGTTACACTTACATAAAACATGATCAGCTGACAGTCATACAGAACATATTCTTCCTTTAGTAAGACTGGATGAACGGAATTTATCTGTAACATAAAGTTTCTGTGATATAGTCCGCAGCTCGTGGTCTTGCGCACGGGGTCACGGGTTCGATTCCCGGTGGGGTCAGGGATTTTCTCTGCCTCGTGATACTGGGTGTTGTGTGTTCTTCATCATCATTGACGTGCAAAGTCGCCGAAGAGGCGTCAACTAAAAAGAACTTGCAATGCGGCGGCCGAACTTCCCCGCATGGGGCCTCCCGGCTAACAATGTCATACGCTCATCATCATCATTATGTAATATATCGACCTAGAGAGTATGTTATATCTTCAACATGTAACTGACTTCTTTGAGATTCACTGGATTAGTAAAGAGGTCAAGCGTAGTCGCCTTTAGTGAAGAAAATATTCCTATACTTAATGTCCCCACTGGAGACTGTATTAGGTTCTTAGGGTTAACTGCCGAAGCATTCGCAACAAAGTGCGAAGTTTCAAGCACTCATCAAAATTAGTGAAGCAGACATAACACTAGGTATAGAAAGCTAGTTAAATCCCAACGTTGACAGCATTGAGATAATCGAAAGGATAAGCTGTTGGGAAATTGAGGTGGAGTATTTGTTGCAGTAGACAATACAGTTAAATTCACCAAAATAATATTGAAACTTTATGTACAATACTTATTATCAGAGGTGGGATAAAATTATAATTGGATCCTTCTATGGACCACCAGACTCATCTCCTGATGTAATCGAAAAGTTGAAAGCAAACCCCTAGTACGTAAGTTCCTGAATCATACGGCAGTCATCGGAGGAGACTTTAGTCATACAATAATCATCTGAGAAAATCAGTTTTATCAGTGATGGGCGCGACAAGTGACTGTGAAGTTCTTTGCTACCTACGTGCAACAGGTGGTTCGGAGCCACATTCGTGATGGAAATATGTTAGATCTAATCGCTCCAAATAGACCTGATCTGTCTTAGGACGTCAACCTCAAAAGTGTTATCAATGACAATGAGGCAGTTGTAGCAAGCAAAGTACAATTAAAGGAACAAGGCAGTTACAACAAGTAGAAAGGTGTATATGTTCAGTAAACTAGATAAAGTATGAATAGAGTCATATCTCAATGACGAACTTGAAACTTTAAGCTCAAGACAGGAGCATGCAGAGACACTATTATGCAAGTTTAAAAGAATAACTGGCAATGTACAGAATAGATATACACCCTGTACAACATTTCATGATGGAAGGGATCCTGCCTGTATACAGCCACTGTAATGAAACTTCTAAAGAAACAGAGCCCACTGCATAATAGGTGCCAAACGCAGCAAATGGCTATAGATAGGCAGATACTGCATTAAATCCGTTTGGCGGTCAAGAGGGCAGTGTGTCAAGCCTTCAGTGACTCCCGGAGCAGAAGGTTGTAGAAAGATCTTTAATAAAAATAAATTCTGCTCGTGTGTAAGGGCTGTTAGTAGCACTAAAGTTAGTGTTCAGTCATTCACGGATGACACACGAACTGAAACTGAGGGTGGTAAGGCAAAAGCAGAAATTCTTAACTCCGTTTTCAAATGTTCCTGTACAAAGGAAAACCCAAGAGTAATGCCCCAATTTAATTATCATTATTAGTGAAAAGATTAGTGACATAGCTGTTAGTGTCAGTGGCGTTGAGAAACATCTGAGATCGTTAAAACTTAACCAAGCTCCAGAGACCAACGGAATCTATGTCAGCTTCTGTACCAAATTTGCGGCTGACTTAGCCCCTCTTTTAATTATAATCTACAGTAGAACTCTCGAACCCAATACAGTGTCCAGTAGTTGGAAGAAAGCACAGGTAACATCCGTCTCGAAAACAGGTAACAGAAGTGGTCCACAGAACTACCGTACAATATTTTTTACGTACATTTCTTGTAGAACCTTAGAACACATTCTGCGCTCAAACCTAATGAGGTATCAAGAGCAGAATGACCTCCTCCATGCCAGCCAGCATAGACTCCGGAAACATTGATCGTGAGAAAGCCAATTCGCACTTCTCACACATGACATATTGAAAGCTATGGATCAAGGCAATCGGGTAGACGCAGTATTTATTGATTTCCGAAAGGCGTTTGACTCAATACCAGATCTGCGTTTGTTATCAAAAATGTACGATCGCACGGCGTAAAAGAAAGGACTGTGTGGCATTGTTGGGCAGACCATCCGCGGGAATTCGGCAATCGACTGCAAGTCTTATTTTAGGTGACGTCACAATGGGCGACTTCCGCGTCGGTGATGATGATGATGACAACAGAACACACAGCCCACGGGCGGAGAAAATCTCCAGCCGACCGGGAATCGAACCTGGGCCCACTGCACGGTAGGCAAGCACGTTACCACTGACAAGGGAACCTTCCCAGTGCACCCCCCCTCAGATTTAGTTATAAGTTGGCACAGTGGATAGGCCTTGAAAAACTGAACACAGATCAATCGAGAAAGCAGGAAGAAGTTGTGTGGAACTATGAAAAAAAATAGTAAAATATAGAAACTGTGTGGTCCATGTGACGATAGGCAACATCAAGGACAATGTGTGTCCTGGAGCGCAGTGGTCCCGTGGTCCCGTGGTTAGTGTGAGTAGTTTCGGAAGGAGAGGTCCATGGTTCAAGTCTTCCCTCGACTGAAAATTTTATTTTCGGAAAGTTATGATCTGTCCGTTTGTTCATTGACGTCTCTGTGCGCTGCAATAAGTTTAGTGTCTGTGTTTTGTGACCGCACCGCAAAACCGTGCGGTTAGTAGACGAAAGGACGCGCCTCTCCAATGGGAATCGGAAACATTTGATCGCAAGGTCATAGGTCAACCGATGCCTCTACAGGAAAACACGTCCGATATATTCTATACGACACTGGTGACGGCATGTGCGTCACATGACAGGAATATGCTGTCGTCCCACCTAACTTGTACACTTAGCGAATGGGTAAAAATATTCTCCTGCCTTGCCCGATTTAGGTTTTCTTGTGGATGTGATAATCACTCCCAAAAAAGTGATGAAAACATAAGAGTTTGTCACATAAACTGAAAATAAAAAATCAAACTCTTCACTCGATGGAAGACTTTAACCTAGGACCTCTCGTTCCGTAGCTGCTCTCGCTAACAACGGGACCACGGCGTTCCTTGACACCCACTGTCCTTGATGTTACCTATCTTCGCATGGACTACTCAGTTTGTATATTTTACTTATTTTTTTCATAGTTCCACACAACTTCTTCCTGTTTCCTCGACTGATCTGTGTTCAGTTTTTCAAGGCCATAACTAAATCTGAGGGGGGTGCCATGGGGAGGTTCCCTTGTGAGATACGCAGGCGGACTATCGTATGGGAAGTCAAGTGAAATTTACGACCGGACTGAGAATGTTTTGATAGGGAGGACGCAGCTAGTTACCTTGAATGGAGAGTCATCGACATACGTAGAAATAATTTCAGTTGTTGAGAGCCTTGGTGTTCAGCTTGTTTATTAATGACGTTGCAGACAATATTAATAATAACACAGACTTTTTGCATTTAAAAATGGGTTACAAACAGTCTCGACCGCAATAAAACATTTATTTTAATGGTCGCCGGTTTCGGTCAGTATGTGACCATCCTCTGACCCGTATACCATGACGGGTAGGCGGTGGCGGTGAACGGATTTGGCGTTATGACTCCGCGAACGTCAACTGAAATAAATGTTTTAGTGCGGTTGAGACTGCTTGTACTCCATTTTTAAAGTACTTTTGACCAGGCTGCTGTTTTTCCACGAGAAATGTTCTCAAAAATTACAGCGTTTTCGCAGTTATCTGCAGTGAAGCAATGTCTCAGAGATACTGAAAAAATATTCAGCCTGATCTTGCTAAGATTTCAAAATAGTGCGAAGCCTGACAACTTGCTTTATATGTTCAGAAATGTAAAACTGTGCACTTCACAAAAAAGCATCCTGTGATCACAATATCAATGAATCACAGTTGCACCTGGAGAGGGATTTCGCCCGTTGTCGGGCAGTCCATATAACATAATTGTCACGCGTTTTCTTCTTTATGACAATTCTCGGCCACATTCTGTAAGGACAATGAAGCCGCTGCAGCAGCATTTTCGGTGGGAAGTGTTTGATCACCCGCAATACAGCTCCCATCTCTGCTCACATAAATCGCTGGCTATGAAGACAACATTTTGGCACAGACAGCGAACTGTAGACCAGCATAGAGAATTGGCTGAGGCCTTCTATGCCGAGGGTATTGGAATGATGATACAGCGCTACGACAAATGTTCTAAGCCGGAGCGGCGACTTTCGTAGAGAAACAGCTGGAAAGCGTAGATAACTGTTGTAAATAAAACATTTTTGATTTTCACAGTGGTTTCCAGTTCGCAACCGATTGGACCTTACTCTCTGAATAGCTCTCATAAGTATTGCTAGAATTTTCAGCAATGTTATTTTCTTTTTAATAGAGATAGCCTGAAAACGGTCCAATATAGACAAAAGTAGTTTGCGGAATGACAAATAAAAAACAAACTCGACCGTCGTAAATACAGTGAAATGACTCCACAAACACATAACAGCTGTCAACGACTGCTTACACAAAATACAGCCAATTTCATTCTGAAACAAATTAACTATTTTTTAAAATATTTTACCAATAAATAAAAAAATATAATCTAAGAAAGAGTTGGAAAATTCTTAGATTAAAAGTGAATCTGAATACCCAAAAGTACAATGTAATTTCCACATCTGAAAAGAACAGTAGAACGAGTAAAAAGCAGTTCACCTGTAAGGCTGAAGAATAACATTGTCATTAAGCGCACGAAAACTGTTGGCTCCAGACAAACATTCCAGAGATTACTGCGTGTCAGAGGAGGGGCAGAGATTAGGACAGGCAACACAGCGTGCACGTGATAATCCTACACGATGAGCATGCTTAGACTGCGTCGGTGATAACTTCTTATACAAAAGTACGTACGTATTCTGAGTGTAAGCTGTGTATCATTCACGGACTGATGTCCACAACGCTGAAATCGAGAGAAAAAAATGTAAAATCAGAAGTTTCTCGCACAAACTGAAACAATTCATAACAATTATACAAACTTCCCACAGAGGAACATTTGAATTGTAGACGGCAAATTGAGTACTCTACATAATCAGAGGCATCCAGATATCCCTATGTACAGGCTGACAATTATTGAACTATGGGAAAAAAGTAATTAGTTACAAACTGCGGCGTGCACAAACTTTATTCAATATGTAAACGTCACTACAGATGGCAAAATGGTTCAAATGGCTCTGAGCACTATGGGACTCAACTGCTGTGGTCATCAGTCCCCTGGAACTTAGAACTACTTAAACCTAACTAACCTAAGGACATCACGCACATCCATGCTCAAGGCAGGATTCGAACCTGCGACCGTAGCAGTCGCACGGTTCCAGACTGCGCGCCTAGAACCGCGAGACCACCGCGGCCGGCTCACTACAGATATTGGTATTTATTTATGGCATGTTCGATATAGCTGCCATCCTTGTGGATGACGTGGAGCAGACGAATAGCGAAACTCTGCATGACCCGCTGTGTCGGAACACCGACGCTGTCGATGACGTCCTGAATGGCTGTTTTCAATTCAGCAATAGCTTTGGGGCTATTACTGTACGCCTTGTCTTTAATATAGCCCCACAAAAAGGAGTCGCATGGGTTCAGATTCTAAGAATATGGAGGCCAATCGAGGCCCATGCCACTGGCCTCTGGGAACCCTAGATCCACAATGCGGTCCCCAAAGTTCTCCTCCAGGACATCAAATACTCTCCTGCGTCGATGAGGTCAAGCTCCGTCTCGCATGTACCACATCTTGTCGGAATCATGGTCCCTTTGGATAATGGGGATGAAATCATCTTCCATGACTGGACATTGCATACCCCACAGTCACCCAATGAGGGCGAAGAGACTTCTCGATCGCGAAATGCGGGTTCTCGATCCCTCAAATGCGCAAATTTTGCTGATTGACGAACCCACCCAAATGAAAGCGGGCTTCGTCGTTAAACCAAAGTCCTGTTGGACAATTCTGTGGACAATAGTGTTGGCGAAACGCAACTGCTGTTCCATGGCCCCAGGGCTTAATGGCTGATGGATTTGAATTTTGTACGGGGAAAGATGCAGGCCTTTAACAACAATTTCTCGCAGTGTCTCCTGGTTGATTGTTGTGCAGCTCGTCTGATCGATTTCCTGGGGCTGGTTTGATGCACAGCGCGTGTCTTCTCGATGTTTTCATTTTTTGGACTGCCAACATTGTCGTCACAGACACTACCCGTTCTCTCAAATACACGAATCAAATTATTGATTGTTGGCACACGTGGACTGGTTGTCTTCAGCTTGAACTCCGTCGCAAACTTCGTTTGAGCCGCAAATTGGCTGTTATTGCTAGGACAGTAGGCCTTTACAAAAGCTATACGCTCAGTGGCTGTTATTGCTAGGACAGTAGGCCTTTACAAAAGCTATACGCTCAGTGGCTGTTATTGCTAGGACAGTAGGCCTTTACAAAAGCTATACGCTCAGTGGCTGTTATTGCTAGGACAGTAGGCCTTTACAAAAGCTTTACGCTCAGTGGCTGTTATTGCTAGGACAGTAGGCCTTTACAAAAGCTATACGCTCAGTGACTGTTATTGCTAGGACAGTAGGCCTTTACAAAAGCTATACGCTCAGTGGCTGTTATTGCTAGGACAGTAGGCCTTTACAAAAGCTATACGCTCAGTGGCTGTTATTGCTAGGACAGTAGGCCTTTACAAAAGCTATACGCTCAGTGGCTGTTATTGCTAGGACAGTAGGCCTTTACAAAAGCTATACGCTCAGGCGCGCGTCACTGTGACATTTTCACGTGCAAATGGACGACAACAACAAGGCACGTGCGCATGCGCCCACTAATTCCCATCATTCCCGCCAACCGTGCAATTTGAAAGCCCCGACGCAAACCTTTCTGAAGTTATAACAATTTTATTTCATATAGTTCAATAATTGTCACCCCGTAATTGACAGCTAGATATCACGAGAGGCGGATCTGTCAGAATAAAAAAAAAAGCGTGCAGTATCGTGTTGTCAGAAAAGATGCAGTAATATAACAGAATGGGTCGGTCAGCATGTGGCTCAACTGCTTTATTTAATAAATAAACACCATAAAATTCATAATTTGTTGACTAATATTTTGTATCGAAGTACTTTACTAATGGCAGTATTCTGAAGCTTTGGAACGACGTATATGAAAGTGTATTAATATCAACATTTACATCGATATTCCGCAAGCCACCTTAAGGTGTATAGTGAAGGGCGCTTCCTACACCACTAGTTGATCTTCCCTTCCCTCTTCCACTGGCGAAAGGCGCATGGGAAAAATCGTTGTCAGCAAGCCTCTGCGTTACCTCGAATTTCTCGGATTTTTTCATTGTGGTGATTTCGCGAGATGTGTGTAGTAAGACGTTATAAAATGTTTGACCGTTCCCGGAAAGTTCTCTCTCGAAATTTCAATAGCAAACCTCTTTGTGTTGACAAGGCCTTTCTTGTAACGCTTGCCACTGAAGTTTGTTCAGTATTTCTGTAACGCTGTCGCGCCGACTAAACGATCTCGGTACGAAACGCGCCACTTTTAGCTGGATCTTCTCTACAGCCCTCGCAGGATACGGTGGGCGATGCGCGTTGATCAGTTTTCATCCAAAACGCTGGGCGAGTTCATTCGTTTGTTCAGAAGGGGAGGCCGAGAAGTGTTTCCCGTCTTTCGGCCGGTCAGCGATGACAAAGTCGAGACGCACGTCCTGCATTCTTTTTTAGACGATTTCACAGAAACTATTAGGTAAAAAATTTCAAGTTTGCTTTACTTCTAGCTTTATATTTCAGGTTCATGATGTGTCCATCATTTCATTAATGGTCGTAGTTATTGTGATATTTACATGGCATTAAGACGCTGCGCGGAATTCGGAAAAGTTTGCAATGAAAATCAGAGGTCGCTATGATTTTGCATTTGGTGCATATTATATAATATATTGTTGCATATGAAATTTAGCTAACATATTGAATTTTTACATTAAACAGTGGGCCACAATCTTCAACAAAGGGCTAGTGGCTGTCAAGATGACTACGTTTTCAGTGGAGTTTGTGATATACCTTTTGCATTTCTTACTTTTATGTTTTCATCCTCTTTAAAAGCAAAGAGAAAAGATGAGGTGGTAGTAGCCCAGCGTAGAGCCTGTGCCTACCGTCAGGTATTTTTGACTTTCAGATGTTAAAAGACAGAGCAGTTTTTGTTCTTGTACGAGTGGTTGGAAGGAAGTTTTCGCTCAGTGAGTGAACGAGTGAGAACCGCCATTTTTAGTGAGTAATTGCAGACCGCCATTGTGTGTATTTTCTATGTGCATCGAACAGAAATATAGTAGTGTTTTATTAACAGAATATTTGTGAGAGTTGTTATTATTTCAAGTAGTAATGCAATAAGAAGAACGGAAGGCCACCTGTGTACTTCGGAAAATTTACGAAGATCCGAATATAACAACACGGCCACAGTCAAGGAGACGGCGATCGGACGTAATATTAATAATTGGTACGCATAAAATACTATGAAGACGATTTATTTATATAAATATAAACTAAAATGATTCCTTTCCCGTTACAGGCAATGTCTAGCTTATTGTGCTTGTCCTTCATGCCAAAGAATTAATCTCTTTAATTCATCCATTTTAAAAAAGCCACACATTCCAACATTTTATTATCATTCATTCCCTATCCTATTATATTATCATTTTATTATATTATAAGTTCACGAAGCCTGTCTATATCAGTATGTGTATCCTGTATCTCTCCAAACTCCACAGGTACTGATTCCACAAATCCAAACTTTGCTGATTCCAAGTTACTTTATATGGATACAGATAATTTCACCTGCTCAGTAAAATGGTGTGATCAATATGAAGTAATTAGGTACAATCCCAAGGAATTCATGTCTGGATATGTGGCCAATAATTCGTACAGCGTAAGACTTCAGAACAAGAAAGTTGTAAACTTAATGAAAGACAAAGCGGATGGCTCGCAGATTGTGGAGTTTGCAGGGCACAGATCAAAAGCCGGCTGGGGTGGCCGAGTGGTTCTAGGCGCTACAGTCTGGAGCCGCGCAACCGCTACAGTCGTAGGTTGGAATCCTGCCTAGGGCATGGATGTGTGTAATGTCTTTAGGTTAGTTAGGTTTAAGTAGTTCTAAGTTCTAGGGGATTGATGACCTCAGAAGTTAAGTCCAATAGTGCTCAGAGCCGTTTGAACCACAGATCAAAGATGTATGCATAGCATATTGAAACCTTCCCGTCTAATATTGGATGAACGTTTGCTTGCTGACTGAACGCTGCGTCTCTTAAAATCTTTTAACTGCTGCTCTGTCAAGACTACCTGCTGATTATTACGACGAAACATAAAATGTGTTGTCGCCGTGGCCCTCAGTCGTTACCTGAAATTATTAAGACTGATTCTTACCTTTAATTATTTATACTGGATCGCCATCTGACTGCTACAGCAAACTGTGGAATGAATATACTTACTTCTCTTTCACATAATTATAAGCTGCTGGTGGAGTTTCATAATACTTTGTGACTGGAATTCTTTAAGTTGAAGTTAATTTAGATTTGATAAAAGCTGAAGCTCAGTTTAGACTTTTCTTTTAAGATAACAATAAATTCCGTAAAGCATTTACGTGAATGATTTTGGGATAGAAAATTCTTAATGCATTTAATCTGGTAGAAGTTAACTATATTCTGAGAACGATCTTGACAAACAATTACAAGGGGTATAGTTCTTTACAAAAATTCTTAAAAAGTAGCGTTGCGCTACATACCTAATTTTCCATCAAAATTACATAACTATATTCTGAGAACGATCTTGACAAACAATTACAAGGGGCATAGTTCTTTACAAAAATTCTTAAAAACTAGCATTGCGCTACATATAGCGAGTGGCTGGCGAGCACACCGCTTCTTTCAAAGTGTTAATTCATACCTCGCTTACAGCGACCTCCTCTCATGTCTCGCTAGCTACGACTGCCTCGTCTCACATCTTACTCGCAACTGCTCGCTTCCAACGCTCAATGCTACAAAAGTGCGGTCTCGCCGCCAACAATGGTTTTTGGTGCAGACAATCCCTGCTACCATTACAGATGTATTACTGCGCGCTGTTTCCCGCTCTTTCTCAAAATGTATCTATGCGCGGTTTCCCGCTCTTTCTCAATAATACACAATGCAATTTAATTAACAAAACAATTTAAATAAGAAACAGTTCAGATAATTACATGCTAAAACAGTTTAAATACGCCTATTACATAATTACATATGCCGCTACTCGGCTTTCTTAAAATTTTACTACGTTGTTGAGTCATATGGTCTCAACATAAGTATAAAATTTGATTATAGAAAATAGTTTGAACAAAGTGTATACACAAATGCTGTCATACGAAATGATTTGTCTATCTCTAATAAAGAGAATATGTAAATAGAAAGGGTTTTAGTAGGAATTGTACATCAAGTAAAATTTGGTTCCCTTAAATTTAACAACAAGAATAAGAGTAAATGTGAAAATCAATATACAGATCATATGAAGCAATTGAAAGTTTACATTATGAAACATTTAATTCAAATTGGCATCTCTTAGTACCACAATTAAGGAAGGTACAAAAGGAATTGGATAGCATGGTCAAAGCACTGGCAACTGTCTGTGAATGCACTCAAAAGTCTGTTCCTTTCCCTCACATAGCACAACACCAGGTTTCGCCATATGGTTCCATCATCGCCTTGCTCCATAGTTTTAGTGTACCCAAACACTAAGTACGTCGTCGAATAGCCTGAGTTGCCACAGCCACATCAGGATTAAGTTCCATCTCCAATGGTCCATTAAGGTTGGTGGTGTGCATCTTAGTATGCAAACACCTATTGTCGTACATCATACTGTGGTGTGTATCTAGGTATGCAGGCACCAATTGACATACATCGGGCTGTGGTGTGCATCTAGGTATGCAAACACCTCGTCGAGAACATCATTGGTTGAAGTCACGTGTTTGACAATTCACTGATTCTGTGCTCAATAACCATGGGGATGCACAGGAATTAAGGTACGGGTAAAATTGTTTTGGCAATGGGTTCACGGACATTGTTGGTAGCATAATTTGACTACCAAATAATTTTCCCTATGACAAAATATGTTGTGTCGTAATTTGTAACAATATGTAGTTTTAATTTAAGAATTCTTCCAGAAAATTATTCCCATATATAAAAGACATAAAAGTTCCTACTTATTCAGTATTTGATAGTATACAGATTTGTTATAGACAAGTACATTATTACTTATTCTGTATTTACATATCTTAGTTTCTTACATCATTAATTATAAATTTTGTTGACAATGCATTTCTTGACTTACTGTCCTAAAATTTTATCTTCCATTCAGGGGTGTAGTCGTCAGTTATGAGTCGTCAAATGTCAGGTCATAATATACAATAAAATTACTATCATAAAATTATTTAAAGTATTCTTTTGCAGCTGAAAATTAAGGTAAGAAGCGGTGTGCTCGCCAGCCACTCGCTATATGTAGCGCAATGCTAGTTTTTAAGAATTTTTGTAAAGAACTATGCCCCTTGTAATTGTTTGTCAAGATCGTTCTCAGAATATAGTTATGTAATTTTGATGGAAAATTAGGTATGTAGCGCAACGCTACTTTTTAAGAATTTTTGTAAAGAACTATACCCCTTGTAATTGTTTGTCAAGATCGTTCACAGAATATAGTTAACTTCTACCAGATTAAATGCATTAAGAATTTTCTATCCCAAAATCATTCACGTAAATGCTTTACGGAATTTATTGTTATTCTCAGAATATAGTTATGTAATTTTGATGGAAAATTAGGTATGTAGCGCAACGCTACTTTTTAAGAATTTTTGTAAAGAACTATACCCCTTGTAATTGTTTGTCAAGATCGTTCACAGAATATAGTTAACTTCTACCAGATTAAATGCATTAAGAATTTTCTATCCCAAAATCATTCACGTAAATGCTTTACGGAATTTATTGTTATCTTAAAAGAAAAGTCTAAACTGAGCTTCAGCTTTTATCAAATCTAAATTAACTTCAACTTAAAGAATTCCAGTCACAAAGTATTATGAAACTCCACCAGCAGCTTATAATTATGTTAAAGAGAAGTAAGTATATTCATTCCACAGTTTGCTGTAGCAGTCAGATGGCGATCCAGTATAAATAATTAAAGGTAAGAATCAGTCTTAATAATTTCAGGTAACGACTGAGGGCCACGGCGACAACACATTTTATGTTTCGTCGTAATAATCAGCAGGTAGTCTTGACAGAGCAGCAGTTAAAAGATTTTAAGAGACGCAGCGTTCAGTCAGCAAGCAAACGTTCATCCAATATTAGACGGGAAGGTTTCACTTGGCGATATCCATTCAGTACGACATTTTAGTGAATCTACTGTGGATATGAATATACTGACTTTGATAATAGTGTGAATAAGTTACTGTTAAGTGGCGCAACGCATATACTAAAGTGTATAACTTTTATTCACAGGTCATCGGCAATTCTGTTTGCTTTATTGATTCGGCGTTGAAAAGTGTTTGTTCAGTGTTGAATCCGCTTTGAACAGTGATATATTTTGTTGCGTGTGATGATAATAGACAATGTCCCGCAGAATAATTACTCGTTCTCAAACTGATAAAACTTTTTGTTGCGTGTGATGATTATAGACAATGTCCCGCAGAATAATTACTCGTTCTCAAACTGATAAAACTGTACAAAATACTGACGAGAGATTCTTTTCTGGAATAGGCAGTAATAATACGTGTGAAAACCCTGATTCTGAAACGTTAGGTGAACAGACATTTAATAACTGTAACAATATGGAAGCGTTTAACGAACAAGTAACTTCAGAAATGCCCGCAGACAATGAAACGGTAGTGCAAAATAATTTGGCATTAAATGCAACAGACGGTACACAGTCACAAATTCCGCATAGTAGACATAACAGTTTCAGTAACGAAACCACTACAATGCAGTCAGACAGAGAGACTCCATTAAGCACTGATTTAGATTCAAACGGTACACAGCTACACAACCTGCGTAGCAGATCCAACAGTTCTCATGACCAAAATTCCGAAATTACGGAAAACGTGACGCAGTCACAATCATCTGAGGATGTTCAAATGAACACAGATCTACAGCCTTTAACAACGAATACAAATACACACAGAAGTCAATCCGAAACGGATCCAATAATGGCATTTTTGCTACAAATGAGACAAGACATGAATCAAAACTTTAACAGAGGGTCACAAGAATAAGAAAAAAGGTCACAAGATCTAAAAAACGAAATTAAGGCAGAACACGCACACACAGATCAGAAATTAGACAACATGTACCAAAATCTAAAACACGAAATCAAAGTAGAAATTCAAACAGTCGCTGAAAAATGTTCACAATCAACACAAGAATTACGCGACAAAATTCAAGAAATATCCGATAACCAAGCAACATTTGCAGTTAGTATACGGGAAACAATGACAGAAAACTTTGCTAAACAAAACGCTCAGATTGATGAACGTTTTAACAATCACACAGAAAACTGTTTGATACGTCACCGTAAACTGGTGCGATCGCAGGATAAAGAACGAAAAGAATTACTACAAACAATCACTAAACAGCGTCAGGACGACAAAAAGAAAGTGTTTGCCCAGGGCAAAACATATGTAGACAATCACATACAGTCGATCTCGGAAGAAATCGAAACGGTCAAAGAAACAAATAATCAAATACAAGACAGGCTTACAGAAATCCAAACACAGACAATCGATGTGAAAACTTCTACAGACACTGAAATCCAGAATGTTAAAGATAAATTAACAGAGGACGTTCAGACACTAACTGACAAAATAGAACACATAGAAATTAACCATGACACAGAAAATTTAAAGGCAGATTTTAAGAAAGTCACCAAAAGCAACCGTAAATTACGAAACGAACTGACAGAAAAGATCAATGAACTCACTACAAGAATAGATCTTTTAGATACTAACAATGACGAGAGATCAGACGACACTGCACCAGTCCCAGTGCAACAGAACTCTAATAGTAATAACACGCCATTGACAAATATACAACAAACTATCACAGATCTAAAATCGCGTAATGATTCATTGCATCAGCAAATAAATTCTCTACAGCAAGAGATAGCGGACGCACAAGAAACCGCCGCACATAATCATTTTCAACAGAACACACACCGTTAGGAAATGCCTCAGATCCATAATACATATAATGTTGGTAAACTTCAGAGAGTAAGAGATTTTACCCAGGAAGAAAGACACCCGAATCCATATTCAAGACAATACGACAACACTTACACACACAGACATGACAGTTTTGATCACAAACATTTTCTTTCAGTTAGAAAGTTTAAAACATTTAAAAACGACAGGGCGCAAATACATCCGTTGGATTTTATCCAACAGTTCAGGGGAGCACTTCCACCATCATGGCCAGTACAACATAAGTTAGAATTTATTGTCAGTTTTCTTGAAGGAGAACCAGCACGACGAATGCGACCAATTGCTAGACAATGTTTTTCCGTAGAAGCATTTGAGGAAGCATTTTTATCAGCATATTGGTCTGACACTACACAAACAGCATCAAAGATCGGCTACTTAGTTTGCCAAACTTTGAAAATTCTACCTTTCCAACAATCACACAATTTTTCGAGTACATGGTGGAACAGAACCAGTACCTCAACGAGCCATACAGTCAATCGGCATTAATACAGCTTTGCATTTCAAAACTGCCCAGAGCTTTGAAAGTGTCATTACTGACAGGGCAACAAAAGGACAATGTATCCGCTTTTAGAGACATCTTACAACTATTAGAAGCACACCAGGCAGACTACGCATTTGTTAACAAAAATTTTTCACGACAGAACGGAAAACAAACAAACTCAGCTACTTTTGAACAAACACGATTTGGTAATAACAATCCGAGTAAACGCTTTCGCAGCGAAAATGACAACGAAAACAGGAGTAATGAAAAACATTATACTGACACGGTAAATTTATATTCAGGACAGCAACAGAATCCGAGACTTAACACGCAACCGAATAGGTCAAATTTCCATATGAATCATCGCTCAGATAATGCGACCGGGGAAGGCCATTACGCGGGTCGACCGCAAAATGAACAAAAACAAACGTTTCTACGGGGTGCAGGTGGGCTGCCGTACAGTCACAGTTATAACGACAGGAGAAAATAAAACGAACACAGACCGCCGAGGACGTTCCACAATGACAATTTTAACGGAAACTACAACAGGCCCCAACAGCTGCGTTACCGTATGAATGTACCAGACACCAGATTTCATCCACCAGACACTGCTAATAATCAAAACGGCAGAACTGTACAGTTGATAGAACACATACCAAACTCCCAAGCTGAAAATCACATATCGGAAGAATTATGACTAGAGAAAACCTGCAATGAATCTCTTAATGTCGATACTATGAAATCACACAGAGAAAACATAACGACCGAAAATGCCATTACATTTGACGACGTGAGAGACACATTGTTACAGGAAAAACCAATCCTACAGAAAACAATATATCACCCAATAATAGAGATAAATTTACAGTCGCACAATATTTTAGCGATAATTGATTCAGGTTCACCTATGTGCGTAATTAACGAAGACACATTTAACAGATGCAATAGCAATAATGATTACCCAGTATTTCCTTTAAACAGAACGAAGGTCAAGGGAGCTTTTGCAGGAAAAGGCATTGAAGTTAAAAGACAGACACAATTAACATTTGTTTTTGCAGGGGAAACGTTCCACAGTGATTGTTGGATAGTTCCGAATTTAACAACAGACATGATATTAGGAATAAATTTTCTTGTTCAGTACGATGCGAAGATTGACTTCAAATCGGCATACCTCACACTACAAAAGGAAAACAGGGAAGTGATCGTAAGATTTCAAAACACAGTATCCTCCGAAGAACAAAATATGCACAGGATCGAGATTATTACTGATTCTCAAGATAACGATTGTTATATCGCACTATACACGAACACACTTAATAATGACTTGGTAGAGGAACAGGAGTACAATATGTTCGAGACAATTACACGCAAGGTAGACAATAGTGTAGCAAAATGCGACGCAGAACGCACAGAACTTGAAAATATTCTGGTACAACACAAAGCAGTTTTTGCCAATGTTCCAGGAACAATGACAGGATTTATGTACGAATTTCAGGTGAAACCACACGAGACTTTCAAAGCAAAGCATTATCCAATCCCACACATACACACAGAAGCAGTTAAGAAAGAATTACGAGCAATGATCGATCAAGGAATAATAGAACCAGCAGCCAGCCAATATATAAATCCACTACACATTGTTGAAAAGAAGGATGGATCACTACGTTTAGTTTTAGATTCACGTCAAGTTAATAAAATAATCATTACAGAAACCGACCGACCACAGACGTTAGAAGAGTTACTGCAAAAATTTCATGGCACCTCCATTTATACTACACTCGACCTCAAATCAGGGTTTTGGCAAATCCAACTACACCCAAATTGCCGAAAATATACGGCATTCCTTTGCTTTGGGGAATGCTATCAATTTTGTAAACTTCCGTTTGGACTAACGATTTCGTCTGCCGCCTTTATACGAGGCATGAATACTATTCTACCACAAGATCTGAAAAACAAAATTACTACATATGTCGATGACATTTTAATTGCAGCAGAAAACTGGGAACAACACAATCATACTCTTCAACAATTACTGAATACATTCGAGCAGAATGGTATAACTATAAACTTGCGTAAATCTGAATTTGGTAAAGCGTCAATAAAATTTCTAGGGCACATTATCTCACAAACAGGTATCGCACCAGACCCTGACAAATTGCAAGCACTGAAAGACATCGACGTGCCAACAAACAAAAAGGAACTTCGGAGCTTTTTAGGTCTTATCAATTATTTTAGAAAATTTATCCACTACAAAGCATTAGACACGCCCTTGCTATACCAGCTTACAAGTAAAAACACACTTTTGTCATGGAATGAAGACGTTGAAGCTGAATTCGAGAACTTGAAAGAAGCATTATTAAAAGCACCTTTGTTATCACACCCTGACCCAACACAAAACTTTTCCGTTGCAACAGATAGTTCAACCACAGCACTAGGAGTACATATTTTCCAAGAAATAAAGGAAGAAGATAAGACAGTCGTGAAACACATTGCTTTTGCAAGCAGGATACTTTCTCCAGCAGAGCGCAATTATTCTGTAACAGAATTAGAGACACTATGTGTAATTTACGCTTTTAAGCGATTCCGTCATTTTCTATATGGCCGACATACAACAATATATTCCGATCACCGAGCAATCCAGTTTTTATTGTCAGCAAAACTTACGCACGATAGATTAAGCCGCTGGAAATTATACTTACAAGAGTTTGATTTTACCATTATACACATTCCAGGCACGCAGAATACTGTTGCCGACGCATTGTCGAGGTCCATTCACAATAAACGCATGGAGAAAGAAAATACCTTTTGCTACAACAACCATAGTATTATGTATATTAAACAAGTAGCTTTCGAAAACTTTATATCAGCAGCATTACAGGATATAGAGAGAGAACAGCAGAAAGATGAAACACTGAAAGAGATTGTAACGCTTTGGAAAGACAGAAGTAATGCTAAAGTCAGACTTCATTACACTGTACATCAAAATATACTCTTTATTCGATCATACCGAGACGGTAATAATTGGCTTTTATGCATTCCGGAAGGGATCGTAAATAAACTGCTATGGTATACACATCTAAGTTATGGACACTACGAAGCGAGGAAATGCTTTCTGACTCTGCGACAAAATTGCCACTTTAATAACATGGAAAAACACATAAGAAAAGTAATAGCATCATGCAAGATATGTCAAAAAGCTAAATCATCAACAGTGTCACACATTCCACCATTGTATCCCATCATACCGGTCAAGTTAAGACACATGGCAGCAGTGGATCTTTTCGGTCCAATCCCCAGAACAAATAATGGTTATAGTTATATTTTTGTAGCTGTAGAACTAACATCCAAATTTGTAACATTTTCTCCACTAAGGAAAGCAACAGCAAGAACAGTATCAAGAGCGTTTGTAAGAGATTTTCTATCAGTAGTAGGACGTGTACAGAAGGTTATTTCGGATAACGGTCCGCAGTTTAGGTCAGACGTATGGAAGAAAATGTTAGAAAGTAAGAACATAACACCTATTTACATATCAAGATATCACAGTTCTTCCAACCCATCAGAAAGAATAATGAAAGAGATCGGGAAGTTATGCAGAATTTATTGTCATAAAAGACATACAACATGGGATAAATATATTTTACAGTTTCAAGAAGTGATAAATGCAATACCCAATGAATCTACGATGCTATCACCAACCGTAATACTGACAAATAAAGACCCACCGAACAAAATTACCGAACTAATTACTTTTCCTAAGACGCGTAGGCTTCGACATTGTGAAATAATAGACACAGCATTAGCAAACACTAAAAGAGCTGCAGATCGGAGGAAGAAACAACAGAAGCAGGTAAGTCGACTACAGAAGTACGAGATTGGCGACAAAGTACTGATTCGCACTCATTTTCTTTCCAACAAAGGTAAGCACAGATGCCGTAAATTCGAACTTCTGTATGCAGGCCCTTACAGAGTTCGTAATATTCCACACGCTAATGTAGTGCATGTGGAAACGCTACGTAAGAAGAAATCATCATGTATCCAACGTGAAACATTTCTTGACTAAAATATTTGCATTTCAGCTGACGAAAGGACGGCGTGACACGTAAGTATGCAACAATGGTAGTTTCAGCGCGCTTCAGTAACAAACAAAGCCGCGACACGCAGCGGGCCGCTAATATTTCACCGTACCTTAAAGAACACAGCAGTACTTAATGATGCTACGCCAGCCAAGACAAATAAAAACACGAGAAACATTTGCTAACTTAAAGAGAACATGCAGACAACGACACGACGTATGAATTTGTGCACTGAGAGCTCATAAATGAAAGAAATTTTTTTTATAACGTGACATAATTACTTAAGAAAATGTCGATTTTTGCAATAGCTAAACTGATAATATAGATCGTTCATTAATCAATTATTTTATTGGTAACATTAACATGTACTCTTTATTCCAGAATGCAGCATTGTTGTCACACGTCATCAAAATGAAACGTAGTTTTAGTTAGAATAAGGATGTGAATCTTTAGGTCACGCAGATAGCTGACGCTAATTGTCATTACAGAAATTTTATAGGTCATGCCGGGAGCTGACGTGATTTTGCAGCAGTTAATATTATGATAAAGTGTTTTATAGGTCATGCCAGGAGCGGACGAGAAGTACCAGAAGATGTTTATTGAAGTCATGCCGTGCACTGACGATAATTAATACTGAATGTTTTATAATAAGTCATGCCGTGCGCTGACGTTAATTAATGCTGAATGTTTATAACAGGTTATGCAGAGAGTTGACACAGATGCAGAAGAAGAATGTGTATGTTATGTTAGTATATAAGAAATGTATAATGTTAAGAAATAATTTTGCTAGCATGTGACACATTGCAACACTATGGATGGGGACCACACATTACAATGTCTAACCAGAATAATGTTTACCTTAATTTTCAGCTGCAAAAGAATACTTTAAATAATTTTATGACAGTAATTTTATTGTATATTATGACCTGACATTTGACGACTCATAAC
Source organism: Schistocerca gregaria (assembly GCF_023897955.1). Classification (NCBI taxonomy): domain Eukaryota; kingdom Metazoa; phylum Arthropoda; class Insecta; order Orthoptera; family Acrididae; genus Schistocerca; species Schistocerca gregaria. Next base: position 739,656,359 of record NC_064921.1, read on the forward strand.
TGACGACTACACCCCTGAATGGAAGATAAAATTTTAGGACAGTAAGTCAAGAAATGCATTGTCAACAAAATTTATAATTAATGATGTAAGAAACTAAGATATGTAAATACAGAATAAGTAATAATGTACTTGTCTATAACAAATCTGTATACTATCAAATACTGAATAAGTAGGAACTTTTATGTCTTTTATATATGGGAATAATTTTCTGGAAGAATTCTTAAATTAAAACTACATATTGTTACAAATTACGACACAACATATTTTGTCATAGGGAAAATTATTTGGTAGTCAAATTATGGTACCAACAATGTCCGTGAACCCATTGCCAAAACAATTTTACCCGTACCTTAATTCCTGTGCATCCCCATGGTTATTGAGCACAGAATCAGTGAATTGTCAAACACGTGACTTCAACCAATGATGTTCTCGACGAGGTGTTTGCATACCTAGATGCACACCACAGCCCGATGTATGTCAATTGGTGCCTGCATACCTAGATACACACCACAGTATGATGTACGACAATAGGTGTTTGCATACCAAGATGCACACCACCAACCTTAATGGACCATTGGAGATGGAACTTAATCCTGATGTGGCTGTGGCAACTCAGGCTATTCGACGACGTACTTAGTGTTTGGGTACACTAAAACTATGGAGCAAGGCGATGATGGAACCACATGGCGAAACCTGGTGTTGTGCTATGTGAGGGAAAGGAACAGACTTTTGAGTGCATTCACAGACAGTTGCCAGTGCTTTGACCATGCTATCCAATTCCTTTTGTACCTTCCTTAATTGTGGTACTAAGAGATGCCAATTTGAATTAAATGTTTCATAATGTAAACTTTCAATTGCTTCATATGATCTGTATATTGATTTTCACATTTACTCTTATTCTTGTTGTTAAATTTAAGGGAACCAAATTTTACTTGATGTACAATTCCTACTAAAACCCTTTCTATTTACATATTCTCTTTATTAGAGATAGACAAATCATTTCGTATGACAGCATTTGTGTATACACTTTGTTCAAACTATTTTCTATAATCAAATTTTATACTTATGTTGAGACCATATGACTCAACAACGTAGTAAAATTTTAAGAAAGCCGAGTAGCGGCATATGTAATTATGTAATAGGCGTATTTAAACTGTTTTAGCATGTAATTATCTGAACTGTTTCTTATTTAAATTGTTTTGTTAATTAAATTGCATTGTGTATTATTGAGAAAGAGCGGGAAACCGCGCATAGATACATTTTGAGAAAGAGCGGGAAACAGCGCGCAGTAATACATCTGTAATGGTAGCAGGGATTGTCTGCACCAAAAACCATTGTTGGCGGCGAGACCGCACTTTTGTAGCATTGAGCGTTGGAAGCGAGCAGTTGCGAGTAAGATGTGAGACGAGGCAGTCGTAGCTAGCGAGACATGAGAGGAGGTCGCTGTAAGCGAGGTATGAATTAACACTTTGAAAGAAGCGGTGTGCTCGCCAGCCACTCGCTATATGTAGCGCAATGCTAGTTTTTAAGAATTTTTGTAAAGAACTATGCCCCTTGTAATTGTTTGTCAAGATCGTTCTCAGAATATAGTTATGTAATTTTGATGGAAAATTAGGTATGTAGCGCAACGCTACTTTTTAAGAATTTTTGTAAAGAACTATACCCCTTGTAATTGTTTGTCAAGATCGTTCTCAGAATATAGTTAACTTCTACCAGATTAAATGCATTAAGAATTTTCTATCCCAAAATCATTCACGTAAATGCTTTACGGAATTTATTGTTATCTTAAAAGAAAAGTCTAAACTGAGCTTCAGCTTTTATCAAATCTAAATTAACTTCAACTTAAAGAATTCCAGTCACAAAGTATTATGAAACTCCACCAGCAGCTTATAATTATGTTAAAGAGAAGTAAGTATATTCATTCCACAGTTTGCTGTAGCAGTCAGATGGCGATCCAGTATAAATAATTAAAGGTAAGAATCAGTCTTAATAATTTCAGGTAACGACTGAGGGCCACGGCGACAACACATTTTATGTTTCGTCGTAATAATCAGCAGGTAGTCTTGACAGAGCAGCAGTTAAAAGATTTTAAGAGACGCAGCGTTCAGTCAGCAAGCAAACGTTCATCCAATATTAGACGGGAAGGTTTCAATATAGATGCAAGTGCCACCCAGAGAGAGGCTAAGGATGTGCATTGTGGAGCCTCACGGCTCTCATGATCAAAAACTATAAAGAGTATCCACTCGGTGATGATACATTGTCACATGTCCCATTCTCATACTATTTGCTGGAGTGCTTTTGCGTGCATGCGTGTGTGTGTGTGTGTGTGTGTAGTAGTAGTAGTAGTAGTAGTAGTAGATAGCTGTTGTCATAGTTCTGTGTATGTGGTGTATGCATGTAAATTACTGCACACTTCGTGTGCTTGCAAATTACACTACTGGCCATTAAAATTGCTACACCAAGAAGAAATACAGATGATAAACGTGTATTCATTGGACAAATATATTATACTAGAACTGACATTTGATTAAATTTTCATGTAATTTGGGTGCATAGATCCTGAGAAATCAGTACCTAGAACAATCACCTCTTTCCGTAATAATGGCCTCGATACGCCTGGGCATTGAGTCAAACAGAGCTTGGATGGCGTGTACAGGTACAGTTGCCCATGCAGCTTCAACACGATACCACAGTTCATCAAGAGTAATGACTGGCGTATTGTGAAGCGCCAGTTGCTCGTCCACCATTGACCAGACGTTTTCAATTGGTGTGAGGTCTGGAGAATGTGCTGGCCAGGGAAGCAGTCGAACATTTTCTGTATCCAGAAAGGCCCGTACAGAACCTGCAACGTGCGGTCGTACATTATCCTGCTAAAATGTAGGGTTTCGCAGGGATCGAATCAAGGGTAGAGCCACGGGTCGTAACATATCTGAAATGTAACATACACTGTTAAAAGTGCCGTCAATGCGAACAAGAGGTCACCGAGACGTGTAACCAATGGCACCCCATATCATCACGCCGGGTGATACTCCAGTATAGCCATGACGAATACACGCTTCCAATGTGCGTTCATCGCGATGTCGCCAAACACGGATGCGACCATCATGATGCCGTAAACAGAACCTGGATTCATCCGAAAAAATGACGTTTTGCCATTCGTGCACCCAGGTTCGTCGTCGAGTACACCATCGCATGCGCTCCTGTCTGTGATCCAGCGTCAAGGGACACCGCAGCCATGGTCTCCGAGCTGATAGTCCATGCTGCTGCAAACGTCGTCGAACTGTTCGTACAGATGGTTGTTGTCTTGCAAACGTCCCCATCTGTTGACTCAGGGATCGAGACGTGGCTGTGTGATCCGTTACAACGATGCGGGTAAGATGCCTGACATCTCGACTGCTAGTGATACGAGACCGTCGGGATCCAGCACGGCGTTCCTTATTAGCCTCCTGAACCCACCGATTCTATATTCTGCAAACAGTCATTGGATCTCGCCCAACGCGAGCAGCAATGTCGCGATGTAATAAATCGCAATCGCGATAGGCTACAATCCGGCCTTTATCAAAGTCGGAAACGTGATGGTACGCATTTCTCCTGCTTACATGAGGCATCACAACAACGCTTCACCAGGCAACGTCGGTCAACTGCTGCTTGTGTATGAGAAATCGGTTGTAAACTTTCCTCATGTCAGCACGTTGTAGGCGTCGCCACCGGCGCCAACTTTGTGTGAATGCTCTGAAAAGCTAATCATTTGCATGTCGCAGCATCTTCTTCCTGTCGGTTAAATGTCGCGTCTGTAGCACGTTATCTTCGTGGTGTAGCAATTTTAATGGCCAGTAGTGTATATAGTAATATATGTACTATGTACATATTTACTGTACACTATGTGTGTTTGTATACATGTGTGTACTTTTGGTTTTCTTCATTTTCACCTATGGCTGCTTGTCGCCTTACACTATAAATAATGCATATACTCGTAAAACTCTGTAGTACTTAAGGTGTGTCACAGCAATCAGGTGCTGTTATGCAATTATTGTATGTAACACCATTCTTCTCCTCATGTCTTAGTATGAGTATGATGTATCTCTGCTACTCAGATGTAGTGTGACCAATATTCACAGACATAGATCCACCTCCAGTGAAACTGTACCTATTTGTGAACAGCAGTATTCTGCTAGCACCTACCCGATACTCAAGTTTCAGCTTTGGTTGTGCTTCGGTAAAGATGAACAACATTAGGCCCAAAATGTTGGGAAGACATCGTGTGGAGAGTTTGGTGCTGCTGCTGCGGCTGTGGTTCATGTCGGCACATCTGTGTGCCCTTGTCAAGGAGTTGAACCAATCAGTGGTTGTAACAACAACAACAAAACCTCAGTTTAAACAGAGACTGTCATGAAGTCATTTATCTGTACAAAGATATACATGCAAGGAAGCAGTATAATGTTAGATGGTGGGTTATGCTAATGATGAACATATTGTTGTAAAAGAAATCAAATACTTACCAATAGGTTTCTTCTTCCCAGCTGATTTCTGCTTCTGCTGGCAGTGTTTCATGCTGGACAGCAAATGACACCGCACACACAATCATATTATGAAGAAAGTTGCTTGCCTGTCTTTGCAAGCCACTGGCAGACAGCATGATGACATCAACGAGCGAGGGTCAGGCTACACCCCACATACTACACTGAAGCGCGAAAGAAACCGGTATATGAAATTGAATTCAAATACAGAGAGATGTAAACAGGCAGAATACGGCGCTGCGGCCGGCAACGCCTGTATAAGACAATAAGTGTCTGGCGCAGTTGTTAGATCAGTTACTGCTGCTGCAATGACAGCTTATCAAGTGAGTTTCAACGTGCTGTTATAGCCGGCGAACGAGCGATGGGACAAAGCATCTCCAAGGTAGCGAGGAAGTAGGGATTTTCCCGTACGACCATTTCACGAGTGTACTGTGAATATGAGAAATCCGGTAAAACATAAAATCTCCCACATCGCTGCGGCCGGAAATAGTGGCTGCAAGAACGTGACCAATGACGACTGCAGAGAAAATCGTTCAACGAGATAGAAGTGCATTTCTTCCCCAGCTTGCTGCAGATTTCAATGCTGGGACAGCAACAAGTGTCGGTGTGAGAACCATTCAACAAAACGTCATCGACATGGGCTTTCGGAGCCGAAAGCCCACTCGAGTACCCTTTGATGACTGTAAGACAAAGCTTTATGCCTCGTCTGGGCCCGTCCACACCGACATTGGACTGTTGGTGACTGGAAACACGTCGATTGGTCGGACGAGTCTTCTTTCAAATAGCATCGAGCGGGTGGACGTTTACGGATATGAAGGAAGCCTCATACATCCATGTAGCCTGCATGTCAGCAGGGGATTGTTGAAGCTGGTGGTGGCTCTGTAATGGTGTAGGGCGTATGCAGCTGGAATGATATGAGATCCCTGATATGTCTACATACGACTATGACACGTGACACGTACGTAAGTATCCTGCCTGATCACCTGCATCAACTTCTACATTTACATCTACATCTACATGGGTACTCTGCAAATCACATTTAAGTGCCTGGCAGAGAGTTCATCGAACCACCTTCACAATTCTCTATTATTCCAATCTCGTATAGCGCGCAGAAAGGACGAAGACCTATATTTTTCCGTACGAGCTCTGATTTCCCTTATTTTATCGTGGTGATCGTTTCTCCCTATGTAGGTCGGTATCAACAAAATATTTTCTCATTCGAAGGAGAAGGTTGGTGATTGCGATTTCGTGAGAAGATCCTGCCGCGACGAAAAACGCCTTTCTTTTAATGTTGTCCATTCCAAATCCTGTATCATTTCTGTGACATATTTCGCGATAATACAAAACGTGCTGCCACCCTTTGAACTTTTTCGATGTACTCTGTCAGTCGTACCTGGTAAGAATCCCACACCGCGAAGCAGTATTCTAAAAGAGGACGGACAAGCGTAGTGTAGGCAGTCTCCTTACTAGGTCTGTTACATTTTCTAAGTGCCCTGCCAATAAAACGCAGTTTTTGGTTAGCCTTCCCCACATCATTTTCTATGTGTTCCTTCCAATTTAAGTTGTCCGTAATTGTAATACCTAGGTATTTAGTTGAATTTCCGGCTTTTAGATTAGACTGATTTATCATGTAACCTAAGTTTAACGAATTCCTTTTAGCACTCGTGTGGATGACATCACACCTTTCCTTATTTAGGGTCAACTGCCAATTTACGGACCATTCAGATATCTTTTCTAAACTGTTTTGAAATTAGTTTTCATCTTCTGATGACTTTATTAGTCAATAAACGACAGCGTCATCTGCAAACAACCTAAGAAGGCTGCTCAGATTATCGCCCAAATCGTTTATATAGATAAGGAACAGCAAAGGGCCTATAATACTACCTTGAGAACGGCAGAAATCCTTTCTGTTTTACTCTATGACTTTCCGTCAATTACAACGAACTGTGACCTCTCTGACAGGAAACCACAAATCCAGTCACATAACTGAGGCGATATTCCATAAGCACGCAATTTCGCTACAAGGCGCTTCTGAGGAACAGTGTCAAAAGCCTTCCGAAATCAAGAAATACGGAATCGATGTGAAATCCCTTGTCAACAGCACTCAACATTTCATGTGAATAAAGAGATAGTTGTGGTTCACAGGAACGATGTTTTCTAAACCCATGTTGACTGTGTGTCAATACACAGTTTTCTTCGAGGCAATTCATAATGTCTGAACACAATATATGTTCCAAAATCCTGCTGCATATCGACGTTAACGATATAGGCCTGTAATTTAGCGGATTACTCCTGCTAACTTTCTTGAATATTGGTGTGACCTATTGAACTTTCCAGTCTTTTGGTACGGAGCTTTCGTGGAGCGAACGGTTGTATATGATTGCTAAGTATGGAGCTAATACATCAGCATACTCTGAGAGGAACCTAACTGGTATACAGTCTGGACCAGAAGACTTGCTTTTATTAAGTGATTTAAGTTGCTTCATTACTCCGAGGATATTTACTTCTACGTTACTCATGTTGGCAGCTGTTCTAGATTCGAATTCTAAAATATTTGCTTCGTCTTCTTTCGTGAAGGCATTTCGGAAGGCTGTGTTTAGTAACTCCGCTTTGGCAGCACTGTCTTCGATTGTATCTCCATTGCTAACGCGCAGAGAAGGCATCGATTGTTTGTTTCCGCTAACACACTTCACATACAACCAGAATGTTTTTGGATTTTCTGCCAGGTTTCGAGACAAAGTTTCGTTGTGAAAACTGTTATAAGCATCTCGCATTGAAGTCTGCGCTAAATTTCGAGTTTCTGTAAAAGTTCGTTAATCTTGGGTATTGTTGCATCTGTTAAATTTGGCATGTTTGTTTCGCTGTTTCCGCAACAGTGTTCAAAGCCGTTTCGTGTACGAAGGAGGATCAACTCCGTCGTTTGTTAATTTCTTTGGTATAAATCTCTCAATTGCTGCTGATACTATTTCTTTGAATTCAAGCCATATCTGGTCTACACTTATATTAATAATTTGGAAGGGGTGGAGATAGTCTTTCAGGATGGTGTCACGTGAATTTTTATCTGCATTTTTGAATAGGTATATTTTTGGAGGATTTGGGGATTACAATATTCAATCTCGCTACGACGATCCTGTTTTCACTAATCCCTGTATCGGATGCTCGTTGTTAGCTCAGGATTGTTTTCTGCTAAAAGGTGAAGTGTGTTTTCACAATCGTTTATTATTCGAGTGGTCTCATGAATTAACTGCTCGAAATAAATTTCAGGGAATGCATTTAGCACAATTTCGGATGATATTTTATGCGTACCTCCGGAATTAAACATGTATTTTCGCCAACATATTGACGGTAAATTGAAGTGACCACCAACTATAATTATGTGAGTCGGGTACGTGTTCGAAATCAAACTAAGTTTTCTTCGAACCTTTCAGCAACTGTATCATCTGAATTGGGAAGTCGGTAAACGAATCCTATTATTATTTTATTCCGGTTGCCAACAATGACCTCTGCCCATACTAACTCACAGGAAGTATCTACTTCAATTTCGTGACAAGTTAAACTACCTGTGACAGCAGCAAACATTCCACCGCGAACCGTGTTTGCCCTATTTTTTCGGAACACAGTTAGGTTCTTCGCAAAAATTTCGGCTGAGCTTGTATCAGGCTTTAGCCAGTTTTCAGTGCCTGTAACGATTTGAGCAACAGTGCTTTCTATTGGCGCATACAGCTCTTGTACTTTGCCAATACAGCTACGACAATTTATAACTGTTATACCAATGGTTCCTGTATCTACGTTCTTCCTCTGTTCGGCCTGCACCCTTTGTGACTAAAGCCCTTCTTGTGTTTTACCGAGACCGTCTAACGTAAAAATCTGCCCAGTCCACGCCACACAGCCCCTGCTACCCCGTGTAGCCGCCTGCTGCGTATAGTGAACACCTGAGCTATTCATCGGAACACGAAACCCAACCACCGTTTGGCGCAATTCGAGGAATCTGCAGACTACACGGTCGCAGAACCGTCTGAGCCTCTGATTCAGACCCTCCACTCGGCTCTGTACCAGAGGTCCGCAATCGGTCCGTCGACTATGCTGTGCATGTTCATTGTGCATTCCGACGGACACTGGCAACTCCAGCAGGACAATGCGACACCCACACGTTCAGAATTGCTACAGAGTGGATGCAGGAACACTCTTCTGAGTTTAAACACTTCCGCTGGCCACCAAACTCCCCAGAGATGAACATTATTGAGCATATCTGAGACGCCGTGGATCTCCAGCCCCTCCTACTCTTCGGATTTATAGACGGCCCTGCAGGATTCATGTCACCTGCCTCCAGCACTACTTCAGACATTAGTCGAGTCCATGCCACGCCGTGTTGCGCCCTTCCTGGAGGGGGTCCTACACGATACTAGGCAGGTGAACCAGTTTCTATGGCTCTTCAGTGTCAAATGTGTGTTTCAGCATACCTGGTATCTCAGAACCGCTTGTGCTATTGAACTGCAAATGTAATAATTTCATGTACCGCATAAGCACTGTTGCAACAATAAATTTTCAGTGAATTGGAAATCGCTAAGAGGTTGTACTAATTTCTTTTTTGCCGTGTGTTGGAAACGTACCGTTTCTGTTATCTTTCTTTTCCATTTAAGGGCCCAGAGCCAGGGCGGCGCGTGGCGGGGAACAGCTAGTAACAAATGTGACGTTTGTACCGCTCTTAACGAACGTTGGTCTCAGTTTAAAACCTAAACAGTTGTTCGTGTAAATCCGCGCGTGTGCGGCTGGGCTCAGCGCGGTGTTTGCACGGCGTCAGACAGGCGCTCAGTGCCGCAGCCGCCTCGCCGGCCTCTGCGGCGCGAGGGAGGGAGGAGTGCACTCAGACGACGGCATGCGGCGTCAGCGGCTGGTCGCGGCGCTACTGTGGCTGAGCGCCGCGGCGGCGGCCGTCGCTCTGCTGGCGGTCCTGCGGGCCCGCTCCTGCGCCACCCCCGCCGCCCTCCTGCGTGGCGGACCCACGGCGCCAGCGATGCTCTCCGGTGCCTCTGCCAACTGCTCCAATAACACCTGCCCCAAGCCGGCGCTACTCACCGGCCTTCAGGTATTGTTGACAAACAGACCGATTAAAATACTCGCTACACGGTGGCGCACGAAATGTGTTACCATATTGTTTTTGAATATAAACTTTATTGTCAATACAATCTGAAAGGAACATATTGAGTGACCGACGAGTTCTAGGCGCTACAGTCTGGAACCGCGCGACCGCTACGGTCGCAGGTTCGAGTCTTGCCTCGGGCATGGATGTGTGTGATGTCCTTAGGTTAGTTAAGGCCCCGGGAGTAGACAACATTCCATTAGAACTATTTATGGCCTTGGGAGAGCCAGTCCTGACAAAACTCTACCATCTGGTGAGCAAGATGTATGAGACAGGCGAAATACCCTCAGACTTCAAGAAGAATATAATAATTCCAATCCCAAAGAGAGCAGGTGTTGACAGGTGTGAAAATTACCAAACTATCAGTTTAATAAGTCACAGCTGCAAAATACTAACACGAATCCTTTACAGACGAATGGAAAAACTGTTAGAAGCCTACCTCGGGGAAGATCAGTTTGGATTCCGTAGAAATACTGGAACGTGTGAGGCAGTACTGGCCTTACGACTTATCTTAGAAGAAAGATTAAGGAAAGGCAATTACACATCATTTCGTAACTCATTTGTTTTTCCAAGCTCTGCTGGTACTGCTGTAGAGATCCCAGCGGGATATCTAATGTGCGTCGTAAATTGTGAAAGAAACAATTGGTAACACATTTCGTGCGCCACCGTGTAGTTGATCTCCCGTCACTTGCCGCTACAGTGCTGCCACAGCGGCAGCCGGCTACCGCTCGGTTTATAGGCAACACACAAAGGCGGCGGGTCGTTTCACAAATGCTGTTACGCCGTGCCCTACATGAGCGACAGAGGCGCGCGACAGCTTCAGGCGACAGAACACAACCGTAGGTGTAGTTATGCAAGTGTCCTGAGTGAGCGACATCTGTGTCGCTGTCTGTCTCCCACTGCAAATGACGAAGTTTGAATTCAAACGTGTTCGAATCTTGTCGCTGCAGCACGCGCGACACAGAGCGACAGACATGCAAAGCAGTGGAGCGGATGCGACGGCAGCTATGAATTACTTAACATCCGATTTTAAGAAAACTATTCGGTGAAAAAATATGATTCTTCCGCAACCTGTACCTTGATATCCTTAAATGATCAAGGTCAGAAATTATTTTCGTTATTCGTCATAGTTACTGTGCTGCACGAAATTGAGTACATGGCTGCTCGAAATTTTTAAGAATTGGCAGAGCTAAAATCACATTGTATAGACTTTCCGTATAGTTCATTTAAGACCACACAATAAAATGTGTGTGAAACCTTATGGGACTTAACTGCCAAGGTCATCAGTCCCTAAGCTTACACACTACTTAACCTAAATTATCCTAAAGACAAACACACATACCCTTGCCCGAGGGAGGACTCGATCAGCCACACAGTCCATGGCTGCAGCCCCCCAGACCACTCGGCTAATCCCACGTGGCTAAGGCCATACACATTGCGTATGAAATGTAACCAATATATCTAAATTGTATTTAAAGTTGAGACCGCAACGATATCTTTTTTCGTTCTTGAGATACTGCTTGTTATATCCGAGGGTGGGTCGCCGCGGGTCGCGTCCGAACCTTTCCTCCGCCTCGGGAATTAAGTGATCGTAAAAATCGTCGTATCTCATAAAAGGTTCAAGACATCGAAACGACGAGTTTTGCAAATGACAGCACGCAGAAAGGACTATTTTATCATGTGATTAACACTCGATACGTTTTTGAAAAACGCGTGAGCAGAGCGAAAACAAGACTCCCTATAACTTACATCATGAGATTTTGTCCACATTTTCGTAGGCAAATAAGAGAAGCAAGTAAACGGAGTATCAAAGTGACCAGCATGAGGTCTAGATTGCCATGAAAATATTTAACTGCTTGAAAGTAAGCAGGTACTGAACGAAAACTTAATAAGCTGAGGAAAAATTGAAATATTTCACCAAAAGCTGCTTTAAATGAAGTGTCAAAAATGTCATCTGTTCAAGGCCTAGCTATTTTTCACATAAAAGATACATTGGTGCGGCATTTAAGTGTCAAAAAGGCTTCCTTCGAATCAAGTATGTGAGGAAGGCAAATGAGGAGTCAGTAAGATCATGTTTTCTGAATAAAACTTGAAATTAAAAAAAAAACGGAAGAAATCACTCAAATATTTTATGAAATTATTTGCGTAAAGAAAATAAGTAGATCAGAGAAACGTTCTACGTGCCTTTGAATAATGCTCGAAATCATGAACAGAAAATGAGGTGCACCAAACGTTTCCCTATATATTTTATTTCATACTTTTAAACAAATTATTACACAAAACTTTTACTATTTAAATTGAAACGATTGGTCTTAACACTGATTGCTGATGAATTACGTTCGCAACATGAAATATCTGTAAAATTTCATGGTTCATTGTAATTTATTAGGAATTAAATGTGTGTGATATACTGGGAAAGGTGCGAAGATCAACTTCTTTGGCAAGACCTTAAAAAATATACTTAGCGATGCAGTGTAAACAGTATACATAAAACATAGTACACAGAATCGTAATTGAGTCAGTAAAAATATAAAAATTGACAGGAATCGAATTCAGGACGTTATCGTCTCACACAATTTCGAGCTGTATACACTACCGCTACACCACAGCTACTTATTCTGCAGACATCTAATTCTTTGTGCTTATGTTTGTATTTAGCGTAGTTAGTCATGTAATAGTCATTCCTCCGCAGTTATTGGTCGTTAAAAGTTCTTGATCATGTAAAAAAAAATCGTATTTAATTTATTGATGAGATAGTCGAATGCTCCTCTGCTCATTCACGTGTATTCGAAGAATTTGTCTGGTGATCTTCGTAGTTGACGATACTTATGAAATTCTCCATGGAGATTCTTCCATTTGTAAATTACATGCCGAGCATTCCTTTTCGCTTTGTTTTCTTAAGTAAACCTAATTCTGTAGCCTTACTCTCCAGCTACAGTATTCTACAGGTTAAGGACGCCGTTTTGTAGAAACAGCTGGTTAGCTCTAAGCAGCCATATTGTAGCACGATATGGTCGCAGGACACCCTAGGTTGTCACCTGATGTTGCTGCTTGTCGCTGGAGTGTCACGTATCCAGAAGTCGCTCTCTGTTGCTCGCTTCTGTCACTCACGTAGGACACGGCCTTATTGTGTAACGCAGAGCAATTTTGGAAGTGGCTGCCACGAGGCTTATCGGAAATGCAAGATGCTGATGTTAAGTGATCAGTGACTAAACTACGACAGATGGTGCGCTTTGTTGTCCTGAATTTAAACCCACGTCCTAAGCTAACCACAACCTTATGATGTGCAATGTATCCGAGGAAATGGCAGTCAGCGATCTGCGGCAAAACTAAAATCACGATCAGTTTGTCCACGGCGATCAAAGTTGGCCTCTATGAGCAAACTCAAGAAAGAAAAAATTCAAGTTCATCGCTAAAGTCAAATTGTAATTTCTTGCTGTCATTAGTAACCTCGAACTATCGTCACACTGGCTACAAGCTGCTGCGTTACCAACCTATGAGCAGTCGTCGTTGGCACTTGGTTGGAGTTCATAGGCAAGACAGTCAGATTCCAAATGAAAAACTAATGATAGGAAGAAAAATAAGAACAAATGTAAAAGTCAGTACCATGATGAAAACGACAGAAATGAAAAAATTACATATAATCATACTATTTTGATTAGATTAAGAAATTTTAAAAGAAGTTCCCTTCATTCGAAGAGATTCGAACCTATGACCTTCTACAAGTCAGGTTTTTTTGTGTGTGCATACGCTAATCATTGCATTACGCCTTAACCCTGGGTTATGTAGTTATATTTATGACTGTGGTGACAACTATCTATGTGACACTGAATAGCTGTGTAGTCGTATCCAATAGCGTTTGGTTACTACAGTGTATGAAACATGTGCAATTTCATTAGCATCATTGTGTGTTTGTGTGTGTGTGTGTGTGAGTGAGAGAGAGAGAGAGAGAGAGAGAGAGAGAGAGAGAGAGAGAGTCTCCTGTTTTTCGTGTGGTTATCATGTGTGATGAAATACGAAACAAAGGTCCCAGACTCAGAACTCGGGATCCACACACATCAATAAGGAATTGCTAGTGAACTGACGAGTTCTGGCAGTTTGACAGCCGCGGAGGGTTCCGGTGTGACGTTGACCGCTCTGATTAGAGGAACCCAGCTCCAGCGCGTGAAATGTCAACTATCAAATAACTTTAATAAGTCTACAGTGGCTGTGTTTTCTGGCGTAAGATGTCCACTCACTCACTTGTGTTAATACAGCCTACTTACGGGTCCATTCTCCTCAGTCAGCCAATCAAATAACCGATCTTACGATTTTTTTTTGGGGGGGGGCTAATAAAGAAATCAATGTAAATCTTTTTTCACGTTATTTAACGATTCATGGACAACATTTTCTTATTGTTTTACGAAATTCAGTCATCAGTTAGCGCCCTGTCGGAGGGGCAAAAGCTGCTCTGTGCATAGCTTGGTGTACCCATGACGGAAGTCTTGCAGTCTGAAAACCTTATGTGAAATAAAAAAAAAAATTATCTTAATCTATAGGGTACTGCACTCATAGTAATAGCACAGGCGTTTATTATGTGACTAAATAATAAAATGGGGCCGTTTGAAACAAATATGTAGTTTTTCCGTGTGTTGTTGATCACGTTTTTGGCAGTACGTAACGAATAAACTGAAATAAAACAAAATCAGTCCATTACTCCTTGCAAACATGTCTGAGGAATAATTCAGCCAAATAAGTGATTCAGTCCGCAGTCTGTTCCATTAGCTTGAGATAGTGTGGCTCACTGCCTCACGCTACAAAGTAACTCAAGTTGACGGAATAGATTGCGGGCTGAATTACTCATTTGGTTAAATTATCCCTCGGCCATATTCACAAGGAGTAATTGAATGATTTTGTTTTATTTCAATTTATTCGTTACCTATTGCAAAAAACGTGACCAACAACACACGGCAAAAGTACATCTTTGTTTACTATTCTGAGGAATTTAAAAAACACTGTGCTATTACTCCATGCACGATGTCATGTAGGTAAGGAAATTCGTTTTTTTTTTTTTTTTTTTTTTTTTTTTTTTTTTTTTTTGATTTCATATAAGATCTGAAGACTGCAGGACCTCTGTAATGGGCACACCTCATTTCGGACGGAGCAACTTCTGCTACTCGAATGCTAAGCTAAATGATGACCGAATTTCTTTTTAAAAAAGAGAATCAATAAATATTGTAGATTACGATTTACGTTGATTACTTCATTAGCTGTTCAAAAAAAATTGTAAAATCTACAAGATTTTAAAGAGGACTTCATAACTTTAAAAATTCATATACATTTATTGAAAGAAGATATAGAGCTGTGTTTAGTGTTATTTTGTAGGGAAACACATCAAGTTTTTTTACCTTAAACTAAAGATGTTGTATGTGGCTTCCGTTGGGTATCCTGCACATATCCCATCGGAAGTCAATTTCTACCCAAACTCGCTGTAAGGGTGCTTGCACATTACACGATTTCGCCCGTACGGGAAAAAATCGTACGGGTTTAAATCGTAGTCGGTTGATTTTCACACTGAACGATTTTTAAACGTTAAACAAGAACATCAGTTCCCTTCAAAGTGTGACCTGGTACAGTTCTTATTGTGGATGGTCAACGAGTCATTGCGTTATCGATACTGTATCGACGTCAGAGAAGATCAAGGCGCCATCGCCTTCACTGTGTTCATCCAATTAATCTGAGACGTGAGGAAGTCGTCGTTTTCTACACATTATTTGTAGACCTGAGAAACAACGACCAAAAGTTTTTTAACTGCTTTCGTTTGTCAGTTGGCTCCTTCGATGAATTGCACGAGAAACTAAAGAATGTTCTGCAACGCCAAAACACGCAATTCGGAAACTGTATACAGCCTATTGAAATGCTGGCTATGACTTTAAGGTAACTTTTTAAATACAGCTTTGTTGTTACTGGTGTCTGAACAAATATGCCATTGAAGCTAAATAGTACATGTATAAACTCTTATTGCTGTATTTTTTCAAATTCGATATATAAAATTCTTTTATTATATTTCTATTTATCAAAGTACCATACAAACAGGAAATATGGTTATGCAGTAAGGTGATATTGTAGGAGTAGGCAAAACAATAAAACACATGTAAAATTATCGATTTTATTTATTAGGCTGGATTTTAGATTATGTTATCAATAAAAATACAATTATGAACAAATATGAAATTCGGAAAATACAAGCATTCTAGGTTTCTGATCAATTTATGGATTTCATTGTGTTTACTGTTTTGGTAGATTATTTGTGACGTTCCAAAAACAAATTGATGATATCAATTGAAGAAACCAGAATATGAAATTATCTGAAGAAGAAATAGACGGATTTGCAACATTTTCACTTTGTGGAGAGTCACTGTGAACAATTTCGTGCAGGTCATGTGGTGATGTCTGTGTTTCTGGTTTGGATTGTGCTTTTTTTTTCCCCGAGATGCATTGAATGGTGTGCTTCCTTTGAATGATTTTGCAGTCCACATATAGGCCTATGCTGGTACAAGGAATGTTCTTCTACGCTAGTTGTAATCTTACTGGAAAAACTAGGCCCTGCATATTGTTGAGGTGAAAATGGAGGTTGTTGAATGTTTAAAAATGGTTGCGGTTGGATAACTGCAAATGGCTGAGGCGTACACTGGGGACAGCTCCCGCACGACTGAAATCGTGTAGTGTGAGATCGTGCTCTTGGTCACGTGGGCCACTGAGCCGAGAGTACAGTACGGTGCCGTGTGGCGGCAGTGGCACTGGACGGCTGCAGCACGACTAAAAATCGTGCTCGTGTTGTAACCGTACAATGTGAAAGGTCTCATGCTCTTCAACATTCAACTAAGAAAATTTACCCGTACGGTTTTTTCCCGGACGGGCGAAATCGTGTAACGTCCAAGCAGCCTAACTTGTTCAGTGGGACTGGACGGGGTGGCCGAGCGGTTCTAGGCGCTACATCTGGAACCGTACGACCACTAGGGTCGCAGGTTCGAATCCTGCCTCGGGCATGGATTTGTGTGATGTCCATAGGTTAGTTAGGTTTAAGTAGTTCTAAGTTCTAGGGGACTGATGACCTCAGATGTTAAGTCCCATAGTGCTCAGAGGCATTTTGTTCAGTGGCGGCTTACATTCTTGCTCTAAATTCAGGTAGAGAAGCCGGCACAGAGGTACAAACACGATATCCTTGATGAAACCCCACAAAAAAATTGAGTGATGTCAGGTCTGGGGAACGTGGGAGCCATGCAATTGGCGCATCACGGCCAATACTTCAACCTGGAAAGTGGTCACTGCGAAAATCCCGCACGTCAGTCATGTAGTGGGATGAGGTACCTTCTTGCACGAAGTAAACATTTCGTTCTTGGTCACCCTCTCAATCTGTGGTATCAAAAATAGTTTTAACATATCCATGTACACTAAACCAAAACACACAGGTAGCACACTCGGGTCCATTGAAGGCAGCCATCTTTAACGGAACTGCCGCTAGCGCTCCTTACGGTGCAATTCGGCACTAACGAACTACGTGAGATATAACTTGATGTACTTTCCTACAAATTGACATTGCAATCACGTCTATAGCTACTACGAATTAATTTATATGAATTTTCAAAGTCTTAAAGTCGTTTCTGAAGCACCCTGTATTATAGGCTGACTGGGTTCTGGTACTGAGAAGGCTATCTACACTTGCAGTGAAACTATACTTAATTAGACAAAAAACTGCAGGCAACTGGTATATTGTGTGATCTGTCAAAGGCATTTGACGGTGTAAATCACAATATCGTTTTATGTAAATTAGAATATTATGGTGTAACAGGAAATACTGCAAAATGGTTCAAATCTTATATCTCTGGCAGGAAACAAAGGGTGTTATTAGGAAAGAGACACATATTAAGCTACCAGGCATCATCCAACTGGGAATTAATTACATGTGGGGTCCCACAAGGTTCCATCTTAGGGCCCTTATTTTTCTCGTGTATATCAATGACCATTCATCAGTAACATTACCAGAAGCCAAGTTTTCTTTGTTTGCCGATGATACGAACATTGCAACAAATAGTAAATCAAGAGTAGTCTGCTAATAAAATATTTGTGAACATTAATCACTGGTTCACAGCCAACTCTTTGTCACTAAACTTTGAAAAACTACGCTACATGCAGTTCAGAACTTGTAAGGGGTGTCCAGCGAGTATATGCCTAACATAAGATGACAAGCAGATAGAAGACGCGGACAGTGTTAAATTCTTGGGATTACAGCTTGATAATAAGTTCAACTGGGAGGAGCACGCCACAGAACTGTTGAAGCGTCTAAACAAATCTCTATTTTCAATGCGAATTCTGTCAGACATAGGGGGTCTGAAAAAATCTGGCATACTATGCTTACTTTCACTCCATAATGTCATATTGGATTATTCTTTGGGGTAATTCATCAAGCCAAACTAAAGCTTTACCGGCACAAAACATGCAATAAGAGCTATGTGTGGTGTGAACTCAAGAACATCCCGCAGAGGCCTGTTTAGTGAACTAGGGATACTAACTACAGCTTCCCAATATATTTATTCCTTAATGAAATTTGTCATTAAAAATAAATCAGTTTTTCAAGCCCTTAGCTCAGTTCATGGTATCAATACTAGAAATAAGAATGATCTTCACAAGGATTTATTGTCACTTACTCTTGTACAAAAAGGTGTGCATTATTTAGGAACACTTATTTTCAGTACCTTGCCAGCAGAAATAAAAAGCTTAACAACCAATGTAATTCAGTTTAAGAGAAGCCTAAAGTATTTATTGGTGGCCAACTCCTTCTACTCTATTCACGAATTTCTCAGTAGAACCAACTGATATGTGCAGTAATGTGTTCATCGTAAATAAGTATTGTACTAGTTCTATTATATGTTTATTACATTATAAATTAAAAAGAAACATTTTTTATTTTAAATTTAGTGCAGTAATGCGATCTTAGTCAATGAGTGTTGTAAAATGAACCTTTCAGTGTTCATAAAAAAAAATATGACGATCATTCCACTTGGGACCTGTGAAAGGTACATTAGCTTATTTCTTTTAGTTGTAGATATTTGTCCTGTATTATTGTTTTTCTGATATGTTCTACATCCTGGAGGACCTTCTCACTACGGGTAAATTGGAATGAAAGTAAATATAATCTAATCTAATCTGAGGAGAATGGATCCTTAACTGCTGCGAACGTGCGTGTGTCTTTGTGGATGTATGTGTGTTTATAGGGGAGACATGGCGAATACCGACATACCAGGCAGCATCTTCTCAGCTGAGTAGCGCTGCAGATAGTGGGAGACAGTACTGAGCCATAGCGAACGGTGCCAGAACTACAGCGCAAAGCCGTCGCGTTCTTATTAACGACACCCGATCGACTGCTAAAAAACGCATTATAAAACCCCCTGTCTACCTATAAGGATCAGTCGTAGAAATGAAAACCGAACATCTTTTACAACAGGACCATGGAATGGTTCCATTCAAACTGGGTCACAATATACGTTAGCATATTTATCCAACTGGGAGAGGAGACGATCAATTCCTGTGTCGTAGAACGCAGTCAGCCGCTGACGAATCTACAACCACAACCGCTCTTGCACTTTCACGTCGAACTGAAATCGACATCAGAACATGTCTTTCTTGAGGTCGACAAAGATGTGAAAATCAAACGATGAAAGATCCGGGCTGTACGGAGGATATTGTAGTGTTTTCCATCAAAATCGCGGAAGCGTAACTTCCGTTCGACTGGCGGAGTGCGGAGGGGCATTATCGTGACCTTCTTCTGCAGGGGCCCTCTGTTCCTCGAATTCCTCGAGTGTGGAACGGCAATCAATGTGTAACGCTATGAAGACATTTAAGTCAAAACTCCCAGGAATTCTCTCGCACGGAATTACACTGTTGCACTACGTTGCACTCGTATAACGCCCGCCCCAACGTTGCCAATAGGACGGAGGCTACTCTTCAGTGATTTGATTAACACTGCGACATTTCCCGTATAGTCTGAAACTTTCAGCGTGTGATTTTCACATCTTTGACGACCGAAGAAAGATATGTGAGGACGTCGGTTTCAGTTGGATGAGGAAGTGCAAGAGTGGATGCGGTTATGGGTCCATCAGTGGCCGACAGCGTTCTAAGAAACAGGAACTGATCGTCTCGCCTCCCAGTGGAACAAATGGCTTAAAGCAAGTAGTGACCTCTTTTGAGTGGAACCAATCCATGGTCCCGTTGGGGCGGGTGTTCGGTTTTCATTTCACTGCTCTTTCTGAGAAGATAGTTTATTCTCTACGGCGTCTTTTAGCATGAGTTTTGTTACTTTTCAAACATTAGCAAATCTATTCACCCACATGATGACTGAGTGGAGTAATACCGACAGGCAAATACAATGCAGTATCGTTAGGATGTCGATATCTTACAGTGCTCTAAATGTTTAAAAAAAGTTGTTTGAGCTTAAGTACTAATTTAGTTAGTTACAGTCGGTAATATGACTATTAAAAAAAACCTTTCTCTGAGTAACGGTTGGACGTATGAAGTTGAAATTTATGTCACAGCTTCTATGTCAAAGCAATCAAAACATACTGCCATATATCACATATTCTGACAGTCGCAAACTCACTCATTAAAATCAAAACCGTTCTTTCCGTTGATACTGAATCATGAAATTTGCCCATAAGCAAGGTTTCACAGCGCAAGTAAAGTAAAAAATTGGAAAATAGTTAATTTGTAATTATAACACACGAAAAATATTTCTTTTGTCGTTTTGTCATCTGACTTCAAACTTAAAATTAAAATATTCTAAACAGTCTTGAAATTCCCAGAAACGAATTATCGATGACATGCAAAGACAAGATTCTCGGTTCCCGGGATGGATGAACCGTATCTAGCATAATTTGGTTTGTACGGAACCCTCGGAGCGCATTTCTAGTCGCACATGGCGAATATTTGTTTCTAAATAAAGTTTATTTTTAACTTGCAAACTCATATAGTTAACTGAAGATTACAAATGTGGCTAGATAGTACTAGGACTCCGTGCAGAGAGATCCCTAGTTTGTCCGGCTGTTGCTACGATCTTTATGCTGATAGGAGCCCACTTAGTTTTGGCAAACAGTTTCTGGACCGGCCAGGTTGCCGACGTTCAAAACTATTTCTTTGAAGGCTGTGTATGATGCTTTGATTTAAAACTCCATAAAAAATGTATTCATGTTTGGTATTTTCCTTGTCGCTTCGTGTCGTTTCCATAGATAAGCTATAAATTGTAATTTCTCGATGTGTCGCAAGTGACTGATAGCGTGTACTATGCGGATACCTATCCATGTGGCGACAGGTCTCTTGCGGGCAGGTAGTGGTTTTAATGTTTGTTGTAGTGATAGTTGTTGCGGCGAAATGGTTTGACGTCTTTCTGTTTATCAGGTTGAGTATTCACTAGTTCTCCAAACGGTCTGGACCGTTTGGCACAATATCCTGTTCTCCAGCGTGTCTGGTTCACGTGTCGCAGGCGTAATATGTCTTGACCAGGTGTACTCCTGCTAGTTTCTCACTAGTCAGTATCGTGCTGTTAACAACCTTGTCCCACGTGCTGCGGACTTACAGTGGTAAGAAACGCGCTGAGGCGTTTTGCTATACGGTGTTCGACTGGTATTGTGGAAACTTTGATTCAACCACATTCTTGAGTGGAGTGCGTCTGACTGCGTCATATACACTCCTGGAAATGGAAAAAAGAACACATTGACACCGGTGTGACAGACCCACCATACTTGCTCCAGACGCTGCGAGAGGGCTGTACAAGCAATGATCACACGCACGGCACGGCGGACACACCAGGAACCGCGGTGTTGGCTGTCGAATGGCGCTAGCTGCGCAGCATTTGTGCACCGCCGCCGTCAGTGTCAGCCAGTTTGCCGTGGCATACGGAGCTCCATCGCAGTCTTTAACACTGGTAGCATGCCGCGACAGCGTGCACGTGAACCGTATGTGCCGGGTGGACGTACCGCCGAATTGCTCAACACGTGGGGCGTGAGGTCTCCACAGTACATCGATGTTGTCGCCAGTGGTCGGCGGAAGGTGCACGTGCCCGTCGACCTGGGACCGGACCGCAGCGACGCACGGATGCACGCCAAGACCGTAGGATCCTACGCAGTGCCGTAGGGGACCGCACCGCCACTTCCCAGCAAATTAGGGACACTGTTGCTCCTGGGGTATCGGCGAGGACCATTCGCAACCGTCTCCATGAAGCTGGGCTACGGTCCCGCACACCGTTAGGCCGTCTTCCGCTCACGCCCCAACATCGTGCAGCCCGCCTCCAGTGGTGTCGCGACAGGCGTGAATGGAGGGACGAATGGAGACGTGTCGTCTTCAGCGATGAGAGTCGCTTCTGCCTTGGTGCCAATGATGGTCGTATGCGTGTTTGGCGCCGTGCAGGTGAGCGCCACAATCAGGACTGTATACGACTGAGGCACACAGGGCCAACACCCGGCATCATGGTGTGGGGAGCGATCTCCTACACTGGCCGTACACCTCTGGTGATCGTCGAAGGGACACTGAATAGTGCACGGTACATCCAAACCGTCATCGAACCCATCGTTCTACCATTCCTAGACCGGTGAGGGAACTTGCTGTTCCAACAGGATAATGCACGTCCGCATGTATCCCGTGCCACCCAACGTCCTCTAGAAGGTGTAAGTCAACTACCCTGGCCACCAAGATCTCCAGATCTGTCCCCCATTGAGCATGTTTGGGACTCTTATCTCTTGGATTGTGGGCTTCCTGTTATGTAACAATTCTGCATGTTGTATTGCCGCATACAGCCGAGTCTAAATAGAATCTTTGTGTGGATTACATGAACTGTTTTGGACTCTGGTCTCCATTTGTCGAACAAGACTGCTGTCGGACTGGCCGAGCTGTTTTCCATGATTTTTGATGTCCTGTGGATCAGCTGAGCGGCGCACTTCGACATGAAATCGATTAGGCCAAGGCCTCCTTGTTCTGGTTTTAGACTGTTCGTGGCGTATGCAACCTTAAAAGTTTCTTCATGCCACAGTAGTTAGGAGATCGCCTGCCGCGCGGAGTGGCCCCGCGGTTTAGGGCGCCATGTCACGGATTGCGCGGCCCCTCCCTCGGGCATGGGAGTTAGTGTTATTCTTAGCAAAAGATAGTTTAAGTTAGCTTAAGTAATGTGTAAGTCTAGGGACCGATGACCTCAGCAATGTGGTCCCTTAGGAATTCATCCACATTTGAACATTCAGACCGCCTGTATTATAGCTGGAACCAGTTCTTTAAGCAGGTTTATAATTTGTGCCATAAACCTAGATTCTGCGAATAAATACATATTTATTAAATTCACCTTCTCTGACAATGTCACATTTCCTGTTGAATTTGCTTCATCTAGTGCTCTGGGAGAAGATAGTATTGTTTGCCAGTTGTAAGCTACCATTTTTTGAATACTAGGTGGACATATATTCCGACGATTTTATGTTTCTCTCTTAGTACGAACCATGGCCGCTTGTACTGTCTTGTCCCTATGGGTATCTTTGCACCCGATACTCTTTCGTATAGATTCAAATCTTCCTTTAGTTTTTCCAAGTCTTGACATCTGTAATAAATATTACTTGGTCATCTGCATAAGCTTTACAGACTGTGTGTGAGTTTCCCACACTCAGACCCGAGCAGGTTGAGATAATTTTTCGGAATAGTGGGTCCAGCGGTATGACGAATAGCGCTGTAGATAATGGACGTCCTGGTTTTACTGAACATTTGATAGCCAATGCATCCGTTGCTTCTCCTTTGAGGATCACCCGAGAATTGGAATCTGTCAGCTGATTAAAAATTGTAACTCTAAATTTATGTTTATATCGTCGAGCCTTCATGACTGCCGTGACATATTCATGGAAGACGCTGTCTATTGATATTATTGCTGTGGGAGTGTGGTTAGCTGTTGCATATCCAATGCAATCGAAGTACGTCAGAACTGCGTCGAATATTGATCTCCCTGGTATTACACAATTTTGGCTTGCATTAACAATTTTGTTCACGTCCGTCTTGAGGTGTCTGTCAAAACATCGGGGCACATATTTATGGTCGCAGTTTCGAAGAGTGATGGGCAAAATATTTTCGATTTCCCACTTCTTTTGACTTATTGGAATTGAGAAAATTCGACCTTCGGGGAACTGTGCTGGGATATATGTGCCATTTGCAGCTTCATTAACGACTTGTAGATACGTATCTTTAAAGATGTGCCAGAATCCCACCAGCAGACCGTCAGTTCCGAGTGGCTCTCGCCCAGGACTCGCGTGCATTCCGTCGTGGAAGTCGTCGTCAGTGGAACTTTCGTTGATTGGAATCTGTCCGTGTCCGTAATGATACGTGACACGTCGATCAGGAGACAGATAGTCGCGTCCTATTCGGAGACTTTCCTCTGGAAGAGCTCCGTAAAATATTTCCGTATTTTGTATTTAATGCCGACATTGTTTCGATGCGTTCTCCGTTAGGTTTTCGTAGCTGTGTTATTTTCTTTTGTCCTTGCCTGTTTCTCTCGCGATCTAAGTGGAGCATCGATACGACTTCGTCGTCAAAACAGCCTATCGGTTCATTTCTCAGTGTTATCCCTTACGTTTTGATTTTTCGGGATATAACAGTTTCGCCTCCGTCTTCTTTATTTGTAGCAATGTTTTGTGCTTGCCCCTGGTGGGATCTTTAGTACGCCTCGCAGGCACTGTATGTTGAAATCCGAACTACATATTCGCCAAACAGCTTCTTCTCTCCTGAAATTGATAATAGTTTGTCGCGTGGCCGATACACCACGTCAGAGTACTGCCGTACTTCACTTTTTTCTGTAAACTTCGATCCAACGAACAGATAATCACACTGCAGAGACTAGCATTGTGAAGATGTTGGATGTTTAGTTTCCAGACTCTCTGATGGCGCTATTTAACTATGCTAGTAAAGTGTAAGCGGTAGAAGCCTGCCCAGTGGTCTGAAGAACTGGTTGGTAACGCTTGGCAGTCGACCGTTTGGTGAGAACAGCACAGCGATATGTAGCGACGGTCACTTCTCCTTCTCCCTTGTGGGTAGCGGAAGGTCAACTCTGTATCACGTGGGTGGAGCTGCTGCCACATGTCTACTATGTGCAGTTTATTCGCCAGAGTCTGGGCTTCACCGGACAGCACACAGTTTAAGTCGCCTACTGTTATGGTTCGCTCGGAGTAGCTTTGAAGCAGTTTGCAAATTTATCTACTGAAGAAACAACCCCGCGCTTCTCTGTTCTCTGTGTCTCTATCTCTCGAACAAGACAGCGTCGTTGCTCTTCTCAGTCGCAAGAACTTCCGTGATGATGATGATGATGATGTTTGGTTTGTGGGGCACTCAACTGCCACATCATCAGCGCCCAGACGAAGTCACAGTTTTTACACAGTCCAATTTCTTTCACAGTCCAATCTAGCAAATGTCATCCCATCCCGGCCGGGAATAGAACCCGGGAGCCCGTGATCCAGAGGCAGCAACGCTAGCCACTAGACCACGAGTTTCGGACAAGAACTTCCGCGCTGCCAAATTTTCTTACTCAGTTTCCGCTCTGCCATGGCCGATTTCTCCATCTGTCCCAGCCTCCAATGCCGTTTATTTTCCGTGATCGATTGATAGTCCAGCCATTCCAACATAGACTTTTCTACGTGTGCATGGTATTCCGTATATTTCCGACATTACTAGTGGTTCACTTTTCTCCTTTGCCTATCTGATACACTCTTCGATCTTCTTTGTCGGTATATAAATAGTTTTTATGCCATGTTTGCGCAATATACGGGCGATTCTATTCGTCACTTTGGGGATCTATGGCAGAAAGCGCGTATCCGACATTTCTTTTTCCAATGTATCATTTCTCTGATGTGACATTCTTATATGACTGGTGGATTATCCATCGCCCCTCGGACCGCTTTACAGCTATAGCATCTCGTGTCTGAGGCGCTGCGACTCACACATTCGTCTTTCACGCCTTATAGCGTATTAATCACCTCTGTTTTCTGACTCGGGCGGTGATCTGACAGTTTGTGCCGGTATCAGTCTGTGAGTGTCTGTTTTCGACACACACTGTGTCCTAGTGTGTCCCAGATTCTCAACATCCCTCGCAACCCACACATCTAAAAGGGTATCTGTTGCTCCTTTTCTACCTCCAATGTAAATTTTATGGTGGCATGGAGACTGTTGAAATATCTTAGAAGACGCCAAGCTGTTCCACACAACGAAACTGTTGTTGACGTACCTGTACCACACCCTAGGATTAGAAGGTGCCGAGTCCAGCTTTCGAAATATTCCATGAAACACTTGACCACCGCTGGACTAAGCGGGCAACCCTGTGGCCATGTCTTCCAGTTATTCGTAGAAGTTTCCATTCCACATGGAACCCTTTTATGAGCAGTTTATTTTTCTTTTTAGCTGTGCCCATTATCATTCATTCATTCATATCATTTTTGCCCTTATGGACAGTGTCTGAACTCAAATATCTCATGATGACATGAGTGTCGGTTAGACCGTCAGCGAGAGCGCACCGCTAGTTCCTGCTACGAATAAGGCGAGTACACAGTTCGCTTGTTACGTATTTTTACGAGCTTAAAACAGGAGAGACTGCAGTAATGGATAGGAACTGTGATTGTTGTGTACAGATGCGAGCTGAGTTGGCGACCCTTCGATCACAGATCCTAGACAAGCTCAAGTATTGTGGCATGAGTGGGACAGTGCACAAATGGTTTAATCCGTAGCTAACTGGAAGACTGCAGGAAGTTGAAATAAGCAGTTTTCATAATATGCAGAGATCAGCACATTCCTCAAACTGGGGAACTATCAAGAATGTGGTTCCACAAGGGTCGGTCTTGGGTCCTTTGTTGTTCTTAATATATATTAATGACTTGCCATTCTATATTCATGAAGAGGCAAAGTTAGTTCTCTTTGCTGATGATACAAGTATAGTAATCACATCTGACAAACAAGAATTAACTGATAAAATTGTCAATAATGTCTTTCAGAAAATTACTAAATGGTTCCTTGTAAACGGACTCTCACTAAATTTTGCTAAGACACAGTACATACAGTTCCGTACAGTAAATGGTATGACGCCGTTAATAAATACAGACCTCAATCAGAAGCATATAGCTAAGGTAGAATATTCAAAAATTTTAGGTGTGTCCATTGATGAGAGATTAAATTGGAAGAAACACATTGATGATCTGTTGAAACGTTTGAGTTCAGCTACTTACGCAATAAGGGACATTGCAAATTTTGGTGATAAACATCTTAGTAAATTAGCTTTCTACGCCTATTTTCACTCATTGCTTACATATGGCATCATATTTTGGGGTAAACCATCACTGAGGAATAAAGTATTTATTGCACAAAAGCGTGTAATCAGAATAATAGCTGGAGTCCACCCATGATCATGCTGCAGACATTTATTTAAGGATCAAGAGATATTCACAGTAGCTTCTCAGTATATATACTCTCTTATGAAATTTGTTATTAACAACCAAACCCAATTCAAAAGTAATAGCAGTGTGCATAACTACAATACTAGGAGAAAGGATGACCTTCACTATTCAAGATTAAATCTAACTTTGACACAGAAAGGGGTGAATTATACTGCCACTAAAGTCTTTGGTCACTTACCAAATAGTATCAAAAGTCTGACTGATAACCAACAAGTACTTAAGAAGAAATTAAAAGAATTTCTGAATGACAACTCCTTCTATTCCAGAGACGAATTTTTAGATATAAATTAAAAAAAGAAAAAACCAAACAAACAATTATTTTAAAAAATTTGAAAAATAGAAAGTTGTTATATTAACTTAATTATGTTGTCAAATTAACTTAATTGTGTAATGTATTGGAAAATTTGAATCGTTCCGCATCATTACGAAATATCGTATTCATGATCCATGAAACAAGTATTAATCAAATCTAGTCTAACCTGGATGCGTTGGCTTCCGTCACACAGCTTGACGCTGCTGCCAAGGGGCGACACTGTGAGGGATCGAACGCGGGGATGCGTACTTCAATGCTAGAAGCTTTTAATAATTTCCACAACGAAATTCTGTCTCGAAATCTGGCAGAAAACCCAAAGAGATTCTGGTCATACATAAAGAACACCAGTGGCAAGACGCAATAAATACCTTCACCGAGCGATAACAACGGTGAAGTCACTGATGACAGTGCCACTAAAGCAGAGTTATTAAACATGATTTTCAGAAACTCCTTCACCAAAAGAAGACGAAGTAAATATTCCTGAATTCCAATCAAGAACAACTGCCAAGATGAGAAACATAGAAGTAGATTCCTCGGTGTAACAAAGCAGCTTAAATCACTTAATAAAGGCAAGGCTTCCGGTCCAGATTGTATACCAGTCAGCTTCCTCTCAGAATATGTTGATAAAATAGCTCCATATTTAGCAATTATATACAACCACTCGCTCACAGAAAGATCCGTACCTAAAGGCTGGAAAATTGCTCAAGTCACACCAATACCCAAAAAGGGAAGTGGTAGTAATCCGCTGAATTACAGGCCTATATCACTAACGTCGATTTGCAGTAGGGTTTTGGAACATATACTGTATTCGAACATCATGAAGTACTCGAAGAAAACGATTTATTGACGCGTAGTCAGCACGGATTCAGAAAATATCTTTCTTGTGAAACACAACTAGCTCTTTATACTCATGAAGTAATAAGTGCCATCGACAGGGGATGTCAAATTGATTCCATACTTTTAGGTTTCCAGGAGGCTTTCCACACCGTTCCTCACAAGCGTCTTCTAACGAAACTTCGTGCCTACGAAGTATCGCCTCAGTTGTGCGACTGGATTCGTGATTTCCTGTCAGAAAGGTCTCAGTTCATACTAATAGACGGAAAGTCATCGAGTAAAACAGAAGTAATATCGAGCGTTCCCCAAGGAAGTGTTATAGGCCCTCTATTATTCCTGATATATATTAACGACATAGGAGACAATCTGAGTAGCCGTCTTAGATTGTTTGCAGATGATGCTGTCATTTGCCGTTTTGTCATCAGATGATCAAAACGACATGCAAAATGATTTAGATAAGATATCTGTATGGTGCGAAATGTGGCAATTGACCCTGAATAAAGAAAAGTGTGAAGTTATCCACATGAGTACTAAAAGAAATCAACTAAATTTCGATTACGCGATAAGTCACACAAATGTGATGGCTGTAAATTCAAGTAAATACTTAGGGTTTACAATTATAAATAACTAAAATTGGAACGATGACGTAGGTAATGTTGTGGGTAGAGCAAACCAAAAACTGCGATTCATTGGCAGAACACTTGGAAGGTGCAACAGGTCTACTAAAGAGACTGCTTACACCACGCTTGACCGCTCTATTCTGGAGTATTGCTGTGCGGTGTGGGATCCGCATCAGGTGGGACTGATGGATGACATCTAAAAAGTACAAGGAAGGGCAGATCGTTTTGTATTATCGTGAAATAGGAGAGATAGTGTCACAGACATGATATTGGAATGGCAATCATGAAAACAAACAAGACTTTCGTTGCGACGGGATCTTCTCATGAAATTTCAATCACCAGTTTTCTCCTCCGATTGCGAAAACATTCTGTTGGCACCCACCTACAGAGGGAGAAATGACCATCACGATAAAATAAGAGAAATCTGGGTGGCACAGAAAAATTTAAGTGCTCGTTTTTCCCGCGTGCCGTATGAGAGTGGAACGGTAGAGAGACATCTTGAAGGTGGTTCATTGAACCCTCTACCAGGCACTTTATTGTGAATAGCAGAGTAATCACGTAGATGTAGATGATTATAAATTATACAAAACACTTTTCAAGTTCAGTTTCTGATTGCATTAAGGTCCAGTACATGCAAATGCAATTATGAATAACACGAGACGTTTCATGTGACTATTCAGCTACCCGCAGGTTAGCCTCTGCCGTGTAAGCAAAGCTATGCCCCGCTTCGTCAAGGAATTGTGAAATAAGTCTTTTGTGATCAGGAACCAATGGTAAAAAATGGATATTTCAAGTTGTACGCAATCTTGAATGAACCATGCGTGTTGGGCACATGTTATATAACTAACAATTGCCTGACGCACTGACGCTTATGGAGCTCCTCTGAAAAGCGTGCACAATCATCTGTAATACGACCACAGTCTTTATCACTGTTTGCAAATTATAAGTGGTTTTCGAAGATGTATCATTACGTACGTCAGAGACTTTCAGAGGCGCGTTTAATGTATGATGCAGCAGGAAAACAGAACGAGTGTTAGGAAAAAGTTTCGTCAAAGTCTCCATCCTACTCGGAAGACTGACTGATGACCTCACTGTTTAGTCAGTTAACCTCCAACCGACCAGTCCCTTTCTGCTTGCAAGAAATTTGGCGCTGTTGATAGAAACTTACGACTAAATGGATTGCTGAAGCCAACAGAGATCTGGCAAAGGTTTCCGACAAATTATAGTTTGCACGGTTGTAGAATTTGAGTAGATGTTGTCGAATCATCCGCGACAAGAATCGCCAATAGCGTACACGTGAATGACAAGCGTCATTTTTAAAATTGAGAGTTTTCGCTAAATACTACAAGTTGGGAGAGCCAGTCATGACAAAACTCCACCATCTGGTGAGCAGGATGTATGAGACAGGTGAAATACCCTTAGACTTCAAGAAGAATATAATAATTCCAATCCCAAAGAAAGCAGGTGTTGACAGGTGTGAAAATTACCGAACTATCTGTTTAATTAGTCACAGCTACAAATTACTAACGCGAATTCTTTACAGACGAATGGAAAAACAGGTAGAAGCCGACCTCGGGGCAGATAAGTTTGGATTCCGTAGAAATGTTGGAACACGTGAGGCAATACTGACCTTACGACTTATCTTAGAAGAAAGATTAAGGAAAGGCAAACCTACGTTTCTAGCATTTGTAGACTTAGAGAAAGCTTTTGTCAGAGACAGCAAAGGACTTGTAAGAGCATTTGAACGGAATGGACAGTGTCTTGAAAGGAGGATACAAGATGAACATCAACGAAGGCAAAACAAGGATAATGGAATGTAGTCGAATTAAGTCGGGTGATGCTGAGGGAATTAGATTAGGAAATGAGACACTTAAAGTAGTAAAGGAGTTTTGCTATTTGGGGAGCAAAATAACTTATCATGGTCGAAGTAGTGAGGATATAAAATGTAGACTGGCAATAGCAAGGAAAGCGTTTCTGAAGAAGAGAAATTTGTTAACATCGAGTATAGATTTAAGTGTCAGGAAGCCATTTCTGAAAGTATTTGTATGGAGTGTAGCCATGTATGGAAGTGAAACATGGACAATAAATAGTTTAGACAAGAAGAGAATAGAAGCTTTCGAAATGTGGTGCTACAGAAGACTGCTGAAGATTAGATGGGTAGATCACATAACTAATGAGGAGGTATTGAATAGAATTGGGGAGAAGAGGAGTTTGTGGCACAAGTTGACTAGAAGAAGGGACCGGTTGGTAGGACAAGTTCTGAGGCATCAAGGGATCACAAATTTAGCATTGGAGGGCAGCGTGGAGGGTAAAAATCGTAGAGGGAGACCAAGAGATGACTACACTAAGCAGATTCAGAAGGATGTGGGTTGAGGTGGGTTCTGGGAGACGAAGAAGCTTGCACAGGATTGAGTAGCATGGAGAGCGGCATCAAACCAGTCTCAGGACTGACGACCACAACAACAACAATGTCAGTAGGCATTGCTCCATTCAAAAAGGTGTATATCTACACAAAACTGCACTTTCTAAGTATTATTACAATCTGTTTATTGATTAACAATATGAACCCCTGACTACAAATCCATTCTATGAAAAACGCACATCAATAGCATTTTCTATTTCCGCAATATTTGTGGTACAGCTTTTAGGTGGCTCGCTCTCTGTACATATGAAATATACTGATTCGCTTCTCCACTCAGAATATAGTTTCCTTTTTTTCTTTTGTTGAAGATTATTTATTTACAGAATGAGATTTTCACTCTGCAGCGGAGTGTGCGCTGATATGAAACTTCCTGGCAGATTAAAACTGTGTGCCCGACCGAGACTCGAACTCGGGACCTTTGCCTTTCGCGGGCAAGTGCTCTACCAACTGAGCTACCGAAGCACGACTCACGTCCGGTACTCACAGCTTTACTTCTGCCAGTATCCGTCTCCTACCTTCCAAACTTTACAGAAGCTCTTCTGCGAAACTTGCAGAACTAGCACTCCTGAAAGAAAGGATACTGCGGAGACATGGCTTAGCCACAGCCTGGGGGATGTTTCCAGAATGAGATTTTCACTCTGCAGCGGAGTGTGCGCTGATATGAAACTTCCTGGCAGATTAAAACTGTGTGCCCGACCGAGACTCGAACTCGGGACCTTTGCCTTTCGCGGGCAAGTGCTCTACCAACTGAGCTACCGAAGCACGACTCACGTCCGGTACTCACAGCTTTACTTCTGCCAGTATCCGTCTCCTACCTTCCAAACTTTACAGAAGCTCTTCTGCGAAACTTGCAGAACTAGCACTCCTGAAAGAAAGGATACTGCGGAGACATGGCTTAGCCACAGCCTGGGGGATGTTTCCAGAATGAGATTTTCACTCTGCAGCGGAGTGTGCGCTGATATGAAACTTCCTGGCAGATTAAAACTGTGTGCCCGACCGAGACTCGAACTCGGGACCTTTGCCTTTCGCGGGCAAGTGCTCTACCAACTGAGCTACCGAAGCACGACTCACGTCCGGTACTCACAGCTTTACTTCTGCCAGTATCCGTCTCCTACCTTCCAAACTTTACAGAAGCTCTTCTGCGAAACTTGCAGAACTAGCACTCCTGAAAGAAAGGATACTGCGGAGACATGGCTTAGCCACAGCCTGGGGGATGTTTCCAGAATGAGATTTTCACTCTGCAGCGGAGTGTGCGCTGATATGAAACTTCCTGGCAGATTAAAACTGTGTGCCCGACCGAGACTCGAACTCGGGACCTTTGCCTTTCGCGGGCAAGTGCTCTACCAACTGAGCTACCGAAGCACGACTCACGTCCGGTACTCACAGCTTTACTTCTGCCAGTATCCGTCTCCTACCTTCCAAACTTTACAGAAGCTCTTCTGCGAAACTTGCAGAACTAGCACTCCTGAAAGAAAGGATACTGCGGAGACATGGCTTAGCCACAGCCTGGGGGATGTTTCCAGAATGAGATTTTCACTCTGCAGCGGAGTGTGCGCTGATATGAAACTTCCTGGCAGATTAAAACTGTGTGCCCGACCGAGACTCGAACTCGGGACCTTTGCCTTTCGCGGGCAAGTGCTCTACCAACTGAGCTACCGAAGCACGACTCACGTCCGGTACTCACAGCTTTACTTCTGCCAGTATCCGTCTCCTACCTTCCAAACTTTACAGAAGCTCTTCTGCGAAACTTGCAGAACTAGCACTCCTGAAAGAAAGGATACTGCGGAGACATGGCTTAGCCACAGCCTGGGGGATGTTTCCAGAATGAGATTTTCACTCTGCAGCGGAGTGTGCGCTGATATGAAACTTCCTGGCAGATTAAAACTGTGTGCCCGACCGAGACTCGAACTCGGGACCTTTGCCTTTCGCGGGCAAGTGCTCTACCAACTGAGCTACCGAAGCACGACTCACGTCCGGTACTCACAGCTTTACTTCTGCCAGTATCCGTCTCCTACCTTCCAAACTTTACAGAAGCTCTTCTGCGAAACTTGCAGAACTAGCACTCCTGAAAGAAAGGATACTGCGGAGACATGGCTTAGCCACAGCCTGGGGGATGTTTCCAGAATGAGATTTTCACTCTGCAGCGGAGTGTGCGCTGATATGAAACTTCCTGGCAGATTAAAACTGTGTGCCCGACCGAGACTCGAACTCGGGACCTTTGCCTTTCGCGGGCAAGTGCTCTACCAACTGAGCTACCGAAGCACGACTCACGTCCGGTACTCACAGCTTTACTTCTGCCAGTATCCGTCTCCTACCTTCCAAACTTTACAGAAGCTCTTCTGCGAAACTTGCAGAACTAGCACTCCTGAAAGAAAGGATACTGCGGAGACATGGCTTAGCCACAGCCTGGGGGATGTTTCCAGAATGAGATTTTCACTCTGCAGCGGAGTGTGCGCTGATATGAAACTTCCTGGCAGATTAAAACTGTGTGCCCGACCGAGACTCGAACTCGGGACCTTTGCCTTTCGCGGGCAAGTGCTCTACCAACTGAGCTACCGAAGCACGACTCACGTCCGGTACTCACAGCTTTACTTCTGCCAGTATCCGTCTCCTACCTTCCAAACTTTACAGAAGCTCTTCTGCGAAACTTGCAGAACTAGCACTCCTGAAAGAAAGGATACTGCGGAGACATGGCTTAGCCACAGCCTGGGGGATGTTTCCAGAATGAGATTTTCACTCTGCAGCGGAGTGTGCGCTGATATGAAACTTCCTGGCAGAAGTAAAGCTGTGAGTACCGGACGTGAGTCGTGCTTCGGTAGCTCAGTTGGTAGAGCACTTGCCCGCGAAAGGCAAAGGTCCCGAGTTTGAGTCTCGGTCGGGCACACAGTTTTAATCTGCCAGGAAGTTTCATATCAGCGCACACTCCGCTGCAGAGTGAAAATCTCATTCTGGAAACATCCCCCAGGCTGTGGCTAAGCCATGTCTCCGCAGTATCCTTTCTTTCAGGAGTGCTAGTTCTGCAAGTTTCGCAGAAGAGCTTCTGTAAAGTTTGGAAGGTAGGAGACGGATACTGGCAGAAGTAAAGCTGTGAGTACCGGACGTGAGTCGTGCTTCGGTAGCTCAGTTGGTAGAGCACTTGCCCGCGAAAGGCAAAGGTCCCGAGTTCGAGTCTCGGTCGGGCACACAGTTTTAATCTGCCAGGAAGTTTCATATCAGCACACACTCCGCTGCAGAGTGAAAATCTCATTCTGGAAACATCCCCCAGGCTGTGGCTAAGCCATGTCTCCGCAGTATCCTTTCTTTCAGGAGTGCTAGTTCTGCAAGTTTCGCAGAAGAGCTTCTGTAAAGTTTGGAAGGTAGGAGACGGATACTGGCAGAAGTAAAGCTGTGAGTACCGGACGTGAGTCGTGCTTTGGTAGCTCAGTTGGTAGAGCACTTGCCCGCGAAAGGCAAAGGTCCCGAGTTCGAGTCTCGGTCGGGCACACAGTTTTAATCTGCCAGGAAGTTTCATTATTTATTTATTTATTTAACCTGATCAATCAGAGCCATGAAAAGCCTCTCCTGCGCCAGATTAGACTTTCACGCATATAAGGCATATACTTCACAATTTATGTAAAAATGTTAATGAAAGTATTGTAAAGATTAATAATAACCATAGTAGTAAAACTGATCAGACTGTTTCAAACATTATTCGGAGTAACAGCACCAACTAAGAACTAACAGGAATGATAGTCACAAGAACAGTAATACTACTGATTATAACAATAAAAATAATAATAATTATTACGGCAGCAGCTGTAAATACAAATGTATTTAAGTGTACATAAAAGTGTGATATTGTGACTAATGAGTTGTAAGAGAGAGTGCTTCAAACAAGTTGCTCTAGCCAGGGACTTCCGGTTCACAAAAGGGTCAATAGGCTCTGAGCACCATGGGATTTAACATCTGAGGTCATCAGTCCCCTAGAACTTAGAACTACTTAAACCTAATTAACCTAAGGACATCACACACATCTATGCCCGAGGCAGGATTAGAACCTGCGACCGCAGCGGTCGCGCGGTTCCAGACTAAAGCACCTACAACCACTCGGTCACAACGGCCGGCGAGGGACTTTCGGGGAAAGAGAAAGGTGTTACAGAGGATACTTACAAAGGTCAACCACAACGTTCCGATCACAGATTTACTGCGTCCTTTGTACAATTTTAGTTGTACAGTAGTATAACATTATGTGTAAGTAGTAAGGCGTACTACTTACGCGAATTCGAGAAAACCGCAAGAGAAATTTTACGCGTCAGTAACATATCAGTGCGTTGTAATACTGACTACGAGGTGACAGCGGTCATGTAGGCATCCGCAATCTGTTGGATCGAGTCACGCTTAAGTTTTTCTTAAATTTGTATTTCTTACTACACTAGTCATAATATTTCACGCATATTTCATTTGAGAGTTAATACGATGAAAAGACACGTGTATTTACATGAACTTTCATTGAATTTTCAATGTTATTTGGTTGTTGCTAATAATTATTATCACAATAAAAACTATATTTATAACTATCGACATGTAAACGACCAAATGCTTATTATAAAGTTTTCCTGAAAATATATATCTGTCCTGATTTCCGAAATCCCTTATACCTGCAATCGTGCAAGGCACCGAGAACTGCTTTGCACCTAGACGCGTCGATCTGTAGACAAGTCACTCATCAATAAATAAAGGAGTATATAACTTTTTAGTAATACTGAAAATTAGTAAGCAGCCAAATAACATTGGAAATTCGATAAAAGTTCGTGCAAATACGAGTACACCTGCCTTTTCATCATACTTCCGTTCAAATATCTACGAAATAATACAATTGGTGTCGAAAAATAAACAAATTAAAGAAAAGATGAGCCGGTCTCGATCCAATAATCCACCGATTACGGAGCTTGAAACACATTACGGCCGCCAGCTCTCGCTCAGATCTGCAACGCATCGGTACATCACTGAGAATTTCTCAAAAACGCCTCAGTGGTTCACCTTACAATTTGCGCATTTTGTTGTTCTAATAGCCTATTAAGAATGTACAAAGTCTAAGGATACAATTCAGTTCTCTGGTATAGAAATTATACTGGTTTTTATTTTCGACGCACTGATTTCAAACACTAAAGATTTTTTCATTTCATCTGATTTACATAGAGATTCGGCTTAAATAAGTTTGCATCATCAGCCTACATTACGGAACATGGTTACTCAGAAGGGATAAGAAAATTGAGGATCTGTTAAGGTAGCAACAATTTGCATTTGGAAAAATGAAAAGTTTGTGTGTGTGTGTGTGTGTGTGTGTGTGTGTGACAGAGAGAGAGAGAGAGAGAGAGAGAGAGAGAGAGAGAGACTCCTGATGTCGTGCCTGGTAATGGAAGCAACGCTTAAGAAATATCAAAACTCCTTCATAGGATTTGCCGACCCAGGAAAAGCCTTCGAAAACGTAATACGTTACAAGAAGTTCCAAATTCTCAGAAAAATAAGTGTAAATTATAGGGAAAAACAGGCAATATACAATATGTTGTCCGCAGCTCGTGGTCTCGCGGTAGCAGTCTCGCTTCCCCAGCACGGGGTCCCGGGTTCGATTCCCGCCGGGATCAGGGATTTTCACCTGCATCGAGATGACTGGGTGTTGTTGTGTCGTCTTAATCATCATCGCTCATCCCCAATACGGTCGGAGGAATGCAATGGCAAACCACCTCCGCTAGCACTTTGCCTAGTACGGCGGTGCGGGTCTCTCGGATCGACCCCTACACACCGCCAAGGAGTATGGGAATTCATCATCACCATCATACAATATGTACCAGAATGAAGAGGGGAAAAAATGAGAAGGAACACCAAGAACGAAGTGCTCGGATTAGAAAGGACTTACAACGAGGATGTAACCTTTCATCACTACTGTTCAGTCCATATGTCGAAGAAGCAATGAGGGAAATGAAAGGTTCAATGATAAGTTTTTCTGATGAAATCGGAATGAAAATGAGGAAGAATTGCTGGACCTGTTGAATAGAATGAACGGTCTAGTGAGAAAGCGGTGCGGATTGAGAGTAAACCAGAGAAAGACGAAAATAAGGGGGAGTACCAGAAACAGAAGAAGCGATAAACTTAACATTACAAATGGGAGCCACAAACTGGGTGAAATAAAGGAATTCTGCTACCTTAGACCCAGAATAACCCTTGATAGGCCAAGCAAGGAAGACATAATATGCAAAGTGGGCATTCCTGGCTAAAAGAGATCCACTAACATCAAACATTGACCTTCATTTGATGAAAAAATTTCTAAGAATGTACGAAAATTCAAATGGCTCTGAGCACCCTGGGACTTAACTGCTGAGGTCATCAGTCCCCTAGCACTTAGAACTACGTAAACCCAACTAACCTAAGGACATCACACACATCCATGCCCGAGGCAGGATTCGAACCTGCGACCGTAGCAGTCACGCGGTTCCGGATTGAAGCGCTTAGAGCCGCTTTTTTTTCTTTTTAATTCCACAAAAACAGTAACAAAAATGGCTACAATGAAGTGACATAAATAAGGTGACAGATAATTGCAATCATAAATTACAGCATTCAAAGAATGAGTCTTCAGCAGTAGCACAATTTAGCACCTTCACTGTCACCTTCAACTGGTGGCAGACCAGCAGCACATTTTCTTCTTCTGCAGCCTGGGGTTCCTCACCATCATTTCCCAGACCCAAATTAATCATTCAGTAAATCCTTACTGTGTGTTCCTTCCAGGGTAAATTACATGGACAGAAGAGAAGTCCCGAACAGCGACATCGCAAAATACTTCACTGCCTTGTTATTTTTGTCAGTTGCAGCCTTCTAAACGCATCCATAGGGAGTTCAAGATCTTCCTTTATATCAGACACCAGATGTTTGTCGCCATAGTCTTGTATCTGCTGTACTACTGATTCATTTTTCATGTGTGACTTGCAGGTGAGGTTAGGGTGGGGAACGTGAGCCAACCCGTTCCCTCTCTACCAGGAATCCAGTTCCTAACCTATACCCATTCTGTTGAAGACAATTCGGACCATGTTACCATATTTCTTATTGTGATTCTGGTATTTAAGTATTTTCTCGAATTCATTTTCCATATACATCTTGTCTTCAATATGTTCATCGCTCCCAATATCGTTAAAAACGTAACTTGTATCTGTGCCCATTAACCAAATCACTGCGTTATATTTTGCCTGAGGGCAGTAACTTGCCTCTGGCCTGAAGAAAATGTTAGTCGGTACATTGTTTGCTGAAGTTCTTGTTATTTGAGCAATTTCCTCCCTGGTCCACCTCCAGTTGATAATCCGATCTCCACATGTGTAACGATGAGACACACTATCAACGATGGCAAAGAGACGCTCATTAGTGCTGATGATGTTATTGACTACCTTGTACCACGCTGTTCTCGCGTCAGACGAAAGAACGTCACTACTGATATTTTTCCAGACCAAATTCCATGCTATTCCAGCATATTTAGTTTCTATGTTATTTTTCCTTTCATGTATCCGTCTTTCAGCTAAAATCGCCTTTGCTGTAACGGCCGGCCGGCTAAGAATGTACGCTTGCAGCACAACATTGTATGGTAGTGGATCGTGGACAGAGGGTAAACTGGAAAAGAAGATAATGGGAGTGTCTGAGATGTGGAATAACTCCCATCGGTCTTGAGGAAGCGAGGAAGCTGTAGGGGGTAAAAACTATAGCAGTAGACGCAGATTTGACTACATTCGGGAAATAATTGAGGGTGTTGGGTGAGGGTGATACTCCGAGATGAGTAGTTTGGAACAGGAGACGAGTTCGTGGCGAGCCACATCTAACCAGTCAAGAGAATGACACCTCTCCCGCTCCCAGTCGTCTCCCACCCTCGCTGCTGGAAAGCCAAAGTGTCTAGTAGCATATACTTATTTTTAATAATGTCTGAAGAAACAGACATTTGTGATAACCCTACAGCTGTACAAAATTTATGCGCTGTAGCGGAATCTTCTTGACATTAGCAGCATTTGGCATGATGATGTTACCCACTGGTGACACATGAAATTCTGTAGGAAACCGTAACTGTAAGCGGGACTTCCTGCTTGTCGCGAGCGGTGCTCCTAGACACTTTGGCTTTCCAGCAGTGATCCAGACTTCCAAATGTCGCATTGTGTACGACCTTATCGCTCGAGCTGTACTTGGATTTCCGCCGCAGGGTTTCAAGGGAATAATGTTTGGGCCAGTCCCTCAAATGTGCACAGACAGCCGAAGTTGTTAAGGCGACTGCTCATGACGTGCGGGAAATCCAGGCTCGAGTCACGATCCGGAGAAATTTTCATGTGTCACCAATAGGTAATACCATCATAAGTAACGCAGCTAACGCCAGGAAGATTCCTCAGTTGCGAATAAATTTCATTCACATAAATTACGAACTGCACTAAATACGTCGGACCCTGCTGCAGGAAGTGGGTTAACTTCATTGCCTCAAGACACATGTATTATTGTAGTGTGCAACTACTCTGGAGGTGTATTTGTGAAGAGAGTTTCTCAGTCCTATTTGAATCTTAAGCTGTGCAAGGAAGTAAAACACACATGCTGTGCTTGAGCGCACTCACGAGTATGGGTTGGGAGTCTACAGAGGAGAAGGGGTGCAAAGTCATATTAGTCTCATGGTGAACAGCGAAATAGCTTTGAGGTTTCATGACAACTGCTTTTGGGGTACATTTGCGTCTAGTTAGTATCCATTACATGTTCTGACTTTCTCCACACAGGTGCGGAACTGGTACGTTCAGAGAAGTGAGCAAAAATTTGGAATCACCGGGGGAAGTGCTAGCCAAGCCAGTGGGTTGTTGTATCTCATTACGAACGCCACCTGTGCAATGTATTCAATGCGTTGCAAGTGTCAGTCAGAACAGCTTCGTGGCAGATTAAAACTGTGTGATGGACCAAAACTCGAACTCGGGACCTTTGCCTTTCCTGAACAAGTCAGCTACCAACTGAGCTACCCAAACACAAATCCGACCCCTCCTCACAGCGTTACTTCCACCAAAGACCCGTGTTCGAGTCTCAGTCCGACCCACACTTTAAATCTGTCACGAAATATCATGTCAGTGCACACTCCGCTGGAGTGTTCTGTGTAGTTGTGAGTGCATAGTCGGAACTAAGTGAACTGAAACATGGGACAATTGTTTTAGTATGGTGGTTGCTTCAGTAACCAACGTAGACCATATCGAAGATTTATGCAGCAGACAATAAAATTGGAAAAGCGTCATCCACTAAGTACAACATGAACGAAAGTGTGTGTTGAGTGATTATGACACAGGGTCATTGAAGAGAAGTGTAACGTAAAAGTAAAATGACGTGAGCTGCAAAATAATCGAGTGTCGCTCTCGCAAACCCTGTCAGCACCAAAACAGTGGTGAGCTGCAGGATGAACTGGAATTCCAAAACCAATCATCAGTTATGCAAATGCCCGTAACAGGAAAGCGTGGTGCTGGAGCCACAAAACCTGGACTATGTAGCAATGGAAGAAAGTCATTTGGTCGAATGAGTCTTCTTTCGCTCTGTTTCCAGCTTCTCGGTGAGATTACGTCCCGAGCGTGAAACACGGTGGGCATTCGGTGATGGTAGAGGCGGCCACGTCATGGTATTCTGCGGGACCCATGGTCACTCTGCAAGGCCGCATTACTGCCAAGGATTATGCGACCATGCTACGAAACACGGTTTTCCGAAACCACAGAAGACGAAGTAAATATTTCACAATTCAAATGTAGAACAACTGCCGTCGTGAGTAACTTAGTAGATATCCTAGGTGTAGTGAAACAGCTTAAATCCCTTAATAAAGGCAAGACCTCCCGTCCAGTTTGTATACCACTCAGATTCCATTCAGAGTATGCTGATACAATAGCTTCGCTCTTCGAAATATCCGTACCTAAAGACTGGAAAGTTGCACAAGTCACACCAATACCCAAGAAAGGATACAGGAGTAAGCCACTAAATTAAAAACCCATATCACTAACGTCGATTTTCTGAAGCATTTTGGAACATATTCTACATCTACATCTACATCCATACTCCGCCAACCATCTGACGGTGTGTGGCGGAGAGTACCTTGAGTACCTCTGTCGGTTCTCCCTTGCATTCCAGTCTCGTACTGTTCGTGGAAAGAACGATTGTCGGTATGCCTCGGTGTGGGCTCTAATCTCTCTGATTTTATCCTCATGGTCTCTCCGCGAGATATACCTAGGAGGGAGCAATATACTGCTTGACTCCTCGGTGAAATTATCTTCTCGAAACTTGAACAAAAGCCCGTACCGAGCTACTGACCGTCTCTTGCAGAGTCTTCCACTGGAGTTTATCTATCATCTTCGTAACGCTTTCGCGATTACTAAATGGTCCCGTAACGAAGCGCGCTGCTCTCCGTTGGATCTTCTCTATCTCTTCTATCAACGCTACCCGGCACGGGTCCCACACCGGTGAGCAGGATTCAAGCAGTGGGCGAACAACCGTACTGTAACCTACTTCCTTTGTTTTCGGACTGCATTTCCTTAGGATTCTTCCAATCAATCTCAGTCTGACATCTGCTTTACCGACGACTAATTTTATATGGTCATTCAATTTTAAATCACTCCTAATGCTTACTCCCAGATAATTTATGGAATTAACTGCTTTCTGTTGCTGACCTGCTATATTGTAGTTAAATGAGAAAGGTTATTTCTTTCTATGTATTCGCAGCACATTACACTTGTCTACATTGAGATTCAATTGCCATTCTCTGCACCAGGCGTCAATTAGTTGCAGATCCTCCTGATTTTCATTACAATTTTCCATTGTTACAACGTCTCGATGTTCGAACATTATGAATTACCTCGAAGAAAACAGTTTATTGACAAGTAGTTAGCACGGACTTAGAAAATATCGTTCTTGTAGAACAGAACTACTTCTCTATTCTCACAAAGTAATGAGTCCTATTGAGAGGGTATGTCAAACTGCTTTTATATTTTTAGACTTCCAGAAGCCTTTCGACACCGTTCCTTGCAAGCGTCTTTTGTTGTCTGGCTCCGGAGTATCGTGCCAGTTGTGTGGCGGGATTCGTGATCCCCTGTCAGAAAGGTCGCTGTTCGTAATAGCTGACGGAAAGTCATCGAGAAAGACAGAAGTAATACCTGGCTTTTCCCAAGGAAGAGTTATAGACTCTCTGCTGTTACTGATCTGCATAAACGACATAGGAGACTATCAGAGCAGCCCACTTAGATCTTTTGCATATGTTGCTGTCATTCACAGTCTTGCAAAGTCTCAGATGATCAAAACAAATTTCAAAATGATTTAGAGAACGTATCTCTATGGTGCGAATAGTCGCAACTGACTCCAAATAGTGAAAAATGTGAAGTCATCCACACGAGACGAGTATTACACGATCAATCACACAAAATCTAAAAGCTGTGAACTCAACTAAATACTTAGGGATTGCAATTGCTAATAACATAA
Source organism: Schistocerca gregaria (assembly GCF_023897955.1). Taxonomy (NCBI): domain Eukaryota; kingdom Metazoa; phylum Arthropoda; class Insecta; order Orthoptera; family Acrididae; genus Schistocerca; species Schistocerca gregaria. The sequence continues at coordinate 739,699,175 of NC_064921.1, forward strand.
ACTGGAACGACCGCACAAATAACGTTGTGGGTAAAGCAAATCGGACTGCGATTTGTTGGCAGAACGTTTAGAAAATGCAACAGGTCTACTAAGGAAACGGCTTACACTACATTTCTCCTCCCTCTTCTGTAGTACTGCCGTGCGGTGTGGAATCCGCATCAGATAAAGCTGACAGAGGACATAGAAAAAGTTAGCAGAAGGGCAGCCCCTTTTATATTATTGCGATATCGGGAGGGGGGGGGGGGGGGGGGGGGGGGAAGAACACCAGGATATGATACCGAAGTGTGGTAGCAACCATAAAAACATAGGCGGCGATTTTCGTTGTGATAGGATCCTCTCATGAAATTTCAATCACCAACGTCGTCTTCAGAGGGCGAAAATATTTCGTTGGCGCCCACCTACATAGGGACAAATGATCATCGTAATAAAATGAGAGAAATCAAAGCTCGCACGGAAATATTTATGTGTTCGTTTTTCCCTCGCGCTTTTCGAGAGTGGAACCGAGGAGAAGTAGCTTGCAGTTTGTCCGATGAACCCTCTACCAGGCACTTAATTCTGTACTGCAAAGCAATCATTTAGAAGTAGATACAGATGAGATTGGAAGCCGTTTTGAATGCCTACGGTTTTCCTAGACTGTATTAGGCAGGGTAATGTGTTTTTGCTGTTTCCATATTCTTTCCCACCAACTACACATCTGTGTGACAAGGCATGTCTGGAGTTGGGTTCGTTGTTGTTGTGGTCTTCAGTACAAAGACCGGTTTGACGCAGCTCTCCATGCTGTTCTATCCTACTAGTAACTACCTACTAGTAACTATCCTACAAGTAGCTACTGCAACCTACATCATCCTGAATTTGCTTGCTGTAGACATCTCTTGGTCTCCCTCTACGATTTTTACCCTTCCCCCTGTCCCCCACTAGCGCTTCACTCCAGTACTAACTTGGTCCTGGCCACAGTGGCCGAGCGGTTCTAGGCGCTTCAGTTTGGAACCGCTACAGTCGCAGGTTCGAATTCTGCCTCGGGCATGGATGTGGGTGATGTTCTTAGGTTAATTTAGGTTTAAGTAGTTCTACGTTCTAGGGGATTGATAATCTAGACTGTTAATGCCCATAGTGCTAAGAACTAATTTTTGAACTACATTCGTGATCTCTTGATGTCTCCGAAAGTGTCGTACCAACCGATCCCTTCTTCTAGTCAACTTGTGCCACAAATTTTTCTTCCTCTCAATTCTATTTGGTACCTCCTCATTAGTTATGTCATCTACCCATGTAATATTCAGCATATTTCTATGGCACCACATTTCAAAAGCTTTTATTCTACTCTTGTCTGAACTGTTTATTGTCCATGTTTAACCTCCATAGAAGGCTAAAATCCATACAATTACTTTCAAAAAAGACTTCCTGACACTTACATATACTCGATGTTAACAAATCTCTCTTCGTCAGAAATGCTTTCCCTGCCCTCGCCACTCTAGACTTTATATCCTCTCGACTTCGACCATCATCAGTTATTTTCTGCATAAATAGCAAAACTCATCTACTACTCTAAGTGTCTTATTTCCTAATCTAATTCCTTCAGCATCACCTGATTTAATTAAGCTACATTCCATTATCCCTGTTTTGCTATTGTTGATGTTCATTTTATATCCTCCTCTCAAGGCACTGTCCATTCTCTTCAACCATTCTTCCAAGTCCTTTGCTGTCTGTGATAGAATTACAATGTCATCGGCAAACCTCAAGGTTTTTACTTTTCCGCCCTGGATTTTAATTCCTACTCCAAATCTTTCTTTTGTTTCATTTACTGTTTGATCAATATACAGATGGAATAACATTGGGGAGAGGCTACAGCCCTGTCTCACACCCTTGTCAACCACTCCTTTTCCTTCATGACCCTCGATTCTTATAGCTGCCATCTGGTTTCTGTACAAATTGTAAATAGCCTTGCGCTCCCTGTATTTTATCAATGCGACCTTCAGAATTCGAAAGGGAGTGTTCCAGTTAACCTTGTCAAAAGTTTTCTTGAAGACTACAAATGCTAGAAATGTAGGTTTGCCTTTCTTCAACATATTTTCTAAGATATGTCGGAAGCTCAGTATTGCCTCAATTATTCCTACATTCCTACGGAATCCAAACTGATCTCCCCCGAAGTTGTCTTCTACCAGTTTTTCCATTCGTCAATAAACAATTCGTGTTAGTATTTTGGAACCGTGAGTTATGAAACTGATATTTCGGTAATTTTCACAGCTGTCAGTACCTTCTTTCTTTGGGATTGGAATTATTATATTCTTCTTGTAAGTCTTAGGGCAATTCACTAGTCTCATACATCTTGCTCAGGAGATGGAAGAGCTTTGTCATGGCTGTTTCTCCCAAGGCTATCAGTAGTTCTAACAGAATGCTGTCCACTCCTGGGGCCTTGTTTCGACTTCATCTTCCACTGCTCTGTCGAATTCTTCACGCAGAATCATATCTCCCTTCTCACCTTCGTCTACATCCTCTTCCATTTCCATATATTGCCCTCAAGTACATCGCCCTTGTACAGATCCTCTATGTACTCCTTCCACCTTTCTGCTTACCCTTCTCTACTCGGCACTGGTTTTACATCTGGTCATCTCTCTCTCTCTCTCTCTGTCTCTCAAACACACACACACACACACACACAGAGAGAGAGAGAGAGAAATGACCAGATGGAAAACCAGTGCTGAGTAGAGAAGGGTAAGCAGAAAGGTGGAAGGAGTACATAGAGGATCTGTACAAGGGCGATGTACTTGAGGGTAATATATGGAAATGGAAGAGGATGTAGACGAAGGTGAGAAGGGAGATATGATTCTGCATGAAGAATTCGACAGAGCAGTGGAAGACGAGACAGAGAGAGAGAGAGAGAGAGAGAGAGAGAGAGAGAGAGAGAGAGAGACCTTGTGCCCCCCTCCCTCCTGCTGGGTACGCCCATAATGTGAGGGTTCCCACAGAACAACAAGAAAAGAGAAACGCAACTCCTGTGTTAAAAGAGGGAAACAATGACTGACAGCAGCGCCTCTAGTGGTATGGAGATGAACTAAAAAAGGATAAACATTGCGGTTGTATCCCTCCTAGCTTATGTACGCTGTTAATTGTCTTTTAATTTTCTTATCTCAGTTTTCTGAGCGTGCTATGTAATTATTTTGGCTAGCATCATAATAAAATAACTGAAACACGGCTATAGCACATTGCAATACAACAGTGACAAACCTATTATTCAGGAATATTTGTAGTCTGATTTAGTTCCAACAATTTTATTTAGCTTCAGCTATTTAACCTTCAAGCTTGTTTCGACTTACTGTCAGTTTCAAGTGTTGCGTCTAGTTTTTATGACACACAAAACATCCTGGAGCTTTTGTAGGTTGATAGAAATCAGTATAAGTGCGTCAGTTTATAAGTCTATTTTTGACGTTTGCGTCTGACAGTCGCTACTCCTATGATGTTTTCCTGAGCAGAAAGTGTCAGGCGCTAACGTCAAGAGTAGACTTGCAAACTGACACAGTTATATTGATTTCTATCAACATATAAAAGCTCCAGGATGTTATGTTTTGTGCGTCACAAAACTAGACGCAACAGTTGAAACTGACAGTGAGTCGAAACAAGCTTCTAGTCTAAATAACTGTGACAAGCTAAATATAAATCGTTGCAGCTAAATCCCGAATAATTTCATACTTTGACGTCTTATAAACTATGGCGTCAATGGAGAAAAACAACTATAATTAAGAGAATAATCGACAGTTAAAAGGTTCAATTAAGAAATCTTTATCACAGTATTAATTAATGAAGAATTCTAAAACTGTTACAACTATATTTCAGGACTGTAATTTCTGAGTAATTACCCAGGAAACTTGCACTACTGACCATGAATTTCTTTAAAAAATGTTCCTACATCTTACGATTGTAAACGCTTCAACACAAAAAAGAAGACATAAATATTAAGTACCAAAAATAGGAAAGGTGGATAAAAACAGTGAAATGAAAACAAAACTTACTTTTATTTCTCAAGCAGACAATAAAAATTTCACTATGAATAACAGTCTCACTTGATTCACTACTGATATTAGAAATTTCACATGATACACCTGCCACATGTTTCGGAAACACATCCCTGATTATCCTATGCCTAGTTTTATTCATAGAATCTTCGTCGAAAAAATGATCTTCAGAAACAAAATAAGTAGCACAATTCACATTAGGTGACAGTTCATAAACACTTTTCCATTTCAGAAGCAATTCTTGAAGTTGTTTTGGAAACCTATAGAAATGCTTGTTGCTTTCTCCGTTGAACTGACGTAATATCCAGATGAACAGGCGGGGAATGTATAGGAGCATTTCAACGTCAGTTTGTTGTATTGAATAATCTAAAAAAAGACATAGAATTCCTCATTAAATAAAAGTGCCACTGATATATCAAAGTTATTTAAGTAAGGAAATGGAAATAACATAGCTTCATTCACGATAGAAGAGAATACTTTTCATTTACAGGCTACGAGATTATTTACTGAAAATTAAATGTTTTACTTTAGGATTAACTGCGGACATTTTTCAGCAGGAAATCTCTTCAATTCCACGGTGAATTTTATGAAATTTAAAGTAAAAGATCTGTTTATAATGAAGATGAGTAGTATGTAAATATGAAACATATACAAAGAAGACTGTAACCGCGGATTTCAGAACAGAACAAGACGGTATAATATCAACAACCGCCATTGGACAGCTATCATTGGTCAATTCCAGCTTCGTTTGACCCCCAGCGCCTCTAGTGGTGTGGAAGGAACTGCCATGCTTGTTGTCTCTTCTCCCATATAGCTTTCACCCCTGTGAGCACTCAGTCAGCCGTCACAGGGCTACTGGTTAGAGCTGGGTAGTTCGCGAACGAACGGGTGCATAGGAACGGTCACCAAAATGAACGAAAGGACCGAGGAACGAATTCCTAGGAACGATTGGTTCATAGTTCACTTCGGTTGCGGTGGTCTACTTACAGTTCCCGGGAACGAGGAACGATCGGTTCATAGTTCACTTCGGTCGCAGCGGTCTACTTATAGTTCCCGGGGACGAGGAACGATCGGTTCATAATTCACTAATTCACTTCTGTCGCGGCGGTCACTTCCCTCGGCCGCACTCGTCGTTTTCCCATGACCACCCGTCATGCACTCCGCCTCGCCTTCCGTATACGCCTCCCGTCCCCCACGTGGATCCTCTATGATCTCATTCCTTTCCCCCTTTTTTTGGTCATCAGTCTACTGACTGGTTTGATGCGGCCCACCACGAATTCCTTTCCTGTGCCAACCTCTTCATCTCAGAGTAGCACTTGCAACCTACGTCCTCAATTATTTGCTTGACGTATTACAATCTCTATCTTCCTCTACAGTTTTTGCCCTCTACAGCTCCCTCTAGTACCATGGAAGTCATTCCCTCATGTCTTAGCAGATGTCCTATCAACCTGTCCCTTCTCCTTATAAGTGTTTTCCACATATTCCTTTCCTCTTCGATTCTGCGTAGAACCTCCTCATTCCTTACCTTATCAGTCCACCTAATTTTCAACATTCGTCTATAGCACCACATCTCAAATGCTTCGATTCTCTTCTGTTCCAGTTTTCCCACAGTCCATGTTTCACTACCATGCAATGCTGTACTTCAGACGTACATCCTCAGAAATTTCTTCCTCAAATTAAGGCCGGTATTTGATATTAGTAGACTTCTCTTGGCCAGAAATGCCTTTTTTGCCATAGCGAGTCTGCTTTTGATGTCCTCCTTGCTCCGTCCGTCATTGGTTATTTTACTGCCTAGGTAGCAGAATTCCTTAACTTCATTAACTTCGTGACCATCAATCCTGATGTTAAGTTTCTCCCTGTTCTCATTTCTACTACTTCTCATTACCTTCGTATTTCTCCGATTTACTCTCAAACCAAACTGTGTACTCATTAGACTGTTCATTCGGTTCAGCAGATCATTTAATTCTTCTTCACTTTCACTCAGGATAGCAATGTCATCAGCGAATCATATCATTGATATCCTTTCACCTTCTATTTTAATTCCACTCCTGAACCTTTCTTTTATTTCCATCATTGCTTCCTCGATGTACAGATTGAAGAGTAGGGGCAAAAGGCTACAGCCTTGTGTTACACCCTTCTTAATACAAGCACTTCGTTCTTGATTGTCCACTCTTATTATTCCCTCTTGGTTGTTGTACATATTGTATATGACCCGTCTCTCCCTATAGCTTACCCCTACTTTTTTCAGAATCTTGAAGAGCTTGCACCATTTTATATTGTCGAACACTTTTTCCAGGTCGACAAATCCTATGAACATGTCTTGATTTTTCTTTAGCCTTGCTTCCATTATTAGCCGTAACGTCAGAATTGCCTCTCTCGTGCCTTTACTTTTCCTAAAGCCAAACTGATCGTCACCTAACGTATTCTCAATTTTCTTTTCCATTCTTCTGTATATTATTCTTGTAAGCAGCTTCGATGCATGAGCTGTTAAGCTGATTGTGCGGTAATTCTCGCACTTGTCAGCTCTTGCCGTCTTCGGAATTGTGTGGATGATGCTTTTTCGAAAGTCAGATGGTATGTCGCCAAACTCATATATTCTGCACGGTTCTAGGCGCGCAGTCCGGAACCGTGCGACTGCTACGGTCGCAGGTTCGAATCCTGCCTCGGGCATGGATGTGTGTGATGTCCTTAGGTTGGTTAGGTTTAAGTAGTTCTAAGTTCAAGGGGACTGATAACCACAGCAGTTGAGTTCCATAGTGCTCAGAGCCATTTGAACCATATATTCTACACAACAACGTGAATAGTCGTTTTGTTGCCACTTCCCCTAATGATTTTAGAAATTCTGATGGAATGTTATCTATCTCTTCCTCCAAAGCTCTTTTAAATTCCGATTCTAATACTGGATCCCCTATCTCTTCTAAATCGACTCCTGTTTCTTCTTCTATCACATCAGACAAATCTTCACCCTCATAGAGGCTTTCAATGTATTCTTTCCACCTATCTGCTCTCTCCTCTGCATTTAACAGTGGAATTCCCGTTGCACTCTTAATGTTACCACCGTTGCTTTTAATGTCACCAAAGGTTGTTCTGACTTTCCTGTATGCTGAGTCTGTCCTTCCGACAATCATATCTTTTTCGATGTCTTCACATTTTTCCTGCAGCCATTTCGTCTTAGCTTCCCTGCACTTCCTATTTATTTCATTCCTCAGCGACTTGTATTTCTGTATTCCTGATTTTTCCGTAACATGTTTGTACTTCCTCCTTTCATCAATCAACTGAAGTATTTCTTCTGTTACCCATGGTTTCTTCGCAGCTGCCTTCTTTGTACCTATGTTTTCCTTCCCAACTTCTGTGATGGCCCTTTTTAGAGACGTCCATTCCTCTTCAACTGTGTCGCCTACTGCGCTATTCCTTATTGCTGTATCTATAGCGTTAGATTTTCTCTGCCTCATGATGGCTTGGTGTTGTGTGATGTCCTTAGGTTAGTTAGGTTTAAGTAGTTCTAAGTTCTAGGGGACTAATGACCTAAGATGTTAAGATGCTAAGTCTCATAGTGCTCAGAGCCATTTGAACCATTTTTTATAGCGTTAGAGAACTTCAAACTATCTCGTCATTCCTTAGAACTTCCGTATCCCACTTCTTAGCGTATTGATTCTTCCTGACTATATTCTTGAACTTCAGCCTACTCTTCATCACTACTATATTGTGATCTGAGTCTATATCTGCTCCTGGGTAGGCCTTACAATTCAGTATCTGATTTCGGAATCTCTGTCTGACCATGATGTAATCTAATTGAAATCTTCCCATATCTCCCGGCCTTTTCCAAGCATACCTCCTCCTCTTGTGATTCTTGAACAGGGTATTCGCTATTACTAGCTGAACCTTGTTACAGAACTCAATTAGTCTTTCTCCTCTTTCATTCCTTGTCCCAGCCCATATTCTCTTGTAACCTTTTCTTCTACTCCTTCCCCTACAACTGCATTCCAGTCGCCCATGACTATTAGATTTTCGTCCCCCTTTACATACTGCATTACCCTTTCAATATCCTCATACACTTTCTCTATCTGTTCATCTTCAGCTTGCGACGTCTGCATGTATACCTGAACTATCGTTGTCAGTGTTGGTCTGCTGTCGATTCTGATTAGAATAACCCGGTCACTAAACTGTTCACATTAACACACTCTCTGCCCTACCTTCCTATTCATAACGAATCCTACACCTGTTATACTATTTTCTGCTGCTGTTGATATTACCCGATACTCATCTGACCAGAAATCCTTGTCTTCCTTCCAATTCACTTCACTGACCCGTACTATATCTAGATTGACACTTTGCATTTCACTTTTCAGATTTTCTAGTTTCCCTGCCACGTTCAAGCTTCTGACATTCCACGCCCTGACTCGTAGAACATTATCCTTTCGTTGATTATTCAATTTTTTTCTCATGGTAACCTCCCCCTTGGCAGTCCCCTCCCGGAGATCCGAATGGGGGACTATTCTGGAATCTTTTGCCAATGGAGAGATCATCATGACACTTCTTCAACTACAGGCCACATGTCCTGTGGATACACGTTACGTGTCTTTAATGCAGTGGTTTCCATTTCCTTCTGCATCCTCATGTCGTTGATCATTGCTGATTCTTCCGTCTTTAGGGGCAATTTCCCACCCCTAGGACAAGAGAGTGCCCTGAACCTCTATCCGCTCCTCCGCCCTCTTTGACAAGGCCGTTGGCAGAATGAGGCTGACTTCTTATGCCGGAAGTCTTCGGCCGCCAATGCTGATTATTTATCAAAATTTAGGCACTGGTGGGGATCGAACCCGGGACCGAAGACATTTTGATTATGAATCAAAGATGCTACCCTTAGACCATGGGTACACCTTTCCCCCATCTGCTTCTATTCCTCGAACATATACGCATCCTCTACACCTCCTGCCGCCTTGAACTCCCTCACCCCCTGGTTGCTCCTCTCCTCTCCCATCCCCGCCACCTGACATGTCTTCACTGTTGTATCCCCCCCTACCCTCCATCTCTATGCACTACATCTCCTTTCCCAAGGTGGCTTCCATCAATTCCCCCTCCCGGATGATGCCCTCTCTACCTCCATTTATCCCTCCTATCAACTCTGATCTTCACCCTCCTCCTTCCCTCCGTCCTTTCCCTGGGCTCCCTCTTCCTCCCCCCTTCCATCCTGTGTTTTCTCCCCACCTAACCTCTCCTTATCTCACTTCCCCCCAACCCCCCCGAGTCCTTTTGTATTCCTCTCCTCTGTCTTCCCCACTCCCTGGCATGTCTGCTCGGCGCCACTCATCCTCCATTGGCTCCCTTCACCCCTCCCCCCTTCACTTTTCCTTTCCTTCCCCCCTTTTTTTCCCCGTCATCTGTCCAGTTTCTCCCCACCTGCTCTCGGCTGTGGTATGTCATATTTGCCAACTTTTTAGTGCAGTGTATAAGTGAGTGTTCAGTGTTGTGCGTCTTTCCACAGTGTTGCGAACAGAAATCATGCTGTCGCTGGGTGTGGATTTTATATCTCTTGTGAACAGAAACCAGACTGTCGCCGTGTTTTTTAATTGTCTGTCTATTGTTTTTCTGCTTCCTGTGTATTTTATTAGCATCATCAACCCTGTGTTTTATGTTTTAAGTTCCAGAATTTTCTGCCATTTTACCTTTAAGTCACCGATTTTTCGCCAACTGTTATTTTTTATTATCTTCATCTTTTTAAAACAAATTCTATAGGCCGAAGAGCGGCGTAATAAGCTGCTGCCAGCCCGCCCCCTTCAGGGGGAATCGAAACTCAATAAAGGGGAAAGAAAGCTAGACAAGGCTGCGGTTGGCTAAACGAGAGGTTCTGCAGAATCACAGAAATTACTTCTAAAAGTGTGTAAGAATTGTGTAATGAATAAAAACTCTATACTCCAAGGGGGAGGCAAGTCCCCCTCTTGGTAACCTTCATCCTTCAATCACCTATACTACTAGTTTTCAGTTTTCCATACGAACCATTTACCAAGCACAAATGAACGGTGAACGAGTAAAACTGAACGGTTCCCGAAAGAGAACGACCAGCAGTGAAGTAGTTGCCAAGGATGAACGAGTTTGCCCATCTCTGCTACTGTGTGTGTGTGCAGCCGGGGGCGGGCTCGTGGCCGCCGCTGGCGGAGGCGCGGCTGCGCTGCCTGTCGGGCGTGGTGACGGCGGTGCCGGGCGGCCGGCTGGCGAACCGCGTGCTGGAGTACGCGTCCGCGTGGTCGCTGGGCCGGCGCCACGGGCTGCGCCTCGCGCTGCCCGCCGGCGTGCTGCACCCGCTGCGGGGGCTCTTCCGCAACCTCAGCGCCGCGCCGCTCAAGGCGGTGCTCGGCCGGCCTCCCTGCAGGGGCAGCGGGCTCTCCGAGCTGATGGTGCGTAACACACTGGCTCGTGTGCCACAACGCCACAGTAAGTAACCTTTACACTGAAAACCACGGGCGATCCAACCGGGGAGTGCAGCAGCTCCACCACATCTGCACGATGGCCCCGCAGAGGCCCTGAGGCTCAGTGTACCATCCATCACTAAGTGAACTGTATCAATGCCTTACAAAAAAAAGTAAAACACCCAAAGGGGAGGAGGAAATGAAATGAAACTTAACAAGTTCAGAGACTATTTAATGTTACTTTCGTGATTACAAAATAGAGTCCAACAGACAAAGTGTACAGCAGCAACATTTTGACACAACACATTTAACATACCACCCCCACGAACCATGGACCTTTCCGTTGGTGGGGAGGCTTACGTGCCTCAGCAATACAGTTGGCCGTACCGCAGGTGCAACCATAATGGAGGGGTATCTGTTAGAGGCCAGACAAACGTGTGGTTTCTGAAGATCGGCAGCAGCCTTTTCAGTAGTTGCAGGGGCAACAGTCTGGATGATTGATCTGACCTTGTAACAATAGCCAAAACGGCCTTGCTGTGCTGGTACTGCGAACGGCTGAAAGCAAGGGGAAACTAAGGCCGTAATTTTTCCCGAGGGCAAGCAGCATTACTGTATAATTAAATGATGATGGCGTCATCTTGGGTAAAGTATTTCAGAGCTATCTTAGAAGATAGATTAATGAAAGACAAATCTACGTTTCTAGCATTTGTAGACTTAGAGAATGATTTTGAAAATGTTGACTGGAATACTCTCTTTCAAATTCTGAATGTGGCAGGGGTAATAAAAAGGGGGCGAAATGCTATTTTTAATTTGTACAGAAACCAGATGGCAGTTATAGGAGTCGAGAGACATGAAAGGGAAGCAGTGGTTGGGAAGGGAGCGAGACAGGGTTGTAGGCTCTTCCCAATGTTATTCAATCTGTATATTGAGCAAGCAATAAAGAAAACAAAAGAAAAATTCGGAGTAGGTATTAAAATACATGCCACGCTGGATTAGCCGAGAGGTCTACGGTGCTGCAGTCACGGACTGTGTGGCTGGTCCCAGCAGAGGAGCGAGTCCTCCCTTGGGCATGGGTGTGTGTGTTTGTCCTTAGGATAATTTAGGTTGTGTGTAAGTTTAGGGACTGATGACATTAGCAGTTAAGTCTCTTAAGATTTCGCACACATTTGAACATTTTTTTAAATCCATGGAGAAGAAATAAAAACTTTGAGGTTCGCCGATGACATCGTAATTCTGTCAGAGACAGCAAAGGACTTGGAAGAGCAGTTGAACGGAATGGATAGTGTCTTGAAAGGAGGATATAAGATGAACATCAACAAAAGGAAAACGAGGATATTGGAATGTAGTCGAATTAAGTCGGGTGATGCTGAGGGAATTAGATTAGGAAATGAGACACTTAAAGTAGTAAAGGAGTTTTGCTATTTGGGGAGCAGAATAACTGATGATGGTCGAAGTAGAGAGGATATAAAATGTAGACTGGCAATGGCAAGGAAAGCGTTTCTGAAGAAGAGAAATTTGTTAACATCGAGTATAGATTTAAGTATCAGGAAGTCGTTTCTGAAAGTATTTGTATGGAGTGTAGCCATGTATGGAAGTGAAACATGGACGATAAGTAGTTTGGAAAAGAAGAGAACAGAAGCTTTCGAAATGTGGTGCTACAGAAGAATGCTGAAGATTGGATGGGTAGATCACACAACTACTGAGGAGATATTGAATAGAATTGTGGAGAAGACGAGTTTGTGGCACAAGTTTACTAGAAGAAGTGATCGGTTGGTAGGACATGTTTGAGCCATCAAGGGATCACCCATTTAGTACTGGAGGGCAGTGTGGAGGGTAAAAATCGTAGAGGGAGACCAAGAGGTGAATACACTAAGCAGATTCACAAGGATGTAGGTTGCGTCTCTGGACTAAAGACCACAATAGCAACAGAAAACAGTGTGCATGCAGCAGCTTTATATCCGTACAGGCGGTCCCTGTGTCAGGGCCGATGATTTGAGGCTAGACGCACTGCTGAGGAATGCGCAGGGGTCACGGGTGGTGGACGTGAATTGACCTTTGACAGATGTCACGAGAAACGGCAAGCGACGTTTCTCGCCAAATATCAGAAAGGTGAATTTTATTGGCAGTGTGCGTGGATGTAGGCGGAGTTTTAGAATGTTACAGAGGATCGTTCTGTATGGATTATGAACCCCAGGCGATTGGCTGGCAGCTTCGTGACCCGTGTGGTGCGAGGCACTGCTTTTGTAATGGGTGCCAGGATTCGTTGCAGGGAGAGCACACGTGGACGCCGTGATCATTGCCTGAAACGGGCATTCGGTGTGGAAATAGATCTCTCCTGCGGAGGTCGAAAGGGGAGACATTGTCTGGGGAGGAACAGAAACATCTTTGGAAAGAGCGTCAGTAAACAATTTCCATGTTACAACTTGCAAAGTGTCGGTTTCACCACTGGGAGCGAGTTAAGTCGTTTCTAAGTGACGGTTATTTGTTTCTCTGTGGAGTATGAGGAATATTGAAGTGCTTTTCTAGGAATGAATACTTGAGTCAGTTTCTGTTCCTGGCTTATAAGCAAAGAGAAATCTCGACTCGTGCTCAACTGGTAATGAAATAGTTTCAGCTGTAGGAGTTTGCGGATGATGTATTACGCTACTGTGTGGACAGAATTTGTAGCTACGTGACGTTCATCCTCTACACGGCGACCAATGGCACCGAGCAGATCGACACTGAAGTATCACGCCTCCTAGCACCGTAATCGTTGATATACATACGCAGCACGGGTCGGCAGTTAGGGAAAAATCACACTGAAAGTGTTCCGTTCCATTTGCTTCTGTATTGATTTTAGACATTTATTTCATTTACCTGTTGTTTGAAAATAAATACTGTAGAGAGTAAAAACTGTAGAGAAAGATAGAGATTGGAATACATCCAGCAAATAATTGAGAGGACGTAGGTTGAAACTGCTACTCTGAGATGAAGAGGTTAGCACAGGAGAGGAATTCGTGGCGGGCCACATCATACCAGTCAGAAGACTGATGAAAATAGAAAAAAAATACATGTCTGGGACCAGCTAGGAACATCATCTCCGCTCCAGTGTCCATATTCAGGATATGAAAGACCAGTTACTATTCTCAGCACACTCTTGACACTTTCGATCTCGAAGTATTGACTTCCCTAACGATTTCAGAAATCCTCAGCACCTTGCCTCAGGAGACCATACAACGGCCTTATGTCACCCTTCTCAGCCTAATCAGTGCATGCATTCAGGCTATAGAAGGTGCAACGACATACTGCTAACTTTACTATATAATCACTGAGAAAACATCACATACCCTGTCAATCCCTGAAGTTTCAATTCGTTTCCTTCTTCCCTTCTCGGTGCTTCACTTTTTTTTGTCAAGCAATGTATTTCCAGACTGCAGAAAATATCAAAAGAATATCTGGTGGAACTTCCGGAACATACTGCAGAGGCCTCGCCCAAAAACGTGGTATTGCAACATCAGAACAGCGAACAGTGAAATTTTGCTCGTTGTGCGTATTCAGTTGAGTAAGAACAATATAAGATTAAATGAAGGGCTTATTTCAATAGTGGTACAAGTCCATTTTTTTTTTTCATTCTGAGATACAGAGTCCTAAGTCCTAAAGTTAAATGAGAGCTGATAAATCTGCAGTTGAGTATATATACTTAAATATTTCTGGTATCTCAACTATATCTCAGAATGAACAAAAATGGACTTGTACCACTATTGAAATAAGCCCTTCAAATGTACACTGAGATGACAAAAGTCATGGGATAGCGATATGCACATGTACACATGGCGGCAGTATCAAGTACACTAGGTATAAAAGAGTAGCGCATTGGCGGAGCTGTCGTTTTTGCTTAGGTGAGTGATGTGAAAAGGTTTCCTATGTGATTAAGCCCGCACGACGCGAGTAAACAAATTCTGAACAAGGAATGGTAGTTGGAGTCAGGTGCATGAGATGTTCCATTTCTGAAATCGTTAGTGAAATCAATATTCCGAGATCCAAAGTGTCAAGAGGGTACCGAGAAAACCAAATTTCAGGCATTACTCTTGCAACTGACAACGCAGTGACTGACGGCCTTCACTTAACTTCTGAGAGCAACGGAGTTTCCATAGAGTTGTCAGTGCTAACAGACAGCAGAGGGTGAAATGACCACAAAACAAGACAGGCGAATGAAGCTAGTGCCTTTGCTAACAGCATGGCCATGTGACCATATCGATTCGACCCTAGACGACTGGAAAACCACGGCCCGATCAGGTGAGTCCCGATTTCAGTTGTTAAGATCTGATGGTAGGGTTCAAGTGTAGCACAGACCCCACGAAGCCATGGATACAAGTTGTCAACAAGACACTGTGCAAGCTGGTGATGGCTCTCTATTGGTGTGGGCTGTGTTTTCATGGAATGGACTGGGTCCTCTGGATGATCGGCAAGATGAAGACCATTTGCAACCATTCATGGACTTCATGTTTCCAAACAAGGTTAGAATTGTTGTGGAGGACTATGCGCCATGTCAGTGTGTCACAATTGTTCCCAATTGGTTTGAATAAAATTCTGGACAACTCGAGCGAATGATTTGGCCACCCAAGGTGCATGACGTGAATCCCATGGATCATTTATGCAACATAATCGAAAGGTCAGTTTGTGTACAGAATCCTGCACCAACACCTTCGCAATTAAGGACGGCTATAGAGACAGCATGGCTCATTATTTTTGCAGGGAACTTCCATCGACTTGTTGAGTCCATGTCCTGTCGAGTTGCTGCACTACGCTGGGCAAACGAAGGTCCGACACGATATTAGAAGGTATCCTATAACTTTTGTCACATCAATGTATATATGATTTGGGGGTATGGAGGGTGGAAAAATTTAGCACGGTGAACCCTCAACTGCGACAGAAAAAGAATGGCTGTAACGTGGATGGAAATCGAGTTGGCTTGAGTTGGATTACAAAGGGGGTAAGTCATTCGACGCTACTTCAGCTGTATACAGGAGTTCATCAGCTGTAAGTACTGATAGGTGGTGGTGAGCCTATTTACGGTCGACCGATAACCAGATGTTTGGTGGGTGAGAGATCTGGAGAACGTGCTCGCCAAGACTACACTTGAACACCGTCTGTATCGATTTATGTCAAGACATCAAGGACAACGTGCAGCCTAGCCTTAGTTTTGGAAGATTACGTAACAAAGACCTCGAAGATAGGCCACAGTCATCAGAACTTAACACTCCAGTTGTGTAAGGCCTACTGTACATGTCTCCGGCAGTGTGAGCGAGAGACAATCGTGTTGTGTACCTGATGGCGTCCAATACCATTACTCCATGTGCTGTGCCTGTTAGTCGATGACGAATGTATTTTGGCAACATCCGTTCTCGTAGACTATTCCATACATAGATATGTACACTGTGGCGCTGCAGGCGTATCCGAGGTCTGTCTGAAAATATGACGTGGTGCCACTCCAGCGTCTAGTGTTATCGTTTGGCTCACCACTGTCGGCATCCCCCTCTGCTAGTGTGCCCGAGAAGCTGCAACAGTGGTCGCCATGATGAAGTCTGCGTCGTTTCAGCCTTCATCTCATTGTCCATGAGGATATTGTTTTGCTGCATGCAATGCCAAGTACGTGTTTTGACTGCTAGATTCCGCACGACCAATCGAACAGCATGTCTGTCCTCTCGAGCGCTAGTCATGTGGGGCCGCTGAGGACCTGAGTGCCGTTGAGTATGACCATCTCGAAGCCATCGTTTCCATATCAGCGCGATGGTCTTGGTATCCCGACCAAAACGAGCAACAGTATCGCCGAACGATTAACTACAGTCTTGACAGGGCACAGGTAAACGTCCCTCGACAGTTGCTGGTAAATCTTGCTACTTACACTAGGCACAAAACGATCTCACATGCAACCATAATTAAAATGCAATTTCTGAATGAGAAGTTCGTCATGTAATCTTCCCCGATATACAAAATGTAAATGTTGTTGTTCCTATCCACTTTGAGCAGTTGCTGAAATGCTGATCGTTTCAAAATCCAAGTGTTTGCTGTCATCCATGCTAATTTGTCGTTAGTGGCATGTCATCCTCATTGTGTTGTAGTTTTAAATACCAGCAGTGTATAGTGTGCTTCACACTTCTTGGCAGATTAAAACTGTGTTCTGGACATGGAGAGTAACAGAAAGGTATTGCCAGAATATCTGCCTTGTTAGATCAGATGGTGGAAGGTCAGACGCTATTGGGTTTTTAGCGCCGGTCTGGTTCACAGTTTTAATCCAGCAGCAGGTCAGAATCTTCATTCGGTTCACGGTTTTAATCTGCTAGGAAATTTGGCTCAAATGTCCCTAGGAACTTCCTCTGCAACGGTGCAAAGACATGGCGCCCTGTGGCGTCACATTCGGGCTCGGTGACAGTTCGAACAGCAAGATGTTGACATGTGCGAAAAAGAGACGGCAGGTCAGAAGTAAATGTCAGGTGTAAGGTGGCTTAATGAGATCACACTGGCTCTAGATTTCACCACAATTATGCCCATCGCCATCGTAAACATCTCACACGTTGGCAAGGTCATCACTCCCCTGTTACTCACATCTCATTGTTTCTTTTTACGCCTCTGCGATGGAGGTCTGAATGGCGACATCAAGCGTTGAAAACACGTTGTTTTATTATGACTGGTCGAAGAAAACATTTCAGACCCACAGCCGCTCTGAATCAACACGAAAAGCCCTTAGAAGATGGCATAAAATACATCAATGAAATGGCCCCTTCCATTAGGGTGTTGACTCCCACACATTTCGCTGTCGAGAACGACAGCTCGTAATGTGATGAGCAACAAGACAAGGCTCTTGAGAACGTTCGACGCTCTTAACACCCCCTCCCCTCCAGACGATTCAACCCTTCTCTTAGGGTATCGTGGGGCTACAGCCCCACTGAACGTGGTCTCACCCATTTCGAGTGTAATGCGACAGCAGTTTTTGCTCTGGATAGAACCAATAGGGATCGTTCAACCCACTAGAGGAAATATGGACACGGTCCAAAGCTGCAAAGAGTGTTAATGCGTTTTAAGTTCTCCTGTTTTTCTGCTTCATGTGATGTGATCTTCGAGGGTGCAATCTTGACATGTTCATGAATGAAATGACAAAGGGTCTCTCTAAGACCCTTTTGTCAGACAACACCATTGGTGCCACCCACACAATTTGCTGAGCACGTTAAAACTGTACCTGTCACACTTCAACACCTGTTAAGCTGAGTGTTAGGGCAGCATAGAATCACTCCACGGAGTGGTTCTAGAAGTCTCTGACACGTACATTTATAGTATGCTCAACAAAGGTCAATAGTGTGTGGTTGGCACCAAGGGTGTTGCCTGACTCAGGGGCCTCAGAGGGACCATCTGCCATTTCATTGACACACAGGTCACGAAGCACCTCTCCATGAAAACGCCACAGGAACGCGCAAACAGGAGGCCTGAATAGATGCCCTTTACTGCTCTTCAGGCGAATGGTTTTGAACGTCCCTATAAGTTCTATCCTGTATACCTGAGAAAGGATTGTGGTCGCACTACACTTCAAAGGAGTCAGATCATGTTCAATGTGGTCATAGCCTCAAAATGTCCTTAGAGTAGGACTGAATCGTTTGGAGGGGGGGAATGGTGTCAGCAGTGTGATTCACAGAAATTTTTTTCAATATTGAAAGCGAACAACGATTGAAAAGTACGTTTCTTGGTATGAGTGAGGAACTCTGATCACCCACTTTCCAGATTTATAAGCGAGTTTCGGGTGCACGCTCTAAGTAGGGAGAGTGCTCAATCAGGACATGAAGCCAATGGCTAGTTAGAGGTGCTGTTTAATGAGACGGCGAGGTTTATTACTTGGACAATGAGCCCAGGAAGTTTTAGTTTTACTCTGTAAATTTTAGAGTAACATTTTAAAGTGTTTCAGATATTGCTCATTTTAAACAACATACTGTAAATCGAATATTGTGCTTACTCTGGGTTGCGTGCTTGTTGCAGGTGCTTCGCCACTCAGCCTCCGATGCGCAGCTGTATCCTGTGAAGCGATACGTCTCATGGGCGGCCAAACACAGCCAACCAGTCGTTCTCAGGTGAGTATATGCGTATGTACAGTTCGCGTATCACAGGTGACACAAAGAGTAACTCACTCAAAGTGGTTCAGTCAGAAAAATGGATCAGCCATCTTCATCCTCTCTACCACGCCCACCCCCGCCCCAGACCATACCCACCCTCGCCTCCAGATGATTCCATCTGTTTTTCGCAGCCTGTCGCTGGGCCTCAGCCCCTTGCCCCTCCCCAACCTGCCCTATTGGTGGGAATTTCGAATTTTGGCGAGTATTTCGAATTTTGGTGCGAAATTCTTTGTGACAGGGGTGTGCTGACATCCCACCCCACCCCCACCCAGGAATTAGAGGGAAATAAACAGTGGCGGTGCCCTTTCCGGGACTCTAACACTGATTCTACCGGATGGAAAGCCCAAGTGCAGCCCCCAACACATGAAAACTGCCCAGATGCAGGAGAGGAAGGTTATATTAATGTACTTTATTTATTTTGATCGGGAAACTGACGCAAAGATCGGTCCTAATCAGTAATTGTCACAAAGATTCGGCATAATTACACAACCATATGCAGAGCGCTACACAAAGACGGTGTATAATAGCAATACAACTCAAAAACTGATGATGCCATACAACTGGTGTTATCCTGCTGGGAAAAAAAACTTCGCAATACCACTCGAAACTAGTGATAGACACACTCAAACTTTACCTACATTTACTAGTTGGGGGAAAAAGGCAGGGATGTAAGTTACTATCTATATTCTTTTTGGTGGGAAATAAGTTCCACTGACGAGATGCTGGTGTTGGTCAGAGAGGAGTTAAACCCTACGGCCCAGCTAATCTAAGCCAATACACGCTATCACAACTGATGGAATAAATGTGTCGCAGTTCTAATTACACTCCGAAAATGTCATGAAAAAAAAACAGCACTCATAGTGAATGGGTCATAATGCAGCACATGGACTCGGGAAAATCGTCATCCTAAAAGAATGGAAAGGCGGCAGTAGTTGAACGTGCGTTCTCCTCGATGTGCAATCGCAAACCGCGTAAAACCGAGGCTTTCTCACCTCCCCTCAAGCATCCCTCCCTCCCCCCCCCCCCTCCCAACTTCCTACCTTCATCCACCTACGGGGAGCACACATGATTCTTCAAACGGCCAGACACGCCGAGAGTGTCTACCTCCACTGCTACCTGCCCTTTGTATTTTTCTGCAGCTCAACTGCTGACCCCTCTATGGCCACAGGCCTCACCAGGCCCTCTGGGGTCACCCTAAAATATGCGGCATGCCTTTAGGCGACGGTCCTAAACAACAGAAAAGGGAAATTTAGCAGCACAATCTCGTCCATCCCGAGAACGCTCCATATGGCTTTTTGAAAAGTCAGCTGCTTGTAAAACAGCCCCACACTGCAGTGCATTCAGTGCACAGCAAACTAGCCTGACCGAGGGTTGGTTTTTGGCTAAAGGGAGAGCAGCGATCTATTACAGAACTCGCCCGCAGTAGCCTGCGATCCTGCACATGACTATTTAACGTCAATGTGACTCCTATAATAAAGCAACTGTTAAAAAAAGAAAACACAATCGCAACGATAATAAATGTCCTCTTTCCACGAAAATAAGGGAAGTCCATTTTCTTTTAGTTTTAGGAGCAAAATCGGTATAGTTTTTGCATTCGACTGTAGCATACAGTTCGCATCTCATTATTTTTTTGAAGTCCAACGAAGTGCACTGCTACCAATCACAAATGATCAGCTGTTGTGACCGTAGAAAATTTTAATTTTTATTCTTGTATTTGTGACCATAACAAGAGTCCAGGCTCCATAGGCAATCAGCTAGCCAACATTACGAAATAGTCCACCAGGACGTAGGGACAAGATAAGTGCCAGAGGCTGCCAAGTATGGCTTGTTGATCAAATAACTTAGTGATTGACTTCCTGCCAGAGAAAACAGCATGAATCAAACTTGCGCAATAGAAGAGACAAACACCAGGGCGACAATAAGAAAGAGAGAGTGTCAGTCATGTGAGGAAAAGACTCGTGTGGAACCAAATTAAGTTGTGTGCAGCTAGAAACGAAAGTGTCATGTGGAACCGAAGGCATTCTTGAGCAAGCCGACCAATTAGAAACGAGAGTGTCGTGTGGAACCATAGGCATTCTTGTGCAAACCAATCACTTAGAAATGAAAAGGTCGTGTGAAACAAATTAACTCGTGTGCACCCAAGTACATGAGAAACGAAATAAAAGGTCAGGCAGCGATATAGCTAGAACCAGAGATTCAGATGCAGATTCAGAGCCAGATTCCGCAGCGAGACGCCAGCGGGGCAGAGTAGGCCCATAGCAGCCGGTACAGCTGATAAAGACTTCAACTACGTGAAGATGGTAATAGACTCTGGTGGACACTCAGGAACTGCAGGTCAAGTAGGATTTTTAGAGTTTAATTGGAATAGAGTTGAACAGAGGCTGTCAGTCTTTGTCTCAATTACTTAGAGAGATTTCAGTGCTAAACAAGTGATTGCTTTGTGCTTGTTTGTTGTATGTACCGGCAATTAGCTTTGAAGTAGCAAGTCCGAATAAATAGACTGAATCTTACTAAGGGGTTTATGGTCCAACACCTCACTTAAGTATATGGAGAATAAACTAGATAGAAACTAACCAATCTTTTCTGCCTATTGCAATTCTGTAACCTATTTTCAGGAAACTTATTTCCTTCAAACCAAGAAGATTCTCTCCTCTCATCTCCGATATAAAGGTTGACAGCAATTTATAACTAACCCATTGTCGTTAACGTCCCGATTGTGCTATGCAGTTCGCACTTACTTCATTCTGGTATAGTGAGGCTGTGCCGTAACGCGACACAGCAAGACATGTCCACCATGTGTAAAATCAGGAAAAAAACTTCGACTATTTTTCTGCGAAAATTACCGATCACCGATATTCTCGTTGTCTCGAAACCGTCATAAGACTAATAAGAAAGCCAGAACTTAATCTCCAAAGAAAAAAATAATCTATATTAAGCTATTTCTTTCAGCTTGTTGTACAAATTACACGACCTGAGAGCGTCTCTCCCGTTCAATTTCTATAAATAAACTGGCATGCACGTGTGTATTATAAGAATTTCAATGTTTCATGCTATTGGCTCACATGTCAGAAGAAAACGCATTCATTTTACGATTGACAACAACAAACTATAATTCAAGAGAACCTAGCTGTTCTGTACGCTATGACAGGTCCCTTTTTACCAATGCAGTGCTATATCACGCTAGCATTTACGAAGCAAATCGTGAGACCCTGTTTCGCCCTGTGTAGGTGGGAGATTGAAATTTCGTTAAAAGATATCACTGCAACGAAAAAAAAAAAAGAAACTTCTGTCAAGAATCATACCGTGGTGCCCTAGCCATCTCCTCCACTCGCCAGGTGGCACGTCATTGACGTAAATTTGATAGGCTAAGTAATTAAATTGGTCATGACAGTCAGTTTGCATGGTGAGTAATTTTTTTTCAGTAGCCGGGTTACACTGCCAGGTAGGTCAAATGGCAATCCATGGAGGGAGGACCGAGGTTATTTTCGAAGAATACTATTGAGAACCGACATTTGAAGCTGACTGCAGAGAGATTCTGCAGCCCACAACATACATTTTGCCTAAGAACGGCGCTATTAGAAACACGATCGTAGCAACTATGTTACCGCCACCCTGCATAACTGCTGTCTTGAGTCTACAGACACACACACGAGTCTCTGATAGTGTGACGCTTTCAGGTAGAAATGCTGTCTCCGAATTGGAATCAAGTCTATCCATTCTACTACATACTTGCATTGGATCCTGTAGATATATCTTTCAATGATTACAGCCACTGGTGAATCACATACGTGCCACTCTCATATCTCGAAACAAGTCGCCTTTTCCGAACCTATCTGCTAAGCATATCATACAGTAAAATCTCCAACTCTATTTTTTAGACAGTTCCTCTGCATCTTGGTCATGATCGAAGTCGCTTCAACAGACCAGTGTAAAGTTTCATCACCTGTACTATAGGATGACCATATCCAATAGACTATCAATCACACGTGAGGGTTCCTATATTGTTGCTTCATAAACAGTTTAATACATTGTTTTTTTTTCGATTGTCATACACCCAATCAATGTACACAGCCATACACTATTTTTTTTTCTACCGTTATTTAGAGATCCCTGTCAGCTGCTGCCAAATCACCATTACAATGTATCGATCCTGTGGCTCTCACAGAAAGCTGAACATCGCATGGCATGAACTGTACAGTTACCACAACACAGCCTGGTAGAAATGAAACACAGAGATGATGTTTCTTGTTGACAAAAGATGTGGAAGACATCGCAACATACGGAAATTGGAGAGGTTGCGGTATTGTAGAGCGCTTTCAACAGCTATTCGAAGATGATGACCTATACCGTTAATCTCATCTTTCCCATGGACAAGGTAGCGGATGTCTCGGTGGTCCATTTAGAAAAGCATTGTTCCTTCATTTTGCAGTCATGTACATGATTAATGTTCCAGTGTTGACCATCACCAGAAGGTGCTGCTCACAATATCTGTGGGATAGTACAAATAAAAAGAGGTGCTGTCACGTTATTGGCGTAAAAGAAAATAAAAATATGTGGTGGATATCGCAGCAGATTGAAATAGGACCAGTCTGTAGCATTGAGGAACGCTACCAAACAACTGTATGGAGGTGATGACCTCTACATTTAATCCCATGCTCCACAGTGGCAAGTAGCAGATATTTGGTGTTCCAACAAAGCTCCCTCCATCTCAGTCGAGTGGTGTCAGTCAATCATTGTGCGGTAATCATCAGCATACCCAGTGGACGGTCGTGATGGGAAAGACACCATTTATATGAAACAATAAACTGTAATACACTCCGCAGTTGACAGAGAGATCAGTTTTACCCAGAAGTTGGAGAGAGCTATATCTACCACAGTCTGCAACCGGTGTAGAAACAGAGTGAGCAGAGTTAATGCTAAAGGACCGTGTTTTTACCACTCTGTGGAAACGGGAACATGTTGTCGTAGCTCCATCATCTATGTACGATGTATAAGATCAGTGCCAAATGAAGCCTGCTCCTGCAACACAACGTAGTATAAAAGGCGATACAAACAGATACGGTGGTGTTTCTTATTGGGACAATTAGGAAGCCTCAACATTATACAGGTACTGCAGTCTGAAGCAGAACCGCATCCCTCAGGATGCATTCACATCTATCATCCACACATTCTATCATCGTTATTCTGTACCATCCAGAGAGAACATTTACGAACTATAAAAGCTCCAATAACTTCATCTGATTGATTTTTACCACATCTCTCTCTTCTGATATATGGAAAACGAATACCGTCTACATGCTGGCATCGAGCATATGTGGCGATCCTACTAAATATCCAGGTATTGATCCATTAGAGCAGGCGGCCAGTAATCAACATCTCTTGCACAGACCTTTGCGTGTACTGTACGAGAAACATCTCCCACAGATTGTCAGTCGCGGGGAAGGGTCCCTGTTTCATTGTTTGATACACCACTTTTTCTGATGTAACACACTTCGTACATTTTTTTTCCGCCACGACTTCGATGTCTGTGTCAGATTCTAAACTGACATTAACACGTTTTGGTCCATTGGCACCCCAGAAAACTAGACATCGCACGGTGTAAATCATGTTGATGCTCCTGATCCCACAACACACCCACACACTGCGTGATTGAAATAAAAGACAGTCACAACATAAGGGAACTGGAAGAGTTTTGAGGCATTGTGGATCGTTTCCAAACTGGTGCCTGAAGGTGATTGACGACCTCTACATTTAAACTCATCATTCACAGTGATGGGATAGCTGCAGGCGCTCTGTTTAGTTAGATTCATTCCACAGATTGCTGTCATGCACACTTCCTCTACCAAGACTCTTTCTCCATATCAAACAAGCGATGTCACTCAATCATTATGTGGTAATCAACAACGTACCAGTGGACTGTTACGATGGAAAAGACACCTTAGATGTCCTGTATTAATAAGAATCATAGTTGGTAGTGGGATCAGTTTTAGCAGTTTATCGTAATTTCAATACCGACCAATGACACGGCAGCATGCTCTACAGTTTCTGTATCTTCGCTAAACAGCGCCTCCACTGGTTTGCGAGTACCATCGCGAATGTAAATAGATGACTGTGCAGTACGTTCATTCATTGTTAATTCTCGAACACATACACCAAAGAACACCAGACAGCGACCTACTTATCTCTAGCACTTCGATCATAGTGAATAATTTACGATCTTTCTCTACATGGATGAGAGTCACAGGACGTTCTCGCATTCTTAGGATAAAGTTAGAGACTGAAGATCTCGCACATGTCGAGGGTAAATTAAAGTACCACCAATCATAGTCGTTTGAGTCTTGTACGTGTTTGAAATCAAACTCAGTTGTATCATCTGAATTGGGATATCGGTAAAAGGATCCAATTATTATTTTATTCCGGTTGCCAGAATGACCTCTGCCCATTGTAACTCATAGGAAGTATCTACTTCAATTTCGCGACAAATTAAACTACATCTGACAGCAACAAACACGCCACTGCCGACCATGTTTAGCCTATCCTTCGGGAACACCGTTAGGTTCTTCGCAAAAATTTCGGCTGAGCTTAACTCGGGCTTTAACGATTTGAGCATCAGTGCTTGGAGTTCTGGTACTTTCCCGACACAGCTACAACAATTTACAACTGTTATACCGATGGTTCATGTATCTACGTTCCTCCTCTGTTTGGCCTGCACCCTTTGTGATTGAAGCCCTTTTTGTGATTTCTCGAGACCCTCTAACCTATAAAGCCGCACAATCCATGCCACTGTTACCCGCGTAGCCGCCTCCTGCGTATAATTGGACTCGTGACCTATTCAACGGAACCCGAAACCCAACCATCTTTTGAAATCTGCAGCCTACACGGTCGCAGAACCGTCTAAGCCTCTGATTCAGATCTTCCACTCGGCTCTGCACCAGAGGTCCGCAATCGGTTCTGTCGACTATGCTCCAATTGTCAGCTCTGCTTTCATCTTGCAAGCCAGACTGACAGCCTTTACCACTTCTGTTAGCCGCTCGAAACCAGAGAATCTCTTCTGACCCAGAGTGACACACATCATTGGTACCGACGTGAGCCACCTTCTGCCGTTATTCTATCTTCTATTGTTGCTTCATTATTATTCAGCTTCTTAATTGCTATCCTGCTGAGTTACTTCAATTTTGAACTTGCTTTACACCTTCTGCTATTGTTGCTCAAGGGAACGTATTTTCAGGATCTTCAGTATTCAGCAAGTGCTCGAAATACTCCCTCCATCTGTCCAGAATGCTTTGATTGTCCGTCAACATATTTTCATCCTTGTCATTAACGACTAACGCCTCATTTCTTTGACGATTTCTCACATGGTTCAACACTCGGAACATTTTTGTGGTGTCAAATATATTTGTCCTCTCTATTTCATTCATTCATCATGTTGGTCATGAATTTTCTTTCTATGTCTCTGTCCAGCACGAGTGTTTCCTTAGCCTAGCTCTCTTCCTGACCTTCATAGCTGGTTCACATTTTTCACATAGTTGTATCGTCAGGGTGAATCACCTACAATTTGCACCGGAAATATTGCAGAAGGTGTTAAGTGCCATTGATCAGTTTTCACGTAATGGACTGGTAGTCAGGAGCTCGTATAGTTAGCCAATACACACACTGTAATAATATTTAAAAAGTGTATTTTTAGTACAAACATTCACTTTTTAAGTGGAACAATGCCTATTGACATTAATAAACTAAAAGTAGGGTAAATTAGAATGTTAGTGGTGTTTGTGGCAAGATTCCAGTGCGAACCACCTACAAGATATCGTACTGCGTAAAGTTTCCACACCGACACTCGTTTGTGCGCAGTTTCTTGGTAGAATGTTGTTATGTTTGCTTACAGTGTACTTTTGTGTTCCTTCTGTGCATTGAGAATTGTTAGTCAGTTAGTGTGTGATAGCCCTAGCAGTAGGTCGTGAGTGGACGATGGGATTTACCAATGCAGAAAAAGTCGACATACGCATGGTGAACGGATACTGTAGAGAGAATGCAGTTCGTTCTTCTAGGGTGTATACGGCAAGATATCCCAATAGACGTCAACCATCTAAGCAATTGTTTATCACCCTCTTTAACCAGTTACGTGAAAGTGGTAGTATAACACATAGACAATGTAACAGAAGGAAAACAGTGACGACATAAGCGGGGAAAATTAAAATTCTTCTTACTGTTGCAGTTGATCTAGCTCCCGAACAATCGCACAAGGTAGTGGCACGAGCCAGGCAAGTGTCCTTCGCGTTCTTCATCGACATAGGTTTCATCCCTATCACATCTCTCTCCGTCAAGAGCAGTCTAGAAACGTTTACGAATTTCGTGTTAACTTCTGTACATGGGCATTACGACACGATATTCCAATTTTATCAGGTATCTTGATGAGTGGTGAAGCCATATTTACTGATCATGTCCAGGTAAACCGCCGTTAAGATACACTATTTGTCTGTTGATAATCTCCGTTGGTTTCGTCAAGTACAACGTCAGCGTCGACAGGGTGTAAAATGGTAGCTTGGGATAGTGACCCATCAGCTCATAGGCCCGTTTTTCATAGACTGAACACTGAACGTGCACAAGTATCGCACCTTCCTAACAGGCCATCTTCCAAGGATGCTGGAAGACGTTCCTCTGCAGACTAGGAGGAAAGTGTGGTACCAACATGATGGTTGTCCGCCCTATAGTGCACGAAATAAACAGCATTTCTTTACGAAACGTTTCCAAATTGTTTGACTGGACACACAGGACCTTGGACAGTCCGTTCCCCGGGTATGAAGCCTGTAGACTTTTTTCTGTGGGGAAAGCTGAAAGACGCTGTCCACAAGACTTACCAACTACACCCGATGATATGCAACGACGTACTGCTGCAGCCTGCTCGGACATCTCCGCTGAAATGCTAGCACGTGTGCAGCAGTCGTTCCATGCCAGACTGGAAGCGTTTATTGTCGCTGTCGGTGGTCACATTGAACATAACATGTCATGGTTATTCGTCTCGTTACCAGTCAGAATCCACACTAATTATGTAAGAACTTGAATTCTTCTTTAGTGTGTGCTACGACAGGTATTGTACAAGTGGCAATATGGGAACTTTTCAAAATGTTGTTGTTGTGGTCTTCAGTCCAGAGACTGGTTTGATGCAGCTCTCCATGCTACTCTATCCTGTGCAAGCTTCTTCACCTCCCAGAACCCACTGCAACCCACATCCTTCTGAATCTGCTTAGTGTAGTCATCTCTTAGTCTCCCTGTACGATTTTTACCCTCCACGCTGCTCTCCAATACTAAATTGGTGATCCCTTGATGCCTCAGAACATGTCCTACCAACCGATCCCTTCTTCTGGTCAAGTTGTGCCACAAACTTCTCATCTCCCCAATCCTATTCAATACTTCCTCTTTAGTTATGTGATCTACCCATCTAATCTTCAGCATTCTTCTGTAGCACCACATTTCGAAGGTTCTATTCTCTTCTTGTACAAACTATTTATCGCCCATGTTTCACTTCCATACATGGCTACACTCCATACAAATATTTTCAGAAACGACTTCCTGACAGTTAAATCTATACTCGATGTTAACAAATTTCTCTTCTTCAGAAACGCTTTCCTTGCCATTGCCAGTCTACATTTTATATCCTCTCTACTTCGACCATCATCAGTTATTCTGCTCCCCAAATAGCAAAACTCCTTTACTACTTTAAGTGTCTCATTTCCTAATCTAATTCCCTCAGCATCGCCCGACTTAATTTGACTACATTCCATTATCCTCGTTTTGCTTTTGTTGATGTTCATCTTATATCCTCCTTTCAAGACACTATCCATTCCGTTCAACTACTCTTCCAAGTCCTTTGCTGTCACTGACAGAATTACGATGTCATCGGCGAACCTCAAAGTTTTTATTTCTTCTGCATGGATTTTAATACCTACTCCGATTTTTTCTTTTGTTTCCTTCACTGCTTGCTCAATATACAGATTGAATAACATCTGGGATAGGCTACAACCCTGTCTCACTCCCTTCCCATCCACTGCTTCCCTTTCATGTCCCTCGACTCTTATAACTGCCATCTGCTTTCTGTACAAATTGTAAATAGCCTTTCGCTCACTGTATTTTACCCCTGCCACCTTCAGGATTTGAAAGAGAGTATTCCAGTCAACATTGTCAAAAGCTTTCTCTAAGTTTACAAATGCTAGAAACGTAGGTTTGTCCTTCCTTAATCTAGCTTCTAAGATAATCTTGCTTCTTTTCAAAATATATCTCGTAAACGACTCGCACTATACCCTTGCAACAAATACCACTGACTTTCTAATTTACTCTACCTTTAGTTTGTTAATGCCAAAAAATTGCATGCATGCTCAAAAAGTACGCTTTATAGGTATTATTACAATCTGTTAATTGCCTAACAAAAAATGGTTCAAATGGCTCTGAGCACTATGGGACTTAAAATCTGAGGTCACCAGTTCCCTAGAACTTAGAACTACTTAAACCTAACTAACCTAAGTACATCACATACATCCATGCCCGAGGCAGGATTCGAACCTGCGACCGTAGCGGTCTCGCGGTTCCAGACCGAAGCGCCTAGAACCGCTCGGCCACGCCGGCCGGCGATTGGCTAACAGCACGAGCCCCTGACTGTCAATCCATTCTGTGCAAACAGCAAATCAATAGCGCTTTCCACTTTCGCAATATTTACGGTGCAAGTTTTAGTGGTTCAGCCTAAAATATTTATCTTAAATCCGTCTGCATGTATCGTTGCGTGTCACGTAAAACTTTCGAGTAAATCGGGCAAGAACTTCTCGAGATTTTTGCTAAGGACTTTTCCCCCTTTATACATCGCATATTTACTAATACTATGTATTGGATACAGCGCTCTGAATATTTCTTGGAATATCGTGAAAAATTGAAGTAATCGGTCAAAAATTTTTCGTGACACTTCGTGGTGGTGGTTAGTGTTTAACGTCCCGTCGACAACGAGGTCATTAGAGACGGAGCGCAAGCTCGGGTTAGGGAAGGATTGGGAAGGGAATCGGCCGTGCCCTGTCAAAGGAACCATCCCGGCATTTGCCTGAAACGATTTAGGGAAATCACGGAAAACCTAAATCAGGATGGCCGGAGACGGGATTGAACCGTCGTCCTCCCGAATGCGAGTCCAGTGTGCTAACCACTGCGCCACCTCGCTCGGTGTAACAAAGTTGAGCATCGTCTTGTCTTTACACTGTAGTATTGATAAGATGAAGCCAAGAAACGTTCAGACGGACATAAGCTACAGATATTTTTTTTAACATAATGTGGAAACAATGTTAGCAAAAAATCTCGAAAAGTTCTTGAGATCTATTTTAAATTTTTGCACGATACTTTAATAAACATTTGGGAAGACACAGGTAATATATTTTTAACATATACAATTTATAAATATATATACAGGTAGAATCGCCTAAAACATGTACCGTAGATATTGCGGAAATGGAAAGTCCCAACCTAGCGAAGTGACACAGTGGTTAGCACACTGGACGCGCATTCGGGAGGACGACGGTTCAAACCCTCGTCCGGTCATCCTCATTCAGGTTTCCCGTGACTTCCCTAAATCACTTGTGGCTACTGCCGATATGGTTCGCTTGAAGGGGCACGGCCGACTTCCTTTCTCATCCTTCTCTAACCCGATGGGACCGATGACCTCGCTGTTTGGTCCCCATCCCCAAATCAACCAACCGACCAATGGAAAGTCCTATTGATGTGGTTGCTTTCTATTTTACCCACAGTGGCCACTCACACAACGGCACCACGATCTTGAGCAAGGGATTGCTGATTACCAAGCTGTTTAGCGCCCAACGATTTTAAATCCATCCATTCTTGCAGCGGCGTCAGCTGTTTCGTAAAGCTTCAGTTGCCGATCGTCTAATACCTTATTGACGAGTATGCAGTTTCTCTTGTGTTTTCACGGCTGATTACAACTTTGGTGCAATCTTCACTTGCATCACCTAAAAGGGAAGTGAGGCCAAGTTTGGATACAGTTCCGTTTTCTAACTGTTGATAGCTAAGAAGCAGACTCGTTACACAAATTCACCAACTTCGGATGTCCGCCCCCGGTAGCTAAGTGGTCAGCGCTACGGAATGTCCATCCTAAGGGCTCGGGTTCGATTCCCGACTGGGTCGGAGATTTTCTCCGCTCAGGCACTGGGTGTTGTGTTGTCCTAATCATCATCATTTCATCCCCATCGACGCGCAAGTCGCCGAAGTGGCGTCAAATCGAAAGACTTGCACCAGGCGAACGGTCTACCCGACGGCAGGCCCTAGTTACAAGACATTATTATTGTTACCAACTTCGGATGAATTTCTACTAGCGAAAAACTGTCGGAAACAAAAATATTATGGAGACACGCTATTCCACATAATCGACATGAACAAATCATCTAGAGGTAAAAATAGTTTACCTTACTTTAGAAATACTATATTGATAATAGTATTTTACAGATCATTTTGACACCACAATAACGTTACTGTGCAAAGTATACAAAAACCTTTAAAATAAAATTACATTGATATCAACGCCACCTTTATGCCGGTCAAGAAACTTTTCCTTGCAGTTTCTGTTCCTGCAACAATGTAGTTGGATGAGGTAAGCTGTATTGTCATGATCAGGGGTCACTGCCAAATTACTACGTGTGCTGCATGAGGAGCCAGTGATAGACACGTCAACTTGTAGCTACAGAGGTAATTGTCATCAGCACTTTCAATATTCTTCTAGTTTCTAGCACAGGCCGTTACAGTTGACCCATCCTTTGGAATCAGAGCACATTATGGCACTTACAAATGGTGAATGCCCTTTTTTCAATTTTTTGTGCCTCCGATTTTTTGTCGCTGTGCAGGAAATGGATCGTTTTGACGGAGACCATAGTGGAAATGTCCGGGAGGTTGCGGGAGGAATTCCAGTACAAGGAAGAGCTTGCTAGAGCCGCAGCAGAGACGCTGTCCAAAGCGAAGCGCGAAATGGCTCTCAAGGCGGGTCCCAAGTATTCCAAGGTAAGTCCTAATGTTTGCCAAGCCAAGAGTACGTGTGATGAAAATTAACTTTGAAGCGCAACCTAGATACATTGCGCAGAAATGAACAGAAATACGGCCTAACGCTTTGGCAATTTAACACGGTATGATGGTCCCATGTGCTGCAATCTGAGCCTATTGGTCACAGAAAGACTGAACACAATATACACTGATGGAACTTTTCTTCAACGTGGTTTGCATACAGGTCACAAAGGATCAACGGTGGTCGCTGGATGGGTATAGCATGACAGTTGGGGAATGTCCGTTAATTACGTGAGCTCCAAATAGCTGGTGGAGGGAGCAAGAGTCCGGTAAAATCTCGCCAAATCTCATTTAAGAGGGAGGGCATGCGGGCGATTAAATCTCACTTCAACTTTTTTAATTCACAGAATATACGTTATTATAACGGATAACACTTCCTTGTATAAAATTAATCGCCGGCCGCTGTGGCCGAGCGGTTCTAGGCGCTTCAGTCTGGAACCGCGCTGCTGCTACGGCCGCAGGTTCGAATCCTGCCTCGGGCATGGATGTGTGTGATGACCATAGGTTAGTTAGGTTTAAGTAGTTCTAAGTTCTAGGGGACTGATGACCTCAGATGTTAAGTCCCATAATGCTTAGAGCCATTTGAACCATCTGATCCATAAAATCAATCCCTAAAATATATAATGCCAAAGTGACCAACAATCTTTAGGGCCTTCCAGAACTCAATTGAAGCCTTGACACATGAACGTGGTCGGGATTTCCCAGTATGAACCAGGTGCTCCCAAGTGTCAGATTTCATTCGGCGCAGTCCTTCCGCGCAGGTCGAAATCACTGCGTGTCAGTCAGTGAGTCAGTAGTGATATTCCACAACACATATAAAGCCGATGTTACCAGATTCAACATGAAATTGCGTGAAAATTTGTACATTGCTTATGTTTTTACATTGCTTGCATCCTGACAAGCCGAAACAAACATGCAGGCAAGAAGTTAATCGTGTTACTAAGAAACTAAGCTGAGGTCCACCAACAAGAATTCTCTTAGTTGTCATATAAATCAAGAGGCTGAAAAGCTACGTAATCACACGGTTCAAAGGAAGATTGTCTTTCATCTGCAAAGCACTTAAAGATTTACTGACAGTTAATGTATATAATAGATCAATAAGAGGTCAGTTTTTCAGGGATCCGTCAAAATGGTTAATACTATTTTGACTGAGTCTTTTTGTCCATCTATCTCTGCGGGATATTTCCAAATGCCATCTCTTTGCTTCGTTTGTGGAACTGCAAAAATACAAGTCAACACTGCGTGCAGTCCTGCGAGCATCTGTTGGTCAGGGTTCGATCATCGTGTGATGATCACCTGTCAGGCTGAGGAGCTGCTGAGCATTACGGACGATAGGCTGGAAAGTCAGCACGAGAAGGGTGTAGATTCGCCAAATGATTGTCTTTCTCTATTACCAAAACACATGGATGTCTTGTGCCCAATCACAATAGAAGAAGCACACGAAAGCCCATTGAATGAGTGAAGAATATGAAAGGTGGTGTCGCAGATTATTTTGTATTTGCTTATATGTGAAAAGTATTTATAAAAGCCAAGATATGTAATGAGCCATTTGGCATTTTTCGAGAGACTTTATTTAATTAAACTCGTTGTAGCGCACCTTTAAAGTAGTAAAGGAGTTTTGCTATTTGGTATAGATTTAAGTGTCAGGAAGTCGTTTCCGAAAGTATTTGTATGGAGTGTGGCCATGAATGGAAGTGAAACGTGTACGATAAATAGTTTGGACAATAAGAGAATAGAAGCTTTCGAAATGTGGTGCTACAGAAGAATGCTGAAGATTAGATGGGTAGATCACATAACTAATGAAGAGATGATTACACTATGCAGATTCAGACGGATGTAGGTTGCAGTAAGTACTGGGAGATAATGAAGCTTGCACAGGATAGAGTAGCATGGAGAGCTGCATCAAAGCAGTCTCAGGACTGAAGACCACAACAACAACAACGTAAAGAAATATGAATGTTTTAATTGGACCACATTTTTCACTTTGTGATAGATGGTGCTGTAATAGTCAAAACATTTGGCCCAATAGTCACAAACATATGGCTCACAATTCTAGACGAACAGTTGGTAACAGGTTGGGTTTTTCAATTAAAATACAGAGCGTAGGTACGTTTGAACATTTTATTTCGGTTGTTTCAATGTGAAACATGTGCCTTTGTTAACTTATCATTTCTGAGAAGCGTTCTGTTACAGCGTGATTACGTGTAAATACCACATTAATGCAATAAATGCACAAAATGATGTTCTTAACCTCAGTGCATTTGGCAATAAGTGTAACGACATTCCTCTCAACAGCGAGTAGTTCGCCTTCCGTAATGTTCGCACATGCATTGACAATGCGCTGACGCATGTTGTCAGGCGTTGTCGGAGTATCACGATAGCAAATATCCTTCAACTTTCCCCACAGAAAGATATCCGAAGACGTCAGATCCGGTGAACGTGTGAGTATGGTGCTTCGACGACCAATCCACCTGTCATGAAATGTGCCGAACATCCATCATGTTGGAAGTACATCACCATTCTGTCATACAGTGACACATCTTGTAGCAACATCGGTAGAACGTTACGTAAGAAATCAGCATACATTGCACCTTTTAGTATACCATCGATAAAATGGGGGCCAATTATCTTTCCTCCCATAATGCTGCACCGTACATTAACCCGCCAAGGTCGCTGATGTTCCACTTGTCGCAGCCATCGTGGGTTTTCCGTTGCCCAGTAGTGCACATTATGCAGGTTTACGTTACCGTTGTTGGTGGATGACGCTTCGCCGCTAAACAGAACGCGTGCAAAAAAACTGTCATCGTCCCGTAATTTATCTTGTGCCCAGTGGCAGAACTGTACACGACGTTCAAAGTCGTCGCCATGCAATACCTGGTGCATAGAAATATGGTACGGGTGCAATCGATATTGATGTAGCATTCTCAACACCGACGTTTTTGATTCTCGCGCAATTTGTCTGCTACTGATGCGCGGATTAGCTGCGACAGGAGCTTAAACACCTACTTGGGCATCATCATTTGTTGCAGGTCGTGGTTGACGTTTGACCTGTGGCAGAACACTTCCTGTTTCCTTAAATAACGTAACTATCCGGTGAACGGTCCGGACACTTGGCTGATGTCGTCCAGGATACCGAGCAGCATACATAGCACACGCCCGTTGGGCATTTTGATCACAATAGCCATACATCAACACGATATCGACCTTTTCCACAATTGGTAAACGGTCCATTTTAACACGGGTAATGTATCACGAAGCAAATACCGTCCGCACTGGCGGAATGTTACGTGATACCACGTACTTATAAGTTTGTGAGTATTACAGCGCCATCTATCACAAAGCGAAAAAACTGGTCCAAGTAAAACATTCATATTTCTTTACGTAATACACGAATATGTAATAAAAAACGGGGGTTCCTATTTTGAAAAACACAGTTGATATCCGTTTGACCTATGGCAGCGCCATCTAGCGGGGCAACCATAGCGCCATCTGGTTTCCCCCTTCAAACTAGACGAGTTTCGTTCTTGGTAGTTTTTTCGTTTGAGGCTTATTTCGTGAGATATTTGGTCCGATCTTCACGCACTACTTAGGGCTGGCAACATAGAGCCTGGGGATGCCGTGCCGAGAACGCAAGTGGCAGGACTCTTGTGGGGGTTCATCGAGGGGCGCGCCACCCTCACCATCATCGGCCCAGATGAGACCACGCATATTCCTGGCAATGTGGACATAAATTCTGGTACAGAAGACATTTTTGTCGCGAAAAAGTTGGATCTCGATGCGGCGGCCACAGTGCAGTACGAGCTGGACTCCGACCACAGTCCTGTCGTACCTGGATCTGGCCAGTGTCGAAGACGATGCCGAGAGGATGGCAAACACACAAGCAATCACTAACTGGGACAGACAAACCTGCCTGGTGGGAGAGCACATGGAGGAAATCCTCGCGCTTCAGATGGAAGGCGACTTGGACGTAGCAACTGAGAAATTCACTGGAATCCTCCGCGCCTGTGTTCGTGCAGCTAGCGCCAGGATGACCAATGATCCTGTCCCAGGGACCTGCCCCCTGACATCTGGGACCTCATATTCACCAAACGCAGGAGGCGTATACTGTGGCAACGCTACCACGACCCAGCCGATTGCCGCCTGCTGCGGAGTCTAGAGGACCAGCTTGAGACAACGATTACAAGAGTACAGGAGCCGCTGCTGGGAGGAGAAACTAAGATCCGCCGAAGCAGACACGTCCAGACGCAAAGTCTGGAAAATAACACGGCAGCGGAAAGATCCCACCAGATAAAACAAGCCACTCCACGGCGAGAACGGTCTTGCATACGACGAACGAGAAAACCCGGAAATAATCGCAAAGCCATTGGAGTCACAATTCCGAACTCACGTCATCCACGATGATGCGAGCGACAGGCAGGAGACAATAGTTTTCGGTCGAGTGACTCAGATAAGAAATACACGCCCAATGACAGAATTAGTGCCCGTTAACAAGCTGACAATATGTGCACTCATCAAGCGGCACGGTAACCACAAAACTCTTGGCCCCGACCGCGTCCGCGCCCCCACTTCTAAAACACCTTCCCCCTCCCGTAATATCCTACTTAGCAAGCGTCTGTAATGCCTGCTTGAAACTCACATACTTCCCCTCAGCGCGGAAAACTGCAGAGGTCATTACTCTACCCAAACCCAACAAAAACTTGCTCCTTCCCGAAAGCTACGGGCCCGTTTCTCTCCTAACTGGCGTGAGTAAAATCCTCGAATTAATAATCCTTTCATCCCTCTGTCAGTTCCTGACAGAAAACTGTATCCTTATGCCCGAACAGTTTGGATTCCATGCTGAGCATTCCACTATCCATCAATCCCTTCGTTTGTCGTAACACATTTGTCTGTCCAGGGCAAGGAGAGAAGCAACAGGAGCAGTGTTCCTAGACATAGAAAAAGCATTTGTCCGCGTCTGGCACAGTGGCCTAATCTACAAACTAGATAAGGTAGGGTGCTCAGTTCTATAACCTGGATCATTGACTCCTTCCTTACAGGACGTCAGTTCTTCGTAAGGAACGGAGACAAGTCCAGCCAGACACGACGAATTGCGACAGGAGTCCCGCAAGGTTCGGTTTTAGGTCCTGTCCTCTACACCATACATACGAATGACACCCCTGGGCAGATTGGCGGAGAGATTGCTCTCTATGCGGATGGCACCGCCATGTACAAAAGCAGACGCAGCTTCCTCTTTATACACCGCCACCTCCAACAACATCTCGATAAAATAACGCAGTGGTGCAACCGCTGGAAAATAAAGATTAGCCCTAAAAAGTGCCAGGCGATCTATTTCAATCCTAAAATCAAGCTCCCCGATCGTCAACTCACCACTGACGGCTGAGAGTTAACTTGGAGAAAATCAGTCATTTTTATTCCTGGGGTCGAAATAGATCGACGCCTAACATGCAACAGGCATCTTACTGCCGCAGCAAACAAGGCTTGCGCCCTCTTCTGTAGGCTGTATCCACTGTTGAAAGGCGATGGTATAACCATCCAGTGTAAACTCTTCCTCTGGCGCCAGCTCATACTTCCAGGCATCCTGTATGGCTCGGATATATGGGCTATGCCGTCAGACACAGCACTATCCCGACTGCAACGTCTCCAGAACAAAGTTTTCCGTGCCATCTCAGGCGCTGGCAGATACGTTCCCAACACACACATAAGAGACTTCCTAGACCAACCCACACCATTTACACACTCATTCAAGAAAAATCCATAAAATTTTACGAAACATGAACTTCGCCCCACTTTAGGAAACGAACCGCCAGAAGCTTCCCACAAACGCCCAAAATTAACTCTTACTCGCCTCTTTAGATACCAATAAAATATATATAAAACACCAAACACAAGCTTACACACAGAGAACACGCACACGACCCCAATCCCTCAGCTTCACGTAAACCCCTAGCGCATTCCGAAGTCAGACGGGCACAGCCCAGTGGTACTTAGTACACGTATTTCGTACCCATAACCTCGTCGTTCCTGGGGTATAATGGAGCCGTATCTGAGGTTATTTCACTTCCGGTGTGATTGTGCGCCTGCAATCTCACCTGAAGGGTCTTTTGTTTCAAAGTCGTTTTGTGATCCATTCATGTAGCTTAGGGCCTGTATACTACAATGCACAATTTTTTTAGGCCGAGCAAGATAGCGCAGTGGTTAGCACAATGGACTCGCATTCGGGAGGACGATGATTCAGACCCGCTTCCGGCCATCCTGATTTGGGTTTCCGTAATTTCTCTAAACAGATTCACATCTACATCAACATGTACATGGATGCTCTCCAAATCACATTTAAGTGCCTGGCAGAGAGTTCATCGAACCACCTTCACAACAATTCACTATCATTCCAAACTCGTACAGCTTGTGGGAAAAAACAAACGCTTATATCTTTCTGTGCGAACTGTGATTTCCCGTTTCAATATGCTGATCATTTCTCCCTATGTAGGTCGGCATCAACAAAATACAATTTTCGCATTCGGAGGAGAAAGTTGATGATTGGAATTTCGTGAGAAGATTACCCTGCAACGAAATATGCCTTTGTTATAATGGAGTCCAACCCAAATCCTGTATCATTTTAGTGACACTTTCGCCCCTATTTCGCTATAATACGAAACGTGCTGTCCTTCTTTGAACTTTCTCTATGTACCCCGTCAATTCTATCTGGTAAGGATCCCACACTGCACAGCAGTATTCTAAAAGAGGACGGACAAGTGTAGTGTAGGCACTCTCTGTAGTAGATCGGTTACATTTTCTAAATGTCCTGCCAATAAAACGCAGTCTTTGGTTAGCCTTCCCCACAACATTTTCTAAGTGTTCTGCCAATTTAAATTGTTCGTAATTGTAATTCCTAGGTATATAGTTGAATTTACAGCTTTTAGATTTGACTGATTTATCATGTAATCGAAGTTTAACGGATTCCTTTTAGCACTCATGTGGATCACCTCACACTTTTCTTTATTTGGGGTCAACTGCCAATTTTCGCTTCATACAGATATCTTTTCTAAATCGTTTTGCAGTTTGTTTTGATCTTTTGATGTCTTTATTAGTCGATAAACGACAGCGTCGTCTGCAAACAACCTAAGACGGCTACTCAGATTGTCTCTCAAATCCTTTATACAGATAAGGAACAGCAAAGGGTTCGTATCACTACCTTGGGGAACGCGAGAAGTCACTTCTATTTTGCTCGATGACTTTCCATCAGTTATTGCAAACTGTGACATCTCTGACAGGAAATCATGAATCCAGTCACATAACTGAGATGATACTCCATAAGCACGCAATTTCACTACAAGCCACTTGTATGGTACAGAAGTCTAAAAATACGGAATCAATTTGAAATCCCTTGTCATTAGCACTGAACACTTCGTGTGAGTAAAGAGCTAGTCGTGTTTCACAAGAACGATACTTTCTAAGTTCGTGTTGACTGTGCGTCAATAGACCGCTTTCTTCGAGGGAATTCACAATCTTCGAACACAATACATGCTCCATAATCCTGCTGCATATCGACGTTAATGATATGGGCCTGTAATTTACTGGATTACTCCTACTACCTTTCTTGAATATTAATGTGACATGTGCGACTTTCCAGTCTTTGTTTACGGATATTTCGTCGAGCAAACGGCTGTATTTGATTGTTAAGTATGGAGCTATTGTATCAGCATACTTTCATAGGAACCTAAGTGGTATACAGCCTGGTTCAAAATGGCTCTGAGCCCTATGGGACTTAACATCTGAGGTCATCATGAAAAGTCCCCTTTGGAAATTTATAAATTACTGTGCTGATAAACCTCTTACGTTATTTGTTTTTCAAGCAGCTGAGCAAAACTGAACGTACTCAGACATTTCTCTCTTTACTTATTCTGTTCAACAGTAAACTGACACACGACTTTCAATAATCCCTAAAAAAAATGGCATTGACTAACAATAACCTATACCTTTCATAAATCACTTACCTCACAAAAATCTTCGTTACTCAAACTACTGCAATACAGCGATCGCCAATACTGCCAGCTAAATAAAAGATTCTAACTACTGAAGGCACTAACTACTGATAGGCACAGTTAGCAAATGAAAGATTTTGATAGAGAACAAACAATGTATTTACCTCACTCCACACAACGTTTTTCCTCTGTTCAATCGTCCAATGTTCACGCTCCTTACACCAGCAAGGCGTCGTTTGGCATTTACCGGCGTGATGTGTGACTTATGAGCAGCAGCTCCACCGTGAAATCCAAATTTTCTCACCTCCCGCCTAACTGTCATGGTACTTTCAGTGGATACTAATTCCTGTGTGATGGTCTGGATAGATGTCTGCCTATTACACATTACTACCCTCTTCAACTGTCGGTGGTCTCTGTCAGTCAACAGACAAGGTCGGCCTGTACAGTTTTGTGCTGTAAGTGTCCCTTCACTTATCAGCTTAACTATCACATCGGAAACAGTGGACCTAGGGATATTTAGGAGTGTGGAAATCTCGCGTTCAGACGTATGACAAAAGTGACACCCAACCACCTGACCACGTTCCAAGTCCATGAGTTCCGCAGAGCGCGCCATTCTCCTCTCTCACGATGTCTACTGAGGTCGCTGATATGGAGTACCTGGCAGTAGGTGGCAGCACAATGCAGCTAATATGAGAAACGTATGTCTTTGGGGGTGTCCGGATATTTTTGATCACATAATGTATAACTTTGCAGACACATTCAGTGGTATATGTGAATATTGTATACAAAATGTGTTGCGAATAAAATTAGTAATAAAGAAGTAATAAATTTAAACGTCATGCCTGATGCCGTACTGCATCAATAGCGGAAATGTAGTACGCGAAAAACTTCTTTCCTTTCATTACTTTGTGGAGTTTGTTAGCGAGAAAAAAATCCATAAAGGTTTGAAATGATGTACAAAATCTGTTGCAAATAATTAAATACTCCCAACCTTAAATAATGGATGTGCAAATTGCAGGTATTCGCTCACCGTGGGCTAAACTCCTTTTTCATCCCCACCCCCGGTCCTTTGATAGACAGATGGCTCCTACCCCCACAGCGATCCTTTCCCACAGTGAGCGATAGGCGTACCAAGTGTGGCTGAAAAAGGTCTAGTGATTTAGGAGGAGATGTGGAACATACGGACAAACATATACGAGTATATGCGATGTACAGAGAGGGTTTGGAGTAATAATTGACTAAAGAAGTATGTATGACACACATACTCAACTATTCGATTCATATTCAGATATATATGCTACAAATTTGTCTCTGACCTCTTCAGCAGTAGTGACTTTTGTTTTCACCTAGCGAAACAGATTTGATGAGAGGTTCACTGTTTTCAGTTTTCTTGCAATAGTGTAGCGTATTTTTCACCTTTATCTGTAGCGGTACTCGTTTTACTCTACTTTTTAGTTCTTAGTTTGCAAGGCTATTAGACTGTAAGACAAAAAAAAAGTATCACGAAGAAATTTTCCGAACGGAACGGAATTCCGTGGATGTGATGTATATGTTAAGATATACAAACGATTACAATTTCAGAGAAACTGGATGATTTATTCAAGAGAAAGAACTACACAGATTGAGCAAGTCAATAACGCGTTGGTCCACCTCTGGCCCTTATGCAAGTAGTTGCCCGGCTTGGCGTCGACTGACAGAGTTTTTGGATTCCCTCCTGAGAGATACCGTGCCAAACGCTGTCCGACTGGCACGTTAAATCGTCAAAATATGGCGCTCATAGTACGCTCGAGTCCGCACCTCGTGGTCTAGTGGCTAGCGTTGCTGCCTCTGGATCTCGGGGTCCCGGGTTCGATTCTACATCTACATCTACATGATTACTCTGCAATTCACAGTTAAGTGCTTGGTAGAGGGTTCATCGAACCACAATCATACTATCTTTCTACCATTCCACTCCCGAACAGCGCGCGGGAAAACGAACACCTAAACCTTTCTGTTCGAGCTCTGATTTCTCTTATTTTATTTTGATGATCATTCCTACCTATGTAGGTTCGGCCCAACAAAATATTTTCGCATTCGGAAGAGAAAGTTGGTGACTGAAATTTCGTACATAGACCTCGCCGCGACGAAAAACGTCTTTGCTTTAATGACTTCCATCCCAACTCGCGTCTCTCCCCTATTACGTGATAATACAAAACGAGCTGCCCTTTTTGCACCCTTTCGATGTCCTCCGTCAATCCCACCTGGTAAGGATCCCACACCGTGCAGCAATATTCTAACAGCGGATGAACGAGTGT
Source organism: Schistocerca gregaria (assembly GCF_023897955.1). Classification (NCBI taxonomy): domain Eukaryota; kingdom Metazoa; phylum Arthropoda; class Insecta; order Orthoptera; family Acrididae; genus Schistocerca; species Schistocerca gregaria. The sequence goes on from NC_064921.1 coordinate 739,741,092, forward strand.
AGTGTAAGCTATCTCTTTAGTGGACTTGTTGCATCTTCTAAGTGTCCTGCCAATGAAACGCAACCTTTGGCTCGCCTTCCCCACAATATTTTCTATGTGGTCTTTCCAACTGAAGTTGTTCGTAATTTTTACACCCAGGTACTTAGTTGAATTGACAGCCTTGAGAATTGTACTATTTATCGAGTAATCGAATTCCAACGGATTTCTTTTGGAACTCTTGTGGATCACCTCACACTTTTCGTTATTTAGCGTCAACTGCCAACTGCCACACCATACAGCAATCTTTTCTAAATTGCTTTGCAACTGATACTGGTCTTCGGATGAACTTACTAGACGGTAAATTACAACATCATCTGCGAACAACCTAAGAGAACTGCTCAGATTGTCAACCAGGTCATTTATATAGACCAGGAACAGCAGAGGTCCCAGGACGCTTCCCTGTGGAACACCTAATATCACTTCAGTTTTACTCGATGATTTGCCGTCTATTACTACGAACTGCGATCTTCCTGACAGGAAATTACGAATCCAGTCGCACAACTGAGACGATACCCCATAGGCCCGCAGCTTAATTAGAAGTCGCTTGTGAGGAACGGTGGTCATAGCTTTCCGGAAATCTAGAAATACGGAATCAACTTGAGATCCCATGTCGATAGCGGCCACTACTTCGTGCGAACGCGGCCGGGTTGGGGACACTCACTGCCCGGGGACTGGGTGTCTGTGTTGTCCTCTTCCTCCCCATCATCATCATTCGTGACTGTGACTAGATTAGATCGTATAAAAAAAAATTGGACTGTGTAAAAATTGGGACTTCGTAAGGGAGCTTGATGGATGCGCAGTTGAGCGGCCCACAAATCAATCATCATCATCATCATAGTACGCGCGATCTCTGTGCAGTAGTGTTTATTCATGTGTGGAAAGCAGATAATGGTGGCCTGTTCCTACTGTGCAGGTGCTGGCTGTGGGAATGCACGTACGGCGGACGGACTACGTTGCGTTTCTGCGCTACAAATACAACGCGACGCGCGGCGCAGGCCTCGACTACTACCGGCGAGCTGCAGCGCGCATGCGCGAGTTGCTGCAGCCTGAAGGGGCCGCACTTGCCTTCGTCGTGACCAGCGACGACACGCGCTGGTGCGACAGGGTTCTGCTGCCGGCGCTGCGCGAAGACTTCAAGGTGAGTTTCTAGCCCTGCAGAACGCCTCCTTCCACCATAAATTGCCTTTGATTAGGAAAACCAGACGTAGTTTTTTTTTAATTTTTGAAGTAAAGTAGACTCCGCTTGCAGCTGATACTCTTTGCCTATTGTGAATCAAGATACAATACATTCCACGATAATGAATCGCATTTCAGGTTTAATCTACAAATTGGGTTGGTGAATAAGTTCGTAGTGTTTTCCCGTAGCACGTAGCAGAGACTTTAGTCATCAGTAATATTGTATTTTTTGTACTGTATTGAACTGGGGACTTAGCAACGACGGAGGCGTTTCGTCCCCACCGTAGCCTCAGTGGTACACAACCCCACAACAGGCTACAGCAGTCCACTCACCCCACCGCCGCCCCACACCCAACCCATGGGTACTGTGCGGTTCGGCCCCAGTGGACCCCCGGGAACGTCTCACACCAGATGAGCGTAACACCAATGTTTCCGTGGTAGAGAAATGATGGTGTACGCATACGTGGAGAATGTCTGCGCATCAATCGCCGACATAGTGTAACTGAGGAGGAATAAGGGGAACCAGCCTGCATTAGCCGGGGCAGATGGAAAACCGCCTTAAAGACCATCCACAGGCTGGCCGGCACACCGGGCCTCGACACTAATCCGCAGCGGACCGCCACACCTTCCCGCCCGGAAAGCAGTGCCTTAGACCGGATGGCTAACCGTGCGGACTATCAATAATATATTCAACTTCATTATTCACAACAGTCGGTCACCGCCGGGTAACTTTTCGATTCCGAGATTTCAGAAATCACGTGGTTTTGAGGCGAAAAACTCGCCATGCCACTTTCGCAGCGCATTTCCATCCAGAAAGAAAGTTCCTTGAAGGTTGTTCGATAGAGAGATAAAAAGGTGAAATTCAGAGGGTGCTAGATCAGGTGAATAAGGTGGGCGCGAATAGCTTCTCAAAGCAACTCTGTATAGTGTATCTTGCGAAATTAGCAGAAATGCGGGCGGGCGTTGTCGTGTAGTGGCATCACACCTGATTTGTTGACAGTTAATATCAGATGTGGTAGTTACACTCGAGGAAGCGATTCTTAGTACACCAAACCGTCTCTGTTCCACCAGATGTGTAACATTAGCGTTTGTGTACTTCGTACTGGAAGTTGCTACTTTGTTTGGGGTCAATTATTCCTTTCTTTTCCTTATGTTAGCATAAAGACACCATTTATCGTCACCAGTAATAATAAATGTGTGTATGAATTCCTAAGGGATCAAGCTGCTGAGGTCATCTGTCCCTAGACTTACACACTACTTAAATTAACCTATGCTAACAACAACACACACACTCATGCCCGAGGGAGGACTCGAACCTCCGGCGGGAGGGGCCGCGTAATCCGTGACATGGCGCCTCTAACCACGCGACCACTCCGCGCTGCATCGCTAATAATACGGGATAGGAATGGTTCGGTGTTGTTCACGAGAGATTTGATGGCGTACAAGCAAAGAAGCACATATGGTCTGTGATTTATCTTAGAGCATGTTGTACCCATACGCCAGTTTTTTAAACCTTCCTCATTGCGTGCAAATGCCGCACGATCGTGGAACGATTACATTTCATCACATTACAAGTTTGCGCGTACACTGACGTAGATCATTGTGGATTAATGCGTTTGAACGATCTTGATCAAACCCCGAAGGTCTTCCTGAACGTGGAGAGTCACTAATGTCAGAACGATCCTGCTTAAAACAAGGATACCATTTCCTTGCCGTGGCCTGTTCAATGACGTTATCCCCATACACGAAGCAAATGTTTCTGGCTGCCTCAGCGCCTGTCACCACTCGAGTGAACCCAAACAGAAGAATATGTCGGAAACATTCCGATTTCTCCACTTGACACTCCAGTTTCTAGCGTCCACAGCTGCATTCAGTACCTCAAACGACAAAATGACAATATGTAAACGCAAAAAGCAACAGTTAACTACAAATGAAAAATTACAATCGATAAATAAACTCATGGTATTCGTAATACCAAAAACAAACCATATACGCTGTGAACTTATGCATCAACCTAATACATGTGAAAGGCTCTTAAGTGAAAAGTAATAGTACCTACTACGAAAATGGCTCTGAGCACTACGGGACTTAACATCTCAGCTCATCAGTCCCCTAGAACTTAGCACTACTTAAACCTAACTAACCTAAGGACATCACACACATCCATGCCCGAGGCAGGATTCGAACCTGCGACCGTAGGAGTCGTGCGATTCCCGACAGAAGCGCCTAGAACCGCTCGGCCACCTTGGCCGGCTACATATAATGAAGGAAACAGAAACGTACTCACTTGGCTGGATTACATTAATCCATTACACCAATACGATTCTATAAAACTCATATCATGCCATCATCACATGCACTGGATGTTGCAAGAGCCATCAATAATCTTAGATAATTACGGGTCATCACCGAGAAACATCCTAATCTAGGCAGGAAAAATTGGGCGAATAAACGGAAGAACACGAAACTGTGGCATCAGAATCGCATTAAATAAAGTACGGTAGCAACTTACCAGTGCTGATCTCCTGATAGTAGTTAGGAAAACAGCTATCCCGGCTGAGATGATGAAATGATAACATAGTGTGTAGACGCAGCAGCTACCAAGTCATAGCAAAAACTGAGGCGGGCCATGGGCCGTGCCTACCGCACCAATTCTAGTAGACGCCAGTAGAAGGCATGGGGGTTGTATAAGGCGAGGAACTTCATTTTTCGAAGACTGGGAGTCGTTTTATAAGGAAAATTAACAACTGAAGAAATGATACCAGGATATGTGCCTTACAGAAAGTTTGGAGATCGTATTGGTTTAATGGCGCGATGCTTCACTCTCTTACATAGCAGGCACAGTTTTTTTTTTTTTTTTTTCTTAACGGTGCCACATTCGTATGTACGAGGGTCGTTCAATAAGTAATGCTCCACATTTTTTAAAGCCTTTAATAAACATAGACAAACGTCCTTGTTGGTGCTTCACATGAGATGTTTTTTTTTTTTTTTTTGTGCGCCGGTGAAGTTTCGAACCGTTATGGCAAAATGTGAACAGTGGTAATAATGGGATGGTTGTATTTGACGGTCAATAACGCAGGTAAGGCACGCGTAGTGCTGGACTGTGCGTGTTCAGTACGAACTAGGCATCAGTGCAGGTTGTTTACGAGTAGTGCACACTACGTATTTGCATTCAGAGGTCGAGGTCGACGTGCAATGGAAGATCTAACAAAGTTCCAGAAAGGGCAGATGGTGAGGTCCCGATTAGCTGGAGGATAAGTAACCAAGACAGCCAGCTCATCGAATGTATCAAGAGCAACTGTTTCAACAGTCATGACACCCAACACAAAACATGGACAGACATCGTGCTGTAAACCTAATAGTGGGTGCAAATCAAAACTAAACAACAGAGATCGTCGTACGCTAACACGAATTGTGTCAAAACAAGAAAAAACTACGGCGGCTAAAATGATTGCAGAGCTCAATAACCATCTTCGAGACACAGTATCTAGCAACACTGTTCACCGAGAACTCCATAAAGCGAATATTCGTGGACGAACTGCTATACCGAAACCATTAATGACGACAACCAACACAAAGAAGCGTTAAACATTGTGTCAGGAGCACAAATCCTGAGCGGCTGATCAGTGGAAACACGTCATACAGTCCGAGGAATCACCTTTTTCGTTATTTACAACATCGAGCCGGTTTTGCGTCTGGAGAACGCCAAAAGAAGCCTACAACACTGAGTTTTTGATTCCAGCGGTTAAGCATGGAGGTGGAAGCGTGATGGTGCGGGCAGCTATATCATGGTATTGTGCTTGTTCCATCATTACTCCCAAAAGCCGTGTTACAGCCAACGATTATGTGAACATTTTAGGTGATCAGGTGCACCCCATGATTCAAATGTTGCTCCCCAACAATGATGCCATATTTCAGGATGATATTGCACCATTCACACAGCCAGGACAGTAAAGCTGTGAGGAGCATGCAACTGAACTGCAGCGTCTTTCCTGGCCATTACAATCCCCGGACTTGAACATTATCGAACCCATAGAGCGCAGACTTTGGAGCAGATTTCCGCCTCCATCGTCTCTACAGGAATTAGAAGACGTTCCCATCGAAGAGTAGCATAACATTCCACTGGAGACTATACAGTCATTAAATGCCAGTATTCCATAAGAATTGCAGCTCTATTTCGGGAAAATAGGGGTCCAACCCTTTATTAATAAACTATTCCCAAGTAAGTACAGATGTTCACATTATTTTGCCTGTCCCCTGTAACTCCACTATATAAACACGAACTAAGTAATGCTATTTTGTCTATGAGAGACCTGGACAGGAAATGCCTGCAGACGGTGGGGAGTGCGGATATGAAGTCTGTCTGTAAACTGAAAAACAAGCAGTGGAGCAAGTTGCCTTTCCCGGAAGGAAGCTACAACTCCCATAGATAAGGATTAACAATGAATTTCCTCCATAACGGTGAAGCACAGTGTGCAGAGATTTGCGTGTAACCTGTTCATAGGCTTTTCTTGCTCTTGCATAATTAGAAACTCATAGCTGTATTCAATCTAGTTTCGACGCACTTCGTGGAAAGTAAACATCCCCCCCCCCCCCCCCCCCATCCCCACTCTCCCACAGAGTGTCTGCGCATCGCGTCGCCAGTTATTCATGAGGCGATCTTTGGATGGGTCTATATGACTTCGTGAAATGTCCAGTAGTTTTTATGGCGCTGTTTTTGCGGTACAAAGAATGGTGAACTGCCTGCTCCATCATCATTTTGCAGACTTAATTCAGCAACCTGCGATAACTCACGCTACTTCTTTCCATTCCCAGAATACAATTTATTCCTCAATTCGGTTCTACTGCACTTAGATGTGGTACATACATTTAATATTTGTTTCAAGTCCACTTCATTTAATAACAAACATTAATTTTGCACCATTCAAACACTTTTTTTTATGAACTGAGATTTTTCAATTTCTACCAACTTGGAAACTATTACTCCTAGAGAAAAAAGAATACGACCTTTTTTGTAGGAAAATTAATGTATTGGGATCGTTTTCGCTAGAAGCCGCGACTTCCGAGATGTTCAAGGAAAACCTAGAAAAAAGTTACCTTTACCACACCCTCAGCCCCTTCCATTCCACGTCTACGCTCACACACCACTGGTCAGGGCATTCGCATGTTGGTCACAACACTTCCCCCACAACTGTACAAAAATTTGCTCCTGCTCGAGTTTTTCTCCTTAGCGACACTTTTTGGTCTTCGTTGACTGGGCTAGTATCAACACCCATACCAGCTAAAAAGACTGTGCAGCCAGTCCTTCTGAAAGAAGAAGTGTTCCAAATACTTTAGTTTATAGTACAGATAACATACTGCTACAAGAAATGTGAGTTTGTTAGTTAAAAGAAAAGAGGGCAGCTTAAAGAAGGTTTCACGTTTCTACGCTGAAAAAGGAAAGAGGGAATTACTGGCACCTTAAAATTTATAATGCGACTGTTTAATGAGACACTGTTGGTTGAAACATCCAGTTCCAAAGAGGCAACAAACCTCCAGGTAGCTAAATGCCTCGGGGAATCGAGACAAAGCTACACAACACATTGAACTGTGGCAAAGGTGTTGCTTCATGAAGGGATATTATAGATATCAAAAAAAGAACTGACCAAAGTGCAGCTGATGTGCAAACTGTGTTGGGAAAGGTAGATGGCAAATTAGTGAAACAGGATTGCATCATTGTTACCTTGAGTCGCACTACGCATAGCAGCCAACCTTGAGAAGTGGCTGTTAATTACATGGGAAATGTGTAATCAGGTTCGCGAGCTCTTCCTCGGAAAATTTTAATGTCGCATCGACATCTAGGTCGTTTAGAGACGGCGCCGAAGCTCGGATTATGTCAAGACTGGGGAAGGAAATTGGCCGTGTTCTTTCAAAGGAACGAGCCCGGCATTTGCCTGGAGCGATTTAGTCGGAAAATTTTAAAAATTAGAATTGTGTTTTAGGCCTTTAAACACTGTGTTTCACACACTTCCTGGCCCTAAGTAAAGAAGACTTTCCAGTAATTAAAACAATTGTAAATGAAAACAATCAGGTTAAGGGGAAAAAGTTAAAAATTAGCTTAGTAAAGATAAAGGTGCTTTAGAAACCTTTCTGTAATTTACAAATACTGCAAAATCAATACACGTATGTCCCTCAACTTATTAATTAAAAGTAAAGTAAAACACGTGAACAAAATCCACTTACATCATGAAAAAATAGGCGTCTTCAGTGTTTTACACAAAAATATTTACAACTCATTCTCATACACTGCCCCTTCTTCCTGGATCTGCCACTACATGTATACGAATCTTCCCTGGTGACTGACGATAATTTTCTCTGGAGCGATAATCTTGTTACACTCTTCGCAGCCTGAAACTGATCCTTTGAAAAATTATTTTGGTAAAACCTTCTTCCTGAAGATAAATGGTTCATTTCACTGTTGATTAAATCACTCAAGGTTCCTGTATTCATACTACATCGAATTCAGTACTGTTTTTCCTAACAGTACTAAAAACTCTCTCACAGGTAGCATTACTATCAGGAGTGAGCAGTAATGCAAATACAAACTTGCTCAATGATGGCTACTTTTAAATGCCTGATGCACCCCACATAGCAAATTTTTTGTATCGAGGAGTATCAGCTTTCTCTTCTTCCACTATTCCAAAGTCATCAAACTGATATCTTGAAAATTCCAATTCTAGTGTTTCTTTTCGCAACCACTCAGAAAATCAGGAAATAGCTCATTCAGCTTTATAACTGACGATAAAGATTTGCCATTCCTAGGTCCTGTATCTATAACTTCTAAGTTTTTTATAAAGTCATAATGTAGTGGAAATTTTTCTTTGACGTAACCACATGAGTTGATGAAAAATCTTCTGACGTCTCCATAAAAATTTGTAACTACAGATTTTAAGAGCTTGCTATGAGAAATGTTGCTTCTACACCGATTACAATATCATCCCCTTTGTGATTTTTGTTTTGTTTAAATTTCAGTTCCAGCGAACTACCAGAAGTAGGTACCGCAGAAGGAGTGATAAATCTCACAATCAAATTTTTAAATAAGTTACTTAGGGTGCTATGAACTCTTTGAATTACTGGTTCTTCTTTCTGAAGGAACACATTTGCTTTGGTAAATAACGAAAGGGTATTAGGCATGAAAAGAAGATATAGCTTAGTTACTGGATCATTTAGAACAGGGCGCTCTCTAGGTAAGTGAGAGTTGTTTACATTTTTTGAAGCTGCATCGTTGAACATTTTACAAGAGGTTCCCACAGTTCAATTATTCTTTCTATTGATTGGAGTAGAGAGGGCCATCACATACAAAAATACTTCAGTATTTTGTGGGTTTTAGTGCCATACATATTTTGAATAAGTTAAAAAGTATTCTGTCTTTTTGAACTCTTTTGCAGAAAGTAGAAAATTGCCATTACAAATTCTTCAGCATCAAAATATTGTAGGCTTTTCGCATCTTTTTATGCAGCTCAATGAAGCAGTTGGCATCAACAAGATTCAATTCTTACGTGTGGCTCAACTTTCTTTTAAAAAAGCAGCAACTTCTTTTATATGTTTCACCATTGTATTTGCATTATCACATGCAAATGAAATGCAATTTTCCAGGGAATTCCTTTCCTTACCATTTCGCCACTCAACAGATTAAAAATTCCTTTGCCAGTATTTAAACCTGATTCCAGCAAGGATAGTATTGTGGTTCAAATCTTTCCTGGTTTAACATCAAAGTAAGTAACGACAATTCACATCTTTAACGTCTCTGCTACCATCAGGTGCAAGAGGAAAGGTGTTTTCTTTTAAGTATTCCACTACATCATTGTGTTCCAGATGACAAAGAATTTATGACTGTAGTTGTTTTAGTTGTTCCAAAACTGTATTTTTTTAACAGTCTCAGATTCAAGAAACGTTTTTGAACAGCTGTGAAGTATGATATGCACAAGAAATTGGCAGGCCCTGTTTAACAATGAATGAACTAAAAATCGTTTCAGCACTGGTGACAGAGTCTTCCTCATCAGGTTTTATTCCAAATGTAACAATGATACATATGAAGACTGAAGGTTAGTTAGGTCTACATGTACTTTAGACAGAACATGACGACATAAATCATCACGACCATCTCATTTATTTGGTTTTACCAAATATGTTCATTGTTTACTACACTGTTTCCGAAATTTCTGTCCAGTTTTACATGTTTTCGTTCACTGCCATCCACTGTACTGGCACTTTGGTGTTCCACAATAATACTACCTGATTTTGGTACAGTGTTTCTCACTTTCACTCGGGATATCTACTATTTAATTTCGCATTGTTATTTTTATCAGACTTTTCTCTACGGACACTATTAACAGGTGGTGACGAAACAAAAATACTGATAATTCCTTGCATTTTAACAAATAACTAAAACTTCCCTTAGCAGCTAACACAGAGTTTTCGAATTCTAAGTGGACGAATATTACCACCGAACACAATGTAACGATTATCGAAAATATCAGCGGTCTACATATAATGCACGCGGTATAATCCTGCATGTTTCCACGCATGCGCACTAGACGAAAATACCCTGATCATTGGAAATACCAAGTGAAGGGAATTGTTTGATTTTTTTTTGTACTCTTAGAGTCAGTCATTCGAATTAAAAATTTGAGAGCTCGGGGTCCCTATTTAATAAGCTATTGTTTTTGTTATTATTTATTATGTAATTTTTGTTCTCTTATGTAAATATCACAGGACTATATTCTAGACGCATGCGCGCGTTATGGCCGCCTAGTACGCATTTCCCAGATTCACAGGTGTTAATTTCCGCGCGCGGACGGCGTGTCTACCACTTTAACTAGTTCCACCGCTAGACGTCGTCGCGCTAGACCTGTACGCCGAAATCGTTCGTAGACAGGTTTACTACGTACTCTGAAAAGAAATCATTACAATCTGTAAAACATTTTCGTAGCATACGCCTAGAGGAAAGCGAACAGTAAATTTTCCGATTTTTTTAAAACATGAAATCGATAATGTCTATTTCCGTAATTTTCAGTATCTCTCCGTAACTCCGTAATGAAGGTGATAAGTCCTTAATAATTATGGATAATCTGGAATAGTTGGTAGCTATGACAACGCTTCCAGAACCTATCGACGCACGTTACTTTCGCTTAACCACGAGTCCTCATATACACAAGACAATGCGTTGCTTTAGATGCCAGAACTTCGGCAATGCCACTCTAGCATGTGAGGGAGAAGCCACTAGCGGCAAATGTGAAAAGCCGCACATGAAGTCGAGACTGCAGTGTCTACCTTGAAGAAAGGAAGGTATAGGAAGTGCAAAATTGCAGTTACAACAGTGCTGGTATTGCAAAGCCTATACAGCTCCCCCACCCTCAGAACCTTCGAAAAGGCCACGGTTGCAGACACAGAAGAACTTCCAGTATTTCAGTTGTCAGACTCCACTAAACAGGCCAGCACTGCCACTACCATTGCCAAGAGAGTTCCTCTGAAGTCTCCTCTGCCAAGCGAACCAAACGGCAAGTGTCAACCATAGTAGAGAGACAGGTCGGGTAAGCCAGTCCATGTAGACCTCATGCTATCCCACAGTTCTAATGATTCGGCTTTAGAGATACCTGAACACGAAGTCTGTCTGAGCCAAACATCCGTCCCCTATACTAAGCTTCCATCGTCGAAGGATCTCCACCCAGGCAGAAAGACGGGGTGGAAGAAGAACCTCACAGATCAAATGACTCCCATATTACAGTAGAATACCAGTGGGTACAGGACGCACGTGGAGGAACTGAAACTCCTAGCGCAGAAACACATTTTAAACTCACTGAAGCCCTTGTGCTACGAAGCTATACGCTCCACCACAATGATGAGCTGTGTTTATAAATAAAACACTCCATTCCTTTGCCCTTTCCCTTGTTACTGACCTAAAAGCAATTGTAGTTGAAATTCGTGTGGGTCAAAGAATATATATCCTCTGCACTTGCCACCACAAGAAGCCACTGAGATTCTCACAGATCTGACATAGCAACTCTCCAAACCATGTCCCCAAATGGATGACTTCATTGTCTGTAATGTAGCAAGGGGTTCAAACTTGACTTGCCCCAGGGATCGAGTTTTAGAGCCTCATGATGTCTCAGGATCTGTGTGATCTTAACACGTGCAATCCCACACATTCTAACACTGCTACTGATCGTCCTTAGCCATAAACCCCTCTTTCTGCTCTCTGGCCCTCGCAGATTCTGCTCACTGAGAATCTACTGGTGACCTTCATGCATGTAACCACATTCTGCTCTGGATCCACCTACCACTTGGATCAAACTTTGATAGAAAGCAGCAAAGATGGACGATCAATAGAAAAAGCCAGATGCTGTTCGGCCAACATGCTGTGCTTAAATATCGAAGCAGCGTGCAGGAATGAGTGGACCACATCACATGCGTGATCCACTATGCCGCTGACTTTACCATACCGATGTCCTTAGGTCTTCTTTGAAGGTGGCCTGTACTTCAGTGGACTGAAAGTGCCACTCAGCAATTCGGTCAGGCATGCGGCTCTGCAAGAGTTTAAGTGCCTAATAAAGGTAAGCCTCGCAGCCTTACGAGTAGCGAGAGCCAAATCTCGATGCATAATCAAGGAGAGTACGAAGAGGTCATGACAAGCGTTTGTCGACACTGTCAAGCGCGCCACTTGTTCTACGAAAGTATGGGAAACAATCAGACGGATTGCTGGTGAATGTTGTCGGTTACCTATAACACTGCTACCGTGCTTTCATGGAGAGAGGTTAGTTGTACTTCAAATCCAACAATTCTCAGTCATACAACTGCCCTTCCTCCAGGTGGGAGCAGGATTCAGCACTGTCTGAGGCTCGTGAAGCTGCCCCTGGTCACGCCCAAACAGCTTGCTGCGACACTAGCAAAAGTCATTAAAAGAAATCCTCCTAGAATATTTTAATTCAATATGACAGACAGGACAGTTTCCCAACGCGTGTAAGGAGACAAATTTTATACCTCTCCTCAAACCAGCAAAAGACTGAAAGTTACAGGTGTACCTTCCCAAAAGTTACAGTAGTAGCACGTTAACGAGCAGTGCAGGAATGATCTTGAAACAAATGGTCAAGTGTCACCTGGTCTAGGTATTAGCAACAGACTGCCCTTAGCCGTTCTCAGGTTGGATTCAGGTATATCGATGCACCGTCGATAGTCTGACCCTGCTAGAGGCAGCTGTCCAGAGGGCTTTCCTACGTAGACAACTTTGGCTAGGGGTATTTTTTGACATAAGTAAAGCGTACGACGCTACTTGGAGCCACAGTATTCTACAACAGTTCTACCAGTGATGCTTTCGTAGTCACCTACACGTATTCAATCGATCGTTCTTATCAAAGCTCGTATTTACGTACTGAACTGGTGACATGCTGTCAAATAGTTTTGACCAGCAGAATGGTGTTCTCCATGTAAGTGTTTTAAGTCTTACCTAGTAGGTGTTTTAAGTGTTGACTTAGTACATAGTGTCGGAAGTTCCTTTTCGCGGATGATGCTGTAGTATACAGAGAAGTTGCAACATTAGAAAATTGTAGCGAAATGCAGGAAGATCTGCAGCGGATAGGCACTGGGTGCAGGGAGTAGCAACTGACCCTTAACATAGATAAATGTAATGTATTGCGAATACATAGAAAGAAGGATCCTTTACTGTATGATTATATGATTGCGGAACAAACACTGGTAGCAGTTACTTCTGTAAAATATCTGGGAGTATGCGTGCGGAACGATTTGAAGTGGAATGATCATATAAAACTAATTGTTGGTAAGGCGGGTACCAGGTTGAGATTCATTGGGAGAGTCCATAGAAAATGCAGTCCATCAACAAAGGAGGTGGCTTACAAAACACTCGTTCGACAAATACTTGAGTATTGCTCATCAGTGTGGGATCCGTACCAGATCGGGTTGACGGAGGAGATAGAGAAGATCCAAAGAAGAGCGGCGCGTTTTGTCACAGGGTTATTTGATAACGTGATAGCGTTACGGAGATGTTTAGCAAACTCAAGTGGCAGACTCTGCAAGAGAGGCGCTCTGCATCGCTGTGTAGCTTGCTGTCCATGTTTAGAGAGGGTGGGTTTCTGGATGAGGTATCGAATATATTGCTTCCCCCTACTTATACCTCCCGAGGAGATCACGAATGTAAAATCAGAGAGATTCGAGCGCGCACGGAGGCTTTCAGACAGTCTTTCTTCCCGCGAACCATACGCGACTGGAACAGAAGTAGATGTAGATCTTTTCCACAGTCATGAAAGATACAACGTCTACAGCAAGAAGTCCTGTGCAGTGCTCCTTATTTGTAGACTATTTCAGTGTTTTGTCCCTCCTCCTACACTATGACAGCGATCGTCAGTTACAACTTACAGCAAAGAGGTTGGAGGACTAGCCTGCAAAGAAAGACTTTATATTTTCTTCGGATAAGTGTGTATGTGTCCTTGTACTTTTAATTTACTTTACTTGCATATGAGGGACATCAGTTTACATTCTAAAGTCTACATTAAGTTTCGGGACCTTATTTTTGGTTAAAAGCTATCATGGTTTCCACACCTAAGGAATCTGAAAGTAAGAACCCAGAAGGCACTGAGTATCTTAAGATGCCTTAGCTACATATCTCGGGGAGTCGACAGAGTACATATGCTCCAGTTTTATAGGGCTTTCGTGAGATAGCTGGTAGACTATGGGTGCCTGGTTTACGGATCAGCTAGGTCTTGTAACCTGAAGATCACACACGCTACCCTCCATTAGCGGATCACGCTGGCCACAAGTGCTTACAACACAGGCTCCTACAATGTGTGGTCCTTGTGACCTAGAATGTGTGGTGCTAGTGGCGCATGCTTTACAGTGTGTCACATTTTAGTAAACTGTGTTTTATAGACAACGTAATGGCAGCAGCTAATTTACCAACAGATTTGTCCTCTTTTTTTAACTGACAGCGACAAGAATGTTGTACGACTATTAAGGTTCTGTGAAATGTACGATTTGTTCCCTGAAATTTACGTGGTAATTTTTTAATCTGTTATCAAGATGGCTGCCTGATCCATGTTTTTTGCAAGTGATCACCCAGACACATATCCCTGTGTAATTATTTAGCTTGGATGTGAGATAATGTGATTGTGTGGGGGGCAGTGATTGAGATTATTAAAGAGCGAGTATAATTTACGTAAGATTTACTTTTTTTTTATAACATTTCCACTCATTTTCGTAAGGGGGCTGATAACCTCGCCGTTGAGCGCCCATAAATCACACACACACACACAAACACACACACACACACACAAGCATGTAGTACACTCCATGACAGTTGGACGTTTTGTTATATGCCGTTTTCATGGTTTTTAATGGTCAATAGTGTATGTATGTACTAGGTTCAAAGAATTTGTGACACGTAGAACCCAGTATGTCCTCCTGAGTGGTGAGAGTTAATCATAACATAGGTAACGTCTAGTATGTACTGACAACACAGCTATAACGGTATCGCTCTTACACACTGCTCATAAAAATGATTTCTGAAACAGAAGTAATGAGTGCTATCGACAGGGGATGTCAAATTGATTCCTTAATTTTAGATTGCCAGAAGGCTTTTGATATCGTTCCTAACAAGCGACTTCTGATCAAACTGCGTGCCTATGAACTATCGCCTCAGTTGTGCGACTGGATACCTGAGTTCCTCTCAGAAAGTCATAGTTCGTAGTAACTGACGGAAAGTCATCGACTAGGATATATGTGCCATCCGGCGTTCCTCATGCATGTTTTATAGACCATCTGCTGTTACTAATATATGTAAACTAGTTAGGAGACAATCTGAGCACTCCTCTTAGATTGCTTACAGATGATGGTGCCACTTACCGTCTTGTAAAGTCATCAGATGACCAAAACCAATTGCAAAATGGTTTAGACAAGTTATCTGTATGGTGCGGTAAGGGGTAACTCACAGTGAATGAAGAAAAGTGTTAAGTCATCCACACGAATACTGAAACAAAGCCGCTAAATTTCGGTTACATGATAAGTCACACAAATCTAAAGGCTGTAAATTCAATTAAATACTTAGCGATTACAATTACGAGTAACTTAAACTGTAACGATCACATAGAGAATGTTATGGGGAAAGCAAACCAAAGACTCGGATTTATTGGCAGAACATTTACAATGTGCAAAAGGTCTACTAAAGAGACTGCTTACACCACGCTTGTCAGCCCTCTTCTGGCGTTTAGCTGTGCTGTGTGGGATCCGCATCAGATAAAACTGACAGACGACATCGAAAAAATTCGTAGAAGGGCGTTTTGTATTGTCGCGAAATAAGGGAGAGAGTGCCATGAATATGATACACGAATTGGGGTGGTTGTCATTAAAACAAATGCGTTTTTCGCTGCGGCAGCGTCTTGTCATAAGCTTTAAATCATCAACTTTCTCCTCAGAGTGTGAAAATATTTTGTAAGCACCCACCCACATAGGGAGAAATGACTATCATAACAATATAAGAGAAATCAGAGTTCGCCTAGAAAGATTTAAGTGTTCGTTTTCCCGGCGCTGTCTGACAATGGAACGATAGAGAAATAGCTTGCAGGTGGTCCGATGAATCCTCTGCCGGGCACGTAATTGTGAACTGGAGAGTAATCATGTAGATGTAGGGTGGGCAGCACACGCAAGTCGTTTGCTGATGATTCTGTTAGGCACACGCGTCACTGTTGAGTGTTTGTTGAGATATTTAGATAACGTCCACTTCGTGTACTGAAAAACAGCTTATCTTCAGTGTGGGTAAATACGAGATAAACGACTAGAGTAGGCGAAAGAGTTTTATAGCTTCTGAGTGCAGCATTAGCTTCATACAACAGGGCTCACTCACACCTATTAAATATCAAGGGATAACACTCGGAATCGGTATGAACTATGATGAACGTATAAAACCATTTGTAGGGAGTGCAGTTAGGTGTCTTCATTGTTTGGGGCAATTGTGGGAACGTGAAGACCATGTGATGCGGCGAATGCGTGCAAGGAACATACGCGTATTAGTGACTATCACAATGTGACTGAAGAATTCGTTGTGGGGCCATTGTTATGTAACCAGGCAGCTTCTTCACCGCTCTCACTGTATATTCAGGAGATGTCGATCAACTGCCGACGACCTGATCCTGCTAGAAGCAGAAATCCAGTAAACTTTTCTACGTAAACAGTATTGTACAGGGGTATTTTTTGACATCAGTAATGTGTGTGACACTACTTGGAGGCACAATATTCTTAGGAAGCTACATCAGTGGGGCTTTCGTGGGCTCATGGCCATCTCCTCGCCTTCAGTCGGCCCTTCCTCTCAAGACACCTTTTTAGGTACAGAGTTGGTAACGTGCTGGCAGATGGTTTTGTGCAAGGAGAATAGTGTTCCCCAGGGCAGTGTTTCAATGTCACCCTCCTTGCCATAGCCATTAACAGTATAACGTACACTGTAAGAGGTCCGTCCAATGCTCCTTATTTGTGGTCGATTTTGCGGTCTTCTGTTCTTCCTAGAGCACTGTAACAGCAGGTCCTCAATTGTAACTTCCGATGAGGTCGGAGGAATGGTCTGGGACATGTTTTATTCGATTCACCAGATCAATTACAACAAAATAAATGAAAATCATGCTCTACTTTAACCTCGTACAGTTTTGCAATAGCATCATGTTAGCGAAGTTGCTAAATTTCAGGCAAAGTCTTTTATTAGCCGTGTCTCCACAACTAAACAGTTGCGGACCTATGTTTGTATGAACTTTTTTCTTTGGTTTTACGTGTAGAATAACATATTAAAATATTTGCTTATCTTCGTGATCACACTGTACATGGTTGCTTCGACGGGCCAAACAGAACATCTGCTGTCAAACCACTCTGTGCCCAGGTAGAGGCATCTAAATGGTTTCTTTCTTGAACACATTATTTGATAATTCTGCTGTTTATTAACTTACAAACTTCATAATTTTTACATAATTAAACTTAATTTGGCTCTTAGTTACCGAAATAGTTTCAGCTCGATTGCATTTAAACTTTGCCAGCTACTATTTTTAGAATGGAATCGACAGTAGAATATGACCTTAGAACTACTTCTTTAAGAGTCCTTCTATTGATTGTTATTTGCATGAAAGTATTGAAACTTGGCATAACTGTATTAGTTAATGGATGTGATCAAATTCTGCAATTAGAACTTTCTACCATTAATACAAATGATACTTAACCAATTATGACTAAAGACGTTTTAGTTCCAAATTTAGTTTTTAGTAAAGTACTTGAATACTATTAGAGGTAGCTTAATGGAGTCACATAGTCAATGTTTTTCTATCAAACTGAGGCTATATACGAATTTTCATCTTTCTGAGTTTAATATTTAGTGCCTTAAGTATTTCGTAAAAACGCTAATTTTGATCAAAATATTGCTCCGATTACGTTGAGAATTGAAACAGTTTATTGTGATATATGTTTGCACACTCTTAACAATATTTGCCTTTCTAGCTTTATTATTTATCGCCACTTACTTTTTCTTAAAACAACGTATCTAATGAAACATATTCATCTGATCATTCTGAGATTGAACACTTTTAATATTAATATACTGTAGCATATATTTACAAAGTTTGGAAAAGTTACTTGAATTTATAATTTTATCCTTAGATTATGACGCAATACTTTGTATGCTACACACAGGCGCGTTATGATGACGTTGCGCTAGTAACAATGAACTGGCGAAGTCCCGCTATAATCGCTCGTCTCTTTATCTCTCAAATGATACAGCGCTTGTTTCGCCACACAATGTTTAAAATTTATAGAGTTTGGCCACTTTTTTCTTTTTTAATTTCTTATTTTGTAAGTTTTCTTTCTTGAACAAAAAATCCCTGTATTTTACAGAAGGACCGGAAATCTTTCCCTGTGTCCCTACATTTTGGAAAAAAGAGCAGGAAGTCTCTGCGCATAGTGTCATGTCCCCATAGTTGACAACTAAGAACTAGTGTCGTGATGTTTGTGAGACTCCTCAGTAGATGGCAGTACTAATCTCCCATTATCGGTAGCGCCCTAGTACATCTACATCTACATCTACATTCATACTCCGCAAGCCACCCAACGGTGTGTGGCGGAGGGCACTTAACGTGCCACTGTCATTACCTCCCTTTTCTGTTCCAGTCGCGTATGGTTCGCGGGAAGAACGACTGTCTGAAAGGCTCCGTGCGCGCTCGAATCTCTTTAATTTTACATTCGTGATCTCCACGGGAGGTATAAGTAGGGGGAAGCAGTATATTCGATACCTCATCCAGAAACGCACCCTCTCCAAACCTGGCGAGCAAGCTACACCGCGATGCAGAGCGCCCCTCTTGCAGAGTCTGCCACTTGAGTTTGCTAAACATCTCCGTAACGCTATCACGTTACCAAATAACCCTGTGACAAAACGCGCCGCTCTTCTTTGTATCTTCTCTATCTCCTCCGTCAACCCGACCTGGTACGGATCCCACACTGATGAGCAATACTCAAGTATAGGTCGAACGAGTGTTGTGTAAGCCACCTCCTTTGTTGATGGACTACATTTTCTAAGGACTCTCCCAATGAATCTCAACCTGGTACCCGCCTTACCAACAATTAATTTCATATGATCATTCCACTTCAAATCGTTCCGCACGCATACTCCCAGATATTTTACAGAAGTAATTGCTACCAGTGTTTGTTCTGCAATCATATAATCATACAGTAAAGGATCCTTCTTTCTATGTATTCGCAATACATTACATTTATCTATGTTAAGGGTCAGTTGCCACTCCCTGCACCAAGTGCCTATCCGCTGCAGATCTTCCTGCATTTCGCTACAATTTTCTAATGCTGCAACTTCTCTTTATACTACAGCATCATCCGCGAAAACCCGCATGGAACTTCCGACACTATCTAGTAGGTCATTTATATACATTGTGAAAAGCAATGGTCCCATAACACTCCCCTGTGGCACGCCAGAGGTTACTTTAACATCTGTAGACGTCTCTCCTTTGATAACAACATTCTGTGTTCTGTTTGCTAAAAACTCTTCAATCCAGCCACACAGCTGGTCTGATATTCCGTAGGCTCTTACTTTGTTTATCAGGCGACAGTGCGGAACTGTATCGAACGCCTTCCGGAAGTCTAGGAAAATAGCATCTACCTGGGAGCCTATATTTAATAATTTCTGGGTCTCATGAACAAATAAAGCGAGTTGGGTCTCACACGATCGCTGTTTCCGGAATCCATGTTGATTCCTACAGAGTAGATTCTGAGTTTCCAAAAACGACATGATACTCGAGCAAAAAACATGTTCTAAAATTCTACAACAGATCGACGTCAGAGATAGAGGTCTATAGTTTAGTGCATCTGCTCGACGACCCTTTTTGAAGACTGGGACTACCTGTGCACTTTTCCAATCATTTGGAACCTTCCGTTCCTCTAGAGACTTGCGGTACACGGCTTTTAGAAGGGGGGCAAGTTCTTTCGCGTACTCTGTGTAGAATCGAATTGGTATTCCGTCAGGTCCAGTGGACTTTCCTCTGTTGAGTGATTTCAGTTGCTTTTCTATTCCTTGGACACTTATTTCGATGTCAGCCATTGTATGTAACGAATGGTTCCGAGAAAAGTGTTCTTCGAAAGCGTGCCACGTGCATAAACATTGCCGTCTCCCCACTTACTGCCAAAACTGGGTTGACAGAACACGAAATTTCTTTCTGGATTCTAGTATATAGGAAAAATCGATTTTGACAACAGAAAGATATGTAGATTACATTAGAAAACATTCATCTACATGATTACTCTAAAATTCACATCTAGGTATTTGGCAGAGTGTTCACAGAACCACTTTCAGACTATTTCTACACTGTTTCATTCTTGAATTGCACATGAAAAAAAAAAAAAAAACGAACACCTAAATCTTTCCGAGGAATCTCTGATTTTTCTTATTTTACAATGATGGTCATTTCTCCCTATGTAGGTGAGGGTGAACAAAACATTTTGTATTTGGAGAAGAATTTTGGTGACTGCAATATTGCGAAAGGATCTTACCGCAACGAAAAAAATCTTTGATTTAATGATTAACGTCCCATACCGGTGATACTCTCTTCTCTATTGAATGATAATTTAAAAAAATAAATAACTTGCTTATTCGATGTCCTCCAGCGATGCTTCTGGTAAAGATCTGACACTACACAGAAATACTCCAGAAAAGGACGGACCATAATTTAGGCAGTTTCTGTAGAGTATAGAAGATATGTTGCATCTTCTAAATGTTCTGGCTATAAAACGCAGTCTTTGATTCACCTTCCTAACAACATTTTCTATGTGGCCTTTCCAGTTTAAGTTGTCCGTAACTGTAATTCGTAGGTATTTTGTTAAATTGACAACCTTTAAATTTGGGTCATTTGTCGTGTAACAAAAATTTAACGGATTCCTCTTACAAGTGGAATCATGAACGATTGCGGTCTAGTTTAGTCTTGTTCTGCACATCTACGTCACTCATTCTCCGACAACCAGTGAGTTCAGTACTGTTCTCAGCGCTCTGCTTTGAATGTCATACCCAATTGTGAGCATTATACGAAATCATGGCGAGTTTTTTAGTGAAATTTTATTGCATTTGCTGCGAGTTGCCACGGCTGATGGTTGTGGTAAGCGACAAATTCTGCACAAGCAAGCGAGAGACATAGTTTCCGGTATTCACGTTTTGTTCAAGCGCGGAGTACATGCATGCGCTTACAGCAACCCCCGCGTGGAACCGGCAACAACACAACCCCCGTCCATGTCTCGGACTGCCCAAACCGTCATTTTTAATGGATCGGCTTAAAGTGCACAAAGAGATGATCTCACAACTTTTATTGTTCAGGTTCAACTGTTCCTTTTTCATATCGTGCAGATATCTTGTCTAAATCACTTATCTAGTTTTTTTGGTCTTATGATGACTTTAGTAAACTATAAATGACAGCGGCATCTGCACACAATATAAAATTGCTGCTCAGATTGTCCCCTAAATCGTTTATGCTTATTAAGAACAACAGAGGGCCTATGACGCAGATCACAGGCTGTGTTCCAAAAATGAACAGTTTAGGGAAAGAAGCGATGACATTTTCTGTCGGAGAATGCTCAGGCGCATATGGCGCAAGTTGTGACTGATTTGTTCGATCACTGGTAATGGTTAGTGCTGTACCACCAACCAGAAGACTTGGACTTAAGCCTTTGTGATTTCAGCTTGATTCCTAAACTGAAGGAAGTACTTCACGGCATTCGCTTCAGAACTGTTACAGAAATCCGTCGACCAATAGACTGCTCCACTCTGTTCACACAAGTGAAGCTGCTAAGCGTATCCGATTGCCTATTTCCACATCGTTGCCAATTGGTTGTAGAAAATGCTAGTGACTACTTTGAAGGAAAGTAAGACTCTGAAACATGAATCTATTCTGTGTATGTTTTAAATTAATACTCGCCACTTTTAAAGTTCCAACACTCGTAGAAATATGGAATTAACTTGAGATCCTCTGGCGACAGCACTCATCATTTTGTGAAAATAAAGAACTAGTTGTGTTTCTCAAGAACGATATTTTCTAAAGTCAAGCTGGTTATGTGCCAATAGCTCATTTTCTTCGAGGTACTTCATAATTTTTGAACACAGTTTATGCTCCAAAATCATGTAATAAATTGATATCCCTGATATGGGTCTCATGTTCACAACTGTTGATTTCATTTATAGAATATTTACTGCATCTTCTATGCTAAAAGAACTTTGGAAAATCTGGTTTATTAATTCTACTTTAGTATCGCTGTCGGTGGTAACATTACCATTGCCCACTCCTATTACACTGTGAGTGCTGACTGTCTTGCACCAGCATACTTCACATACGAACTGAATCTTTTGAAAGACAAAGTTTGTAGTGGAAACTATTAAAAGCATGAATTGAGATTCGCACTAAGTTTAGAGCACCTGTAAATTGTCACTAATCTTGGAGATTTTGTAATTTTAAATTTAGAATGCTTTGTTAGTCATTTCTGCAACAGTGTCCTGGTCTGTTTTGTGTACAATGGGTGATCTGTACAACTGAAGAGCACCGTATATGCTTCTACAATGGCTGACGATGCGACAAACATAAGTATTAGTCAAATAAAATAGTAATAAAACAATTTTTCAGTGATTTAGAGTTAATAATAATAATAATAATAATAATCCCCGTGGAGGCTTGGGAAAAGAATAGGCCTCCGGTATGTTCTGTCAGTCGTAAAAGGCGACGAAAAGAACAAACCACTAATAGGGCTAACCCCCCTTTTAGTGTGATTAGTTGGTTCAGGACAGAACTAAAGAAGCCTCGGACAAGCGCCGTCATGGTCGGGGACGACGCTCGAACCCTATGCCCGCCCACAATGGTAACGACACTGCTAGCCAACTGGAAAATGATTTAAATCCAAATAGAGGTGTTTTGCAGGATATGCTTCCTGCATCCACCCTAGAACGAAAACAAACACAGAGGATGAGATGGTCAGATGAAGTTAATCGACACCTCATGTTCTGTTAATACCAAGCAACAAACCTAGGAACCAACACAACTGGATACAGATCACAAGTATACACAACATTTATTACCAGATACCCAGAATTAAAATTTTTAACAGAACAATGACTAGCTGATCAGATCCGTGTAATAATAAAAAATAACAGGATACCCCAGTCAGAGTTAGAAAACATCAAACAACAAGTACAACAAATACTGGAACAAAATAATGTGCAATCAGAAGAAGAAGAAAATACAGTAATGGACTCAAACATCCCAAAGCAAAAACAAACAAAGAACAACACACATCAATTAAACAATCAGACTGCCAGCAGAACAAGTACAAATAGAACACGAAGTGACACACATGTTAGATATAGAAGAAAAATTTCAGCTGACATATATAGAATACAAAGACACAAATACAGACATTAGACCATTCTTGCATAGACTGCCAAATAACCCACAAGTCGAAACAACAATAAAAACTATCAACACAATCATACACAACAAAATGAATGAAAACACAACCATGGAAGAGTTACAACTACTGGTTTATATAGGAGCACTCACTACACTAAATATACACACTAGACAGAGCTCAGAACCAACCAACACACAGAAGAAACCCACAAAACCAGCATGGCAACACAGGCTACAGATCAGAATAGAAAAACTGAGAAAGAAATTGGACAGCTAACACAATTTATAAGACATCAAATGTCGGAAAAAACGAAAAAGGTTAGGTAAAATCTCACAACAAGAAGCGATAGAGCAATTAGATGAAAAGAAGCAGAAATTACAAGAATGTTTTGTTTTGTTTCCTTCTATTTTCACTTTTTTTGTATCTTCTAAGTCGTTTGGCCAAGCCATACGACTTAGAAGACACAAAAAAATTGAAAATAGAAGGAAACAAAACCAAACATTCAACACAAATGAAAAGAAATTTTACAATAGATAACTCATACATTAAAATAGACAATCCACCAAACATAACAGACATGGAACACTTCTGGAGCAACATATGGTCAAACCCGGTACAACACAACAGGCATGCACGGTGGATAGAAGCAGAAACAGACACATACAAGATGATACCACAAATGCCTGAAGTGATAATTTTGCAACCTGAAGTCACCAAAGCAATTAATTCTTCTCACAATTGGAAAGCCCCTGGAAAAGATAAAATAGCAAATTTCTGGCTAAAGAAGTTCACCTCAACACATTCACATCTAACTAAATTATTTAACAGTTACATTGCAGACTCATACACATTCCCTGATACCCTTACATTTGGGATAACTTATATGAAACCTAAAGATCAAGCAGACACCGCCAAGCCAGCTAAATACCGCCCCATAACATGCCTACCAACAATATACAAAATATTAACTTCAGTCATTACACAGAAATTAATGACACATACAACACAGAACAAAATTATAAATGAAGAACAAAAAGGCTGTTGCAAAGGAGCACGAGGATGTAAAGAGCAACTGATAATAGATGCAGAGGTGACATATCAAGCTAAAACTAAACAAAGGTCGCTACACTACACATACATTGATTACCGAAAAGCTTTTGATAGTGTACCCCACTCATGGTTAGTACAAATATTGGAAATATACAAAGTAGATCCTAAATTGATACAGTTCCTAAACATAATAATGAAAAATTGGAAAACCACACTTAATATCCAAACAAATTCAAATAATATCACATCACAGCCAATACAGATTAAGTGTGGAATATACCAAGGAGACTCATTAAGTCCTTTCTGGTTCTGCCTTGCTCTGAACCCACTATCCAACATGCTAAATAATACAAATTATGAATACAATATTACTGGAACATACACAAAATCACACATTTGCTATACATGGATGATCTAAAACTACTGGCAGCAACAAATCAATAAATCAACAACTCAACCAATTACTAAAGATAACAGAAGTATTCAGCAATGATATAAATATGGCTTTTGGAACAGACAAATGTAAGAAAAATAGCATAGTCAAGGGAAAACACACTAAACAAGAAGATTACATATTGGATAACCACAGCGACTGGATAAAAGCGATAGAAAAAACAGATGCCTATAAATATCTAGGATAAAGACAAAAATAGGAATAGATAATACAAATATTAAAGAAGAACTAAAAGAAAAATATAGACAAAGACTAACAAAAATACTGAAAACAGAATTGACAGCAAGAAACAAAACAAAAGCTATAAATACTTATGCTATACCAATATTGACCTACTCATTTGGAGTAGTGAAATGGAGTAACACAGAACTAGAAGCACTCAATACACTTACACAATCACAATGCCACAAATATAGAATACATCACACACATTCAGCAACAGAAAGATTCACATTAAGCAGAAAGGAAGGAGGAAGGGGATTTATCGACATAAAAAACCTACATTATGGACAGGTAGACAATTTAAGAAAATTCTTTCTAGAACGAGCAGAAACTAGCAAAATACACAAAGCAATCACTCATATAAATACATCGGCTATACCACTGCAATTTCATAACCACTTCTACAACCCTTTAGATCACATAACATCAACAGATACGAAGAAAGTAAATTGGAAAAAGAAAACACTACATGGCAAGCACCCATATCATCTAACACAGCCACACATCGATCAAGACGCATCCAACACATGGCTAAGAAAAGGCAATATAACAGTGAGACGGAAGGATTCATGATTGCAATACAGGATCAAACAATAAACACCAGATATTACAGCAAGCATATTATTGAAGATCCCAATACCACAAAAGATAAATGCAGACTTTGCAAACAACAAATAGAAACAGTAGATCACATCACTAGCGGATGTACAATACTAGCAAATACAGAATACCCCAGAAGACATGACAATGTAGCAAAAATAATACATCAAAAGCTTGCCTTACAACATAAACTTATAAAACAACACGTTCCCACATACAAGTATGCACCACAAAATGTACTGGAGAATGATGAATACAAATTATACTGGAACAGAACCATTATAACAGATAAAACAACAATTGGCTCTGAGCACTAAGGGACTTAACATCTGAGGTCATCAGTCCCCTAGAACTTAGAACTACTTAAACCTAACCAACCTAAGGACATCACACATCCATGCCCGAGGCAGGATTCGAACCTGCGACCATAGCAATCTCGCGGCTCCATACTGTGCGCCTAGAACCGCGAGACCACCGCGGCCGGCGATAAAACGACACCACATAACAAACCTGTCATCATACTCACCAATAAAAAGAAGAAATTAACACAACTAATCGAAATATCCATACCCAATACAACAAATATACAAAAGAAAACAGGAGAAAAATTGAAAAATACATCCAACTGGCTGAGGAAGTCAAGGATATGTGGCATCAGGATAAAGTTGACATTATATCAAATATACTATCAACTACGGGAGTCATACCACACAATATCCACCAGTACATCAGTGCAGTACAGCTACATCCAAACTTATATATACAACTACAGAAATCCGTAATTATTGATACATGTTCAATTACCCGGAAGTTCCTAAATGCAATATAACATATACCGTACAGTTAAAAGGAAGTCACGATTGATCAAGGTCTGCGTCACTCTCTACTTTGACCAGACACAACGTCTGAGATAAGAAAGAAAGAAATAATAATAATACGTCATTACCACCTTTAACTTCCAAAAAATTACGTTCAAAGGGTTGGAAACCACTGCATGTTAAGAGCAATGCAGGATTTTTGCATTGTACCAAATCTCATTGACAGCTGCAAAAGTGAAACAGGCACGTTAGCTATCTTTAATTAACTTGCTCTTAAGGGTAGCCTACTTGTATTGGTAATTTCACTTACAGGTTGGTGTCCCTGTGACTGGTGCCTTCCTGGTGTCACGTGGCGGAGTACATGCACCAGACCATGACCTCGCACTGCTGTCTTCAGTTGACCACTCAGTGATTGCGTACGGCACCTATGGCACCTGGGGAGCACTCATGGCCGGTGGTCGCACTATTGTGTTTGATATGGCTGCCGCCAATCCGGACATGCCGCCTGGCATGAGCACTGGAGCCATGCACTTCGCACGCCGCCTACCTTCCTGGGAAATGCTCACCTAGTCTGACAGTTCAGTGTCCATTCCACCACACAGCTACAATGGTGAAAAACCACCGCACTTCTGGTTGATGATCGATCGTTCAGCAAACTCACCGCAAAAAAAAATCATCATTGGATCACAACTGGAATGTTCTGCATCATACCAAGTACCTGAGGCAAAGCTAATCAAACAATTATTTTTTATCTTGTGACATTTACAAACCGTTCCTTTTACACAGTGCTGTCACCTACCCTTGAGTAATATAATTTACTTCGAAAGTTCTCTTTTTTTGTCACCTTTTGCATAGAGAGATGGTCTCAGGTTAGCTTCACAGTGTTCATACATAAGTCCTGCACCAGCTTCACACCAAAAACTTATCTACACTGTGAGGCACTGTTACAAATTATCCCAGTAAAGAAGTGAGTTAAAAGATAGTCTTTTATTGCACAGTGTTGGCATATTGCTGGCAAACAGCAAGTATCCAGTGTCTAATGTGCTGCAATGAAACATGTAAGTACTACCATCAACACACACAGCATATTGATAGAACCTCCATTAACTTGTAAGTTGATTAATTCCTTGTCCCATAGATTAATGGCATGACTTCTATTGAAATGATTTGGAACAACTATGTATCTAAGCTACCACACATGCTTTGTCTTTATAAGTTGCTACATACAGACTATTTACAGATCACTTAAATTTAATAAATAATAAGAAAATATCAATATTCAACATTTCTCATGTTACTAGTGAATTAAAATTAAGTTTATCAATATAAGTAATCATGCTATTAACTGTTAATTAAATTTTTTATAAAGTAGGAGTTTTATTTTAGATTTAAAATTTTCGTGATATTTTCGAATTATTAACATATCAAATATCTTTCTGACCCATTAACAGCTTTAATGATCAATGATGGTCATTTTTTCATCTAGATCATTACATTACTGTCCTTTTCAAAATGTGATGGACTACTTATGAAAAATTTCATTGATGCAATGTAAGGAAAGATAGATTGCTACTTACCGTAAAGGTGACACATTAAGTTGCACACAGCCACACTTAAAATACAGTTACATCTTAGTTTTCGGCCACAGCCTTCATAAGAAAAAGAAACAGAAACAGGCACTATTTATTCACACAAGCAAGCACACCTCACAGACACATGTCTGCCAGCTCCAGCATCTCGCTGATCTGGATTCGCATCTGAGGTCAAAATATCACGAAGGTATGTGGCACAGTTGGGAAAACTTTGCAGTAATTGGCTCATAAAATGCTCAAGACATTCCAAAAGGTAATCGATTAAAATGGTAAATCCTGTATGGCATACTCAGCACTAGGTAAGCTTCTGATGTTGCATCCAAGATGATTTAAAATATCCTTCTGCTAAGCCAATTTTACTGAATAACATGCCGTGGTCTAATTTCGCAACGAGTTTATTTGGGGACAACAGAGGAAAGACCACTGGGTTTGCGTACTGTTACCAGGGCAGTGGTCCATCGATTTAAGGCATTAACACATATTCATAAGTAAGTCTATCCAGCTCTGTTCTGAGGGTGTCCTTTACAGTGTGGGGTACCAGGTGAGTTTTGGGGACAAAAAAACCATGATACAGCCATTTCTTTAAGAGTGGTGTGAGCTTTGAAATCAGTTCTCCACCAATCCATGTGAGAAAATTTGGGCATATTAGTCACAGTGGCTTTGTTAAGGTAGGCCCTTCAGATTGCATAGTATGCACTGTTTTGTGAACAATAAATCCAAGACCATGGAAAGAGACTACCCCAAAAAAATTCCACCTTTGTGTCAGCTGCCATCAGAAAGTAAGTGAATTTGGTTTTAAGTAAATAAAAGTGGAAACTTTCCTAACAAAGGAACATGATGATGACCACAGATGCAAAGATTTCCCTCAGCTGCTTCGGAAAGTGACAATCATAAGTTTAAGTAAGTAGATTCACTTAGCAATAATAACTTCACAAGGTGTATCCCAATGGAAAACATCTAAGTAAATTTTCTGGGCTGCATTCTGCGAAGTGACCAGTCACTTGATACACTTCTGAGTACGTGATGTACGAGGGGCGTTTGAAAAGTCCGAGCAAAAATAAAAACTACTTACATGTTTGGGGTAAACCTTTTTATTTTTTGATATCGTCTCCTTTTAGACTTATACACTTCGTCCTACGCTGTTCTAATTTGTTGATCCGTTCCGAATAATAGGAATTGTCCAAGTCTGCAAACTAGCTATTAGTTGCTGCAATCACCTCCTCGTTTGAATACAATCTTTGTCCCGCCAGCCATTTATTCAAATTGGGGAACAAGTCTGGAGAATAGGGGGGATGTGAAACGGGTTGGAATCCTATTTCCATTAATTTTGCGACCACAACTGCTAAGATGTGTGCTGGTACAATAGTGATAGAAAAGGACTTCTTTGCCGTCCAATCGCCGGCGTTTTTCTTGTAACTCGGTTTTCAAACGGTCCAATAACGATGTATAATAAGCACCTGTAATGGTTTTAGCCTTTTCTGGGTAGTCGATGAGGATTATCCCGTGCGAAGCCCAAAAGACAGCCGCCATAACCTTTCTGGCCTTTTTTGGTGCAGATTCTCCCTTGGTAATTCATTGTTTAGATTGTTGTTTGGTCTCAAGAGTATAGTAATGTATCCGTGGTTCATCCACAATGACGAAACGACGCTTAAAGTCCTGCAGATTCTTCCTGGACAGCTCAAAACCATCCTTGCAACACTTCACACGAGCAATCGCGGAATCCATCTTGCGGATAGCTTTCTCATATCCAATGTTAATGCAAAATATTATGTACCAGTTCATTCAAAATGCCCACAGCACTAGCAGTCTCACGCATCTTAACTCTTCTGTCGTCCATCACCATATCATAGTTTTTATCAGTTATTTCTGGAGTCGTTGCCTCCACACGACGTCCAGAACGTTCAGCATCACTTGTGCCCATATAGCCACTCTGAAAATTTTGAAACCACTTATAAACTGTTCTAATCGAAGGTGCAGAGTCACTGTAGTGTTTATCAAGCTTCTCTTTAGTCTCCTGAGGCGTTTTCCCTACAAAAAAGTAATGTTTAATCACCACACGAAATTCTTTTTCGTCCATTTTTTGACAATCACTCGACTTCCTTGATTCATACGAATGCCAAACACAAATAAATAGACCAATATGGCTGAAACTTCGTGTGCGTTTTTTCCTAAGATGCTACTAACTAAACATGACCTCGATACGCGTTGGTGGTGCCATCTCTCGGACTTTTCACTGACTTTTCAAACGCCCCTCGTATTTGAATCAGAACTATTGCAAGCGCTACTTTTTGCCACATCTGTGGCATGTTTTATGTCATGGGGGCATGTGCTGCTTACATGACAAAGCAAACAATACTTACAGCCTGACAATCGTGATGCTGCTGACGTCGTTAATCACCACTGTTATAGTGGTTTACAGTGTCGTCAGACCATGGATCTAGTGAGGGCCTCGCAAAATGTGGTCTGAAATCTCGATGGCTGGTGCTGGAGAACTGCCTGCCATGACATCTTTTATCATAAGCAAACTATGGGCTGTGTGGGCAGATTCATGGACTTGAGTTATTCACATTACTGCTATCAAAGAAGGATCCAGTTTCCTCAGGACCCAGTTTCTCAGCACCAAGTCAAGTGTAAGCTGCACTATAACATCTCTGATTAAAAAATCTGCATAGTTCTGCCGGCATAAACATCTGAAATTGCAGTTCCTGCTTAATCCACCTACGTTGGCAGTCCAGTCCACCTAAGGTTGATTGAGGCCCCGTTTCTAGTGCCAAAAGTCTAATATGGCTGCAATGACATGTTTATGTTAAAACGTTTTCTAGCAATAAAGAAAATATTCTAGACAACTCAAAAAAATTGTTCAAATGGCTCTGAGCACTATGCGACTTAACTTCTGAGGTCATTAGTCTAATTAAACCTAAGTAACCTAAGGACATCACACACATCCACGCCTGAGGCAGGATTCGAACCTGGGACTGTAGCGGTTGCCCAGTTCCAGACTGTAGCGCCTAGAACCGCACGTCCACTCAGGCCGGCTAGACAACTCAAATTCTCCTGGATTCATTAATGGCTCTAATTTCTGTATTAGGTGATACAGTTCAGGATATCTTGTCAAGAACATGGCATTTTGTTATTCTGAGTTGAAAATTTGACAAGCCTAAAAATATAACTGCAGTCGTCAACGATAAGTGTCTCAATCTTTGTGTTGTTCACTAAAAAGTGGAAAAGCCATGACACTGGTGTGGGAGACTTGCAAATTTGTTGGTTTCATGTTTAATAGATCATGTTCGTGATAAGAATTGTGGCCGTGCGGTTCCAGGCGCTTCAGTCTGTAACCGCGTGACTGCTACAGTCGCAGGTTCGAATCCTGCCTCGGGCATGGATGTGTGTGATGTCCTTAGGTTAGTTAGGTTTAATTAGTTCTAAGTTCTAGGCGACTGATGACCTCAGAAGCTAAGTTACATAGTGCTCACAGCCATTTGAACCATTTTATAAGAATTGTAATTTGGAATATGTCAATTGAACAAAAGAGTTATAAGCAATTTAAAAAATCAGTTCATACAGCTACACACTGCCGTTTAACATGAACACTTACTGCCACATGGCAAAGAATAAGATGCCAGCCTCCAATTTTGTTGACACCACAAAGTTAAGCTTGAAGAGGCCATACATCAAGTGTGCAGCACAATATGCCATATCACGTTCCCTAGGTTTGGGAAGGAGATCAGGATTATTGTGCTGTTATGGGACCTTTTAACACTTTTCTTACTATACTGCAGGTGTTTCCAAAGAATGTAGGTAATACAGGACCTTTACTTGTTCAGGCTACATACAGATTTAACTTGTTAATTTACAAAATATTTTAATAGCCCTTGCATTTCATTTTTCAAAGAAATGTAAATAGACAAACACAAACAATACAATCAGTTTGGACCTATACAGATCACAACGACATGCGACATCTGTGTAGAGATGTATTAGTTCACCTACCAAAGACTGTAGCAATTTATCCTCTGCAGTTGAATATCACAAGTGAAAAAACTAAACTTTGAGACTATGTCTCATATCATCACAGTCACAAACAAGATGTTCAGTCACAATGAGCCAACTGAGATCAAAATATTTCTGGGGTCAGTGCCATGCCCCATATCTCAGTATTATAGGGTATGCCCAACTGAAAAGAAGATTTGAACTGCAGCAACATTTTTTATCGTCTCAGAGAATGAAAGTGTTTGCCAAGGTATGGTGTGGCACTCCAAAAAAAGCCTCCTCTGTCCCATAAGCAGGAAAAGTGATGCTCAAGTTATTTTTCAGTGAAGAAGGACCTCTGCTCACCGACTTGCTACCATGGGGTGCAAGAGTTGATACTGAGAAGTACTGCAACACGTTGCTGAGGCTGAAACATGCCTTCAGGAACAAGGGCAGGGACAAGCTTTTGAATGGGATAATGCTTCTCCAAGATAACGCTAGCTCACATGTGATAAACAAGACCCACAAGCTCCTTCAAAAATTTTGATTGGACCTGGAACATCCTCTTTACAGCCTCAATGTCTCTCCAGGTGACTCACATATCTTCGGCACCTTAAAACGATCTCTAAAATGTCAGAGGCTCACCTGTAATAAGGAAGTGCAGGGCACTGTGGAAAACTGGATCTTTGAGCAACCTAGAAGGTTCTACATTGAAGCCATCCAGTCCCTTTCTCCATGTGCTGGGATTGATGTATCAATGTCAACGGCAATTATGTGTAGTTATAAAACTTCATGTGAACTGTATTTCTAATATTGTTATTAAAATACTTTACATAAAACTGTAGACTCCTAGGACAATCAATGTCAGGGTGATTTCTAAAGAGATAACCACGAAGTCAATCCTCCTTCACAGTCGATCGCAGCTATGTCTTTGTTCGGAACAATGTTGAAAAACTTCTTTCTACTGTAGCAATAGAAGCAAGTAGACAAGCAGATATTTTGTACAGCGTGTCCAAAGTAGGATAGTCAGATTTAGGACAAACAGACAACGCTTGCATAACAGAATGACGATCATTAAGGGCGTTTATTCTCGTTTGCTTGCATTGAAGAATCTCTCCCATTAGTCTCTTTTTAATCACAAAGAGTGATTGTTCTTCATAGAACGGTAGTTCAGTTAAGCACTGATTCAATTTATGTGCCAGATCATTACCGTCATGTTTAAGTAGTTGTGAGGGCAAAAGTATGTTGCATTTTAAATGATAAATATTTTCTTCGGCAGAACGTTCTCTCGCGTCAATCGTAACATGGTCCAGTTCTGGAATAAAAACAGTTCTTTTCCAATATGTCATAGCATCATCATTATGATCGCAGTTTTCCCTGTGTCACTCCTCTCCACGCCTAACTCTTCCATAACTACTTTTGCCTCTTCAGCAGTGTGAGCAAAGAGGCTATCAGCATTAGCCCTCATGTCGTCGTATACCTTGGACGTCCAAGCTAGGGTCTTGTAAGATTTTGCTGACAGGATATGTTATACTCATAATGTGACTCCGTGTAAACAGAGCGATGATAAACTCGCAATTAGATAGAGCTCGAAGGAGAATATTGGCTTTCGCAGCCGTTGTTCTATCTCTCCAACACTGTATTTAAGAAATTTGCAAACTATTCCGATATCAGCTGCGAATTGAATAAGACCATCATGTCGCTCAACCCAGCTCGTTTGAGAATGTGACTGCAGCGAGTGTCTTAGGTGACTCTTCAATGTTGCGAACCGCTTGCTAGACGCTGTAAAGAACGATTCTACTTCTTCAATAGTATCAACTGAGTTTATCACACCTGTAACTTTGCAACTGCGAGAGACAGCGCGGTTGAGCTGATGACTTCGACACGGTGCTACTTGCGCGTTGATAGACATCTTTTTTATTGTAGCCACAGCTCAATTCTGACGTACTAACTGAGCAAACATCACAGCTTATACACACACAGCTCTCCAGTGACAAAGAAAGGCTTTCCATTCTCCTTAGAATCGTAGTAACTATTACTTCCCCAGTAAAGCTGCGCTCTTCATCTTGACTCTCTTGAGGTTCATCGACAATGTTTCCACTACAGTCATTGTCTTTATGGTTGCCAACGAAAATTATTCACAAAAATTGAACAGTTAATTCAAAGAAGCCCCTTTTTAACTTGTGTGAACGTCACCCATGGATACTGTTGAAAGTGATTATCATGCACTTGTCTGCATTCAACCCGTCCCCTCTTGTTGTGCTCCAAGTAGGAAAGATATACCCTTATTCAAGTTTCCTCGGAGCTGTGTCAAGCTTGTGTTTTATATCATCACGAATATTTCCTGGCGCTAATATATCCAAATAATTGCCAATATCTGTGAGATTACAGGAATCAGTCGATGAATTTAGTTGGGAAGTTTCGACGAAGTGTTGGAGCTCTGCCTGTGCATCTGGTGGTGTTTTTGCGGCTGAATGGTGACCGGAATCTTCAGATGTTTCTACTTTTATTTTTCTTATTAAATAAAGACCCATTTTATTATATTGTTACGACGTAGGTAATTAGATGCCAATTATTCTCGAATAAACTCTTTATTCCCACTGAAAAATGCAACACTAGTGCACTTAGCACTAAGACACACACGGTCACACTCCGCGTATTTCTAATATCACTAAGCACAACACTGACTGAAGTCCATGGTAATAGCCAATAATCGCAGTTGTTCACTTTTTATCACTTCCAAGTTATGGTGACGATTGTAGCTTTCAAACTGACTACCCTTATATTTGTGGCTCGATTGTTCCGAAAACTTTCGCTGCCAGAATTTTGGCTCCATATTTTTATGGAGTGTGAACAAATACCTACTGTCAAAGCGACAGGCCAATATGTACCTTACGATGTAATGCACGGGCAATTTCCTAATGATGACATCATCCGGCAGCTTATGTATGTGTGGAACTTTTATTGTCGATTCCGTTCCTTTTAGTGCATTCGATAGAAGACTTATTTAGTACAACACGTTTTTAGAAATCTACTCGGAAGTCACTATTACCGGAGACATACGCATCAATCGTTTCCCTTTACGAGTAAAGTATGGGAAACTATTGTTACGTCATTAGTAAAAATATTGTTATGAGTCTCGTAATAATATTTTTCCTGAGAAATTACTATGAATTACTATTATTAATACTTCACTCTCACTCTCGAGTAATATGCACACTTGCACTTGCTACAACTAGGACTTTATACTTATTCATTCTTCAGTCTTAATATTTCTGCTTCTGAATGCAAAATACCTTCCCATTCGGCGAATAATCCGTATTTATAACGCTATGTGTCCAAGATTTTCTATACAAGAAAACGGCAGAATATTCACAACTTTTCTTGAACAAATGCCAGACAAAATAACGTATAGAGATCACTAGAATGGCCGCGACTTTTCTCGTGGCTATGTGCCAGACAGAAACACATAAAATACGGTGACACAGACACACGTCCTAGATAGGAAAGTACAACTACTCGATAACTCGATTCAGTCGAGTCGACTGACGAAAGAAGCGAACGAATAGCGCGCGGGCTGACTGGCGGGGGCGGCGCGGGTGGCATAGCGGGCCGCCACACAATGGCGGGGGCAGGGGAGGGGAGGGGGGTTGGGCGGGAAGGTGCGCCCTGTGCACCCCCTCCCCACATATGTATCCACCACTTCCACAGTGCTACTTCCCTGGTATGGCATTGCACTATCCTCATACAATGACAGCCAGTCATTGCACACTGCATATCAAGAGGCAATGCATTTGGGGAAAGTACTTCTAATACAGAATGTGGACTAAAATCTGGATAAACCAACGACACAACACATTAGCATGCCTAATACAGTGTAGGCTTACTATTGGCATTCAAAATAGCTTCCAGTCATCTTGGAACAGATAAATGTAGGTCCTGTATGGTTTTCAAGGGAATCTTATACCATTATTTCAGGAAAATAGTGGAAAGTTCAGGTAATGATGATCACACTCCCTTCTCTCCAAAGTAGACCACACAGGTTCAATAATACTGAGATCTGGTAACTGTGGTAGCCAAGGGGACTGAAACAGTGCATCCTTGTGCTCACAACAGAGAAGCATACGAGAAAGACAGGCCATGCCGTGTACGTCACAATACGTGACACTGCAGGTCTTACGAGTGACAGTAGCCGTCTATGGCAGAGAGCGAGCAACTATTTCAGGTGAGTTTAATAATTATTGACTGCTTGTTTAAATGTATGCAAGTTCTTGACAGCACACAACAAAATTATAATCTTTAGTGGGTACCTTTTCAATTAAATATTTAATTCCTCTGAGACCTGCATGGAGCCGAGTGTTCGCAAAGTGTGGCGGACAAACCGACTAATGCGGCACAAGTTCATTTGCAGGACCTGTATATCTCATTGGCCCTGGAGAACAGGAACCCTGTCATCTTAGAACACAGCACCACCTTTGGAGAACAAACATTGTACCATGGGATGGACCTGACCAGCCAGAATGATGACACATTAGCATGCCTAATATAGTGCAGGCTTACTATTGGCATTCAAAATAGCTTCCAGTCATCTTGGCAGTAATGCGACCAGGCTGTAAATCTAAAGGTCTGGCGTTTGATCGCTATTTGATACTAGGATTTCCTTCTGCCAGTTAAAATGAAATGTTTCTCTGGAACAACTTCACTGTTAGAAAATAATCTAGTTGCTCCACAGTTTAGATTCTGTGTTACATTGTAGGTCCTGCTACAACAAGCTGGCTGAGCCTGTTGTCTGAATGAAGGTAAGGAATTACTACTTCAATACATAGTATGGCATCACAATGATCACATTAGCTTTTACGTTAATTTTTTTTTCAGTCACTAGTATCAGTAGTAACTGAACAAAATTACATGTTATCAAACCATATGCTTCATGCAACTTGCAAAAAGCAAAGGCCAATTACAGATTTGTGTAGTCCTCGGATATGAAACATGTGGACAGACGACATCCCTACTAGTGGTGATTCTTTTTTCAGGAGCAAAAACAGATTTGTAATCATAATAGTGAGCTGTAGCAACATGTAATGTTTTGAAGACCATTTTAGACGAGAAGAGTTATGAACATGTACCAGATTCAGTAAGAATTACAACTGCAGCGTACGACTTTTGAAAGGACAGCCAGCAAGTACGGGAAGAGCCACATCTATAGAGAAGAAAGTGGAGCTCTGCATAGTATCTGGTGCAATATGAAAGCAAAGCTGAAGAACATAATTTGGCCAGCATAAATAACTGTGCTAATAAATAAATAAGTTAAATGTGTATCTGCAAGTTTGTATTCAGTTTAAACAAACACAAAATATTCAAAAAGCAACTGTTGGCTTCTCATCTTCTTATTATGAATCAGTTAGCATAAATATACACCGACATTTAAGAGAATTTTTTATAGACTAATGTACTAATGTTTCATTTACAGATATTGACCCCTTACTGGCCTTATAGAGGAATGCACATTATTCAAAGATTGAATTGTAGTGAACATAT
This sequence comes from Schistocerca gregaria, assembly GCF_023897955.1. Taxonomy (NCBI): domain Eukaryota; kingdom Metazoa; phylum Arthropoda; class Insecta; order Orthoptera; family Acrididae; genus Schistocerca; species Schistocerca gregaria. Next base: position 739,778,510 of record NC_064921.1, read on the forward strand.
GTCCTACCACTCAAACACTATTCCTCTCAGCACCATCTATTGTTTTAGATGTTGGGCCATCTGTGTAAGCAGTCATGCTATATAGCAATTCCATTTGCACTATTGCAAAGTGTTTTATGTGGACATGATTATAAACACACTGTCCACTGAAATGAATAGCCACTAGCAAACTCTGACTCAGGGTATGTTTGATTATTCAACTGCAGACCACACTACTCAGCCCATCATAGCTGACAGCAATGACTCTGCTTCAAAACTATACTGCCTGATCACTCACAATACTATCTTCTCTGAATTGTGCAGGTGAGAACTATTGGTTCAACAATGCATTGATCCTGTAATTTTCATAACTTCTGTCTCTACTGGCTCTTATTCCCGCCCAATTTCTCCCTCCCTCCTGATCTGCAATAGTTATTATCCCCTCAAACTGTTTTCCCTGTAGTCACCCTCTCTTCAAGAATAGGAGGGCTTGGGAAAGTGGGCATGGGCAACTGCTCTTGCTGTATGCATACTTGCACAGAGAACTGCAGTGTTACATTTCACTCTGGCAGAGTGTTGTGTAACACTACATCTACATTTCCGATAAATGGTGTTAACTGTGAAAGTGTCATCAGTAATTATTTTACACATTTCATCCTCCATATGATGAATACTACCATAACTTTCATAATTTGCATTGCCACTTGACCAAAGAAAGACATTTTAAGTCTATACACAGTTCTTATACTATGTAAAACTTTCTTCAAGCAGTTCATTGTTGTGCAGATGAACTTCAGTGTGCTTTCTAAACTTTCTTCAGGATTTTTTAAAGGATGCAGCCGAGACTGACAAAATTTGGTGTCTCTATCGAGTCTTGAACTGAATTATTAAAGTTGCCCAAATTTCATGTCTCCTTAATGTATCAGCAGAACTCGTAGCCGTGGTCTAGGGGTAGCGTCTTTGATTCATAATCAAAATGTATTCGGTCCCGGGTTCGATCCCCGCCACTGCCTAAATTTTGATAAATAATCAGCATTGGCAGCCGAAGACTTCCGGCATAAGCCTCATTCTGCCAACGGCCTTGTCAAAGAGGGCGGAGGAGCGGATAGAGGTTCAGGGCACTCTCTTGTCCTAGGGGTGGGAAATTGCCCCTACAGGCGGAAGAATCAGCAATGATCAACGACATGAGGATGCAGAAGGCAATGGAAACCACTGAATTAAAGACACGTAACGTGTATCCACAGGACATGTGGCCTGTAGTTGAAGAAGTGTCATGATGATCTCTCCATTGGCAAAAGATTCTGGAATAGTCCCCCATTCGGATCTCCGGGAGGGGACTGCCAAGGGGAGGTTACCATGAGAAAAAGATTGAATAATAAACGAAAGGATAATGTTCTACGAGTCGGGGAGTGAAATGTCAGAAGCTTGAACGTGGTAGGGAAACTAGAAAATCGGAAAAGGGAAATGCAAAGGCTCAATCTCGATATAGTAGGGGTCAGTGAAGTGAAGTGGAAGGAAGACAAAGATTTCTGGTCAGATGAGTATCAGGTAATATCAACAGCAGCAGAAAATTGTATAACAGGTGTAGGATTCGTTATGAATAGGAAGGTAGGGCAGAGGGTGTGTTACTGTGAACAGTTCAGTGACCGGGTTATTCTAATCAGAATCGACAGCAGACCAACACCGACAACGATAGTTCAGGTATACATGCCGACGTCGCAAGCTGAAGATGAACAGATAGAGAAAGTGTATGAGGATATTGAAAGGGTAATGCAGTATGTAAAGGGGGACGAAAATCTAATAGTCATGGGCGACTGGAATGCAGTTGTAGGGGAAGGAGTAGAAGAAAAGGTTACAGAAGAATATGGGCTTGGGACAAGGAATGAAAGAAGAGAAAGACTAATTGAGTTCTGTAACAAGTTTCAGCTAGTAATAGCGAATACCCTGTTCAAGAATCACAAGAGGAGGAGGTATACTTGGAAAATGCCGGGAGATACGGGAAGATTTCAATTAGATTACATCATGGTCAGACAGAGATTCCGAAATCAGAAACTGGATTGTAAGGCATACCCAGGAGCAGAAATAGACTCAGATCACAATATAGTAGTGATGAAGAGTAGGCTGAAGTTCAAGGCATTAGTCAGGAAGAATCAATACGCAAAGAAGTGGGATACGGAAGTTCTAAGGAATGACGAGATACGTTTGAAGTTCTCTAACGCTATAGATACAGCAATAAGGAATAGCGCAGTAGGCAGCACAGTTGAAGAGGAATGGACATCTCTAAAAAGGGCCATCACAGAAGTTGGGAAGGAAAACATAGGTACAAAGAAGGTAGCTGCGAAGAAACCATGGGTAACAGAGGAAATACTTCAGTTGATTGATGAAAGGAGGAAGTACAAACATGTTCCGGGAAAATCAGGAATACAGAAATACAAGTCGCTGAGGAATGAAATAAATAGGAAGTGCAGGGAAGCTAAGACGAAATGGCTGCAGGAAAAATATGAAGAAGTCGAAAAAGATATGATTGTCGGAAGGACAGACTCAGCATACAGGAAAGTCAAAACAACCTTTGGTGACATGAAAAGCAACGCTGGTAACATTAAGAGTGCAATGGGAATTCCACTGTTAAATGCAGAGGAGAGAGCAGATAGGTGGAAAGAATACATTGAAAGCCTCTATGAGGGTGAAGATTTGTCTGATGTGATAGAAGAAGAAACAGGAGTCGATTTAGAAGAGATAGGGGATCCAGTATTAGAATCGGAATTTAAAAGAGCTTTGGAGGACTTACGGTCAAATAAGGCAGAAGGGATAGATAACATTCCATCAGAATTTCTTAAATCACTAGGGGAAGTGGCAACAAAACGACTATTCACGTTGTTGTGTAGAATATATGAGTCTGGCGACATACCATCTGACTTTCGGAAAAGCATCATAAACACAATTCCGAAGACGGAAAGAGCTGACAAGTGCGAGAATTATCGCACAATCAGCTTAACAGCTCATGCATCGAAGCTGCTTACAAGAATAATATACAGAAGAATGGAAAAGAAAATTGAGAATGCGCTAGGTGACGATCAGTTTGACTTTAGGAAAAGTAAAGGCACGAGAGAGGCAATTCTGACGTTACGGCAAATAATGGAAGCAAGGCTAAAGAAAAATCAAGACACGTTCATAGGATTTGTCGACCTGGAAAAAGCGTTCGACAATTTAAAATGGTGCAAGCTGTTCGAGATTCTGAAAAAAGTAGAGGTAAGCTATAGGGAGAGACGGGTCATATACAATATGTACAACAACCAAGAGGGAATAATAAGAGTGGACAATCAAGAACGAAGTGCTCGTATTAAGAAGGGTGTAAGACAAGGCAGTAGCCTTTTGCCCCTACTCTTCAATCTGTACATCGAGGAAGCAATGATGGAAATAAAAGAAAGGTTCAGGAGTGGAATTAAAATACAAGGTGAAAGGATATCAATGATACGATTTGCTGATGACATTGCTATCCTGAGTGAAAGTGAAGAAGAATTAAATGCTCTGCTGAACAGAACGAACAGTCTAATGAGTACACAGTATAGTTTGAGAGTAAATCGGAGAAAGACGAAGGTAATGAGAAGTAGTAGAAATGAGAACAGCGAGAAACTTAACATCAGGGTTGATGGTCACGAATTCAATGAAGTTAAGGAATTCAGCTACCTAGGCAGTAAGATAACCAATGACGGACGAAGCAAGGAGGACATCAAAAGCAGACTCACTATGGCAAAAAAGGCATTTCTGGCCAAGAGAAGTCTACTAATATCAAATACCGGCCTTAATTTGAGGAAGAAATTTCTGAGGATGTACGTCTGGATTACAGCATTGTATGGTAGTGAAACATGGATTGTGGGAAAACTGGAACAGAAGAGAATCAAAGCATTTGAGATGTGATGCTATAGACGAATGTTAAAAATTAGGTAGACTGATAAAATAAGGAATGAGGAGATTCAACGGAGAATCGGAGAGGAAAGGAAAATGTGGAAAACACTGATAAGGAGAAGGGACAGGATGATAGGACATCTGCTAAGACATGAGGGAATGACTGTAGAGGAAGACAGAGATTGGAATACGTTAAACAAATAATTGAGGAAGTTAGCACAGGAAAGGAATTTGTGGAGGGCCGCATCAAACCAATCCGTAAAAAAAAAAAAAAAGGTATCGGCTTTGGCAATACGATATACTGAATATAAAAGAAAAATAAAGAACCTTTACTGGTCATGGATATACTTGTATCTGACTTAGGAGTTATTATATATGTAGAGGTAAGATGTACTGGTAATATATTTAATTCAAATTATTTCTTAATGTGGGAATAATTTAGAACTGCATTAACAAATTAATTAGACTGACGTTTATAATATGAACCAGTGGCATTTCTTTTTCTCAGAGGAACCTAATTTGAGTCAGACATAAAGAATAATTTTAGAATCATCATATATGTTGCTGTCTATATTAAAAAACAGTTTTAAACTGGTAAGTTCTCAGTTTTTTGTGAATGTTAATTAATACTGCAGATTACCAGTTGATGATGCCAAACAGTTCTTGTTTTTCGTGTTCTCGCACAAACTTCACACAAAATAATGGAAATTCTCTTGAATACTGCACTTCACACCACTTATATACCTGTAACACTTTTCCACTAATTGTTTATTTGTTACGTCTATTTTAACATCTGCTTTTGTTTCTTTTGTATGTCCATTTGTAGTGACACTGGAACTAGGACTTTCTTCTTTAAAACAAATTTATCCATCATTTCTAAATGCACAAACATACACCACATTTGACAAGAATAAGCGAACCGTACAGGTCTGATCAGTAAGGAGATCCACTAGCTGGGAGGGAAAGCTGCCTATAGTTTGTCTGAGTAACATATAGCTATGGCCTTTTGAAACCTTAAGGTTGTGCTTTTAACCTCTATTGTTTGTCTGTAGCAGATCTGTGTCACATTCTGGGATGGAAGGCTGCGTTTCATTTGTGTTTGTGACAGATTGTTAAGACTTTTTTGTGTTTATACCTTAATTGGAATCCTCATGCCCCAGTACCAGCTTTCACAGCGCTCAAAAGAACAAAGTTGTACACAAGCTCCCACTCTCCTACTGCAGAGGGAATGACAGGTGAGATAAAAAATATCTTCTTTTCTGTGGCAGAATGTTGTTCCTTTTTTACAAATGCTCTTATAAAGCTCGTTGCTTTCTTTGAATAAAATGGAAAAGATGGGACGACAATCACAGTAACTTCGCCACAATTACCTGCAGGGGCATTTATAATGTTTCATGTATGGTCAGCTCAGTTCAGAGTAAGGCAACTCAAGAGAACAATGCTGAAATCGCTTGGGCAAAAATTTAAGAAAAGAAAGAGAATGTTGCACAATGTTTTCATTTTATTTTCATATTTAGAAATGTCAAGTTATTTACCGTGATATTCTGAGTTACAAAGCTACTGTAATGTTCCCATAGAAAGATCTCTTTACCGCGAAGAATTAATTCTATCGTACTTCAAGAATACATGACAAATAATATGAGAAGCATAGCATTTGTTTATTGTTCGCGCAAACAAGCGTGGTGGCTGATGGGAGTGACTGTAAATGGGAAGTGCCTTTACTGTCATTCCCATCAGCGACCGCTCCGGGTGTCAATTTTGTTTGCACATGTAGTATGCAATATCATATTGTGCAAAGTCATAGACTATCAGCATCTACTGCAAAATCAGAAGGCAAAGTCCAAGCTATTAGTATTCGCAGTCTAATAAAATAAATAATAAATAACAGACTAAGATTTTTAACAGTCACTACTTGAAACTAATTGAAACTCCGAAATATCAATGTAGGGAACGTTACATTTTGGCCCCCTGTTGACAGGGCCCAAGGTAATTGTTACTGAAAGTGAATTAAGTGAAAGAATCAGTAGATATAAATGCCCATTCACTTTGGTCACAATTGAAGAATTCCCCAATTGAGTACAATGGGTACTCTTCCAGAACCTGTGCAATTTTCCTTTAGAATGATGCCGGTGAAAGAGATTGTTCACTTCTCAGGGCAATTTTAAAGCAACAATGGAAAACTCTTGGATTCCAGATAGTTGACGTCTTGGCACCATATATCAACGTTCCTTTTGTTGCGGGTGTCACCATTATGTATATCTTGCCTCGTGATGAGAATCACTTGGTTTTTCTTTTGCACTGATGAGGCATAAAAACTCGTACTGGCTGGAGTTTGGTCATTATTCCTTACCAGGTGAACAGAGGCTTGCAGTGCTTCAATTTTTTCCTTGATGTAGTGATTCTGACTGCTTTCTTTTGCCGCATTAATACATCCTTGCAACCTGCGGAGTGGGCTTATAACAGCAGGTTGTTATAAAATAGTGCACAATACACTGTTATAAGGTATGGGTCAGTTAATATAACTATTAGCCTCCTCAGAAAGTACACTATGTGATCAAAAGTATTTGGACACCTGGCTGAAAATGACTTACAAGTTCGTGGCACCCTCCATCAGTAATGCTGGAATTTGATATGATGTTGGCCCACTCTTAGCTTTGATGACAGTTCCCACTCTCAAAGGCATACATTCAATCAGGTGCTGGAAGGTTTCTTGGGGAATGGCAGCCCATTCTTCACAGAGTGCTGCACTGAGGAGAGGCATCGATGTCGATCGGTGAGGCCTGGCACGAAGTTGGTGTTCTGAAACATTCCAAAGGTGTTCTGTAGGATTCAGGTCAGGACTCTGTGCAAACCAGTCCATTACAGTGATGTTATTGTCATGTAACCACTTCGCCACAGGCTGTGCATTATGAACAGGTGCTCGATCGTGTTGAAAGATGCAATCGCCATCCCTGAATTGCTCTTCATCAGCGGAAAGCAAGAAGGTGCTTAAAATGTCAGTGGTGTGATAGTGCCACACAAAACAACAAGGGGTGCAAGCCTCCTCCATGATAAACATGACCACACCATAACAGCAGCACCTCCAAATTTTACCGTTGGCACAACACACGCTGGCAGATGACGTTCACCAGGCATTCACTACACCCTCACTCTGCCATTGGTTTGCCACATTGTGTAACATGATTCGCCACTCCACACAACGTTTTTCCACTGTTAAATTGTCCAATGTTTACACTCCATACAAAAAGCGAGGCGTCGTTTGGCATTTACCACCATGATGTGTGGCTTATGAGCAGCGGCTCGACTGTCAAATCCAAGTTTTCTCACCTCCTGCGTAACTGTCATAGTACTTGCAGTGCACTCTGATGCAGCTTGGAATACCTGTGTGGCGGTCTGAACAGATGTCTGCCTATTACACATTATGACCCTCTTTAACTGTAGTGGTCTCTGTCAGTCAACAGACAAGGTCCACCTGTACACTTCTGTGCTGTACATGTCCCTTCATGTTTCCACTTCACTATCACATCAGAAACAGTGGACCTAGGGATGTTCAGGAGTGTGGAAATCTTGCATACAGACATATGACACAAGTGACACCCAATCACCCGACCACATTTGAAGTCTGTGAGTTCTGCAGAGCATCCCATTCGGCTCTCTAACAACTACTGAGGTCGCTGATATGGAGTACCTGGTGGTAGGTGGCACCACAATGCACCTAATATGAAAAATGGGGTGTGCGGATACTTTTGATTACATAGTGTATATTATATGGGACAGCTTGGACCACATGTACACTTTGTGCTCATTCAGGGATAGTTTACTGTAAATCATGAATCTCAGCATTTTCACAGTTTCCATATTATTGTAGTATCCAATGTAGCTAAGGCTGCATATCATGTGGTGTGTTTTTTCTTTATTCATTTTAATTTTATTGTCAATGAACCATTCCTTGATGTTTTCAAAGAGTACATTTGTTGCTTGCAGAGCTTGCGCAGCAGCTTTTCCTTTTACAAAAAAAGAGTGGCATCATCATCAATCTCTAACATGGGCTTGTTACAACCCAGATCATTGACATAAATAAGGAACAGAGAAGGTCCTATGACAGACTCCTGGGGTATGCCATGCTCAAGTTTTTGCTCTTGGGAGCTTACATCATGAACTGAACTACCTGCTTTCAGTTTTCAAGATAGGATTGAAGAGTTAAATGCCTTGCTGGGGTCACAGAGTGCCAGTGCCACAATTTCCCTGTCTTCAAACCCTTGTCTTATCTTCTCAATTAAGTCCATTGCTGCTGTAATTGACTTTCTATTGAAAAAAACTATGTGGGTGTGGGTTACCTCTTCTGTAGACTGATATTGTCTTTGACATATGTTGATTGCTATAACTTTGTGCCAGATCCACACTGAGATTAGAAAACTTTGTGCAATGATTCCATCCAAAGGTAATGTGGTTGATATGCTGTCCGATCATCTCTGAACTGCTCACATCGTGATTCATACGACAAATTGTGTGATACTGGCAAAGAAGATGATGAAATTCTAGTCTACTTCAGGGTCAGTCATGGAGATGATTAATACCTGTTTAAATGGTGGTAATCAAAGGTATATTATTCTCCTTTTTGTAGGACCTGAAAATTTTATCTTTGAAATATAATGTACATTGGTAATTATTTGGTCTTATGGGAACATTGTTACTGTAGTCTGATGAACGAGCGTGAAAAATGTTTGGAAATCCAGCTAGCAACACTTCATCTGAACACAAGAGGACATTTAAAATCAGCAAAGGTCAATATCCCGCACAGAGGAGGAACCAGATATATATTAGTAAAGTAACTGCTTTAACTATGGTGTGGCTGGGTAGAAGTTTTATTTTTATTTTTTTATTTTTTTTAACACAGTTATATACTCCATTAAATTTTGGGCATGCATCTGCGCAAATAGAATTTCTTCCACTGATATTTCAACCGCATATCATCTGGCCATCTTCAGAGTAAGTCACAAGACTTACCAGAGGAAGAAATTTTATTTGCATGGCTGCGTGCCTAAAATTTAATGGACTATTCATTACACCATGAAAAGTTGAAAATGCACAACATTTATATACAATAATTTTCACGTTCCTGCACATAAATATTTTTTGTTCATTCCATCCAAAATACAAAAGTCAAAATAAATGTCATATATTGCTGGAACTTTAATACTGAATGTTGTGATCCAGAAATATGTTATGATATCATTACTTTGGTTTGTTTGTAATGTAATTCTAGCTGAAAAATTCCGTGTTTCTACTGGGGGAGGGAGCAGTATATGCAGTGTATGGCAACTGTGTCACCTGTAAATATTACAGAATGTTGCTGAGTGTCCAAGTGTTGTCTCTAGAATCTGGAACAAGTGTCTAGCGACAGGATCAGTTGAGGATCATCAAAGAAGTGACAGTGGAAGAAAAATAACAAGTGTGCAGTGCTGATATCTGTGTACAACAGCAAGCAGAAATCCTCAACACAATGGTACACTTCTACGAAGTTAATTCCAAACAGCTACAGGAGTGTAGGTGTCAACACAAGAAACAACACAAAACAGTTTCCATGAGAAGGGACTATGTGTCAGAAGGCCTCTCAAGGCTCCTTCTCTAAATTAGGTTTGGAGAGAGGCTTGTATCACATAGGTATAAAACAATTAATTGTAGACTATGAAGCAATGAGACACAATGTCCTTTTCTGATGAGACCTATAAGTCTCCACCCTGACAATACAGATATTACAATTAATAAAATGTTCTGGGAAATTATGCAATGGTTGAATGGATTTCACTTTAAAACCCGATGTTTTGTTCCCATCTGCAGAGGACATTTTCAAGGAGGATTAATGTCCGATTCGCACCCTGGCACACTACTGACTACAGCAAAATTCTGCTTCTGCACAGTGGCGAGACATCACACGTTTTGAATAAACAAGCACAACTGGTCATTGTCGACTGCTGTCGTCTGCTCTTGCTATCATCCCATGGTGGAAGACTGGTGAACATCTTCTTCATCACTGGAATCCAAATGTAATTCAATATCATGCACTCCTCCTTCCTACTGATATTAACGGGGTGTTTTGCAATCCCTATGGCCTCTCTGTATAGGCTTTCATGCTACCTGCTTGTAGCTGACAGTACCTGAGTGCTATCAAAATGAATGTGGTGGTCTCCTAGCTGAAAGGCATGTTCCACAATAGCTGATCTGTCAGTGTCCCCTCTTCTACAATTGCTCTTGTCCTCTTTTGAGTCATTTTCAACAGTTCTTTTTGTAACACCCACATACCTCTCTCCTCAACTGCACAGGATCCAGTAAGTTCCAGCTTTTTGCACCAGTTGGGGAACATCCTTGGCTGCTTTTAGGTGAGCTTGTACCTTCCATGTTGGTGTGTAGATTACCATGATGTTCCACTTTTTCAGGATGTTTCCAATGTGGTCAGTCATGTCCTTAATGAATGGCAGGAAAACTTTCGATTTCACCAGCACTTGAGCATCACTTTAATTTAGAAACAGTGTCTTAATGCTCTTTCCACCTCAGTGAATGAATAACCATTCTTGAGCAATGGACTGCTGAGAGGTTTTAATTCTGCATCAAGCAGCTCTGGTTCACATATTTTCCTTGCTCTATCTGCCAACATTTTTATGATGCCTCACTTTTGTTGTGGGTGGTGGTTCAGATCACGGTGTATGTGGCAGTCTGTGTGTGTGTGTGTGTGTGTGTGTGTGTGTGTGTGTGTGTGTGTGTGTGTGTGTGTGTTTTTGTTTTTTTCAGTAAACCACGACACCCAAGGTACCATCATCTTTCTTGAAATCTAGTACATTGAGAAAATTTAATCTTCCACCTGCCTCCTCCTCCTTGGTAAACTGAATCTTCAGATTGATCCCTTTCAGATGTTTACGAAAATGATCTGATTCCTCCCTTCTGTGCCACCACAGAATAAACGTATTGTCCACGTAATGGACCCAGACATTCGGTTTCTTCTGTGCAGTTTCCAGTGCCTGCTCCTTGAATTTTTCCACAAAAATTTGCTATAACCAGGCCTGAGGGGCTCCCACAGTGACACCATCCATCAATTCATAGAACTCTTCACTCCATTTGAAATAAGTGGTTGAGAGGCAATATTTAAACAGTTCTGCAACATCGGGTGAGAAATGCGATCCCACTGTTGCAACACTTCATTGAGTGGGAGCATAGTGAATAGCGACACCACATCAAAACTAAATAATATGGCCTCCAGCTGTACCATTATGCCGTTTAATTTACTGATAAAATGTGCCGAATTCTTGATAAACGAATCTGATCAGCCCACATACGGTTGTAATAATTTTGTCAAGAACTAAAGAAATAAAAAAAGAAAGAAAGGAACTATTTGCCTTCAATATTCAATACAGCAGACCAAACTTACCTGAGCAGTGTGACACATGATGATGATGATGATGATGATGATGATGATGATAAATGATAGACAAGAAGTGCAACTGCACATGCAGAGATTGTATGGGTATAATTTGTTCAGGGACTGTATGAAGAAAGCTTTAGATATTTCAACTGAAGATCTGCAAGAGCCAAGAGGATTTACAGAAAAGGGAGCAGAGGTTGCAAAGAAGAAATACAATGACAGGTTCATTGAAGAGGCTCATAATCCGTGTAAAACAGCTTGGAAATCTGGTAAATGAGCACAAGAAGAAGTGTACCTCTGCCTTAAATTCCTGTAGTCCTGATGCCTTCAATTAGGATAGTCGAAACACTGCAACTGAAAGCCGCCGCCGCCCGCCCCCCCCCCCCCCCCAATCGTTGCTGTGCTCACTATTGACATCCAACTACTTTTGTATCAAAGACCTGTCCATCTAACTCCATGATCTTTGTGTTTGCAGCTCTGCCCATTTGGCTCCAAGACTATGGTGTTTCAGGCATCATCCTCTTGACATGAGAAACAGCCCATCCGTGCCTTACTTTGCAACCACCCACAACACGGCTGGTCATGCAAGCTTGCTGATGGCAGCCGACCACGACATCATGCTACATGGCTCCACGTCACTCGAAGTGGTCAACAACTGAGTGCCTCCTGTGCTCATATTCCCATAACTACCCATAACCTGATTTTCATCTCTGAAGTAAGTTGTTGCTTTGCATGCATCTAGCTGTTTGAAGTGACACACTGATGTTTTGGCAGCCATGAGGGAATCACACCCATTTTGAAATTTTTTTATGTTGGAACCTGAAAAGACAGTGTACAAAACCCATGTACTTTTCAATTTTCTTCTCAAATCTCTCTCCAAACTTGACCCAAGCTGGGCTCATTATGCAGCTACCTACTTTTGTCCGGACCACCCACTCAATAGATATAATTGCTTCTTGGACAGTTTGTTTCTTAAATTCTTTCATCACTTTCTTGAGCCTCCCCGTGTCCCTGCAGCGACATTCTGCTCCTATTCACTCACCTCACAATCAGCTCATGTTGTGTTGTACTTGTAAAGGCACATGTTCTAGCAGCACAGGTACAGTACCCCGCATGAAATCATGATAACGTGCTCCATTGAGCGTAGGTGGAAGAATATGGGGCCCAATGAAGACATGACTAACTATGCCTGCCCAAACATTCACAGAAAATCTGTGTTGATGACGTGATGGCACAATTGCACGCAGATTCTCGTCAGCCCACACATGTTGATTGTGAAAATTTATAATTTGATCACGTTGGAATGAAGCCTCACCCGTAAAGAGAACATTTGCACTGAAATGAGGATTGACACATTGTTGGATGAACCATTCGCAGACGTGTACCCATGGAGGCCAATCAGCTGCTGATAGTGCCTGCACATGCTGTTCATGGTACGGAAACAACTGGTTCTCCCATAGCACTCTCCATACAGTGACGTGGTCAACGTTACCTTGTACAGCAGCAACTTCTCTGACGCTGACATTAGGATTATCGTCAACTGCACGAAGAACTGCCTCGTCCATTGCAGGTGTCCTTGTCGTTCTAGGTCTTCCCCAGTCGTGAGTCATAGGCTGGAATGTTCCGTGCTCCCTAAGATGGCAATCAATTACTTCGAACATCTTCCTGTCGGGACACCTTCGTTCTGGAAATCTGTCTCAATACAAACGTACCGCGCCACAGCTATTGCCCCGTGCTAATCCATACATCAAATGGGCATCTGCCAACTCCGCATTTGTAAACATTGCACTGACTGCAAAACCACGTTCGTGATGAACACTAACCTGTTGATGCTACGTACTGATGTGCTTGATGCAAGTACTGTAGAGCAATGAGTTGCATGTCAACACAAGCACTAAAGTCAACATTACCTTCCTTCAATTGGACCAACTGGCGGTGAATCAAGGAAGTACAGTACATACTGACGAAACTAAAATGAGCTCTAACATGGAAATTAAGCATTTCCGGACATGTCCACATAACATCTTTTCTTTATTTGTGTGTGAGGAATGTTTCCTGAAAGTTTAGCCGTACCTTTTTGTAACACCACGTGTGTGTGTGTGTGTGTGTGTGTGTGTGTGTGTGTGTGTGTGTGTGATAATTATATCATCAGATTTCAGATCAGTGCGTACTGTGTTGGGGCATTTAAACAGCAGAAGTTATCTCGAACAAGTAATGTACAGGAGCTGCTACATCATTCCACTACTATCGGTGAGAGGTCCACAATATTTTTCCTAAGGTGTACTGCAGGAGTAAGGAAAACAAAATGACAGATGTCTGGGTGAAGTAGGACAGCCATGGAGATATTAGTCATTGTCGAACCCTAGCAGTTGGTTTGCTACATAGTTATAGCTTCTGCCAGCTAAAAGAGGGAACACTGAATGACAGGAGGCATCCAGAAGTAGAAGGGCAGCCTATACACAAATATTCATTTCATTGTTAGTGTGCCACTAATATGTCACTTGCTGATATTTAAGAGGTTTAAGAACAACCATCAAATGCCCTGAGCTTCAATCACTGCTGCTGCTGTTGAAAGGAACATCTGCAATGCACCAGTTCCCTGCTGTGGGCACATGGTGAACAAGGCACCAACATCTTCATCTGTTGCATAAACAAGTGGAAACACAAAAATTGGCTATACTTGATCTGAAAAAAGAACAGCTAACTCCAAAAATATTATTGTTATTGGAGAAAACTAGACATTATATAGAATCTTACATACATGGTTTTAGTCAACTTGTAAATCCCAGTTTAGTAGTGAAGAACACACAGTGGTCTGAAATAGGAACCACTTGCAAACTGTTCATCTGATTACAGTGTATCATCATTTATCAATAGCTGGAAGGCCTGCCTGTATGGTAGCTCTTGTACAGGGTGTTTCAAAAATGACCGGCATATTTGAAACGGCAATACAAACTAAACGAGCAGCGATAGAAATACACCGTTTGTTGCAATATGCTTGGGACAACAGTACATTTTCAGGCAGACAAACTTTCGAAATTACAGTAGTTACAATTGTCAACAACAGATGGCGTTGCAGTCTGGGAAACTCTATAGTACAATATTTTCCACATATCCACCATGCGTAGCAATAATACGGCATAGTCTGTGAATGAAATTACCCGAAACCTTTGACAACGTGTCTGGCGGAATGGCTTCACATGCAGATGAGATGTACTGCTTCAGCTGTTCAATTGTTTCTGGATTCTGGCAGTACTCCTGGTCTTTCAAGTGTCCCCACAGAAAGAAGTCACAGGGGTTCATGTCTGGCGAATAGGGAGGCCAATCCACGCCGCCTCCTGTATGTTTCGGATAGCCCAAAGCAATCACACGATCATCGAAATATTCATTCAGGAAATTAAAGACGTTGGCCGTGTGATGTGGCCGGGCACCATCTTGCATAAACCACGAGGTGTTCGCAGTGTCGTCTAAGGCAGTTTGCACCGCCACAAATTCACGAAGAATGTCCAGATAGCGTGATGCAGTAATCGTTTCAGATCTGAAAAATGGGCCAATGATTCCTTTGGAAGAAATGGCGGCCCAGACCAGTACTTTTAGAGGATGCAGGGACGATGAGACTGCAACGTGGGGCTTTTTGGTTCCCCATATGCGCCAGTTCTGTTTATTGACGAAGCCATCCAGGTAAAAATAAGCTTCGTTAGTAAACCAAATGCTGCCCACATGCATATCGCCGTCATCAATCCTGTGCACTACATCGTTAGCGAATGTCTCTCGTGCAGCAATGGTAGCGGCGCTGAGGGGTTGCCGCGTTTGAATTTTGTATGGATAGAGGTGTAAACTCTGGCACATGTGACGATACGTGGACGTTGGCGTCATTTGGACCACAGCTGCAACACGGCGAATGGAAACCCGAGGCCGCTGTTGGATCACCTGCTGCACTAGCTGCGCGTTGCCCTCTGTGGTTGCCGTACGCGGTCGCCCTACCTTTCCAGCACGTTCATCCGTCATGTTCCCAGTCCGTTGAAATTTTTCAAACAGATCCTTTATTGTATGGCTTTTCGGTCCTTTGGTTACATTAAACCTCCGTTGAAAACTTCGTCTTGTTGCAACAACACTGTGTTCTAGGCGGTGGAATTCCAACACCAGAAAAATCCTCTGTTCTAAGGAATACACCATGTAGTCCACAGCACACTTGCACGTTGTTAACAGCACACGCTTACAGCAGAAAGACAACGTACAGAATGGCGCACCCACAGACTGCGTTGTCTTCTATATCTTTCACATCACTTGCAGCGCCATCTGTTGTTGAAAATTGTAACTACTGTAATTTCGAAAGTTTGTCCACCTGAAAATGTACTGTTGTCCCAAGCATATTGCAACAAACGGTGTATTTCTATCGCTGCTCGTTTAGTTTTTATTGCCATTTCAAATATACCGGTCATTTTTGAAACACCCTGTACATAAACTACACTGCCCCGACTTGCATTTTTTTTTATCACAAACTTCTTTTTTCTTTTTCAATGCTCTTGACAACAGGTAAAAGTAAATCTGCATTACCAGTCCAGTACATTTGTGGTGCACTGTCTCCAGTCCTTAACAGGACAATGCGACTATACACCCTCCAGTATGTCACAAAGCTGTAAGAGGTCATTTCAAGCTTCAAACAATGTGTGCATTGTCACTTTACAGAAAAAACATTGTCAGCACAGGATAAGACTTACACCATAACATTTGAACATTCAGCTGCTACTATGAGATAAAAAAACACTGATGATCTACCACAATCCGGTGACCACTACCTACAAATAATGGCTCTTAGGTGCTCGAGGACTGTCCAATAGAAGAGTGAGTGTGTGAGTGAGTGTGTGAGTGAGTGAGTGAGTGAGTGAGTGAGTGAGTGAGTGAGTGAGTGAGTGAGTGAGTGAGTGAGTGAGTGTGTGAGCACGCGCGCGAGCGAGCAAGTGTTTCTTTACATCCCAAATCTAATTTTTATGTTCTTTGAAGTCAGCCAAGCTGACATCCTACTATGTGGTAGGCCCTGAAACTAGTAGTGACACCAGACAAAGAAATAATGTACCTGCGAATGAATTAGTTCCCTAAAACATTAACAGGTGCAGACCCACAACAGAATAATCTTCAGACAAAAATGGAAATCCTTGATGCAATAACTTACCAACAGCTGTATGTATAGTAGAAATTTATTTTATTTTATTAACTTCTATGTGCTACCAGTTTCGGCTTTACATTGATGCCATATTCAGGCCCCACTCGTCCAAGTCGTAAAATTGCTATACACGAAAGGAGCCATATAACTGGATCAATGAATCAAATCGTCCGGCAACAGCTCTTGGTGGCCAGGCGACACAGATACAGTTATATGGCTCCTTCCGTGTATAGCGATTTTATGACTGACGAGTGGGGCCTGAAGATAGCATCAATGTAACACAAACTAGCAGCACATAGAAGTTCATAAAATAAAATAAATTTCTACTATACATACGGCCGTTGGTAAATTACTGCATCAAGAAGTTCATGGCAGCCGCTGTCCCACGATCCATAATGGATCAACGAAGAAAAAATGGAAATGGTCACAATTTTATGAAGGATCACCAGATATTTAAACAACAAAAATATTTTTTGTTTTAGATAGAAAATCGAAAGCTCTCCAACCCAAAGAAATGCAATAACTTTGTAATCTATCAACTCCAAAAATTTTGAGAAATTCCTTTGAAGAATTACTGAGCCACACTGTTTCAACAGCTGCCCACTCAACTCCAATGTATGCAAAAATAGAAGATCTTCAGCACTAATATGGAACTGAGCTGCTACTACATACATGTAACAGCTAGGCCCATTGCAGGAATTTCTCCAGTTTCATCATCAGTCCATCACGTGTGGTGCTGAATAACATTAGATGTAGATACATGAACAGCATAAAGGAAATGAAGGTTCTGATTTAATGTCCGATTGAGACTACTAGCTTTGTGAGACAGATCACTAACTTTATGTGACATGGGTTTGGGAGATTCGGACTCAACATTATTAAAGGAAATGTCACACAATTTGCCTGAAATCATTTAGAGAAACTTTGGGAAACCTAAATTAAAATGGACAGATAGGGTTTAAATACTGGTCTAGTATATTAACTGCAAAACCTTTCATACAAGACAGTCAGTTAATCTATGTAGATACTTTGGTGGATCATTCACAAAACTTGTGTTAGAGTATCAGCTACAGATGTGCATAGTAAATGATTCTACATAAGCAATAAAAGAACTTAACCCAACCATCTAGGACTCAAATTGGGATTAGTTCCAATCAGGCTTGGCTCAAGCTACTGGCAGGTCTTGACAATGGATGAGTCAATATATTGTGAGAAAATTTTTGAGGTTATACTTTATAGTCTTCCTGAAATTGAAAAATTCTGCTATCAAAATTTTCTAACCATCTTCATTTTCTTGACAGTATCATATCCCAAACAAACAAGGTTTGCAGGAATAAATTACCTAATTTTGGATATATAACTGTTACTGATGCAGTAGTCCAACATTTTGACCTCCATAAATCATTGCATTACATTTTTCAGAATAAAATTCAAAACATCAGGTGTCAACAAACTAGTAAGTGCTACTCTAGCATAGAACAGCGGACTGTTGACAAACTCAATGACTACTTCGCATCTTTTACTTAAATTCAAGTATGTTTTCGAGCACATTCAGAATTTCTTTATTTGTACACAGATTGTTACTGCTCTATGCATGACAACTGTCCTCTTCAACCACTTGATAGGAAATATTTCAGTGCGTAGTCTACTTATGCCATTTACTAGATTGTGGAGAGCTGTGAAATGCAGGAATTAATAACTGAAAACAAAATTCATGAGAAAATTCTCTAAATTATGTTACTTCTACTCTAGATTTTTTTTTATTCTGGCAGGTCATTATTGACATTACAGATACAGTGTGAAATCTATGTATGCATGTTAGATTTTTGTGAGCATATTGATAAAATATCAATCATTAGATAAACATGGTTAACTTACAATTTTATAAATAAAATTTCTAGATCATAATCTCCTCTCTCTCTCCAGCCATCTTTGGAAAACCATTGATAAACTTTCCTGTCACATTTCTGTGGCATATCTGGCCAATGTGCAGCAACTAAACTTATGATGAATCCTTGTGAGGTCTTGCTTCAAACTGTGATCATGTAACATAATATTAATAGACACTGTACCACATTGTAACAGGGGATCTCATTGTGCTGTAGTCACTGACATTCCTGAGAGTCAGCATAACAACTGATTTGATACAAAACACTGCAAATCTTGCAGCGAATTGTATCAAAACACACTCACCACATATTCCTTGATGTTTCCAGATAAAATAAAGTTCCATGAGAATTTGACGTATTCCAGATGAATTGTTACCCTGTTTATCAAACCCACAGAAATGTTAATCAGGATGCTAGACAAAGGATTTGAGCCATGCTCCTAAACAGTTCACTTGCATGTTAACCCCAGTCTGACTGTCTATTATTCATAACAAATGAAGTACAGAAAGCACTGTATTCATACCATCATCTGCAAGACCAGAAGCTCATAACTTCAGACATGAAATGTCCCGTATGCTTAACATGCAGTATCACATACCTCACAAACTTCACACCAAAGAATCATAGTGAAGATTGAAACACAAATCCAAGCATTCGTCAGATAACTATTTCATACTTTTCTGTTTGTGTAACAGCCTTTGCCATGTTTTAAATACTACTTTGGCCAATAAGCACTGAAGTAAAAAATTAGGCTTCAGAACTGTCATGAAGAAAAGATTTGTTTTTGAAAAATTTGGTAAATAGAACTTTTATTTACAAAAAATACATCACTGCAGCACACTCAATGTTCACAGAAATTATACCTTTCTGCACAAAAATTACAAAATATAAAAATGATTAAAGCAGTCAACATTCAAAGGCATTTCATAATCTGAAAATTTATTAGGAAGCTTTTTATAAAAATCACTTTTAAAAATGAATCAAACTGGACTCAAAATAAGAACACGAATTTGCACACAATATCAACCAAAACAACAAACATGACAGCTGAGAGCATCATGATACAGAGAGAAGCTGAGAGTAATTGCATTGTTATGTCCATTGCAATGTTGAGGTTTAGATGAAAATATAAAAGTAAAACTGAAACAATAACAACTGCAAAGGACGCATTCCAGTGAGCTCCCTTTCAAGAGGGACACTGCAACATGAACACACTAAATGCAATTTTCACACAGTCTTACAATGTGGTTTAAGTTGAGATTTGTTAAACTCACATCAAACACCACAAAATATGTCAACAATGACTACTGGATTATAAGCAAAGGCCAATTTATCATTGGTGGCCAAATGCAATTTCAAACATTTTCAAGCTAGTGAAAAGTAATTTCAGTCACAAAACATCACACAGATTACATATTAAATCCGAGCATGTTATAATTACAGTCTGTATTAAATTTGGTAAAGTGTCTTATGATATCACTAACTGGCTGTCCCATTACAGGAATGTAAAATAAACATTTTATCACAGTGTTAATACTTAATAAATAATGTCTAAATGTGTTCTCCCTGGAACATATACAAGAGAAAGAGAAACTTTTTTCCTTTTTTTCGAAACAAAAGATGTTGAAGCCCAGAAATCCCCACATTACACAACTGGTAAAGTAATATTCAGCACTTAAAAAAAACTTGTGTTATGTAATTATACCTTAACCAAAATTACGCTGTCAGGCCATTTAACACTGATGATCATAGAGTTTACAAATCAGGATGCAGATGTGTCACTTCCAACTTACTATACATCTTTCATTATATATACATGTATAATTCCATAATTAGCAATAACTTACCTCTCTCTCTCTCTCTCTCTCTCTCTCTCTCTCTCTCTCTCTCTCTCTCTCTCTCTCTCTCTCTCTCTCTGTGTGTGTGTGTGTGTGTGTGTGTGTGTGTGTGTGTGTGTGACATGCACATCATTGCTTTTCCCACTTACCACACCCTATACACGATGCAAAAGTATTATAGCACACTATGAAGCCCGATTTTCATTTTGTACGATTCCTCTTTTAATACATGTCATTCCACGACGGTAAGCAGTTATTGAACCATTGGCTCAGATAAAACAATGTATTTCAATCAGTGGATTTGGGAGCAACGTGAGTCACTGAACCAAAAAGTGATTACACTGAACTCTGTTATATTGTGGTCTAATTTCAGCCCTTTTTCTTTGCATTATGACCCTGTGATGAGTATCAGATTAATGTGACAGCAGTAGATGGAGCATTTCTGTTGTTTGGACTTTGAAATTTAGCTCCGAGTTTTTGCTACATTCACACACAAAATCTTGAGCTCCAGGTTTTCAAGGTATCCACTCGACTTATTGCAACACTTTCAAAGACATTGGTGCTTGTAGAAACAAGCCAAGGGCCAAAAAGTCATTCCACACAAACTCCATGTTCTTAAGCCTGTAAACTTTACACTCACAACAATCAAAAACAGTGATTCGTCACCAACAGCAGTTCTAATGGAATTATAGGCAAAATCTGACCTTGTGAAAAATTGTTGCTGGAGTTTCAAATGATAATATGAAGACATTATGGGCCTTTCTTACATCTTAAAAATAACTGAATTTTCACAGATACTATATCAGTTATGCGAGACGAAAATGTATCTGTTCCCTTTTGCCACTGTGAAATAAAATCAAAGGCTGAAGACTTCCTTCGAGCAAGAAACTTAATATGCTGAAGGATAAATGTTTTCCACCTACATAACAGACAGATGGCACAAAAATCCATAATACAACTTGTTGTGAGTTTTTGGTAGATAGTTAAGCAAAGATAGTGGGGGAGGGAGGGAGGGATTAAAGTTTATTTTTTGCCTTTCATAACTATATAATCAGCCCCTCCCCTCCCTTTCTCAAAAAACAGTATTTGTAAAACAAAACTTGAGAATGTGCAAGTATTGGACCATTCACAAATTTTATCATTCCACATTTCGAACATAAAGCAAATATAGTTTACACACTTGTGTGCAATTGTATCAGAGACAATACAGTCCATTCCAATCCAATGTGATTTATAAAGTTTTACTTTTGGCACCAGCCTGGAACTCCAAACTTCAAGTGTCTAACCAGTGAGCAGGCACACTTGTTTTGCGGCACACTTAAGTAATATGGTGCTTCCCAACACAGTTCACAATAATGTGATATCCCCACTCCATTTATCAACAATGTACTTCTTAACTATAATGCAATTCCAAACTTAAAAATTATTATGTCTTAAAATAGCTTAAAACTGTAATATGCACACCTATGATACATTGCGAAACAAAAGTACAAACATACAAGAGAGATATCTTTGTTTAAATTTCATCTATTAATCAGTCACCATGGTTTTTGATTTTACATGGTAATTTACTTATCTTTTGAGTGAGAAACAAAAAACAAATTCAAAAATCAAACTAAGTGCATATGATCTGAAATATTCATGTAAAATAAACATAAAAAATAAATAACTATATGGTAGTGGCACTGCCAAAAACTGCAGAAAAAACTTAGCATAATTAACACTGACAGTAGCTCAGCCTGTGTCTCATCCACTAGATCACAACAGACAAGTTTCAGACAAAACTTGTCTAACTTGAGGACTAGGGAGCCAACAAAGAAACGGCCTACAGACAACAAATATGGTAAGTCAGTGTGTTTAGTCTCTTAAGAAAGCACTTAGAGTTATGAATAGTTTTTCAAGGAAAAAACCTCTCAAATAAAAACAGGAAGAATGACGTGTTCTTGGACCCAATAGGTTAATGGACATCAATGTTTCTTGAATGCTATAAAGATGATTAAAATTACCCTTGTAAATACTGGGAAGTAATGGTTATCTCAGCATGGTAAAATGGCTGTCAACTGTGCCTTTGCTTTTATTCACAGCTTTTGTACATGATGTGGAGGATTATCTGGACATGTCACTAACTGCAGTCAGCACAGAAATACTACTAACTGAGCCACCCTGCATGAAACAAAAATGTAGTAGCAGCAAGAATGGAAACTGTATTTGGAACACCTCCACATACAAAGTAGAGATTTTAAGTGCATAAGATGCTGCCCAAAACAGAAGAAAAGGTAATCGATTAAGAAACAAATGGTGAGCAAGATTTTTTATGTGGAAATAAATAACTAGGGTAAAAAATTTAAAAATGGTCAGTTAAATACAAATGTAAAATGAACAGGAAATGGTTAAAAAACCACAAGAAAAAATTATTCCCTTCCCTAGTATTACTTGAAGTGGTGAAAATCAGAATAAGAATTCAGATACAGTAACAACAAACAGAACCTTATAATTACATCCATCAAGCAACTAGCAAAATGAGGTCTCATCCATATCTGCAACCTGGTCAAAAAATGTGGAATGGCCCTTCCCTCACCATATAAGTCACACAGCATACACTTAAAATCCAATTTGCAAGCACTTATTCTATCAAAATTTGTCAAACGGGTGAATTAAAAAAAGGTACAAAATATTTGTGGCAACTATAGGGAGGCACAAATTATGCGTAACTGCAACTGAATAAAAATATCGACTAGAATGATACTGGGAAAATATAGTTCTTAACAATTAGAAGCTAATTTCAATGATTACGGACACATACAGAAAGAATATTTTAAGCTAAACTCATGAGTTAGCAAGAATGCTTTCAAATGTGAATAAATGAAAGTTCAGCTGGAAATGACAAAATGAAGTTGAGTAAGAAATAAAGGTTGCAGAAAGATGAGGCATTTCAATTTGAGGCCCATAAGTCTTCAATGAATATTTATGTCAGCACCGTTTACTTAAACCATGAGGTACTTTGATAGCAAATATGTGGATAAAAGCACAGCAAATGTTGCTGTAATGACATAATTTATTTACAAATTAGTTTTGCACAAAAAATTTATCAAATTCTTCTATCAACAGTCCACAAGAAAACAGAATTCACAGTACAACCTCATTTATTTGCCCTCACTTTAAGCTTTTGATCATTCACATCAGTTTTGGACAAAAAATATTATTTTAAATTTATTACATTAGAAAGAAGTTGTGGAAAAATATGACCAGCAATCAGTGACTGTAACACAACAATGACCACATTACTACAATGGATAAAGAAATGGTTATAGCACATACTTCTGCATCGCAGGAAGCAGCCAGCCAGAGCAGAGGGGGGAAGGTGAGGAGTGATCACACCCAAATAGCAATAAATGTCACGAGCAAATGCCATGCACCATCTGATCCATGTCATGAGGTCTCCGAGATCACTCCAAATGCAAATTCACTTATCAAGCAGTTGTCTGGCAATGGTGCTGTTAAATGCCAAACATTGTTGCAAGAAAGTAGACTAGACTACCCTTAAAAATTGTACCAAAAGTGATAGTTATTGTTTAATGAATTTTAAATAAATATGTTACTGCATATAATTATAACTTATTCAGTTGATAGGTTTTCTCTTACATTATTTTTGTCCTCATTCATTTTCTGTTAATTTTTATTTGGAGTGTTTTATTTACTGGGTCACTTCCAGTCTCCCATGATCCTGTATCAGCTTTATCAATCATAATCAAACAATGGAAAGTCCAGGATGGAATGACAACAATACAGGAAGGATAAATTGAAACTCACCATACAGAGGAGGCATTGAGTTGCAGACGGGAACAATGAAAATGGCTGCTAAACTATTAAAGCTTTTAGACAAAGTTGGTCTCTAGCACCCTGAGACTGGTCATGTCTGTCAGTTGTGTTTGTATTAATGTGTATGTGTTTTCTACTGCAGAAGAACTTTGTGCAAATACCTTTAATAATTTATCAGTCTTTTTCATTGTGCCTGTCTGCGACTCAGTGTCTCCTCTATATGGATCATAACATATACGAACACGAGTCATTAATTACATCAATAGTTAATAGAACTACGTAATTTCTCAACTTCAGTACAAAAATATCCTACACAACTCTGTTGACAAGCATCGCTCGTGGGTACACACACACACACACACACACACACACACACACACACACACACACACACACACAACCTACTTGCACAACCAGAAACCTTAGCATATAAGGCAATTTTAAACATTCAGAATTTGCAGCTTGAGATCAGTGCTCCACTGCAGTTAGTGGAAAACACTTTTATCCCACGTATAGGCAGAAAGAGCTCTGCATTATACATTAGAATCTGGACTGTCTGCATTGCACACAGGGTGATAATCTTTGCTTGTAAGCAAACATAAAAATAAGCATCTGAATTGTGGTGCAGGATACATACATGAAGAGACAAAATTTGTTTTAGATTGGAAACTTTCACATTAAGAAAAAAAGAGCAGAATACATAGACCTGCTATTCATAAATGACTGAAGTAGCACATTGTGATTATCTTTCACTTATTGTACCTCACAAAAAATGAATTTCAGAAGTGATTTTGTAGTTGCACATTTGGACTTGGAATTCTTGTCGGTTTCAAAATGCATGCTTTTGATCAGATCACTCAAATGATATGAGGAGACTGGTCCATAATTTATCACATTATGTCAACAACAAATTATTACATACTATGCCAGTCTTAATGCTTCCTTTAAAAACCTGATAACAGGCCTGTGATGAAGCTTGCTGAACATCGTAAAAAGTCCCACTCTAATATTGCAAAATCTTCAGCACACAGCCTTTTAACAACAATGCTTTTTATGAATGGTCATAGTGGTAACATGTTGTCTCAACAATACACGCTGCATTCTTGGAGCCCGAGAGCTCCATGAACAGTAAATCACAAAATGTTATTCATAGCCTAGTCAGCTTTACGTGGCTTGCGCTTTCGGACATTGGGGCTGCCTTCTTCTCTTACATCAGAGTCAGATTGTGATTCAATTCCCTCTTCTTCCTCTTCCTCTTCGTCATCATCCACAATATCATCTTTTATGTCTTCGTCATCATCATCTTCTTCTTCCTACAAAAAGAATACCCAAAAAACAAATGTAAATAGCTTGGTTTAGTAGGTTAATTTGAAGTATTGTATTACTGACCTATTTCCTATAGAATCACTGTCATACTTCGGCAATACAGTTTTGAGTACAAAGATAGGTGTGGACCAGCCACTTTTAGAAACTGGCAATGTGTAAAATATATGAAATGAATTTGTAGTAACTTACTTCTCTCTCCATATAAACTCATCCACTCATCAAGGGAATAAGCACAATCTTGTGTACTTGTCCAAAACTACCATTTTTAACTACCGTTCTCTGATAACTGATTGAGAAATTAAACTCATTTAGTTAATTGACTTTTCAGTTCAATAAAGTAAAATTATGTTAATGGGTAAATAGTGAGTTTGCAGTAAATATTCGAACAGCAGCACGAACATTAAAAAAAAATGATGTCTCTCTCTATAATCTCTCACATATCCTTGAAATAAAAATATTATTAAGGAAATAATAATAATAAAATTATAAGACAGTTAAAAAATGCAAAGGAACATATCAAAAACATCACAGAGTTCAGGATGCAATCATGTAGCCTCAATGCACACTGTCAGGTAAAAATAGGATAATTTCTGATAGACATAAAGTGTATCAGATTATTGCAATTGGAAAGCAAACAATCTTCACAGAATTACCAACATCACCACCAATCTTCACCCATAGATGAACAGCATCAGGATCTTCTAATTTCCTTCTATTCCTCGTGTACAATACTAATGGCTCCATAATAGTAACAACTCCTTTTCCATAATCCTTGCTAGACACTGCCTGTATTTGAGTTGTCTTCCAACAAATAATATCTCTCATAGCGAAAGAATCCAAACTCTGTACAGCTGCATTAGATGCCCTAACAAGAGCATAAGTAATCCATCCATCTCCCCAAGTATCACTAGCTCCTAAATTCAAGGTCAACCTTACTGTTGCACCACAAAAAGTCTTAGGATACTTGGGGAGAGCTTACTTGTCTGACTGTCTTTTTGTTGTGTCTACTTGCAACTGAGCATCTCCACTATATAGGAAGTAGCAACCTATACATTTCATAATATTGGGATTAAAAAGTATAAGAAGTCTGCAGAATCAGAAAGTGCATGACAATTATGAAGTGTCTCAGGGTGGCTTGGGTTCTATGGTGGTTTGTTATAAAGGGTGTACATAAAGTCGGGAAACAGTTTCAATTATTTATTGCACAAGAACTAAACATTGTACAGATGTCATAGATATTGCATTTTGAAGAAAAACAAAGTTTTTTTTTTTTTAACATTCGATATGCGAACCATGAGTGACCCAGCTGACGTCAATTAGGTAATTCAATTCTTGCCATGCCTGTCCCAGCATGGCATCGTCGACTGGCAGTTGCTCCCTGTATTCTCTGCTGGAGCTCTGATACATCACATATTAAAGGCGGTACATACACCAGATCTTTAATGTGCCACCATAAAAAAAAAGTTACACGGAGTGAGATCTGGTGATCAGGGAGGCCATTTCGTGAAACAGCTCGCTCTGCACCAGAACTAGCCACATTTGCGACTAACGCTGACTATTGGCAAATTACCAAACTACACTTGGGCGGTAAACATGAAAAAACTTTCAGGATTTGTCTTAAAAATGACATATGTATGATATCTGCACAATGTTTGGTTCTTGTGCAATAAATAATTGAAAGTGTTTCCAGACTTTATGTACACCCTGTATTTCACTTCATGCACCAAACACTTAAATAAGTTGCCACCTGAACACTCATTTTATATACAATGAATATTGCTTACTGAATATTCAGTAGCTGTTAAGTATTGTTAATCAGGGTCCAGCTAGTCTGTGCCGTGAATCGATGTACCTTCTTCCTCCAACTTTGCTTGGACTTTGTCTCCTTACAGGCTGCAGATTAACTTCTCATTCTCATTCATTCCACCACATAAATAATAAGATTCAATTCACCTTCTTATATTATCTTCAAAATTTCAGCTCAATACATGATAAATGAGGACAGCTACTAACTCATATACTGCCTCTCTGTACTACGTACATTACAGATCTGATATTCAGTTTGATAATTAACAATTACAATATATTCCTTTCATTGAAGGAACGGGATGTATCACTACATACCAACACTTAATGCCAGAATGATCTGCAGAGTTTTGAGGAGAAGTAATTATAAATGAACCGATATTTCAATAAACCTGTAAAAGTGAGTTACGTATTCAAAAGAACAGGTACTGATACAGTCAAAATAAAAGTGCTGATTACACATAGGTGAAAATCAACAATACTGCTTATAGCTCTACTACGTGCAATGTTGGAGTAGTGGTTAGTGTCACTTGCTGGTGTGCTGTGGGTTGTCAAATCAAACTCAATTACCAGCAAATATTTGTTATTTAGTATCTACCATTTTCTATAAGGTTTTCAAAATTTCTTATGTTTCTAGTTTGAATATTCCAGAATATGCAATGTTCGTATAAACAGTGGCACCCTGCATCGAGAAGCCAGCTCTGTTCTTCGTCCGTAATAAACATGGTATGAGTACCGGGAGCAGCACTTCATTGAGGACCCTATTTCCACATTTGGAAGGTACTGGGGTTACAATGTGACATTGTTTGGTAGAGACTCAAGGTACTTCAAAACATCTAAACGACAGTGGCTCCAATTAGGCAATGTAAAAGGCCCACCTACACATGCAGGAACCAAAATATGAGGTGTACAGTGCTCCCATAGTCCATATATTATGGAAAGCAATGGATTCCAAAACAGCAGTAAGACAGCTGCACATCAGGCATCCATGAATGTTTTCCAGAGATGTTTGTCAGGACCACGCCACCAGTAAATGGATAAAAAGATTTGAACAAGTCGCTAAATAGCGAGCCCCCCCTCCCCAAATGTTCTTCCTGTGGCAGCTATAGAAGACCACCATGTTCCTGTCTCTCTAATACAGCAGATATAACAACGAAAATAATCAATTATTGATAATATAATCTATAGATAACAAATCGACTCACCAAGTGGTGACGGGAAACACACACACACACACACACACACACACACACACACACACACACACACACACACACACAGATTTAAATTTTACAAGCTTTGAAGAGCCTGTGGCTCCTTCTGGCAGAAGAATTGAAGGGGAAGGAAGAGGGCTGAAGGAAGAGGGCTGGAGAGGCTTAGGAAATGGGTTACAGTTCAGACGTCACCCATAACCCTGGGTCAGGGGAGAGATACCGGACGGGATGATTGTTGGGGTCTGCATATGAGATTTGAAACCCTGAGAGCTTAAAGGTGGAACACAGGATAATATGCAAGACAGAGATTACTACTAAAACATTGTCCACAAGTTAATGAAAGTGGAAAGCTAAGTGCATTGTATGTATAAGAGGTCGGAGGGGGACAGCAAAATAGACAAGTCAGAAAATAAAAGATGTAGGAAACAAAAATGGAGTAAAGAAAGGAGTAGTTACTGTAAATAAAAGCTGAGGCGGAAGGAATTTATGTAAATTAAGGACACTTGGGTGATGGGAACCAATAACATGTTGTTGTGATAATTCTACCTTAGCTGATCAACACCTGCAACCCATAGTACAAAGACTCCCATCCTATATTAAAGTTACCAACTATTTCCTAGACAGTCTGATATCTGTGCCCATCCCACTCCCGCCGCAAACACTGCTTGTCACCACTGAAGACATCTCCCTCAATACAAACATCCAACATATAGATAGTCGGTCTGCTGCTGAACATTTCCTCAGTCAACATCTGTCTGATTCCATGCCCATGACATCCTTTTTCCTCACCTTAATCAACTTTATACTTACCAACCATTACTTCACCTTTGAGGTGCTAACAGACCAACAGATCAGAGATATGGTCATGGGAAATAGGATGGCTCCTTCCTGTGCCAACCTTTTCATACACTGCTTGGAGGGGCACTCCTGGGATCCGTAAGGCTTCAGCCCTTGGTGTGGTTTAGATACATTGATGACATCTTTGCTGTATGGACACATGATGAGGCAAACATGTTAAATTCCTGGAATCTCTAAATACCTCTCCCCAATTACTTTTCACATGGTCCTATTCCAAATCCCATGCCACTTTCCTTGATGTTAATCTCATCCTCACCAAAGGCATTACAAATCTCATAGAAAGTTTAAAGTGGGACACACGTGCAGATAGATAACGCGCTAAACAGAAGGAGTTGCTCACTAAATTCCGAAATCCGATCTTTGCCCAAGTTGTACAGCATATATTCTTACCACCGACTTTCAAATTGTGCAATTATCACCATTCAAAGATACGGAAATTACAGCTCATACTGAGGCGTCCAGACAGTCTTTTTTTCCCTTGCGCAATCCGCAAATGGAACAGAGGGGGGGAATATGACTTTGGCGTGAATTGGCCCTCCGTCACACACCACTTGGTGGCTAGTGGGGTATATATGTAGATGTAGACAGGCCCGCTGCAAGACTTGGCCTATGCACCTTCCTACCACCACCTATTCCAGTGATGTAACTGGCAAAATATATACTTTTGAAGGGAGAGCCACCTGTGAAACACCACATCATATTCCAGCTGTTATGTAAACACTGTTAGGCCTTTTACATTGGTAGTTATCAGTCAGGACGAATGTGTGCAGGCAGCGGGTGTATACAGACAACAGACAATATCCTGTTGCACAGCATGCTCTACATAATGACAGTCACGACCTCCGTGCCTGTTTCACCACACGTGCCATCTGGATTCTTCCGCCAGATACCAGTTTCTAAGAACTCCTCATTCCATCTCTGCATTTATTCAAACTAACTACCTCTTTCTTCACTCAATTTTAGTTTCCAAAATCTTTTATTTTCTGACTTGGCTATTTTTCGCCATCTCCCCTTCCACCTCTGTTACACACCATTTATATAGCTTTTCACTCTTATTATCTTGTGCACGATGTTTTAGTAGTTATTACCCTGTCTTCCACCTTTAAACTCTCAGGTTTTCAAATCACGTCCAGTGCAATCCCCAACAATCATTCTTTCCTTCTCAGCCTGTCCAGTAGGTCTAACCACCCAGGGTTCTGAGTGACTTTTCTCAACTTTACCCCTTTCCCTAAACCTGTCCAGTCCTTTTCCTTCACCCCTCTTCCTTCCCATTGAACTCTTCTGCTGAAGGAGCCACTGGCACCAAAAGTTGGTGAGTAGATTTTTTTATCTAACACAGCAGATACTAAAAGGAGATAACGTAGTTTACGACAGCCAGAAATATCACCTCAATGTCTTTCCAACGTGGACACCACAGACATATTGCAACCTAAATATATAACCTACAAGCTGGTGTACTGTGGTGAGTAACATGTACGACTATTAGTCACTTCCTTTGCTATTCCAGTTGCAAATGAAGCGAGGAAAAAAGCAACTCTATAAGCCTCTGTAAAAAGCCCTACTTTTGCTTATGTTGTCTTCACAGTCCTTACGCAAAATTTACATTTGCAGCAGCAGAATTGTTCTGCAGTCAGATGCAAATGTGTGTCCTCATCATCCTCATCATCCTCATCATCCTCCCTCTAGGTGTTCACATTTGAGTTCACTGTCTACTTAACAGTCACAAATTGATCAATCTAGCAGTACACCTCTGAATTCCTTCGATATCTTCCTTTAATCTGGCCTAGTGGGGATCCCAAACACTTATGCAGTACTCATGAATGGACCACACAAGTGTTCTGTATGTAGTCTTCTTTGCAGACAAGCTGTATTTTTCTAAAACTCTCCCAATACACCAAAACCAACCAGTCATCATCCACAATACCGTCCTTACATGCTCAGTTCATTTCATATTGTTGGAATGTTAGGCATAGATACTTAATTGATGCGACAGTGTCAAGCAGTACGCTACCAATGCTGCAGTCAAGCATTACAGGATTGTTTTCCCACTATTCATTTGCATTATTTTACATTTTTCCAAGATTAGAGCTAGCTGCCATCCATTATTCAAAACAGAGATTCTGTTTAAGTCATCCTATATCCTTCTACAGTTACTCACTGACAAAACATTCCTATATCTTACAGCATCATCAACAAAAAGCTGCAAATTGCTGCTCTCAGTATCCATAAGATTATTAATGTATACAGATAACAAGGGTGTTCTATTACATTCTCCACGGGCACTCTAGATGATACCCATGCCCGATTAAAACTTGCCTATGATGACAATGTATTGGGTTCCATTACTTAAGAGGTTTTTGAGCACCTCGCAAGGCCAGAAACTTAATCTGAATGCTTGGACTTTTGTTAAATCTGCAGTGGAGTACCATGTTAAGCGATTTTCAAAAATCTAGGAGCATGGAATCTACTTTCTGTCCTTCATCCATGGTTCTGCAGGGTATCGGGCAAAAAAAAAAAAAAAAAGGGAGAGCTGAGTCTCCTATGAGCAATGCTGTCAAAATCTGAGTTGATTTTGAACAGAAGCTTTTCTGTTTCAAGAAAATTTATTATATTCAAAATGAGAATATGTTCAAGAATTGTGTGGGCAAACTGATGTTAAGGATATAGATCTAGTTTTGCTGTGTCAGTTCTTTTCACCCTTCTTATATATGGAAGCCACCTGCACTTTTTTCCAGTTGTTTGGGACTGGGCTTGGATGAGGGATTTGGCATAAATATAAGCTAAGTAAGTGGCCAATGCCGTATAGTACTCTACGTCAAGCCCATCTGGAACTCTATCTAAACCTGGCAACTCATATATGTTAATTGCTTCCCAGTGCTCGAGATATCTATTACAATGTCTTCCATATGGGAGTCTGCGTGACACTCAAAAAAAGATGAAAGGATGTGGGTTTTAAGTGAGAGGGTAAGGAGTCATTTCAATCCCGGGAGCGGAAAGACTTACCTTAGGGGGAAGAAAGGATAGTTATATACTCGCGCGCGCGCACGCACGCACACGCACACGCACATCCATCCATCCATCCATCCATACATACATACATACACAGACACAAGCAGACATATTTAAAGGCAAAGAGTGTGGGCAGAGATGTAAGTTGGTTGGTTGGGTGTGAGATTGAAGGGACCAGACTGCTAAGGTCATCGGTCCCTTGTTCCACGATAAAATCACACGAAATAAAAACTGTCAGTCGTTAAAAACGGAGAACTGAGACAAGGGACGACACAATACTAGAAAGACAGACAAAGACCAGACAAACGGAACTAAAATCACACTGAGTGTGAAGGTGGTTGGCCGACCATGAAAATAAGGAAAAGCCAACCACCAAATGACATTAAAACCCACAGTTTAAAACCACAGGCCAAAGGCCCAAGTCAATACAGGAAATAAAAGGACAAACACTCAAATCATACGATAAAAACCCCCTGCCCGAATAAAACTCAACACGAGGTCCGCCATAGCAACGTCATCACATAAAAGGGCAGGGAAGGTATCAGGCAGCGCAAACGTCTGCCTGAGTCCTGTTAAAAGCGGGCAGTCCACCAAAATGTGGACCACCGTCAGAGCTGCCCCGCAGCGACATAGCGGTGGGTCCTCCCGGCGCAACAAATGGTCGTGCGTCAGCCACGTGTGGCCAACGCGCAGCCGGCAGAGGACGACAGAGTCCTTCCGAGAGGCCCGCATGGAGGAGCGCCACACACCGGTCGTCTCCTTCACCGCCCGAAGTTTGTTGGGCGTGGGCAGGGTGCGCCACTCGTCACCCCAGGCACCAAGCACTTTCTGGCACAAAAGCGACAGGAGATCACACTCCATAAGGCTGAGTTCCAGAGCCGGTGAACTCACTGCCTGTTTAGCCAGCGTGTCAACCCGCTCATTGCCCGGGATGCCGACATGACCTGGGGTCCAAACAAAGACCACGGAGCGGCCGCAACGGGCAAGAGTATGGAGCGACTCGTGGATGGCCATCACCAGACGGGAACGAGGAAAGCACTGGTCAAGAGCTCGTAAACCACTCAGGGAGTCACTACAGATGACAAAGGACTCACCTGAGTGGGAGCGGATATACTCTAGGGCGCGATAGATGGCAACCAACTCGGCAGTGTATACACTGTTCCCGGGTGCCAGCGACCGTTGCTCACAAAGATCCTCTAGAGTAAGAGCGTAACCAGTGCGACCAGAGACCATCGAACCGTCGGTATAGGCCACGGCAGATCCGGGAAACTCGGCAAGGAGAGAAACAAAGCGGCGGCGGAGGGCCGGAGGAGGGACCGAGTCTTTCGGACCCTGTGCCAAATCCAGCCGAATGCATGGTCGGCGCACACACCAAGGGGGCAGACGGAGATTGGCCCGGAAAACAGGTGGGAGAGGAAAAAACTCAATCCCACACAGCAGAGCCTGGATGCGAACCGCGATCGTACACCCTGACCGGGGCCGCCTGTCTGGAAGATGGACAATCGAGTGCGGGAACAGGAGACGGTAGTTGGGATGCCCTGGCAAGCTACAAACGTGGGCAGCATAAGCGGCCAAAAGTCGGTCACGCCGGATCCGCAATGGAGGAACACCAGCCTCCACAAGTAAGCCGTCAACAGGGCTTGTCCGAAATGCTCCTGTGGCGAGTCGTATCCCGCAGTGATGGATGGGATCCAGCAATTGCAACGCTGATGGCGATGCCGAACCATAAGCCACACACCCATAATCAAGGCGGGACTGGATCAGTGCTTGATACAGCCGGAGAAGGGTGGACCGATCGGCACCCCATCCGGTGTGGCTAAGGCAACGGAGAGCGTTTAAATGCCGCCAGCATGTTTGTTTAAGCTGCCTAATATGAGGCAGCCAAGTCAACCGGGCATCAAATACCAGTCCCAAGAACTGATGCGTCTCTACCACAGCAAGAGGTTCACCGTCAAGGTAAAGGCGTGGTCAGGGTGAACCGTGCGACGCCGGCAGAAATGCATAACGCAGGTCTTAGCGGCCGAAAACTGGAAGCCGTGCGCTACAGCCCACGACTGCGCCTTGCGGATAGCGCCCTGCAGCTGGCGCTCAGCAACTGCAATGCCAGCGGAGCTGTAGTAGAGGCAGAAGTCATCTGCATACAACGAAGCTGCGACGGACGATCCCACCGCCTCAGCGAGCCCATTGATCGCAATTAAAAACAGGGAGACACTGAGGACAGACCCCTGTGGGACCCCGTTCTCCTGGACCCGGGAGGAACTATGGGACGCAGCAACTTGCACGCGGAAGGAACGAGACGACAGAAAATTCTGAATAAATATCGGGAGCGGGCCCCTAAGACCCCACCCATGAAGTGTGGCCAGGATGTGATATCGCCAAGTCGTATCGTACGCCTTCCGCATGTCGAAGAAGACGGCAACCAGATGTTGGCGGCGTGCAAAGGCTGTACGGACGGCAGACTCTAGGGAGACCAGATTATCGACGGCAGAGCGGCCTTTACGGAACCCACCCTGAGACGGAGCCAGAAGGCCTCGAGACTCGAGGAGCCAACTCAACCTCCGGCTCACCATACGTTCTAGCAACTTGCAAAGAACGTTGGTGAGGCTTATGGGGCGGTAGCTGTCCACCTCCAGCGGGTTCTTGCCAGGTTTCAACACGGGGAGGACGATGCTTTCTCGCCATTGAGACGGGAACACACCCTCAACCCAGACGCGGTTGAAAACAGCTAGGAGGCGTCGCTGGCAATTCACAGAGAGGTGTTTCAGCATCTGGCTGTGGATGCAGTCTGGCCCAGGAGCCGTATCAGGGCAAGTAGATAGTGCACTCTGGAATTCCCAGTCGCTGAAAGGAGCATTGTACGACTCTGCGTGGCGCGTGTGAAAGGAAAGCCTCCAACTTTCCAACCGCTCTTTCCGGGAGCGGAAGGCCAGTGGGTAATTCGTAGATGCGGAACACTGAGCAAAATGCGCTGCTAACCGGTCCGCAATCATGTCTGAGTCAGTACACACCACTCCATTCAGCGAAAGCCCAGGGACAGAGACAGGCGGCCGATAGCCATGGAGTCGCCTAATCTTAGCCCAAACCTGCGATGCAGAGGTACGGACGCCAATGGTGGAAACATACCGTTCCCAGCACACCTGCTTCCGTTGGCGAATAAAGCGTCGGGCACGGGCATGGAGCTGTTTAAAAATGATGAGGTTCTCCAAGGACGGGTGCCGCTTATGGCGTTGAAGAGCCCGCCAGCGATCTCTAATCGCCTCTGCGATCTCGGGCGCCCACCAAGGCACAGTCCTCCGCCGAGGGGACCCGGATGAACAGGGAATCGCAGATGCCGCCGCAGAAACGATGCCGGTGGTGACCGACTGAACCACCGCATCAATGGTGTCATGGGAAGGAGGTGCGATAGTGGCGAGAGAGGAGAACAAGCCCCAATCAGCCTTATTCAGAGCCCATCTGGAGGGGCGTTCAGAAGAGTGACGCTGTGGTAGTGACAGAAAGATGGGGAAATGGTCACTACCACATAAGTCGTCATGGACACTCCAGTGGATGGATGGTGAAAGTCCGGGGCTGCAGATAGAAAGGTCGATGGCCGAAAATGTGCCATGGGCTACGCTGAAATGTGTCGGCTCTCCCGTGTTTAAGAGGCAGAGGTCAAGCTGCGAGAGAAGAGTCTCGACATCTCGACCCCGGCCAGTAAACGCGGCGCTACCCCACAGGGGGTTATGGGCATTAAAGTCGCCCAGTAACACAAAAGGAGGAGGCAGTTGTGCTATCAATGCAGCCAACACATGACGCGAGACATCACCATCTGGCGGAAGATACAAACTGCAGACAGTAATAGGCTGAGGCGTCCACATCCTTACAGCGACAGCCTCTAAAGGTGTGTGAAGAGGTACACATTCGCTGTAGACAGAGTTAAGGATGTAGACGCAGACTCCACCAGATACCCTCTCATAAGCTGCCCGGTTCTTGTAATAACCCCGATACCCACGTAGGGCAGGGGTCCGCATTGCCGGAAACCAAGTTTCCTGTAGGGCAATGCAGAGGAAAGGGTGACTGCTGATGAGTTGGCGAAGCTCAGCAAGGTGGTGGAAAAAAGCGCTGCAGTTCCACTGGAGTATCGCTTTGTCCATGTCCGAAAAAGGCGTGAAGGGGCCGAGGAGGCAGATCACGCCACTGGGTCACCTGCTGCCACCGATGGAGGACCAGTACAATCTGCTTCCATGGTGTCTGAGGGTCCGGCGAGATCCAGGTCCTCAGCGGACGCCCGGATCTCCACCTTATCCTCGGACACAGAGCCTGTAGGGAGCAGTGGGGTGGATGCCACCGCGTGGTCCTTGGCCTTAGAGGTCTTCTTCTTCGTCTTGTCTCTCTGGTCCTTGGGTTTCATTGGCTGGGAGGGCTCCAGCGAGTCAGTCTCCGGGACGGAGGAGGAGCGGGAAGCCCTGCAACCAGCCGCTGGTCTGCTTTTCTTCCATTGGCTGACGTCACCCTTCCCAGAGGCGGAAACCTGGGAAGGAAGGGACCCAAGGGACCCTTTCCGTGCTATTTGAGCCGGGGAAGTTTGAGGCTTCCCCAGCTTAGAAGTGGGGACTGATGTCCCCGATGGTTGGGGGGTTGCTGCTCCTGAGGCAGGTAGTGCAGGAGCAGCAGGGAGTGAAGTGCCCCCCACCATCAAGGGGGCAGGTGTAGCATTCCGGCTCCGAGAGGTGGCAGTCTGAGGGAGAGCTAATGGGGCCATAACAGTAGTAGCCGCGGCGTAAGAGGCAGTCATTCGAACAGGATGGAGGCGTTCGAACTTCTGCCTGGCCTCAGTGTATGTCAGGCGGTCCAGGGTCTTATACTCCATGATTTTGCGCTCTTTCTGGAAGATCCTGTAGTCCGGTGAGCAAGGCGAGTGGTGCTCTCCGCAGTTTACACAGATGGGAGGCGGAGCACATGGAGTATTGGGATGTGATGGGCGTCCACAATCTCGACATGTGAGGCTGGAAGTACAGCGGGAAGACATATGCCCGAACTTCCAGCACTTAAAGCACCGCATCGGGGGAGGGATATATGGCTTGACGTCACAACGATAGACCATCACCTTGACCTTCTCAGGTAAAGTATCACCCTCGAAGGCCAAGATGAAGGCACCGGTGGCAACCTGCTTATCCCTTGGACCACGATGTACGCGCCGGACGAAGTGAACACCTCGCCGCTCTAAATTGGCGCGAAGCTCCTCATCGGACTGCAATAGAAGGTCCCGATGGAATATTATGCCCTGGACCATATTAAGACTCTTATGGGGCGTGATTGTAACCGGAACATCCCCCAGCTTGTTACAATCGAGCAACCGGCGGGACTGGGCGGAGGACGCCGATTTGATCAAAACCGAGACCGAGCGCATTTTGGACAAGCCCTCCACCTCCCCGAACTTGTCCTCTAAGTGCTCGACGAAGAACTGAGGCTTCATGGATGTAAAGGATTTACCATCAGCTCTCGTACACACCAGGTAGCGGGGCGAGTATGGTTCGCTGGCATCCTTAGTCTTTCGTTCCTCCCATGGTGTAGCCATGGAGGAGAATGATTTGGGGTCATATGTAGTTGCGTTGTATTGAGCCCTGGAACGCTTAGAGACTGCTGGCGGCTGGCCGCCAGCAAGAGATGATGTACCACGCTTCATTGCGGGTCATCCGCCCTGATGCCACCTACTCCGACCAAGGACCCTCCCCACGGGCGCCACCCAGCCTCAGCAACGACCACCTGGCAGGATGGCCATTGCCGGGAGTCCCAATGCCCCAAGGAGATAGGCATCTACTCCTTGGCATACGTGGGGAGTTAACGGCGCTGGCATCAGCTTAACTCTGGCATCAGCAGAGCGATCCCTGTGTAGTCAGGGGGCTACAACCAACAGGGTACATGGCGGCCCCACCACAACGGACTGGCTACCGTGCTGGATTTCAGGTGATGTAGTCCAATATCGTCATTGGCGCATAAAGCGACACAGCATAGCAGACTGCAATAAACGGCACCCAAGAACAAATCCACGCCCAAGAGATGGTAGGTGAGCGGGACTGCTAAGCGATGACGACAAACCTGGCTAGAGATGGTAATGCATGATGGACACATCGCTCCTTGTAAGGCGCCCTTCCCCAATCGGCTCGCTCTTCGGAAAATTTAGAAGGATGGAGGTCAAACCCGTTAGGGGACCATCTCACAAGGCCAAAACGTTTGAGACTCCTTTTAGTCGCCTCTTACGACAGGCAGGAATACCGTGGGCCTATTCTTACCCCCGAACCCACAGGGGGGGGAGAGATGTAAGTCAAGGCGGAAGTGAGGAGGCAAAGATGATGTTGAATGACAGGTGAGGTATGAGTGGCGGCAACTTGAAATTAGCGGAGATTGAGGCCTGGTGGATAACGAGAAGAGAGGATATTATGTAGGGCAAGTTCCCATCTCCGGAGTTCGGATAGGTTGGTGTTGGTGGGAAGTATCCAGATAACTCGGACGGTGTAACACTGTGCCAAGATGTGCTGGCTGTGCACCAAGGCATGTTTAGCCACAGGGTGATCCTCATTACCAACAAACACTGTCTGCCTGTGTCCATTCATGCGAATGGACAGTTTGTTGCTGGTCATTCCCACATAGAAAGCGTCACAGTGTAGGCAGGTCAGTTGGTAAATCACGTGGGTGTTTTCACATGTGGCTCTGCCTTTGATCGTGTACACCTTCCGGGTTACAGGACTGGAGTAGGTGGGGGTGGGAGGGTGCATAGGACAGGTTTTACACCGGGAGCATTTGCAAGGGTAGGAGCCAGAGGGTAGGGAAGGTGCTTTGGGGATGAACCAAGAGGTTACGAAGGTTAGGTGGACGACGGAAAGACACTCTTGGTGGAGTGGGGAGGATTTCATGAAGGATGGATCTCATTTCGGGGCAGGATTTTAGGAAGTCGTATCCCCGCTGGAGAGCCACATTCAGAGTCTGATCCAGTCCCGGGAAGTATCCTGTCACAAGTGGGGCACTTTTGGGGTACTTCTGTGAGAGGTTCTGGGTTTGAGGGGATGAGGAAGTGGCTCTGGTTATCTGCTTCTGTACCAGGTCGGGAGGGTAGTTGCGGGATGCGAAAGCTGTTTTCAGGTTGTTGGTGTAATGGTTCAGGGATTCAGGACTGGAGCAGATTCGTTTGCCACGAAGGCCTAGGCTGTAGGGAAGGGACCGTTTGATATGGAATGGATGGCAGCTGTCATAATGGAGGTACTGTTGCTTGTTGGTGGGTTTGATGTGGACGGTTGTGTGAAGCTGGCCATTGGACAGATGGAGGTCAACGTCAAGGAAAGTGGCATGGGATTTGGAGTAGGACCAGGTGAATCTGATGGAACCAAAGGAGCTGAGGTTGGAGAGGAAATTCTGGAGTTCCTCTTCACTGTGAGTCCAGATCATGAAGATGCCATCAATAAATCTGTACCAAACTTTGGGTTGGCAGGCTTGGGAAACCAAGAAGGCTTCCTCTAAGCGACCCATAAATATAGGTTGGCATACGAGGGGGCCATCTTGGTACCCATGGCTGTTCCCTTTAATTGTCTGGCCTTCAAAAGTGAAGGAATTGTGGGTCAGGATGAAGCTGGCTAAGGTGATGAGGAAAGAGGTTTTGGGTAGGGTGACAGATGATCAGCGTGAAAGGAAGTGCTCCATTGCAGCGAGGCCCTGGACGTGCAGGATATTTGTGTATAGGGAAGTGGCATCAATGGTTACAAGGATGGTTTCCGTGGGTAACAGACTGGGTACGGATTCCAGGCGTTCCAGAAAGTGGTTGGTGTCTTTGATGAAGGATGGGAGACTGCATGTAATGGGTTGAAAGTGTTGATCTATGTAGGCAGAGATACGTTCTGTGGGGGCTTGGTAACCAGCTACAATGGGGTGGCCACGATGTTTGGGTTTGTGAATTTTAGGAAGTAGGTAGAAGGTAGGAGTGCGAGGTATTGGTGGGGTCAGGAGTTTGATGGAGTCAGGTGAAAGGTTTTGTAGGGGGCCTAAGGTTCTGAGGATTCCTTGAAGCTCCACCTGGACATCAGGAATAGGATTACCTTGGAAAACTTTGTATGTAGAGTTGTCTGAAAGCTGATGCAGTCCCTCAGCCACATACTCCCGACGATCAAGTACCACGGTCGTGGAACCCTTGTCAGTCGGAAGAATGATGATGGATCGGTCAGCTTTCAGATCACGGATAGCCTGGGCTTCGGCTGTGGTGATGTTGGGAGTAGGATTAAGATTTTTCAAGAAAGACTGAGAGGCAAGGCTGGAAGTGAGAAATTCCTGGAAGGTTTGGAGAGGGTGATTTTGAGGAAGGGTCCCGCTGTGATGGAGGACGGAACTGTTCCAGGCAGGGTTCAATTTGGATAGTGTCTTGGGGAGTTGGATCATTAGGAGTGGGATCAGGATTATTTTTCTTTGTGGCAAAGTGATATTTCCAGCAAAGACTACGAGTGTAGGACAGTAAATCTTTGACAAGGGAAGTTTGGTTGAACCTGGGAGTGGGGCTGAAGGTGAGGCCTTTGGATAGGACAGAGGTTTCGAATTGGGAGAGAGGTTTGGAGGAAAGGTTAACTACTGAATTGGGGTGTTGTGGTTCCAGATTGTGTTGACTAGAATTTTGAGGTGTTGGGGGGAGTGGAGCTGGAAGTGGGAGATTGAGTAGATGGGAGAGACTGGGTTTGTGTGCAATGCGAGGAGGTTGTTTGTTGGAAAGGTTGTGGAGGGTGAGTGAGGTGCCTTTCCAGAGGTGGGAAACCAGGAGATTGGATAGTGCACAGGATCAACATAGCTCATCTCAAACCAACACTTTTTTTGACTTTTTTCACACCTTTATCTCTCCCTATATAAATTTCTATTTATTTTCACTTTAACCTCATATTACCCTTTCCACCTTCTAATACCATGTCAACCTCACAACATCCCTACAACAACCCCATTAAATTTTATTTACATTCCCTCCGCAAATATGCCTTCACCCTAGCCAGATTACGCTCCCATATTTTATTTACTCAGGCTTGCCTGACATTTGGCATTATCCCCAAAGGCGTCACACTTAAAGTTCCCATCTCTGGCTGCAATCCTTCTTTCCATCAGTCCTTATACCAGTTCCAAACAGCACAATCCGTAGCCCTCACCCGCCTAATCCTTCACCTATACATCGACTCGGCCAATGAACACACCCATCAGCTCCTATCCCAAATCAAAGTCCTCAATCTTTCCTCTCCCACATCCACACCGGCTGTTCATAGCATCCTCCTACAGGCCAACCGCAAATTAGAACAGCATGCCACCCTCCACCTCAAAAAACTATCCAATTATCCAATCTCCTGGTTTCCCAAAACACACACACACACACACACACACACACACACACACACACACACACACACACACACACACACACACACACACACACACACAATCCCCGGGATTGGTATGACTCCTTACCCTCTCCCTTAAAACCCACATCCTTTACATCTTTCCTTTTCCTTCTCTCTTTCCTGACGAAGCAGCCGCCGGTTGCGAAAGCTCAAATTCTGTGTGTGTGTGTGTGTGTTTTATTCGTTGTGCCTATCTACCGGCGCTTTCCCGCTTGGTAAGTCTTGGAATCTTTGTTTTTAATATAAATAAATAAATAAATATTTTGAAATTAAAATACATATTTCTACATACAAATTTCAACTTCATGAAAACCAGATATTTTAGCCAGTCCACCAAGGCCAACGAAACGAACACTGCAAGTATTAAATGCAAGACAGAACTTCAGTTTTCATTTTGCTGTCTTCTATTGCCATAGAAGATTGGTTGACAAGTAATGGGGTAGAAACCTTCGAATACTTAATAGTTTTATGTAGAACAACAATTTTCTTGGATTCTTGGCAAGATGCTTTGCTGAGATAAGATGGTGGAAGTAATTGTATGCTTTACGCATTTTTTAATGTACTAATTTCTATTACCTTTTGCTTATCAACATCTCCGCCTTCTTTTTTACCCAATAGTGCATCAAACCACAGTCATTATGCCACAGTGGGTCTTTTCTGCCCTTAATCCACTCACTCAGCACATACCTTTCCAGAGTGCAATTTACAATCAGTAAACTTTGCCTGTAATTTCTCTACATCCATTACATTGGAAATAATGATTTCCATTCACTGACAAAGAAAGATTGTACCGACTTCTTATCTGCTTTTTCCAGCAATCCCCTACCTTCCTGACAGATTTATTCACTTCAGTAACCATTATCACTATGATGACATAAGAATCACCAATTCCTGTCTATACTGACACTGTTGATAAGGTCATATCTGTTTGTAGCTTTCAAGGAACCCTTTGACAGAACACAGCAGTGTGGATGAAATCTTAGTCATCACTGCATTAAATGATATTGCTGGTGAACAGAGGGAAGATACAACACTGTTGAAAACCATATAATCCTTGGAGGAGGAACTGACTTAAGGTGTGCATAAACTGATTAATGGAACATTGTATAGGAAGAATTATGATCCACTGGAACACAAACGGTTGATTGTTTTCCCAGTTTACCTACAGCCAGCCATCCTGAAGTGTTTCCAAGACATACCAACATCATGTCATGACTGAGCAGTGAAGGACTCTTCACAGAATTGAACACTCCAAATCTATATTTTAGGAGGCACCCAAAGTTGACAAATTGGACTCCATGGGTAACAGTCTACACTGACCACCTCACCCATTACACTGCAATAGCTGTGCCATCTACCAAACCTCAGGAAATTGCAGTATTCCTTGTTCGAGACAATTTTGAAGCACAGGGCAACCCGTATGATGACCTACGACTGTGAAAAAGTTTTCCAGTCGAGACTAGTATCAGAGGTAATTTTACATCGTGACATCAACATGCTGACAACTGTGTACCACCAAGAGAAAGTCTCACAGAGTTCTTTAATAATATGCTTGCATATAAACTCTCAATATATGTTTACATCCAACAGAGAGAAGGGGATACAATGCTGTTCATGTGACATTTGCTTACGACACAGCAAAGCAAGACATTACAGACTTCACTCAGTTCCTTCTGCTCCACAGTTGTGAGCCTGCAACAACAATGGATACACAGTTCCATTTAAACTGGACAATACTGAGGATGACTACAGGACACACCTTATCACCTGGACTGAAGAAGCAAGATGGCTGGCTTGCATATGGACCCTGGATGCCGAGAAGGAAGAAGAGTACTATAGCATCAAACACCCACCAGACAGATACAGCTATGGAAACATTCATTTTATGCCTGTGCAGAAGGGGAGACTACCAGGGAAATTACTGAAGTAATACTATGGGTCATATCATATCCTTTGTCAATTGTTGAAATTATATATGAAGTTGAGGAGTATGACACTTCGTCAAGAAGACAAACACACAGATGTAGTCCATGTCCTCTGTAAAAAACCTTACAAAAGTCCTCAGGCACAGATCAACTATGGAGGCTTCTCGTTCAAAGGAACTGAATGCCCACTCAATCGCGAAAATACAACAGGAGAGGCTACCTTTGATGCTCATCGCAGCAAATAGGATGTGACAACAAGACCCAAAAGTGAGGATCCTCCACCAATGCCATGACATACACCTGGGATGCTGTAGTCGGCTCCTATGAGAACTTCTGAAACAGCAGTCACTGTTTCTGCAGTAGAAGGGACAAGGCCACGAGCAATGCTGCTGGTCGCTAGTTGGCGCGCTGCATGTCGCCAGTTCAAATCCAATCATCAACACTATTTTTATTTGCTATTTATCATTTCTAGAAGGTTATCTGCATTTCTGATGTTTGTATAGTCTGGAATATTCAGTGCTTGTATAAACAACATTACCCCCGTCCAGAGGAAGTTCTGTTCAGTCTGGAAATTTCTGTTCATAATAAATATGCTTTCAGTCTAAGTGTTGTACTTCACTGATGACTGCTTTCTCATTTGGATTTCACTGTGGTTACAATATGAAAATATCCTAATTTACTTCCTCCTTCCTCCACACAAACCATTTAATTGATGTGTACAGTCTTGTGTCAGAGTGCAGTATGATGACATAAGTATTAAAGTCCATTTGGAAACCCAAGAGGTGGGCAAACAATTTTGAATTAAGATTTCA
Organism: Schistocerca gregaria; assembly: GCF_023897955.1. Taxonomy (NCBI): domain Eukaryota; kingdom Metazoa; phylum Arthropoda; class Insecta; order Orthoptera; family Acrididae; genus Schistocerca; species Schistocerca gregaria. The sequence goes on from NC_064921.1 coordinate 739,822,867, forward strand.
ATTGCTTTAATTTACTTTAATTGAAAATGGACAGTCCGAAATTTTGACTAATGAGAATTATCTGACACTCACTTTTGATGATGATTTAAGAGAGACGACCCTTCTCAAATGGCACCAGTATCTTTGAGAAAAACGAAAATTTCCTTCACAAAGACGACTTTAAACCTCCATCTGCACTCTTATTCTGATATATAACAACACTAAAAGACCACACTGTCGAACAGTTGGAAATTTAGCACTCACTTTGAGTGTTTCACTTCATGGGAAGTATTTAAGAACATTATACAACCCATCAGTTGTTATCAGTGACATTATCAATCAGTAAGGGGACTGACACCATACAGTTATATGAATTTTAACTAAGAAACTATCATAATCCCTATGGGAATATAGGTATATGACGACGGAATACTTTTGGTATTAATGTCTTCAAACACTTTAAAAACTTGAAAATAAGACAGTCACAGTAAAAAATGGTTCTTTATTGGTGATGTAATTACAACTATGGCAAGAATATATACATATATATATATATAAAACAAGGAGTGTCATGAAAATTAGTTGGCTTCATTAAATCACAATGAATTCATTACCTTGACCTGCTCAGGTCCCAGGTGTAGGTTGTGTTGGAAAGGAATTGGGACAGTTGACCTCATGTATGACAGTCTTATCTTACCACTTTGTCCCGTTGCTTAGTCCCAGGTGTAGGTTGTGTTGGAAAGTGTTGTGCAGCTGGTTTTGATAAAACCAGCACAGATTTTTGTTAACAGCATGAGTTATATAAAAGACAATGCGAAAAATATTTATAAATTATGTTTACTTATTATGTGAGGATAGATGCATGAGTAATAACTGTTTAGCTGACATTCGAGAAAAAACTTTTCACTTTTTTCACAAACTAGGCTTATTTTCACATTCCTTTTCTTTCTTTTCCACCATATTGCCTGGACTCCTAATTTCTAATACCCAATTTTCATTTGCTCTTACTTTGCACAGGTCAAATGTTATAGTAGGGGGAAGCAAACATGGTGACCAAAGAGTGAATGTAAATTCTTTGCTTCCTTGTAGGAAGTGTTTAGCTCACTTTCTGATTCATGACCCACTGTTGCCTTGGTGTCATTTCTACAGTAGTCACAATCCAAATTTTGTAAGAAACGGAAAGCAATAAATGATGTGAGTACATCTCATTTTCTATAGGGTCATGGTTCGTCTTCGATATAGTGCTTTGTTCCACATCTTCGGCCATTCTGTTCCAGCTAATTCTTTCATTTATTTTTGTGTTTGCCATTTCTAAATGTTGTTTGCTGTATGAAACAGATTTAATTTTCAAGTATTTTTACCTGCTCTAGTCACTTTTCTTTGGGGTGGCATGAGGTGGGGTGGAGGTATTGTTCAGTTTCAAGACATACAAGTTTAAACAAAGGGAGTCAGGTACAAGGTGTACAAATTTCTTCATAACAAAAGAATTCCAGAAAAGAGGAAATCATCTTCTGACTGCCAATTACAACGGTGCAGAAACACAAGGAATGGAACATGGTAATACACACTCATTGCTGCACATATTATTGAACATTTCAATGAGTTAAAAGTTTCAGTCTGAGAAAAATGAAAGCTAGTTTAAAAAATTCCAGGATGTCATTAAACATCTGCTTCTTTTCCTCCTCTTAGGTGCATTTTTGTTCTATCTACCAATATTGCTCAACACCAATTTAAACACCTCATACTACATATCTTACACTAGAATATTAAGTGATACTATGCAATTATAAATTCAGTATAAAGTGCAAAGAAAAAGCACTAATTAAGAAGAGGCACCAACAAATGATACTTACCATTTCATCTCCACTAGTTCTATCTTTGCTATCAGGTGTAATTAAATCTTTTTTTTTAACATCACCAACTGTCACAGTTTTTACCACTAGAGGTTTTGGAGGATAAATGAAATCAATAACGCAGACAAGCATCTGAAAAAGAATATACGCATGTAAAGGCCCTCATTTAATAATTTATGTTAAGCAGTTAATTAAGAAAACAAACTTTACTGCTACTATATTGCAAATTTCATTTCCTGTAGAATTACAAGGCCACAACTGGCTAGAAGAAATTCAATAACTAGATTACATACCAGCCCCAACATTGCTCCAAGAAAGATGGTCGCTACAGCAAAGATTAAATATGAGCCCCATGTAGGGAGTCCATAATCTTCCATTAGCTTGTTATGGAGAGCCTGAAAGTGAAAAACAAAGTTAAAGAAGCAGTGATTCTGCTATAAAGATGTTTAAAAAAGATATTTATTGAATGAGTTCTTAACTATTTGAAAAGTTAGGAAATATTGACACTCATTCACATGAAACTATGTGAATAATTATAGTGTAATTTCTTAAGAATGGACCAGCATCATGGCTGAAATGCAAACAATTCTACAAGATTATGGAAACAAAGCAAAGCCACATCAAATAAAAGATGAAGGGCCTTACTGAATGGCCATTAACTATTATATTGACTTTACAGCGTGCGCGCACACACGCACACACACGTAAGTTTCAGTCATTTGACCATGTTATCATCTAGTAATACAGACCAGTATTTCAGCCACTATCATGAGTACATTACTAGTCTCCATCAGCATGATGCCTTTTATTCTTTTTATTGTTAATCTGTGACACTAAAAAAGAAATTTTTGCTGCTTCCCAAAAAAAGCAACAACTTACCCTCAGAACCTGCGACAACTTGAAGAAGTAGGATACAACTGACATCTGAAAGGAGCCTGGGCTTTTCCAGCTGGGAATTGGATCAATCTTTTTCCATTTCTGTTCTTCGATAAATGAAATGAAGGCTTCTTTATCCCTTGCACCTCTGTACTGCCTGAATTCTCCATTTAGAACACTGAAAAGACATTATGGTAATGACTGATTAGATATACTTTTTGTTCCACAGCTCCATAACGAGGATATCCTCAAGGATGTACAGCAAGTCAAAACAAGAATATACAATACATAACTACATCAAAAAGAGGAAAAAAAGGCCTCCCATAGATCCCAAGTGAAATGGTCACCATGGATATGGAATAAGTTCAAAAGCCTGAAACATTTTCATTCAAGTAATTATCTACCACAAAAAATGTAAATATATACACTGATCAGCTAGAACATTACGACCACCCACTCACTACCGCTATAAACAATCCAGGTGATAGCAGGATCACCTGGGGAGGAATTAATGCTAGTCAGACAAATGCACGGTGCACGTTGTATCATGCTGTCCGTGTGTAGAATGAGCAAGACACGCGATCTATCCGAATTTGATTGAGAGCAAATTGGGATGGCCCGGAGGCTCAGCACGAGCCTTTTGGAAACTGCACGACTTATCAGGTGTTCAAGGAGTGCTATGGTGAGGTTCAATGATGGTGAAACCACAATGAAACAATGTCCAGAACTGTGGGGTTATGGGGCCACCCCTTATTACAGATGTCTGATGTCATTGGCTGGGCCAACTGGAAAAAAGGAAAGGTGGTGAACTGTGGTGGAAATAATATCAGAGTTTAAAACTGGGCAGATTACAAGTGTGTGAACACAAAGTACACTGAACACTCCTAACGCTGGGCCTCCACAGCCGACAACACATGCATGTCCACCGTTAATAGCATGGCGTCGGCAACTATGACTAAAATGGGCTTGTGGCAATTAGCACTATATGTTGGCACCGTGGCAGAGCATTGCATGGTCTGATGAATCCGTATACCTTCTTCATCGTGCTGATGGGAGGGGGCGAATTCGTCTTCTTCCATGGGGACAGCTCCTTGACATCTATACTTCAGGAAGGAGACAAGCTGGCGGCGGCTCCATTATGCTCTACAGAACATTCACTTGGGCATCCATGTGTCCAGTGGAGCTCATGCAAGGCAGCATTATGGGCAAGGAGTATCATACACTCATTTGAGACCCCATACACCTCTTCATGATGATTGTTTCCCAACAGCAATGGCATTTTTCAATAAGATAATGAGCCACGCCCCTAGGCCAGGAATGTGATGCAGTGGTTCCAGTAACACAGTGGCAAGTCCCAATTGATGTGCTGGCCCTCCAACTCACCAATCTGAATCTGATCAAAAACACATGGGATGTGATTGACTGTGGCATAAAATCTCATTGGCCCCCCTTCCCTAAACTTACAGGAGTTAGGTAACTTGGGTGTGCAGATGTGGTGCCAACTCCCTCCAGTCACCTACCAAGGCCTCACTGCTTTCATGCCATGATGCATTGCCACTGTTATACATGCCAAAGGTGGACATACCAGCTATTCAGTAGGTCATCATGATGTTCTGATCAGTTTTTACAACGAGATGCATAAGAATTCTTATACAACTGTAGCCAGAAACCAAATAGAAAGAAGTTAACAACACATACCCTTATTATTGAGGCACATTATGATAGTTTCAGCTACTCACTGGAAAATTGTAGGCAATGCAGTCACCATGAATCTCCCACTGAGGCCTGGTGAAGCTGTCACGTCCACCTGCCCAATAGATATGCCAAGGTCTTCACTCCATGTTGAAAATTCTTCCCAGGCAGGTTGGAGGGCTTTGCAGGCAGGGCACCAGGGCGCATAACTGGAATACAATACAAACTGAAATAAAGTATGAAATTTATTGACTTATTCAAATATTGAAACAAGCAATGTTAATTAATCATTTATTCAGTCAACCAATCACTGCACTTCAAAGTCCCATAGTGAAGAAGAGCTTTCAGGGATGTGCAACGAGTCAAATTTTACATTAATGGGCAGAAATAACTACTGCTTGCCATTTCTCTAAAGTATAGTAGCAACAATTTATTACTGGTGTTAATCTACTCATATTGATTATTATTGTAATTACTTGCAGTTTAATTTATATGTTTGTATTGGGAGGAAAATAGCTACTTCGAAAAAACCAACAGCGCCTTCACCTCCTCCTCCTCTAGTCAGCTACTATTAACATCTATACTTCACAGCAGTTACGTAACTTTACCTGTATACAGACTGCTGACAGTGGTTCGTGTAGGACTATCTAACAAAAAACACTGGAGTTCCATGGAATTTACATTCCCATGTCAAAATATTCTGATAAATTGCAGGAGTGGCCAATGAAGTATTCATCTACACTGTTTTTGAATATTTGGGGATTTTTCATTTTCTTTCCTGATATCTGCTGGCAACTTTTTGTGTACTTTTGCACATGAATACAAAATTCTACTGTGAACCTTACAGAGGGATGCATAGTCGGTATAAAAATTACACTTCTCGTATTGGGATAGTGAATTTCAGAGTTAATTCTAATCTGAATGCTACCTTTCCCAATGTCCTCCTAATACCAAACCCCACACCATTTCCTAATACCCCCACCTCTCTCTCTCTCTCTCTCTCTCTCTCTCTCTCTCTCTCTCTCTCTCTCTCTCTCTCTCTCTCCCTCTCTCCCCACCCCCCCCCTCCCCCCTCCGTTCCCTATCTTCCTTTTCCTTTCCTCCCTCCATCTCTTATATCCTCTACGCACTGAACTACTTTCATCTTGTTACACAGCTGCTGAGTAATCTGCTGACAGACCTGCCTCACTACCCCTTTATCCCCTCCTTACATTGTTCACCAGCCCACAAACAGCTTCCAATAATAGATAATCAAAAATCAGTCTCAATGTGCTAGTGTGTGTGTGTGTGTGTGTGTGTGTGTGTGTGTGTGTGTGTGTGTGTCACATTTACTAGAAAAATGCTAGAGTTCAGCTTGTGTGAATACCATTTTCTGTTACATTTTTCTATGCTTCACACATCTGTCCACTATGGTGAGTGATTGCCTTTCCTTTATTTTACAAATACCATTTGGGGTATAAATCTACTAGCATGTGTGTTTGAGAATCCCCAGGTCTCTGAAGGGCCCCCTGTAAGGTGTCTGTTGATCAACTTTACCCAGCATTGTAATTGTACTGTTCTGCAGAAAATAGTAGTCATACCCCACAGACTTATTCACAGGTTGCTATCGACTTTAAGTATGCAAAGTATACTACCAATCCTGTCTGCAGGTCAACAAAAAGCACTTCTCCATATGCTGTTGCCACCTGGCTTATTATCCAACTGAATGTGCAGCACCTGATTAGTGGCCAAGATGTGGAACATTTATGCTAGTGTCACAGCCCAATGGCTCACAGAAAATGAACTGGTTATAAACCTTAAAGACTATGTATGCTGTGAAACTTACTTGCAGATTACAAATGTGGGACAGACCGGGATTCAAAACTGGCACTGTTAACTTTTTTGGGAATGTGTTCTCGCAACTGAGCTATCCGAGCACAACTCAAGACCCACCATCATGGCTTTACTGCCATGATATCTAATCTCCTACCTTCTGAACTTCACAGAAATTCTCCTGCAGATCTTGCAGGACTAACAACCCTGGGATAAAGTATATTGCAGAGATATACCCCTTAATGGACACACCTTGAAAAACGACCTTGGTGTTTGTGTATAATGTTACTATGAACTCTGCTCAAAAACCTAAATGATGTATGCAGTATTCAGAAACAAAGACAAGTCTGAGGATATGATTTAGAAGAGGACAAACAAGGCTGGAAGAAGTATAATCCACAAAATTCTTTTGTGCTACTGTACCTAATGAATTAAGATGGAAGCAGCATATTAAACCTGCCTGTAAGAAACTCAGTCCTGCCATATTCATAATGAAGCATCTACTGTAACATGAAAACAGCTTTTCAGCACAGTATATTAGGGACACACTGGCCCATACCTTCAGTATGGAGTGGCACTGGGGTAAAGCAAACATTTAGGAAAACTAGAGTATTTATAACGAAAAAATTTATTTTTAGAGAATTTCTCAAAAATCTAGGTATCTTAATTGTCACATAAAACAATAAAATAGATCACAGAAGATAGTTCATGGTGGATTCCTAATTGTAATGTGCATACTCATGGAACACAGATGAGATATGAAGCACAACCCACTGACTGCAAGTCGTTGAAATATGACCTTGGCACTTCGGCATCAAGTTACTAAGAAGCCTGCACAATAGTATACATGGTTGTTTGCAAAACCAAACAATGGAAACTCCAGGTAGGAATATCTGCAATGTAGGAAAAATAGATTGCTACTTACCATAAAGAAGACACGTTAAGCTCCAGAGAGGCACAATTATGACAAACAAAGCTTTCAGCCACAGCTTTCATCAGCAAGAGAGAAACACACATTTATACACACACACACACACACACACACAAGCATACCTACTGCACACATTACCATCAACTCTGGCAGCTCGCACCAGAATGCAACTATCAGCTGGGATGGAAGCAGCAATCTGGAGAGGGTGAGGAAGAGGATGGGATAGTAGTGTACACGTGCGGGGAGGGAGGAACACTGGCAGAGTGTGCACAGACTAGAATGCCAACAGGCAGAGCATCAGGAGGTTGTGGGGCAAGCAAGTGGGGAGAAAAGGAGCAAAAAAAGGAGGGGTGCAGGGAAAGATGGGTGGGTGCATTGGCAGAGTGCAACAAACAGAGCATGGGTGACGAGGATGGGGAGGAGGTGATAGAACAGAGGGGATGGAAACTATTGGATGGATGGTGTGGGGACAGTATGTTACTCTAAGTTGAGGCGGAATATTTTTAGGAATGGAGAATGTGTTGTAAGGATAACTCCCATCTGCACAGTTCAGAAAATCTGGTGGTGGAAGGGAGGATCGAGATGGGTCGAGTAGTGAAGCAGCCATTGAACTCAAGCATGCCATGTTCAGGTGCATGTTGTGCCACAGGGTGTTCTACTTTGTTCTTGGTCACAGTTTGACAGTGCTGTTCACCATGGTGGACAGCTGGTTAGCAGTCATACCAGTATAAAAAGGTGTGTAATGATTGCAGCAGAGCTGGTAAATGACATGGCTGCTTTCACAGGTGGCCTGGTCCCTGACGGGGTAGGATAAGCCTGTGACAGGACTGGAAGTACTCAGTGGGTGGATTTGGCAGGTCTTACCCCTGGATCATCTACAGGGATTGATCCTTGTGGCAAGAGGTTGGGTTTGGAGTGGTATAGGGAGGGACTACTATGTTGTGGAGGTTGGGTGAGTCATAGAACACTCTGGTGATTTGGCTCAGTTGTTCCAGATTGAGGTGATAGTTGGTGACAGCATTCCTTTGCTGCTGTTTGTTGGGAGTGATGGTAGGATTGGGGGGAGGGGTGAGGCACAGTCATGAAAACCCGCATGACACCCTCCTTCGCCAACCTGTTTATGTGCCATCTATAGGAGACCTTCACAGCCTCCCAAAATGCCAAACCATAGTCTGGCTCAGCTTCACTGGTGGTATATTCACGATCTGGACTCAGGGCCAAGACATTCTACCTTCATTCCTTCACAACCTCAACTCCTCCTCACTGATATGCTTCAACTAGTCCTTCTCAACCCTGTGTGCCGCCACCTTCCTAGACATTGACTCCCTTCTCTCTCCGCACCTCCCCCCATCAGCTCCTCTGTCCACATGAAACCTAGCATCCACCAACAGGACCTGCATTTTTATGGCTGCCATCCCTTTGATACCAAAAATCCCCTCCCACATAGCTTGGCCACTAAGGGATGGTATTCTGCAGTGACAAGAACTCCCTTGCCCAATACACTGGGGGTCTCCACAAGGCCTTCACAGGCAAGCACTATCACCCAGACATAATCTGCAAACATATCTCCCATGCCATTTATCCTCACACTCCCAATCCTCCTGCCACACCTAAGAAAAAGCCACAAATGAGTGGCCCCTTCATCACCCACTACCGCCCTTGACTGGGAAACTTAACCACATCCTTTGCCAGGGCTTTGATTACCTATCATCATGCCCTGAAATGAGGGACATCCAACTCAAGATCCTTCCCTCCCCTCCTAAAGTGGTGTTCCATCGCCCATCCAACCTACACATCATCATAGTCCATCCCTTTGCCACTCCCAATCCCGACCTCTTGCCACAAGGATCACATCCCTATGTAGACCCAGGAGCAAGACCTGCCCAATCCACTCACACAGCACTTCCCATAGCAGTCCCATCAAAGGTTTACACCCCATCATGGGCTGGGCCACTTGTGAAGCAGCCATGCGATTTATCAGCTCTGCTGCTAACAATGCACAGCTTTTTATATTGGTATGACCACCAACCAGCTGTCCATCAGGATGAACAGCACTGGCAAACCACGGCCAAGAGCAAAGTAGACCACCCTGTGGCACAACATGTAGTTGAACATGGCATGCTTGATTTCAGTAGTTGTGTTACTACCTGAGTCATCTGGGTCCTCCTCTCCACCACCAGCTTTTCTGATCTGTGCATATGGGAGTTATCCTTACATCATATTCACTAGTCCTGTAATTATCCTGCCTCAAGCTAGAGTATCATACTGTCCCACAACCTCCACCTAACAGTTTGCATCCCCTATATCATCTCCCAATTCTCACCTTTCATGCTCTGTTTGCTGCCCTCTGCCGATGCACCCACCCATCATTCTTTGCACCTTTTTTTTTCCTCGCCACCTCCCTGTTCCACAACCTCCTTATGCTGTGCCTGTTGGCATTCTAGTCCATGCACACTCTGCCAGACAGCATCCCCCCCCCCACCCACCCACCCTCCCTCTATACACGACTATCATTTCCCCTTCCCTGCCCCTACAGCTTGCTGCTTCCATTCCACATGATAGCTGCATTCTGAACCGAGCTGCCCGAGTTGGTTGTCAGGTGTGCACGAGGTGCGCTTGCTTGTGTGTATGAATGGTGTGTGTCTCTCTTGCTGATGAAGGCTGTGACTGAAAGCTTTGTGTAAGTGCCTTAATCATGTTTGCCCGCAACTTGTCTTCTTTACGGCAAGTAGCGATCTGTCTCTTCCTATAATACTGATTCTTTTGAAAGTAGTTCAAAGACTAACTGGTAGAAAAGGAATTTTACAGTGCCAAAAAGAACCAATTAAATTAAACTAATCTGTATTGTTCTTTGTAATCAATGGTGTTAAAGAGTATAATCAAAATAGTTGCTCTGTTGGAACTGAGCAATACTGAATGTTTTCAGTTTTCTGACATATCCTATATTACATGAACACTTGTTTAAAATTTAATTCTGCAGAATAAAATTCAATTCAATTCAAATATGGAGCCTCATCCATTGAATGCACATTGATCTCTATTGATGGTACCTGTAAGCAATCTGTTTTGGAATTGCATCATCAGTCCTTGATGTGAAGCATTTGTAAGCCTGTTCCATTATCCACTTGACTGTGTCCAGTATGGATGTGTGTATCTCCTTTATCAATATAATTATGTCATCAGCAAAAATTACAGTTTTTGAAGAACGAGAGGATGTAGCCACAGTTTCAATATTTAAAAAATGTAGTGGAGTAATTTAAGTTTTTATTTATTTGCATGTACAAGTCTGAACTCCTGTTACACAATGAAACAGCCACACCGCAGTACCATTCCATGCCACAAGAGGAGTGAAAACAAAATGTCACTCTGGGGTTGGACATACAATGGTCTAATTACACTGAATCATACTGAACATGAGTTATGCAAATAACCTCTTACAGGAAACATTCAGATGAAGACCACAGCATGTGTGGTGCTTCCACTAGCCTTCATAAGGAAAGGGGGAAATGAGAACCATAAGAAGTCAGAAAAGGAGATTCCTTATTAACAAAACTTCTCAGCAGTCTTAGAGCCAGTGACAAAAGCCTGAAAATCAATTATTAAAATAACATGCTATCAACACATTTAAATTTAATGAAGCTTGAACAGCACTCTCGCACAAAGTAGATTTTTTTTGTATTCAGAGCAACTGAAGAGAACACCTGGATGGGCACGAAAAAGAAACAGAAGAGTAAATATGGTCGGAGTACGTTTGATAAACTACACAGTTTTAAAAAACTAAGTTCCAGAAGTGTCAGATATAACAAGTGAACAATATATGCACATTACCCATTTTGGCTTATGGCCGTAAGACAGAATTTTCATATGAAAACCATTCAAAAACTGAAGGGAATTACTAGCAAAGACAGAAAAAGGAACTAATGGGCCAGGGAAGAGACTGAATGATCAAGATTAACTATGACTGTAATGAAAATGAAATGGGTAGGATATGTAGTTGGGCAAATTGATGACAGATGGACCAAGGACACACACTGCTGGATTTAAAGAGATAAGAAGATGGACAACTACTTAATGGAGGCTAGGAGATAATATCAGGGAGCATGCTGGAGCAACATGGCTAAACTTAGTTGAAGACCATAATTCATGGTAAGTCTGTCTTATGGTGTATGTCAAATGCCAAATATTGCAACAGACAACATTGGAAATAAAGAAAGGATAAGCATGGAAATGCAGTGCAAAAGAAAGAAATCCAGTAAAAAAAAAAAAAAAAAAAAAAAAAAAAAAAAAAAAAAAAAAAAAAAAAAAAGAATGGTTGTACTTAATTTGGAACTGTCAAAACAAATGTAAAATTACCAAAGCTGCCAAGAGAATTTGATAAGTCTGAGTGGATGGAAAAATAAAATGCTGGATATTCTCCTCCCACTTCTGGTTTCTCAGGCAATGGTAAAGGTATATATGGCATTGTTGTCAGGTTATGTAGTTACCAAGAGTAAAATTTATCTGGCAGCTAGGGAGCAGTATGGAAAAGTAAAACCTATACATTATGTACAGCAATCATGACTCACAGCTATGTGGAAGCCATCTGATTTTACATCCTTGGGTGCCAATGTCACTATTTATCACTGCAAGGTGAGTGGCGGGTGACGTCACAGTTGTGTTGCTCGAGGTGGCGGGCCAGTATAGAGGTTGGCCGTCTGCTCTTGCCTGTTCGCCCTGTGGGTGGACAGGTGGCCTTTCAGCAGGGTCCAAACAGGCACACAGGGGCAGGGATTTGCTAGTTCTTGGGAGCTTCAACATTAGGCACATTATGGAGTGCTTAGGGAAACAGTGTTTAGGGCTGGAAAGAAAGCCAATGTGCATTCAGTACAACTGCTGAGATGGGGCTCATCTGAGATGTGGAGTAGGCCTTGCTTGCAGCTATCGAGTGAGCAGGGCCGCAGTCCTCTGCAAGAAGTCACTCACATCCACACCAGTGATGCCTGTTACTTGGGTTCTGAGGCTACTCTCAGTTCACAAAGGCAGCTGGCAGAAGTGATGGAGTTTGCTCCCCCTCATGTGAGGTGAAAGCACAACTCTCAATTTGCATCATTTTTTCCACAATTTGGGTGGGTTCCTTTGGTTCCCAAAAACTTCAACAACTCTGTGAGGGTCTTTGCTGCAGATTTCTGGATCTGCATTATTGGGTGGGGAATTTTAGGACTCCCCTTGATAGGTCAGGGGTGAACTACACTACTAGGCGGTAGTTTGAGTGTGACAGTGAAGTCATCTGGTGGTGTATAAGTGGTGTACGTGAAATCAAGTTAACTGTTAGGTGTTTTTACCAGCCATGTGATTCCACTGTGATAGCTTAAATGTTATACACAGAGGTAGACAGTCTATAGCAGCACAGAAACACTCATATCATGCAATAGTAGTTAGAGGTAACTTAACATACCAAGTACTGACTGGGACATTTACAGATTCATTTTAGTCTTGTGATGTACTTCTGAATACATTTTCCGCCTCTCGCAGCTACTTTGACAGCCCACAAACAATGAAACTATTTTAGATCTTTTAGCTACAAACAGGCATAACCCCATAAAAGTCATCAGTATATTAGTATATAGAGAGGAATTAGTGACCATGATACCATAAAACCTCTGGTTACTAAAGCTAATAAAGCTATCAAGAAGGCTAGGAGAGTATTTCTCTAGAAAGAGTAGACAAGCAGTTGTCAGCATCCCACTTAGACAATGATCTGACATCTTTTAGTTCCAGTATGATGGACAGCATTTAAACAAATTGAGATCTTGGTCTGAAGAGGTATGGGCCGAGTCAGTGGATTAAGGACAGAAAAGACCTACAGCGTTTAACAACAAAATTCAGAAAATGCTGATTAAGCAAAAGCCACTGCACTTTTGGTTCAAAGAGAATGTTCAAATATCCACAGATGAAAATAAGTAGAGATTCATGCATCTGTAGAAAGATTGATGTGTGAAGCAGACAGCTACCACCATTATACCTTAACAAAACAGCTTGCCTAGAACCCGAGAAAATTCTGGTCCTACACAAAGTCACTAAATGTCTAACACTTCTGTTCAGTCCCTCATTGACCAGTCTGGTATCGTAATAGCAAATAGTAAACGGAAAGACAGTTTCAAATTTCTCATTTAAGAAATCATTCACACAGAAGAATTGTACAAATGTACTGTCATTTGAACACTGCAGTATGGAGGACATATTGATACACATCCCTGGCACAGAGAAACAACTGAAAGGGGTGAAAACAAATAAGTCACCAGGTCCAGATGGATTTCCAATTCAGTTTTACAAAAGGTACTCTACGGTATTGGCCCCTTACTTATCTTGCATTTACCATTAATCTCTCACCCTGGGCTAAGTCCTAAGTGACCGGAAAAAAGTGCAGATGACTGCTATAAATAAGAAGAGTAAAAGAACGGACTCACAAAATTAAAGCCCAATATCCTTAACGTCTTTAAATGCAAACAAGAAAACAGAAGGAGCCTTTACACGTACCATTCTAAATTAAACATGAATAGTGCAATATCTGTAAAAGCTGACAAGGGTAATACAACTGTTGTAATGAACAGACCAGCATACGTAGAAAAAACTTTAGACTTCTTCCAAACCAACAACATAATAGAAATACATAAAGACCCAACAGCCAGAATACAAAAAGAAATTAAACACATTTCTAACATCATCAACTTTCTACTCACGATCCAAGAAGCAAGAAACATTGTAAAAATGAGCCCACAAGCACTTTGCCTTGGATCACAACCAAGATAAACAAAAATGGAACCCCCATCAGGCCTTTAGTGAACTGTAGGAACAGCCCAACATTGAAACTCAACAAAATGCTCTTCAAAATTCTCAAAGCAGCATACACATTCAATAATGAGAGGTCACTTAAAAACACAACAATTTTCACAACATGTCAAAAGCATAGAAGTACTTGATGAAGCCACTCTTGCCTCATTTGACATACAAAACCTTTATTCCTTTGTGCCAATAGATCACACACTACAGATAATCAACGCCAATCTGCAAAAGCACAAAAATTCCATTCAACTAACATTACTGAACTAATGGACCTGCTTGAATTCACACTTTCACAAACTATTTTAAATTTAACAATAAAATCTACAAAGAGGTGGTCTTGCAATGGGCTCAAATCTTTCCAGATTGCTAGCAGAAATATTTATAAGTAACTTAGAAGACAACATCCTGAATTCCAATCACCACCACCTCAAAAATATCATGTACTACTACAGATATGTAGATGATACCATTATTTTAATCGAAGGCACTAAATATGACATCAGTGAGTTGAACCAGTTATTCAACAACTCCCATGAAAACATAAAATTCATAGTTGAACACTGAACAGATGACAGTATAAATTTCTTAGACCTTATCATTAGAGTAAAGAATGACAGACATAAGTTTGAAATTTATCTGAAGCCTATCACAACATACACTACAATCCACAACTCCTCGTCACCCCACAGCCCACAAAATAGCAGTATTCCGGTACATGATCGATAGAGCTATCCAACTACCACTCTCTGAAGCATTGGAGGGCAGCATGGAAGGTAAAAATCGTAGGAGGAGACGAAGAGATGAATTCACTAAGCAGATTCAGAAGGATGTAGGTTGCAGTAAGTACTGGGAGATGATGAAGCTTGCACAGGATAGAGTAGCATGGAGAGCTGCATCAAACCAGTCTCAGGACTGAAGACCACAACAACAACAACAACAACAACAATAATAATAACAACAACAACATCATAACAGCTCCATAGTAGACACCCTAAAACACTCAATAATGGCAAAGCAATTACAACACAAAAGACAAAAGAAAATAACATCTTTGATACAATCCCCTTTCTAGGTAACATTTCATATCAGACTGCCAATTTCTTCAAATGAAAAGACATAAGTATATTCATTACCACAGGCAACAAGACTGGACAGAGGCTAACCCACAACATCAGCACACGAAACCCACTTCATCACTCAGGTGTGTGCAAAATTGAATGTTTGGACTGTGACTGCTTCTACATAGGCCAGACAGGCAGATCATTTGAGATTAGATTCAAAGAACACATTAAAAAACAAAAAAATACCACACACCAACAATAGCCACCCACCTGCATGAAACAAAACACCATGCTGACATCACAATATCTGCATCCTAAACATCCAATCAAAAGGCAGAAAACTAGACATCCTTGAAACCCTCCAAATATACAAACACCAAACAAAACAACCTGAATCCATTTAAAATAGTATCATCTCTGTTTTCAGCAACTGCCTGCATCATCAAAATCACACACACACACACACACACACACACACACACACACACACACACACACACCTAGCTTAATATTTACCATAAATATTTAGTTATGTTATCAAGACAGCTGCCAACAGTACAAGAGATTGACATCATTTACATATAAATCATCACAACAGCTTGTACCCCATGTCAGCTTGAAACTATATCTACATCAATTACTGGCACAGACTGTACATCCATCTGCGTATTTTAAAGCATTAAGCAATGTATTACCCCAACCTTTAGGCAATTATTACATAATTATTACATGTAACAGATGTAATCTTAATACTACTTGCCATGTAAAGTTCGCTCTCATTCACTCACTCTTTCCACGACCTCACACTTTCTTTTTCTCTTTCTCTTCCTATCCCTCTCCCTCTCCCTCTGCCTCCAGCCTTTCATATCTATCTACTAATCCCAATCAAAACTGTTATTTATGTATTATTTTACCACTGTAGCCAATATAATTATTGTACCTAAAGTTTTTAACATTTCTCCCAATTGTATAAACAAGTATGAAGTTTAAGCTATTTTAAGTTATCAAAATCTGATTTATGTACCACTTGAAGTATTTATTCCAATGCATGTATTTGGTATCTCAAAACAAACACCTCCAAATCCTTAAAAAATTGTTCTGTAATCATGTTCTTACTGTTGTTACGACCTATATTCTGCGTACTTTGTGATAATGTTTCACTTCTGCTATACGATCCTTGCACCCAATAGTTTCCAGACACCATATTTGTTTACAAAGTATGGTGCTACAGACGTGATGTGTTACACAACAGTGAAAGGAACCTGTGACCACTGGAGGTACTATCTTTTACTTATTTTTTGTTTAGCATTAGATATACATTTAATTTTTTGTCAAAAGCACCCAAACCCATATTCTGAAATAGTATTTTGTTTTCTCCACTAGACAGTGCCACAAGTTACTCCAAAAAAATAACACAACTCTTACACAAATGTCATACTAACAAATGTAAATCCACCTAATGCAAAAGATTTAAACCTCTGAAATGCACCGTGGAGGAAAATAAACAGTGACTGGGAACAATAAACTTGTTGTCTCATTTAATTTAATCCTTAACATCAGTTTGCTGCAGAATTCTTGAACAATTCTCAGTTTGAATATAATACATTTCCTTGAGGCATTAATTCATTTTTTCACAAATCAGCACAATTTTAGAGAGTATCCCTCGTGCAAAACTCAGTTTGCCCTTTTCCCACAATATTCTACAAACTATGAATGAATGATGGGCAACAGGCACATTACATATTCCTAAATTTCCATGAAGCATTCGAAAAGGTGCCACACTGTTGACTGTTAATGAAGGTACAAACATATAGAATACATTCCCAGATATGAGCATCGCCCAAAGACTTCTTAAGTAACGGGATCAAGAATGTCATCCTCGATGGTGAATGTTCATCAGAGACAAGGGTACACGAGTGCTATAGGGAAGTGTGATATGACCGTTATTGTTTTCTACATTCATAAATGATCTGGAAGACAGGGTCAGTTTGCTGATGATGCTGTGCTGTATGGGAAAATGTCTGAGTGACTGTTGGAGGATAAAAGATGACTGACAAAATTTCCAGTTGGTGTGGTGAATGGCAGCTAGTTCTGAATGTGGAAAAAATGTAAGATGAGTAGAAAATGCAGAGAAACAAATCCATAATGTTCAAATACAGCATTAGTAGTGTGCTGCTTGACAGGCACATACATGTGTAATACTGTACAATATGAAATTGATTAAGCATATGAGGATTGTAGTAGGGAAGGCAAATGGTGGACTTCAGTTTATTGGCAGAATTTTAGGAAAGTGTGTTTCATCTGTACAGGAGACTGCATATTGGACACTGGTACGATCCAGCCTTGAGTACTGTTTGAGAGTTTGGATTCAGAGATGAGTTGGTAGATTTCTTAATAGTAGGTTTGAACAACACTCAAGTATAAAAGAGATACCTTATGAACTCAAATGGGAGTACCTGGAGGGCAGGTAATGTTCTTTTCTAGGAACGCTATTGAGAAAATTTGGAGACCTGACTCCACAACAATTCTACTGCTGCCAAATTATATTTCACTTAAGGGCCACAAAGGTAAGATTAGACACATTAGGACTCGTATGCAGGCATATAGATGGAACAGGAAAGGAAATGACCAGAAGTGGTATGGTGGCTTGCAGAGTATATATATGTATTCATTCAAGCAGCTTCTTATTTGGCAGTATGAAGCTGATACAACACTGATCCAACCTTTCAGAAACAGGAATGTTCAAGGTGGTCACAAGGGATAAAAAATAAAACTACTTCAGAAAATGTTACATAGTAATTATGCCAATCCTTGGTGTTTAGCTTCAAAGATAAGTATAAGTATGTTTCATATTACAAGGAGGAAGGAGGCATTAAGGAGAAGGATAATTTTCAAATGTCACTGTCTTAATCCACAACAAAAACTTTTGTATTGGACAGTATTTTGGATACCATGCCCAGCCCATTTATCTATTTGGACGAAGGATCAGAGATACTCAGACTCCATACTATGACTGCAGCTCATTTCCATGGAGGGTAGGACACGTGAAATTGCTAGAAAACACCACAGTCTCTTTCTTGCCCCGCAATTCTCAATATTCTCTGCAACCTCTGTCCGATGTGCACAACTGACAGAGTGAGTGACCTTGCCTGCATTTACTATTTTTAATTCTAACTGCTCCGTTGTTGCTTCTGGCTAGCCATTCTCTTTGTGAACTCCTCCATCATCAACAATGGGAACAGTATATGTTCCAGCAGTGTCTGCATCATGACTAGTGCGGGTGATCATAAACTGTGTTGCACCAACACTGAGCAATGTAGAAAAAAGAACACAAATAACAATACATAAAGATAATTAACTGATATGCCGCGTCACTGTTTTACCATTATTTGCAATGGTATAACAGACATACACCCATTTTATCAAGTACATTCACTATACAGAAAAATGAAGATGCTGAGATCATCACAATGAAAAAACCAGGGACAACAGGCAAAATGTTTACATGAACACCAAATAGATTTTCAACTGTCACAGCACTAAAATCATTTATTCACACAGATTACCAGTTTCAGCAATTCTCTGTTGCCATCTTCGGATCTGCAAAATATTGGATTGAAAATGCTAGGATACATCAGGTAACATAGCAAAAAACATAATTATAGCCAAGATTTGAAATACATGGAATAGCAACTTGCCTATGTTTACATCATAACACAATCTTCCCCTTTTGTACAGTAAATAGTGCTATACAATATATATCCATGTTGCTATCATGAGCTATACCAGAATTCGGCGTGTCAATTTTAAAACAATAGCTATATACATACATTATTGTGCCAATTACAAGTGCTCTCAGTCATCATCACTTTACAACTGACAGATCCCAGTATAAACCTCCGTGATACCCGAGTACATCAGACAGTGCAGTGGTAGTATGAATCAACACTATCATCATCTCACATTACATTAGATTAAGACATAAATCTACTATTCCATTCAATTACATATGCCTGAATTATCATTATAACATTTAAGTCATTATTATTGAACAGTAAAAAAAGGCATGAAAAATCGCTTGCAACATTCACAAAACATAAATTATACGCAAAACCTTTTTATATTGTTTTAAAAACATTTTATAGAAATTCTTAACCAAACTTCACCTTTATACAAAATAATGAACAAATCACTTAAAAGCTCTCTATGCACATCTATCAAGGAATATCTCGATATTTACAGGCACCTGATGCCTATGTGCAATCTCATTGCCTGATATCTGGGTAAACATTCTTCCAAACTTTATTACCACTGTATAATTATTAAGCCATATGAGATTGCTATTGGTCTTAAGCTGAGCCCATGAGCTAGCATTACCAGCTCACTCTTACATATGCCTGTGCCAGAAGAAATATATTCGTGTGATGTTCACCCTAGATGCCCTCTTGCAACAGAATATGCCCAGTGTCCAGATCATTATAGCTTAAAATACAGTTTTACAACAAATCCATAAGACACATTTTCATATAGAATTACATTATATGTCAACCTTGATCTAAAAAACTTTTTCAAAAATATTTATAATTTTTTTCACAATGCTTAATATCAAATTACATAAGACAAACCTAAAATTGTTGGTAGACATTGGGTAATAAGCTCTCAACTGGGCGTCAAATGAATTATTTTTGTATACAAGCTCATAAAAACAGCATGTTTGCTGACAAAAATATGAAATATTAGTTGTTTCTGTGTTGGTAAACACACACAGTGTATGTTTTCCAGGTAAAAAATTTTATAGTTTATTAACTGCACATTTGATTTCAAGGATTTATGGATGTTATAAAATTAGGTCACATATGGCATCACAAGACATACAATTTTTTAAAGTTTTAACTTTATCTTACGTAATTTTATATTACGAATTGTTAAAAAATTTTAGAAATATTTTTGAAAAGTTTTTTAAAGAACTTTGGCATATAACGTAATCTGTATGAACATTTGTCTTAAGGATTTGTTGTTCAAATGGCTCTAAGCACTATGGGACTTAACAACTGAGGTCATCAGTCACTCCATGTAGGGTGTAGGAGTATCAATAATGTTGCAAAAAGATAGATTGCTACTTACCAGAAAAATAACATGCTAAGTTGCCGACAGGCACAGTGAAGTTTGGTTAAGAATATTTAAAAATTGTTTTTAAAAAATTTCTAAACTGATATAAAAACATTTTTTTAATAGATTGCACACGAGTTTACAGGCAGTTTTTTTTAAAAAAGTGTAGAATGACTTGGCTTATGTATTATAATGATAATGAGGGCATATGTAATTACATGGAATAGTAGATCCCTGTCTTAATCTAATGTGAGATGATAATATTGATTCATACTACCATTGTACCATCTGATGTACTCATGTTAACATACATCTGTTGTTATTCCATGTGTTGCGAGTGTGTGTGTGCTGTTACATTAGTTGCTGTACACCACGGTTTTCAGTTCCACCCTTCTGCAAAGCCAAAGATGGCAACAGAGAATTGCCAAAACTGGTAACCTATATGAAATTATTTTATCAATCCTCGCACACGAAATTTTATTCAGTTTTCATAATACTACAGATTGCTATTATGCTGACGATGTCAGAAATGTATATGCAAATGTTTACGTGTTGTCCGTTGTGATCTGACAATCTATTAATAAATTACATATTCCTTCCACAATACTGGAAAATCTTTGACTAAAGACAATCACTAGATGAGTTGAGTCCATTCACCATATAATGTAGGTTTTTAGCAGTAAATACACACACAAAAAAGATTTGGAATATGGTAGCGAAGCTCCAAAATACACAGTTACATTTATATTATGTACTCTGAAAGACACTTTCCAATGTGGTGGCTAGACTATCTTGCCACCATCAAACTTCAATGATACATTTGCATATGGTATGAGGAAAGAGCAACCGTCAAAGCCTCTGTTACCTCAAGAGTCTATGATTTCACAGTCATTGGCAATATTGATATACTTGAGAAGATAAACAGTGTTTGACTTTTTCTGCAATGTGCATTAATGGAGTTTTATTATTAAAACTTTCTGAGGTTATTAATAATATGTCTTTCGGTCACAATAAAATGTTCTAGGCTATTATGCTACGGTTGAATGGATTCCACATTAAAACAACATTTTTGTACCCATCAGAGGAGGACATTTTCTAGGAGT
Source organism: Schistocerca gregaria (assembly GCF_023897955.1). Taxonomy (NCBI): domain Eukaryota; kingdom Metazoa; phylum Arthropoda; class Insecta; order Orthoptera; family Acrididae; genus Schistocerca; species Schistocerca gregaria. The sequence goes on from NC_064921.1 coordinate 739,844,105, forward strand.
GTCTGATTCACACCCTGGCTCGCAACTCACTGCAGAAAAATTCCACCTTTGCAAACTCACAGTGAAAATAATTGCTTTGTGTGTTAATTCAAAGTGGCTCCGGATCAAAATGGTGTCTGTTCTTTTAGACATGTCCAAAGGAACAGACACAATGTGTATATAATTACGCCAATGACAGTGAATGAGCTCTTCAGTGGGAATGTATACCAGGTTCGAATTTTTCCGGCAACCGGCAAAACACCATGAGTAATGTGGATAATGGGCAAGGGGCATTACATTAGTAGTGTGTGGATGAGTTGAGAATTTGTGTGTGATGGGAAGCGTGCTGGGGTAGTCGGCAGTTGTGATGACCAGTGTATCCAGATGACTTAGTGATCAGAGAAATGCCTAGTATGCACAAGACCTAGGTTCAAGTCCCAGTCCGGCATAAAGTTTCAACTTTCCCCACTGATTTTAAAGGAGTCGAATTCTCTTGCTTTGCATCCAGCCAGTTGTCTAACTGATGAAATGATGAAACTTCCTGGCAGATTAAAACTGTGTGCATACAGTTTTAATCCCCCATAAAGCTTAATATCAGTGAACTCTCCACAGAAGAGTGAAAGTTTCATTTTGGAAAAATTCCCCAGGCTATGGCTAATCTATGTCTCCACAATATTCTTTCTTCTAGGAGTGCCAGTTCTGCAAGGTTTACAGTGCAGGAGAGCTTCTGTGAAGTTTGAAAGGTAGGAGACACGGTAAAGGCAGAACTGAAGCTGTGAGGACAGGTCGTGAGTCGTGCTTTGGTAGCTCAGTCAGGAGAACACTAGCCCATGAAAGGCCTCATATGGCCAACACAGTCTCGGCACGCCTGCAGAAATTCAAATGGGTGGTTCTCTGCCACCCTCCATACAGTCCAGACCTCTCTCCCTGCAATTACACCATTTTTGGTCCCTTAAAAAGGCTCCGAGGGGCAAACAATTCACTTTGGATGACGATGTCCAGCTGTATGTGCAGAACTGGTTCACACCACAGCCCCAGGAAATTTATGAGACAGCCATTCATTGCCTTGTGTCACAGTGGGACAAGTGTCTCAACAGACAGGGTCAATACTTCTAACATACAGGTACTGGTTTCTGTAATGATGCTGCTGGCCCTTATAGATAAATCTCACATTATATAAATAGTTGCTACAATATATATTTACTTCCAAGTGAGTGTAAAATATCACCGCCTTGAATCATGAAGCGCACACAGATGAACTGGGTTCATAATAGAGGCTTTTGTCTGGATCATACATAGTTGATATCTTCTCCATGGTTTCTGACTGAGGCACTACATTGTACTTGTAGCCTTTAAATTCTTAAGCTAATAAATGAAAATGAGAACCAGAAATCTCAGTTTTTAACATTGAGCACATTGCCCATAATATAGTGTTGCCTTCAATGTCAGAAAATATGCCATCCCATAATAATTCACGCACAATATCTTAGTGAGGACTAGCATAATGGTATTATTATTCACATGGCAGTCCCCACTAATATTCTGCCTCCAAAACATGGATATTACTTTCTTTCCAACATTGAAGGCAAGTCCAATCTGTCCACTCCTCCAACCACATTGTCAGTTTCAAATTAACCAGTTCCTGCAAAGCTGGAGGAAGATCATGAAATTGTACTCCATCAATGAACACTGATTAGGAATGTTAACTGGTGATGTAATACAATCAATTGCAATAGCAAACTTAAGTTATATTATCACAGGTGAGCCATGGAAATCATTCCCTTGTTAAAATCTCTAGGGGAAGCCTCTCTCCGGTTCAGTATGATTAACAGAATAACAGCCACCATAGCTTCTGTAAAAGCTGATGAATTTAGTTATCATCTACATGTTTGTTGTTTGTGCTGTTGCTGGTGGACACAGAGCATTTGTAATAACATAGCTAAAGTTTAAGACTTTGTGAATGCTCTGCAATTAATCCCATGTTTGTAGTTGGTTTTTTATCAACAAATATGGAGTTTTGAAATCAGGTCATTCTTTAGGAAACACCCTCTATAAGGTGGTATTTGCATAGGAATAAGTCTTCTCTATCAGATTAACGGTTTCAAGGGTTGTACCCATACTGGAAGCAGCTAGTTGAGTTTCCTGGATTCCAAAATCCAAACACAGGTTAGCTGACAATGCACTTCTTGACATTACTATGCAACCAGGGTGGGGCACACTACAATAACAGGCGAACAACATGTGGTCCTCCACTGGTTTCATGGGAGAACAGATTACCTCCTTTCATATGACAGGGCAGTATCCAGCCAGATTTGATTAAAATCAGCCATGAGGATTTCCTTTTAGTCTACTTTTTACATTCCATAGCACCAACTTTGATGAAATCACCGCTTGATGGAGTCTTCAGTGACACTCACCATACAGAATCCAGTAAACAAATGAAAAGCTGCAGTTTTAATCCTCAATGAAAACAATTCTAGACAAAATAATTTAATCGGGTAGATAAAAAATCTATTCACCAAGCAGCAGCAGCAGAATATACACATAAACGAAGGTTATAATTAGGCAATCTGTTAGAACCAGTGGCTCCTCCTTCAGGCAGAACAGCTGGAGGGGAAGGAAGAGAAGTGAAGGAAAATGACTAGAGAGGTCTAGGAAAAAAAAGTAGATTTCGGGTACGACATCCAGAATCACAGGCCTGTAGAGTGTTACCGCACGGGATGAGAAGGAAAGACTTCTTTCTACCCCTTTTCCTACACCTCTCCAGTCCTTTTCCTTCACCCCTCTTCCTTCCCCTTCAACCCTTCTGCCATTGGCTCCAAAAGCTTGCCTAATTATAACCTTTTATGTATGCGTTCTGCCACCGCTTCGTGAGTAGATTTTTCATCTATCCAGTTAAATTAGTTTTAAACCTCAGCATTATTTGAAAAAAAGTTGCAGCTGTTCCTTTCCATTTATTCCACATGGTGACAGAAAGGTGGTGGTGATTGAAGTTCTCTATCATTCTCTGGACTATGTTTGGAGTTCTACATTTGAGATACATTTACTTCAGCATAAATGTTACTGGTTGGTTGATTAATGGAACAAACTACTAAGTCATCAGTCCCTTTTTTCTGGAACAGACAGGCTTATGTGGCTAAATCAGTTATGGTCTACCAAAGGTCAACCAAGACTAAAGGGGCAAAAAAGATTAAAGGGAGGCACAGGAAGAAAGGTAGGCAAGATGCCCCATCTAGGGAGCAGCCAGAAGCCCACAAAAGCAGACAGCAATGAGGGGACATACATTCCCCACTCCACCACCACTTACCAGAGGTAATCCACTCAGAAATTGCCAAGGGAAGACTAGCAATGCAGGCAGGGAGAGAGAAGCACAGGCAGACTAAAGATGAACAAGTTGAACAGACCACGTGAGACAGGCGGAAGAGTAAAAGAGCAGGTAGGATGAGGGCTGGGATGGATCACCATGCCCAGAAAGCCACAGCTTGGTCTGGGTTGAGACGAGGATACAGGTTGGCTGGCAGCTTTTCGAGGAGCTCTTTGCGGTGTGGGGGAGTAGCCATGTATGTGAAAAACAGCATCCCATTTGAGTCAATTGATGTTTCAAAGTACTGCACTGAAAAGATGTTGGTGTGTGTGTTGTGCAGGTGTGGTTAAATTTAACTTCTAACTGTTGTTATTTATAGATTCCCAGACTCCGATTCCACAACATTTTTGCTAAAGCTAGAGGAGGTTCTTGGTTCTCTTTATAGGAAATACAAAAAGTTAGTTATATGTGGTGACTTCAATATTAATTGTATAAGTGATTGTGCAAGGAAGAGGATGTTGATAGACCACCTTAATTCATATAATCTTATGCAAACCGTATTCTTTCCAACGAGAGTGCAAGGGAACAGTAGAACAACCATAGAAAACATTTTTGTTCATTCCTCATTGCTGGAAGGGCATTCTGTTAGCAAAAAGGTGAATGGCCTTTCAGATCATGATGCACAAATTTTAAGTCTAAAAGATTTTTGTGCTGCAACACATGTTAAAAATAGTTATCAACTGTTTAGAAGAGCTGATCCAGTTGCTGTACAGACCTCAGTAAACCTTATCAAGGAACAAGAGTGGCAAGATGTTTATAGCGCTGATACAGTAGACGATAAAGATAATGCTTTCCTCAAGACTTTTCTTGTGCTCTTTGAAAGTTGCTTTCCGTTAGAACGCTCAAAACAGGGTACTAGCACAAACAGGCAGCCTGGGTGGCTGACTAGAGGGATAAGAATATCTTTTAGAACAAAGTGGCAATTATATCAAAATGTTAGAAACAGTCCAAATCTAAATGCAGCAGCCCATTACAAACAGTATTGTAAGATGCTTAAAAATTTTATTACGAAGGCAAAAAGTATGTGGTATGCAGATAGAATAGCTAAGTCTCAGGATAAAATTAAAACCATATGATCAGTTGTAAAGGAAGTGGCTGGTCTGCAGAGACAGGTCGAGGATATAGAATCAGTGCGTAGTAGGAATGTCCGTGTTACTGATACGTCACATATATGTACAGTATTTAATAATCACTTTCTGAATATAACAGGTGAATTAAATAGAAATCTAGTCCCAACAGGGAATCATATAGCGCTCTTAGAAAAGAGTGTTCCGAGACTGTTACCTGAAATGCTCCTCCATGATACTGACAAGAGGGAGATTGAGTTAATAATTAAATCACTAAAGACCAAGAACTCTCATGGATATGACGGGGTATCTAGCAGAATACTGAAGTATTGTTCTATGTATGTTAGCCCAGTACTTAGCCGTATCTGTAACTTTTCCTTTAGGAGTGGTCGGTTTCCTGATCGATTAAAGTACTCGGTAGTGAAGCCAATTTATAAAAAGGGAGACATTGATAATGTTGACAATTTTAGACCTATTTCTATACCATCAGTGTTTGCTAAAGTTATCAAGAAGGTTGTATATACAAGGTTACTGGAGCATTTAAATTCACATAATTTGCTGTCAAATGTACAGTTTGGCTTTAGAAAAGGTTTAACAACTGAAAATGCTATATTCTCTTTTCTCTGTGAGGTTTTGGACAGATTAAATAAAAGGTTGCGAACGCTAGGTGTTTTCTTTGATTTAACGAAGGCTTTTGACTGTGTTCACCACAAAATATTACTGCAGAAGTTGGACCATTATGGAGTAAGGGGAGCAGCTTACAATTGGTTCGCCCCTTACTTTAAGAACAGAAAGCAGAACGTAATTCTCTCCAATATTTAGAGTGGTAGTAATGTTCACTCCCAATGGGGCACAGTTAAGTGGGGCAATCCCCAAGGGTCAGTGCTGGGGCCACTGCTGTTTCTTATTTACATAAATAATATGCCTTCTAGCATTGCAGGTGATTCAAAAATATTTCTGTTTGCTGATGACACCAGCTTGGTAGTGAAGGATCTTGTGTGTAACATTGAAACAGTATCAAATAATGTAGTTCATGAAATAAGTTCGAGGATGGTGGAAAATAATTTGACGCTAAAACACAGTAAGACTCAGTTTTTACAGTTTACAACTGAACAAGAACCGATATTTTGATCAGACAGAATGGGCATATTATAAGCGAGACAGAACAGTTCAAGTTCCTAGGCGTTCGGATAGATAGTAAGCTGTTGTGGAAAGCCCATGTTCAGGATCTTGTTCAGAAACTAAATGCTGCTTTATTTACCATTAGAACAGTATCTGAAATAAGTGACACTTCAACACGAAAAGTAGTCTACTTTGCATATTTTCACACACTTATGTCGTATAGTATTATGGTTTGGGGTAATTCTTCTGATTCAAAAAGGGTATTTTTGGCTCAAAAATGGACTGTTTGAGCTATATGTGGTGTAAGTTCGAGAACCTCTTGTCGACCCCTATTCAATAGTCTGGGAAGTCTGACATTGCCCTCACAGTATACATTTTCTTTAATGTAGTTTGTTGTTTGCAATATTAGCCTATTCCCAAGAGTTAGCAGCTTTCACTCAGTTAATACTAGGCAGAAATCCAATCTGAATGTGGAATGCACTTCCTTGACTCTTGCGCAGAAAGGGGTGCAGTATTCTGCTGCAGCCATTTTCAATAAGCTACCACAAGAACTCAAAAGTCTTAGCAGTAGCCCAAACACTTAAGTCTAAACTGAAGAGTTTTCTCATGCCTCACTCCTATTCTGTCAAGGAGCTCCTGGAAGAGCGGAAAAATTAAGCAAAGTCCAGTGTTACATAGTTGATTTTCTTTATTTAAATTTACGAGTTGTCACCTGAATGTTTTTTTTATATTTCATTTTATCTGTTTCTAATATTGGGTAATAATTTCCTGTATTGACTCATTCCATGACCATGGAGACTTCTCCTTAATTTGGTCCCACAGAACTATAAATAAATAAATAAATAAGGCAACAGAGTTTTCTGCCAACCCCTCAATGGGCCAGTTAGGTTAAGTGACTCTCCCTTAAAAGGAGTAGTAAAAGGCCCACCTCCCCCCCCCCCCCCCCCCCCAACCAAAAAAATCAAGAGTAAAATTTAAAACTAAGTCACAACACAAATAATCAATTTTTTGACAATACAATATAATTGGATAGATAATAAATCTACTCACCAAGTGGCAGTATGAAAACAGACATACGAAAAAGGTCTTACTAATGCAAGTTTCAGAGCCAGTGGCTCTTTCTGGCAGAACAGTTGAAGGGAAGGAAGAGGAGTCAGGCAAAGGAACTGGATACCTTTAGGAAAATGGGTAGTGTTCGGAAAAGTCACCCAGAACCCGGGTGAGGGAGATTTACCATACGGGATGAGACAGAGTGAGTTTTTCCTTATGTCCAGTAAGTCTCGTCTGACCTGGGGTTCTGGGTGACTTCTCAACTCTACCCCTTTACCTAAAGCTCTCCAGTTCCTTTCCCTTCACCACTCTTCCTTCCCCTTCAGCCCTTTTTCCAGAAGAAGGAAACAGTGGTGCCAAAAGCTTACATACATACAACCTTTTTTTTTTATATGCGTGTGTTCTCCTGTCATCACTTGGTAAATAGATTTTTTTATCTATCCAATTACATTGTAAAACTAAGTCAGCCACTGAGGCATCGTCCCCTAACACAAGGGGTAACAAGTCAGGGAGATTAAGAGTCTGCCACAGGGTGGCTAGGTTGAGGCAGTCCAGTAAAATATGGACTAACAAACGTGAACCACAATAACAGTGGGTAGGTCCTCGCAATGGAGGTGTGACCATGAGTCAGTCAAGTATGGCCAATGTGGAGCTGGCAAAGGATGGTGGAGTCCTAGCGAGAGGCCTGCACGGAGGGCTGCCACTGATTTGTTGATTTGTAGTCTCCTTTATCACCTGCAGTTATTCTGGTAAAGTCAAGAGTAAGTCATTCTAGATTCCAGATCCCTAAAACTTGATGGTGTAATACCGATTGGAGAACTGTTTCCAGAATACCAATCTCAAGATTGCTGGTGGCCAGTTTGGTGAGGCTATCAGCAAGTTCATTCTGCAGGAACCCCATGTGGCCCAGGATCCAGACAAAAGTCAATGTGCATCCACATTGTTCAAGGGCATGCAGGGAATTCTTTAAAGCCAAGGCCAAGCAATGGCAAAGGTAACACAGGCCAAGAGATTGCAAACTGCTCAAGGAGTCACTGCAGATGAGAAAGGACTCGCCAGTGTAGGAACAGGTATGCTCAACAGCATGAAAGATGGCTATGAACACGGCACTGAAAACACCATAGCCATCCGGCAAGGAGTTCAGTTCCACTGTAGGATCGACTGACATCTTAAACCAGCTGCAACTTCAGGTGAGGTGCGGCTTTTCAGGGTGTTTCAGCACTTTATAGTGAGTGATGGGAGCAGCAGGTAGTAGCTCAGTTTGACAGTTTCAGATGTCACTGTTTTCAAGTGAAGGCAAAATTGATGTCAGCTATAATTAAGTGACGCAATGTTTTTATTTTGTGCTGTATTATCAAAAACATAATGTAAAAAGTTTTTGTTTTCAACTTTTTCAAATCATGTCAAACATTGTATGAAGGCATGGTTTAACAACCCTGAACGAAGTGACTATAATAGGTATGTACATGCATGGGAGTTATGGATTTGAGAAACTACTGAATTGGAGCTCATATTTTATACTAAAAACTAAATCTAAACAGTTCTCAGAAGATTTACAGGAAGTGCTTGAACAGCTGTCGCAAGAGGGATAAGAGTGAAGTAACGTGTGATTCACATAATGGGACTCAATCGCTTGCAGAGGCTGAGTCACCTGAATCGAGAGGTATAAATAATTGTCATGTACACACGATCACAGGAAGAAAGGAGGATATATTTTCCCTCTGCTAACAAATTCAACTATGTATATTCTGAGACCAGTCAAATATATGGCTCCCATTATGCGAGTCATTTATTGGCAAGTATTGTCTCCCAGTTTCCCTTTTGAGTTGACAAATCTTAATCACATGAGAAGAACAGGGGGGCTTGGGAGTTCACTTCAGCATATCCCAAAGTGTGCCACAGTCATCTGATTTAACTGGTCACTTGCAGCCTTCTCATTTTGACTCATACTAAAACTTCACTGTTATTTCTCTACAGGTTTCCGTTACTTTGTGAAGCCTATTTACATAGCAGTATATTGTTTTACATTTGTTTTATTTCTTCCACATGTCTTATTTCACATTCTGAAGCACTGATAATTACTGTAGGTTTGCTTACTGCTGGGGCTGGTTTGGGCTCAGCAATAGGCTCATTTACAACATTTTTAATCATGCATTTTAACAAACACCTGTTTATGTTGGATCCATAGTTTGCCTCTGACCTATTTTTTTGTTCAGGGTTTTGTTTAGTGCTGCTCTAAAATGTGTTAAGAATTCTTCTCTTCTTTGCCTCAGCATTTGATACGTCACCATCACATTCTTGATTTTATCAGCTTCCAAGCCAGAAGACATTCCTGCTTCGAACTATTTAATTGAGCAGTTTACACAGCAGCCAGGGACAGTTCTTTTCATTCCTTTAGTATGAGCCTTTATTCTGCACTTCCCACTTGTCTGACCGTTATACCGCTGAGTGGTATGCCTGAACTGCTCACACTTAAAAATAAAAGAAATCTAACCGCCAAGCAGTGGCAGGCGAACACACATATACGGGTGTAGAAATCTGCAAGCTTTAGAAGCCAATGGCTCCTCCTGGAAGGAGGGATGAAGAAGAAAGAAAAGAGGTGATGGAAAAGGACTGGTGAGGTGTAGGAAATGGGGAGAGTTCAGAATAGTCACCCAGAACACAGAGTCAGGGGAGACTTACCAGACAGAATGAGAAGGAAAGACTGATTATTGGGGACTGCACCAGAAGATTTGAAAATTTGCATGTTTGAAGATGGAAGATAGAGTAATATGTAAGGCAGATTACTGCTAGAATGTCATGCGCGAGTTTATAAGCTCAGAAAGCTAAGAGCATTGTATGTGGTGGAGGTGAACAGGGAAAAACAGACAGGTCAGAAGAGATATAGAGAAGTAAAAGGGAGTGAAGAAATTAACACCAATTAAACACAGGTGGTTGGTAATAACCAAGGACATGTTGTAATGCCATTCCCACAAGTTATGGAAAACTTGTCTGGGGCAAAAATCCAGATGGTAAGTGTGTTGAAAAAGGCACTGAGGTCAACTGTATGCACCCACTGCTTATGTCCACTCACCCTAACTGATAACTTTGTGGTAGTCATGACAATGTAGAAAGCTAAACAGAATTTACATAACAGCTGGTACAAGTGTTTGCTTTTTTTAAAACACTTCATGACATGCTGGAAACAGCCTGCTAGGTGTGTTGACCATTTTGTTATTGACTACTTTGGGGAATCATTCCCCTCATTCTCAGCCCAAACTGGCTTCTTGGGAATTAATGGTCATACTGTTCCCAAAAGCAACTACAAATACATAGGGGTAAATGCAGACAGGAGCCTACATATCCGAACAAGCCTAATAAAATTTCTGTGCGACAGACATCCTGTCAGTTAGCCTCTAATAATTGTTTCGTCTCAGCTGGCATACACTCCAGCAGCACATAGAACACTACACTCCAACATCGAAATTTTTATTTATTTATTTATTATATAAGCATACTGGTGATGTGGGTGGACAAATCAAGATACCCAGTCAATGTGACAACTTGCCATTACTGCGGAGCACTGATTGCTAGCACATGTCTAGAGTCTATGATTACAGAAGACTGATGGCATCCACCAGTCCCAGCCCATGGAACTCAAATTCCTCAAAACCCACGAAACATATGGCATGACCAGGAGCTTCCTGAATGCCAATGATGTGGCAGGTGTTACCCTAGTAAAGCAGCAGATGTGTAATTATTATTTAGTTACTATTATCTCATGTCTGCTACAGCAGAAAGTCATAATTGTGTAATAAAACTTCTTAGCAACGAACTGTATGACAAAGCATTAGTTTTGATTTTGCAAACATAGGCCTGTTAGCCTCACAAATAAAACAATTGAGCTCACGATATTAGAAACTGATGAGCTGAATATGAGGTCAATAAAAAAGCCACACGACTAACACTCTAGTCTTCCGTCTCTCAACACTGCAGATGTGCATTTGTTCACAGCAAGTTAACATTCCATGTGCTTACACCTCCCGGGTTCACAAACTTGTGTAACACTCATTTGTACTGAACTATGTAACAACTGTTCCCTATGAGAGATGGAAAAATTATTAAGACCAGTTTCTAGCATTTGTGAGCAATTGTTTTGTTTCTGACTTTAACTAACAAGAAGAGAAAAATTTTGCTAAGGATTACTGCACACAAAAACTTCTGTCAAGTGCCCAGGTTTTCAGATTGTTTAAGACTATTTTTGAATGCTAACCTCTACTGAACATTAACCTCTTGGTTGAAAACTAACAAAAACTGATCAAAATGTCAACAGAGGCAGCTCTACAATACTTCATACAGCAGTTAACAATAAGAACAAAATTCAAACAGCTGCATTTGACTTCAATTATCAAATTTTGGTAAATGGACTCAGATGACAAAAATCAGAAAAGCTGTTCTAAGCTTCTCTTGTTGAATATATTCAGCAAGTACAGACAAGGAAAAGTACACTACATTCAATGATAATTGCCAACTATATCCTCCAGCCAAGCCAGAAGGAAGTACAGTGTTTTTGAAGTTTTGGCCTCCTTCCTCTTATTTCACTCAGTTTGTGACCAAAATGCTTTGTTTAGGTGGAGCAGTTTCATGCAAACCTTATGTGATCACATCACATAATTTTATTCATGTTCCATGATGTTCTGATTTGTAGTTTGTCAGCTACAGAAAAGTAGTGTTAACTCTGTAAATATTGGTTAAAGTAGGTTTAATACATAACTTGTACATTTCTTTCATTAAATATATTCCTACAACAATTTGAATCTATTTTTCCCTTTACAGAGGAAAGCAAATATGAACAGAAAATGGAACAACTGATTTCTGGGTTCTAAATATTATGGGATCAACAGAAGCGTCCAATCCCACGCATCGGCTTTGACCCGTGACGTAAGGGCATTGTCGTGTGTGACATCATGACGGCGCGGAGTTTGGTTTGCGAGTGTGGCGTGTTTGTAGATGTCGTCATGTTTTAGTTTATTGTACTCTTTGGTGTTATGTTCAGGGTTTTCATTTGTGTGGTGTAATGGGCTCAGTCTGATTTTGCTTATTATCACGAATTGTTAGTGTCGGCTGTGTCTGTAGTGGAATTCGTCTCAGTGAGTTAACGATTTCGGGTGGAGGTTAATTTAGTGTTGTTTGCTGTACGTCGCCTGGTAATTTTAGTAAAATTAATCGGTTGTTGTTTTTGATCAGGAATGGATATGACAGATAAAATTAACACTGTGCAGGTCAAGGGAAGTGTTCGATCCCAATGTGTGGCTGTATATGTTGGTATTGGTATCGGGAGATGTTTCTGAACTAAATAGCCCAAGGGAAGTGTTTGATCCTAATTTATGCTGTTGAGCTATATAGGTCAAGGGAAGTGTCCGATTCCAGAGGATATTGTGTTTAGTGGTATTTGGGGAGTTTTGTGACGTCTGCTTTTTTGTCGTTTTGTGTGGTTTTGATGGGGTTGGTGTCTAAATTTGTTTATATTTAGATAGCCCCCACCCAAAACCATGCGCTTTTCCTGTTAGTGTCATTAGGCTTTTTATGGAAAGTGTGTGTTTTTCGATGTATTTTCATCCTCATAATGTGAACGTAACGACTTCATATGTGCCATATTAGAATCGTGGTTTGTGGCTGTTTCCGCCATATTTGTGATGTCATGGGTCAAAGCAGACGGGTGGGATCGGACGCTTCCGTATTTCCATATTATGCACCCAGAAGGGAGGCTGTTCTGTTAACAGTGCTGTTAAATTATAAGATGCCACCATAAGTACAGAAATTGCACCATATATAAAAGGTAAATTTTAAGAGTAAACAAAAATTATTTGGAGCATTAAAACACACACACACACACACACACACACACACACACACACACACACACAAATGATACCAATGAAAGTACTTTCTTGATTAACAATGACAAAGCTTGTAACTGTTGTTCATGAGAGATCCTTCTAAATACGTCAGTAATAAAGATTTTTACTCAGGCTGACAATGAAAGCATCAATATGAGTTATACCAGTACACAGGGCAACCACCAAAGAGGTTACAAAAATGTCACCAAAAGTTCTTTTCAACATAAAGAGAATTTACATTCTAGTATTACTACTACCTGATGGAGCTGTACACACTACACCATCTTTGCATTCAGTCTGTTACTCAAAAATAGAAATATTCAGCAGTTACCCATCTCAGCTGGGAAATCAGTTTGGGTCATGGAGAAATGTACGAACACACAAAGCAATATTGACTCTCATGACTGTTATAGATAGACTGAAGTCAGACACCAACATTTACAGCATTTGAAATTTAGAAGAAGCTATCTGGCATAGCAGAAGCATCCAATTTAACCCATCTGCTTTGATCCATGATGTAAACAATACAGCAGAAATTGGTAGTTCCAGCCTACACAATATGCCAACACTGACACGACTACATACACACACCAACAAATACTAACAAAAATAAAAATGACACAGTAACATCTCAAGCCAAAAATAAAATGAAACAACCATGGGAAATTGGGGATTTAAGGCAGGACAAGCTAAATACGCAACAATTAAAAACACCACACCAAACTAAAACAAATAACACAAAAAAGTTAAATCACAACATTCCAGTACACCAACAAAACCATAGGAATCGGACGTTTCCCTTGACCCATATAGCTCAATCACTACTATTAATGCCAAAAAACCAACACCTACTGCTCCGAAAAGTGGAACTGAAGCCCCAACAACTTAAAAACCCAAATATCCCATATTCACTACATCAATTAAAACAGAACCAACCTCCCATAAATATACAACAGACAAAATATCACAATTACTATGGAATAAAACCAAAACAAGAACTCAAAACTACATTAGCCTGAACACAGCCAAAATTCAGATGAGCCCAATGCCACACGTTAAGCTCAGCATGTCAACATCCACTACCAGACGGCACCATGAAAAACAACAACACACCTACAAGCACAACCAACTCAAACACTACCCTGTAATGACGCCACGCACCACACAAGTATTACGTCACACGTCAAAGCAGAAGGATGGAATCAGATGTTCCTGTTGAGTCAGCTTGTTACACCATTACCTGGAATATAATCCTTGAAATTCTGAAGACAGCAAGGGATAAAACATAGGGAGCAAACAGTTATGCACAACTTCTATAAAAGCCACACTGCAGCAACAAAGAGTCTAAGCACATGAAAGGCAAGCAGTGGTTGAAAATTGAGTGAAGAGAGGATTGTAGCCTATTCTTGTTATTCAATGTGACATTAAGAAAGCAATAAGAGGAAGCGTCAAGTAATTGGGAAAGAGAATCATTAAAGTTCAGGGAGAACAAATTAAAACATTAACTTCAAGCTGTCAAACAGCGAAGGACTTTAAACTTCAGTTGAAGAGGGCAGATTGTCTCTTGGAAAAGAGATTGAAAACTATCAACAAACATAAAACAAAGCTAATGGACTCCAACTGAACTAAACTGGGCAATGCTGAGCAAATTAAATTATTTGGAAATGAGAATGTATGAGGGATTGTCAAAGTCTTAATTATAACATCAAAAAAATAGTTAGTCTATGTAATTAACTCAGTGTTTCCAAGTACATGTTACAGCCCTGGTACACACTGAAACCAAGACACCACAGTACCATACCATCCTCCAGCTAATTTTGTAAAAAACAGTAACACATGCTGCTGCTTTGTACTACCAAATTTTAACTAGGCCTCTATTTCTGACATGCCACCCAATGATGACTTTCTCTTTCCTTGGATGAATAAAACATTACATGGCAGACATTTCTAGAATAATGACAAGGTGATTTGAAATGTGGAATGTTTCCTATACAGCTAAAATACAGACATCTACAATCAAGATTCATGACAAGTCATGCACTATTGGAAAAATTGGACCACTGAAGGACAAATATGTAGAGAATGTCTAACATCCCCAAATATCATGACTGCTTTTATTTATTTATTTATTTATTTTTATTTTTTTTTTTGCGGTTGGTGACTAAAACATCATGATTACCCCTCTAAGTAGACAAATTTCGAAGTCAAAGTAATATTTTTTGTGTATTTACAACCATTTTACTTAAAATGAAGCACAGTTAAATGCAAATGCTGACTAGACTTAATTATTGCACATACTTAAGCATTTTGAAGTAATTTAAGACAGTTGTCTCAGCTGGACTATTCAGTAAAGTTGTTCTTCCATATTCCTGCAGACTCTGCATGCTGACACCAACAGAACATGATTATAGGAAATGACTAAACCAACAGAAAAACTGTTGATCTACAAATTAAAAATTATAAAAAAATATATGTTAATGATTGTAGTCAGTTTGTAATCACAAAAGTCAAGCACTAGCCTCAATGTATTCTGAATAAGTTCTAGTTATTTGTAAAGTGCTAGAAGACTACATTGGCTTATTCTCTCCCTCTTAAAAAGATCTTTCTACCCAATACTTCCCCACATGTTTCTTGCAGAATAAACTCCCTGCTTCAAACAGCTCTGATCAGCAAACAGGTTACATTTGAGACTACACAAAAAGTACTCTAACCATTACAAGGTGCCCATAGAGATTCCTCAATCTTTTATAAAATTGGGTAATTTTCCATAGCAATTTTGGTCTAGGAAATTCAGTAAATTTACAAGTGATTAATTTCACAATCTCATTACAAAAATATTTCAGAATTGTTTAGAGAGTTACAAGGTAAATACCCCAACATCAAAATGCAACACATAACCCCAATTTTATAAGACTACCTTACAAACAAATTTTTGCATTGAAGAGCAATTACATCCATTTTATCTCACTGTACAACTATGACACACAGGTCAGAAAATATAAGTCTCACAATTAGGCAGACAGAGGACATGAAGATGTGCATGTGGCACAGTTCAATGTTTATAACCCTGGAGTTAGTTTTCCAGACATAGTTTGCGCAAGCATTACAGTATGTTCATGGTCCAGGAGTCAACAGTGGGTGTCCTAAGAGGTGCCATTATGAAGTGCAAAACATTGTTCTATATTGTACGTTACATACAAGAAATTGTGTGTAAAGAAAGGACATTTTGCAAAAGGTACCATCCAAATGCGGTAGTGTAATGTTTAAGAGACTGACCTAATAATGGATAATGGAGTTTAATCCGCCTGGGCATTCTGGTATAGGATGTCTAATTTTCCTAAATCATTTCATGCAAACGCCAGGATGAGTCATTCATAAGGTTATGTACTCAAAAAGAAGATAGCCTAGTCATATATATTGTATGTGTGAATGCGTTTTGCACTACTTGTTTTCATTGTGTAATAATTACAAATGTCATCATTAGGAGATGAACCCTGGTTGAATACATAAATCAAGGTCTATGAAACTGTACACAATACCGACTCTAAATTTGGTTTCACAATTTTAAGTCTCACATAGCTGCCAAGACTACATGACAAATTGCTGCTGCCCTAACCTAAAACATTTTACTCCATGGTTTGCTCCCAAGCAAATGATGACTCCCTGATAAAGCATACAATATAATTCTAATATACCGAAAAGTTACTACGTCCGCTGTAAATCACTCATCACATCCTGCTCACTACACAAGAAAATAGTATACAATTATTTCACACTTTAAATAATCAAATGCGATAATGTTGTTGGACTCCTGTGCCACAGAAACTGTTTCAAAAATTGAGGAAATATATCAGCTTTGTTCAAGGCAACCCACAAATATTATTACATAATTATCCCTAAACCCATGCTACCTGAACGTGGTGTGGGCGTCACTTTTTTTCCTAGGAAAAAAGAAACAGGATACACATATGTTCTCCATATGTTCCGAATGTTGGCTCCGAGGTCATAATGAATTTTATTCCATGATGCCTCTGTTGCTATACTTTCCGAAATGAACGGCAAAGTCTCTGAAAGTTTGACACATGCGGTGAAGTAAGCTTCTTGGCACACTTACAATTCAACCATCCATTCTTTCGTCAGCATTTCATCCCAGTTGTCTTCATTTAGCTCTCTTAACATGCTTTTCGCTGCTATGCCTGACAAATTTAATGAATATAAGAATATAACACATATCAGCACTCTCTTATACACGCCGGATGCCATCTTTCCTGAGTTCCTGACGTCGCCCTCAACCAACCCTCAACACACACCTCTTTCCACAGACCTGAAAGAAAAAGCTATGTACACATGTTTACTATAATCGCTGCTACGAACTTTAATAACAGCGTAGCCATATGCTCAATCTTTATCTTTCGAGGAACAGATAACTTACAATGGATTATTTACTTCCTTCTGCTACCCATAATATTGTTCAGCATTGTATTAATGATAAATATAGCTACAAATATAACTTATATGGGTAGGAGGAAAGTCTCGCAATGCTGGCAACAACTGATTTCAGTTTAAAAAATACAACTGTAGGAATAAAAAATAACTTTTATTTCGTAAAATTTGAAGAAATTCTAGCTCTAAATGGTAACAGTCCTGATTTTAGATATTTCGTCTGAACCGTTGCTAGAATTCTTCAGCTTTTAACCATTTTATGCATGATTTTTATCCATCAAATTACATCTTTGGTTAACTGTCAAGTATCAACACAGTAAGCAGATCCATAACAAACATTGTGTAGAAATGGCTCATTGGTTCCATAGAAATGTTTTTAAAGCGACAGCACCAGTTAATTTCGATCTAAAACTAATAGCCATGGACGGTGAAGCATTAAAAATTTGTAGGTAAGTATTGTCAGTGCTAAATCATTGCAGTGTATGAATCATTAGCTAACATCAACAGAAGGCTTCCATACAGTACTTTTTTATTACTCAAAGTGCACAATGTTATAATGCTCATATTAGTATTCAGCCTTAAAATGGTTTCCACGAATAAATGTAACGTATTTCAGTGCAACAACGTTATATCAAAAATTTCTGAAATTTACCTTACACTTAAAAGACAATTCTTAACCGACAATGGTGACGTCCGTGGAAGGTTCGGTGAACCATAAAGAATTGTATGCCATAATCTGTCCGACGCAACACACTATTCAAAAATATACGTATCTGCTTAACTTACTAATATCAAGGAAGTCTTACGTTAAAAATACTGTTTTTGTTTCTGTTTACAATGAAACAATAACATATCCTGATTTATTCTGTTACTGTGACCCTCATATACCCACCGTTTCTTATAAATGCTTGTGTTAATACCTAACTCTGTCAGATAGTCCTACAATCATTATACTATTTTTGCTTTGATTCTTTTCATTCCCACCCCCATCCACCTGATTTGACACTGTCACAAAAAACTCTTTTTTTTCATGTCTGACTGCTAATTTTAAATGTGGATCTCATCTAGTATGTCAGTTAGTGCAAACAATTTTCTTATTTGTGATTTGCACTGTATAGGATATGCACTTCTGTTCTGCCCTGCTGGATAAACAGATGCAGTCCAAAAACCATTGTGCATGGCTCTCGCGGTTTTAGATGCCATTCTTCTGAGATTTTACAAACAATGATATGAAAAGCTTTGTTTTCAGAAGGCTCAAAATCAAAGATGTACAAAGAATTTGTTGACTGCCAGAAGGTTGCCTACATTGAGGTGTGAAACACTATATGTACCCACCTTCTAAGAGGATTGACCATTTCGACTAAATGGCAACGCAAATCATGTTGCCGCACCACAATAAACAGGATACCACAGTGGCCTAACAGTTTTCATTATTACTAAAAATTAAAAAAATATTGTGATAAACGTTAATTTTTCTTCCTTTCTAAAACAGAAATGCTGTAAGTGCTCCTCCTTCTGCAGTCTTTCAACAAGTTTTCTGCTCATCAATTCCGGAAAAGGAATAGGATCCTATAGGAAGTCATCTTTAATAGGATCTCTGCTCAACATCTGCTCTCCCAAGATTTAACGTTCCATCGACATCGAAGTCTCTCCCAAGAGAACATCAAGCAGAAAAGCATTTCTGAAGCAGAAAAATTTCTTAACATTGAAAATAGATTTAAGTGTTATGTGTTAAAGTTTTGTGTTGTGAACAGTTTTATTTAATAAGTTGAATGACATCTAAATAGCTTTGTTTTACCAGACACAGACTGTTTTATGCTCTTTGCTGAGTGGAAGTGTTTATTATCATTTTAAGCATTAATGTGCTTCTTTTAATAAACCAGTGTTTTCAAACAATGATATGTGTGATAGTTAAACAAGTTATGGGGCCAAGCTCAATACTGAATAATTTAAAGTAAATTGTAGAAACACAAGTTGTAAGTTTTGTAGGCCCTACATAAATGAAGTGAAAATTTTGAATTAGTGTACATCGGAGTAGCTTTTAAAGTAATTTTATGGATTTCGTCTATGTATTCAACAAGAACGATAATCATTGATTTAGTGGAAGGGCTATCAAACAGGAATACATTGAAATACAAAGCAAATGTCTCGCTATGTGATATTCCTGGAACACTTGACGTTATTGAATATAGATTAGTTAAACGTGTAGAATGTGTGGAAGATGCTACTGCTCAAGTAAAAAGAGACATATAAGAACACATTAAATAATTATCTTAAAGCTGACAGCACTGCTTTAATTGTTTTGACTATGAGTAATGCAGAGGATAATTGCAAAATGAAATTAATATGGCATTGATGGCTGGGAGTCCCACATGGGAAAGTTTGGCTGGCAAGTTGCATGTCTTTTCAGTTGATGTTACATTGGACGACTTGTATGTCAATGATGATGAAATGATGATGAGGTCAACACAATACCCAGTCCCCAATCGTAGAAAATCTCTGACCCGGCAGGAATCGAACCCAGGCCCATTGCATGGCAGTTGGATGCACTAAGCACTCAGCTAAAGGGACAGGTAACAGACATTCGTAATTACAATTTTTTGGATTTGTGAAACATTCAAACGATGATGTAGCATCTCATATATCAAAGTCGAAAAATGTGTGGAATGATTGTACCAAGACGTAGGAAATAATTCAGAATTACCCTATTTATTTTTAATTTGTAAAAATGTACACACACTGTCAGATGAGTATTTTTAATCCAATCAAGTTGGATACTTATATCAAAAAGTGGTAGGACAGTTAATAAGTTGACAACTCAACCTTGTGCAAATGAGAAAGCTTTGTTGAATGAAAGATGGGATTCTACATCTCAAGAGACACTTATAAGTAACTTGTTCGAACATCTCTTTATACAACCATAGTGGGAAAAAATTGTTTGTTATTACTGTTGTTGTTGTTGTGTTCTTCAGTTCAGAGACTGGTTTGATGCAGCTCTCCATGATACTCTAGCTTGTGCAAGCTTCTTCATCTCCAACTACCTACTGCAACCTACATCCTTCTGAATCTGTTAAGTGTATTCGTCTCTTGGTCTCCCTCTATGGTTTCTAGCCTCCATGCTGCCCTCCAGTACTAACTCGGTGATCCCTTGATGCCTCAAAACATGTCCTATGAACTGATCCCTTATTCTAGTCAATTTGTGCCACAAATTCCTCTTCTCCCCAATTCTATTCAGTACTACCTCATTAGAAACATGATCTACCAATCTAATCTTCAGCTTTCTTCTGTAACATCACATTTTGAAATCTTCTATTCATTTCTGTTTATCGTCCATGTTTCACTTCCATATATGGTTCCGCTCCATACAAATACTTTCAGAAATGACTTCCTGGCACTTAAATCTATACTCAGTGTTAATAAACTTCTCTTCTTCAGAAACACTTTCCTTGCCATTGCTAGTCTACATTTTGTATCCTCTCTACTTCGACCATCATCAGTTATTTTGCTCCCCAAATAGCAAAACTCATCTTCTACTTTGTGTCTCCTTCCCTAATAAACAATAAACAGGTAAAGGAGACTGTACAAAAGGAGGGCATGATCCAGTGTTTCATAAAGCCACACACTCCACTGCAAAATTAATGAAGTGAAAGCTGTTTTAGGGTATGAAAGGTGGGGTGATAATTCTCAGACGCAGAGGTGCAAGCATAACACTCAGCAAGACAGTATACAGCTTGATTCATGGATGTCCAGGTATACTGGCTTAGATCTGATATCCATAGAGGCATCTGAACCTAGGAAGGGAGGTCCATTTTTCAATGGTGAAGATGTATCATTCCCAACACTCCTTATTCCACCATTTTATGAGTTGACAGACCTGAGCATGGAACTGTTTGAAGGCAATGAGATGCTTCAGGGATGGGTACCTCTTATGACACTGGAGGGCCTGCCTATAGTCTCTAATGGTATCTGCAATATCCAGTAACCACCAAGGCACTGTCTTCTGTCAGGGGCGACAGTATGAACAAGGGATTACTGATTCAGCTGCAGAAACAATGGTATTTCCAACAGTCTGTGTCACCTCATTGATATTGCAATGCAATGGAGATCCAACAATGGTAGCGGAGGTGAAAACATTCCAGTCAACCTTGGTAAGAGACCGTTTGGACAAGCATCCAAGTGAGTTACACCGTGGGAGGGACAGGAAAATCGGAAAGTAGTCACTATCACACAAATAATCATGAGCTCTCCAGTGGATAGGCAGTAGAAGGCCAGGAATGCATATGGAGAAATTAATGGCCATGTATGTGCCGTGTGCCACACTGAAATGAGAGGAGGCACTTGTATTGACAAGGCAAAGGATCAGTAATGTTCATTCCACCCCACAAAGGATTAAAATCACTCAGAAGTAGAAAAGGTGGGGGAAGTTGGGAAATAAGTGCACTAAAGACATGGTGTGACACTTCACCATCTGGAGGAAGGTGGATGTTGCAGATGGTATTTTCCTTTGTTGTCCTCACCCTGACAGCCACAGCTTTTTAAGGTGTTTGAATGGGCACAGATTCTCTACATGCTGAGGTAAGGTCATAAATATAGGCTCCACCTGGCATTCTGTTACAGCCATTACAATATTTGTTGTACCCCCGATAGACACGAAATAGGGGGTCCACAGTGTGGGAAACCAGGTTTCCTCAAGGGTAATGCAAAAAGCAGATTATTGCTTAATAGTTGTTAAACCCAGCCATGTGGGAGAAAAAACCACAACTCCATTGGAGTGTGACACTCTCTGTCGTCTGCAGTTTACGCCTCAGGGTCGTCTGCTGCCACTGGTTCAGTGCTGGCATCCAATACCATTGTGTCTGAGGCATTGGTGAGTTCTAGATCCTTGGGGGATGCTAGAACCTTCACCTCGTTCTCAGACATGGAACTGTTAGGGAGCGATAGCGTGAGGGACACTGGAGTCTCCCGTTTCTTAACAGACTTCTTCTTTGTCCATTTGCCCTCTTGTCACTCCTTAGGGATTGCTGGGAGAGCTTCGCTAAAGGAGTTTCAGGAAGAAATCAAGACTGCAAAGCCCTTCAACCAGCAGCTAGTGGCTCCTTCAGCCACTGGCTGATATCCACTTTACCAGGGGGGAGACTGTGGAAGGTAGAGTCCCAGGGGATACCTTCTGTGTGAGAGGAGCTGCAGGAGGCTTTTGCTTCTCCAGCTGGGGGGAGGGGCCCAATCTCCCATATGTTTGGGGTAGCAGTGCTTCCAAAGTAAAAGCTCTGGGAGCAACAGAAGGAGATGTGCCCCCAACCACTTGGAGGGGATGTAGTGCAAGGCACTGAGGGCCCATGGAAGAAGGCTTAGATGAGTAGCATACCATTGCCAATGAATTAGCCTCTAGGTAAGTCAGCCTGTACAGGGTCTTGTACTCCATGATTTTCCTCTCCTTTTGGAGTACCATGCAGTCCAGCAAGCAGGGGGAGTGGTGCTCTCTACAGTTGACACATTTGGGAGCATGGGCACATGGAGTGTTTGGATGTAATGGACATCCACAGTCTCGACGTGTGGTGCTGGAATTGCACCAGGAGAACATGTGCTTGAATTTTCAGTACTTAAAGCACTGCATAGAGGGAGAGATGTATGGTTTTATGTCACATCAGTATACATGACCTTGATTTTCTCAGGTAACATATCACCCTCAAAGGGCAAGATCAAGGCACCAGTAGCAACCCTATTATCCTTAGGCCCCTGTATAGACATGCCAGACAAATTGAACACCCTGTCATTCTATATTAACATGTAGCTCGTCATTGGACTGCTACAGGAGTAATGCCTGTGACTGGGTTGGGGATGCCATCTGAATCAGGACTGACCCTCTGCGGATTTTGGACAGTGTTGTCACTTCCCCAAAGTTATCCTCCGTGTGTTCAACAGAAAAGAGAGGCTTTGTAGCCAGAAAGAAGTCCCCATTGTTATGTTGCACACTAAATAACGAAGTGAATATGTCTCTTCTTTCTGTAGTGCTATGTTCCTACTGTGGTGTGGCTTGGGAAGAGCGTGATTTGGGGTCCTATTTCTCAGCACTGAATTCAGCTTTCCCTTTCATAGGGACTGCTGGGGCTATTTGATTCCCAGTGAAAGATGACTTGGTCCACTTCGTCGCAGGTCATCTGCCCTGGTGCCACCCACTCCAATCAGGGGCTCTCCCCATGGCCGCCACCTGGCCACAGCAAAGGCCACCTGCCACCTGGCATGGTGGCCATTGCTGGGAGTCCTGATGCCCCATGATTTCAGGCATGCACCAGTGAACTCTTACTTTTACCTAGCTGTAACATCGCTTGACAAACTGAAATACGTTTTTTAAGGAATGACATAAAATCTTACTGATAAACATTCACATTATGAAAAGGACAGATTGGTACTCGCTTAATAGAGATGATGTTGAGCCACAGACGGTACTAATGGAAAGACTGCAAAACATATGAGCTTTCTTCCAAAAGATTTTCTTGTAACACAGAAAACACTCACTTTCACACAAGCACAACCCACATACACACACCGAGCGAGGTGGCGCAGTGGTTAGCACACTGGACTCGCATTCGGGAGGACGACGGTTCAATCCCGTCTCCAGCCATCCTGATTTAGGTTTTCCCTGATTTCCCTAAATCGTTTCAGGCAAATGCCGGGATGGTTCCTTTGAAAGGGCACGGCCGATTTCCTTCTCAATCCTTCCCTAACCTGAGCTTGCGCTCCATTTCTAATGACCTCGTTGTCGACGGGACGTTGAACACTAACCACCACCACCACCACCACATACACATGACCACTGTCTCTGGCCTCCAAGGCCAGACTCGGTGGTCACGTGTGTATGAGTTGTGTTTGTATGAATGTGTGTATGTTTTCTACATTCAAAGAAGGCTTTTTGACAGAGAGCTCACATGTTTAGCAGTCTTTTTTGTTGTGCTTTTCTGCATCTGAACACCTCTATATGGTGAGTAGCAGTCTATCCTTTTCATAATACTGTCATTATCCCGTCCTGGATTTTCCATTGTTTGATAACTATTCATAATTTATGTGCATCGATTCACAGAGGGTTTCTACATTTTTACACTGATTATGGCTTTTCCTACCCTTTTTTATTTATTGGATGTCACTTATTTTGCTTAATTTATGTTTGGTCCCCTCATCCAGATTGACTTCAACATTTTTACTGAAGTGTGGTCCATGCTGGGATGGTTTCCCAAAGCTCAGCATGAGAGCCACTCTGTGTGGGGTGAGGGGGGGGGGGGCAGTTCAGTAGGGGGGGGGGGGAGTAGGTATCCATATGGTGGTAGCCTATAGACTTAACTAGAAACACACCATTGATGACAAGAGTCCCTTCACATGTCAGGGAATAGGTGTACACCCATTTGGGGGTACCAGGACTCCAGACAGTAGCCATCAGGCATGGTGGTCATTGCAGTGGGTGGGTGGTTTGCAAGGGGAAAGCCTCGTTTAGAGTAGGCGGCATTGTGGCAGATATCTTGAACAATGGAAAGACCAAAGTTATCAGCCACTGGCCGTTAGGTTCCAGCAATCTCTTCAGACAGACCTGAAAATGCTTCAGTGCACAGAAACTTTCTCTCCTTGAGCACACTCAGAGAGGAAGCAAAATATAATGAAATGCAGAAACTTACTTCTTTCAATTTTTGGTTTGTACCTGCACCTACAAAGCCAATGTTCTGTGTAGGTAATATAGAAAATGTTCTCTTAGAAATATTATCCTTCAGTAAATTACTAATTGATTCTGTCTTAATTAAAATGGTGAATCCCACCCAGTCCTACAAGAGCCTGAACATGATACAGGGATTAATATTTCACCTGGACTTAATGCTGCTTGAACAGATTGAGAATTATGCAAAAACGAGCAGAAGCGAGTGGTCCACATTATACTTCATGTACATTGAGGCCCACCAGACAGCAGTGTTGACATTGAAGCATTCATCCTTGCTTTTCAGTGGGATTCACTTCTCGAGAAAGTCAAAATCATTTTCTGTTGTGATGTAAAGCTGAATTTCCCATATCCCATCAGATTTTTAAATTCCAACACTAGGAACATTTTTCCTGTTGCATGAGCTTCCTGATGTGCAGGCTGGTCTATCACTTCATGAAAACACCCCATGTGTTCTGTCACCATTCTCTGTCAGTTGTAGAGATGATCACCCTCCCTGAGTCCTGAAGTGTGCTACCCTAATTAAGGAATGTAAGATCCAGAAACTTAAGGTCTCTGATATTTTGCTGGAAAAATATGATCATATACATCCTGTTCCACTGGTATTGAATTTCAGTTTTACTGTGATCAGGTCATTACAACTATCCTGAGTGTTAACTGTTCCTATACCATCAGTATCATTCTCCGGTGGTCATCAAAGTATATTAGACCATGAGGCAGACACACCCTTCCCTTTTTTTGTTCCTACAGCACCATCTTCAGAAACCTCAATTCTCTGCACCTGGTAAGAGAAGCAGCATCTGCCTCTGGTGTCTGCTTGTGATAGGATTTCCATTCAGGAACCTCCTCCCTGGAAATCTTTAGACCAGCAACCTACCATCAGCCAGTGTCTGCAGGAACCACAGAATAGTCTCTGGGGTGTCCACTCTTCTTCATTTCTTACCCTTACAGCAAATAAGCCCTTAGAAGAGTCTCATCACTCTTAAAGTACTTGAGGAGGAAAAGAAGAAATTGCAGGAGAAAGTTTTCTGATTAATTTGCTTCAAGAATCACACATCTACCTTCATTCTAAGTATTTAAAAATAAATAAATAAATAAAAAGGGCTGGTGGTGCTCTTTAAAGGTGTTTTCCTGATCTGTTTGACAGGTTGTTTTTGTTTGTTTGAACTTCCCTCTATCATCTTTAGTGATAGGGATAGGGATTTTGTGTTGTGTGGACCCAGTGCAGAGGTTGATACCTCTGGCAGAAAATAAGACAATCATACATCAAAGTTGTTGTGTAGTTTTCGAGAGCAGTATTCAGTGTGTTGTTCTGAAGTGCGTTGAGTAGGTAGACAGAGTGGGTGCATTCTTGTTGAAATATCATATTCTTAGCAAAAATGACGTGAGTGAGTAATAGAAAATTTAGAAAAGCGGAAAGACAAGGGGAAGAATCATCTTCAGAAGAACGTTTCTGCAAATGTCGAGGCTTGGTCAGAAGCAGGTAGTGTGGTTTCTTCTTCCCAATGCAGTCCATCCAAGAGGAAACTGAATACTGGCGAAGACAGCTATAGTAAAATGTCTTCATAAAAAAATCAAAATGATGTAAATGAAATATTTCACATAAGGGTACCGTCAGATATTTTTAAAAATTATGTTGTTGTTGCTGCTGCTGTTGTTGTGGTCTTCAGTCCTAAGACAGGTTTGATGCAGCTCTCCATGCTACTCTATCCTGCACAAGCTTCTTCATCTCCCAGTACCTACTGCAACCTACATCCTTCTGAATCTGTTTAGTGTATTCATCTCTTGGTCTCCCTCTACGATTTTTACCCTCCATGCTGCCCTCCAGTACTAAATCGGTGATCCATTGATGCCTCAGAACATGTCCTACCAACCGATCCCTTCTTCTAGTCAAGTTGTGCCACAAAATTCTCTTCTCCCCAATCCTATTCACTAATCCTCATTAGTTATATGATCTATCCATCTAATCTTCAGCATTCTTCTGTAGCACAACATTTCGAAAGCTTCTATTCTCTTCTTGTCCAAACTAGTTATCGTCCATGTTTCACTTCCATACATGGCTACACTCCATACAAATAGTTTCAGAAATGACTTCCTGACACTTAAATCTATACTCGATGTTAACAAATTTCTCTTCTTCAGAAACACTTTCCTTGCCATTGCCAGTCTACATTTTATATCTACTCTACTTTGACCATCATCAGTTATTTTGCTCCCCAAATAGCAAAACTCCTTTACTACTTTAAGTGTCTCATTTCCTAATCTAATTCCCTCAGCATCACCCGACTTAATTCGACTACATTCCATTATCCTCGTTTTGCTTTTGTTGATGTTTATCTTATATCCTCCTTTCAAGACACTATCCATTCCGTTCAACTGCTCTTCCAAGTCCTTTGCTGTCTCTGACAGAATTACAATGTCATCAGCGAACCTCAAAGTTTTTATTTCTTCTCCATGGATTTTAATATCTACTCTGAATTTTTCTTTTGTTTCCTTTACTGCTTGCTGAATATACAGATTGAATAATATCGGGGAGAGGCTACAACCCTGTCTTACTCCCTTCCCAACCACTGCTTCCCTTTCATGCCCCTCAACTCTTATAACTGCCATCTGGTTTCTGTACAAATTGTAAATAGCCTTTTGCTCCCTGTATTTTACCCCTGCCTCCTTCAGAATTTGAAAGAGACTATTCCAGTCAACACTGTCAAAAGTTTTCTCTAAGTCTACAAATGCTAGAAATGTAGGTTTGCCATTCCTTAATCTAGCTTCTAAGATAAGTCGTAGGAACAGTATTGTCTCACATGTTCCAACATTTCTACGGAATCCAAACTGATCTTCCCTGAGGTCGGCTTCTACTATTTTTTCCACTCGTCTGTAAAGAATTCGCGTTAGTATTTTGCAGCTGTGACTTATTAAACTGATAGTTCGGTAATTTTCAAATCTGTCAACATCTGCTTTCTTGGGATTTGAATTATTATATTCTTCTTGAAGTCTGAGGGTATTTCACCTGTCTCATACATCTTGCTCACCAGATGGTAGAGTTTTGTCAGGACTGGCTCTCCCAAGGATGTCAGTAGTTCCAATGAAATGTTGTCTACTCCGGGGGCCTTGTTTCGACTCAGGTCTTTCAGTGCTCTGTCAAACTCTTCACACAGTATCGTATCTCCCTTTTCATCTTCATCTACATCCTCTTCCATTTCCATAATATTGTCCTCAAGTACATTGCCCTTGTATAGACTGTCTACATACTCCTTCCACCTTTCTGCTTTCGCTTCTTTGCTTAGAACTGGGTTTCCATCTGAGCTCTTGATGTTCATACAAGTGGTTCTCTTTTCTCCAGAGGTCTCATTAATTTTCCTGTAGGCTGTACCTATCTTACCCCTAGTGAGATAAGCCTCAACGTCCTTAAATTTGTCCTCTAGCCATCACTGCTTAGCCATTTTGCACTTCCTGTCGATCTCATTTTTGAGACGTTTGTATTCCTTTTTGCCTGCTTCATTTACAATTATATAATCTATCTGATACCTTCTAGTATCTCCAGGATTCTTCCATGTATACAACCTTCTTTCATGATTCTTGAACCAAGTGTTAGCTATGATTAAGTTATGCTCTGTGCAAAATTCTACCAGGCGGCTTCCTCTTTCATTTCTTAGCCCCAATCCATATTCACTTACTATGTTTCCTTCTCTCCCTTTTCCTACTCTCGAATTCCAGTCACCCATGACTATTAAATTTTCGTCTCCCTTCACTACCTGAATAATTTCTTTTATCTCATCATACATTTCTTCTATTTCTTCATCATCTGCAGAGCTAGTTGGCATATAAACTTGTACTAGTGTAGTAGGTGTGGGCTTCGTGTCTATCTTGGCCACAATAATGCGTTCATTATGCTGTTTGTAGTAACTTACCCGCACTCCTATTTTTTTATTCATTATTAAACCTACTCCTGCATTACCCCTATTTGATTTTGTATTTATAACCCTGTATCCACATGACCAAAAGTCTTGGTTCTCCTGCCAGTGAACTTCACTTAATTCCTACTATATCTAACTTTAACCTATCCATTTCCCTTTTTAAATTTTCTAACCTACCTGCTCAATTAAGGGATCTGACATTCCACGCTCCGATCCGTAGAATGCCAGTTTTCTTTCTCCTGATAATGACGTAATCTTGAGTAGTAGATCTGAATGGGGGAATATGTTACCCAAGAGGACACCATCATCATTTAACCACACAGTAAAGCTGCATGCCCTCGGGAATAATTATGGCTGTAGTTTCCTCTTGCTTTCAGCCGTTCACAGTACCAGCACAGCAAGGTCGTTTTGGTTTAATGTTGCAAGGCCAGATCAGTCAGTCATCCAGACTGTTGCCCCTGCAACTACTGAAAAGGCTGGTGCCCCTCTTCAGGTACCACCCATTTGTCTGGCCTCTCAACAGATACCGATCCGTTGTGGTTGCACCTACAGTACGGCTATCTGTGTCGCTGAGGCACGCGAGCCTCCCCACCATCGGCAAGTGCCGGCCAACTGTAGAGAACCTTGCAGCTTTTCGTGTGGCGAGGGCAAAGTGTCGTCGGATTATACGAGAGAGCAAGAAGAGGTCGTGGCAGCAGTTCCTTAACACCATTAACCATTCTACACGAAGTGTCATTGCATGGGAGACCATCAGGAGGATTTCTGGGAGAGGTGGGAGTGCCCTATGGCTGCTATAATGTGGAATGGTACTCTCCACACGACCCCAAAAGATATTGCCCAGTCTATGGTGGCTCATTTTGCAGCTATTACTGCAACCGCCAGTCAGAATCCAGCTTTCCAGCCCCACAGAGTGGCTGCTGAGAGGAGCAGATTTGACTTCTGCTCACCCAATACAGAAGAGTACAACTGCCTGTTTTCCATGTGGGAACTGGATTCTGCATTGTGTGGGGCTCGTGATACATCCCCTGGTCAGGATAGAATCCACTATATCATGCTGCGCCACCTCACAGGGAGAAATAAAGAAATCCTCCTCCGACTTTTTAATCTAGTTTGGATGTCCAGTCACTTCCCCGACTCGTGGCGTGAAGCAGTTTTAATTCCTCTTTTAAAACCTGGGAAAGACCGCACGTGCCCGGGTAGTTACCGTAGTGTTGCCCTCACTAGCTGCGTGGGAAAGACCTTGGAGCGGATGGTCAACCGCCACCTTGTCTGGATGCTAGAATCCAGACAACTCCTTAGTCGCTTTCAGTGTGGGTTCAGGAGTTATCGCTCCACCTTTGATAACCTGGCCCTCCTGGAGGCTGCCATACAACAGGCTTTCCTGCGCCAGCATCACCTGTTGGGAATATTTTTTGACATTGAAAAGGCATACGACACTACTTGGAGGCATCTTATCATAAGGCAGCTCCACGAATGGGATTTTCGTGGATGTCTTCCCAATTTTATTCGGTCCTTCCTGCCGCCACGTTATTTTCGGTACCGAGTGGAGGTTAAAAACCTATCAGAAAGGTTTTGAACTTCAAGTCAAGCAACATGTTGGCCTTGCATGTGAAATAATGCTATCATGTGATATGTGTGATTACAAAGTATCATTTTTTAACTTTCACTCTGTGCATAGTGAGTCACAAAAGTTATTTGAACTTAATTTGAGACTGGTTTATGCCCTACACTCTATTGGAACACATGCAGCCACAGGACGACAAATCACGTGTGGTTTTAGGGACTTACCAAAGCCTCCCACAAAATTTAATATCTACCATAAAAGATTAGGGTCTGTAGTGGAAGATGTTACTCAAGAAACTATGTAGGAAGCAATTGAAGAAGCTGTTGGAGTCAGTGACAGCATCAATAAGAGAGACCTTACTGTAGACTTAGATGGCTGCTGACAAAAAAGAGGGCCTCACTCGCTCAGTGGTGTGGTAACAGCCACTTGTGGAGACACTGCAAAGGTAACTGATGTAATTTTATCAAAATATTACAAATGCCTTGCGGAATTAAAAACATTCTGAAAGCTGTCAAGCTAGTTATAGTGGAAGCAGTGGTGATATCGAAGTTGAAGGGGTAAAGAAAATTTTTGAAAGCTCTGTTTCATGGTAAAATGGTAGATATGTCAATTTATTACATGATGGTGACCATAAAAGTTTCAGAATAATTGAGGAATTGAAACCCTATGGTAATGACATCAAAGCAAGAAAGTTGGATCATACTGGTCACATTCAGAGGAGAAGGGGTTCAAGACTGAAAATGCTGATGGAAAGCCTATTGGAGGTAGGAACAGGCTGACAGATGAAGTCATAGACAGATTGCAGAGATATTATGGGCTTTGTACAAGACAGAATACCAAATGTGTAAGTGATATGAGAAAAGCAGTTTGGACATTGTTTTTTCATACGATGTCAACAGATGCAAAATTGAAGCACAGTTTATGCCCACCTGGTCCATCATCATGGTGTAAGTTCAATAAATTGAAAAATACAGGAGAAATCTATGACCACAGACACAATTTACCTGCAGGAATTATGGAAGAAATTAAGTCAATATTTAGAGCTTTATCAAATGGAACATTATTGGAAAAATGTCTACATGGAAAAACACAAGATTTCAATGAAAGTGTGAACAATGTAATTTGGAGTCATATTCCCAAAAGGGTTTTTATTGTAATTAGTTCTCTACATTTTGAAGTCTATGATGCAGTAGCTTTTTACAATAAAGGGAGTGTGATGAAATGTGAAGTTCTGAAGAGGCTAGGACTAAAACCAGGATGCTTCACAGTTCAATCCATGCTGCAGTAGACTCTGAAAAAATAAGAAATGCTGAAAGGGTAGGAAATATTTATGGGAACAAACTGTTACAGAAAAAAAAGTGTAAAAGGAAAATTGTTAGATGAGATTGAAGCCGCTGACAGTCTGTCCTATGTAGCTGGGATGTTCTAAACAGGTAACAGATTTAAATGCTTCATTTCTCAAATTTACATTTTGTAAATTATAAGTACTATTTGCTTTAAAACAGGGCTCAAACTTTCACAGGTTGTTGTAGTATGTTTTGTTTACTATTTTAAAATGTTTCTGCTGAATTTCATGTTACAGAAAAAAGTTATGAGATCTTATATGTGATATTTTTTGTTAAGATACTAGTATTCAGATAAAAAATATTAGTTTTCCATATTACAGCCCATTGCTCCCAAAACAATTTTAAATACCAAATAAATCCCGTTTACCAATCCTTAAAAATTTCATCATAATATCTGAAGTAGTTCCAAGAAAAATATACCTAAAACTTGTAGCTTTATCAAGGAAAACATACAGCCTTCTGGGCCCCCTTAAGATTATAATTCTTTGAAACTGCAATGGATGTTACCATCACCTGTCAGAACCACAACAACTAATGTTCTCTAGTTCTGCAATCTGTGTTGCTCTCTAAAAAATGCGTTTCACTGGTGATGGTCCTCCAATGCTTTGAGGTTACTATGCCTCCTGAGAGATCATTAGGGTCGATATGCGAGATCATTCACGCAGATGTCCTCAGTGAGTGAATCCCCCATCATTCCACATTGCAATAGCAGTGTGAATGACTTCCAACAATTACCATTTGCAACATTTATTGACTCAGAAGAAGGGCACTTATGTCTCTCCCACCCCACCCTTCTTTTTTCTTACCTGGGAATTTCAAAGCACACCACCCTCTATGCAGGAGTACCATATTGCGTGATAGGAACCATCCGGTTGAACAACTTATTTCTGTTCTTTATGTATGTCTCCTCACGTCAGTACCACACATTGCACCTTTTGACTATCGGTCTTACAGTCTCTTCTTGCAATCTTGTGGCATCAGTGCAGTGGTCACTATACTACAATCTTTGTATCAGTGACCCCATTCTGGTGATCCTCTACCTTGTCAGTGTCCAGCTGACCAGTTGTCACATTGGGCTCTCTGAAGGATCAGCTGGCCATTGTATACCTCTGCCTTCACCACTGCCCTCTCTCCATCAGAATACATCAGAGATATCTCTGATGGGATCACTTGTGCTGCTGGAACTGCCATCCCACATTTTGTGGGCTGCACCCACCAGCAGCTGGTACTATGGTGGGCCAAAGACTTTGCAACAGCTATTCAGGACCACCAAAGGACACTGCAGTTTCTCAAATGATATTCTTCACAGACTGCCCTCATCACTTTTAAGTGGCGTAGTGTTAAGCCTTGCTGCCTCATTAAACACCGCAAGAAGAAATGCTGGCAATACTATATCTTCATGGGAACATGTGCCTCTGCATGCCAGATGTGAGCTAAGCCCCTTATTCTGTTGGGTCACCAAAGATCAACAACTGCTCCGGGTGTCCTCTTTCATGGTGGTTCTTGCTGAGCACTTCATGATGCACTTTGTGAGAGCATCGACATTGTCATCTAAGGCAACTACCTTATTACAGAATTCGATGCAGGGCTCTGATTTGATTCATTATCAGATGATCCATCATTAGAATGTCTCTCAAATATTCTGTCTTGTCAGAGTCTTCAGTCATATTTGGATAGAGAGTATTTCTCCTTCGATTAGAGAGACAGTGTCATAGTCCTAAACCTTGAACTAGACGCAGACCACCAACCAGACCAACTAGTCTCACCAACATGCTCTGCAAATTGCTTGAAAGGATGGTAGCCTGACAATTATGCTAGATTCTCAAAGTAAGCCTTCTATTTCTCAAGGCTCCATGCCCTCAATGGGCTTGTGACCTCCATAGGATAGGGGATTGGCTCTTAACTGTTTGTCACTGATTTTTAAATTTGATATAGCTCCTAATCTGTAGCCTTGCCTAAAAACCATTTTTTCGATTGCTTTGAAATCTCTCCCATGAAAATACAAACTGTGCATCTGTTGTCATAGCACAGTTCTTCCTGATCCAGACTTCTACTTGGGTACCCTGTGCTTGGGTGGTGTTGTGCAGTTCTGAATATTAGGACTCATCTTTGATAAAACATTGACATGGGTGCCCCATATTCATCAACTAAAGACTAACTTTATGTGAAAGCCTAACATTCTCTGCTTTCGTACCCACCCTCTGGACCATAGTAATGTTGTTGGGCCCTGGTCTCATCTTGGCTAGATTATGGTTGCTAGGTTTGTAGTCAGCAGAGCCTTTGGCTCCTTCAAAGAGCTCACCACTCTTTGGTGAGTTTGTGCTTGGCTACCACGGGTCTCCAGCCTTTGCAGTACCTTTTCCCTTCTGTGCTGCATGTCTATGCTTCTGCTATTCTTCATCCCCTCCCTTGGGGAACATGACTGTGATATTTTTGGGAATGTGTTCTAAATTTTCAGTAACCTGACATGAGAACAGGCCCTCCATGTTTTTTGCCGCCCTCGTATCCTTCCTCCACTTTGGTGCTTGGGGTTCCTCTTTGTTTCTTCTTCTTCCTTGTTCACTCCTAAAGGCTGTCTCACACATCTTGCATGTAACAGGTGACTGGGTAACACGTAATTCTGAGCTCGTGATCGACAGGTAGGGTTCACATGTACCCCCTGGTACAGGCCAGGACCAGGGAGGGGTGATTGCCTGAGCTGTTACCTTCCTAAATTCCCAATTGATCCCTCTGTCAGGAGTTTGAGAAGTGTGACCTGAGGTGTGAACAGCCACCTAAGGCGGGTGAAAACCCCGCGGAGGGGGTAGTCCCCCAATTGAAAGGAGCATACCATAGGAGATTCAGGCAATCATGAGGGATTACCTCACAATGAGGCAAACATCTTCGTCTCAGTGTACATCTACTAAACATAAACAGAATGAGCCCAAAGACTCTCCCAGCTGCAGCTTGGTTTCTTGTGGTTACACATACTGAAGACGGTCAGTCCTTGCTACAGTTAATCTATTTATTATTCAGAAAGGTGTTGATGTGATTGCTGGCCCTGTGAAATCGTGCTCTTTTTAATGCAATATCAATTTGCTTTTGTAAACTAATTGTGATTCTCAAACAAAACAACTGCTTTTAGTTTCACTCCTCCACAGCTATCCTGTTCATGTTGAGGTACAACCAATACTGAGTTCTTCATGTGGTGTTATTTACACTAGGCTGCTCGATCGCCTGACTGAGGGAGAAATCCAAATTTACGTCTCTGACCAGGGTGTCACTGCAGTCCATCAGGTGATGAGAAAATATTGATGCATCCTTAGTGCTTATATGCACTCTTTTTCTCAGATTTGATAGAGTAGTGCTTCCATCAAAGATCAAAGCAGGTTTTCACAGTTTGCCCATACATTCCAAACCCGAAGTGCTGCTACCAGTGTCAATGTTACAAGTACACTCAAATGTCCTGTTGAAACCTTGCCAAATATGTTACTCGTGGTAGGGATGCTCACTGAATCAATTGCCGTGGTGACCATGCAGCCTCATGCCAAGAATGTCCCATGTATCTCAATGAGCATGCTGTCCAGGAGATCTGGGTGAAAGAAAAAGTGCTTTACCCTCTCGCTTGCAAGTTGTAGGCTAGTTGAAAGTGCTGTGTTTTACCATCTGCAATACTTTGCTCCACAAAGGAAACAGCCATGCAGACTTGTGACTTCAAATTCAGCACCACAGTTGTAAAATCGCCCAGTGTCATAATAGCATCGCTGTCTCCTTCTCCTCTAGCTGTGCAACAAGTCACTTGCTACACAACTGGCAGGCTGGAAAGAACAGAAGGAATGCTCGCACTAAGGATTTATATATCTCTGCAGCCAACAAACATCTGAGTCCTCATATGTCAACCACAAAAGGCTCTAAGGAATCAAAGGTGAAAGGTCTTCTCCTTCGCTGACTCAGGGATTCCCTTCAATGAAGTTACCACATGATATCCTCACCTGGCTGACTTCCATTTCACTGGCGTGCACCACTAAATGTTTTTCTGCCCTGGAATCCACAGACCAACCAAGGGAGAATGCTGACGCCTCTGTAGATCTCATGGAGCAGGATCCTCCAACCTCTGCACCCTGCAGCAGTGAGTCTTAGAAGGCTTACACTCAGCAACTGATGAGATGACAACCCTTCATTTTGTGCCTCCTCCCCTTTCCCCATCATGACTCTCCTCCAATGGAATGTTTTCAGCATTAGATCCAACAAGAAGGAACTACGGCTGTTCTTGAAATCACAGCGTCCACTTTTTCTGTCTCCAGGAAACAAAATTGTGTCCCCACAACCATTTTGACTTCTTGCATTTCTTTGTGCCCTGACCGTAGCACATGATGTCATTGTGGACCATATTACTATCTCAAACACCTTGGGCAGCTAGTTTGTGGAGATTTTGAGCTCCACCCACCATCACCCTGCCTTCCTGCATCAGAAACAAATGGAGGAGGCTTGGGAGATAGTCTTCTCCTCTCAGAATCGTAAATGCCACAATGTTGCCTTTATTATGCAGGAACTAGATCATGCTCTCACGTCCTCCCGATTTTCTGCCCTATGGCTGGATGATGTTCACATTCAGATATTGTAGCGCCATTCTCTTGTAGGCAATCACTTTCTCCTTCATACGTACAATCACAACTGGGTGGATGACACGTTACACAAATGCTGACGTGAAGCTACTGTCAGACCCGTACCTAAGCCTAGTAAGGACAAACACCTTCCTTTTAGCTACGGCCCCATTTCTCTCACCAGCTGTGTTTGCAATATGATGTAAAATATGATTCATCCCAGGTTGGTGTGGTGACTCGAGTCTCAGAGACTACTAACCACTGCACAAGCTGGATTATGAGTGTGCCATTCTGCAGTTGACCATCTTGTCAGTTTTCTGCAAAAATACCAGACTGTGGCTGTGTTTTTCAATTTGGAGAATGTCTTCAACACATGCTGGAGGACTGTTGTCCTCCGTACTCTCTACATGTGGAGTATCCGAGGCTGCCTGCCCCCATTTCCTTCCAGACTCTTAAAGAGACGAAGTTTTCAATGTACATATGGGTTTGGCCTTGTCAGACACATTTATCCAGGAAAGCAGGACGCCTCAGGGCTCTGTCCTGAGTGTCGTCCTCTTTGCTATAGCCGTTAATCCTTTTATGGCCTGTGTCCCGCTTGGTTTCTTCAGCTCCCTTTTTGTTAACACTTTTCCGATCTAGTGCAGTTCTCCACAGACTTGTCTCCTTGAGTAGCATCTTCAGTGATGTCTTGACCATCTCTACTCGTGGAACATTGACAATACTTTTCACTTTTCCATGTAAAAAAACCATTTGATGAATTACAGGTGACACAGTTGGTTTCTTTCACAGTCTTTACATCTGGGGCTCATGCTTGACAGGAAACTTTCTTTGTTCTCCCAACTATCTGACCTAGCTGCACACTGTACCCTGTCCCTCTGTGTCCTGCGTGTCCTTAGCAGTACTTTCCGGGGAGCATATCGTTCCACCCT
Organism: Schistocerca gregaria; assembly: GCF_023897955.1. NCBI lineage: Eukaryota > Metazoa > Arthropoda > Insecta > Orthoptera > Acrididae > Schistocerca > Schistocerca gregaria. The sequence goes on from NC_064921.1 coordinate 739,881,044, forward strand.
CCTCCATTTGTACCAGTCTCTTGTCTGTTTGAAGCTAGACTATGTGTGTTTTATTTATGTATCTGCACATCTGTCCATCTTATGCTGTCTAAATACAATCTGCCATTGTGGCACCCATTTGGCCAATGGTGCCTTTTACACTAGTCCGATTGAAAGTATGCATGCAGAAGCTGCCAAATTACCACTGTCATACTGACATGATGTTCTCCTCAGCAGATACACATGCCGTTTGTCTGCCATGCCTAGCCACCCATCCTATGCCTCCTTCTTCGATGACTCCTTTGACCGCCAATATGGAGCATGTCCCTCTTCACTGTTACATCATGGAGTTTGCTTTTGGCTATTGTTCTGGGAGCTTAGCTTCATACTACCTGCCATGTTCCTCATGAGTGTGAATCCTTCACCACCTTGGCTTTGTATGGTAGCCCGTGTTCACCTTGGACTTCATTCGCTTCCTAAGGACACTATTCCAGATTCTATCTATCGCTGTAAATTTCTCGACCTTCGCTTGGAACTTAGTGATAGTACTTTTGTGTACGTTGATGGCTCTCGGACTGACAGTGGTGGGTATGCACCGACCTTTTTCGGTATCGGCTTCCAGACCACTGCTCAGTATTTACAACAGAGCTCTTCACCCTGTGCAGTACATCCAGTGGCACAGGCTCTTCAATTGTGTCATCTGCTCCAATTCTCCTACTGCCCTTCAGAGCCTCTATGTGCTGTACACCGTCCATCTGTTAGTGCAATGGGTCCAAGAACTTTCACTTGCTCACTTTTCAGGGAGTCACTGTGATGATTATGTGGGTCCCTGATCACGTCAGTTTGACGGGAAATAAGACAGCTGATGCTGCTGTCTAGTTTGCAGTCCTCCTACCTCGGCCTGCTACTTCCATTCCTTGAGATGATCTCCACATTGCCATCTATCTGCAGGTGGTGTCACATTGGCATCACCACTAGTCCTTTCTTCATGAGAAGAAGCTGCAGGTTATTAAACATCTCCCAGCTGCTTGGCCAATCTCCTCTTGGCCTTCTCACCATGAGATCATGCTAGGTTATGTATTGGATGCTGTTGTTTCAGTCATTGCCATTTGTTAAGTGGTGATCCCCCACCTCTTTGGGCACATTGTCATCAATTTTAACAACTTGCCATTTCCTGGCTGAATGCCCTTTTTTTTAACCACTTACGTTCCAATGTATGTTTACAGTATGATTTATCGGCCATTTTAGCAAATGGTGTATGGGTTGTAGACTGTGTTTTATTTTTTGCTCATCATAGCAATATGGCAAAGGATATTTAATCTTTAGTACAGGACCTCTGTTGTCTCTACAGTGTATTTTGTGGATCTTTCTCAAAGACGAAGTTCTTCTTTTGCAGCTGTCATTCCTTCTGTCAGTTGAGTTTAACGAGTAGTCGGTCTAACTCCTCTTTCGTCTACAACAAAACGAAACTTAACCTTTGGCTTTGGCATTGTTGAACTCAGTACTTCATCGTGGAGTATGACCCTTAGCACCTTTTGAACTAGCCCCATAGGCAGTCTTCTCTACAAAGTAGTGATCCTGCCTTTTCAGTTCCAATAGTTCCAACTCCTGCTCACCATAAAACAATTTCCTAAACTACATCTATATCTACATACATGCTCTGAAAGCAACCATATTGTGTATGACAGAGGATACCATGTACCACTAGTCATTTCTTTTCCTCTTTCAATCACAAAAGGAATGAGTGTAAAAAAAGACTGTTTATAAGCCTCCACATGAGCGGTAATTTCTCTTACCTTATTTCCACAGTCCCTACATAAAATGTATGTTGGCATCAGTAGCATTGTTCTACAGGCAACTGCAAATTACTATTCTTAAAGTTTCTCAATAGTGTTTCACGAAAAGAATGTTGGGTTTGCATCAGTGATTCCCATTTGAGTTCATGAAGCATTTCCGTTGCACATGGAAGTTGATCAGAGTTATTGATAACAGATCTAGCTGCACATTTCTGAATTGGATTGATGTCTCCCTTTAATATGACGTGGGATTCCCAGACACGCAAGCAGTACTCACAAATGGGTCACATAAGTGTTCTATATGCGGACTCCTTTGTAGGTAAGCTACTGTCTCCTGAAGCTCTCCCAGTAAACTGCAGCTTACCATTCGACTTACCTACTACTGCCCACACGTGCTCATTACATTTCATGCCACGTTGCAACGCAATGCCTAGATATTGCTATGCTGCATTTTAAAACTTTTGGCTCTAAAGTGGTACTTCAAGTATTTTTCATTGTAATTTCAAATCTGATTCTGGTTTTCATGTGTCACATGAGACTGTTGCACAAATCACAACTGAAGTTGTAGCTTAAATCAGTTTTGTGTGTGTGTGTGTGTGTGTGTGTGTGTGTTCCTAACAGAGATTTTCTTTTTTTAATGGCATTGAAAATAAATCAACTGCAGTAACTCCCTGCCACCCTGATTGTTTCTCTTACCTTAATTTACTGTTGTCAGTCCTACTGACATTCACCGGCCGATGTGGCCGAGTGGTTCTAGGCGCTTCAGTCTGGAGCCGCACGATCGCTACGGTCGCAGGTTTGAATCCTGCCTTGGGCATGGATGTGTGTGATGTCCTTAGGTTAGTTAGGTTTAAGTAGTTCTAAGTTCTAGGGGACTGATGACCTCAGATGTTAAGTCCCATAGTGCTCAGAGCCATTTTTTGAACCTACTGACATTCATTATGTTTTTAGGCTTTTCAGTTTAACAGTTACTGATCTTCACGACCGAGATAGAAGAAATTATGTATTCAGTTTTACCTCTCCTACATACTATTGTAAATGACCAAATTTCTAGTTGACATTACTGGCTCCATATGGACTAATCCATGAACAAGTGACTGATGACCCTACCATTTATTCCCTTACCCTCCAACCAATCACTTAATCACAAGGTAACTAATCAAGGCAGTAGAATTGTTGCATGAACTATTCTTGAGCACTTGTTCTTTAAATTTGCCCCACAGAGTTTTTCAATAACAATCTCATCTCAACTCCAACAATTTCCATTTAAGTTTTCTGAGTTTTTTGTTACATATTCGCATGATCTGTATTCATCTGTTACGAAACTAGTGCCAGTCTGTTAATTCCTTGATGTCTGTTATCAGACGTACTTTTAAAGGCTCTTTGATATTATAATGGAATTACATTGCCCAGTAAGCAGGAGATCCAGATTCGAGGCCCAGCCGTGGCACAAATTTTAATTCCTTATTTCATCTCCTATGCTTATCTATAATATTCATTTGTCATTGGCAGTTTTAATATGATTTAAGTTCTTCATATCCTTGAAAGATCCTTTTTTCAACAAAAGACCTTTTTTTGCTTTTTAACGACTGTTTCAATTGTAATCTATCCATGTGGAGGGTAATTTTTTAGCTGCTGATCTGTAAATGTATGCTAACTGCACCAAACACATTGGTTCTGTTAGTTGCTGGAATGTCTTAAGATGTTACTATCTCTATGGGGTTATCTAAGTAGTTATTGAGATAAAGATTGGTGCAATATCTTTCTAAGGTTATCATCAATGCAGCACACTGATAACTCTTCCACTTAATAGCCAGCAATTTGGAATCACATTCCAGTACAATAGAATGATCAAGAAAACTGTTTACAATACTTTCAAAGCTGTGTTGGAAGTGAGATGCTGCTTAGCACAAGTGGCTAGTAAAAAAATTTCTCTAAAATTTTTCAGTCTGGCTATGATAATTGGCATTGAATGTGTACTGACCTTGTCAGGTTCAGTTGGGCCTGTAGTATAGATAAGTGCAGTACATCCAAAGAGATCCAACTGCTATGGGCATTCCATATGCATCCTGCCACTTGACTAAATGCTCATGCACATAGAGCAGAATGAAGTTATCAAGTTTGGCATTTCAATTCTACAGGATACCCAGTCAAGTTTGTGTCACAGCTTCTCCGGATGTGGTAACCATGCAAATCCAAATACAACTCTAGCCTATCTTTGATTCATCAGTGCTTCCAGTAATTATTGCTCAAAGCTGAAGATAACCCAAGAACATAGACCCAAAATCTTTAAGTTTCTTTTTCTGTCTTAGTGCTGTTCCCTGAAAATCTCTCCCTTAACAGTGAAGTTTCCAATATATGCCAGAATCCTTTCATATACATTCGCACAGATTCTGCTGAAATAGTAGTAACAACTGCCACAATTAATCTACCAGTTTCCAGGATTGCCCGATATCACTTTAGAAAAAAACACAGCTTACCAGATGACCTATCGTCACAAATAATTTCTGCTTTGAGCAGCCAGAAGCAACCAGAACTTGTCTCTCACTGAGACATGTGAAATCTTGAAGTGGGGCACTGAAGGACTCTCAGAAGTAGGAACTCTATATAGAACCTCTCATTTTTAATGGCCCAGCTGATATGCAGTTTCTCCATAGCAACAGCATGTGATGACACCATTGCCACCAAGTTACACAAAGAGCGTACACAGTGTAAAAGCAAGAAAATAAAATGAACAGCAACTTCCCATCATATACTGAGTAAAATAGCAGTGACTAGACAAGTGGCGTGTAGGAGCTGTATCTTGGCCAGTCAATTCAGCAAGTTCCTTAAAATGTAATTACAGGAGATCACTTGTTTAGTATTCCTAATTGCAATTTAAGAAAGGAAGAAGCCACAGTGATGTAAAGAAATTATAAAATTGCATGTTAAAATGTATCTCGTGGCCCAAAACTTAATGCTTTGACTGTAATGATAAGATAATTCCAGTTTCACATTTCCAGTGCCACACAATAAAGATAATGCTGCTTAATAAGAATCCACATTGTAGGACCAACAATAATTAAATAAAGAAAGATGGAGATAAAAAAATTCCCCAATTAGTGTTCACAGCCTTTCTTCCATCGCTCCTCTCTATTTAAATTCAACATGTAATTATCTGTACCTGCATTTGGGGTTGAGTATTTCCTTTCTGTCTGGGTCACACACACACACACACACACACGGAAAGAGAGAGAGAGAGAGCGAGAGTCGTGTGTATGAGAGATTTACGAAGCTATTCCTGGTGGCGCCCTCTGGAGGCTGCTGACCTAATCTGTGTTGGATATCATCTGGCATCAGTACTAAATAAACAGGTCAGAGTTTGTGGCAAGGTTTATATCCTGGCTATCTGAGCTTGTGGAAAGAGACCATACTGATTTTCAAACCAGGGGAAGATATTAACTCCATGATCAGTTATAATATTTTCCATGATTTCGTGGATGTAGACCTCCCAGTATCCCCCCATGTGATGGGATTCTTTAGCAAACTATAAATTTGCATCTTTTCTTGAATCACTGGACTTAATCATTCAAATCCAGTGTGTATTTGAGGAGTGCCATAGATCTCTTGTGAAACTCACCCAGCTGTAGTCAGACATTGAAAAGTCTTGAAAGGTGTTTTTTTTTTGTTTTTTTTTTTGTTTTTGTTTTTTTTTTTTTTCCCTCCTCATGTGATAAAGGCATTTGGCATGACTTGTAGGAACATTGGCCTGAGGCAGTGTAATGGCTGGGACCTCTGTATCCATCTGCCATTCTTTCTGCAGTTGTATATCACAGCATGTTGTTACTTGTATGAAGTTGATATAATACTTCACTTACATTCGCCTAAGAGAATAACGCCCAACAGGGCAGCATGCGAAGCATCGCTCTGTTTTCTGTTACTGTAAACCAAATCTGTACTACTATATAAAAATGAGTCACTGTTTAACATTGTTACCAAAAATTTCTAAAATTTCTTGATCGATATACTTCAAATTTTTACGCAGTACTGTGCAAATGGTCAGGCAAAACGTTAGTAACAAAAGCTCTCAAAATGTTCTTGATCAATTTTTTCAAATCTTCGCAAGATGATCTAATAAGCATTTGGTTGGGCGCAGGCTGGATATATGTAACAGACTGCGAAATATTGTTTGCTAAATATCTTGAAAAGTTCTTGACGGGTTAACTTCAAACATTTACACAATGCTCTAATAAATGTTCAGATGGACACAAGCTAAATATTTGTTTAAATATGCATGGTATCCAAATATTTGTATGTACTACTATACAAAGACAAGTTTTTGTTTAAGGTTGTTAGCAAAAATATCAGCAAAAATCTCAAAATGTTCTTCAATGATTTACTTCGAGCTTGACATATTTACTTCAGAACCTTACACAATACTATAAGACATGTTCGGGCAGTCATAGGCTACATATTTTTTTAAACTACATATGGTATATAAATATGTGTAATATATAAAGAGAAAACATTGTTATCAAAATCTCAAAAAGTTCTTTACTGATTTACTGCAAATTTTTACACAGTACTCTAATAAACATTGAGATGAAAATTAGCTAAATTTTTTAAAGTAACCTTGCACAGGTTTCTGTTAAAACTGACTCTGAGAAAGAAAATGCATGCCGTGCTGTGAAAATGTGTGGGTCCATATCCTTTTCTGCAGTCAGCCTTAACTACAATATCATAACATTTCCAACATTGGATAAATTGTTTCTCTCACACATATTATTGCTCCTTATATATAATTTTACACAAAAAGGTATAGAGAACAATGTGCTGTTTTGTTTTCTTCCTTGTAGTTGGCCGTAATGGAAAATGGGAAAGTTGCATTTATGGCTAACTTTGTAATCCTAACAATTCACAGCTTAAAATTATAACTATTGGAAACAGTCTCATGGAAGCTACCATCCTCACAGATCCAGTAGATGGAGAGGCCTCTCTCTCATATGTTGTATACCAATGATCCCAACTGATTTAGCCATTCATTTTAAACGGCTTCAATCCCCAGCCGAGGTTTCATTTGCAATAACAATAAGCAATTATGAAGGTCAGAGAGAGGGAAGGAGAGGAGACAGACAGAGAGGGAATGCACCCCCCCTCCCCCCTCCCAAAATGAGAGTGTACCACTTCACCTTGCAGGGACCTTCTAACTGACCAGCTTTTCACAGACCATGATCTGTGCCTACTCAATGATGGGTCTCTTACCCAATTTAGGGCTGCCCATGGCACCTTCTCAGCTGTCAATCTAAAAACAATCTCTTCCCCAAATCTAGTGGTTTTGCTACATTGGTCACAACACGGCAAGTTTTGTGACAGTGTCCACTTTCTGGTGATCATGCCATTTCCTTGCCACCGCCAGACAGACTAACTACCACGTTGAGCACTTCACAGAGCCAACTGGCTTTTGTATGCCTCTACTTTTACATTCACCACCTCTCTGTTGGATTTTATTGATGAGATTGTACAAGGCGTCTTGGACACAATCATCCCTGCCATTGGAACTACTGCTATTCCCCTTTCTACAGATCCCCTGCACTGCCAGCCAGTGCCATGATGGGCCAAAGACATTACCTAGCTATTCAGGATTCCAGACGAGCTCTGCACTGATTCAGACATCATCATTCACAAACCAATGTTGTCACTTTGAAGCAACTTCGTGGTAAGTCTGACTATTTAATCAGACACAATAAGAAGGAATGCTGGAAGCACTATGTCTCCTCCATGGAGATGTATGCCTTTTCATCTTAGATGTGGCTGAGTTCTGTAGTCTTATGGATCACCAACTTCAACAGCTGTTCTGGGTCTAGTCCTGTGGGGTGGGCTTTGACCAATTCTTTGGTTCTTGCAGAACATCTTGTGACACATGTTGTGATAACATCAGCATCCTTTTCCTATGAGACTCCATTCCTACTGCAGAAATGACAAGTTGAATACGTCCACTTATGTTTCACACCCTACCAAGCTGAACACTATTATGAACCTTTCGCTGACTGGTAACTACTTGAGACACTTGCCTAATCCCATGACACAGGTGCAGACTCTGATTTAGTTCACATTTAAATAATCCAACGCTTGTATATTCCTCAACAGCAACATCTCAGGGTCTACCAGCAGATTAGCGTGACCAAATGTACTCTGTAAGCTTCTTGAAAGCATGGTTGCCTGAAGATTACACCAGCTTCTCAAACCTTGGGATCTTTTGCCCCCCCCCCCCTTTCCCCCCTCCCCGTTAGTTTGGTTTCTGGGAGGGACAATCCACAAATGACCAACTGCTTAGGTTGCAGACAGCAGTCCATCAGGCTTTTTCTAAACGCCAACATCTTTCTTCGGTCTTTTTGACCTACATAAGGTATATGACGTGTGGCATCATCACATTCTACTACCCCCTCCCCCCCTACCGATTTTTATTCATCAGTTTTTATTCCACGAGTTGTTCTGTGTGAGAGTCAGCACTTGACTTACCTCCCCACAGGTCCAAGAGAATAATGTCCCACAGGGTTCTGCATTGAGTGTCACTCTCTTCCTCATCACCATCAATGGGTTAGTGACTTCTGTTGGGCTGCTGCCACCCCTACATTGTATATTGATGATTTATGCATTTGGTACAGCTCTCCATTTGGTCCCCTCTGCTGGACACCAGCTTCAAGGTACTATCCATGGGCTCTTTCCTTGGTTTCCAATTCTGTTCTACAAAACATGCAGATCGTGCATTTCTGCCATCATATCACAGTCCTTCCTGACCCAGAACTCCACTTAAGCACTCGGCATGTGGACATTGTAGAACATTCCCTTTTTTTATTTTGGCCACCTTTTTGGTAAAAAGCTGACCTGGCTGCCCCTATTCGTCACGTGAAGACTAGCTGCATGTGGAAGCTTAACGCTCTCTGCTTCCATGCCCCCACCTCTTGGGGTGTAGATTGTGCTGCTCTTGTCCATATTTACCGGGCCCTGTTTTTGTCCTGTCTGGACTATGTTTCTCAGGTTCATGGCTCGGCAATTCCTTCAGCTGTTAGACCCAGTCCACAATCATGGCAAACATCTGGCCACAGGTGCCTTTTCAGCTAGTCCCATAACTTATTGAAGCAGGGATCTTCCATCTTCTGATTCAATGACACCAGCTCTTGGTCTCAAATGCAGTTGCCATTGGAGAATTCCATGATCATCCCATGTATGCTATTCTCTTTACATACGAGAGGTGTTGTCGTCTTGATTCCTGCCCTCAAGTGGGGCTTCCAGTTGGAATGTGCCTCGCTTCCATCTGCCAAGGCCTCCGTCTCCTCCCCCTGGACTGTGCTCTCTGTGTTTTCTAGCCCCCCACCCCACCTCTTACCCCCCCCTCACCCCCCCTCGTTAACCTTCTTGGATGTTGTCCAAGCCACTGATAAGGACCAGTCTCTAACAAGATCCTGAAGTCTTGTCACCTCATGACCTGTTGGGATCTGTTACGTCCAGTTCTTTAAGAGTTCCAGTGTGCTTCTATATTGTACACCAATGGCTTGAAAACTGAATCAGATGAAATATACTTTTACATACCCTGCCAATATGGAACACAATTCGCTGCAAGGAACATATTGTGTGTTTACGGTAGAGATGACGGTCATTTGCTGAGCCCTCCAGTTTATTAAACATGTCTCCCTTAATTGTGTTTTAATATGTACTGATTCAATGAGCAGTCTGTAGGCTGTTAACCAATGCTACTCTTGCCACCGTTTGGTATCCTTTATTTGTGACCTTGCTGACCTCCTTCGCACTGCTTCCTCACTTGTCTTTTTCTGTCTCCCAAGTTATGGGGTATCCTGGTGAATGACTGGCAGGCTGACTGGTTGCAGGAGCACTGAGTCACCCCCATTCACTTTGCCACTTCCAAGTGCAGATTTGCAGCTGCACATAAGATCTATACTCACTTGGAAATGGAACGATATCTAGTGGGCTACTGCCCCATCTAGTAAACTCTGAACTCTCAAGGAGACGCAATAAGGTGCTCTTCCTTCCACTTCTCCCAGAAGGAATCCACAGTCCTTTGTTGTCTCCACATCTCAGACATAGCAGGTTAATCCATTTCTCCATAGTTTTTTTACTGTTTTATGAGTAACACGCACATTGTCGCTGTGGAGTCTTACAGACAGTAGCTCATATCTTGGTGGAGTGCAATTCCCCCCCCCCCCCCCTCCTCCCCAACCCCTCTTTTGACTCTACATGCTAAGCATAGCCTTCCAAAATCATTGCCTCTAATATTGGTGTATTATTCATGGATGCTTGAACTGGTTCTCAATTGTTTCCGTGAAAGTGGTTTTTATTCTCAATTATGATGTTTTAATCTACCTCCAGGGCAGGGGCACGGAGGTTGAGGATGGGGTTCTCCTGCTGTATGCTAGGTCTTGGGGATCCCCTCCTTGACCAGGCTACTCCTTCATTCCTCTTTTACTCCATTTTAATCACTTTTAGTTTCAATTCACCTCCTTTCTGCCATTCTCAATTTTTTATTCTTGGTGTTGCATTTTGTTGGATAATGAGCACCCATGACTTTAATGGATAAGGGGTGGGACAGCTGTGGGTGGGATGTTTCGTATCACATAAAGAACACTGGGGATGCCCACTTGACAAATTTCCTATCTTCTTCATCCTGCTTTTATTATTGATGATACCAAAGATATTCGTTAAGTTTCTAGCCTTCTCATTTTCATAGTTATGAACCTGTCATCTAGATCAGAAAATGTTATGGGTGGACGTCTACTTCCAGGTGCACCATGCTTGGATTGAGGGACTGATGATCTCATTGTTTGGTCCCTTCTCACCAACCAACCAACAAACCAAGCACCAAGCAAATAATGGAAGGGAGAGGGGCAGGAAGTGTATGTAGAGAGGGGGGAGGGAAGAGATGGTCAGAGGAAGGAGGAGAGAGAGAGAGAGAGAGAGAGAGAGAGAGAGAGAGAGAAAGAGAGAGAGGGAGAGAGAGAGAGAGAGAGAGAGAGAGAGAGAGAGAGAGAAGGAGGAGATGGATAGAAAGAGGGGGGAGAAGTGATGGACAGAAATAGGGGAGGAGGACATTCGGATGTATATCCAATTACCAGACATATTTCACAATTGTGAAACTTGGTTAGGTTTACTAGGAATGATATATGTGTGATGTCTGTACAAAAGAACAGATACTATTTTTGATCCTACATCCATACTTATTCATTATAAAATGAAATAAATTCTGCATCAGCTCCAGTTGGACACTGAAATGAATTCAATGGCAGTAAGTGAAAATTAGTGCCAGGCCTGTACTCTGACCCTTACCTGCTTCAGCTATTGAAGCACACTTGCCATCTGACCCAAATTTCTGACTTGTCCCTTGCTACTTACATAGTGTTGTATGATGGCAGGGGGCACTACGTAAGTAGTGTGTGACAGGTCAGGAGTTTGGATCAAGCAGAAAGTGTGCTCATATAGCCAAATCAGTTAAAGCGACTACTCACATAAAGCAGGAAATCTGGGTCTGATTCCCGACCCCCCACAGATTTTCACTGTCACCGCTGGATTCATTGCATTACCCAATTGTGACTGAGGTCAGAATTTATTTCATTTCATCAGATAGTATTAAGCTTCATAAAAAGTCCACTATTTGTACGATATTAGTAGATGAGTGAGCCGAAAGGAAAAACTAATCATATATACAGAGTGTTTGGTGAATTTCTGCTGTGTTTGAAGCATTTTTAATTACTTTCACTTGTAATGTGAAGACGTGATTCAAGATTTTGGCAAGTCAGTGAAGTTTCTAAGCCCCATAAGTACCATGTAGTTTATCACAACTGAGGAACATTTAAAGACCATAAGTTTTTATGAGCTGGTAGAAGCAACTGATGAGCAGACTAATGATGTCTACCAAATTTTTTAGGGCATTTGTTCAATTTAAACTTAAGTATGCATGTGGTGTTATTAGAATGACAATAGTATCCTACCAAGTGAAGTGGTTCAGTGGTTAAAGTACTAAAATGGAATTTGGGTGAGTCATGATTTCACTAAAGAGACTTTCCATTACAAAACCTGATGTGCAATCTCTGTTGTGTACTTATCAAAACTGCAGCCTGGGCTCATAGACTGAACCTCATTTGTAGCATTAGCATAGTAACTAGTGGAGGTTGTGAGCTCCCCACACGCTCACATTGTTTATAGTTACTCCTCTCCTTGTCAGTTACTAATTATTTGTAATTACCATTACATGAGGTGGAATCCAAAATTTTCTGGACTGGTGCTGCCATCTGGAAAGTAGGAGTAGTGGATCTTTGCACCGCTAGGTGATGAGAGGTGCATATCTGATGAGTCAGTGTGCGGAGTGGCATTCAGCTGGGAGTACGTGTTGCGTGTCCACAGTAATTTCCATAAGACTCTGTGTTTGGTGTGTGGCGATTTTACAATGGATCCCTGAACAGAACAGCGCATGTATATCAAATTCTGAGTGAATCTCGGAAAATGTGCTACGGAGACCCTTGCAATGATTTAACAAGTGTTTGGGGAACAGAGACTGCGCCTTACACGTGTGCTTGAGTGGCATGTTAAGTTCAGGGCCAGCCGTACATATGTGGGAGATGATGCTCAGACTGGAAGGCCCATTAGCCGCACAATGCCAAATATTGTTGCCCTGCTTCAACAATTGGTTTGTGCGGATCGATGACAAACCATTCAAGACCTTGCAGATGAAGTGGATATTGGTTATGGGACATGTCAACAAATGTTGACTGATGAATTGGGCATGCACCGTGTCGCCGCAAACGTTGTGCCAAAGATCTTGACTGCCAATCAGAAGGACAGCATGTTGAAGTGTGCACGGACCTTCATCAGACCACATCTGATGATCCAACCTTCATGTCACGGATTATGACAGGCAACAAGGGCTGGATTTATGGTTGTGATCGAGAGACAAAGCAACAATTGTCCCAGTGGAAGAGCCTGGGCTCTCCAAGATCCAAAAAAGCAAGACAGGTGAAGAGCATGATCATTGTTTACTTTGATACCAAGGAAATTGTGCACAAAGAATTTGTCCCACCCAACCAAGCTGTGAATTTTGCGTACTACTGTGACGTTTTGCGATGGCTCCGTGAAAACGTGCAGCGAAGATAACCCAAGCTTTGGCGTCAAAGGAACTGGCTGCTGCATCACAACACACCCTGTCACACGTCCTTGCTCACCAGGACCTTTTTGGCAAAAGACAACATGGTGGTCATACCCCACCCACCGTACTCACCAGATTTGGCACCATGTGACTTCGTGCTATTCCCAGAACTATAACTCGAGTTGAAAGGTCGTTGGTTCGACATTCTAGAGAGGATTCAAGAAGCATAGCTGGTAGTGATAAACGTCCTCAAAGAACCGGACTTCCAGAAAACATTTGATCAGTGGCAGAAGCGCTGGGACTGGTGTGTACATGTGGATGGGAACTACTTCGAGGGTGATGATGACCATTAGTCCAAAGGTAAGATTTTCAACAGATGGCAGCACCAGTTCCAAAAATTTGGATAGCACCTCTTATGACGACTGGTAGGGTTGAGTTCATTAAGCACAATTTACTGGAAAACCACTATAAAGTCTTTTGCTAAATCCAGTTATTGAATTATAGTGACAGAATTAGCCCACAATATCCAAATCAAACTTCAAATGACGTAGCCTTCTTGTGTAATATTTTTCAGTATTATTATTACACTTTGCTCGAGATGGGGCCATAAAATTCAGTACTCAGCTTGGCCACCATTTCACTGCTTCCTCCAACTGACTGTTCATGACTGACTACATCTGTAGATTCCACTTAAATGACCCTTGCACTGATGGGCATTCAAAACGAGCAACCAGGAAACTCATAGCAAAGCCCAGAGATGCTTCACCACATGTTGCCACACTTCACAAAGGTTATATCTGGTCTTGTGTCAGTGTAGATGCAACAATAGTGACCTCACAGGAAGCCCCTAACCATTTGATATTGTCATCTCCCTATAATATATATGTTTATGGCCAAGTAAACAGTTTTAAGCATTTTTGAGCTCAAATTTAAATGATTAATTGCATATCTGAATTAGACTTACTGGTATTTCTTTTATTTACAGTGACCTGAAGCAGTCCAGAGCGCGGCTTATTCAGTTATTCCCAGATGCCAACCATGCTCCGGAGACAGTTGATGTTGCTTTCAATCAGTATATGGCTATTTTTATTGGTTTTTTAACTTCACCTGACAGTAAAAATACTGGAGTAGAAAGTAAGATGCGTTATAGTGTGCTTTTTAAGTGGACACACACTCTGCTGGGAAATAAACCGCAGTAAGTTTACAAAACTCCTTGTATGTATATTCCTGCTTTTTACAACCAGTCTTCTCAGTGTTTGCAAAGTGTATATTCTTCTTTCAGGTTGATGAGAGACTCATATTTTGAGGGTGCTAACATGAGTTACAATGTAGCAATTTGGTACATGAAACACGCAGCCATGCTTGCTGGAAAGGATGAGTGAGTATTTATTGTGTAGAGTCAATAATGTAACCTTATGTGAAGAGAAACTGAACGATGGATTTTGTCTCAAAAGCAAAATTCACTTGAGGAAAATATAAAATTGTGAAATAGAGTGGCTGGCTATCACTTACTTTCAGGGGGTAACATTTTAAGTATCGCTGATAGACGCAAAGTGAAGAAAGAACAAAAAATTATCGGGGTCTCTTCCCCAAGGAGGAAAGGGTGATAGATTGGAGAGAGTTAGAAAGGAGGAACAGGTCATTTGTGTAGTGACTGAGTGACACCTTGCAGTCCAGCCACCAACCACACAAGCTGCACTGCTGCCCTCCGAGTCACCTGTAATTCAATTGCAGCATTTCACACTTGCAGTAGCTATTGCGAATCCAGTGACCCCACATCCGCCAGTACAGCTCTGCTGTCATTGACACTAGCTTGCCTCCGCGAGCCTTATGACATTATCACAATTTTCTAGTAATCGTCTGCCACACAGCTTTGTAGGACACCACCCAGTCACTTGCCAATCAGGCTACGCTTCTCTGGGCCAGGAGCTGAGTGTGCAAGCAGTCCCACAATCAGAGTTCCATTCATCGGAGCACAGAGCAAACAAGTCGGAGCCTACAGCCTCGTGTACAATGTCCAAACTTCTGAGTCTGTGCTTGTGTTTCAGCCATGGACTATGCGTATGTACAGACATTTCTGGGCTACACCAGTGCTACCTGATTTAGGACAGACGGTGAACTTAACCTAGTTTCTAAATTGGAATAACAGTGGAACTTGTACCTTCAAGAAACTGTCATTTTGTTTGATTTCGGCTCTTGTTGGATCAGCACAATCTATAGTGGTATCACTTCAGAAGCTGTTCTGGCTGAGGTGCTGTGGGATAAAGTTGTATAGTTCTTTTGGCTTCCTACCTTCATCCTTTCATTGAAGCGTGCACCTCCCACAATGGGATTCAACAGTGGCAATGAGGTAAAAGCTTTGGTGATGAGCGTACACAATTAAACTATGGCTGATTTTTTGTTTCCAAACATCATTCCCTGTGTCATGTGTTCAACTGGATAGCATTCCTCTGTGTGTTCATGTGTCCTCTACTTGGAATTTTTCATGGTTCTGCTCCACATTCGGATGTAGCCCAGTTGTTGGCTGTTTCCTCTGGCTTACTTGCATTTGTGTGTCCTCTTCTTACATCCTGCAGAATTGTGGCTAGTTGGTTTCATTATCTGTTGCTTCTGAGTGACCCATGGTCATTGAATTTTTCGTGCTTTCCAGTCCCTTGTTAATGCAATTTTCTGTAGGAAATATTGCTTAGTGTACATTAACTGTTCTTTACTATTTGTTCTTATCTCAGAGCCCTTGCCTCTTCATTTGTGTGTGCACAATTTCTGCTCTATCACAGTCCACGTTTAAATTGCACATTATTATTATTATTATTACCTCTCTAACAGTAGGGCACACTATTTCATTTGTTATGGTGTTTTGCTGAGTTAGATGTTTGTTCTGTTAACTGCATCCATTTCACTTCTGTTGTGTTATTGTAAATACTGGGATCTCTTTTGTGTGAGTTACAACATCTGGGTGTCTGTACACTTTTTTTTGTGGGCTACAAGAACATGGATTACCATGGATTCTGTTTGCAGTTCCTTTGTATTCTGGAGGTAGATGTCAGTAGTGAAACAGTGTCAAGTGAAACAGTTCAAAATTAGTTGACTTTGAAACTGTGCCTTTGTGTGGACAGTTAGACTGTGTAGCAGTTTTTGGTTGTGCCATTGTAGTTCTCAGTCATTATGTGAGCCCCTGTTGGTCAAGTTGACTGGTATCATTTGACACTTGTCATGACTCATTCCGGTGTCTGAACTGTCTCTGTCTCAGCTTGTGCAATGATGGAGGTGGCTGATACAGCAGTTGCTCCACTCCTTTACTCATTTGATTCAGTGTACAGTGGCAGCTGCACATGAGTGACATCTCATCACAGCTTCTGCCTCACATCCAGCTCGTACAGTGTATCTTGGTGCTTCTCGTCTGGCAGCTTGCCAGTCCCAACACTGCCTTGGCTCCAATGCAGACAACGCACCTCTGCCTCCTCTGAAGTTTGAGATTGTCCTGGATTAGTGGCCCACATTCCTTGTGCAGCTAATACAGTTCCTCCAAGCCTTTGAGTTCCCTGTCAATTGTGTTCTGATGTCCTCTGACAACTCAACCTCTGACATGCCCACTGGGCGCGGCAGGCTTACCAGGCACGGCACGTGTTCACCAGTTCCAATGCTACTGGCATTCTTGTTGCTGGGCCTGGTACCTTTTTGATCCCAGTGCCACCAGTGTTCGCACTGGCAGCCCCCGTGCCCTTCCAGTCCCACTGACACCCTTGCTACTGGGCTCGGTGCCTCTTCACATCCCAGCACCCTTACTGGCAACCCCGGTGCCCCGACTGCCAGACCCAGCACTTCTTGAGGTTCCATCACCCTCACCACTGGCCCTCACATTGCCAACCGACTCAGTGCCACCCTCAATTGAGCCCTCTCTTGCCTTTTCTGGGCCCTCAGCTCCTGTTCCTTTTGTGAATTCTCCTTCTTCTTTTTCACTGTTCTTTGGGGGCTACACTGACCACAGCTTGTCACCTCCAGACAAGTTGCCCCTGATTCAACCTTCCTCACCGAGCGAGGTGGCGCAGTGGTTAGCACACTGGACTCGCATTCGGGAGGATGACGGTTCAATCTCGTTTCCGGCCATCCTCATTTAGGTTTTCTGTGATTTCCCTAAATCGCTTCAGGCAAATGCTGGGATGGTTCCTTTGAAAGGGCAGGGCCGCTTTCTTTCCCCATCCTTCCCTCACCCAACCTTGCGTTCCATCTCTAATGACCTCATTGTCAACGAGACATTAAACACTAATCTCCTCCTCCTCCTCCTCCTCCTCCTCCTCCTCCTCCTCAGCCTTCCTCGCTGCCTGTTGCTGACATTTAGCTCGTGCTCTCAGAGCACTGCTTCACTTCCCAGACTTCATGTCTTCAGAATGTGGCTCGTAGTCACTTCAAGCATTGGGTTTCCCCTCTAACAGGCACCTCCATGGCACACAACATGCCTTCTTGACCCCACCCTGCACCGCTTCACCATGATCATTGGCCGCAGACATTTCTGTTTGTAGTTGTCTCCATCGACCTCCTGGGCCTTCTACTCTGTGCGGAATGTCTGCCTCTTTTCTTCGAGGCATACTTCATCGTTTTTTACTTGGTTTCCATATCATTCCTGTTTGCTGGTTGCATAGTCACCTTTTTTCAGTGATGACTTTGTATGGTTATGTTTTTCATTTTTTTCTTCTTCCTTATGGTGCCTACATCTCACCCTCGAGGAAAGGGGTACTGGAACCTCGGCAGGCACCTACATCACAGCCACCACCAACACGTGCACAGGGAGATGGCTCCGCCATCTCATTTTTAGGAAAGAGGGACATAATAACTGTGGCTGATGCCATTTGATCCAGTCACTAACCACACAGCAGAGTGCCAGAGATTGCTATGCTGCCAAGGCACCTGCAAATCTACCGCAGCACATAATGTCTGCCACAGCCGTTGCAGGATCTGGTGGCTCCATATCTGCTGGACAGATCACTACTATTGAGCCAAGTGACATTCAAGACTTTTATCATCACGATTTGCCGGTATTCTTCTGCTGGATGGCTTTATAGGATGCCATCCAGTCACTCACCAGTCAGGTGACAATAGGAGTATGCAGCTGTGGTTCTCTGGACTAGGAGCTTGTCACACAAGCAGTCTCACAGTCAGAGGTCTATTTGTTGTGGAACACAACGCACACCACTCGGAACCTACAGCATCACATACCACACCCAAACTGCCAAGTCTTCACAAGTACTTCAGGCACGGAATTCACCTACATATGAACGTTCCCAGACTCCGTCAGTGTGACCCAATTTAGGATTGACAGTGTACTTAACTCAATGGCTACGTTAGCAGAATGGTGTGGCTTGTACATTCAAGAAACTGTCATTGTGTTTGGGGTCAAGCTTTATCGGATAAGGACAAGGACAGTCTCAAGTGGTATCACTCCAGAAGCTGTTTTTTGTTGTATGTGCATAAGTTAGTGTGTTGTAAAATTCTGTTCCTCTTTCGGCTGCCTGGCTTCATCCATTCATTTTAGAGTACACCTCGCACAATGGGATTCAACAAACCGCAGCAAGAGGTCTGCCCCTTCTTTCTAACCTCACTCCAATCTTCCTCCCTGAGGACACAAGTAATACTTCTGGAAGCTAGAATAGTATTTATATATCTTTCAGCAGTCCTGTACTTTTCACAATCTGAAAATGAGTACTGCCTGAGCAGTTTTGACTCCTTGTAATTTCAACATATTTTGTACAACTCAGTTAAATTTATTTTCCAGAAAGATAGATGACAAACAGTGCTTTAAAAGCATAAAGTTAATTTATGTAGATATGAGGGTGATATTCTTGATCAAGTACTTGCCGCAGTAAGTTTTCAAATTCCACTGCTGATTTTCATAGCCAAACTAACTGGCAGTTATCCTACAAGAATTCTAATGTAGCTATTCATTTTTCGTCAGTGTAGATTTGATGCTTATAGCAGAATCATTCCTCTCAGAAATAGCAATTGCATGTCACAGTTGTTTTGTACAGTTTTAACTAGCATAATATTTGCATCTGTTCCCTCCATTTCACTGTAAATTTTCTAGTGAGTGAGATTTTGATTGCTTTAGATTAAAATGTCAGTAGTAAAAATCTCTTGCAGTTTGCTCATAGGGCAACTTCTGTCATTGTTGAGAAATGTTATTCGGATACGAGAACCTTGAATAGGTATCAGCCAGATTAAGTCACATGACATTGAAAACTGAGCCAGCATAGTAAATGCCATTATGTTTGTGGTTGGATCAAGGCAAAAAGTTTTGCATGTGTCTGGCTGTTACCTTGCAGTGCTTACTTAGGTGTACATGTCTCCTGCTGCATGTCTTTGTCAATCACTGGCCAGTTTGCAAAGTGGCAAGACAGAATTTTCATCTTATAAATCCCCCAGATCCCAGTGATACGAACAATGGTCAGGGTTTTATCTTCTATCTAGTTATAATTATGTTGAGCAGGGGTCAATTTTTTTTAGATGTATGCAATTTTGGATATTCCACAGTCTTCATCAAAGAGGACTGCACCAGCACATTGCTATGAAGCATCTGTGGCTAAGAACGGAGGCTTTTGCAATGAATAGGCCAATAAGCCATGGTTGAATGGTGTTGTTTGAGCCTCCTGAATATCTGGTGTCAGCTGGTGACCATATGGATTTGACACCTCTTTAGTGTAAATGTCTACAACAGTAGGAATAAAGTATGAGCAATAATTCACTTTCCCAAGGAAAAAAAATTGAGTTCTTTTAGTGGTGTTTTTTTTTGTGGAGGGGGTGGGGGGATGGAATTACTTTCATAGCTTTCAGAGGTTTCTCTGTTAGTAATAGCTTGTTTTACTAACAACAATTTCCATGTATTCCAATGAGGGCTGAAAGAGTCTGTATTTCTGAAATGTACATAGTAAACCTTGTGATTGCAGCATTGCGTATAGAGCATGCAGATCACAATGTTCCTGCTATTTGCACTAGTAATGATATTATCATCAAGATAGTTCTGACTGGCATAGCTCATAGTAGAAATTAATATGCAACTATAGTATGTTGTAGGAAATAAAATCTGTCAGTAGTTAGGAGAGACAAGTTTTCTGTTCAAAATACAGACCAAAAAATTTCTAATGAAATACTCTCCACTAGGTAAATTTTGCATGTATCAGTCTGATTTAAGTGTGAATGTTTGACTACATCTCAGTAGTACAGTATCATAAGGCAGTGAACTTTGCTTTGATTGATTTGTACACATGAGCAAAAGGATCATAGCTGTTCTCATTTATTGAACTGCAAGGACTGGTCAGTATAAAAATAAAGAAAAACTTGCATGCATCTTGGGGAACAGTTTTGGTTCAGGTTTCAACAATTTTAACAGCACTGATTGTACCCGCATCTCACTGGTAAGTGATTATGAACAGTGATGAACGTATTAGCTATAGAAACACTTTGGCACAGTAACCAGTGTTATGAAGTACTTTTACTTAAAACCTAGTAATTACAGTCTCATACACTGCTCTGGGTGGTGTCTGTAAATTTCCTTGTTTAGAAGTCAATGTGTGATCCTTCTGAAATAGTTGAGCACATAAATGCAGTAACTAAAGAAAAAAATACCATCACTATGTGTCCACTGCAATTGGTGATGTATATTTGTAGCTTGAAGCAATATTTCAGAACTAAATTCTGCTATTGCAGTCTGGCCACATTTTCTTTAATTAGCCATTTTCCCATTGTGGTGTGTTCACTCACTGTTGAAAAATGCACTTTCCCATATGTCATTGCTGATTTCCATCACTATGTGATCATACTTTTTACTGTTGTAAGTGGGTTATATCTGAGAAAAAATATTCATTTTTACTACTCCTTTCCTTGTATCCTCCTCATCTAGTTGCATTAAACATTTATATCTAAGTCTTCTCATATCTCCAGCATTTATCAACAGGACTCCCATTAATTAAAAGGAATTATATCAGACTTTATATGTTCCTCATTGTGAAAAAAATTGAAAACAGAAAATATGTCTCGGCACCAATTTCGTAACTTTCTTCTCAGTGAATGCCTGATTCTCTTCACTTCCTCACTTCATGGGTTGTGACTTGTTGAATGTGGCTGTAGCTTCAAATTAAAATGTAGGTATTGTCTCTGTGTTCTTTACTGTTCCTGCCTCAGTACTTCTTTTTTTTCCTTCGGGAAAAGATACCTGATTTTAGTCTTTGGTTGTGGAGATATCTTGCTAATTCCTTCATTTGTTGATCTTGTGTTCTTTACATGGTAAGTCCCATAGTGCTCAGAGACATGTGGGCCATCTTTACATGGGAGAAGTAATACTAATGTTTTTCTTGGAAAAATTATAGAGAGTGCTTTGGTTTTATTTGTATTTCAGCATCACCATGGAAGAAGCAAAGGAAGTGCACAAATGCCTAAGGAAAGCTGCTGGCATATTCAGGTTTATTCAATCCCAGTATTTGCCTCAGTTACCAGGGAAACAGCTTGAGGGTGGTGATCTTGATCCACGTGTCCTGTCTGCTTACTTGACACAATGCACTGCAGAAGCACAAGAAGGTAAGCTGAAACAATGTCATGACTTGTATAGGAGTACAGTTGCTGTTTTTATGACCTTGAAATATTAATGACTGAACACTTAAGCTCATTCAACTTATTAAATAAGAATCAGTTTGGTTTTAGTAAACATCATAGAACGAACACTACACTAATTAGGCTAAATGATGATCTGAACTGTAGACTACCGAGAGACCACAGTATTGACATCATTAAACTTGAGCAAAAAAAAATATGCAGCCAGTTTAACATACTGCTGATAAAGATGCAACATGCAAAATTTTCAGATAGTTTATTGAACTCTTTTTGGGAGGAGGGCAGGTAACATTGAAAAATAGACAACTGCATCAGTAGTTCTATAAGGAGCAGTTTTCGATCTGCAGTTGTTATTCTTGTATGTTGATGATATCTTGTTGGTTGTGTCCACCTGTATGTGCTAGTGACCTCCGACTTTACTTAAACACCTGGCCTGAACATATCGATGCTGCCATCACCCGCGAGAATGACGGCCCATCTTCATTGTTCAGACAGACTGAAAACTAAGTGCAGATAAGTCTCAAATAATTATAGGAACTCATTAGAACTTAATCAGCAGTAAAGTCTTTAAATACGTTTGGCTATTTCTTTTGGTCAGTTACCCAATACTATAACAGAAAATAATTCCAGACATGTGTATAACTTTAGATAAACATCTCAATGGAGCTGGGGGGGGGGGGGGGGGGGGAATAATAAAAAACAACTCTCACTATGTGCAGAATGACTCTCGCATGTTTTTATGCTTATAAGGAATGCTGGAATGTATTTGTACAGGATGTGCAATAGAAATGTTGCTTCACTTGTTCTGGTGAACCTGTACTATTGCAATGCAGTGTCCCACAGCACAAGTAATGAATACTTGTGTGTGTTACATCTTTTATATCTGCCTGTCTGATTGTATAGTCCTCACACAGACATTTGAATGGCTGTGACCAGACAGGTTATGTGATAACCATACACAGTACACCCTTTTATCAGCTTCATAATGTGTACACCCCTTAGTGCCTTATGTCACAAATCAAATATTTATCTTCTCATTCTATGTGCAACTCGGGAAGTAACGTGTGTAGTATTTGTAATGTACCAATCTGTAAAACAAAAACATCCCCAAATTCCTTCTCCTTTTCTGGTATCTTCTTCTTCTTCTTGTACAAGCTTCCGTGCACCCTAAGCACAATTCAATGCCTATGTTCAATAAAATCCTGATGCACTTTCTTTTAACATCTTCTTCATTACATCCCCACCAAATAAGTAAATAAATTATATAAAAAAGAGGTCATTACTCTCTGATAAATAGTGTAAACGCTCCCTCTTCCATTGCTCTTTTTCTTTCACTCACTCACATCATCTTAGCCTCCCCCCCCCCCCCACCCCCCACCCCCTGTATTGCACTACTTCCCTTAGCCTCTCAAATCACCTTCTTCCTTCTCTTTACTTCATGTCCATTGTTGCCATGGCTCACAATATAAATCTGCTTGCCTGTAAATTGGCTCTGTTATTCTACTCTTCATGAACAAATATAAACTATTGTTTTTTGTTATAGTTATTAGTGTTTCTTGGTATTTCTGTCACTACTGTTTCTAAGTGTGAAGTTCCATACCAAATATAAAACCTTTGTAACACAAGTGCACAATGACTGTAATGATAAAATGTGAAGAACATCTACATCTACATACAACTCCGAAATCCACCATATGGTGTGTGGCGGAGGGTACCTCATACCACAACTAGCATCTTCTCTCCCTGTTCCACTCCCAAACAGAACGAGGGAAAAATTACTGCCTATATGCCTCTGTACGAGCCCTAATCTCTCTTTCTTATCTTTGTGGTCTTTCCGTGAAATGTAAGTTGGCGGCAGTAAAATTGTACTGCAGTCAGCCTCAAATGCTGGTTCTCTAAATTTTCTCAGTAGCGATTCACGAAAAGAACGCCTCCTTTCCCCCAGAGACTCCCACCCGAGTTCCTGAGCATTTCGTTAACACTCGCATGATGATCAAACCTACCAGTAACAAATCTAGTAGCCCACCTCTGAATTGCTTCTATCTCCTCCCTCAGTCCGACATGATAGAGATCCCAAGCGCTCGAGCAGTACTCAAGAACAGGTCGTATTAGTGTTTTATAAGTGGTCTCCTTTACAGATGAATCATATCTTCCCAAAATTCTACCAATGAACCGAAGACGACTATCCGCGTTCCCCACAACTGCCATTACATGCTTGTCCCACTTCATATCGCTCTGCAATATTATGCCCAACTATTTAATCGACGTGACTGTATCAAAAGCTACACTACTAATGGAACATTAAGGGGTGCTTTTTCCTATTCATCTGCATTAATTTACATTTATCTATATTTAGAGTTAACTGCCATTCTTTACACCAATCACAAATCCTGTCCAAATCATCTTGTATCCTTCTACAGTCACTCAACGGCAACACCTTCCCGTACACCACAGCATCATTAGCAAACAGCTGCACATTACTATCCAAAAGATCATTTATGTAGATAGAAAACAACAGCGGACCTACCACACTTCCCTGGGGCACTCCAGATGATACCCTCATCTCCAGTGAACACTCACCATCGAGGACAACATACTGGGTTCTATTGCTTAAGAAGTCTTCGAGCCACTCACATATTTGGGAACCAATTCCATATGCTCATACCTTAGTTAGGAGTCTGTAGTGGGGCACCGAGTCAAACGCTTTCTGGAAGTCAAAGAATATGGTATCCGTCTGATACCCTTCATCCATGGTTCACAAGATATCATGTGAAAAAAGGGCGAGTTGCGTTTCGCAGGAGCGATGCTTCCTAAAGCCGTGCTGATGCATGAACAGCAACTTCTGTCCCAAGGAAATTCATTATATTCGAACTGATAATATGTTCGAGAATCCTGCAACAAACTGATGTTAAGGATATTGGTCTGTAATTTTGAGGATCCGTGCTTCTATCAAGTGGTTAGTTGTAAGAGTGGGTCAAATAGTATCAATAGTGGGTCAAATGGCAGTGTGTGACATCTCTTTTGTTATACTCTTTCAATGTTACAGATCATAAATCTGATTAACATTGTGGGTTTTCATAGGCGGTATCCATTTCTTTAATAATATATTTGTTTTTGGGACACAGAACATGATTTTCTAAAAAGTATCTGCCTGTTGTTTCACCTTTAATTGTAGGAGGCATCATCAGAGGTTGTGGAGATAGGCATTTATAATCTCCAGCATTGACTGCTTTTGGGGGCGGGGGGAAGAAAAGTATTTCTAAACTCTTTGCAGGTACTGATTAGCAAGAACATCTTAATTGGTCATTCACATTTGTGCAAAACTTCTGTGTCATCTGAAAACTGTAAGCACCATAAACTGACCTAAAGTGGGTTTTGATGATAATTTCGCAGATAAATTAGCACTATTTGCTTTACATTAAACCAAGTACCATAATTTGTCCAGTTTGAAACCTTCTTTTTTTACCTGTTGCAGATCATCTTATGTTAATTTCTGTTTTCAGTATACCTTCTTAAGATTTGTAAATGGAAAAAATAACAGTCAACTCAAGATCACAGGCAATTATTCTGTAGGCAGCATTCATCATATCGGGTGAAAAAGTCATTAAACGATTTCACTGAGTTCTGGGATAAATTAATACACATTAGCACATCAATAAAAAGTGTCAGATTTGTAAACAATTTTGTAGCTAATGTCGTGGCATCTCTTCATCATCATGAGTGATTTATATCCCCATCCGGCTATCCTGATTTAAAATTTCTGATGGTTGCCAGGAGAGTTCCCATATGAAGGCCATGGCTGATTTCCTTTGTCCTCCTTATCCAACTGAAGTTAATAGGCCAGAAAGGTGCAACTTTCCTTCCACCTCTTTTAATTTATAGTACTTTCATTATTGATTTGGTTAGTGAACTCAGGTGTGTGAGGGCAAGGTGAAAAGCTTGGCAGCTCACACTTTGATACCAACCATTAATATCAGTAAAAGTTTTTTGTTCGGTGGGTAATTTAGTGGGCCAGTCAGGATGTGATGGGTGCCTGAGTGCTCATCAAGCCAAGAATATGAGTGTGTGCAGCTCTGTGAACATTGTCATCTTGGAAAATGGTAGTGTTCACAGCATCACAAAGAAATAGAAGGAAGGACAGCATTTGGTCACTGAACACCTTGAAATAAAAAACATAATAGCTCATGTTATGATAACCTAAATGATGGTACCGAAGTCACTTTATGGAGGATGCAGGACAAAGACTACACCCTCCACACCATGCAAATTAAACAGCACATTGGGATGTTGGGGCACTCAATGCAGTGCATCATTTGAAAAGAGGAAATTGTGGCACACTGGACCACACTATATCCCGTCAGCTAGCTACTGTCCAGTTTCTGTATTGTTTGGCCCATTGATAACCTGAAGCTTTATGTGCAGCTGTGAGCAGTGGCCTTCTGTGGGTTACCTGTTTCCAAACGCCCGTGCATGCAGTTCCCTTTGCAGTGCTCTTTCAGATAGTGGTTGAAATGGACCTGCATTAACTGACAGCAGCAATTCCTATCATGTTTGAAATGATGATTGTCATTGACAAGACATGGCGCTCTTCTCCAGTCTGTGTCAGTTGGTATCTTTTTATGACCCCCAATCCTATTATTTGTCACATTTCTATACGTGCTACACATTTCTTTGTAAATGCATTGGACTGTCCACATTGATGAACTAACAAATGTGACAACTTCATAGCCCCTTTGTGCTATTCTGTAATGTCTTCATGTCGACCCATCTTACTCCACTGATGCTGTACAACGAACAGGCACATACACACTACTTCAGTGTCGTGGCTTAAGTCAGAATTGGTAGGTCAAATGGCTGCATGGTACCAGTTCTACATACCTCAGTGTACTCTTTTATGGAGGTGACTAAATGTCCAGTAAGCTTATGTAAGAAGAGATGTAGATAAAAAAGGAAAATGCTGCTGTCCACTAAAGGTGCTTTGGCAATGAGAAAATTGGGTGATTCAGAGTCAAAATTAAAAGCAGATGATATAAAAAGAGAGCTTTTAAAGTTCAATCATGAAGCCAAAACTGTTCATCTTGTGCTCGTATTATGCCTCAAATGCATTTAAAGAATGTTACTTAAAGGTAATTGTTCTCTCCTTAGTCTATAATATTTATATTTTACTTAGTTTCTGATCAATCCTCTCAACAGTCACAGTTGCAAGGGCGGTGGAACTGAAACACAATCCAAGTTTAATATCAGCTTTATCGAATGAGACATCCAAAATGTTTGCTGATGCTGCAACGGTATTAGCTACAGTTGAGCAAGCAAAGCAGTGGGTGCTCTACCTGAAGATTAAGGCAGCTTTCTATGAAGCTTATGTAAGTAAAATGTCATATAAATTCTTGTTTTCATTGTTGTATTGTCTGCGTCAAAAAAAAAAAAAAAAAAAAAAAAAAAAAAAAAAAAAAAAAAAAAAAAAAAAAAAAAACACACACACACACACACACACACACACACACACAGTGCATGTGTGTTCTCAACTACTCATTATCCACAGGAGGAAGTATGTGATGGTGTTCAGAGGAAGAAACTCACTCAGC
Organism: Schistocerca gregaria; assembly: GCF_023897955.1. Lineage (NCBI taxonomy): Eukaryota > Metazoa > Arthropoda > Insecta > Orthoptera > Acrididae > Schistocerca > Schistocerca gregaria. The sequence goes on from NC_064921.1 coordinate 739,908,133, forward strand.
ATCCTTAGTAGATATGAGTACACGAGGTATGAAGTTAGAAATAATGGAATTTTTTTTCTTACTCTGTTTTTACCCTACGTTAAACAGACTGCTTCCACCTACACTTTCCTTTCCTGTCTTTTCGTGTCCATTACACTGTTCTCTTTAATACCAGGGGAAGGAGCATTTGATTTCAAAAACATGATACTCAATTCCAGCTACTTTGTGTTGCAACAATTGAAACTCAGTCCAGTAACTTTACCTTGCTGTCATGATACACTTGAGTAATTATTATAAATTAACTATTTTATGATACTAAACATTTGCATGTTAGTTAATCACTAGCACCATTTACTGACTGTGAGTAGGACATAGTCTAACTTTTGCACATGTTAGTAGTACCTATGTATGTAGCAACTTCATCATTTTTATTCGTATCAGCAACACTGTGTTAAGTGGTATGCTTTGGCCTTCATTATTATTATTATTATTATTATTATTATTATTTCTTGCCTTTCTCAGACGTTATGTCTGGTTAAAAATGAAAAGTGACTCGGACCTTGATCAAGCGTGACTTCCTTTTAACTGTACGATATACGTTACATTGCATTTAGGAACTTTTGGGTAGTTGAAAATGTATCAATAATTACAGAATTCTGTAGTTGTATATATACGTTTGGATGCAGCTGTATTGCGTTGATGTACTGGGGGATATTGTGTGGTGTGACTCCTGTAGTTGACAGTATAATTGGTATAATGTCAACTTTATCCTGATGCCACATGTCCTTGACTTCCTCAGCCAGTTGGATGTATTTTTCAATTTTTTCTCCTGTTTGCTTCTGTATATTTGTTGTATTGGGTATGGATATTTCGATTAGTTGTATTAATTTCTTCTTATTTTTGGTGAGTATGATGTCAGGTTTGTTATGTGGTGTTGTTTTATCTGTTATAATGGTTCTGTTCCAGTATAATTTGTATTCATCATTCTCTAGTACATTTTGTGGTGCATACTTGTATGTGGGAATGTGTTGTTTTATTAGTTTATGTTGTATGGCAAGTTGTTGATGTATTATTTTTGCTACATTGTCATGTCTTCTGGAGTATTCTGTATTTGCTAGTATTGTACATCCGCTTGTGATGTGATCTACTGTTTCTATTTGTTGTTTTCAAAGTCTACATTTATCTGTTGTGGTATTGGGATCTTTAATAATATGCTTGCTGTAATATCTGGTGTTTATTGTTTGATCCTGTATTGCAATCATGAATCCTTCCATCTCACTGTATATATTGCCTTTTCTTAGCCATGTGTTGGATGTGTCTTGACCGATGTGCGGCTGTGTTAGATGATACGGGTGTTTGCCATGTAGTGTTTTCTTTCTCCAATTTACTTTCTTTGTATCTGTTTATGTTATGTGATCTAAAGGGTTGTAGAAGTGGTTATGGAATTGCAATGGTGTAGCCGATGTATTTATATGAGTGATTGCTTTGTGTATTTTGCTAGTTTCTGCTTTTTCTATAAAGAATTATTAATAATAATAATAATAATAATAATAATAATAATAATAATATTTACACTGCTGAGCCAAAATGTTGTGACCACTGCTCACCAAGTGCCTGCCACCTGATGGCACATGATGTGGAAAGGAAAATTTATAAGTGTAGGAGAGAGAAATGTGGAGTCATTGTACCCAAGATGAGGCTACAAATGAATTTATTCATTTGTGGCCTCATGAATAAATTCACTGACCTAAGCAATCTTGAAAAAGGTCATGGCACCTGCCCCATGTAGCACTATTGCACCAACCCCCAGAAGCCAGTGTGCATATCAGTACATTAATATTAGGACACATAAATGTGTACACACATTCATAAGACTGCACAAATCAATCATACCTAAATATAGGAACTGCTGTTGCACTTACAATGAAAATCTACAATCCTAGATTTTTATGTCTTCTCAATCTAATACTACATTTCTTCTCATTATTTTATATGGAAATGTCGTGGCTCATTTGTCATAGAGTGACACAATATATTAATGATGCCTTAATGTCCTTATATGTCACTCTTTATTCGCTCAAATTATTTTCTGCGTAATGGCCAAGATTTGCTGCTTCACTAGAGTCTTCAGATACCCACCTCACTCTCATTGTGCAACAATGTTCTGCCTCTCCAAAATTATAAAAATCACTGTAATACTGTTATGTAGGAAGCATGACATTGCCTAAGGAACCATTTCAAATGCTCAAGATTTTCAGATTCACTCATGTGCCTTTTAAATCATGGAAGGTTACCACATGAAAGTGCCCATTTATCAGCTGGTTGATAGTGATGACTGAATGCCACATGGACAAAAATGTAATCACAATCTCTTTTAAAACATTCTCTATAACCCTTTCATTTGTATAAGAACAGTTCTCTTTTTCTTCTGTCTCCTTCCCACTTCATCATTTTCCCCGTGTTTTTATTTCTCCCCTTTTTTTTTTAGCTCTGTACCTTACATCTTTGTCCATCATCTTTTCTCCTTGTTAGTCTAACTTTACAGTTTGAATCTTAGCCCATGAATGAAATTTTCACTATGCATAAGAGTGTGTTCTGGTGTGATACTTCCCAGGTGGACTATTTAGACACAGTTCACAGCCAGCCCTCACTTGCTCAATACTACCAGTCTACTATCTACAGTCAGCACTGCCTGTAAAAGGCAAGAATATCAAATCATGGTCTGCCACAGTTTGTCTCTTCACTAGATTTGAATGCCACCCATTTGTCCATTGTTATGTCTATAAATTTTTCTTGTGCATTACATCTCTCGTGTCCCTGGTATTGGCGTGGCTTTTTCTTCCCTACAGCACCAGTGATGCACTCTTTCCTTTTTCCTGTTCCCCATCTTAATCGTGATTCACCTCTGTTTTTTAATTATGTCTGTCAGTCCCGCTCCAGTTGTTCTTGTTATGTCAGCTGAGAGAAGATGGGTCCTCTTCTGTCACAAAGATTTCTAATAATAATTTGTGAATGTCATATTTACCTAATTCTGTCAGTATGTTTTGTTTTCTAAAAGTGATCTAATATTTACTTTCATTTTCTGTCTTGTATTGTTGTTTGCAATACTTTCATATTTTGTTCTTCTTATGTTTCTTGTTAGTCATCAGTGCTGATTGTGGAAACATCTCTCTTTAGCTCATTTTATAACAAAAATCAATTAGTAATTATTTAATGAAACAAGACAGCAATATCAAAGTAATACGGCATCACTCTACTAAAATATTTCTGAGGGCAGAGACAAAAAGGAAAGAAGAAATGCTGCAAGTAGCTACATACGTGTTATAGTAACTCATTCAATGGAAAATCCAGGATCAAATGTAACAATATTATGAGAAGGAAAGGTGCTACTCATCATATAGTGGAGATTCTGAGCTGCAGATAGGCGCAACATAACAAAAGACTCTCACAATTATAGCTTTTGACCATTAAGGCCTTTGTCAAAAATAGACACACACACACACACACACACACACGTGTGTGTGTGTGTGTGTGTGTGTGTGTGTGTGTGTGTGTGTGTGTGTGTGTGTGTGTGTGTGTCTATTGTTGATAAAGGCCTTAACGGCAAAGCTATAATTGTGACAGTCTTTTTCTTGTTCCTATCTGCGACTCAGCATCGCCGCTGTATGTTAAGTAGCAACTTTCCTTCTCATAATATTGTTATAGTAACTCATGTATTCAGTAATTCCTCCATTGTCTTAACAAAGGTACATGGGCTTTCAGTTATGCCACAAATAGCAATGGAAACATTCAGTTGAATTGTTAATGTTCTGTTTACTCTTTCAGGCATACACTTTTTGTGGAGAAAATCTCTTGTCACAGGACAAGTGTGGAGAAGCTGTAAGGGGCTTACAGGAGGGTCAAACCAGTAAGTATTATTATTTCAACTGCACCTGACCAGAATGATGTAATAAATAAAAGGATATAGTCACATGTTTGACTCATTTCTTTTGACTGGAATTGTAAGATAATAGCAGTATTTTCAGGTAACACTTAATACAAAGAATATGTGTATTAACACGATTCACGTTGTCCGTCGCACTTCACATAGTGTAGACCGGGAACTGTCTGTTAGGCATGCCCGATGTAAAACTGACTGGGCACAGCCCGTGCTGCCTGAGTTGTTGTTGTTCCACCGGCAGAGGGCGTGGCCGAATTATTGCGTGCCCCCTGGTGGACGGGACTTTACTTGCGGCAACTACTGTCCGTGATGCGCCGTACCGATGTGTGCCTCCCGCGATCTTTCTGGTGGCTACTGCAATATGTGTTGGAAAATGCTCTAACCCAAGAACACTGTAATTTATTACTCTACTAGTGCACACTATACTGGCATTTTAAGTACTGGTGCTGTAGAGAGGTGCAAATAATGTGGATTATTTCAAGATGTGTGGTTGGTGGATACTTTCACCAGCATCAATTCACACTTCTAAGTTCGCACCTCTGCAGTCTCTCACTTCGATTACCACTGAAATAGTCTAAATTGATTGATATATTAACACTCCTTTGAGCAGAGTGATATTTACCTCCTCTTTCTTGAAGAAAAGGAAACACCATCCATAATCATGATAAGGAATACAGTACAATTCGATCATAAATAATGTTGCAGCTATATTCGAAGATTGCAGGCTGCGGTGTATCCAGGTATCATTTCCAGGATGAGTAATTTAGAAATGGAAGAAATTGCCTCCATTTCCAGAAGATATGTTGTAAAAAAACTTGACACAAATACACATAGGTGCCCGACACACATTCACCATGTTCACCCAGAATCATGGACGGAAAGAGACAGATATTTGAAGAGTGAAAAATTTGATATTGGCTTAAAGAAACTTTAAATTACAGATATATGGTCATCTTTCTTTTCATGCATGCCTCTTTTTGGTGCGACATGTTTTATGTTGTATTTTTGCCCCGCACAGTGTTTCGATAATGATTAAACAACATATACTTGATCATGATTACTAGATGACATTATTCAGCAGTGGTAGTTTTTACAAACAACATAAATAATCAAATTTCATATGAAAGTACTTCTTAAACTACTTTTGGCCTGGCTAGGGATCAAATCCCTTTATTTGTGGCCAAGTTTATATCTTATTTATCCCCTGCACATGTCAGCTTTATTTATATTGCAGTTAATTTTCATGAAATTTACAAAACTTTAAATGCTCAGTTTCTAAGAGATCATCACCCAACAAAGGGCATATTTGAATTACAATCTTTTGTTCCATAGGAAAAGTGCATCTTCATGTGCATTTGTTTAAAAAGTTCAATGGCGCAATGGAGCAGCTATAAAGTTCCAATCAATGTATATAGACCACATTGTCCATCACGTATTTTAGAGTCCAAAAGGCCATCCCTTATCATCGTCACCACACCTAGAGCTCACCATATTCCAGGTAAACCCATAAATTACATACTTTAATTCGCCCTTTGTAGTAAAGTTCAGCATCCAACACCACTACAAAGGCACTTACAATGTTTTTGTCATTTTAGGTACACCATAATTTGATCATTGTTCCACATGAGTGTGTATTCCTAATTTAACACATGCTGAACATATGCTATGTGAAATTTTCTATAAGAACCCTTTTTATTTCACATATGTTAAACACCCTTTTCATGTACTCTTTTCCTTAGTTGTCTTGTACAAGTGTGTAAAATTTTACATGATTTAAAAAAATTAAAATATGGCATAATTGCTCCTTACAACTACACATAAATGTAATTTTAATATTAGCTGACAAACAATATCTAATACATTTCAGTTATGAACAAGTGTATACATGACTTTGTCACATCATTTTGATATTTGCATAACAATATTTAGATACAAGTGAATAATGTTTAAGAAGTAATTTTCGCCTTCTAAATTCATTGGGAAACATTTCTGTGACAAGCTATTTCATATTAATTCTCATTGTTTATAAATCACTTATATTTACAACTTTTATGATGAGCTATTATTCCCTTTAACTTTTAAACTCTTGACATAATCTTTGTTTACACAAATAAATTGCAAAACATGTTACAAGTCAGGACAAAAAAAATATGTGTATGCAATTTGATGATATGCATGAACTACTACCATGACCTCATTTAACTTAAACATTCATAATTCCATATTGCTAACGAAAGGAATGGAGACCTTCAATCTCATGTTTCCAACACAAGCAGGCCTAACTACACTTAGCGACACTCTCTTCATTTCTCCCATGAGATGGTCTATGAATATACAGGGAGTTATATTAAGAATTGAAAGAAGCATTTATCATCTCCTGCTGAAATCCATCGTTCACACATCACACAATAATTGAGCAAATTCTCTTGAAGGCTTCTTTGTGTTTTGTGACATAACTATTTACTCAGTGTTTTGAGCACTATAGATAAAATTCTAACGTCATTGTCTCTTACAAGTTTATTAATGTCTTTTGCTTAAAATTACTTATATTGATTGTAATCAGTGTACCTAATTTATACTTTTCATCGTGGGGTACAGCTCCTGTGTAGTGTACATGTACATATGTAAATACTTTACTACGAAACCTGTGTCAAAAGAAATGTTCCGTGGAAGGACATCCAGATAAGCCCTGATCACATGTAATTGTCTTGAACACTTGTATTTGGCATTCATATCTGTTACTTGTATTCTTCAGTGTACAGTCTGACCCCTTATTTTTATCCTTTTGTAGTACACGACCTTGACGTCATTACACAACATTTTATGTACTATAACTTCTTTATATTCACACATAACATTCACGCTGTCACATTCATACACATACGTATACATAAATAATTATTCATATTGTGGTGTGACCCATTTCTTTTGGCACCACCTACTTACTTGGTTTAAGAATCATGGAAGAAGGTTGTATACATGGAAGAACGCTGGAGATACTAAAAGATATCAGATAGATTATATAATGGTAAGGCAGAAATTTAGGAACTAGGTTTTAAATTGTAAGACATTTCCAGGGGCAGATGTGGACTCTGACCACAATCTATTGGTTATGACCTGTAGATTAAAACTGAAGAAATTGCAAAAAGGAGGGAACTTAAGGAGATATGACCTGGATAAACTGAAAGAACCAGAGGTTGTACAGAGTTTCAGGGAGAGCATAAGGGAACAATTGACAGGAATGGGGGAAACAAATACAGTAGAAGAAGAATGGGTAGCTTTGAGCGATGAAGTAGTGAAGGCAGCAGATAATCAAGTAGGTAAAAAGACGAGGGCTAGTAGAAATCCTTGGGTAACAGAAGAAATATTGAATTTAATTGATGAAAGGAGAAAATATAAAAATGCAGTAAATGAAGCAGGCAAAAAGGAATACAAACGTCTCAAAAATGAGATCGACAGGAAGTGCAAAATGGCTAAGCAGGGAGGGCTAGAGGACAAATGTAAGGATGTAGAGGCTTATCTCACTAGGGGTAAGATAGATACTGCCTACAGGAAAATTAAAGAGACCTTTGGAGAAAAGAGAACCACTTGTATGAACATCAAGAGTTCAGATGGAAACCCAGTTCTAAGCAAAGAAGGGAAAGCAGAAAGGTGGAAGAAGTATATAGAGGGTCTATACAAGGGCGATGTACTTGAGGACAATATTATGGAAATGGAAGAGGATGTGGATGAAGATGAAATGGGAGATACGATACTGCGTGAAGAGTTTGACAGAGCACTGAAAGACCTGAGCCGAAACAAGGCCCCCGGAGTAGACAACATTCCATTGGAACTACTGATGGCCTTGGGAGAGCCAGTCCTGACAAAACTCTACCATCTGGTGAACAAGATGTATGAAACATGCGAAATACGCGCAGACTTCAAGAAGAATATAATAATTCCAATCCCAAAGAAAGCAGGTGTTGACAGATGTGTAAAATTACCGCACAATCAGTTTAATAAGCCACAGCTGCAAAATACTAACACGAATTCTTTACAGACGAACAGAAAAACTAGTAGAAGCCGACCTCGGGGAAGATTAGTTTGGATTCCGTAGAAATGTTGGAACACGTGAGGCAATACAGACCTTACGACTTATCTTAGAAGAAAGATTAAGGAAAGGCAAACCTACGTTTCTAGCATTCGTAGACTTAGAGAAAGCTTTTGACAATGTTTACTGTAATACTCTCTTTCAAATTCTAAAGGTGGCAGGGGTAAAATACAGGGAGCGAAAGGCTATTTACAATTTGTACAGAAACCAGATGGCAGTTATAAAGAGTCGAGGGACATGAAAGGGAAGCAGTTGTTGGGAAGGGAGTAAGACAGGGTTGTAGCCTCTCCCCGATGTTATTCAATCTCTATATAGAGCAAGCAGTAAAGGAAACAAAAGAAAAATTTGGAGTAGGTATTAAAATCCATGGACAAGAAGTAAAAACTTTGAGGTTCGCCGATGACATTGTAATTCTATCAGAGACAGCAAAGGACTTGGAAGAGCAGTTGAATGGAATGGATAGTGTCTTGAGAGGAGGATATAAGATGAACATCAACAAAAGCAAAACGAGGATAATGGAATGTAGTCGAATTAAGTCGGGTGCTGCTGAGGGAATTAGATTAGGAAATGAGACACTTAAAGTAGTAAAGGAGTTTTGCTATTTGGGGAGCAAAATAACTGATGATGGTCGTAGTAGAGAGGATATAAAATGTAGACTGGCAATGGGAAGGAAAGCGTTTCTGAAGAAGAGAAATTTGTTAACGTCGAGTATAGATTTAAGTGCCAGGAAGTCATTTCTGAAAGTATTTGTATGGAGTGTAGCCATGTATGGAAGTGAAACATGGACGATAAATAGTTTGGACAAGAATCGAATAGAAGCTTTCGAAATGTGGTGCTACAGAAGAATGCTGAAGATTGGATGGGTGGATCACATAACTAATGAGGAAGTATTGAATAGGATTGGGGAGAAGAGAAGTTTGTGGCACAAGTTGACCAGAAGAAGGGATCGGTTGGTAGGACATGTTCTGAGGCATCAAGGGATCACCAATTTAGCATTGTAGGGCAGCGTGGAGGGTAAAAATCGTAGAGGGAGACCAAGAGATGAATACGCTAAGCAGATTCAGAAGGATGTAGGTTGCAGTAGGTACTGGGAGATGAAAAAGCTTGCACAGGATAGAGTAGCGTGGAGAGCTGCATCAAACCAGTCTCAGGACTGAAGACCACGACAACAACAACATACTTAAATTATTTTTCTTCTCATTACTGGGACATGTCCTTGCATCGTTCCCTATAAAAAAAAAACCTTAATATTTGCTTATAAACTAAGCATTTAGTACACAAACTTTTTAGTTCATCATTTTCTGACTCTTTCTCAGAATTCAACCCTTTTTTGTGAGAGCAAAATGTGCTAATATTAACAGCTTGTCTATCGTTGCTGCTTGCCATTTTCAATTCCTTCCATATTCATACAGTGAGTACACATGAAATAAATTGGTATCTTCGAAGACGAGTCACTGTGTAATTACCCCCTCTCAGAGCTTATTTAGAGCAAGAGCATATCCTTAGAATTTTTCATTCTTTCATTGGATGTACAGATCTGCTATACTATAGTGCTTTGTTTATTTTGTATATAGCTACAATGTAGGTTTTTTTGTATACATTGTAAATAGTAGCCTAGTGTGTAGATATCTCCTGTAGTTATTTCATTTTATTCCCTTCCATGTAAATATTTCCTTATCTTAGTTCTCTTTTCTTATATTAATTTTATTGTTGTGGTGTAGACCTTTGAATTTATTTTAATAATTAATTTACATTCATAAACTTTTGAGTATATTCTGCTTGGTGTACAGATATTAATATGAGCTGAATGTCTGACATGTTAAACAGTGTGTTGGACTCATTTCACACATGGGCTGAGATCACTGTCCTGTGATGCAAATTTCTACTGTGCTTGTGCGTAGCCTCACCTCTTAATGCTACATCATTTATTTCTCCCCACCTCATTTATCACTTTGCGGCTGGAAGGTGTATGTGTTTTAGTAGTGACTTTGCATCATAGGGATTAAATTCTGCTTATTACTTATTTCACAACATCCTTTTGTCAGTGAAAAAAATCTTAAATAACTATTGACTCACCTTATTTCTATTTACACACATATAAATAACAAGAGAGAAACTTATTGTAAAACCAAGTGAACACCTTTCCTAATTTATAGTGAAATATTTTAACTATACTTAAGCACAATAGCTTTGTTAGTTGGTTTAACCTTTTGTCTAACCCATTCAGAGAACAAATTCCTTTAGATCCTTTGGTTCACAAAAACCCTTGTCCTTTCCATTATAGGATTCCTAGTCTATGTGATCCAAGAAGAGGGACTTGTGTAATTATAAGTGGGCCAGTATATAAGAGTTGCCATTTGCAGTTAAGTTTTCCTTGTTTGGTAGACTCTGGGCGCATTTGCTACACTACTCCATGTCCTGTATGGAACTGTATGGTGCACCCAAATCTTTTGTCATAAAACTTTTTTTTTCGCTACACGACCTTTTCTCTATCAAGGTTTGGCATATTTTTTCTGCAAATGACATATTTTCCTTGGGTACATTAGGCAATGGTTTTTCCCACTCATCAATTTCTTATTTCTTAAACATTAGTTCAGTTGGCATAAAACCTGTCGACATATGTGACAAGTTGTTAATGACGTGGTGAAATGGTGAGATGAACTCAATCCATTTTGTATGTTTGTGTAGTGTGTTGCACCACATAAATCTGTTAAATTCCTTAAACACCCTTGCTATGGGGCTTGCGTGGGTGTAGAATGTTGATATCAGTGTGTGTTTTATTTTATTTCTGGTCGTGAATTCCTCCCCTGTGTTACTTGTGAAGTACGATGCATTATCAGTTAACAGTACCTGCGGCTTCCCTACTCTCAGAAACTAGTCATCATAATTCTTCTAATAGTAGAACCGATGGTCACTGACTACTTCACTTACAACTTAACATACTTGGAAAAAAACATCATATAAGGCAATTGCATGCTTAATGCCCCATTTACATTTTGGATAAGGGCCAATAGCATCCAAAATTTAGACTTGTTGCAGTGTATGGTCTTCTGATAAGTAATACATTTTCAAATTACTTGGAGAATTCAGTGCCACATGTTGGTGAAGTAGCAGTACATGATTATCTTATCAGTGCATTTAGTAACACCATAAAGCCACCATACATTGCAAGTGTAAAGAATGAATTCATCTACAAACTTTTCAGGTAAACACAAATACCACCATTCTTGGTTAGGTGTCCATCAGTGAAACAGTACTCCTTTATAAATAATATAAATTTTGTAAAAAAGTTGTTATCATCATCGCCTTACATAGTTTCAGCGTTACCTTTTTCCATTGCAGATCATCGTCTTATATTTATTCCAGGCTATTGCACATTTCTGTGTAATAGGCTTGGTGTGTTTTGTCTTGCATATGTAGGACATGGATTTCACAATTCTGTTCAGTGAGCTCTAAAAATTCATTTAACCCTTGGGATAACATCAGCAAGGTGTCAGCAATTGTGTTTTGTTTACCTTTGATGTATGCTACCTCAAAACCTAATTCCTGCAATTAACGAAGCCATCTGCAACAACCTGGATTTTCCATTGTCTATTCTTCTGTGCAGCAATTTGCATTCAAGATAAAAGAAAGTTCTTAATGGTCACAGTAGATTTTGGTGTGTTTTCCCCACAAATAATATTTTAATTTCTTAAAAGCGCACTCTATAGAGAGAACTTGGAGCTCTGTTACTGTCTCAGTGATTTGGCATAGGCATGCTCCCAGACCCTGCAAGGATGCATCAGTGCTTACATAAAACTCTAATGACATGTCAGGGTGAAATAATGTATTTGGGTTGAGTAGAGTTTCTTTTATGTTTTCAAAGTCTGTTTGACATTGATTGGTTAATATCCATCAGAATTCTTCTGTAACAAGTTCAAGGCATCACTGTTCAGCGACTGATCAGGAATAAATTTTCTAAAGCCCAGATAAGCTTTGAGGATTTTTTTAAGCAGGCAAAATGTCTGAATGCATCTAGTTTCCATATCTGGCAGACTACCAGGGGGTGATATGATGTGTCCTGGGACTTTTCTTTCCCAAATTCAGATTTCTTTAAATTTGCCGTATCTCTGTATTCTGAGAATTGGTATAGTACTTGTCCCAAAAGTTGTAAATGCTTTTCCCAGGTAAGTGTTGCTATTAGCAAGTCACCCATGTAACAAGTTACTTTATTAATTAGTTCTGGACCTAAAACTTTGTCTAACATGGAAGTGAAGGCACCTGTGCTCACATTTAAGCTGAAAGGCAAGACACAAAGTTAATAGCTTCTGCCCTCACATACAAGGCTGTGTACTTCCAATTGTCTTCAAGGAGAATAAACAGGCAGGAGATACAATCTGCTACTGCTGTTGCATTGTTTGGCTGCATACCAGTTCAACTGGTATTGACATTGGCAGAGCCTGTTTCATTTTACAATCCCCATCCTCTCTGCCTGAAGGACTAGTGGTTAACAGCAAATAGGTATTCCATCTCTCTATTCTGCCTGACTGCACCTGATTGCTGGTGATTAGTGGCTCCTTTGTGATATCAGTACCACAAATAAAAGTGTGCTGCAATTTTTCTTCCGATACTTTTAGACCTGATTCAGTCAGACAGCAAAGCTTTACGTGTAGTGTGCAAATCAGTAATAGTATCTTGCATCTCCTTTACACTTAATATTAATTTCGGATTGAGTACCCTGCATTTTAATCTATGTGATTCTCATTTTTCAGCTTACCTGTCATATCCTCCTGCACCTTGTCTATATCTGATACCTTTTTTCCCAGCTTATCTATTTCATGAAACAGATCTGTGAATAACTACACCTTTAATTCTGTGCCCTTTTTGGACAACTTAAATGTTAAATCATTTGATAGATCAGTGCACAGCTTCTTTCTTAGATAATCAAATTTTGTTCATTTGAAAGTTCCTCAAATTTTTGTGTCACATGATTCCCAAAGTCATTAAATATTTGTGTTTGTTGTTTTGAAGAATCTTTGACTTTTTGTATTAAATTATTAAATTTTTGTGTTAAAGCATTAAAGTCCTGTGTTTGCTCCTTAAAGTTTTGTGTTTGTTCATTCCTAAAATCATTAAGAGCTTTCATCATTCCCTGTGTAAGTTGTATCACTGTTGGGGGATACTTTTGAATGCCTACTCAGTCATATCAATAGCCTCATGTGAAAAAATGCTTCCCAGTGATATTCGCAAATTTATTTCACCTGCTGTAAGTAAAGTCATGTCATTAATCACAGCACAGCTATCCTCAATCATAGTTGAGCTTAAATAATACTCGAGGTTATCATCTGACTCATCAGCATGTTCACAATCACTATCATTTGTTATCATGTTAGTTGTGATGACATTTTGTGCTTGTACATTAATTCTTGGGTACAGTGGTTTTATCTGATGTATCCATTTAAGTCCTGGTGATTTACTAATTGCAGAATTTTAAAATGAACATCCCTTTCTTAATTACGCCGAGAAAATTTTCTAAATTATCTTGTGATATGTTGTGAACATTAACTACAACTTGTTGTTATTCAAAATAATCTGCCAAAAATAAGTACACTATTTTACTATGGTTTAAAAAAGTGCAGTGTTCAGGATGGGAGGGCAGAGGTACTACTGTTACTATTAAATGTGAGTGAGGCACTACTGAGTGCAGTCATGCAGCTATGAGCTAGAATTTTCCTACTTTCTCAATGGGTTTCACAATTTTTTTCTGTTAGTTTCCACACATATTTTATTCTCCACCCAAGCATATCCTTCTTTTATGATCTTTCCTCTCTTTCTCTTGTAAATATTACTTGTTTCACTTAAAAAAGAAAACAAAAGTTAAAAGGATGTGGGTTTTAAGGGAGAGGGTAAGGAGTCATTCCAATCCCGGGAGCGGAAAGACTTCCCTTAGGGGAAAAAAAGGACAGATGTACACTCGCACACACACACACATATCCATTCGCACATACACAGACACAAACAGACATATTTAAAGGCAAAAAGTAAGCCTTTCCTTCTTTTCCTCCTTTTTTTCCCCTAAGGGAAGTCTTTCCGCTCCCGGGATTGGAATGACTCCTTACCCTCTCCCTTAAAACCCACATCCTTTCGTCTTTCCCTCTCCTTCCTGAAGAAGCAACCATCGGTTGCGAAAGCTAGTAATTCTGTGTGTGTGTTTGTGTGTTTTGTTCATGTGCCTGTCTGCCGGCGCTTTCCCGCTTGGTAAGTCTTGGAACCTTTGTTTTTAATATATTTTTCCCATGTGGAAGTTTCTTTCTATTTTATTTAAAACAAAAGTTAATTAATACAGTGGAAAAATTTTGCAACATGTTTTATATATTTTAATTACTTCAATTGTTGGGGGATACCGTTCTTACTCATGCCAGTTACACTGGTATTTAAGTAGTGGTGTGAATAATGTGGATTACTTAGAGGGGTGTGGCTGCCAGATACTTTCACCGGCAGCAATTCACACATCTAAGTTCACGCCTCCACGGTCTCTCACTACGACTACCACTGAAACAATCTGTTTTGATTGATTCTCATTTGAAGAGAGTGATATTTACCTCTTCTTTTTTGAAGAAAAGTAAATGCCTTCTATTGCCGTGATAAAGAATAATAATATAATACAATCATAAAGTATGTTGCAGTTTTATCCGGGTATTATTCGAGATGAGTAATTTAGAAATGTAAGAAGCTGCCTTCCTTTCCAGAAGGTATATTGTAAAAAACTTTTACACAAATACACGTAGCAGCCTGACACATACACAACACACCCACCCAGAATCACAGATGGGAGGAGATAGATAGTTGAAGAGTGAAAAATTTGATATTGGCCTAAGGAAACATTAGAATACAGATATATGTTCATCTTTCTTTTCTAAACATCTCTTTTTTGGTGCAGGCATATTTACATTGCATCTTTACTCTGCACAGTGTTCTTATACTTATTGAATGACATATACTTTATGACTAAACCAGTAAGGTCTATCTCAGCACACATGGAAGACAAGGTATATTACTGTCAGTAATACAAAAGTCACTGGTGGAGCCGTGCACTCTCTCCTGTATATTCATTTGTCCCAAAAGGTGGTGCAACTGGCAGGTTACACACACAATGGCCTTCATATTAGCAGGCTTGGTGGCCTCTAGTGGCTGAATTAAGCACAGACTTCACGCACGAACTATGCAATGACAGACACACTTTTTGGTAGTTACACCACTCCACTTCCTTTGTGAAGAAGTGAGCACTGTGTTCACATCCATTTCTTCTGTGGTTGATGTAGGTTGTTGAGCCATGTGATGTACTGTCACGGATGCGGTGGCGGCAGATGCACACCGGATGCACAGCCATCCATGTGTAGTCATAGCTGGTTGATATGTCCTGATACTTTATCCTCAGCTGTGGCGACAAGGCAGAGGTGTCGGCCACAGGTACTCTTGATTATCTCTGGTGCCTATTTCGGCCGGTGGCCAAACCTGTGAGCCCAGACAGCTGCAACAGGCCGGAAGCATTGCGGCGCCTGTGCCAGTGGATGACCTGACTTGAGCCAATGCAGGTGTAGCAGAGTCTGGGGCTGATGACCATCCAACAACTCTGTTAGACTCTTATCACCAACAGAGCTAAACCTATAAGAACTAAGGAACCGATCAAGAGCTACATGTGGTGACACATCCAAAACGCATTTTTTCATGTGAGTTTTAAGTGTTCACACTAGTAATCTTGTTTCCCCATTCGATTAAGGGTGGAAAGCAGGAGCTGTGAAATGGAAAACACCATTTTTTTTACAAAAATTTTCAAATTCCCTAGATATGAACCAAGGACCATTGACATTAACTAATTTATACGGAAGACCTTCCATTGCCCAAATTTTTGACAAAGCGGAAATTGTTGCCGCCACAGAAGCAGACAAGCAGTGCAGCATTTACAGAAACTTTGAATAAGTATCAGTTACTACAAGCCAGTAGAAATTCTAAAAAGGTTCCACAAAATCTATGTGAATTCATTTGCAAGGCTACTGTGGATCCGGCTATAGTGACAAAGAAACACACGGAACAGCCGGATGGTTGGCACACTGTGGGCAGGCTGCAATGACTCACACTATTTCTCCACCAATGCACGGCCAAAAACATGTCTACAACTCATGGAGCAGAGCCCTATGTAGCTAACAGGAGCTCTCTGTCCCAAATGGAAAAACATTTTTGTAGTGTAAAATAATTTCTTAAAGGATCAGAAGTATGGCCCAGAGGTTTGTCTGGCCAATTGTGTTGCACAAAAGAAACAGTGCTACTTAAAACAGGACCTGTGGCTGCAATTTTAGTGCTAATAGTAGGAAAACCATCAACAGTATTTTGAGCTTCCGGGTCTAAATGAAAACAGAGTAATTCCTCTTTAGCAAACTGGATCCAGACCAATCACCAAACATGAAATGACATCAGCATTTGCTTGTTGCGCCATAGGTTGAAAATATGGAATAGAGCCCACCGCTGTAAGCAATGTGTGGCTTTGTCCGCCAAGGATGCTGAAGAGTTAGAGAGAGGCATCAGTGGTTTGAAGACTGATCAGGTGACACTTAGACCCATATAGAAAACCATTAAATTTTTTTAGAGCATACCGGATCTCCAGAGCCTCTTTCTCTATCTGAGAATAACACTGTTATGCTGAATTTGAGGATTTAGAGGCATGCAATAGGGCATTCAAAACCATGCAAGGATGGACCCAAGGTCAGATGAGACATGTCTGTCATTAACACAAGGTACTGGTCTGGCTGAAAAGTGGCCAAACAAGGGGCTGACTGCAGCTTAGATTTCAACAACTCGAATGCCCGGTCACTGGCTGTGAACCAGTGGAAAGGAATGTCTTTACATAATAATGCATGGATTAGTGGTGCCACAGTAGCAATGTGTGGTATGAATTTGCGATAGTACGTAATTTTTCATAGAAATGCCTGTAATTAGTTGGCAGACGTGGAGTGTGGCAATGTGGTAATAGCATCAGTATGCTGGTGCACTGGTTTAATCCCAACATGCAACACTTCAAAACCCAGATAGATAATGGATGATTGAAAAAACTGAGTCTTGTCCAAATTGCACTTTAACCCTGCAGACGGTAAAACAGGAAGCAGAGCACGAAGGTTCTGCAAATGTTCCTCCGTAGAGGCATCAGACACTGCTATATCATCTAAATGATGTAGGCTGGAACTGATCCAATAAGCTGCTGTAAAAAGCATTGAAAAATAGCTGGTGCACTTCCCACACCAAAATGCAAACACTGATATTGATAAAGCCCAAAGGGAGTATTGATAACTGGAAAACATTTATATTTCTCATCAAACAGCAACTATAAATCTGCCTCTGCCAATTCAGTCTTTGAAAAACAATGGCCCCTGATAATTTTGCTAACACCTCGTCAGGGTGTGGCTGAGGATAGATATCAATGATTGGCATTAATAGATTTTTAAAAAATCACTGCTTAGTCATAGTTTACCAGTAGATTTCTCAACTATCACCAATGTGGTGCTGACTGTCCACTGGAATAAAAAGGTTGAATAACTTCAAGGGATTGAAGACAATCTAATTCTCCTTTTACTTAATTATGTAAAGTTACCGGTACTGGGTGGGCCCAGAAAAAATGGGTGCAGGCAGACTTTTTCATCATAAAATGAGCCTGATATTCTGTTGCACAACCCAGTCATGGAGCAAATGATAGGAAAATATGGCAGAGAGAGCATTTAGCTGCTGATATGGAACTTCCCCATTAACCATGGACCTTGCCATTGGTGGGGAGGCTTGCGTGCCTCAGTGATACAGATGGCCGTACCGTAGGTGCAAAGACAAAGAAGGGGTATCTGTTGAAGGCCAGACAAATGTGTGGTTCCTGAAGAGGGACAGCAGCCTTTTCAGTAGTTGCTGGGGCAACAGTCTGGATGATTGACTAACCTGGCCTTGCAACATTAACCAAACGGCCTTGCTGTGCTGGTACTGCGAACGGCTGAAAGCAAGGGGAAACTACGCCCGTCATTTTTCCCAAGGGCATGCAGCTTTACTGTATGGATAAATGTTGATGGCGTCCTCTTGGGTAAAATATTCCGGAGGTAAAATAGTCCCCCATTCGGATCTCCGGGTGGGGACCACTCAAGAGGACGTCATTATCAGGAAAAAGAAAACTGGCATTCTACGGATCGGAGCGTGGAATGTCAGTCCCTTAACCAGGCAGGTAGATTAGAAAATTTAAAAAGGGTCATGGATAGGTTAAAGTTAGATATAGTGGGAATTAGTGAAGTTCGGTGGCAGGAGGAACAAGACTTTTGGTCAGGTGAATACAGTGTTATAAACACAAAATCAAATAGGGGTAATGTAGGAGTATGTTTAGTAATGAATTAAAAAAAATAGTGAGTGTGGGTAAGCTACTACAAACAGCATAGTGAACGCGTTATTGTGGCCAAGATAGACACCAAGCCCATGCCTACTACAGTAGTACAAGTTTATATGCCAACTAGCTCTGCAGATGCTGAATAAATTGAAGAAATGTATGATGAGATAAAAGAAATTATTCAGGTAGTGAAGGGAGACGAAAATTTAATAGTCATGGGTGACTGGAATTCGAGAGTAGGAAAAGGGAGAGAAGGAAACGTAGTAGGTGAATACGGATTGGGGCTAAGAAATGAAAGAGGAAGCTGCCTGGTAGAATTTTGCATAGAGCATAACTTAATCATAGCTAACACTTGGTTCAAGAATCATGAAAGAAGGTTCAATTGGTTCAAGAATCATGAAAGAAGGTTGTATACATGGAAGAATCCTGGAGATACTAGAAGGTATCAGATAGATTATATAATTGTAAGACATAGGTAGATGGGTAGATCACATAACTAATGAGGAAGTATTGAATAGGATTGGGGAGAAGTTTGTGGCAAAACTTGACCAGAAGAAGGGATCGGTTGGTAGGACATGTTCTGAGACATCAAGGGATCACCAATTTAGTATTGGAGGGCAGCGTGGAGGGTGAAAATCGTAGAGGGAGACAGAGATGAATACACAAAGCAGATTCAGAAGGATGTAGGTTGCAGTAGGTACTGGGAGATGAAGAAGCTTGCACAGGATAGAGTAGCATGGAGAGCTGCAACAAACCAGTCTCAGGACTGAAGACCACAACAACAACAACAACAAAAACATAGGTTTAGGAACCAGGTTTGAAATTGTAAGACATTTCCAGGGGCAGTCTATTGGTTATGACCTGTAGATTAAAACTGAAGAAATTGCAAAAAGGTGGGAATTTAAGGAGATGGGACCTGGATAAACTGAAAGAAGCAGAGGTTGTACAGAGTTTATATGCCAAGCGAATTGACGCATGGTGCACGGAATGGCAATTGAATCTCAATGTAGCGAAGTGTAATGTGATGCGAATACATAGAAAGATAGGTCCCTTATCATTTAGCTACAAAATAGCAGGTCAGCAACTGGAAGCAGTTAATTCCATAAATTATCTGGGAGTACGCATTAGGAGTGATTTAAAATGGAATGATCATATGAAGTTGATCGTCGGTAAAGCAGATGCCAGACTGAGATTCATTGGAAGAATCCTAAGGAAATGCAATCCTACAACAAAGGAAGTAGGTTACAGTACGCTTGTTCGCCCAATGCTTGAATACTGCTCAGCAGTGTGGGATCCGCACCAGGTAGGGTTGATAGAAGAGATAGAGAAGATCCAACGGAGAGCAGCGCGCTTCGTTACAGGATCATTTAGTAATTGCGAAAGCGTTACGGAGATGATAGATAAACTCCAGTGGAAGACTCTGCAGGAGAGACGCTCAGTAGCTCAGTACGGGCTTTTGTTAAAGTTTCGAGAACATACCTTCACCGAAGAGTCAAGCAGTATATTGCTCCCTCCTACGTATATCTCGCGAAGAGACCATGAGGATAAAATCAGAGAGATTAGAGCCCACACAGAAGCATACCGACAATCCTTCTTTCCACGTACAATACGAGACTGGAATAGAAGGGAGAACCGATAGAGGTACTCAGGGTACCCTCCGCCACACGCCGTCAGGTGGCTTGCGGAGTACGGATGTAGATGTAGATGTAGATGTAGTTTCAGGGAGAGCATAAGGGAACAATTGACAGGAAAGGGGGAAAGAAAAACAGTAGAAGAAGAATGGGTAGCTTGGAGGGATGAAGTAGTGAAGGCAGCAGAGGATCAAGTAGGTAAAAAGACGAGGGCTAGTAGAAATCCTTGGGTAACAGAAGAAATATTGAATTTAATTGATGAAAGGAGAAAATATAAAAATGCAGTAAATGAAGCAGGCAAAAAGGAATACAAACGTCTCAAAAATGAGATTGACAGGAAGTGCAAAACGGCTAAGCAGGGATGGCTAGAGGACGAATGTAAGGATGTAGAGGCTTATCTCACTAGGGGTAAGATAGATACTGCCTACAGGAAAATTAAAGAGACGTTTGGAGATAAGAGAACCACTTGCATAAACATCAAGAGCGCAGATGGAAACCCAGTTCTAAGCAAAGAAGGGAAAGCAGAAAGGTGGAAGGAGTATATAGAGGGTCTATACAAGGGCGATGTACTTGAGGACAATATTAAGGAAATGGAAGATGATGTAGACGCCGATGAAATGGGAGATACAATACTGCGTGAAGAGTTTGACAGAGCACTGAAAGACCTGAGCCGAAACAAGGCCCCGGGAGTAGACAACATTCCATTGGAACTACTGATGGCCTTGGGAGAGCCAGTCCTGACAAAACTCTACCATCTGGTGAGCAAGATATGTGATATGTGGTTTATTCATCTCATTACATACAATTTTCAAATCATTTGATTTGTTGTACAGGAGACATGTCAAGGTTTACAAAAGAAACTTTTTTCACTTTTTTTAAGATAAATACAAATGTTTACATTATACACTCCTGGAAATTGAAATAAGAACACCGTGAATTCATTGTCCCAGGAAGGGGAAACTTTATTGACACATTCCTGGGGGCAGATAAATCACATGATCACACTGACAGAACCACAGGCACATAAACACAGGCAACAGAACATGCACAATGTCGGCACTAGTACAGTGTATATCCACCTTTCGCAGCAATGCTGGCTGCTATTCTCCCATAGAGACGATCGTAGAGATGCTGGATGTAGTCCTGTGGAACGGCTTGCCATGCCATTTCCACCTGGCGCCTCAGTTGGACCAGCGTTCGTGCTGGACTTGCAGACCGCATGAGACGACGCTTCATCCAGTCACAAACATGCTCAATGGAGGACAGATCCGGAGATCTTGCTGGCCAGGGTAGTTGACTTACACCTTCTAGAGCACGTTGGGTGGCACGGGATACATGCGGACGTGCATTGTCCTATTGGAACCGTAAGTTCCCTTGCCGGTCTAGGAATGGTAGAACGATGGGTTCGATGACGGTTTGGATGTACCGTGCACTATTCAGTGTCCCCTCGACGATCACCAGAGGTGTACGGCCAGTGTAGGAGATCACTCTCCACACCATGATGCCGGGTGTTGGCCCTGTGTGCCTCGGTCGTATGCAGTCCTGATTGTGGCGCTCACCTGCACGGCGCCAAACACAAATACGACCATCATTGGCACCAAGGCAGAAGCGACTCTCATCACTGAAGACGACACGTCTCCATTCGTCCCTCCATTCACGCCTGTCGCGACACCACTGGAGGCGGGCTGCACGATGTCGGGGCGTGAGCGGAAGACGGCCTAACGGTGTGCGGGACCGTAGCCCAGCTTCATGGAGACAGTTGCGAATGGTCCTCGCCGATACCCCAGGAGCAACAGTGTCCCTAATTTGCTGGGAAGTGGCGGTGCGGTCCCCTACGACACTGCGTAGGATCCTACGGTCTTGGCGTGCATCCGTGCGTCGCTGCGGTCCGGTCCCAAGTCGACGGGCACGTGCACCTTCCGCCGACCACTGGCGACAACATCGATGTACTGTCGAGACCTCACGCCCCACGTGTTGAGCAATTCGGCGGTACGTCCACCCGGCCTCCCACATGCCCACTATACGCCCTCACTCAAAGTCCGTCAACTGCACATACGGTTCACGTCCACGCTGTCGCGGCATGCTACCAGTGTTAAAGACTGCGATGGAGCTCCGTATGCCACGGCAAACTGGCTGACACTGACGGCGGCGGTGCACAAATGCTGCGCAGCTAGCGCCATTCGACAGCCAACACCGCGGTTCCTGGTGTGTCCACTGTGCCATGCGTGTGATCATTGCTTGTACAGCCCTCTCGCAGTGTCCGGAGCAAGTATGGTGGGTCTGACACACCGGTGTAAATGTGTTCTTTTTTCCATTTCCAGGAGTGTATTTTACACTTCTAAGTTACATGTACATAAAATAATGAGTGTAATACAATCCCTGTGTTCGGATTGTGAAGCTGTCCTCATTGAATTCATCGACAGAATAATAACACTTTTCCACCAGAAGAGTAAAGACCAATCTTTTCAGTGAGCCCATTTCCATTTTAAATATATTACTGCCTTTTATTTTACTGAAAATTTTTAACCCCATATACTCTGGCATTTGGGCACAACGTTTTAAACAATGTGTTGGAAGTTTGAAGTTATCTCTGTGGCGAGTGCTGTAGTTGTGGTCAAAACGGAAAGTATCTAGTGTATGTTGATTTCTATATGGGAACACCACCATCTCATATATGTAAAGTGAGGGGATAGATAGTATTTTTAAATTTTTTAACAGTGGTCAACAGGATTCCCATTTTTTGCAACACACATGTTTCTAATTACTTTCGTTTTGTAATACTAGGAGCCTAGTGACATTTGCTGAATTTCCCCAGAAGATTATGCCATAACAAATAACTGACTCAAAGTAGCAGTGGTAAACTATCTATCTGGTATCCATGTTTGTGGCACCTGACAAAATACTCATTGCAAATGCTAAGTTGTTCAGTTTATTTGCTAAGTAATCTATGTGTACCTTCCAATTTAAATTTTTGTCAAGATTTTGGCCTAAGAACTTCACATGGTTTGCTTCTGTGATATCCTGATCATTGCAAGTTATCTTTATTTCACTCCTTTCTACTGATTTAGCTTCAAGTTGCATCATTTTGGTTTTAGTTACATTTAGTTTTAGTCCATTTTGATAGAACCAAGATTCAAGTTATTCTAAAGTATTTTTGGCTTTTTCTGGAATATTTTCAGATACCTCATTTTCAATTAGAACTGACGTATCATCAGCAAATAAGACTGAATGAGCATCAATAGCAAGTGGTAGGTCATTTACGTAAAAAAAGAAACAGATAGGGACCCAATATAGAACCTTGTGGGACTCCTTGGGGAACTGTTTTCCAGTCTGATGAATAATTGGTTCCATTTGAAGTTAAAATTACTCTTTGTTTCCTACCTGACAGGTAAGAGCTAAACCATTTTAAAGCAGTGTCTCTGATTCCATACATCTGTAATTCGTGGAGGAGTAATGCATGGTTCACTAAATCAAAAGCTTTAGTCAGATCACAGAATATACCTGTGATCTTTCTACCTTTATCTAACGTGGAGCATATTTTTTGGATAAACTCATTTATAGCATTCACAGTGCTTTTACCCTATTGGAATCCGAACTGGTTTTTAAAAATTATTTCATTTACAGTAAGAAAGTTATTAATTTGTTTTGCTACAATCTTTTCAAGCACTTTAGTGAAGACCGGCAAGAGAGAGATAGGGCGGTAATTCCCCATATCTTCGGTCGATCCTTTCTTGTATAGAGATTTGATCTCACCATATTTCAATACCTCTGGAAAGCATCCCTGTTCAAAAGATTGATTTATAATAGTTGACAGTGGTTGGGAAATAATATCATACACATACTTGATTACAGATGTTGTTATTTCATCCCACCCATGTGAGGTTTTGTTTTTTAGAGACAATATTTCCTTTTCCACATCCCTTTGGGTGATTTTTTTCAAATTGTTTAAAAGATGTGTTCTGGCTGTTTTCCAAATTCGTGATGCCCTGATAGAATGTCATATCCACATCCTATCTTACTACATTTAGGAAGAATTCATTGAAACAACTTGACATCTGAACAGGGTTTACTATAATTTCATTTTCATGTCTAATTTTCAAAATCTCATGAATTTTTACTTTGGCTTCTAGTTCGGACTGAACAACTGACCACACTGCTTTTGTCTCATTTCTGAGTTCTCGTATGAATTTATTACTTGTCATTTTTTTAGCTGCCACTACAACTTTCCTAAATACAGCTATATACTGTTTGACATAACTAATGATGAAGTATTGAATGTATGAGACAGGCAAAATACCCTCAGACTGCAAGAAGAATATAATAGTTCCAATCCCAAAGAAAGCAGTTGTTGACAGATGTGAAAATTACCAAACTATCAGTTTAATAAGTCACAGCTGTAAAATACTAACGCGAATTATTTACAGACAAATGGAAAAACTAGTAGAAGCCTACCTCGGGGAAGATCAGTTTGGATTCCATAGAAATATTGGAACACGTGAGGCAATACTGACCTTACGACTTATCTTAGAAGAGAGATTAAGTAAAGGCAAACCTACATTTCTAGCATTTGTAGACTTAGAGAAAGCTTTTGACAATGTTGACTGGAATACTCTCTTTAAAATTCTAAAGGTGGTAGGGGTAAAGTACAGGGATCAAAAGGCTATTTACATTTGTACAGAAACCAGATGGCAGTTATAAGAGTCGAGGGGCATGAAAGGGAAGCAGTGGTTGGGAAGGGAGTGAGACAGGGTTGTAGCCTGTCCCCGATGTCATTCAATCTGTATGTTGAGCAAGCAGTAAAGGAAACAAAAGAAAAATTTGGAGTAGGTATTAAAATCCATGGAGAAGAAATAAAAACTTTGAGGTTCGCCGATGACATTGTAATTCTGTCACAGACGGCTAAGGACTTGGAAGAGCAGTTGAACGGAATGGACAGTGTCTTGTAAGGAGGATATAAGATGAACATCAACAAAAGCAAAACGAGGATAATGGAATGTAGTCGAATTAAATCAGGTGATGCTGAGGGAATTAGATTAGGAAGTGAGGCACTTAAAGTAGTGAAGGAGTTTTGCTATTTGGGGAGCAAAATAACTGATGATGGTCAAAGTAGAGTAGATATAAAATGTAGACTGGCAATGGCTAGGAAAGCATTTCTGAAGAAGAGAAATTTGTTAACATCGAGTATAGATTTAAGTGCCAGGAAGTCGTTTCTGAAAGTATTTTTATGGAGTGTATCCATGTATGGAAGTGAAATATGGACGAGAAATTGTTTAGAGAAGAAGAGAATAGAAGCTTTCGAAATGTGGTGCTACAGAAGAATGCTGAAGATTAGATGGGTAGATCACATAACTGATGATGAAGTATTGAATAGAATAGGGGAGAAGAGGAGTTTGTGGCACAACTTGACAAGAAGAAGGGACCGGTTGGTAGGGCATGTTCTGAGGCATCAAGGGATCATAAATTTAGCATTGGAAGGTAAAAATCATTGAGGGAGACCAAGAGATGAGTACACTAAGCAGATTCAGAAGGATGTGGGTTGCAGTAGGTACTGGGAGATGAAGAAGCTTGCACAGGACAGGGTAGCATGGAGAGCTGCATCAAACCAGTCTCAGGACTGAAGACCACAACAACAATGGAACTTGGTCAGAAACCAAATGCACTTAATCATCAATGGCGAAACCAAACAATTTGAAAGTGTCCAAACCTAAAAGATTTTTTGGGTAAGCATTGTGCACAACTAGGAATGTTAATGAGTGGACAGCAGCTTTGTAACTTAAAGGTGCAGAAAAATGTCCAAGAATGGGAATTTATTGTTAATTATATCTCACCAGCCTCCATGACATTGAAATAAGAGAGAGAGAGAAAGAGAGCGAGCAACATTTGCACCTTTTTTTATGCCTATTGACTTCTCAAAACATCAAGTGTACAGTGTGATGTAATTCTTTATTACTCCTGATGTTTCTATTTTACCTGAAATGTTCTGCTGTTCTGCTGAGTGTGCGTCACTTCATGGTTCATGCGTGAAGGATTCCGTCACTACAGACTACCCGGCCTGCTAATAACACAGCCACTACATGTGTAGCCTGCTGTCTGGGCACCCTATTGTAACTAATGAATATACAGCACAATGCAATGGTTTCTTGTGTATTGCTAAATGTATTGTACCTTGTCTTCCATTTGTGTGTAGTGTTTGAGCAATAAATTACAGTATCCTTGGGTTAGAACACTTTTGACGACAAGTATGGGATACAATTAAAAGTGTTCCACTTCAGTCATTAGTCCTTTGAGTATAATTTCCATAGAGAGAGTGCTCAAATCTCTTCTTGAGCAACAGCAGGCACTGACCATTGCTGTTTCCAGTTTAACGACTACACTGACACAGCCTGCTGCCCCTACCAACAACATATCCACTGCTGTTCCCTGCATACAATGATGCAGCTGGAAACTGGGACACTCCTGAAAAATGCCTGTGGCAACATTTCCAGGCATTTGTGGTAATACATATAAACCTGTGCAAGGCACTTTTTTGTTGTGGATTTCACGTCATTGGTATCAGTTGTTGCATCATCTCGCCCTGTTATAAGAACCTTCAAGTCTTTCTTTCGAGCTGATATGCGAGATACTTTCTACGTATCACTGTGGATGTAAGAACGTTATTGCTACTTGTGTGGAGTTTTACATGTGCCAAAAGTGGCCAAACCAGTTTTACAGGGCATGGGTAGCAGAACTGCATGGAATTAGCCGTCGTCATAATTTTATTACAAATGTTCATAAGGGATTCTATGCTGATCAAATGCTTCGTGACATAGTCAAACACCTTCCTCCTGATAGGGAAGTTCGAGAGCGAGTTCTACTGTGTGAAAATCCTGTGCTTATGACAGTATTGAACATAATTCAGTTATTTGAAATTTCATGGGCTGCAGGTAGTCAGATAGAGATCTGGTCTCACCCCTCCCAGCCTTCAGTCAGTTCGCAAGGCAATGTAGACACTATTGCAGCAGTCCAGCAAATGTCTTAGGATCGTATAGGTAATTGGCATGCACGACAACAACAGTATGCATCACAACAGTAACAGCCTCATGCTCCGCTGCCTTCATGGCCATACTGCATCATTCAACATGAACAGATCATGTGTACCAAGCGCTGTGCAACATGTAATAGGTGTGACAAGAAAAGAAGCATTTCTTCTTTATGTAACTCCTTTCCAAATCTGAGTGAGGACAAAATGAACGTGGATGTGAACACTGTCTGCAGTGACAGTGTCTCACAGCAAACCACACATTGAAGTGCCTGTTTAACAAATCACTGAGAATACAGGTGGACATTGGTGCAACAGCAATGTTAGTAAATTCTCAAACTTAAGTGGATATGAGTTCTCTCTCTCTTATTTCAGTGTCATGGAGGCTGGTGAGATATAATTAACAATAAGTTCCCATTCTTGGACAGTTTTCTGCACTTGTGAGTTACAAAGCTGCTGTCCACTCATTAACATTTCTAGTTGTGCACAATGCTTACCCTAAAAGTGTATTTGGTTTGGACACTTTGAAATTGTTTGGTTTCTCCATTGATGATTAAGGACATTTGGTTTCTGACCGAAGAGCTTCAGAGCTATCTAATGCAGAACCCCCCCCCCCCCCCTCCTCACACACACACACACACACACACACACACACACACACACACACACACACACACAGGTGTGGTTACATTTCACTGGGACTGCTGCTCAACTGTGGTGAGAGTGTGTGTCAGCTGAAGTTGAGAAGAGCAGAAGGGAGTTGGAGGGGGGAGGCAGGGTTAGGTGACAGCTAGGAGAGATAGATAGGCAGCAAGAAGATTTGGATATGAATGTGACACCAATGAGCTTGCCATAGTGCAGGCAGGGAGATTGCATGGGGCACATGGTCAAGTGAAGAATGAAAGAGTGATTTTGGAGTGGGGGAGATAATAGGACTCAGAAAGAGGAAGCGTATGGAGAGGAGACTGAGAGTGTGGAATAAGTGAAATAATAGGCGTGTGGACAGGGATGTATGTGGGCCTGGGGCTAGTGGAGATTGAGGCCAGTGGATTGCAGAGTCGAAGGATGTGTATAAGAACGTACAGAGAAGTTGACCAGCCGTATATTCTGTCACTGTGTGGTCGACTCAGCTCTTGGCCAGTTCAGTGGTGAGTATCTGTTGAAGTAGACAACTGGTTGATGGTCACGCACACTTAAAAATATGTGCAGAAGTTACAACAAAGTTGGTATTTGATATGACCGCTTTTAAAAGTGGCCCTGCCTCTAACGGTTTAGAATATTTCTCTGACAGATCTGAAACAGAACATACTGTGTGTGTACATGCGACAGTTCCAGCACCTGGCTCCTTCATAGAGATGTAATCATGTTGCAAGGGGTAGGGTGTACATGTTGCCTAAGAATGGCCCAGAATATTTTGTAACGTGGCAGAGCACTAGAATACCTTTATGAATGGGGTTGGGGAGGATTTTAGGTAGGGTATTCCTCATTTCTGGGACCAACCATCAATCAGCTCTCCACGTGAATGATTGTCCATTCCCAAACTGTGTCAAAGAGCAAATGAAAGATGAGTTTGTAATTAGAGGACACTTCCTTATCTCCACTTTTACAAATAGGTATTACTATTGGATATTTCAGTATTTTAGAAAATACATCAGAACAGACATGTTGATGGATCCATCAGAGAAGTGGATGTCCACATCCAGAAAGGTGGCACCCTTATCCTAAAAGCATCATTTCAAATGGGTAAGAGAGAAGGCATTAGAGCTGTGGAATAATGATGGCTCATATCACAAAGTTATTATCTATGAAGCCAGACAAGGGGTTTCGTATGTTGGCTGACAAGAAAGGTTTCTAGACCACCCATGAACAGCTTGACATACGAGAATTTCGTCACCACCAAACTATTACCCACAGCCTTTCTATATCAAAGGCATGTACCTCGTTCACCATCTCTCTGCCATTATCATCCCACTGCCACCTACTCCCAGTGGACAACACCTTGCTTTATATCAACATCTTGCACGTCATGGCCCTGCCACCTTTCCAAATGCATGCAGACATCAGAACCCACCCTATTTCATATACATATGACCAAGTATATACTTATATATTAAAAACAAAGATTCCAAGACTTACCAAGCGGGAAAGCGCCGGCAGACAGGCACAATGAACAAAACACACAAACACACACACAGAATTACTAGCTTTCGCAACCGATGGTTGCTTCTTCAGGAAGGAGAGGGAAAGACGAAAGGATGTGGGTTTTAAGGGAGTGGGTAAGGAGTCATTCCAATCCCAGGCGCCGAAAGACTTCCCTTAGGGGGGAAAAAAGGACAGATGTACACTCGCGTGCACGCCCACACACACACACACACACACACACACACACACACACACACACACACACACACACACATATCCATCCGCACATACACAGACACAAGCAGACATATTTAAAGGCAAAGAGTAAGGGCAGAGATGTCTGCCTCTGTACTTCCGCCTCGACTGACATCTCTGCCCTTACTCTTTGCCTTTAAATATGTCTGCTTGTGTCTGTGTATGTGCAGATGGATATGTGTGTGTGTGTGTGTGTGTGTGTGTGTGTGTGTGTGTGTGTGTGTACACCTGTCCTTTTTTTCCCCCTAAGGGAAGTCTTTCCGCTCCCGGGATTGGAATGACTCCTTACCCTCTCCCTTAAAACCCACATCCTTTCGTCTTTCCCTCTCCTTCCTGAAGAAGCAACCATCGGTTGCGAAAGCTAGTAATTCTGTGCGTGTGTTTGTGTGTTTTGTTCATTGTGCCTGTCTGCCGGCGCTTTCCCGCTTGGTAAGTCTTGGAATCTTTGTTTTTAATATATTTTTCCCATGTGGAAGTTTCCTTCTATTTTATTTACATCAAGTATATACTTACCCACTCATATGAGGACTGTTCATAAAATTTCAGAACTTTGTCCACAAAAATTTTTATATGCTTACCTTATACTTATTGTGCGTGGTCTCCTACGAAATACTCTCCTCCCTAGTTGATACACTACTCCCAATGCTGTTTCCACAACTGGAATCAGTCCTGTTATGCATCTTGCTGGATTGCACGAAGTGCTATCTGTGAATTTTCTTTTATCTTGTCTATCGTTGCAGATCTTCATCCTTCCAACGGTGTTTTCAACTTTGGAAATGAAAAAAGTTTGCAGGGACCAGATCTGGAAAGTACAGAGGATGAGGCAACCAGTGATTTCTTGTTTTGTATAATGGCTACACACCAACAGGGATGAATGTGCAGGTGCGTTATCTTGATGCAAGAGCCATGAATTGTCTCGCCACATTTCAGGCCATTTCCTTCTCTCATTTTCTTGCAGGTGTCGCAACGTGTCCCAAAACTACCATCGATTAACAGTTTGTCCCCATGGCATGAATTCATGATGAACAAATCCCTCAGAGTCAAAGAAAACTATCAGCATGTCTTTGACATTTTATCTGACCCAATGAGCTTTCTTCTTCTTCTTCTTTTTCCACCCCCGTGGAGAACCTTTCCTGGTGCACTGTGAAGTTTGAACTTTGGTCTCAAGATTTTAACCATAGACTAACATCTCATCACCAGTTATTATTCTCTTAAGGAACATCTCATTCTCATTTGCACAATCTAAAAGCTCTTTGCAGACTGTGAGACGAAGATCTTTCTGGTCTTGACTCGTGAGCCGTGGCACGAACTTGGCGGCAACACGATGCATTCCAGATGCTGTGTCAGGATTTCGTGACATGATCCAACTGAAATATTACATTTTTCTGCAGTATCTTGGACCGTCAGTGTGATTACCATGGATAATTTCGTTGATGTTGCTGATGTGAGCAGCATTGGTAGATTTGAAAGTTCGCCATGTGCAAGGGTCATATTCAACTTCTATCGAGCCATTTTTAAACCATGTGAACCATTCTTAACACCAAGTGCAGCTTTTTTTAATGTGTCTCTCTAAATTCTCTCTAATAATTTCTTCATGGTCTAGATCCTTTTCCTCCACAGCCTCAACAACTTGTCCCCTATGGATTTCAGTGGGTCTCTTTAGCTCAGTATTTCACTTTCCTGTATTTTGTCCACCTTCCTGATGGATCCGTAAAAACTTTGTTGAAATAAGACCCATATGCATCTCAATAGCTGCCATCCATTCTGGTTTAAGTCTCTCCTTTACAGCCTAGCTATTTATGAATGGTGAATCTGTAGTGACAAGTACTTGCCTGCCCAGTAAACTGAAGCTCAGACTAAGGCTTTCACAGACAGACTCTATTCTCCAAACTAGCCGACAGACAGTTCTCAGATACCATATCCACACACATACTCAATTCTCCAATCAACTGAAGAGTAGCATCCTTCTCATTACCCAATATCAACCAAGAATGTAACAATTTAATCACATTCTCTCTGACTTCCTTTCATCATCTATCACATGGTTCATACATCTGTGAAAGACAGCTGCAAGATTTGTCATACACACTCACCTAATACACCCTATTCCAAATCTGTCACTAGCAGGCAGAGCCACATTCAAATGTGAGAACTTTTTCTAAATATCTGCATAGCATTTACCTCAGGTGGTACGTGGGTAACAGGCCAATATTTATCTTGTTCGATGTGGGAAAAGTGCTGGCTGACCAGCCCCCCTCATTGATCCAAGAAGCAATTTCAGTCCAGTGCAGGCTCAGCTCCTCAATTCCCAGAAGCAGTACATTAACAAGTTCAGCTATCTGGGCAGGTGTTCTATGGTATATAATGTAATAACACTTGTATCACAGGATCCATGCTGAAGATGAATACATTATTGATTATTAAGGAATGAGTGGTTAAAGTTAATAGTCATCAATATTTGTTCATATTTTCTATGTGTCTAATTAGGACACACTATCTGGAAAAAGATAGATTGCATCTCATTGTGAAGATGACCCACTGAATTACAGACAGGCATGATGAAAAGACTGTTACACATTACAGCTTTTGGCCTTCTTCAGCAAAGGAAACACACACACATTCACACAAGCAAGTACAAGTCATGCGTACATGACTGCTACCCATACTGGAATCATTTTGGTTGGAGCTGCAAGTGGTAATGGTCACGTGTGCATGAGGTGTGCTTGCTTGTGTGAATGTGTGTGCATTTTCTTTGCGGAAGGCTTTGGCCAGAAGCCATAATGTGTAGCACTCTGTTTGTTTTGCCTTTCTGCAACTCAGTGTGACATTTTTCAACTCAATGTGTCATCTTTATGGTGAGTAGCAATCTATCCTTTTAATCTGATTGTTGATATTCCAGCGTGGACTTTCCATTGTTTGGTTAGGACAGTTATCAGTTAAGTGAGTTTATGTGTGGTGCACAAACACTTGCAGAGTGCTCTCTCTCTCTCTCTCTCTCTCTCTCTCTCTCTCTCTCTCTCTCTCTCTCTCTCTCTCACACACACACACACACACACACACACACACACACACACACACACACACACATGCAAGCACAGGAGAGAGAAAAGGAGGCAGGGGGTCAGGGATGAAAGGAATGAGAGAGCATGAGTGGTCTACCATATCTGTTTGTCTGTTTGCTCTGAAGATCACAAGCTTGAAACCTGAGCCAAAATGTTGGAATTTTTATTTGTGTCCCTTTGCAGTGCTCAACATTTCATCCATATTATTAATGGTTGTCTTTACTCATTCCATTGCTTGTATTCCACCCTGAGTTCCACATCATCATATTTAGAGATCTCAAGTGCCAATTAAATAAATGGCAATGTCCAAAAAGATGTGGCTCTGTAAATATAACAAACTTTTCATTACAGGTTATAAAAGGGCAATAGAACTTAGTAAGGAATATGCAAAAACTAAAGGCCCTGCTCCAAAAGTGAAGCCAGAAACTCATGCATCTTTTCGTCGGTTGTCACCACTTCTAAACCGAACCTTGGAAAAGTGTGTAAGAGAAAATGGATTCATGTAAGTGATGCACTTAGTGATTTGTAATTTATGTAGTATATATCTGTAGCTATCTTGCTGTTTCAGAATTCATAAAACAAAACATTTAGTAGTAGCACCGTCCATATTAGTCAATTGATTATATGGTTCTGTCTTGAAAGTACTTTCCTCTTATTAAATTTTCCTTTTGTGACTATCCATCTGCAGCCACGGTTTAAAGATACAACAACTTGGGAATGACACTTCATACAGCTGCAGTAAATTAGATTGCATTGCAAAACATGTATCACTTTATCGGAGAAGCATTAGCAGCAATAAATGTAAAAAATAAAAAACCACAATGATAAAAAATCAGTCGTCAGCTACACAAAGAACCTTTATTTGCTGCACTTTACCACTTTCAACAATTTATACTGTCATCTTCAGAAGTGAAATAGGCTCAAATTATTGTTAAACTAACACCAAAATAAGAACCGGATGGCAGTGTCCTACAAAGGATTGGCGAAAAATGTGTATATAAAGCAAGTATGTTAAAAACAAATGGACAAAGATTGAACAGCAGAAGTAAAACAGGTTTGTTAAAAGAGAAGTAAAATGGTTAAGCTTAATAGACACAATGTACCTTTGCTACAAAGTCAATAAAACAAAGAGACATCTCAAAAAATAAATAATGCATGTGGTGAGTGGCATACAGTTAACTGTCAAATTTCACATTGTACGTAGTATGAGTAAGAGAAGCCAACCCCGAAACTGATGACATGAAAGGCATTGAACCCACCTATATACAAAGTTGGAGCACTAGTGTATGTACAACTGTAATAAATTCTGTGACAGTTGAAAGGCAAGTATGGAGCCTATTTTGCTTCTGAAGATGAAGTATAGACTGTTGAATCCAGTAAAGTGAACCAAATAGTGGTTTTCTTGTGAGGCTAATGACCGATTTTTTATCTTTTTGGAAATATTCTACAGTTGTTGGACTACAGCTGTGAACAAAATCATTAAAAAAACCTAATTTATAAATATTCATCATTAGACATATTTACAAATTAGTTTGTGCTGTGAATGTAAAATGACATGTTGCACATCATTACTATTTATTGTGCAAATTGATCCATGGAATCTGAAGCTAACCTACCATCCATCTTGCTGAAAATATTCCACAAATGTCAGATAGTTTATGATACTCTTCACTGATACTTCACAGCTCTTTTTCAAATATTTATTCTAAATCTACATTTGTACTTTGAAAGCCACCATATGCTGTGTGGTGGAGGGTAGTTTATGTGCTTGTTGAACTTCCTACCTCTTCCTGTTCTAGTTGCAAATGGTCTGCAGGAAGAACGATTGCTAGTAAATATCTATGTGAGCTTGAATGTCTGTGATTTTACATTCATGATCTTTTTGCAAGACACATGCAATGCCATGTTCCCCTTTTGTTAATGATTACTGTGCTCTTGACCATAGATAAATCTCGGACTTCAGATTCAGCAATAACTGCTGGAACCCAAGAATTTAGCAGTGCCCAGCTGCATAAATAAACATGGCACTTCTCAAGTTTAGGTGCCAAATATTCTTGCTCTCAAATACAATTACTCTTCATATTCAATATTTCTTTAGACACAAAGTTATTGAACTGCTTAGCTCTCTATCTCAGTGTAAATGCCAAGTTGACAGTTTGAAATACAGCAGAATTTACATATATTTCAAATTCTTTTGTTCTTTTGTTTTGTGGTAAAATAGGCAACAAGTTGTAGTGCTTTGAGAATTTACACGTAAATTCTGGAACCACTTGACCTTCTGCCATCTCGAAATCGCAAAATTTTAAAGATAGATGTGAGAGAGAGCCTATTTACTGTGCAACACGTGTCTATGTGTGCAGGATGGACGAGATCTCATGGAGTAGGATTCTCTACCCTCTGTGCCCCGCAGCAGTGAGCAGTGAGCAGGCTGACACTCGGCAGCCACCGAGGTGACACCCCTTAATTTTTTTCCTCCTTCCCTTGCCTTGTCTGGTCTCGTAAACTGACAAAACGGCTGGGAGCATGGTGTGCTAACCACATGCCCCTCCATATCTGCAGCCAATGATGCTTATGGGCTGAGGACGACACGGCGGCCAGTCAGTACCATTCATGGCCTGTTCGGGCAGAGTTTAGTTTAGTTCCCTTTCCTTTTTCTAACTCTCCTTCAATAGAATGTTCATGGCCTTCAATCAAAGAAAATTTATGGCTTCTCTTAGAATCACAGCATCCAGTTGTTCTCTGTCTCCAAGAAACAAAATTGTGTCCACACAACCACTTTGAGCTCTCACATTTCTTACCGTTCCATTTTGATCCCCCCTCCCCAAAGGACGGCATTCCATCTCACAGGGGAGTCATGCTGTTCATACAGATACAGGATGATGTTCATAATAAACACATGTTCCTGACTACCTGCCTTCATGGTGTTACAGTTTGCCCTTTCCTTCTCCACCTTACCTTTTTGCTTTGTACTGTTTACATCCCTCCGTCATTCGTTGTCACCATGGCAGACTTCCTCCAGCTTCTTAGGCAGCTACCTCACCACTTTCTGCTGCTCGGTGACTTTAATGTGAACCATCTCCCTAGGGGCTCTTCCAGAACTTGTCTTGACTGACCTTCTCAATCAACTTACCCTCCTCTGCTTAAACACAGGAGCACCCACGTTCCTTGCAGAGTCCATGCACACCTATTCCCATATGGATCTAACCTTCTGCACTGCCCAGCTTGCCTACCATCTCAAGTGGTTCATTCTCTCTGACACATACTCGAGCGACCATTTTCCGTGTGGAATCCATTTGCTGACTCCTCCCCCACCTACGTGCACTCCCAAATGGCAGCTTACTAGGACCTCTTGAGGCTTTACTCCTCCCTGGCAACCTTCAACAAACAAGATATCCCCAGTTATGATGGCCAGGTAGAATATCTAACAAACATTACCCTTACCACTGCAAAATTTTCCATTCCTCACATTTCCTATTTACCGTGCTGTGTCCCAGTCCCTCGGTAGACTGGGGCGTACCATGACGCAATTCGTGCATGGAGAAATGCTCTCCGTGTTTTTAACCATCACCCTACGATGGCAAAATGTATTCAGTATAAACAGTTGCATGCACAATGTCATTGCATTCTTTGGGATAGCACAAATGCTTGCTGGACTACATCCACTGGTTCTCTTAACAGTTCCACTCCCTCTTCCATTGTGTGGGCCAGCCTCCAATGGCTCTCTGGGACCATGATACATTCCCCAATTTACAGCCTGACAGCAGTAGACAATGTCATAGTGAAACAAGTTGCTGTTTCTGACACCTTGGACTGCCATTTTGTGGATATTTCGAGCTCTTCCCCCTATCGTCCTACCTTCCTCCATCGTAAATGAGTGGAGGATGCTCAGGTGATACCCTTCTCTCCTCAGAATCGTGATTGCTACAGTGTCACCTTTATATGAGGGAACTAGATCATGCTCTCGTTCCATCCCGATCCTCTGCCCCAGGGTCAGACAATGTTCACATTCAGATGTTGCAGTGCCTTTCTCTTGCAGGTAAGCACGTTCTGCTCAATATGTACAACCGCATCTGGGCAGAGGGCACATTTCCCACACTGGCATGGAGCCACTGTCATACCCATAAGCAAAGCCTGATAAGGACAAACACTTCTTTCTAGCTGCCACAACTTCTCACACCAGCTGTGTTGGCAAGGTGATGGAGTGTATGATTCATGCACGGTTGGTATGGTGACTCAAGTTTTGCAATTTACAAACCACAGCACAGTGTGGACTTCGAGCACTCCATTCTCCACTCCATTCGTCACTTTGTACACCCATTTCATTATTTATTTTTTGCAGAAATCCCAGACTGACCATTTTTTTTATTTGGAGGAGGCCTACAACATCTGCTGGAGGACTGGTCTCCTCTGTACCCTCTACACATAGAGCTTCTGTGGCTGCATGCCCCATTTCCTTTAGAAATTTTTAAAAGACTGGGTTTTTGAGATACATGTGGGTTCTGCCTCATCAGACACCATTATCCAGGAAAGTGGTGTGTGCCTTAGAGGTCTATCCTCTATCGCCATTAACCCTATAATGGCTGGTCTCCCACCGGGCATCTCTGGCTCTCTTAGTTGATGATCTATTGCATTCTTAATGGACTTGTCTCATTGACCAGGATCTTAGCGACGTCTCAATCATCATTACTTGTGGAGCATTGACACTGGATTTCGTTTTTCCACTGACAAAGCTGTTTATATGAATGTCTGGCAGCACAATTGGTTTCTCCCACCTCTTTGTATCTTGGCCCTATGCTCTTCCGTTTGTCGACACTACAAAATTCCTGGGACTCATACTTGATAGGAAACTTTCTTGGTCCTCCTACATTTCTTACCTGGCAGCCTGCTGTATGCTGTCCCTCAGTATCCCGTGTGTCCTCAGTGGTACTTCATGGGGAGCAGATCGAACCACCCTCTTCCGTTTATACTAGTCCCTTGTCCATTCGAAACTGGACTGTGGGTGTTTCATTTATGTATCTGCACTTCCGTCTTCCCTACGCTATTACGGTATTAGCCACCATCATGTCATCCATTTGGCCACTGGCGCCTTTTCCACTAGTCCAGTTGAAAGTCTGTTTGCAGAAGCTGCCAAAGTACTGCTGTCCCACTGCCGTGACTTTCTCCTCAGCAGATATGCGTGCCATTTGTCTGCCACGCATGGCCACCAATCTTGTGCCTCTATCAGTGACTCCATTGATTGCCAGTATGGGGTGTATCCCTCTTCTCTATTACCTCCTGGAGTTTGCTTTCGACTCTTTCTCTGTCATCTTACCCTCACGCTACCTGCAAGTTTCTTGGTGAGTGTGAACCCACCTCGGCTTGATGTGGCATCCCAGGTTCACCTTGGCCTTCATTTGCTTCATAAGAACACTACTCCAGCCTCACTTTATCGGTTTCAGTTTCACAACCTTCGCATGAAACTTCACGATAGTACCTTTGTATACACCGATGGCTCTTGGACAGACCATGGTGTCGTCATTGTCTAACAACCCTACCACAACAAAGGTCAGCATTAAATAATGATTGTGGTGTTGCTCACGCTGCTAAATACTGCATTTTCGGGTAACAACAGTCATATTATGTGGCAGGTGTCAGTAGAGCACAGTTAATAAAATCATTTCATGTAATAATCAAAAAACTAGGCACTCATCTTTTTGTACTTCCCACACTGGTCTCGTCATAAAATCGTGGCTCAATCATTGAAAATCTAGGTGGTTATGATTCCAAGCTCAGATGCAAAAAGGCCTAGGTTTTATCCTGCTATATTTAAAAGTTTTGTAGATGCGCTTCACAAACGATTCTTGAAGCTTACACTTATACTGGACAATGGTGATGTAAAAAAAAAATAATCAGCACTCCGAATTTAAGTTACACTTCCTTTTAATTGCTTTTATTGCAATATCACATAACACACAAAACATCACTTCACAATACAAAACATACTTGAAAACATCTTCATCACAGTCACTGTTAAAGTTCACATTTTATAAGCTGACTACGTCATGCGTCTTTCCAAGATGACGTCCAACACTTGACCTTCTCAAGGTCCTACTCTCTAACAACTTAACAAGTAACTAACTATCGCTTACGCGCCCAAAAATCAGAGTTACAAGTATGTCAAAGATCATAGTGACAAAAGAAAGAATACACATAAGAATAATATCATTGCAATATAAACATATCGATGTATCACAAATGAAATCAAATCTGAATGTTGTCTCAGAAATATGTTAAGTAGTTAACAGAAAAACAGTAGAATATTACTGCTATCGAGAGGTTGAGATGAGGTACTGTAATGGTTACATAATGCAAGTACCATTACAATTGGCACCAATGTTTTTTGGTATCGGCTTCCAGAACACTGCTCAGTATTTACAGCAGAGCTCTTCACTCTGTATCAGGCCATGCATTACATCTGGCGACACAGGCTTTTCAATTGCGTCATGTGCTCCGACTCTCTCCATGCCCTTTAAAGCCTCTGTGTGCTGTACACCGTCCATCTCTTAGTGTAACAGGTCCAGGAAAGCTTTCACTACTTGCTCACTCTGGATGAAGCCACAGTGATGTTTATGTGGGTTCCTGGTCACGTCAGTCTGACAGGAAACGAGGCCACCGACGCTGCTGCCAAGGCTGCAGTCCCCGTACATCAGCCCGCTTGTTCTTATATTCCCTCCAGTGATCTCTGTGTTGCTGTGTGTCAGAAGCTGGTGTCAGTCAGCCCTCTCACCACGAGGAGATCATTTTAGTTAGGTTGCATATCGAGCACTGTCTTTTTAGCCATCACCATTTGTTAAGTGCTGCTGCTCCACCACTTTGTGTTCGTTGCATTCAACCATTGACGGTCTACCATTTCCTGATGGAATGCCCTTTTCTTAACCATTTACGTTCTCTTTTGTGTTTGCCATCTGAGTTTTTGGCCATTTCAGCAAACAACACGCAGGCTGTCGCCCACGTTTTAATTTTATCCCTCGTAGCTATATGGTGAAGGCCATTTAATTTTTACTTCAGGGCCTTTGTTTCTCTATGGTGTATTTTATAGACCTTTCACAACGCTCCTGTTTTTAGCTGTCTTCTCTTTCATTGGTTGGGATTAACGTGTAGTCGTTTTTAACTCGTGTCTTTGTCTTCATGTAATACAGTTATGACATGGGAACGTATGAACCTAGTTGTTATTGCGCCATAAAACAAAACGAAACAAGCCACTGCTGATCTCCACTTAGGTAGGTGGCTTTAGCTGTACTACTAAATATAACATTTTTCAGGTCTCTGTGCCGTATTTTCTTGCTCTCAAATACAGTAACTCTTTGTATTAAACATTTCTTTACAATAATTGCGTAACTCTCAGTCTCAATGTCTCATGTCAAGTTGATAGATCAAAATACAACACTTT
Source organism: Schistocerca gregaria (assembly GCF_023897955.1). Classification (NCBI taxonomy): domain Eukaryota; kingdom Metazoa; phylum Arthropoda; class Insecta; order Orthoptera; family Acrididae; genus Schistocerca; species Schistocerca gregaria. The sequence goes on from NC_064921.1 coordinate 739,948,066, forward strand.
AGTTGCTTTCCCTGTGTCATCTGTGAGTCTTGCTACAGGGCTGATGTGCTTCTTCAGTATGATGCGACAGTTCAAGGAGCTCATATAAATACTCCTGCGGTACTGCCACTTGCACAGTTAATACAGTCATTGTCCCACTTCAAATACATGTGTCGTCCCTCCAGATTACTAGCCACATGCAAATGTTCTCAAAAGATGCACAGCTGTTGCGCTTTCCTAAATATTAAATGATTCGATGTCATCATGTGTTTTTGTTGTTTACTCTCCCCATTCTGTCTGCCGATTAAATGTTCTTTCGCTGCCTTTTCATTTCAGGTCTCTTTTAATGTGGAGTGATGCTCCTTTTTGTTCAGCTTATTCAGTGGAGTTTACATTCATTCACCTACCGCATTAAATAGCTCACGTCAAACACTTTGGAGACTGAGGCCGAGCACACCTTGGGGCACATCACTGTGTTCAAAATCCGATGTCCGACTAGAGCTATGAGAACAATGTACAGATGTCTCTGTACATGTCCATTGACAGGTGCTGCCTTCTGTTGTCAATTTCTAGAATTATTTCAAAAGAAATGTTAGCAAATGCAACAGCTACTGTCACAAATAACTGAGGCAATGTATGATTGCATGGATGTAATTTTGTACACGGGTTGTTAGATTTTGTGATTTGCTGTAATTCTGCTGCAATAAGTCACAATTGTTCAGTGAGCAAGAAATTTTGGTAGCTCAGGAGGAAGAAATTGCTCAATAACTCACATCACACTTGTTTTTGGTAGGATTATTATGCTTTCTGTCCTTATTATTTTAAAATTTTTAATCTATCAAAGAGCTAAAGTAAATATGAAAAAAAGAGGTTGTGGAACATGCTCCTTTTTTAGTGTGTATGAGTAGCAATCAAATGAAAACTGAACACTCACCACAATGGAACCATGGGATGGTTCCTTTCAAAAGTAATCATCACATGCACTGAGAGATTTATCCCACTGGGAGACAAGATGATCAATTCCTGTTTCATAGAATGCGGCAAACCACTGACAGATCCACAATTGCACCCACTTTTGCATTTGCTTGCCCAATTTAAAGAGATGTCCACACATTTCTTTGTTCAGTTTGCCAAAGATGTAAAAATTAGTGAAAGATCCTGGGTGTATGGAGGCTGTTGGAGTGTTTCCCAACCAAGTCGCAGAAGCGTAGCCTTCGTCTGGCATCTGACAGCATTCAAACAGCTCAAAAGCATGTGCCAGAGCCAACAATGGATACATTCCACATCTTCCCCATCAAAGAAATCCAAAGCTGTTCATCCAAGTTGTGGTAAGGTCATGATGATCTTCTTTTTCAATTGTTCATCAAGATTCTTGAGTGTGGAGCCACACACAATGTGTAGTGCTATGAAGGCACTTTGCAGAAACTGTGGCATGCCATAAAGACGAAATGCCCAGGAAGGCTGTTGGACAGAATCATCCTGTTGCACAATAACACCATCACCCACACTGCCAATCAAATGAAGGCGACACTTCAGTGATTTGTTTGGGAAACACTGCAACATCCTCCTTACAGGCCAGGTCTTTCAGCGTGTGATTTTTCACACCTTTGGCAACCTGAAGAAAGACATACGTGGATGTCGTTTTGAGTCTGATAAAGAAGTGCAAGAGCAGGTGCAGTTGTGGATCCTTCAGCATCTGGGTGCATCCTATGAAAGAGGAATTAATCATCTTGCCTCCCAGTGGGATAAATGTCTTAACGCATATGCCAATTACTCTTGAGTGAAACCATTCTGTGGTACCCCTTGTGGCCAATGTTCAGGTTTCATTTTACTTTCCCTTATATTATTCTTGAAGATACATCAATTACACATGTTAGTAATGCTTTAAATAATGACACAAATGGTTGGTCTTCTTGGTCAAATATTCTTGTACATCCTCAAAGTGTTAAGGGGAGAACCCTCGGAAAAATGAAATAAATTGAAATATGTGTGCAGCTAAGGTGAAATACTTCTGTTGACTACATTAACAAGTTAACTCTATCAATGATATAACACTGAATGGATTCTGTCAACAGGATACTTTGTACCTCACATACGAAAGTGTGAGTTGTCCGGCATTAAGCCTGACAGTACTGAATGGTTCCACGTGCTTCTTTCCTGATGAATGAATTTCTTTATTGAGTAAAATGTCATTGGTGTTTAATTCTGCAGTGCTTCATGATAGAACTTCTGTTTTTTGTTTTTTGTTTTTCCCCCCATATGTGGCTTCTTCTCTTTGTAGATCACTTCCTTGTGCATATGTTAAAATTAATGTTTACTTCTTTTAGCCAGCATTTATTGTAATCAAAATATATTGTCAAGTGGACATATCTGTAATGTATTTGCTGTTCTTTATGGATCAGGCTCATTTTATACTATTTCCTACTGATGTTTATAGCAAGTACTGTAAAGAATTGTTACTTCTTCCAGCTACCATCAGAAGGTACCTGCTGATCCACCTGAACTAGAACATAAGGCAACCTATGGGCTGGCCAGCCCTGAGGAATTCTCAATGCCATCACCATGTCCTCTCTGGAACCCTGCATCATATGCTGCATTTGATGACTCTAAAAATGCTGCAGCCAATGATCCAACAACCAGCTCGGTATGTCTTAATACTGCAAAACATGGCATGATTTGTTGTTTGGACTAATATAATAACTGTCATAACACTACATGCTTTCAGTAGCGTTATCTGTTGAGATATGAGGGTGCAGGAGGAGTGTTACACTAAAGCACATTAATAATGTAGCTATTTCCTTTTATAAGACTAAGGAGAAAAGAAGTGATGAAAGTCATTTTTAGGAAAGGCAGCAAATCAAGGAAAAAAACGGGAAAGAATTTACATTACACAACAGTATAAAATTCAGAAAAATTTATATGACGTGGTGGTGATGCATGGAAGACTGCTGTCTGGTCTGAGAACAATGTGAACTGGAAAGACAGTTGTCATAATTGCGTAGAATTATTAAGAACACACAGAGTTTGAACATGAGTAATTTCAGTAGTGAAACATATTTTAAATTATGCAGTGTAAATCAGTCGTCATAACAAGTAACATGTGGTATCTTCACAATGATCATTACCAAGCAATATGATTCTTGTGTCTGCAGCAAACAGACCTTTATTGAATTTGAAAGTTTTAAATACAATAGTGAACAAGTAGAACTTGTGGAGACAAATGTATAACTCTGAGAGTAATAGAACATAGATTTATTTGAATTCCCCATTGAACAGAAGCTGAAGATCGATAGGTGGTAGTGCGATACTCTTTGAAAAATATTTGCAAATTACTAATTTAGGAAGCAGTTCATTTGCTCACAAATTGAGAAAAAATTTTGATTGTGGATTGCATTTTTATTCTGGTCTTCATATCACTGTAAAGTTGCAATAAGTTAAGTTACTTTATTTTTTATTATAACTTAAGGTGATTTCCAATCACTAGCTGCATTGTATTACCAAACTTTCAAGTTCCCATGTGACGTCTGTTTTACTCATGAAATGCCATGAAAAAACCTGGGAATTGCTACATGTTTAAGAGTGTTATGTGTCTTGAAGTTAGGTGCACAGCCAAGATGTGCTAGTCATTTATACAATGAATCAAATTTATTGGATGAATAAAAAATCTACTTACTTAGAGGCAGCTGGAAGAAACACACACAAATGTTACAGAAATATGCAAGCCTCAGAGCCAGTGCCTCCTTCTTCTGACAGAAGGAATGAAGGGTAAGGAAGAGAGGGGTGAAGCAAAAGAACTGGCAAGGTTTAGGAAAGGGGGAAAGTTAGAGAAAAGTCACCCAGAACCATTCATAAAAAAATAGAATCACTCAATAACCAATTACTAAAACATATTTATTATTCGCATTTCAGAGACGTCTTATGGCGACAGTCTTGAATTTTAGTTTGTCATTACACACTTAATGAATGCTACACCATTAGATGTTCTTTTGTTTTATCCCAGTTGTGCAGCTTATTAGCTCGCTTTAATATTTATGCTGTAAAGAGATAAATATGCAGGAAATTTAATGGCATTGTGTTCGTGGGAGCTACAGTATTCAGATGAACTAAAATGCAAGATTGTCACCAGAAATTGAAACTATGCCTTCAGAATTCTTTAAAATGAACAAGCATAAGTTTTAGTGACTAATAAAGTAGTTGTACTTAGAAAAACAGTCTAGATCACGCAAATCGCATTTATTGGTGACCAATTTCAATTCAAAGGCAGACTATCTTCAGATGTACTCTGGAGTGTAGAGTACTATAAATATAGAGGGGCAGACAGATAAAAAATAAATAATGTAATAGAATAAAACATAGTTATACCCAAAGTCATTGTGTAGAGATGGATTTATGGCGCAGAAACTGCAGGAGTCTCCAGTGCCGTCAATTGCTGGAGAAGCAACTATGTAGTGTTATTAAATAGCAGAAGCTCCATCCCATAGTCATCTCCACATGTTGTTCGTAACCGGTAGAATGAATGGTTATTGAACACATGATGAAAAACTTTAGTTACTAACTTAAAAATGGTATGTATTAATAGTATTGGCTTAAAATTAACCACTATTATATTTGTGGCACAAAGAATTAAGACATAAAATAGCATACAATAAATAAAAAGCTTACAGCTTACACTGTAGTGTACACTGTAGCATGTATGTATGTATGTATGTAAGTAAGTAAGTGTAAGGAGTCACTGGTTACTTATACACATTGCTGAATTGACCAGTCACATCTTATACATACATACTGTTCCATAGAGATCAGTGTAAGATATTGTCTTTTATTATATGAAATTTTATGTTTTAATTCTTCACATCGCAAATGTAATAGTGGTTAATTTTACAACCAGAATGATAAATAGATGCCATTGTTAAGATAGTAGCTAAAATTTTTCATCATGTTTTCAGTGAGCATTGATTCTACTGATTATGAAAGACATGTGGAGATACCCAAGGGGGGTAGTTTCTGCTATTCAGCCACACCACATCATTGGTTGTCCAGCTTTGTGTCCCTCTTAAGTATAGCACCCTATATTCCACAGTAAGGTCTGCAGATTGCCTGCATTTGGACTGAAAGTGGCCACCAATAAATATGTTTTGTGTGATCTGGACAATCATGAAACTGATCACTGTTTTCTCAAAATATTTTTGAAAATAATTAACAAGTGTATTGTTATTTAATTATTTGTTATCAGTTTAGCTATGGGGTATGGGAGAGGAAATAGGACAGTAACTGAAAAAGTTACAGCAGAATTATATAATTAAGTATTTTGTCAAGTTGAGGAAAAAGAAAAAATGAAGTGAGAGTTATGGACAGAGGTAGATGTGGGCACGTGTGTGTGTGTGTGTGTGTGTGTGTGTGTGTGTGTGTGTGTGTGTTTTCTGTTGCATGCTGATTTCATTACTAGGGTGGTTAACTATGGTGTCACCACACTAGAGTCTACAGAATAATCTTGTACCCCTTGTTGTCTCCTTATTAAAAAAAATTTATTGCAACATCTTTGTACTCTAACAACCAGATCTACCAGCCCATTCTTTCTTGTTTAGATTGTGGAACCATTCATAAATAAGTTGTCAAATCTAATGTGTCTGTAATCTTTACACATTCTTGGAGGAACAGTTCACCTAAAAGAAAGCTAGTTTGAGGACACAGACATCTAAATTGATGAATAAGTGGGCAATGATGTTTTTATGTTAGCAGAAATTATATTAGTTTTGCATGGGGGTAAATACTTTGATACATGATTTATTGTGCCCTTTTTAACAAAGAAATTTTCTCTTAGATAATAACGAAGTGCCCTTTGTGAGTATTTAGAAACAGGATTCTTCATCCTCTTAGATGACAACCATTAATATTTGTTGGCTGTAAATAAATTTTGAGAGAGGATCTTCATTTAAAACATAAAGTGTAAGCCATGATATGGTGCATGGTGGAGAATGTCTTGTACCAAAACAGTAATTCCCTTTCCTGTTCCACTCACAAATGGAGCAGACAATAATAATGGACATTTATATGCATCCTTACAAGCCCCAATTTCTCTTATTTTTGTCTTTGCTGTCCTTGCACAGGATGTATGTTAGTGGCAGTAGAATAATTTAGCAGTAAGCCAGATATTCTGGTTCTCTAAATTTTCTCAATATTGTTTCACGAAAAGTTCATCATCTTCTCTCCAGGAATTCCCGTCTTATTTCACAGAGCATTTCTGTGATACCTACATGCTGATTGAACCTGTCAGTAGCAAATCTAGCAGCATGTCTCCTCACTTTCCTTACTACTGAAATTATGTGCTGCACATGTTCAATGTTTGTTAAGTAACCAGATATTTATTGTGAAATTCTTGAGTTTACAGCCATATGCTCAACTTAACTTCATTTGAGATTATAAAATTATGATGGTGACAAAATATGGAAATTGATCAATTTTTAATATTGTGTTGTATTTTTTATTTGGTTCAGTAAATTGTACATGTACTGTCCTGCATATCAGAAATTGGACAGGTCAATGAAAATGTATCTTCTTGTTTACCTGGGTGTTTTGTATGTATTAATGAATACAATGTTTTTTCACCTCTGACTTACAATTTAACTACAAAATTACAACCAGAAATATGAATAAACTAATATTAATTATTACAGTCTTTACATGCTACAGGTAGATAGTCATACATACACAACATTTTTGTAAGTGAAGACTGTGGCATATACACATAACATTAACCTTCATAGGCTCTCAAAGATTTTTAAGGAACTCTTACAGACTATAGAAGCAATTAATAGATATTCTTTTAATACTGCTTTAAATTTGTTTCAATCATTTGTTACTTCAATATCTTGTGGCAGCTTATTGTAAATAATTTTACTGTGCTGTAATGTTCCTGTTTGGTGCAAAATGTTTTTATTTGGGGCATGTGAAAATCAGTTTTCTGTCTTGTGTTATGATGATGAAGATGTCCACTTTTGAGGAGGGTAATAGCATTTGTTATTGCATATTTCCTTTTAAAAAAAAACTGCACTTTCAAAGAGGTAGATACATACAGGAGAGAAAGATGCAGAGTAAGTCATGGGTTCCTGTAAAAAAACGTCTTTTTCAATAAATAACAAAATTAAAATGAAACTCAGAAGAAAGTAGTGGGGAAACGTTTGTTAAGTGGTAGCCTTTATCAACAGGAAGGTGGCACGTTGCCAGGGAGGCAGGCAGACAGACAGAGAGAGAGTGGAAAAGATCTGTAATTTCAGCTATTGGAGGAAAAATAGAGCAGGGCACAGGAGGAACAAACAAGAAGTGACAGATAATTGAAAGAATCAAAAAACTGGCAGGCAAAAGGTGGGAAGCGATGAGAGAGAACAAAAAAACTACAAAATAGTTACAGAACCATGATGAGGCATGAAATAGGCAGAAGCAACAAGAGTGAGAAGGATATAAATATCCCTTAGGAGAAAGAAAAACAAGGAAACAAAAGGGAAAGAATGTCCAAGGATTTTTTCTAGAAATACCAGTTCAGTTAATTGTACTTTAATGCACCACTGGAAAAAAATTAGTGTACCCTTTTAGAGATTTTTCAGTTCACTCAAGATTTATTGTTGTTACAGTGCATATGGAGTACATAAAATGATTATATTTACAGATCAATAGCACAAGCAGTTCTGATGAGACAAGTCAAGAGATCATGCTGGCCGTGGAAGCTGCTGCATGTCTTGGAGAGTACATCGACTTTCATGGGCAGTATATGGGTACCGTAGGTGCAACCACAACGGAGGGATATCTGTTGAGAGGCCGGACAAACGTGTGGTTCCTGAAGAGGGGCAGCAGCCTTTTCAGTAGTTGCAGGGGCAACAGTCTGGATGATTGCCTGATCTGGCCTTGTAACACTAACCAAAACAGTCTTCTGTGCTGGTACTGCAAACGGCTGAAAGCAAGGTGAAACTACAGCCTTAATTTTTCCTGAGGGCATGCAGCTTTACTGTATGGTTAAATGATGATGGCGTCCTCTTGGGTAAAACATTTTGGAGGTAAAATAGTCCCCCATTCAGATCTCCGGCTGGGACTACTCAAGAAGACATCGTTATCAGGAGAAAGAAAACTGGCGTTCTACGGATCGGAGCGTGGAATGCCCGATACCTTAGTGAAGTTCGGTGGCAGGAGGAACAAGACTTTTGGTTAGGTGAATACAGTGTTATAAATACCAAATCAAATAGGGGTAATGCAGGAGTAGGTTTAATAATGAATTAAAAAAATAGGAGTGCAGGTAAGCTACTACAAACAGCATAGTAAATGCATTATAGTGGCCAAGATAGACACGAAGCCCATGCCTACTACAGTAGTACAAGTTTATATGCCAACTTGCTCTGGAGATGATAAGAAATTGAAGAAATGTATGATGAGATAAAAGAAATTATTCAGGTAGTGAATGGAGATGAAAATCTAATAGTCATGGGTGACTGGAATTCGAGAGTAGGAAAAGGGAGAGAAGGAAACATAGTAGGTGAATATGGATTGGGGGCAAGTAATAAAAGAGGAAGCCGTCTGGTAGAATTTTGCACACAGCATAACTTAATCATAGCTAACATTTGGTTCAAGAATTATGCGTATGTATACACCCTATACGTGGAAGAATCCTGGAGATACTAGAAGGTATTAGATAGATTATATAATTGTAAGACATAGATTTAGGAACCAGGTTTTAAATTGTAAGACATTTCCAGAGGCAGATGTGGACTCTGACCACAATCTATTAGTTATGAACTGTAGATTAAAACTGAAGAAATTGCAAAACGGTGGGAATTTAAGGAGATGGGGCCTGGATAAACTGACTAAACCAGAGGTTGCACAGAGTTTCAGGGAGAGCATAAGGGAACAATTGACAGGAATGGGGGAAACAAATACAGTAGAAGAAGAATGGGTAGCTTTGAGGGATGAAGTAGTAAAGGCAGCAGACGATCAAGTAGGTAAAAAGACAAAGGCAAGTAGAAATCCTTGGGTAACAGAAGAAATATTGAATTTAATTGATGAAAGGAGAAAATATAAAAATGCAGTAAATGAAGCAGGCAAAAAGGAATACAAACATCTCAAAAATGAGATCGACAGGAGGTGCAAAATGGCTAAGCAGGGATGACTAGAGGACAAATGTAAGGTCGTTGAGGCTTACCTCACTAGGGGTAAGATAGATACTGCCTACAGGAAAATTAAAGAGACCTTTGGAGAAAAGAGCCACTTGTATGAATATGAAGAGATCAGATGGAAACCCAGTTCTAAGCAAAGAAGGGAAGGCAGAAAGGTGGAAGGAGTATATAGAGGGTCTATACAAGGGCGATGTACTTGAGGACAATATTATGGGAACGGAAGAGGATGTAGATGAAGATGAAATGGGAGATACAATACTGCGTGAAGAGTTTGATAGAGCACTGAAAGACCTGAGTCGAAACAAGGTCCCGGGAGTAGACAACATTCCATTGGAATCCTTGGGAGAGCCAGTCCTCACAAAACTCTACCATCTGGTGAGCAAGATGTATGAGACAGGCGAAATACCCTCAGACTTCAAGAAGAATATAATAATTCCAATCCCAAAGAAAGCAGGTGTTGACAGATGTGAAAATTACCGAACTATCAGTGTAATAATTCACACCTGCAAAATACTATTGTAAATTATTTACAGATGAATGGAAAAACTGGTAGAAGCTGACTTCGGGGAAGATCAGTTTGGATTCCGTAGAAATGTTGGAAAACGTGAGGCAATCCTGACCTTACGACTTATCTTAGAAGGAAGATGAAGGAAAGCAAACCTACATTTCTAGCATTTGTAGACTTTGAGAAAGCTTTTGACAATGTTGACTGGAATACTCTCTTTCAAATTCTAAAGGTGACAGGGGTAAAATACAGGGCTATTTACAATTTGCACAGAAACCAGATGGCAGTTATAAGAGTCGAGGGGCATGAAAGGGAAGCAGTGGTTAGGAAGGGAGTGAGACAGGGTTGAAGCCCGTCCCCGATGTTATTCAATCTGTCTATTGAGCAAGCAGTAAAGGAAACAAAAGAAAAATTCGGAGTAGGTATTAAAATTCATGGAGAAGAAATAAAAACTTTGAGGTTCGCCGATGACATTGTAATTCTATCAGAGAGGCAAAGGACTTGGAAGAGCAGTTGAATGGAATGGATAGTGTCTTGAAAGGAGGATATAAGATGAACATCAACAAAAGCAAAACGAGGATAATGGAATGTAGTCGAATTAAATCGGGTGATGCTGAGGAAATTAGATTGGGAAGTGAGGCACTTAAAGTAGTGAAGGAGTTTTGCTATTTGGGGAGCAAAATAACTGATGATGGTCGAAGTAGAGAAGATATAAAATGTAGACTGGCAATGGCAAGGAAAGTGTTTCTGAAGAAGAGAAATTTGTTAACATCGAGTATAGATTTAAGTGTCAGGAAGTCATTTCTGAAAGTATTTGTATGGAGTGTAGCCATGCATGGAAGTGAACATGGATAATAAATAGTTTGGACAAGAAGGGAATAGAAGCTTTAAAAATGTGGTGCTACAGAAGAGTGTTAAAGATTAGATGGGTAGATCACGTAACTAATGACGAGGTATTGAATGGGATTGGGAAGAAGAGAAGTTTGTGGCAAAACTTGACTAGAAGAAGGGATCGGTTGGTAGGACATGTTCTGAGGCATCAAAGAATCACCAATTTAGTATTGGAGGGCAGTGTGGGGGGTAAAAATCGTAGAGGGAGACCAGGAGATGAACACACTAAACAGATTCAGAAGGATGTAGGTTGCAGTAGGTACTGGGAGATGAAGGAGCTTGCACAGGATAGAGTAGCATGTAGAGCTGCATCAAACCAGTCTCAGGACTGAAGACTGCAACAACAACAACAACAACAACATCAACATATGGGTGAGCATTATCATATTGGAACAACACATCACCGTCCTGTTGGAAAAATGGCAAAAGAATGGATCTAACAAAACTCTTCATGTAAAGAGCATTGGTTAGTGTCCCATCCAGACACACCAGATGTGGATGAGAGTTGTAGATTATTGCACTCCAGACCATAAAGCCTGAGGTGGGACCTGTTGCAGGGCCTTTGTGTCTTGAAGGAATGCATTCCATGAGAGAGTGCTCACCAGGTCTACATCATACACGCGAATGATCTTCACTTGCATGCAGGCAGAATCTGCTTTCATTGCTGAAGACCATGGTGTGCCACATCATCTTCCAAGTGATCCTCTGATGGAACCAGTCGTGCCTTGTACATCAGTGCTGTGGCATGAGTGGAAGATGGGCTACAGATGTGCGTGCCCACAGTCCCACTGCTAATAACTGGTTTGCATCAGTTTGTGTTGACACCACACTGAGACTTCTGGCTGTGAGCATTCCCTGAAGTAGACGATATTTGAATAACTTACACGACTGCAGCCACATAAGCCCTTAACAGGTGCTGGAGTTTTGACAGGTGAATGCTGTGTCATTTTCAAGATTCGTATCAAAAGGGAAATAACTTGCATGGCAATTTAAACTCTTGGTGGTCAGTGCTGTACCAATCAGGAAAGTAAAAGATGGCATGTAAAGGCAAACATCATCCACTGTAAACAACCAGTGCCACTACACAAGCAAAGATAACAATTCTCAGATGTTATCGGTTGTGAAATATTAACCAACAGTGGACGCACAAGTAGTGTACCTCAGGCAAAGAGTAGATTTCCAAGAAGAATTTAAGAAAAAAATCTCCATCTATTTGTAAGGTCACTTGATAGTTTAATTTACACACACACACACACACACACACACACACACACACACACACACACACACACACACACACACACACACACACACAACCACCTTCTGTGGCCATTGAGGCCAGACTCAAGAGATCACAGAGAATGGTCATGTGTGTGTGAGTTGTGGTTGCATGAATGTGTGTGTTTTTTCTACTTTATAGAAAGGCCTTCTGGCTGAAAGCTTAAAAAAATTGAGGTTAGGTTTGGAAGTGAATTAAATAACTTGGTCATTGGAACAGTTCTATGATCAGACAAATGAGGTTGTGAGGGGGCTTGCTTCAGAGGGCCCATGACATCTGAGACTCTAAAAGTTTGTCAGCTGAGTTTAGCGCACCTTGAGGTTGCCTTTTGCCAGAACAGATGAAGTGAGAGATAGATCAGATGTATTATGCTAGCAACCAACTGTGAATTGGGCGAGTGATGAGAATAATGTGGTGGTGCCTGAGGCTACGCAGATAGTTTTTCCAACAAGTTTGGTTGTATTCTGAGGAAACACCATGTGAAATGTGTTTTTCGACCACCATCTAATATTAGGGCCCTTTTATGGTCTGTAAATGAAGCGTAAAGTTGGTATCCTACTATTTCGCATGTCGTCGTGGCATGTCACACATCGTCAGTCCATAGACGTATCATGCTGCTGTACTGAACAGATATTTGAATGTTGTGCAGGAGCAGTTAAATTTAATGAAACTAAACTCCTAATTTTTGTTGTTTATATGTCCTCTAAATTTGGCTTCAGAGCATTTATGCTCAAGCTAGAGACAGTTCTTGATTCACTTTATAGGAGGTACCAGAAATTATCTAGATGTGATGACTTCAATATTAATTTTGTGTATGACTGTGCAAGAAAAAGGGTGTTGGTAGATCTCCTAAATTCATATGATCTAATGCAGATAGTGTCTTTTCGATGTAGGGTGCAGGGGAACAGTAGCTCAGCCATAGACAATATTTTTATTCATTCTGCTTTACTAGATGAGCATTCTCTTAGTTTTCTTCTTCTTCCTTAGCGTTTGTCCTACATGCTGGCGGGTTCCGCTGTTTTGGCTCATTGTCGCCACTTCTTGTGATCTTGCGCCTGATCAGGGTGAAAGCTGAGATCTTGAGGTCTTCATGCATGGTGTCAAGCCATCGCTGCCTTGATCGTCCTGCTGGCCCTTTCCCATTGACATTTAGGTTGAAACTAGTCTTTGCCACTGTTGTCTCATCTGCTCTAAGGACATGTCCTTACCAACGTAGGCAGCTTTCTCTCATTTTGTCTACTGTTGGTGCCACACCGTATAGCCTGTAGACTTCTTTATTTGTGACGTGGTCGTGCAATGTTAGTCCCGATGTCCACTCCATGAGAGTGATAAATAGGCGCAGTGAGAGAGCAGATCCCCGATGAACTCCCACGGAAATAAGGAAGTCATCAGATAGTCCGGCAGCAGACTGTATCCGGCTCTTCCGGTTCTCGTAGAGCACTCTCACCCAGTCTTCAGGTACTCCGTGCTCTCGCAGGACAAGCTAAACTAACTCGTGTGGCACTCAGTCAAAAACCTTTTCGAGATTGAGAAAGGCAAAGTTAAGATGTTTTGACTTCTCACAGTGCTGTTTGATAAGCAGACAAGCTGCATGGATAACATTTGTCATCCCACAGCCCCTCACAAATCCATGTTGACTGATGGAGAGACTGATAGTTTATCAGATCCTTTTATTGATGGTGCGTTCGAATACTTAAATGATGTGTGACAGAAGGCTTATTGGACAGTAGTTGTTACATTCAGCTGGACTTCCATTTTGTTCTGCTTCCAAAGTGGAACTGTTGTGCTACATGTCCAGGCAACTGGGAATGTTCTCTCCTCAATGATCTTATTAAAGTAATTTGTCAACCATTCAGCTGAATCCCAGTGTTTTGATTCACAAGTCTGCAGGAAGATCATATGGCCTCATTGCCTTTCCATTTTTCATTTTCTGTAATGCTTTGACAACTTCATCCTTGGAGACTGGTGCAATGGGTTCCTCTACTGGAAGTAACACTGTAATTGGAGCATGTGGAAAATCCTCATTGCAAACTTCCTCAAAGTATTTCCTCCATCACTTTGCTACTTTCTTTCTGTTGATGATAAGTTTGCTTTCTTCATCCACGGAATTTTTCAATGTCTGCAATTTGTTTATTGCGCTGCTTCACCAGTCAATAAATTTCTCATTCTCCAGTAGGTGTTTCTAGTAGATTTCACTGAAGTGGGCTGATTTGGCTGCTGCAACTGCCTTCTTTGCTGCATTCCTAGCTTCTACATCTACATCCATACTCCGCAAGCCACCTGACGGTGTGTGGCGGAGGGTACCCTGAGTGCCTCTATCGGTTCTCCCTTCTATTCCACTCTCGTATTGTACGTGGAAAGAAGGATTGTCGGTATGCTTCTGTGTGGGCTCTAATCTCTCTGATTTTATCCTCATGGTCTCTTCGCGAGATATACGTAGGAGGGAGCAATATACTGCTTGACTCTTCGGTGAAGGTATGTTCTCGAAACTTTAACAAAAGCCCGTACCGGGCTACTGAGCGTCTCTCCTGCAGTCTTCCACTGGAGTTTATCTATCATCTCCGTAACGCTTTCGCGATTACTAAATGATCCTGTAACGAAGTGCACTGCTCTCCGTTGGATCTTCTCTATCTCTTCTATCAACCCTATCTGGTGCAGATCCCACACTGCTGAGCAGTATTCAAGCAGTGGGCGAACAAGCGTACTGTAACCTACTTCCTTTGTTGTTGGATTGCATTTTCTTACGATTCTTCCAATGAATCTCAGTCTGGCATCTGCTTTACTGACGATCAACTTTATATGATCATTTCATTTTAAATCACTCCTAATGAGTACTCCCAGATAATTTATGGAATTAACTGCTTCCAGTTGCTGACCTGCTATTTTGTAGCTAAATGATAAGGGACCTATCTTTCTATGTATTCGCATCACATTACACTTGTCTACATTGAGATTCAATTGCCATTCCGTGCACCATGCGTCAATTCGCTGCAGATCCTCCTGCATTTCAGTACAATTTTCCATTGTTGCAACCTCTTGATACACCACAGCATCATCTGAAAAAAGCCTCAGTGAACTTCCGATGTCATCCACCCGGTCATTTATGTATATTGTGAATAGCAACGGTCCTATGACACTCCCCTGCGGCACACCTGAAATCACTCTTACTTCAGAAGACTTCTCTCCATTGAGAATGATATGCTGCGTTATGTTATCTAGGAACTCCTCAATCCAATCACACAATTGATCTGATAGTCTGTATGCTCTTACTTTGTTCATAAAACGACTGTGGGGAACTGTGCCAAACGCCTTGCGGAAGTCAAGAAACACGGCATCTACCTGTGAACCCATGTCTAAGGCCCTCTGAGTCTCGTGGACGAATAGCGCGAGCTGGGTTTCACACGACCGTCTTTTTCGAAACCCATGCTGATTCCTCCAGAGTAGATTTCTAGTCTCCAGAAAAAACAATATACTCGAACATAATACGTGTTCCAAAATTCTACAACTGATCGACGTTAGAGATATAGGTCTATAGTTCTGCACATCTGTTCGACGTCCCTTATTGAAAACGGGGATGACCTGTGCCCTTTTCCAATCCTTTGGAACGCTTCGCTCTTCTAGAGACCTACGGTACACCGCTGGAAGAAGGGGGGCAAGTTCCTTCGCGTACTCTGTGTAAAATCGAACTGGTATCCCATCAGGACCAGCGGCCTTTCCTCTTTTGAGCGATTCTAATTGTTTCTCTATCTCTCTGTCGTCTATTTCGATATCTACCATTTTGTCAACTGTCCGACAATCTAGAGAAGGAAGCACAGTGCAGTCTTCCTCTGTGAAACAGCTTTGGAAGAAGACATTTAGTATTTCGGCCTTTAGTCTGTCATCCTCTGTTTCAGTACCATTTTGGTCACAGAGTGTCTGGACATTTTGTTTTGATCCACCTATTGCTTTGACATAGGACCAAAATTTCTTAGGATTTTCTGCCAAGTCAGTACACAGAACTTTACTTTCGAATTCATTGAAAGCCTCTCGCATAGCCCTCCTCACACTACATTTCGCTTCGCGTAATTTTTGTTTGTCTGCAAGGCTTTGGCTATGTTTATGTTCGCTGTGAAGTTCCCTTTGCTTCCGCAGCAGTTTTCTAACTCGGTTGTTGTACAACGGTGGCTCTTTCCCATCTCTTACGATCTTGCTTGGCACATACTCATTTAATGCATATTGTACCATGGTTTTGAACTTTGTCCACTGATCCTCAACACTATCTGTACTTGAGACAAACTTTTGTGTTGAGCTATCAGGTACTCAGAAATCTGCTTTTTGTCACTTTTGCTAAACAGAAAAATCTTCCTACCTTTTTTAATATTTTTATTTATGGCTGAAATCATCGATGCAGTAACCGCTTTATGATCCCTGATTCCCTGTTCTGCATTAACTGATTCAAATAGTTCGGGTCTGTTTGTCACCAGAAGGTCTAATATGTTATCGCCACGAGTCGGTTCTCTGTTTAACTGCTCAAGGTAGTTTTCAGATAAAGCACTTAAAAATATTTCACTGGATTCTTTGTCCCTGCCACCCGTTATGAACGTTTGAGTCTCCCAGTCTATATCCGGCAAATTAAAATCTCCACCCTGAACTATAACATGGTGGGAAAATCTACTCGAAATATTTTCCAAATTATTTGTCAGGTGCTGAGCCACAACAGCTGCTGAGCCTGGGGGCCTATAGAGACATCCAATTACCATGTCTGAGCCTGCTTTAACAGCGACCTTCACCCAAATCATTTCACAATTCGAATCTCCGTCAATTTCCTTCGATACTATTGCACTTCTTATCGCTATAAACACGCCTCCCCCTTCACTGTCCAGCCTGTCTCTGCAGTATACATTCCAATCTGAGTTTAGGATTTCATTACTGTGTACATGTGGTTTCAGCCAACTTTCTGTCCCTAGTACTATATGGGCGTTGTGACCGAGGAGGCGTCTTGTCGGGCCTATGGAGGGAATTCTCTAACCTAAAAAAAACCCATGTGTACTCCACACGTACTCCGCTACCCTCGTAGCTGCTTCCGGCGTGTAGTGCACGCCTGACCTATTCCGGGGGACCCTACATTTCTCCACCCGATAGCGGAGGTCGAGAAATTTGCACCCCAGCTCTCCGCAGAATCGTCTGAGCCTCTGGTTTAAGCCTTCCACTCGGCTCCAAACCAGAGGACTGTGATCGGTTCTGGGAACGATACTACAATTAGTTAGCTCTGATTCCACCCCGCAAGCGAGGCTTTCCGCCTTCACCAACTCCGCCAACCGCCTGTACGAACTGAGGATGACCTCTGAACCCCCCAGACGGCAGGAGTCATTGGTGCCGACATGAGCAACAATTTGCAGTCGGGTGCACCCAGTGCTCTCTATCGCCGCCGGTAGGGCCTCCTCCACATCTCAGATGAGACCCCCGGCAAGCAGACAGAGTGAACACTGGCCTTCTTCCTCGACCTTTCCGCTATTTCCCTAAGGGGCTCCATCACCCGCCTAACGTTGGAGCTCCCAATAACTAATAAACCCCTCCCCCCGTGTGCGTGCTCGGACCTTGCTGAAGGAGCAGCCACATGTCCACTCACAGGCAGAGCGGGCGATGCCACACGGCCAGCCTTCACATTGACCCTTCAAGGTAATCCTTCCAGTTTTCATTTGTCTTAGAGGTGAGGACCTTTTGGCATAGCTGCTTTCTAATGTGCACAGCCTTCTTCACCTCCTCAGTCCAGAGCCATGTTTGGCAATCGATTTTATGTCAGCCTGGTTCTGTGGTGCCTAATGTTTCCTGGGCTGCTATTATGACATGGACTTTCAGGGCATCCCATGATGTTCATATGTCAGTAATATGGGGAAGAGTGATGGGTGAAATAATGTCTCTTTCTGCATCTTTGAGTTGCCACCGTTTAGTACACGCTAGGACATTGCATTCTCTCTTCCTTTGATTTTGAGGTTTGATGCGCAATGTGACAACTAGCGGGCAGTGTTGTGTAGCAACTGTTTCATATGGAATAGTTTTTTTCATCCGAAATGAAGTTTATGTTTCATCGCTGTACAGAAATGAAATCTATCTGGCTCATGTTGTTACCACTGTAGTAAATCCAAAGGTGGGACATCCTCTTCTTGAATAGGTGTTTGTGGTGACTCAAAGTTCAATATTCTCTCCCCATCTACATTTCTATGTTCAGCCCCCCTCTACCATGTCATCAGTATCCATCTGCATTTGAAGGTGGCACTTTTAAGATCTTATCATCAAGCAGCCTGGTTGCAGAGCGTAACATGAGAATATATGGTTGTTCCTCTCGTCTGTAGCCAGTTTTCTGAACAATTAAAGGGCTTTGAAGACCTTGCCGTTGTGCGCCCGTACAAACCTCTCCATCCCATGAACAATTAAAGTACTCAGTAGTAAAGCCGCTTTATAAAAAGGGAGAAAGGGGTAATTTAGACAATTTTAGATCTATTTCTATACCATCAGTGTTTGCTAAAAGAAAAGGCTGTGTATGTAAGGGTAATTGAAAAGGTTTTGAACACTAGGCATATTTTTTGATTTAACTAAGGTGTTTGATTGTGTTGATCACAGAACATTGCTCCAGAAGTGGGACCATTACAGAATATGGGGAGTAGCTTACAATTGGTTCACCTCTTACTTTAACTGCAGACAGCACAAGACCATTATTCACAGTGTTGAGAATGGCTGTGATATGGGGTCTGAGTGGGGTACGGTCAAATGGGTGGTGCCCCAGGGATCATTGTTGGGGCCACTCATGTTCCTTATTTATATAAATGATATGTCCTCTAGTATTACAGGTAACTCTAAAACATTTCTGTTTGCTGATGACACTAGCTTGGTAGTAAAGGATGTTGCATGCAACATTGGCTCGGTTTCAAACCTCATGGTCTAATGGCTAGCGTTGCTGCCTGTGGATCGCGGTGTCCCGGGTTCAATTCCCAGCCATGTTGGAGATTTTCTCTGCCTGGGGACTGGGTGTTTGTGTTGTCCTCAGTATTTCATCATCATCATCATCATGTGTGACAGTGAGTGGCTACAGTGGATTGTGTAAAAATTGGGACTTTGTACAGGCACTGATGACTGTGCAGTTGAGCGCCCCACAAACCAGGCATCATCATCATCATCACTGTCAGTTTCAAACAGTGCAGTTCATGGCTTGTGGAAAATAAATTAACGCTAAATCACATTAAGACTCAGTTTCTAACACACAATTCAACAAAACCCAACATTTTAATTTCACAGAACGGGCATATGATTAGTGAAACTGAACAATTCAGATTTCTGGTGTTCAGATAGATAGTAAACTATTATGGAAAGCCCACATTCAGGATTTTGTTCACAGACTTAATGCTGCCATTTTTACTATTAGAACAGTATCTGAAGTAAGTGATCATATGACACAAAAATTAGTCTACTTTGCTTATTTTCATTGACTTATGTCATATAGTATTATATTTTGGGGTAACTCTTCCCATTCTAAAAGGATATTTTTGGCTCAGAAACAGGTGGTTCGGGCAATAAGTGGTGTAAGTTCACGAATCTCTTGTCGATCCCTTTTCACTAGTCTGGGTATTTTGACATTGGCCTCTCAATAGATGTATTCTTTACTGCTGATTCTTGTTAACAATATCAACTTCTTCCCAAGAATAAGCAGCTTTCACTCAGTTAATACTCGGCAGAATTCCAGCCTGCATTTGGATTGGACTTCCTTAACCCTTGTGCAGAAAGGTGTGCAGTACACTGCTGCATCCATTTTCAGTAAGCTACCACTGAATTCAAAAATCTTAGCACTAATCCACACACTTTCAAATCAAACTGAAGAGTTTCCTCACGGGTCACTCCTTCTATTCTGTTGAGGAGTTCATTGAAAAATTAAGCTGTTTCTTATGCTATATTGTTGACTGCATTTACTGAAACTTATGGGTGACTTTTTTGGGTTCACAAGCATTTTATTTTTATCTGTTAATACATGTATATTGCAATTTCATGTACTGACAAATTCCATGACCTTGGAGATTTGCTCCTCAATTTGGTACTACAGAACTTGATGTAAATAAATAAATAAAACCATTAGGACCATAGAGGCCTGATAAATAGAGCATAAGCATCACACATGCTTAAGCAGTCAGGCAAAATTGCAACTGCAGAACACTGCCTCAGCAACAGTCCTGCAATGGAAAGTAACAACATGGAGATTATGATGTGAACTTCCAGTCACTGGTATAGTAAAATTATTGATGTGGTTGACATTGAACTAACAAGGTACTTTAAGAGTGAAGATAGAGCCTTTTGATTAAATATTACTTGGAATCCTGCTTTCTCCCTCATCAAACAACTGAGAGGTGAGTCAATGCTGCTAACTCACCAATAATGCCTGATGTGAGTTGTGTGGTAGTGCTGGTTGCTTATAGTGCATATTGTTTTTCTGCTTACACTCTCTCTTCATTTCCTGGCTGGTGCAGTCCCAAGTACCGAGGATTTAAATAGTCATGCCACTGATCTCACCCACTTATTCCTTGAAAATAATGGATTGTTCCCTTGCCAATATGACAATTAAGTTATCTGAAAATTCGATACACCCAGAGAAGCTAAAATTTCACATGCATTGTAGACTATGACTAACAAGAAAAGAATAAATAAAAATAAAAAATTATAGCAGAACAATAAGATATTAAGAACTTTTCATCTGTTTATTTCTTCAGAATACAGCAGCAAAACTGGAAGGAGAACTTCCAGCAGTGAAGGAAGCTCAAGTTCACCAGTCATCTAAGGACCCAAAGACTGAAAGTGGATGCAGCATACAATAACATAAAAATTTCAGTGGTACTATTGGTTCTGGGGCAAGTCAAGCTTACGAAGTGCAGCTGTTTATATGTCTGTGTTATCACAGGTTGCGTAAACTATTCCTGTTCACACACACTCTGTAACCAAATACATAAATGTAACATTTAACTATTTGTGGCAATTTCTTTGCTTTTAGTTGTGCCTCTTGGGCTTGATATGCAGTTTTACATGTGTAGTATCAATTTTAATTAATATTGTAAAAGTGCTATTACTTAATGTTGTTTTGCTTCATATTAGGCAGAGTCAATATTCTGCTCTCAAAGCTAGATGTCTATATACAGAAAATATAATGTCTCAAAGACTGTAATTATTACAACATTTTGTTTTATTTTCAAAGTATTATCTTCTACTGCATAATTAACTGTTTGCACATACATTGTTGTTCCTGAAGAGGAAAGTTTTGACATTGATTACTACAGTTCCTTTGACATTAATTTTATTTTTTCATATTTTAGTGGAAGCATTTATTTATTTATTTACAAAATAATTGTAAGATAAAGATGTAGAGAAGAAAATATATATTTACAAAGAAATTGTATATAAAAATTATATTTTTAAAAGTTATGTGGTACATGCTTTAATGCTGATGTGATAATTACATTTGTGCTTTTTGAGTGGGGTACTCTGTTTTATGAGTTATATGTTGCCTGATTATTTTAATAGCAGATAAATGTGAATATTTTTACCAGTTAACACTTTTGTGTTACTACCTGTAGATGATGCAATCATTGTACAAAAGTATGCTTTGTATATGGGCAAGTGCTGTAAGATTTTAAGTCTTCAACATTATTAGAAACAAATCACTGTATCCAAACACAAAACAGAACTTTATAACAAATATTCAATTGATTGGACATTGACAGGAAGTGGTAGAATGGTGATTGGATACTGGAGGACTCAACTGTTGTGGTCATTAGGTGTTAGAAATTTCACTTCCTATGCTTTCATGAGGGTTACTTCTAAGTTAATACAATACTCAAAGGATTTAAAAGTGTATAAAGTAAACAGCAGTGCTTCTGCAGTATTCCTCATCTTTGTTGTGAAGACCCCATGTCTGTCTCAAATAAGAATGAGTACCTCAAGTAAAGGAAAGGCAACTGCTCACCTGTAGCAAACTGATGTGTGTTACATAGATGGTACATAGACACACGTAAAAGAACACAGTATTAACTAGATTTCACACCCTGACTCTTTTTTTATCAGAAAATACACACACTACCACACAGACACCCATATGCACACTGAACATACTTCCTTAATCTAAGGTTTGTTTGGTTTCAATTTCATGGCTGTAGACTTGTTTGTGCTGAGCAATTGGCATGTCACGCTGAAGTGTCCAGCAATAGTCAGCCACAACAACACAAATTTTAAAGAGCAATGTTGCCGCAGTAGTGTGCAATGCTGCTATCTGGTAACACTGAAAAACAGAGTTTAAAAATTGGCAAATATCGTGGTATCCAACACTTATTCTAAGACAAGTGAAACATGCTGATTCAAAATACACAAACCATTTGTCTCTACAATGCACCGTTTTTTAGTACTACATAATGCATATGCTATATAGTAATATCTAGTTCAAGATGTAATACACACAAAAGCCATACACATTGACAATACTTCTTTAATTTAAAGTGTGTTTGGTTTGAATTTCTTGGCTGTAGACTTGTGTTCATGCTGAGCATTTGGTGTGTCACGCTGAAGTACCCAACACTAGTTAGCTAACATTGCTGTAGTCCATCAGCGCAGATACTATTACTCCATTAGTGAGTTATCCTTTAGAAAATCTTCACATGTTTGTCACTCGCTGAACCTAGGTTTTTGGGAAGAAGTCAAGATGTGAGTTGAGGAGATGAATTTTGAGGCACATGTTGACACCCAGCTGTTTGTATGCACTGATGCACTTCTTCACAACATTTACACAGTCAGCGGATTTATAATTTATAGCTGATTTGTATACCACCCATGTGTTTCTTTCTGAATTATTCAGTAAGTCTCGGAAACGACTGTCCACAATTACCTTCCTTATTTGTGGACCTATGGACTCACCTTCTTTCACTTTCATATAACTCAACTCTGGAAACTTGTTGCACAAAAATCCAAAATCACCTGAATCATTGTCTAGTGCCTTCACAAAATTGTTCATGAACCCCAGCTTGTTATAAAGTGGTGGTGTGATAACTTTGTCGCAGTCAGTCAGTGGCACATGAAGGACATTTTTATTTCCTGGCTAGATTCTGTTTCTGATTGGCCAATTTTTCTTTATGTAGTGGTGCTTACTACTCTACTGTCCCACTTACAGATAAAACAGCAGTACTTGGTGTACCTTTTCTCCATTGCCATGAAAATGGTGATAACTTTTAAGTGGCCACAGTACACCATTTATACTCATGGTACCCCACATTTTTTTAGAATATCCAGCTGGTACTGCTGCATACTTGTTTCCTTGTATAACAACACTGCTTTCAAACTCTCTTTTAGAAGAGTTAATGAAGAACCACCATGCTTCAATGTTGTGTTCTACCCCGAGGGTTGACATGAGGCAACAAATGCCAGCACAGTAGCAAATAGTGTCACTCATTGCAAAGAATTTCACAAATTCTTCATATCTGTGGCAAAAATATGAAGCCGTTGTATCCAGTGCAAGCAAATTAAATTCTTTAATGCACGAAGTGAGCATTTCAGCTTGTTAGTGCCAGTCCAGTACAAAATCACAAAGGTCAGCATTGTTCATTAAATGAATACCTTCTCCAGATTGGTAATCAAAGTCTGATACATTGCTGAAAGATGAAAGAGAACTTTCTTGCATTTCTTCATCAACTGTGTTTTCTGGAGGTGCTATTTATTTGCATTAAACAAGTGGTGGGATTATGTGGAACTGGTTTAGAAACTAAGAGAACATTGGGCTACATTACAGGTGCACAAGTATTGTAAGAAAAATCTAGTGACATTTGCCAAACAATTAACAGTCTGTGGTGTGGTAGCTTGACTCACGCCATATCACAGGAACTCCAAATGCCAGATGGTTATTCTTCTTCACTTTCCTTATCCAGTCATGCAAGTTGCATGCACATGTCCAGCAGACAAACGGTGGTGACCACAATTTACCAGTATCCACCTATGAATCGAAGTATAATTCATATAGTTTCTTCAGAAATGGTGTAAAAGTCTTCCGATGGGACTTGTATGGTAGAAAGATGCACACAATGCAGAACGAATCTGGTTAATTTATGCAACCTCCATGCCTTAATACTGTCCTAAACTGAAAATAAACAAGAAATTAATGAAATATTAGTAGTGCAATATCGAAAATGTTTTGACATACTGCCTTAAATATAATTATTTTTACAGTCAACAAAAATATTGTATGGTGTTGCACAAAAAATTACTGAAAATAAAGGGGTAAAAGAAATTAATGGTGGTCCATGAAAATTAACTTTTGTCAATATCTTCAAAACATGACATGGTAGAGGAAAATGATTTTCGGACTTGAAATTCGAACACCAAACTACAGAACAAAAACAAAATACCACATTAGATATCTAGAGCTAGTTTATCAGTGTTGCCACACCCACGGTTATGTGCGCTTGAGTGTCTTTGTGATTTTGCATGTGGATGTGTGTAATTTCTAACAGGAGGAAAACAGGGCTCAGAGGTTGCCTTTCCTTTATTTTATGTATTTTTCATTCAGGAATTCTCATTATTTTTGTCCAGTAATAATGAAGTACAAATGAGTGCCCTAGCTGTCTTTCATCTTTTTTTTTCCTTCTCTGTGTCAGGTTGCAAATCCAAGGTTTGAGATTCAATCACTGATTTACCCCTGGAGTTTGTTTCTAGCACCTAATGTGACTAAACACTAACAATTCTTAGTGTGTGGGGAAAATGCCTAATTAATGTATGGTTCACTATAGAAAACAGCACAAGCCACTCTCTAACTGACTGGGTAAGCTAGGTTGGATGATGGTGGAAGAGGAAAGTGCACCATGTCATATGTCCATGTGTGGTAAAGTCCTGTAATCATAGTAGTGTGCAAACAAATCTAGGGCTTTAATAGCACTTTATGTTTTTGTGGTGTGTGAAATATTTTGGTGGACATGTGATAATATACAGTATTCTAGCTTAGATAACAATTTATTCTAAGGTTTCTCTGGCAAAGATCGGGCTTCTTCATTTAGTTCTGTAATGATTTTCCCCATTGATGTTGTAATTTATATGTTGGAACCAAAGTGACTACTGGTGTAACATCATTAATTCATCAGACTGTGTAGATATTTGATCTACTGTCTTGTAAGCATTAAGTAAAATATGGTGATGTACCTTAATAAAATGAATGAAGTATCTTTACTTTTACACTTGAATTGTTCTTATAAATTTGATATGAAAATCTTTTGAAGCTTCATGTTGTTTAGCCAATTAGTGCTTGAAAATTTTACATTTGTTACCTTTCCTCGTGTGTTAGAATGAAAAGAAGCATTTAAAGTGAAAAAGCAGTTTTTATCTTTCTAGGTTTAATACACTACACCAGAATGCTAATTACTATTGCGGGCAAGATATACATCTCTATGAAAAGGTTACACATTTTTGTATTAACAAAAACAAATTAAAGATGAGTACAAATTACCAATAAAAAAAGTTAAATTATTTGGTATGATAAAGAGCAAAACACTCAACAAACAATCCCATATTACAGTTCTTGCACTGGTAGCATGCTGATGTCCTGCTGTTTATTTCAATATATTTCCTTTGATTTCCTGTATTTTAACTATCAGGTGGTTCATCCCATTATATTCAAGTTTGTTTGCTACAGTAATGGAGTGTGAGGTTCATCCAAAGTGCTTTTGGTGGTGTCATGTACTGTCTCATGTACACCTGCACAAATTCTCATGGAAAGTTTACATGGACAGTTGAATTTCCATTTTTGCAGTAAGCTATCAAGACATTGTGTACAGTGACATCCAATAACGAACTGGAAAGAACCGAGTCCATTTCTATTAAAGATTTTTATCCTGTACTGATTCACATGTTGATCCTCCATTTGATCAGGTCCTCACACATGCCTGATGTATTCTGTAAGTATAGATGGATGGTTAAGGAACGCCAAGGAGTACCATTGACTGTTGAGGGTATTGTAATTACAATAGTTACTGTGTTCACCTCACTTGTACTTGATGCTGCAGAAACAATGGAATGAAACAGAAACAGATCGCTTCTTTTTTATGGCACAATCAGTAGTAACTCTTTCATATTTCTCAATTTTCTTCTTCTGTGGAAGATAAAATGTTCTCTAATTGACTTGGTGCCTCCAAAGCCTTGTTCTCTAAGAAAAATCACAAAAGCAAATAGACTTACTAGAATAATGTATAAAATTATTTAAATGCTCCCATTAGTGCTTAGTACTACATTTGTGAAAAATTAGCATATGTCCCTGTGATGCAAATAATGTTGCATAAATTTAAATAAATGACATGTGATTGTTGGCTTATTGAGGAACTACTTACAGTTTCTGAACCTGAACAAAACTTATTTTACTAGTTATATGTACTCTTTTTAACTTCACGATGTGATGAGGTTCAAGCTGTAGAAATAATGTTTAAATTCAGTTGCCAGTTGTTCCCAATTACGTACTGCTTCTCACAACTACTGACACAGGTATGAAAGAACAGATGTTCAACAATCCTTAAACAAACCTAATAAGATTATAGATTGTCTAAGGGCAATAATGGATTAATTTGTAGAAATGAACTTAAAGAATTTGTGTAGTTAATGTGCTTACAACTTAAGCATGAGGAAATAAATATTCATCCCATAGTATAAGACACCAGATATGTTTGAATGTACAGTGTAAATTGTTAGTGCGTGTAAGGTTGGAAAACTTAAGGACTTTCCTTTGTATAAGGTGAAGACCTTTTCCTCATAAATAATACAACCTTTTCTTTCATTTTTCTTATTTTGTGTGATATATCTACGTACCCCAGCCTCCCTCCTCATCACCCACAAAAATTTATCATTGTGCATTAAAAAAAATACAGTACTTACACAAGCTTGTAAATTATGAGAGAAGATTCACTGTATAGAGTAATTTTGTTAGTTCAGTTTTATTTGTGTCGTTAAGAAAGAAATTACAGTACAGTAATGGTAACCCTGTAGTTTTTAGGTAATATTGTCGTATGTTGAGGTGCAGTCCTCTCAGAATAATTTTAAAGTGGGAGCCACAGATGTATAGGAATTCCCAGACCCTCAATCCTAGATTGCCAGACATAAGGAACATTGTGAGATTGTCAATAATAAATTTTGTTAAAGTGTTTACTTTGGAAGATTGTTCTATTTGTGCATACTCTGTGTGACAGCAGCATCTTCTATTTGTATATATCCCAGAGGCAGTATAAATTTGTGTTTTCAGTTCTCCATACCTTTCCTGGAACTCTGTTCTATTGAAATAAAAGATTTCAGCTCCATCCTTTTCAGTTAAATCAATTTAACTCTGCTCACTCTTTTTATTGCGGTCTCAATTTCTTCTTTGATTAGAAAATAAACAATCTACATCTACCAAAACAATTCCATCTAGTACTTTTTTTTAAAACATTCTTGTTATCAGTCAAGTTCCTTTTATAAAATATCACATCAGAATAAATGAAAGAGGAGACTAAACAGAAAATGATTAAGATGAACAAAGAACAACTATAAATACATTACTTACATTTCTGAGCTGTAATTCTCAAGTATCATCACTCTTTCCACCATAGTGGGTAAACTACAGCAGATCTCTTCCCTATGAGACAGTCAGTTGTCATCTTGTTAGAATAACACTTCACTCATTACTAGGAGGATATTAACATGAAAACAGAAGTATTTCCTGCTGTAGCCTTTCATCTCTTTCTCCTCCCACTACATTTTCTCTTCCTCAAAACAAGACTTACTGTAGTCTGTGCAATAAGTAATTTTATGCACAGATTTTCCTCACTATTTCAAAATGAACCCATCACAGTGTAAACCATACGGTGTGACCACAGTTTGCCCTTTTATGACTGAATGACCATCCTCAGGCGTGCAAATTTTATAGTAATTGATGATTGTTCACACTCCATTTTAATCTTCTTCCTTTTTTTCCCCTCCATTAATTGCTTTCCAAATTCTGTTGCTTTTTTATTATAGCATGACCACACAATATGACTGGCTTTGACAATTTGTCTGTTGTAGTAAGCCACTCACATACGTTTACGCAGATATACAATCTTATTATTGTCTCAGTGCAAGTGGAATTAACCAGTGGCATATGTATATTTATAAGAAGTGGTTGAATCTGAACATGAAACTGAATGTTGTGTCAACCCTGACAGATATAGAGAAGTAGTTTCTCTTTGTTCTGAGCCCCCATTCCCTCCTATCATCACCACAGGTATTACTGCAGACTGAACTGATTTGCACAATAAAAGGAGATGAAAAATAACAAGAAGGAAAGAATAAATTATGGGTAGGATAGTGATGAAAAATGTGGAGTCATGAAGCAAGTATGAAACGAAATTGCTTTGAACAGCTCCATAAAAATTATCATCATTCTTAGTAACGCATTACACAGCTTCTGAGAATTTTGCAGCGGTAGTGCTGGTGGTGATGGTGGTGGTGGTGGTATAGGAGCAATAAGTGCACCAATTTTTTTCATTTCATCATAGTCCTTAATTAGGCCTTAACCAGTATTACATGTATTCCTAAATGTGTATGTTAGTGAAGAATTGTACCCAGTTTTGTATGTTGACCAATAAATACCACTCATAACATATGCATTGTACTTATTGTCATAATAAATTTCCATTGTATGTTTCAATTTATTTGCTGTTTTTCATTGTTTCTTACGTACTTTGAGAGTCTAATATTGTTCTACATGGGTCAATCCATGTCAAATCAGCAAATTTAATGCAAAATTTGTCGACCTTTCTTTCAGATCTTCTGAAAGTTTTTGACAACAAAAATATGGACGCTTCAGAAAAAAAACTGAAAAGTTTTTTGTCTCAATTAGTTGTATAATCTGTGAACAAGACATGGCTAAACATGAAATAAATTTAATTACTTGCACTTTAAATTTAGCCACAAAGTATCTAGATAACTTACCTCTGTAAATATAACAAACAACACACACACACACACACACACACACACACACACACACACACACACACACACTTCATCCTTCTAATTCAAAAAATGGATTACTGATTTTAATTATAACTTTGTAAAAAATGTAATATTTACCGTTAATCAGTGATGAAACTTGCAAATAATATTTATCAAAACTTGCCACATAAGTGAAAAATGTTACTAGATTTTCTCTTTTCAGCCAAAAATGAACATAAATTTTCTTTTTTATCCTATTAAATTTTTAAACTAGTGTATTGCTTTTTTAATAACAAGATGAATATGATAAATTGCTACTCACCGATAGAAGAGCTGTTGAGCATGTGTGAGACTGGAGTGAGAACAGGGATGAGCTTACAGGCAAGTGTTGGAGAATGACGATTAGCAAAGATTGAGCCGAGGGGGATTACAGGAACAAAGGATGGAGAGTTTGGACATGCACAGTTCAGAAAAGCTGTTGGTGGTGGGAAGGATTCCAGATGACACTAACCATAATTTGTCATTGAAGTCATGCACATTATGTTGTCCAGCATGCTCAGCAACTGAGTTGCCCAGCTATCTCTAGGCCACAGGTTAGCAGTGACGATCCACATGGATAGACAGATTGTTTGTTGTTATGTCAGACAGAATTTCACAAACCGATTGCATTTAAGATGGCAGGCAACATGGCTGCTTTCACAGGTGGCCATGCCTTTGATGGGCTAGAAAATTCCTGTGGCAGGACTGGAGTAGGTGGTAGTAGGAAGATGTTTGGGGCAGGTCTTGCATCCAGAACGTTTACAGGAATATGATGCATCAGGCAACTGATTGGGAGCAGGGGTAAAATAGTGATGGACAAGGATACTGTGAAAGTTGATTTGGTGGTGGAAAGCCACTGTGGGGGGCTGTGGAGTGGAGTGTGGAGGGTATTAATCATTTTAGAGTACAATGAGAGTTAGTCAAAACTCTAGCGGAGAAAGTGATTCAGTTGATCTAGGGTGTAGCGAGTCATGAGAGAGGCATTCCATGGTGGCTACTCAATGAGTATGTGAGGGACTGGGGAGGAACTGGTGGCCACTTCAGATGCGAAGACTATGGGTGGCTTGGCTGTGTGGAAGGGACTTCTTGTTGTGGAATGGTTGAGAGTTGTAGGAATAGCTTGTATTTTTGATCGTTGGTATGTCTGATGTGGATAAAGTACTGATAGAGGTCTAGGTGAAGTGAATTGGGGAGATGTTGAGGTTCCGGAGGAGTGTGGACAGGGTGCCTTCACTCTCAGTCCAGATCATGAAGACGTCTCCATTGAATTAGGATTCTGGATGGCTACAAAGGATTTCTCTAGATGACATACGAACAGGTTGGCATAGGGCAGTTTCATGTGTGTGCCCACATTTGTATTGCACATTTGTTTGCAGGTGATGTCTTCAAAGAAGATGTAATTGTGAGAAAGTTGGTCATAGAGACAAGGCAGGGAGTTATAAGTTTTGAAAGAGACAGCTTACACTACACTCGTTCGTCCTCTCTTAGAATATTGCTGCGCGGTGTGGGATCCTTACCAGGTGGGATTGACGGAGGACATCAAAAGGGTGCAAAAAAGGGCAGCTCGTTTTGTATTATCGCGTTATAGGGGAGAGAGTGTGGCAGATATGATACACGAGTTGGGATGGAAGTCATTACAGCATAGACGTTTTTCGTCGCGGCGAGACCTTTTTACGAAATTTCAGTCACCAACTTTCTCTTCCGAATGCGAAAATATTTTGTTGAGCCCAACCTACATAGGTAGGAATGATCATCAAAATAAAATAAGAGAAATCAGAGCTCGAACAGAAAGGTTTAGGTGTTCGTTTTTCCCGCTCGCTGTTCGGGAGTGGAATAGTAGAGAGATAGTATGATTGTGGTTCGATGAACCCTCTGCCAAGCACTTAAATGTGAATTGCAGAGTAGTCATGTAGATGTAGATGTAGAAGTCAGTCGGGCAGTGGGAAAGGTAGTGTTCAATGATGGGAACTCATGGGCGTTGGAGATGTCAATGTACAGGAGGTGGCATTGACAGTGACAAGCAGGCAACCTGTGGTAAAGGGAGAGAAACTGTGGAGAGTCAGTATACAAGAGGTTAGGTATACTTATAGAGCTGGATGCATAAACTTTATGAAGCAATCACCATTTTCATTGTTGGTGTAATGTCACCATATCTTTACAACACAATCTCTTCTTACAGAATAAACTGTTGTCCTGACTCATGAAGAAATGTGTTTGAAAGCAATATCTTGACTCACAAACTCAAAAATTGCAGTGATTTTGAGTCTACCAGACTGAAATAGTGATTTTCTCTTGTATGAGGGATTTTCGTGCAGTTGGTGAAACATTCTAGCACCTATATTTCGGTTCCTAGTACTTGTGACTGACTGATGAACAGACCTGGAATATTTCCTTCGGCAAAATTAAATAGATCTTCTGCTATTAGAATTTGTTGTCATCTGGCCTCTGGGAACTGACTTTAACAGTAAGGCAATTTGTTCTATCACCTACGCCATCAAATGCACTTTTTCCTTGACTGGTTCTAAAGAAATACTACTTTGTTTCTATCCCAAAATCTGTTTAAGGTTTAGGAGGTGGCCCTTTCTGTGTTTGTATTGTGATGCAGCTTCAGCATTGAAGGATGTGCAACATTTGGGAATTACCATTTCAAACTTCTAGGACTTGTAGAGAGGAGTGAGTACATAATATTTTGAATAGGAACGCATGTGCAGAAACATACAATTTCCATTCTACAACCGTTTCAGTTCAGATTTGTAATGTGACCATGTCTGCTGAGGAAAAGAGAAAAGTCTCAGAGTTGCATGTCATCATATGGAGTATGTAGGCAGAATGACATGTACTATGCCAGATGATCACCTGCTGTCACATGATATCTGCTTTGCTGCAAGATAGAGGAAGATCTGCTGGCACGAGTTCTGGCTACACTAGAAATTGGGAGACACCAGGTGGGATGTAAAATGTGTACCAGTATATGCTTCGTAGGTACAATGCCTGTAACAACGTTGGTGGTCGCCACATCGAGCTGCTGTTGCAATGCATCAGTACTGTTCTGTACGTACAGTATGCTAAGTTCATTTTTGTTTTGGAGTAATGTAGATATGTAATGTTGAAGTGTTGACACAAACAAATATGCTTAAGTGATAAATGGATGTTTCATTATGTTACCTCTCAAATTGTTACCTAATAATTATACTGTACAATTCCTAACCTAATTCCTCAATCAGAAGTGGACGAGTTAAACATGTGGATTGAAATCATCATAGAATGGGAATGGTACTTTTCTGGGCATGGGCTCCTGTTCAAAATATTATGTACTCACTCCTTTCTACAAGTCCTAGAAGTTTGTAATGGGAATTTTTGAACACCCTATATAACTTTTTCAAATACATCAGCCATTTTAAAGTAATGTATTAATGGCTTTGAAAGGCATAAACTGCTCTTCATGCAATCATTATTAATCTATGAGAGAAGTGACTTTGATACTGATACAGTTTCAGGTGGGTACATACAATGATGAACCGAAACATTGTAATCACTGCCAACTGTGAGACTGAATGCATTGGTGGCACATGACACTTTAAGGAAGCATATAAATGGAGTAGAGGTGAATGGGAAATCATTCTAGTGACTTATACGTGACAAAAATAGGGAAATCCACTGACATAAGCAACTTTGACAAAGGACTGAGTATTATGGTTCAACACCTGGAAATGAGTGTATCAAAAATGACAAGGCTGGTCATCTGTTTGCATACTACTGTTAAGAGCATTTATGGGAAGTTGTTGAAGAAAGATGAAATCATGAGTAGGCAAGGTGCTCAATGTCCACACTGCATCACAAAATGTGGAGGTCACATTGTAAAGCAGGATAGACAGCAATCTGTGGAAGATTTGACAATAAAGGCAATTCTGTTGCCGAGACAAGGGTCTCAGAACACACCATTCAGTGCACATTGTTGAACATAGGGTTCTGCAGCAGACAACCTCGTGTTTGTTCACATGTTAACCCAGTAACATGATCAGTTACAACTGCAACAGGCACAGGATCATCAATATTGGATTGTGGATCAATGGAAATATTTTTCTTGGTTGGATAAATCACATTTCTTGTTATACCAGGTCTGGTTATGTTGTCATCCGTATGAAGAACTATTCTTAATATGCACTGCACTATGGATGCAGGCCTGTTGGGACAGTATTATGCTATAAGGGATATTCATTTGTGGTTCCGTATGATGTATGGTAGCAATCAAAGGAACCGTGATGGCTGTGGACAACATGAACATTATTGCAGGCCCCCTGCATCCCTTCATTCTTGATGTCTTCCACTATGGCAATGGCATCTCCCAGCAGGATAACTGTCCATGTCACAAGGTCAGGATTGTGGTACAGTGTTTTGAATGAATTCCAGTTGATGTCTTGGCATCAAATTCAGTTGATTTGAACCCAATGGAACACATCTGGTACACTATCAGGCGCCAGCTCTGTGCTCACAAACAACCAGCCCATATTTTATGAGAGTTGCATGAACTGTACATAGACGTTTTGTGCATTATACCTCTGGACACATACAAAGGCCTCATCAAATCCATGCCACACTTAATCACTGCTGTATTGTGTTCCAAAAGTTCAAATTGGGAGCAGACCACCCAGTTTTAGGTTTTCCGTGATTTCCCTAAATCGCTCCAGGCAAATGCCGGTATGATTCCCCCACCTTTCACAATGCAAGCTAGTGCTCCCTGTCTAGTCTCCATGCTGTCGACAGAATGTTAAACACTAATCTTCTTTTCTTCCTCCCTCCAAAAGTGCACCAACACACCACTGAGCAGATGATCATAACGTTTTGCTTCTTCAGTGTGTACACAGCAACAGGATGAAGTGTAATTCGATTGTTTTCCCATTGATAATCTTGCACTGCTCTAAAAAATCTACCTAAATAGCACACTCATGTAGTAAGTTCTATTTGCATTATGTTAGAAACTGAGCCCAAATTTGTGCAATGAAACTGTGGGGACATATGAAAAACAAACTTCTGTCAGTAAGATTATTGATAAATTCTTTTATTCTTTTAAAAGTGAAACAACAGTTGCTAGTGATGTGCAGTCTGATATCACCCACTTTTTATGAGAGATTTCATCCTCATGTTGTAGTTTTTCTTTTAGTTAATCACAAACTGCATCTCGGAACCAGAACAGCTATACATTGTGACAAGCATGTGTTTTAACCGTTCACTGACAACACCATTAGTTGTAGGATATTACAATACATACACACACAGTGTGAGAGAGAGGGGTGGAGGGAGTGGGCAATGAGTCCTTTGGTACCTTTTAGAATACATTGTTTGGAACACAGGCTTGCAGATTTGAAAAATTCAAGTGTGTCCCATGATGTTTCATACAAACTACAACAAATAATTCTTTGAAGTTACATAGAATCAAACCAAATGGTGTGATGAGATCTTTCAGATTTTTTTGCAGAAATAAAGTATTTCTCAAGTACATAGTCGATTATATTCACAAAACTGAAGAACTGATACAAATTCATATTTTAAATAACTTACAATTTTAAAAATACAAACCTATTAAATGGCAGAGTGGTTCGGTATGTGCATTTATTAACCAGATACCAAATTTCAACGTACAGAACTATTAGTAGTATATCTATATTTACTTTTCTGGAAATGTTGTACACACATTTTCTGATTCATGTTCTCAAAAATGGTAATCTCAGCCCTACATTATTTAAACACTGCTGTGATCTCGAGGAAAGTAAGCTCACCAAAAAAAATACAGGGTGTCCCACATAAAACTGGTATGCCTCAAGCCCAAGATTCAAGTAACGATGAACTAACAAAGAAAGAATAGTTGACAATAATGTTAAAAAACATGTAGGTCCCTGTTTATAAGAGAAGCTGGAAATGAGAGAGTCTTGCCACCTCACAAGCAACTTGATTAGGGATGATTTACTTGATACATGATGTATACCTGTTTCATTTGGGACACCCTATATTAGTCACCCCCCTTTAAAAGAGCATATGGATCATTCTAGAGTTTGTAGGTAGGACAGAAGTGGCTCCAGGTGCTCACATGACCCTATTGTGCTGATTTAAGTCATGACACTGAAGGGCCAGTCAGCTGTATGGAATCAATGCAGGAAGTTGTGGGCATAAGATTTTGATGTGATAGAATTACAGAATGGAGCCTTGACCATGCTATGAACAAAGTTGTCCAATATATTGGTGTATCAGTATGGACTGTCCAACATATACCACTCACAGCCATGTAACTTGGTATAAGAACACTGGTCGTAAAAGGATACTAACCGTCACAGGTTTGAGATGATTGTCAGGCCTTGTATGTTTCAAACCCATGGGAACTTTTGCTGCCAGTGAGCTCAGGTCCATCTCAGCCAGTTCCTGAGTGAACATTGTGAAGGGACCTGCATGAAATGGATGTTTTGAGTGAGGTATCTTGTGACAGACCATTGCTTCCAGCAGTGCGTAAATATGTGCATTTTCAATGGGCCAAACAACACAGGAGATGTATAGTAATTGACTGGAGGTGTTTAGTGTGATGTGACAAATTTCAGCTTTGCCTCTTTTCAAATGTTGTAAGATGTTGATTTCACAGGTGGCCCAATTAAGCCTGTGATGTGTGAAGGACTTGTTTCAAGCTGGAGGTGGTTCAAGGATGCTTTGGTGCTATTTTTACCTCAATGACTTGGGCCTTCTCATTCACATTACTGTGAAAATGAACCATAATCTGTATTCCAACTTTTCTGATGGTCAACTGATACTTAATGATGAGTATACTGTGGCCTCTTCCAAATTCCAAGATGACAACAGCTGTATTCACAGAGCTGAACACATGTGTCCCAGGTTTAATGAATACTCATATATCCTACAGTGTCTTGCCAGGCCCACTAAATCACTTGACCTTAATCCCATAGAAAATGTCTGGGATTATTTGAAAAAGCCAGTGAAACGTAGCAGTCAACATTCCTGCAGTTGGTAACTCCAAAAAATCTAATCATCAGTGACTTCATCGGAATATGGCATACCTAAAGAAATATGTAAACTCTTTTCATTGCTGAACTGAGACCATTTTAAAGGCCAGAAATGCTGTTACGTGATATTAGTATGATTTCTTTTAAGTAGATGACTAACTTTTTCTCATTGTGCTTGTTTTGCATATGAACTTAGACTGTATAAACTTTTATATAGATCACTTTTCAGCAAATTATGACACTTAGCTGTTTTGGCTCAATGCTGTTTTGACACGGAATGGTCCATAGATGTCATTAGAATATGATATGTGCACTTGAAAACCTTATTATAAGATGGGATCAAGTCCCTTCTTGGCAGTGGGTTGGAATGAGGCAGTGGCAGGAAATAGTGCCAACAGAGGTGCATGCATAACTCAAATTGCTTCTGATTGAGTTTATTAGGTCACTGATGGAAAAAAAATCACAGCACCAAGGAGGAAATGTGTGACACAAATGAAAGTTCGTAGGTATGTTTCTACATCTGAAAGATGATGTCTATTCAGATTTTGCACCAGTCATATAAGAGTAGCACTACTAGTGCCAGTATGAGGATATAAATCAGGTTTGCTTTCAATACACTTAGTAATGGTCATGAGCATTAGTTACCTTTGAGATTGGACATGGTGAGTTGATGTTTGTCAAGAATGCCTTTAAGGTGATAAAGACGCCATTATCAACATCTCACTGAGTTTGAATGAGTTCATGTAATGAAGCTGTGATACTGCAGAAATACTTGTAGCCAGTGTACATGACTGCTGGCAGTGGTGGTCACTAGAATCTTCAGTTGCAAGAAGATCGGGCTCCAGGTGGCCACATGGCACTACCAAGAGGGAAGACCATCATGTTCAGGTATGCTCTGGTACATCATACACTGCCTGCAGCAGCAACTTGAGCAGCTGTTGGCACCACAGTGACACAATGCTTTTACAAATCAGTTACTTAAAGACAGCTCTGAGCCAAAATCCCTGTAGCGTGCATTTCACTAACCCCAAACCACCACAATTTGCAACTTAAGTGATGTCAAGTGAGAGCTTGTTGGAGGACAGGGTGGAGATCTGTTGTTTTTTCTGATGAAAGCTGATTGTGCCTTGGTGCCAGTGATGGACATATGTTGCTTAGGAGGAGGCCAGTTGAAGGTGTGTAACCAACCTGCCTGCGTGCTAGACACATTGGACCTGCACCTGGAGTTATCACTTGGGGTGCAATTTCGTATGACTGCAGGACCACTCTCATGGTGTCCCATGAATCCTGACTGTGAATTTGTACATCACTCTGGTGATTCGACCTGTTGGAGTGCCATTCATGAACAGAATTTCAGTTGGTGTTTTCCAACAGAATAACTCTCACCAACATAACTTCTGTTGTAATCTAAAAGTCTCTACGAAGTGTCGACGTGTTGCCTTGGGCTGCTCAATCACCAGATTTTTCTGCAATCAAGCACATATGGGACATCATCGGATGACAACTCCAGTGTTATCCACAACCAGCATTAACTATCCCTATGATGTTGAACCAAGTGCAACAGGCATGGAAAGCCGTCTCACAAACTGACATCCGGCACCTGCACAACAGAATGCATGCGTGTTTGCATTCAATATTCTGTTGGTTACACCGGTTATTAATGTACCAACATTTCACATATTGAATGAATTATCTTGTGCTTACATTAACCTGCGATTTTGCAATATTAATCACTTAAATATGATACCTATACAAATTTATTCCCATAATTTCATTACTCTACATTAATTATTTTTTGGTGTTGAGATTTTTTTCCATCAATGTATTATGATTTAGCGATAACAGTAATGTGTTAATTGTCTTTGATGAATTTGATCTTGTATGAATCTGATCTTTTTTACTGCTAGACACCAGTCTTAACATAATTGGACATAATCTGCTTAGCAAAATGTATGTAGATCCCTTGTCCAAACTGTGTGCATTGCATGAATTTAAATACAACTAACAAAAACAAATTTAACTTAAAGATTTGAACATAGGCATCCAATTTCAGCTCCAGAAAATGATGCAAATGAATAAACTTTGGAAAAGAAATAAAATTGTGACTCAATAAAAGGATGGCTACAATGAGAGTATTAAGTGTTTATAATAAAGAGCTGTCATGTAGTTTCAGTTTTCATCTCAAAAAATAAAGGAAACCTTTCTCGTATAGCTGACTTACATGTGGTGTATAGAAAAATCCAATAGAAAATTATTTGTACTAGCTTTCGAGCTTTTGGTCTTTCTATAGTGGAAGTACACAAATTCACACACACAACCAGACAGACACCCACACACGTATGCCCTTGGCCTGGCAAGATTGACTGTTGATTATCGTCAGCAGTTTCCTAAGCGGATGGAGGTGGAGAGGGTGTAGGGAAGGATGTACAAGACGAGGAGGGGATAGTGGGATAGTATGAGGCAGGTCTTTCCACAGATGACTCCTTAGCTGCTGCACAAATGGAAAGGAGAGAAGCGGGTAGAGCACCTAAGAGGTAGGAGGAGGGAGAGAGGGGTTAGGGGCACTGAGGAAAAGGGAGATGAAGAAAGGAGACAGAGAGGGAAGAGAGAAAGGGATAAGAGTGGAAAACAGGGGAGGAAGAGAGGGAGGGTAGGGGAGAGGACATCTGCATCCCAATCTAATGGTCGCCCAGACGTTGAGCTTAACGTAATATAATTAGCAATTACTTTCTACATGAGTGGACATGCTTGCACATCCTCCTTCAAAAATTACCAGCTTTGAACTCACCCCAAACAGAGAAAGAGAGACCACATGGAGGAAGGTGAAAGACAGGTGAAGGCAGTACATGATGGCGATATGGGGAAGGAGTGATGTGGACAGAAGAGAGAAGGGAAATGGCAAGGTGCGGCAGTGGGAAACAAATTAGTGGAGGTTTAGGCCAGTGGGGATTGTGAGATGCAGGATATTCTGGAAAAATAATTCCCACGTTCAGAGCTAGTAGTGCTACTGGAAGGGAGTATGAAAATGACTCTTTTAGTGAAGCAGTATGAAGTCATTTGTGTTGTGGTGCATAGCATGTTGAACAACTGGATGGTAAAGTTTGAATTTTGCCACAGAGGCAGTGGCCATTCATGCAAAGAGACACATGGTCAGTCGTCATGCCCACATAAAATTCTGTACAGTAATTGCAGTCTGGCAGACACTGAACATGGCTGCTTTCACTTGGCTCTGCTTTTTATAAGGTAGGAAATGCCTGTGACTGGACTCTGGTATTAACTGGTGGAGAGGTTTGTATCTGGGTCAATCACAAGGCAATGGGAGCATGACTGGCCATCTGGAAAAGCCCTTCCTCTCCAGTCAACATCTAAAACCCCTTGTCTGGTTCAGACTCATTGGTGACATTCCATGATCTGGACTCATGGAAAAGAACCTTTGCTCTTTCCTCTTTAATCTCAACATCTACTCTGAAATCTGCTTCACCTGATCTTTCGCATCTCACTATGCCTCCTTCCTACAGTGAATGTCCATCTTCACCTCTCAGATTGATACATCTGTTCATAACAAGTGCACCAACTACCAACAGAACCTC
Organism: Schistocerca gregaria; assembly: GCF_023897955.1. Classification (NCBI taxonomy): domain Eukaryota; kingdom Metazoa; phylum Arthropoda; class Insecta; order Orthoptera; family Acrididae; genus Schistocerca; species Schistocerca gregaria. Next base: position 739,987,491 of record NC_064921.1, read on the forward strand.
CACTTTGACAAGTGTCATTCATTCCATGACAAAAAGTCTCTTCCTTTCAGCCCCAGCCTCACCACCAGTGGACACCACATCTCAGTGGAAAGCAGGAATTGTCTAAATATACTGATAACTTTACCAGAGCTTTGATTGACAGACAGTATCCTATCCAGTTAATCAATAAATAGATATCCCATCCTGTCTACTCCCCTCTCTGTTAAACTGCCACCAGCCAGCACGCCTCTGATCATTCAATATCACCTTGGCCTTGGAAAGCTCAACCACATCAGTCACCAAGACTTCAGCTACCTCTCATTATGACTTGAGATGAGGGATAGGCTACAAAAAACCCAACCTACAAAATATACTGTATAGCATTCTATGTGGGTACAACAAGTACCCAACAGTCTAATCAGATGAATGGCAACCACCAACCTGTGGCAAATTGCAAACTTGACTATCCGTTTGCTGAACATGCTGCACACAAATGGCTTCAACAACTAATTCACTTCATGAGCCATTTGAATACTACTTTCCAGCACTAGTTTCTCTATGCAAGTGGGAATTGTCTATCATATCCTGTGCTTTCAGAATACCCCTGGCCTAAATCTCCACTAACATGTTTCCCAATGTGTCACTGTACCTTATCCCTTCTCTTTTCTGTCCACACCACTCCTCCTCCATCCAAATCGGGTGGTACTTTCTCCCACCACTCTTTCCCTCTGCCCCCCTCCCCCCCAGTCTCCCCCTACTCTCTCTTCCCTCCCTCATTTCCCTCTCACTATCCCCCCACCCCCTTTCCACCCATTTCCCTTTCTCTCTTCCCTCTCTCTCTTCCTCTTCATCTCCACCTTTCTCTCTTTTCCACCTGCTCTACTTTCTGAACCTTTCATCTTGTTGTGTGGCTCCCTTCATGTGCCGTTCCCTAACCCCTCTCCACCTCCATCTGCCCAGACTGCCGCTATCGATAATCAACAGTCTCACCATAGCCAACTGCATGTATGTTTGTGTGGTTGTATGTGTGAAGGTGTGTAATTCTGCAAGAAGATGAGTAAAAGCTCAAAAGCTAGTATAAATAGTTTTCTGTTATCTGGGTACCTTTTTTTTATTTTGTGTTCTATTCCATACAGGAATTTCCATTATTATTAAACAAAAATAAAGTTGCATAGTTAATTTTTTGTTTATTAGCAGATACAGCCAACAAAACAAACTGTTTGCATGTCTAGATAACTTTGGGTACCTACAGTTGTGTACAGATAGCACATATTGGCAATAGTGCCAGCAAAACAGCTAACTCGCATCTGAAAATATTAAAATTCTTAATAAAATTGAAAATTTCGAATTAGACAACAGTTTTTGTAGATGAGACAAATCATATGGAGGCTCTTGCATACTTATTCATTCTGATATAAAATATTAAGTAAGAAATGAATGTAATCATTTGAATGAAAAGTGTATACTCATATTTGAAAGTTGTTGTATCAAGTTGAGGAACCTAAATGTCATAGTAGTTTCTATTTATAGAGTACTGGAGAAAGCTACAAGTTAAGCTTTTCTGGTGAGATTTCATTGCCTGCTTGAACAGCTCAGTAAAGAAAAAAAAAAGAAAAAAAATATTAATAACTCCTGACTTCAATATTAATATCATAGCTAAAAGCATTCAAACACTTCAAAAAAACTTTGGCTTCAAAATAAACTTCTTCAAACCCACTAGATTAAATGTATAGTCAGCTACCTGATTGATAATACTCCAACAAATGATGTATTTGAAGATGTTTATAAATTTTACAAAGATTTAGGAATCTCTGACCACTTTGCATTATTCTCTGAACTACCAAAAATTAACAAAGAAATTCCGTGTACCAAAAGCCATATTTAAAAAAAAAAAACGTATATTCAGAAATAAGCTAAGAGAAGTTTAATGGCCATGCAACAGCTCTATTTCAAATAATAACAACTTTAACAATTCTTTAAGTAACTTTCTTGAAATATTTGATGAAACTTTTCCACTTAGAACCGTATATAACAAAACTATTAATAAACTTAAATGGATAACTCAGGGTATAAAAATTTTGAGTGCCAGGAAGAGGAAACTCTGCAATGAGCTGAAATACAATAAAGACAAGCATTTTACTGAGAACGTACTATAAAGCTATATTTTAAAAAATTTGTGAAGGCAGCCAAACAAATGGCAAACAATAAGTTCATTGTACAACATAAAAGTAAAACAAAAGCAGTGTGGTCTGTTTTCAAATCAGAGTTAGGTGTTAGAGTTAGTAGTAATGAAATATCTAGGATTAAAGTAGATGATCACTTTGTTGGAAACCCAGCTCTAATATCAGAGTGTTTAAATGAATTCTTAATAAATATGACAAAGTCAGATGCTGATGTAGTGGAGTATCAGAGTAAAGTTAATCCCTTTGGACTCCACCATCAAGCTGAGTACTTAAGGATTTTAAAAGAGTCACAATAAAGGATGTGGGAAATGTTATATAGTGATTAAAGGAGAGTGTGGCATAATAGCACCTCCCCTGATTAAAATATTCAACCAATCTTTTGAACAGGGGTGCTTTTGCAATGTTTTGAAGTATGCTGGAGTCAGACCTTTGTTCAAGAAAGGGTAGAGGGAAGACATGGGACACTATCACCCTATTTCTATTCTTCCAGTTCTGTCAAAAGTGTTAGAGAAAGTAGCTGCAAATCAGATCAAAAAAAATTATTGTAAAAAATAATGTTATTGTAAGTAACCAATTTGGATTTCAACAAGGGAAAAACACTCTCGATGCAGTGAATAACTTTTGCAAAGACATGCAAATCATTGGCTCAGAGGAGTAAAGTTTAAGGTGTCTTCTGTGCTCTCACAAAACCATTTGACTACATGAACCATAACTTGCTTATCTACAATTCAGACAAATACAGGATTAAGGACAATGCTCTAAATTGGCTCACATCATACTTGCACAACAAAAAAGGGTAACTATCACCTCAGAAGCAGTGAGTTATTACTCTAAATGGAGTACATTATGACAAGGTGTGTCTCAAGGCTCAATTTTGGGGCCAGTCCTGTTCCTATTCTACATAAATGACTTACCCACAAATATAAATTCCCCATCAGATCTGTTTGCAGATGATACTTTTGTTTTAATTGAAGATGACCATACAGAAAAAATTCCAAGCTCCATTGTAAGCACACTGGATACCTTAGAAAACTGGTTCCTGTTAAATGGGTTGAAACTGAACACTGCAAAAACCTGTACGGTGCATTTCAAAACCAAACATTCAAAATATATGGAACTTTAAATGTAACGTAACAACCAAGTTTTGAAAGAAGTTGACACAGTCAAATTCCTGGCACTAAATATGCATAAGAACTTAAGCTGGAACACACATACTGTCTTCCTGTCAAATAAACTATGCAGTTTTGTGTTTGCAATTCAAATAGTAGCAAATTCCACTGACTTGAGTACACGAAAAATTGCATATCTTAGCTATTTTGAATCGTTATTAGTTAAGGGATTTTTTTATAGGGAAGTTCAAATAGTGTATCTTAAGTACTGAAACTGCAAAAGAAAATTGACCAATACATGTGTACTGTGCAGCAAACAGAGTCTTATTCCCCCCACCATATACATTTATGAAATTATAATCTTCCCACATAGCAGACAAAAACTATTTGAGGAGAATCATTTTAATGACACATACAACATGAGAAATAAAAATACTTTTATGCTATCCAAACATCAATAGAAATTATGTGCATGGACTCCACAGTGTATGGGGATGACAATATATAAGAAGTTAATGGTTTATTAGAATAAAAAAATAATTTTAAAAAATTAAAGGAAAGAATGAAATAAATTGATTGGTGAATGTCTTTTTACTTGCAATGAAAATAGAATATTAGTACAATTGCATTATTATTAAATGTTCTGTGTGTACGAAATTGTGTTATTGTTCATTCACTTTGCCTTGCATTGTTTCTTTTTCTGTGTCCATCACAATATATATTTTAATTATATTTCTCATCTATTGAAAGCTTCTCCTTCTGTTAATTTTATGAAAATATGATTGTGGACTTCAATTGTAGATGCAGGCAGCCACCTTCAGGGAACACCAGTACCTCTCAATAAAATATGAAGTAATTCTTCTTAACTTGGTTCTATTTCACTTTAATAAAAATAATTAATACTGTTATTAAGTCTTCTCTTTTTCAGAAACACATATGATAGAAAAGACTTGTTGCGATTCATACTCCAAGCAGTACAGCATAACAAAACTTCTACATACCAGAGTGTGAAACAAAATCATGTACAAAAAAGTGAATGATGTTTTATGGTCATTTGTCTGCTCTTTAGTGTGCATTCGTAACTAATGACTTTTCCGACACTTATGGTCGGTCTTTGATTATACCGTTGTTTCATTTTTAAATAAATTTTAACTTTACCATATTCAGTCTTTCACCATGTACCTACACAGTGGGCAAAAACATATTTAATATGAAGCCAGAAATTTTAAAAATGAGGTAACAGCAGATTAGTATGTACATATGATGAAACATACTATGGTTTCAAGTGTTAGGATGTGCTGTCCCAATGGAGTGATCCAGTTCCTCCAGGATTACTGACTTGTTCAAACGAGTTGAATCACCGAGCATTGGTTTTTCAATAGGCTGATGTTGACTTGATCGCCTGGCCTTCTCCAGCACCAGATGTGAATTAAACTAAAAATTTGTGGACCAAAATGAAGCATCACAAGAACGTACATGGCCAGCACTGGCTTCATGTGCACCTGACCAACTATGGGACCTAGTGCTGGATACATGGGAGAGTCTCCCAGTCCTTGTTTCCAGAGGCTGACCTTGTCACATGGCCAGGTAGTTGATATCAGTGGTGCTTGGACTTCATAATAGCCTCATCCATGATGTGAAATTTTCCTCTTCTCACTTTACTCCACTTTACATTTGATATAACTATTAAGTTTGTTGATTGCAAATCTATATGAAATCATTGTACTATAAATTGAATTTATGGAATTCATGCTACATAAAATTTCATACATGTAAATTTTGAAAAAATGCAGCCAAGTCAATTTGAATTGAAATAGAAATGGTGTCCTCATGTGAGACATCCAGAGAAAGCAGTATTGATCAATATAGGAACAGGCAGAACCTACAATGATAATTTTCTTTTCCTTACTACCTCTACAACATTTTCTGCATTCATTGTGCAAAAGAAGTGCAGTCACAGCACACACAACCTTTTTTTTCAAGATAGCATTCTTCGGGAACCCAAGGATAGCATTCCACACACTGTGCCCATTTCTCCATGTTAGTTTTCAGAGAAATGGCCATTGCAGAATATTCATTCAGTGTCTTCTTCAGGTTGCATATCTGAAGCATTGTCCTCAATCATTTGTATCAGACTCTGAATGACTGGGAGTTAAGGTTTTCGGTGGTTTTCTCTCTTTCTTTTTGAAGAATAAAACTTTTGCTTTTGTTTCCAGTGTTTTGGCTACAGCTTTTTTCTCTTTGAATTGTTTGAAATGTTCTCCCTATGGAGATGTTAGTTACTTAATAGATCCATAAGTGCTGATTTTACTAGAGCTGGTGAACTGATGTGGCTCACTGATTTTGGGATCTTGCCAAATACTATTTGAACTCACATGTCGTTTATGTTTTTAAATCTTTTTTGTCAAATTCTTCATGTACTGCAAAGTCAGTGTCTCTAAGTATATTCCTGTTACATAGGAAGAGTCCCATTTTCCAGAGCCCATCTGCAGTATTCCCCATTTTTACTGCTCTCAAGTAGACCACTGCAAATAAACCCATAAACAAAACAAAACAAAAAAATGAGATTACTATTGAACCTGTGTTATTTGTCCACCAGGTTCCTATTTCTTGGGGATTATATGTTTTAAACAGTCTCATCAATTCCACACAAGAGACTGCATTTTATGTGCAGAATTGGGGAATAAACTGATGATGTGGACATGGTTTTGTCTTGCTTTGTCTATCACATACATTTGATATGATCCCCATCAAGTATAAGCACAACCATTCATCACCAAATGGTTCCACAATGGTCTCGAAATTGTCAAATCTGTTAGTATAAATGTGAGTCTGAATCTAGTTATCAGGGTGGCTTGCAGAAGTTAGCCTAATATGAGTAAATTTGTCATAATATGCAATATTTTCATGTATTAGGATACCCATGGTACCACATAATATTAGGAATAAACCATCTTGCAACAGAAATCTAGCCTCATAGTGACACATTTCTGTTTGAAAGACAATTCATTATAGGGAATATAAAAGTACTTTGAAGAATATAATCATTTTAGTACTACTGTGACAACTACTCAACTTCAGATATTAAAGCTCTATGAACACATACACTAAAAAAAAAACAACATGAAATTCAATGCTTTTAAAATCAGGGATCCTTCACAGTGTCCAGCTCCATAATGGTGTTGTTGCCACTGATTTACACATCAGGCACTGTGGGAACTATGTTCTAATATTTCCCAAGAGAGCTGAACATTTACCTAGCCAGAATATAGCTGTCTCACAGTAGCAAATTCTCCCTTAATAGCACCTATCCTCTACATTCAGAATCATTTTCAATAATGATAGTATAATGTGAGTAAATTAAAAACAATGTCAAATCAGAAAATAAACACTCATCTGGCACCTGTATTTTTGTACCTGCAGGCCATTGAAATTACTTAATTGTATTTTCCTTCAAAATGAGGGAGAAAGACACAATGATTTCCATTGGAAAACCATGTTCTACACTTGTCCTGTTACATGGAAGGTCTTTCAGTTTTGTATCTACTTATCCCTTTCAGCATCCAACTGGATTTTAATAAGTATTGAGTGACAAAGTTTAAACATCTTATTCAGACTCATTATGCTGAATTGTTCAATTATTTTTCCCACCAGATTTGGAATTTTACTCTGAGACCAAAAATTATGTACTCATCATTAAACATTTATTCTTTCTAGTTATTATTATTATTCTTATCATTTTTGTTGCATCTGCTTTCCTGTTCTGCGTCCTACTTCTGTGAATAGTTGTATGCAAACAGGCAAAACTTTCTGACAACTTTCAAAAGTGAGGGTGATAGTTAATTTCTGTATTCCTGAATAAAAGAAGAAAAGAACTGCTGTTAAGCTAGGCACTTACATTTTTGTGTGTAATATGGAAAAAAAGCATATCATCACCAGTTTCACTTGTGCCAAAGAACGAATAATTATTAAATTAATTACTCTCTTCTACATTTGTAATACAAGCTTCATAAAGATGAGATTTTGCTAGAAGTCTGACTGATCTGAACTCACTAACTACTCAAAACAATAGTATTCTCTTACTCCCATAAATCAAATTCCGTTAAAATAACTTATACACTTTTTTTAATTCTGTGAATTTTGTAACACAATTTTTATTAGCTCATACTACAATATTTCTTTTAAAAATTACAAATAACATGCACCACTTTTTTACTCATCAAGACAAGAGAAGCTACCACAGAAAGGCTGTTGGCACCTACCTTGATGGGGACATGAGAAAGATTGTCCCAATGGTGGAATCGACTTCCAATTCACTGACTGACAACCAGGCACTTTGACCATGAGCTACTTGCACAGTGATGCTAATGCCTCCTTCAGACCACATGTAACACTGCCAGTCAAATCACTACATATTTTGCAATCACTTTTGAAATCCTATATGTTAGTGTATATTGTTTAATTGACATTAATTTCCAATGCTGTGCATAGCGCATCTCATTGCTGTAATAATATGTTGCCACTGTACCCCAACATGGGCATTGACAGGGAAAAAGTGTCACCACAGTGGCTGTACATGCTGAGAATGCCTGAGGTATGACTTGGCCAGTCTCCGTGCAAACAGTTTTGTTTTGTTAACCTCACATGTCTACAGTTCTAGTACACACTGAATGTGTCTGAACTCATTCAATGTAAGTTGTCATGCCTCCTTGATAAGGACTCTAAATGCTCAACTATACTCTAGAATTTATATGATTTGTCATTTCCCTTATTCAGATGAACTTCACTTTTCTAGGCTCCTTCTAAAAATCTAAGTTTTCCATTCACTTTCTATATTACAGATTTTATGTGGTTGCTCCATTACATATTGGTTCTTAGTGTTACACCCAAATACCTTGTAGTCCTATATGATACAGGAGACAATAATAAGAGACTCAACATGGGGTAGTGGAATAATGACTGTTGATTTACAATTGATACACAGTAGCAAAACATGTCCATGTTACAAGGAAACAAACACACTGCACTGTCTCTATGCACAACAGAGTCGAAGACTGTACTCTGTGAAGAGATATCACTTGGCAGCAGCATTACTTTGTATGTAGGTCCCATAGAGCACTTCCACACAGTGCAGAGCACTGGGTGGGAGTAGGTGAGGTTCTCATTATGCTGCATGAAGTTTAAAACCCTGCAGGTACACGGGCGAGTGCTGGAGGTGGCCAAAGTGGGATTGTTGTTGAGCAATCGGTGGCATGGGCATGCTGTTGAATACAGGATGGTGGTATCCTACGGAAAATATCTACATTCATATTCCGCAAGCCACCTGACGGAGTGTGGCAAAGGGTATTTTGTGTACCTCTATCAGTTCTCCCTTCTATTCCAGTATTGTATTACTCGTGGGAATGAAGATTGTCGGCATGTCTCTGTGTGGGCTCTAATCTCTCTAATTTTATCCTCATGGTCTCTTCATGAGATATACATAGGAGGGAGCAATACACTGCTTGACTCCTCAGTGAAGGTATGTTCTCGAAAATTCAACAAAAGCCCGTACCGAGCGACTGCGCATCTCTCCTGCAAAGTCTTCCACTGGAGTTTATCTATCATCGCTGCAATGCTTTCACGATTACTAAATGATCCTGTAATGAAGTGCGCTGCTCTCCATTGGATCTTCTCTATCTCTTCTATCAACCCTATCTGCTACGGATCCCGCACTGCTGAGCAATATTCAAGCAGTGGGTGAACAAGTGTACTGTAACCTACTTCCTTTGTTTTCAGATTGCATTTCCTTAGGATTCTTCCAATGAATCTCAGTCTGTCATCTGCTTTACCGACAATCATCTTTATATGATCATTCCATTTTAAATCACTCCTATGCCTACTCGTAGATAATTTGTGCAACTAACTGCTTCCAGTTGCTGACCTGCTATATTGTAGCTAAGTGATAAAGGATCTTTCTTTCTATGTATTCACAGCACATTACACTTATCTACATATGTTATGAGAAGAACTATTCAGTACTGACCAAATGAAAACAGCTATTGATGTTAGGTTTGTGGGCCGCAACAGCTATTGATAAGTAGAAACATGTATCAAAGGACTGAGACAGGCATTTAATATAAAACTATATACTGATGTTTCTCCGCTAAGGACTGGAACACTACTGTACAAATTCAGATCACTCTCCTCTAAGATTAAGCTGTCAACAACTTGGAGATTAGTTTGAATACCACAGTGTATGATCCCATTGGAGACAACTGAACCACACAGCCCCACTAAACCTCGCAAAATACGCAGACAAGTACGAAAAGATTAATTTTCAATACCCAAAAGAGAGAGCTGTTATTCACTCCTTCACAGAAGCACGCAAAAAAACCACTAAAGTGAACGCTGTATGCAAACTAAGTGGTGGCTGCTCGATGGGCTACGATTGGATTACTAGTGCATTGCCAACAACTGCAAAGAATGCACAACTGGCCCTGAACTTAATAGAAGTTGTATGTACAGACTGTACAGTACAGTGTATTAATGAAGTATTGTTTGCCAAAGAACCAGTTGCAGTAACATGAGCTTCGGTACGTCGTATTTTGGAAATAATACTTTGGTATTAGGCGCGCTATGGAAGCTTAACCGGACAGTGTTCTGTGCCTGCAGGAGAATAAAACGGGTGTAAGAGCTGTCTTTTGATTGAAAAACATGCTATACCACATAAAGTCTGCGTCTAAGTTAAGCATTTAAGTTTCACAACAAGTGAATGTGAGGGATTTTGGAACTTTGTGAATTCTCTTTCAAATATGACTTAAGGCTTTGTGATTTTTATATTAATTGAGGAACAGCTGACTTGAGACACACCAGAGTGACATGTTTGTGGTGAGAGCTGCCGCTCAAGACGCGAAATGTTGCGCAAGAAGGAAGCTAATGTTTATAGAAGAGGGCGTTGCTATAAAGGGGGATAACACTGGATGGAAAGAGAAATTACAATTGACACTACTGGTCATTAAAATTGCTACACTAAGAAGAAATGCAGATGATAAACGGGTATTCATTGGACAAATATATTATACTGCAACTGACATGTGATTACATTTTCACGCAATTTGGGTGCATAGATCCTGAGAAATCAGTACCCAGAACAACCACCTCTGGCCGTAGCAACGGCCATGATACGCCTGGGCATTGAATCAAACAGAGCTTGGATGGTGTGTACAGGTACAAATGCCCATGCAGCTTCAACACGATACCACAGTTCATCAAGAGTAGTGATGGCGTATTGTGACGAGCCAGTTGCTCGGCCACCATTAACCAGATGTTTTCAGTTTTTAGATATCTGGAGAATGTGCTGGCCAGGGCAGCAGTCCAACATTTTCTGTATCCAGAAAGGCCCGTGCAAGACCTGCAACATGCCGTCCTGCGTTATCTTGCTCAAATGTAGGGTTTCGCAGGGATCGAATTGAGGGTAGAGCCACGGGTCGTAACACATGTGAAATGTAACGTCCACTGTTCAAAGCTCCGTCAATGGGAAGAAGAGGTGACCGAGACGTGTAACCAATGGCACCCCATACCATCACGCCGGGTGATACGCCAGTATGGCGATGACGAATACACGCTTCCAATGTGCGTTCACCGCGATGTCGCCAAACACGGATGCGACCATCATGATGCTGCAAACAGAACCTGGATTCATCCGAAAAAATGACGTTTTGCCATTCGTGCACCCAGGTTCGTCGTTGAGTACACCATCGCAGGCGCTCCTGTCTGTGATGCAGCGTCAAGGGTAACCGCAACCATAGTCTTCAAGCTGATAGTCCGTGCTGCTGCAAACATCGTCGAACTGTTCGTGCAGATAGTTGTGGTCTTGCAAACGTCCCCATCTGTTGACTCAGGGATCGAGACGTGGCTGCACGATCCGTTACAGCCATGCGGACAAGATGCCTGTCATCTTGACTGTTAGTGATACGAGGCCGTTGGGATCCAGCACGGCGTTCCTTATTAGCCTCCTGAATCCACCGATTCCATATTCTGCTAACAGTCATTGGATCTCGACCAACGCGAGCAGCAATGTGGCGACACGATAAACCGCAATCGCGATAGGCTACAATCTTACCTTTATCAAAGTCGGAAACGTGATGGTAAGCATTTCTCCGCCTTACACGAGGCATCACAACAACGTTTCATCAGGCAACGCCGGTAAACTGCTGTTTGTGTATGAGAAATCGGTTGGAAGCTTTCCTCATGTCAGCACGTTGTAGGTGTCGCCACCGGCGCCAACCTTGTGTGAATGCTCTTAAAAGCTAATCATTTGCATATCACAGCGTCTTCTTCCCGTCGGTTAAATTTCTCGTCTGTAGCACGTCATCTTCGTGGTGTAGCAATTTTAATGGGCAGTAGTGTATATATAAGATATTCAAATTTTATTGAAGATAAAGCATTGCTAATAGATACACATATTGCATACAAATTTTATCGAAGGTAAAATATTAAAACTAGATAAAATTATTAATTTATTTAAAACAAATTCAAAATGTATTCTTATATTGCTTGGTATTTTGTGGGGGACTACGGACGATCTGAATCCGCTTCTAGCCCAGTGTCATAACCATTATGTCACCCTGCTTAGTTGAAAACCATATGACTCCTTTCACCAGAGGAGCCAAAATATAAAAATTCTCCAAAGGGGTCCGGTCGCTCGTCCATATGTCTCCACTGTATGACTGGAGCGTCGCCTGCGCAAATATAATTCTCTTAACCAGTTTTACTAAATTATGCTGGCTCCCTATCCATCTTTTGTTCGAGGACTCGATTTTTCTTTTCCGCAAGCCGATCTTCGAGTCGAACTGGATTCTGTTTGGCTGTGGTGCGTCCCAGCAGCGGGCGAGGCCAACAGGCTAGTGAAGGTCGCTGTAAATCGTAGCGCCGTGTATATCTCCCTCCGCCGCCTTACCATCCAGTCGGACATCTCAGCTCGCACAGTGCCACGGCAACAGCAGCGGACGCGAACTCCCAGTCCACTGTGCAGAAAAAGGACAAGGTACGTAGAAATTTGTAATTTGATGCATACAGATGAGAACTCGCACTTGTTCAATGAACCGATGTTGCATTTCTGTCTTAGCATAAGCAAATCATTTGTCGACCGTAGCTGCTATAACGTATAGTTATTGAAGTACGCGCCGTGTTTTTTTAAGTAAGTACCGTTTTGAAATTTAAAAAAAGATGTGCTAAGATATCTCAATAATTTTATTTTTACATGAAAGCATGTACCTTAATCTACGTTTTCGCCAACATTAAGACACTTTTCATAACGTTGTACCAGTTTTTGAATACCCTCCTCATAGAAGTCTGCCGCCTGACTTGTTAACCACTGCATCACCACAGTGTTGACTTCGTCATCGTCTTGGAGACGCTGATGGCACAGGTGTTTCTCCAAGTGCAGGAACAGCGGTAGTCACCTGGGCGCAAGGTCGGGGCTGCACCACAGTCTATTATGTTAGACTGTGGCTGTACGGAGGATGATCTAGAGTTAACCACCGAAAATATGTGATGAGATCTTTGTTCTGATTCGCCACATGCCGACGGGCATTGTCTTGCAGCAAAACGATGCCCTTGCTCAACTTCCATGGACTGTTGCTTGGGTTCTGGTGTGATGTAGGCCACCCATGTTTTATCGCCCATAACAATTTGGCTTAAGAAATCATCACCGTCGTTGTGGTACCGCTCAAGGAAAGCCAATGCACTGTCTAAACGTTTGGTTTTGTGCACATATGTCAACATTTCCGGTACCCAGCCTGCGCACAACTTTCAGCAATTCAAGTGCTCGGTCACAATGCCATACAAAACACTAAGAGAAACATTAGGAAAGTCATCCCGCAAGGATGAAATCGTAAATCGTCTGTTTTCTCTCACCTTATTGTCCACTTCCTGTACCAAACTTCCATTAACGACCGAAGGACGCCCACTCCGTTGTTCATCATGCACATTTGTGGGGCCGTCTTTAAATGCCTCACCCACTTTCTTATCATTCCATCACTCATAATGTTTTCTCTGTAAACTGCACAGATCTCACGATGAATATCGATAGCTTTTAGGCCTTTAGCACTAAGAAATCTTGTAACAGCCTGTACTGCACAGTCGGTGGGACTCACGATTATCGAAGACATCTTAAACACTCGGTACACAACGTAAACAAGGAAGAATCAGACTGTAATGGCGTCAGTGCGTAGATTAAGGTACAGGCTTTCATGTAAAAATAAAATTATTGAGATATCTTGGCACGTCTTTTATTAAATTTCAAAGCGTTACTTACTTAAAAAAACACGCCTCGTATTACTTACGTATGATCGTGAATTTTGTCTGGAGTAAAGTGAGAGGCTGACAGCTTCTGGCCATCCGAGCAACACATTCAAGTCAGGTTACTGCTAGAACTTGCAGCGGCTAGGAAGAATTGAAACCCATATGAAATACATCGAAAAATCGTAGAACTAACCAGTTCACGATAACAGAATACCTACGTAAAATGCAAGTCCCCTCGCCATAAGCCGGCCGGAGTGGCCGAACGGTTCTAGGCGCTACAGTATTGAACCGCGCGACCGCTACGGTCGCAGGTTCGAATCCTTCCTCGGGCATGGATGTGTGTGATGGCCTTAGATTAGTTAGGTTTAAGTAGTTCTAAGTTCTAGGGGACTGATGACCACAGATGTTTAGTCCCATAGTTCTCAGAACCATTTGAACCAACTCGCCATAATGAAATTCCGTGGGACTGTAAAGGATCTACAGAGAGAACATCGTAAGGGTTTTATCGCGTTGGGAAAGTTTATACTGAAGTTTGTATATATTTGTAATACGGCAACCAGAAGGAACAATCTCCACGCACCCTAAGGTGGTTTACAGAGAATAGATGTAGATGTACATCGAGGAAGACGCATCCATAATTGCCACAAAATCGTGTGAGAAAGAGCGAGAATACCTACTTGTGCCTATATAAAAACGTTGGTTAAAACTGAACCTGAGAATTCTTTTCGACTTATTTATTTAGTTGAAATTAGGACACATATCAAATGCCAGGAACCATAAAGTACTCTGCAAAATACGGGCCGGACCTTATCGACAGCGTAACTATAGAGACGGGGATTAGTGACTGTGATGCTGTTATAGCAATTGTGTTTGTGAAAGTTAATTGTCAATCAGGAAACTAGGAGCGTGTTTCTGCTAAAAACAACAGATAAGCAGTTTGTAGGCACCTCACTTAGACAGTGGATTGACATCACTTATACTGGCGTAGAGGAAATATGGACAAAGTTTAAACAGATTGTAAACCTGGTCTCGTGAACTATGTGCCTAGTACGTGAATTAAGGGCGGAAAAAACCCATCGTGGTTTAACAACGAAATCTGGGAAATGCTGAGGGAACAAAGACTGTTGCACTCTTGGTTCAAAGGAGAAACAGAAGATGACGACAGGCAAAGGTTAGTGGAGACACTTGCCTTTGGCAGAGAACCTGAGAAAATTCTGGTCCTATGTAATATCGCTAAGCGGGTCTAAGGCTTCCATCCAGTCAGTCATTGACCATTCTGTTGTGGTTTTTGGAGGCAGCAAAACAAAAACCGAAATTTTAAATTTCGCGTTTAAGAAATCACTCACGGCAGGTGAATCGTATAATCACACCGTTATTTGACCATGAAACAGGCTCCCGTATGGATGACATAGCAATAAGCATCCGTGGTGTAGAGAAACATATAAGGCGCCAAGTCAGGATGGAATACGAGTTCGGTTTTACTAAAGTACCCTGCGGCATTGGTCCTTTACTTAACTTGCATTTATCGTGAAACTCTCGCCCGCCTCAAAATCCCAAGCGACTGGAAGAAAGTGCAAGTGACTCTTGCATAATAGAAGGGTAAAAGTACAGACCCTCAAGATTACGGGCAAATATCACTAACATCGGTTTGCTGCCGAATCTTTGACCATATTTTCAGTTTGAATATAATACATTTTCTTGAACAGAAAAGCTTATGTCCACGAATCAGCACCGTTTTACAAAGCTCGCTCGTGTGATACTCAGCTTACCCTTTTCTTACAGGATATACTACGAACCACGTATGAAGGGCAACAGGCAGATTCCATATTTCTAGATTTCCAGCTGGCATTTGACACGGTGCCCCACTCCAGACTCTTAGCAGAGGTACAAGCATATGTGAGTGACTCGGAAATGTCTTAAGCATAGAACCCAGTATGTTGTCCTCGAAGACGAGTGTTCATCAGAGACAAGGGTATCGCCAGGAGTGCCCCAGGAAATGTCATAGGAAAGCAGCTATTTTGTATATACAGGATGTCCCTCACAAATCTCCCTGATTTCAATGACCCAGGAGAGAAAAACCACAGTAGATACGACAGTGAAAAATGCACCACATTGTAGTGCATCTCAAAGAATTTATACTCCATAGGAACGCAGCTATTTTGTATATACAGGGTGTCCCACTCAAACCTCTCTGATTTCAGGGACCCAGGAGAGAAAAACCACAGTAGATACGACAGTGAAAAATGCACCACATTGTAGGACATCTCAAAGAATTTATACTCCATAGGAAAGCAGCTATTTTGTATATACAGGGTGTCCCACTCAAACCTCCCTGATTTTAAGGACCCAGGAGAGAAAAGCCACAGTAGATACGACAATGAAAAATGCACCACATTGTAGAGCATCTCAAAGAATTTGTACTCCAGAAGTGCAAAGTATCGTCGCCGGAGTGCAGCATGATCACATGAAGTGAGAATGGCGACTCCACAGCAGTGCACACAAGGTGTAGTATGATTTGCAGAAACAAAATCGCCATTAGTGTGCAAAGAAATTATCGTCGTGTGTATGAATGTGATCCACTCGATGTGAAAACCATTAAGGAATGGTATAAGAAGTTTCTGGCAACAGTAAGTGTTCTGAAACATTCTGGTGGTGCCGTTACGGAGTTTCAGTAGAGACAGTGGTGGACATCAGACAAACCTTTCTCAGAAGCCCATGTAAGTCAATTCGCCAAGCAGCTAGGCAACTTGATGTACCTCAATCAACATTGCATCGAGTAGTTTACTAGCATCTTATTATGTGCGCTTACAAAGTGCAAACTCTGCAATATCTGAGGCCGAACGACAAGCCACGCCGACAGCAATTTGCTGCGGATATGCTGCAGTGTATTGATATGGATGCCAGCTTCCTGGAACAATGTTTATTCTCAGATGAGGAACCTTTCATCTATCAGGAAGGGTTAACAGGCATAATGTTCGGATTTGGGGTTCGCAAAATCCGCACATTGTCATTGAACATGTTCATGACAGCCCTAAACTAACTGCCTGGTGCGGGCTAAAGCACGACAGGATTGTCAGACCATTCTTCTTTGTGGAACAAACAGTGAATGGATCAGTGTATATGGACATGTTGGAGCAGTCTGTATACCCTCAGAGACAAGACTTGTGACCCAACATCACTTTTCAACAAGATAGAGCTCCGCCGCATTGGTCAACGGTTGTTCGCAAATTCCTCGATAGGAAATTTCCCAACTGTTGGATCAGATGTGGAGGTCCCATTGGCCGGCCACCACGATCACCTGACAGTACGCCGCTTGATTCCTTCATGTGGGAATTCATGAAAGACCATGTGTATGTGACCAGAGTGGACGATATTCCTAAGTTGCGATTGCAACAATAACAGATGAAATGTTACAAAGAATTGGCAAGAAATTGAATATAGGCTCGATATTCTTCATGCTAAAAATGGGTCACATGTAGAGGTGTGTTGGTGATAAATAAATAAATTTTTTGAGGTGATCTACAATGTGATGCATTTTTCGTTGTCGCATCTACTATGTTTTTTTTTTTTTTTTTCCTGCGTCTATGAAATCAGGGAGGTTTGAGTGGAACACCCTGTATATAAATGATCTGTCGGACAAGGTGAACAGAAATCTACGACTGTTTACTGAAGATGCTGTAGTGTACAGGAAGGTGTCGAAGTTGAGTGACTGTGGGAGGATACAAAATGACATAGACAAAATTTCTAGTTGGTGTGATGTATGGTAGCACTCAGTAAATGTGAAAAATTTTAGTTAAAGAGGGTGAACAGGAAAAACAAATCTGTAATGTTCGGATACAGCATAAGTAGTGTCCTGCTTGACACAGTCACGTCGTTTAAATATCTGGGCGTAATGTTATGAAGCGATATGAAGTGGAACGAGCATGTGAGGATTGTGGGAGGAAAGCCTATGGTCGACTTCGGTTTACGGCGAGAATTTTGGGAAAGTGTTGTTCACCTGTAAAGGAAGCCGCATTTAGGACGCTAGTGCGACCTATTGTTGAGTACTGCTCGAGTATTTGGGATCCGTACCGGGTCGGATTGTCGCAATTCAGAGGTAGACTGCTATATTTGTTACCAGTAGTTACGAACAACACATAAGTGTTACGGAGATGCTTCGGGAACTCAGATGGGAATCCCTGGAGGGATGGCGACGTTCTCTTCGAGAAACGCTACTGAGAAAAGTTAGAGAACTGCCATTTGAAACTGACTGCAGAACGATTCTACTGCCACTGCTTAAGGACAACAATGATAAGATATGAAAAACTGGGACTCATGCGCAGGCATACAGACAGGGTAACCTCCGCCGCCTGTCGCACGGTGGCTTGTGGAGTATGTATGTAGATGTAGACATAGATGTAAGATAAGTATTATGTACGAGTAAATTAATTGTTAGTTATCAGATGATATTGTATACAGAACAATATTTTAGTAGAACAGGTGCACTGGCTCTTCGAATGTAAAACAAATACCGGTATTATTTTAAAATGTACATCTACGTTTGCATCTATGCTCTGTAACGAACATCACAGTGTGTGGTGCGTCTATTTCTGACACTACTATCTGACCCCCCCCCCCCCCTCTCCCTGTCTGATTCGCGAATGACGATTAGGAGAATGATTGTCAGTAACCCTCTGTATTAGTTCTAATTTCTCGGATATTCTCATTGTGCTCACTTCGCGAGATGTATGTGGGGAGAAGTATGTTGTGTGACTCAATAATAAACCTCTCCATGATGCACATCTTCTCTTCTCTTCTCTTCTCTTCTCTTCTCTTCTCTTCTCTTCTCTTCTCTTCTCTTCTCTTCTCTTCTCTTCTCTTCTCTTCTCTTCTCTTCTCTTCTCTTCTCTTCTCTTCTCTTCTCTTCTCTTCTCTTCTCTTCTCTTCTCTTCTCTTCTCTAAGTCCTACCTGGTAAGGATCCATGACTGATGAACAGTACTCAATAATCAGTTGAACAAGTGTTTTTAAGCCACTTTCTTCGTGGATATATTACATTGCTTTCTATGAATCTGTCTTGCGCTTTTCCTACTATTTGTTTTCTGTGGTCATTCCACTGAAGGTTAATCCTGGGTATTTTACAGTACTTAATGCTTCAAGCTGTTTGTCACCAATAGCATAAATGTACAGTAGCGGATTTCTTGTTTTCTGTATGCGCAGTACATCACATTTATATGTGTTCAGGGTTCACTGTCAATCTAAGCACCATTCTTTAGTACTCTACAGTCTTCGTGTAATTCGCTACAGTCTTACGGCGTTGCTACCTTCTTACAGACAACCATATCACCTGCAAAGCACCTCACGGAGCTTGCGATGTTATTCACTACGTAATTTATAAACAGTAACTTTTCTGAAACTTTCTGGCAGATTAACTCACTTACCAGTTTTTTTTTTTTTCTTGCGGTCACAGTACCATACTGCGATTGTTAGTATTTTTTTATTTTGTTGTTAAGGAAGATAAGAGAAACAAAAACCTTTGTTATTCACAAAACCATAGTACGTTCTTATACATTATAACTGTCCTGGAAGGAACCTCCCTGCCGTCCTACTATGCATCATGAAATAACAACAAAGTGGGGCCACCTACGGCACCCCTAGAAAAATTATTTATAGATATTAAACAAAATTCGAAGGAACATTCCATTGCTAACTGTGCAAGTGTTAGTTCTTCCTGGGTCGCGTACTCACGTAGTTTCCCTTAGCTCATCACTTGGTCCGTTTCACAACGAAAGCACCGCCGCTCATCTTTGCGAACCCGGCGCACCCCAAGGTTACGGCGGGTCCGCAAATACCCTTCCTAGGAAATTGGCATACCAGTCCTCGTGCTTTCGTAGCCATAACAGTTTTGTGTGTCCATCTTGCAAGTATTGCCAGCAATCCAGCACGTTCAGTAAGTTCAGACGTGTGTCTGTATATAGGTAATGGACCTTCATACATGTGATCGACGCCACTGCGTTCGTCTTATGACGCGTAAAATACGTTTCCTCTGGAAAAAAATACTATGTCGGAAAGTATTGCTGTATATATAGTGCGCCGCATGAACGCCATTATCTTCCTTGCTAGTGACCAGACAGCCGGCCGAGCGATTCTACGTGCTTCAGTCGGGAACCGCGCTGCTGCTACGCTCGCAGGTTAGAATCCTGTCTCGGGCATGGATGTGTGTGATGTCCTTAGGTTAGTTAGGTTTAAGTAGTTTGAAGTCTAGGGGACTGATGACCTCAGATCTTAAGTCCCATAGTGCTTAGGGCCATATGAACCAGACAGCCAACGCCTCGCAGCAGACCAGCCAGCTGTCATCCGTATCCACGATGCTGCATTGCTGACACACGGGCGAATCCGCCAAATGTATTGCGTACTTTTTGACATTTCGGTTCACGACAACGTACCATGTTGACCTGACTGTTGTATGAAGGTGGGGCGGTGTATCGTGCGCACCACTGTGTGCCAATTAACAGCTGGATGTTTGCGTTCCACCCTGTTCCGGACGATTGTCGAAGAACCATATGGTACACGTCCTTCGGTGTTGACTGTCGGGACATCGGTAAGCGCTCTCGAACGTAACAGTGTTCAACGAGGTACGTGCGTACATACGTTAAAGGGGGCGATATATGGCCGACACTGACCGGGGGAAGATGCGATGTTGGTACTAGTTTTTCGATTATCATCCCCGTAAGCGAGTGATTCCTATTGCGCCACCGTTTTAGTATAGTATTAATATACATGGCACGCGCCTTCTCGTGCACGTTCGCTAAACCAACACTCCCTTCTCGCGCTGGGAGTGTAAGCGTGTTGTACTGTGCCTTAAAGAGCTGTCCCGGGCTTACATAGTGCCCAAAAGCCGCCTGAATCCTCATAGCCATTGTAAACGTGAAGGGGAGAAGGTGTGTCAGGTGGCACATCATGGGAGCGAGATAAAGGTTGACGAGTGGCTCTCGCTGCAGCCTATTCATCGACCGTAGGGCTTTTAGTCGTACTGACATGATGACTATGAGAAACAGCTGTCGGTAGTTGTCCGCAGCCGTTCCCGCCATCTCCTTATGAAAGGTGATACCCAAACATCAGAAGGTTTGCACCACAGGTAAAGGTCCTTCCGTTCCTGGTTCTAGTCCACGCCCCACATGCATGTTGTGATTTTTGAAAGTTGACCTCGCTGCCAGCTGCCATCCCATATGTCTGCAGCCAATCCAGTGCTGTTTGAGTCTTATCCCTCATTCCGGATGAGGAACACAATGTCATCCGCTTACGTTCTACATCTGAATGATAGATGCCACAGGGACATACCGGCGAAGGCTTGCGAGGCATGGTCCTAAGGCGATGGCATGTAGGAGTATCGACAATGGGCAACCTTGTCTGACTGATCTTAAGATCGTAAAGTACTCTGTTCTCCCTCCGTTGATCACCATCCATCGCTGATCTTGTACCATGCAACAGCCACAGTGATCACTGCAGTGGTCAATAATGTCGAGACACCAATCTTATTCACCCCCCCCCCCCCCCCCCCCCCCCCCTGGAGGTGGCATGCAGCTGAGAGGGCGACGACGTCACGAGAGTCTCCCAAGCCTGTATGGATATTACTGATGCCGCCAAGACAAGTGTGATCGGCATGTATTCGATCCGCTGACGTAGTTTTGATACGGCTGCCCAGTATGCGCACAAAGATCTTGTAGTCACCATTTAGGGGCGACAATCTCAAGGCCTTTGCCACCACAGGGTTTGGATATCAGGATCATGAGCCCTTCCATGAATTTAATGGGAACCGGTGCTTATTGCTGCAGAAGCTCATTAAACATGCATAACCACATTGGTGTCATAATGGTCACACAGGCACGGTAAGATTTCAACGGGAATCCAACTGGACCTGGGGACTTGTTGGAGGCACCTCTTGTAATCGCTTCCTCCAGCTCCTCGCACGTAATTTCAGATAACACGTCCGTTTCCACGCTCACACGCGTCACGTCTGGGATCTCTTCCAGGACGTTCCCCAGCTTCCTCTGACCCTCCCCGTTGCTCGCATAGAATCTGCTAAAATGGTCCGTGAACGCCTGTGCTATGCCCATTTGTGTTGAAAAACGACGGCGATCGCCGAGATCGATTTCATGAATTAACGTCCTTCGTCTTCTTCTTCTTTCCTTTATCACATAATGCATCGAGGTAACCTCGTTGGGCAGGCAATCCTGCGACCTCAAGCGTATCATCGTACCCGTCATCCTTAGCGTCGCAAGTTGTACCAGCTTCGCCTTGCCTCGGTGGACGGCCCTCTGGCGTTCTGGTGGTTGAGCGAACAGTTCCCGTAGGGCCGCAAAGTAAAAGTCAGTGGTCGTGCGCTGCCGTTGAGAAACCTCCTTCCCATAACATATTAATGTCCTCCGTATAGCTGGCTTCGTGCACTTGATCCACCTCTGTAGGACAGTATCGCGAGAATTTCGTCGACGGAGGCAGCCATGCCACGCGTCCTCCACCATGCGTCGACATTCTGCATCACGCGGGTGGGAGACGTCCATCTTTCAATTACCCCTCCTTCTCCATACCTGCTGTCTATCATAGCTAACCGTGCAAATATATGCCTCATGGTGTGTAAACGCGGTCGGCCAGTTTTCTGCGTCCACCGCCGACATCGCTAACGCCCTTGAAACGTAGATCCGATCCAAACGGCTCGCGGAATGGCTCGTAAAAAAAGGTATATCTGGTTAGTTGCGATACTTCAGGTCCCATGTATCGACCAATTCCATCCCTTTGAACAGCTCCCAAAATTCTTGGCTAGGAGCATAGTTAGGATGTTGGTCCTTTCTGTCGAGTACACATTTCAAATCTCCGTCGAGTAAGCAAGTATCGTATCGTCCCCGGAACAACGGTGTAACCTCATAGGAGTAAAAATCTGCTCTGTCGCTTCTCTTATCCGAGCCAGAGGGTGCGTATATGTTGATTAAACGTATTCCACCTATGGTCACGGCGGTACCATGGGCAGAAGGCAAATACTTCCTTCAATAGTATCGCAGGCCAACGCCTCTCTCGTCACATGGGAACAGTAAATATAATCATTAAAGTCCGAGGGGAGGGGGCGAGAGGGGGGGAAGAAGCACCCGAATTTCCTGTTATGGCGCTGTGTCTAAATATGCAGCCTTTATCATGTCACTGAGCACTTGAGTTTTACCGGCGTTCCAGTGCTATTGATGTTAACAGACCCTATCCGATAAGCTTGTTGCATGGCTGTCAGCATAGATGGGGCACGTTACGGTCGCTAATTCTTCTGTACGCAGGCTGCTTTCTTTCTAACACTAACATCCCCCGCCGTCTCCTCATATGGTTTGTCGTTATTCCATGCACTCTTCCGCTCTTACACCGCGAGAGTGTGGGGGAACAGTTCCTCCAGCATCATCTGTTACCCTCGGCGGTGGGTCTTCTAGCATCGTCATCGGAAGGTCGTGTCGCCGTCCCGCTGGCCACCCTTGCATCCACGTTAGGCAGTTCTATGGTCCTCTGCTCTGTGCCCGAAAACGCCTCAGAATTGCATGCTGGATCACATTGGTCGTTCTCCACCGTGAAGCGGAGCTTCTTCCGGCGTTTTGGTGATCGCTGTTTTCATTGCCGCGCCTCAGAATCAGAGGTCAGCATGGCCTCTGGTTGTTCGTGGGGGACGTCGGAATCGTGCGCCGTCGAATTACTGATGTCCGTAAGTGTCTCACCTGAAGGTACCGCAAGTGACAGCGAAGAGAGGGCGTCCTGTGACTGCTCCAGGCGGTCCACCGCAACGTTGTCCTTTGGCGCCTCGCCACGATCTGCCTCTGTTTGTTCGCTCCGGTACGTTTCTGTCTCGCGGGCTACGTCATCGCGTAATGCGGCGACATAGGTCATGGGGAGCATAGTCGGATGCGGTGTGAATGGTGGATCATCCCGTGGCACCTGAACAACCTTCGTCGAGTACACTCAGAACGGACGTCTCCCTCCTTCCCACACCCAGAGCACGTCCTTGGTTGTCCGTCGTAGATGGTAATCGCCCCACAACCAACAATGTATAAGTATGACGGAACATAATTTCAGAGTTCGATCCGTATTTTTCTGACGTCGTTGAGGGCAGGGTGCGTTTTTGAAACTCGTCCATTTTTCAGCTACATGCGATAGGACCGTTCCGTAAGGACGCAGGACGTCTGTTACCAATTCTTATGGCACTTCGAATGGAAGCTCAAAGGCGCGGATAGTTCGTAGTCCCATGCGGGCGTGTTCAACTGTAACCGCTGCAACGTTCCCGTCCGAATGACAGAAACGAAGTCCTTGTGAATGTCGGAGTAGTATTTCATTGATGACCTTGACATAGACCACGCTGCTGGCTATAGATAAGTGTGTTCCGACCAGAACGTCAGGTTCGATTTTTACCTCGTCCCCTAAATACGTTCTGTCTCGTAAGCCTTCGGTCGAGCAAATTCGTGAACAAAACTAAATTTCAGTGTCGATTTACGGAACGACAAGGCCATGATTCGTTCTTTGTATTGCCGCGGCACACCGCTGCACACATAACGTAAACAACTCTCGCGCACACGTGCGGCAAGGACGTAAACACGGTCCGAACCGCTGCGCCGCTAAAGGTTGACTGTGTCAGTTTGCCAGAAGGCTGAGGAGGCAATAACAGCGCAGTGTCGTCTGGTGGGAAAAGCAAAGGTGGTTACTGCAATACCGGGAGGCGAAAGAGAAATTTCAAAAACAACTTAAAGAAGTTAGAATACAGAGCTGGGAAAGATTTGTATTGGACCAATTGGCCTTGGACCCATGGGGTGTACCCTATAAACTGCTTAGGGAAAAGATCCACTCCCCAATGATACTATCAACGATCAGGCATGGGGATGGGATGACGGAACCCTGGCAGGAGACTGCCGAGGTCCTTCTCCGGTCCCTGTTGCCTGATGACAATGTGGCTAGCGACACCGAAGACCAGTCTCAATTACGTAACGAAGATCCCGACAGAATAGTAAACGATAGGGCAGTCTACCCCTTTTCTGAAGAGGAGGTGGCTGCCCACATCAAAGCATTAAAGGCAGGGAAAGCCCCCGGCCCAGACGGAATTGTGCCGGAGGTGGTGCAGTTCCTGGCACCGCAACTGGTAGCTCCACTTATCTATTTATACAACGAATGCCTTATACAGGAAAAATTCCCAAAAATTTGGAAAGTAGCCAATGTAGCCATTATCAAAAAAGGACCCAATAAGGACCCAGCTGATGCTAAGTCCTACAGACCGATTTGCCTATTAGACATCTTTGGGAAGTTATTCGAAAAACTGCCAGCTGACAGACTGACTGCACACCGATTGCTGTGCGGAATGAGCGGCAGGCAGTTCGGCTTCAGGCCGGGGCGATCGGCAACCGACGCTATCGCTCTGGCGGCCGAGGTCTGTGGTTCTACGCCGTACAAGTACATTGTCAGCATCATGGTTGACATCAGTGGCGCCTTGACAACCTGTGGTGGCCTTCGCTCTTCTCCTGCTTGCGGGAGAACGAGTGTCCAGGCCCGCTATATGGTTGCCTGAGGAGCTATTGTGAAGAGCGGAAGGTCTGGCTATCATCCCGTAGCGGCAAAGTTGGAAAAACCATAACTAAGGGATGTCCCCAGGGTTCCGTCCTAGATCCCCTGTTCTGGGATATCCACATGGAACCACTTTTAGACAGTTTTCAACAGAGTGAAGAGGTGCTAGAGGTGATAGCCTACGCAGATGACCTCCTTCTGCTGGTCGGCGGCTGGAGCCGCGAAGACATGGAACCAAAAATAGAAAGAGCTATGTCAAAATTGCAACTATGGTGTACTAATACTAAGATGTAAATTTCACCAACTAAATCAACTTACTTATTGCTGAAAGGACAACTAGTAAGAAACCCTACAGTTAGAATTGGGGGCTCGCCAGTTCTCAGACGACAAGAGGCTCGCTACTTGGGCGTTATCATCGATGAAAGGTGGAACTTCGGAAGGCACATTGAGTCCGTAACCCAAAAAGCACTTCAAGTACTCAATGACCTTATCTCCGTAGAGCACAAAAGATTTCACCTTCCACCAAACCTAATAAAGTTGTATCACAACAGTACACTAACTTCAATAGTGAGTTACGGATCGGGAGTCTGGGCACTCAGGCTCACAAGGGTGGTGCTTGCCATGACAGTGAGAACAGTTCAAAGAAAGATGCTGTTAAGATCTGTGGGGGCTTACAGAACATCCATAGGAAGTGCCCTATTAGTGATAATGGGGCTCTGTCCCCTAGATATCAAAATACGGGAACAAGCAGCATGTTACTGGGTCAAGGAAGGGAACGACATGAGAATAGAGAACATAATAGGAGCTGTGGCTAAGGACAAGGGAGAAATTCGAAGAATGGGTGAGGACTTATGGCAGGAATCCTGGGAAATGGATGAATCTGGCAGAAGAACCTTCGGATTCCTGCCAAATGTTAAAGAAATGTTAGGCATGAGGTATTTCGCACCAACACGGGGTCTAATACATTTTCTCACCGGTCATGGGCCCTACCCGACGTATCTATGTCGGTTTGGGAAAAGGGCTACACCTGAGTGTGACTGTGGCGCTTTGGAAGGCGCTCCCGACCATGTGGTTTACGAGTGCCCCCTTTTCGATGATGTAGCAGCTACATTAAGACAACAACAACACATACGACCTATTACGACACAAAGAGACTTTCGAAACTCTAAAAAAACTTGACAAACGAGGTATCACGAAAAGTTCTGACTGCATACCTGAGGGATTCTCGCGACTAGGGACAACCCTAATCATATACCGCCTGTGCGTGGACAGGTCGACTTTTAGTTGGAATCCGCCACCTGCAGGACTAGGGGGACCGGGGAACACCTACTCTTGACTAAGATAGCACCATAATCGACGTAGGTTAGTACAGTAGTTAGTAGCATTAGAAGTAGATACCAAATTAGGAACCTGAAGCGACAAGCAATTTTAGCCTGCCCAGTGTCAGGGGCAGACTCATCGGGATTAGCTCGATGAACAGGGCCTTGAAGTAGGTTTATATCTAGGCTGACACACCTGTAACGCTGCAGACAGTTAGGAATTAACAAGTAGGTAGGAAAATTAACAACTAGGTAGTAGCGTATAGATTAACAATTGTAATCTGCCTATTAACATGTACTGTGTCGCACTGTCTGTAGCTCATAAATAAATATTGTAACATTGTAATAGCAATAATAGCTGCTGATAACATATAATATTGTATTAATATTAGGACCCACTAATCATTAAGGTGGTGGGTTAATTTGTATTACTTGGTTCAAATGGCTCTGAGCACTATGGGACTTAACATCTATGGTCATCAGTCCCCTAGAACTTAGAACTACATATACCTAACTAACCTAAGGACAACACACAACACCCAGCCATCACGAGGCAGAGAAAATCCCTGACCCCGCCGGGAATCGAACCCGGGAACCCGGGCGCGGGAAGCGAGAACGCTACCGCACGACCACGAGATGCGGGCAATTTGTATAACTATTATAGATGTTATTGAAATAAAGATTTTAAAAAAAAAGGCTGACTGATTGAGTTATCCAAGCACGACTCACGACCCCAGTTCGAGTCTTGGTCCGACACACAGTTTTAATCTGCCACGAAGTTTCATATCACCGCGCACTCCGCTGCAAAGTGAACATATCATTCTAGTAATGTTTCTATCACATTTCGATGGAGAACTCCTGAAATTGCCTATACAGCTGTCGATTTTGTTCCGTTAACAACGACGTGTTGAGTTCTACCTGCAAGAAAGTTCTGAATACAGTCACAAATCTGGTCCGATTCTCGGTAAGCTCCTACATTGTTCACTAAACGACCGGGACCGTGTTAAATGACGTCCCGAACTCAAGTAACACGGCATCAACCTGCGCGCCGTTGCTTACGGCACTCTTGATCCAATGGAGCAATTGAGCTAGCTGAGTTTCGCAAGATCTCTCTTTCCACAATATGCGTTGATTTTTACAGAACAGATTTTCTTTCTCCAACCAACCCGGATAGCCACGTGTGTGAAAACGCCACTTCTGGGACGGGACCGAGTAGGGTGACGCTGTGGTTCGCACAGTGGACTCGCTTTCCGGATGACGTTGGTTCAAACTCGCGCCCGCTCATCCTGATTTGAGTTTTCCGTGATTTCCCTTAATCGCTTAAGGCAAATGCCGGGATGGTTCCTTCGAAAGGGCACGGCCACTTTCCATATCCATCCGTCCCTAACCTGCGTCTGTGCTCCGTCTCTAACCACCTCGTCGTCGACGGGACGTCACACACTAATCTCCTGCTCCTCCTCTGGAACGCGGAAATGGGCAGGGCCCAGATCGCCGAGGGTCGGTGAGCCGGCCAGCCACATTTAGGCGTTTCTTAAGCACAAGGCGAGCACACCCTAACTGCGAAAGATCCCTCCTTACCACAACACCACCTCCTCCGTATTACACTGTTGCCTCTAAACTTGATGGCAGGGAGCGTTCCAGACCCAAATTCCTCCGTCATATTGTCAGAGGGTATGGCGTTATTCATCACTCCAAATCACTCGTTTCCAGTCATCCACTATCCAGTGGCGTCACTGTTTACACCACTCCAACGTCGCTTATTATCGACCACATAAATGTGTAGCTTATGAGGAGCTGCACGATTACTGCAGCGACTGTTTTGGCTCTGTTCTGCAGTCAGTATGGACGGATGGTACAGAACAACGTCGAAATAGTGCCCTCAATCTTTCCTCTAGCACTTGCTCGTAATGCTCTTACCGAGCTGCAGGAAGGGACCGATCTATCACCATCGCGCGCAGGTTTTCAACGCAACGCAAACATGGCAGCACTATATATCGCCGTAAACAGCCAGAAATTTACCTAAACAAAAAATTAGAAGGCCTGAAAATAATGCCAAAAATCCTGTAACTTCATCAAATGTAAACAAACGAAGTGTTTCCAGAACACATCTACGTTAAATAAATCTTTGTTGAAGTTTACTCCCTGTTTCTCCACTTGAAGGAGTACCTTTTGTTGGTTATTCTTGTTTGTATTAAACTGAATTTTCTCAGTCATTCTCTTTTTTCTCTCTTTCTAATTTTCTGTTCTAATCGAATATTATGGGAATATGAACAAATATTTTTGTGAATATTTAGTAACTTTATTTCTTAAGTTACTGAATACAGTTGTAAGTAGGCTGCTTAGGTTTTTATGTTGGTAACGCCATGTAGCGCTCTATATGAAAATCACTGACTGTGCTGTGTGAAGGCTGTGATTGGTTTGCATTGTTGGAGTATATGTTATTGTAGTGTTGGGCAGTTGGCTGTTAACAACGCGTAGCGTTGTGCAGTTGGAGGTGAGCCGCCAGCAGTGCTGGATGTGGGTAGGGAGATGGCGGAGTTTTGAGAGCGAATGACCTGGACATATGTCCATCAGAGACAGTAAGTTTGTAAGACTGGATGTCATGAACTGATATACACTCCTGGAAATTGAAATAAGAACACCGTGAATTCATTGTCCCAGGAAGGGGAAACTTTATTGACACATTCCTGGGGTCAGATACATCACATGATCACACTGACAGAACCACAGGCACATAGATACAGGCAACAGAGCATGCACAATGTCGGCACTAGTACAGTGTATATCCACCTTTCGCAGCAATGCAGGCTGCTATTCTCCCATGGAGACGATCGTAGAGATGCTGGATGTAATCCTGTGGAACGGCTTGCCATGCCATTTCCACCTGGCGCCTCAGTTGGACCAGCGTTCGTGCTGTACGTGCAGGCCGCGTGAGACGACGCTTCATCCAGTCCCAAACATGCTCAATGGGGGACAGATCCGGAGATCTTGCTGGCCAGGGTAGTTGACTTACACCTTCTAGAGCACGTTGGGTGGCACGGGATACATGCGGACGTGCATTGTCCTGTTGGAACAGCAAGTTCCCTTGCCGGTCTAGGAATGGTAGAACGATGGGTTCGATGACGGTTTGGATGTACCGTGCACTATTCAGTGTCCCCTCGACGATCACCAGAGGTGTACGGCCAGTGTAGGAGATCGCTCCCCACACCATGATGCCGGGTGTTGGCCCTGTGTGCCTCGGTCGTATGCAGTCCTGATTGTGGCGCTCACCTGCACGGCGCCAAACACGCATACGACCATCATTGGCACCAAGGCAGAAGCGACTCTCATCGCTGAAGACGACACGTCTCCATTCGTCCCTCCATTCACGCCTAGCCCAGCTTCATGGAGACGGTTGCGAATGGTCCTCGCCGATACCCCAGGAGCAACAGTGTCCCTAATTTGCTGGGAAGTGGCGGTGCGGTCCCCTACGACACTGCGTAGGATCCTACGGTCTTGGCGTGCATCCGTGCGTCGCTGCGGTCCGGTCCCAGGTCGACGGGCACGTGCACCTTCCGCCGACCACTGGCGACAACATCGATGTACTGTCGAGACCTCACGCCCCACGTGTTGAGCAATTCGGCGGTACGTCCACCTGGCCTCCCGCATGCCCACTATACGCCCTCGCTCAAAGTCCGTCAACTGCACATACGGTTCACGTCCACGCTGTCGCGGCATGCTACCAGTGTTAAAGACTGCGATGGAGCTCCGTATGCCACGGCAAACTGGCTGACAGTGACGGCGGCGGTGCACAAATGCTGCGCAGCTAGCGCCATTCGACGGCCAACACCGCGGTTCCTGGTGTGTCCGCTGTGCCGTGCGTGTGATCATTGCTTGTACAGCCCTCTCGCAGTGTCCGGAGCAAGTATGGTGGGTCTGACACACCGGTGTCAATGTGTTCTTTTTTCCATTTCCAGGAGTGTATGTATTATGACTTTTGAACACTATTAAGGTAAATACATTGTTTGTTCTCTATCAAAATCTTTCATTTGCTAACTATGCCTATCAGTAGTTAGTGCCTTCAGTAGTTAGAATCTTTTATTTAGCTGGCAGTAGTGGCGCTCGCTGTATTGCAGTAGATCGAGTAACGAAGATTTTTGTGAGGTAAGTGATTCATGAAAGGTAAAGGTTATTGTTAGTCAGGGCCATTCTTTTGTAGGGATTTTTCAAAGTCAGATTGCGTTGCGCTAAAAATATTGTGTGTCAGTTTAAGCACAGTCATTTATAATTTTTCTAAGGGGACGTTTCACTGTGGGTTTAATCTCACGAGGACATAATTTCTAAGCTTTCTGAATTGAGACGATTATCAAGCCTGAAGCTGGTGTTACACGACATTAGCGTGATGTCTCTTGGGTGTAACCAATTTTTTGACTAGTGTTCTTATGTGGGGGGGGGGTTTCTAAAATTATTGATTCTCCTATAAAGTTCGGTCCCAGAATATTGGGAGCAACTCTTTTGGTGAAGCAATTATAAAATTACCTTGGACGCCATTTTTGTATCGGTCAATTTGGTAATAACTCCACACTGGGCGCCATTTATCTTATGACAGATTTTGTTAAGCCACACTTTGGGCGACATTTCTATAGTGTCAGATTTGTTAGATGCAAGTTCCTAAGACTGGTGGTTTTGTCGTTAGCACTGTGAAACTAATTTATATTCATCACAATTACTAATCAAAAGCTGTTGCCTCTGGATCACAGGGTCGCTGGTTCGATTTCTGGCTGGGTAAGGTATTTTCTCTTCCCGGGGACAGAGTGTTTGTGTCGTCTTCATCATTTCCTCCTCATCATCGCCGGCCGCGGTGGTCTCTAGGCGCGCAGTCCGCAACCGTGCGACTGCTACGGTCGCAGGTTCGAATCCTGCCTCGGGCATGGATGTGTGTGATGTCCTTAGGTTAGTTAGGTTTGAGTAGTTCTAAGTTCTAGGGAACTAATGACCACAGCAGTTGAGTCCCATAGTGCTCAGTGCCATTTATGAACCTCCTCATCATCATTCGCGACAGTGGCTAGATTGGATTGGGTAAAAAAAAAAAAAGGACTGTATAAAAATTGGAACTTAGTACAGGCTCTGATGACCGCCCAGCTGAGCTCCCCACAAACCAAACATCATCATTATCAACTTTCAGTGCAGTATTTATAGTTAAGAAATTGTTTGTTGGGCCATATGCAGTAATGTACACTACTGGCCATTAAAATTGCTACACCACGAAGATGACGTGCTACAGACGAGAAATTTAACCGACAGGAAGAAGATGCTGCGATATGCAAATGATTAGCTTTTCAGAGCATTCACACATGGTTGGCGCCGCTGGCGACACCTACAACGTGCTAACATAAGGAAAGTTTACAACCGATTTCTCATACACAGACAGCAGTTGAGCGGCGTTGCCTGGTGCAACGTTGTTGTGATGCCTCGTGTAAGGCGGAGAAATGCTTACCATCACGTGTCCGACTTTGATAAAGGACGGATTGTAGCCTATCGCGATTGCGGTTTATCGTATCGCGACATTGCTGCACGCGTTGGTCGAGATACAATGACTGTTAGCAAATTATGGACTCGGTGAGTTCAGGAGGGTAATACGGAACGGTGTGCTGGATCCCAACGGCCTCGTATCACTAGCAGTCGAGATGACAGGCAACTTGTCCGCATGGCTGTAACGGATCGTGCAGCCACGTCTCGATCCCTGTGCCAATAGTTGGGAACCTGTGCAAGACAACAACCTTCTGCACGAACAGATCGACGACGTTTGCAGCAGCATGGACTATCAGCTCGGAGACCATGGCTCCGGTTACCCTTGACGCTGCATCACAGACAGGAGCGCCTGCGATGGTGTACTCAACGACGAACCTGGGTGCACGAATGGCAAAACGTCATTTTTTCGGATGAATCCAGGTTCTGTTTGCAGCATCATGATGGTCGCATCCGTGTTTGGCGACATCGCGGTGAACGCACATTGGAAGCGTGTATTCGTCATCGCCATACTGGCGTATCACCCGGCGTGATGGTATGGGGTGCCATTGGTTACACGTCTCGGTCACTTCTTGTTCGCATTGACGGAACTTTGAACAGTGGACGTTACATTTCAGATGTGTTACGGCCCGTGGCTCTACCCTTCATTCGATTCCTACGAAACCCTAAATTTGAGCAAGATAACGCACGACCGCGTGTTGCAGGTCCTGTACGGGCTTTTCTGGATACAGAAAATTTTAGACTGCTGCCCTGGCCAGCACATTCTCCAGATCTCTCACCAATTGAAAACGTCTGGTCAATGGTGACCGAGCAATTGGCTTGTCACAATAAGCCAGTCACTACTCTTGATGAACTGTGGTATATCGTGTTGAAGCTGCATCGCAGCTGTACCTGTACACGCCATCCAAGCTCTGTTTGACTCAATGCCCAGGGGCATCAAGGCCCTTATTACGGCCATAGGTGGTTGTTGTGGGT
The DNA here is from genome assembly GCF_023897955.1 of Schistocerca gregaria. Taxonomy (NCBI): domain Eukaryota; kingdom Metazoa; phylum Arthropoda; class Insecta; order Orthoptera; family Acrididae; genus Schistocerca; species Schistocerca gregaria. Next base: position 740,020,396 of record NC_064921.1, read on the forward strand.
ACTGATTTCTCAGGATCTGTGCACCCAAATTGCTTGAAAATGTAATCACATGTCAGTTGTAATATAATATATTTGTCCAATGAATACCCGTCTATCATTTGCATTTCTTCTTGGTGTAGCAATTTTAATGGCCAGTAGTGTAAATAGGATATCACCATTTTATTCCCACAAATTATATTTCTTCTGGTATATGGTTAAATTGACAGCAGTTTTTTATTTTAGAAAGCTTCTCGTCTACATACCTGCGTGGCAAACTCAGCCGCGTGGGGTAGCCGTGTGTTCTGAAGCGCTTTGCCACGGTTCGCGCGGCGACCCTCGACGGAGGTTCGAGTCCTCCCTCGGGCATGGATGCGTGTGATGTCCTTAGGTTAGTTAGGTTGAAGTAGTTCTAGGGGACTGATGACCTCAGATGTTAAGTCCCATAGTGCTCAGAGCGATTTATCTGGTAGCAACTGTGCTGGTCCCTCCAGGATGAAGATCGTTGAATGCGCTTTGGCCCCACCACTCAGGCCTCCAGAAGGCTTGATGGTGAATGTCGCCTACAACTTCCCATCAGTCTTTACTCCCTGCAATTTGCATTGGCAAAGTCCTCCTAGCAGGAGTCGCTATTCCCTCAGAGTTCGAAGATGGTTTCACAAACAGAGAACAGTCAGACACATGTCCCACATCCAGCTTTGTTGGCTGCGATCTGAGTACAAGTAGAGCAAGCCGCTGGACAGAAGTATTGTTTACACACGAACTGTCTTGTGCACATTGCTATTGCCAGGTGACTGTGACTTATGTCAGCCTTCTTTTCTTGACCGGACAGCTCTCCGGATGCTTCACCTGTAGCTGGATGGTGTCTTAACTTCGCCTTTAGAAGCACTGGTAGACATATTCTGCAGTGTCGGTACTTTGAATAATCGTTTTACGTCCGATTTATAGCTTGTTAGTTCACTCTGCATGGTCAACACAATGACGGCATATTCGTCTCTCTCTGTACCAGTCGTCGTCAAACTGTGGTTCGAATGAAGTATCGTGCAACCCGCTGTTCTGAGCCATATTTTACAACAGTATTCATCTAGCAACTAACAGCCGAATTCAGAAACTTCGCCTAACATTAAGAGTTTCTTGAGATTATAGTTTTCCTGCTCAGTAAAAACAAAAATACTTACGGTGACAGTAATACAGAGTGTATCAAAGAGAATCATCCGACTTTTAAAAAATCATAACTATTATGTTATTTGAGATTGTGTGTGAACAACGAATTGTTGGAAAGGGCAAACTCTCTAGTTTTACATGGTTCCCGCTAAGTAGCAGCAGTGTGTGCTCACTTCAATTCTAGTAAAGTTAGTGTCAGGATAACAGAAAGCGTTTTATGTTATTTGTTTTGCGCAGTGCGGGCTGGTACTAACTATTCAGCATGACTTTCGTACTAGGTATGGTGTGGATCCTCCTACAGGACAGAGCGTTAGACGATGGCACGAACAATTCACAGAAACAGGTTGTTTCTGCAAAGGCAAATCGCCAGGGCGGCCCCGTTGTCTGACACAGACGTCTTACGTTTCACAAGGAGTCCGCAGGAATCCGTCCGCCATGCAGCTCGGCAGCTCAACATGCCCCCGACGTCCGTTTGGCATGTGTTGCGTCGACGTTTACACACGAAACCATACAAAGTCCAGCTGCTGCAAGGTCTTCATGAAGGCGACAAACAACAATGTGTGGCGTTCTGTCATTTCGTTCTTGGCAAGATGATGGATGAAGTTTTCTTCCACACTTAGTGTTTATCTACATCTACATCTACATGATTACTCTGCAATTCACATTTAAGTGCTTGGCAGAGGGTTCATCGAACCACAATCATACTATCTCTCTACCATTCCACTCCCGAACTGCGCGCGGGGAAAACGAACACCTAAACCATTCTGTTCGAGCTCTGATTTCTCTTATTTTATTTTGATGATCATTCCTACCTATGTAGGTTGGGCTCAACAAAATATTTTCGCATTTGGAAGAGAAAGTTGGTGACTGAAATTTCGTAAATAGATCTCGCCGCGACGAAAAACGTCTTTGCTTTAATGACTTCCATCCCAACTCGCGTATCATATCTGCCACACTCTCTCCCCTATTACGTGATAATACAAAACGAGCTGCCCTTTTTTGCACCCTTTCGATGTCCTCCGTCAATCCCACCTAGTAAGGATCCCACACCGCGCAGCAATATTCTAACAGAGGACGAACGAGTGTAGTGTAAGCTGTCTCTTTAGTGGACTTGTTGCATCTTCTAAGTATCCTGCCAATGAAACGCAACCTTTGGCTCGCATTCCACACAATATTATCTATGTGGTCTTTCCAACTGAAGTAGTTCGTAAATTTTTACACCCAGGTACTTAGTTGAATTGACAGCCTTGAGAATTGTACTATTTATCGAGTAATCGAATTCCAACGGATTTCTTTTGGAACTCATGTGGATCACCTCACACTTTCCGTTATTTAGCGTCAACTGCCACCTGCCACTCCATACAGCAATCTTTTCTAAATCGCTTTGCAACTGATACTGGTCTTCGGATGACCTTACTAGACGGTAAATTACAGCATCATCTGCGAACAATCTAAGAGAACTGCTCAGATTGTCACCCAGTTCATTTATATAGATCAGGAACAGCAGAGGTCCCAGGACGCTTCGCTGGGGAACACCTGATATCACTTCAGTTTTACTCGATGATTTGCCGTCTATTACTACGAACTACGACCTTCCTGACAGGAAATCACGTATCCAGTCGCACAACTGAGACGATACCCCATAGGCCCACAGCTTGATTAGAAGTCTCTTGTGAGGAACGGTGTCAAAAGCTTTCCGGAAATCTAGAAATACGGAATCAACTTGAGATCCCCTGTCGATAGCGGCTATTACTTCGTGCGAATAAAGACCTAACTTCGTTGCACAAGAACGATGTTTTCTGAAGCCATGCTGATTACGTATCAATAGATCGTTCCCTTCGAGGTGATTCTTAATGTTTGAACACAGTATATGCTCCAAAACCGTACTGCAAACCGACGTCAGTGATATAGGTCTGTAGTTCGATGGATTAATCCTACTACCCTTCTTAAACACTGGTGCAACCTGCGCAATTTTCCATTCTGTAGGTACAGATCTATCGGTGAGCGAGCGGTTGTATATGATTGCTAAGTAGGGGCCTATTGTATCAGCGTAATCTGAAAAGAACGTAATCTGTTAGTGACGAGGCAACATTCCATTTAAATGGAAATGTGAACCGTTATAATGTGAGAATATGAGGTAGAGAACAACCACATGAAGTTGTAAAACATGAGAGGGACTCTCCAAAATATAATGCGTTTCGTGCAGTTTCAGGGGAAACGTGTATGGTCCATTTTTCTTTGCCGAGTACAAAAAATGTGTGTGAATTCCTAAGGCACCAAATTTCTGAGGTCATTGGTCCCTAGACTTACACACTACTTAAGCTAAGAACAACACACACACCCGTGTCCGAGGGAGGACTCGAACCTCTGGCGGGAGGAACCGCCTCAAACTACGCGTCCACTCCGCGCGGCTGCTGACAACACTCTTACAGGAAGCACATATCTCGATATGCATGAGAACTTCCTTTTCCCACACTTGGAGACTGATTCGAACGACTTCATTTACCAATAGGATGGGGCACCACGACACTGGCATCTGGAAGTGCGGGGATTTTTAAATCAAAGGATTGCTGAACGATGGATCGGTCGCACTGGACCAAATGATTCAGCCTTGCGTTACTGGCCTCCAAGGTCACTGGACATGACTGTATGTGACTATTTATTGTGCGGGTTTATAAAAGAATCTGTTTATGTGTCTCCGTTACCAACAACAATGAATGAAGTGAGACATCGCATAACAGCAGCTGTGGAAGCCATAATTCACGACATGCTCGCCGCAGTGTGGGAACAACTGAATACCTCATTGACATATGTCGTGCATCTCAAATGGAGCATACTGAATACCTATGAAAAGGTTTGAAAAAAAAAATTGTTGAGTTTTCCTTTCATCAAAACACAAAATTCATTGTATATGTTTATTGGTTCAAAATGGTTCTGAGCGCTATGAGACTTAACTGCTGTGGTCATCAGTCCCCTAGAACTTAGAACTACTTAAACCTAACTAACCTAAGGACATCATACACAGCCATGCCGAGACAGGACTCGAACCTGCGACCATAGCGGTCGCGCGGTTCCAGACTACAACGCCTAGAACCGCTCGGCCACTACGTCCGGCTGTACATGTTTATTAGTTTCAGAAATATAGACATATCAAATCGGATGATTGTTTTTTATACACTCTGTATTTTACGATACGCTTAATTTTAATTGACATTGGTGAATTCACCCGTGGGCTAAGGCCTTTATTACGCTATAAAATTTCTTTAACAAAGAAATGTTATCAAGTAATCATTATATTTCTCTGACAAATATATTTGACATGATGCACAAGGGGAATCACACAGTCATAAAATATTTCGCCGTAGTTCGTTCAGAATAACTGGCATGTAGTAACAGAAGAACGGCTTGATGTCGACTGAGAAATTGCTATTTTTAATGCTGTTAGCATCAGAGTTCCCATTCACGATACGGAGCAGTGTTTTTCCAAGACGAATACGGAAAGTAATCGAACTAATATTCTCTCCCCCACTAATGTTAACATATAATAAAATCTGAGGGCAATGTAACGTATACAGTTCATGTTGCCGAGTTGTAAACGTATCATCGAAAATCCTTTACAGTGAGAAAAGAATTGTGATATTTGTTTTAAGTGCAAAGGGAACCTATTATGAATATATCCATGTGCTTGCCTGGTAGTTTCTGATGTTTCACGACTATTGTAGCTCGTTTCGCGAATACCATAATGGATTTCAGATTCATTTTAATACATTCGAAACCAGACACAACTTTTATATTATTGCACATTAGCTACTATTTATTCGTATAAACGATCCTTTGGCCTTGTCCTCGCTTCTATGCCTAGTTTATACCTGTCAAGTTTCTCTATCCCAACATTGCCAACGGCCTTGTCTCAGTGGTAACACCGGTTCCCGTCAGATCACAGAAGTTAAGCGCTGTCGGGTTGGGCTAGCTCTTGGATGGGTGACCATCCGGTCTGCCGAGCGCTGTTGGCACACGGGGGGCACTCAGCCCTTGTGAGGCAAACTGAGGAGCTACTTGACTGAGAAATAGCGGCTCCGGTCTCGGAAACTGACATACGGGCGGGAGAGCGGTGTGTTGACCCCATGCCCCTTAATATCCGCATCCAGTGACGCCTGTGGGCTGAGGATGACATGGTGGCCAGTCCGAAGCCTTTATGCCTTCATAGCCTATTCGGGAGAAGTTTAGTTTTTTTAGCTCTAACATTTAGTCCTTTAACATTTCAGCTTGAGACACACTATTTTTTTATGTGCATATCTTAACCCACAGCTAGCAAACGGGACATTACTTTTAGCACTAAACTCAATTCCTAAACACTTTCAGTTACCGCTGTTGCATCATCAGTGAATCATATTGCGCTAATTTTCTGCCCTTGACAAACAACAATAGCTCTTTAATTCCCTTTTCAGTCTTCTTTCAGCCGGCCGTGGTGGCCGCGGGGTTCTAGGCGCTACAGTCAGTGCTCAGAGCCATTTGAAACATTTTTTTCCTTCTTTCTTCTTCTTCTATCTCCTATAAATAAAAATCATTTGCCATATCATCACTAGAGAATGGCTCGACCGATTTGACAGATTTGTGTGTGTGTGTGTGTGTGTGTGTGTGTGTGTGTGTGTGTGTGTGTGTGTGTGTGTGTGTGTGTCTGTGTGTTCTTAATTGTTGGGATAAGGTTTGCATGAAAGCAAATTTTTGGAAAACCCACCGAAAAAGTCTGAAATTTTGTATGAAAATCTCAACAAAGGAAACGCGACGGTCGATTTGATAGTTATGTTGTCGCAAATTTTCATAAAAAAAACTTTGTGACGTTCATTTTGGCAGATCTGCTGTCGCATGTTTTCATAACAGTAACAAATTGAATATTGACATCTTGCGAAAAAGAATACAATGGAAAGCGACATTCCTGTGAGTAATCGGTAGTGATAATGTATTTGATGTGTTACAGAGGCCGAATTGATGTCAGTTCGTTGTACTTCGGTGTGCCGCGAACATTCAGTTGATTTCAGTTAGTGATTTATTTCTTTGGAAAAAATACCACCAGTGAGACGTCGAAATAATGGTCGGCGTACGCGGAATGCAGGCCAGCTACATGACCGTCGAGTCAGTGAGACTGACGAAGAGCGTAGACAGCGTTTGGAGGCAAATCGAAGAACTGCACGTTACAGAGTTGGTCATTTTCAAATGTCGTGCTTACCTGTAGCAAGGAATGTTTTTGTAATACAAGACAATGAGTAGATGAAACATAACATTCAAACCAGTTTTTAAACATTTGATAGTGTCTCACATTGCGTAATGCATCGAAAAGCGAGTATATTTATTGTTATTAATGAATTAATCATCCGCTCAAAGAAACAGCATAACAACACTTTGTCAAACACGTGTTGTAGTTGTTGTGGTTTTCAGTCTGAAGACTGGTTTGATGCACTGAACTCTTGATCCATTGACGCCTCAGAATGTGTCCTACCAACCGGACCCTTCTTCTTGTCAGGTTGTGCCACAAACTCCTCTTCTCCCCAATTCTATTCAATACCTCCTCATTAGTTATGTGATCTATCTATATAATCTTCAGCATTCTTCTGTAGCACCACATTTCGAAAGCTTCTATTCTCTTCTTGTCCAAACTACTTATCGTCCACGTTTCACTTCCATACATGGCTGCACTCCATACAAATACTTTCAGAAAACAGTTCCTAACACTTAAATCGATATTCAATGTTAACAATTTTTTCTTCTTCAAAAACGATTTTATTGCCATTGTCAGTCTACATTTTATACCCTCTCTGCTTCGGCGATCATCAGTTGTTTTGCTGTCCAAATAGCAAAACTCATCTACTACTTTAAGTGTCTCGTTTCCTGATCTAATTCTCTCAGCATCATATTTAATTCGACTACATTCCATTAAATATGATGCTGAGAGAATTAGATCAGGAAACGAGACACTTAAAGTAGTAGATGAGTTTTGCTATTTGGACAGCAAAACAACTGATGATGCTCAAAGAAACAGCATAACAACACTTTGTCAAACACGTGTTGTAGTTGTTGTGGTTTTCAGTCTGAAGACTGGTTTGATGCACTGAACTCTTGATCCATTGACGCCTCAGAATGTGTCCTACCAACCGGACCCTTCTTCTTGTCAGGTTGTGCCACAAACTCCTCTTCTCCCCAATTCTATTCAATACCTCCTCATTAGTTATGTGATCTATCTATATAATCTTCAGCATTCTTCTGTAGCACCACATTTCGAAAGCTTCTATTCTCTTCTTGTCCAAACTACTTATCGTCCACGTTTCACTTCCATACATGGCTGCACTCCATACAAATACTTTCAGAAAACAGTTCCTAACACTTAAATCGATATTCAATGTTAACAATTTTTTCTTCTTCAAAAACGATTTTATTGCCATTGTCAGTCTACATTTTATACCCTCTCTGCTTCGGCGATCATCAGTTGTTTTGCTGTCCAAATAGCAAAACTCATCTACTACTTTAAGTGTCTCGTTTCCTGATCTAATTCTCTCAGCATCATATTTAATTCGACTACATTCCATTAAATATGATGCTGAGAGAATTAGATCAGGAAACGAGACACTTAAAGTAGTAGATGAGTTTTGCTATTTGGACAGCAAAACAACTGATGATGCTCAAAGAAACAGCATAACAACACTTTGTCAAACACGTGTTGTAGTTGTTGTGGTTTTCAGTCTGAAGACTGGTTTGATGCACTGAACTCTTGATCCATTGACGCCTCAGAATGTGTCCTACCAACCGGATCTATCTATATCATATTTAATTCGACTACATTCCATTACTCTCTAAAGTACTGGAGGGGACTAGGAAATGCCATTAAGGTCCTAGACCCGATGAAGGGAAACTCCTGATCTACACCTCCAAGCGGTAGAGAGTGGGCAACATCACTTCATATGATGGCTAACGTAGACAGGGACCGAAGGATGACTGGGATAAGTCATCACCCCAGCATCTGCTGGACAGGGCACCCTCTTGCCCTGGAAATGAGAAATCATTTCCAAAGGCGGAAGAACCAGCTGATGGTCAACGGCATAGGATGTGGAAGGCAACGGGAAACCACCACATTAAAGAACTACGGTTATCCCAAGCATCAGCAGTAAACCATGTCAGTATCTTCTGTAAAATTTTCCGGAGATAAAATAGTCCCCCAATCGGATCTCCGGGTGGGGACTGCAAAAGATATAGACAACGTGAAGGAAATGAATCCCAATTTTAACATAGCCACTTGGAATGTGAGAACACTGCTTCAGTGTAGCAAGCTAGAAAATGTAAAACTTGAAATGGAGCGACTGGAAATCGATATCCTGGGCATATCGGAGATGAGATGGCCCCAACCAGGTGATTTCTGGTCTGGAGAATACAGAGTCATTCACACCGGAACTGACCAAGATAGACCGGGAATGGGAGGAGTTGGAATAATTTTGAGGAAAAACTATGGCTCACGTGTCAAGGAATATGTGCAATATAGCTCTCGAATAATACTAGTCAAACTTGAAACTAAACCAAAGGACACTGTGATAATACAAATATACATGCCAACATCCAAAGAAGAAGATGCAGTCATTGACGAAATATACGAAGAAATAAGTGATGCGATGAGAAATGTTAAAGGAGATGAAAACCTGATTGCCATGGGGGACTGGAACGCAATTGTGGGTGAAGACCCGGAGGAAGGAATTGTTGGCAAATATGGACTTGGAAGAAGAAATGAAAGAGGTGATCGACTGATCGAGTTCTGCTCCAAGCACCAATTAGTTGTTGCAAACACACTTTTCCAACACCACAAACGAAGAAGATATACATGGAAGGCCCCTGGAGACCTGAGGAGACAACAGATTGACTACATTCTAGTGAAAGCACGTTTTAGGAACCAGATAAAAGATTGCAGGAGCTATCCATCTGCAGACATAGGCAGTGATCATAACCTGGTCATGATGAAAAGTTCACTGAAATTCAAACGTTTGAAGAAGAAGCCAGTAAAACTTAAATGGGAACTAGAAAAACTGAAAACTGAGGGACTGGCAAAGCACTATGCTCATGAAACAGACAACCTAATTAAAAATTTTCAACATGGTGGAGTAAATGAAGACTGGAATCAGATTAAATCTGGTATATACAAAGCAGCAGAAAAGATAGTTGGAAGAACTGAACCCAAAAACAAGAGGAAATGGATTACAGCAGATATTATTGAGCTTATAGAAAACAGAAGATTATACAAAAATGCAACTGAGGAACAAGGAAAAGCTGAATACAGAAGACTAAGGAATTTAGTTAATAGAGAAGCTAGGAAAGCAAAAGAAAATTTTCTTGGAGAAATGTGCAGGAAAGTAGAAGAAAATATGCAAAACGGAAGAACTGATTTAGCCTACAGAACAGCAAATCAATTTTTTTTCTTAACAAACGTAAAACAGTACTCTCAGGCACAATAGAAAATAAAGAGGGGAAAATGCTGTTTGGTGAAGACATGCTGAAGAGATGGAAAGAATACATAGAGGAGTTGTATGCTGGAACACCTCTTTCGGAGGAAGTAATAGGAAGAGAAGAGGAAGTAGACGAAGATGACAAGGGAGATGACATTCTGCAAGAAGAATTTGACAGAGCTCTAAAAGAACTACAGGACAACAAAGCAACGGGTATTGATGACATCCCTGCAGAACTAATAAAGAATGCTGGAGACGGCATGAAAATGATGCTGCTTAAACTTATTAGGTCCATCTATAACACAGGAGAGATACCGACAGACTTCCAGAAATGTATCATTGTTCCTATACCAAAGAAGGCAGCAGCTACAAAATGTGAACAGCACCGAACTCTTAGCCTAATATCACATGCATCAAAAATTCTCATAAAAATAGTTCTGAAGAGAATTGAAGAGAAGGTGGAGGATATGCTGAGTGAAGATCAGTTTGGTTTCAGAAGGGGATTGAGAACAAGAGAGGCGATTCTGGCACTGAGACTCATTATCGAAAAGCAATTACAGAAAAATAAACCAACTTATATTGCCTTTATAGACATGGAAAAGGCATTTGATAACGTTATCTGGCAAGAGATGTTCAGAGTGCTGAGGAAAATTGGAATAAAGTACAAAGACATCCGCGTGATACTCAGTTTCTATAAGAATGAGGTGGCAGTGATTAGGAACTGTCACCAGGAACAACAAGCAAATATTAGAAAAGGGGTAAGACAAGGATGTGCTCTCTCTCCTCTTATATTCAATGCTTACATCCAGGAAGCTATAGACCAAGTTCGAGAAACTACTGAGGTGGGGATCAAAATTAATGGGCAGAAGATAGACATGGTACGTTATGCAGATGATATTGCTGTAGTCACGGAGACAGAAGAAGATCTAGAGGAAGTCCTCAGAACAACGGAAAAAATTCTATACAATCAGTATGGAATGAGAATAAACAAGAAAAAGACTAAAGTGATGGTATGCAGTACAGGAGCAGAATATGAACCTCCGATAATTAGAATTGGAAGAGAGGAGCTGGAAGTGATACAGGAATTTACTTACCTGGGAAGCAAAATCACAAGGGATGGTAGAAGCCGGAAAGAAATTGCGACCAGAATACAAAAGGCCAAAATTGCATTTAATCGGAGAAGGAACTTACTCACCAGCAACAACATCAGTCTGCAAATAAGGAAACGCATCATGAAAGGTTTCGTTTGGAGTGTGGCCCTATATGAATGTGAAACTTGGACAGTTGGAAGATCAGAGAGAAGACGGCTAGAGGCCCTGGAGATGTGGTGCTATAGAAGGATGATGAAGATCAGCTGGACAGACAAAGTAACAAATGAAGAGGTGCTTAGAAGAGTACAGGAAACCAGATCTCTGTGGAGGCACATCCAAACAAGAAGAGACAAACTTGTAGGGCACATCCTACGACACAACAATATCATTGGAACAATAGCAGAAGGAGTTATTGAGGGAAGGAATCGGCGGGGGCGACCAAGGATATCATACATGCAACAGATCATGAATGACGTTGGATGTAACACATATGTGGAAATGAAGAGGAAAGCAGACAGAAGAGAGGAATGGCGCTCTGCTGCAAACCAACCTCAGGGTTGAACACTAAAAGAAGAAGACATTCCATTATCCTTGCCTTGCATTTGCTGATGTTCATCTTATATCCTCCTTTCAAGTTACTGTTTATTCCGTTGTGCTGTTGTTCCAAGTCCTCTGTCTCTGACAGAATTATAGCGTCATTGGGAAACCTTAAAGTTTTTATTTCTTCTCCCTGGAGTTTAATTCCTGCTCCAAACTTTTCTCTGGTTTCCTTCACTGCGTCCTTTACGTATTGAATAACACCAGGGAAAGGCTACAATCCTGCCTCACTCCCTTCTCAACCACTGCTTCCCTTCCATGCCCCTCGACATTTATAACTGTCGTCTGCTTTCAGTATAAGTTGTAAATTGCCCTTCGTTCCTTGCATTTTACTCCTGATAGCTTCAGAATTTCAAAGAGAGTTCTCCACTCAAAATTGTTAAAATTTAACACTAACTGTGTCACTTTAAGAGTCCCGATGGCAGCAATCTGAAACAGAGAACACTCGACACAAAGTGGTGTCGACTTTTATAGATCGATACTTGGTGCAGGCGGCCAGCGTATCGCTCCCTTACTATGGCTAGTCTAAGGGAGCACGCACACACTGAAGAGCGAAAGATGCACGCAAAAGTGCCGCAACAAGACATGATATAGATTCGACTAACGTCTGAAGTAGTGCTGGAGGGAAATGATACCATTAATCGTGCAGGGCTGTCCACAAATCCGAAGAAGTGTCACTTGGTGGAGATCTCTTCTGAACAGCACGTTGCAAGGCATCCCAGATGTGCTCAATAATGTTCATGTCCGGTGAGTTTCGTGGCCAGCGGAAGTGTTAAACTCAGAAGAGTGTTCCTGGAATCACTCTGTTGCAATTCTGGATCTGTGGTGTGTCGCATTGTCCTACTGGAACTGTTCAAGTGCCTCGGAATGCACAATGGACAAGAATGCATGCAGGTGATCAGACAGGATGCTTACGTAAGTGTCACCTGTCGGAGTCGTTCCTAGGCGTATCAGGGGTCCCATATCACTGCAACTGCACACGCCACATACCATTAAGGAGCCTACACCAGCTTAAACAATCCCCTGCTGACATCCAGGGTCAATAGATTCATAAGGTTGTCTCCATACCCGTAAACGTCCATCCACTCGCTTGAATCTGAAACGAGACTCGTCCGACCAGGCAACATGTTTCTAGTCATCAATGGTCCAATGTCAGTGTTGACGAGCCCAGGCGAGGCGTAAAGCTTTATGTCGTGCAGTCATCAAGGGTACACGAGTGGGCCTTCGGCTCCGAAAGCCCATATCGATGGTGTTTCTTTGAATGGTTCGTACATTGACACTCGTTGACAGCCCAGCATTGAAATCTGCAGCAATTTTCGGAAGGGTTGCACTTCTGTCACGTTGAACGATTCTCTTCAGGTGTCGTTCGTTGGTCCCGTTCTTTTCGGGTCTTTTTCCAGCTGCGGCGATGTCGGAGATTTATTGTGTTCCCGGATTACTGATATTCACGGCAGATTCGTGAAATAGCCGTAAGGGAAAATCCCCACTTCATCGCTACATCGGAGATGCTGTGTTCCATCGCTCACACGCCGACTATAACACGTCGTTCAAACTCACTTAAATCTTGATAACCCGCCGTTGTAGCAGCAGTAACCGATCTGACAACTGCGCCAGATATTTGTTGTCTTATACAGGCGATTCCGACCGCAGGCCGTATTCTGCCTGTTTATACAGTATATTTCTGTATTTGAATATACATGCTTATACCGGTTTCTTTGGCATTTCAGTGCAACACACTACTGTATGTAGGTTACCAATAAGATAGGTACATAAGCGGCCTGAGGTGACGTCACACAACGTCAGAATTGCTCTCAGGCAAAAAAGATTGACGACCAGTGCTCTGTAATGCCATTACTCTGTATTGGCGCTTTAAACACCCAACTCTTACGGTATGTAGCAATGAATTCTACCTTGTGGCCGTATTGCATGTAACATTAGTAGTCCTTCCTTGTTGGTTTTCCGCCCGGCTGTTGTGTACTGACCTGATTAGCTCGACTCTTGGGTTACCGAGGGAAGACTTTCGAAATTCTACTCCATTCTCAACACTGTTATTTGCGAGTGCTTCGCTATATTCATCATAAATATTCCTTTCTAAAAGCTTTCCTGTGTAACCTAGTGATTGTTTAGTTTGCTGATAAATGCAGAACTCTGTGGCCTCTTGAGTCGTCAGTTTGACAGGTTCCTCCACTGTACTGCCATCGCCGATCTACAGAGTAACAGCGAGTCGAATATGCACCTTCAGTGGCCCTCCAAAAAGTGCCTGCAACGTTACTGCCCAGATGGACGCCTCTCTCCACTTCTCCTGTCTGTGACACGGCGTGACTTGTGGTCTGGTTCCCTTCTTACACATGCATCATAGCCAAGGCCACCTTCCTCTAGTGCCTCCCTTTGAAAATCGTTGACCTTTTCCGTGAAGCAAGTCCCTGATGAACCAAAAAGCTTTTCCTTGTGAATCTGAGCTTCATAAATTGGGTAATGGAAACTGAATAGCCAAGACTTTCTTGTTTGATGTAGCCCATATGACAACACACTCAAGTATTTCTTCTTCTTTACAGACTTCCTGTATGATCTACGTCTGGCTTCATATAATCATATATTTCAGTTGTGTAGGTTGACAATCATATACAGCCACCAGTTTAACATTGTACCTATGTACTTTTCTACAGTCGTTTGTTAGTGGGGATGAGCGTTTTCCTACGCATGTGTACTGGGGCTCTACCATGTCTTTAAGACTAGAACAGATAACAAGGCAAATAACGTGTTTACTTCAATTTTTTTTCTTTTAGTTAAGGAGCTGCTGACATCGTCTTCGCCGAGACTCTACAACTTCAAGATGCGGCTGTTAATCCACTCTGCAGACCAGGTGGTAACTCCCGTCTCCGTAGAACGTGGCAGGAAACCAGAAGTGCGTGTCCTTCATAATGCAGCCATCGCCGTTGATGAGTAAGTACTATAAGCTCCCTGTGCTGGGCAGTACATACGGATTGCACGATTGAGGATCTGTCTTTTGCAGAACAACAAATATGTTCGCCATAAAATGCTATCATTGCCGCCGGCAAACACGAAACTTATATTAAGTGCCACTCACATCTTTTCAGACATTAAATACTAGATTTGATTGGCAAAATCGAAATAATGTAAGTTAAGACAGAGATGGTTTCCCACAGCATCAGTAGTGAAAACCATTAGGACAGAGTTAGCCCCAGCGGCTAGTTCAATATAAATAATCAAAAGTGTAATGCAGGTAACTAGACGTAGAACATATGTTTCACACAAGCACAGTATCAGCGATACAAAATAGGGATTCTTCAGGAAAACACAGCGAAAATGAAACATTGTTGCAGCAATAGAGGTGCGCAGAACTACCACATGCAACCTAGCGAAACTTTAATCCAGATACGTCATCTACATACAGCGGACAAGCGCTCTAGTAGGGCTGTATTTGGTTCCGTGGCAGCGAGAGAGAACAACTGGGCGGTAAATCTGGGCGAACGGCGTGAAGCATCAGCATTAACTGAGGGTGGGAGAGGGGGGGAGGGGGGGGGGGGTTGGCAGATTGGAGGCATATCATAGATCAGAGGTGATCAGCTACTTAAACGTTCGATTATATGTTGTTTACAGAGCCTGGTAACATTTTTTTTGGCGTTAGGTTCGTTATCCAAATAGTTCACTGAAGTATAGTAACGGGCTATGATAACAATCAATGAGAGATATTTGCGGTTACCCGGAAAGGTATCGTAACAATGATGAGTATTTGGTGCAACTATTTCAGTATCTCCCAAAACCTTAGGGACAAAATTGTACTGACGCAAGGAGTATTTAGAGATCAGAAATGGATCGTCGGAAATTGATATTTCAGGCGGTATGAGATCTTGAACGCCTTTAGTTCTGCATCGACGCTCATAGTGCTACTTACGAAAACAATATATAATCGTCTGTGATGTGACAATATTCATTTTTTCCCCATGAGGTGTCGTACGGAAATCCACTACAAATGGAAGAGAATCTAAGGATCTCTCTGCAGGGATATTTCAGAGACATGGAAAAATTTAATGTAGTATCCTAATGCATGCACTAAGAAAGCTTTTCAACGCTTTGAAAAGCTCCTGAGAGCTTAATTTGCCGCTATAACATGAAAGCTGTTAATGCTAATAAAAACCGAAAATTGTTTTCTGTATTATTTTCTTATCGTAAAGTACTGAATTTATGATCTTCTACCTTCTATGTATGAGGTTTGTTCAAAAAATTCCGGAACATTCGTAATTTCACGCCTGTGATGTGTTGGCCTGTGGTTAATCTGTAACTGTCGGAAGTTTCTGAGTAGATCGTTGTGTCGCACAGTTAGCAAATTTCGAGCTGGCGGAATTAAAGGGGCAAAGCGTCTGCATTAAATTTTTTG
This sequence comes from Schistocerca gregaria, assembly GCF_023897955.1. Lineage (NCBI taxonomy): Eukaryota > Metazoa > Arthropoda > Insecta > Orthoptera > Acrididae > Schistocerca > Schistocerca gregaria. The sequence goes on from NC_064921.1 coordinate 740,036,103, forward strand.
TGAAACTCTGGAAAACCTTTAGAGAGACACACCAAATGATGCAGGGAAGGCTACGGTGATGAGTGCTTAAGCCGCACTTGGTGTTACGGTTGGGTCACACAGTTTAACCCTCCCATTACCAAGCTTTTTCACACCTATATTTTACCAAGCGGGGTATTTAGACTACACCAAAAGAGTTTTGTGATTTATTGTAATATTTGTTCTCAGATTTCGTTATTTCTATTGAATGGGTTTATTTAGTATTGAAAAACAGCTTTTCAGGTTATTAGAAGTATTGAATTAGATCACAGATACAAAGTACAAAAAAGTTTTATATCTTTCACTAAATTCGGTACTCAACGAACAGAAAATTAATAATCTGTGTATCTCAACAGTCACTGCAGTAAAATAACACTTTTTCAACTTTTCAGTCAAGTACATTTTTGCATTGCATACACTTCACAGTTTCATCTCTGTGTATATTACGAACAGGTTTCTTGCACGTGACACAACAGAACCTTGTTTTCCGATCTTCGTTTCTCTTGCAATCTTGACATCGTTGTGGCGTTGGTAACTTGGAACACTGGCTCTGGATCACTGCTGTAGGAATTGCAATACTACAAGCTTTCAGTGCATCTTGTACATCTTTATGAAGACCGTTGATATTTTTGGCTCTTTCTTCCATGTTGCCTTTGCTGAGTCCAAATGCCAGTTCTGTCGTGAAGAGTTTACTTCGGCTTCGGTTTTTCTTTTGCCATTCAGGAAACCTTTGAGTGTACAGAATATATGCGTTCAGTGCTGCAATATTTATCATTTCCATGAAGATTCTTAGTGCCCATCGCCTCGTTCCTCTAACACAACTGTATTCTTTTGTCATTTTGTCCCCATTATCTACCTTTGGTTTTGTTGTGGTGCAGTATAATTTCGGGTTTGTGTTCACTTTCTTCACCACTCACTTGTCTCTCATTATGCTGAGCAGAGACTAGTATTACTGCCTTTCCCTTCTTTGGAACGTAGGAAACTAGGGTCAAGTCATTTGTGAAACCGAACATTGAAGAGTGAACTTCTCTCTTTCTGTTTGGCAAGAATTACTTTGGAATCTCTTTCTTATTGGAACTCAAGGTACCAACCAATATCGTGTTTCATTTTAGTAGTTCAGCAGCCAGTGGAAAACTGGTGAAAAAGAATGTCAGTTGTTACACCATGACCATTCTTCAGAAAAGGTTCCATCAGATCCAAAACAACTCTCTGTCCTTGATTCACTTCCCGAGTATTGTCCACCATTCCTGTGTAAATTTGGATCCGTAATGAGTAAGATGTCTTCAAATCAGCACGAACCCAAATTTTAATGCCATACTTGCCAGGATTGCTCTTCATATAAACCCTAAAAGGGCAGTTTCCTCGATAAGTTGCTAATCGTTCATCAGTAGTCACGTATTCATAATGATAGAAGTTCTTACACAAGTTAGATTGAAATTTGTCGAGCACTATCCTGATGGCTTGTAGCTTGTCCTTGGTTTCTTCAATTCTCTGTGCTCTTGTGTCTCTGCTGTCAAATCGCAAGAATTTGAGTACAGATAAAAATCGGTTTCTTGACATGGCAACAGAAAAGGCAACATTAGCTCCCCATAGATCGGAAGCATTTGCGCGATGCCCATGAGTTCTACCAGCTCCTAGTAGAACTGCTAATACAGCGTACACTTCACCTGCATTTATATCTCTCCATGTCGTTTTGTTCGAAGAATGAGCTGCATTCCACAAAGAAATTACTCGTTTGGCTTCCCTCTTCGTTTCTTCTACAATGATGCTCATGATTTCCGGTGAGATAAATAATAAAAATTACTCTGTTATTGTTTTGATTGTTTTCCATCATTCACTGGGCCAGATGTTACGTTCAAAATGTTGCGACGTCGACGCCGCCCACCTTTTGGTGGTTCACTAGAAAAGTGTACTCCACTTCTAGAAACAAACAAATCTCCAGTGTCTTCGTCTTCTTCTCCCTCTTCTTCTTCTACTTGTTCACGTGAATGTGTAGTGTCTTCTGATATTTCATCATCAGCTTCATCTGATGCTATGATATGGTCTTCGTCAAGAGGTTCCATATACTCATTCAGTTCATTATCAATGTCCAATTCATTTTCATCGTCACTGACATCAGAACTGTATAGAATTTCCGTGATCTCTTCGCTAGAGAGTCCTTTGGATACCCTTACTTGCAGATGAAATACTGACTCGTGTAATATCAGCTCAATAGTGAACGTCAAATTCAAATCAACAATAGTAACCAGCAACAACAACAAACATTGAATCTATGGCAAAACTCAACAAAGAAGATGAATGACAGATATATTTCCCAAAATCTTCTTTTTCTACAAATAAGAAAATAAGACGTTTCATACCAAGTGGAGTAGTCTGACAATCCCACCAATAAATGACTTGAATAACAATGATAAAGCCAAAAAAATTAGACAGTCGTGAGTGTGAATTCAACGTCAATCATTTTAGTACAAAGTCATGAAACCACAGGCATGTGGCCCTTCAGATAACATTATTATAGGGAAGAATTGAACCTGTGGTAGCCAGAATACCCCGCTTGGTAATGCGAGGGTTAAAAATGGCTGGACGGAAGTTGAAGATGATCCTCATTCATGACGCTCATGTCAGGAACGTCAACGACATTGCTCATGCCAATCGAAGACTGACTGTCCGAGAGATTGCGGAAGAATGTAACATTTCAGTGCGATTATGTCACGAAATCCCGACACAACATCTTGGAATGCATCGTATTGCCGCCAAGCTCCTCCAGCGGCTCATAAGTCAAGACCAGAAAGACCTTCACCTCGCAATCTGTGAAGAGCTTTTGGATCGCTCAAATGAGAACGAGATGCTCCTTAAGAGAATCATAACTGGTGATGAGACGTGGGTCTACGGTTACGATGTTGAGACCAAGGTTCAATCTTCGTAATGGGTCGGGAAAGTTTCTCCAAGACGAAAAAAAGCTCGTCTGGTCAGGTCAAATGTCAAAGCCGTGCGCGATACTTTTCTTTGACTTCAAACTACATGACGAGTTCATGCCACAGGGACAAACTGTTAATCAATGGTACTATCGGGACGTGTTGCGATGCCTGTGAGAAAATGTGAGAAGGAAACGGCTTGAAACGTCGCGAGACATTTCATGGCTCTTGCATCACGATAACGCACCTGCACATTCATCCCAGTTGGTGCGTGACTATTGCACCAAAAACGAAATCACTGTGCTGCCTCATCCTGCGTACTCTCCAAACCTGGCCCCTGCGTACTTTTTTTAATTTCCAAAGTTGGAAACCTCGTTGAAAGGGCGAAGATTTGAAACGGTACACGAGATAAAAGAAAATTCGTAGATGGCGTTTCGCGTGATAGAGCAAGAGGCGTACCAAGACTGCTTCCGAAAGTGGAAAGGGCGTTGGGAGCATTTTATCAATTATGGAGGAGAGTATTTCGAAGGAGACCACTCACAGTAAATAAAAGGTACGCTTAGAAAAATTTTTTGGACGAAGTTGCGGAATGTTTTTGAACAGACCCAGTAATTTTGATCCTAATGGTATGGGATTAAACGTACATTGCAGTAGTGAGAAGTAAAAGCTCCCAAAGAATTTTATTTGGAGGTTTGAGAATTTAAGCTTTTTCACCTGACTTCTGCTTTATACAGGTTGACTCTGCTGGCTAAACCCGAACTCGCCAAAGAACACAACTTCCTCCACTGACTACCAGCCTAGTGCACATGTTGATGTGACCATTAAAAACACTGCCTTCTATGGCGAGCGGTTAGCCATTAGGATTGTAGTTCTTGGTGGTGCACTCAAAATAATCAGTTACGTATCCTCCACCATATGTATAATTATGACTCTTAAGGGTTTGAGACACACTGTGTAAGCTTTCAGATAGTTGCACCAAAGGCGAACAGTTGCAACACACTTGTAGTCGTGTACCTTCGTAGGTAACACGAATGTATGTCACAGATTCTTGTCATACCGTCTGTATATGCTTGAGTGAAACATCCGGATACTAAAACTATAGTTAGAAATGGTTACCATTACCTACAGTAATGTAATTAAATGACATAATAATTTCTCTTATCTATTTGGCCCATGTCTACACTGAAGGTAATTATCCTTTACAAAACTACTTGATACATTACCCTGAAAAACCTAAACAAAAATAACTTTCATATTTTCATCACAAGCAAAGATTTAAACCCAGCAATATCAACATTCTATTAATAATTGTTTTAATGTCACTTTTCTGTATGTTAGCTATTAATGACCATGATACGACCAGCACACTATCAGGCGGACTTTTACTGGTGTGTTTCAGTTCATATCATCATCAGGTAAGAACAGGATTCCTGGTGGCACTGATCTTCGAGTGGTATACACACTGTGTTCCAAAGAAGGTAACATTTACAACTGGGGTCTGTTGTGTGGATGGCTGCGAATGGCCGGCAATGGACCAAGTGTCCATCAGCTATGACTCTACCCCGTAATCATTGCTTGCACTCACTACTAAAGCCTTGAACGCCCTTACTTCAGAATTCGAAGTGTCTCATACCAGACGTTACAGCAAACGAGATGCGGCTGGTAGTTAAAGGCTACGAGGCGGCGCTGTCCCAAAAAACACTGGAAGACAAAAAATTACACACCAAGAATTATCCGAACGGGACGGACTAGATGTAATATACATGTACAGAAAAACAAACAAATGATTACAATACCAGAAAAAATGGATGATTTATTCAAGAGAAAGTGCTACACAAGTTGAGCAAGTCAAAAACGCATTGGTCCACCTCTGGCTTTATGCAAGCTTACATTTCAGCAAGATAACGCCCGTCCGCACTCGGCAAGAGTTTCTACTGCTTGTCTTCGTGCTTACCACACCGATTTTGGCCGGCAAGGTCGCTGGATCTCTCCCCAATTGAGAACGTTTGGGGCATTATGGACAGGGCCCTCCGACTATCTCGATTTTTTGACGATCTGACATGCCAATTAGAGAGAATTTGATACGGTATCCCTCAGGAGACATCCAACACCTCTGTCAAGCAGTTCCAATCCTAATATCCAGCCACGTTATTGACTTATTTCGTGAAACTCTCCCTCTTGAGTAAACCATCCAGTTTTTCTGAAATTGTAATCATTTGTTTAGCTGTACATGAGTGTCACATCCATCCCGATTTCTGTCTCATTCGGATAAATCCTTCGTGGTGCCTCTTTTTTTGTCGTAGGGTGTATATATTAAAATACGTTTCTCAATATTGGATTAGAGAATTTAAATTATCTGTGATTGGTTGTATGGTCATGAAACCAAGAGCCAATAAATAAACGAAAAAGAAATTATCAGAATGCATTTTGAACGTTCTAAAAATTGTTCAAATGGCTCCTGAGCACTATGGGACTTAACTTCTGAGGTCATCAGTCCCCTAGAACTTAGAACTACTTAAACGTAACTAACCTAAGGACAACACACACATCCATGCCCGAGGCAGGATTCGAACCTGCGACCGTAGAGGTCGCGCGGTTCCAGACTGCAGCGCCTAGAACCACTTGGCTACTCCGGCCGGCTTGAATGTTCTCCGCACAAATTTACGTAATGACAGTCGACGATTATGGAACTGTTGATAACGAGTGATGTTTTTCGAAGAGGTTGCAGCTAGTCTTAAATTTGAGTTTTCACTCGACAGTTAGTCCCGTAAAGCAGAGTTTTAGAGGTATGGCCACTACAGAGTACAATTCTTATGGACCGCGACATACTCATTCCCCGCCATCAGCGTTTACCAATGTGTACCGCGTCTCATCAGTCCAGCGACCTGTGTCCACAGGTTTCACATTCAGTAAGGCAGTTCCTGTGGTCGTTTAAATCTCGGTGAGAGCTGTAGCGTGCAGAAATACATATGTGAGGAGGTGACTTCATACCTTTAACAGCGAACAGGTGGTTATGAATGCTCATCGACTATTGTTTTCTAGTACTGAATCAGCTGAAGTGATGGCCGTCTACTCATTCATATAATCCGCGGCCACTAATATAGTAGTAATAATTCTTTGTGGCTCAATGGTCAAGTGCAAGTCTTTCAATTGGTCTGTAGTTTAACTGTGGAATCCGAACCACGGCCGTTCCGGACAAATCTTCACATTATTCAGAGGAGAAAGCTAGGATAAACGCAGATCAAAAACTCCTTGATCCAAAGAGGTTCGACCCAGTGACCTTTCGTTAACTGGACACACACATTACCACTAGACCACCAGACCCAACGAAAGCAAGCGCTGTCAACAACACGTTGTTGCCTGCAGCATTTGATCCTATTGATGCAGCCCTCCCCCCTCCCCCCCCCCCCAACCCACACCCCTCCAAATCTAGGTACTTTGCTAAACTTCTGGACTCGGTGGCACGTAAAAAGTCCGAAATCTCATAGACGGACATACGATCAAATATTCTGATATTGGGCATCTTTTGCCTCTTGTTTTTCGACTTATACACGACGACAGACAATACAATATAATGCCTGAAGATTTCCCAGTCATGTGACACGACAAGCTAAAATGGTTCAAATGACTCTGAGCACTATGGGACTCAACTGCTGTGGTCATTAGTCCCCTAGAACTTAGAACTACTTAAACCTAACTAACCTAAGGACATCAGACACATCCATGCCCGAGGCAGGATTCGAACCTGCAACCGTAGCAGTCGCACGGTACCGGACTGCGCGCCTAGAACCGCGTACGACACGCTGTTCCGCTTGTCCTGGTGATAAGAGTGGTTTCTCTTCAATACAGCAGCTGTCTCTGATTCAACTCTGTTCTAAGCTCTGACATAAATTATTTTGATGAAGTGTGTTTTTTCATGTTATGAGGAGTGGTCAAACAATTTTAATTGTCAGCTTAATAAATAAGGCTGCGACCATGAAACTTGGTGTTGATATTAGCCCTTCTCTACCTGTTCACCCTTCAAAGTGCCGCGTTTTTTCAAACGATGGAGGTCTAACAGAGACTTTTCGTAGAGCGTCGGTTATGCTGTTTTGTGTATCCCTAGACGCTAAAGCCAGATCTCTGGTGACCTGCAGAGAAGGGGAGCACTCCATATGATCATGCTAGTTAAGTAAAGGAAATAATAATGTCGCGCATCAGAAACTTCTCACTGAATGATAACTTATAGGGCTGACCCAATCCAACATGATTATATGACAATATGGGTACCACACGGGGGTTGGGTTGGGATTGGGTTGTTTGGGGGAGGAGACCAGACAGCGAGATCATCGGTCTCATCGGATTAGGGAAGGACGGGGAAGGAAGTCGTCCGTGCCCTTTCAAAGGAAACAACCCGGCATTTGCCTGGAGCGATTTAGGGAAATCACAGAAAACCTAAATCAGGATGGCCGGATGCGGCATTGAACCGTCGTCCTCCCGAATGCGAGGTACCACACGACGCACATAATTATGCATGTTATGAGCGAGGGGATCATATAACCTATAACAGGAACAAGTGGTCGCTTTGACAATCAGATTTACTATCGCAAAGTGAAACACATGAATTACCCACTAATAAATAATTGAACATTAAATGCTTGGACAAGGGGTTCTAAGGACGAGCTATAGCCTGGGCACAGGTGGGTGGACACGATAAAGGCAAAGTTGTGCAGATAATGCACTGTCCAATCATATTAATGTGACCGCCTGTCAAAAACCTGAATAACCATCTTTTACAGCGCGGATAGCTGCGAGATATGCGGGAAAAGAGTGAGTCACGCACTAGAAGGCACCGACAAGGATTTGGAGACCTGCCGACTTCATAGCCGTGGCCAGCTGCGCTAGGTTTCTCGGTTGAGGATCCAAGGCGCTAACAACACGATCGATCGATTCTCAATTATGTTCAAATCCGGGGAGTCTGACGGTAAACTGATGAAGGTGCCCTTCTAACCGTGCATGTGCACTGTCAGCTGTGTGATACGTTACATTGTCCTCCTGGCAGAAGCCATCGTGCTGAGGAAAAACATATAGGGATGGGCATGTTCTCCGAGGATAGGTGCATACTTCTGTCGATCCAGCTGCGTTACTGGTGTGAAAATTCCACCCTTTGACGCCGGTAAACAGCAGTCAGCGTGGTTGCAAGAATCAGGCGCCTGCTACTGAGGCCATATGCAGCAACATTCGCTGAACGATCTTTGAGGAGAGATTGTTCGTAGCCCCTTGTTCCATCTGGGCGGTCAGTTCAAATGGTTCAAATGGCTCTGTGCACTATGGGACGTAACATCTGAGGTCATCAGTCCCCTAGAACTTAGAACTAATTAAACCTAACTAACCTAAGGACATCACACACATCTATGCCCGAAGCGACCGTAGCAGGAGCGCGGTTCCGCACTGAAGTGCCTAGAACCGCACGGCCAACCCGGCCGGCGGCGGTCAGTTGTTCAACAGTTACGCTTCTGTCTGCGTGTACACATCTCCACAGCCATCATTCACCCCTGTAATCTATGGCCCATGGTGTATCACAGTCGCTTAGGCGGCGGTTTTGAATAGCACTGTTTTGCCTTGCATGGTATACTTTTTCGGTGACTCATGAACAGTTTACAAACTTAGCCATTTCGGAAATGCTTCCACCCTTGGCCCGAAAGTCAATGATCATGCCATTTTGGATGTTAGATAAATCGCTCTGTTTATTCATTACGACAACGACTGTTCAAATAGCTCTGAGCACTATGCGACTTAACATCTGAGGTCATCAGTCCCCTAGAACTTAGAACTACTTAAACCTAACTAACCTAAGGGCATCACACACATCCATACCCGAGGCAGGATTCGAACCTGCGACCGTAGCGGTCGCGCTGTTCCAAGTTCCAAACTGAAGCGCCTAGAACGGCTTGGCCACACCGGCCGGCACCGTGAACATGAGTACGACCACTAACTGTAAGCATGGTTAGTAAATTATAGGAAGAACATGTAAAAATAGGACTGAAAACCAGTGATATCGCCAAAGTGCCTACTGAAAGCAAACTAGCTGGTTGCGAAGCAGTAAAACGGAATAACCGGCTCCTGAAAGGAGTGAACTAATGTCACGTCCCTACTGAATCGCTGATGGCAACGATGGTGCAAATTACCACACTCTTACCATAACGCTGGATACCCAGAGACCAGCTCTCCTTCTGTCATGAGAGCTCGAGGGTAAACTCCCTTATCTGTGACCGCAAGGCACACATCGTCAGTCGTTCTAACTCTTCCGCCATGAAGACGTCAGAGTTTACTTCTTTATCCCTTAACTTGAAGTCTACACTCTGCAGAAGCCTAACATAAAGTGTTTACTTCTCCGTCTCCTAACTTGCAGTGCACTCGTTCGTCGCCTAGCATGGAGTGTTCTCGTTCTGGATGCGCTTTAACTTGTCGGGAACTCGCCGGTCAACAGTGGCAGACGTTGCAAGTTCTGCCCAGTAAAACTCAAGTAAATATGTCAAAACCATCATAGCCCTCTGAATCCAGAGCACGTAAACCTCCTCGCACGCACGGGCAGTGCTTCGTTAAGTCGGTGTCCCCCGAGGAGGAAGTTTTTGTTTTGTTTTAATGTGTAATACAAAGATATGCATGGATGCATATGCTACTGGTGCAATTCGGTTGCGACTGTGTACTGAAACTTCCTGGCAGATTAAAACTGTGTGCCGGACCGAGACTCGAACTCGGGACCTTTGCCTTTCGCGGGCAAGTGCTCTACCAACTGAGCTAACCAAGCACGTCTCACGCCCCGTCCTCACAGCTGTACTTCCGCCAGTGCCTCGCCTCTTATCTTCCAAACTTTACAGAAGCTCTCCTGCGAACCTTGCACAACTAGCAGTCCTGAAAGAAAGGATATTGCGGAGACATGGCTTAGCCTCAGCCTGGGGGATGTTTCCAGAATGAGATTTTCACTCTGCAGCGGAGTGTGCGCTGATATGAAACTTCCTGGCAGATTAAAACTTAATCTGCCAGGAAGTTTCATGTCAACGCACACTCCGCTGCAGAGTGAAAATCTCAGTCTTCAAGTAGTACTGTTCAAACTACACACAACAGAGAGTTCCGAGTTCGCTCCCGTGTAATTAATATGGGTATGCACATGTGCGCTGGTCATGTGTATCTGTCATGTTCAAAAGGAAATGGCATAGGTCACTCATTAATTGTTAGATAATATGATAGAATATGGTCTGCCGGCCGAAATGGCCGAGCGGTTCTAGGCGCTACAGTCTGGAACCGCGCGACCTCTACGGTCGCAGGTTCGAATCCTGCCTCGGGCATGGATGTGTGTGATGCCCTAAGGTTAGTTAGGTTTAAGTAGTTCTAAGTTCTAGGGGACTGATGACCTCAGTAGTTAAGTCCCATAGTGCTCAGAACCATTTGAACCATTTGTAGAATATGGTCTTGTATTTATTTGTTTTTAAACATCTGTAGAAGTTGAAGGTGCTATGCAAGGAGTGAATGAAAAAGTTTATTAACCAAGAAGACTTGATGACAATGTTCCTTTCAGACCTATAACACATCTCTGTTGACTATTAAATGTGTAATTGTGCAACACCCGACCAGCGCGCACGTACATATCTGTATTAATCATACTGGTGCTGTGTGTACTGGTTGTCCACGATATCTTGACGATTAAACTGGTGGTGCCAGAAATGGAGAAAAGTGGCACTCGTTGAAAGATGTTTGTTTATCGCCGAGCGATGCCAACTTCATGCAGCCCCTAGACGCGAAGTACAACTGTGCACATCGTTAAGGGAAATGGTGCCAGGACTGCGCTGCTCCTCTCCCCTCGCCAGTTCAACGCAGGGGCAAAGCGCGTGTCCTGCCCTTCCCGACAGCCACTGAGCGAATTGTCAACTTATCGTGAACAAACAGTAGCTTAAACAATTCTATTTGCAGCTGCTATAGCGCTGCATATTGTTACTCAATCTTATGTGTCCACAAGTCTCCTTGTTTTCATATCTTCGAGACACTGCACCGAACCATTAGGTCAGTCATGTTATGGAGCAATGTTGCCGTCTTTTCCATCAACTGAGCATAGATTGTGAAAGCGTTGTTCCCTTTAAAGTAAAATGCAAACAAATTACCTCATATATTGTTTAGTGTCAATGAGCTGCGCCTCATTATTTTTTTATTTTTTTGTTTACTTATTTATTTATTTTTTGATTATGTAAAGTGACGCTGGGATTTCAATGTGCAGCCGCTCAGTAATCACGTAACTTGTTTTTTTCGAGGTGATAATTAAAATTTTTATGACAATGTCTCTTGTTTATGCCATGCCTATTTCTTTTACAAGTGACTAGGCGAACTAACGACGTTCGGATAACGGAATTATTTCAAACTTCGTACACTTCTAATAGTCCATTACGACTACATAATGTGCAAGTAGGAGGGCGTTCTACTTAGGCCATGGCCGTCCAAACGTTTATGTTAAGTTATGATAAACTGAATATTTTCAGTCTATGCAATTTTTTTCCGAGCATTTATTGTTATTAGCGATAAGCAGATTATGTGCGGCCCAAAAATAATCTTCTTCCAGTATGGCCCAGTTAAGCTAAAAGGTATTTAGAGAAAATTGCGAGAGAAGTTTCGCGCATCGATGATGTATCACTGTGTTGCGAGTCTGAGCACGACGTGGCGGCGGTCACGCTCTTGGCGTTCAGGTTCCGTAATCGGTGGGTCGTTGGATCGGGTTTCACTCATTTGTTTTAATTTATACTTTTTTAACACTAGTCATATTACCTCATGTGTATTATATCTGAAAGGTAATATAATGGAAAGACAAATGTATTTGCATGAACTTATATTGAATTTCCAATATTTCGTCGCTGTTTGCTAGTTTTTATTATCACAACAAATATTATGAGATTTTCACTCTGCAGCGGAGTGTGCGCTGATATGAAACTTCCCGGCAGATTAAAACTGTGTGCCGGACCGAGAGTCGAACTCCGGACCTTTGCCTTTCGCGGGCAAGTGCTCTACCATCTGAGCTATCGAAGCACGACTCATGCCGCGTCCTCACAGATGTACTTCTGCCAGTACCTCGTCTCCTACCTTCCAAACTTTACAGAAGCTCTCCTGTGAACCGTGCAGAAATAGCACTCCTGAAAGAAAGGATATTGCGGAGACAGGGCTTAGCCACAGCCTGGGGGATGTTTCAGGAATGAGATTTTCACTCTGGAAGGTTCGCAGGAGAGCTTCTGTAAAGTTTAGAAAGTAGGTGACGAGGTACTGGCAGAAGTAAAGCCGTGAGGACGGGTCGTGTGTCGTGCTTGGGTAGCTTAGCTGGTAGAGCACTTGCCCGCGGAAGGCAAAGGGTTCGAGTCTCGGTCCGGCACACAGTTTTAATCTGCCAGAAAGTTTCAACAAATATTATATTTATAATCATCGAGAAGAAAACGACCAAACCCATAAAGTTTTCCTGGAAATAAATGCCCGTCGTGATATCCGAAATACCTTACACCTGCAGTCGGGTAAGGTACCGAGAACTGATGTGCACCTGGTCGCTTCGATCTGCAGACACAGGTTTCAAGGACGAGCAACAGACTTGGAAAGTCCAAGTGAAACATCAATGAATAAAGGTAGGAATAACTTTATTCGGTAATGAAATGAGTTACAATACGCCATTATATGAGTGTAATGTACGATTAATTGTCGGATGTACTTTCGACATTACTAATTGCGGAATTGTGGGAAGGTATTTTTCGTGCAGACACGGGAAACAGAATTTAAAGGGGCTTCTGCTACATCGAATGAATGGAATTTCCGCACTTGGACAAGGAATCTTCAGATTTTCTAAGAAAAGACAAAACTCGTTTACATTTTGAAAAATTTCCATTTTTTTCCGTCAATTTCGATGCAAACCACGCGTAACGTAACATTTTCGTAAATATCGGTGCCGAAAATGGGCGATGTAGGATAGAATGTATTTTCATAGCGTCTTCACGAGTAGCATTTTCTCGTTCGTTGTCGATAAAATACGGACAAGTTTGAAAGCGCTTGATAAAGTTTTTAACTTGCCTATAGAAATAAAATTCGAGGAATATTTCCTGTAATAATAAAAATAAGCAAACGGCGAAATAACATTGGAATCTCAGTAAAAGTTCATGCAAATGCACCTGTCTTTTTCATTACATTATTATTCAAATGTAATATTATGAAATAATATAAGTATTGCCGAAAAAGTATAATTTTTTTAAAAAGATGGGTAGGACTCGATCAAGGAATCCACGGATTAGGGAGTTCTTTTTTAAGGCTGTCGCCTTACCTTTTTTTTTATTAAGAAGGTGGGCATGGAGGGGATGACGCGGAGGCCAGTGGGTAGGGGTCGTAACACGTGGCCTGGCCACAGTGTCCCCTTCGCCATCAAGGTATTAGGAACGCTGCACGGAAATCCAGAGCGGGAAATACTTTAATTTTTTAAAATATATATTTCCGTTATAAAACACCTAAAATACGTCTAACTAGCGCCGCATCGTGCAATAAGTAAACAAAACAATGATCTCGGGACTGCCCTAAGCCGAGGTAACGTTTATGGGAAAACGGAAAATGTGATGCGTAGGCCTACACGATGCAGAAAGGTGTGCTGCTATTCTCCTTAAGCTTAATCAACCAGGTATATCTTCACGCATGTCGTATGTAATCGGTCGTGTTCTTGTCAGTTCGGTTAGTGGTTATCTTCTCCTGCCTCATGATGACCCAGCTGTGTGGAGGTTGGCTTAGGGCACTAGCTTGAATGCTAACCACGTGACCGCCGCTATCCCATGCTGAAAGATGCAACATAGCGGTACAGCTTTCGACGCGTAGAATTCCTCTTGAGATTTTCTCGAAATCGCCTAAGTAGTAAGGTAAAGGCGCCAAATTTCGTCTCCCTACCTAATTTCGTCCCCATAATATTCTCTGTTCTGCCGGTAGGGGCGCCATCGGTGATATTTTTCGTTAGTTGCGCTCATATCCACCAGTTAGTTCTGGAAGTTTCATGCATCCAGTCCTCTCCGTGGCCGTTTGAGAAAATGTATTCTAATTTGCCAAAATTTGAGTTGTCGAAAACTGTTTCCAAATGCTCTTTTCGAATTATTATAATGTGTTTATTTAGTTGTATTTGACATAATCTGTTTAGGGTAAGCTATAAAGTGAATGATGTGAGCGTTTTGCCGTGTTTGGTTTACTTCACGTGGTGTGGGAAGCGCCATATCGGCAAGCAGGATGTCCCTATTTTCGTCCTCCCACCTGTTTCTAAATACGTCCAGGGGATAAAAATTAGAACATACTTCTTCACTTTGTTTCAGTTGCCACCATGGAAGTAGTGGGACAGAGAGGCTTTTAAATCTGCAATAACTGCGACGAGAAATAAGGAAATGGGATATAAAGCTGCGAGTAAGACATTTAGTGTGCCTCGAGCAACTCTCTAGGATTATATACAGAAAGGAGAAGGTAAAAGTGCTGAAGGGTTAATTGAAAAAGCTATTGGTAGAAAACCAGTTTTTTAACTTGAGTTAGAGGCTGAGTTAGTGTCTTATTGTAAGGACACGGAGAAAAATTTCGATGGCTTTACTCTGAATGACCTTAGGCGAATGGCCTTTCGGCTTTCTATACGCAATAATGTTGCTCACCCATTTTCAGTGGGATGGAAGTGGCTGCGTCTGTTTCTTCAGAGACACTTTCTACATGAACGCCACAATCCGTGTCACTAGTTAGGGTACAAGGTTTCAACGAGGAAAGTGTTAAGCTCTGTTTCTCTATTTTGAAGCCCGAGTTGGAGAGAATACAATGTAATCCACTTAAAGTGTTAAAAAAATGGTTCAAATGGCTCTGAGCAATATGGGACTTAACTTCTAAGGTCATCAGTCCCCTAGAACTCAGAACTACTTAAACCTAACTAACCTAAGGACATCACACACATCCATGCCCGAGGCAGGATTCGAACCTACGACCGTAGCGGTCGCGCGGTTTCAGACTATAGCGCCTAGAACCGCTCGGCCACCCCGTCCGGCACTTAAAGTGTTAAACATAGGCGAAACCGGCATCACAGTGGTACAGCACAAAGTAAGAAAGATTATTACTGTGAAAGGGAAGAAGTCTGTGCACAAACTGTCGTCTGCAGAGAGAGGTGCACTAGTGACGGTTGTTTTGTGCATGTCGGCATCGGGTACATTTGTGCTTCCTCTTATGATTTTTCCCAGAAAGCTGATGAAGAACGAACTCATGGATGGAGTTCCACCTGAGTCAATTATAGCAGCGATTGAGTCTTGGTGGATACAAGTGATCTTTTTGTAAAATTATTTCGACATTTCATTTCAATTGTAAAGCAATCAAAGGAAGATCCTGTTGTGTGCACATTTGACGGGCACTATTTGCATTTTCGCAATGTGAATGTTACTGACATTACTCTGATAATGCTGTTGCCATAGTCTGTTTGCCTCCTCATTCCACTTAAAAACTGCAACCTCTCGACGTGACGTTCATGTCTC
Source organism: Schistocerca gregaria (assembly GCF_023897955.1). Taxonomy (NCBI): domain Eukaryota; kingdom Metazoa; phylum Arthropoda; class Insecta; order Orthoptera; family Acrididae; genus Schistocerca; species Schistocerca gregaria. The sequence goes on from NC_064921.1 coordinate 740,051,557, forward strand.
CTTTCAAAACATTTTATGCGCAGGCAATAGAAAATAGGCTGTCTAACCATCCTGGCAATATTGTTGGCGACCTGCAGATTGCACAGCTATTCAATGAAGCCTATGAAGACGCAGCGCTTGTAAAAACTGCCGTTAATGGTTTTAAGAAAACTGGGATTCTGCCTTACAACCCGAATGTGTTTGGCCAGAAGACTTTTCGGCGATCGCTGACGCCTCCTCTGCTCCTGACGCAGATGCAAAAAAATCAACCCTCAACAAGCACAGCTATACAGCCGGTCTTTCCAGCCGCTCAACCTTCGAGCACCACACAGGTGCCACAGTTAACAGCAGTTAACCCAACATATATCGCACAGGTGCCTGTTATCCATGCACCGTCATCTAATTGACGTGGCAGTGCTTCTCTTATTACACGCTCATGTTACAAGATGAAACTACGATAATCTCAAGAGAAAACCAAACGTAATGTGAGAAAACGATTAGATCTAATTCCGAAGACATTGCCAGGAAAGGTAAAGAAACCGATAAAAACGAAAACAAACCCGGAAATATCCAGTGACTCTGATGTCGACTGTGATGTCCCAAACCAAGATTCAAGTGGAAGCGAGGATAATGAAAATGATGCGGAGTGCCCCATTTGCCTAAAACGTTTTTCTCAAGACAATCATGGGAAAAAATGGATGCGTTGTACTCAATGTTCCGTGTGGCAACACGAAATGTGCTCAGGAGCAAATAACAAAAAAAATTATAAATTTATTTGCAACTCTTGTTTGGAAGGGTAAAAAATAACCGTAAAGTTGCTAATCAATATTTTCTGTACCAAAAATGAACGTTTGTAACCTTTATCTAATATAAATAAACATTGTAACATGTCTCTATTATTATTACCTTGTTTTTAAACTGTTAATTCCTGAAACTTTCCTAGCGCATTAAAACTGTGTGTCGGACCGGGACTCGAATTCGGGACCTTTGCCTTTCGGGGGCAAGTGCTCTACCAACTTTTTTTTTATAATCTTTATTGAACAAACTAAAAGTACATATATATTCACTATGCAATATTTCTTCAAGGTACCATTTAAACATATACAAATGACTGTTAGTTAAACACAAAATATTTAAAAAAACATTAAATACAACAAAATATAAAATATTCTGTTTTCTTCCTTTTTTTATTTGTTTTTTGGTCGATGCATGAGAACGTGGATAAGAGTGTTGCATCATGTGACAGGTAGGCATGGTACACCCCAACTCTGAGAGGGGTCAAGGAAGACGCTGCGGAGATACCGGCCAAAGTTTGTCGGTAAGATGGTTTTCGGGTGAGGGTGCTATGTGCGGTCACAACTTTGTACCAGAAGTCAAGGACTGTATGCGGACCACTCTGAAACAGGTATTCTAAAGCCTGTCCTCGAAACCAGATTAGGGTATGGTGCTTAGCAAGAGGGTAGTGAAATGTCTGGTGCAACAACAGGAAATCCGGGGCTACCGTCGTTGGCGGGGCATGGAGGTAAAAGCCCACGATTCGTTGGATGAGGAGCCATACACTTTGTTTCAGGGGGCACGTAAGACGGTGCTCGTCGGTGTCTTTGAGCTGACAGTCAGGGCAGAGTGGGGAGGTGACCAGTCCTATGCGATAAAGTCGACTATTAGTCGGGAATTTTCAATAGAATGCAGCATGCAGACACAGACGACGGTAAAAAGAGTGCATGCACACACCCCCAAATCGTTCGCCAGTTAATGTCAGGGTGCTGTAGCACCATGGGGTCGCAAGGGTTGGACAGCATAAGCAAACGATAATAATCTTTTGTACGGGGAGGACGGGTGACTGGAAGATCAGCTCGAACGTAGCTGAGTTCTATGAAACAATTGGCGACGTGGTACAATAATGGAGAAATAGGTGCCACATTGATTGGTGGATCGAGAGAAACTGGTCTGAGGATATCTAAGAGACTACGTGTTAAGGACGGAACCGGCCCCTGCCAGTGCCGCAACAGAGTGTGGACAAAGAGTGCAGAAGATCGTGCCCGCGCGTTGACGAGTCTGAGACCACCTTTTGCAGGAGGCAGTGTTAGAGTGTTGCAGCGAACTTTGAAAAGTGCCCCTGCTGACACGAAATATCCAAAGACTGATTGGATGCGGCGGCCAAGGAGTAACGCCATTGGGAGGATCTGGGCGACATGTACCAGTTCAGGGGCGACATACATGTTGACATAGGACACACGTTGGAGTTGGTTTAAGTTACAGTGCACTTGATCGCGGACATGGTGCCGAATCGACTGCAAAAGCCGCCGGTAAACCAGGGCCACTGTGCGGTGTGTGGAGCTCGTAAATTCGATACCCAAGTAACGAAGAGTGGCACTGATTGGGACTGGGTTCGGCACCATAGCTGGGAGGCGGCGTCCAATGTTCATCATAGTCAATTTACGGACATTAAGAACGCTACCAGAAAGACGTCCACACTGGTGGATCCATTGGATGGCGTCATTGAGTTCCGTGGAGGAGCAGGTGAGAAGGAGGAGGTCGTCTGCATAAGTCCTGCAGTGAAAGGTGTAGTCACGCAAAGTGAGACCCTGCAATCGAGAGGTAAGACCAATGATGAGGGGCTCAAGTGCAATGCCATAGAGTAAAGTAGACATAGGACATCCTTGACGCACAGAGCGGCGTATAGGAATCGGTCCTACAAGCCTCCCATTGACTTGTACCATCGAGACCGCGGGAAGTAGTAACCAGCGAATGGCATCGCCAAAAATAATGGGAACCCCATACGTGTCGTCACCATGAGGAGGAATGGGTGTCGAACGCGATCAAAGGCACTCGTGAAATCGACGGATACCAGTGATGCACGAAGGCGACAAACCGACGCCAGTGCGATGAGGTCACGGCAGTCTCCTAGGGTTGTTTGTAAGGTGGCCCCACAACCACGTGCAGTCTGCTCAGGTGAAAGGACCGTAGGTAAGACGGTGCGTATGCGCGCTGCTAAGAGGCGTGCATAGATTTTAAAGTCTGCACTCAGTAGTGTAAGGGGACTATATGCAGAGACATGAGACCCTCCCTTCGGCTTAGGCACAGGTAGAAGAATGCCAGTGACGAATTCAGGTGGAATGGGAAGGACGGAGTAGAGAGTTCCTGAATCATTTCCGTCCAGCGAGGAAGCATTAACGTGGCGAACGCCCTGTAAAACTCCACTGGGAGACCATCTGGTCCTGGTGATTTGTTCTTGGCCCCTTTGTTGATCACATCTACCACCTCTTCTGCGGTAATTGCCGACATCATGGACGTTGATTCCGCTACGGTGAGGGTCCGATCAGGGGAAGGACAGAGATCATCAGGAATTGGCGTTGCCATCGGTTCATCATCATAAAATTGGCGATAATGTTCAGCAAAGGCAAACACCACTGCCGCTTGTGTTGTGTGGTGAACACCGTCGGAGGTCGTGATGTTGGGGACGAAAAGTCGACGTCGACGACTATGGTCGGATGCGGCGTGGATTGTGGATGGGGTTTCGTCGTGGAGGAGGTCTTGTCGACGGGAACGCACCACGACACCATGCAGTCGTGCACGTTGGAGAGAGAGGAGACGAGCTTTAGTACGCTGTCGTTCCCTATGGGTATCAGGTGATGGAGGGAGCGCATCGAGCTCACGGCGGACGGCGTAGTGAAAATTTGTGGTGTCTCGATGCCATGCTGCTGCTTCCTTGCCACATTGCATGAAGACCTTTCTGATCGCAGATTTGGCACATTTGAGCCACCAATGGAACGTGGATGTGTACTGCGGGAAGCGTCTTTCGCAAGACGCCCATGTAGTGGCAATACATTGTCGGCAGTGTGGATCATTAGGGAGGGAGGTATTAAGCTTCCAGTAACCTCTGCTGCGCCACACTGACTGAGGTGGCAGAGCCAGGGAGCAAATGACGCCGCAGTGGTCCGAAAATGCAAGGGGCCATCGTTCAGCTTGGGGGACTTCATTGCCAAGGTGGGCAGAGACAAAACCGGTCCAGTCTGCTCGCAGAATGTGCTGTAAATGGGTAAAAGCGGAGGTATTGCCATGAATTTTCTCCCAAACGTCCACTAGATGAAAATCCTCGATTAAGGTGAGCAGCGCCGGGCATGGCGAATAACCAGGCATTTGGTCCTGCGGATGGAGGACGCAGTTGAAATCGCCTCCCATGATAAGGCGATCATAGCATCCAGAAAACAGGGGCTCCACGTCATGTCCGAAGAAAGTGGACCGCTGCCGACGGTTCGTGGAGCCAGACGGAGCGTAGATACTGATGACGCGCGTGTCGACGATGGTAACAGCCATGCCCGTTCCATAGGGAAGGATTGTCGTGTCCTTGAGTGGGATTCCTTCGCGTATGTAGGAAGCCACTCCACGCCCTGATTGATCACATGTGGACGTGTATGAGTCGTAGCCGTAGACTGGTGGTAGTGTGGCAACGCGTACTTCCCGAAGAAGGGCGCCGTCGACGTCAGAGGCCCGAAGCATGTCACATAGGAGTTGCAGCTTGGGTGAAGTGCCGATCATGTTGATGTTCAGTGTGGCGAAGCGGTACGTTTGTTTCAGTGGAGGTGGACGCGCATCTACCATCACCAAGGGAAGTATGAGGAGGGCACCGACAGGAAGTCCCGTCCCATCAGCTGCAGTGTCTCGATCTTCCTCAATGTCGTCGGCCCATGCTCCTGTGCCGTGGGTCTGTCCAATGTCCGTGGGAATTGCGTCGTGGTGAGAGAGATCTGGAGTTGTCGGCGGGGAGACAGGCGTCTCAATCTGCGCACCGATCGTTACATTGTGCGTGGCGACCTTCACGGTGGTCCCGTCCTGCGAAACGTCTTGTCCATCGTGAAAGTTGTCCGCCGACCTCTGCGTGGAAATGTCGGCTGGTTGGGTGTCGTCTTCGTCGTCGCGGGTGGCGACGCTTTGAGAGCCCGTGGGTGAACGGCAACGGCGTTTGCGCCGACGTGGCGAGCGTTGTTTGCGCACGTGTTCCTCAGTGTCGGACGACGGCAAGGAGGAACGTTGACCTGGTCCGAAGGCGTCGGTGGTTGCAATGAAATTGTCAAACAGGTGCTGTGAAGAAGTACTGTTCTCCTCAGCGTCCGGTGCGGGAGCCTGTTCGGCGGTAAGGTTGTCAGGTGGGACGTCTGCACCGTCCGTAGGTGACTGGGACGGTGGGACGTGCCGATCGGAAGGACCGGGCGACGGACTGGACGAAACCGTAGACGTGGCAAGAGCCGCTGCGTAAGTGACCGGTAGGGAGGTCATCGTGGGTGTGACGGACGCTTCCGACAGCGGGAGATGCGCGACACGTCGTTGAATGCATTCAGACCGTAGGTGACATCCTTTCCCGCAACCGGAACGGGTCCGAGGTTGGCCGTCGTACATTATAATGGCAGGGCAGCCTCCCATAAGTAGATAGGAAGACACGAGTTTCTGCAACTCGATGCGGACCTGTCTAACACCGTTTAAAACCGGATGGGTTTGAAATTGTACCCATCGTTCGGCAACATGTTCCAGAACGTTGCCATAGGGACGGAGCGCCTCGATGAAGACGTCTGCAGGTAGTTCGAACTGCAGTTGGAAGATCCTTATCGTCCGTGTGCCGAGACCTGCGTGGACGACGGTAACAGGTCCGACGTTGCCGTCGGAATGACAGAAGCGCAGTCCACGTTTTGCCTCTTGAAGCACCTTGTCGCACGCCGCATCGTTGATCATTTTGACGTAGACGCTACTGCTTACTATGGACAAGTGGATACCAATTAGATCCGTTTGTGGTATTTTAACTTCATCACGAATAAATCGTTCTACATCCAGGGCCTTGGGTCGGGCGAAGTCGGAACAAAAGTTGAAACGTAATGTCTTCTTCCGTTAGTTGTGCTCCATGGTGGTCTATAAGGGAAAAACGGCACTTACAGCGGCCGAAGTAAACACAAACACAGCGTGCGCGCCTCGCCCGCAGCGCTCTGACGCATGACCGCCTCGCAACACTGCCCAACTGAGCTACCCAAGCACGACTCACGCCCCGTCCTCACAGCTTTACTTCTGCCAGTGCCTCGTCTCCTACCTTCCAAACTTTACAGAAGCTCTCCTGCGAACCATGCAGAACTAGCAGTCCTGAAAGAAAGGATATTGCGGAGACATGGCTTAGCCACAGCCTGGGGGATGTTTCCAGAATGAGATTTTCACTCTGCAGCTGAGTGTGCGCTGATATGAAACTTTGCTGGCGGTTTAAAATTGTGTGCCGGACCGAGACTCGAACTCGGGACCTTTGCCTTTGAGAGCACTTGCCCGAGAAAGGTAAAGGTCCCGCGTTCGAGTCTCGGTCCGGCAGACAGTTTTAATCCGCCAGGAAAGTTTCATATCAGCGCACACTCCGCTGCAGAGTGAAAATCTCATTCTGTTAATACCTCTTTTACAAGACGTATTAGTAGGGGGTGAAAATAGGACCACTTTGTCAAGTTTAGTAAAAGTGCATTGTTTTTGAAGTTTTTTTCTGTAAAGATAACAAATCGTTTCTGATATATTTTGATCTAAGTACGATGTGTAGGCTTTGTTGTTGTTGTTATATAAGTTTTTTGGGAATAATTGATTTAAAGATATGGTATTTAGAGGCTAAAAAGAGATCGGGGGACGAAATTTGGCGCCTTACCTTACGCCTTACTACTTGTACTTTAAGGTGTCATAATGGGCTGCCGGCCGGAGTGGCCGTGCGGTTCTAGACGCTACAGTCAGGAACCGAGCGACCGCTACGGTCGCAGGTTCGAATTCTGCCTTGGGCATGGATGTGTGTGATGTCTTTAGGTTACTTAGGTTTAATTAGTTCTAAGTTCTAGGCGACTCATGACCTCAGAAGTTAAGTCGCATAGTGCTCAGAGCCATTTGAACCATTTGAGCCATGATGGGCTACTAAAAGTGTGTAAAGTTTGATGAAAATTCGTGATCCGAACATCGTGACCTCCCATTGTGAGCCAAATTTCACAACGTTCAACGTGTAATGGTTTTTATTTATGATTTTTACTTTATTCGCAGGCACGAAATTCACTCGAACGATGAAGGTGCTGCATACGGCAAACGATGTATGGCAGAAGATGGAGCAACGCTGTTTGTGTGTGCAGGCAGGGAAGGATCGCGGCGGTGGGCGACTCAGAAGCGGTGTGCCGGCGCTACGAGGGCCAGCAGTTCGACGCCCGGATAGACGCGAGCGGCCGCTGCGTCATGCCCGGCTTCGTGGACGCGCACACCCACCCCGTCTGGGCCGGCGACCGTTCCCACGAGTTCGCCATGAAGGTTCGCGTTTCTTCTATTACTACTCTCTTTAATTCTGACTCGCCCTGGCAACCGTGAGCGATAGCACTCCGCTTCCGGGATTCGAGGAGGCACGCAGGCTCCTTATCAAATCCGCTCGGCTGATTTAGCTATGACGGTTAGTGTGCTAACCAGCCCGGATTGGTTGTTAGGCGGTTTACCACATCCGATTAGATGAATACCAAGCTTGTACCCACGTTCCATGCCAGTTACATTGTTCGAGACGGTCCGTGTGGCCGAGCGGTTCTAGGCGCTTCAGTCTGGAACCGCGCGACCGCTACGGTCGCAGGTTCGAATCCTGCCTCGGGCATGGATGTGTGTGATGTCCTTAGGTTAGTTGGGTTTAAGTAGTTCTAAGTTCTAGGGTACCGATGACCTCAGATGTTAAGTCCCATAGTGCTCAAAGCCATTTCAACCATTTTTTAACTACTGTTCTGGAGTTGCGCACCTTTCGTAGCATAATCATGTTACTGCCGTTCTCCTGCATTTATGTGGCGTCTATCGACGACATACTCGTAGACCATGGGAAGGTAGCCCAGCAGCAGGTGCTGGTTTAGCTGGATAGACCAGAGACGAGTTTACGAACGTGGCGACCTTCTGCGACAGGCCGGTTGTCTGTGCCCGCTGGCTTGTAGCCAGGTGGACTGCACTGGTAAACATGCCCTCGTCTTACTGCGATGTTGCCGTTGATACAGAAACTAAATCTATTGCTACGGTTGTTTCATAGGGCCTCATCTGAACTTAATGGCACATCGCTCTGTGCTAATGCACCCCATCATCTGCTTGTCAGCGCAACATCCCGATCTTCAGACATATTAGAGGCAATATGATACCCCTACGGTGTAATTTGTGACGCCTAGAGTCGTCCATGGCTAATAGACCGATTTTATTACGATGTCCTTTATGGTTTTATGAAAATATTAATAAATTCTACATATTGAGCATCATTTCGGCTTATTTGCAGTGTCAGTGACGTAAAAAACTGAAGATACGATAAGTTTCTGCTTGGTATTAGGGATCTTTTACGTTGGGATAAATTTATTTTATTTTTGTTACATGTTTTCGTTAAATAGCTGAATAAATTGTAATAAGAAATAATTTAATTAAGCAGAGTAGAGAAGATAAAGTCAAAGAGATGTTCATTGGGCGGACATTGTCGTAATGTAACGTCGTTGCGTTGTTCGGTTGTTAGAACAAGTCGTTTGTGTTCCGTTCTGCTGTTCGGTCGTGCGATTATCTGAAAGGAATTAATTCGGGGATTAGAATAAACTTTCACATAATTCGATGTTCCGACAAAAATGGTTAACGTCAGTGTTAATTTGAATTGTGGGCAACAGGATTAGTTTTGACAAATACGTGAAAACGTACGTCACGAAAGTTGTTCGCATATCATCCATGAACGTGACTTTTTATTTAATTAACGATTGCGGGCTTATTAAAAGCTATTATCTCATGATTAGGATCAATCGCTCTTTCCTCCTAGATAGTGATCATTCATTAACATTAACGTCATAAGAAAAAGGATTATTAATAAAAGTGATGTTAAATGACAATTACGTGTTATTCCGTTAGTGTGGAACCGACGTAATATCTCTGAAATGACAATGATATATAATTTTTGTTGAATACTGAATTGAGATAGGAAGTAAATTGAAATTAGTGAACATTTGATACTGAGACTATTGAAGCAGAAGCGCTTAAGGTTTCTCTTCTCTAAAATGGCAAAATAGGTACGAACTTTCACTCAATAGTCGACATTATGTATTGCAAAGACATTAGAATTTCATAAGGTGGCAGGGGTAAAATACAGGGAACGAAAGGCTATTTACAATTTGTACAGAAACCAGATGCCAGTCATAAGAGTCGAGGGACATGAAAGGGAAGCAGAGGTTGGGAAGGGAGTGAGACAGGGTTGTAGTCTCTCCCCGATGTTATTCAATCTGTATCTTGAGCAAGCAGTGAAGGAAACAAAAGAAAAATTCGTAGTAGGTATTAAAATCCATGGAGAAGAAATACAAACTTTGAGGTTTGCCGATGACATTGTAATTCTGTCAGAGACGGCAAAGGACTTGGAAGAGCAGTTGAACGGAATGGATAGTGTCTTGTAAGGAGGATATAAGATGAACATCAACAAAAGCAAAACGAGGATAATGGAATGTAGTCGAATTAAGTCGAGTGATACTGAGGGAATTAGATTAGGAAATGAGACACTTAAAGTACTAAAGGAGTTTTGCTATTTGGGGAGCAAAATAACTGATGATGGTCGAAGTAGAGAGGATATAAAATGTAGACTGGCAATGGCAAGGAAAGCGTTTCTGAAGAAAAGAAATTTGTTAACATCGAGTATAGATTTAAGTGTCAGGAAGTCATTTCTGAAAGTATTTGTATGGAGTGTAGCCATGTATGGAAGTGAAACATGGACGATAACTAGTTTGGACAGGAAGAGAATAGAAGCTTTCGAAATGTGGTGCTACAGAAGAATGCTGAAGATTAGATGGGTAGATCACATAACTAATGAGGAAGTATTGAATAGGATTGGGGAGAAGAGAAGTTTGTGGCACAACTTGACCAGAAGAAGGGATCGGTTGGTAGGACATATTCTGAGGCACCAAGGGATCATCAATTTAGTATTGGAGGGCAGCGTGGAGGGTAAAAACCGTAGAGGGAGACCAAGAGATGACTACACTAAGCAGATTCAGAAGGATGTGGGTTGCAGTAGGTACTGGGAGATGAAGAAGCTTGCACAGGATAGAGTAGCTTGGAGAGCTGCATGAAACCAGTGTTTGGACTGAAGACCACAACAACAATATCAACAACTTATTTTGACAACGCGCCGTTAAACAAACGAACGTTGAGTCTCTGTACGAGTAATAAAATTAAATCTAAAAACATAATTAATAACGGCGAACTCTGCTTTAACAAACTGTATTGCGTGTCGTCATCGGGCAATAACTGCTTCACCCTGGAGACTTGGGTGGTGAAATTAGAAGTCGGGCATATAAAACAAACTTAAAAATCCATTCAAGCTACAGTGGAGTCGGCACAGCACGACGTGGGCAGTTATAATGGGGAATCGGTCCCACGACCCTTGGGTTATGTTTGTACTCTTTCCGCTGCGGCAACCGCTGCCTAGAATCTACGCCAACATAAATGGTTCATGCCTCGCCCCGTCCGCGCCAAAAATGCTATTTTTTCTAATGAGCTGGCCATCTGGAATTCCCAGTTCTGTCATTTTCACTTCTGGCCAAGACCGGCATGTACCATAAATTTGGACAAAATCGATGATGAGGATTAAGTGCAGTCCCCTTGTAAGACATTTTCACAATGTGTATGTCAATCCGTAACGTGCAATACATATTACTATAACAATGTACCTAGTAAACAGTCGCTATAACTTCCCGACACTATTTAAAAATGCCTTCAGTTTGCGTACAACAGAAGAGCCGTAGTAGCATTCTCTGGTGTCATTCCAGAGCATACAAAAGGAATGTTTAGTGACGCACTGGTAAGACACTAGACTCGCATTTGGGAGGGCGTGATTCAATTGCCCTTGATACTAACGTTAAGCTTGTAGCCAACGCGATGTTAAAGCCTAAACAGCCTTCATGAACTGTGAAAGTTACATCTTCATCTGCATATTTCCTTACACCAGTTAACACAAATTACGAGGCGTGTTTTTTTAAGTAAGGTCCGTTTTGTTGTAGACATACCTCAACGAGCGCGTGCGTCGTGTACCGGCATGCCTCGGGAACAACTGTCCTGAGTTTCAGCTCTGTAGCTAACCTGTGCGGTTCTCTTCTGTGCTTTCAAAATGTTCAAGACTATTAACTCGCCCGCCACGTATGAGGTTCGCTCAGTGATACGGTTTTTGTCAGCAAGGAACCTCTCCGCTGCAGAAATTCATCGACAGATTTGTGAAGTGTACGGTGGTACTATTATGAGTGAAAGCAAGGAGCGTAAGTGGGTACGAGAATTCACAGACGGCTGTGACAACGTCCATGATGAGGACCGCTCCGGTGGCCCTTTCTTGATTACAGACGATTTGGTGACTTCAGTTGAAGCGAGGATTCTTGAGAACAGGTGCTTCACAATAAGAGGTCTCTCAAACGAATTTCCTGACGCGTCGAGATCAGTGTTCTACAACATTGTTTCTGAACACCTACAGTTTAGGAAACTGTGCTCCCGTTGGGTCCTGAAACTCCTAACAGCGGACCACAAAAACCAAAGATTTGAGTGTGCGATGAAGTTCTTGACTTGTTATCACCAAGAAAGTGACGGCTTCTTGAGTCAGATCGTAACTGGAGAGGAAACGTGGGTTTCGCATATCACGCCCGAATCGAAGCAACAGAGCCATGGAATGGAGACACACACACTCGCCTGTAAAGGTGAAGGCCAAATAAACTCTGTCCCAGCGCAAAATCATGGCGTCGGTGTTTTGGGATAGGCATGGTGTTTTGTTGGTCGACTTCGTGCAACGAGGAACTACTATCAATGCAGAAGCATACTACCAAACCCTGAGAAAGCTACGCAGAGCGAATCTAAACAAAAGACGCACCATGCTGACAAAGGGCATTGTCCTCCATGACAATGCAAGACCTCACACTGCAGGTCAGACCCGCGATTTATTGGACAGTTTTGGCTAGGAAGTTAGACCACCCACCCTACAGTTCTGATCTTGCGCCGAGCGATTACCGTCTGTTCCTCCACCTCAAACGACACCTCAGTGGAAACCGTTACAGTGATGACGACGACGTCAAAACGGCTGCGAACTCTTGGTTATCGGAGCAAGCAGCAAGTTTATATTAAGAGGGTATTTTAAAATTGGTTAAAATGTATGATACGTGTTTGAACAAACTTGGCAACTATGTCGAAAAGTAGAGTGAAATATGTACTTTCTGAAAATAAATTTACTTTTTTGAAATAACATTTAGTTGTGTGCTTATGTTCAAACGGACCTTACTTGAAAAACACGTCTCGTACATACAAAGTATTTCACATAACGAGATTTGTTCTTTAACTTGCAAAATAATACAACGGTGGGCGAAACTTAAGGAAGAAGTAAACTTTCTCATGATGTTTCACTGCCGACTTGGAGTGTTCATAGAAAGAACTGCTGCAGTATAGTACAGAAGAAAACTGGAAGAAATGCCCAATGACGCGTACAGAAATGTCACCTTTATTCAGATACAATAATAATTCCACCGAACTCGCTGCGAGCTATGATGATCCCCTGGATATTACAGACGGCGGGACACGATTCTCTTAATAGGGTGTGTGATCATCACGGACGGCAATACATGCTCTGCAACGAGCTACTATCCTGGCCACGCGTTTGGTAAGGAGTTCCAAGGATGGGGCGTTCCATTGTTGACAACTGCTGGATGGTCGTTGGAGCATGTGGATGTACTGCAATACGTCTTCAAATGGTTCAAATGGCTCTGAGCACTATGGGACTTAACATCTATGGTCATCAGTCCCCTAGAACTTAGAATTACTTAAACCTAACTAACCTAAGGACATCACACAACACCCAGTCATCACGAGACAGAGAAAATCCCTGACCCCGCCGGGAATCGAACCCGGGAACCCGGGCGTGAGAAGCGAGAACGCTACCGCACGACAACGAGCTGCGGACTAATACGTCTTCCCAACGCATTCCGCACGTGCTCTGTGAGATTTAACATTCTCCGAATATCCTCTTGCTCCCTCACATGCGCAGTTAGATGCGGTCGCGCATCTCGCGCGCCGAGGTTTCTGTCCAAACTTAATTGAGTACGCAGATAGTTCATCCATCTCGAGAATCGAGAATTTCGGCGATTTTTGCCTATTATCGATATCGACATTGACAAGATATCAAAAGATGTAACATAAATGGCCGTATCTTTTGATTGCATCGATGTAGAAGCTTAAATTACCTACACCGCCAAGGGACTGTAGACGATAGTATGTGATATAAATTTCAACTTGATACGCCTACCCCTTGCTGAGAAAGAGGAGTGTTAACAGAAGCACAGACAGACAGACGGACGGACAAGTCAGTGATCCTATAAGGGTTCTGTTTTTCCTGATGGAGGTACGGTTCCCGAAAAATGTAGTCAGCGCCGAAGGCAACCCTGCAGAGACGCACATGTGCAACGAATACAGTGTCACGTTAACGTTGACCGGTGGGTGCGCCGTGTTCAAAGATCCACATGCAGAATTTTACATCCCCACACCATAACATATGGACCACAAAAATTATCATGTTCTACGAGGCATGTTTTTTTAAGAAACGTTTTGAAATTTAAAAAGAGACGTGCTAAGATATCTCAATATTTCTTTTTTTTTACATGAGAGCCTGTACCTTAATTTACTTTTCTACATAACTTCCGTCAATATTGAGGCAATTGTCATGACGTTGTACCAGTTTTCGAATACCCTCCTCATAGAAGTCTGCCGCCTGACTTGTTAACCACTGCATCACCACTGTTTTGACTTCGTCATCATCTTGAAGACGCTGACTGACCAGTTGTTTCTTTAAGTGCAGGAACAGATGGTAGTCACTGGGCGCAAGATCGGGGCTGTACGGAGGATGATCTAGAGTTTATCACCGAAAAGATGTGATGAGATCTTTGGTCTGATTCGCCACATGCGGACGGGCATTGTCTTGCAGCAAAACGATGCCCTTGCTCCACTTCCATGGACTGTTGCTTTGATTCTGTTGTGACGTAGGCCACCCATGTTTCATCGCCCGTAACAATTTGGCTTAAGAAACCATCACCGCCGTTGTGGTACCGCTCAAAGAAAGTCTGTGCACTGTCTTAAACGTTTTGTTTTGTGCACATCCGTTACTATTTTCGGTACCCAACGTGCGCACAATTTTTTTCGGTAATTCAAGTGCTCGGTCACAATTCCATACAAAACACTACGAGAAACATTAGGAAAGTCATCCCGCAAGGAGGAAATCGTAAAGCGTCTGTTTTCTCTCACCTTAGTGTCCACTTCCTGCGCCAAACTTTCATTAAGGACCGAAGGACGCCCACTCCGTTGTTCATTATGCACATTTGTGCCGCCATCTTTAAATGCTCTCACCCACTTTCTTACCATTCCGTAAACTGCACGGATCTCACGGTGAATATCTATCGCTTTTAGGTCTTTAGCACTAAGAAATCTTATAACAGACCGTACTTCACAGTCAGCGGGACTCACGATTATCGGAGGCATCTTAAACACTCAGTACACAACGTAAACAAGGAAGAATCAGACTGTAATGGCGTCAGTGCGTAGATTAAAGTACAGGCTTTCATGCAAAAATAAAATTATTGAGATATCTTAGCACGACTTTTTTTCGTTTCAAAACGGTACTTACTCAAAAAAACACGCCTCGTACAATGTTTTCAGGTGCATTATGTAGCCTCATACGGTGCGAGGTGGGAACACATATGAAACATTTCTCATTCCGCGGATTTACTTGGTGTGAACACAGTTTGTACAATTATTTTCCAGAGAGTTACTGCAACGAATCATAATATTGTAAATACAACATTGCTGTTTTCTGTCACGTAGCTGATGTATTTAAACCAAATGTGTACAAATCAGGCTCTCTCTTCTTTGTGAAGGATTTGCAGCATTTAAGACTAGGTTTCGAGCTTACGTGGTGTAAGACGTCTGTTAAAAAGAGGAGACCGGTGGTGCTGACTAATTTGCTGAAGCTACGTAACCCATGTAGATTAAAAATGAAGAAACTGCAAAAAGGTGGGAATTTAAGGAGATGGGACCTGGATAAACTGAAAGAACCAGAGGTTGTACAGAGTTTCAGGGAGAGCATAAGGGAACAATTGACAGGAATAGGGAAAGAAATACAGCAGAAGAAGAATGGGTAGCTCTGAGGGATGAAGTAGTGAAGGCAGCAGAGGATAAAGTAGGTAAAAAGACGAGGGCTGCTAAAAGCCTTGGGTAACAGAAGAAATATTGAATTTAATTGATGAAAGGAGAAAATATAAAAATGCAGTAAATGAAGCAGGCAAAAAGGAATACAAACGTCTCAAAAATGAGATCGACAGGAAGCGCAAAATGGCTAAGCAGGGACGGCTAGAGGACAAATGTAATGACGTTGAGGCTTATCTCACTAGGCGTAAGATAGATACTGCCTACAAGAAAATTAAAGAGACCTTTGGAGAAAAGAGAACCACGTGTATGAATATCAAGAGCTCAGATGGAAACCCAGTTCTAAGCAAAGAAGGGAAGGCAGAAAGGTGGAAGGAGTATATAGAAGGTTTATACAAGAGCGATGTACTTGAGGACAATATTATGGAAATGGAAGAGGATGTAGATGAAGACGAAATGGGAGATACGATACTGCGTGAAGAGTTTGACAGAGCACTGAAAGACCTGAGTCGAAACAAGGCCCCCGGAGTAGACAACATTCCATTAGAACTACTGACAGCCTTGGGAGAGGCAGTCATGACAAAACTCTACCAGCTGGTGAGCAAGATGTATGAGACAGGCGAAATACCCTCAGACTTCAAGAAGAATATAATAATTCCAATCCCAAAGAAAGCAGGTGTTGACAGATGTGAAAATTACCGAACTATCAGTGTAATAATTCACACCTGCAAAATACTACTGCAAATTATTTACAGATGAATGGAAAAACTGGTAGAAGCTGACTTTGGGGAAGATCAGTTTGGATTCCGTAGAAATGTTGGAACACGTGAGGCAATACTGACCTTACGACTTATCTTAGAAGGAAGATTAAGGAAAGCAAACCTACGTTTCTAGCATTCGTAGACTTAGAGAAAGCTTTTGACAATGTTGACTGGAATACTATCTTTCAAATTCTAAAGGTGGCAGGCGTAAAATACAGGGAGCGAAAGGCTATTTACAATTTGTACAGAAACCAGATGGCAGTCATAAGAGTCGAGGGGCATGAAAGGGAAGCATTGGTTGGGAAAGGAGTGAGACAGGGTTGTAGCCTCTCCCCGATGTTATTCAATCTGTATATTGAGCAAGCAGTAAAGGAAACAAAAGAAAAATTTGGAGTAGGTATTAAAATTCATGGAGAAGAAATAAAAACTTTGAGGTTCGCCGATGACATTGTAATTCTGTCAGAGACGGCAAAGGACTTGCAAGAGCAGTTGAACGGAATGGACAGTGTCTTGAAAGGAGGATATAAGATGAACATCAACAAAAGGAAGACGAGGATAATGGAATGTTGTCAAATTAAGTCGGGTGATGCTGAGGGAATTAGATTAGGAAATGAGACACTTAAAGTAGTAAAGGAGTTTTGTTATTTGGGGAGCAAAATAACTGATGATGGTAGAAGTAGAGAAGATATAAAATGTAGACTGGCAATGGCAAGGAAAACGTTTCTGAAGAAGAGAAATTTGTTAACATCGAATATAGATTTATGTATGAGGAAGTCGTTTCTGAAAGTATTTGTTTGGAGTGTAGCCTTGTATGGAAGTGAAACATGGACGATAACTAGTTTGGACAAGAAGAGAATAGAAGCTTTCGAAATGTGGTGCTACAGAAGAATACTGAAGATAAGGTGGATAGATTACGTAACTAATGAGGAGGTATTGAATAGGATTGGGGAGAAGAGAAGTTTGTGGCACAACTTGACTAGAAGAAGAGATCGGTTGGTAGGACATGTTTTGAGGCATCAAGGGATCACAAATTTAGCATTGGAGGGCAGCGTGGACGGTAAAAATCGTAGAGGGAGACCAAGAGATGAATACCCTAAGCAGATTCAGAAGGATGTAGGTTGCAGTAGGTACTGGGAGATGAAGAATCTTGCACAGGATAGAGTAGCATGGAGAGCTGCATCAAACCAGTCTCAGGGCTGAAGACAACAACAACAACAATGTAACCCATTGAAGTACTTAGCTTTCAATGAACAATGCTACTGGATTTACAATGCAACATGACTTTAAATTTATTACCTCGGTTCCGGCAATTAATCTACGCGTTGACGCAAAATTCAGAAAAGTACAATTTGTCGTTTTTACTTCCATTAAACTTTGTTAAAAGTTGGAAAATGCTAGTAGACCAGAACAATAATCTTTGATTTGATGTTATATTTACACACGATTTCGTCCAACTGCACTGCAGGGATCCTACGAGAGTAGAATAGATCTCTGACGCATTTGTGTAGATGCATAAATCGTGTTACCCATTTCTGAAGAGCAAGAAACTTTATGCCATGTACACAGTGGCAGTGAGAATGACGATACGTTTCGTAGCGTTACGATTAATGAGAAATTTACTTAGGAAGAAACGTGATTAACTGGCTGGCTACTGCGAAATATGTTTGCGGCTTACAAAGCAGTTTGCAGCAGTATTCCATTCACTATATAATTAGGCACGATTACTGAAGAAGCTACTAAATATAACACTTGACGTTAAACTCTTAAATCTTTCCCGAAAAAGACATGTTTTCTTTTCTCTTTTTTTTATGAGTTTGCCAGGTCAGGCGATTTCTTTGCCTTTTCGAAGTTGCTTTCGCACTTGCTTCAGTGTCAGCGTATGTTGCAGCTGGCCGGGGCGTCATATCTGGAGATCCACGAAAAGGGCGGCGGCATTTACTTCACGGTGGAGCAGACGACTAAAGCTTCAGATGACGAGCTGTACGCGAGCCTCAAAGAGCGGCTCACGAAGATGCTGCGGGCAGGTCAGTATGCCTCCAACACTTACCATACTCCATCACGCATACACTATCCTCTTTCCATCCTCTTTAAGTATGGAAACACCGAGTGATTATCGACAATGGAAATGAAATACATTATAAAACTGTATTTTATTGTTTTCTAAATGTTTATTAAGCTCAAACAATACCTAGGTAAATGCAACTATTAAATTTTCGATCCCTCAGAGTAGCCACCCTTAGCTTTAATCACTGCCTTGCATACTCTCGTCATGATAGGGATCAGTTTTGCCAGGGTTTCAGCTGGAATCTCCAATCTTGCCGCAACACCTCTCGGATCGTCCTGTCCAACTCGTGGCTCGACTAGGTTACAGTGAAAGGGCTGTCTCTCCAAAGATTTCACTTTGTTTGTACACTAGCGTCATGTATGTTTGAAGTCGTTGTATTGCCGCAAGACAAACCCATACCCAATCAGACGCAAACCAGATGTCTTGGCATGTCGCAGGAAAACATGCATGATAATCCTTTTGGTTCATTTTTCCATCTACCTGTACCAGATCTCCGACTTCATTCCCTCCAAAAGACCGCGTACCATCATAGAACCTCCTCCACGCTTCACAGTTGGAATTACACACTGAGGATTCAAGCGTTCACTGGGTAACCGCGCACGAATTGGCTGAGTTTACTTCCAAGTATTCTCTTCAATTCATCAGTGAATAAGACTCTTTACCAATCCCCTGCAGTTCAGTGTTGGTGTGTGGCAGCCTACTGAAGTTTTTGGTAACAAGACGCAACAATCGTCTGCTTGCTGCTACATAACCCTGTCGGTTGTTTTCTGCCAGGCGCCGTCTCACTGTTGACTCACTCACTGGTGTATCCCTAGCAGTCAATATACGGACACTTATGAATCTGTTACTTTTCCTGATCAGTACCAAATACTTTATCCTGAATTGTGATATGTTCTTGGGCGCTTCTGATAGAGGACGATGATCATAGGAGCATGTATCTCGATGCTGCTGTGTGTTATTCACAAATCCAATGATGAAAATATCCAGTTTCTTTAACATTTGTCGGACACTATTGCCTTCTTTGGAGGTGTGTTCTACCTTCATACAAACGGAACTACAGCTGAACAGAACTGTAAACGACGTACACTATGTGATCAAAAGTATCCGGACACCCCCAAAAACATACGTTTTTCATGTTAGGTGCATTGTGCTGCCACTTACTGCCAGGTACTCCATATCAGCGACCTCAGTAGTCATTAGACATCGTGAGACAGTAGAATGGGGCGCTCCGCGGAACTCACGGACTTCGAATGTGGGTAGTATCACTTGTGTCATACGTCTGTACACAAGATTTCCACACTCCTAAACATCCCTAGGTCCACTGTTTCCGATGTGATAGTGAAGTGGAAACGCGAAGGGACAAGTACAGCACAAAAGCGTTCAGTCCGACCTCGTCTGTTGACTAAGACCGGCGGCAGTTGAAGAGGGTCGTAATGTGTAATAGGCAGACATGTATCCAGACCATCACACAGGAATTCCAAACTACATCAGGATGCACTGCAAGTACTGTGCCTCCCACTGCTGAAGAGCAACTCTGTGGTGGCGATTGCATCTTTCAACACGATCGAGCACCTGTTCATAATGCACTGCCTGTGGCGAAGTGGTTACACGACAATAACATCCCTGGAATGGACTGGCTTGCACAGAGTCCTCACCTGAATCCTTAGAACACCTTTGGGATGTTATGGAACGCAGACTTCGTGCCAGGCCTCACCGACCGACATCGATACCTCTCCTCAGTGCAGCACTCCCCAAAAAACCTTCCAGCACCTGACTGAACGTATGCCTGCGAGAATGGAAGCTGTCATCAAAGCTAATGGTGGGCCAACACCATATTGAATTCCAGCATTACCGATGGAGGGCGTCTCGAACTTGTAAATCATTTACAGCCAGGTGTCCGGATACTTTTGATCACATAGTGTAGCTCTACACAGTCGTACCGTCTACTGGCAAAATGAAAATCATAACATCATTAGCCATATTTTAGATTACATTGCAAGAACAGATACTGGATTCAGAAAAAAGTCCTTTATTAGTCAAGATCGCTGTTTATTTTTTTTATTGATTACTAGTTTCACTAAAGTTATGGTTCAAATGGCTCTGAGCACTATGGGACTTAACATCTGAGGCCATCAGTCCCCTAGGACTTAGAACTACTTAAACCTAACTAACCTAAGGACATAACACACATCCATACCCGAGGCAGGATTCGAACCTGTGACCGTAGCGGTCGCGCGGTTCCAGACTGAAGCGCCTAGAACCGCTCGACCACAGCGGCCGGCAACTAAAGTTATTTACCATCTTCATGTCACAGGATAAGATTATTTTTTTACGTGAACAATCTACACCATGTAGAATACAAGGTCATAAATTTTGTGTAGGCAGAATAAATTCAGTCTGATTGTAGAGCTCGATGAAATAATGTAAAATCATCATTATCTGAATCCAGCAACTATAAACAATTACACACTGCGTATGTCCGACCTCGCGATGTCAAGAAACAATATTATATAAGACTTAATATTTATTAAGCCCACTACGAGCGCTCAGAAGTGCTGAAAATCAGCAAAGTTGGAATACTGCGAAGGAAGGAACTGAAATATTTATGTTATTATGTGTTAAGAGAAACAAACGGCTTTCCTCATAGAGAAAATTCGTGTAATGAGGAAATAAACTGATTTTTTTACAATTGTCTTTAAAGCTGGATTTAACACTCCTTGCTGTATTTTCTTCCGTCGCGTAGCCGGAATTATAGCTGGCGTCCAATAAAGATTACCTTTTCGACATTCTCCTTTTTCATGGAGGTGGTAGATCTTTCTTTCCGTTCTTTTAATATGATTTTATGCCGTGTGCAATTCTGATGGCAGGCGATCGGACTTTTTAGCAGTGCTTTCTTCTCTCCCGTCGCTGATTAATATTTGTGTATTGGTTTTCAAATAACTCAAGGAGGCAAAATGGATTTTTCATTGCCTAAAATTGCAAGGCAGGGCTTTGGTTACTGGGTTTAAATTTCGCTCCCATTCCGCTCAAAGAACATTCAGGATCTGTCCATTGTTAACTATAGCTCCCGGAGGGCCGTTTGGGAAGTGATAGAAACGACGATCTTGGTGATGCGGTGCTTCAAGTCGTCCAAGTTGCCAGGTTTGCTGGCAGAGACACGCTCCTTGACCACGCCCCACAGCCAAAAATCGCGTGGCGTCAGGTCGGATGAACGTGCCGACCATGAGAGAGGACAGCCGCTACCTGTCCAACGCTTACCGAACGTGTCGTTCAGATAATCCCGAGCCATTGGATTGTAATGGGAAAAGGAACCGTTTCGCTGAAAGTACTCTCACTGAAGAAAAGTGCTGAGCATGGTAAGACAATTCTCTCCCCTGGCGGTTTGTTTTTAAGAAAAGAAGGGTCCAGTCACTCCAGATTTGCTCGCTGCGCACCAGACGTTATCCTTGGGGATTCCCGCATGTGCTCTCGAACTCCCAGGGGGTGCTCGGTCTCCTAGATCACACAGCTCTGCTTGTTCACACGCCCGTTCACGTGGGATGTTGCTTTGTCAGAAAACATGAACACAATGTCAGGCTCAACGTGCGCTGTTTCCAAGGTAATTTGTGCAGCACTCACACGTGCTTGCTTATACGCGGCTGTGAGCTGTTGCACAACCTGCAACTGGTATGGCTTTATTCCTAAATCATGGCGCAAAATTCTAACCAGAAATGTTAGTCTCTAGAGAAAGTCTCGCGAGGATGTGGTTTGGCCCGATACCATTGCTCCTTGGACGAGGCTGATATTCTCTTATATTCTCGTCAGTTCGCACAGATCTCTTTCTACCGCTGTTTCCCTTGTAATCGTCGTGAATGGACCCCCGTCCTTACAAAACTTCTTGTAGTTCGTACCAGTTGTCAGGAGCGAGGGTGCATCCCGCTGATTTGTTTTTTCTTGTACGGTGCCCAGGGGCTGAAAGACCTCCACCCAGGCGCTTATCTTCCTTCGTCCCTCAATGAAATATCGGGACGCAATGGTTCAATCTGCAAAAAGACTAAAAGAGAATGCCCATTTAATGTTAATATCTCTTTGCTTTACCCTGTATTGCAATGAAATGCACACATTTTGTCGCGAATTATTCAGACAGGCATTACTTAACGTACAGCTCATCCGAAAACGCAGAATAAATACATAAGATAAAAGAATATCGAAAATGTTCATTTTATTTAAGATTCTTTTGACTTCTTCAGTGATATTACACACTGATGAAAAAATAAATCGCAACACCGAGAAGGAGTTGTGCACATAACCTAAAGTCGGTAAGCGTGCTTTTAGATCTGGAAGATAACGTCTGTTCGAAGTCCGCGCCTGTCGCATAAGAGTGGCGCTAACAGCTCCACTACGAGGATGCAAATCAGTTTCGCTTTAAATGCACGCTGTAACGGTCGTGAGCGTTAGTTACCTCTGAGATTGGGCATGGTCAGTTGATATTAAGCAAGAAAGTCTTTAAAGCGGAAAAGACGCAATTATCAACACCTCACTGAGTTTGAACAAGGATGTGTAACAGAGCTACGAGGAGCTAGGTATTCCTTCTGCGATATTGCAGAAAAACTTGCAGGCATGCAGCCACTGTACATGACTGCTGGCAGCGGTGGTCACGAGAATGTAAGGCGTACTCTAGATTGCGGTTTATTGGTAGAATCCTGAAGCGATGCAGTCCTACAACATAGGAAATAGCTTACAATACGTTAGTTCGTCCAGTCTTAGAGTATTGTTTGTCTGTATGGGACCATTACCAGTTGGGTTGATTCAAGAGATTGAGAAGGTCCAAAGAAGAGCGGCAAGATTCGTGACTGGTACATTTAGTCACCGCGAGAGCGTTACAAATCTCATAGAAAGTTTGAAGTGGGACACACTTGCAGACAGACGACGCTCTAAACAGAAGGGGTTGCTCACTAAATTCTGAAATCCAATCTTCACCGAAGATGTAGAGCATATATTATTACCACCAACTTTCAAATCGCGTAATGATCATCATTCAAAGATAAAGGAAATAAGAGCTCGTACTGAGGCATTCAGACAGTCGTTTTTCCCTCGCGCGATCCGCGAGTGGAACAGAGGAGGGGGGGGGGGGGGAGGGGGGGAATATGACATTGGCGCGAATTGTACCCTCCGCCACACACCGCTTGGTGGCTTTCGGAGTATATATGTAGATGTGGATGTAGAATGTACGGTCGTAAGAAGACCTGGTTCCCGACTGTCAATGGGCACTACCAAGAGGGATGATCATCGTGTTCGGCGTATGGCTCTGTCGCATCGTACTGCATATGGAGCAGCAATTTAAGCAATAGCTGCCACCACAGTGACATAACGAACTCTTAAAATCGGCCACTTTATGGACACCTCTGACCCAGACGCTCTTCAGCGTACATGCCAATTACCCCAAACCTCCTCCGTTTGCGACTTCAGTTGTGTTAAGCGAGAGCTCATTGAAGGAAGGGTGGAGGTATGTTGTGTTTTCTGATGAAAGCTGGTTGTGCCTCGGTGCCGGTGACGTCAGTGTGTTGGTCAGAAGGAGAGCAGCTCAAGGATGGTTCAAATAGCTCTAAGCACTATGGGACTTAACATATGAGGTCATCATTCCCCTAGACTTAGAACTACTTAAAACTAACTTAACCTAAGGACATCAGACACATTCATGCCCGAGAATGGATTCGAACCTGCAGCGCTGTTCCGGACTGAAGCGCCTAGAACCGCTCGGCCACATCGACCGGTGAGACCAGTTGAAGACCTGCAACCAACTTGTCTGCGTGCTAGACAAAAAAAAAAAAAAAAAAAAGCAACGTTCAAATGGCTCTGAGTACTATGCAACTCAACTGCTGAGGTCATCAGTTCCCTAGAACTTAGAACTACTTAAACCTAACTAACCTAAGGAGGTCACACACATCCATGCCCGAGGCAGGATTCGAACCTGCGACCATAGCAGCAGCGCGGCGTGCTAGACACATTCGTTCTAAATCTGGAGTTTTGGTCTCGAGTGCGATTTCATATGACAGCAGGAACACTCTCGTGGCTACCCCACGCATCATGACTGCAAAACGGTTCGTCAGTCTGGTGATTCGACCTGTTGCGGTGCCATTTATGAACAGCATTTCACGCGGTGTTTTCCAACAGGATAGCGCTCGCCCACATACCGGTGTTGTAATCCAATACACTCTAAAGAGTGTCGTCATGTTGCCCTGTATAGACAAACAAATGCAACAGACATGGAACTCCACCACAAAGTCTGACATCCGGCACCTGTTCAATACAATGCGTGCACGTTTGCATGCTTGTATTCACAATTCTGGCGGTTATACCGGTTATTAATCTATCGGCATTTCACGTCTGCAATGACTTATCTCGTGTTTACATTAACCTGTGATCTTGCAATGTTAATCATTTAAATATGTTACCTAGACGAATGAATTTCCGAAACTTCAGTACTCTTAATTAATTATTTTTTGGGTTTGCAATTTTTCCGTCAGTGAATCTTACGCCTTTATACAACGTAATTACAGATTTCCATAACAATTTGTTTTCATCATCAGTCCTTGCACCATTTGTCATTAAAAATTACTGTCTCACTCTTCCCGTTCATACGCTACACCACAGGACGAAGTTGAAACTGAATCTCAGATAGAGGAATAGTGGGAAGGAAATAGTCTGTGTCCTTGTCAAAAGAAACGTCCCGACATTTTCCTGAAGCGGTTTAGAGAAACTACGGAAAACCTAATTCTCTACGGCCTACAGTGACTTGAACTCCGCTCCGCTCATAGGCAGATCCAGCGTGCTAACTGCGCAAGATAGGCAACATCAAGGATAGTGTGAGCTCAGGAGCGCCGTGGTCCACTGGTTAGAGAGAACAGCTGCGGAACGACAGGTCCTTTGTTCAAGTCTTCCCTGGAGTGAAAAGTTTATTTTCGCAAAGTTATGATCTTTCCGTTCGTTCATTGACGTCTCTGTTCACTGTAATAAGTTAGTGTCTGTGTTTTGCGACCGCACTGCAAAACCGTGCGATTAGTAGACGAAAGGAAATGCCTCTCCAATGGGAACCGAAAACATTTGATCGCAAGGTCATAGGTCAACCGATTCCTCCACAGGAAAATACGTCTGATATAAAAAAAAAAAATGGTTCAAATGGCTCTGAGCACTATGGGACTCAACTGCTGTGGTCATTAGTCCCCTAGAACTTAGAACTACTTAAACCTAACTGACGTTAGGACATCACACACATCCATGCCCGAGGCAGAATTCGAACCTGCGACCGTGGCAGTCGCACGGTTCCGAACTGCGCGCCTAGAACCGCGAGACCACCGCGGCCGGCCGTCTGATATATTCTATACGACACTGATGACGGCATCTGCGTCACATGACTGGAATATGTTGTCGACTCATCTAACTTGCACACTTGACGAATGGGTAACAAGATTCTTCTACCTTGCCCGATTTAGGTTTTCTTGTGGATGTGATAATCACTCCCAAAAAAGTGATGAAAACATAAGAGTTTGTCACATTAACTGCAACAATGAATGCAACAGTTTCACATTCGCACAGTTTTCCTTGTGCTCTGTCAAAACATATGTTTTTAACGTTTTCAAATTTTTCCGTGTTTAGACCGTCAAATCCTTCATATGTCCAAGAAAATCTGAACATGTCCTGGAATTTTGGAGAGCGGAGTTGATTATGTGTGACTGCCTGAACTTTGACAATTGTCTGAAAATAAAAAATTAAACTTTTCACACGATGAAACTTGAACCAAGGACCTCTTGCTTCGCAGCTGCTCACGCTAACCATGGGACCACGGCGCTCCTGAACTCAGAACGTCCTTGATGTTGCCTATCATCCGCATGGACTACTCAGTTTGTATATTTTGCTTATTTTTTCATAGTTCCTCACAACTTCTTCCTGTTTTCTCGATTGATCTGTGTTCAGTTTTTCAAGGCCTGTCCACTGTGCCAACTTATTACTAAATCTGAGGGGGGGGGGGGGGGGGTGCGATGGGGAGGATCCCTTGTCAGTATATTACCTTTGACAAACAAGAGCAGTTGCTAACGACCACAACGTCGACTGTAAACGCGCTTTGTTCCGCCGTGAGTAATGTGTCATGGGACCGCATGCAGGGACGACGCTGGCGGAGGTGAAGTCGGGCTACGGCCTGGAGGCGGCGGCCGAGCTGCGGCTGCTGCGGCTGCTGGAGCGCGCGCGACGCGACCTGCCGCTGGAGCTGAGCGTCACCTACTGCGGCGCGCACGCCGTGACCAGGTCAGCCACCGACATCCCTACACGTTGTGCAAATACAAATTAATTACAATAGTATCAAATTTGATTTTTATCAATTTTGAAGTTAATGGGTTGAATCGAATGGAATATCTTTCGGTCTTAATTGACAACTCTTGTACACAGTAAGCCAGTAGTAGTGTGAACTTACATCGATTTTTGCGTTATCTGCTCCGTGGAGATTTTCGTAAGTTATATATACCGGATGATCAAAAAGTCAGGATAAATTTGAAAACTTAATAAATCACGGAGTAATGTAGATAGAGAGGTACAAATTGACACATATGCTTGGAATTGCATGGGGTTTTATTAGAACCAAAAAAAAAATCCAAAATTTCAAAAAATGTCCGACAGATGGCGCTTCATCTGATCAGAATAGCAATAATTAGCATAACAAAGTGAGACAAAGCAAAGACGATGTTCATTACAGGAAATGCTCAATATGTCCACCATCATTCCTCAACAATAGCTGTAGTCGAGAAATAATGTTGTGAACAGCACTGTAAAGCATGTCCGGAGTTATGGTGAGGCATTGTCGTTGGATGTTGTCTTTCAGCAGCCCCAGAGTTGTCGGTCGATAACGATACACTTGCGACTTGAGCTAACCTCAAAGCCAGTAATCGCACGGATTGAGCTCTGGAGACCTGGGAGGCCAAGCATGATGAAAGTGGCGGCTGAGCACACGATCATCACCAAACGACGCGCGCAAGACATCTTTCACGCGTCTAGCATTTTTTTTTGTTCTAATAAAACCCCATGTCATTCCAAGCATGTGTGTTTATTTGTATCTCTCTATCTACATTATTCCGTGATTTATTCGGTTTTCAAATTTATACTGAATTTTTGATCATCCGGTATGTAGGGGAAGGCGGGGCAAGACGGGGAGGTGGGGTAAGACGGGGAAGGGCTATAAGATACAGTTAGAGTATTGCCATCTGTGGATAGCTACGTCAATATCACAGATCCCAGTGTGTTGACATTGCTAAACCTTAGTTTCACGGCGGTTTCTGTGAACTTTGCAAGGTACGTACAATTTTTATACTGATTTGCAATGCTTTACACCTTTCGAGGTCCTAAAACATGTGTTTCGTGAACATTTGCCCAGACTGTATATATAGCACTGAATAGTACGTCTTATTAACAGTAAACTGCTGTGTCAGTACTCAATGTTCACTACATAGTGTTCATGTAGGCGTAATATAACCTGACAGCATAGTAGGGGGCAAGATGGGGAGCTTCCCCGCCTTGCCTCTACTATTTGTCCAACCACTACGTTCTTATCGTCTCGCTGCGGGTTTTGAACACGTACATTATACGTTGAATACATTTGTAAATAGAATGGTATTCGTTATTCCAACGTTTCCTAACTAATTACAAGGTATGCCTTAGGCTATATGGTGAATAAAAATACACAAGCCGTGTAAAGTCAGTATTCTTGCTATGCTTTGACGACTGACTATTGTAAACATGGTATTTACTATATAATATAGATTACCAGGTGCAGAAAGATCGCGCGAGGCGCACATCGGCACGGCGCGTCACGGACGGTAGTTGCCGCAAATAGAGTCCCGTCCACCAGAGGGCACGCGAGAATTCGGCCGCGACCTCTGCCAGCGGAACAGCAACAACTCAGGCAGCACGGGCCGTGCCCAGTCAGTTAACATCGGGCATGCCTAGGACACAGTACCGGTCTACGCTAAGTGAAGTGCGACGTAAAACGTAAACAGTGTTCCTACACCAGGAATGTTTTATTTCAGATGGTTCGCAAGTGTCGGCGACTAAAGTCTAGGCAAGATTGGTCATTGGAGTCAATGGAAGGCGCTGTAAATGCTGTTATAGAAGGTCATATGGGTTCTTTCAGGGCTGCTCGACAGTTCAACGTGCCACAGAAATCTGTGTTTCGGCGTCGGGGTGCCCATGATACTTGTGCAGCGACGGAAAGTGATGACGACGAAGATGTCCACACTTGTGTACTACGTAAATGTAAGAGGCCTAAATATAACATGATACCTGATTCTACAATTCGCAGAACCATTCGAAACCTTATCGTCACATGATTTCGTAATTCCAGTTTTTCTTTAAGCTTTAGAGATGAATTCATGCTAGTTCCCCATCTTACCCCGCATATGGGGCAAAATGGGGAATTGGTAGCTTATGTTTCAAATCGAGATATTTCTAACTAAATGTAACAAGTTTGCCAGGTCTCTTTGCATGCTATTGTAATTCAATGGTTAAGTAAACAAATGATAATCAAACCTACTTGAATTTGTTTATTTTTGTCCCTTTTGTAAGGGTTTAAACTTAGCTTCCCCATCTTTCCCCGCCTTCCCCTATATATATATACGTGGAGATTTACGTAAATTAGTATATATAATTGTTGTTGTTGTTGTGGTCTTCAGTCCTGAGACTGGTTTGATGCAGCTCTCCATGCTACTCTATCCTGTGCAAGCTTCTTCATCTCCCAGTACTTACTCCAACCTACATCCTTCTGAATCTGCTTAGTGTATTCATCTCTTGGTCTCCCTCTACGATTTTTACCCTCCACGCTGGGATCCAATGCTAAATTTGTGATCCCTTGATGCCTAAAAACATGTCCTACCAACCGGACCCTTCTTTTTGTCAAGTTGTGCCACAAACTCCTCTTCTCCCCAATTCTATTCAATACCTCCTCATTAGTTATGTGATCTACTCATCTAATCTTCAGCATTCTTCTGTAGTACCACATTTCGAAAGCTTCTATTCTTTTCTTGTCCAAACTATAGTTTGGACATACTTTCATAACCATTATTATTCAGCTAACACAATGTCTACTACACACTTCTCACAAGAATACCTCTTCTCCCTACGAGAACTAAAGACAGCGTCTTCTAAAAAATTGAACAAAATTTCCATCATTTGTCATTCGCCTTTCGGCGTAGCAAAATACATCTTTGCCGACGCTTACAGTGGCCGCGCTAGTGTTTATTGTGATTGATTTTTGTATTTTACCGTAGCGTGTCGGGGCTTTTCCTCGTGTACCTATACAACGTCCTGGACGTCGCCGTGCCACCACGCTGTGGCCACAGTCCGCTGCAGTGTGCAGCACAGTGTCGACTTCGAGTGTCTGTAGGAAGATAATTAAAAACAATGGCGACCGCATTAACAGTGCAATGGGAATTCCACTGGCATAGGGGGACGTTCACGGGATTGCCGGAAAATGTCAGATTTCAAGTTACTTGTTATTTATTAGTAGAACTCATGGACAACAAGTTTCCGAAGTTTCAGTGGTGAAATCGCATCCGAAATGTCCTAAAAATAATTAATTGTGTGAAGCGACCTTCTTACACTCCTACATTTGAAGCAACGCATCAACAGTAGCTCGGTGAACAACGATTCCGTAAATCACTTTCAAGCAAATTCTCATGGGCTTCGTCTAGAAGACTGTTTTATACAGAGTGTTTCACAATTCATGACACATTCTAGAGGTTGTACAGGGGACTTCGTAGATCACGTTTCACACAGGAGTCCATGTTCGGAAACGTCATGCAACGTTGCTACAGAGTATCAAAGTTAAAGGCGCCCGCATCTGCAAGAGTATGTACCCAGGGCGGTCCATTGATCGTGACCGGGTCAAATATCTCACGAAATAAGCGTCAAGCGAAAAAACTACAAAGAACGAAACTTGTATAGCTTTTAGGGGGAAATCAGATGGCGCTATGGTTGGCCCGCTAAATGGCGCTGCCATAGGCCAGACGGAAATGAACTGCGTTGTTTAAAATAGGAACCCCCATTTTTATTACATATTCGTGTAGTACATAAAGAAATATGAATGTTTTAGTTGGACCACTTTTTTCGCTTTGTGATAGATGGCGCTGTAATAGTCACAAACACATGCCTCACAATTTTAGACGAACAGTTGGTAACAGGTAGGTTTTTTACATCAAAATACAGAACGTAGGTACTTTTGAACGTTTCATTTCGGTTGTTCCAGTGTGATACGTGTCCCTTTGTGAACTTATCATTTCTGAGAACGCATGCTGTTACAGTGATTACTTGTAAAAACCACATTAATGCAAGAAATGTTGAAAATGATGTCCGTCAACCTCATTGCGTTTGAAAATACGTGTAACGACATTCCTCTCAACAGCGAGTAGTTCGCCTTCCGTAATGTTCGCACATGCATTGAAAATGCGCTGACGCACGTTGTCGGTGGATCACGATGGCAAATATCCTTCAACTTTCCCCACAGAAAGAAATCTGTGTACGTCAGATACCGTGAACGTGCGGGCCATGGTATGGTGCTTCGACGACCAATCCACCTGTCATGAAATATGCTATACAATACCGCTTCAACCGCACGCGAGCTATGTGCCGGACATCCATCATGTTGAAAGTACATCGTCATTCTGTCATGCAGTGAAACATCTTGTAGTAACATCGATAGGACATTACGTAGGAAATCAGCATACATTGCACCATTTAGATTGCCATCGATAAAATGGGGGAAAATTATCCTTCCTCCCATAATGCCCCATCTGACATTAACCCGTCAAGGTCGCTGATGTTCCACTTGTCGCAGCCATCGTGGGTTTTCCGTTGCCCAATAGTGCATATTGTGCCGGTTTACGTTACCGTTGTTGGTGAATGACGCTTCGTCGCTAAATAGAACGCGTGTAAAAAAATCTGCCATCGCCCCGTAATTTCTCTTGTGCCCAGTGGTAGAACTGTACACGACGTTCAAAGTTTTCGCCATGCAATTCCTGGTGCATAGAAATATGGTACGGGTGCATTCGATGTTGATGTAGCATTCTCAACACCGACGTTTTTGAGATTCCCGATTCTCGGGCAATTTGTCTGCTACTGATGTGAGGATTAGCCGCGACAGCAGCTAAAACACCTACCTGGGCATCATCATTTGTTGCAAGTCGTGATTGACTTTTCAAATGTGGCTGAACACTTCCTGTTTCCTTAAATAACGTAACTATCCGGTGAACGGTCCGGACACTTGGATGATGTCGTCCAGGATACCGAGCAGCATACATGGCACACACCCGTTGGGCATTTTGATCACAATAGCCATACATCAACACGAAATCGACCTTTTCCGCAATTGGTTAACGTCCATCTTAACACGGGTAATGTATCACGAAGCAAATACGTCCGCACTGGCGGAATGTTACGTGATACCATATACTTATACGTTTGTGACTATAACAGCGCCATCTATCACAAACCGAAAAAAAGTGGTCCAACTAAAACATTCATATTTCTTTGCGTACTACACGAACATGTAATAAAAATGGGGCTCCTATTTTAAAAAACGCAGTTGATATCCATTTGACCTATGGCAGCGCCATCTAGCGGGCCAACCATAGCGCCATCTGGTTTCCCCCTTCAAGCTAGACAAGTTTCGTTCTTTGTAGTTTTTTCATTTGATGCTTATTTCGTGTGATATTTTTGCCCGGTCACTATCAATGGACCACCCTATATATGGGGTGATTCCGTGATGATGTTACAAACTTTCAAGGATGACGGAGAAGGATAAATGTATGACTATGAGGTAAGGGGCCTCGGTTCAGAAACTAACGAGTCGAAAGTAACAAGTGAAACTCATTCTGATATCTCTGACAGTGGAATACATGTACCGGTACTGTTGTTTCTAAGAATGTAGGGTATGCAGCACTTAGAGGTGGTAGTATGGCCCAAGACAAGAAATAATGAGCTCTAAAATTCGTACCTGAGTAGCTATGAGCACTTGTTCATCTTCGCTAGTGTGAAACAAATCTCCTCTATTAAACAAATGTTCATAATTCTCAAGGCATGCACTTTAAAGTTTCCTAGACATTTTTATTTGTTTTTGTCCATACTACCACCTCTGAAAGTTACCTACGCTACAATCTTAGCAACAGCATATCGGTACATGTACTGTCAGAGATCAGAATGATTTCGCTTATAACTTTACCCTCGTCGGTTTCAGTTACAGGGACCCTTACCTCAAACTGATACATTTATCGTTCTACGTCATCCTTGAAAGTTTGTTACATCACCACCGAATCGCCCTGTATGTACATACATCTGCAGGTGCCGGCGCCCGTGAATTTGACGCTCTGCAGCGTCGTTGGATGACGTTTTCGGACATGGGTTCCTACGTAAAACTTGATCTACTAACTCCTCTCAACAACCTCTAAAAGTGTGTAACATGAATTATGAAACATACTGTACACTCTTTTGTTTTATAGATCCTGTATGATCTCTTCCATATCTTAGAAACAAAAACAACCAGGTTCTTTGTTTATGAAGAAGCTTTTCAAGTTTTGCCTTTTCCTATTGACGAATTTTACCCAGAATTGCAACTTATTATGCCGTTCTTGTATTTAATGATGGGATCGGGGGAAGAATGGTGGTATTAGAGAGAATGGGCTTTAAGATAGGAAATCTGACTCAAGACATCTTGAAAAAAAAAAAAATATTGCAGCGCCTCCCTGCATCTGAAAAGTCAGTTGAAGACATGGTAAAGGAAGGCAGATAGAAAACAAGAAACTAAAACGGAAGCCTCGAAGGGAAAGAGGACCCTGAGTAGAAATCTGGGGACTTTGAAATGGTGACATTAGAAAAAACGTTAGGTTGAACTTTAAATTGCATTTCCTGAAAATTATGGTTTTTTTAAGGTTTATATGCCTTCTTCTCAGAATCTATGAAGGCTATGATTATGAGAAGTTGTGCACTTATTTCTATAAACCCAATAAATGTTGTGTCAAAAGCAAATTTTGAAATTCTGAGTGTAAGCTGAGATATGGTGCAAAGTGCATGAAATTTTGCATAAATTTTATATTATACTTACATAATTATAATTACAAAGTTATTAGAATTCTGTTATTTGATATATTCAAAAACCTTCATCAAGAGAAGCTCACTGTAGCCTGCCGGAGTGGCCGCGCGGTTCTAGACGCTACAGTCTGGAGCCGAGCGACGGCTACGGTCGCAGGTTCGAATCCTGCCTCGGGCATGGTTGTGTGTGATGTCCTTAGGTTAGTTAGGTTTAATTAGTTCTAAGTTCTAGGCGACTGATGACCTCAGAAGTTAAGTCTCATAGTGCTCAGAGCCATTTGAACCAAGCTTACTGTATGCAAATAGATCTAATAGGGACGTTTTATAGAAATCTCTTCAATAGTTTCTGAGATAAAGGTACACAGAGAAACATGAGCATAATTGGCTGTCCTCAGAGCTATCCCTAACCCCACATTGATTCGCCTCACAGCTCCATCAAAGTGTGGTCGATCATAACGCCAGAACAGCTCAACAAAGTGTACGTTGATGCCATGAGTCAGGGAAGCTATCTTGTCCAGGTCAGCACCTATGTCATATGCTCCATTCATGTGCAAACCGTTTCGCCACCCACTATCACTACATGGTCCTCTTTTGTAAAGTCCTTACACAAAGACCCTAGGTACTCTATCACATGACTTAGCCCTGCATTTGGCTTGAAGATACTGGTGGCTTCGTACGCTGCTCTTAAACTTCTTTGTAACTGAAGGCATACACCTTGCCCATGGCTACTACCTAGCAGCAGCACTTTCTTCTTCCTAACACTTTCTACATTCCTAGGCTTATTGGCCTCGGTTGAAGTGTGCTATCATTTCCTGCTTCTCGTTTTACCTGAGGCTCTTCTCCACTTAACTCTGGCAGTGGTAGATACCTGTTTGTTGTGTTGATGATAAAACTGTCAGATCGCGTTCTCTTTCTTCCTATCCTCCTACCAGCTGCCAGTCCCCTACTACCCTCCTACCCCCTATTTCCCTTGATCCTTATCAGTTTCTTCCTTACTTCCTCCAACTGTGCCTGAATGGCACAGATTTTCCTTTCCTGTTCCCCAATCAAAATGTTCCTACTGTATACTCTGTAGTTCCAGGAGAGAGCCTCTTCTGTTTTCCCAACAATCTGCCCACTGCATTCCCTCGCAGTGAAAATACTTCCTACAAGATTGGCACCAAATCCCTCTACTCACTACCCTGTAACAGCTCCCACATTTCTCAGTCATGGTCAGTTCCGAAAGAATAAATTCAGTTTAAAGAATGTTTTAAATTTTTCAAAGACGCGAAATTGGCTGTATGTAAACCAAAAAAGGACACAAAGGTCTTACATGCGGTGGTTATTTTTTGTATTGATTTAGAGGTAAAATGACAGAAGAATGAATTTGTGATTAATTTGCTTTTAGAGAATTTACATAATCAGGCTTATTTGGTCACGTTTTTAAACGATCATATCCAGGAAAATTTAGGCCTAGATCGCGTCTGTGTAACTAGTGATCAATACGAAATGTGTTAGTTAAATACGATTTAGAAACGGTTAATTACACTTTTATTGCGACAGTAGTAGTCTTTTTTAAACGAATTTTCATGCAAAATTTCGGGTTATGTCGCGATTATCGGGACTTCAGCTAATGAACAAGTTTTTTCAAGAAAAAGCGCCGCTCGGACGCTAATAACCTGTTGTGTGACAAGAACGGACACTACAGCAAATATAAAAAACAAAGAAAATTTAAACTCGACACTATTTCCTCTTAAATAAGCTATTTTAGCGGACGAAGAAAATACCTGTGATCTCACTCGGCGGCCATCTTGGATATTTAGATCAATTTAAAATAAGCTAATTCGTATACACGTGCATTTGCAGACTTCTAGTTAGAGGCAATCATTAGATTTACTCCTGGTATACAATACTTTTTTTTTTACAAATAACTTATTAAATAATGTAAATCCACATTGTTCACTCGTATCTCACTATCAGTCATTGCACACACTATACACACATTGTTTCATAACACTTTACTCACTACACACACACACACACACACACACACAAGCGCGCGCGCGCGCGCACACACACACAC
This sequence comes from Schistocerca gregaria, assembly GCF_023897955.1. Lineage (NCBI taxonomy): Eukaryota > Metazoa > Arthropoda > Insecta > Orthoptera > Acrididae > Schistocerca > Schistocerca gregaria. The sequence goes on from NC_064921.1 coordinate 740,086,712, forward strand.
ACTGGTGATCTCTGCGCCATTTTCTGTGCCGCAACTTCTCATTTGCTATCCTGAAAAACTGAGTCAGCATCCCTCCATAATGAGTGAGATGTTGAGCTGAGAAAGAGGAAGAGATGTTGGTACTGTGCTATGCATAGCTTGGGGGTAAGTCTTTCTAGAAAGGAAAAAAAAGAAGGAAAAATTCATAAATTCAAGGTGTTATGTGTAATGTTGGATATATTATAATCGTCATTATTATTACTTATTTGTATAACATTTTTTATCAAACCCCTACTCTATTTTAGCTGAGTAATTCTTCAATGTATAAAATGTATAGTATAACAGGTACTATCTTGCCACGTTTCAACTCATGTTGATATATCTGAAGTACCATAACATCTAGGAGACTGAGTTCTGCTGCAGAGGCAGACAATTTAAACCTCTGGAGCCCCTTCAGATGTTGAGAGAGTTGAATGTGATGCACTTGATAGTTCTCATGCTGTAAAAGATATTTCAGTCATTTATCCATTGATAGTGAAGACAATGAAATCCATATTGTCGAATACATACTGACAACATGTCACTCTTGGGATTGACTCTTCAGTGTGGCAGACAGTTGACAGCTCCAGCTGTTGAGCATTTTTACATAATGGCTCACTTAATTACTGCAAGGAATTACCCACGTAATAAACTGAAAAAGAGTCCACCTTATAAACATAAGTTCCGTGAAGTCTTTTCGTCTACTCACGTAAGAGAATAGGACAGGAAAGTCAGGGGATGTAGACTCTGTAACCTGAAATGTGAGCAGTAGTTGTCGGTGGGGGAAGTTGCCATTTCCAGAAGAACGCTACAGATGCCATTCAGGATGACTGAAGAATCAATTTCCCCTCTACATATTTCTTGATAAATTTATATCCCTTTTTGAACATTGTTTCCCAAAGAAAATTACTAAATGTAACGCCACACACTTTTCAAAGAAACCTTGGATTACTATAGCTATTAAAGTGTCTTTAGAAAGAAAAAGAAAACCGTATGAGACTGCAAGAACTAGTAAAGATCCAGAAGTAGTTCTACACTAAAGAAATTATTGTAACATACTGAGAAAAGTTGTAATTAAATCAAGAAATATGTATGTTAGAGAAAAAATTAACACCTACGGCAATAAAATAACATCAATATGGAATGTTGTTAGAAGGGAGACAGGAAAAGTAACCACTGGAGTGGGTAGTATTACTATAAAGAGAACGAGGCCATCCTAGCCAACAGTACATAAGTAGCTAATGTATTTAACAACCATTTCTTAAGTGTATGAGAAAAGATTGGTGAGAGCTAAAAAATGGTTCAAATGGCTCTGAGCAGTGTGGGACTTAACATCTGTGGTCATCAGTCCCCTAGAACTTAGAACTACTAAAACCTAACTAACCTAAGAACATCACACACATCCATGCCCGAGGCAGGATTCGAACATGCGACCATAGCGGTCACGCGGTTCCAGACTGAAACGCCTTGAACCGCACGGCCACACCGGCCGGCTGGTGAGAGCACTTTAAAAGAAAAAGCCAGGCAGTACATGGAGGAGTCAGTTTTGAAAAAAATTTGTCAGATTAAGTTTCATCTAACAACCTCTTGTGAAATAAGTAAAATTATTAAATATTTAACAAACAAATGTTCTGATGTAGTAGATGACATCTCTAATAAGCAATGTGGGGCAATTACAGCTGATGTTCTGAGTCACATATGTAATGCATCACAAACTCAAGGTATTTTCCCAGACAGGTTAAAATATGTCATTGTCAGGCCTCTCTACAAAATGGGGACACCACAGATGCCAATAATTATCAGCCAGTATCCTTGCTTACAGCATTTTCAAAAATCTTCGAGAAAGTAATGTACTCAGGAGTGGTTATCCATCTCAACCGTAATGAGACACTTAGTAAATCACAGTTCAGATTTCAAAAATGCTGTTCCACTGAGACAGCAAGATACAATTTCACTATCCACGCAATAGAGTCTTTAAATAGTAAAATGCCACCTATAGGAATTTTCTGTGACTTGTCCAAAGCATTTTATTGTGTGAACCACAACATTATGTTACAGAAATTACAATTCTATGGTATAAATGGAATAGCATATGAGTGGTTTAAGTCATACCTACAGAACAGGAAGCAAAACGTTTACTCATTTGTGTCAAGTGATTTAAATAAGCTTGCCACTTCATCCAACTGGGGTGAAATTACATTAGGTGATCCACAAAGTTTAATGATGGGTCCCATTCTGTTCTTCATACATGTGCGACTTCCCTTCCTATCTGAAACAGGAAGCTGAACTGATACTGTTTGCTGATGATACAAGCATCATTATTAATCCAGTGAAAGAAACTTCAATTGAAAATGATACAAATAAGGTCTTTCGAAAAGTCATTAATTGGTTTTCTACAAATTCGTTTGCTCAAACTTTGAAAAAAACACAGTACATCCAATTTTCTGTTGCAAAAAATACAATTCCTTCAATAAATATAACACATCAACAGAAGTCAGTAGACAGGGTAGAGCCTAGTAACTTTTTGGGTGTACATATAGATGAGAATCTTAATTGCAAAATTCATATTTTGGATCTTCTGAAGCGACTAGGTTCAGCAACTTTTGCAATCAGAATGATTGCCAATTTTGAGGATACAGAAATTAGTAAGCTAACATACTTTGCATACTTTCACTCTCTGATGTCATACAGGTTAATATTTTGGGGCAACTCAATATTTATACAAAAAGTATTCACTGCTCAAAAGAAAGTAGTCAGAATAATGTGTGGGGTTCATAGTCGCTCATCCTGTAGATTGAGAATTCTTACAACAGTCTCACGGCATATTTACTCACTAATGAAATTTTTTCTCAACAACATGGACCAGTTTAAAAACAACAGTGACATTCATGATTATAATACCAGAAAAAAGAAAGACTTACACTATCCTTTACTCAAACTATCTTTGGCACAGAAAGGGGTAAAATATGCTGCTATAAAAGTTTTTGACGAATTGATAGATGAAATAAAATGTCTGACAGACAGCAGTAATAGCTACAAAAATAAATTGAAATCATATCTCCTTGACAACTTCTTCTATACCATAGATGAATTCTTGAATAGGAATAAATAAATCTATAAATATAGTATATGCATTTTGTGTCATTTAAGGGAATGGGGTTACTAATAGAAATATTAATCTTTAACTCTGTGTTGTTATATATATATATTAAACATTTTGTTTCATAGGTGCATTTCTTGTTCACTTGACACGTTCCACATCATAAGGGCTACCGAAGCGTGTGATTGATCAATGGAACACGCAACCAACTAAATAACTAACAAGCAATGTAAGGACAGTGCAGAGACTTACCAAGATTTTGTCCATATACCTTTCTTATCTTAATATTATCAGTAACTCATATCTCTAATCCATGTAGTGTGAACGCACTTTTTGAAAAATAAACACCCCCAGTCTTGTCTGCACACTGCATCTCCAGTGATTCATAAGGCACACTGCAGAGGGCTGTTTTAACTTTGTGAAACACCCTGCTTCTTGTGACACAGTTGCATCTTGTGTGGTAAGTAGAGCGGGGGAAAGTGGGGAATCACCTGCTTGTTCTTCAGTTAGCAAACATGTGAAGAAAGTGCTTGGCTACAACTCGGCGACCTATGTTCCATCATTCGTGCCTGTACCTTCTCCCCCCCCCCCCCCCCCCCCTCCTCTCCCCTCCACCTGTTCACCCTCTTACACACCCAGAACACAGTTTATCCCTTAATAAGGCTCTAAAGCACGTAGACATGGTACACGCATTTTCTTCTTAACCCCTTCATTTAACAAGAAACATTAATTTATGCTATTAAAACACGTTTTTAATAATTTGCGATTTTTCCATCCCCTATAACACTGAAAGTAAAACAGTCTTAGAGAAAAAATGAGTAGGGTCCTTTTACAGGAAATTTAATGTAATTTAATTTTGTACTTGGAAATATTTTCGCTAGAACATGTGTTTTTCGAGTTATTCAGGGAAAACATCCGCACTCTCATACCCAGAGATTGGGATTTTAAATATGTTGTTCATGGCATTCCCTCCTGCTGCAGTTCAAAAATTTGCGGCTACAGCAATTTCTCCCCTATTCTACCCTTTTTGGTCTTCTTTGACTGGGCTACTATGTGAAAATAAACCCGTGAAGATACTATTGCATTATATGGAACGTTGGTTAACACATTCCAGCTAGAGGCCTGTAAGAAATTTCGAAACTTTGTGAGAATGGTTAAGTGATCACAGTTTTGAGCTTTAAATTGCATTTTTCTTAATATTACTAAGTGGTCACTTCCGACCACTCGTCTCCAACCATCCTCGTCATTTTCCTCTACCTTGCTCTGCTTGTGTGATAGAAAGAGCAGATTGTTTCAGTGAATTTCTTTACATATAGATGTATCTGTTTGCATCCACTGATTGCTTAAAGACCGCGTGGAATATAAAATAGTTCCAAAATTACCTTATTGTGATACACTATGTTTTCTGCGTCTACTAGCATATTCTCCTCTTGATATGCACGCATCTGCAGTACTATGCCGTTTCAGTTGTCCGTAATAAATTGATTATTAACGTAACTGACACACTCGTGACTTGGTTTTCAGGTGATTTACACACTGGCATGTCAGATACACCTACCATGAGTAGTAAATTCAGACAAGAAAGTAGTTCATATGAAAGAAGCCTTTATAGCCTATACAGTGTGAAACATAGTTCCACAGGCAGCGTAGGAGTTCTGTTCGGCCACGGTGACAATTGTGACTGATAACCATGTCATGCTGCTCATTTATGGAATTAGATGCTAGTGATGCTCGGTTCGTGATACACTCTCCCCTGAAGAAACACTAGGGTAGAGTCTATTTCTCCTCAACTCAAAGTGGAGTGACTACAAATGATAGTTTAAATGTGTACTTATATAAACAACGAAATATGTTGCCAATGTGTATGAAACTGTAATATGATGAAAGAGGCGAATGTTTTCAGTTCTAGCACAGTGTTGCATTACGTCGCAGTTGTGCCGATTTGTTGGAAGCTATAAATGCACAAGCTTCCGTTCCACATCTTGTGGATCGGTATTTCGACGTAGTTGAAAAACATAGAGGCAAGTAGAAGTCCTCGTGCTCATGGCAACATATTTTTCTGCCTAGCTGAGGAGCTCGTAAGAAGTTACACTCAGAATATCCATCGTTTGCTGATTATTAATTGGGGTATTTTCCCAAAGAACAGGAAGAAAATGTTCGCAAATTCTTGACTGATTAACTCCTGATGAGATATTAAAATTACGTGGTACTTCTTCACGTTTAGGCTCACCTTTTTTGCTCATCTGATCGCTGAAAACTGGCCTTCATTGTGGTGGACCATGGTAGTATTAATATCTTCAGGAAAGCTTCAGATCATCGTTGTAGGCACGGTATTTTTAGGAGGAGTTGTCAACATACAGTCACGACAATACACAAAGGAATGACGCCTGTCCTGGGAGAACACGCTTCCAATTAGATTTTTCTTTCTCACACACAACACATTGCTTTCATTTTCAAAAGTAGCACTCAGATAACTTCTGCACACAACCAGAAAATTTTAGCTGTCTCATTTCTGTATCTCAGAACTGACAATGTAAAATGCTTTGGTAAAATCTCGTAGGCTTAATATGCTGACATCAACGTCGTCTATGGAATATTTTCGTAGCTTTGTGTTAGTTGTATTGTATCGATATTGGATGCCTCACGAAATTAGCGGTATACAACGGCCGATAGGCCACGAAATGGAAACGACAGTGAAAATGCGATGAAGCTCTGTATACATGTGATGGGCAGTGTCTCCAGTAAGCCTGTCGATCGCGACACGTCGCTCTTCTCAGATCTGAGCCCACAGTGAATATATATAAAGATGCCTAAAAAATAGCGTCTTCCGCCAAGTATGGGTGCTCACTGCGAGATTGCGCCTGATTTCATGCAAGCCCGTATAACGTACCTATCACGCATTTCCTTCCTCATAACAATTCTCAGCAGCACACTGCAGGTTCAACGAGGACGCAACTGCAGCGTTTACGATGGGGAGTGTTTGATCATCCACCTTCCGGCCCGGAGATGGCTCCCTCTGATGCCCAGCTCCGCTCACATTAACCGCTGGCTGTGAAAACAACATTCTGGCACAGGCAACGAGCTGCAGACCAGAGTAGTGAACTGGTAGAAAGACAGCTGCCTTCTATGACGAGGATATTAGAACGTTAATACAACGCTACGATACATGTCTTAAGTCGGATTCGGGAGGACGACGGTTCAATCCCGTCTCCGGCCATCCTGACTTAGGTTTTCCGTGACTTCCCTAAATCGCTTCAGGCAAATGCCGGGATGTTTCCTTTGAAAGGGCACGACCGATTTCCTTCCCCATCCTTCCCTCACCCGAGCTTACGCTCCGCCTCTAATGACCTCGTTGTCGACGGGATGTTAAACACTAATCTCCTCCTCCTCCTTCTCTTAAGTCGGAGCGGCGACTATGTAGAGAAGCAGGTGATAGGTGGAGGAAACTGCTGCAAATAAAACACTTTTGATTTCCACTGTGGTTTCCATTGCGACCGATCGGACCTTACTTTCCGAATAGTAAAGGTTTTAAGTTTTCGCAGATGTAGCGAGACTTTGAATTTCGCCGCGCTACACTCGTTCCCTCAGACATAAATTATACTGTGGCAGCGGTATGAGCGCTCGACGGCAGAGAAAATACTGAAATTGTAACTCTTTTTTTTTCTATCCGTCTATTGTCTCTCGAGAGCGGAAGCTTAATGCAGACGTGATCTGATGAAGACGAAAAAAAACTTATTAATGTGTAGGCGTATTGTGGAAGTTGTTATGACATTTGGAGGAGGGAAGCAACGTAAAATAAATTGTATTTAATATGAAGACGGTTTAATGTAGATTAGAAATTCCTTGACAATGAAACTTATTGCAAGATTTCGGAGCAGACTTTTCACGCAGAAGTGAAGTAGGAGATTTTTTTTGAAGACCTGGATGCTGCACGAAAGAAGACATGTTAACATGGTAAAGAATGAACTCTTATCTACGCCATTTCCCGCTGTTATTTACATTTGTTATTCTCTGTTCTTTTTCAATAATTTTTGTAGTGGAAATTGGTTTAACTTTTGCTCAAAAACGCCACAAGGACCACCCCAACAATAGCTTTTCCGAATCACGAAGTCCGATAGCTTTTCTGTAATACGAAGTCTGATTTGCATTTCATTCTTTCCCTTTTTCACGGTCATTTACTATTTTAAAACCCCCTTTTTATTCACAATTTCTTCCCACCTTTTCAACCTTTTCTTCTCTTTTTCTTTTTTATTATCCACTACGCAGAGGGAAGACTGCGGAAGAGGCAGTGCGTGACATCGTGGAGCAGCAAATACCGTCGATCAAGAAACTGGTGGACGCAGGGGAGCTGGCTGTTGAAAACATCGATGTCTTCTGCGAGAAAGGCGTCTTCAGTACCGACCAGGCGAGGACCATCCTAGAGAAGGGCAAAGAGGCCGGCATGCGTCCCAACTTCCACGGCGATGAGCTCAACCCGATGGGCTGTGCACAGGTGTGGTCACCGACGCAGTTCATTAATGTGCTCTGTCTAATGTCATAATAACCACTAGCGCTACACTGGTTCAGTATACAGGGTGGTCCATAAGTTCTACCAGATTGAGAGAATAACTGAATCAAAACTATTAAAGCATATAAGAATGAATCTGTTGGGCCCAGTGGTCTGATGATAAAGCGCCTGTTTGGAAAATGAAATTTCGCAGGATTGCATCCTGGGCCTTCAGTTCTCAGTGATGTGAAGTTTGCAATGAACGACATGTGACTTAAACTTGAGGTCCCTTTCGTTGGTAAGGTTTCTGGGGACACACAAGTCCCCGAAATAGCGTCCCACTGAAAGACACACCAGGCCGTTCAGCAAACGGAATAATTACACTGAAGTGAAAAAGTCATGGAATAGCGATACACACATACACTCCTGGAAATGGAAAAAACAACACATTGACACCGGTGTGTCAGACCCACCATACTTGCTCCGGACACTGCGAGAGGGCTGTACAAGCAATGATCACACGCACGGCACAGCGGACACACCAGGTACCGCGGTGTTGGCTGTCGAATGGCGCTAGCTGCGCAGCATTTGTGCACCGCCGCCGTCAGTGTCAGCCAGTTTGCCGTAGCATACGGAGCTCCATCGCAGTCTTTAACACTGGTAGCATGCCGCGACAGCGTGGACGTGAACCGTATGTGCAGTTGACGGACTTTGAGTTAGGGCGTATAGTGGGCATGCGGGAGGCCGGGTGGACGTACCGCCGAATTGCTCAACACGTGGAGCGTGAGGTCTCCACAGTACATCGATGTTGTCGCCAGTGATCGGCGGAAGGTGCACGTGCCCGTCGACCTGGGACCGGACCGCAGCGACGCACGGATGCACGCCAAGACCGTAGGATCCTACGCAGTGCCGTAGGAGACCGCACCGCCACTTGCCAGCAAATTAGAGACACTGTTGCTCCTGGGGTATCAGCGAGGACCATTCGCAACCGTCTCCATGAAGCTGGGCTACGGTCCCGCACACCGTTAGGCCGTCTTCCGCTCACGCCCCAACATCGTGCAGCCCGCCTCCGGTGGTGTCGCGACAGGCGTGAATGGAGGGACGAATGGAGACGTGTCGTCTTCAGCGATGAGAGTCGCTTCTGCCTTGGTTCAAAATGGCTCTGAGCACTATGGGACTCAACTGCTGTGGTCATTAGTCCCCTAGAACTTAGAACTACTTAAACCTAACTAACCTAAGGACATCACACACATCCATGCCCGAGGCAGGATTCGAACCTGCGACCGTAGCAGTCGCACGGTTCCGGACTGCGCGCCTAGAACCGCGAGACCACCGCGGCCGGCTCTGCCTTGGTGCCAATGATGGTCGTATGCGTGTTTGGCGCCGTGCAGGTGAGCGCCACAATCAGGACTGCATACGACCGAGGCACACAGGGCCAACACCCGGCATCATGGTGTGGGGAGCGATCTCCTACACTGGCCGTACACCTCTGGTGATCGTCAAGGGGACACTGAATAGTGCACGGTACATCCAAACCGTCATCGAACCAATCGTTCTACCATTCCTAGACCGGCAAGGGAACTTGCTGTCCCAACAGGACAATGCACGTCCGCATGTATCCCGTGCCACTCAACGTGCTCTAGAAGGTGTAAGTCAACTACCCTGGCCAGCAAGATCTCCGGATCTGTCCCCCATTGAGCATGTTTGGGACTGGATGAAGCGTCGTCTCACGCGGTCTGCACGTCCAGCACGAACGCTGGTCCAACTGAGGCGCCAGGTGGAAATGGCATGGCAAGCCGTTCCACAGGACTACATCCAGCATCTCTACGATCGTCTCCATGGGAGAATAGCAGCCTGCATTGCTGCGAAAGGTGGATATACACTGTACTAGTGCCGACATTGTGCATGTTCTGTTGCCTGTGTCTATGTGCCTGTGGTTCTGTCAGTGTGATCATGTGATGTATCTGACCCCAGGAATGTGTCAATAAAGTTTCCCCTTCCTGGGACAATGAATTCATGGTGTTCTTATTTCAATTTCCAGGAGTGTATATAGATGGTGGTAGTATCGTGTACACAAGGTATAAAAGGGCATTGCATTGGCGGAGCTTTCGTTTATACTCAGGTCATTCATGTGAAAAGCTTTGTGGTGTGATTATGGCCGCACGACGGGAATTAACAGACGTTGAACGCGGAATGGAAGTTGGAGCCAGACACATGGGACACCCCGTTTCGGAAATCGTTTGGAAATCCAATATTCCACGATCCACAATGCCCAAAAGTGGGTCAAAAATACCAAATTTCAGACATTACCTCTCTTCACAGACAACACACTGGCTGACGGTCTTCACTTAACGACTGACATCAGTAACGATTGCATAGAGTTGTCAATGTTAACAGACAAGCAACACTGCATGAAACAACCGCAGAAATCAGTGTGGGACGACAAACGTATCTGTTAGAACAGTACGGCTAAATATGTTATTACCTGGCTATAGCAGCAGACGACCAATGCGAGTGCCTTTACTAAAAGGTACGATATGGCCTGCAGCGCCTCTTCTGGGCTCGTGATCATTCAGGTTGCACCCTAGACGACTGGAAAACCGTGGCCTGGTCAGATGAGCCCCGGTTTCAGTTGGTAAGAGCTGATGGTAGGATTTGAGTGAGGCGCAGATCCCATGCTGCCAAGGACCCAAGTTGTCAACAAGGCACTGTGCAAGCTGGTGGTGGCTCCATAATGGTGTGGACTGCGTTTATGTGCAATGGTCCTTCGGAGATCGTTAGGGAATTCAATATTCCACGATCCACAGTGCCAAAAGAGTGTCGAGAATACCAAATTTCAGACATTACCTCTCATCACAGACAACGCGTGGACTGCAAATGGTCATGTATGGATCCCATTTGCAGCCATTCATGGACTTCATGTTCCCAAACAACGAATTTTTATGAATGACAATACGCCTTGTCACCGGGCCACAGTTGCTGGCGATTGGTTTGAAGAACATTCTGGACTATTAGAGTGAATGATTTGGCCACCTCAGTCGTTCGGGGTGAATCCCAGAGAACACCAATGGGACTTAATCGAGAGGTCAGTTCCTACACAAAATCCTGCACCGACAGCACTTTCACAGTTCTGGATGGCTGTAGAGGCAGAATGGCTCAATATTTCTGCTGGGAACATCCAACGACTTTTTAAATCCGTGTCACGTCGTGTTGCTGCACTACGCTCGGCGAAAGGAGGTCCGACACGTTATTAGGAGGTATCCTATGCCTTTTCTCACCTCACTGTTTTACAAGAACGACAAAGGAAAGAACATTAGTCTCGTAATTTCTATTTATGGGTTGTGGTGTAAGGCATGTTTCCGTATCTAACATTTTGTCTTCTAAAGACCATGACCTGGTCGTGATGACATCTCGCTGCTGCCAAGTGGCCGACCTAAGACCGCGCTGTTGTTGTTGTTGTTGTTGTTTTTGTTGTTGTGGTCTTCAGTCCTGAGACTGGTTTGATGCAGCTCTCCACACTACTCTATCCTGTGCAAGCGTCTTCTGCAACTTACATCCTTCTGAATCTGCTTAGTGTATTCATCTCTTAGTCTCCCTCTACGATTTTTACCCTCCACGCTGCCCTCCAATACTAAATTGGTGATCCCTTGATGCCTCAGAACATGTCCTACCAACCGATCCCTTCTTCTTGTCTCGTTGTGCCACAAACTCCTCTTCTCTCCAGTTCTATTCAATACCTTCTCATTAGTTATCTACCCATCTAATCTTCAGCATTATTCTGTAGCACCACATTTCGAAAGCTTCTATTCTCTTTTTGCCCAAACTATTTATCGTCCATGTTTCACTTCCATACATGGCTACACTCCATACAAATACATCCAGAAACGTCTACCTGACACTTAAATCTATACTCGATGTTAACAAATTTCTCTTCTTCAGAAACGTTTTCCTTGCCATTGCCAGTCTACATTTTATATCTTCTCTACTTCTACCATCATCAGTTATTTTGCTCCCCAAATAACAAAACTCCTTTACTACTTTAAGTGTCTCATTTCCTAATCTAATTCCCTCAGCATCACCCGACTTAATTTGACAACATTCCATTATCCTCGTCTTCCTTTTGTTGATGTTCATCTTATATCCTCCTTTCAAGACACTGTCCATTCCGTTCAACTGCTCTTCCGAGTCCTTTGCCGTCTCTGACAGAATTACAATGTCATCGGCGAACCTCAAAGTTTTTATTTCTTCTCCATGGATTTTAATACCTTCCCCGAATTTTTCTTTTGTTTCCTTTACAGCTTGCTCAATATACAGATTGAATAATATCTGGGAGAGACTACAACCCTGTCTCACTCCCTTCCCAACCGCTCCTTCCCTTTCATGCCCCTCGACTCTTATAACTGCCATCTGGTTTCTGTACAAATTGTAAATAGCCTTTCGCTCCCTGTATTTTACCCCTGCCACCTTCAGAATTTGAAAAATAGTATTCCAGTCAACATTGTCAAAAGTGTTCTATAAGTCTACAAATGCTAGAAATGTAGGTTTGCCTTACCTTAATCCATTTTCTAAGATAAGTCGTAGGGTCAGTATTGCCTCACGTGTTCCAACATTTCTACGTAATCCAAACTGAACTTCCCAGATGTCGGCTTCTACCAGTTTTTCCATTCGTTTGTAAAGAATTCGTGTGAGTATTTTGCAGCTGTGACTTATTAATTTCACTTCTGTCAACACGTGCTTTCTTTGGGATTGCAATTATTATATTCTTCTTGAAGTCTGAGGGTATGAAGCTTGTACTGCATACAAGTTAGCATCGTTTGCTTTATTCACTGCTGTAGCCCGCTACTTGTCAAACTTGACTCCTTCTTCTTTTCAATTAAAGTTGTTTTGTATTTTTTTATTTTATTTCTATGCTTCTAAAACATAAATCACCAAATATGTAAATGCCAGCTGTGGAAACTAGCCTTTTTTGAAGATTAATTTGTCTCGTCCCCTTGCTTACTATCCGTGGTCAGTGACCCTATACATCATGCGCCGTTTTACGACTTCCAGTGCCACTTTGCACTTCGCAGAGCCCGTACAAGTGAAACAGTGCTCTCTCTCTCTGAGAAATACCAAACTCCTGGCTTACACTCGTGACATTCAAGAACGTGGCCAAGATTTTGTCAAAGAAGAAGGGTGGGAGGAATTCGTTAAAGAGGACCTTAAAAAGACATGTTTTTCATTGATTCTGAAAATTTCCCTAAAGGACGATAAACCGTTTTATTCGATAATGGCCGTTGTGGCTGAGCGGTTCTAGGCGCTTCAGTCTGGAACCGCGCGACATCTACGGTCGCAGGTTCGAATCCTGCCTCGGGCATGGATGTGTGTGATGTCCTTAGGTTAGTTTGGTTTAAGTAGTTCTAAGTTCTAGGAAACTGATGACCTCCGATGTTAAGTCCCATAGTGCTCAGAGCCATTTTTTATTCGACAATGATCTAGGAGTTTTCACGTAGAGGAGATATGATCTCGTTATGTAGGATTGCTGTGTTTTGGCAAATCACTAAGAAGCAGTCATGCTCCAATCTTCCTTCACCCTCCCAGGTCATTTTACAATCTTCTTTTTCAGTTTTGATTTAAGCTCAAGAAGTGATTAGGAATGCTCGAGCGCTTACTTTTTGCGACACCATGATTGTTACAGATTTTGGAGTAAAGATATCTTTGTTCAACAGAGAAGCTAAAACAATTTTTGGTGGTGAAAGTACAAAGGCTAAGGAATTATTGAGCCTTAGACTTTCCCAAATTTTCTTACTTAAGCATGAATCTACCACTTCTTACAATGTAAGAATGATAATTTTCTGCATTAAAGAATGTCCCAGCAGACAAATACATGAGCCTAAACTTAGACAATTTGGATTATTATTTATTTATTATGCGCCTTTTAATGCTGGGAGCCTCCGAAGAGACACTCGGCTCGCCTTCGATGCAGCTATTTTCATCTAACCAAAGGGGCTACATCTTTAAGGGAAATGGAATCTGCCAGGGAAGAAAGGTATTCGGAAGGAATTGGTTGTGGCCTATACTAAGCTACCAACCCTGGTATTTACCTAAACTGACAATGGGAAACCACAGAAAATCGTTTTCAAACCACTTCGCCTCCTGAATCCAAAGATTGCTAGCTTAGCAGCTGAACGCGCAGAGCTACCTCAAGTCAGTGGGGAATTTGGAAAAACTGGTTGTTGTACACTGTTTTAAAATAAAATGCATCACAACAAAAGATTGAATTCCGACATTGCATTTAATTGTACATGGAGTTGCTGGCTTCAGTGATTATATATTAGAGAGCCAAAGAAACTGGTACACCTGCCTAATGTCGTGTAGGTCCACGCGAGCACGCAGAAGTGCCGCAACACGACGTGACATGGACTCGACTAATATCTGAAGTAGTGTTGGAGGGAATTGACACCATGAATCCTGAGGGCTGTCCATAAATCTATAAGAGTGTACGGGGTGGAGATCTCTTCTGAACAGAACGTTGCAAGGCATCCCAGATATGCTCAATAATATTCATGCCTATGGAGTTTGGTTGCCAGCGGAAGTGTTTAAACTCAGGAGAGTGTTCCTGGAGCCACTGTGTAGCAATTATGGACGTGTGGAGTGTCGCCTTTTCGTTATGCTGATCCGCACAGCTTCAAAGTCTGCTACACAGCATAACATGCAAGGCGACGAAGTGCTACCAACATACTACACACAGGCGTGAAATTGAAAAACCAACGGAACTTTGTCAGACTGTTTTCAATCATGTGTAAGAGTATATTAATACTGATTAGTGTGTCAAACACAACACGTAAATATAAGATATAAATGAAAGAAGAAACACCAATTAGTATGAAGTGTACTAATAAAAATTAATTTCTGCTTATCGAGATAACATAACTGTTTTAGTAAGACAAAGTACCCCAGATCGTTACGAATTAGCAAAATATTATGCACATTCGGCCGCGAAACGGTCTGTGTCAACGTTTAGACCAGTCACTGGATTACCGTTGCTGACCTACCATGAAAGAGTCGTAATTTAGCAATGCATGAAGATTCATAACGAAATTTAGATAAAAATCATTCAGTTATTGACTGAAGTGGAAAAAGTAGGCAGCAACAAGTATGAAATTCTACAAGAGTTTCATATTGACATCCATAGGGCGCCAGTACATAATAAAGGTAGCAATAAAACGTATTGGGGGCGCGAGAATTTCTTAAAATTGCTTTACTGATAGTCTATCTGCCTCCATCAAGAATAAAACCGAAAACAGACCAGACCTTTCACTACGCTAGCAGACAACCCAGGTAAACAGCCCTCTATTATTACCCCAGACACGAATAAGCCGGCAATATCACAATGAAAATTGCAAAATGATCTGCAGTTTCTGTAGCATAGAGCTTTCTGGACTCAAAAACATGAATTTTCTACATTTATGTCACCGCTTATGTGACAATCATTCGGGATGTTAATCGAAATAACAAAATACTGTTATTAGCAAGTAAATTTAGTAGGATAATTCTGCACCATCCCAGGAAATAAACGGCGACATAGCTGCTAAACGTATTCTACAATGTTTTGAATTCTGCATTACACTCGCCACAGCCAGAAACCGTTCATTAGCCGAAATGTTTCTTAAGCTTGCTAACTATGGGAATGGTCGCACTTCTAAAACGCGGTGGCATTAATACTGGGATCTAAATTACCATGTGTATAGGCAAATGGATTTTATTTGCATTCCTGTAAACGTGATTTGGATCGATAGCGTAGCTACGAGTAAATATGCTGATGCATCGACTGGAACCGCGCGACCGCTACGGTCGCAGGTTCGAATCCTGCCTCGGGCATGGATGTGTGTGATGTCCTTACGTTAGTTAGGTTTAAGTAGTTCCAAGTTCTAGGGGACTGATGACCTCAGAAGTTAAGTCCTATAGTGCTCAGAGCCATTTTTGTATCGACTGTAACTTGAACATTTGAATGAAGAGTAGGGGGAATTATTAATGCGGCCCTCCTCCTCAGTAACTGTCGTAGCTAATTTCGTTGTTAGGATTTCGTCACATAAATCGGTAAAATTGGAACCCTACTTGTCTCACTTTCTTGACCGCCTATCTGTCTACCCAACGCCTAAAACCCTTTTACCTCGAGTACGGGTAGACATAATAAGCGGAAATGTTTCGCACTTCCTGCGGTATACGGTCCCTTGGTGGTGTAAAAAACTGAGCTTCTATGTCAACGCAATCCAAAGTTACGGCCGTTTATGTAAAGAAAATTTACGCGAAAGATCAAAAAATGGCCTTAAGAACTGTGCGACCAAACTGCTTAAGTCATCAGTCCCCTAAACCTAGAACTACTTAAACCTACCTAACCTAAGGACATCACACACATCCATGCCTGAGGTAGGATTCCAACCTGCAACTGAAGCAGCTGCGAGGTTCGTGACTGAAGCGCATAGAACGGCTGGCCACCGCACCCGGCAAAACCCTTTTCACCTCATGTATAATGTCTAGTGAGGATAAATTGTATTCGCCAGCAACTCAGATCGTTTGATCACGGAACTTTTACGAAGCTACATTCAAATTTTGTTCGAAGCCGTCTGCAATATCCACTAATAAATACGCTAGGAAAGTCGTATGCGATATCCACTCTTTAAGACGCTGGCAGGTACTGCAGTACCACAGCAAGTAGTAATTAATTTATTGTTATTGGTCCATGCATGACACTTTATTTCAGTATCAATTTAACGCGCCTACGTGTTGTTTATGTCAGCGAACAACTTCGATGTTCAAATCAAATGTAACTCACATGTAGCATATTACAACATAATTCCGTTGTTACATCTACATGACTACATCTACAGAACTTCTTTGCAATCCAGACTTATGTGCCTGGCAGAGGGTTCATCGAACCACCTTCGGACTATTTCTCTACCGTCGTACTCTTTAACAGCATGCGGGAAAAAGGGCCACTTAAATCTTTTCTTACGAACCCTGAATTACTGTAAGTTCCCGAGGAAATAATGTTTTGCATTCAGAACACATGTTGGTAATTGAAATTTCGTGCAAAGATCTCACGGCAACGAAAAACGCTTATGTTTTCATGAATGTCACCCCAGCTCGCTTATCAAATCTAGGACTCTCTCTCCCCTATTTCGTGACATTGCAAATTCTCCCCTATTTCGTGACATTGCAAATCGTGCTTCTATTCCTGGAACGTTTTTGGCGTGCGCCGTCAGTCACGCCTGTCTAGGATCCCATAACGAGCGGAAAAACTATAGCGGTGGACGGACAAACGTAGTGTAGGCAGTGTTTTCACAAGACCTGTTGCGTGTTCTTGGCGTGCGGACAATAAAACGCAGTCTTTCTTTTGCCTTCCCCACAAAAGTATGTTTGCGATCGTTCCAGTTTAAGTTTTACTGGGTACTGAGACGAATAACCAGTATTTCGACTTGTGTTTTGTCATGTTAATTATTGTTAATGGACGCAGCTTCTGTGTTTAATGTATTCCTCATTCAACAGAGTACACTCTTCGTACACCACACGTAACTGTTTCAAAGTATTAAATTGTTTCTGATGTCCCCAAGTTGCAGTGGTCATCTAAACTTACAGACACACAGATTTTTCAGAAGCGATGCCGGAAAACACAGTTCGCTTAAATTCAAGTCGATTGTTCTTTCTTCGGCCAACTTCAATGCAAACTACGTGTATTTGATCATTCCTGTGAAAGCAGGTGCACTAAACTGATGCAGAATTAAAGAATATATTTTTATGGAATCTTCCCTTGAAGTGATTTCTCTGTTTATATTTAACAAGTTGGGAGCATTTTGAATTTTTTCCGGAAAATTTCAACCTACCTGTCAAAATAAACATCACGCGGTTGGCTAAGTGGAGCACACTTGGGCGGAATAAATTTTACGGTGCAAATGCATGCTTGTCTTTCATGTACTAAGGTTTGATCATAAAGTGTCCGATCATTCTGCTCTCCCTACGAATCAATAACGTAAATATATTTTTCTTATCCCACGTACAGAACAATGGTAGATTTCAAGAACTCTTTGCACGGCTCTTTGATGAACTTCCCTGATTTCGAACAGGTCACAATTACATTTTCTTAATTTATGAGACAAGTCATCAACTATTTTTGAACAATCTGGCTAAATTTCCCGGGGTAGTCTTTCATACATAAGAAAACATAAGGGAATATCTTTTCTGACACAGATATAGTGTACTAGCAATTACTAATTTTGTTCAGGTCGGTTTTCGCACGTGGTTCTACTGTACGTCGATTGGATCTGGCAGACGCTTTGATTGGTATTAATTACATAAGCGAAGTCAAAATTAGGGATGCGTACTTTCGTCTGTGTGTGGAATCCTTCCACAGCAGTTAATAATTTCTCTATTTTGGAATAATTTTGTATTACGTCTGCTATTTAATGATATTCTGTAGGACGGAATTGAAAAAAAGGGAAAGGTTTGAACCGACACCGACAGAGTGAAAGCCGCGAACCTTAGCCCATACACTACGCATGCTCGATTGAAAGATACTTAACGTTACGAGTATAGGGTGTATGCATAAAACTTCAACACTGATTTTCTCAGAAACTACTAGCCAGCTACTCAGGATAGGTCTCTCTACAACATATGTAAGACTCATCAAAATCCGTGATTAACATCCCCTATCGCTATGTGTTAAGTGTGATTAATGAAATAACTTAGTGCATTACCTAAAAAATATTCTTCAAATATGACACGTGCACTTGAAAAACTCCGTGTTTGTCTGCTAATGTAAAATAATGTATAAAAATGCTAATGTTCGTTTCCATTCTTAAATCTTCGAAATTAGTTCACCAATTGCTTTCATATGACATAATGTTGCCATCGAATTCGCGCATGTGTTTATACGCAGCAATGACGATACGACTGCGAAAAGTTGTAATAGGGTATTTGACTATGTTCAGGAAATCATCTTATATTGTTAATTACGTGAGTATCTGTTCGAATCTGCTGACCGCAACATTTATATTCTTACTGTATGAGAGAATGGATTGTGAATGAATCCTCAGACGTTATTTTCGTGTACATTATTACATTTGGCTAATTAATGTTTGTTCACATTCCGCATCAAAGTGAGAAGAAAGCCAAAATGGGGGAGAAGCGTTCATCTAGATCGAAAACGTGCAATTGCAGAAAAAAAGGGAGTGCCGTAAGCTTCTCACTATTTGCAACTAATGAGAATATTTTCAAGTATTCCTTCGGTGTTCATCGCTTATTTATCAGTACCATCCCTTTGCAAATTGCCACTAGAAACAAGATCTTACATACGCACTGCAAGGAAAGTGCTAAAAAAGGGACACAGATCGCTCATGCCTCAGCGAATATTATCATTTCATTCGTAAGTATAGTTGTTTCTTCTGTAGTTTATTCACTAAATGGAGGAGGCTTCAAGGTCTATTTTTGAATTGTTACATCAAACTGCGTGCCATTGTTTACATCTTCGACTTCAAGTAAAACATACTAGATAGGCCGACGTAATCAGCCCCTAAAGCAGTCGGAAAAAAATCGACCCCGCACCACGGGAGGGGGGAATTGGCCCCATTGCCCCCCCCCCCCCCCCCCCTGGGTCCGACCCTGACTGGGAGGAGGCGAATACTGGGATAGTACCTTTGAAAATGACATGGCCAGTTTAATTCCACAGCCTTGTCCACTTCGAGCGTGTTGCCCCCCTCCATTCTTCTAGAAGTAAACCCTCTGCTCCATCTGTAGCGGATTTAGTGTATTTCAAACTTCTTTGATAAGTAACTTCACTTAGAATGTCATTAAATTCTTTCAGTTTTATGATTTTCATATAACTCACCCTAGTAGTAACAAATTTAACTATCAAGAAATAGGACCTCTTCTCTTGTACTTCTGTCAGCAGTGGAGTGACATTTGTGTCCACATATGCCGGCAGCTGGCAGTGGATATAGGAGCGTGGGCAGTGAGCCACCTGGAGGAAGTGTCCACAGAGGGGGTGGAGGCACTGGGATCGGCGCGCCAGCCCCCGGGGGCGGTCCTGCTGCCCACGACAGCACTGCTGTTGCGGCTGCAGCCGCCTCCGGCCAGACAGCTACTGGATGCGGGCGCGCTCGTCGCCCTAGGATCTGACTTCAACCCCAACGCGCACTGCTACGCCATGGTAAGTCCAACTCTAACACATACAGTAATCACAACACAGACTGCTGTGATAATTGCACTCTAATACAAAAAAAAGCGCCACAAAGAGTTATGCGTATTGGTCACAAATTGATATTAATACAACTATCTGAAATGTGGTGGTGCAGAAGAATGATGAAGATTAGATGGGTAGATCACATAAGTAATGAGGAGGTATTGAAGAGAATTGGGGAGAAGAAGAGTTTGTGGTACAATTTGGCCAGAAGAAGGGATCGGTTGGTAGGACATGTTCTGAGGCATCAAGGGAGCACCAATTTAGAACTGGAGGGCCGCGTGGAGGGTAAAAATCGTAGAGGGAGACCAAGAGATGAATACACTAAGCAGATTCAGAAGGATGTAGGCTGGAGTAGGTACTGGGAAATGAAGAAGCCTGCACAGGATAGAGTAGCATGGAGAGCTGCATCAAACCAGTCTCAGGACTGAAGACCACAACAACAACAACAGCTATCTACAGGAAATGCAAAACTGTATACTTTGTCGACCGACAGATGAATGTGTGAAGCTGCAGGGCA
Source organism: Schistocerca gregaria (assembly GCF_023897955.1). NCBI lineage: Eukaryota > Metazoa > Arthropoda > Insecta > Orthoptera > Acrididae > Schistocerca > Schistocerca gregaria. The sequence continues at coordinate 740,107,050 of NC_064921.1, forward strand.
ATTTCATCACACATTAGTAAGGACAGTAAACAGGGGACACGTCGATATTGGCCGTGTGGTTTGAGTCGCCATGTCACGGATTGCGTGGTCACTCCCACTGGAGGTTCGAGTCCTCCCTCGGGCATGTGTGTGTGTTGTTCTTAGCATATAGTTATTTTAGTAATGTGCAAGTCTAGGGACCAATGACCTAAGCAGTTTGGTCTCTTAGGAATTCACACACATTTGAACATGTCGGTACTAGGGCATAAAGTCTTTGTGAATTTCATTCCGTAGCCTCAGTTGGACAGTAACTATGCCCCACAGATAGGCGCGTGAACAATAGATGCAGATAGAATGAGATTTTCGCTCTGCAGCAGAGTGTGCGCTGATATGAAACTCCCTGGAAGATTAAAACTGTGTGCCGGACCGAGACTCGAACTCGGGACCTTTGCCTTTCGCGGGCAAGTGCTCTACCAACTCAGCTACCCAAGCACGACTCACGCCCCGTCCTCACAGCTTTATTTCTGCCAGTACCTCGTCTCCTGCCTTACAAACTTTACAGAAGGTCTTCTGCGAAACTTGCAGAACTAGCACTCCTGAAAGAAATGATATTGCGGAGACATGGCTTAGCCACAGCCTGGGGGATGTTTCCAGAATGAGATTTTCACTCTGCAGCGGAGTGTGCGCTGATATGAAACTTCCTGGCAGATTAAAACTGTGTGCCGGACCGAGACTCGAACTCGGGACCTTTGCCTTTCATGGACAAGTGCTCTACCAACTCAGCTACCCAAGCACGATTCACGCCCCGTCCTCATAGCTTTACTTCTGCCAGTGCCTCGTCTCCTACATTCCAAACTTTACAGAAGCTCTCCTGCGAACTTTGCAGAACTAGCACTCCTGAAAGAAAGGATACTGCGGAGACATGGCTTAGCCACAGCCTGGGGGATGTTTCCAGTATGAGATTTTCACTCTGCAGCAGAGTGTCGCTGATATGAAACTTCCTGGCAGATTAAATCTGTGTGCCGGACCGAGACTCGAACTCGGGACCTGTGCCTTTTGCGGGCAAGTGCTCTAGAGAACTTACCCGCAAAAGGCAAAGGTCCTGAGTTCGAGTCTCGGTCCGGCACACAGTTTTAATCTGCCAGGAAGTTTCAATAGATGGAGATGTCAGCATTGGTAAGAGCTAATTGGAGTAATCAACAAATCACTCGACATTTGGATAGGAACAATATCACTACTCGATGATGTTAGCAGGAATGGTGAACCTTGGCCAAACAGATCATCAATAAGGAAGCGGTCGACCTAGAAAGACGTCAGAGAGGTATTCAGAGCCCCAAATTCATCATCGTCAATGATCTGATGTGCAACTGGTGCGACCACAAGGACCACTAACAGGCGGCTCACACAAAGGGGGCTGAGCTTACGGCGCTACTTGCACTGAGTACCATTGACTTTTGCATACCAATAAACCTGTATGCAATGGCATCAGGCATGTTTGGCATGTAATCTCATTGACTGGAGTAAAATTGTCTTCAGTGATGAATCCTGCTCTGAACTGAGCCCCAGTGACTAGCAAAGATGTGTCTGGAAATTCACCAGCCAGTGGAGGGCGTGCCAGTCTGCCTGTTGCCTGCCATATAGCCCGACAACCACGTGTGAAGGTCTGGAATGTCGTTTCTTTTCATGGCACGATCTCTTTGCTTGTAATCTGCGCCATCCTTACATCACAGCACTGCGTCAATGGTGTTATATGCCCAATTTTTTTTCCCTTCACGGCAAGCCATCGTCGGCTTACATTTCAGCAAGATAAAGCCTACCTGCACACGGTGAGAGTTTGCCCTGCTTGACTTTGTGCTTGCCAAAGCCTACCTTGGCCAATTAAGAACGTTTGGAGCATTATGGGCAGAGTCCTCCAACCAGCTCAGGATTTTGACTATTTAACATACCAGTTATCAGAATTTAGCATGATATCTCTTAGAAGCGCATCCAAAAACTCTAGCAACCAATGATAAGCCAAACTGCTTGCCGTATGGCAGGCGACAGGCAGGTTAGTATGCCCTCTGGTGGTTGGGGCGCCTCCAAACACATCATTGTTAGTCACTGTGGCTCACTTCGATGCAGTACTTGCTGATGAAACGTGCCGAGTTCGAGTCTCGGTCCAACACACAGACTTAATATGTCAGGAAGTTTTATATCAGTGCACAGTCTTCTGCAGAGCGAAAATTTCAGTCTGGTTCGTAAAATACAATGCCTGACAAAAAACATGAAGCCATCAGGAGATGAGAAGGAAATGAAATGAAACTTTATGGGTTGAGACTGTATGTCATATTATTTCAGTGATTACAGAATCGTGCCAAATTTACAAACAACTTGGCAATATGAGCTCACTTATCACCATGACATTGCGCCCCCTCTGCCCTGGATGCACACAGTGATCTGAGGCAAGATGGCCCACAACTATTGTAATTGGACCTTGTTATCGTATGTACTGGCACTATGATGATGTTCATGTCTGAACTAATTGCACATGTGAGCTATTAGGCACAGATCTTGGGGTCTTGCTGGCCACAGGAGTTCCTCAGCATGACACAAACAGTTCATAAAGACACATGTCATGTGTTCATGAGCACTGTCCTGTTTGTTCAAAAGTGGCACCACTATACTGTCGCACGAGAAACTTATTTCTGACTCCATGACTGCTCACCACTTGTCCCTATGAACTGAGGCTAAAGCCTCTTCTACTGATGAATCAGATGGATTCACTTGACACATGGTAGCAAAAAAACATGTAAAGAGACATGAACCACACATTTTTGGCTTTGCCATCTGTGAAGACTGTCATAACCCTACTTTACTATTTGCACTAGAAATTTCACTTTCCAACATGGTATCACACCTCTCACACATACCACTATCTCCACTGCTGCTAAGTACACTGCTTTCAGTACCATATCCATCCTCTTCTCTGACCCTGGATTGGCTTCCATCTCCTCTAACACCTGTTGGCTCAACTGCATTGTCTGTTACCGATTCTGCACTCCTTGGTGATGTGTTGTTGTTGCCATCTGTTGATAGATCAGGAAAGCTCAACCACACCATATTGCCATCATATGCCGTTTACCTCATTGCTGTGTGGATCAGCTGTTGCCATCTGTTTCATGATTACTTCCCCTGAAAGACACAGTTCTTTGTTAGTGTAGCCTTCAGAGGGAATACTCTCCCATGAAAGATGACACCTGTTCTCAAAAGCCTTTTTCCAAGACTTCACAGATGATATCCTTTTGATCCTGCTTCTACTCCAAGATAAACAAATTATTCTGCCTGTTCCCCAAGTTTATCAGATGTCAATGTGCTTGTCCAGACTCTGCAGCCAAATGCTTTAAGCATTTTCAAGTCTTATTTAAGTCATTCTTTCTGCTTCCAGACTTCATACAGGATTTTTACACCAAAGGATCTTGTTTGGGATCTATTTTATATGTAGCAGGCCAACATCAGAGCTTCTCCCCCAAAAGTCAACGGGAAAACTGCCTTGGAATAGTAGATACCTCACAATGGATATAATTATTTCATTCAGATGTTCTGCTTTTCTGTTGGAAGGGGGAGGGGGGGGGACTGTGATTGTCTGATTTAATATGCCCTCTTTCTTGAACAACTGTTCATATTTGCTGTTGTTATACTCAGTCCCATTGTTAATCAGAAACTTTGCAGTTTGCTCCCTGTCTCATACTCTGCATGTCACTTAAGTTCCACAAATGAGCCAAACACATCACTTTTCTGCATTAGCATTTTCACTACCGAATACCTTGAGTGATCATCCAGTAAGTAACACAGAAATGTGCTCCAACAAAGGAGGCCTGTCTAATATTGCCCACATCACTATGTACCATTTCTAGAACATTTTCAGTAGTAGTTCGGCTTGTTTGAAAGGCTGTCTTTTCATTTTTCACAAGCACGCACATTTCCATTTTTCTGTATACTTAGTGATTCCATGTATTTTGGATAAAGCTTCTCTGTGTTCAAGTCTTTAGTACCACAAAATTTCTGCCCATCTGGCTATTGCTTCATTTTACACTAGTTGACATGTTTCATCATTGTGGGGAATCACTGTATTGTTACTCACTTTGTAATATTCACAGTGCACTAAATAGATATTGCTGCCTGATGATCTTCATCTCAACACTTCCTTCTCACCTTCTTGGTTTTGTTTGTGATGTTTATAGTGTCTCTGGCCAAACTTGTGTTGTTAATTACCTCCACCTTGTGCTGTATATGCTTTGGCTTCTTCTTGGCTCTTAGTGGACTTCAAATGTGGTTCCAGGTGTTCCTCTTCTAATTCTAGTCTGTTCATGACAAGGTCTTTGGTCAATCTGTCTTAATCTCTTTCTAAACTTATAATGAGACTTTCATACTTCTCCAGAGCTAGCCCCAGAAGCATGAAGCCTACTGCTGCTTTGTCATCACAGGTAAAGCCCCCTGTTTCACTAATCTATTGGCAGCCAGTACCCACTACATAGTCATCCATAGTCATATCATATTCTTTCTTCATATTTACTAAGACCCACATTTGAATAAAGTGTTAAGTGGGCCATTGTTTCAGTGTATTTTTTCCAGTTTCTCCCATACTTCTGTTGCTAGTTTTAAAGTGCCAATCACCTATAGGTAGTAGTCTTCAACCAACATTAGAATGATGGACTAGGCCCTCTCATTTTTCTTCTTTTTCTCCCCATCCATAGATTGTAACATTTTCCAAATCGGATTCCACGGCATCCCATGCCTCACAATGTTGTATAGGTGAACAAACAAAAATTGACCATGCGAAATAGTTATTACTGCAGAAGTGATCAATCCTTGTGGATGGTTCAATCACTCTGAATTGTTTCATTCATTGTCAGCTAAGGTAAAATGTCAGATATGTCATTTTCATCTGTTCTTGTACCTTGTGTTCTTTTTTCATCGAACTCAAACAAGCTCACCCCATCCATGCACTGGACACATAGCCTGTTGTAATTTTTTTGAGTGCAGTGAGTATTGAAAAACGGATGTGGATAATGGCATTACCATCACACTACTTTCTTCTCTCAAATTGTTTTCGCTACCTTATTCCAACTGCACCAAAGAAGCAGAGAGAAGCATACTCCAGAAACCCTTGGCTTCTGAGTACTCTGGAAATATCACTGAATTTGAACAATGGTCACTGCATTAAGTAAACCTAATTACAGCAGCATCCTTCTTATTCTTCATGCCTACATATTTATTTCCCAACATAGTCATCCTGCAACAAACAGATTTCTCCCAATGAGAGACCAGTTTGTTGATAGTGCGATGTAGAATGTTTGACTTTGTTGACAGAGCCATAACCTTGCCTCTTCCTGCACTGCCTCATCACTGTCAAAGTGAAGTCCTTGAAGGTGTTCTTTAAGTTTTGAAAATAAATGAAAATTGGATGGGGCAAGTCAGGAGTGAAGGGAGGATGATTGATAACAATGAACCAAAGGCACTGGAATGTTGCAGATGTCGCAGCACTCAAGTTGGTTTAGCATTGTCATGCTGCAGGAGAGAATGCTCCATGTGTAGACAAACTCTTGAAATTCGAAACTTGATTACAGTATGCTGTTTCTCACACACTGACATTACATCATGCTTCTTCACAACACAAGCACTGAAATTTTGTATGCAGTGTAGTGAAGAGGTAGAGTTTGAAATCAGGTTTTGTGTTTCCTCGTCAGCAGGTTGGAGGTTAGGCAGTTCAGAGAGGTCTAACAGCGAATGGACGGCATCGTCTTGTGAAAGGAAATCAGCAACTATATTGTCAGCACCATTTATGTGTCTGACATCGGTGGTGAACTGAGACATGAAGTCCATGTATCTGAAGCAGCGAGGAGGCGGATCAGCTGGCGGGTTTGTAATGGCCGCAGCCAGGGGTTTGTGGTCCGTTAAAACATAGAAAGGGCATCCCTCAATGTCAGTCTTCAAATGCTAGATCCCTTCGTAGCCCGCGAGCAACTCCCTGTCAAACGCCGAACATTTCCGTTGTGCATTGGTGAGCTTGTGCGAGAAGAACTGCAGAGGTGAAGTTTGGCCGTCGATTGTCTGGCTAAGGACAGTGCCGATGGCAGTATTGCTCGTGTCTGTGGTGATGAAAAGCTGTGCATTGGGATGAGGATGCACGATGGTGCAGGCCTCGGCAAGAAGATTTTTGAGGGCAATGAAAGAGTCAGTCATAGCAAGGGTTTATGGAAGGGGCCGAGATCCAGAAGTGTTGGTGCCTGCTAAGACATCCGTCAGTGGAGCCTGGATCTCTGCAGCCTGAGGTAGATGTCGCCGATAATAATTAATGGTCCCCAAAAAGTGCTGGAGCTCTTTGAGTGACAAAGGTCTGGGTAGGTTTAGTATTGTTTGTACTTTCTCAGGAGGCGGTGAAATGCCGTCGGCAGAGACCCAAAAGCCACGAAAAGTGACAGCGAGTTGATGTAGCTGCAATTTGTCCTGGTTGGTCTTGATGACTGCTGCTGCAAGAGGTTCATAACAGTTTGCACATGTCGAATGTTGTCCTCGACTGAGAAGCTAAACACAAGAATGTCATCAAGATATCCATAGCAGAATTTTAAGTTGAATAGCAATTCATTGATGAAGCGTTGCCAGGTCTGGGTTGCATTTTTCAGACCGAAGGGCATGAATAGAATCTGAAATAGCCCGATCAAGGTGGTGATTGCTGTCTTCTCGATGTCTTCAGATGCCCTTTTGAAATCAATGACAGAGAATGTGGTCGCACCTGCAAGGGAACTGGTAAAGTCGGCAGTGTTGGGTATGGCGTAGGTGTCCATAATTGTTATTGTGTTTGGTCGATGGTAGTCTCTGCACATTCGCCAGGACCTGTCTTTCTTTGGTATCATATATATGGGTGTCGACCAGCTACTAGCAGAGGGTTCAATGACGCCGGAGCTTAGTAGTTCAGAAATCTGATTTTTAAGATTGTAGAGGTGCTCGGGACAAAGTTGATGTGGTTTACTGGAGATCAGGGGACCTGGCATGAGGCGAAGCTTGTGAACCATGCCGTTGGTGACGACGAAAATGTTGCCGGCGGCGAGGGAGGCGGTTTGTTTACAATGTGTGGCAGGAGGGGCAGGCGAGGCGTAGTCATGGTGTTCGGAGCTACTTGGCGGATCCAACGGGAGCCAAGGAGGCAAAGTGTCCCAGGAGTCAACGTGAAAAGATGTCCGCCAGCCTGAAGCAGTTGTACCATGGTCGGGTGAGCTCGGTCGAACTCGTGAGCCGTTATTGAGTCCATTGTCCGAGGGCATGACCTGTGGCAGCACAGTCATGGGCGAAACGCTTGGTGCGAGTGCACTGTTTGTGTTGTCAGTCATGGTCGCACAGCAACGCGCAGGAGCCAAAGTTGCATAGTTTGAGGTGCTGTCCGCGAGGGGCGGGGCAAGAGCCGTCCGTTTGGGAACACGTGACACTCGTCACGCATGCGCACTGCGGAGCTGTCAGTACATGTTATGGCAGTCTCTATAGCACCAGAGGCTCGATTATCGGGACTGCAAGCAGATTCAGCACACTTACGGACCTTGCTTTGTCCTTGCTGTAGTGTCTGTAATTCCTCTTCTGCATCGGAGAGCTGGAGCTTTGTGGAGCCAGAGGGAGAGCTTGAAGTTTTCCTTGCATAGGCCAGTGACTTTTCAAGTTCGACAAGGCACTTGTGCATTGTTTCTCGTAACGTCGTCGACAGAGACGAGCATGTACAGATGAGATGAGCCCGGACCGTTGTGTCACGGGGGGTTTGCTAGATGGAGCACAGGGTAAGTGCGTCTTGGACAGGTGATGAAACATAGTGTTTTGCACTAGGTCTGGTGAAAGTTTGTGGTGTCACAAGAAGTCAATGGCTAGTATAGGTTCGTCAATTTCGCACACTAAAAAAGTCCCCTTGAGTTTGCAGTTTGTGGAGAGTGAGACGACGTGGGAAGTTGAACCCGAGCATTGTAGTTTAGTTGAATTCACGGCCTGCAGTGAAGTATGATGAGCAAGGATGTTTGACGACGCTATGGACATAGGCAGCAGCGAAACATCGGCTCCTGTGTTCACTAGGAAAAGGTATCCCAACGAAATGTCTTTAATGAAAAGTTGTCCACAATTATCCAGTCGTTCCCAGACAGAATGGAGCACTGGGGGGTGCCTGTCATGTTGTGCGGAGGAGGCAGCACCTGTACCTACGAACTTGTGATTGGCGTTTGGGAAGTAGTAGGGTGCTCTGCAGTTCCGTGCCACCTCACCAAACCGTGTGTGGAAGTAACAGTATGGGTAGTGCGGTTGCCTGCCATATAGCCCGACAACCACGTGTGAAGGTCTGGAATGTCGTTTCTTTTCATGGCACGATCTCTTTGCTTGTAATCTGCGCCATCCTTACATCACAGCACTGCGTCAATGGTGTTATATGCCCAATTTTTTTTCCCTTCACGGCAAGCCATCGTCGGCTTACATTTCAGCAAGATAAAGCCTACCTGCACACGGTGAGAGTTTGCCCTGCTTGACTTTGTGCTTGCCAAAGCCTACCTTGGCCAATTAAGAACGTTTGGAGCATTATGGGCAGAGTCCTCCAACCAGCTCAGGATTTTGACTATTTAACATACCAGTTATCAGAATTTAGCATGATATCTCTTAGAAGCGCATCCAAAAACTCTAGCAACCAATGATAAGCCAAACTGCTTGCCGTATGGCAGGCGACAGGCAGGTTAGTATGCCCTCTGGTGGTTGGGGCGCCTCCAAACACATCATTGTTAGTCACTGTGGCTCACTTCGATGCAGTACTTGCTGATGAAACGTGCCGAGTTCGAGTCTCGGTCCAACACACAGACTTAATATGTCAGGAAGTTTTATATCAGTGCACAGTCTTCTGCAGAGCGAAAATTTCAGTCTGGTTCGTAAAATACAATGCCTGACAAAAAACATGAAGCCATCAGGAGATGAGAAGGAAATGAAATGAAACTTTATGGGTTGAGACTGTATGTCATATTATTTCAGTGATTACAGAATCGTGCCAAATTTACAAACAACTTGGCAATATGAGCTCACTTATCACCATGACATTGCGCCCCCTCTGCCCTGGATGCACACAGTGATCTGAGGCAAGATGGCCCACAACTATTGTAATTGGACCTTGTTATCGTATGTACTGGCACTATGATGATGTTCATGTCTGAACTAATTGCACATGTGAGCTATTAGGCACAGATCTTGGGGTCTTGCTGGCCACAGGAGTTCCTCAGCATGACACAAACAGTTCATAAAGACACATGTCATGTGTTCATGAGCACTGTCCTGTTTGTTCAAAAGTGGCACCACTATACTGTCGCACGAGAAACTTATTTCTGACTCCATGACTGCTCACCACTTGTCCCTATGAACTGAGGCTAAAGCCTCTTCTACTGATGAATCAGATGGATTCACTTGACACATGGTAGCAAAAAAACATGTAAAGAGACATGAACCACACATTTTTGGCTTTGCCATCTGTGAAGACTGTCATAACCCTACTTTACTATTTGCACTAGAAATTTCACTTTCCAACATGGTATCACACCTCTCACACATACCACTATCTCCACTGCTGCTAAGTACACTGCTTTCAGTACCATATCCATCCTCTTCTCTGACCCTGGATTGGCTTCCATCTCCTCTAACACCTGTTGGCTCAACTGCATTGTCTGTTACCGATTCTGCACTCCTTGGTGATGTGTTGTTGTTGCCATCTGTTGATAGATCAGGAAAGCTCAACCACACCATATTGCCATCATATGCCGTTTACCTCATTGCTGTGTGGATCAGCTGTTGCCATCTGTTTCATGATTACTTCCCCTGAAAGACACAGTTCTTTGTTAGTGTAGCCTTCAGAGGGAATACTCTCCCATGAAAGATGACACCTGTTCTCAAAAGCCTTTTTCCAAGACTTCACAGATGATATCCTTTTGATCCTGCTTCTACTCCAAGATAAACAAATTATTCTGCCTGTTCCCCAAGTTTATCAGATGTCAATGTGCTTGTCCAGACTCTGCAGCCAAATGCTTTAAGCATTTTCAAGTCTTATTTAAGTCATTCTTTCTGCTTCCAGACTTCATACAGGATTTTTACACCAAAGGATCTTGTTTGGGATCTATTTTATATGTAGCAGGCCAACATCAGAGCTTCTCCCCCAAAAGTCAACGGGAAAACTGCCTTGGAATAGTAGATACCTCACAATGGATATAATTATTTCATTCAGATGTTCTGCTTTTCTGTTGGAAGGGGGAGGGGGGGGGACTGTGATTGTCTGATTTAATATGCCCTCTTTCTTGAACAACTGTTCATATTTGCTGTTGTTATACTCAGTCCCATTGTTAATCAGAAACTTTGCAGTTTGCTCCCTGTCTCATACTCTGCATGTCACTTAAGTTCCACAAATGAGCCAAACACATCACTTTTCTGCATTAGCATTTTCACTACCGAATACCTTGAGTGATCATCCAGTAAGTAACACAGAAATGTGCTCCAACAAAGGAGGCCTGTCTAATATTGCCCACATCACTATGTACCATTTCTAGAACATTTTCAGTAGTAGTTCGGCTTGTTTGAAAGGCTGTCTTTTCATTTTTCACAAGCACGCACATTTCCATTTTTCTGTATACTTAGTGATTCCATGTATTTTGGATAAAGCTTCTCTGTGTTCAAGTCTTTAGTACCACAAAATTTCTGCCCATCTGGCTATTGCTTCATTTTACACTAGTTGACATGTTTCATCATTGTGGGGAATCACTGTATTGTTACTCACTTTGTAATATTCACAGTGCACTAAATAGATATTGCTGCCTGATGATCTTCATCTCAACACTTCCTTCTCACCTTCTTGGTTTTGTTTGTGATGTTTATAGTGTCTCTGGCCAAACTTGTGTTGTTAATTACCTCCACCTTGTGCTGTATATGCTTTGGCTTCTTCTTGGCTCTTAGTGGACTTCAAATGTGGTTCCAGGTGTTCCTCTTCTAATTCTAGTCTGTTCATGACAAGGTCTTTGGTCAATCTGTCTTAATCTCTTTCTAAACTTATAATGAGACTTTCATACTTCTCCAGAGCTAGCCCCAGAAGCATGAAGCCTACTGCTGCTTTGTCATCACAGGTAAAGCCCCCTGTTTCACTAATCTATTGGCAGCCAGTACCCACTACATAGTCATCCATAGTCATATCATATTCTTTCTTCATATTTACTAAGACCCACATTTGAATAAAGTGTTAAGTGGGCCATTGTTTCAGTGTATTTTTTCCAGTTTCTCCCATACTTCTGTTGCTAGTTTTAAAGTGCCAATCACCTATAGGTAGTAGTCTTCAACCAGCATTAGAATGATGGACTAGGCCCTCTCATTTTTCTTCTTTTTCTCCCCATCCATAGATTGTAACATTTTCCAAATCGGATTCCACGGCATCCCATGCCTCACAATGTTGTATAGGTGAACAAACAAAAATTGACCATGCGAAATAGTTATTACTGCAGAAGTGATCAATCCTTGTGGATGGTTCAATCACTCTGAATTGTTTCATTCATTGTCAGCTAAGGTAAAATGTCAGATATGTCATTTTCATCTGTTCTTGTACCTTGTGTTCTTTTTTCATCGAACTCAAACAAGCTCACCCCATCCATGCACTGGACACATAGCCTGTTGTAATTTTTTTGAGTGCAGTGAGTATTGAAAAACGGATGTGGATAATGGCATTACCATCACACTACTTTCTTCTCTCAAATTGTTTTCGCTACCTTATTCCAACTGCACCAAAGAAGCAGAGAGAAGCATACTCCAGAAACCCTTGGCTTCTGAGTACTCTGGAAATATCACTGAATTTGAACAATGGTCACTGCATTAAGTAAACCTAATTACAGCAGCATCCTTCTTATTCTTCATGCCTACATATTTATTTCCCAACATAGTCATCCTGCAACAAACAGATTTCTCCCAATGAGAGACCAGTTTGTTGATAGTGCGATGTAGAATGTTTGACTTTGTTGACAGAGCCATAACCTTGCCTCTTCCTGCACTGCCTCATCACTGTCAAAGTGAAGTCCTTGAAGGTGTTCTTTAAGTTTTGAAAATAAATGAAAATTGGATGGGGCAAGTCAGGAGTGAAGGGAGGATGATTGATAACAATGAACCAAAGGCACTGGAATGTTGCAGATGTCGCAGCACTCAAGTTGGTTTAGCATTGTCATGCTGCAGGAGAGAATGCTCCATGTGTAGACAAACTCTTGAAATTCGAAACTTGATTACAGTATGCTGTTTCTCACACACTGACATTACATCATGCTTCTTCACAACACAAGCACTGAAATTTTGTATGCAGTGTAGTGAAGAGGTAGAGTTTGAAATCAGGTTTTGTGTTTCCTCGTCAGCAGGTTGGAGGTTAGGCAGTTCAGAGAGGTCTAACAGCGAATGGACGGCATCGTCTTGTGAAAGGAAATCAGCAACTATATTGTCAGCACCATTTATGTGTCTGACATCGGTGGTGAACTGAGACATGAAGTCCATGTATCTGAAGCAGCGAGGAGGCGGATCAGCTGGCGGGTTTGTAATGGCCGCAGCCAGGGGTTTGTGGTCCGTTAAAACATAGAAAGGGCATCCCTCAATGTCAGTCTTCAAATGCTAGATCCCTTCGTAGCCCGCGAGCAACTCCCTGTCAAACGCCGAACATTTCCGTTGTGCATTGGTGAGCTTGTGCGAGAAGAACTGCAGAGGTGAAGTTTGGCCGTCGATTGTCTGGCTAAGGACAGTGCCGATGGCAGTATTGCTCGTGTCTGTGGTGATGAAAAGCTGTGCATTGGGATGAGGATGCACGATGGTGCAGGCCTCGGCAAGAAGATTTTTGAGGGCAATGAAAGAGTCAGTCATAGCAAGGGTTTATGGAAGGGGCCGAGATCCAGAAGTGTTGGTGCCTGCTAAGACATCCGTCAGTGGAGCCTGGATCTCTGCAGCCTGAGGTAGATGTCGCCGATAATAATTAATGGTCCCCAAAAAGTGCTGGAGCTCTTTGAGTGACAAAGGTCTGGGTAGGTTTAGTATTGTTTGTACTTTCTCAGGAGGCGGTGAAATGCCGTCGGCAGAGACCCAAAAGCCACGAAAAGTGACAGCGAGTTGATGTAGCTGCAATTTGTCCTGGTTGGTCTTGATGACTGCTGCTGCAAGAGGTTCATAACAGTTTGCACATGTCGAATGTTGTCCTCGACTGAGAAGCTAAACACAAGAATGTCATCAAGATATCCATAGCAGAATTTTAAGTTGAATAGCAATTCATTGATGAAGCGTTGCCAGGTCTGGGTTGCATTTTTCAGACCGAAGGGCATGAATAGAATCTGAAATAGCCCGATCAAGGTGGTGATTGCTGTCTTCTCGATGTCTTCAGATGCCCTTTTGAAATCAATGACAGAGAATGTGGTCGCACCTGCAAGGGAACTGGTAAAGTCGGCAGTGTTGGGTATGGCGTAGGTGTCCATAATTGTTATTGTGTTTGGTCGATGGTAGTCTCTGCACATTCGCCAGGACCTGTCTTTCTTTGGTATCATATATATGGGTGTCGACCAGCTACTAGCAGAGGGTTCAATGACGCCGGAGCTTAGTAGTTCAGAAATCTGATTTTTAAGATTGTAGAGGTGCTCGGGACAAAGTTGATGTGGTTTACTGGAGATCAGGGGACCTGGCATGAGGCGAAGCTTGTGAACCATGCCGTTGGTGACGACGAAAATGTTGCCGGCGGCGAGGGAGGCGGTTTGTTTACAATGTGTGGCAGGAGGGGCAGGCGAGGCGTAGTCATGGTGTTCGGAGCTACTTGGCGGATCCAACGGGAGCCAAGGAGGCAAAGTGTCCCAGGAGTCAACGTGAAAAGATGTCCGCCAGCCTGAAGCAGTTGTACCATGGTCGGGTGAGCTCGGTCGAACTCGTGAGCCGTTATTGAGTCCATTGTCCGAGGGCATGACCTGTGGCAGCACAGTCATGGGCGAAACGCTTGGTGCGAGTGCACTGTTTGTGTTGTCAGTCATGGTCGCACAGCAACGCGCAGGAGCCAAAGTTGCATAGTTTGAGGTGCTGTCCGCGAGGGGCGGGGCAAGAGCCGTCCGTTTGGGAACACGTGACACTCGTCACGCATGCGCACTGCGGAGCTGTCAGTACATGTTATGGCAGTCTCTATAGCACCAGAGGCTCGATTATCGGGACTGCAAGCAGATTCAGCACACTTACGGACCTTGCTTTGTCCTTGCTGTAGTGTCTGTAATTCCTCTTCTGCATCGGAGAGCTGGAGCTTTGTGGAGCCAGAGGGAGAGCTTGAAGTTTTCCTTGCATAGGCCAGTGACTTTTCAAGTTCGACAAGGCACTTGTGCATTGTTTCTCGTAACGTCGTCGACAGAGACGAGCATGTACAGATGAGATGAGCCCGGACCGTTGTGTCACGGGGGGTTTGCTAGATGGAGCACAGGGTAAGTGCGTCTTGGACAGGTGATGAAACATAGTGTTTTGCACTAGGTCTGGTGAAAGTTTGTGGTGTCACAAGAAGTCAATGGCTAGTATAGGTTCGTCAATTTCGCACACTAAAAAAGTCCCCTTGAGTTTGCAGTTTGTGGAGAGTGAGACGACGTGGGAAGTTGAACCCGAGCATTGTAGTTTAGTTGAATTCACGGCCTGCAGTGAAGTATGATGAGCAAGGATGTTTGACGACGCTATGGACATAGGCAGCAGCGAAACATCGGCTCCTGTGTTCACTAGGAAAAGGTATCCCAACGAAATGTCTTTAATGAAAAGTTGTCCACAATTATCCAGTCGTTCCCAGACAGAATGGAGCACTGGGGGGTGCCTGTCATGTTGTGCGGAGGAGGCAGCACCTGTACCTACGAACTTGTGATTGGCGTTTGGGAAGTAGTAGGGTGCTCTGCAGTTCCGTGCCACCTCACCAAACCGTGTGTGGAAGTAACAGTATGGGTAGCGCGGTTGCTTTTCTTGCGGAACTTGCCAGTGGGGTGGCCGAGGTTTGGTGGCCACAGCAGGCTTGGTTGCAGGAGGGGGCGTGACCACAGGCGGGGCCAGTGACGTCCCAGTAGCTCGTTTACTGCTTCCCGGAGTGAACGGAATGGTCGGCACAGTGCGGCCCCGGCCGCGTCTGGCCACAGGACGATGAGCCTGAACCTGAGACTTGTCAGATAGGCAGGGGCTGGCGAAATAGAGCAGTGATGCATCGTGTAGCTTTTCAGCAATTGTCATTCTTTGCTCGACAGGTTCGGGAGGATTCTGAACCAGAGCAAAGCGGATGTGAGGAGATAGTTTATCTGACCAGATGGCAAGGAGAGCCGTGTCAGAGAGTAGATCGGCACTGACCAGGGCAGGTAGCTGTCTCCAGAGCTGGGAAGGTTCATCATTTCCTAGTAGCTCTTACCATATTGCTGCCTCAGTTGAGCTTGGAAGCCAACGTAGAACTGTCTTTTTGGCTAGAGTGTACTGGGTAGATGAGTCCAGGGCATCGACCAGGTCAGCAATCAAGTCCTCCTGGTCGAGCAGGTGGGTGATGAGGCACAGAAACTTGGTTGACTCATCAAGTTTGTAATGGTCGAACACTTTGTCTGCAATTTTGAATCAGTTTGTAGCTCTGTTGGGATTAAACGGTGGCAGCGTCGGTAAGTGTTGTGGAATGCTCAGAAGAACTGGTTGAGATGAGTTTGTTGGAGCACTGCCTGAAACAAGCTGTAGTTGCTGCAGTATTCCAGGAGAGTGTGCTTCCAGGGATGTGGCAACAATGGCTGTTCAGGTGGCAGCATGAAGGTGACACGTTGCAGTTGGGCGCGAACCGTCGCGACGGGGAAAGCCGATGTGGGTGAGACACTGTAATGTGTCGATTGCAGTTGCAGAAGCTCAACACGTTGTGGGTGTGTTTGGATTGACGTGTCGCGGAAGATCGATAGGGATGAGGCACCGATATGTGCCGAGAACGGTAGCAGAAGCTCAACTGGACCGGCGCGGGGGGAGGACAGGTGAGAAAAAGTTCAAAGTTTGAGAAGGCATGTTAGTCCGCAGAAAGCTCGACGTATGATCAGAGCCGGGGCCACCTGTGTTGCAGGGAGGCTGTGGAGGTGCAGGCTGTCCAGAAGCACAGTGTGGGAAATGATGTCATATGTGGGACAGAAAGTGTGAATGTTCACTGTTCATAGTCACTCCACTCAAAATGGTGAATGTCGTGGCACAAAGCACTGAGGCACAGCAGTGGGACAGAGGTAGAGGTCAGGCACAGATAACAAGTTATTGTTCCTGATGCAGGCCAAGGTATCGAACCAGGGTTGCATGTGCTGAGGCTGAACCGAGGCAGGCGCAGGTGTGGTGGGATGTTGAGAAGGTTGACATGTGAATGAAGCAGTCCCAGCCACATGGCAGGTATCCGCGTGGTACTGCATGGATTGCAGTGTGGAAAATTGTTGTCCTGTTTGTGGTAGGTTGTCCAACGAAGCATTTGCAGAAATCAGCAATGGTCCCACACTGCACGGAGATCTGTAAGACGTAACTGCACAGTCGATGAGGGAGGGCACATGTGGTGGGAACACAGGCGCTTGATAGCCAGAGTCATGCACACTCCTAACCTCACTTATTGTTGCAGGCTCGAAAACGTGCAGCGAAATCGGTGTAATTGTCAAGTGAGAGGCATCGTGTTGCAGTCCTGGTAGGTGTGCATCGCCCGCAACATGATGCATGTCAATCACAAAATCCGGCGTTAGGCGCTGGGCCGAATTCATTGTTCGAATGCTGTGTCAATGTAATACATGTGAATATAACCAACATGGAGGTCGAGGACACAGTAAAATGGCGAAAACAGAAGACGTTACAACTCAGGGTCACCAGTGAGGGTGATGTTCGGGTTAGTTACACCAAACAAACCCCATTCAGCAGTAGTTCGTTTTATTCACCTAAACACATCAAAGGCTCACAAAGAACTGGACGTGGCAGAAGAGGCCAAAGATAATCTTAGCTTAGTTCAAAGATGGATGCATCGATGTTGGTGTCGATTTCATCGGCGCCACAAGGGCATTTTTCCAGATTGACTGAAATACGCTATTGTTAAACTTTTGCATAAAAAAAGGGATAGGTCTGATGCTAACAACTGCTGCCCAATCTCACTTCTCACAGCTTTATCCAAAATTCTTGAAAAAGTAATGCACTGAAGAGTAGCATCACATATTCTTAAAAATAAAGTATTAAAAAAATTTCATTTGGTTTTCAGAAAGGCTTTTCAACAGAAAATACTATACAGGGTGTTACAAAAAGGTACGGCCAAACTTTCAGGAAACATTCTTCACACAAAAATAAAGAAAAGATGTTATGTGGACATGTGTCCGGAAACACTTACTGTCCATGTTAGAGTTCTTTTTATTAATTATCTTCAAATCACATTAATCATGGAGTGGAAACACACAGCAACAGAACGTACATTGTTGGATGCACCATTTGAAGAAGTGTACCCGTGAAGGCCAATCAGCTGCTGATAGTGCCTGCACAGGCTGTACATGGTACGGAAACAATTGGTTCTCTCGTAGCACTCTCCATACAGTGACATGGTCAATGTTACCTTGTACATCAGCAACTTCTCTGACACTGACATTAGGGTTATCGTCAACGGCACAAAGAATTGCCTCGTCCATTGCAGGTGTCCTCGTCATTCTATACATCAAATGAGCATCTGCCAACTCCACATTTGTTAACATTGCACTGACTACAAAACCACGGTCGTGATGAACACTAACCTGTTGATGCTACGTACTGATGTGCTTGATGCTAGTACTGTAGAGCAATGAGTCGCATGTCAACACAAGCACGGAAGTCAACATTACCTCTCTTCAATTGGGCCAACTGGCAGTGAATCGAAGAAGTACAGTACATACTGATGAAACTAAAATGAGCTCTAACATGGAAATTAAGCGTTTCCGGACACATGTCCACATAACATCTTTTCTTTATTTGTGTGTGAGGAATGTTTCCTGAAAGTTTGGCCATACCGTTTTGTAACACCCTGTATATGCTTTCATTGATCAAATATTAAATGCTCTGAATAACCAATTATTACCCACTGCGACATTTTGTGATCTCTAAAAGCTTTTAACTGTGTGGCATGAGTGTGACAGCACACAAATGGTTTAATCCATATTTAAATGGAAGAATGCAGAAGGTTGAAATTAACAGTACAAATAGTCTGCAAAAATCAGCAGAATCCTCTAACCGGGTAGGTATGAAGAATGGTGTCCACAAGATTCAGTCTTGGTTCCCTTATTGTTCTTAATATATGTTAATGATTTGCCACTCTGTATTCATGAAGGTGCAAAGATAGTATTTTTGCTGATGATAGAGGTATACCAATCACACCCAACAAACAAGAATCAGCTGAGGAAATTGTAAATAATATCTTTCAGAAAATTATTAAGTGGTTCTCTGCAAATGGGCTCTAACTTTTGAGAAAACACAGTACATAAAATTTTGTACAGTAAATACCATAACAGTTTAAAATATATTCCCTGTTGAAAAATAATAGCAAAGTGCATAAAGTACATAGCTGCAGTGCTAGAAGAAAGGATGATCTTCACTTCTCTGTGTTAAATATGACTTTGGCACAGAAAGGAGTGAATTATGATGCCACAAAAATCTTTGGTCATTTGCCAAATAGCATTGAAAGTCTGACAGATTTAAACATTTAAACACAAATGAAAAAATTTTCTGAATGAAAGCTCTTTCTACTCAATAGGCGAATTTTTAGATATGAAGTAGGTACTGTAAAAAAATAAAAAAATAATAAAAAATAAAATAAAAACAAACAAAAATAATTATATTGTGTAAAGAAAACTGAAACGTTCCACATCATTATAAAATGTCATTTTCATGATCTATGGAACAATTATTAATGTAATAATGTAATGTAATGATTGCTTTTAATTATGTGTAATTGGTATTGTATATAAGACAGTGTAGCACAATTATCTAGTTTTCTTACATCCATTCTGTTATTACCTGTGTCCTCACCTTCTGGGGTCATTATGCAAAAGACCTGAAAAACATGTTCACTATGCAGAAATGAGCTGTTAGAATAATTACCAATTACTGAAACAGTAAAACGTTCTACCCTTGCCATGACTCTTTATACAAAAATGTGTAATTAATATGAAAAGCTATACTGATAGTTTCAAATATAATGCAGATCTTAATTTTTACAATGCATGAATGTGCAATACATCCATATAAAGAGGGTATACAAGGCTTTATGATAAAAACAAACAAACATTCAGGGTACTAGACACTACAACAAACTTCTGTGACAGTTGAGAGAAATAAAACAATTATCTTCATTTAACGAAGTGCTATTTAAATTTTTATCATCAACTGCTATTATAGTGTGAATGAATACCTAAAATAAATTTGTAGCAAATACCCATATTCATTTACTACTGTCAATAGTCTTTTTAATTAAGTGCTTGCTCTAATTTAAATTAATATTTTGAACAAAAGTATTTTTTGTATGTAAATGTCAACTATGTAGTCCATATGAAATACATTTTCACACAATTTTGTAATTCATCAGGGTTGCATATGCAACTTTAAACTTGTGTAGGTTACTGTGCAGCCTTGTATGCTGTATTTTTACGCTATGAATTTTCTGACAAAATTCATCCAATGCATATTGTCATTTGATGAATAAATTACCATCATAAATTACTAGTAGTTATGTGCATTAGTTAGACTGCCCATAAAAGTAGAATGAGAGTGGGAGTCTTCACCTCACAATGTTAACAAAAATGAAAATAGTCTGAAAATTAGGATAAACATAGTGGTAAAAATTGGGACAGAATATTTCCAATTGAAATAATATCAACTAAAAATGATACCAAGGTGAATGTGATCTGAAGTCAGTCACTAGTCAGTCAGTAGTTCATTATACATATATTCAAAAAATAAAAAGTGAGCTAAGATCTTCAGTAAATGAACTATTATCTAAACGAAAACATGTGTTGAAAATAAGTGTATGCTTAAGGAGAAATTGCAAGAGGTGCCCTGTAGGGGTGAACACACTAGGCTGAAGAAGTTTAATTTACATGGGTAATATTATAGACATCAACTTCAGTTAAGGTGCTTTATTGTGTTCCACAAAGTGTTTTGCTTTCTGTGAGGTCATTGTCATAAAAGTTTTTGTAAAATATTTCCCTTGCTTTTAAGTGGGATAAAATCATAAGAATAATCTGACACTGTCATGAGAAGATTAAGTGTTATGAGTACATTATGAAAATTCAGTTCTCAACATTAAGAGTCTATATAACACACTCAAAATGCTCATATTTACAAATGCATAGACTGTTATATCAAATTACAGTATCCCGTAAATAAGTAATACCGAAAACTTTTATAAATTACAAATATTAGCTGATCAATGTAGGTATCAAATTGGTGAACCACATACTGCCTGCCAGTGACCACAACAGTTACACCACACTAGGTGACCCGCAATGTCTCAAAAAGTGAATTACAATCTAGTGAAATGGAGCAATGGCAGGAGGAATTGGTCTAGGTGTCCCGGGGCTAAATGAGACACTTACTGCCATTGTTGGCCTGCTCTACAACGTCTTACCTATGTTTGACAGATCAGTAGTGACCTGGCCAGTGATAACTGCTTCCAATTCTATCAAGGGTCTCCACAAATGACCTGACGAAGATACATCAAGAAAATGTTTCAATATGACTGGCCATAAATGAGCTGACATGAGCCACAATTATTTTCATCCCAATCAAAAGGGATTTCTTTATTACAATGTTAATCTATTAATTCTCATCTTGCCAGTCAGCCAGATGGATCTTTTAGGATTGTCAGCCAGCAAAAGGAATGCTGGTTGGACAAAACAGTGAATCGTCTGCCATATAACTGATTGCTTAATTACATGAAGGCAATCTTTCTCAACTGTAGAATAAGTCTTCTCTGACTGGAAGAGTACATTGGAGGAGTGAGTAGTCAATCTTTCAGCATTTTCCTGTTAGTTAGTTACATGTTCCATAAATCATATGAATGATTCTTTTATGGAAATGATGTAGAATGAGTCTGTTTACAGGCTTTGTATATATGATTAGTGGTAACATACATGAAAACATGTAACTACACTAAAAAAACAAGTCCTCCCCCCCCCCTCCCCCCATCAATGGCTATCAGTTTTTAAGTAGACAGGTGAAGACTTCCTCATCTCTTTAAGGATATAAAAAGAGCTTTCTTGATCTTCATTCCATGCCAGCAGCTCTTGTAGTGGCTGTGCCTTCAACTAAAATCTTTTATGAGGCATCTGGAGTAGAACACATTGTGAGAGAACTTCATACACCAAAATGCGCCAAAGAGTTGGAAAATCTGTTACTGTTCTTAACTTTTCTGGATAAGGATAACAATACAATTCAAGTAGCAAAGACACCTCATCCACCTAAGATGTCAAAGTAGATTGTCCATCATGCTTAAGATGTCCAGAGCTTTGCCCACTGGAAAGACAAAATAACATATCTTGGACCTCATAGAAGGCATCAGGCATTGTGAAAGCAGTGTTTTTAGGCCAGCCTTATGAACCTTGATCTACCAGTTGACAGTCTGCATATCCATAGTGGAGATATACTTCGCTCCTTTCGCACAGTCCGAGGTGTCATTAATTTGTGCACTGGGTATATATCTTTTTTGTGATTTTGTTCAACCACTGGTAATCAACTCAGAAATACCATGTAACAAGGACCACAGGGGTGAGATAAAAATTCTCTAATGGCTGAATGATCTTTTACAGCATCTTCTCTACTTACTTGCGAATTACATGTCATTCATTGCACTTTAACCTGTTAATGGTTTTGAGAGGATCATAAGAGGCTACACCGGAGGCTGCATGATCATTGACTGCAATGAGGGTACAGCCAAGTTATAAAAATAAAATTAGAGTGACAGTGCTCCAGTTCTTCTAAAATAGTATGTTAGGGATAGATGCCCACAGTCAGAAGAACAAGATGTTGTGCAGTGGAAGTACAAAAATTCACGAAGTTTTCTAAATATCTTTGAAGAGAAAACTGGTGTCTCTCATCCAATGAGAAATGAGGGTGATTCCCTGTGAGTGTGGAATTTCTCCAGTAATAACTATTGGGTTCATTTTGGCAAGAGGAAAAATGAAGGAAGTGGGACAAATTTTCAGAAGTTTTTAAAGCACACACACTAGTGACTGTGGTTCCACCTATAGTACACACCATTCTCATCACTCAGAGGTTCCCAAATAATGTTTACACATTGGGATGTATCTTGTATCTTCAGGACTAAAGAAATCTTGTCTCATCAACTCTACAATTTTTTCTTTTTCAGATTTATATATTTTGTTTCACTGCTTTAGCGAAGTGTTAATAATTTTAGCACAGTAACTGGATTAAATGCTGAAATCTGGACCAAGGATGTTGCTTATGTGCTCTCATTGTTATGAAGTACACCTGTGCAAATCCTATGATGAAGTTCTTTCCAGCAGCTTTATTGTAGAATCTGGTGGCCAGGGGTTCTGCATAGGACTCTTGTCAAAGCTGTCCTTTCATTAGTCCAAATGCTCTTGTGTTACCTCTGGAATGTAATTTCGCAGTTCTGCTATTGATGAAAACAGTGTGGGGTTTCTTTCATATTCCATCATTCTTAAGCAGTCCCTCACAAAAGGGGAAAAAACAAGTAGATAGGTACGTATGTCAATAGAACAGGAGCACTGGCTTCAATTAAATCTTGTTGTAAAATATGCCTGTTTTCCCTTCCAATACTCTTCCATCACATTTCTTCTCATATCTTTTGTATGTTGACTCAGAAATTCAATTTTGGCTGTAGAATTTACAATCTTTTTATTTTTCACAACTTTAGCAATCATCTCAACCATTAATTGTTTCTCTTATTCTGCCTCTTTGTTTTTCTTTCATATGATTTTCTCATTTTTCTGATAAGTTTATAATTACTCAGTTTCCTGAAATTCGAAATACAATGCAGTAGAAATACCAGGAAATTATTATTTTTTTAATGTGAGGGGCTTAATCTAGATCTACTACAACTACATCCATACTCCGCAAGCCACCTGACGGTGTGTGGCGGAGGGTACCTTGAGTACCTCTATCGGTTCTCCCTTCTTGTTCGTGGAAAGAAGGATTGTCGGTACGCCTCTGAGTGGGCTCTAATCTCTCTGATTTTATCCTCATGGTCTGTTCACGAGATATATGTAGGAGGGAGCAATATACTGCTTGACTCCTCAGTGAAGGTATGTTCTCAGAACTTCAACAAAAGCCCATCTCGAGCTACTGAGCGTCTCTCCTGCAGAGTCTTCCACTGGAGTTTATCTATCATCTCCGTAACGCTTTCACGATTTCTAAATGATCCTGTAACAAAGAGCGCTGCTCTCCATTGGATCTTCTCTATCTCTTCTATCAACCCTATCTGGTACGGATCCTACATTGATGAGCAGTATTCAAGCAGTGGGTGAACAAGTGTACTGTAACCTACTTCCTCTGTTTTCGGATTGCATTTCCTTAGGATTCTTCCAATTAATCTCAGTCTGGCATCTGTTTTACCGATAATCAACTTTATATGATCATTCCATTTTAAATCACTCCTAATGCATACTCCCAGATAATTTATGGAATTAACTGCTTCCAGTTGCTGACCTGCTATATTGTAGCTAAATGATAAGGGATCTTTCTTTCTATGTATTCGCAGCACATTACACTTGTCTACATTGAGTTTCAATTGCCATTCCCTGCACCATGCGTCAATTCGCTGCAGATCCTCCTGCATTTCAGTACAATTTTCATTGTTACAACCTCTCGATATACCACAGCATCATCCGCAAAAAGCCTCAGTGAACTTCCGATGTCATCCACAAGGTCATTTATGTATATTGTGAATAGCAACAGTCCTATGACACTCCCCTGTGGCACACCTGAAATCAATCTTACTTTGGAAGACTTCTCTCCATTGAGAATGACATGCTGCATTCTGTTATCTAGAAACTCTTCAATCCAATCACACAATTGGTCTGATAGTCCATATGCTCTTACTTTGTTCATTAAACGACTGTGGGGAACTGTATCGAACGCCTTGCGGAAGTCAAGAAACATGGCATCTACCTTGGAACCCATGTCTATGGCCATCTGAGTCTCGTGGACGAATAGCGCGAGCTGGGTTCACACGATTGTCTTTTTCAAAACCCATGCTGATTCCTACAGAGTAGATTTCTAGTCTCCAGAAAAGTCATTATACTCGAACATTATGCATGTTCCAAAATTCTACAACTAATAGACGTTAAGAGATATACGTCTATAGTTCAGCTCATCTGTTCGACATCCCTTCCTGAAAACGGGCATGACCTGTGCCCTTTTACAATCCTTTGGAACGCTATGCTCTTCAAGAGACCTACGGTACACTGCTGCAAGAAGGGGGACAAGTTCTTTTGTGTACTCTGTGTAAAATCGAACTGGTATCCCATCAGGTCCAGTGGCCTTTCCTCTTTTGAGCGATTTTAATTGTTTTTCTATCCCTCTGTCATCTACACTCCTGGAAATTGAAATAAGAACACCGTGAATTCATTGTCCCAGGAAGGGGAAACTTCATTGACACATTCCTGGGGTCAGATACATCACATGATCACACTGACAGAACCACAGGCACATAGACACAGGCAACACAGCATGCACAATGTCGGCACTAGTACAGTGTATATCCACCTTTCGCAGCAATGCAGGCTGCTATTCTCCCATGGAGACGATCATAGAGATGCTGGATGTAGTCCTGTGGAACGGCTTGCCATGCCATTTCCACCTGGCGCCTCAGTTGGACCAGCGTTCGTGCTGGACGTGCAGACCGCGTGAGACGACGCTTCATCCAGTCCCAAACATGCTCAATGGGGGACAGATCCGGAGATCTTGCTGGCTAGGGTAGTTGAGTTACACCTTCTAGAGCACGTTGGGTGGCACGGGATACATGCGGACATGCATTGTCCTGTTGGAACAGCAAGTTCCCTTGCCGGTCTAGGAATGGTAGAACGATGGGTTCGATGGCGGTTTGGATGTACCGTGCACTATTCAGTGTCCCCTCGACGATCACCAGAGGTGTACGGCCAGTGTAGGAGATCGCTTCCCACACCATGATGCCGGGTGTTGGCCCTGTGTGCCTCGGTCGTATGCAGTCCTGATTGTGGCGCTCACCTGCACGGCGCCAAACACGCATACGACCATCACTGGCACCAAGGCAGAAGCGACTCTCATCGCTGAAGACGACACGTCTCCATTCGTCCCTCCATTCACGCCTGTCGCGACACCACTGGAGGCGGGCTGCACGATGTTGGGGCGTGAGCGGAAGACGGCCTAACGGTGTGCGGGACC
Organism: Schistocerca gregaria; assembly: GCF_023897955.1. NCBI lineage: Eukaryota > Metazoa > Arthropoda > Insecta > Orthoptera > Acrididae > Schistocerca > Schistocerca gregaria. Next base: position 740,132,457 of record NC_064921.1, read on the forward strand.
GTAGCCCAGCTTCATGGAGATGGTTGCGAATAGTCCTCGCCGATACCCCAGGAGCAACAGTGTCCCTAATTTGCTGGGAAGTGGCGGTGCGGTCCCCTACGGCACTGCGTAGGATCCTACGGTCTTGGCGTGCATCCGTGCGTCGCTGCGGTCCGGTCCCAGGTCGACGGGCACGTGCACCTTCCACCGACCACTGGCGACAACATCGATGTACTGTGGAGACCTCACGCCCCACGTGTTGAGCAATTCGGCGGTACGTCCACCCGGCCTCTCACATGCCCACTATACGCCCTCGCTCAAAGTCCGTCAACTGCACATACGGTTCACGTCCACGCTGTCGCGGCATGCTACCAGTGTTAAAGACTGCGATGGAGCTCCGTATGCCACGGCAAACTGGCTGACACTGACGGCGGCGGTGCACAAATGCTGCGCAGCTAGCGCCATTCGACGGCCAACACCGCGGATCCTGGTGTGTCCGCTGTGCCGTGCGTGTGATCGTTGCTTGTACAGCCCTCTCGCAGTGTCCGGAGCAAGTATGGTGGGTCTGACACACCGGTGTCAATGTGTTCTTTTTTCCATTTCCAGGAGTGTATTTCGATATCTACCATTTTGTCATATGTGTGACAATCTAAAGAAGGAACTACAGTGCAGTCTTCCTCTGTGAAATAGCTGGCTAAGATAACAAACTTGTTAAAAAGATTAAGTTGTAAATTGGTGGTTATCATCTTACCCTCTGTCTAGTTTGTTATCTTAGAAGACATTACCATTTTTAATTCAAACAATATTCCAGAAAATTAACTTACCAGGAAACAAAAATTATAGTTCATGAATATTACACAACCTTTTCATGTGTCACTTGAAGGGATTTTCCTCAGATCCATAAGCCTTCAGCCCCTGGTTTGATTTAGATGCATTCATAACTTCTTTTCCATTTGGACTCATGATGAGGCTGACCTGTTGAAATTTTTTTTACTTTCTAAATGCTTTAAATTTTGCATGTTCCTATTCCACATCTGATGCCTTTTCCTCAATGAGCATCAGCTACAAGCTTCTGTTCACATCTAACCTTCTAATAAGTACTGTTGTACTTACATTTTAACAGCTGCCATGCTTCCCATGTCAAACATTCCCTCCCATACATAATGGCATTTGAGGCAATTTTATTTGTTCAGATGCAAACTTTTTACAGCCGTACACCATCATTCTCATCTCAGCCTTCACTGTATGTAATTACCTCACCATCCTAGTTCAAAAGAAGATTTCCCAAGCCATCACATCCAGTCCTGGTACCGATGATCCCTAAAAAAAAAAAAAAAAAAAAAAAAAAAAAAAAAACTTAGGTGTACACTTCTTGTCACTCAATAATATCTGGCCTTCAGTGTGTTAATCAGTTATTTCATCAACGCTATGACTACCTAAAATCATGCCCATTCTGTCTGACATTTTACCCACCACACCCACAATAGCTTTTTGTCGCCCCACCTCCACCCTTGCAATCTCCACAGTATCAATATGCTGGTCAGACTCTACGCTCTTTCTGCATTTCCCCACCCTAAGGCCATGAAAGCATGGTTTCTTACAAATGTACTTTTGACCAAAAAGCAATTCTGGAGTCCAAAGTTTTTGTTAGTAATGCCTTTTGCATTCTTGTGGTGATATTGCCACGGAACTTTCATACCCTAACACATATTTCTTTCTATCTAAGTGACAAGCGAAATATCAATTTCCATAGAATTAGCTTTAAAAAGTTTTTGATACAATAAAATACTTTCTTACAAATTTTCATCTCCTATTTGACCCCCAACAGGAGTTGAATTTCCAAACACAGTGAAACAAGTATTTTTTAAATGTCTAACAGGGAAATGAAATACAAATTTTTATAGATTTAGCTCTGAAAATGTTTTCATAATGAAATAATTTCATAATTCTTTTCATCCCCTATTTCACTCCCTTGTGGGACTGAATTTCCAAAAACACTGAAACACACACTTTTTGTTTTTAACCACGAAGTCAAATATCAATTTTCATAGATGAAGCTTTAAAAATGCTTTAGTAGTTCTTTAATAATAATTTATTCCCCCCCCCCCCCCCCCCCCCAAAGAAAACTATTTGACCCCCTTAATGTTGAATTTCCAAAAATGCTGTAACTGAAACACATATTATTTTATTTCTGATTGAGAAATCAAATACCAATTTTCACAGTTCTGTTTTTGAAACTGCCTTAATAGTGACATTTTTTCAAAAAGCCTTTCATCTTCTATTTCAACTCCTTATTAGTGGATTTTTGAATGATGATTTCTTAAATGGTTTAGTATAAGATCCACAATCTCTCTAAATTTCAAGTTCCTAACCTTAGCTGTTTTAGCTGGTCACAGATGAGTTTGTGAATCAGTCTTCCCCTATTTCAGCCCTTAGTGGTTGAATTTTCAAAAACAGTGACACACTTATTTCTTTCATTTCTAATCGAAAAGCCAAGTACTAATTTTCATCAGTTTATCTATAAAAACACTTTCACAATGTAATATTTTCATGAAGCTTTTCACTCCATATTTCACTCCATTAAGAGCTGAATTCCCAAAAACAGTGACATGTGAATTTATTTGTTTCTAGATAAGAAGCTAAACACAAGTTTTCACAGACTTAGTTCCAAAAATTGAAATCAATGGCCAAAGATGAAAATTTTGCCACATTGGGAGTCAAATCCAGGTCTTGTGCTTACGAGGCATACGTGATGACCATTGTGTCATCTGGACACAGAGACCATTGCAGTTGCATGGACACCTACAGCCAGACCAAAATTCTCAATTTATCCACACACTACAAATGTAGTGATCCATGTGCATCATCCTCAGTACTCATGGCATTTCACCAATTCCCATAAGAGTTTGAGCCTAGTGTGCATCCACACTAAAGAAATCGTTAGCCATCCCACGTTGCATATATTGTGGCTTCTGTCCCTTTGGACATGTCCAATAAAACAGATACCACATATATATAATTAAGGCAAGATGGTCAATGATCTCTTCAGTGTGGATGCACACTAGACTCAAACTCTTACAGGAATCGGTGAAATGCCGCGAGCAATGAGGGTAATGGGCAAGGGGAACTACATTCACTGTGTGTGGACAAGATGAGAATCTGGGTCTCACCAGAGGCGTGCTAGGGTTGTCTGTGCACCTGTGATGGCCACTGTTTGTGCCTGGTACAGTGGTCAGTGCATCTGCCTAGTAAGCAGGAAACCCATGTTCAACTCCCAGTCCACCACCAATTATCAACTTTCCCCAATGATTTCAATTAATGCTCACTCACAGCCATTGTAAGTAATTCTTTTGTACCTTCTTTCATACTGGCTACTGGATCAAAATCATGTTCTTTCAGACATGCCCAAAAGAACAGACACCACATATATACATATGTATTTTTTATTTATAACCAAGAAGTCAAATGCCAATTATGATGGATGTAGCTTTAAAAATATTTTAGCAGTACCGTAGAGTCCAGTTAATCAAAACTAATTGGCACCAGACCTTGTTCGGATTACCAATTTGTTCGGATTAGCTAGAATTACTGTGACGCGTTTCGAAAATGAAGTATGTCAAGCAGATAAGTGGGTGCATCATGGTAACAAATGGGAACAAGTGTGAGAACAATGGCTCTCTCTCACCCCCTGCACCCATTGTTGTGCATTGTTGAGACCTTTGTAGTGTCTAAGGTCAGTGCACTGCCAATTGTCTCATAAAGTGCTTGGTAATGTTAGTTATTGATCACTGGCACACATAATAGTTGTACTGTATTCGTTCAGGTGTAGTGGTGTATGTATTTTCGTCATGAGAAAACAGAAACATTCAACGTTAACTCTCAAAGAAAAACTGAATGTTTTGAAGTGGATAGACAATGGTGAGAATGTATCTGAACTGGCAATGGAACAAGGTGTTGGTAAAGCAACAATTTGTGATTGAAAGAAGAACCGAGTGAAGCTTGAACAGTCCTGTGCAATATCTTTGGGAGAAACACTTGAAATTCGGCATACTTTTGAAACAGTCCCAGTATGATAAAGTGGATGAAGCTCTGTTCCTTTGGTCTCCACAGGAAAGAGAAAGGGGAACTCCTTTGGGTGGAGCTCTGGTTCAAGAGAAGGCCATTTATCTCAACAAGCTAATGAATGGTAATGAGTTTTAGTGTGAGTACGGGTTAGTTGGACGGATTCAAAAAACATCATGGAATCCGTCAGCTAACAGTTACCGGAGAGAAGCTTTCTTTTGACCACCATGCAGCAAAGGAATACTTGGGTGAGTTTGAAAAAATGATAAGAGAGGGAAAGTATTCTCCCCAACAAAGTTATAACGCTGAAGAGACTGACCTTAATTTTAGGGCACTGCCAACAGAAACCCTGGTATCAAAAGCAAAAGACCATGCTCCTCATTTTAAAATGTACAAAGATTGTGTGACTTTATTAGCGCACATCAATGCTGCTACTAATCACAAGCTGCCTTTAATGCTGGTTGGCAAATCTGCTAGGCCCAGAACTTTTAAAAACTGCAACATGATGTCCTTGCCCATATAATATCGCTACCAGAAAAAAGCATGGATGGATTGTAAGCTGTTCAAAAAATGGTTTCACATCCAGTTTGTTCACTCTGTTCAACAGTTTTCTAAGGAAAATCATTTGTCTCCCTGTGCAGTCCTTTTAATTGATAACACGTTGCCTCACTCCAGCACTGACGAATTATGTGATGGAGAAATTGTGGTGAAGTTTTTGCTGCCAAATGTTACACCACTTCTACAGCTGATGAACCAGGGCATACTGCAAACATTAAAACTGATTAACAGAAAACAATCTTTAAGAATTCTGATTCAAGATGATAGCATTCCTTTAGTGGACAAAATAAAAATCACCAATGTGAAGGATGTTGTTTATTGGGCCACTGAGGCATGGCAGAATATTTCAGAAAATAGTCTGAGAAAATTGTGGAGAAAACTGTGGACATCTCTTGAATTTCAGGACAACCTAGTTGAAAATGGAGAGGAAAATCTACTACAAATGATACAGACAATTCCTGGATGTGAAGAAGCTAGCGAAGGAGACAAAGATGAGTGGATGACAGCAGATGGGACATGTGTGGAGAACCTTACTGATGCTAAGTTAGTTGCTCCTGTGACTCAAGACCAGGAAGAAGTGGACTGCTGTGACAGAAGTGACAATGAGCCTGAAAGCGACAAAGGAGAGCTGGTGCCACACAGTGACACAGCAGAAGTCCTTGACCTCACACTACATTATTTGGAGCAACAGCTCACTGCTACGCCTGCTGATCTGATGTTCATGAGATGACGGCGCAACAATGAATGGTATAACAGACTGTCTTCCTACGCCAAAAAACAATGACTGAGTTTTTGTAATCTAAAAAAGTAGGGATAAAATGTCTGCTGTATTTTAGTAAGTTTGACAGCTTTTCTTTCATTGTTATACATAGTTTAAACCTAATGTTTTTTTTACCAATTTTTCTAGTACGTGTTTATACTTGTAAATTAAAATAGTGTGTATGTACGGCAGTATACCACACAGTTTTCGATACTTAGTCTAACATTTTTTATGTTCAGATTGACTGAATGTTCAGATTGCCACGGTTCAGATTAGCGGGACTCTGCTGTACTTTAATAATGTTTTAGTTCCAAAAACACTTCCACACAGTATTTCACCCCCATAGGAGTTAAATTTCCAAAAATGCTGAAACACAAATTTCTTTATTTCTGACCAAGAAACCATGCACCTATTTTTGCAGGTCTGGCTTCACAATTGCCTTAATAGCAACATATTTTCAAAAAATATTTCATCCCCTGTTTCACCTCCTTAAAGATGGAATTTCAAAAAATATCTCTTCTTAAACAACTCCTACAGTATAAGATCAACATCCTCTCGAAATTTCAAGTTTCTAATTTTATTGGTTTGGGTTGGGGGATGATGAGTCAGTGAGCAAATCTGTCAGTCGGGTTCTTTCCCCCCCTTTTTTTTCCCTCTCCCCCACTTCATATCACCCATCTTTGGGGTACATCAGATCAATCACTTCTTAGATGCTTGTGCTATCTTTTTCTCCCAATATTTCTTCATTGTATCTGATCTCTTCTTTCTTTCCTCCTCTGATATCTGAATCAGTTTCTTGGTGTTGATCTTAACTTGGAACCTCTTAGTTCTGTCTTTGGCCATGGGCTTGGCTGTACCATTCTTTAACATAACTTCGGTAATCTAGGGTTCTCTCAAATCCTTTTCCACTTCCTTAAACCAATTGGGTTTAGTCTCTCTCTCTCTCTCTCTCTCTCTCTCTCTCTCTCTCTCTCTCTCTCTCTCTCTCTCTCTCTTTTTGTAAAAGAAGTCAAAGATTTGTTTAGTTAGTCTGTCGGGATTCATTTGGAGTATGTGTCCATAGAAATCAATCCTCCTTTTCCTCATGGTTTCTGAGAGTCTGCCTTACTTCGCATAGAGGGCTTTGTTTCTATAGAAAACTTGTTTGTTATTTTGGAATTTGGGACCATGATCTTCCTCAAAATTTTCTTCTCTTCTTGATTTTCCAATCTCTCCATTTTTCTTTCTTCCCCATGAGTAGTATTTCTGCTGCATAGAGTTCTTCCAACTTAATTAGTGTGTTATAATGCCTTATTTTGGTGTTCCAAGTGAGGGATTTCTTAGTGTATGTGTTTTTGCTTTTCTGGAAAGCTAGTTCCATTTTGCTTCTTCTTGCTCCTTTCTTCCATTGCTTTCCTTGCCTTTTATGTATATAAACTTCAAAAATTGATTATGCCCATTGCTATACAAAGAAATTAGGTATTTACTTTAAAAATACTTTTGCTTATGAATGGACATCAAAACTCCGGATCACATTTTGCTGATGGTAAACTAAACAAATAAATTGTTCAGGCTAGCTGCTGTAAGTCTCTTACGACAAATATGCAGTTATTTCAGACAGCATCATCTTCAGGGGTTGTCAAAATCATCATCTTACTTGACTTTCCTCTAACAGTTCAAATTCCATGCACTGTCATTTCTCATTTGCTTGATTTAGTGGAGACTCAATAGCTTGTTCCACAGCTTTGTCTTTTTTTGTACTTGACAGACTTGGAAATTATCCAGAAGCTTTTAGGCTAGTTTTCTGAGCATTTCAATGCTGTGAGTGGAAGAAGAAAATTTAGTGTTCACCATCCCTTCTACAGCAGCGTACAGGTCTGCCTCCGTTTCACAAGGATAGGGAAGGAAACCGAATTTGGCATTCTTGAAGGTCCGTCCAGACAAGCACCTTTCATGGTTTAGGGAAATCATAACTGAGGTACAGCAAATAGTAGCATATCAAACAATAGACAAATGTGTAATAGACTTGGGTGCAGGAAAATATCCAATGTTCTCTTTTATATTGTTCTATGACTACATCAGAGTGTTCATCTATAAAGTAATTTCATGACACTTTTCTTTCAACATCATATTCATTTCCAGAACCACGTAATTATAATGCACTCCAGTGCCATTGTATCATTTTATGTGTTAATTTAGAGCACCATATAAAGCACGTTTCTACATGCCTGAAGCATTTTAATTCTGTTGTTTATTCTTTTAATATGTGTAGCCAATAGTGATGCTATTGGCTTGCATACTCATGCGAATGAGCGTTGAGGAGGCGCTTGTGGCAGCTACATTAAATGCTGCTGCAACATTGGGTCGAGCAGACAGAGTGGGCTCCATTGAAGAAGGGAAAGCAGCAGACTTAGTCATTATTGATGCAAGCAGGTGAGCACATACACAAGTGACAATCATTAAATGTAACATACTTTTTTTAATATACAACAGAGAATATGCACAATGAAAATGTTTGTATTGAGATACTTGTGTTAATATTACACTGAATGAAACTATGAAAATACCAAGCCCTGGGTATGGCCCCATCCCATATTTATAGAAAAAGTGCTGAAAATGGAAAGGAAACTAAGAAGCTCATGCACATGCCTGATATTATGGTGGGTATCCTTACATCTCTTGCCTTGTTTGAACCACAAAAAGTATAAAAATTGAATTAAAATGTTGTTAATTAATCCAGGTTTTATGCAATTACTGCATGTATATTAGAGATATAAGTCTTCAGTTATTCAAAGCATCAAGTAGAGAAGAGAACCAGTAGGAAGTATTTTCACTTAAATTATTTCTCATCGTTTGTTGTAAGTTGTGCTTTCTGTTGGCACTGTCACCCTAGCTTAATGATTCCGTCATGCCAAAGCTGCAAAAAGGTGTTTGATCCTGTTTATTCATACATTAAATCCATAATATCTTGAAGCAGAAACTTATTTCTCTTCAAAATTATTTTATTCCATATTCTAGAGTTTCCACAAAATAATAAACTTCTTAACTAGAACTGCTAACTTCCAAGTGTCTCACACAAGAACAAGAACAGAAACATGTCTGTTTCACTCCAAAGATATGCTTACAAGATCGATATAATTGACAACCTTGACCAAAGAATTACAATTTGATTAATATTTCATGTAAGTGAAAAGAAATACATTCTTCTGTTGATTTTATCTATTTGAACACTTCTGGAAAATAATAAGTATGTTTTATAACATCTAAATATTCTTGACTTAACAAATGAACAAAATTGTGAAGTATGTTAGAAATACAGAAATAGTTATGTTTCCCATAAAACAGTTAATTTTATGTTATCATTATGGCTTCATCAATGAACATTTACACCGGTATTATAGAAAATACACAATTTGCAGTATTGATCTATTTGAATTGTACTGAGAATCATAGTGTATTGGGTTCTCTGATTTTGATTTTAAAAAATAAAATAAAATAGGTCTATCAAACAGTTACATTACAATGTGCAGGCAGAGTAGTAGATGGTAAAAAGTATGAGCAAACCTGATAACCTGGAAATTCCCCCAACAAAATAACTGTGCAATATATGGTCACAGTAGCTTGAACAGCCACTCCAGTGTTTGTTGACAATGTGCTTTTCACCACATCAGTTGGCTCAAAACACTCTTTTACCAGTTTCTTTTAATGGATGCATGTCTTCCAGAATGCAAATTTGAAATGTAAGAGTGTGTTCTTAAATTAACGGACAAAAATACATGATTGGATAGACTCCAATTTACTACTCAGGGAACAGAACACCATTAACTAATTCTGACTACATAAACATGGGGTTCAGGTGAACATAATCAATCATTAATCTGGCTCTAAATTTTATAACAAATATAACAAATGTTTTCAAGTTGCCTTTTGCAGATTTTCTATATTTCAGGTACTAAATGCACATTTATCAAAATATGAAATAACAGTATGCTGTTCAAACTGGTTTCTATGACTATTTCAATATGATAAAATTAATAAAGGATCTATTGTTTGGAAGGTGGCGTGCACATAAACAACAGAGTTACAAGCTCTTCCACATAAACAACAGAGTTACAAGCTCTTCCTTACTACAAGCAGTAGTGCCACAGGGAACTGTTATATCAGTACTCTTGTATATATTTGTCAGGTGCAGCTAGAATTAGGGCTTTGGCCTAATCGAGTGCACTAAATATAGTTGCACCATGAAAGGCACAATTATAGTTCAGCAACATGGACACTACGCTCCACACTTCTTAACAAAAATATGTAAGAGGGACTGCCAGAGGCCACTTTCTAGTTGGATAATGCCTCCTTTTAGTGACAGCCAGGTAGCTGGGTGCCAAGTACCTAGGTCCATATGATACCGGTGAGCCATCAGTAGTTTTTATGTGGTGCCCTGTATTACGTAGCACTTGTTTACAAGTGCGTGGAAGTCTAGTCAAAAGTGCAGTTTGCGGCAAAAACATAAATCAGAAACAGTGCCCACCAAATATTTTTAGCCTAGTTTCCTGTCTCTGATAAACAAGCCCTGTGGTATTGACAGGCAGTTGGCATCACCAACGTTTGACTGTGCTGGCATTTGGGAAGGACCTTTTTGCAGAAAATTTTCAGGGCTGGTCACCAAACTAGCAATTGTACCAGTAAATGGGATGCTCTGCATTACAGGACATAGCATTAGTTGATGGACAGCTTCCTGATCTTCTGCAGTACCACCCACTGCCCTCTGAGACTACAGCTTGCTGATTTGTGTATTTAATAACTCAACTTTTGACATTAGAGAGTCATCATCAGCATGTGCAACTACTGCTGCTGCTGCTGCTGTTGTACTGCTGCACGGCTCTGTTGCTGTGCTAATCTGAGCAGCAGTGACAGTTTCTTGAATTGTGTCTGCAAGTTCTGCAACCCTATCCAGTGGCACCTCTGTTTGGGATGCTACTATTGCCTCTACTTGTGATGGTAGGCAGCTGCTCCAAATGGTGTGCAGTAAATGATCTGTAACAGTGCTGGTATCAACAAAGCTCCTTAGGTGACGAAGGTACTGTGATGGTTTGCAGTTTCCAGTAACCTCCTATGGCAGCATCTGATGAATTTTGTCTTCCTGCGAGGATGCTACTCTTCAAATCAATTCTGTCTTAAGCTTGTCATAAGAATTTGCCATGAGTGGCCCAGTTATGACATCCTGTATTTCCACTGTGAAGTGGTAATCTAACCAGCTCACTACTATGGCAACCTTTTTTAATCAGCAGTGATGCTGATGCTTCAACTTCAGCAAACTGCATTACAGAGTTATGGGGCCTGAATGGAGTTAAGCACAAAGCTAATCTTGATACAGCTGCTTTGTGTGTCATCTTGTGAATTTTTTTCAAAATTTTTGCTATAGCTTAGTTCTTGTTGACTTAAATACCATGTCAGGGTCCCCACTTGTCAAGTACAGCTAGAATTAGGGCTGTCCTACATTCGAATAGCAGGTATTTATTAAACTAACTTGTAGAACTTTAAATATCATTCTCATGCTCTGTGAAATGTAGGAACCGTATTTAATAGAATAAACACACTCAACATATACTAGTTCCAAGCAATGAACAGACTAGGTGATGTCATGCTTGAAAGAAGAACCATCCCAGAAGATTAAACGTTAGCTCATAACAGCAAATCTCTGTCACTATGTACACATTACAATGAACGAAAAACGAAACACAAGTCAAAGAATAAACTGTCACTGTTACTGCTGCTACATACAGTGCTGCAGGTTGGCACATAATTAAACCTGACATCAGCAACAACAACACACATAGCAGACAATGATGATCTAATGCTACATATTCAGCACACCTCTACCAACTAATAATAATAATAATAATATTAATAATAATAATGAAATAATTTCCCCATGCACCAGTCACACAGGCATCTGAACACGGAGCAATATAAGACAGTAAAAACTCATGTTTAGCGGAATATGAAAGGTGGCAAGCCAAAATGGAATGTACAGCTAAATTACTACTTCACCTCCTCCTCCACCCCAACCACCACCACCACCACCACCACCACCACTACCACCACCACCACCACCACAATCACCACCAGCATCACCAAATATACAGGGTGTCCCATTTACCTTGACCATCCTAAATAACTGTTTGTCCAGATGCAAATTATAAAATGTTTCAAGCGAATGTTCTTTAGTCATCAGGGTGACAACAGTCAGCATGATTTCCTTCTTCGTAGCCTTGTTTTTTTTTCCAAAGATATGAACAATGGTATGACTTTCTTTAAATGGCACCATGTATTTTTTATTTGGTAATTCATTTCCTCTCCTAAAGACCTATTCAAAAATGTATCACAGTGTACTGTTCACTGAAACACAACATTGACTTTGAGCCCAGTATCACAAACTCGCCCACTTGCTGGAGTCGTGAGAAAACAAATGAAAACCAAGTAAAAACATAACACAAAATTGACTTTGACTCTCCTGTACCACTGTCAAGGAGTAGAACATTTAAAGTTGCTCAGAGTGGTGACCCTGGACACCGATACACTGGTGCACTCGTTGAATGAAAGAATTATTTACTGCTTCCAGTGTTGCCTGCTGAAGAGAATTACAAGCAAGCATGATAAGTTCCTGCATGTCCTCTGGAGCTGCTGGAATATCATGGCAGACAACATCTTTAATGCATCCCCACAGAAAAAAGCCCAGAAGATTTAAATCAGGAGACCTAGCAGGCCAAGTAACTGTTCCTCCTCGACCAATCCATCTGGCAGGATACCTTCGGTTCAGAACACGACGTGCATGTAGACAACATCTTTAATGCATCCCCACAGAAAAAGAGCCTAGAGGATTTAAATCAGGAGACCTAACTGTTCCTCCTTGACCAATCTATCTGGCAGGATAATTTGGTTCAGAACATGACATGCACATGAGGCATTATGTGCTGGGCATCTATCGTGTTGATACCGCATATGCATTCTGGTTCTTAGTGGCACTTCATCCAGAAGAGGAGGAAGAATTCAGCTGAGGAAGTTGGCATACGCTGTGCCTTTTAGACTACCATTGATGAAATAAGGCCCAATAATTGTAGAACCCAAGCATCTCACACCAGACATTAACTCTCCATTGATACTGATGTTCCACCTGCCTAAGCTATCGTGGGTGATCACTGGACCAATAATGCATGTTCCTTGTATTGTTTGAGAAGGAACATTCATCAGTACATAGAACATTGGAGAAGAAGTTCAGGTTCGCGAGGATTAGATGCTGTGCCCATTGACATAAATGTACACGATTCCCATGCAGTTCTTGATGTAGGTGTACATGGTAAGGATGTAACCAGTGACATGTAAGAATATGATGTACACTGGTTTTAGGAATGCCAAGCTCATGTTCAAGCTGTCATGTGCTCACCTGTGAATTCATAGCTATGGAAGCTAGAACAGTAACTTCGGCAGCTTTGTCTGTGCGACTGCTACAACGATTGTGTTGTCGTGGGTTGAAACTTCCTGTTTCCTGAAGTATTGCAACAAGATGAGAAAACATCCATTGGGAAGGTGGGTTCTTGTCAGGATATCACTCTCTGTACAGTTCTGCTGCCTGTGTAGCATTTCACCTGCCTTCAACAACAACAATAAAAGAAACGTTATGTTGATGCAGTTTGTAGGAAGGACAGCCTTTACTGTATGCCTACTCTACACAACAGTACTTAAAAGGACTAAATTACTGTACCCATACATAAGAAAACCGTATTGCAATTACTGTTCTGTTAACTTACATTCCCCATATATGAGTAGCATTTATACCTTCTCTTCATTGGTGTACATTCTTCTCACACAACTCTTCAACTGATGGTGGCTGATGGAAGATGGGTCTGCATTCAACTTATGTTTACATTTGTCCTCTGTCAGTGTCAGCATGTGGATGTGTTCCATTACCCCGAGTACCTGCACTAAGTGCTGGGAGTGTCAACGTCAATGTTGTGTTGTGTAATTAATAATGTTGTGTTTCAGTGAATGGTACACTGTGATACATTTTGAATAGATCTTTAGGAGAGTAAACAAATTACCAAATAAAAAATACAGGGTGTCATTTAAAAAAGTCATACTGCTGTTAATAGCTTTGTAAAAAAAAAAGAAAAATAAATAAAGCTACGATGAAGGCAATCATGTTGATTGATGTCCCCTGATGGCTAAATAACATTTGCTTTAAACATTTTATAATTTGCATTTGGACAAACAGTTATTTAGGATAGTCAAGATAAACGGGACACCCTGTGTACTAATAAAGTGACACAGTGATGTTCTGACACCAACACATGATGCCCAAATAACATCGAGACAGATTCTAGGACCTATTTTGTTTTTGTTCTTTGTTAATGATTACCGAACAATATAAATGCTCCATCTATTTTATTTGCAGATGACACATCTGTATTAATTGAAAACCAGGAGCCAGAAAACATCCCTCTCTACATAATAAACACAATGCACAAACTAGAAACATGGTTCCAACTGAGTGGATTAAGATTGAACATCCCCAAAGCCCACATGGTCCAATTCAGAACAAAACAGTCAAAGCCCCAAGAAATTAAAATAACTCATAAAAATCGGGATATAGAAGAAGTGGATTCTGTGAAATTTTTAGGGTTAAACCTAGATAAAAATTTAAATTGGAATAAACATGTTGACTACCTGTTAAACAAATTATGTAGTTTTGCATTTGCTATGCAAATATTAGTTGCTGCAACAGACATGAATGCAAAGAAAATTTCATACCACAGCTACTTTCAATCAGTTGTAAGGTATGGTATTATTTTTGGGGAAATTCAAGCAATATATTGCACATACTAAAGTTACAGAAAAGAATAATAAGGAACATGTGTACTGCCCATCCAAGGACATCATGTCGCCCACTATTTGAAAAACAACAGTTATTAACAGTTCCCTCCTTAAACATCTATGATATTATCATCTTTCTACACAGCAATTTAGAGTTATTCGAGAAAAACTGTTTCAATCACACGTATAACATGAGAAACAAAAAAATTTTTATGCTTCCCACTCATCGCTTAAACCTATATGCGCAGTCTCCTCATTATATGGCAATGAAAATTCATAACAAGCTAAAAGGAAAGAATGTTCTGCGTATGAACCTAGAGACACTGAGAACAAAGCTATATAATATATAGTTGTCAAATGCTGCTACAACACTGTTGAGGAGTTCATGAAGGATGAACTGAACATTTGAGCAGGATAAATTTACATATAGTCTTGTGTGTAAATGTAGCTGTCCTTCACAAAAGGGAGGAAAGAAAAATAAAAGTTTATATTAATGTTACAATTCTTCGTACCAATTAGACCTAAGTTGTGTTATCAATTTTTTTGATGTGTCTCCTGCACGCTAATCATATGATTAGAAATTGTATATTATGAGACGAATAAAACACTATTCACTATTCACTGGGATATATGCTTGCAGTTTTGAAACATGCCAGTACCACCCAGAAAACCATATAAATATACTCACTCACAGTATTTTCTAAATTAAATGAAAAACAAGTACAGTCTGACCAGAAAAATTCTGGGTTTCATGCACAGATGCAGCAATATAACAGCACAGTGTACGTGCAAGACATATGTCAAACTAATGTATTCTTTGGACTATGAGGCTATATGCCACACAAACACAGCCTACTTACACACTTGTAAACATGATATTATAAGTTACTATTACTAAATTAGTATAATAGTGAAGATTTTGGGTAGAGTGCAAGCAGTGATATTAGTGCAGACTATCACTCATCACATGTATGAATGGTTGAACAAAGACAGAGACATCAAAAAGGACTCAGCCTTGAAGAAGAATGCAAGTTCAGAAGATGAGTTGTAACGTTTATCTGTTTGTTATGTGCCTATCCACAATTTAA
Source organism: Schistocerca gregaria (assembly GCF_023897955.1). Taxonomy (NCBI): domain Eukaryota; kingdom Metazoa; phylum Arthropoda; class Insecta; order Orthoptera; family Acrididae; genus Schistocerca; species Schistocerca gregaria. The sequence goes on from NC_064921.1 coordinate 740,147,751, forward strand.
TGCTTTCCATACATAGTCTTTTCTCATGTAACTGTTCATTAATGAAATGCAAGTTAGTAATGTTTTATCACAAGAGAATATTACAAACTATCAGCAGTGAGCTGAATACCTCTACCTCCATGCTTATAACAGCAATTTTTAATTGTTATTGTTTGCAGGTGGGAGCACATCATTTATCAGTTTGGCTGCCATGATAACCTGATAGCATATGTAATCAAGAATGGAAAGGTGGTGCACTGCAAGAAGGATGCAATTAATGGATGAAAGTTGCTGCTGTTGGCCAATCAGTACATCTGCAAAAATTTTGTTTCCTTCAACCCTCTTCAAATACCATAGTTAAAATATTTAACATGATATGATGAAGTTTTTCTACACAGTAACAACATTTAAAAGAATGTAATAGAAAAAATTCTAAGTGCCATTTTTTCACAAAATAAATTTCAGTTCTCTTGAACTCTCTGTACTCTGTTGTGTATCTCTAGATTTGTTCCAAGTGTCAAATTATGTATAGAATGTTTCAAATATTAATTACTATGATGTACATGGTATTCTGTCAAGCAGTGCTTCCCTCTGGAGTTTCCAAGTGCTATGTCTCAAGATCTCCTCCATTTAGCTTGGGATGATATGAAGAGATAACACGTGAGTTTTTGGTGAGTGGTCACAGGCTTTTTGAGTGTGACAGAGATTTTTCAATTATAAATAAAATGAAGAATGGCAAACAAGTTCTTTGTTCTGCAAGATTTACACAAGATTGTTGAGTCAGCTAAGGCTATGGACCCATTCCATGTAATTCCATTACATACAACTGACTGTTTTGATTTTAAACACACTGCTGAGACAATGTTGTCAATACAGATATGTAAGAACTCCAAATGCAGTATAATCAAAGTGTTTCATACTCATCTATGTCAAAAAGCTATCTACAATTCGTACTCTGAAACAAAAGAATGGAAAAAGTCAATGTATTGAAAACAGGAAGGACCATGGCAGATGTATGTCATGCTGCGCTGCATCTGAAAGATGATCTACGTTTATTAGTTGCAAAACAGAAGGACCTGTTGTCTATGTTGCAACTTCTTCCTCAACAGCACAAGGAGTTTTATAGCAAACTTTGCAATATCTAATTCCCAAGACTGGAGTTTTGTGGGAAACAGAAGTCAGTGCTAAGAGTTTTTTCTTGAATTTAATTTTGTTAATTTCTTTGAAACAACTCAAGAGAAATGAGAAATGGTTATTGTTCACTACAATCCTACAAGTTACAAAGTTACTGCTGTATTTCTGTACTTCTATTGTCACAAATAAAATGCAGTGCCTCTAAATTAATTGCACTTAGAGCAAACACTTCTTTTTTTGAAAGGATACACTGCCATTTGATTGTATATTACTGACATTATTGTATACAATACTAAAAGTTCTTAAACCATTATAAACCATTAACATGTCATATCTGTCAAAGTCACCCAAAAACTTCTTTGGGTTGACTTTACCCAGTATGATTGTTAATGGATTAAGAACTTTTAGCATTCTACTTGATAATGATGTAAAAATTGAAATCTAGATTGTATGGAAGAGTAATAAAATAACATATAGTCAAATGGTGGTGTATTCATTCAAAAAATGCAGCTCAGCACCATTGAAAACTTTTTTAAAAACTTTCTTATGGGCACTTATTGCAGATTTTTTTAAAGTCCAGGATACTAGTAACTGAAGTTATCACTTCCATCTATCTGAATTAATTAGCATCATAAGCTGTTCATATAGATCCCATTTCTTATGTGATATGTGTGGAACACCACTATGAAAGCTGTGAGAACTGTTTATATTAGTATTTAAGATGGACTTTTATCATATTATAGTTAATTTCTTCTTCAGCATAACTGCTATTAAAATCTGCATTATGATTCGACACAACTACTTATTTTTACAGAAACCAGTATTTATCAGGGATAATTCCACTTTCTTTTAGTATGGTGTCTCATATTAGCATTTTGTTTTAAACTGGGGAGTAGGTCAATCTTAACTTTTTAAACCAGACTGTAAAACTGAGATGGCAGAGTTATGCGAACTGGGTTTGAGTTCCTCACTGTACTCACTGCGGAGTGTAACCTCCTAACCATATGGCTTCCACTATTTTTATTTTTGCATCTAGAATATACTAAGTGAATGCAACAAAAACCAAACAAGAACTAACAAAGATAGTCTGTACATACAAAAAGGTATTTCTGAGTCACAATCATTTTACCGCCACAAAGCCCCCCCCCCCCCCCCCCTCCCAGCTTTGGGGATAAATGATTAATTGAACCTCACTACATGGTTGGTTCTCATGTGGCCAGTCTCAATAGACATTCTGTTGCTTTTACCATTCAATAATATATTGAACATATAATCTCCACAGCACACAACTGGGAAAGGGCTGGTTGCAGAGGGGCTCGCATGAAAACAGTGCATATTATGACACGGGTGCAATTATTTAATGTCTTGTGCATGAAAATTGGTTGTGACCATGGTGCAAAGATGGGGGAAACTGAATGTTGGAGATATGTTCTCTAAGTTGTTGCAGCAACTGAGGTAGATTTAAATAACCTGGCAGTGATGCCTGAGTGAGGAAGTCTACAGGAATCCTTACACACTCACAGTACAAGATCTCTGCATCCAGTGTACTGAGGTCAGTTTCATATGCAGTCCATAATGAAAACAGGACCAGAGGGAGCGCTTGTGTAAATTTCTCATGTTGGCACATGAGAGCATCGTCCAGTGTCCTACATCACTAGTTGACCCTGCCACTGCTTGCTGGATGGTAACTTTTGGTATGGTGCCATTGAAAACTACACTTTTGGACAGTTTGCCATAGAGGATCAACTCAAACTATCATTCTTGAAGCATTGTCGCATGAAGAAAATAGCCAGAGCACCCCAACCAATTCTCAACAGATGTGTTTTTTTTTTTTTTTTTTTTTTTTCACCATTTTGATGGAGATGACAGCAACTGGTACCATTTCCACCCATCGCGTGCATCTATCTGCTGAAGTGAATAGGTATTTGTAACCTTCAGAGGGTGGTAGGGAGCCAATAAGGTCAATGTTAACTGGTTGAACCTCACTGGCAATATGGGAAAATGGCCAACTTCTGCATGGTTGTAGCATGCCACTTTGCAACATTAAAACTGGAGGCATGCACATGACTGATCGAGCTCACTCATTACATTACTTTTTTTTTACATTACATTTATCATTTTCCATGGATCCCTAGGAGAGGAGCCTTTGGGATGTGGAAAGAGACAAAGGTGTTTTTTTTTCTATTATTTATTTTTTTACTTGGGTACATGTATATTGCACAATGCTAATGCAGACAGAGTTATGAGCTACAATCCTTGTGAAGATATTCAACAGTGGAGTAGAAGGAGTTAGCCAACAGGAAGTTCTTGAATTCACTTTGAAACCGATCTTTATCACTTACAAGGCTTTTGATATGCCCTGGTAAGATTTGAATATATGAGTATCCATGTATTTGGCTCCTTTTTGTTCAAATGTTAAGCTTTTATAGTCCTTATACAGATTGTTTTTGGTTCTGGTATTATAATAATGTTTTGCACTATTTTGTGTAAAAAGAGATATGTTGGAAATGACAAAGGACATCAATGAATATATGTACCGAGAAGTAGTAGTCAGGATACCAAGTTTCTTAAAGAGGTCTCTGCATGATGGTCTAGGACTGACACAAGATATAATTCTAATGACTCGTTTCTGAATTTTGAAAATGTTCTCTTTGTGAGAGAAGTTTCCCCAAAAGATGACTCCATAACTCATTAGTGAATGGAAGTTGGCTGAATAAACTAACTTCTTCATTTTTAAATCACCTATTTCTGCTATCATGCATACTGCAAATGTAGCTGAACTAAGGTGTGAGTGTGAGTTTTCCAATTTAGGTTGTGGTCAAATTGTAGCCCTAAAAATATGACAATGTCTAAAGCTTTAATTTCGTTGTTTGAACCCATTATAATACTCATCTTTCTTTATTAATGACAATATTATGAAAATGATAGGTTGCTACTTACCATATAGTGGAGATTGACAGACATAGGCACACAAAAAGACTGCTATATCAGTAATCCTTTAGCCAAAAAGCCTTCTTCTGACTTACAACAGACCCAAACACATCCACAGAAACACAACTCACACACACATGACAACCGTCTGTATCTGCTGAGGTCAGACTGTGAGCAACAGCACATTACGGGAGAAGCAATCTGGAGGTGGGGGTAGGGAGGGAGCTGGGGCAGGAGGGAGAGGGATAACGGGGCCCCCACCCCTACCCTGTTATCTCTCCCTCTACCCACCACTGCCTCCTCCTTACCCCCGCCTCCACGACAGCTTCTCCCATCATGGCTTTGGGAGCCAGAGGCAGTGGTCACATGTGTGTGAGTTGTGTTTGCGTAGATGTGTGCAACTATGTTATCTACGGCAGCCTTTTGGCTGAAAGCTTACTTGTTTAGCACTCTTTTGATGTGCCTGTCTGTGACTCAACCTCTTTACATTATGGTGAGTAGCAACCTATCCTTTCGATAAGATTGTCATTTTACCATTCTAGATTTTCCATTCTTTCTTTATTGATGGTCAAATGAATGAGTTGGTAAGTAATGTCACTGTGGCCTTAGCCCCTAGATATGCCAGGTTATGTACACTGTCAAAAGCTGTCTTCTAGAATGTCAGTGAGATGTAGGGTCTTGGTCTGCGTCATGAGATAGTTTTATGCTGCTATCTGGTATCCCCTCCCGCTGTAGGCACAGTCCTGTGAAGGTACTGTTCAATAACAGTTTTAATTGATGACTCACCACTTAAGAGTTTGCAATGTCAGTATAGTCAAGCTGCCAATTTGAGAGTAGTAGTCAGCAAAACACATTTCCATGCCTGTGATATGATGAATATCTGTAGTGAATTGGCTGACATATTCAATAAACTGGAACTGTCATGGGGACTGTGTGTCACTCACATTCTGAAATGCGGAGACAATAGATTTGTAATGAATAAAGATTGTCACTGGCCTGGCCTCTACAAGGGAGCAGAAACACTTCACATTCTTGTAAATGACTAAAACTTCTGTTATATGTCTTCCAACATATTTCTCCCTGCTGCAGATTTTTAGAAAAGAAAGGGCGGCTGTTGTGGCCCAGCAGTTCTAGGCACTTCAGTCCGGCACTACGCGACTGATACAGTCGCAGGTTTGAATCCTGCCTCGGGCATGGATGTATGTGATGTCCTTAGACTAGTTAGGTTTAAGTAGTTCTAAGTTCTAGGGGACTGATGACCTCAGATGTTAAGTCCCATAGTGCTCAGAGCCATTTGAACCATTTTAGAAAAGAAACATATTGGTTACCAATGGCTATTTATTTTTTGATGTAGAGCCACACCAACAGCACTTTAGCTGGCATCACCATAGCCAATGGAGTGTCCAGTACAGGATGAGCAAGCAACAGTTCCTTGGTTAGGCTCTTCTGTACATCCTTCAAAGTGTTATCTATTTCTGACATCCACTGGAGTAACTATTTGCTTGTAATGTTTATACCAGGCAAGGCAGTGGTAAGGGGTGTTTGACAGGCTGCAGTTCCAGGGAGATGGAGTTGATTAAAATTCAACACCCTGAGGAAATGTCTTAGCTGGTGGCAATCTTTCAGTATCAGGAGGTTACTCAAAATGAAAATCCTTTCCAGTAATGGAGAGATGCCCTACGCTGATACCTAGTGTCCGACGAGGAAAGTCACCTCTGGTTTATTAACCACACACTTGTCTTAGTGCAGCTTGATGTCATAGCTGTGTAACCTCCATTGCATGCCTTGAGATGCCATTCATGTAACTGAGTGTAACATCAAGAACATCAAGATATGCAAAACAAAAGGAATTCCATTCAGAACTTTGTCCAAAAAATGCTGCCAACTTAGGCCACATTTTTAAGTGCAGATGGAATACACAAAGTTTCAAACAGCTCAAAGGGGATAATCACCACTATCTTGGGTATATAACCAAATGCCAAGAGGATTTGCCTGGTAGCCTTGCGACAATCAAAAACACTAAAAATTGTGGCACTCACCAAAGTGTTCATGAGCTTCTGCATATTAGGTATGGGATACTCATCAGGTATTATTCTGATACTCAGAACTCAATGATCAGCACAAGAGCACCAGTATACTGCATTTTTGTTTGGAGGTAAGTGTTTTCAATACTGTGTGGTGCCACTGGGGCTAAATGAATCTGTAGCTGAATTCATAAGAGCTTTGGATTCTGTCTTGGTATGTGAAGTGATTCCAAAGTTAACTGTGTATGTTGATGACATTTTGGCCACTGGAAAGACTTGGGAACAACAGTTGGATCTGTTAAGAAAGATGTGTTTTCAAAACTGGAATCAGGAGGTATGACTTTGAAAACAGGTAAGTGTAAATTTGGTGTGGAAGAAGCAAAATTTTTAGGACATGTTATATCTGAGAAAGGAATTGCACCAGATAAAGAAAAACTGATGCTACTGCTTATTTTCCTGCTCCTCGCAACAAAAAAACAGCTTAAATCATTTTCTGAGTTAACTGGATTCTATAGAAAATTTTGTAACAATTAAGTTTTGAATGCTTCATACCTATGTGAACTTTTGATAAAGATTACTGTTTGGGATTGGAATCAGGATGCTTTTGATGAGATCAAAGGACAGTTATGTCAAAGTCAGATATTGTTCAGACTGGATTTGTCTCTTCCTTTCTGTATTACAATGGACAGTAGTGATGTTGGTTTGGGTGCTCATTTATTTCAGGAGGTTGAAGTTGTTGGTATTGTTGAACATAGATCACTTACATTTGCTAGTAGAGTATTGCAGAAGCATGAAAAGACATACACTCTAACAGAGAAAGAACTTTTGGCTGCACACTGGGTATTCCACAAGATTAAAAATTATTTACTAGGTCACAAAGTCATCATCTATACTGATCACAAACCATTTTGTTATCTCCAGGAGTGTTAGCTGTGCCATAACAGAATTACTCATTGTGCCTTGTTTTTACAGCAGTTCAATTACGAAATCAGATACATTAAGTGCACAGACAATGTAGCTGCTGAAGCTTTGTCTAGGCTATCTTTTGGGGAGTGGCTCATCTAACCACTTTGAAGAAAGGAGAGAAAGAGCTTAAAATTATGTACTTGAGAGGTGTGAAAAAGGAAAAAAGATCTTGAAAATTTGCAAAGACATCTGCAGGTATCAAAATCATGATAAAAACTGGAAATTGGTTAAGAGCATGTTGGGTAAAAAAGGAGTAAAAAGGACTGAATAATATTATAAGGTACACAAGGGTATTTTGTTCAGGAGACATAAGACTGACTCAGATGATGATTGGAATTGGAAACTATGTTGGCCAGAACAATGTACTGATACTGTAATTACTTACACAAATGATAGTTTTCATCATTGTGGATCAACCAAATGTACACACAACAGCTAGAACGCTTAAAAAAAAATAAAAAAAAAACACCAGAGAGAAAGAGAGAGAGAGAGAGAGAGAGAGAGAGAGAGAGAGAGAGAAATGAGCATCAGAAAGAGAGAGAGAGAAATGAGCATCAGAAATAAGAATGCCAGTTGTGACAGATGACACAGAGAGAAGGTAAGTAACCAAACGAGTAGAGGTAAAATGCAAAACATACTGCCTAATAGTAACCTACATTGCATGTCTGTGGACATCTATGGAGCTTTGCCTAGGTCTAAGATTGGATTCTGTCATGCTTTTGTGGTGGTTGACGTAGTTTAGAAGTTCATGAGACTGTTTCCTTTTAAGAAAGCTACCAGTAAGCAAGTCATTTCTAATTTTGAAAACACATATTCTCATTGGTGGGTATTCCTAAAACAATTTTATCTTACAATGGTTGTCATTTTAAATCACAAGCTTGGAAAGACTTTGTTGATCATGCAAAAATAAGGCATATTCTAACTTCTGTGTACCATCTGTCAAGTAATCCTGCAGAAAGATTTATGAGAGAAATTGGAAGACTGTTTGGAACATCTTGTACACTACTGGCCATTAAAATTGCTACGTCACGAAGATCACATGCTCCACACTGACGGGAAGAAGATGCTGTGATATGCAAATGATTAGCTTTTCAGAGCATTCACACAAGGTTGGCACCGGTGGCGACACCTACAACGTGCTGACATGAGGAAAGTTTCCAACCTATTTCTCATACATAAACAGCAGTTGACCAGCATTGCCTGTGAAACATTGCTGTGACGTCTAGTGTAAGGAGGAGAAATGCATACCATCATGTTTCTGACTTTGATAAGTTTGCAGTTTATTGTATCGCGACATTACTGTTCGCATTGGTTGAGGTCCAATGACTATTAGCAGAATATGGAATCGATGGGTTCAGGAGGGTAATACGGAACGCCGTGCAGGATCCCAACGGCCTCGTATCACTAGCAGTCGAGATGACAGGCATCTTATCCGCATCGCTGTAACGGATCGTGCAGCCACGTCTCAATCCCGGAGTCAACAGATGGGGACGTTTGTAAGACAACAACCATCTGCAAGAACAGTTCGACGACGTTTGCTGCAGCGTGGACTACCAACTCGGAGACCATGGCTGTGGTTACCCTGACGCTGCATCACAGACAGGAGCGCCTGCGATGGTGTACTCAACGACGAACATGGATGCTCGAATGGCGAAAAGGCATGTTTTAGGATGAATCCAGTTTCTGTTTACAGCATCATGATGGTCGCATCCGTGTTTGGCGACATCGTGGTGAACGCACATGGGAAGCGTGTATTCTTCATCGCCATACTGGCGTATTACCCGGCGTGATGGTATGGGGTGCCATTGGTTACACGTCTCGGTCACCTCTTGTTCGCACTGACGGCACTTTGAAAAGTGGACGTTACATTTCAGATGTGTTACGACCCGTGGCTCTAACCTTCATTCGATCCCTGCAAAATCCTACATTTCAGCAGGATAATGCACGACCACATGTTGCAGGTTCTGTATGGGCCATTCTGGATACAGAAAATGTTCTACTGCTGCCCAGGCTAGCACATTCTCCAGATCTCTCACCAAATGAAAACGTCTGGGCAATGGTGGCTGAGCAACTGGCTCATCACAATATGCCAGTCACTACTCTTTCATGAACTGTGGTATCGTGCTGAAGCTGCATGGGTAGCTGTATCTGTACGCGCCATCCAAGCTCTGTTTGACTTAATGCCCCGGCATATCAGGGCCACTATTACGGCCAGAGGTGGTTGTTCTGGGTACTGATTTCTCAGGATCTATGCACCCAAATTGCGTGAAAATGTAATCACATATCAGCTCTAGTATAATATATTTGTCCAATGAATACCTGTTTATTATCTGCATTTCTTCTTGGTGTAGCAATTTTAATGGACAGTATTGCAATAAGAATCCTACCAGTTGGAAAGATTATGTCATTGATTTTGAGGATATTATGAACAGCTTACAATATTCTTCAACAGGTCTTTCACCATTTGAAATCATGTTTAATTGCAGACCAACTAACTTTATTTCTGAAAATGTTGAGTTTCCACCATGTAAAATTCGGTCACTGCAAGAGAAAGAAGAGTGTGTCAGGGAGATGATGAAAAAGCAGGGGCATAGTACCATGCAGAGGCATGATGGTAAAGGCAGATCTTCTAAGTTTCAGGTAGGAGATCTTGTGTTGGTGAAAGCAAAAGAGAAATCTAAAGTATGTTGGCATCTGCGGAAAGAAATTCTTTGATATTTATATAGGACCATTTGAAATTCTTGAAAATCTGCATCCTAATGCATACAGACCTGTGTATGATAAATCTAAGAAGTGGTTTGGACTATGCAATATCACTGAACTGAAAGTTTATAGGAATGATCCACAAGTATTAAACTTTTTTTCCTTTCTTGTCTGTGATTTCTGAAGTTCTGTCTTGTCTACTGACTGAGTTTAAGCCTATGCCACACTATATTTGCACGTTCATACAACTACATAATTCTATTATGTAATAGATTAGCATTTTAGAATTTGATACATATATACCATGTGACTAAATGGGTAGATCCTTTTACAATTTTGAAATGTGACAATGCCATTAAATATGTAGCGAAAGATTTCTTATTTTAGAATGCTATTAGTGTTAAATATTATTATTATTCTTGTGTACTCTGCATAAAGTGATTTAATTCTCAGGAACTCTTTTGGGTAAAATCATGGGTGTTGTGGTAAATTGAGGAAAAACTCATTTTATTCATGTGTACTGTAAATATAAGGAATAGTATCTTGAAATTTCATATGCGCAAACCAAACACAAGTGTTTGTTACACACAGAATTCTTACGTCAGTACATCATCAACTATGATCCATACTTCATTTTGTATGCATCTGTCAGATTCTGCATCAGTGCATTCCAACTTGTCTTGTTTGTGTACATAATTTCTTTTAATCTGCTATTTGGTAAGTCAACATTACTTTGAGATATCTTTTGTATATATGCATATATTACATTAGTAGTTCTTTTTTTGTTGTATTTAGCTCTGTTTATTAATGTACCATATTTGTGAACTTTTTAAATCCATTCTGACATAAACCCTGAATACTTAGTTTTTCAGTATAGAGAGGCAAAATATAGCCTGATGTGTGGGAGGTATTGAATAGCATACTTAGCACATAAAACAATGTTTCAGGATTCGATGCGAAAGCTAGACAGGAAGTTAGCTATCTGTTGGAATGTGTGATGTGAAATCTAGTCAGGAAACTGAAAAATGTGCATAGATCCAAGGTGCTGGGTAATGTACTCAAGCATCTGTCAACCACATCAGTCGTGTGACTGAAGTTTGTATACTGTTAGCAAGGAAACTACCCTACAAGCAAAATTCTAGTATTTATATAAATTTCAAGGAACTATTTGTTTACAAAAGAAGTCACTGCTATGAGCAGTGTTATTCCACATAAATGTATGTTTTTCAAGAAGAGGGATTAACTTTCCAATACAAGATGGCCATCAAGTGAGATCACAGGTATTTTTCTTCGTCAACTAAAAGAACTTATTTAAGAGGAAATAGTGTCATATTTAAATTTTCTTTGTTTTGTCTACTTTGTTTTGTCTACAGAGCCTGTTTCTGAAAAACTTGACAAAACTGGAAATTTTGTGTGACATTAACACAAAACATTATTCAAGTTTTCTTGATAGTGCAAAATTTGTTTAAAAAAGACAGCTACATCCTATTTTACTGACACATTTCATATTGTTTACTAGTTAGATAGAGCAAAGTAATTACAAATTCATTCTTCTGTCATTGTATCTCTAAATCAGTACAGAAACAACAACCATCGCACATGAGACCTTTGTGTCATTTTTTGTTTACACAGAGCCAATTTCGCATACTTGAAAATTTAAAACTTTATTTAAACTTAATTATTCTTTTGAAACCGACCATGAGTGAGAAATGTGGGAGCTGGTGTAGGGTAGTGAGTAGAGGGATTTGTTGCCAATCTTGTAGGAAATATTTTCACTGCAGGGAAATGCAGTGGGCAAAATGTTGGGAGAACAGAAGAGGCCCTCTTCTGGAACTACAGAGTATGCAGTAGGAACATTTTGATTGGGGAACAGGAAAGAAAATCTGTGAACTACAGGCACAGTTGGAGGAGCAAGGAAGGAACTCATAAGGATCAGGGGAGATAGGAGGGTGGCTGGGAACTGGCACCTGGTAGGAGGATAGGAAGAATAGGAAGAAAGAGAATGCAATATGACAGTTTTATCATCAACACCAAAAACAGGTATCTACCACTGCCAAAGTTAAGTGGAGAAGATAGAACGAGGAGCAGGAAATGTGCAGCACACATCAATTGAGCCCAAGAAGCCTAAGAATGTACAAAGTGTTAGGAAGAAGAAATTGCTGCTGCTAGGTAGTAGTTGTGGGCATGGTGTAGGCCCTCAATTACAGGAAAGTTTAGGGGCAGTATACCAGGCCACCAATATCTCAAGACAAATGCAGGGCTAAGTCATGTGATAGAGGACCTAGGGTCTTTAAGTAAGGAGTTTACAAAAGAGGACCATGTAGTGATAGTGGGTGGGGTGGGAAACAGTTTGGGCAGGGATGAGGCATATGACATAGGTGGTGACCTGGACAAAATAACTTACACTTTGTTGAGCTGTTCCAGCATCATAATCGACCATACCTTGATGTAGCTGTGAGGTGAAGCAATGTGGGGTTAGGGACGGCTCTGAGGACAGCCAACTTTGCTCGTGTTTCCCTGGTGTCTGTCAGGACTATTAACAGATGGGGTTTCACTAAGCATTGCCTACACATAAACAGGACTCAGAAGGGGAGATTGGTAGAGCTGATTCATGAAAGTACAAGGGGTGGATCTCGGACCACACATGGTCATATACATATTGTCGTAGGTAGGAAAAGTAGGTATTTTTTAGGATAAATCCAGACAACAGGTCTCCCTGCCTAAACACTATCTCCAGCAGTTTAAAAAATACTGAAACAATCACTCACAAGACAGATTTTAACACTTCAAATATAACACATACCAGATGTCACAAAGAAAAACAACCCATTGTAAAGAGTAACACAGACTTAAAAATCCTCCATCAAAACATGCAATCAATAAAAAATAAGATACAACTATTAGAAGTTGAGCTCCAATCTTTGAACTGCCCAGTAGTTTGTATTACCGAGCACTGGTGCAGAGACACAGAAATCCAACATGTAGTATTATCATTGTATGAAAGGGCAAACTTTTACTGCAGAATTACTTCAAGGGGTGGAGGATCATGCATTTTTATCAGAAAAGGAAAACAGTTCGAATCAAGACATGACCACAGTACAGTAAATAAAGACAAACACTTTAAAATATTGGCTATTGAATTAACAGGGCTTGATATCACCAAGAAATTAATCATTTTGTGTGTGTATAGATCTCCTAGTGGTAGTGAGGACACTTCTTTCAGTAAATTAACAGAAGTTCAAGATAAAGTCTCAAGTAGAAAGGTCAACATAATTCGGTGTGGGGACATTAACATCAACACTAATATCATAAATGAATCTGCAAGCACCTTTATAAACATCCTTAAAAGTTTTGGCATGTCCCTATTGGTCAATAGTGCAACAAGGCTTACTACAATGACTGCATCAGTAATTGACCATGTGGCCACAAATATGGACAGGGAAAATGTGATGTTGCTGTAAAAGATCTTGCACAATCAGACCATCTCTGCCAAATAACAACAGTAAAATGAGGCATCAAATCATTCCCTAAATTACAAGCCAAAAATGAAATCTATCAGAAATCAAAATAAAATATTTGTCAAAGGAACTAGAAAAACAAAGCTGGGATGAAGTGTATAAGGAAACCAACGTGAATAAGAAATTCTCTAAATTTGCAACAGTGTTTAAATTGAACTTTGCAAAGGGCATTTCCAAAAGTATGCATGTCTATATCAACATCTCACAAAAATAGATGGGTAACACAGGTATTAAGAAGTCCTCCCTAACACTTAAACACCTCAGTACCATGAATAAAATTCACAATGATACAGAATTCTTAAATTTCTATCATAGATACAAAAAGATCTATAGGAAGGTGCTGATTGTTGCAAAAAAAAACTCATTTAATGACAAATTAATATATAATGCAGAGAATAAAAGCAAAGCAGTCTGGGATGTTATAAAAACGGAAATGGGGAGAGGCAAACAAATGCAGAATGACATACTGCTAAGGGAGGGGGATAAGGTAATAACACTTAGCAAACTATGTAAACGAGCACTTTTCAAGTATTGCAGAGAAGTTACTGCAAAAATTCCCCAAAACAAATATAACACCCGTAAATAATGTTGCACTAAATACAATGATGTTACTTCCAACCACAGGGAATGAAGTTTTATTGAATACAAGTTTTATTGAATAAAACTGTTTGAAAACTAAAAGAATAAAAAGTCAAAAGACTTAGATGAAGTACCAATGTTTGTACTGAAACAATGCATAGGGATTATGCAAAGCCCCTTAACAAATATAATAAATGAATCCTTCATATCAGGGACACTTCCAGAGCAGTTAAACAGGCAAGAGTTGTACCTTTGCTTAAGAAAGGTAATGCAGAAGACATAGAAAATTACCAGCCCATTTCCTGCTGTCAGCATTCTCAAATATGATAGAAGCAACTATCAAAGACACATTAATAAATTGCCTGAATAAATACAATCTTTTAAGCAAATCACAGTTTGGTTTCCGAAGTGGCAAAAATACAGAGTCAGCCATAGTAGAATTCACAAATGTTGTACTTGATGCTCTTGATAGAGATGAATGTGTCACAGGCATATTTTTGGATCTTTCTAAGGATGTTGATACCGTTGACCACAAGATTCTATTAAATAAATTAGAAGCATTATGAATAAGAGGGATAGCTAATGACCGTTTCAATCATACCTACCTAGCAGGTAGGGTACAATGAGTAGAGATAGCACATACTTCAAATAGATCTAAAAATTTAGTAAAACACTTATCAGAACCAGAATACATTAATACAGAGGTTCCGCAAGGTATCATATTAGGACCAATACTATTCCTGATATACATCAATGAATTACGCAGTAGTGTTACTCATGGTGAAAAAATTATCTTCACTGATGACATCAATATTATGGTCACTGAGAAAACAAGAGAACTCCTTGCCGAAAAAACAAATGGAACTCTCAAGGAAGTTCATGATTGGTCAATAAACAATAAAGTGACATTTGACATAAAGAAAACTAATGCCATGAACATCAGCTTGAAGAGGAAAAATGACAATGTTAAATTACATGTAGATGGCACCTCTATAGACTGTGTAACAAATGCAAAATTTCTAGGAATGAATATTGATTCTCAGTTGAAGTGGTGTGAACATACAAAGGTAGTTGTGAACAGAATGTCATGCCCTTAGAATCCTATCATCAGTGTGTAACATGCAGTCTCTTTTAGTTACATATTATTCATATGTACACTCAATTCTTAGCTATGGCATTCTTGTTTTGGGAACAAATGCACAAAATGTGAACACAATTTTCAAGCTCCAGAAAAGAGCCATAAGAATAATAATGAAGAATACTAGTCGAGCCCATTGTAATGATCTGTTCAAAACACTGGCAATTTTAATGCTGTTTGTGAATACATTTACCAGTTGGTTGAACACATCACAAATAACATTTGTAATTACTGCACTAACAGCTCTGTCCATGATCATGCAACATGAGATAGACTCAAGTTACATTTACCAAGAAAAAAGAAACATAAAGCATTTCCCATCGAGGTTTAAAACTGTACAATAAATTACCAAAAGAGATTAAAGAAATTGCAAAAATACACTTATTTAAAAAGGCAGCTAAAAAGTACCTTTTATGCATTACATTTAATACATTGAAGGATTACTTAGATAAAACAGAGTAGGGGTTTGATAAAAAATGTTTGACAAATAAATAATAATAATAATGATTATAAAACATAAAACATATGACATTCCACACACCATCTTCACTTTATGTTTTTTCCCTTCTTTTTTTCCTTTCTAGTAATACTTACTCCCAAGCTATGCATAGCTTAATACTAACACCTCTTCATCTTTCTGAGCTCAACATCTCACTCATTATGGAGGGATGCTGACTCAGTTTTTCAGGATTGCAACTGGGAAGTTGCGGTACAGAAAATGGCCCAGAGATCACTGGTGGGTATGTTTGTGTTGGTGTAGTGAGGGAAGTGTTATGAAACAATGTGTGTACAGTGTGTGCAGATAATGACCATAGGATATGAGTAAACAATGTTGTGTTACATTATTTAATATGTTATTTGTAAAAAAAAGTAGTGTATACCAGTAGTAAATCTAATGACTGTCTCTAACTAGAAGTTAGTAAATATATGTGTATATGAATTAGCTTGTTTTAAATTGGTTTAAACTTGTAAATACTTTGACATGCCCTACAGCCTTGTAAAAAGAGATCTACAAATGAATAAAGCAACTACTATTACTACTACTACTACTACTACTACTACTACTACATTATTTAACTTTAAATCTGGTTTGCTTGGGTGCAATCCTGTGGAAGGTTGATATTCTATGACTGATGATTTGTTATGTTCAACACAGAAATGTGAAAACTTAAAAAAGTTCAGGAGTATTTTCTATGAACCATACTATAGACGATTGTCAGAATCTGATAAAATTGGGCACTATTAGGTTAGTATTAATACATTTCAATGAATTTTCTTATCTCAATATTCAGTATGTATTTTTTAATCAACTGTAAATGAAATTTCTAGGTTGTTTCTATGAACAATTAGCAAATGTTGTGGAAGACATTTATGTTTGTGATCACAAATTGTGTATAAACTGTATAACAAGATGTATACATTCCTGATTTCACACACTGATTTTGGTCCTCATGCTACTTGATTATGTCAGCATTCAAAGCTATTGATCATTCTGATTACTGTATTTATCCTCAGTACCGCATTATTGTTCTCATTGGAACTTGAGTCTTGTGCAAAACTCATTCTTAACCCTATTTTGGGTACCCTAGTCATATGATTGTGTGTGTGTACTCAAGGAGAGTGTGTAACTGTTGATTGAGGCTAGATGATTCCACTAATTATTCTATTCTTTACATATCATTGCATTTATTGGTATGTGATTATGGAATTTATTCACTTTGTTGAGTCAAAACATTTCTGATGCTGTGTACCTGGTGTGGTTGGGAGTCATGCATCAGTCCCCACATCACAAGCATGGTGTTGTTGTGGTCTTCAGTCCAGAGACTGGTTTGATGCAGCCCTCCATGCAACTCTATCCTGGGCAAGCTTCTTTATATCCAAGTAACTACTATAATCTACATTCATCTGAATCTGCTTAGTGTATTCATCTCTTGGTATCCCTCTATGACCTTTACCCTCCACTGCCCTCAAATACTAAATTCGTGATCCCTTGATGCCTCAGAACATGTTCTACTAACCGATTCCTTCTAGTCAGGTTGTGCCACAAATTTCTCTTCTCCCAAATTCTGTTTAGTATTTCCTCATTAGTTACATGATTTACACATATAATCTCCAGTATTCTTCTGTAACACCACATTTTGAAAGTTTCTATTCTCTTCTTGTCTAAATTATTTATCGTCCATGTTTCACTTCCATACATGGCTACACTCCATACAAATATTTTCAGAAATGACTTCCTGACACTTAAATCTATACTCGATGTTAACAAATTTCTCTTCTTCAGAAACTTTCCTTGCCATTGCCAGTCTACATTTTATATCCTCTCTACTTCAACCATCATCAGTTATTTTGCTCCCCAAATAGCAAAACTCCTTTGCTACTTTAAGTGTCTCATTTCCTAATCTAATCCCCTCAGCATCACCCGAATTAATTCGACTACATTCCATTATCCTCATTTTGCTTTTGTTGATGTTTATCTTATATCCTCCTTTCAAGTTATTGTCCATTCCATTCAACTGCTCTTCCAAGTCCTTTGCTGTCTGTGATAGAATTACAATGTCATCAGCTAACCTCAAATTTTTTATTTCTTCTCAGTAGATTTTAATTCTTACTCCAAATTTTTCTTTTGTTTCCTTTACTGCTCGCTCAATCTACAGATTAAATAACATTGGGGATAGGCTCCAACTCTGTGTCATTCCCTTCCCAACCACTGCTTCCCTTTCATGCCCTTCGACCCTTATAACTGCCATCTGCTTTCTGTACAGATTGTAAATAGCCTTCTCTCTCTGTATTTGAACCCTGCCACCTTCAGTATTTGAAAGAGAATATTCCAGTCAACTTTGTCAAAAATTTTCTCTAAGTCAACAGATGCTTGAAACATAGGTTTCCCTTCCTTAATCTACCTTGTAAGATAATTCGTAGGATCAGTATTGCTCCATGTGCTCAAACATTTTTATGGAATCCAAATTGATCTTCCCCGAGGTTGGCTTCTAGCAGTTTTCCATTAAAGAATTTGTGTTAATATTTTGCAGCTGTGACTTCTTAAACTGATAGTTCAGTAGTTTCCACACCTATCAACAGCTGCTTTCTTCGGGACTGGAATTATTATATTCTTCTCGAAGTCTGAGGGTACTTCACCTGTCTCATATATCTTGTTCACCAGATGGTAGAGTTTTGTCAGGGCTGGCTCTCCCAAGGCTATCAGTAGTTCTAATGGAATGTTGTCTACTCCCAGGGCCTTGTTTCGACTTAGATCTTTTGGTGCTCTGTCAAATTCTTCATGGATTATCATATCTCCCATTTCATCTTCACCTACATCCTCTTCCATTTCCGTAATATTGCCCCCAAATACATCGCCCTTGTACAGACCCTCTGTACGCTGCTTCCACCTTTCCACTTTCCCTTCTTTGCTTAGAACTGGTTTTCCATCTGAGATCTTGATATTCATACAAGTGGCTCTGTTTTCTCCAAAGGTCTCTTTAATTTTCCTGTAGGCAGTATCTATCTTACCCCTAGTGATATATGCTTCTGAATCCTTACATTTGCCCTCTAACCATCCCTGCTTAGCCATTTTGCACTTCCTGTTGAACTTATTTTTGAGATGTGTGTATTCCTTTTTGCCTGCTTCATTTCCTGCATTTTTGTATTTTCTCCTTTCATCAATTAAATTCAATATCTCTTTTGTTACCTAAGGATTTCTAGTAGCACTCCCTCATCTTTTTACCTACCTGATCCTCTGCTGCGTTGTGAATTTTATCTCTCAAAGCTGCCCATTCTTCTGCTACAGTATTTCTTTCCCCTGTTCTTGTCAATTGTTCCCTAAAGCTCTCTCTGAAACTCTCAACAATGTTGGTTCTTTCAATTTATCCAGGTCCCATCTCCTTAAATTCCCACTTTTTTTTGCAGTTTCTTCAGTTTTAATGTACAGTTCATAGCCAATAGATTGTGGCCAGAGTCAACATCTGCCCCTGGAAATGTCTTACAATTTAAAACCTGGTTCCTAAATCTCTGTCTTACCATTATATAATCTATCTGTAATCTTCCAGTGTTTCCAGGCCTCTTCCACATATACAACCTTCTTTCATGATTCTTAAACCAAGTGTTAGCTGTGATTATGTTATGCTCTGTGCAAAATTCTACCAGGTGGCTTTCTCTTTCATTCCTTACCCCATTCCATATTCACCTACTACTTTTCCTTCTCACCCTTTTCCTACTACGAATCCCAGTCCCCCTTTGTCTCCCTTCACTAACTGAATAATTTCTTCTATCTCATCATACATTTCTTCTATCTCTTCATCATCTGCTGAGCTAGTTGGCATATAAACTTGTACTACTGTGGTAGGGGTGGGCTTCGTGCCCATCTTGGCTACAATAATGCATTCACTATGATGTTTGTAGTAGCTTACCTGCACCCCTATTATTTAATTCATTATTAAACCTACTCCTGCATTACCCCTATTTGATTTTGTATTTATAACCCTGCATTCACGTGGCCAGAAGTCTTGTTCATTGTGTCGCCAAACTCACTAATTCTGACTATATCTAACTTTAACCTATCCATTTTACTCCTGATAACGACGTCCTGATTAGTCCCTGCCCAGAGATCCGAACGGTGGACTATTTTACTTCCGTAATATTTTACCCTAGAGGATGCCATCATCATTTAACCATTCAGGAAAGCTGCATACCCTACAGGAAAAATTACTGTGACCAAAATCTAGAATCACTATAAATTTATCAGAGAAAATTTCATTATATTTGAATAAAATATATCATATCATTTCTTTTTCTGTTTTTCCATAAATGTACTTCATTCATGAGACTTCTACCATATACTTTCCTCATAAATTTCAGTCACTGTGTCCAAAGTATTATCTGCTGTTACTTCTTTGGCCGTAGCTTCTAAATGTACCTTGGTACGCCCTCCAAATCTTGGTTGAATATAAAAGGATTATTCTTGAATGGTACCTTTAAGTAATAGTTATGGTTTTCCACGATGCCTCATAGTATTCATATCGAGGGACACTTTATGTTGCAATAACCATTTTAGCTGTAGTAGCAGATTTAGATTTAAATTTGGGTTGACTAGTAAGGTTGATAAAAAACAAAGTCATAATATAGGTATTCTAATCTCCTTTTATAGGCTTCCTTTTACTTCCTGTTATCCCTATACATAAATGCCAGTTACAGGTAGTATCGGGCATTTCCACTTATTTTAAATGATGGACATAAATTTCTGAGAAATTATGTATAATCTCACCACCTGTGTCCAGGTGAATATCTAAATCAGTTTCGAAAAGGCTTCCCACAACTATAGGTTTCATTTGTTCCTCCTTATGTATTGCATTGTCCTGAAAACCGGCCCAGTCCTGAAACAATTGTTATTTTTCAACCTGATTCAAATTAGGATGGTTTACTGACACATAAGTCACTGTACAGTTTACATTGCTGAAATGAAATGTAAGGGACCGCTCATTGCTTCAATTATTTTCCTATTGTTATCTTGTATTTTACTGAATTTGCTTTCATTCTTCCTTTTAAATCTTGAAGGGTAGGATCTCTTCATAATTCTGCCTTGCTCGATTGTTCTCTTGGGAATAATCTATTGTTTATTTGTTTAGGTTATCTAAACCTTCGATAAATCAGTAAATTGCTAATATTTGTCCATCTCCAATACTACACTTCTTTAGATACAAGATAAGATTTTATTCTCACCAGTACTTTAATTAAATACCCTTCCTAAATTTTATTGTCTAAATATTTAGCCTTTGTGAGGTGCCACTTGACATATTTCTTGTTGGAACACCAGCTATTATTATAGTATTTCTGATCTACATCTACATCTACATCTACATCTACATCCGTACTCCGCAAGCCACCTGACGGTGTGTGGCGGAGGGTACCCTGAGTACCTCTATCGGTTCTCCCTTCTATTCCAGTCTCGTATTGTACGTGGAAAGAAGGATTGTCGGTATGCTTCTGTGTGGGCTCTAATCTCTCTGATTTTATCCTCATGGTCTCTTCGCGAGATATACGTAGGAGGGAGCAATATACTGCTTCACTCTTCGGTGAAGGTATGTTCTCGAAACTTTAACAAAAGCCCGTACCGAGCTACTGAGCGTCTCTCCTGCAGAGTCTTCCACTGGAGTTTATCTATCATCTCCATAACGCTTTCGCAATTACTAAATGATCCTGTAACGAAGCGCGCTGCTCTCCGTTGGATCTTCTCTATCTCTTCTATCAACCCTACCTGGTGCGGATCCCACACTGCTGAGCAGTATTCAAGCATTGGGCGAACAAGCGTACTGTAACCTACTTCCTTTGTTGTCGGATTGCATTTCCTTAGGATTCTTCCAATGAATCTCAGTCTGGCATCTGCTTTACCGACGATCAACTTCATATGATCATTCCATTTTAAATCACTCCTAATGCGTACTCCCAGATAATTTATGGAATTAACTGCTTCCAGTTGCTGACCTGCTATTTTGTAGCTAAATGATAATGGACCTATCTTTCTATGTATTCGCATCACATTACACTTCGCTACATTGAGATTCAATTGCCATTCCGTGCACCATGCGTCAATTCGCTGCAGATCCTCCTGCATTTCAGTACAATTTTCCATTGTTGCAACCTTTCGATACACCACAGCATCATCTGCAAAAAGCCTCAGTGAACTTCCGATGTCATCCACCAGGTCATTTATGTATATTGTGAATAGCAACGGTCCTATGACACTCCCCTGCGGCACACCTGAAATCACTCTTACTTCAGAAGACTTCTCTCCATTGAGAATGACGTGCTGCGTTCTGTTATCTAGGAACTCCTCAATCCAATCACACAATTGATCTGATAGTCCGTATGCTCTTACTTTGTTCATTAAACGACTGTGGGGAACTGTGTCAAACGCCTTGCGGAAGTCAAGAAACACGGCATCTACCTGTGAACCCGTGTCTAAGGCCCTCTGAGTCTCGTGGACGAATAGCGCGAGCTGGGTTTCACACGATCGTCTTTTTCGAAACCCATGCTGATTCCTACAGAGTAGATTTCTAGTCTCCAGAAAAGACATTATACTCGAACATAATACGTGTTCCAAAATTCTGCAACTGATCGACGTTAGAGATATAGGTCTATAGTTCTGCACATCTGTTCGACGTCCCTTCTTGAGAATGGGGATGACCTGTGCCCTTTTCCAATCCTTTGGAACGCTTCGCTCTTCTAGAGACCTACGGTACACCGCTGCAAGAAGGGGGGCAAGTTCCTTCGCGTACTCTGTGTAAAATCGAACTGGTATCCCATCAGGACCAGCGGCCTTTCCTCTTTTGAGCGATTTTAATTGTTTCTCTATCCCTCTGTCGTCTACTTCGATATCTACCATTTTGTCAACTGTGCGACAATCTAGAGAAGGAAGCACAGTGCAGTCTTCCTCTGTGAAACAGCTTTGGAAGAAGACATTTAGTAATTCGGCCTTTAGTCTGTCATCCTCTGTTTCAGTACCATTTTGGTCACAGAGTGTCTGGACATTTTGTTTTGATCCACCTACCGCTTTGACATAGGACCAAAATTTCTTAGGATTTTCTGCCAAGTCAGTACATAGAACTTTACTTTCGAATTCATTGAAAGCCTCTCGCATAGCCCTCCTCACACTACATTTCGCTTCGCGTAATTTTTGTTTGTCTGCAAGGCTTTGGCTATGTTTATGTTTGCTGTGAAGCTCCCTTTGCTTCCGCAGCAGTTTTCTAACTCGGTTGTTGTACCACGGTGGCTCTTTTCCATCTCTTACGATCTTGCTTGGCACATACTCATCTAACGCATATTGTACCATGGTTTTGAACTTTGTCCACTGATCCTCAACACTATCTGCACTTGAGACAAAACTTTTGTGTTGAGCCGTCAGGTACTCTGTAATCTGCTTTTTGTCACTTTTGCTAAACAGAAAAATCTTCCTACCTTTTTTAATATTTCTATTTACGGCTGAAATCATCGACGCAGTAACCGCTTTATGGTCGCTAATTCCCTGTTCTGCATTAACTGATTCAAATAGTTCGGGTCTGTTTGTCACCAGAAGGTCTAATATATTATCGCCACGAGTCGGTTTTCTGTTTAACTGCTCAAGGTAGTTTTCAGATAAAGCACTTAAAAATATTTCACTGGATTCTTTGTCCCTGCCACCCGTTATGAACGTTTGAGTCTCCCAGTCTATATCCGGCAAATTAAAATCTCCACCCAGAACTATAACATGGTGGGGAAATCTACTCGAAATATTTTCCAAATTATTCTTCAGGTGCTGAGCCACAACAGCTGCTGAGCCCGGGGGCCTATAGAGACATCCAATTACCATGTCTGAGCCTGCTTTAACCGTGACCTTCACCCAAATCATTTCACAATTCGAATCTCCGTCAATTTCCTTCGATACTATTGCACTTCTTATCGCTATAAACACGCCTCCCCCTTCACTGTCCAGCCTATCTCTGCGGTATACATTCCAATCAGAGTTTAGGATTTCATTACTGTTTACGTCTGGTTTCAGCCAACTTTCTGTTCCTAGTACTATATGGGCGTTGTGACCGTTTATTAATGAGAGCAGTTCTGGGACCTTTCTATAGACGCTCCTGCAGTTTACTATTAGCACATTAATATTGTTATTCCTTGTTGCATTTTGCCTACTCCTGCCTTGCCGCGTCTCAGGAGGCGTCTTGTCGGGCCTAGGGAGGGAATTCTCTAACCTAAAAAAACCCCATGTGCACTCCACACGTACTCAGCTACCCTCGTAGCCGCTTCCAGCGTGTAGTGCACGCCTGACCTATTCAGGGGGACCCTACATTTCTCCACCCGATAGCGGAGGTCGAGAAATTTGCACCCCAGCTCTCCGCAGAATCGTCTGAGCCTCTGGTTTAAGCCTTCCACTCGGCTCCAAACCAGAGGACCGCGATCGGTTCTCGGAACGATACTACAAATAGTTAGCTCTGATTCCACCCCGCGAGCGAGGCTTTCCATCTTCACCAACTCCGCCAACCGCCTGTACGAACTGAGGATGACCTCTGAACCCAGACGGCAAGAGTCATTGGTGCCGACATGAGCAACAATTTGCAGTCGGGTGCACCCAGTGCTCTCTATCGCCGCCGGTAGGGCCTCCTCCACATCTCGGATGAGACCCCCCGGCAAGCAGACAGAGTGAACACTGGCCTTCTTCCCCGACCTTTCCGCTATTTCCCTAAGGGGCTCCATCACCCGCCTAACGTTGGAGCTCCCAATAACTAATAAACCCCTCCCCCCGTGTGCCTGCTCGGACCTTGCTGAAGGAGCAGCCACATGTCCACTCACAGGCAGAGCGGGCGATGCCACACGGCCAGCCTCCACATTGACCCTCCGCCTCGTGCGCCGCGAACGCCGCTGAACCCGCCACTCCCCTTGGGGAGAGGGTGGCCCAACCGCGCCCGGTACCCGCGAAGATGTCTCGACAGCAGGGACAGTGGGTGAAGCATCTAACACCTGGGGTGCACCATGCGACGCACCAGACTCCCCACTGCCGCTACACTCCGAGGCAGCAGCCTGAAGACGGCTGACTGCGGCCATCAACACGCTCAGCTGTTCGCGAAGAGTGGCCAGCTCCTCCTGCGTCCGTACACAGCAGCCACACATCCTAGCCATCCTAAGAAATCAATTTACTATAGAGTGTTAATCAGCTAGACTGCTAATTCACTAAAGGTGGTTGATTATTGACTAAACTGTGATTGCTAACCACTTTTTGTAGAAACAAGGAAAATAGCACTACCTGTCTCTGGACGGTATTGAAAACAAACACTAGCACTACTAGCACTACGGCTGACTAAAGGGACTCTCTGACTGTATTTAAAACAAACACGAGATCTATGGAACACTTAATAGCACTCTGATCAAATAGTTCAAGTGTTGATTTTTCTTGCATGCTACCTGACCAATATTTATTTTTAAATTTCTCTTGATAACCGTCCCAAGAAGAGAATGCCTCTGAGTGAGCAGTTCCCCACTCAGCAGCGTCCTCTTCCAAATACCTGAGTGCAAAATCTATTTTTCTAGAATCATTCCAGCACTTAGATAACATTCAGGAGCATTCACATCACATGTAAGTGGGGTAGACATGCCCATCAGGTCAATTGTGGAAACTGTTTTGATTAACTTATTCCATTACCTATTGGCAACTCTTCCATCATTTCCACTGATACCCCATTACTTTTGTTAAACTTCTTTTGATTTAAATCTGCTTTTGTTTTTGCAAGTCCCTCCCACAACTTCTGTAACTCCCCTTTCATGCTATCTTTGCCACTCAAGGATCTAGGGCACTGATCAAAGATTTCACTTTTTCTCACTTTTTTTTTTTTTTTTTTTTTTTGTTTAATCAAATTATTTACACATTCCCCCAACCTAGCTAAAGTAGACCCTGGACTGTCACTTACTATCATCTCCTCATTTCCTTTTAACACATTGTATTTGCCTTGTGTGTCTGAGATTTGTCTGGACACTGTCTGAAACTTCTGTCCAGACAACTGTTTAAGTTGAGTATTGATAGGAATCAGGGCTACAATATTGAGTAAAAATAGCATCTGTAACAAACCTTACAAATGTTGACATGGTTCCTACTTTCATGTGGTATGATCGGCCCTAACTGAATAGATCTGTCAGGAGGGTCAATGTGGATCTAGATCAATTGCTTCAGGTGGCTACAAGACATGGCCTGAATCTCAATAGGAAAGGGAAGGGCAAATTGGCTGGGATGATAGCAAAATCTTTAAGGGGGCTGAAAGTCATCGGAGTATTTTTTTAGGATAAAATCGATGTCCAATCATCCATCATTGATTGAAATTAAGCTTAATGAGAAGCTCAGAAATGCAGGTACTAGAGATATTAAAATATCACAAGAGACTCATAACAGTACAGTGAAAAATAATGTTAGTTTTCACAAGATTCTCATAAAGGCCCAGTGAAAAATAATGTTGGTATATTGCATCAGAATATCATTGGTTAAAAAACAAAGTAGATGAGCTTCTTGTATGTTTAGAAGATTTACAAACTGAGGGTGGAATAGATGTACTATGCCTGTCTGAACATCATATAGTCACAGGTACAGAAAATGTATATGTAGGTGGATACAAGCTTTCAGCACATGTAAGTAGACATACTATGGAGAGAGGATGAGTTGCTATGTGTGTTAAAATCTGTCATAATGTGAAAAATTTGGAAGTAAAAATTTTTGGGTAGATCAACATACAGAAACATGTTTCTGTGAGCTTAAACTAAACAATGGTACTTTTATAATTGTAACTGGGTATAGGTAGGGTGACCAGATGCAACTGTTTAAAAAGGAGGACAAACAGCTTCAAAAAGGAGGACAAAGGAAGAAAAAAAGAGGACACATCAAACGGGCCAACTGAAAATGAGGATACCACCCATCAGCTTTGGACAAATCACGTGACTGCCAGGAATTACCGCTAAAACTAGTAGTTAATTGTTACTGGTGGTCAGGTGGTGATTCCCAGAGAAATATTTTTTTATTTAAAATTAAAAACATTGATTGTGGTGACAGTGTGGCATCAATTGTTTTTATATTTACGCATAGTTTTAAGAGTTAACAAAGATGGCTGCCTAAACGCCACTCCTGATTGACTACTTTCATGTGACTTGTCCAAAGCTGACGGGTGGTATCCTCATCTGCAGTATTCCCCATCAACCACACGTTGAATTTTAATAAATGAGTTTATTATTTATAGACATAGCACACATACATTCCTTTTCTTAGAGCAGTAGAACAGGACGAATTGTAAATTTAACTGCATTACACTCAACTTTGCGAAAAAGCTGGACACTGTAAAAATCCGCCTGGACCCCGGACAAAGAGCTAAAAAGGAGGACATGCCCAGATTAATCCGAGCATCTGGTCACCCTAGGTATAGGTCCCCATTGGGTAATTTTCAGCCATTTTTTAAAAACTTGGATTCTTTGTTGTGCTATCTGTCAGACAGAGGGAAGCAAATTGTTGTTTGTAGGGACCTCAATGTAGATTTTCTGGAAGAGTCTGATAGAAAGCATGACCTTTAAGTATTACTTGGTGCTTTCAATCTTATGTCAGTAATTGATTTTCTTACTCAAGTCTTACAGGAAAGCAGCACACTGATAGATGTTTTTATAGACAAAGATAAATTTAATCAAGTAAAAACTTTTCATGTTAGGAATGTTCTGTCTTATCATAATGCACAGCTAGTTACAATGTATGACATAGTTCCATACAGTAATCCAAAACAGTCCTCCAAAACAGTGCCTTCAATTAACGATTTAACAAATGAAAATTTTAAGGAAAGCTTGGAACAGTTAGTCTGGGATGAGGTGTACAGGGAACCTGATGTTAATTTAAAATTTAACCTATTTCATGATACCTTTGTGAGTATATTTGAAAACAGTTTCCCTACAAAAACATTGAGACATAATTGTAATAAACAAGCAACAAAGCCATAGCTTACTAAAGGGATAAAAATATCCTGTAAACAGAAAAGGGAAATTACTCTTATTTCTAGGAGGAGTAATGATCCAGAAACAGTGAAACATTATAAAAAGAATAGTGATTAAAAAGTACAGAAGTATGTGCATTATATATGAAATTTGCACATCTGAAAAAAATTAAAACAATTTAGAATATTTTTAAAAGGGAAACAGGGCAACCAAAGAGCACAGGAAGACTGTATTTCTATCAGACTCAATGAAAAGTTTGTTAACAAGAAGTCAGAAGTGGAAAACATTTCTAATAATTATTTTCTAAGTGTTTTAGAGAAAATAGGATCCAGTTATTCATTAGAAAATGCAAGGCAGTATATGGAAGTGGCAACACCTACACAATTTGATAAAACTGAAATTCAACCCACCTCTCCTACTGAAATTAGGAAAATAACAAATTCACTCAAAAGTAAAAGCTCACATGGAATTGATGGCATTTCCAACGAAGTACTAAAAGCTTGTTCTCAACAAATAAGTAGGGTTCTTAACCACATAAGTATTAGCTCACTGAAAAAGGGCATTTATCCAGATAAACTTCCAACGAAGTACTAAAAACTTGTTCCCAACAAATAAGTAGGGTTCTTATCCCCATATGTAGTAGCTCACTGAAAAAGCATTTTTCCAGATGGACTGACAAGCGCTATTGTTAAACCGTTGCATATGAAAGGGGATAGGTCTGTTGCTAGCAACTACTGCCCAATATCACTTCTGACAGCTTTATCCCAGAATTCTTGAAAAAGTAATGCATTCAAGAGTATTATCACATATTTATAAAAATTAAGTACTAACAAAATTTCAGTTTGGTTTCCAGTAAGGCTTTTCAACAGAAAATGCTATATATGTTGTCACTAATCAAATATTAAATGCATTGAATAACTGAACATCATCCACTGTGATATTTTCTGATTTCTCAAAGGCTTTTGATAGTATGAATCATGAAATTCTTCTAGGTAAGCTTAAATATTGTGGTATGAGTAGGACAGTGCACAAAAGGTTTAATTCGTATTTAACTGGAAGAATGGAGAAGGGCCTAAAGAACTTGACATGTAAATAAATAAACAAACAGTACAGATGTCTGCAAAAATCAGTAGAGTCATCTAACTGTGGAGGTATCAAGAATGGAGTCCCACAGGGTTCAGTCTTGGGTCCCTTATTGTTCTTATTATATATTAATGGCTTTCCACTCTGTATTCATGAAGATGCAAAGCCAGTTCCTCTTTCTGATGATACAAGTATAGTAATCACACCCAACAAACTGGAAGTAGCTGAGGAAACTGTAACTATCTTTCAGAAAATTATTAAGCAGTTCTCTGCAAATTCACTCTTACCAAATGTTGAGAAAACATGGTGTATACAATTCTGTACACATTGATAAATATAGACTATGAATGAAACCTGTTGCTAGGGCAGAATATTCAAAATTTCTGGGTGTGTGCATCGATGAGAAGTTGAGTTGGAAGAAACACATTGATGATCTGCTGAAATGGTTAGGTTCGGCTACTATGCTATTAGGGTTAATGCAAATGCAAATTTTGGTGATAAACACATCAGCAAATTAGCCTACTATGGCTATTTTCATTCACTGCTTTCATATGGCATCATATTTTGGGGCAATTCATCATCAAGAGAAAAAGTATTCATTGCACAAAAGCATGTTATCAGAAAAACAGCTGGAGTCCACCCAAGATCACCTTGCAGACATGTATTTCAGGAACTTGGAATATTCACAGTACCTTTGCGATACATATATTCACCTATGAAAGTTGTTATTAATAACCAATCCAAATTCAAAAATAACAGTGAAGTGCACAGCTACAACTCTAGAAGAAAGGATGACTTCACTATTCTGGATTAAATCTGACTTTGGCACAGAAAGAGGTAAATTATGCTGCCACAAAAATCTTTGGGAATTTGCCAAACAACATTTAAAGTCTGACAGGCAGCCAACCAACATTTAAAAATAAATTAAAAGAATTTCTGGATGACAACTCCTTTTACTCAACCGATGAGTTTATAGATGTGAAGTAGTAAAAAATGACTGTGTAAAGAAAACTTGTGTTAAAGTGACACATTTCACATCATTACAAAATGTCGTATTCATGGTCTATGGAACAAGTATTAAGATATGTACATATGTATGTTGTCCAAAATGTTGGTGTACTTCCCTGAACTGCTCATTTACTTTGTTTTGTATCAAATCACATTGTTCTGTATCTTGTTATACACTTCTGATCGGCCAGACTGGATTGCTTTTAAGTTAGGAATAATTGTATTTCTGTCACTTGTCATTGAATACTATTTTTAGCAGCTTGTAATTTATCTTTCAACTCATTAAACTGCTTATTTGATATCTCTATATAGTTCCTAAACCATTCTGATGCGGCATCCACCATATCACTTCTAACAGGCATGCATAACTTAAACAAAATATTTTTTACACGAACTATCATGGTTATGTGTTAGGACTAAGTCAATAATTGATATGACCAATCACAAAATAAAATAACTCTGTCCATAAACTACCCCTTACTGATCATGCACAGCACCAACAGTCGGTCACCCCGTGGTGAAGTTGAAAGGTGTATGCACTACTCCTGTTTCTCTGTTCCAACTCTTAGATTGTTAAGTTATCAAAAGTCATAATTTGAAATGGCAGTCAAAGAAAATTATTAAGTGATTGACTATCAATATTGCCTGACTTCAGAAACTGCAGAGTAATTTAATTGTGCTTATGCTGCACCTTATTCATGCCGTTATTTTGGGTTTTCAAGGACAACAATGTGTCTCTCTTGCGTATTTTTATAAAATTTTCATAAAAATCTTCTTAATATAATTTCACTTTCTATTTGCCACAGCCTCATCCTGTTCCTATCTTGCTTCTGGTGTTGAGTAAGTCCATATTCATAACCTTCTTGCCTATATTCTGTGATGGAACTAAATAGAAATCAGTTACCTCTCTTTTTTACTTCTTTTCCTGACAGTTTAGATACACTCTAAAACTACAAGAAAATGGCTGTCATCCTCTGCAACCTACTAAATAATGAAATCCTTCCTTCAATTAACTGTACATACATTTCCTCTTCTCCTTACATGGGTATTTTTTATCTCACAAGACAAGATCTCATCTTCTATTTGCAGCTCTCCCATCATTTCTACTGATAGCACACCACTTTTGTTTAACTTCATGGCTAGCATTCCATGGCCATAGCACATCTCGTTGAGCAAGTGGTGCTGTCCTGTTCATCATTCTTCCCAGTCGATACGCTGCACCCACAAAACTGCAACATCTGCACATAACAGCATACCATATCCTACGTAATGAGCTGTTCTTATCTTAATTCTAAAATACAACACTGACTAAACTTTGTGATACATTTTCTTATTTAGGAAATATGTGTGACCTACCTTTTCCCCTGAAACGACTGCCACACCTCAGCCTTGGCTTGCAACTACCACATCCATCCCCACTGCTGTGACAAAGTATATCTGTAATATATCATTATGACTAGGAAAGGGAGTTACTGAGAACCTGTATTTGTGAATAAATTATGATATTTGAAACTGGCACAATTCAGATACATACTTGTCCATTTTGATGATTTTATTGCCTGTGATAATTGTTTCATTAATCTGATAAAGTTGGACTTTTCTAGCTATAATATATTAAGAACTGTAAAGCCTAGCTGTACATATAAATCATTTGATGTTGTTTACATTTTTCAGTAATTATGCTGAATGAACTATTGCTAATTAACACAGTATGGTATTTCAGAGACTACCGGATGAGTTGAGATGTAAACACTTTATCAAAACTAATGAGAGATGGAACACTAAATCGTCAAGCTTCACACACTTGAGGATAAGATGTTGTTAATGAGTTATTGCAGTCTAATGATGACTTTGTAAT
Organism: Schistocerca gregaria; assembly: GCF_023897955.1. NCBI lineage: Eukaryota > Metazoa > Arthropoda > Insecta > Orthoptera > Acrididae > Schistocerca > Schistocerca gregaria. Next base: position 740,179,155 of record NC_064921.1, read on the forward strand.
GAAAACACACTCTGCTATATTTTACACCAATGTCCATACAATATGATTAATGGAATTTATCTCACAGATATGCACACTATAATTATTCCAATTTCCCATCCTGATGCATGCATACCTTGGTCTTGTAACATGATCTTTCTCACTTTTGCAATCACATCAGTGATTCAATCTCTTAACCTAGGAATATAGTCCACTCTGGTTGCATCAAAGTGTTCATTCACAAATCCACACAAGAAGAATCCAGTGAGATACTGCTGGAGGAATGCTGTGGCAGGCAATGGGTCGTCAGTTATCAATCCACTGATTGGGAAATTTTGCATTCAAGAACTTGTGAGCATCCATTGACCTCTGCTGCAGAGCCCCATCTTGGTGAAAGATAATGCTGCATGGTAAGTTTTATATCTGAGGGCACATATACTGTTCCAACATGTCCAGATACACTGACCCATTCAATGTGTTTTCTGCAAACACAAATGGTCCAACAATTCTGTCATGCATTGCCCGCACCCAGTTTAGGCTAGTATGAACATGTTCAATTACAGCATGCAGATGTTGTGAGCGCCAAATTCCAAATATTATGCTGATGAACCATTTCTAATATGTAACAAGTTCTCTCATATGAGAACAAACATCTTTCCAAGAAGATGGCATTCATGTCAATACACTGCTGTGTATTCATAGCATGTTATTGTCAGCATGGTTTGTCATTCAGCATCAGATGTTGCAGAATTTGCATTTTGAAAGCATAAAAATGAAGACCCTGGTTTACTACATGATGCAATGTTGCTCAGAGTGCATTAACAGGGTTGGCACAAGTTTTCCCAAGTGCAATTCCCTTATATTTTCATGAATTCCAGGCAAGTTTTAGCATTTTTCTCTGACAAGTTTTGAGATCTCAAGGGTACATAAAGGTATAACTTGACCAAAAAATATAAGTGCTTCCATATTTCTCCCCCGTGAGAGCAAAAATGTTAAGTACTAACGTCAACATCTTAGGTAATGAACTGTTCTCAAATGGAGAAAGCAAGCCAAATGGTACATGTATTTCATTAAGACCAGGATTGTTATTTTATTTCAATAAAACAAAACACATTTGGTGACAAAAACATGCATTTCCTTGGAGTGACAAGACGGATTTAAAATACCTTCACTAATTTCAGGAATAACCTCAGAAAAAAGTAGGCCTCTTGAAAGAAGTGTATAAGGCAGGGAGTTTTGTAAACCAGCACCAATAAAGTGTTTTTTTATGCTATGTTTGTTATTGTCAGCTATCAGTCACTGTGTTACATCAATTATTTTAGAGGGATTGTGTGTTTTTTCTTTCGAGAAATATATGAGCACATAGAGTACAAACCGCCAGCAACCGCCACAATTTTCTTCTTCTAATCATCCATACTTTGTAATATATAATTATTTTCGAAGTGCCAAAATGTACTAGAATAAATAAAATGTCTATAAAATGCTGTACTGTGCAATGTAATTGTGGTGACACTCAGATTCAAACAAACCACTCCTCATGACTCCCCTGCCCTCGGAAGTTGCTAGGCTAGTGGGAAGAAATGGTGGCAGCACTGACTGCAAGCTGAGGGGAATGGTAGGAAGGGGAGAATCAGTAAGAATGAGGGAGTAAGGAAGGGGCACATGTACTCAGCTGCACCCAATCATGATGATCCATGATATCTCAGCAAATTAGCTATTTTGCCTATTTTTTTCAAAATTCTCTGACACATTATAAATTCCCTGATTTTCATTTCCCCATACCACACTACTGCTTGCATGTGCTGTTTTGGCGTAACCACTACAAATTAGACAAATACAGGATTAAGGACAATGCTCTAAATTGGTTAACATCATACTTACACAACAGAAAATAAAGGGTAACAATCACCTCAGATGCAGTGAATTATTATTTTAAATGGAGTACAGTAACACAAGGTACACCTCAAGGCTCCATTCTGGCGCCAATCCAGTTCCTAATCTACTTAAATGACTTACCCACAAATATAAATTCCCCATCAGCTCTGTTTGTAAATGATACTTCTGTTTTAATTGAAGATGATGATGCAGAAAAAAATTCTCACCTCCATCGTAAGCACGCTGGATACCTTAGAAAACTGGTTCCAGTTAAATGGGTTGATCTGAACATTGCAAAAAAACATATGGCACATTTCAAAACCAAACATTCAGATGTGTGGAGCTTAAAATACAACAGAACAATCAACCTATGAGAAAAGCTGACATGGTCAAATTCCAGAGACTAAATGTGGACAAGAACTTAACCTGGAATACAAATATTGATTTCCTATTAAATAAACTAATCAGTTTTGCATCTGTAATGCAAATACTAGTAAATTCCACTGAATCGAGTACACAAAAAGTTGCTTATCATAGTTATTTTTAATGTGTCATTAGATATGGGATAATTTTCTCAGGAAGTTCAAGTACTGTATCTTGAATACTGAAAGTGCAAAAGTAAATTATCCTATACCTATGTACCGCACAGCAAACAGAGTCTTGTCGCCCATTATTTCGGAGTCTGTAAATCCCAATTGTTTCCTCCATATACATTTGTAAAATCATAATCTTCCTACACAGCAGACAACAATTGTTTTAGGTTAATCATTTTAACCATACAGTAACACAAGAAATAAAAATAATTTTATGCTACACACGCACCAGCTGAAATTATACGCACAGGCTCCATGGTATATGGGGATGAGAATATGCAATAAGTTAATGGGCAAAAACATATTTAATATTAAGCCAGAACTTTTAAAAAAGAGGCTACAGCAGATTCTGTGGAAGAAATGCTACTATTCAACATAAGAATTAATAGAGAATGAAATGATCATTTCGGCAAGGAGTAATTGTTAGATTTTTTTGTATGTATGTAAAAAAAAATTATATTATTAGTGAAAGTTCTCACTGGAGAACATTAAGCAGGTAATTTTCAATCTTCCTTAGGGTTCTTTTTATTTTCTCAATATTTCTTCATTTTCTCCCCGAATGATGTACTTTCTTTCTTCGGACCTCTTTGGTCGGTATGGTTTTGGTTCCATCTCTGGAATAAACTTTCACTTATCAATTTTGCTTCTGAATGTATCCCTGTCTGGTGTGTTTATTACATCAATTTTTGCTTTTGTCAAATACTTCAAACTTCAGTTACCTGAGGTATTGATGCTTTAAGAGAGGTCACATAGTCCAACAGACATTTAGCTAGGCTGTTTCCAGGTAATCTGTCTAGGTGTCCATAGAACTTCATTTGTCTCTTTCTCATATCAATTTTGATGTTTGATACTTTTGCTCGATAGTTTGCAGTCTGTATCCATCTTGTGTGTATCATGGTCCCAGAATTTTTCTAAATAATCTTTCTCTCTATTTTCTTAATTTCTTGTAAATCTAGTTTTCAATTCAGTGAGTGTCTTTCACTTGCATATGTGACTGTCAGTTTGATTACTGTGTTGTAGTGTCTACTTTTAGTGTCTTTTGAAAGGCATTTTTTGTTATACAAATTTGAAGCTAGCCTGGAACCTTTCTTGATTTACTGCAATCTGATTTTTTGTGCTATTTTTTCCAGTCCTGTAGGTTCAATAATTTCACCAAGGTACTTAAAGTGTTTGACTCTTTTGATTTCACCATAATTTGTTTTAAGTTTTGGAATATCTAACTTGGAACACATGAATTGAGTCTTCTCAAGAGAGATTTGCAAGCCAACTTTCTCTGCACATTTTTTGAGGGCCTCAATTCATTTCATTAGTGTTTCTTCAGTTAGAAAACGATAAGAATGGAATGTTCAGTTTTCCATGACTTCTTCCTAGTTCAATTGTCTTCCAAAAGTTTTGTTTTCTTAGTTCAATTTCACATTCTTTCATTACTTTGTCTAAAACAATGTTGAATAATAGTGGTGAGATCCCAGCTCTTTGTCTTACTACAGTTTTATCTAAGAATGGTTCCAAAATTTCATCTACGAATTTAATTTTTGATTTGGTTTTTGACAGCGTTTGTTCAATCAGTTTTCAAGTTTTGGTGTCTAGTCCACGTTCTTCTGGAATATTGAATACGCATTGTCTATCTATAGTCATTCCAATCCCGGGAGCAGAAAGATTTACCTTAGGGGGAAAAAAGGACAGGTATACACTCGCATACACACACATATCCATCCGCACATACACAGACACAAGCAGAAAAATGTCTCCTTCCCTCTATTCTGATGAAGCAACCGTTTGTTGCAAAAGCTTGAATTTTGTGTGTCTGTTTGTGTATCTATCAACCTGCCAGCACTTTCGTTTGGTAAGTCACATCTTCTTTGTTTTTAGATATATTTTTCCCACGTGGAATGTTCACTTCTATTATATTTATAGAATCATATACTTTTTTAAAATCAACAAATGTGCAGACTATTGGATTCAACCTGATTGCTTTAATTTCTACAATAGTTTTAATGTTAAAGATCTGTTCTGGGCACAATCTATTAGCTTGAAAGCTTGCGTGTTAATCTCAGATTGTATGTTCTAGCTGTTCTTGTGCTCACTTTAGAAGATGCACGGATAAAATTTCTAAGTGACTGCCAAAAGTAGCCTCTGTAGTTGTTCACATCTGATCTAGCTCCCTTTATGTGCAATGAATGAATTAGTGCACATTTCAAATCCTCTGGAATTTTTTCTGTCTGCCAAATTTCTTGGATGATATGACTGATTTCCTTTTAAGGAATTTGTACCATGATTCTTCAATAGCAATATAGCAGTTGTGAGAAATTTTTGGCTTATCAGCATGGAGCAGTTAAAATTCCCAGTGTTTTGAAGAGATCTTTACAATGAGCTCGACTAGTATTCTTGGTTATTATTCTTATGGCTCTTTTCTGGAGCTTGAAAATTGTGTTCACATTTTGTGCATCTGTACCTCAAAAAAGAATGCCATAGCTAAGAACTGAGTGTACATATGAATAATATGTAACTAAAAGAGACTGCATGTTACACACTGATGATAGGATTCTAAGGGCATAACATTCTGTTTACAACTACCTTTGTATGTTCACACGACTTCAACTGAGAATCAATATTCATTCCTAGAAATTTTGCATTTGTTACACAGTCTATAGAGGTGCCATCTACATTTAATTTAACATTGTCATTTCTCCTCTTCAAACTGAAATTCATGTGATTAGTTTTCTTTATGTTCAATGTCACTTTATTGCTTATTGACCAATCATGAACTTCCTTGAGAGTTCCATTTGTTTTTTCGGCAAGGAGTTCTCTTGTTTTCTCAGTGACTATAATATTGCTGTCATCAGTGAAGAGAATTTTTTCACCATGAGTAACACTACTGGGAAAGTCATTGATGTACATCAGGAATAGTATTAGTCCTACTATGCTACCTTGTGGAACCCCTGTATTAATTTATTTTGGTTCTAATAAGTGTTTTACTAAATGTTTAGATGTATTTGACATTTGTGTTCTCTCTGCTCATTGTATCCTACCTGCTAGGTATGACTGAAACAGTCATTAGCTGCCCCTCTTTTTCCTAATGATTGTAATTGGTTTAATAGAATCTTGTGGTCAACAGTATCAAAAGCCTTAGAAAGACCCAAAAATATACCTGTGACACACTCATCTGTATCAAGAGCATAAAGTACAACTTCTGTGATTTCTACTATGGCTGACTCTGTATTTTTGCCACTTCGGAAACCAAACTGTGATTTGCTTAAAAGATTGTATTTATTCAGGTAATTCATTAATCTGTCTTTCATAATTGTTTCTATTATTTTTGAGAATGCTAACAGCAGGGAAATGGGCCGGTAATTTTCTACGTCTTCTGCATTACCTTTCTTAAGCAAAGGTACAACTCTTGCCTGTTTAACTGATCTGGAAATGTCCCTGATGTGAAGGATTCATTTATTATATTTGTTAAGGGGCCTTGTACAAGGGTGAGTCAAATGAAAACCTTAAATATTTTTTAAAAATATTATTTATTGTGCAGAAGTGGTACAAAGCTGTATCACTTTTCAAAATAATCTCCCACACGCTCATTGCAAGTCTTCCAGCAGTTACAAAGTGCATAAATTCCTTTAGAAAAAAATTCTTTTGGTAGTCCACGCAATCACTCACGCACCATGTGGCGTACATCTTCATCAGAACGGAACTTCTTTCCTCCATTGCTTCTTTGAGTGGTCCAAACATATGGAAATCACTTGGGGCAAGGTCTGGCGAGTATGGTGGATGAGGAAGACACTCAAAATGCAGGTCTGTGATTGTTGTAACTGTTGCATGGGCAGTGTGGGGCCTTTAATTGTCATGTTGCAAAAGGGCACCTGCTGACAGCAATCCACATTGCTTTCATTTAATTTCAGACCGCAGAGGATTATTAAAGAGATCTGTGTATGATGCACTGGTGACAGTGGTCCCTCTAGGCATGTAATGCTCCAAAATGACACCTTTTTTGTCCCAAAAGAGAGCCAACATAACCTTCCATGCTGATGGTTCTGTTCAAAACTTCTTTGGTTTTGGTGATGAGGAATGGCGGCATTCCTTGCTCGCTCTCTTCGTTTCTGGTTGGTGGAAGTGAACCTAAGTTTCATCCCCAGTAATGATTCTTGCAAGGAAGCCAGCACCTTCTCGTTCATAGTGCCGAAGAAGTTGTTCACAAGCATAAACACATTGTTCTCTCATTTCGGGAGTCAGCTGCCGAGGCACCAATTTTTCAGATACTTTGTGAAACTGGAGCACATCATGCACTATGTGGAGTGCTGACCCATGACTAGTCTGTAAATATGCTGCAATGTCATTGTGTCACTCGGCGGTTTCCCTTCACTATGGCTTCAACTGCTGCAGTGTTCTGTGGAGTCACAACTCATTGTGCCTGACCTGGACGAGGAGCATCTTCCACTTAAGTCACAGCATATGCGAACTTCCTACTCCATTCGTAGACTTGCTACTGTGATAAACATGTATCACTGTACTGAACCTTCATTCATCGATGAATTTCAATAGGTTTCACACCTTCAGTATGCAAAGACCGAAAAACAGAATGCTCTTCTTCCCTGGTGCAAGTCGCAAGTGGGCGGCCATCTTTATACAGATACTGTGATGGTATGTGTGCATCTGCTCTATGCCGCCACCTACAGGCCATTCTGCACACTGTTTGTAGCATGCTTACCAACTTACAGGATAATGGTGCAAAATTAAGGTTTTCATTTGACTCACCCTCATATAATCGCTATGCATTGTTTCAGTCTTTTGACTTTTTATTTTTTGAACAGTTTTATTGACTTCATAGTCTGTGCTTGGAACTAATATCATTGTATTTAGTGCAACATTATTTACAGGTGTTGTATTTGTTTTGGGGAATTTCTGCTGTAATGTCTTTGCATTACTTGAAAAATGCTCGGTTACATAGTTTGCTAAGTGATGTGGATTGTGAATCATTTATTACCTTACCTCCCTCCCTTAGCAGTATGTTATTCTGCATTTGTTTGTCTCTACCCGTTTCCTTTTGTATAACATCCCAGACGGCTTTGATTTCATTCTCTGCATTTTATATTATTTCGCCATTAAGTGACTCTTTTTGCAACAATCAGTATCTTTTTTGTCTATTGATAGAAATTTAAGAATTCTGGATAATCGCAGATCTTTTTCATGGAACTGAGGTGTTAGGGAAGACTTATTAAATACCTGCTGTTATCCATCTGTTTAGGTGAGATGTTGATACAGACATGCTTACTTATAGAAATGCCTTTGCAAAGTCTAGTTTAAACAATGTGAAGAACTTCATATTCACACTGGTTTCCTTATACACTTCATCCCAGCTTTGTTTTTCTATTTCTTTTGAAAAATCCTTTATTTTGATTTCTGATAGACATTGTTTGTAGGCTTGTAATTTAGGGAATGACTGAATGCCTGATTTTACTGTTTTCATTTGACAGAGATGGTCTGATAGTCCGAAATCTGTTACAGCTACATCACATTTATCCCTGTCCATATTTGTGGCCACATGGTCAATTACTGATGCAGTCATTGTAGTAAGTCTTGTTGCACTATTGACCAATAGGGACATGCCAAAACTTTGAAGGATGTTTATGAAGGTGCTAGTGGATTCATTTATGAGATTAGTGTTTATGTTAATGTCCCCACACCGAATTATGTTGAACTTTGTACTTGAGACTTTATCTTGAACTTCTGTTAATTTACTGAAAGAAGTGTCCTCACTACCACTAGGAGATCTATACACACACAAAATGACTAATTTCTTGGTGATATCAGGCCTGATAATTCAACTGCCAATATTTTAAAGTGTTTGTCTTCACTTACTGTACTGAGGTCATGTCTTGATTCGAACTGTTTTCCTTTTCTGACAAAAATGCATGATCCTCCACCCCTTGAAGTAGTTCTGCAGTAAAAGTATTGCTCTTTTATACAGTGATAATACTACATGTTGGATTTCTGTGTCTCTGCACCAGTGCTTGGTAATACAAACTACTGTGCAGTTCAAAGATTGGAGCTCAACTTCTAATAGTTGTATTATATTTTTTATTGATTGCATGTTTTGATGGAGAATTTTTAAGTCTGTGAAATGCCACATGTTACTCTTTCCAATGGGTTATTTTTCTTTGTGCCATCTGGTATGTGTGATATTTGAAGTGTTAAAATCTGTCTTGTGAGTGATTCTTTCAGTATTTTTTAAACTGCTGGAGATAGTGTTTAGGCAGGAAAACCTGTTGTCTGGATTTATCCTAAAAGAGACCTATATTTCCTTATCTATGACAATATGTATTTCACCATGTGTGGTCCGAGATCCACCCCCTGTACTTTCACGAATCAGCTCTACCAATCTTCCCTTCCGAGTCCTGTTTATGTGTAGGTCATGCTTAGTGAAACCCCATCTGTTGACAGTCCCGACAGGTACCAGGGAAACACGAGCAAAGTTGGCTGTCCTCAGAGCCATCCCTAACCCCACATTGATTAAACTCACAGCTACATCAAGGTATGGTCAATCATGACGCCAGAACAGTTCAACAAAGTGTAATTTATTTTGTCCAGGTCAGCACCTATGTTATATGCCCCATCCCTGCCCAAACTGTTTCCCACCCCATCCACTATCACTACATGTCCTCTTTTGTAAACTCCATACTTAAAGACCCTAGGTCCTCTATCACATGACTTAGCCCTGCATTTGTCTTTGAGATACTGGTGGCTTGGTATGCTGCCCCTAAACTTTTCTGTAACTGAGAGCCTACACCATGCCCACAACTACTACCTAGCAGCAGCAATTTCTTCTTCCTAACACTTTGTACATTCCTTGATTTCTTGGGCTCGGTTGAAGTGTGCTGTACATTTGCTGCTCCTTATTCTACCTGAAACTCTTCCCCACTTCACTCTGGCAGTGGTAGATACCTGTTTTTGGTGTTGATGATAAAACTGTCATATTGCATTCTCTTTCTTCCTATCCTCCTATCAGCTGCCAGTTCCCAACCACCCACCTCCCCCCTATCTCCCCTGATCCTTGTGAGTTCCTTCCTTGCTTCCTCCAACTGTGCCTGAAGGGCACAGATTTTCCTTTCCTGTTCCCCAATCAAAATGTTCCTACTGCATACTATGTAGTTCTAGGAGAGAGCCTCTTCTGTTCTCCCAACATTCTGCCCATTGCATTCCCCCACAGTGAAAATATTTCCTACAAGATTGGCAACAAATCCCTCTACTCACTACCCTACACCAGTTCCCACATTTCTCACTCAGGGTCAGTTTCGAAAAAATAATTAAGTTTAAAGAATGTTTTAAATTTGGCAAGGATGCGAGATTGGTTCTGTGTAAACAAAAAACGACACAAAGGTCTTATGTGCTGTGGTTGTTTTTGTACTTATTTGGAGATACAATGACAGAAGATTGAATTTGTAATTACCTTGCTTTTAGAGAATTTACGTTATCAGGTGTGTTTGGTCTGGTTTTAAAATGTTTATAATTCGGAAAATTTAGGCCTATGTCACATCTATCTAACCAGTAAACAATACAAAATGTGTTAGTTAAATATGATTTAGAAACGTTTATTTGCAGTTTTATTGCAACAATAGAAACTGATGTAACTAGTAGCTGTCTTTTTTAAACAAATTTTGCACTATCAAAAAAACTTGAATAGAATGTTTTGTGTGTATGCTACGCAAAATTTCGGGTTATGTCGCAATTATCGGGACTTCAGGTAAATAACAAGTTTTCAAGAACAAGCTCTGCTGGGACGCTAATACTCAGTTGTGTGACAAGAACAGACTCTACAGCAAGAATACAAAACAAAGAAAATTTAAATTTGACACTATTTACACTTAAAGAAATTCTTTTAGCGGACAAAGATAATACCTGTGATCTCACACGGCGGCCATCTCAGATATTTTGGATCTATTTTGGATATCTTGGAGTTTTTCACAAATGCAATCAGTTCTCTTGCCTCCTGAACAATTTTTGTTTGGAAATCCTTCCAGTTGTTTGTAGGTTTGTTTTCCCATGCTTCTGTAATTTTCAATTCTTGGACTCTTTTTTTTTTTTCGTATCTAATTTGAGAATTAGTGGTCTTTTCCTTCATCATTTCCTTTTAGGTGTGAATTTAATTTTGACTGTGGTAAGGTAGTGGTCAGAATATACAGAGTGGTCCATTGATCATGACCGGGCCAAATGTCTAACGAAATTAGTGTCTAACATAAAAACTACAAAGAACGAAACTTGTCTAGCTTGAAGGTGGAAACCAGATGGCACTATGGTTGGCCCGCTAGATGGCGCTGCTATAGGTCAAACGAATATCAACTGCGTTTTTTTAAAAATAGGAACTCCCATTTTTTATTACATATTTGTGTAGTATGTAAAGAAATTTGAATGTTTTAGCTGGACTACTTTTTTCGCTTTGTGATAGATGGCTCACAGTTTTAGATGGACAGCTGGTAACAGGTAGGGTTTTTAAATTAAAATACAGAACTTAGGTACATTTGAATATTTTCAGTTGTTCCAATGTGATACATGTACCTTTGTGAACTTATTATTTCTGAGAATGCTGTTGCAGCGTGATTACCTGTAAATACCACATTAATGCAATAAATGCTCAAAATGATGTCCATCAACCTCAATGCTTTTGGCAATATGTGTAATGACATTCGTCTCAACAGCGAGTAGTTCGCCTTCCGTAATGTTCGCTCATGCATTGATCATGCGCTGACGCACATTGTCAGTGGATCACGATACCAAATATTCTTCAACTTTCCCCACAGAAAGAAATCCGGGGTTGTCAGAACCAGTGAACATGCGGGCCATGGTATGGTGCTTTGACGACCAATCCACTTGTCATCAAATATGCTATTCAATATCGCTTCAACTGCACGTGAGCTATGTGCCGGACATCCATCATGTTGGAAGTACATCGCCATTCTGTCAGGCATTGAAACATCTTGTAGTAACATCAGTACAACATCACATAGGAAATCAGCATACATTGCACCATTTAGATTGCCATCTATAAAATGGGGGCCAATTATCCTTCCTCGCATAATGCCACACCATACATTAACCCGCCAAGGTCGCTGATGTTCCACTTCTCACAGCCATCGTGGATTTTCCATTGCTGAATAGTGCATATTATGCCGGTTTATGCTACCACAGTTGGTGAATGATGCTTCGTCGCTAAATAGAACGCATGCAAAAAATCTGTCATCGACCCATAATTTCACTTGTGCGCAGTGGCAGAACTGTACACGATGTTCAAAGTCATCGCTCTGTAATTCCTGGTGCATAGAAATATGGTATGTGTTTAATTGACGTTGATGTAGCATTTTCAACACCGACATTTTTTACATTCCCGTTTCTCATGCAATTTGTCTGCCACTGATGTGTGGATTAGCCGCAACAGCAGCTAAAACACCTACTTAGGCATCATCGTTTGTTGCAAGTCGTGGTTGACATTTCGCATGTTGCTGAACACTTCCTGTTTCCTTAAATAACGTAACTATCCGCGAACAGTCGGGACACTTGGATGATGTCGTCCAGGATACCGAGCAGCATACATAGCACATGCCCGTTGGGCATTTTGATCACAATAGCCATACATCAACACGATATCGAGCTTTTCCGCAATTGGTAAACGGTCCATTTTCACACGGGTAATGTATCACGAAGCAAATACCGTCCGGACTGGAGGAATGTTATGTGTTAGCACATACTTATACGTTTGTGACTATTACGGCGCAATCTATCGCAAAGTGAAAAAAGTGGTACTACTAAAACATTCATTTTTCTTTACGTACTACACGAATAGGTAATAGAAATTGGATGTTCCTATCCGTTAGACCTATGGCAGTGCCATCTAGTCGGCCAACCATAGCGCCATCTGGTTTCCCCCAATCAAGCTACATGAGTTTCGTTCTTTGCCGAGAGATATTTGACTATTTGACCCGGTCACTATCAATGGACCACCCTGTATATTTGCCCCTTGCGGACTTCAGTGCCGAGTATTCCTTTATGGAAATCATAGGAGATTGCAACATGGTCTATTTGAAATTCACATAGCTGAAAGATCGGGGATCGCCACGTGTTTTGCTTCTTAGGATTCTTTCGAAGTGATGTTGGCATGATTTTCAGATTGTTTTGTTAGCATAACTCCATGAGCCTATTACCACTATTGTTCATGAATTTGTGTGCAGGCTAATTGACAACTGTTTTTTTCATATTTCTTCTCTTTGCCAATTTGTGCGTTGAAATCACCGAGGAGAAGTTTTACATCCTCCTTCGGAACTTAGGACATTTCAGTTTCAAGTTTTTCCAAAAATTTTCTGTCTTCTCATGTTACTTTTTGTTGTCAAAGCTAGTAGGTGTGTGAACATTAATAATTATGTATGTCTTGTTGGTGTGCTTAAATTGCATGGTCATTAGTCATAGGCTGATTTGATTTACTTCTATAGCTGAGCCAAGGATCTCCTTATTCACAATGAAGGCCATATCAAATAATGCATCTCCTTTGCATGTTTGTATTATTATTATGATTGTGTCTGTTATGGTGACATTTTACCACTATTTGACGTGTCACCTGTACCTGAATAAAATGATTTAGATTATGCACGTTAGGAGACACATAAATCACAATTCACCAATTCCACTTCATGTGGTCATGCTGCACTCTGATGACAATTGTTGCCATGTCTGATGCTGGAATATAAATTTTTTGAGGTGCTTTTGTTTGAAATGTAGTACAATTGAAAGGAGCACCCAGTACATTAAATACATACTGATGCCTGCTCTACTGCAAACTGTGGTACCTATACAATTCGCTTCACATGTGAAGCACATTCAGTTTTCTATGTTTTGTATCAATGTTATAAATATAAAGGAGACAGTTTATGATGCAATTAACTGATTTTGAATGTAATCAATTTTTATAATGCAAATATTATATGGTGAAGATCACTATATACACAGATCCTATATGCACCCTGGTTCCATCCCTTTCCACCTCCATCCTAGCAGTATGGAAGAACAGTGCCAAATTATGCTGCAAAACTTTGGCAACATGCTACTCTGTGGGAAATTGCCTCCTGTAATATCACCACTTCATTCCTAGCATCCTCAAGTTGGTCACTAGCCCGCACAGCGACCTCACTACATTCGATTCATTGTCCAATGCACTCAATTACTTTAGCATTTCCTCCAACTTGCTATTCAGCAACTCCCTCAGTTCACCAACACACCAGGTTAGCTCTGCTTCTAATTTCCATTCTAGTCTTGTGTTATTCAACACCCTTGTGCTAAGTTTGATAACTGCGGTGTGTGCCACTCCTTGCCATCCTTCATAGAACTTGCCATCTGCTGAACCTGAAGAAATGTGCTATTTAATTCCTGCATTCCCTCTTCATCTGCTGTCCTGAATATTGTCTTTAACAATTTTTGTCCAGCATTTATCCAGCCCCTTTCCCACTGACTCCTAGCTTGAGAAACCACATATATCAACTGTGACAAGTGTGCCCTTAATTTTCTGTAAGTGAACTGCAACTCCTGGAACTCTGCCAAGCATCTATTTATGACTAGTAAGCCACACATCTGGTTGTCTCGAGAATACCACACTCCTGCCTTGCTCTTGCAGACGTTCAGCAACAGCAGGACCATCCTTGTTCCCCAAGATGTCTTTATGTATTCGCCACCTGTAGAACATCACCCCCCCCCCCCCCCCCCCCTCCTGCCAAGAACTCCAACCTGCGACCTTAACCCATACGGCACGTCACACACCTTAATTGCTCACCAATCACAGGATCTTTCTTTCTATCCTTTGTTTGTAACTGTAATCTCCTGATTGGTTGCCAGTAACTGTGGTATCCCCTTTACCATTATTTTAAACAGTGTCATCTGACTGACATGTATAACTGACTTTTTGTGGGGACCTGTATCTTCATGTCAACTGATGAGGTCATTTCCACAACCTGGTATGGTCCCTGGTATTTTGTTAAAAATTTCTTCATTTTTGCCCTTTGACATATAGGAACTACCAACTGCCCCACACAGTACTGCGGCAATTTGCCCATGCATCTGTTCAATTGTTCCTGGTGCTCTGGTGTCTTTGTGTCAGCCTTTGATATATTCCTCCATACTTCCCTAATCCTTCTGGCAAACTTCCTCCCTGGCTCACCATCCAGTTGTAATTTAGGAATTAAAATGTTACATAGAGACGACATTTTCCTGCCGTACACCACGTCAAATAGTGATACGCCCATTGCAGTATGAACCTAAGAATTATAGGCACACTGTACATAATATACACAGGTGTACTAATCGTCATGCCTGAAACTTACATAATAACTACCCACATCTGCAGTTGGCCTGTGCAGGCGTTTGGGTTCTCCCCTTGATCTGCAGATGAAACGGACTTGTCTGTAACTTTTGTATCTGCAACATGCGGCATAGCTGTTTTTGATTAAATCTGAGACAATGTTTGCACCCTGGTCCATAATTATGGTCTCAGGTACCCCAAACTTTAATATCCAGTTGTTTACTAACACCTGTGCTACAGTACTAGCCCACTGGTCTGAGCTCTGTATCTTTGCCAAAAATCGAGAAAATGATTAATGATCATGAGAACATTATTAAATGGCCTGAGAACATCCAACCACAACACAGAAAATTGACTGGATGCATCTGCTAACCTTTGCAACAGGACACTCTGATGCGTTATATCAGCAGGCTTTGCACACAGCACACAGTCGTTAACATACTGCTCCACCGCTCCTAAGGTCCATATTGTCAAGAACTGATACTGACCCGGCTTATCCAAAGTTTCCATGATGTTTGGAATTGGATAAGAATCCAATATAGTTCGTGCATTTAGATACCTGTAGTCACAGCAAATCTGTATTTCTGCGTCCCATCCACCAATTTCTACAGCAAGATGACAATATGTGTGTTCCAGGGTCCATCACTCATTTCTGTGATCCCATCCTGTAGCACTTCTTAAATAAATTCTTCTACCCATGGTTGCAGCTGCTCTGCTATACGGTATCAGAGATGGGCAAAACTACTCTTTGCAGAGACCGGATTAGATTTGGTCACTCAGTCAAATGAACTAGCTCTTTTTCGTGACTCAGTACTAACCATTCACTCAGAAATAAGTACAGTAAAAGGAAGGTACTTTGCCTTTTAAATTCAGGTCACTAAACCTGTATTTTTATCTCATTTGATCCTATTTTGAAAGCACATCTAAAGAGGAATAATTATTATGTGTCGTCTGCAGTAAAAACAAATTTTGAGAATGAAGACTGATTGTTGTTATATTTTGATAGTTTTATTGCAAATATATAAATATTTGTCCAGTTCGACAACTGTCACACTTTCTGGGTTATGACTTTCTTGAAGCTGACTAATAGTTTCATTGATCTCCTCCCAGATTGAGAACTTCTCATGTATCATGATGGCAACTGGTTGAGAAATAAGCTCTGTTTTTGTCGTTGAACAACCAATGTTTCTATTTCTGCAACAGCCTTCGTGTAGCAGTCCTGAAACATTTTGTCATCTGAAAATCATTGCCTTTGAATCAGGGGTCCAGCAATGTAACCTGACTAATCAGTTCGTTACTTGAGATAACCGTAAAACACTCTGATAACCCTTCAAGAAGTTTGCTTAAAGCAAAAGGTCTCTCCTTAAGAAGCACAGCAAGTCACTTGGTATCGTCACTGTATGGACTTCTGTACTGCGTGTTGCGCAGTGAGGTTTAAAGAATGTGCAAAGTGTGGGATATGTGAAAGTTTCGGAAGCAAGGAGATAATTTCATATTTGATGCATTTTCTGTTATTATGGAAGTGATTTTAAAATTGATTTTGTATTTGAGTTAATGGATTTTAAACAGTTTGGGATGTTTTCCACACTGTGTCTGTCTTCGTCGTAAGCACTCTAAAAGGTATGACTTTAGTTCAGACTTGTCTATGAAACGTGCAGTGAGTGCCTAGAAACTAATGTTATTCAAACTCATCCACACATCAGACGAAAGGCAGACTGCCCTTGCAGTGGTCAAATCATTTTTAATTTTATCAAATAACACATGATGCAAACTGGGCGTTAAAGAGTTTGGCAACATTTTTCGACTAGGTTAATTATAATTTAGGCAAACCACATATTATATTCTGTCTCTTCAACTACAGCAAAAGAATGGTATTCTCTACAAACCATTTTTAAAAGCTGTGCATCCAATGCCATACTTTTATTCAATGTGAGAAGCTTTATAATAATAAAAAAATCTCTTGTTGGTTGTTGTACATGAAAAGCAGTTGAGGGTGAGGGCACCACAAAAGGAAATAAATCAGGACTTGGTCCACAACATGACAACACTGATGGACTGGATACAGTTCGAGACTCAAGTTGGATTTCTGTGAGAATACCTTCACCTGAGTTGGAAGCAGATACCAGTGAGGATGGTTAACGAGAAATGATTTCTCGAATTTCTGCATTGATTGATGGTGATTTTGGTCAGCTTCCTGGCCCACATCATTCCAGAGATACTGTAGGAAGCTCTGATTTTAGACATCTGCAGGTTTGATGATGAGCCAGATGCCACAGCAATTAAGTGCTGACAGTAGTGGCATTTTCCTTTATCTTCCATTTTGGTGAAATGGTACCAAACATCACTCGTAAATCTTCTAAGTGAAGGCAATGTGGACGACATCATGCTGTGCAGAACTGAAAAGTAATCTGATAAAATTACTTACAATTAACATAGCCACTTTAAATGGTAAAAGCTTAAAGTGAGAACAAACATACATGCAGCACATTCTATAATCAGAAATTACAGAGTAGGATGTAGGATCTGTGAAACCTAGACCCACAACCATCAAGTTTGTATCGTGGGGCTACTGTTGCTGTAGAATATTGTTGGCCATTGCCTTCAACTCATTTCGATGAACTCTGCCATATATTTCAGAATATCGACATCAAGTCTTTCTTCTAACGAAGCATGCTCTCCAGTTCTCTAAATATAGGCGCCTCTGTCTGAAGACGCTACAGAAGTAACAGATGAGCAGGTGTAGTTGTGGCAAACAAACGCTTTGACTTATTACTGACCATGCTACTCATTTCCATTAGTAATGAAGACAAACAAGTTAAATATATGTTCATAAATATCAAATCCCTTAAGAAAATTTGCCTATGTGCGTCCTCTTCAGACCTCCAAAAGCATGTGGAACAGCTTGTTTCAAAACTGACCTTTCCAAATTCGATTCGACTTAGGAGCATACAGATTATGCTAGGGAAACTAGCATAAATATTCTTCTCCTTCATTGTGAAATTCAAGTGTGTAGTTTCTCCTTCAAATGTAACAGTATTTCAGCTTGCACCTACCCATAATGCAGCCTATACTCTGGCCCCCATACAAATATTTGCCATCAAATCCACGAGCAATGAGTGGAAAATCAGCTCACATCATCATATTCATGTCCGCCACCGGTAGCTGAGTGGTCAGCATGACAGACTGTCAATCCTAAGGGCCCGGGTTCGTTTCCCGGCTGGGTCGGAGATTTTCTCCGCTCAGGGACTGGGTGTTGTGTTGTCCTAATCATCATCGTTTCATCCCCATCGACGCGCAAGTCACCGAAGTGGCATCAAATCGAAAGACTTGCAGCACGCGAGTGGTCTACCCGACGGGAGGCCCTCGTCACATGACATTTCATTTTTTATCATATTCATGACTTACTCTCATCAATATTTAAAGAATAAACTGTGCCAAAATACAATGACTAAGTGTATCAGTGTACCTGAACTTGCAGTGCAGGCACAAGAAATGATCTGGGAGATGACTTCCATACCATCCATGGACGTGAAAGATGAACTCCATGGATTTACTACCAAACTAACTCTATTACAGAATAAACGTACTCCCCCCAAAGACTGGAAATCTGAAGGAGAAACCCTGCACCTTGGCTAACAGAGCTAAAACAGTTCATGAATCTTAGAGACACTGCACATTGGAATTACAAACGACCTTCTACCTTTGAAAATACAATTTGATTACAAGCAGAAAGCAAACAGAGTCAATCAGTCTGAGAGAAACAATAACTAAGATGTGCCAATACATTAATCTAAAACAAAGACCAGATGCTCTATGGAAAAGCTTGTGTAATCTAAGGGAGAGTAGGCAAAGTAGAAGCTGCAGCTGATCCCATTGTCCGAACCACGGAACTAAATGAAGGGATTACATCACAAGAATGGAAGACGAAGATTACAAAAATTGATGATAATTATTACCCAGTGTGCAGAAGATATTTACGAAGACAGAAGAAAAATCATCAATTTCAACCAAGAGGGCATAACAGGCAAATGCCTAATACATGCAGAGAGAAGAAGAAGAAGAAGAGGTGTCTTATTAAAAATATTATGATTTTTTAAGAAACTTTTATTTTAATGGGTTTTGTAAACATATAATACTCTAGTCTGATTTAAATGAATAAACAAAAAATTAAACAGATTATCAAGACGAATGATCAATATTCAGGTAACAGAAAGAGAATGAGCAATTTGAAGCAAAACTCTTCATTTGGACACACGCACTATTCTGAATGGTTTGCGAGGTAGAACATATTTTACCTCCATAGTTACTTATTTTCTTTATTTCTCAGTACTTTGTCATTGTTTACAACATACCATAGTAGCGTAGACAGAGTCAAGAGGAATAATCTGATACAGGACACATGGTATATCAACTTGGGAAACTGCCGCAAACTGGTTTACCTCCATGTTGTGCAAGATTTTCCGTATTCTCTCACTCTCTTCATGTATTCTATAGGTCCTTGAGAAAAAAAATGAATAGGACCATTTAAAGAAAATTTAATGTAGTTTAATTTTATACTGCGATAGGTTTCTGCTATGGACTGCGGATTTTGTGTCATTCAAGAAAAATGTACAAAAGTAACTTTAATTATGTTCCATCTCGGAAACCATTTGGAATAGGGCATATGTCCATATTTGGTATTTTGCTTCATATGATCGTTCCTGTTGTATCTCTGAATATTAACCATTTCTCCTCAGACAACATTTATACATGGACTATCAGGTATGTTAAAGTAATTGTGTTATACATACCATTACATTTAGTATCCTATTCACACAAAGTAATTAAAACCTTGTAAAGGCTACCAACACACCAACAAAAGCATCTATAAATGCAATGATCATAGAAGAAGACATATAGTACACCTAACAAGAACACTCACACAAGAAAACAGAAAAGCAATAAAACAAGACGACGATGACTAGAAATAATCAAATACGGATACAAAGAATAAAGACCTGAACTTGGATGGAGAAGTGCTCAGTAAAGAAAGTGAGTAGCAAGCTGTATCACTGTGCCACGAGTGCAGAAAACAGAGTGACGCCTCAAGTTACCGTGTGGTCTGCTCCATGCGATCTCGTCTGTGAGAGCGGCAGGGAGGAGTGAGCTAGCGCGCAATTTTGTCCATAGAAATGGTGGGAAGTAGTGAGCTACCTTGTGGTCTGATTCCAGAGAGTGGTGGGGAGCAGAGAGCTAGTGAGATACAGTTCGATCAGTAAATGATAGGGATCCTGAGCCGTTGTGAGTGAGTGATGCCTGGATCGCTTTGCGATACGCTCTGACAGCATGGTGGCAGTAGACAGCAGTTTTTATAATTGCTGAGAACACAATCCGAGTCCGATGCTAAGTCAAAGGATAAGAAGTAACAAATCACTCAACTGTATTTTAGCATTTATCGAACTTCAGAAATTTGAGATACTCTTTTGAAATCAAGAGTTGAAACATGTTGCTGGAAGTCTTTCCTATGTTAATGTATCATACTGAAGTACTCCTGTCTCGTCTGGCTCTGTAGTTGCACTGTCAACACAATGGAATGTAATGCAAAAGCGTCCAGGTTCGATTCCCAATTGTGTCGAAGACTTTTCTTCTACTCAGAGACTGAGTGTTGTCTATTGCTTACTTTCATATCGGCCTAAATAGTGTTACTATTGAGATAGCTGAATGGGTACTACCTGACAGCCAATAAATCAAAAAGGAAAAAACGTGGCTTGCTTTATTTTCTGTTTTCATGGATGAGGAAAGCTTCATGTACTAATAAGGTATGCAGATTCACATGTACACATGGTCTATAACACATTTCTGTAGCTTGGATTTTTTTTTTTTTTTTGGGTGGGGGGGGGGGGGGGTGTAGGGTTTAAGGGCGCTAAACTACTGAGGTCATTAGCGCCCAGTCACAATTGTAAGAGCACATAGAATCTAGTAAAACTCAAGGGGGGGGGGGGGGGGGGGAGGAGGGGGAGAACACCAGAAAGTTCTTACAAAGATGCAGATAAAATAAGTGAAAGAGTTAGATGTCTTTGGACAAGCCAGTCAAAGTAAGAAAACGAAGAACACGAGCAGCTGCTCGAGCGTCATCAGCTAAAATATCCTGTAAAGTAGATGGCAGAGACAGGACAACACGAGATTGACTAAAACGGGGACACGACAATAAAACATGGCGTACTGTCAATGCATGATCAAAAGGACACTGCGGGGCTGGGTCACGGAGAGCAGGTAGCGGTGGCTAAACCGGCAATGCCCAATCCACAACCTGGTCAGAAGGACCTCTTCTCACCGAGATGGTCGGGAGGAGGTTGTCCAAGCAGTTGGGAACGGTTTTACGGCCCGGAGCTTGTTTCCTTGAAGTGATGACCAAGTATCCCACCACAATGATACAAGCCTCTTACAAACAACCCCACTAATGTCAGATGATGGGACACAATGGGAGGCTGGCCGAGGCAGGAGGAATGCAGCCTTGGCTGCAGCATCAACAGCCTCATTCCCAGGCACTTTGTAGCTTGGAAACATTATCTTGTGGGTGTGGGGTGGGGTGCCGCTGCAGCACCCAAGCGCAGAATTTTCATCCTGGTCATTACAGCCACCCGAGATGCATTTTGAAATCAGATGAGCTACTATTCATTTTCTCTGAAAATCAGTCACCCACTCTTAAGAAAGATCTGGCTCTTTCAATTAATTACGTTGCAGACTGCCAATCTCTATACGGTATGGTGCGCTATCTCCTGTTGGTATGTGATGTTGCCAATAACCTTCCGTTCGCACAAAATAAATCATTAAACCTAACTACAAATTCTTCATAATCCTTCTATCATTGCCCTTCAAATGACTTACTTTCTCTCTTAACATTTCTGTATCGATGATTTGTTTGTGGCTTTCCTGTAGCCTTGATCTATTGAAGTCTTTATCTTCCAAGACTTCCAGAGCGGTTCTTATTGCACCCTTTGACAGAGTCATCTCCCCTCTGCCAAAGTTATCCATACTAACCAGAATCGTCTATTTCCCATTACTGTCACTCGCACGTGCCAAACTCCTGCAGATAAAACAATGCAATCTATTCAAGTTTTCATTCCTTAAGAGCAGTTCAACCCCATTTGTTTCCCTCAGCAAAACGGTGTCCACTGAAACCCACACTGTCTTTCCCATACCTGCTGGTATTCTATCCTGCTGATTGATTTTTACTGAAAATGTACGCAGTATACTTGGTCGAACCCCCATGACAGGTGAACCTTGTTCCACTGTCTCCGTTGCAACTGTTTCCCCCAGTTGAAACAAAATCCAGATAAGCTCTACTGTGTATTGCAAAAGATCAATCTTAGTGTGATGTTTGTTGAGGAACTCTAGCCCAAGAATAACTGAATAACCTTCACCTACGCATGGCAACATCTGCACGTGTTTGCTGAACCTCATATTCCCGACCAAAAACTCCAGTACTGCCATATCCAATGATTTCACTCTATTATTCCCTACACCACATAACCGACATTGTGGTGACCACAGTCTCCTTTTTCCCCCATGAGATCCACACAGATGAAGGACAAATTCGTATTTGTGTCCACCAAAAATCAGTTTCCTGCCTCCTGCTAGCCCACTAAACTGCATTCTGTTGGTGTATGGTGTTCCGACCTATTGGGACTGCCTGCTGACGGTTGAAGCAATTCTGTTTGCATTTAACGCCGGTGCTTTCCACCCTTCCTACATCTACAGTCAAATGCCCGGAGACCCACTGTGCCATTCACATAGCACTCTGGTTGCTTACACTGCTTCCTTACATGCCCCTCCTGATCACATCTATAACACTTGACTTCAGAAACACACATGTGGTGGTCCACACTCTGCTTTGTGGCCATATCCACATCCTCTACAAGTGTTGCAATCCTAAGAGCTGACTAAGTTCTCCATGTTTCCATCTCTACCCTTCATGACATTTCAGGGATATAACACGCAAAAAAACATCCAACTTTTTTTTCCCCTCCTGAATCAGTACTGTTGACTTCTGCATTTTGGGTCTGTACATATGTCTTTGCATTTAGCTTATGGATTCTATTCGACAATGCTCCCACAGACCCACTGGGCTGCTTTAACAACATACTTAAATTTCCCCTGAAAAAATTGTGCACTGTTCTGCTTTTGGTACTGCTGGCACAAACCAATGGCCCACTCCTGGAATGTAAGTGTTTTACTCAATGTTTCATGGTAGACAACATGTGCTTGGTGTCCCTCACCAAACATATTAGCAACATGTGGGTTAATTCATCTGGCCACCCATGTATTTCCGCAGTATCCCTAATGTCCTTAACAAAAACTGCCATGCCCTCTGTTGCCTTGTCTGAGAAGGGACTAATTGTGCGACCACATACAGAAGGCACTCTCAATCCATACTTACCTTCCTGTGACTCTGATTGCAACTGATCATGACTCTTTTTACGAGCCTCTAACTCATAACTCAGTTTGAAATTTCTCATTTCATGTCCTCAGACTGTCCTGTTAACACTTTCCGAAATCCAAAAGAACAGATACCATACATATATAATTACGGCGATCACAAGCCAAGGATCATTTCTGTGTGGACGCGCACACATTCTCAAACTTGTGTGGAAATAGCCCTTGCCACAAGCATTTAGATTACTGGGAAGGGAGCACTACTTACGTAGTGTGTGGAGTTAGACGAGAATGTTCGTTTGCTGGAGAGCGTACTTGGGATAAGTATGCACAACTGCACTAATTGCTGTGTCCTCAATGGCTTAGTGGTTAGAGTGCCTGCCTAGTAAGCAGGAGATTCTGGCTTCAAATCCCGGTCGGGCCCACATTTTCAACTCTCCCCGTTGATTTTTATCAACATCCCGTACACAGCTGATGTTTGTAATACATTGAAATATCAATTTAGTTTTTGTCTTAATGAAAAACAAAAAAATCTACCTATTTTGAGAGCTAATTGCAACTGCCGTGTCATAAATAATACTGTAAACCACGATTCTAAAACATTTCATTATGATGTAGATGCAATAATTCTCAAAACTTACAGCAGATTTGGTTCCTTTGAATCAAATGTTAAGTCACAGAGACAATTTTCAGAGTTGTGGAGATAGAGTTTAAAGAAATGTAATGACATGTCCATACAAGATGGCTCTCATTACTTCTTGCAATTGACAGAATTGTATACTGTTGGTCATATAGGGCGACGAAGATTGTTCAAGGCTGATTTGGCAATTTGTGACATCAAATGGGAAACATGATGCCGAACATTCCCTTCCTGAATACTATCTATATTTTCTGCATCACTTTTTGCCCATGACAAATTGCTGTTGGAAAACAGCTCAGTTACTTTGTTGAGTTGAAGGGACCTTAATAGAAAGCTGGAAACAAGATTAACTCTTAGGAAAGGAAGTCTATCAAATGCTGGAAGTGATACCAAAATCACAAAGGTTGAGTTTTGAAAGTGAGGCAAATCTTTGTCATGTTGCAGTGATCATTTACCCAAAATGATGACCTTTCTGAAAACAGTGTGTTCTTTGCTTATAAGTTTTTTTGCATAGGGGACAAGAAGATTTTTATCTGCTATGGCATTATGTTTCAAAGATTACCAATAAACTGAATCTCAACCTGGATGAAAATCAGTTATACAATGAATTCTGTGATTACCAGAATGCATACGCTGGGCCTGATAAAAGTAAAGTGGAATGCCACATTTTTGTAGATTTCTTTAAGCAGTAGACCACAACTGACATGTGCCATTCCCAACTGCTTACTCTTACATCACACGTATTTTCAATTCCTACAAGTGACTTATTTGCTGAAAGAATTTTCAGTTTGATGAAAAGCCAGTGCTCAGAAGAAAGAAATCTGACGTCTGTGGCCCTAGTAAAAAGAGAATTCCAAATTAAAATGAACTTTTCTGTAAGTTTTGGTGAATACTTGAATTTTCTGAAAGAGAGGAGGAGAGGGGCAGTGAAGGAGTGCTGAAAGCTGTGAAGAATAACACAAACTATGCATTCAAAAACACAAACCAGTTATATTATTTCTGGGCATTGCCTGTTTAAATGGCAAATCCATGCAATAAAATAAGAATGAAAAGGAGGAGATCTTTTTTGTGTTAAAATTTTAATAGGTTTAGTAATCACAGGTACATATTGATTATGATATTTGTAGTAAACTATTAGCAATTTCCTCATTCCAAATGATTGGAACTTTTCTTGGTCCAAGGTTTCTTGAAAAGGGGCACCCCTGTAGTTGAATCATTCTAAGTTGATCCTTGACAATTGCAGCAGGCTGGGTGCAACAGCTTTGTAAGCCTACCTCAACCAATAATGTAATGCGAATTTGTTAACATCTCTATGCCAGTGCCTCAGGACTGTCACAGCTCTGTAGATGGCTATTGTTTTGGTGTGCAGTCATTAGCGTTTCACAGTTGAAAGCTGGCAACAACACTGTGAGCTCTCCGTGATCTTATGCCAATTTGATTACAGTTGGGACTATCTGTAGGCCAGATAACAGGCATGAGGTCCAGGGGTTTACCTGCAGGTAAAGGCACCTCTCCTACGTATGAAACTCCACAAACCCAAAGCAGGGTTAAGGCAACAAACAGATAATTCTTTCTACCCAAATAGATAAAATCCATAATACCAAAAATGAAAAGGCTACAAGTGTGATGAACACCAGTAGGACCAACCACACTAAAATAACATGAGAGAAATAATAAGAGCAATAGACAGATGGGCACAGTTTTGTGTGTGGCAGGGAAGAGCAAGGGGGTAGGAGTAGTCCCTCTCACAACTGTCTCACCACCGATACACACCCTCATGGAGGAAGCACAAAAACCTGTTCAACTGTTCTTTCATAATTATTGCTCACGTGAAACCCAGCTTGCCCTTTTCTCACATGATATACTACAAACTATGGATTAAGGGCAACTGGCAGGTTCCATACTTCTACATTTCCAAAAAGCATTTGCCACAGTACCCCACTCCAAACTGTTAATGAAGGTACGATCATATGGAATAGGTTCCCAGATACATTAATGGCTGGAAGACTTCTTAAGTAAAAGAACCCAGTATATTGTCCTCGACGGTGAGTGTTCATTCAAGACAGGGGTAATATCAGGGATGTCCCAGGGAAGTGTGATAGGACCACTGCTAACGCATGGCATTCAGCTTGGAACAGCTCGTGCGTAACTATGAATCTGGCAATGACCTTCTGTTCCTGATTGTGATGGGGGATGAAATTCAGGTCCACCATTCCACCCCCCTCCTACCCCCAAATCAAAGGCCGCATCCATGGAGTGAAAACATCCATCATAACCTGTCCGAAAGAAGCTCGAAAGCACTCCATCTGCATGTAAAGTGCTACTCACTGTTTTCTAGGATGCCAAATGAGTTTTACTGCTGGACTTTCTGGAGTATGCAATCGTCAATGCTGCACGGTACTGTGCCACTCTGTCGAAATTGAAAGAGGTGATTCAGAAAAAGTGGCTTGGCCTTCTCAGATCTGGCATTCTGCTGTTGGATGACAATGCGAGACCACACACGATGACGGCAACGCAAAACCGTAATGCAACTCTTGGTTGGGAGCGCCTACACCATCCACCTTACAGTCTGATCTCGCACCAAGTGACTTCCATCTGTTTCCTACTTTGAAGAAGTCTCTCAGTGGAAGGCGTTTTGGCAGCAATGCTGATGTCAAACAAGCCGTTCAATGCTTCTTCCAGATGCAACGCCCTGATTTTTTCCTGGAAAGCGTTTTGAAGCTTATAAAGCGGCACGATAAATGTCTCAATGTACTTGGAAGTTGTGTAAAAAAATAAAGATCTGTCTTATCTTTAATGTCTCATTCTCTTTTTTTTCCCTTTCACATACAACTCTTGACCACAGTTGAAAGGGGAAACTTATTTCCCAACTTCTCCATGTACATGTATGGTCTGGCAGACAGGGTGGGCAGCAATCTGCCATTGTTCGCTCATGATGATGTGGTACGCAGGAAAGTATCAAAGATCAGTGACTGTAGGTTGATACAAGATGACCTTGAAAAAATTGCCAGTTGGTGTGACAGATGGCAGCTGGCCCTAAATTAGGAGAATGTAAGTTAATGTGCACGAGTAGGAAAAATAGACCCCTAATATTCGGATACGGCATTAGTAGTGTCCTGCAGGACACAGTTACATCGTTTAAACATCTGGCCATAACAATGCAAGACAATATGAAGTGGAACAAGCATCTGAGGATTTTGGTAGGGAGGGTGAAAGGTTGACTTTGGTTTATTGGGAGAATTTTAGGGAAGTGCAGTTCATCTATAATGGAGATCGCATACAGGATGTTAGTGCGACCTATTCTTGAGTGCTGCTTGAGTGCGCATGATCCACACCAGGTTAGATTGAGAGAAGACATCGAAGCAGTTCAGAGGTGTGCTGCTACATTTGTGGTTTGATCTGCATGCAAGTGTTATGGATATTCTTCAGGAACTCAAGTGGGTATCCCTGGAGAGAAGAAGACATTCATTTCGAAGAAAACTACTGAGAAAGTTTAGAGAATTGGCATTTGAAGCTGCCTCCAGAATGATCCTACTGCCACCAATTTACATTTTGCATAGGGGCCACGAAGATAAGATACGAGAAATTAGGGCACATTCAGAGCCATATAAGCAGTCGTTCCTCCATCGCTGTACCTGCAAGTGAAACAGGAAAGGAAATGACTAGTATGGTGCAGCGTACCCTCCGCCACACAGTGTGTGGTGGCTTGCACATTATGTACGCATATGTAGATGTGTAATATCAGGCAATAGCCTGAAAATGTAATAATCAATCAAAATCCTGGCGATTGCTCATCATGTCACTAGAGATCTAGAGAGATCTCTTTCATTAAACATAGAGCTTTGTTAATGGCCATCAGCTTCCCTCTGAAAATGCTACTTGTTGGCCACAACAAATGATTTTCTGACTGTTCAGAGATGTAAATCCATATCCTGTCCTATTCATGGTTCCAGAGCCACCAGCATAAATATTAACAGCATCCTGATACTCTATCAGAACTGAGAGGAATGGACACCAAAATGTCATTTGTGGTCTGGGTACTTACCAACAAGAAGTGTTGTGGGGGGGGGGGGGGGGGGGGGGGGGGAGGAACATTGTGAGCACATCTGAGGGATCATTTAACAGGTGGGGTATGCAGAGGACCCAACAAAGGAGCTCAAGGCTCATTCCAACAAAGAGACGCACAAGAGAATGAGTATCTGAATGAAAGATGGATGATTAGGAAAATGTCATATGGAGATTGCATAAGTGAACATGAGTTGGTACTGCCTGAAAAGGTAAGAGCCCTGCTTCAACAAATGGACTGTGTATGAGGTTAGTCTGGAAGAGGCCAGTGATAAATATTCTCCCATGAAGATGTAGCTGAATACAATAATTTCAAAGCGAAGGTGTCGCTGACCCACAAAACCTAGCAACCAAGTACATTTGGGATGAGACAAGGGCAAGATAAACAAATTGGAGTAGATAAAATTCTTTGTGAATGTTGCAGCAGTTATGTTGGTCTGGCAATATTAGTGTTTTCAGAATGCTGCACATAGCACTAAGCCAGTTAGTTTCATGTTCCATGGATCACTTTGCACGATAAATCATAATGATGTGGAATGAGTCATTTTACATTCATGTCGCAAATCTGTAAATGTCTTTACATGCTTAATGTTTATAAGCATTATTATTCAAAATAAAGATGTGAATCAGCACATTTTACACATTACAATAATAGAAATTCTTATAGGGTGTAGAACTTGTCAAGGAGAAGCTTTTCCAGTTTGTTTTCAAATTTTACTTTGCTGTATGTCAGACATTTTGTAGCAATAAGTGATCAAAAATTTTAGTTGCAGCATTGTGCGCCCCTTTCTGTGTTAAGACAACTTTAATGTAGAATAATGAATGTCATTTTTCCTTCTGGTGTTGCAATTGTGTACATTTGTTGTTCCTTCTGACCTACAGTGGATAATTTACAATGAACTCCATGAGGGAAAAAATATTCTCTGAAGTAGTAGTCAGAATGCCCAGCTCCTTAAACAGATGTCCACAAGATGATTGTGGGTAAGCATCACATAATGGTCTTACAGGACCTTTTTGAGCAATGAAGACTTTCTTTATTACAGATAAGTTACCCAAGAACATTATTAGATATGACTTTACTGAATGAAAATATGCCAACTTTCTGTCTCTCTCCCAGATTTGCAGTGATTTTAAATGCAAACGTAATTCAACTAAGTTGTTTTAGTAGTTCCAAAATGTGCTTTTAACAGTTTATATTCTTATCAATATGGACACCTAAGAATTTTGAAGTTTCCGCCCTGTTTACTATTTCCTCACCATGCGTCACACTTATCAGTATAGTACCCCTAGATCTGCAGAACAGAATATGCTGTGTCTTTTTAAAATTGAGAGAGACCATTTGATGTAAGCCAGTCAGTGATGGTTTTAAGAACATTGTTTACTATTTTTTCTGTCAGTATATTTGCTAGGCTTGATTACAATACTAGTGTCATCTGCAAAACTAACAAATTCTGCTTGTTGTATATCAAACAGAAGATTATTTACATGCAAGGAACAATAGTAGACCCAAAATTGAGACTCGAGAAACCCTGTACACAATTTCTTCCCAGTCAGAATAATGTCCCAGGACTACATTAACTGAATTACTAAGTACAATATTCTATATTCTTTTGGTTAGATATGACATCCATTGGTTGGCTGTACCATCAGTACCATAAAAATTTGATTTATTTAGAAGAATACTTTGATTCACGGAGCCAGATGCCTTAGATAGGGTGGAGAATATACCAGCTGGTGCTATTTTATTATTTAATGCTTGCAACATTTTGTGTCCGAACATGTAAATGGTCTTCTCAGCATAGTGACTCTTCTGAAATCCAAACTGTCATTTGCTGAGGATATTATTGTTGCCCAAGTGAGATACTATTCTAGAATACATCACATATGATGTATCGTGATTTTGAGAAATCTGCCGATCCCAAACATAGTGTCCAAAACAAAAATTTAATTGTATTTGATGACATTCCATGTATCTACTAGTGGTAGTCCATCACCAAACAAGCCATTAAGATCAAAATGGACAACTACTTTAACCAGGATAGGGGCTATATCATAACTGTGCAAGGAAATGGGCACTTGATGCTGAAAGATTACACAGAAAATGTTGAGTTCTTCACCATCAGCACCACTACAGATGTCAATCCATCACAGACTTCGAAAATATGCGGTTGGATATAGAAGTTCTGTGACGTTTCCACGTTAGAGTTCACAACTAAATGATGTTCCACATGACCTAAAACCCTCTTGACAATGATAAAGGAAGTTGTTGAAAGCCTGAAATTACATTTACATCTGATGTGGCAGAAAGTCTGTAAAACTGTTACCTATGATTTTTTTATATTTTTTACAGAAAAAGAAGTAGCTGCACTTAATAGATTTAATGCACTGAAAATGAATATCAAGATTAAAACTGTCACCTAGCTGAGTGTTACCAGTAAGTACAGTGTTTGTTTCACTTTCGCACATACGGAACATTATGATAGCTATATGCAAAGGGACTGTGACATAGGTTCCTCTTCCTCGAGTGAAGTGGACAATTCCAGTACAATTTGGCAATAGCACTTTACACCAGACTCGGGTGTGGCCATCCAGTCACATGAACACTGTTGAATATAAAATCCGATGTTATTTTCATTGTCATTTGTCACAGCTGTGTGGTCTTGTGCTGCACTAGTTCACTCATTACTGGACTAGTGTTGCGGCGGCTGCAGTGAATCTTAAGTTACGTGAAGTGTAGAAATGGAAGAATTATGTTACTAACGTGCATGTAAGCTTTAAAAAAAAAAAAAAAAAAAACGTGATACCTATTGTTAAATTTCTGCCCAAGTTATTTGTGTTTCAAGGAGACCACTGACTAAAGCAGTAAAAGAAACATACATCTTTTATTTTGGGTGTCGAGTTGGAGAGCAAGATAAATCGTGGTTTTCACACACGAGTAGCACCTCATGTTCGTTTACACTTAATGCTTGATTGTATAGTGAAAATTCCTCCATGAAGTTGATGTGCCTGCTATTTGGTGTGAACCCACAAATCATGTGTCCGATTGCTATTTTCATATGGTATCTCCCATGAGGAAAGTAGTCAATCCCCCGAGAAATATTCAATACCCTGACGCCCCATCTGTTGTTCTCCCTGCGGCTGATGGCGAAAGATTGCCAGTTCCTGTTCCCTCACATGTACTGCCATTATGCAGTGATGCTAAATTGACACAACAGCCGAAAAAGTGCAATCATATGACACTTACACTATGTTTACACCAACACTGTCATTTGGGGAACCACACAAAAATCACACTCCATGGCCTCAGTGATCTGATTAGGGAAAGCCGAAATCTTGGCCTCATCTTTGCAGCAGTGAAATCTTCTTGCTGACATTACAGACAAACCAAATGAAAGGAGACTCCTCATATAAGCCTCAAGAAACAAGCTTCAAGGCAGTACTGCTACAAAATAGCAACAAAGCTCATCTATTTCTGTTGCAAACACTGCCTTAGCTGAAGAAAGTTATGTTAAAATTGATTGTAAACTATGTTAATTACAATAAGTATGAATGACTGGTATGTGTAGACTTCAAAGTCATTGTGATTCTGGTGGTTTTCAAGTGGCTTACACTAAGTACTGCTGCTGCCTGTGTGAGTGGGACTGTCATGCAAGGGAAAAACACTACACAGAGGGGAATGGGCTCTGCGAACAGCCATGGTGCCTGGGTCAAAAAATATTGCCGAAGAACCTCTCGTGAATCTGAATAAAACTGTTCTCCCACCAATGCACATTAATTTGGAACTCATAACAACATTTGTTAAAGCTACGCACAGGAAGGAAGCAGTATTTCAGTATTTGTGTAAGAAGTTTTCATGACTGAGCACAGAGATCAGATTAGGAATATTCATTAGTCCACACACGCACCAACTACAGGGGATACACCCTGAGTCCTTCTAACCCCTGAGCAGCTGCACACTTTGAATTTTTTTGTAATATGAGAACACTGTTCTTGGGAAATAGGAGAAAAGAAAATTACAGGGACCTTGTGAACAAACTCACCAGGTAAGTTCAGTTAATGTAGACATCATATCGATTACGCTAGTTTAGATTAGATTCAGTTTTCGTTCCATAGACCCAAAAAATGAGACGATTCTCATGGGTTTGGAGCATGTCAGAAAGTACAACATAAAACATTTGAATATAATACTTCCTACCCTGATCATTTGTCTGGATATTGTCGAAGTATGTGAATGCAATGTGGTAAACTGAAACAGTTAACATTTACAGAATTAACACACTGTCAGAATTAAACAGTGTTATGCACTATTACTAAATTTATCGTACACAAAATACCTAATCTTGACTGTTATGATCAAGTGCTGTAAAAACTGAAATCTAACAGACACTTTTCCTTAAGCTGACTTAACAGTCTCTGTTAAGATATTCATCTATAGAGTAGAAGGAGTTGCCCATCAAAGTCTTTCAAACTGTACTTAAACAATGCTTTATCTGAAACAGTTTTTAATGGTTGCTGGCAATTTATTGAAAATGTGTTTTCCTGAATATCGGCCCCCCCTTTTTGGACAAAGGTAAGTGATTTTAAGTCTTTATGTAGATTGTTCTTATTCCTAGTATATGTATTGAGCTATTGGTTGGAAATAGTGATGTATTACTTGCAACAAATTTAATTAAGAAATAAATATACCGAGAAGCAGAGGTTAGAATACAAAGTTCCTTGATCAAGTTTCTACATGATGATCTTGAATTTACTCCACAAATGGTTGTTATCACACGCTTTTGCATCCTAAAAACTTTTGCTTGATTCAATGAGTTGCCCCAGAATACGATCCCATATGACACAATAGAATGAAGGTAAGCAAAATCTGCAAGTTTTTTCATATTTATATCTCCTACATCGGAATTATTCTCACTGTAAATACAGACTTGATTAGGCACTTAAGCAATTATGTGGTATGCCCTTTCCAACTGAATTTATTATCAAGTTGTGATCCCAGAAATTTAACACTGTCAACCTCTTCAATTTGCATGTCTTAATATGTTATACACATGCTGGAAGGAAATCTCTTACAGGTTCTGAACTGCAAATAGTGGGTCTTCTCAAAGTTTAATTACTGTGAATTAGCTTTAAACAATTTATTAATGTCAGTGAAAATTTGATTAGCAGCTATTTCTAAATCTGTGATTGACTTGCTACTTATTGCAATGTTTGTATCATCTGCAAACAAAATAAACTTAGCATCTGGCAATGTAACAGATGAGAGGTCATTAATGTACACAAGAAAAAGCAATGGACCCAATATGGAAACCTCACACGTAATTAATTCAGAGTTAGATGAAGACTGACTGCTTACTCCACAGGTATTTTGTGACAACACCCTTTTTTAAACCCCAGCTTTTAACTCTGAGCTGCTTACTTTGGTTTCTGCAGGGAAAAAGAAACCACAGTGGACCAGTGTAATTTAAAACAAATTCCGTTTGAAACACGTGTCATGTTATAGCAAGGACTCCTTTAAGATTGAAAAATGATTCCAGGTGATACATTATTCACAAAGACCCAGATCATTGGACAGTCAGGGGGGAGGGGTGGGGGGGTGGGGGGGAGAGATCACCCTGTGGCATGAGCAGGAAGGAAAATACTTTCTGTCAAGTCATCTGAAATATTTATGTGGACTTGTATTTATTACAAACCAGCAGCTTTTGAGGTCTCTGAAAACTAAATAGATGAACTTATGTTCCGTCCCGGTTACAAAAATGTTCCCTTCAATAAAGCCTTATTTTCTCCCCCAACCATCTAAATCTCTAACAGTGTTGGTAAGGTCATTCTTTGGAAACAATTTCTCTGAACTGCAGCTTTGGTTCCTTCACCCCACAATGTTTGTATTCCACTTCAATGTCTCAGCAGTGTACATGAATATAATTACACTGCAGAAATAGCACACACTTTAGTCTGCTCTTGTTTCACATCCTATCATTAAAACAGTCATCGAACTATCGTACAGAACCCAGATTTCAAAAGGAATTTAACATTTTTCACAAAAATAATAATAATAATAATAAAAACACGAAGGTTTTGGCAATGTCTTTCTGTGAATAAAATATGTGCAATCCAAGAGTGTTAGTATTGATTGTAAACTGCAGGTTTGGGGGAGATGGACATTTGGGGGGGGGGGGGGGGGGGGGGAATTAAATCAACTACATGTGCTGAAACTGTCAGAACTTTTGAAAATTTGCCAATTCTAGTTTTTCAGGCCAAGCTGCAATGCAAACATCGAAAGGGTCTAAAGGAAACTGCCTCTTGCCCCAGGCAGTTAATGGGATCATAACGCTGAAATACAGTTTCAAAGACTGTCCTGGGAACAATTTTACAATTCAAACTGCATGAAACAAACTCTTCACTTCTTGCAAAGTGGATGCCAGTATAAATGTAACATATTTCAGCTGTGACAATTTTTTGGTTAAAATCAGGTAATCATTAGTGTCATCACTTGGCAAGATGTAATTTTACACTGTTGAACCCTCTAAATTGTATGTTGGTGTTATCCACAAGCCCATCTGTACCACAGAGAACTGTACTTGTGAGAATACATATACATATGCAGTAGCTAAGAATTTATTCAGTTGAACAGGCAGTCAAGCCTTCCACACCTCAAAACACAAACTCTCACTAGTGAAACTGTGGAATACTTTAAGTAACAGTGTCATTAAAAATTATTAAATATCAAATGAAACCAGTGCGTTCGTCCCTCCGTGTGTGTGTGTGTGTGTGTGTGTGTGTGTGTGTGTGTGTGTTAAGAAATTCAACTTACTGAAGCTCATACAACACGCTAAGTAATGTTTGGCTAAAAATCGTAACTTCTAGATGATTAGCCT
The DNA here is from genome assembly GCF_023897955.1 of Schistocerca gregaria. Taxonomy (NCBI): domain Eukaryota; kingdom Metazoa; phylum Arthropoda; class Insecta; order Orthoptera; family Acrididae; genus Schistocerca; species Schistocerca gregaria. The sequence goes on from NC_064921.1 coordinate 740,213,925, forward strand.
CAATATACAACATCAGCTTTTTAGTAATGAAGCTACAACCATAACAATGCAGTAATCATTTGTGGTGGATACTTTTACACAGGTTTCCCTAAAAAATTAGAAATATATACATTATAAACACACAAATAGGATAACCACTGACACTTCAATATAAAATAAACTTTATTACATGTGGTTTTACAAATATTTAAGAAATGTATTTAAACATGTCAAAAATAAAAGTAATACAAATATAACATTATGCTGTGAAGTCAAAATCTTAGTCTCTTTCCTTGTCTTAGCTCTTAAAAAACTCATGTTGAATGCACATGTGGTCATCTAGAATGACTATAAAGTACATACCATATGAGATTTTTTGTCATGAAGCTATAACAATGAGTATAAAGTCTTCCATGATTTGATATCTTTACTTTCCCTAACAAATGTGAAAGAGATTCTAATCATAGAGATACCACAGATAACCAGTGACATTACACTATAAAACAAACTTCAGTAAATGTATCTTTAAAATTATTAATAAATAGTTCTAAACCATGTCAAAAAAATAATAAATACAAATGTACAGCAGCAGTGTCAAGTCGAAAAACCTTAGTCATTGTTTATTTGCCTTAGTTCTCGAAAATGGCGATTCTGGTATAGTCAGTTCTTTTGTAGATTTTGAAACTACAATGGGGGCATATTTGGGAATGGGTTGGGCCTTATGTATGGCCTCCCTGCGTAGCCTTGCTCTTTCTTCCTCTTCCTCTCTTTCCTGTTCCTCTTTTAACTGAAAAGACAAAACCATAGTAACCAACAATGAAAATTATTACCACAAAGCAGAAACTGACATTGCTTTCATTTGGAAAAACATGATTTTTAATATAATCAGCTCTACATCTAGTTAAAATAAACCAAACAGTTAACTGATAGATGGCACATAGATGTAACAGCTCAGACAACTGCACTATCTTTAGTCCTGCCACACACTGCATCAACAGAGACAGAGCAGATACACAGCCGAGCCTCTGCAGTTCAATGCGTAGGCCTCTTGCAGCATAGCATATTCTGCATCCCAACTGCAAACTTTTCGATATAATTAGATTAAGATCCAGAGTGATTCTGAACTCATTTTTTTAATGTATATACTGCATGTAAGAGCAGTAAGTACAAGCAAGAGAACAAAATGTGATGAATGTGTGTTGTTTACAGAACTTCCTGATAAACTATTCAGAGAATATTTCCAACTTTCCAAAGAGATTCACACAGTGATAGAGGACTTGCGAGGCCCCATATTCTCTAAAGAAAAATTAGTAGTGTTTAAGGGATGTGATGAAAATCATATTTATTTTTTCCTCAATATTTATTATAATTACAAGAAACAAATGTCATATGTAAATTCAAGGAACTATGTACATCTGAGAGATTTTATCGTGAATGTGGCACAGTTTGTCCAAATGTATATCAGTACAATAACATTCCACAGTAGAAGGAGATGTGGGAATGCAGATTCATTTCAATAATATTCCCTTTCTGTTTCGGATACAATCTGAAATACTTTTCTACACAAGGTAGACTTTTGGCATGCCTTTCGTTGAAAGACACACACATATATATAACTGATACAAGTGTTGTTTCCTTGTTTAATTGCATTTGCACGTGAAGTTTGTCTTTTCATAGCTCTCTCTTGGCAGATGCCTGTGAGCTCGAGTTATCATGGTATCGGCGTCTTCCTCCTTGTTCTTCTCCTCCTCCTTGGCTACAGCTGTTCTGGATCAAAGTGTTGTTTTTTTACATTTTGTTTCTGTGATATCACTGTTGTCATTTATAATGGTCATTGTGTTATCGGTTTCCAACATACTTTTGTGTCTCTGTTTATCATATCTGGAGTTAAAAATGTCACCTGCTTTTGGCAGGTCCGTGGGCAGACTGAGGTTGCTGTTTGTAATAATTAACACCTATAACCCACAACAAATCCCCACAGAGGAGGAATGGATTAATGGGATGTGGAGAGCCTCAGCTATCTGTGCTGTGCAGTGGCAAGGGAAAAAGACATGACTTTTCCCATACATGGAACAAATTGTTGTATCAGGGTATATGCAAGGGACAAAGTCAATGACTTATATAATGGCACTGCAGTAACCTCCTCCTCACTTTCTGTGGAAGCTAGAACAAGCTGTATATGTGCATCAGTGTCAGAGTGTAGTCTCTAGAAGACATAAGTACATTGGACACACTTTCGAAAACAGTCTCCGTAATCCACACAGATTCTGTACCTAATGAAATCATATTATTGGCGTGTAGTTTCTTTCCTCTCTTCTTTCTTCCACATTTGGTTCAGGTGAGGCTCCTACACAAATTGAGGTTTGATTTATGGGCTACATGGTTTCCACTACAGCAAATTTGAAGTGTTCAGATGAACTAAAGCCATTTCTTGAGAGATGAAGTTCTCACAAATACCAGCCCCCTATAAACATAAACAACAACAACAACAACAACAACAACAACAACAACCATCTGACAATGACATCGGGAATTTTGTAAACATATGGATTTTCCCAATAATTATAAAGTTAGACAAGTTTAAAACAGCCTTTCATTCATTATTTAAGTTGTAAGAAAATAAGTATTACATAAAATTTTTTGTTCCTCTTCATTTTCAACTGTAAATGAATTATGAATGTATGCCTCTGTGGACTGCTACTTGTTCTTTTCTTTTTCTTTCTAATATGGACAATCATACTGTAATTTGTGCATTGTGCGAAGCATTCAGCACTGATTAAAGAGTTAATATTATATACACATCAAAAAAAGTTTTGCATCACCTCAGTTCCGAGAGATCCGGAACCTGTACAGAAAACAGGAATAGAGATCAAGATAAACATTATTTCTGCCCTTTTTCTGATCATGAAAATCACACATTGCATGTTGTACCACCATATAGAGAGACCTTCAGAGGTGGTGGTCCAGACTGTAGATACCTCTAATATCCAGTAGCACATCCTCTTGCACTGATGCATGCTTCTATTCGTCGTCGTGGGATACTATCCACAAGTTCATCAAGGCATTGTTGATCCAGATTGTCCCACTCCTCAATGGCAATTTGGCATAGATCCCTCAGTCCTTTTCAATCTATCCCAGGCATGTTCGATAGAGTTCATGTCTGGAGAACATGCTGGCCACTCTAGTTGAGCAATGTCATTATCCTGGAGGAAGTCATTCACAAGATGTACAAAATGGGGCTGTGATTTGTCGTTCATGAAGACAAATGCCTTATCAATATGCTGCCAATATGGTTGCACTATTGGTCGGAGGATGACATTCATTCATGTATCTTACAGCCGTTATGGCACCCTCCATGACCACCAGGATCGTACGTCGGTCCCACATAATGTCACCCCAAAACAGCAGGGAACCTCCACCTAGCTGCACTCGCTGGACAGTATGTCTAAGGCGTTCGGCCTGACTGGATTGCCTGCAAACACATCTCCGACAATTGTCTGGTTGAAGGCAAATGCGACACTCATTGGTGAAGAGAATGTGATGCCAATCCTGAGTAGTCCATTCGGCATGTTGTTGGGTCCATCTGTACTGTACTGCACTGCACAGTGTTGTTGTAGCCAAGATGGAGCTTGCCATTAACGTCGGGAATGAAGTTGCGCATCATGCAGCTTATTGCACACAGTTTGCGTCTTGTGGCTGCACAAAAAGCATTATTCAACATGGTGGCATTGCCATCAGGGTTCCTCCAAGCCATAATCCGTAGGTAACAGTCATCCACTGCAGTAGAAGCCATTAGGCCACCTGAGCAAGCCATGTCATCAACAGTTCCTGTATCTCCTCCATATCCCAACAACATCGCTTTGGTTCATTCCGAGATGCCTGGATACTTCATTTGTTGAGAGCCCTTTGTGGCACGAAGTAACAATGCGGATGCTATTGAACTGCAATATTGACTGTCTAGGCATGGTTGAACTACAGACAACACGAGCCGTGTACCTACTTCCTCGTGGAATGACGGGAACTGATCGGCTGATGGACCACTTCTGTCTATTAGGCGCTGCTCATGTATGGTTGTTTACATCTTTGTGCAAGTTTAGTGACATCTCTGAACAGTCAGAGTGTCTGTGTATGTGATACAATATCAACAACAATCAACGTCTATCTTCAGGAGTTCTGGGAACCAGGGTGATGAAAAACTTTTAGTGTGTGTAAAAAGTAAGGCAGAAAATATTCAGGGCTTTTTGGACAAGTGAGTAGAATAAAGAAATACAGCATTTTCTAAAATAGAGCATTTTTGACATACGTCAGGCGAGGCTAGCACCACTTATGTCAGCGCAGTTTCCAGGCAATGGCCGACGCTCAAGTAAGAGTACAGAATGGTTGGTTTAAAGGTGAGGGAGCGGGGGTGGACCAAACTGCGAGAGGTCATTGGTCCCTTGATTAGATTAGATTAATACTTGTTCCATAGATCATGAATACGACACTTCGTAATGATGTGGAACATGTCAGGTTAAAGAAAGATGTCTGTACAAGATATTACATTACACAAAAAATTGCATGACACTAATGCTTAAGTTAGTTTTTTTCCCTCCCTTAATTTACATCTAAAAATTCAGCCAATGAGTAGAAGGAGTTGTCATCTAGAAATTCCTTTAATTTATTTTTAAATGTTGGTTGACTATCTGTCAGGCTTTTGATGCTGTTTGGTAGGTGACCAAAGACTTTTGTGGCAGCATAATTTACCCCTTTCTGTGCCAAAGTCAGATTTAACCCTGCATAGTGAAGATCATTCTTTCTCCTGGTGTTATAGCTATGCACACTCCTATTACTTTTGAACTGGGTTGGATTATTAACAACAAATTTCATAAGTGAATATATATACTGTGAAGTTACTGTGAGGATCCCTAGATCCTTAAATGGATGTCTGCAGGCTGACCGTGGGTGGACTCCAGCAATTATTCTGATTACACGTTTTTGAGCAATGAATACTTTTCTACTCAACAATGAATTACCCGAGAATATGATACCATACGAAAGCAGTGAATGAAAGTAGTCATAGTAAGCTAATTTACTGAGACTCTTATTACCAAAATTTGCAATAACCCTAAAAGCATACGTAGCCGAACTCTGACGTTTCAGCAGACCATAAATGTGTTGCTTCTAGTTTAACCTCTCATCAATGGACACACCTAAAAATTTTGAAAATTCTACCTGAGCTACAGACTTCTGTTCAAAATCTATATTTATTACTTGAGTTGTGCCATTTACTGTACGGAACTGTATATACTGTGTTTTATCCTAATTTAAAGAGAGTCCATTTGCTGAGAACCACTTAATAATTTTGTGAAAAACATCATTTACAATTACATCACTTAGTTCTTGGTTTTTGGATGTTATTACTATACTTTTATCATCAGCAAAAAGAACTAACTTTGCATCTTCATCAATGTGGAATGGTAAGTCATTAATGGATATCAAGAACAGTAAAGGACCTAAGACCGAACCCTGTGGGACTGCATACTTGATAGCCCCCCAGTTTGAGTAATCAGCTGTTGTATTAACATTACATGAACCACTTATTTCAACTTTCAGTTAAGTATGAATTAAACCATTTGTGCACTGCCCCCCTCAAACCATAATGATTTAGCTTATCTAAAAGAATTCCATGATTTACACAGTCAAAGGCCTTTGAGAGATCACAAAAAGTACCAACGGGTGATGTCTGGTTATCCAGAGCATTTAATATTTGATCAGTGAAAGAGTATATAGCATTTTCTGTTGAAAAGCCTTTCTGAAAACCGAACTGACATTTTGTTAGTACTTTATTTTTACAAATATGGGAGGCTACTCTTGAATACATTACTTTCTCAAAATTTTTTGATAGAGCTGTCAGAAGAGAGATTGGGCGATAGTTGTTGACATCCGACGTATCCCCCTTTTTATGCAACGGTTTTACAATGGCATATTTCAGTCTATCGGGGAAAACACCCTGCTCCAAAGAGCTATTACATACGTGGCTGAGAATCCTACTTATCTGTGGGGAACAAGCTTTAAATATCTTGCTGGAAATGCCATCAATTCCGTAAGAGCTTTTACTATTCAGTGAGTTTATTATTTTACTGATTTCAGAGGGAGAGGTTCGTGGAAATACAGTAGTTTCAAATTGCACAGGTATGGCCTCTTCTATTAGAAGCCTTGCCTCTTCTAGAGGAGATCTAGATCCTATTTTCTCCACAACATTTAGAAAATGATTATGGAAAATATTTCCAATTTCAGATTGTTTGTTAGTACACTTGTCATTCAGTTTTATGGCACTAAAGTCTTCCTGTGCTCTTGGTTGCCCAGTTTCCCTTTCAATAATATTCCAAATTGCTTTAATTTTATTATCAGAGTTACTGATCTCAGACATGATACACATGCTTCTGGACTTTAATAACTTTTCTTAGTACCGCACAATAGTTTTTATAACATTGAACAATTTCGGGGTCAGTACTCCCTCTTGCTGTTAGATACAGTTCTCTTTTACGGTTGCAAGATATTCTTATTCCTTTAGGTAGCCAAGGTTTTTTATATGTTTTCTTGGAATTATGTTTCACTATTTTCTTGGGAAAACAATTTTCAAATACCCTTAAAAATGTATCGTGAAATAAGTTATATTTCAAGTTTGCATCGGGTTCCATACACACTTCATCCCAGTCTAGCTCCTTTAGGCTTTCCCTAAAGTTTGCAGTATTTATATTGTTAATTGAACGCACTTTGAAATTCTGATTTGATATACTGCATGGAGCTATGTCATGTACTGTAACTAGCTGTGCACCATGATCTGAACAACCATTCTCAACAGGATAAGCATTTATGTCCTTAAACTTATCTTGGTCTATAAAAAATTTATCTATCAATGTCCTGCTGTTCTTTGTTATCCGAGTAGGAAAATCAATGACAGAGCTCAAATTGAAAGAACTGAGTAATACTACAAGGTCATTCTTCCTATTACACTCTTTCAGGGAATCAACATTGAAATCCCCACAAATGATAATTTGCTTCCCCCTGTCTGACAGATAGCACAACAAAGCATCCAAGTTTTCTAGAAATAGCTGGAAATTCCCTGAGGGGGACCTATACACTGTTACAATTATGAAAGTGCCATCCTTTAGTTTAAGTTCAGTGGCACATGCTTCCATATGTTGCTCTACACAAAATTTTTTAGTTTCTAAATGTTTTGCACTGTGGAAGCTTTTGACATAAATGGCAACTCCTCCTCTCATCATATTATCTCTACTTACATGTGCAGCTAATTTGTACCCATTGATGCTAACCTTTTGCATATCAGTGACAATGTGATGCTCAGACAGGCATAGTACATCTATTACATTCTCAGTTTCTATATCATCTGAACAAAGCAGAAGCTCATCAATTTTATTCTTCAATCCCCCAATATTTTGATGAAATATACTAACATTTTTCCATTTTACTTTTATGAGCATCTTGAACTTTTTTAACATCTTTAGTACTTGCCTGGCTGAGTTTCCCACTGGACACTGATCTTACACTAAAAAAGAGTTAATTTCCTGCTATCAGCCCACTACAGAGTGAATCAACAGGAACCACATCAATGTGTGACCCTGCATCAGATCCAAGTAGCCGTTCCAACTCCAAATTAACTCTCCTGACAGAAGAGCTCATATGAGGCCGGTCGTGGCGCTCCAGAACTGACACAAACCCAACACTGGTATGACTCGATGCCGATGCAATATTTGCCAGGTCACACTCTATGCTGTACCCCGGATCTCTGTCAATACTGTTGCCCGGCCCACCCACAATAACCACGGTATCTTCCTTAGTAAAGCCTCTACATAGTAAACCTAAATCCTCTGTAACCTGCCCCAGTCCAGCACTATGTTTGAAGAAACTTATGACCTGGTATTCTGACCCTAATTCATCCTGCAGAAGTTGGCCCAGACCCCTAGAATGCGAACTACCTAGCAACAAGACTTTCTTTCTCTTTGCACACTTCCCTACCTTCTTATTCAATTTGCTGCTGAAAGCTTCTTGAGCCCTGTCTACATCTACTTCTGTGAGAGGCTCATCAGTTTCCGACTGAGGCAACAGGTCAAACCTATTTTGTACATTAATAACAAAGCTGTCAGAAGAATTTCTTGGCCTGTTCCTTATGCCTGTTGCCACTTCCCACCCCTGTTTACCCTTCTCCCCCCTTAACCTGCACAGTTCTCACCTAGCCTCATCTAACTCAGCCTGAAGGGCAGCAATTTTCCTCTCCTGTTCCACAATCTTTCTATCTCTACTGCATAGCCTACAGAACCACTGATGAGTCTCGCTCATTTTCCCAATTCCCATGCCACTACAATCTCCCCAATGAAAAAAGTTACTACATCCATCACACCAGACCCCGGAGCTAACGATTCTACGGCACGTCAGGCACTTTACACTCATGGTACAAATCGATTTTAGTGACAGAAAGACAATTAAGTTACCGGAAAACAATGAAAATACGTTTACAAAAAATTAGGCCTACTCGCGACAATGTAAACAATGGTTCAGAAGTTTCTTACTGGAAATTACTTAAGAGATGACGATACTCTATATATATAAAGGGGCACCAAACGTATTTGGCACACTAAACTATCAGTAAATGCACTTAAAATTGCGGTATGAAGTTTAATCTGAAAGCTCAAAAGTTCAGCCTGATCGTGATATGTAAACAAAACGAACTTTGCGTGATTACTGTGAAAATATGCGAGTAAGACAAAAACATTTAATGGTGCGCTTGAAGAGCACTATAATTAACATAATAAATTAGTTTAAAGTGTTAGAAACAGTTTATTACTACTAAAATTACTTATCTTGTACGGGAGCTGTGACTCAAACGTCCGTATAGCAGGCGCAGGACTACCAACCTTGAGAGTTATTGTAAATGTTTGTTCCCGGTAAAATAATTACGCAGGGAAAGGAGAAAGAAAGGAGACGGTCAGCACAATAACAGGAGAATGAAAGAACCAGAAGAACAACAGAACAACCAACACTACTATTGGCAAAACAGGAAAGAAAACCACAGAGAGAAGCAAGAAACAGGTAGAAGGGACAAAAACAAGAGAGCAGACGACCGTGGCTGACCGACCACGAGAATAGAAATGAAAAGCCAGCCAGTCTGCAACATATTAAAACATCCACCCTACAAGAAGTGGAAAACACAAAGGGACAAAGGACATGCACGAAAACTTATATGGAACAATAAAACCCACCATCACATATAAAACAGAAAACTAAATTAGCCAATGAGGCGATGACAACAAGTCCGGTAACTGAAGAGTCCGGTGCAGGGCAGCCAAAGAATGACAGCTCACCAAGATATGGGCCACAGTAAGCCAGGTGTCACCCAATCGTGGCCAAAGCGAAGCTGACAGAACCACAGAGTCCTTGCAAGAGGCCTGTGTCGCAATCTTCTACACATTCATATTCTCCTCAATGGCACGCAGTTTGTTGTGTGTACTGAGGTTACGCCATTCTATCTCCCAAAGCCACAAAACCTTGCAGTGTGGTACTGAATGCAGGTCAGCTGCAGAGAAGCAGTTTCCACGTAGCCGGTTTGGCCAGCCTGTTGGCAAGTTCATTGACTGTTTGTCTGGACCCCAGGTCACGTCGGAATCCCAAACGAACACCCCTGAACAAATGGACCATTCCAGGGTATACTACTGGATGATTTCTACTAAAGGATGACAAGGGTAGCACTGGTTGATAGCTTGTCGGCTGCTCAAGGAGTCAGTACACAGAGGAAATGACTCCCCAGAGCACGAAAGGATTTGCTGAAGAGCATGAGATATGGCCACCAGCTCAGCAGTGAAAATACTGCAGCCATGGGGCAAGGAATGTTGTTCAATATGTCCTCCATGGACAAACACAAAGCCGATGTGATCATCAGCCATCGACATGTTGGTGTTAACCACTTCATGGCCTCGGTACATGTCAAGAATCGAGAGGAAGTGGCAGTGGAGAGCTGCGGGGTTAACAGAGTCCTTAAGGCCACGTGAAAGGTCCAGGCGAAGCCGCGGCCTAGGTGTACACTATGGAGGTGTATGTGAATGGACAACAAGTATAGGTGGTAAAGGCAAGGACTCCAGTTTGGAAAGAAGGGATAGGACATAAACGGCAATTGGAAGCCTTGACCTCGGCCGCCGATGAGGGAGATTTAACCGCTGTGGGTGGGAAAAAGAGATGGTAATTTGGATGCGCAGGAGAACTACGAATGTGTGCAATGTAACTGGCCAGCAGTTGTGCACGCCTAACTTGCAATGGAGGGACTCCGGCCTCCACCAGGACGCTGGTCACTGACTCGTCCTAAAAGCTCCTGTTGCTAGGCAAACGCCACAGTGGTGCACTGGGTCGAATAAATGCAATGACGAGTGTGCCGCCGTACCATAAACCAGACTCCCATAGTCAAGGCAGGATTGAACATGGGCTCTGTAGAGCTGCAGCAGCTTGGAGCAATCTGCACCCCAGTTGGTATTCCTCAGCCAGCGGAGGGCATCAAGGTGCTGCCAGTACTTGCGTTTAAGCTGACTAACGTGAGGAAGCCAAGTCAATCGGGTGTCAAAAACCAGTCCTAAGAATTGATATGTCTCTACTACAATGAGTTGATCATCATTACGGTAAAGGTCTTGTTCCAGATGAATGGTACGACACCAACAGAAGAGCATAACACACACCTTTGCAGCCGAAAACTGGAAACCGTGGGCTAGAGCGCATGACTGCGCCTTATGGATGGCTCCCTGTAGGTGCCGCTCAGCAACACCAGTACTGGTGGAGCAGTATGAAATGCAGAAGTCATCTGCATACAGGTAAGGTGAGACGGACGGCCCTACAGCTGCTGCTCGACCATTAATGGGCACTAAAAATAGTGAGACACTCAATGCAGAGCCCTGCGGGGCCCCATTCTGGATATGGGAGGCACCAACTTGGACATGGAAAGTACGATGAGACAGGAAATTTTCGATAAAAATCGGGAGCGGGCATCTCGAGACCTCACTCGTATAATGTGGCAAGGATATGATATCAACAGGTGGTGTCATACGCTTTTTGTGAATAAATAAAGGCGGCAACAAGGTGTTAGCATTTGAAAATGGCTGTTCCGATGGCAGACTATAGCGACAACAGATTATCAGTGGTAGAGCGACCCTAGTGGAAGCTTCCCTGACATGGAGCTAGTACGCCATGTGACCCAACCCCCAACTGCTGACACAACATACATTCCAGCAGCTTACAAGGAAGGGTTGGTGAGGCTGACGGGCTGATAGCTACCACATCAAGCGGGTTTTTACCAGGTCTGAGCACCGGAATGATGGTGCTCTACCGCCATTGCAATGGATCTGGTTGAAGATGACAAGGAGATGTCGCTTGTAGTCAGATGATAGATGTTTAATCATTTGATTGTGGATCCACTGTGGCCTGGCAGCGGTGTCGGGGCAATGTGCAAGGGCACTTAGGAGCTCCCACTCTGTAAATAGAGCATTATAGGATTCACTGTGGTGTGTAGTGAACGAGAGGACTTTCTCTTCCAGCCACCGTTTGGGAGTGCGAAATGCTAGGGGGTAGTTCTACGAAGCACAGGCTAGAGCAAAATGCTCAGCACAGTGCTTGGCAACTGCGATTACATCAGTAGATAACACGCTATTTATGTTAACACCTGTTGTGAGCCTGGTACCCGAAAACACGTTTGATCCTTGTGCAGACGATGAATGGCACCCAATGGTCGAGATGTATCTCTCCCAACACACCTGCTTCCGTCATTTGATAAGTTGGTGAACGAGGACACTGAGCTGTTTAAAGACTAGGAGGTGCTCCAGGTAAAGGTGCCAATTATGCCAATGTAGAGCTCGCCGACACTCCTCAATTGCTTCAGCGACTTCCAGCGACCACCAAGGGACTGCCTTTCGCCGGGGCACCCTAAAGAGTGATGGAATGTGTTTTCTGCTGCAGAAAGAATTATTGTATTCACATGCTCAACCACCACACCGATGTTCACGTATGGGGGAGGTTCAACTGTGACAGCAGAGGTGAAAGTTTTCCAGTACACCTTGTTTAGTTTAAAGCCCATCTGGGAAAGCATAGGTGCCAGACACTGGGGCGTGACAAGAAGATGGGGAAGTGTTCACAACCACATCAGTCGTCATGTGCTCTCCAGTGGATAGTTGGCCATTGATTTATCAATTTGCATCCCAGGACTTATGCCGAGTAGCTACCATGAGCAACACTGAAATGTGTGGCGGCCCCAGTATTTAAGAGGCAGAGGTCCAGCTGAGACAGTAAAGTTTCCACATCTCTGCCTCGGCCAGTAAGCACAGTGCCACCCCACAAGGGGTTATGGGTGTTAAAATCTCCCAAAAGTAGGAAAGGTTAAGGAGTTGATCAATCAGTGCAGCTAATACATTCAGGGGTACTGCACCATTTGGAGGAAAATATGCATAGCAGACAGTTCTTTCCTGCATCGCCGACATTCTGACAGCCACAGCTTCAGGAAGGGTTTGAAGGGGACACAGTTTCAGTAAAGGCTGAGATTAGGACATAACACAAACTCCACCTGACACTCGATTATAGTCGCTACGGTTTGTGTAGTTTCCCTTATGGCTGCGGAGGGCAGCGGTCCGCATTGTCGGGAACCAGGTTTCCTGCAGGGCAATGCAGAAAGCTGGCGTAAAGCTTAATAGTTGCCGTGGCTCAGCCAGGTGGTGGTGGTGGTGGTGGTGGTGGTGGTGGTGGTGGTGGTGGTGTGTGTGTGTGTGTGTGGGGGGGGGGGGGGGGGGGGGGGAGGATAAAAAAATTTCGCCGCAATTCCACTGCAGTATGACGTCACTGCGAGACTGGGAAGGCATGGAATATTCAACGAAGCAGTTTATGCCTCAGGATATGTTTCCAGGGCTGGGATGACTTCTCTGATTAAGTCTCCAAGACGAAGGATGAGTGTGAAGCCCTACGACCATCAAATTTTGGGCTCTTCAGTCACTGGTGGCTATCATCTTTCCCCATTACCAGAAACCTGGGAAGGGAGTGACCCAAGGGACCCCTTCCTAGAGAGGTGAGCTGAAGAAGAGACTGATGCTTCTCTGGCACATGATGTCACCGATAGTTGGGAGCAGGCGGGGGGGGGGGGGGGGGGGGGGGGTGTTCTCCTGAAGCAGGTGGTGCAGGAGCAACACTGAGGGAAGTATCCCCCACAATCAAGGGGGCAGGTGTAGTCATCTGGTTCTGAGAGGTGAGTGGGGTTGGCAGAGCTGATTGGGCTAGAACTGTTGTAGTGGCGGCGTAAGACGATGTCATACCTCCACGATGTAGGCGTTCAAATTTCCTCTTAGCCACAGTGTAGGTCAGTCGGTCCAGGGTCTTTTACTCCATGATTTTTCCCTTCTTTCTGGAGAATCCCGCAGTCTGGTGAGCAAGGCGAATGGTGCTTTCTGCAGTTGACATAGATGGAAGGCGGGGCACATGGAGTACTGGGATGTGATGGGTACCCACAACCTCGATATGTGATGCTGGAAGTACAGTGGGAAGACATATGGTGAACTTCCAGAACTGAAAGCACTGCATTAGGGGAGGGATACAGGGCTTTACATCACAGTGGTAGACCATCACCTTGATCTTCTCGGGTAATGTATCACCCGATAAGGCCAAGATGAAAGCACCAGTGGGAACCTAATTATCCCTCAGACCACGGTGGACACGCTGAATGAAATGAACACCTCGCCACTCTAAATTGGTGCGCAGTTCATCGACAAACTGCAAAAGACTTGTCACAAGCAAGTAAAGCCCGTGACTGGGCAGAGGATGCTGTATTGATCAAGACTGACCCAGATCTCATTTTTGCCAAGCCCTCCACCTCCCCGAAATTGTCCTCTAAACGCTCAACAAAAGCAAGCATCGTTGTCATGAAAGATTCCCCATCAGCTCTCAAACATACAGGGTATCGAGGCAGATAAGAGCCACTGCCATCATTAGCCTGACATTCCTCCCATGGTATGGCCAGGGAGGGGAACAATTTGGGGTCTTACTTCTGCATGTTGAATTGAGCGCATGAATGCTTAAGAGACTGATGGTGTTTGACCACCAGCAAGAGATGATGTACTATTCTTCATCGTGTGTCATCCGCGCTGATGCCACCCACCCTGACCAGGGAACCACCCAGTGGGCACCACCCAGCTGCAGCAAAGGTCACCTGGCAAAATGGCCATTGCAGGGAGTCCCGATGCCCAGAGTGACAGGCATTTACTCCTCTGCATACATGGGGAGATAACGGCGAAGACATCAACAGAACAATCCCTGTGTGGTCATGGGGCTACAACCAACAGGTTACATGGCAGCCCCACCACAACGGACTGGCTACTATGCTGGATATCAGGTGCAACCAAGCAAACAAGTCCATTGTCATCAATAGCATAGAAAACGATACTGCACAGTTGATGGAAGAATACACATGCAGGAGGGTGACCTCACCAAACAGTTGGAGCGTGAGCCGAAGTGCAGATTCATGTAAATGAAGGATGCGATAGGTCTTAGCGCATGATGGACACAATGCACCACGTAAGGCGCCCTTCCCCAATTGGCTTGCTCTTTGGGAAAATTTTGAAAAATAGAGATCAAACCCTACAGGGGACTATCACATAAAGGCCAAAACGTGATACACTCCTTTTAGTCACCTCTTATGACAGGCAGGAATAACTCTGATCTATTCTAACCCCCGGAACCGCAGGGGGAGTACATGGAATGACAATCCTACAGTAGTGGGGTCAATTCACTGTGTGAGATGTTCTTTTATTTTAGGTTTTCACTTTCTTTACCCTCCAAGTAACCCAAAATAGTTCTCTATACATTTTAATTGCCAGTAGTTTTGTAAAAGGCATGAAGAACAAAGATAAAGGAACATGTGGGATTGCAAATAAACTTCCAAGAAAAAATTATTGTACTCGCAGCATCCATGAGGACTCCACAAATAACTGTAACTGAAGTGTACAGGACTTCATATTACATTGTGATGCATTATGCATAGTTTGCTCCCAAAACCTATGCTGAATGTAAACCAATTAACTTTTCTGTAGAAACTGTAAAACAACTGTGTAATTGTAAAATGGCTGCAAATTGTAAAAATGCGTCCAATACGCCGAGACAATTACTATAGCCCCATTAAAACTACTTGATAGCTGACATCTGTCACCTGGCACTACTATTGACTCAACGCTGCTGGTTACCACTCGGTTAAAGGCGACATACAATCAGGATGGGTCACTTCCCAAATACTGCTCATGTGTAATTTGAAAGCACTCACCACAAGGTATGAGGGACGGAAAAGAGAGTTGCTCTGCCAACATTAATTACTCACTGAACTGTGGCAGATGATGCGTTTTGTAGCCCTAAATTTAAACTCTTTCACTAACCTAACCACAACCTCGTGATGTGCAACTTATCTGAGAAAACAGCTATCGACAATCTGCAGCACACCTAAAACTGTAATCGTTTTGTTCAAGGTGATTAATGCTAACCTCTACAAGCAAAGTCACGACACAAAAATTTCAGTTTCAGCACTAAGAGCACACTGTAATTTCTTGTTGACACTGGAACTATCTTCATCCTGGTTCCATGAGCTAGTGCATTACCAACCAATGATCAGTCCTGGTTGGTGGCTGGTTGTAGATTACAGGTGATACAAAAAGATTCCAAAGGCAAAACAATGATATGAAGAAAAGAAAAGCAAATAAAGACAATAAAATTTTGAAAATGGTGCAATTAAGTATCTGAAATTAAAAAAAATACATTTAAATCAATTAACTGAAAAAATAAAAGGTAAGAGTTTTGATTAGATTTAGAAACGTTTTTAATTTCAGTGCATTTCACAAAATTCGAGATTCTCATGACATACACGCAAGTTCATATGCTAACCACTGCATCACACCAATACTCTGTGGGTCATCAGAGTCAGAAGTACAATATAATTATCTTCCAGTCACTACAATTAATTGCAGTCTTAAAAAATTTGTCTTCATGCAATGTCATGGGAACCTTATCTAATGTATGCTGCTAGCTGTAATTATAGTAACTGTATACATGACGCTGATTTGCATCTTGTGTGGAAGGATCCAGTAGCTTGTTACAACACCACGTATGAAACACGTTTACTTTGTCAGCACCCTTGTGCATGTGTGTGTGTATGGTGTGGTTATCCCGTGAACCACGGACTTGGTCACTTGTGGAGAGGCTTGTGTGCCTCAGTGATACAGAATAGCCATACCATACTTGTAACCACAATGGAGGGGTAGCTGTTGAGAGGTCAAAAACATGCGGTTCCTGAAAATGGGCAGCAGCCATTTCAGTAGTTGCAGGGGCAACAGTATGGATGATTGCCTGATCTGGCCTTGTAATATTAACTAGAACGACCTTGCTGTGCTGGTACTGCCAACAACTGAAAGCAAGCAGGAAACTACAGCTGTAATTTTTGCCAAGGGCATGCATCTTTACTGTATGGTTAAATGACGATAGCGTCCTCTTGAGTAAAATATTCCGAAGATAAAATAGTCCCCCATTCGGATCTCGGGGCAGGGACTACTCTGGAGAACGTCGTTATCAGGAGAAAGAAAACCGGCGTTCTACAGATCGGACTGTGGAATATCAGATCACATAATCGGGCAGGAATGTTACAAAATTTAAAAAAGGAAATGGATAGGCTGAAGCTAGATGTAGTGGGAGTTAGTGAAATTCGGTGGTAGGAGGAACAAGACTTCTAGTCAGATGAATATATGGTTATAAACACAAAATCAAATAGGGGTAATGCAGGAGTAGGTTTAATAATGAATTAAATAATAGGGGCACACATTATTGTTGCCAAGACAGACACGAAGGCAACCCCTACCACAGTAGTACAAGTTTATATGCCAACTAGCTCCACAGCAAATATAAAAATGCAGTAAATGAAGCAGGCAAAAAGGAATACAAATATCTCAAAAATGAGATCGACAGAAAGTACAAAATGGCTAAGCATGGATGGCTAGGGGACAAATGTAAGAACGTAGTGGCATGTATCACTAGGGTAAGATAGATACTGCCTACAGGAAAATTAAAGAGACCTTTGGAGAAAAGAGAATCACTTGTATCAATGTCAAGAGCTCAGATGGAAAACCAGTCCTACGCAAAAAAGGGAAAGCAGAAACGTGGAAGGAGTACACAGAGGGTCTGTCCAAGGGCGATTTACTTTACGGTACTATTATGGAAATGGATGTAGATGAAGATGAAATGGGAGATACAATAATGCATGAAGAATTTGACAGAGTACTGAAAGATGTAAATTGAATCAAGGCCCCGGAAGTAGACAGCATTGCATTAGAACTAGTGATAGCCTTGGAGAGGCAGCCCATACAGAACTCTTCCATCTGGTGAGCAAGATGTATGAGACAGGCGAAATATACTCAGACTTCAAGAAGAGTATAATAATTCCAATCCCAAAGAAAGCACCTGTTGACAGGTTTGAAAATTACTGAGCTATCAGGTTAATAAGTCATGGCTGCAAAATACTAACACGAATCGAAAAACTGGTAGAAGTGATCTCGAGGAAGATCGATTTGGATTAGGTAGGAATGTTGGAACAAGTGAGGCAATACTGACCCTATGTCTTCAAACCCACATTTCTAGCAATTGTAGACTTAGAGAATGCTTTTGACAATGTTGACTGGGATACTCTCTTTCGAATTCTGAAGGTTGCAGGGGTCAAACACAGGGAGCAAAAGGCTATTCACAACTTATACAGACATCTGATGACAGTTATAAGAGTCGAGGAGCATGAATGGGAAGCAGTGGTTGAAAAGGGAGTGAGACAGGTTTGTAGCCTATCCCTAATGTTATTCAGTCTGGGTATTGAGCAAGCAATAAAGAAAACAAAAGAACAAATTTGGACAAGGAATAAATATCCATGCAGAAGAAATAAAAACTACGATGTTTGCCAATGACATTATAATTCTGTCAGAGACAGCAAGGACCAGGAAGAGCAGCTGAACAGAATGGACAGTCTCTTTAAGGAAGGATATAAGATGAACATCTACAGGAACAAAATGAAGACAATAGAATGTAGTTGAATTAAATCAGGTCATGCTCAGGGAATTAAATTTATGAAATGTGACACTTAAAGTAGTAGATGAGTTTTGCTGTTTGGGGAGTGAAATACCTGATGATGGTTGAAGTAGAGAGGATGTAAAATGTAGACTGGCTATGGCAAGGAAAGTAATTCTGAAGAAGAGAAATTTGTGAACATTAAATATAGTATTAGGAAGTCTTTTTCTGAAGGCATTTGTCTGGAACGTAGCCGTGTATGGAAGTGGAACATGGACGATGAACAGTGTAGACAAGAAGAGAATAGACACTTTCGAAATGTGGTGCTACAGAAGAATGCTGAAGATAAGATGGGTAGATCATGTAACTAATGAGGTACTGAATAGAATTGGGGAGAGGAGAAATTAGTGGCACAACTTGACTAGAAGAAGGGATCAGTTGGTAGGACACGTTCTGATGCATCAAGACGTCACCAATTTAATAGTGGAGGGTAAAAATCGTAGCGGGAGACCAAGAGATGAATACACTATGCAGATTCAGAAGGATGTAGGTTGCAGTAGTTACTCAGAGCTGAAGAGGCTTGCACAGGATGAAGTAGCATGGAGATATCAATCAAACCAGTCTCTGGAGTGAAGACAACAATGTCATGTGTTATGAAATATGAAATGAAAGGGCCAGATCCAGGATCTGGAATCTACACACACCAAGAAAGAAAGCCAGACAGGGAACTAGAAGTGAACTGACTAATTGTTGTAATAATCTGGCAATAGCAAATGGTTCAGGCAGGACACTGAGTACTCTGATTGTAGTTGAAATTTCATGTGTTGTAGCTGGTTTGCTCCAAAGTAATTTTAATCTGACTATAATTACTCTTTTTTTACTATGGATATCACCTCAGCACTTGTAAATCATGAACTGTGAAACAATAAATATTGTAATTTTATGCTATAAGTTATAGTGGACACTTTGAAATCCCTTCATGAAAGTTTATTTACAATCCAAAATATTCCTTTTTATGCATTTCATTGAAAGATAAATAATTACAGCGTATGTAGCATTATTTTGGTTGATCTGCAGTATAAAAAAGTTTTTATACTGCACATCCGTTTACTGTTCGGTACACTATTTCATAGTCATAACTGGTGTCCTAAGCAATAAGATTACAGAATAATTCTATATTTTAAAGGAATTCGATCTAGGAAACTATTTGGAAAAAACACCGAAAACAACTTGGGATCTAATGGTCGTTACTCCGCGCATTAACTTAGAATGTCAACATCCCTAGAGGAAATACAATTTTACATCCTTTACACTGCATTTACTCATCTCTAATCTAGTTGTGGGATCTACTAAAAATTATGTCTTAGGATGCACCACCATTTGTAACCAGTATGGTCCCCCATATTTTTGGAAAAACTTGAGTGTCTCTGTCTTCAGAGTCGAGCTGGGAAGATGATATTTTATAAGAACCAGGTCATCGACTTGGTACTGAGGCTCCACAGCCTTTTCGTTACACTTACTTACTCTTCGTAGCGCCTTTTAAATAAAATTTTTTGAAACTATTTACTGATTTACTTCGTAATTGACACTATATTGTTCAGGCCAATTAAAACTCTTAGAGGTTCTCCTACAAAAGGTTTGCCTATAACTTCTAAAGGTACCAACACAGTCAATAAATGGGGTAATTCATTTAGGGTAAGTTCAAAGTCCTTAATTTTCATTGTCCATGAAGTATGTTTGTCATGGCAGTAAGTACGACAATTTTCCAATTTCCTTCATTACTCGCTCGAATAGATTTGATGACGGGTTATAATTGGATATTAACACTTGCCTAATACCTTCCCATGCTAGGAATTTTCTAAATTAGTTATTCACAAATTGTGGTCCGTTATCCGTAAGACACAATTTTGGTTTGCCTACATCTAGAAAGTATTGTTGAAAACAGTGTATAACCATCTGTGTATTTGCTTTTTTAATGGGATATAGTTTGACATATTTTGATCAAAATATGATACTCCTCCCTTTCCTTGTGGAACTGGACAAAAAAATCTGCCGCTGCGAGATCATGTAATGACTTAGGAATAATAGAATACATTTTGTATTTCATGTATTTTTCTCTTTTACTTTCTGGCAAGTTTCACAGGCTCTAATCAAAGATGCTATTTTATGCCCTAGTTTCTTGAATTAATAAAACTTATTCATATGGAATATGTATTTTCTGATTCCAAAGTGTCCATATACTGTGTGAACATACCATACAAGTTTGTCTTCCATTACCTTCGGAATACATAAGCACCACTGCTGTGATGTTACGCCATTTCTCCAAAACAAGTTATGATCTATAATTTTCCATTTTCCTAGTTGATTAGGAGGTACACACAGGATACACACAGAAAATATTTCTGTGAAATAAGGATCATGATGGATAATCCCTGTTATTCTTTGACACATTTCCTTTACAGGGATGTTAGGATATTCTGCAGACATAAAATTAATGGCAAAAATAATGTCGGGTCTTTCCAGGCGTTTTAAGTCTTCCATTCCTATGAGTAACTTCGATAACGTATCAGGTACAAAATTTTTGAAATATTTTACATATTGTATCTTAATGTCTTATTCCTGTATGAAAAGCATCCATCGCATCAACCTACTGTGTAGTAATCGACTACTCATCAGAAAAGATAAAGCTTGATGATCTGTATAAATATGGATTTCTGATCCTCAGACAAGTGCCGCCACACAATCGCCAATAGTTCCTTTTTGGTAGCTGTGTAATTTAGTTTGTGCTTATTTAGGCTACGGTTAGCAAAAGCTACGGTTCTGTGCTCTACCTCACTTGGATCCCATTCTTCCCAGAAAAGTTCAGTAGCAACACCATAACCAGATGCATCTGTCTAAAGTTTAAACGGTTCACCTATAACTGGATGATGTAATATGGGTGACACAACAAGCACTCTCTTAACATTTTGAAACACATCATTTTCACCTTGATACCAAGTCCACAGTACTCCCTTTCTTAATAAACGTAAAATTATCAGGTCATTTAACTCTTGCCCTCATACATACTGTCGATAGTATCTGGCCATACCTATAAATCCTTCTAACTGTCTTACATTTCTGGAGTGCAGACCTCCTTTGATAGCTTTTATGCGTTCAGCATCCAGTCTAATTCCCTTTACCCTTATAATACGACCTAAGAAGTTAAGTTCTTGGCGTGAATATAAATAAATAAATAAATAAATGAAAATAAAAAAAATTGACAGCTTCTCCATAATACCTTTCTCTTTGAATATTTTCAGAGTCTCGCACAAAGTGAGGCAATGTTCCTACCAAGTAGCTGATATTATTAGGATATCGTCTATGTATATTATCAAATTCTTCAATAAGTCTCTCCCTAGTGATCCATCTAACACACGTATAATACAGAGAGAGAGATATTAAGTCCGAATGGCAAACATTGAAATGGTATTTGATATGATTTTCCATCAAACAAAAAGGCTGTATATTTTTTGGAATATGGATGTAGTTTTATCTGCCAATGTCCCGCAGTTAAGTCCATTGTGCTGAAGAATCTAGCCTTTTCAAATTTGGATAACAGTTTGTCGATTTCGATTCAATGTACGAGTGCCTAAGACTAATTGTACCCTGCCTGTAGCTTTCTTCACCACGACCAGAAGATTATTCATTACACTGTAACTTTGTTCTATAATATTATCATCAATCATTTTGTTAATCTCATCCCGAACTGCTTCCTTCAAACTCACTGGTATTTGATACGGTTTGCAAAAGAATGGAGTGTCACCTTTGATTATGAACTTACAGATATAGTTGCTAATGTTACCTGGATAATCGGAAAACACCACTTCATACTCCAATAAATTTTTTATATAAATCTTACCTTTGTTAATCGGTTAATATTAGGGAATCACTAACTTTGTATTGTATATCAGTTTGAGGTGTTCCTTGATGCACATTATTGATTTTTGGTGATAACCAAGTTCTAGATTGTACTCGCAGACACCAACACTCAGCTGTTTGTCGCTAAATGTGACCATTTGTTACAAATGGTGCCCAGCATCTACTGTCCCCTCTACCAAAACAAAGATGATGTTCATCAAAGTTTAAGATGACTTTAAACTCTAACAACCAATCTACACCAAACAGTACATATCAATTAATATTGTCTACTATCAGTAGTGTTTGATGAAATAACATATTTCCAATACTGCACTTAACTTTTAGTTTTGTATTTTACAAGTTTACTTTTTGTTCCCATTATCCCAATAATGTACACTCCAGTCACTGGGAATAACAGCAAGTGCTGTTTATTTTGTAGTAGAGGAGGGGGGAGGGAATGCATTTGAGATGAGTGATACCTCACTTTCTGAATCTATAAATACATAAATCTCTGAATTTTCCACTGTTCCTGCTATTATACTGGTGTACTTTTGCTAAGTCTGCCTCGTGTCTTTTAAAATTATTTCCACTATTTCTTTTACAGTATGAACTTTCACCTTGGAGTAAAGTTTCGTTGCGGTCCTTATTGCATCAAGTGTGTCAACAAAAGACAACTATCATTTTCCAACTACTACATAATATGTCTTTTCTTGAATAGATTGGCAATCGTCTAATTAAAATACGTACTAATCCTCCTCCTTCCATTGGCTTATCTAAATTTTTTGCTTGTATTAAATGCCAATGGGAATATTTCCTCATAGTACCCCAAGTAGTATTATAATATTTTGGGTTCCACAGATCTGATATTAACTTTTCTTGAGCACTGGCAGACCAGTACTTCTCTTTAAATTTCTTTTGAAAGTCTTCCCAAGAGGAAAAATTCTCAATATTTACAGTTCCTCATTCTGAGGCTTCCCCTAGAAGGTACCCCACAGCAAATTCGATCTTCTTGGAACCTTCCCAATCTTTTTTAAGAAATGGGTTGGATGTACATCTCCACCCAGCTTAAATTCAGGGAATTGTCTAGATAACCCTGAATTACCTTCCCATTGCAAATCAGTCACCGCTACACTAGTTAACACAACATTAGGTGAAGTTACCCTTTCTTCTACTTTGTCTTGGATAAGCTTAATTTCTCTCAACAGGTCGTCCACACCCTTCCTGGTACCATTAAGTTCGGAAGAAGGAATAGGCGATAACATTCCTGGATGTTATTCTCTTGGTAACCTTTCTATCTATAATACGCGCGCGCTCTGATATTTTAACAATATCAGAGAAGGAATTGCTACTTACCACATAGTGGAGATGCTGAGTCGAGATAGGCACAACAAAAAGATTCACACAAAGCTTTCGGCCTTTAAGGCTTTTGTCAGCAGTACACACACACACACACACACACACACACACACACACACACACACACACACACACACAACAACTACTACTACTACTACTACTACTGCAGCAGCAGCAGCAGCAGACAAAGGCTTTAAAGGCCCAAAGCTTTAATTGTATGAATCTTTTTGTTGTGCCTATCTCGACTCAGCATCTCCGCTATATGGTAAGTAGCAACTTTCCTTCTCTGGTATTGTTATAATATCAGAGTTAGCTATTTTCTCTCTGAAATTCCTTTCTATATTATCTACCCATGTACTGACACCTTTAATTTGCGATTGAATAATTGGCATTAAATCATTATGCTTATGCACACTCTCAAAGTATTCATCCTCTGTCTTCCATCATTATATTTAATATTGTACATGTTTTCAAAAGATTCTAATCTTTCAATAAGTTCTGATTCTAAATTATTACATTTGTTCTCAAGGTCAAGTTTAATATTTTCAATAAATCTTGAAAAGTGTCATTCTGTTTCTGACTAAGGTCAATAAACACATGAATTATATGAGTGCTCAAAGAATTTGTCAACTCGTTATTTAAATCTACTTGTAAATTCTCTACTTTATTACTTGTGGTGCTGAATTCAGTCTTTAAAGCACCTTTGGCTTCGCATAGATTTCTAAAATTCCTTGCTTCGAGAGTTGACTTGGCCCGTTCAACAAACCTAAATTTCTCGTTTGGGCATTTAACTATAAATTTACCAAGTCTAGTTCTTTACTTAGAGTCGTGCTCTGAGCATTTAATTGAGAATTTAATGAGTTTGACTTAATACTCTGAGCTTCGATTAAATTTATCAACTCAGCCCAGTCAGGCACTTCTTTGCTAATCTTCATGGCCATACCTGCACCTTTAGTTTCCCCAACCTGTTTTATAATTTCTATACTTTAATATGCCTTAGAAGCCCACACCTACCACAGTAGTACAAGTTTATATGTCAACTAGCTCCACAGATGAAGAGATTAAAGAAATGTATGATGTGATAAAAGAAATTATTCAGATGGTTAAGGGAGATACAAATTTAACAGTCAAGGGGGACTGGAATTCTATAGTAGGAAAAGGAAGAGAAGGAAAATTAGTAGATGAATATGGATTGGGGCTAAGAAATGAAAGAGGAAGCCGCCTGGTAGAATTCTGCACAGAGCACAACTTAATCATAGCTAATACTTGGTTTAAGAATCATGAAAGAAGGTTGTATACATGGAAGAACCCTGGAGATACTAAAAGGTATCAGACAGATTATACAATGGTAAGACAGAGATTGTAAGACATTTCCAGGGGCAGATGTGGACTCTGACCACAATCTATTAGTTATGAACTGTAGATTAAAACTGAAGAAACTGCAAAAAAAGTGGGAATTTAAGGAGATGAGACCTGGATAAACTGAATAAACCAGAGGTTGTACAGTTTCAGGGAGAGCATAAGGGAACAATTGACGAGAATGGGGGAAAGAAATACAGCAGAAGAAGAATGGCTAGCTCTGAGGGATGAAGTAGTGAAGGCAGCAGAGGATCAAGTAGGTAAAAAGACGAGGGCTAGTAGAAATCCTTGGGTAACAGAAGAAATATTGAATTTAATTGATGAAAGGAGAAAATATAAAAATGCAGTAAATGAAGCAGGCAAAAAGGAATACTAATGTCTCAAAAATGAGATCGACAGTAAGTGCAAATTGGCTAAGCAGGGATGGCTAGAGGACAAACTTAAGGATGTAGAGGCTTATCTCACTAGGGGTAAGGTACTGGGGTAAGATACTGCCTACAGGAAAATTAAAGAGACCTTTGGAGAAAAGAGGACCACTTGTATGAACATCAAGAACTCAGATGAAAACCCAGTTTTAAGCAAAGAAGGGAAAGCAGAAAGGTGGAAGGAGTATATAGAGGGTCTATACAAGGGCGATGTACTTGAGGACAATATTATGGAAATGGAAGAGGATGTGGATGAAGATGAAATGGGAGATACGATACTGCGTGAAGAGTTTGACAGAGCACTGAAAGACCTGAGCCGAAACAAGGCCCCCGGAGTAGACAACATTCCATTGGAACTACTGATGGCCTTGGGAGAGCCAGTCCTGACAAAACTCTACCATCTGGTGAACAAGATGTATGAAACAGGCGAAATACGCGCAGACTTCAAGAAGAATATAATAATTCCAATCCCAAAGAAAGCAGGTGTTGACAGATGTAAAAATTACCAAACTATCAGTTTAATAAGCCACAGCTGCAAAATACTCACAAATTCTTTACAGGCGAATGGAAAAACTAGAAGTAGTCTACCTCGGGGAAGATCAGTTTGGATTCCGTAGAAATACTGGAACACGTGAGGCAATATTGACCTTACGACTTATCTTAGAAGAAAGATTAAGGAAAGGCAAACCTACGTTTCTAGCATTTGTAGACTTAAAGAAAGCTTTTGACAATGTTGACTGGAATACTCTCTTTCAAATTCTAAAAGTGGCAGGGGTAAAATACAGGGAGCGAAAGGCTATTCACAATTTGTACAGAAACCAGATGGCAGTTATAAGAGTTGAGGGGCATGAAAAAGAAGCAGTTGTTGGGAAGGGAGTGAGACAGGGTTGTAACCTATCCCCGATGTTATTCAATCTGTATATTGAGCAAGAAGTAAAGGAAACAAAAAGAAGAAAAATTCGGAGTAGGTATTAAAATCCATGGAGAAGAAATAAAAACTTTGACAGAATTACAATGTCATCGGCGAACCTCGGAGACAGCCAAGGACTTGCAAGAGCAGTTGAACGGAATGGACAGTGTTTTGAAAGGAGGATATAAAATGCTATTTGGGGAGCAAAATAATTGATGATTGTCGAAGTAGAGAGGATATCAAATGTAGACTGGCAATGGCAAGGAAAGCGTTTCTGAAGAAGAGAAATTTGTTAACATCGAGTATAGATTTAAGTGTCAGGAAGTCATTTCTGAAAGTATTTGTATGGAGTATAGCCATGTATGGAAGTGAAACATGGACGATAAATAGTTTGGACAAGAAGAGAATAGAAGCTTTCGAAATGTGGTGCTACAGAAGAATGCTGAAGATTTGATGGGTGGATCACATAACTAATGAGGAAGTATTGAATAGGATTGGGGAGAAGAGAAGTTTGTGGCACAACTTGACCAGAAGGAGGCATCGGTTGGTAGGACATGTTCTGAGGCATCAAGGGATCACCAATTTAGTATTGGAGGGCAGTGTGGAGGGTAAAAATCTTAGAGGGAGACCAAAAGATGAATACACTAAGCAGATTCAGAAGGATGTAGGTTGCAGTAGGTACTGGGAGATGAAGAAGCTTGCACAGGATAGAGTAGCATGGAGAGCTGCATCAAACCAGTCTCAGGACTGAAGACCACAACAACAACAACAACAACAACAACAACAACAACAACAACAACAACAGCAGCTGCTCTTGTAAGCATTTAAAACTAACTTTAAATATGATAATTACACAATAACAGTCCACTCAACAGTACCTTGTGTTACTTTGTACTAAAGTAATCAAGTTTTGTTTCACGCTCACCCAGCATAGGTGAGCGGATGTGGCAACTGGTCAGCACTGGTGAACAGCAGCTAGTGCCGGCAGTGTCAGATGAATGTTCGTTTCCGCGTCTGCATCCCCGCGATGTGTGCGAGAGCTCTATACTCACCGCACTGGATCTTCGTCGATCAAGCGTTCTATGCGTACTACGTCTTAGGTAAATATGTCAAAATCATCGTAACTATTTTTATTGTTGTGAATTTTTCATTTCTTCAATGTTTTTCCATTTATATCTCACTCCCTGGATACTTAAACATATCCCAATGTCTGAGTATTTCTCTTGTCTTATTATGTTTGGTTGCTATGGCAACACATGACAGCTTCTTCTCTTGTTTTTTACTGAAAATTCCTGTTTTCTCAGTCCTTTCACACAAGTCGCAATGTTCTAACATTCTGATTGCAAAGTGTGAGTGCGGATCTGAATTAGATCTGCTAATTATCCCAAACCACCCTCCACTTCTTTACGAGTTGACTTACTTGGAATTTGTAGCCATTCTTCTTTCCTGAATAGCCAGCAGCTGGAAACCCTCTTAAATTCTTCTCCATCGAATAACGCTAGGTATAAGAAGTTTTAGACCCTTTCTACTTATGAAATAATTAGAAATACAAACTTTACTTTCTGCCAACTATCTATGTATTTGACCTTCATACACAATGAAAGTCTCACTTTCCACATGAATGTGTGGCTTCCTGTAAGTCTCTCTTACAGTACGGCGTTAGAAACAAATTGGTTTACATTTAAAAGCAAGTCGGCTTGGTTACCACGACCTTCCTTAACATGAATCATAATATGAGTCTTGCCTCTAACAAGGTTGTGCCAAGAGACTACAAGAGTACTTTTTTCAACTGTTTCTGTTTTAATAAAAATAGTCAACAACACAATAAGCACAGAGCTGTATATAAACTTCATGGTTCTTCCTTACACACCCACTAAAACATCTATGAATTGCCCGACAGGTACTTGTCGGTGCCGTCCGACTTCCGCGTCTACTTTCTTCCCGCGACTGATTTTAAACATGCACATACAAGCACGTGTTGCACAGTAGGCAGGATTCTACTATTCCACACTCTTATCCAGAATATCATGTGTTTGAGACAGTAGAAGGCCGAGTGGTTCTCCAATTTACACAAAAATTCACAAATTGCTACAGGCTTTCCTGCTATTTTTCCAACCCTTTTTTTTTACCCTTCCCTTTCCTGTTGAGGTGAAGGCCACGCCTAGTATAATCCCACCTATTGAGAGAATCAACAGGAACCACACCAATATGTGACCCTGTACCTGGCATAAGCAGCCGTTCCAACTCCAAATTAACTCTTGACAGAAGAGTCAAAATGAGGTTGGTAATGGCACCCAAGAATAGATACAAATACAACACTAGTATGCTTAGATGCTGATGCTATCTTTGCCAGGTCACACTAATACTGTATCCAGGATCTCTGTCAATACTATTACCTGGTCCACCCACTTTCTTCTTAGTGAAAGCTTTGCAAAGTGGCTATTTCCACGGGTGAACGTGCATTGTTTTCCTTTCAATTCTTGCTCTATGGGGTACCAGCAGGCTGCTAGCTCATTGCTGTATTGAATATCTACTAATAAATCAATACTTAAATATACAGCTAGGCCGGTATGTCGATATTTATCCCATCAACATTTTATACTTTTTTTGATATCTTGAGGGCTGATAATGATATTTTTTTAAATATCAGTATACCAGATTCCTGATATTAACAATCCTACTCATAACATTATCAATCTTAAGCATTGCTCAAGTTTCAGCTTGAACATATCATAAATAAATGTGTTAATATTTTATTCATTTTGTAGATGTCTGGTGTGTTACGCAATCTTGCACAGACACAACAATGATAGGACAACAATGTTAATGTGTGATCCAGCACTGTTAGGTGGAAAATAAGGTTTGTCGCTCAAAATAGTTTTCTGTACCAGAACTGTAAAATTCTTTACCATAATCAACTCATGAAAGCTAGTACAGAATAGTAGAGAACGACTTATATTCAATTAAGCATTTGCTTTAAATACATGTAAAATTACACCAATAGCAATTTTATACTCACTGATACAGAAGCTCCAATTGGGAGCACCGAAGGACAGAGCTGAAAATAACTGAAAATTACTGCAAAGAAATCAGCGCAGAGAAGAAATTTTAACAGTATAAAGAGGGAGAGAGGGTTTGTCTGTTGTGTGCTTCGCACTGACACTACACTCCTTCACAGTCTGAGGCCAGAATTCAATGACTGCTAAGAAGCCTGGGAAAAATACAATTATCTTTTTGTTGCTGTTACTACCTGAAGTAAGACTACACCTATTTCCACCAAGTCTACAGTTTGAGACTGTAATAGATATTTTTACAGTTTCAGCTCTTGTTTTGTAATAGTTCCCAAAATTACTTAGTATACCTCACGAAACAAGATCAGAACAGCCACACCAAAGCTCCAGTCACAGTCTAACAGTGATGGGACAATAATTTCATTCCTGTGCTGTAATACTAGACGAAAATCTCACATATCACATACATTTCATACTCTATGCTCTGTAGAACAAAAACGTATTCACAAATTCAATTTAAATGCAAGTAGAACAAATTTCAAACTTAGAAGTGCAAAGTGTTTCTACATAGTAACTTACTTGTCTCCTGCGTTCCTCCATAAGTACTTCCTTTTCTTTCATTTTCATTTCAAATCTCTCGCGTTCTTTTGAACGAATTTCAGTATTTAAGCATACATCCGTTATTTCCTTCAATACACGGTGCGGCTTCACTGGTTCAAATGGCTTTTTCAAGAGGACGACAGGAGGCCTGGCTTTAAACCGTGCTGCTTCTGCTGCTGCTCGACGTTCTTCTTCAAGCTACAATGAAGAATTAGAATCTGTGTGCACGCCGAACACCAGTATTTGTAGTACTTTAAGCAAAGCTTTTTAACAAAGAATGTGGTGATGGTGGAGAAACTTACTTTAGCCTTCTGCGCTTCTTCATGCAGTCGTCTTCTTTCCTCTGTATACAAATGGAAAGGTTCAGGCTGTGTAGGGGAGTGGGATTTTAATTCCAATTGTGAGACTGAGCATTTTACTGATTTGGGTATTGGCTTTGCATGGAATTCCCGAGCTCTTTTCTCCTCTTCTAAAAACTGAAACAGTAATTCTGATATACTAGCTGTAAACAGAGAAAACTACACGAAGCAAGTGCCACGATGGGAAATGTTGGAGCAAAAGTCATTTCAGCATTTTTATTGGCAGTGTACTGGAAGATGTCTAACTTAGGAACTGAAAGCAACGGTTGGTCTTCAAATTACAATAATTACTTAATATGGGGACAAGGAGCCATTCTAAACACTAACAAGACAGTACAGAATGTTTAGCTTCCTGAACAGAGAAGTTCTTTCTCCAGCAACAGGAGAGGTGTGGCAACATGTGAGCAGTCACATTGTCAAAAAAATGCGTAATGAACTGAACAAATGAGGAATATATCTAACCCACTGTTGTATCACAGCTGGACAAAAGGTAAAGAAATGAAATAAGGAAGAAAACATGTTTTTGACATCACAGCTGAAAATCATGATAAAAGATTTCTGGAATATTTGATCTTTATGTACACGTGCAACAAGTATGCCACAGCATGCTGTTAAAATTGAGTATTAAGTGACATGTCAGTGCTACACCAACAAGTTAGGTATTTTATTACTAACATATCATTTAACATTCAGACTATCTTAGTCACATATTTACCTGTAAGTTTATGTTTTTCCTTAAACACACAATACAAATTATTACTTTTTATCCAACAGTAATGTATCAGGCTTTTATCCAATATTAGCTCTAGTATTGTTCCTGAACAATGAACATTTCTTATGTGACACTGTACAGTTCCTACCAAGCTAAATCCTTGCATCATTACTCCTGCCTCTCTGAAGATAAACTGTAAGAATACTTTTTACATACCTGCCTTATTTTTTCTTCTTTCTGTTGCTGTCGTATCTTGTCCCTCTCCTCAAATGTGAATGGTGCAATTACTGTTACACGCTTTGTAGGTGTTGCTTTCTTTACCCCTTTCTGCTCTATATCATTGTTAATTATTACTTCTGCCACTTTTTTCTAGTAAGAAAAAGACAAGCTTCATGAGTGTAGAAATGACATCATAAAACACCGTATGCTGCCCCCCCCCCCTTTTTCCTCAAAGTGTACCAGATTCAAAGACATCACCAGTTATACGCATGCCGTGAATACAAGAATATATCATGTTAAAGGATGCTTGAAAACTGTTGAAATACAGGCAATATTTAAAGATTTTTGTTAACAATAAAGCATAAAATACACAGTACTGACAGGGGAGGTGTGCATGCACCTTTACACTTCATAACTTGATAATACTAAAATTTTGCACGGTCTTAACTTCTATTTTGAACTTCATTACACAATTGCCACTTTTTATTTGCATTATTCTATAATGTTGATATTACGTGTATATGGTTGAAAACTTTTGGTTCTGGTTAGTATTATTAGCCTTTGACTGTAAGCTAATATTTGGCTCGTGCATAACCAATAAGAAATATATTGTTAATGGTAATAGATTAGCAAGCTAGATCCTGCTCAGCACTAACATCTCAACAAAGTTGATAATTTCATTGTCCGGGGGGAAATATGTGGCCAGTTACATTCCTTCAGTTATATACACACTCTGTAGGGTGTAACTGAAGCATTGGTCTCCACACTATTCTATCTTGTGCTAGTCTCTTCCACCTGATGCAACATCTCCAGATTTTACCTTCTCCCACCCTGAAGCTTCCTGGCATAGTAGAAGCCAGAGTAAGCACACCTATCGCGAGAGAGGCCAGAGAGACTCACCAAGCAACATTCTACCAATGCACTCTCGACAGCAAGTATTTAGGCCACTGCTGCTGACTGGACTCACTCAGTTACTAACAGTCACTCACTCAGTCACTCTCACTGATTCAGTCTAGTTTGGCATCTGTCTTTCATAGCAGAGTGGGCTTAAGCTAAAATAGTACACAGGGGGATTTTTATTTTACCAATAGTGATACTAAGGTTTGTAGTAGTTAGAATACCAATATTGTCTGCGAGAAAACTATTATGGAAGATCTTGTAGCGTAACACACACACTCCTTAGAGCTCTACAGTGGCAATGAGGATACTACAGTGGCGACTAAGGCTCTACAGTGTGACAAGGATGCTACAGTGGGGACGAGAATAGTTCAGTGCCGATTGAAAATAATCCATTTGGCTGAAGATTTTGCTTGCTTCTCTTGTGTTTTACTTGTAGGAGTTATAGTGTTAAAGTGTTTGTAATCACTAATTTTTTGTTGTGTTCTCGCATATATTCCAGGAGGGGTTCTGCCGAACTAATCAATTTTCTCTTTTCAAAGGCTTTGCTTGCTATTTACTATAACATATCTGTCTAAACCATGACTTCCCCACCCCATCTAATCCCTGCCTCAGCCGCAGACAGCCAATGTGATGGATCTGACAAGTTTTTCCAGTTTCAGAACCAACAAATTGCTACCTTACAGACAACAACTGCTGGCTGCACAAACTGTGTCGGCCGCACAACCGATCAGCATTCCAGCCCAACAAGTACCCCGACCAGCATACCAACATTCCAGCAGTTTCATGACACAATAGGAATGGCACGAATACCTGACTCAGTTCCAAGTACACTGTCACGTTCATTGTTTTCAAGGTACTGTAAAGTTATAACATTTCCTTTCGATTGCGCAGTTCTCAGTGTTTCACATCCACACCTACACCCATACTCCACAAGCAATCTGACGGTGCATGGCAGAGGGTACTTTGAGTACCTCTATCGGTTCTCCCTTCGGTTCAAGTCTTGTATTGTTCGTGGAAAGAGATTGTCAGTGCGCCTCTGTGTGGGCTCTAATCTCTCATTTTATCCTCATGGTCTCTTTGCGAGATATACATAGGAGGGAGCAATATAATGCTTGACTCCTCGGTGAAGGTATGTTCTTGAAACTTCAACAAAAGCCCTTACCGAGAGTCTCTCCCACAGAGTCTTCCACTGCAGTTTATCTATGATCTCCATAACACTTTTGTGATTACGGAATGAACCTGTAACGAACCATGCTGTTCTCCGTTGGACCTTATCTATCCCTTCTATCAACCCTATCTGGTACAGATCTCACACTCTTAAGCAATATTCAAGCAGTGGGCGAACAAGTGTACCGTAACCTACTTCCTTTGTTTTCAGATTGCATTTCCTTAGGATTCTTCGAATGTATCTCAGTCTGGCATCTGCTTTACCGACGATCAACTTTATATGATCATTCCATTTTAAATCACTCTTAAAGCCTACTCCAAGATAATTTATCGAATTAACTGCTTCCAGTTGCGGACCTGCTATATTGTAGCTAAATGATAAAGGATCTTTCTTTCTATGTATTTGCAGCACATTACACTTGTCTACATTGAGATTCAATTGCCATTCTCTGCACCATGCGTCAATTCACTGCAGATCCTCCTGCAAGCGATACTAAAGCTTGCAGTAGCTGGAATACCAATATTGTCTGCGAGAGGAATATTACAGAAGAGCTTGTACCAAAACATACAGCCTCTCAAAGGACTCTACTGTAGCAAAGAGGATGCAACACATTCTTACAGCCATGTCCAAAAGAACCAGACACCATTTTGATCCAGCAGCCACTACGTTTAATTACTCGTCAATGCCTCAAAATGTACCTTAACAACAAATACCTTCTTTTAGTCAAGTTGTGCCGTCAGTCTCTGCCCCTTCGATTTGTTTTAGTGCCTCATCAGTTACACTATCTACCCATCTACATCTATAACTATACTCTGCAAAACCACTGTGATTTGCATGGCAGAAGGTATATCCCATTGTACTAAATATTAGGGTTTCTTCCCATTCCATTCGCAGTTGGAGCATGGGAAGTGTGACTGACTGAATGCCTCTATGCATGCTATATTATTCTAGTCTTGTCCTCATGAAACCTATGTGAGGAGTACCTAGTGAGTAGTTGTATATTTGTAGGATTATCATTTAAAGATGCTTTTTTTAAACTTTATTAGTAAACTTTACTTCAATATTCAAGAGTCTTCCAATTCAGTTTCTTCAGCATCTCTAACACTTTCCTATGGGCCAAACAAACCTGCGACCATTCATGCTGACCATCTCTGTATATGTTCAACATCCCTTGTAGTACTATTTGGTACTAGTCCCACATACCTGAACATTCTAGGATGGGTTGCGTGAGTGATTTGCAAGCAATCTGCTTTGCACACTGATTACACTTCCCAGTATTCCACCAATAAACCGAAGTCTACCACCTACTTTACCCACAACTGAGCTTGCATGATCATTCCATTTCATATCCCTACGAAGTATTACACCCAGGTATTTGTAAGAGTTGGCCAATTCCAACTGTGACTCATTGATATTATGGTCATAGGATACTATTTTTTTCCTTTTAGTAAAGTGCATAATTTAACATTTCTGTACATTTAAAGCAGGATGTCAACCTTTGTGCCATTTCGAGATCGTATGCATCTGATCATCAGCACTTTTCTGCAGCACCAAATTACAAAAACTTCTATTCCGTTCTCATCTGAACTGGTTATTGTTTATGTTTCAGTTCTGTAAAAGGACAACATTCCACACAAATATCTTAAGAGAGTTCATAACAAATTTTTATTATTTCTTTCTTTCATTAGTTGAAGTTTTGCCGATTTGCTTTTCTAGCTGCTGCCAGTTAGTATTTCATTGCTATCTATCTCAGCCATCAGCTACTTTGCTGTCATAACAGAACTGATCCATTTTTAGGCACCTTTCATAAAAAATTCTCTCAGCATCACCTGATTTGATTTGACTAAATTCTGTAACCTCTCTTTACTTTTGTTCATGTCCATCTTATTACCTCTTTTCAAGACACAGCCTATTAAATTTATTTGCTCTCCCAAATTCTTTGTCATCTTTGACATTATTGGAAAATCTCTAAGTTTACATTTCTTCTTCCTGAATTGATTCCCTTTCCTAATTGCTCCTTGGTTTCCTTTCAAAGGATATGGGGCAACAATGTAAGCTTGTTGCCCAACAAAGACCTAAGAAACTGAAAAGGAGGACCGTGGTCAGGTCATGGACACCAAATGGGACCTAGCCCAAACAGAACAGAGCAGAGCAGCAATAACCAACGGTCTGGTGGAGGCCCTATGTCCATTAATAGTGATCAGAAAAAAAAGCCCTATGGAACACTGTTCTCCTGGGTTTGCAGAAAGGTTAAAACCGTTTCAACCCGAACACTGAACACCCGGTGGGGCAGGAATTGGGGAATAAAAATTGGAGGTGGCAAAGAACTTGCTCGAGGAGCGTAAGTAAGATGTGATTGTGTCAAGCTGTGTTGTAGGCCTTATGAAGACCAAAAAAAATTGCGGCATTAAGAAAAGGCCAGCCGAACTGTGGTTTTCAATCAAAGCACATCATTGATTGGAGACTGGCCCTCCCATAAGACGCACTGATTAGGCGATAAATGTGTCAGAGATTTGCGAATGAAACTGAGCCGACAAGCCCTCAACCCAGAACGAAATTTTCACTCTGCAGCGAAGTGTGTGCTGATATGAAACTTCCTCGCACATTAAAATTGTGTGTCGTACCAATACTCTAACTCTGAGTTCGAGTCTCGGTAGGGCACACAATTTTAATCTGCCAGGAAGTTTCACATGAGCTCCACTCTGTTCAAGAAACTTAGAGGGGACAGTGAGACTGATGGGTTGGTAACTATCATAGGACAGGAACCACAATACTGTGTCTCCATTGAGAGGGGAAAATGCCAAATATGATAAAGCACATGGAGGAGATACCATTCTTGTGGAGGACTGAGGTGATGAAGCAATTAGTTATGCACGAAATCAATGGGAAGAAGAGAGGGCCATACGTAGTTCCCATTCAGTAAAGTGTTCATTGCAGGGTTCCGCCTGACAAAGGGAAAGCTTCAGTCCACTCTTTCTGGATGAGGAGAAGGCAGCTGGCTAGGGAGCTGATATCAACGTTGTTGCAAAATGGGTCACAATGTGTTGTGCAAAAACAGATGTGTCCATACAAAGTTCACCTGGAACTGCAAGTCCCAGAATAGAAGACTACCACTAATAATTTTGAAGTGTTGTCCAGACTCATGAAGAAAGGACAGAAGAACTTACGGAGAAGACAAATTATTCCCAACGCACCTGTTTTGTTAAGTAACAGCTTTGGCATGAAGGCATTTAAAGGCAGTAAGATCGGCAGAGAACAAGTGCCGCATAAAGTGTTGCAAGGCGCGACGACAACCCTGGATGACACTGGCAATGGCCATGGTTGGTTGGATTGGTGAAAAGGACCAAACTGTGCGGTCATCAGTCCCTCCAACCTTGGAATAACTGAAGCCGATAAAACCTCACACTATAAGTCAGCCAGTGTGTTCCCTGCCACAGTTGGATAAGGAGCTGCAGCAGCAAGTCGTATACCCTTAGCTTACTTATTTGTTACATAGTTTAATTCTTAATTTCTTTGCATGTTTTTGGTACTTGCATTGTTTAATTCATAAATTTCGGGCGTATTTTAGTATTTGACAGTAGTAGCATCGCACTTTAGTGTTTACTTAGTAGATTCTTACTTAAATTGCGTGCGAGTTTCGTATAGGAGGTGTAATTTCGAGTTTTAGTTACTGTAATCGTAAATTCAGGCAGATTGTAGTGCATTCGTTACGCATTTGTACAGGTTAGTTAATACATTCTTTGCGTTATCTAGGCACAGACTCTTGTTTCAGTAACCGGTGTTCAACATCTATTAGAATGGACAGGGACTGCGATTGCTGTGTTCGGATGAGGGCTGAGTTGGCATCCCTTCGCTCACAGCTCCAAGCAGCGCCGATTTCGGTCGCGCAGCTGGAGGCCGTTGCCAATGGGCACCACTGTGGAGAGCCGGACTTGGGTATCACGGGGATGTCAACCTCGTACCATCTGTCCCCAGACGGGTCTGCCGCTGTGGTTGCCCCGGTTGCTGCCCGCAGTGGGGCTGAGCCCTTGCCTGTGGTTGATTGGGAGGTCGTTCCAAGGCGTGGCAGGCAGTGAAAGACGTCCCCGGAGGCCGATCAGAAAGCCTCCCCGGTGCGTCTGACAAACAGGTTTCAGGCACTGTCTCTGGCTGAGCCAGATGCAGCTGCCTGCCCTATTTCAAAGGATCATTCTCAGCCTTCAAGGTCTGGGCAATCACAGAGGGTGGGCTTATTGGTAGTTGAGCGCTCCAATGTTAGGAGCGTAATGGGGCCCCTTAGGGATATGGCGGCTTAAGAGGGGAAGAAATCCAGTGTGCACTCTGTGTGCATTCCGGGAGGAGTCATTCCTGATGTGGAAAGGGTCCTTCCGGATGCCATGAAGACCACAGGGTGCAGCCAGCTGCAGGTGGTGGCAGATGTCGGCACTAATGACGTGTGTCACTTTGGATCTGAGGAAATTCTCTCTGGATTCCAGCGGCTATCTGATTTGGTGAAGGCTGCCGGTCTTGCTTACGAGATGAAGGCAGAGCTCACCATCTGCAGCATCGTCAACAGAACCGACTGCAGACCTTTGGCGCAGAGCCGGGTGGAGGGTCTGAATCAGAGGCTCAGACAGTTTTGCGACCGTGTTGGCTGCAGATTCCTTGACTTGCGCCATAGGGTGGTGGGGTTTCGGGTTCCGCTGAAGATGTCAGGAGTTCACTACACTCAGCTGGCGGCTACACGGGTAGCGGAGGCTGTGTGGTGTGGACTGGGTGGTTTTTTAGGTTAGAAGGCCTCGGGAAAGTACGGGGTGGGCTGCAATTTCAAAGGGTGCATGGTAAATACAGGACATGCTTTGATCAAGAAACAGTCGGAATTGTAGTTGTAAATTATTGTAGTTGTGCTGGGAAAGTCCCTGGGCTTGAAGCGCTAATAGAAAGCACAGAAGCTGAAATCATTATAGGTACAGAAAGCTGGCTAAAGCCTGAAATAAGTTCTGCAGAAATTTTTACGACGTCTCAGACAGTGTTCAGGAAAGATAGATTAGGCAGAATTGGTGGTGGAGTGTTTGTGTCTGTCAGTAGTGGTTTATCTTGTAGTGAAGCAGAAGTAGATATTCCGTGCGAATTGATATGGGTGGAGGTTAGACTTAACAGCCAAACTAAGTTAATAATTGGCTCCTTCTACCGACCCTCAGACTCCGATGATATAGTTGCGGAACAGTTCAGAGCAAATTTGAGTCTCGTAACAAATAAATACCCCACTCATACGGTTATAGTTGGTGGGGACTTCAACCTTCCCTTGATATGTTGGCAAAAATACTAGTTTTCTGCCTACCACCGGTTTTGAACATCTTCCGAGATTGTCCTAAATGCTTTCTCCGAAAATTATTTCGAGCAGTTAGTCCACGAACCCACGCAAATTGTAAATGGTTGTGAAAACATACTTGACCTCTTAGCCACAAACAATCCAGAGCTGACAGAGCATCATGACTGATACAGGGATTAGTGACCACAAGGTCGTTGTAGTTAGGCTCAATACCGTTTCTTCCAAATCCACCAGAAACAAACGTAAAATAATTTTATTTAAAAAAGCGGATAAAGTGTCACTAGAAGCCTACCTAAGAGATTCCTTCCGAACTGACTATGCAAATGTAGACGAGATGAGACTCAAATTCAAAGATATAGTAGCAACAGCAATTGAAAGATTCATAACTCATAAATTGGTAAGAGATGGAACGGATCTCCCGTGGTACACAAAACAGATCCGAACGCTGTTGCAGAGGAAACGGAAAAAGCATGCGAAGTTCAGAAGAACGCGAAATCCCGAAGATTGGCTAAAATTTACAGACGCGCGAAATTTGGCATGGACTTCGATTCGAGATGCCTTTAATAGGTTCCATAACGAAACATTGTCTCAAAATTTGGTAGAAAATCCGAAGAAATTCTGGTCGTATGTAAAGTACACAAGCGGCAAGACGCAGTCAAGACCTTCGCTGCGCAGTGCCGATGGTAATGTTACCGACGACTGTGCCGCTAAAGCAGAGTTATTGAACGCAGTTTTCCGAAATTCCTTCACCAAGGAAGACGAATAGAATATTCCAGAATTTGAAACACGAACATCTGCTAGCATGAGTTTCTTAGAAGTAGATACCTTAGGGGTTGCGAAGCAACTCAAATCGCTTGATACGGGTAAGTCTTCAGGTCCAGATTGTATACCGATTAGGTTCCTTTCAGATTACGCTGATACTATAGCTCCCTACTTAGCACTCATATACAACCGCTAGCTCACCGATAGATCTGTATCTACAGATTGGAAAATTGCGCAGGTCACACCAGTGTTCAAGAAGGGTAGTAGGAGTAATCCGTCGAACTACAGACCTATATCATTGACGTCGGTTTGCAGTAGGGTTCTGGAGCACATACTGTATTCAAACATTATGAATCACCTCGAAGGAAACGATCTATTGATACGTAATCAGCATGGTTTCAGGAAACATCGGTCTCGTGCAACGCAGCTAGCTCTTTATTCGCACGAAGTAATGTTCGCCATCGACAGAGGATCTCAAGTTGATTCCGTATTTCTAGATTTCCACAAAGCTTTTGACACCGTTCCTCACAAGCGACTTCTAATCAAGCTGCAGGCCTATGGGGTATCGCCTCAGTTGTGCGACTGGATTCGTGATTTCCTGTCGGGAAGGTCGCAGTTCGTAGTAATAGACGGCAAATCATCGAGTAAAACTGAAGTGATATCAGGTGTTCCCCAGGAAAGCGTCCTGGGACCTCTGCTGTTCCTGATCTATATAAATGACCTGGGTGACAATCTGAGCAGTTCTCATAGATTGTTCGCAGATGATGCTGTAATTTACCGTCTAGTAAGGTCATCCAAAGACCAGTATCAGTTGCAAAGCGATTTAGAAAAGATTGTTGTATGGTGTGGCAGGTGGCAGTTGACACTAAATAACGAAAAGTGTGAGGTGATCCACATGAGTTCCAAAAGAAATCCATTGTAATTCATTTACTCGATA
Source organism: Schistocerca gregaria (assembly GCF_023897955.1). Classification (NCBI taxonomy): domain Eukaryota; kingdom Metazoa; phylum Arthropoda; class Insecta; order Orthoptera; family Acrididae; genus Schistocerca; species Schistocerca gregaria. The sequence goes on from NC_064921.1 coordinate 740,253,926, forward strand.
AATAGTACAATTCTCAAGGCTGTCAATTCAACTAAGTACCTGGGTGTTAAAATTACGAACAACTTCAGTTGGAAAGACCACATAGATAATATTGTTGGGAAGACGAGCCAAAGGTTGCCTTTCATTGGCAGAACACTTAGAAGATGCAACAAGTCCACTAAAGAGACAGCTTACACTACACTTGTTCGTCCTCTGTTAGAATATTGCTGCGCGGTGTGGGATCCTTACTAGGTGGGATTGGAGGAGGACATCGAAAGGGTGCAAAAAAAAAAAGGGCAGCTCGTTTTGTATTATCACATAATAGGGGAGAGAGTGCGGCAGATATGATACGCGAGTTGGGATGGAAGTCATTACAGCAAAGATGTTTTTCATCGCGGCGAGATCTTTTTACGAAATTTCAGTCACCAACTTTCTCTTCCGAATGCGAAAATATTTTGTTGAGCCCAACCTACATAGGTAGGAATAATGATCAAAACAAATTCGAGAAATCAGAGCTCGAACAGAAAGGTTTAGGTGTTCGTTTTTCCCGCACGCTGTTAGGGAGTGGAATGGTGGAGAGATAGTATGATTGTGGTTCGATGAACCCTCTGCCAAGCACTTAAACGTGAATTGCAGAGTAGTCATGTAGACGTACTATGGAAATAAAATTACAAACTATTGACGGAGAAGAAAGGAAGAAGGTGGAAGAAGAGAGGAGGGAAAGAAAGTGACTAATGACAGGGGCATGAAGGAAGAGGCACAGGTAGACAAGAGAGACACTCAAGATAAAACAGACCCCTTAAGAAAAGGAGTGGAAAGGCACAGGAGAGCCACCAAGCCCAGTCCAGTCCAATCCAGTCCAATCCAATCCAATCCAATCCAATCAGGCCGAAAGGGGGAGCAAGACGGCCAGCCATTCCCTCCACCCGCAGATAAGGTTGAAAGTTCCACCCTTAAATAAAGTGATAAAAACCCCCACCACGAAGAAATCATAAAACTAGATCTGCTGCTGAGGTATTGTCAGCTATTACTAGGGGGAGCGAGTCAAGAAAGCTAAATGTCCATCGCAGGGCGGGTAAGTTGCGACAGTCCAGTAAGAGGTGAACCACAGTCAACATTGATCCACAACGACAGAGAGGCGGATCCTCACCATGGAGGAGATAATCGTGAGTCGGCCAAGTATGGTTGATGCGGAGCCGGAAAAAGAATGGCAGAGGCCCATAAGGAGGACTGCCACATAGTTGTAGAATCCTTTATCGCCCTGAGCTTGTTCACCAAAGAAAGACTGTGCCATTCTGCATTCCAAAGTCCCAAAACCTGATGACGTAATGCCGAGCGAATGTCTATTTCCGGAATGCCAATAGTAAGAGATGGCCTGCGAATAGCCAATTTAGCCAGTCGATCGGCAAGTTTATTGCCAGGGATCCCAACATAGCCTGGGGTCCAAATGAAAACCACTGAGCATCCACGTTGATCAAGGAGAGAAAGGAAGTCCTGGATAGCTATGACCAATGGGTGGAGGGAAACACTGGGTGATAGCTTGCAAACTGCTCAAGGAGTCACTACAGATAGTGAAGGACAGTCCTGAGCAGAAGAGGAGGAGAGACCAAGACAGTGCTGTGGCCGAGAGACGCACCACAAAGGGGTAAGTGTGAGAGCGGAGAAAAGAGGCAGTAGAGGGAAGTGCTGGAGCTCAGAGAAGAGCGAATGATTGTGGGCCGCCATGGTAAGCCCACACCGTAGCTGCCACCACGAGATGTGGATCTCCATATCTAGATAAAGGAGACCATAATTAGGGTGCTTTGCAGTGCAGCAAATGCTCAGCACGTAAGATATCAGCTGCTGTTAGTGCAAAACTCGCAGCATGGTGGAATCTCCACCTCTGCAAGAAGGCTAATCATGGGGCTAGTCCAGAAGGCACCAGTTGCAAGTTGTATCCCACAATGGTGGATGGGGTCTAGTATCTGCAATTTCGAAGGTGATGCAGAACCATAGACAGGACTCCAGTCGTCTAAACGAGACTGGACCAGCACTTTGTACAATCGCAGCAGAACAGAGCAGTCTCCACCCCCAGGTGGTATTGCAAGGACATCTAAGAACATTGAGATGTAACCAGCATGTCCCTTCAGCTGGCAAAAATGAGGGAGCCATGTCAAGCAGGCATCGAAGACCAGACCCAAGAAGCGATGGGTGTCCACCATCTCAAGGGATTGGCCATTGAGGAACAGGTCCAGTTGGGGATGGACCTTACGGCGACGGCAGGAATGTATGACACACGAATTTGCCATCGAAAACTGAAACCCATGGTAGAGAGCCCAAGATTGACTGGCTTCGATCATGGTACAGAAGAGACATGGTCATTATTTAAGTAAAGACAGATGTGACTTAAACTGTTTTGACTCTAATCCGTGAAGATGGTCTGTGACTGAAACCAATTGATATTTGGGTTTTAAATAAAAGAAGCAGCTGATGGCCAACCATACATTTTATACAATAAATTAACCAGTTTTAAATTACGAAAAGAAAAGTCTGTTCAAAATAAAATAAATGTGTATGTGTAATGATTATTGTAACTTAGGCATGTGCCCTGAGATGTCTTCACTTGCTACATTGCCTAAGTGTAGAAATTTATCATAGCGTGTCTACCACTGTCTGATGCAAATGTAGGATGCTGCATTAAACGTTTTCCTATGCATGGCACATTGTGCATCAAATGTAAAAAATGAAAGTGGTGTGTTCTGTAACTGGACAACTGTACATGATAGTGATAAAAGAACAACCTTCTGTCAATTTTTTAAATTCAGTGAAAATTTTGTGTTGCTGAAAGAGAGAAATATTTGTGCTTTTAAGAAAAGTAATGTTCATTTGCACTTCACACTTCACAATACATATATTTTATGACACGCTTCTTGTATTTTTCGAAATACTATTTTGACTATCTGGATATTTGAAAATGAATCACGGCCCAAAACTATTCATCAAAAAAATAAAATGATATGAAATTTGCACCCTTTGGCTATTATTCAGTTGTACAGTGTTTTTTTGTTTAGTCAGGGTCTCCTCAATGATTACTTTCTTGCAGATGATGACTGTGCCTTCTTAATAGTGGACTCAAACTCATTTTTGTGCCACATATGGGACTTTCTTTGCCAGTGCTTTTTCATTCACTTCCCCTCCCCTTCTTCCTTCCTTAAACCGGTCGCCACACAAAGACTTCTCTGATAGTTAGCACTTCTCATTCCCTTCCCATCTCCTGATGGCCAGGTTACCCCACTGGGCTTTCCATTGTGCTGATTGGCCTGTATATAACTCCCAGGTCATATTTACATTTTCTTAGTGAGGTTGTATTGATGAAGTCATTTGTGATTGCCCAATAAGATAATTGGGGATAATTGATGGGCTCCGTTTGCTGCCAGCCAGTTCCATGGTGGAGCATGGCCATTGCCCCCACAGTCCCTTTTCTGGGTATGTGTGTGGTGCGCACGAGTCCCTGAGCTATTGCAGTCTCCTTCCTTTTCCCAGGCTGCATTAACGTCCCTGTTCCTCTCCTTCCCTGTCCTTGCTCCTTTCTCCCTGCCCCCTCCTTTCCCTTCTGGTGGACTTCTTCATATTGACCTGGCTCTCCTCCGGCTTTATTTTAGTATGTGCTATTGTTTGATTTCCTTTTTCCATCTCCTTTTCGTTGTTTTTGGTCCCCTTGGGGTTTGGCCTCCATTTCCAACATTTTCCGTTCATTGTGAGCCATTGGGAGATTAACTCCCAACCTAGTTTCCATGGTGCAGGATCACTTAACCCTCCCCTCCCCTTTACCCTTGCACACTGACACCCTTCCAACTCAGGGTGGACAGGGGAGGTGGGACACATTGTTGATACTTTATTATTTAAGGCTTGTGCTATTTGATAAATGAAGCATTCTTAGCTAAACAACCTTTCTGAAATCCAAATAACTTTGCAGAATTTGTGAGGTAACGGGCGAGTCGTGGCCCTCTAAAATATTCTAAGTTCGGAGGAAGCAGTGGTAGCATGGACCGCTCGGCCAGCCAGGGCCCGGCAGCAAACACGTGGTGCCAAACGTTAGCCGGTCGAGAGGGGTAGCCCCAGCGAGTGGTCCATCGAGCACATGGCTGGGAATTCCTTGGTGACGCTGTGCACCATGAGGGCCAAAGATGGCAGACATTGTGAAACCTTAATGGCAGACATTTCATTTCACAGTTTGTATAGAAATTAATAGTAGCCAAATGAATCATGATACTTCAAAAAGGAACATGTACATTACTATTATTTGCATGACGATTCTGATGGTGTAATCAGATTTTCAATACCTTTATTAGTTTAAAGTTTAGTATCTGAGGGTAAATTATACAAGTAACACCTAGCAATGAATTTCCAAAATTTGAATGCTTCATCTGATTTTGTCGAACCACGTGTCTTTAGAAAGCTATTAGTGTAAACCTAAATTGTGATGAATTACAGGCAAGTAACTTTAATAGTACACGAGTTATTGGAGGTCAAAGTGCCCAATTACTATCGATGGCGTCAGGCCTTAAGTACCCCACAGTCACATGAAAAAATGGTAGCAGCATGCCTATAAATATATTTATCCATCTATGCCTTTGTTTATATCCAATATATACTATTCATGAAGAAATTGGTAAAATATTTGCTGTGTTGTAGAAAGCACAGAAACATTAGGCTACTGGCCTACCTTTTGTTCTATTCCTCTGATGTATGTTTAATTAATTTGTTTATGTATCTCATAATGTGTGTTAGGGTGTGTTTATGGTCCAGCCGTAGGAATATTTATATTATTTCAAGTTATTTACATGTAAATCCAGTATTTCAAATGTGTTTCATTATGTTTGTGTGGGTGCGTTGGATTGAAGACATGGCATGAGCGCTCTAGCCAATCACAGCGCTCATGAATGGGGAGACTGGATGGAAGCAAGTTCAGGAGAGAGGACAGAGGAGTACGACACAGGACACGAGGAGTGTTGGTCATGGTGGCGCTATGAACACTCGGTCACGGCAGAGACAGAGTGTGGAGCAGTTTGCGTGTGGTAGCAGCAGATAGAAATACTTTGGAGTACCTACTCGTGCGCTTGTGAGATTTCCTTGGCGTCTACAGTGAAGACGTAGTGTGCGTTTAGAAGTGAATATCTCGCGAGCTATGTTGTTGTTCATAACTAATTACGTGCAGTAGGAATCTATTGCTTCCCTGTTATTCAGCTTATATTTTATTTAATTGCTGGACCATCGACACCAATAAGTGTTTTGCAGAAATATACCACATTCTCAAAAGGACTTCTACTATCGTAGTCATCATTTAAAGTCGTTAAGATAGTGCCTGCAGATTTTATTTAATTGCAATCCTTAATTTATATGCTACTTTCATAATTCGCAATTCAAGCATCGAAATGGATAAGATATAGACTGGATAAGCGACTGTATACAAGCGCAACAAGCTCATAAAAGCGATGCTTATTTAGCAATTAGTAACATTGCCAATTGTGTAGGTGAGGGGGAGAAAGAAGTGGGCAAAATTAGAGATAAAAGAGTGTCCAGTATCACTACAGAAAATGAATTTAAAAAACAAACGCAACAGATAAACACAGTGATTTAAATTTGTTAGCCTCCCGACTGGCCACTGCGGTTAAAAATATCCCTTGGGCAAATACTGGATCTGTGAAACATTACACAGAAGACAATATATCACCCAGCAAATTTCTTGGTTTCGTGAGGGACACTTTTGTTCATGGCATGTCGGACGAAGTGAAAATAAAATACGTTAAAAGGCATTTGGAGGGAGACCCACAGTCTTGGGCAAATGCTAAATGTAGGTCGTGCGAATTGTACGAAGAGTTCGAAAAGTGTTTTTTGAACAAATTTTGGAGTGAGGCAAAACAGACGCAGATTCAAAATGAATTCTTAAACGGGCCATTACAGATATGGTAATGGGATGATGAGAGATTTTTGCAAGTGCGAACTTCGCGAACATATGCATGTGGAAAACCCGTTGGGGGTTTTAACGGAAATCACCACGTTAAAAAGGCGATTACCCCAAGATTTGCAGTGGGATCTTGTCCATAGTCCATGTGATTCCGTGGACGAATTTCTAGAAAAATTAGAGAGGGCTTTGAAGTTCAAACCTCAGAGCAAACCAGTTGGTAGTTACCAAAATTGGAATCCAAATAATCACCACCAAAATAATAATAGTGAGAAAAATCTAAGGAATTCTCAGGGGGATAGTAGCTGGAATGAGCAGAATGGTCAGAGAACGAACAGGAATCATAACTTTGACGAACAGGATCCGAGTAAAGAAGGCAAATTTGATGGGGGTAATTCATGTGAAGTGCAATCGCGTAACAACCGCTCGGGAAACTGATGTTCGCCACTTCTCAGGTCCGGGATGGTGATTTAAACAGGCAATGAAAAGGACTGGAGATAATTGTAAAATTGTTAAAAGGTTTGGAAAAAGGCAACAAATATGTATCGTGGAGTATGTTAAAGACAAAGGCTATATAGGTGGCTCTTTCAATAAAAGCAGGCGCGAACGGCGGAAGCATAGATTTGTGAGAGATTTAATTAAAAGTAATGGGAATAAATTTGCGAGGAAAGATTTAAGTTCTGCATGTTTAATGAATGAGTGTGTGAATGGTGATAATTGGAGAGATTCAATGGTTCAAAAAGAAGTTAAAGAAAAGATTATTTTGTGGAAGCAAATTGTGTCTCACCAGCTGCAAGTGAGGACGATTGTGTTTCGGCAGAAAGCGTCAATGTTACTAAGGGGAGGATTAGCATTGATCACGCCAGCAGTTGAAGTTAAAAACATATCGGAGGAGGTAGACAATTTCTGTTTAGAGGAACAGAGTAATGGTAATTTATGTAATGATGTAAAAGCTACTGGTATTCATACTTCGGAGGAAGGAATTTACATGTTTCTAATCACAAATGAAGGTGAAACGAAACTTATTGATGAATGTGTGAATCTAAAACGTTTGCAAGAGTGTGGAAGTGAGAATGTATGTAAAATAGGATCGGGGGTTAATTTGAATGAAAAGTGTGTAGGAATGGCAATGTGTGCTGATTTTTTACCAATCACAGTGGGATGTAGCAAGTCTGGAAGTCCCAATATCTCAGGAAGATAAAGGGTTTAACAGTGAATAGATGTGCAATTTTGCTGAAGCTGCAAGTGTCGATATTTTGTGTGTGTGTGTCGGTGGGGGGGTGGGGGGGGGGGGGGTGGGGGGGGGGTGGAATTACACTAAACAGATACAGAAGGATGTAAGTTGCAGTAGGTACTGGGAGATGAAGAAGCTTGCACAGGATAGAGTAGCATGGAGAGCTGCATCAAACCAATCTTAGGACTGAAGACCACCACCACCACCACCACCACCACCAACAACAACAACCACAACCACAAAATAAGAAAGCCTGCAAATTCTATCAACACCACAGGAGCTTTTATTTTTTTAGATTCTATTAATTTCAATAAAGGATGTTGGTGCTTAAAATTTTGTGGAATGATATTTTAATACATCCTCATGCTGCTTCATCTGAACCATTTACTGCTATTTTTCTGCTACATTTAGAAAGTTATTGTGGAAGCACTTTCACCTTGTGAAACACTTACGACATTGCCATTTAATGTAATTGTTATGGTATCTTGTCACCTGACAGACAGGCTGTACTGTCTCCAATGTGACAATATCTCATGTTTTAATCTTATTGTCTGTTACCTGCATTATTTATTTCTATCAGAACAAGCATAGTTCTAGACATTATAATGACTTTCCTTAAAATACTACATTATTTTTTGTAGTTGCAAGTGACATAGGATCTTTGTTTACTCTGGCCTTCATATAAATTTCTCTCCTCCTCTTAATCATGATTTTAATTCATTTAGTTGTCTACAGCTCAATTTTTGTGGACCTTCTAGGTAATTTTTCAGAAAGCAACTTTTAAATACTGGCAAATTTTCTATGTAATAAATTGAATTTGAAATTAGCATCTCTTTCTACACAGAACGGTCAGAAACAGCGTGAAAAGCTTATAAGGGTGACAGGTTATGTTGTGCTGGGGAAGGGGGGAATTCCACTGCACTGTCCTGATTTAATTAGCACGGAAGTTAGCCATCAGGTCATTGCATGCACAAATTCAAGCAGCCTGCCAGAGACAGTACCACCAAGTGTGTTCTTTGTTTGGTTTCCTCAAAGTGAACAAATGTAGCTTTTGCTTACCTAGCTTAACACTTTCAACACTGCCCTCTTTACACCCAGCACTTGGCTGTGAACTGGCTTATTCAATGGATGTTTGAAATTAGATTGCAAAGAACAGAAAAATGATAGGAATATGGTTCTTGCATCATTTAAAAGGAAGCATTAAGAGCTTTACACGAATGTGAGTTTAAAAAGAAAACACAAAAATATCGTTGATAAAAAGCTTTTACATGATCTCTTTCTTGATTAATCCCATTATTACTGTATCTAAATTTAAAACAAAATATCACTGGACTGTAACTGCAGGTACCTTTAAACTAGAGTATTTTGATATTTCAGATATAGTTAGCCTTTGTGTGAAAATCCTGGAAACACTGTGGGACGCGAATGACAATGCCACAGTCCTTGCACCACCATCTACTTTCCTTCCTGATGCGCTTACCTGTTTCTTTCTTCCCCCTGTCTGAACATACTTTGCAATATCTAGTAGTATTCACCTTCCAGTATTCACCTTGTTTGCAGTGGGTGGGACCTTCTCTGGAAAGTGCCTTGCAAATGTCCTCTCAATTTGTGAGGATGAAACGGCTTGGTGCTGAAAAATATTTCCGCCCTTCTCAGCCAATTTCTTCCCCACTCTGAATAAAGTCTACTAGGGACACATTCTTCCTAGTGTTCTCTTTAAAATAAAACTGTTGACCGTTGACTCGACAAAGGACACACAGGACTCCTGAACACAATCAGAGGGATATGTCGAGGGAAAAAGACCAGGAGGAAGACCACGGCTCAGGTACATGGATCAAATCGTGAAAGATGTGAGATGTAACACCTATAAAGAAATGAACAGAAAAGCTGAAAGACGCACAGAATGGAGACAACCTGCCATTGTAGCTGTTGCAAACCAACCCTTGGATTGACCACTACAGAAGAAGAAGTTGACTCGATAAATAAGTGAAAAAATAGCTTTTACCACCACTTCAAAGTTTTCAGGCAAACGGATAATAGCTGGAAAACTGATCTGCTTTGTCAACTCCAGCTTTATTCTTATCGTAATCAATAATAACGTCTGGCTTTACAATTTCTGCTATTCCACCTTTGGCCCTCACTTGAATACTAGTGATGGTAGTCTTATGCTTTGTGGGAAGACAAAAAACATCTCATTTTGACTTCCACTTCACTGCCAAGAGATGGTGTTTCCTTTGAAAAACTATCTTTTTTTTAGTTTTAGTGTTCTGAATATTCGTCACAAACCTGTTCTGTTTTTCATTACAGTTCCGGCTCCAAGAGCTTTATTTTCCCACAACATGTCCCAAAGAGATGGACTGGTGTAGTACCTATCCATATAAATTGAATGTCCTTTGTCAAAGTACTGTGAACATAACCTTTTTTCAAGGCCCTGGATACTATTGTCAACACTGCCTACAGAACCTGTATATACATCACAGTTTAGCATATAACCAGTTGATGAATAGCAGAGAGCACACAATTTTATTCCATATTTATTGGGTTTGTTTTTCATGTATACTCTGAAGCTTGTTCTACAACGAAAGGGACACATAGCCTCATCTATTGTCAGATTCATGCCTGGACAAAAACTAATTTTGATTTTATTCACAAAGAAATCAAACAAAGGCCTCACTTTGTGAAGTGGGTCGTGCTTTTCTTGGCCTGTGCTAATGAACGTAGCATTGTCATTCAAGTGTAACATCGACAATGTAGCGCAAAATCGATCGCGACTCAACAATTTACGGGTCTGTTGACCAATAATCACTGATTTTTGGCAATTTGACGACGCACATATGCAAAATAATACTGAGAGACCAGTAAATCTCTTGTAATTTTACTGCAGACCACTTATGCCAAACAGTTTATTTTCAGGCTACCTTTGCGTTTCATTACCATAAGAAAGTTACCAGCGTATCTGTGTGTTTCACTTTTGATGAGCCGAATAAGTTCGTCATCAAAGAAAATATTGAAGCTCCTAAGTAGCATCTGAAAAATGCTATGCTACACAGACTACTTCCTGGAAATCTGGCAGTGTTGGCTGATCGCCTACTTCCAACCAATCTTGCTCTTTGTGCTCAGTGAGGCACACACGACCAGGTACCACAAATGGTGACTGGTAGTCTGTACCATTGTCTGCATAGAAAAAAAAAATAATGCTAAGATTGGTACTAAAAGATACTAAAAGCAAGTTAAGTAATGAACATTACTCACAATACAAAATGTGTTAATGAACTCTTCACTTTACGAACAACTGAGACATATACATACCGGTACCTGAATCATCACTTGTACTTTCGCCTGGAGAGTACAAATCCTCTTTGTCAGAATCTTTAATTTCAGATCCTGCATCTCCATGAAGAATATCTAAGATCTCTGTCTCCATCAACTCGCTGCGCAATATTTTCACGATCGTAAACACCTGCGAATGAACTGCAGTTAACTTCGCCTTTGCAGTGCTCACAGCGCTCCCAGGATGAGATAGCCAGTAAGTGCTTGCCTCTTGTGGAAGAAGAATGAAATACCTCCACATTAGTTGACGAAACTGCTTTGGCGATGCGCTGAATGCACTTATGGAGAAAATCGCCATCGCCAACGTCACGGCGGCCGCATCCGTATGGTGTACGGGCACCGTGCTGTAAGTGTTAAATTTATCACATCCAAAAACAGCACATTTTAATCAATAACGAGCATTTGAACAAGTGAAAGCTCATCAACTCGCAGACGTTTGTGCATTACAGCATTTTACTGTGTGCAAGTGCTTGAATCTGTGCACGCAATAACCTGATTGGCTAACATCAATGGTGATGAAAATGGAAATAGTGCACCATATCAAATTTGTTCTTAATTATTTCTCAGCACAATCTACCCTGCAATACTCTTACAAGCTGTTCAGACTTTCTGATCACCCTGTATATACATTATCGCCAGCCAACCCTTCACTTCACTCTTTAAAATGTTGTAACCTGTTCTCATACACTCAAACAAAATATTTTATCAACAAAGAAATTAATGACTTTAAAACCTGAGAACTTAAAGATGGGAGATGGGATAACAAGCAAGACATATATTACTGAAACAACAATGTGCAAAAGTCAGTGAGAGTGGGAAGCTATGTGCATTATAAATGGTAGACATGTTAGGATGGCAGGGGAAAAAAATATTACAGGTCAGAAAATGAAAGATACAGACAACTAAAACAGAGTGAAGAAAGAAATAATTACGAAGACGACCTACTGAAACTGCAGAAATTAACGCAAACTGAGGCAAGGTGGATGGTGACAACTACAGTCATATTGTAATGCCAGTTCCCAGCTGTGAGGGTCTGAGAAACTGGTGTCAGGGGGAAGAATTCAGATAGCACATGTGGTGAAACAGGCACTGAGATGACTCGTGTTATGAGGTGTGCTCTGCAACAGAACCTGTTACCGGCATTCATTCTCTGCCTACGCCCATTTCTAAATGATAACTTGGTAGCAATCATGCCAATGTAGAACGATGAACAGCATTTATGTAACTGCTGGAACATAAACACAGGGTGGTCATTTAAACGTGGTGGTGTGGGGGGGGGGGGGGGGGGGGGCATACCACAATGACGACTTTCCTAGCCTCTTGGCTGAGCTATACAGCAGCCATAAGCAGTGGTTTAACTGTACTTTTGAAACATCAATAACTGTATGGAATAATATTCATGTAAGTAACATATTTTAAGATGTTAAGTATTTTAAAATTTAATAATATTACGAAAAGGACGTTGCTACTCACTATATAGCAGAGACGCTGAGTTGCAGACAGGCACAACAAAAAGACTGTCACAAATAAAGCTTTCAGCCAGTAAGGTCTTGCTTTATTTGTCTTTTTTGTTGTGCCTGTCTGCGACTCAGTATCTCCGCTATATGGTGAGTGGCAAATTTCCTTTTCATAATGTTGTTAATTCCTTCCTGGATTGCCCGTTGTATTTTAAAATTTGTGATTTATAAAACTCAATAAAATTCAATTTCAGTGCTAGGGTAAAGATGCAGAATTCCCCGAGATTTTATGAAATTCCTGAAATTTCCCCATTTTTTCCAGGTAAATGTGATTCCCTGAGAACTTCAAGTTTTGCACAAGAATCACCACCTTGATAACATGTTTCACTCCACAGGTGGCTCTCCTTCTGATGGTACAGGATGACGAGTCCTTAACATAACGGCCTAGCAGGGATTTTGTGCACGACAGGCAGCCAACCAGCAGTGGCACTGGTGGGAAATATACTTCCCCTCCACTGCAAGGCCTATGTCTGCACAAGTAAAAAGAGTTTGTTAGGCAACACAATACAGTGTACTGAGTGAAAGCGTTTCAATTGGAATGGTGAAATACAAAAATTTGATTCGCCAAAGACTATTCATCTGCAATTTATATGTGGGTATAGAATCAGCTCAGGCAATAATGAGATTATTTCAAGAGGAATTTGCTGATTTTCAAGTTCCTAACCAGAGAATGATTCATCAATTGATAAATAAATTTTGCAAAATTATAATTGTTCATGACAGGAAACAGACAGCCATGAACAAAATTTACAGAAGAAATTATGGATAACACTGAGTATGCTCTGGAAAAGTCGCCGAGAAAATAAGTAGTAAGCATTTATCAAGAAATGGAAATTTCTCATGGCTTTGCTCAAAGAGCTACAAAGTTACTGAAATTCCAGCCCTATAAAATAAATGCAGTGCAAGAACTTAAACCAGGTGATCCTGCAAAATAGTTGCAGTTTTGGGAATGGATTTTTAATAGGGTACATGACTGAGCAACAGGCCCTCACTTAACATTATTTTAGGATGAATCATGTTTCCAGCTAAGCAGGTACATTAATTCACAAAGCAACCTTTCTTGGAGTTCTGAAAATCCTAACATAATATGAGTCACTTCTGTGTGATTTAAAAAAAAAAAAAATAAAAATAAATTAGGATGATGTGCTAATAGTGCTGAGAGAATAATAGGCCCTCTTTTTCCAGATGTCACTTAACAGAGAGTTATGTGGGAAACATTTTGTAGCTTTTTTTGATCAATTAACTGGGTGAGAACGTGGTTTCATGACGCTTCAGCAGGACTCTGCAACAGAACATATAGCCAACTTCTCATTAGAGGAAACTCATGATGTGTTTCCATATAATGTTATCACTAACAACATTTGGCCTGAAACTTCCTGTCAGATTAAAACTGTGTGCCCGACCGAGACTCGAACTCGGGACCTTTGCCTTTCGCGGGCAAGTGCTCTACCATCTGAGCTACCGAAGCACGACTCACACCCGGTACTAACAGCTTTACTTCTGCCAGTATCCGTCTCCTACCTTCCAAACTTTACAGAAGCTCTCCTGCGAACCATGCAGAACTAGCACTCCTGAAAGAAATGATATTGCGGAGACATGGCTTAGCCACAGCCTGGGGGATGTTTCCAGAATGAGATTTTCACTCTGCAGCGGAGTGTGCGATGATATGAAACTTCCTGGCAGATTAAAACTGAGTGCCCGACCGAGACTCGAACTCGGGACCTTTGCCTTGCGCGGGCAAGTGCTCTACCATCTGAGCTACCGAAGCACGACTCACACCCGGTACTCACAGCTTTACTTCTGCCAGTATCTGTCTCCTACCTTCCAAACTTTACAGAAGCTCTCCTGGTTCGCAGTACATCAATTAGTACTCCTATCAATGAGTCACCCGCCACACGGAATGGATACAATAGTGCATTCTAGTTGCAAGTCCACGAATAAAACCATCACTGCATGGAACTAACTGTGTGTAATAGGTTGCAAGACTGATCTCTTGAGTCTTGCTCATTACATTGAAAAGGCACGAACAGTATTTATTTTTTAAAATTTCAGGAATTTTAAGCAGCTAGAAGAAAGGCACCGTAATAAACAAAAAATAGTTTTTTTCACCACTAATCGAAAACAACATGAGAGGTGAAAACCTGCTTTGCAGTTAGTGAATCCGGCATGAAACATAATATTTGCTTAACTGGTATAGGCTCCAACAGTATTATTCTAATAGTTCCGATAAATTTTCCTCGTGCCTATTCTTCTGTCAAATAGTTGGCAAATTTAATATTAACACACAGTTTTGTATACATTACAATTCAAGTTATCAGATACACTAAATATAGTTTGTTTGTTCTATATATATATATATATATATATATATATATAAAAATCCTGTTGAGTGAATAGGCTACAATTAACTGTGATACAGTACATCTTACTGCAAACAGGCAGGACATTTACCAATACATTACGAGACACTGAATATGACCATACAATGCATGTAATGCTATATATTTTATTAAAAAAATCAAGCAAAGTAAGTAATACTAATTTTACCTCCCACGCAGGATTAATAGTATTATGTTCATCAGTTTCTATAGGCTGTTTTTCGTCTGGAAGTGTATTCGTTTTAGTAAGCACCGCTTGAGATGTGTCAGCAAGTTTTGCACCACCTGTCTGATTGAAAAATAATAAAAATAATGACTAGGAATGCACAACGAATTTAAAATGACTTTTCTAAATATCTCTTACTTTACTGCAATTCTTAAGTTATTTCACTTCTATTTCACATATTCACAACCCATTCCACTTTATTAGCCACAGAAATGGTATGAAGCACTGAACACTAATTGTAATATATTATGTATTTTACTTCTCCGATGGAGCAATAAATAAAGTAACAGAAAGGCAACAACTCACCCACAGTGACCCAAAGTGTGGAGCATACACACTTAACAGCACTAACTTGTGAGCTCTTGGTCTTTTTCTAATGAAACTTGAATGCACGCTTCCATGGCTGTGAGAGTGTGCGTTTGAGTGTGTGCGCGCTTGTGTGTACTTTTTGATAGGAAACGAGCAAGAGTTCAAAAGCTAGTATGAATGCAGTTTCATGTGAAGTGTGTGGGCTCCACACATCTGAACGCTATTTGGAAGTGGCTGCCTTTCCCTTATTTTATTTCTCCTGTTGACCAACCAATCCATTTTACAAATGCACATGTCACAATGTGCTAATTTAGAACTTGTGGAAGTGAATCAACATTAAGTAAGCAGTGTAATACAGAAGTTAAAGAATAAACATTCACTGGGGTTAAAAACATGTCAAAAAGTCTTACCCACCTTATTTGTGCATTACTTGAGAAAAAAATATATTAGAGTGGTCTAAAAATGTGTGTGTTCAAGCCATACCATGCAAATGGTAGTTAGGAATGTGTGTGTAATTTTAGATCAGTATCATTAATCCACAGAGCTGGCAGACCAAATAGAAAATAAAAATATGAAGGCAATGGTGTTTGCAGATGATTTAAAGGTGGGGAAAATGGTGGTACAAGAAAGACTAAGTGTATGGGAGGTGATGCTGGGACAATATGAATAGAAATTTAATGCTAAGTAGTGTGAAGTGATAGTAGGAGACAGTGGGAGGAATGACGAGGTACAAGAAAGGGGAAGGCAAGCCCGTGATTTTCTGCAGTATGTGAGAAGCCTGGTTTGGAGCAAGAATGTACTGACAAAAAGAGCGAATATTATACCGAGCATATTATGCTGCAATATTCATATATGCAAACAAAACATGGCTAATGGAGAAAATACAGGTTAGCAAGATATGTGTTTTTGAAATGAAATTTCAAAGAATAGGACTCACTAGAATGAATATAGTAAGGAATGAGAGTGTGATAAATAGTGAAACAGAACCCCATTCAAGAAACCATAGAGGAAAGGTGAGCTAAGATGGTATGGGGTTGTTAAAAGAATGGGATTTGGCAGTACAACAAGACAGGCTCACAAAATGGCAATAGGAAGAAAAGTAACATAGGGTAAGACAGATATAGATCAATCAGAGTGAAGGAATGTGTGGTGAAGAGGGAAGTGGCTCAAGAGAGAGAGAGTGGAAATGGAAACATGTTGGAAGGGAAGGAAAAGATGGAGAGATTTTTGTTCTAACCAGACCCAACCAGGAGCTGGAAACTACAGAAGATGAAGAATATCCACACTTCCAGTAAAACACATGAAACTAATGCAGTGTTTCAACTTTGTGCCATATTCATGAGGTAAACTCTTTACACAATCAAACATTTGTAAAAAGGAGATAAGCGTAACCACAGCAGCAATACAGTTTGAAATGTAGCAAGATGAAATAACTCCACTTGCTCCAATGCCACTCCTAACTGACATGTTTGTATAGGTAGCAGCAAACTCAGCCCATGAGTTCAGTGATCCTCTATCTGTACACTTCTGTTCATAACAAATGTGTTAAGTGCTAAATGTTCTTCATTGATGATTGTGCTTTGTGGTTATGACTTCACAAAATTTGGTGGAGAACCCTTGTCCTTTGAAACACCTATGCCATCATGATTCCAATTTGCCAGCATAAAATCTGTTGCCTACACAGCCAAGTACTGGAATACAAGCAGTTCATTATTCTCAAGGACTGTATATTCAGAAAATAAAGTATTCAAAAATTAAGTTGCAGAAGAACTCTTCTGATAAAGAATTTCACAACTGAAGAATTCATCAAACAGTGCCAGTACATTGAAGAAATGCAACAGAAAAGGGATGGGTGAAAGAAGTATGACTGACTCCCGAATGTGATCCCTATGGTAGTTGTGGAAGACCATGATTTCAGGTATAAGGAAAAAAAAAAGTGTGTTTTATGGCAGACAGAACTGTCTGACCAAGTAAGCAAGAGAGAGTTAGCTCCTATGAATGTCAGCCTCATACACAACAAGGGTTACAGAGAACGTCTACAAATATTTCAATCTCTAACGCCAATCTCTGCCACCAGCTGCACACACCAGGAAGGATGTGTCAGAGTCAAATCAAACAACACACAATTTGACAAATTCAGTACAACCAACTCCTCCATCACGTACATTATCTGATCAAAAGCATTTTAGCAGAACATAGTCAACGTTATTCTCGAACAGTACTTTTAGCAGGTGTCACGAATAGTCACACTGTGGAAGGTCAGAGCACCAGACTGATGAAGCCATTCTAACAAGCATACAGATTTTTCTGGGAACCAGTTTGCGTCATTCCACAACCACCAAGAAGATGGGTTCCTGTTGTCAATCTAGAAGCTCAACCTGTGAAGCTTTTGTCAACATCAAAAATGTAATCACATTCACAATAGAAACATATGTATCAGTGACAATCATAACTATTATAGGTGGGCAAGGAGAACTTTGGATCACTGTCGTGAAGAACTCGTCCCTAAAGGTACATTTATAGGCACATATCTCCACTCAATATCAGCTTACATGAAGAGCAGATCCATCCACTGCAGAGAGATTGGTATACAATACTGCCTGTTGTGACATTTACATCCAACACAGTGAACCAAAGACACTTCAACCATTCTTTCCACTCCATGGTCATGATGCCAAAACAATAATGAATATACTGTTCCAATTTCAACCAGACGTTACTCAGAATGACTCGGTGAAACATCACCAGAATGGAAGAATATAGCGGCTCGTACAAAGTTCCTTGTGCCCAGAACAAGAATGCTATAACACGAAGCATCAACTAGTGAGATACAGTTCAGCAGACCTAGTATCAATATTTATGCCTATAAAAGTTTCTAAAGCACTACCTTTACCCATATCTTATTTGTTGATTACCGGACGCCACGAAGTCTAGGATAATGACCTTTCATCAAGAAAACAAATGTACAGGTATGTCACCCACATTATACTCGATTCCTCTGTATGAAGTTCTACTACAGTCCTGAGGCACAGAACAATGGGGGCTTCTCACTCATGGAAACAAAAGACTCTTTCAAAAACCACAAAGCTTTGATGGGAAGGGCTATCTTCAATGCTTATCACAATGACATGGATGTGCCAAAAAGCCAGAATACGAGGATCTGGAAGTGTCACCATACAGAGGACTGTTGATAAGATATAGATTCAGGGTGCTGTAATCACTTCCAATGAAGTTCCAAGGAGGACGCAATGCGCAAGCTGTGCTGGACGTATTACAGAATAGTGGCACTGGCGTTGGTATGCCGAGGCTCATCAGTTCAAACCCAAACAGAAATTTATTCAGTAGTTATCATTTCTGGAAGGTTTTCAAAATTTCTTATGGTCCTATATTCTGGAATATTTCATGTCTGTACAAACAGAGCAATCTCTGTCCAGTTCAGCTCTCTTCTACCTGTGCATTGATGTCCATAATAAACACACTTTCAGTGCTAATGTTTTACTCTACTGAAGACCCTGCTTTTGGATATGGTCTACTGTGGTTACAATGTGACAATATAAAAATCATTCATTAAACCTTGATTTGAGACACTTCATTTTTCTGAATATAATTTACATTGGTAAGAGTATAAAGATTATTTGTTGAAACTTTTACTTTAAGGACATATTTATAGCATGTTAATTATGAAACTACGTGACAAAAATCCAACCTCACTAACAATAGCTTGTTTTACGATTGAGCTATCTTATACAAAAGGCCTCTTTATTCAGGTCTTTTTTCTAAGTAATTGTATTTGAGAAAAACACACACACACACACACACACACACACACACACACAGACACACACTGCATGATCATTCCGATTTTAAAAAGCAAACCATCCAAAAATACGGAGTTACTGTGTTGTACCCCTAATTTTTCTCAATTAAAAATTTATTCTTTTACTATGAAAACCCATTAATGAAATTTTCAGATGTAAAATCTGAGTTTCTGGAAAAAAAATTTATGGGCTTTGCTAGAACACTGGGGGAAATAGAGTGTGCTTAAAACTCCACTACAGAAAACACATTTAATATTAGTGCCAAGGAAATACAATTTATAGTTAAAATCATATGACTTCAGTTCCAGGTCTTTGTAGACTGCTGACCCATTTTCTGATAATTGTGGAATTTATTATCTTCGAGCTGATTGTCACAAAACTGCTGTGACAAATGTGCTTTACTTTAAAAGTAACTTTGATGGAGTCTGCTTAAAGCAGTTTATGGACCTAGCAGTTCATGTAATTGACATTTCAATGAAAATAAGTGAAGAATTTCAGTAATGTTACAAGTTTTCAGAAGTATATTGTCTTCTCGGTCAGTATGCGTAGACTACAAGGGTACTTTTAGGCTCGAAAAAAACTTCCAACTCATTAAACCATACATTAATCTGAACCTAGTGACTAATTATGTAACAGAAGTAGCTGAATACTTCAGTAACCAGGGCTTACAGATGAATTTCAGCACAACTGTTGTAGAGATCAAAGCTTTTGAATGTTGTTCAAAAGTTAACTCTTCACACTTCGCTGCTTCCCCAGCTTCTGTTAAATTTAGTTTACAGTGGATTTTCTGCCCTGTGTCTCAGTAGCTCTCTGCATCTCTGGCCACTTAGCTGTGCTCGGGTAGTTTCTTGCAAGCTCGCTTTATAGCATCCGACTTCGCTTTATGTATGTCTATGTCTGTTCGTCAGAGTTGTCATCAGTGTTAAAGAAAACCACAAGACATCATGGCTGCTCTGAGGATGAAATCAAAGAGATTCATAGCAACAATGAAGATAAATTATTCTATGTTGATGTATGCAATAGCTCCTCTACAAATTCTGAGGGCAACAGACCTAATATGTCTACATCAGCAGATATAGAATACAAAGAATCGAAGTGATAGTAGCTGTCTGAAAGGATTGCCAAAATTTTATCAGAAACTTTTGAAGAAAAAGCTACCTTTACATCTCTGTAGATGCCTAGCAGCTGAAAAATTCACTGAATAGCTTCAAAACCAGGAATTAATTTGGACACCTACAACAACGTTAATCTTGGTGGTGACATCTTACAGCAACAAAAACGACATAACTGGAAGCACTCCAGAAATAACTAGCACAGAGTGAGACAAGCTACTTCAGTTGGCCCAGCACAGGAATATGACCAAATACAGGTTAATTAGTGCAGTTAGACATTACAGAATAATGAGGCTGCACTCAGCTTGGCATGTGCCAAACACATCTGCAGCAACCAAAGGGTTAAACAGATAGTTCTCACCACTACAATGTGAATAATTTATTCTGGATCTTTACAACAAACTGGTGACTGAGTTTCTGGGTGTGAACATCTATAAATACGTTAAGTGGGTAAACTACATTAATATTAGAAGTGGAAAAATTTGCAGTAGCCTGAATCACCTTAGCAAGCTATTGACATTAGTCTAGCCACACATGAAAATATAACAATTTAGACTTTTCGTAACAGACTGAAATATGGAGCTGTTCAGCAGAAACACGAACTATTGCTGTTACAGTAAGAGGCCACAAACTCTTATACTTAACACATTTTTATACCCTTTTAAATCTGTTGTTGTTTTGTCCCTTAAAAACTGAAGCAAATGCAATAGATACTACTTATCACACCTACAATGATCACAACACGAGGACAAAATTCGGCTCTATTCAACAAAGGACCAAAGTGTAGAATGAAATCTAAGTCCACTTATCAATGGTTTGATTTGGATTAACAGGCTTCCAGATTCAAGGAGGACATTCAAGTGGATTACTTCAACACAAAATTAAAACATTTTTAACAGAAAACAGTTTTATTAGATCAGAGAATTTGAAACAGGGAATTTTTATTTGTGATATTACACTGGTCAAGTTAAGAATCTGTTTCCTTCACCAGCACAGGAATTGTAATGTGATAACTACACAACTTTAATGTGCATTAACTGTTTTATGTAACATTTTGAGTATGATTAATGTATTTCTAGTACACCCAACACTTGCAAAATCTACTCATTTGATGACTGCATGAATGAATAAATAAATAAATAAATAAATAAAGCAAAATCTTATTTATTTGACAATCCAGTCCCTCACCATAGTAACCTCACACATTTTGCACAAAGTGCAGTTATGTATGATTGAGTGCTATCCGGAGGGGGGGGGAGAAAAAAAAAAAAAAAAAAAAAAAAAAAAAAAAAAAAAAAAAAAAAAAAACGTGCAAAAATACAGGTAAATATTGATAAGATTTCAAAGTGATGTAGAAATTGCAACTTGCTTTAAATGTCAGAAATGTACATTGTGCACTTTACAAAATGAAGAATTTCAGTATCCTAGGACTTCAAAATACATCAGTCACAAATGGAAATCAATCGTATTAATTTGTAGGGTTACACAAAGGAACGATCTCATAGGATTAGACGAAGGTAAGGTATGTGACAGACTGTGACGTAGCAAGTGGATTCTTCCCATCTGTTATGTTTTTTCTGCTCCTATAAATACATTTTTTAGCTAGTTATCTTATTTTCCATACATTTATATACTTGCATGTAAAACGTAACCTCTTGAGATCTTATTTACACCTGATTTCATTTGAATTTATTGTTCAGATTATCATTTTAGTAGCTCTGTTTACACTGGTGTAATTGATTTGGGCACTCATAATTACAAAATACAATTAACTGATGTTAATACTACAGCTCACAACATGGAAAAGCCTATGCACTAATGAGTACATTTGAAAAAGGTAAAAAGGTAGCAAAAGCAAGTCTGCCTATTCCACTTTCCAGTAACACTTAACTATCTCAAGAAATTAATTGAAGAGAGAATTTGCATTCTAGTTGATAAGCAACCCTATTTTCCATCACAAATTGTTTCGTAAGCATTGTTGGATTCTGAACTTTGACCAAATACTTTTGCTACTTTAATTTTCCTGAGCAATATGACACAGCACTGGTTATTTAACTCAGTAATCAATAATTTCATGTAATTTGATCTAATTTGCAATACGGCACTCACACGTGTAAACAAGAATATCCACATTGTGCAATAATAAATTGATATTAATGATATGCACGTGTTTCTCTAAATTCCTAAGCAGCAACATTTTCTATAAGCCAAAACCATAATAGTTCTTGCAACTGAAAGAAGAATCCTGCCTACCCAACTTTCAAAGTATAATTTAATTTTTATTCTTACACCTGCCTGTAAGTAGTCTGATGTCACCCAAAACTGGCAATTCACAGTTTGAAATCTCATGAGGTAACAGTGTCAAGTGTGTTGTCAGTGGTGACTAATGGCACTATTATGCTCATTTAGTACGTAAAAAGAAAATATGCATACCGACAACACCAATACCCAAAGCTTTTGACTGACTTCCTTAATCAAAATCTATGAACGTAACAGAACTGTGTTGTGTTTAGCAAGAGGTGTGAAATGTCACTTTCATCATAAAGAGCGATTGTTGGACACGGTAATGCTCATTATGGATGGACTTAATTCAATTACCACATTGTATTTTTTCTCTAATAAATTGCTGCAGGATTGTGCCAAGTGTGAACTGTGACATTTTCATGTATATGTGAACTTTGTTTAGTGCCACAATAAAATAAATAACTTCGCCATTGGATTGTTGATAGGTAATTGTAGGTGTTGGCCTGGTTCTGTATACAACTGAGTTTTCTCCCCTAGTGTTCCTAATAACTGAACTTCGTGAAGAAGAAATGTGTGTATTAGTGCGATTCAAATAATGGCCTCTTTGACTTCCTCAAGCTAACACCATTCTCCACTTGTTTAGGCTTTCAGCTTTGAGGTGACCAGAAGTTTGTTCTACTGAGCAGGGCCTACATAAAAATAGGCCAGTATCACTAAATTTCCATTCACTGGCAGTGTACCAGTAAAATGTGAACATTCTACAAAGGTGATTGTTTTCAAATCACTTTTGTGACCCATTTTAGAATACTGTTCAATACTGTACAAGCTCGTACAATCTTACAGCTCCAGGTCTAGTTCTCCGATCAATTTAATCATTTCATCTGATTTGCAGTGAACGCCAGTTACAGTTCTTTGATACACACTTTTGTAAGAGGACTGAGTGTAAGAGGCACTTAGATCAGAATTTGAAGAACTAGCCCATTTCCATTCGCATAGCAGATAACCACATCTGCCTTGCCCAGTTTGAATCCAGTTCATGATCCTCCATTGGCATCTGGGGCGATCACATCCTTTTGTCTTGTGTCAAGGTTTCTCAATAAGGTGTGTTTTACTATTGCTGTCAGTTCCAATTGAATTTTCCATGAACGGTTGACACTGAAAGACCCAACAAGGTAAGACTGTTGCATGCCAAAACAGTTCCCTTGATTTTAAGTATGTGTGTTCTGCTTGTGCCATATCTTTATTAACTAGTAGCTAAGGATTTTTCGGTATGTTGAGCTACACCTTCAGGGACGATTTTTTTTTTTAGGTTTGAAGGTGGGATACTGATGAGAACAGAAAGCCAGAGGGTGGTTGTACTGCAGCTACATCACATAAATATTCGTATTGCCTGACAGCTGTATGTCTACCTTCCTCGAGTAAGCACTATTTACCTTGCTCAAACTTCAGCGATTAGCAGCAAGGTGTGATAGGGTTAAAAGGCTGTTCATCTTAGCACACAAGTATTATGTCGCAATGAGGTATGAGCAAGCTTTTAAAGAACATTTCTCGTGTATTTTAGCTGCTACATTTCAGATATGCTGCTTAAAAGTTCTGTCTTGTGTTATTCCTATGCATTTTCGTGTACTGCAGTATGGCAACACACAGCCTCTGAATCTGACTCCTCATTTTTAATCTGGTTGTCTGTTGCTTGATGGAATGCATACGTAATTGTTTCTTGAGGATTTAAATAGAGGCACCATTTCCTCAAGTATGCATCAAACGCTTCTGCATCAGACGATACAATGGTTTCAGCAACAGGAAAGTTGGAGCTATTCATAACCAACAAAATGCTATCAGCATAAATCAATTTTCTTGTAGATGCTTCCAGTATGATGTGTATTTTCAGGATGAAAAGGTGGGGAGCCAGGGCAGATCCTTCTGGTAAAATCATCATTTAAATAATATGATTATGTAACAGTCAGAATAGATTTGAAAGCATACTTTTCAGTGTGTTGTTAAGTAGGTGGTGTCAAGAAAGCAAGAGTGATAAGGTGAGACTGAATTGTCTGCAAAGACGCGTAAGCCATAGGATACAAAAGAAGTCACAAGGTACTTTTCAGGCCCAACAAGTTCATAGAGTCTGATGACTTTGCACATTTGTCATCTTAATATTAAAGGTATAGCAATTATCCCACAAAGGCCTACTTTTGAAGTTTCAACATCACGTGAAGACAGTGCCCAAAATGCAACCTAGTGAAAATGATCTAATGGCAAGAGGACAGAGGGGGTCGGCCAAGCCATTGGGAGATAATTAATTCCTCAAAGCTTGCTGCCATGAAGAGAAGACCTGTGAAGCCAAAGGGACGTCATTTGTCGACAAACAGTAACACAAAGATCATCTGAAGGAATGGAAGAGATAGCAGGCTGACGTAGGAGGAATGCAGCCTTGGCAGCATCATCATTTCCTGTCAAACCGACGTAAAATGGAACCCATGTGAACATCACAGTGGCTAACTCTTAAATAGTCTGTGCCAATGACGAAGGCACACCCAACACCACAGACAGTCTTAGAGCCATCATCAGTGTACACAAAGCTACTATCACTGCATTTCATGTGAAGGTTGGGAAACTTAGGGCAATAGATCAAACCCAGAGTAATGTCCTTAGGAAGCAAATGTCTAAGACAAACACAGTATGCCACAACAAGCCAAGGTAGTGAAGGGTTGTTATCCATTGGGAAGGAGGCAGACAGCACAAAGTTATTTTGAAAGAGCAGTTGCCAAAAGCAAATTCCAGGAGGTAGCACAAGAAGGGTGTGCTCCACAATGGCGGTCAAGGGAGTCATCGAAAAAGAGGGACAGGATAGGTGGCCAGGCATGGAAGACAAACAGCACACACCGAGGACATAATGCCAGTATGACAGTGGCTGTTCGGCGGCTTCTGCATAGAGACTCTGAACCAGGCCAGTGTAAAATATCCCACTGGCCAAATGTACACCACAATGGTGAATTGTGTCATGATGGCGTAAGAAGGAATGCAGAGGAATAAATGAAATACCACTAGTCTAGTTTTGAATGGACAGGCGATCGGTACAAACGCTCCCAGAAGTACCACTCAGGACATGGAGAAACTAAGGGGCCAAGTATGGCGTGCAGCCAGGTAAAACATGTAAGAGGACTAAGAACGTTTTCTGTCATGCATGAGCTCCAGGAATTTTGGAATGCCAGCAAACAGGAGAGCAACAGGCCCAAGGTGTAAACATGGTGGAACAAACCCATTATGCCATGCTGCCAGAAATTCTTACAAACTGTTTTGTCAGCAGAAAAACAAAAGCCACTGTCGATGCTCCAAAAGTAAAGATGATCAAGACATTGCTGAAGATGTCACTCAAGGAAACAAGTCCATGGAGAACTGCAATAGATAGCAAAGTCTTCAAGAGAGCTGGAGATGTCTGACAGGAGACAGTCCATAATACGGTTAATGGCTATAACAAACATGAAGACACTCACGATAGAGCCTTGAGGGACCCCGTTCTCCCGGATGAAGGTGTCCCAGGCTGAACCTACATGTACCTTGAAAACACTATCTCTTAAATATTCTTGAAGGAAATAGGGCAGGTGGCCTCGAAAGCCCCACATGGATAGAGTAGGGAGGATACCAGTCCTCCAGCAGGTGATATATGCTTTCTCCAAATCAAAAAACACAGCTACAGTCTGGTATTTGTACAGAAAACCATTCACGACATGGGTTGACAAAGTGATGAGATGGTCAACTGCAGAATGGCACACACTGAATCCACATTGTGCAGTGGTTAGCAAACGGCGAGACTCGAGCCACCATACCAGGCGGCCAACAATCGTATGTTCTATCATCTTGCAAATGCAGCTGGTCAGAGATATGGGACAGTAGCTAGAAGGAAGGCGTTTACCTTACCAGGCTTACGTACAGATACCACATTGGCTTTACGTCAGCATCATGTGATATTTCATGTGAAAGGAAAAGTGCTTGCCCACAACAGAAAGATGCTGCAACATCTGAATATGAACATCGTCTGGCCTGGAAAGGAAGGTTGGGATGAAGTGAGAGCATTGTCAAGCTCATTCATAGTAAAGGCGAGATTGTAGCATGCATGATTCCAAAAGTGGAAGAATGTCCCCCGAGCTGCTTCAGTCGTTTGAGAGATGAACAAAGGATGATAGTGGGTAGAGCTTGAAATTTCTACAAAATAGCAACTCAACAAGTTGGGAGAGCAATAGCATCCACAATGACATCATTACTATGGACAGGCCAGAAGTCAAGAAATGGTCATCACAATTAGAAAAAGATGTTCGTCGTAGGTTGCCAGGGATCAGTAAAGTCTCCAGTCATTCTTAGAAAGCTGCAAGTTGGGGTAGGAGTCAGCAAATGGACAGCACACAGCAACAGGCACTCATGTACGTGTCAGAGAATGGACCATCAAGACAACTGGCAAGCTGGGCAGTGTAGAATGAGAGGTCCATGTGGTAATAGGTAGGTATGGAGTCAAAAAGGAATGTGGGTGCTCCAGTGTTAGGACACATTAAGTTGAGTTTATTGAGAGGGTCGTTGAACGGAGCACCTCCTGGACAAGTTCTGCAAGAGTCCCAATTGCAATGGTGGACATTGATGTCAACGAGCAGCAAAAAGAGTGAGAGAGGTGGCCACTAATCTGGAGTAAGTCAGCCCTGGTGACAGAATGGTTGACGAATGTAGACATGCAAAGAGAAAAGGAAAATGTGGACTGAGACAGCTTGTAGCTAAGTGTTCAATGAGAGTCAGGTTATGGACGTCATCCCGGTTGAGTGACATGACATCCCCACGAGATGGAATGGCGTCCTTGGGAGATTGGGGACAGCTAAAGAGGACTGGAAGGAAATGTGAGAGATTAAAACGGTCCTGAGGGCACAATTTCGTTTCTTGGAGGCATAAAACAACTAGTCGCTCCAATTCCAAGAGTACCCATAATTCCTCCTTTTTGGATCTAATGTTACACATGCCCCAATGGAGAAGAGTCCTAACAAGTGATGGGAAAGAGGGAACAAATGAAGGGTAGTCACTTTGGTTGCTGATGAGTGCCAGCCTTTGAAGGGTCACTGCTAGGGGCGATCCTGTTCCATGAAATCTAGAGAGATGTAGATCTGCAGATTCCAAAGCAGAAAAACAATAGGCAGTGTGCACCAGTGAAATGAAGGTCGGCAACACTGTCCAAGATGATCATCAAGTTAGGGAAGGAAAGGACCGTTTGCCTTTGAGTTCTTAAGAGTCTTTACGGCTCATAGATAAAGAATGTGACATCTGTTGGCCGGAGGGCGTTAAAAACCCTTTTCTTCTTTCCGGTCTGTCAGATGTGTAGCATGTGATTTTATCATCAGGAACAAATATTTTGTAGCTATAGGAGGAGGAGATGGGGATGCTAACGTGACACTGGGTGCATGCACAGTGGTGAGGCAGTTCTTGTAATGGCTACTGAAAATGCAGAACACATTTCCAAAAACTTTCCAGACATGTTCCCCAAGGGAGGGGACAAAGAACAGCGAGACGATAGGCATGCAGCATGGAGTGGAAAATATACTGTACAGGCTAAGGGCCTGTGGTAGCCAAGCACGATCCTGCCAAACGACAGCGAGCCCCCAAGGGGTACGAAATTTTGTTGGTAGACTTTATCAGGAAAGTTTATATCTATCTTCAAGTCTGCAGTTCAGTTTCCTCAGTACCTCTTTGGTATTCTTCAATGAATTAAACCTGTGATCATTCATGCTGCCCTTTTCTGTATATGTTCAATATCCCCTGTTAGTCCTAGCTAGTATGGGTCCCACACATTTGAGCAATATTCTAGAACTGGTCACTCAAGTGATTTGTAAGCAATCTTCTTTGTAGATTGTCTGCACTTCCCTATTATTCTACCAATAAACCGACGTCTACCGCCTTGTTTACCCATGACATACTATGTTATCATTCCGTTTCCTGTTCCTACAAAGTGTTACAAACATATCTGTACGAGTTTTCAGATTCCAACTGTGACTCACTGATACTATAGTGACGGGAAACATTTTTCATTTTGTTAAATGCACAATCTTAAATTTATGAACATTAAAGCAAATTGCAAATCTCTGCGTCAGTTTGAAATCTTATATAGATCTGATTTAATACTTGTGCAGTTCCTTTCAGACAGTACTTAATCATAGATAACCGCATGATCTGCAAACAATCTGTGGATACTATTAATACTGCCTGCAAGGTCATTAATATAGAACATGAACAGCAAGGATCTCAACACACATCCCTCAGGCACGCCCCGTATTACTTCTACATCTGACAATGCCTTCATAAAAGATAACATGCTCTGTCCTCCCAACCGAAAGGCTTCAACCCAGTCACAAATTTCGCTTCTACATCTACATGGGTACTCTGCAAATCATACTAAAGCGCCTGGCAGTGTCTTCATCGAACCACATTTACAATAATTCTCTATTATTCCACTCTCAAAAATCTCATGTGGGGGGGGGGGGGGGGGGGGGGGAAACACGAACCCCTATATCTTTCAGTGCAAATTCAGATTACCCTTATATTATGATTATCGTTTTTCCCTATGTAGGTCAGTTCAACAAAATATTTTTGCATTCGGAAGATAATGGTGACTGAAATTTCATGAGAAGATTTTGTTGCAGTGAAAAACTGCCTCTCTTTTAATGATGTCCATCTCATATTCTGTATCATGCTCTTCGTTGATCACAGACCGTGTAGCTGTACTCCAAAAGACGACGGACAAGTGTAATGTTAGTAGATCTGTTACAGTGTCTAAGTGTTCTCCCAATAAAACACAGTCTTTGGTTGCCTTCCCTATAACATGTTCTGTGTCTTCCTTCCCACTGAAGTTGCTTGTAACTGTAATTCCTAGGTATTTGGTTGAATTTACGACCTTTACATTTGACTGATTTTTCATGTAACCCCAGTTTAGTGGATTCCCTTTAGCACTCCTGTGGGTGACCACATAATTCATTATTTAGGATCAATTGCCAATTTTTGCACCATACAGATATCTTTTCTCAATCTGTTTTGCAATTTGCTGTGATATTCTGATGAGGTTACTAGAAAATAAACGACAGCATCATTGGCTGCTCAGATTGTTTCCTAAATCATTTATTTAGATAAAGAATAGCAGAGGGCCTATAACACTACCTTGCGGAATGCAAGAAATCACTTTTGTTTTACTCTAAGACTTTCCGTCAATTGCTACAAACTGTGACCCCTCTGACAGGAAATCATGAATTATGCACAGAGACGATATTCCATAATCGCACAATTTCACTAAAAGCCACTTGTGTAGTATAGTGTAGAAAGTTTTTTGCAAATTCAGAAATATGTAACCCATTTGAAATCCCTTGTCACTAGCATTAACTGAACACCTCATGTGGGTCTCAAGAGCTAGTTGTGTTTTGCAAGAATTATGTTTCTTACATCAGTGTTGACTATGAGTAAATAGAGCATTTTCTTTGAGGTAATTCATAATGTTCGAAACACAATACATGTTCCAAAATCCTGCTGCATAGCAATGTTACTGATATGGGCCCGTAATTTAGCAGAATACTGTTACTACCTTTATAGAATATTGGCGTGCTCTGTGCAAGTTTCCAATATTTGGGTACGGATATTTTGTGCAGCAAGCCCATATGATCACATTTTTGACAGTATCTATAGGTGTGGTTCTGATTCAGATGCTTTTCAGAAACTGAGAAATACTGTATCTAACTGATTGTCTTGTTACAAGGCTTTCAATCAGTCTTGAGAGACAAGTGCTAGTTGTACTTCACATGACCGTTTTTGAAATCCATGCTGGTTGGCATTGAGGAAGTCCTTCTGTTCAAGACACCTTATTATGTTTGGGCTCAGAATATGTTCCAAGATTCCACAACAGATCTGTGTCAAGGATCTTGGATGGTAGTTTTGTGGATCACTTCTACTACCCTTCTTGTAGACGGATGTGACCTAAACTTTTTCCAAGAACTAGGCATGGTTTTTTGTTCAAGGGATCTATGATAGATTACAGTTAGAAGAAGGGCTAACTAAACTACAAATTTAATATAGTCTCGTATGGATTCCAAGGGGCACTGAAGCTTTGTTCAGTTTTAATGTTTCAGCTATTTCTCAACTCCACCAACACTTATACCCATTCCATTTATCTTTTCAGTGGTACAAGGACTAAATTGGGGCAAACCACCTGGGTTTACCTTTGTAAAGGAACATTTAAGCATTTCAGCTTTTCCTTTGATATCCTAAATTTCCATTCCTGTCTCATTCCCTACGAACTGGACACTAATTTTAGTGCCACTAACAGCCTTTACCCACAACCAGAATTTCTTTGGGTTTTGTGAAATATCATTTGACAATGTCCTGCCATGATAGTCATTGATGGCATCACACATTGCTCTTTTGACAACTGAAAAAGTTTGATGCACCATCTCTCTACAGCCCTATGATTCGTTTTAAACCTGTTATTCAGTAATCTCTGTTTCTTTAGAAATTTCTTTGTAGTGACTGTATACCAGGATGCTATCTCCAATTACGAATTGTCCTCCTGGGTACATATCTATCCAGTGCAAGGTCTACTATTCTTTTTAACTTGTGCCATAGTTCCTGTACATGCTCCGACCTTATGCTGAAAGTTTCAAGTTCCTCATTGAGGTACGACACTACTGACTTTTTATCTAAATTATAGAACACATATCTTTCTGCTAGTTTTATTTTGGTAATCATTGTTGCCAGAACAACATGGACACTGATATCAGTTTCAACATGGACATCCTCCAAGAGGTCATGTCTATTTGTTGCCATTAGATCCAATGTATTTTCATCACGAGTAGGGTTCCTTACTACATGTGCTTGGTAGTTTTCAGAGAAACCGTTTAATAATATTTCACAGGAAGTCTTATTACACCAACCAGTAACAAAACTGCAATTTCCCCAATTAATCGTTGGATAATTAAACTCTCCACTGATTACAGTATGATTCGGGAACTTACATGTAAGCGTTGTGACTCGTCGATCATCCAAAGTACCACCGTGCAATTACACGTGTTCTCTACATGCGGCGCTGTCTGCCAGCCATGCAGCAGCCGCGCCACCTAAGCGGCCAGCCAGCCAGTGGCAGCTAGACTTGGACTCAGTCCTGATTTGAATGTTACCGTGTTCACAAGTCATGCTTTGTCAACTAGCTCTGTGACTTACAGCTGTTGACGTTATAACAATTTGCGTCGAGGTAGTGGATTTTTCCTTTTCATCGTTGACCCCCAGGTTTCCATGGCTACTTTAGAGCAACTATTGCAAGGTCTCATTGAACAACAAACGCTTCTCACATTGGCAATTCGCGATTTCGTCACGGCGTCCAATGCAGGCCGTTTCTCGTCGTTGTATATACCCCCTTTTCCTCCTCATGACGAGACAGCTGAAGACTGGTCTGATTACGAAAAATCTCTTCGACAGCACTTCTTGGCATTTCATGTCACAGACTAACAATCATGTTAAGTCTCTGTTTCATGGATTCCACCTCAAATGTACTGATTGTTGTCGCAACTGGTTCCTTTGAAAGATCCTGTGTCTTTGTCCTTTGCTGAAATGTGCTTACTTCTGACCGTATACTTTCATAAGCAAACTCATGTGGTAGCCTCTCTTGTTGCCTTTTATTGTTTTCAAAAACAATCGAATCAATCCTATCGCGCTTGGGGTGCTGAGCTCTATGGCCTCAGTCGAAAGTGTCAATTTATTACTGACGTTCACAAAGAATCCTACGCCGATTCCATGGTACACGATGCTATTATCCGATTGGTGCCCGACAAGGAAGTTAGGCAATGTGACCTTCAGTTGGCAAATCCGACTCTAGATGAAGTCCTATCCATTGCGCAGTCTTTTGAAATTTCTCGTGCCGCTGGAGCACAAATAGAGGTGTGGGGTGACGTCGGGGACATACAATCTCTGTGCGCTGTTGACGACATGTGCGGCGTGTCCCCACCGGCCGACGTGGCCGCAGTACGCTCCCACACACAGCCTTGGCCTAACGGTAAACAAACCTCTCAGAAAACTGCAGCAAAACCCCCGGCTACTTACTTCATGTCCGCGGTGTTTTACGAAACATTCATGCAAGGATTGTCCCCAAACGTTGGGCCGTGTGTCAATTGCAAAAAGAAGGGTCATGTGTCTTCCGTTTGCAAATCCGACCACATACATGATGTTCATGACCGTGACGCTGATTCTACTTCTGTGTTGTCTGTCAATTGCACTTCTTCCCTTTCAGGGAAGTTATTCCTCACAGTCCAAATCCTTGGTCAAGACGTTTGCATGCAGGTGGATACTGGTTCGGCTGCCACTATCATTAATTCTCAGACATATCTTCAGTTAGGTTCTCCACTGCTATTAACTGTCGCTCGGCAATTACGGGTGTACAATAAACAGAAGATTTCTGTCTTGGGAAATTTAATGCTGAGGTATCTTACAAATCCGTCGTTCGCACTGTTCCCATATTTGTGGTCGACCAGAGTAACGCAGAAAATCATTTTGGTTTCGATGCCTTTCGCATTTTTGGGTTCTCCGTAGATGACTGTCAATATCGCCTCTGATGCTATTGCTTATGCTCAATTAGATTCCTTGTCGACGATATTTTCGTCCCTCTTTTCTCCTGGATTAGGCCGTTCAAACGACTTTGAAGCTCATATCACGCTCAAACCCACTGCTCGGCTTAAGTTTTTTTGGGCTCGGCCCATTCCTGTAGCCCTTCGTGATTGGGTAAAACGGGAGCTGGATCATCTCACTATTTCAGGGGTCTTGCTTCCTGTCAATACCAGTGAGTGGTCCTCTCCTGTCATTGTCGTTGCTAAGCCCAATGGTGATATTCGTCTCTGTGGCAATTTTAAAGCCACTGTAAATGCTCAATGCCTCATCGACACTTACCCTATGCCCCGAACTGAACAATTGTTCACTAAACTTGCCGGGAGCCAGTATTTTCCTAAAATTGACCTGTCAGAAGCTTATCATCAACCTCCTCTTAACGCTGCTTCCCAGCAGTTTCTGGTCCTTAACACGCCTTTCGGCCTCTATCAATACCAATGATTGCCATTCGGCGTTGCCAGTGCTCCTGCTCTCTTTCAGTGATTCTTGGAACAATTATTGCTCCCTATCCCTGGATGTATCAATTAAGTGGACGACATTGTCGTGACTGGTTCCACAACTGAAGAATATCTTCAGAATCGCCGCACACTTTTTCATGTCTTACAGACTGCCGGTCTTAAGTATACTCTTCAGAAATCAAAATTTTTTCAGGTATCTATCAAGTATTTGGGTTTCCAACTCTCTCGAGATGGTATTCATCCACTTCAGCAAACTGTCACTGCGGTTGATGCCCTCCCTCACCCTACATCTGTTAAGGAACTGCAGGCCTTCTTGGGGAAAATAGCATACTATCACAGGTTTGTACCGTCTGCTGCTTCGGTGGCTCAGCCGTTGCATAAAAACGTGCCATTTCACTGGTCCGCGTGATGCGAAGCGGCTTTCCAGAAATTGAAGACTATGCTGAAACAGGCCCCGGGCCTGGCTACTTATCGACCTGGCCAGCATCTCGTTCTTGCCACGGACGCCTCTCAATACAGGGTTGATGCCGTCCTTGCACATCGTTTTTCTGACTGTTCTGAACAACCCATTGCTTATGCCTCCAAAACGCTCACAGATGCCCAACGAAAATATTTTCAAATTGAAAAAGAAGCTTTGGCCATTATTTATGCTCTTCATAAGTTTGGTGTTTTTCTCTATGGATCCAAATTTCATCTTGTTACGGACCACAAACCGCTTGTTTCCCAACTTCACTTCCCAACAAGGCTGCACATCGCCACCAGTGTTGGGCGGTTTACTTGTCTCGTTTCAATTATGAGATACATTTCCGGCCGACGGCTCAGCATGTGAATGCTGATGCATTGTCTCGCCTTCCCATGGGTCCTGATCTGACATTCTATAGGGACGACTTTTGGGTTCCTACATGGATGTTGCCGAGCAGCGGGTTGTTGTTGGGTTCTCATCACCGGAGACCGGCTGGCGGCTGCTACAGGTTCTGACCCTACCCTCTCTCGGGTTTTACTCTGTATTCAGAAGGGTTGGCCAGATCGTCCATTCGCTAAGACTTCTGATCCGTTGCGGAACTACTACGCTTTGCGTTACCGCCTCGCGGCTAGGGATGGTGTTATCCTCCTTTCCACCGAAAATGCTTCGCCGCGTGTTGTGGTACCTGCATCTTTGCGTGCTTCGGTCTTGCGCCTCCTTCACCAAGGGCACTGGCTCGGCATCGACTCAAATTGCACACATGGTCGCTGCCTGTGGCCCTTGTGCATCACAGGCCGCCACATCGAAGTCATCTTTGTCACCGTGGCCTTCACCTGAGAAGCCCGGGGAGCGCATTCATGCTGATTTCGCGGGTACTAATAGACGTCTACTCTAACTTTCCTTTCATTGTCCTTTGCCTACCACCACGGCAACCACAAGTGCTCTCGCCCGCATTTTCCCTTTGGAAGGCCTTCCCTCTACTCTTGTTACTGATAATGGTCCGCAATTTGCCTCTTCCAATTTTGTGGATTTTTGTGCTCGTCACGGTGTCATGCGTGTCACGGCCCCTCCGTTCTATCCCCAATGAAACGGTGAGGCTGAACGACTTGTCTGCACATTTAAGGCTCAGATGAGGAAACTCCTGACTACTTCTGCTGATGATGCGCTTCTCCAATATCTGGCTTCTTACCGTTTCACCCCCATGGGGGATCACAGCCCGGTTGAGCTTTTACATGGCCGACAGCCCCGCACACTACTACTTATGCGGCCTTCCACCTCACGGCCGTGGATGCCTTTGCTAGGCTGGTTCACTGCCAGCGACCTTGTATGGGTACGGGGATATGGCAGGAGGCCAAAATGGAGTCCTGGCCTCATCTTACGACACCGTGGCCAACGCCTGTATGAAATCCAGATGGACACGGGTGTTGCAGTGCGTCATTTGGACCAACTTCGGCCTCATGTGCCGGCAACGCCTGTTCTGGATGCCGCTACACCACCTTCAGCTCTCCCTGACACTCGGGATCTTGGCATCTCTCATTACTTACAACGCAAGCATCTCACCATCATCTCGGTGCCAGCACAAGAACTGATGCCAACAGGAGACGGGCCCATGTACGAACCGGATGACCATTATCTGTCTGAGCAACTTCACTCGCCTCCTCCTCCTACGGACACCGACACATCGCCCATGTCTCCTGTTATAACTAACGGACTTGCCGCAACGGGCAGATTGCTGCACGTGGCCCCAGCAAATTCGACCCCTACGTCTCCTGTCATCTCGACCCAGTATCATCGGGGACACTTCCGTCCGTACGAGAAGCCGCCTCCTCAAGACTTTACAGCCAGTCAAACAACGCCTATGGACGTTAGGAATCTGCAGGCCACCTCCATTAAGTCTTGCGCAAAAATTTCAAAAGGTGTAAAGTGTTGCGACTCGCCAATCATTCAAAGTGTCACCGTGCAATTACATACGTCCTCTACATGCAGCACTGTCTGCCAGCCATGCAACAGCTGCGCCACCTAAGCGGCCAGCCAGCCAGCGGCCGCTAGACTTGGACTCAGTACTGATTTGAATGTTACCGTATTCACATGTCTTGCTTTGTCAACTTGCTCTGCGACTTACATGTGTCGTGTAGTTTTGAAATGTGTGTGTTCAACTTGAAATTGTAACAGTAAGTGAACTGAGGTTTTCTTAAGTTTTGGGTTACATCAGAAGATGTGTCTGGTGGGCAATAGAAGGATCCACTTATACTGAGTCTTGCCCAAACAGTCTCACATGCTGCTTCAATTTAAATCTTGGAGGATTTGAGTTTCTTGTCTACTGCAACAAATACACTACCTCTGCTTCTGATTTGCCTATCCTTTTTATATAAAACACATGTTCCCCTAAAATCTCAGTAGTATCAACTTCAGGTTACCACCAGCTATCTGTACTTGGTATTATGTGAGCTTCACTGCTTTTCAGAAGAAATTCAAATGTTGGCATGTTGTTACGAAGCTTTGGCGGTTTAAGATCAGGATTTTCATTACTCTCACCTGCAGGAGGCATTTCTTTCAATCTTTTACCGATACTCTCAACCAAGCACTCTAGCTCGTCATAGAATCTTCCAAGTCTAACAACGGAAAATCCATTTTTAGAGGACAGTTGCCCAAGTGTTGCATCAGTTGTCTGAGACTGCAGTCATGTTTGCGAGTTGTTTTTGTATGTGTGTGTTTGTCGTCTAATTCTGAAGAAGGTCTTACTGGCTGAAAGCTATGTTAGTGACAGTCTTTTTACTGTGTCTATCTGCGACTCAACATCTCTGCCATATGGTGAGTGACAACCTCATTTTTCACAATATTATTACAATCTTCAAAGTCACTGGTTCAGTCCTTCCTTTCTTGTCCCTTGCTAGATTTCCTTCAGGGGTACCATCATTCACCGTATGTCTGAACTGCCAATGATCCTTTTGCATTTGCCTCCTCTTGATGCTGGACAAAACAGGTATCTACAAAATAGATGAAGTGAGTCCCACTGGCTAAAATGCAGTTTCAGTGCAAGACAGCAACTCAAACTTGTGGATTAGGTGGGGTCGGCACAACACCATGACTCCTTCCTGGTTCCTGTCCATTCTGTACAGCATGCCTAAATCTACCACTGACACATCATTCACAGAAAAGCGAGTGGGTAACAACAGATCCTGTATTTTCTGCGTGAGATAGGATAGTACTTGAGGTACCTATGGTAGCAGAATCACAGGCACACAACTCTCGGGAGCTTTCCAACACACTGGTTCACAGCAGCTCCCAATTGTTTGATAGTAGACAGGGCAACTCCCAGCTGCTTATGAAAGTCAACCAACTCATCCTATGTTCAAGAACAGCATTCACAGTGGGGTTGCATTTTGGCTGGTGCAATGTATTACATGGCAGTGATAAAATAACTAAAATTAGCCCACAGATTATCTTTTAATATGTTGAGATAAAATGTTGCTAATTTCCTACAAGATTTGAAACAAGTACATAAAACGAGACATCTATTAATGTAACACAAAACCGTGTGGGAAGAATTGTCAGTGTCCTAGAACATTTTGAAGATAATTACAATTGTTAGCAAAATCAAAAACAATCAATTTACAATAAATGCAGATGCTATAATACAGAAGGCTACACCTCTTTAAAGAAAACTAGACGTAAAAAATGTTTTTTTTAGAATATCTGCCACACTAAATAAATCACAAACTCAAATTTATTATAAATTACCCGTAGATTATCTAAGTACAATGGCTGTTACCAAAAATTCTCAAAAACACACATTTATTTGTGTTGATATACAATTAAATTCAAGATTGATGTATTTTTGGCATTAACTGTGAACCACAAACACTGATTTGCTAAAAAAAAAAAAAAAAAAAAAAAAAAAAAAAAAAAAAAAAAAAGTGACATGTTTAGAACACTCATGCCGTTGACTTAGGAAATTTTCTTTTTGTAATTTCCAAATCACTCGGTAACTATAGATGTTAAATGTTACAATATTTGTTGTGATGTGTTACTTCTTTCATGTCTAGAATTTTCAAGAAATGGATAAAAGCAGTACAAAGTTACATCAACTGACGGTACGTTGTTCTTAAAGGCCCAAATCAGTTTAAGTTTCCTGTGGTGCCCAGTGAATTCAAAACCATTCAAGTCCAATTTCTTTGTCCACAGAACACAATATTCTTCCAGAATGAAATTTTCACTTTGCAACGGAGTGTGTACTGATATTAAACTTCCTGGCAGATTAAAACTGTGTTCCAGACCGAGACAAACTCAGGACCTTTGCCTTTTGTGGGCAAATGCTCTACCGTCTGAGCTACCAAAGTTAACTCACAGCCC
The DNA here is from genome assembly GCF_023897955.1 of Schistocerca gregaria. Lineage (NCBI taxonomy): Eukaryota > Metazoa > Arthropoda > Insecta > Orthoptera > Acrididae > Schistocerca > Schistocerca gregaria. The sequence goes on from NC_064921.1 coordinate 740,291,950, forward strand.
ATCCCCACAACTTCAACTCCAACAGTAACTTATCTCCAACCTTGGAATCTTCACAGAAGCTCTCCTGCGAACCTTGCAGAACTAACACTCCTGGAAGCAATGATGAAGTCTGGAAGGTTGGAGACAAGGCACTGGCAGAATTGAAGCTGTGAGGAAGGGTTGTGAGTCATCTTGGGTAGCTTCATTGAAGCTGTGAGGAAGGGTTGAGAGTTAGCTCTGTCTATAGAGCATTCGCCCACGCAAGGCAAAGTTCCCAATATTTGCATCTTGGTCCAGCACACAATTTTCATCTGTCAAGAAGTTTCACAATATTCTTGTAAACTAAATTGCAAGTGTACTTGTCAGAATAGACCTATTTTGGTACATTTCTCATAAGACATGATGTCAGACGTAAATTCTGCGTCACTGCATTCCATTCGTTCAATAGAACTGAGAAGGTAAGCTTCTTTGTCAGGATCGCTAATAATAACCTTTATTCTCAATAACCTGTTCCGGCAATCAATGTTACCATCTTCAGATCTCAAGAGAGATTACTGCATTTTTTTTTCAAAATATGCAATAAGCACTCTCTTTCTCACGAACTGGCATGCGTATAACAGACTAGAAGACATGCATCAGCATGTCAAAATTAAAACAACTGCTGTTGTTGTGGTCTTCAGTCCTGAAATTTGTTTGATGCAGCTCTCCATGCTACTCTATCCTGTGCAAACTTCATCATCTCCCAGTACTTACTGCAATCTACATCCTCCTGAATCTGCTTAGTATATTCATCTCTTGGTCTCCCTCTACGATTTGTACCCTCCACGCTGCCCTCTAATACTAAATTTGTGATCCCTTAATGACTCAGAACATGTCCTACCAACCGGTCCCTCCTTCTTGTCAAGCTGTGCCAGAAACTCTTCTATTCAATAGCTCTTCATTAGTGATGTGATCTACCCATCTAATCTTCAGCATTCTTCTATAGCACACACATTTCGAAAGCTTCTATTCTCTTCTTGTCCAAACTATTTATCGTCCATGTTTCACTTCCATACATGGCTATACTCCATACAAATACTTTCAGAAATGACTTCCAGACACTTCAATCTATACTCAATGTTAACAAATTTCTCTTCTTCAGAAACGCTTTGCTTGCCATTGCCAGTCTACATTTTATATCCTCTCTACTTCGATCATCATCAGTTATTTTGCTGCCCAAATAGCAACACTCACCTGCTATTTGAAGTGTCATTTCCTAATCTAATTCCCTCAGCACCACCCGACTTAATTCGACTACATTCCATTATCCTCGTTTTGCTTTTGTTGATGTTCATCTTATATCCTCCCTTCATGATACTGTCGATTCTGTTCAACTGCTCTTCCAAGTCCTTTGCTGTCTCTGACAGAATTACAATGTCATCGGTGAACCTCGAAGTTTTTATTTCTTCTCCATGAATTTTAATACTTACTCCAAATTTTTCTTTTGTTTCCTTCACTGCTTGCTCAATACACAGATTGAATAACATCAGGGAGAGGCCGCAATCCTGTCTGACTCCCTTCCCAACCGCTGCTTCCCTTTCATGTGCCCCTTAACTCTTATAACTGCCATCTGCTTTCTGTACAAATTGTAAATAGCCTTTCGCTGCCTATATTTTACCCCTGCCACTTTTAGAATTTGAAAGAGAGTATTCCAGCCAACATTGTCAAAAGCTTTCTCTAAAGTCTATAAATGCTATAAATGTAGGTTCGCCTTTCCTTAATCTTTCTTCTAAGATAAGCCTTAGGGTCAGTATTGCCTCACGTGTTCCAACATTTCTACGGAATCCAAACTGGTCTTCCCCGAGGTCGGCTTCTATCAGTTTTTCTAATCGTCTGTAAAGAATTCGCGTTAGTATTTTGAAGCTGTGACTTATTAAACTGATAGTTTGGTAATTTTCACATCTGTCAACACCTGCTTTCTTTGGGATTGGAATTACGATATTCTTCTTTAAGTCTGAGGGTATTTCGCCTGTCTCATACATCTTGCTCACCAGATTGTAGAGTTTTGTCAGGACTGGCTCTCCCAAGGTCGACAGTAGTTCCAATGGAATGTTGTCTACTCCCGGGGCCTTGTTTTGACTCAGGTCTTTCAGTGCTTTGTCAAACTCTCCATGCAGTATCATATTTCCCATTACATCTTCATCTACATCCTCTTCCATTTCCATAATATTGTCCTTAAGTACATTTCCCTTGTATAGACCCTCTATGTACTCCTTCCACCTTCCTGCTTTCCCTTCTTTGCTTAGAACTGGGTTTCCATCTGAGTTCTTGATGTTCATACAAGTGGTCCTCTTTTCTCCAAAGGTCTCATTAATCTTCCTGTAGGCAGTATCTATCTTACCCCTAGTGAGATAAGCCTCTACATCCTTACATTTGTCCTCTAGCCATGCCTGCTTAGCCATTTTGCACTTCCTGTCAATCTCATTTTTGAGACGCTTGTATTCCTTTTTGCCTGCTTCATTTACTGCATTTTTATATTTTCTCCTTTCATCAATTAAATTCAATATTTCTTGTTACCCAAGGATTTCTACTAGCCTTCGTCTTTTTACCTATTTGATCGTCTGGTGCCTTACAACTATATACACAATATTATGAAAAGAATAGTTGCTACTCATCATATAGCATAGGTGCCGAGTCACAGACAGGCATAGCAAAACAACTATCAAGCAAGTAAGCTTTCAGCCAAAAAGGCCTTCATCGGAACTTAACAACGAAAGCATGCATGACCTTTCTCTGGCTGTCAAGGCCTGACATGCGTGTGCATGTAATTCTGATGAAGGCCTTTTTGGCCGAAAGCCTACTTCTTTGACAGTCTTTTTGTTGTCCCTCTCTGCGACTCAGCATATCTGCTATATAGTGAGTACCAATTATCATTTTCATAATACTGTCTTTATTCCATCCTGGACTTTCAATTGTTCAACTACATACACAGTTAACCACCACATAGTTCTGTCTTATGCCATAAGAACACAGCACATCATTGCAACCAGGGACCACTAGACAGGTCCTTGCATACAAGGTAATGGAAGTTTATAGCATAAAAAAAGAATTACGTGTTATGTAAAATTATAGCTTAGGGAAAAATAATACTATAAGGAGCAATCAAAAAGTTTCCGTTTGAAGGAAGTATAATCCAGAGTCGATATGCCAATGAGCCAAAATCACTGACCATTCAGGCAGTCATTCCAATGGTGTATCAACTTGAAGGTTGGTGAAACACTGTGTCCTGCAGCTTGAAAAAGTCAGTAGCTGCCTGCTACACATCCTCTTTCGACAAGAAACTTCATTCCTTCAAAGCTTTTTTTACAGGTCCGAAGGCATGGTAATCACATGGGATGATACCTGGACTATAGAGCAGGTGCTCTAGTGTCTCCCACTGTAGTTGGAAAGGACAGACTGCTACTCACAAAATAGAGTTGTTAAGTCACACACAAGCACACCAAAAAGAGCACTATCCATTTGATCTTTTAGCCACAAGACCTTCTTCTAAGATAGAAAGCACATACATACATTCATACAAGAACAGCTCACAAACACATGACCACTCACTCTGGGCACTGAGGGTGGACTGCATACAGTAAATGCACCTGATGTGAGAAGCAATCAATGTGTGTTGGGGTAAGGAGGTGGCTGGGACAGGGAGAGTGAGAGTGAGGGATAGCAGGGTACATATGGATGGGAGCATGCAGTGACATGTTGGGGACAGGCTAGGACTGCTATACACTGTGGGGGAGTGTGGTTTGAAGGGAAGCATAAATGGAGAAAAGTGAGGAGAAGGAGGAGGAGACTAGTGGGTGTCAGTGGGACAGAAGGCAGTGTTATGCTGGAGTGGGAGCAGGGAAGTGGATAGGTAGGTTAAGGACAGGGATGAGCAGCAGCTGAAGCAAAGTAGGGTTACGAGAACGTAAGATACATTGCAAGGAGAGTTCCCATCTGTGCAAATCAGGAAAGCTGGTGTCGGTAAGGACCACCTTGATGGCACAGACTGTGAAACAGTCACTGAACGAAGCACATCCTGTTGGGCAGCATGTTCAGCAACTCTGTCGTCCAGCTGTCTCTCGGCCACAGTTTGTTGGAGGCCTTTCATGCAGACAAGACGATTTGTTAGTCATCATGGCCACGTAGAAAGCAGCACAGTGGTTACAGCTTTGTTTGTAGACTGCATGACTGCTTTCACAAGTAGTCCTGCCTTTGATGGGGTAGGTGATGCTTGTGACCTGACTGGAGTATGTGGTGGTGGGAGTCTGTAGTCTTGCATCTAGATCTATTACAATGATATGGAGCAGGGATGGATGAGGATATTGAGAAGGTTCAGTGGCTGGCAGAATACTACTGTGGAAGGGGTCAGGAGAATATTCCTCATTACAGGGGAAAGGACAGGTAGTCTAAATCCTGGCAGATAATGAGATTCAGTTGCTCCAGTCCTGAGTGGCACTGAATCATGAGGGAAGTGCTATTTTGTAGCTGGATGATGGGTACATGGGAGGTAGTAGTGACTTGAGAGACAAGGCACAGCTGATCTGTTTCTGTACAATGTTGGGAAGGTAATTCTGGTCTGTGATGGCCTCAGTGAGACCCTTGGTATATTCAGAGAGGGCTTGGTCATCACTTCAGGAGTGATGGCCACAGGTGGCTGGAAGGAACTTATTGATAGGAATGGTGGTAGCTTCAAAGAGGAGGAATTGCTGGTGATGGATACGTTTGAAGTGGATAGAGGTACTGGTGTAGCGGTTTAAGACAACAGTAGAAACAACAGAAGTTGAAGGCTAATGTGACTCTACACTTAACATAAGTAGGGATGACACTTTACATCCAGATATCTGAGTAACTACTAGCTCATATTCAACTCAGATCAAAAATAAGAAGAATATAGAAACATACAGGCAGACATACATTAATTAAATAAGTTCAGTAAATAAAAGTGATATATATTTAGCCATAAAGAATCTTGATCGCACGCATTCTCTGAGCAGAGGGTCATCATCATTGTATTATTGCAAGGTTTTGATAGTGATGGGCAGATTTATTCTGTAAAGATCTGCTATTTCTGATATTCAGTCATTAATACTGGAAAAGGAATTTAATTATTACTATGCAGTGGTACGGAAAAAAAATTCATTGGCAAGATGAAGCCTAAATCAATTTTGAGATATAGCTCTGCATTAACTTTCTGAGAATGCTGAATTTCCATTTTAGAAATTAGTTTCAACTTTTTGATAACAGAACTTACCAACTTCTTTACTTCAGTCAAGTTAAATGGACTAGGTTTTGTCACTGGTTTTGGCTCAACTTTCTTAAGTAATTGTGGTTCCTTTAAGATGTCTGCTTTCAATGGTGCTGCCTTGAAGATGTACCTGAAGCATTAAAATTAATGTTAACAACACACTGTCTTAATGCAGTATTAAAAGATTGTTATTTCAGTAACTTACTTTTGCATTTGCTGTAATTCAGCTTCCTCCCGTTCCTCTTTTGATGGGTAAGTTACTGGTCTGACACGTAAATGGGAAGTGAAGTTAGGTGACTGTGGCACAGTACAGCGTAATTTCTTGTAAGATGGATTTATCTGGCTACCTTGCCACCTCTGTGAACCATCTGTAAAAGACAATAATGAATTTATCAGACTCTCAACACTGTACAGGAAGATACACAAAGGGCACAGAAAACAAAATTACAATAAAAGAATTAAAATATTACTGGTTTTGGAAATCTTAACACCAAGAATAATTTCATCAAATACTGAAATAGCAGGACACCAAAAGCAATGTGTTATAGTGATAGTTGGAACAGGCAACAGTTTGGCCAAGAATATAGGAAACGCATCAAAGAGTCTTGGTCAAGATCAAACACATTTGGGGTTTGCAGAAGTTTTGCAGTGGCATGATCAACCCTGGATGAACAAAGTGATCAGGCAAGTTAACCAGGAACTGATCAAGTTGTTGCTAACTTCAGATGGACCTCACATTGATGATGGGTCAGTTGGTGTTATGAAAGGTGGGGAGAATACATGGCTTACATCCTAGATATATTAACTCAACTAATAACTGAACATGTAAGTGTGTGTGTGTGTGTGTGTGTGTGTGTGTGTGGGGGGGGGGGGGGGGGGGGGGGGGAGGCAGAGGTAAGAGAGAGAGAGAGAGAGAGAGAGAGAGAGAGAGAGTCACTATCACATACATGTGAAAGTGAAGCCTTTTTTTTGGTTAAATACTACATTCAGACAGACTGTTTTAAAATGGGTATAGACAACTGAAATGCCACACACCAAAGAATGTAGTATGAATACTATTATGCGTCAGACTGCCAGTATTGAAGCTGCACTGCTTATCTGTTTTTACAATGTAAAATGTCAAAAGAAAGATAATGTATTATGTCCCGCCAAACTTTACAGAAGTACCTTGAAGGACTTCTGTGAAGTTTGGAAGGTAGGAGACGAGGTATTAGAATAAGTAAAGCTATGAGGGCAAATCTCGAACCTTGTTTTAATAGGTCAGTCAGTAAAGCACTTGCCCATCAAAGGCAAAGATCCCAGGTTCAAATTTTGGTCCACACGCTTATCACATCATGTTATTTGGCGAAGTTTTAATTCTACACTGTGAAAGTTCTGTGTAGTTATGGCCTTTTCTGAATGCTGACACTCATGGACCTTCTGCATCAAACGGGTGAACATTAATGCTCAGTGATGTAAAGAGGCCTACACACTTTCAGATTAACTATGGAGTTATCCATTCCAGTCAATATTTGTACAGATATCTGAACTGATGGCATACGGACTACAATCTGTTATCCCCCGGTATTCTGTGCAGTGTTCAAGATTATAACTAGACAAAGGGGGTACAGGAAAAAAAAGATCTGCCGTTTTTTAATTACAACTGCATTGTTTCTTTAATTAATGATGCTACACTTGTCTTTGTCACCAATATTTTTCTTTATTTTTAATGTCTCATGACATCAAATTTGTAGCATAAGAATAAAATGTATGACAAAATGAAGAAATATACATTGCAATGAAAGAGTGAAACTAAGTAATGTATTTTGGGGGTAATACTGATACATAATATACCACCACTTGGTGTTCCATTAAAATATCAGCGTCCAAGCTGGCTGATGCAATAGAAAGAAACTTCCACATGGGAAAAATATATTAAAAACAAAGATTCCAAGACTTACCAAGCGGGAAAGCGCCGGCAGACAGTCACATGAACAAAACACACAAACACACACACAGAATTACTAGCTTTCGCAACCGATGGTTGCTTCTTCAGGAAGGAGAGGGAAAGACGAAAGGATGTTGGTTTTAAGGGAGAGGGTAAGGAGTCATTCCAATCCCGGGAGCGGAAAGACTTCCCTTAGGGGAAAAAAAGGACAGATGTAACCTCGCGCGCGCGCGCCCACACACACACACACACACACACACACACACACACACACACACACACACCCATCCGCACATACACAGACACAAGCAGACATATTTAAAGGCAAAGAGTAAGGGCAGAGATGTCAGTCGAGGCGGAAGCACAGAGGCAAAGAAGTTGTTGAAAGACAGGTGAGGTATGAGCGGCGGCAACTTGAAATTAGCGGAGGTTGAGGCCTGGCGGATATCGAGAAGAGAGGATATACTGAAGGGCGAGTTCCCATCTCCGGAGTTCGGATAGGTTGGTGTTGGTGGGAAGTATCCAGATAACTCGGAAGGTGTAACACTGTGCCAAGATGTGCTGGCCGTGCATCAAGGCATGTTTAGCCACAGGGTGATCCTTATTACCAACAAAGGGAGAGCCACGTGTGAAAGCACCCACGTGATTTACCAACTGACCTGCCTGCACTGTGACGCTTTCTATGTGGGAATGACCAGCAACAAACTGTCCATTCGCATGAATGGACACAGGCAGACAGTGTTTGTTGGTAATGAGGATCACCCTGTGGCTAAACATGCCTTGATGCACGGCCAGCACATCTTGGCACAGTGTTACACCGTCCGAGTTATCTGGATACTTCCCACCAACACCAACCTATCCGAACTCCGGAGATGGGAACTCGCCCTTCAGTATATCCTATCTTCTCGATATCCGCCAGGCCTCAACCTCCGCTAATTTCAAGTTGCCGCCGCTCATACCTCACCTGTCTTTCAACAACTTCTTTGCCTCTGTGCTTCCGCCTCGACTGACATCTCTGCCCTTACTCTTTGCCTTTAAATATGTCTGCTTGTGTGTGTGTGTGTGTGTGTGTGTGTGTGTGTGTGTGTGTGTGTGTGTGTGTGTGTGTGTGTGCGCGCGCGCGCGCGTGTACATCTGTCCTTTTTTTCCCCTAAGGGAAGTCTTTCCGCTCCCGGGATTGGAATGACTCCTTACCCTCTCCCTTAAAACCCACATCCTTTCGTCTTTCCCTCTCCTTCCTGAAGAAGCAACCATCGGTTGCGAAAGCTAGCAATTCTGTGTGTGTGTTTGTGTGTTTTGTTCATGTGTCTGTCTGCCGGCGCTTTCCCGCTTGGTAAGTCTTGGAATCTTTGTTTTTAATATTTCATATATAATGAAGGGCCCCCACAAGCAAGCAGAAGTGCCACAACACGATGTGGCGTGGACCTGACTAACATCTGAAGTAGTGCTGGACGGAATTGGCACCATGAATCCTGCAGGGCTGTCCATAAATTCATGAAAGTACAAGGGGGTAGGGATCTCTTCTTAACAGCTTGTTGCAAGGCAAGGCACACCAGATATGCCCAATAATGTTCACGTCTGGGAGGGGGGAGTTGCTGGCCAGTGGAAGTGTTTAATCAGATGTGTGGGGTGTTGCATGGTATTGCTGGAATTGCTCGGGTCCATCAGAGTGCACAATGGACATGAATGGATGCAGATGATCAGACAGGATGCTTACGTACATATCACCTGTCAAGAGTCATATCTAGATGTATCATGGTTTCTCATATCATTCCATCCGCACCATTACAGGGCCTCCACCAATTTGAAGTCCCCTATTGACATGCAGGCTCCATGGTTTCATGAGGTTGTCTTTCCTTCTCACCCTGTTCCATAAGTCTCCCCTGAACCGGATTCTGGGGGACTTTTCTGAGCTGTACCCCTTTCCCTAAACCTCTCCAGTTCTTTTCCATCACCCCTCTTCCTTCCCCTTCCACTCGTCTACCAGAAGGAGCCACTGGTTCCAAAAGGTTGTAAAAATTAAAGCCTTTTGCAAGTGTATTCCCTGCCACCACTTGTTAAGTATATTTCTTTATCTATCCATTTACATTATAATATCAAAAATTGCCCGTTTTTGTTGTTATAAAATATAATAAGGTATAACATACTGTTAAATAATAAATATTCTCAAGCTTTACAAAAAAATGTTTAATTGTTTCTGAAAAGCAGAACTAAAGTCCTTTATTTTCTTGACTGTACCACCACGAGTCACACCAGGTCACATAAAAATCAGTTTTTATATTATAGCATTCTGTATTCCGAAGTTCAAGAAGATTCCGGAAGCCTTCACATAAAATCCAAAGCTGCATCCCCCTCCCATGTAGTTATGATGACAACAGTTTGAGGTTCAGGTGACAGACAGGCAGCTACAAATTTACCTGAAGGAACTGCACAGTTTATCATTGATAAAGAATGGTATTGTATAGGCAAATAGCTTGCCTGAAATACATTGTTACCTCAGACCATTTTACAGTTTATTACTCAGGCGTCACAGGTGAGAAGCTGCACACTTAACTAAAGCTGTGCAGGCCCCAGAAATTTGAAATTACCCTCTAACAAAATGGGCTCATGAAATAAGTAGTGTAAGCATTCCCATCCATACATGGAAATTTATTATGATGAAATGGCCGAGAAATAGCACCGAATTTTGGGACTGAAGATTTCGGCACACTGAATGGCTTGCACTTTTTTGTGCAAGATACCACCATAACCTCTTACCAAAACTGAACAAAATAAACCCTGAAAGATGAATATTTTATCACAGTTGAAAATGGATAACTGCCCAGAAACAATTTCCGGGGTGATGGAAACTGTAAAGGAGCTGATCAGTGACTTTTCCTTTCTAGTTCACAAAGTTTTGGCTTATTATTTATGAGTAAACAAACAGTCAAGTATTGTTTCATTTACATTACATTACATTTTACATTAAATTATAAAATTAAGTAATGAGAAATTATTTCAAACTGAAAACAAAAATAATAAGTCGTGACAAACAGATTTTTTTTTTCCATATTCTGGAAAGATGTTTCAAATAGCAGTAGTAATTTTTTAACGAAAGTAACCAATTTTCGAAAATATAAGTAATTGAATAGGTTAAAAAAAAAATCTACTCACCAAGCACCAGTACGAGAACATACATATAAAAAGGTATTACAGTTTTCAAGCTTTGTGAGTAAGTGGGTGAAAGGGAAGGAAGAGGACTGAAGGAAAACAAGTGGTGAGGTTTACAAAAAGGAGTACAGTTCAGAAAAGTTGTTCAGAAGCCCAGGTCAGGGGAGACCTACCAGATTGGACAAGAAGGAAAGACCTTCTCATGCCTTCTTTTAAGTCTCCCCTGACCAGTGGTTCTGGGTGACTCTTCCGCACCCTACCCATTTTACTCAACCTCACCAGTCCTTTTCCTTCAACACTGCTGCTTTCCCTTCAACCCTTCTACCAGAAGGAGCCACTGGTTCTGAAAGCTTGCAAACAGTTTTTTGGATGATAATTTGATACCATTTGTAAAGTAAATTTTGAATCCAATTAATTTCTGTATCAACTGGAAGTCTAACTCCAGATGTCTAAGCATATCGACCAAAGATGCTCATATTACATTTCTTGCCTAATTACATCACGACTGCCACAAAATGCCATGAGAACGCAAAATGAAAATACTTTTCGATTCCACTTCCAGATCAGGCTATTACATTACTTGTTGGTACAAAATTCAAAGCTAGAAATAAATAACTAATTCTTTATAACATACAGACTGATGGAAATCTTTTTGCCTTACTACAACATGGCAGACTATGCAGATGACAAGAATCTGCAGCATGTCTAAGTTCCATACTCTGAGACCAGGCATCTAAATCCAGGTAATATAGATATCACTATACTAATCACGTGATTTTCTCTGGGTGTGTAATTTAATATCTTAACATCTTTGCACTGAAAGACTTACATTCCTGGTGATATTTCTGATGTTGCGTCTTATTTTCCCAATTCTGTTTTATGCCTGTAGTTGTTAGTTGCCACCATGTGGGACGGCAGATATTTATTTGGAAACGTCTATGATCTTGATTATGTGATGGGTTGTGTCATGTTGTGTTTACGAAAATAATAAAATTATGTAAACAAAGGCTCTGCATCGTTTCATTTCAGATTTAGTACATAAACTGCAAATCTTTAATTTCTCCTTGTAAAACCAGGATCCACTCAAAATGGATACTAAGCTAACAACTAAATGGAATTTAAAGAAAGCTACATAGAAGAAGAAAGCTAATTAACTTATTCCTATTCAGATAGTGTTTTTTCACAACATTATACTAATTCACCTTGCCTTTGTATTTTGTCATATGCTGTACACACCAACAAATGCCACTGAATGTTTGCTGATGAGCTTTGATCATTTTAATAAATCACTGAAATAAGAAGAGAAGTTATAAACTTCAGACACTATTTAACTCTCATCGGTGTCAATCAGCATCAGATTGTTTAAAAGATGGCGATTTCCAGAATGCTCTCACGGATATAGCAGTAAGCGTGCTATTTCAAAATTTTGTTGAGATGATAACTTAGGCACATCAGGTTAACGCAGGGAACTGTGCGATGCTTTTGTATCGAACCAAGCAGGGCTAGATGAAAGTTTGGCAGTGGACGATGAGGAGGAGGAGGATACAGCTGAGAGAAACTAGTTTCTCTCATTCAGTGTAGGTGAAATGGTTCTGGCCAATAACCTCCTTCAGCAACAACTCTAACCAGCACACTATGCCAGCAGGAAAATAAATGACATCATTTATGGAATTTTGTGATAAGCTGAATGAAACAACTTTCGAATATAAGCAATTTTTAAATCATTTTGGATGTTAATTTTAAATCAAAACATCAGGTGGTAGTTTTACGTGTGACTAAACGGAATATCTACCCAATTACTGAAAAGTGTGTAGTATTAGTATTTATGTTAGGATTTGCCAATACTAAGTGAGGTGTGCTTCAGATCGAAGAGTACTACCTAAATGACCTATAAACTTCCAAATTCTGATTGTGACACTTTGTTGGCATATTGGAGTTGAAGAATTCTTGGCACACATGAGAATTTAGTTTGTAACCATTCCAATTATATGTAACACGACAATTGAAAAAAACTTAGGAACATCTGGTACTCAGCCAATAGCCTCAATACAAACCAATTTGATGAAGCCAATTCCAAATTGCACAAAATTATTTTAACTGGTCAAAAACACATAGCTGTTAATTACCTATAACAGGCCTTGTATGGAATCTCTCTGGTGTACTTCTCTCAAATTTGTACATAGCTTCTGCCATACTCACAAATTTCTTCTGTGGAGGCTTCTTTTCATATAGCGACTCATTTGATTTGTTCTGAAATAAAAAGAAACATTTAGATTACAGTAAACAAAAGTGAGGAAAGACAACCACTCACCAGTACATGAGAGGTGTGTTCTTCGTCGACTTAATACAAATGCAATCCCAAAGTATATACTTGGGAGATACAAAAACAACAGTTTATGTCCTACGATAATTACATCATTTGCTAGGTTGAAGAATGTTTCTTTTTTACATAATCCATATTTTGGTTGAAGCATTTTTGTAGACACTACAGCAGTATCCCCATCATACTCTCCCACAGGCATGTTCTTCAGGAACTGTTTAACCTCATCCTTCACCTCATTATTGGAGGTGAACTGCCATCAAGACAAATCTTTCTACCACTTGGGAGACAGGTGGTTAATGCTCAGTGCCAAGTCTGGATTGCATGTTGGGTGATGGCCATGTTCCAACCAAAGTTTTGCAGAAAACTGGTGGTTTAACAGACATGTGGAAAGGTACTGTAAGGGACAGCACTTATGCTGTTGCTCAAATTCCTCTTCTCTGGTTCTGAATTGACCTTCTGAGGTTTTCAAGTGTTTTCCCACCCTGTCAATGTTTATTACTGTACTAGTAGGCAGAAAACTGAAAAATAGTATCCCCTTTCAGACCCAAATCACAGATGCCATGACATTACCAGCAGACTGTGTTTGTCTCAACTCTCATGGCTTGGGTGAAGGGGGGCGCCGTCACTCACACAACTTGTTTAGTTTCCGGCATAAAGTTGAAAGTTTGTCACCTGTGACAATCAAGTCCAAGAATTTGTCCTTTTTGTCTGCACAGCAGCAAAAATGTTGCAAGAACAATCAACTCGTTGCCATTTGTAATCTTCTGCCAGCATATGTAGTACCCATGTAGCACAAGCCTTCCTATATTTCAACTTTTCCACTAAAATCCTGTTTATGGTGCTTCAGGAAATCTCAGGATACAAAATGCAGAGAGCATCCAGAGTTATCCTCTGAGCTTTACACAGGTTTTCCTCAACTTGCACTATTGTCTCCTTGGAAACTGACAGCCTACCACTTGTTTCTTCATCTTAAATTTCAGTATGACTGGCCATAAACTCTTTACACAACCTATGAACATTTTTGACTTACATGCATGACTGTCCATACATTTCCATCAAATGTGAATGAATTCCAATCAGTTTAACAACTTTAGTGTTCACAAATGCAAAACCCGTACAAGTTTCGCATCTGGCGGCTGTGTTCAATGGCAGCTCCACTTTGAATGGCTGCCAAGCCAATAATGAGCATCTGAGCAAAACGTGCATGTTCAGTTGGGAGCGGAGGTAGTGTCAGTCAATGTTATGGCCACCAACTGTATTAATTGTTTCTCTACATCCCCCCCCCCCCCCCCAAAAAAAACTAGGAGACTTCTTTGGGATTGCCCTTGTAGTGGAGGAAACTGACTACCTGACTGACAATGAGAGCATTAACAAATTGTTTCAGTAAGTGTGAAACTGAAAATATTTGGAAAATAAATGATTCATTTTTTAAATTAACCACCACTATAAGGCACAAACAACCAACATATATAGATCGATGAGAACTGAATGCATATATTTTCAAACAATATTATTAACTTCCTAGATGTGATAATTTTTCAAGTGGATTCAGTCACAACCCAGGTTATGAAGCCACTGGGGAAAGGTAAACAGGGAGGATAGTAAAGATGGGATGCCTCCATCTTTGCTACCCTCCCTGTTTACCTTTCCCCAGTTGCTTCATAACCTGGGTTGTGACTGAAATCCACTTTCCTTTTTCCCCTTTTTTCCCCTCTCTCCTCCCTGACGAAGGAACGAAGTTCCGAAAGCTAGGATAAAAAATTTCCTGTTCTGTTTTGTGTATCTGTCGGCTGCACTGAGCCGAGGTAAGTATTGGCCAGTACATATCCCATTTTAACAGCATAATGCACTCTGATGATACCATTTCCACCAGGATCTACACTAAGCACTGCTTGTGATTTCCACACTGGGGCAGCACCAAGCACCAACTGGAATTAAGGGGTCAAGGCACTAACTAGTTCATGGACTATACCCCCACTCCTTTTCATAACAAAATACGAAACAATACCAAGATCTAAGTTAACGTAAGATCTATAGGTATACATTCAGCTGCTACAAAAAAACATTTCCCAACACCATCACAACAAATTTTACTAAAAACAGCACATTTTGGAGAGATCTTTAATGTGTGTATGTTAGTGTTCTTAATGCTGTTTGTTTTCAGTTCTAAACTTCGACATTTAATGTTTTTCATTTGTGTTCAATACATGGCATTTATGGATTTGGGTGAGTAGAAAGTGACATTTAGTGAAATCACACACTGTGTTCTGTGATTGGCTAACAGAAACAGAGTGTGTAGCCTCCACGCTGGTTGCAATAATTGTTGGTTTTCGTATTTGCACTTGTGTATTATGAAGATATTCAGTTTAAATAACAGACCACATTTGAGATATTTCAAAATGCATAAATTTCAGTACTTTTTGTTGTCATATAGCACAGACAGGCAACCAACAGCCCATGATTAGTTTCAACCCAGCCCATGGAAGACATTTGCAGGAGGGAAAGTGAATTGCTCACAATGTACTCTACCCAGGGTCTACATTCGGATATTTTCACCTACACTCTGCTCAGCTCAGGTTCAGCTCATAACGTAGGCAAGTGAAGGTTTTTTTTTTCCCCTCTACGCACATGCACAATGATATTTCAATGCCACTAAATTTGGATAACAAAGAGAAACAAGTTTCCAGTGTGAGTGTGAAGTTATGGCCCACTGCTCATGTGCAGTTTGTAGAATGTGGGAAATGGCTCACTACCTTGAGAAGCACCTTCACTTCTGGACCAGTGCTGAACCCCCACCCACATGTGATACTGCTTGCTGCCAAATTGATAGGTTGCGAACATTGGAAAATGGTAACAACATCACAAAACTTACCGACTACTCACAAAATGTACTCATTGGACAATGGCAGTGGGATGCCATGCATATTGTTACATTCAAGATGTATACGCGGTCGGGAAAAATAAACTCCCGGATTTCCCAGTTAACAATGCATTTTTTCCCAGGAAAAATACACTTTTTCAGTGTTTAAGTCACAGTAAACTTTCCCTCTTACATCAAACAGTTATTAGTTTCGGAAGCACTGAAATCGAGATTGTGATGTGCTTTTATAAGACAGTCATAGTTCATGTCACATGATATCGCCAGGCAATGATAGCAGATCTTCAAATCATAGAACGTGTGGTGTAGTCAGCCAATAGCAACATCACTGTTAACAAGTGTGAACAAGCAATTGGGAAAAGTTAGTGGTTTAAATTAATGTGTATAGTGTAGCTACAAGAAAAGCTAAGCTTTCAATTATAATATTGGTCTTTTTTGCATGTACTACACTTTAAGATAAATCACGCATAATGACGTAAATGTCAGGTCTTCTGGGCTTGAGATACTTTTAAGTGGCTGCCCTTCAAAGTGTTACACTTTAAATGAGAGTCAAATAGTCTGCGTTTTAAGAAATTCAAAGGAAATTCTCACACGAAACATAATTCATCTCGCACAAAATGAAACTGACTGTGAAAGTAATGCTTTTCAGATCACCATTCGCAATATTTTCCCACGGCCTGGCGATCTGTTAGAATTCATTTCGCCAACTGTCAGAGCACAAGGGAACCGGCGGTACTGCATGGGCACAACTACAGTTACATAGGAAGCCAATATGTTCATACGTTTATAGCATTAAGAGATCTTACATAGCAATAAGAGGTCTTACATTACATCTACATGAAACAGGACATCAGATGATACTCCAAAAGCATCAAACTTCTGTAAATCCTACTAAAACAAACAATTTGGCTTAAAGTGCACATTTGAATGTCCAGATTCACAGAGATGTAGGTCCCAAGCTGATATTAAGCTTTTCACTGTGGTTTTCGGACTGCAAATTTTCTTGGAATACCAGTACTCTATTAGATCATGTTTGGTTCTTTATTATGACATAATGCCATACATGCCAGAAGATGAAAACGTACATTTGAAATTCAGCAAACAGTTGAAACTGGACAATGGTGTGGGATGAAACACTTCGTTCCAAATAAATTAACTGCCTCTGTGGAAAATACTAAGAAAGGGCAAATTTCTTTAGCAAAACAACAGAAATAACTCCATTATTCTGCAAGGGGATTAATGCTCGACTGCCAAAAATGTGAAAATAAAATAAAAATCAAAACAAACTAGTAACATATTTCAGCCATATGTAATTATGTGAATGCATTTTAATTCACTTTACAGCTTGCAGCCACAGGATTCTATTTGGTTTTCAATTGACATGACAGTTGTAAATGAAGGGGAAACAGCAAAATCACTAAAAGTAAAAACTCAAGACTGCTCTGCACATGTATGAATATGGTAGCCTGGGCATGCTAGAAAAAAATTTTCTGGCTAGCATCTGACTGCTTGTTGCTACTGCTGATACAATTAACAGCCACACTTCAAGTAGCGGGAGAAGGTACTGCTCATACGTGACTCAACTGTGCATGAGCCCACTGGCAACTGTTGAGACGAACCTAATGTGAACAGTTGTGATGTCACGCTCATCAGAAGTAGTTTGTTGTTATCAAGAATTGCTTAGTCTTCATCCTAAAGCCTTTGACCTGTTTTGCTGTTGACAGACGTTTGGGTGTGAACTGTGTTTCACTGTTGTAAATGGTGCATTTCATTTGCAACTTAAGTTTTATTTTATTTTATTTTTCCCCCCTCTCGTTTATGTTTTAGGGCTGCAGTATTTTTCTGCAGTGTGGCAGGACACAGTAAAATTATTTGTCAAAATATCAGTTCTTACCAGTCAAAATTACAAAAATTTAAATGGAAACTAGAACAATGAAAAACTCTTGGGTTTGTCCCGGCTGTCCCATGGCGTATAAACCCTGTAAATTAATCCATGAACAATAACGTCAGAGATTAGTTTTGGCTTTATGCACCAAAAGTGCTTCCACTGCATCACATGATGAAGCTTAAGTGTGTGAATGAGATCTGCACATCACCAAAGCTTGCCCATGCCTGTGCTAAGGTTTCAGGAAATGTGGCACTGACTAAATATGTTGCTGAAATTACATACATACCTTTGTCTGGCTTTGACATTTTTTTGTTTCCCCTGTTTGATGTTATATCGAGTTTTGATGCCTCAAGTTCCTACACTATTGTGCTAAGCTTAAGTTTCAATTTTTTTCCTAATTAACTGCATACTGGATTCATAATTTACCATTTTCAGACTCTCAGTATGCTTCAGTTATTCCACAGAAAATGAAAGTCCCGAGAACTCAGGCACAATATATCATTATTAATGTGATTTATCCCACCAATGCCATCAGTGAAACACTTGGCAGCTAAAGGTAACAGCACAAGTTTAGCATGCTTATTTTTTCTAATCATTCGGGGTAATTTCATGTTAAATCACCCAGTTGCCATTGCCCTTATGTCACAGTTTCTTCTGAAAATTTGGCGTAAGAATGCACATAATGAGTTAGGGTTAAAATATGTTTTCTGGAATTTGACCAAAATTGTAATTAGGAGACCATTTTGAAACGTGGGCCCCTTCTACCAACTGGTGTTGAGAAATGAAGTGAATTCTAAGTTTCTAACCACTATACCTTTTTTATTTATGTATCAATTTTATTGAATTTTGTGTCACTGGAAAGCAAAAGAATAGAGCTATAATACAAAAATAATTAAAATGCTGTGTCTAAGCAACAAATGTTTGAAACTTTGTAATTAATGTAATTTCTCACCCTTTTTTCGCCAAATTTCAGGATTATTTACTTTTGAATCAGACAAAATATTGTCCATTGAAAACTTGTCTGAAAGAATGAATGCTTTTTAGAATTTTATGAATAGTCACAAAATTAAACGTGTATATTATTATATATGTTCTTTCTGTTTTAAATGATTAAATAGAACAAATACCTTTCTGTTCTTTTTTTATGTTGTAATGTATGACAATAGGAATTCTTTGAGACAAAATATAAAATGGTGAAACTTGCGATTTTAACAAAATAATACATGAAAAAACACACTGAAAAATGACTTTAATTACAGATTTGCACATATTTATATGCCCAGTTGCAGCATTTTTATAGTTTAGTGATATAGTTGGTCCTTTTAACTTTCTAATGACACCAAATTGAATAAAATTGATTTATAAATAAGGGAGTTATAATAGTTAAAAACTTTCAACCTACCTTTCGTGCTGACGCCAGATTGAGAAAATGCTAGACATTTCCAAATGGTCCCCCTGACAACAGTTTTGATCTAAAAAATCTGAAAAAAATTGTTTTATCACTTTCTATTTATGTACTTTCTTACACTAAATTTTCACAAATATCTGTGACATGATGGCAACAAGATTTCTTTATTTTGGGTGATTTTAAATGAGATGAGCCTTCGTGAAACTCTCACTAGTTGGTGCCATTCCTGTACTATAGTACGTTCTATCACGAAATTTACAATCTTTGCATACATTTCGTACAGCTGATAAAATTACCAATGCCAGAAACAAAACTACCTTCAGCACTACAAAAATTAACATTAAATGTCAAGTAACAGCACATCAACTCATAATAGAGATATATAGAGACAGTGGTTCAATAGTGGAGGTTCAGCCAGTCTATTCTGTTTTCACTGTAAAGTGGTGAAACGTGATAATCATCTGGTGGTCGTAGGACACACTTAGGCTGAACGAACCGAGCCTTCACGAGGCTAATGAGTGGTGTACTCCGTAGCAGTTGCAGCCACACCCTCACCCGTCATATGGAGCCAACAGGCATTTCACGTTGGAGCCTTAAGACTAACTCTACTTGTTTGGAAAATAGAAGTCAATGACAAAAGTTCCAAAGACAATGATTTCTTATTTAAATCCATGTGGGAAACATTCAAAATACACCCTGATAATTTGAATTCTGTAATCCATTAGTGGGAATTTATGTTAGTAAATCTTTTGCAGCAGTCCCGGCTCAGTCTTTAACCACAAGGTGCCCCTGATCTACACTAATTGGATGTATGATATTACCAATACAGATTTAAACAAACTTCAATCTTTCACATACTGCAACATGTGACAAGCCCGAAGTGTCAAATACATTTAAGTTACAACTACAGTATTATTACGACAGTGGTTTATATATTTCCAGCCCACTCTTAATATCCAGTCAACCGCTTCACAACCAGCAAGTCTTAAGAAGCATGCGTTTCAGTCTAGTTCAAAATAAAAATTTCACTGTCACACAAGGCACTGGTGCTTATTTCCCCACAATTGTGCAAAGTATAGCATAAAAATGGACTTTTTTACCCACCATATGTAGTGAACGTGACCGCCTCCGTTTATCAGGACGTTTCCTGCTTGGTGAACACAAAGAATTGTGCCTTTGTCTTCCTGAGGAATCAGGTTTTAGTGACTGGGAGCTGAAACCAGAATGAAAGTTAATGCAATCATGGTAGTTACTATTAACTTATACCTATTGGCAACCTATTTTAAATGGAACAGCAACAGCCTATAATACAATTCATTCCTGTTATATAAAAATGACAGCGATATAAAAGCCTAACCCCGTTCTATGAAAAACGTACAGCAAAACAATTTTTAAAAAGAATAACACACACATTAATCCAAACCTGTGACATGAGTACATTTACTCAATGTTCCTATGTTCTGATATTGCTCTAATTTCTCTTTGACAAAACAAGGCAACTGAGATATTCGTTTCTTATGACACTGACAACAATCTCAAGCACAACAAGTACATTGTAATAAACTACAAATTAGCTGTTAAGGAACCTATAGGCAAGTCTAAGTGCTGCCAATTAAGAAAACAGTTGAGAAATCTTAAGTTTTATTGTGCGAAGCTACATGACAAATTCTGATCACAACAAATATGAGAAATGGTTGACCATCAGAATGCCAATTTCAAAATGCATTTTAACAAACTTGAGGTTTACATGTATTTTACCAAACTGAAACCTTTGCCATGCCACAGTTCTAGGACATTCTGATACCTCTTTTACCTTTGAGGGAAATGTTGGAATGATTTGCTGTATCCTGTATTAGGTAAGTGCTTTTGAAATTAATTTCACAATCTTTTAAAGCTCTACTACCTATATCTACAACTAAATCCAAACTCTGCGAACCACTGACATACATTGTAGAAGGCACGTCCCTTTGTAAATTAACTGGAACCAGTTGATGGACCAAATATGGGTTAACAAAATGAAACATTTGAAAATTATGTGTTACCTGGATGACTGGTACACCAACTGTGAACTTCTGTCTGTACTGTACTACGGACTAGATACAAATACATTGGAATTATGTCAGTAAAAAACACTTTTTTTGTATCTGTGGGTATGGTATGGCTGCAGAGAAGAGAAATAGCTTAGAGGCAAAGGTTAGAGGTAACTAAATGGAAGGACAGGAGGATGTTACCACTGACAGTACTGACGTGAAAAGCAAACTCACAAAATCAATATAATGTTAGGCAATAAAAGTATGAGGTATATGCAAGGATCAAACAATGGAAAATCCAGGATGGAATTTAACAACATTATGAAAAGGAAAGTTGCCACTCGCTGAACTGCAGATGGGCACAATGAAAAGACTGTCACAAATAAAACTTTCAGCCTGTAACACCTTCGTCATATAGATGACACACACACACACACGCCCGCACACAAACAACTCACACCCACAATTGCAGTCTCAGGAAACTGTAGCCACATGCAGTGTGGAAATTTTCAAATGAACTTCACTAGAACTGTATGCTAAACCAGGGCTCAAACTGAGACACTGCCTTTTTTTTGGGTTGGGGGTGGGGGCGGCTGCACTCTTAACTACAGATATCCAGGCACTGGTTACAACTCTTCCTCACAGTTAGGTGGAATGGAGGACTGAGTCGCAGGCCAAATCCAAGTAAAGCCGCAAGCGAGAGGGGGACCAAGGAGGGATAGAAAAAGAGGGCCGGAAGGATGGAGGAAGTGGAAAGGACTCGAGTGACGAGAGAAGGGAACGAACGCGGACCACGATCGGGAGATCCGACCTAGGCCTCCGTCATGGGGAGGGGAGTGCAGAAAATGGAAAAAGGAGCCTGCAGTTTGGTTGGTCAGGTGAGGCATGGACGCGGGCAATGTATGACGCAAGTAACTGTTGCCGGCAGAATCGTCGGGGAGGGATTCCAGCTACTACAAGAAGGCTGGTCACCGGACTAGTGCAGAAGGCACCTGTCGCCATTCTGACGCCACAATGGAGAATCGGGTCGAGGATCTGCAACGTTGAAGGTGCTGCTGAGTTGTACACCACACTCCCGTAGTCGAGACGGGACTGGACTGGACTAAGGCCTTATAGAGCTGTAGGAGGGTTGTTTGTGCAGCCCCCCAGATCAGGTGGCTGAGGCACCGAAGAATGTTGAGGTGCCACCAGCACCGTTGTTTAAGCTCGCAAAGATGAGGTGTCCAAGTGAGCTGAGCATCAAACAGCATTTCAAGAAAGCAATGCGTCTCCTCAATACGAAGGATTTCATTGGCAAGGTAGAGCTCTGGATGGAGGTGGACCATTCAACGACGACAGAAATGCATCACTCGGGTCTTAGAGGCTGAGAACTGAAAACCATGGTTGGATGTCCAAAAATGTGCCTTACAGATAGCTCCCTGCACCCGCCGTTCAGCGTCACTGATCTTGAGGAACTGTAATAAAGAAAAAGGTCATCGGCATATACAGAGGAACAGACCTATGAGCCCACCGCAGCTGCAAGACCGTTAATCGCCACCAAAAAGAGGGGAACACTGAGAACCGAGCCCTGCGGGACACCATTCTCTTGAATCTCAGCAGAGCTAAAATGAGTGCCAACCCTAACTCAAAAGGAGCGATTGGAGAGAAAATTATGTAGAAAAATCTGAAGTCAACCCCGTAAGCCCAATTCGTGCAGCATAGCAAGTATATGATGGCACCAGGTGGTATCGTACGCCTTACGAAGATCAAAGAAAACATCAACTAGATGTTCTCACCGAGTAAAAGCTGTACGAATAGCCGACTAGCGAGACTAAATTGTCGAGCGCTGAGCGGCCCTGACAGAAGCCCCCTCCCCCCCTGTTGCTGAGATAGTGTAAGCAGGACGGATATGCAGATGCATCAACAAAGCACTCATAGTCTACTTTCAAGCATACAAGGGACCAGTACAACAGAGTAGGGTGGTTCCATGGTTGACACATGTTTCCTTAACTGAAATTCTCTGGTATTTCCCTGATTTCCAGACAAGTTTTAGCATTTTTTCCTGACAAATTTTGAGATCTCAAGGGTAAGTAAAGACATAAGTTGACAAAAAAAGTAAGGACTTCTGTATTTCTCTCCCATGTGAGCACAAATTGTAAGTACTAACATGAATATCTTTTGTAATTAACTGTTTTTAGATGCAGAAACCAAGCCAAAAGGTATGTATGTTTCATTAAGACCACTGATGATATTTTATTTCAATAAAATGAAACATCTGGTGACAAAAATATGCATTTCCTTTGAGTCTGAAGACAGATTTAAATACAATGTTATTTATAATCCGTCTTGATGGCAAAATGTTTATTCATATGACCGGCTTTGGTTCATCTAGTGAATAAACATTTTGCAATCAAGACAGATAATAAGTAACACTGTAAAATCACTGATTGCAGCTATCCTATCAGACATTATGTCTGTTTTTGTAAATATTTAAATACCTTCATTGATTTCAGAAATAATCTCAGAAAAAATAGGCACCTTGAAAGAAGGGTATGAGTCATGTAGACCGGATGTGGCTTGAATTAAAAAAAAATAGTTCCAGCAGCAATTGAGATATTTATACCAAATAAATTAACAAATGACGGAGCTGATCCTCCCTGGTACACAAAACGGGATAGAACATTTGTGCAGAAACAATGAAACAAACATGCAAAATTTAAACGGACGCAAAATCACCAAGACTACGCTCTTTTACAGAAGCTCTAAATTTAGTGTGGGCTTCAATGTGAGATGCTTATAACAGTTTCCACAATGAAACTGTCTCTGAAGTTGGCAGAAAATCCAAATGGATTCTGGTCGTATGTGAAGTATATTAGTGGCAAGAAACAATCAATGCCTTCTCTGCATGACAGCAATGGAGATACTATCGAAGACAGTTCTGCCAAAGCAGAGTTACTAAACACAGCCTTTCGAAATGCCTTCACAAAAGAAGACTAAGTAAATATTCCAGAATTCGAATCAAGAACAGCTGCCAACATAAGTAACGTAGAAGTAAACATCCTCCGAGTAGTGAAGCAACTTTAATCACTTAATAAAAGCAAGTCTTCTGGTCCAGACTGTATACCAATTAGGTTCCTTTCAGAGCATGCTGATGCATTAGCTCCATACATAACAATCAAATACAACCGTTCACTCAACGAAAGATCCGTACCCAAAGACTGGAAAGTTGCACAGGTCACACCAATATTCAAGAAAGGTAGGAGTAATCCCATATCATTAACGTCAATATGCAGCAGGATTATGGTCATACATTGTGTTCGAACATTATGAATTACCTTGGGGGTGGGCAGGGGGAATCTATTGACACACAGTCAACATGGGTTTAGAAAACATCATTCTTGTGACACACAAATAGCTTTTTATTCACATGAAGCTTGTGGAGTATTGCTGATAAGGGATTTCAGATCAATTCTGTATTTCTGGATATTCGAAGGCTTTTGACACTGTACCGCACAAGCAGCTGGTAGTGAAATTGCATGCTTATGGAATATCTCCTAAGTTATGTGATTGGATTTGTGATTTCCTGTCAGAAAGGTCACAGTTCGTAATAATTGACAGAAAGTAATCAAGTAAAACGGAAGTGATTTCTGGTGTTCCCCAAGGCAGTGTTATAGGCCGTTTACTTTTCTTTATCTATATAAATGATGTGGGAGACAATCCGAGCAACCGTCTTAGGTTGTTTGCAGATGATGCCGTCTTATCAACTAATAAAGTCATTAAAAGATCAAAACAAACTGCAAAACGATTTAGAAAAGATATCTGAATGGTGTGAAAATTGGCAGTTGACCCTAAATAACGGAAAGTGTGAGGTCATCCACATGAGTGCTAAAAGGAATCCATTAACCTTTGATTATATGACATCAGTCAAATCTAAAGGCCGTAAATTCAACTAAATACCTCGGTATTACAATTATGAACAACTTAAAATTGGAACACACAGAAAATGTGGGTAAGGCTAACCAAAGACAGCATTTTAGTGGCAGGACACTTAGAAAACGTAACAGATCTACTAAGGAGACTGCATACACTACACTTAGTGCGTCCTCTTTTAGAATACTGGTACGTAGTGTGGGATCCTTAGCAGATAGGACTGACGAACTACATCAAAAAAGTTCAAAGAAGGGCAGCACGTTTTGTATTATTGCGAAATATGGGAGAGAGTGTCACTGAAATGATACAGTATTTGGGCTGGACATCATTAAAAGACAGGCATTTTTCTTTGCGACGGAATCTTCTCACGAATTTTCAATCACCAACTTTCTCCTCCAAATGTGAAAATATTTTGCTGACACTGACCTACATGGGGAGAAATGATCACCACAATCAAATAAGGGATGTAAGAGCTCGTACGGAAAGACATAGGTGATCGTTCTTTCCACACACTATACGAGATTGGAATAACAGATAATTGTGAAGGTGGTTCGATGAACCCTCTGCCAGGCACTTAAATGTGATTTGCAGACTATCCATGTAGATGTAGATCTAGATGTAGCTGGAATGAAAAACAATGGAGAGACAGTTCTTGTATTGGCTACTGAAAATGCAGAACATTTCCAAAAGCATCCCAGTCATTTTCCCCAAGGGAGGAGAAAAGAACAGCAAAAGGATAGGCAGCAACACAGAAGGGAAAAGATGCTGCAAAGGCTGGGGCCCCGTGGTAGCCAAGCACAAAACCTCCAGGGCGGCGAGTTCCCTTGGAGGAGGGGAATAAGGCGGGTGAGCCTGTGGAGTAACTAGAAAGCCAACAGGCACAGTGTCTGGAGGTTGTGGGGCAAGGAGGTAGTGGGAAAAGGGGGGGGGGGGGGGGAGGGGGAAGCAGGGAAAGATGGGTGGATGCATTGACAGAGAGCGACAAATAAACAGGGTGGGAGATGAGAATGGGGGGGGGGGGGGGTGTCCATGAACGGAAAGTCAGCAGGGCCTACATGTAGGGAAGGCGGATAAACTCCATATGACGCCAAAAATTTATACAGATGGTCTTGCTGGGAGAAAATCTGAAGCCAGTTTTGATGCTACACGAGTGGAGGCGATCGAGACATCCTTGAAGACGTCATTCAAGAAGGCTGGTTCGTTGAGAGCTGCAGTAGACCGCAAAATTGTCAACAAGGAAGGAGTCCAAGACATTGGAAAGGAGACCATCTATAATTGGATTTATGGCAATGGCAAACAGTACAACACTTAGCACGGAGCCCTGGGGCACCCCGTATTCTTGGGAGAAAGTATGCTATAGAGTAGGGTTCACCCGCACTTTAAATACGCATTCTGTCAAATTCGTGGATGACAAGGAGTAGCCGACCTCAAAAGCCCTAAGAAAACAATGTGCGGAGGATGCCTGTCTCCAACAGATTATCGTATGCCTTCTCCTGATCATAAAATATAGCTACCGTTTGACATTTCCTGAGAAACTTGTTCATGATATCAGTGGAAAGAGCAACAGGATGGTTAACTGCAGAACGAAACTTTCAGAAACCACATTGGGCACTTGTTAAGTTGTTATGGGACTCCAGCCACCAGCCTAAATGCTAATTTAGCATATGCTCCAAAACCTTACAAACACTACCTGAGAGAGATGATATGCACTAGCTGGAGGGGAAATGTTCGTTCTTTCCAGGTATCGGAACCGGAATGCCAATAGCTTCCTACCATCATCTGGAAAAGGTACTGTCAGACTAAAGTCGATTATAAAGGCGAAGAAGGTAGCACAGTCTAGGGTAAAAATAACTTCCGCAACTTGAGTGACTTGATTGATGCCAGGGAATTGACGGTCATCAAATGTTGCTAGAGAAGATAAAAGTGTCAAATCAGCTTGAGAAAACTTCCAGCGTCTTTAACGCATAGATGGCAGTTATGGCTGTAATCAAAGGACACAAGGAAAATGGTCACTTAAATGTGTATCAGCAAGAGCTAGCCAAACAATACTGACCGAAAGATTCAGATGAGAGTAGGTTAACATGGAGGTAGACAAAAATGTCAGGTTCCCGGTGTTGAGGCAAACAAGAACCGCTTGGTGGAAGAGTTCAATCAACAGGGAGCCTCTCTGACAAGGATGCAGAGATCCCCCAAACTAGTAAATGGGGGGGGGGGGGGGGGCAGGGGGGAGGGGCAGCTGACCAAGGAGATTAAGGATTGGTTGGTTTGTGGGATTGAAGGGACCAGACTACTACGACCGTCGGTCCCGTTTTCCACGAACTTGAAACACCCACAAAGAATAAGTACAAACAATGGAACTGACAAGAGACAACACAGACAGAGACCAGAAAAAAAGAATTAAAACCACACTGAATGCGACAGTGGTTGGCTGACCATAGAAACAAAAAAGGAAAAGCCAACCACCTAGAAACGCACTAAAAACCCCAGTCTAAAATCGTAGCGGAAAGGCCAAACTCAACACAAAAAAAAAAGGACAAACACTTAGATCAAGCAATAAAAACCCCCTGCACAAATAAAACTCAAAACCAAACCTGCCATCTCAACGTCACCTGAGAAAAGTGCAGGAAACTTACCAGGAAGCGCAAACATCTGCCTGAGCAGAGTTAAAAGTGCGAGACCCGCAAGAAGGAGCGCCACGCACCGGTAGCCTCCTTGATGGCCCAAAGTTTGTTGGGTGAAGGAAGGGTGCGCCATTCTTCACCCCAGGTGCGAAGTACCTTCTGCCGCAAAACTGACCTGAGGTCACTTTCCGAAAGGCCAATCTTCAAGGCTGGGGCACCGATAGCCTGTTTGGCCAGCATGTCAACACATTCATTTCCCAGGATGCCGATATGACCCAGGGTCCAAACAAAGACCACAGAGCGGCCTCAGTTGGAGAGAGTATGGAGGGACTCTTTGATAGCCATCACCAAATGAGAGTGAGGGAAACACTGGTCAATAGCTCGTAAACTGATCAGGGAGTCACTACCGATAACGAAAAACTCACCTGAGCAGGAACGGATATACTCAAGGACACAAGAGATGGCGACCAGCTCGGCAGTGAAAACACTACAGCAAGCCGGCAATGAGTGATGTTCATGATTCCTAGAGTTAGAGCATAACAGACACGACCAGCAACCATCGAACCGTCAGTATAGACTATGTCAGAGCCTTCAAACGTGGCAAGGATTGAAAAAAAGTGGCAGCGGAGGGCCTCAGGAGGGACTGAGTCCTTCAGGCCCTGTGCCAAATCGAGCCGAAGGCATGGGCAGGGCACACACCACAGGGGTATATGCTGAGGGGCCTGGAAAAGAGGTAGGAGAGGGAAAAACCTCAAGCCCAAAGTCAAGAGCTCTGACGCAAACCGCAATTGTACACCTTGACCAGGGCTGCCGTTCCGGAAGATGGACGCCCGACTGAGGGAACAGGAGACGATAATTGGGATGCCCGGGCAAGCTACAAACATGTGTAGCATAAGAGGCCAGTAATCATTGGCGCCGGAACCGCAATGGGGGGACACCTGCCTCCACAAGTATGATGATGACAGGGCTTGTCCGGAAAGCTCCAGTGGAGTGTGTGACCCCACTGAAGGATGGGGTCAAGCAACTACAATGCAGAAGATGATGCCGAACCGTAAGCCAGGCTCCCATAATCTAGACGGGACTGAATTAACACCTGGCACAGCCGTAGAAGGGTAGACCGATCGGCACCCCCAGCTTGTCTGGAAAACCTGAGACAAGTGGTATCAATTCATGGAGCAACATGAACAAAAGCTGGGACATGGAGTACCCCAAGGGTATATCATAGGGCCTCTCCAGTTCCTTATTTATGTCAATGATCTGGGTTATAACAACAATATGTTACAGTTTTCTGTGACACCACCCTTTTTGCCAAAGGAAGAACTGCTGCAGAATCACTCCAAGAAACAGATGAACTCTTCCAAAACATTAAAGAACGGTTCATCACAATAAAATGAATGAAGAAAAAACACAACATCTGATATGCACCCTTAACAACATCAGATGCCATGATAATATGGAGGCTGTCAAACTGTTGAGCTTCATGATAGACAGGAAACTAACAATGAACGAACACACAGTGTACGTGTGCTCCAAGCTGTCTTGTGTAATATAACTTCTGAGGAGGTATTGAGTGACCAATATCTCATAACATTATATTATGCCCTATTCCATAGCCACATCAATTATTGCCTACTGTAATGGGGACATTCTGCATGTTGTAAGGATGTGCTAATTCTACAGAAAAAAGCTCTCAGAATAATCATATCAACTGAAAGACATGAGCACTGCAGGCATATATTCAACCAGTTAAGAATTATGACAGTCCTCAGCCAGTATGTGTTTTTATGTCCCATCAGCGTTAAAGAAAACCAAGGAGTCTTCAGCATGAGCCAAGATAAACACAATCACAATACCCGTAACAAGTAACAATCGAAATACCCAGGTGTCAGCTGACAGGAATGCAAGACAGCTTTCCATTGGTTGCCCTAAAGATGTTCAACTCACTGCCTCAGGAAGTGCAATCCCTGCCGCTAGGAACATTCAGAAGGAGAGTAGCACAGGACCTGAAAGAACGCCCATTGTACTTCATTGGTGAATTCTTTAATAGTGACCAAAGTGAATGGACAAACAAATATTTTTCCTATTAAGTATAAATGTCTTAATTTTGTGAATATTTTTTTAAACATATATATGTAATTAATCTTGACGCAGTCTGTCCAGTCAGGGCTGGTAAATGACACAGATCTAGTAATAAAGTATTAAATTGACGAGGGGTGTTCAGGTTTAAATTCAATGGTTATATCTGTGGCTTACGTTGAGTAACTTCAAAGGTTTAAAAGTACACTAGTTACCATTTTTCACTACTTAGGGTCCTTTCAAAAAATAAAAATTAAAATAAAATAATAATAATAATAAATAAAATATAATCAACAAATGGTTTTAACATTTTGAGAGTGTTATTTAAGGGAGAGAAATTGAAAATTTATCATGTTACAACACTCCTTTTTCCACCGAAAAATTTAAAAATACCTTACACTACGAGAGCATCTAACAGTTTTGCTGGTACTGATCACAAAAATTAACTGATAATACCAAAAACTTAATTCACACCAGAGCCACAGGGATTTGACCTCCATCTGTAAAAGATGAAGCCTATTTTCATAAAAAATCGCACCATTGCTTTCTTTAGTTAGCTAGTTACATATGGCGTAATGAAACCAGAATTTAACTAGAAAATATATGATGGGCATTCTAAGATTTATTTCTTATCTCATACAGTGTTTCTGGGAAACCTGTCCTGTTCTCTCAGTGATGCTTTCAGTTGTTTCAGAAAGGTGTCACAGTTCCACCTGCAAGAGTGCACTAAGAAACCAAACTCTAGTTATGCAGTACCTTTGCTTACCTTTTACAATTCTGTTTGCATTACACACAATATGAAGACATTAAAAAGAGAGAGAGAGAGATAGTATATGCTTGCACTTTGTATAAGGGAGCAGGCTCTTACCCATTATGGGGCTGTCCATCATCAATGACGATGGCACTCAGTTCATCACAGAGTGCTTTTGGTGAACTGGAGTTATCCAAAAGCACCTCTTCACCTGAAATAGTATCGCAATTATGTATTAGCGTATTTCACGAATTATATGTAGGGACCGAAACTGACTGTCAAGCAGTCCATGGCTCTAGTACATCATGCAGTTAACATAAAATCAAAATGTCGCAGAAAACGCAACTTCCACCACTACTGCATGGAACTTAACACTTCCCCGCTGGTGATGCTGTTGGAGGTTTCCTCAGAACGCACAAACAACTGTCAAGCTCCTAAACCACCATCGACAACTGATCAATAGTTATAGTACTTTAATATTGCATAGAATACAGGAGAGATATGGCTGCATGGGCTAAGTATCGAATGATTTATAAAAGCAAGCATTCTTAGATTATATCACGTTACGTGTAGCAGCTTCTTGGCAATTTTGTTAACGGTAACATTAAAATTAATCTATTTTAAAACTACAGAACAAAACCTCCATTCGAGAAATATTCTATAGGAATAACGACGAACAGAGTCAGGTGTTTTTTTGAAATGGGAATTGCAGATCAATTTCTAACATTGAAAACATGATGCGCAGCGGTAAAGTCTTATAATGTCTGACAACAGAAATATGTACTCCCATTTTCATTTTACCAATACATTTCAAACAGTCATTGTAAATCTACGTTATATGGAAAAACAAATCAACCAAAACAAATAAACCTTCACCACAATCCGTGCCACTGTCACTCATGATAATTGCTCTGTTGGGTAACTGAATAACAATTTCAAATATCGTGCAACTACGAAATGAATTCGTCTTTGGTGTGATAAGGGGTACCAATACACTCACCTCGCGAAGTTGGCGAACTTTAACTTAATAAGAAATGGGTGTATCATTACGTACAACCCATAAATTTTTATTCTGTCAGCAAGATTCACAAATAAATCCTTTGAGAATCTTTTTCGGGTTTTTATAGAGACCACAATTGCAACTCCAGACTACAGCAAAGATATCTGATAAACAAAGAAAATGAACATATGTCTTTGGGCTTGGTGGCGGTTCTACATTTGAATGTACACCGATTAGGGATAGAGCAGTGACAATTTATAAGAATAATTGATTGTTCATTGATTAGCAATCTAGCCGTTTGTTGTTGCAGTGGGCGTAAGTATAACTAATATACTGCATCGACTAAGTTATATTCGGAATAATACATTATTTTAATACACATTATATGCAATTGAGACATGTAAAAATGCCTCTGCATTCGATTTCATATTATTTCATGCATTGTTCCGTTAGCATTCTACTGTCAAAACCATTCCATGAAGTGTGTGACGATTCAGAAACTGTGTGCGTTGTTTTTTTATGTTACGGTAGTATTGTTAATTTCTCTGAGTTATACGGATAGGAGTGTGTGTGTGTGTGTGTGTGTGTGTGTGTGTGTGTGTGTGTTTTCATAGCTATTTATTTGTTTTGATAGTCTGTGGTAAGGCGTGTATATGTGTTTGATGCTTCTTGTGTTGTAACAATGTACATTTTCTCTACGTATCACATCTTGTAGGTTCTTCTTCGTAAAGATTAAGACATTATATATAGTCATAAATTTTTGTTTAGTAAATAAGGGTTTGCAGTGAGCCTTATGTGAATAATTTGTAATTATCCTAATGGCTTTCTTCTGCAATAATAGGATGTCATGTATATGACTACAGTTACCCCACAAGATAATGCCATAGGATATTATACTTTGGAAAAATGCAAAATAAGATGATCTGATGTATGTTTCAGGTACACAATTCTGAGTTGTCTTAATAAATAAATTACTCTAGATAGCTTACTACTAATTTAGTTTACATGTTGGCCCCAGAATAACTTTTCGTCTAAATAAACTCCCAGGAATTTAACAGAACTAGGGTCACCAGATAGTGGCTTGTCTCTTAGAGTGAAGATTATCTGCTGAGTTTTATTTTCATTTAGCAGGAAACCATTTGCTCCGAACCAATATGCTGCATGAGTGAGTGTATTTTCAGCACAGGTTTTAAGATCATTAAGATTGTTACTGCTATGAAGAAAAGTCGTATCATCTGCATACAATACAGTGGTGGATCCAATAAACGAGGGGAGGTCATTGATCATTATCAGAAACAGGAAGGGCCCCAGTATAGATCCCTGAGGCACACCTACTTTAACATTTTGTATATTTGACATTTTCTTACCAACACAAACTAGCTGTTTACGGTTGTTGAGATAAGCTTTTAATAGTCTGAGACTGTTTCCTTTGATGCCGTAGAATTCTAGTTTCTCTAGTAGTGGCGTGTGCTCAACACAGTTGAAGGCCTTGCTTAGATTACAGAATGAGACCTGAGCAAAGCCTTTGCTCTCAAAAACTTTGAGGATGTAACTGACTACTGTGTTGATTGCATCAATGGTTGACAGATTCTTCCTAAACCCGTATTGTGTAGCATTAATTATTCCTAGATTCTCAAAGTGAGATGATAATTGTTGGTACATGATGCATTCTATTACCTTGGAGAATGCGGGTACTATTGAAATAGGCCTGTAACTAGATGGAGAGTCTGTATCTCCCTTTTTGTATACTGGGACGACCCTAGACAGTTTTAACAATCACACACTTTTATAAGCAGGTTGCATGATATGCCATATATATCTAATCTATCAGATGATCTCAGTTGTTTTATGAGCCCTTGTACATATCTAGGCGTTACTTCAGAGAAGGTTAGCATGCTTGTATTTAGTGACTGTCTACCCCAATTTTGGGAGAGTAACTCTGATGGACTAATGTTACATATTATGTCCCTTAGAATATATACTGATGTTTATAGAAAACGAAGTAGACAGACTTCAACCTCAAACAAATTTTGCTTAATTGTGCCTTACGATTAGCAGTAACGAAAATATGCAGCCCATCAGTGTGTATCGGAAAACAATGTGTACGTCTGTCTAGTATTGAAAATTTATTTCTACAAATAATTTATAGTTGAGTGTTCCCCCAACTCTCCCTTTTGAGTTTTCACCAAGACTTGTCGACTTTTTTTTAATGAGACGCTTTATTCCCACCGTAGTCTACAGTAAAATATTTTGGCTTAATAAACAGCGTCACAGTTTTGTAGTAGAACTTCGTAGCGTAACACGGAAACTGGATTTAAAATCCTTGAAATTTTAGGTGTGAGCACAAATTGTAATGCTTGTAATTTAAATAAATACATTATACTATAATTACTTTAATGTAAAACTTTTTTAAATTTAGTCAGAACTGATTTTGCTTTACATTTTCAGCCTTCCACTAAAAGTTTCTTAAAACTATGATTTTTTTCATCTTGTGCCAAAATTTTCCTCATCGTGTTATATAGAGTATATAGAGTAGCCTATCTGTGCAATATTAAACTTAATTAGGAAATGATTAGGGGGGAGATGGTTCCTAATATGTACGTCTAATGCGGGCAGACGCTTCTACCAAACGGTCAGTTTCAATATTTGGTTGCAAAAATAAAATTATTTTAAAGGATAGGTGGAACATCTTGTTTCCAATCTGATTTGATGCAGCTTTCCATACTGTTCTATCATCATTTTCATCTCCGCTTAATGTCCAAGCCTTGGTATCCCTCTAGAAGACTACCACACTCCCCCTGCTCTCCCTCCCTCCCTCCCTCCCTCCCTCCCTCCCTCCCTCCCTCCCTCCCTCCCTCCCTCCCTCCCTCCCTCCCTCCCTCCCTCCCTCCCTCCCTCCCTCCCTCCCTCCCATTACCAACATGACAATTAGTTGATGTCTCAAGATTGGGTCCTATCCACCAATCCTTCCTTTTTAATCAAGTTGTGTTGTAAGTTTCCTTTTCCTCCACATTCCTACATCTCTCATCTGTCCCCAACCAATTTTGATCCTGCACCTCAATGCTCTATGTAGGCTTATCCACGTTGTCCTCAGCATTTTTCTCTAGCTCATCATTTCAGAAACTACTATTGTTTCCTTGATTGAACTACTTAACAACATTTCACTTCTGTACAAGGCTGCACTCCATGCAAATACCTTGAGAAAAGACATCCAACCACTTAAATTTATATTTTCTGTAAACAAATTTTCACACACACACACACACACACACACACACACACACACACACACACACACAGAGAGAGAGAGAGAGAGAGAGAGAGAGAGAGAGAGAGAGAGAGAATTTTAAATCCTCCATACATTGGCCATTGTTACTTATTTTGCTGCCCAAATAGAAAAAATATTGTTTCTACTTTTTCTTATTTACTAATACCTCAGCATTGTCTGATATATTTCTATTGGGTCATTCCACATCAAAGGGACCAATATTAAATCGTGTCCCCACTCTACCCTCTCCTAATCCAATGAAATTTAGTGTCAATATCCTTTATGGTCTTTGATGGGTGTAGACCAGATCTCAGTCCAATATCTTCAGTGATTGAATTTTTAGGGCAACTCCCTCACCCCTTTCTGCAGCTCAGTTAATTTGATGTGCACGTTCCCCATTGGGGCTTTCCCAGAGCATGTCACAGAGGTGCCCTCTTGGCTGACCTTCTCAATCAGTTTAACCTTATCTGCTTTAACACGGAAGCACCCACAATCCTTCCAGACTCTATACACACCTATTCCCATTTGGACCTCTCCTTCTGCACTGCCCAGCTTGCCCACTGTCCAGAGTGGTCCATTTCCCATGTGCTCCCCAAGTACCATTTCCCATGTGCTCACCAGGTAGAGTATCTTACAAATGTTATACTTACTGCTGCAGAAAGTTCCATTCCTTGCACTTCCTCTTTATCGCGCCATCTGAACTCTTCATACAGTTGCTTCTCTTTCCTCCAAAGGTCTCCATAATTTTCTGTAGCCAGCATTTATCCTGTTGTTATGCTCTTCCAAAATCTTGCAATAGTCCTCTAGCCATTCCCACTTAATTTCTGTACTCATTTTTTTAGGCAGCTGTATTTTCTTTCACCTGCTTTTTTATGTTCTTAATTTTTATATTTTTCCTTTTGTCAGTTAAATTCAGTGTCTTCTTTATTATCCAAGGTAGTATACATGGTTTTTCAAGTTTATTCAGGGCCCATATCCATGACTTCTACATTTTGGCAATTCTTTCAGTTTGAATTTGCAAATAATAGCCAATAAATTATGGTCAGTCCCCACTTGCCAGTGGGAATGTGTTACAGTTTAAAACATGGTTTTGAAGTATCTGCCTTATTGTGATACAATCGATTGAAAACCTTCTGGTGCCACAAGGTCTATTCCACATACACAATCTTCTGTCATGATTCTTCAACAAAGTGTTAGTGATGATAAAATTACGCTCTGTACAAAATTCTACCAGGTAGCTTCCTCTTTCACATATTTCACCCAGTCTGTTTTCCCCTACTGTTTCTCCTCTCTTTTTCCCTATAACTGAATTATTCACCTATCACAATTAGATTTTCCCCTTCCTTAACTGTTGGAATAATTTCTTTTATCACATTTTTCATTTTCCATCCATGGAGCTAGTTGGCATATAAACTTGTACTGCTTTGGTGGGTGGCTTCATATCTGTATTGGCTATTATTATATGTTTAGTACATTACTCACAGTAACTTACCTGTATTCTTAGTTTCTTTTTACCATTAGACATACTCTTACACTACCCTTGATTGATTTTGTATTTGTATCTCTGTACTCACTTGCCAAGAAGTCATTTTCTTCCTCCCACCTCTTTTCACTATATCTGATGTCAACATATCCATTTTCCTTTTTCAGTGCTCATGATTTACTTACCTGATCAAGTAATCTTAACATTCCGTGCTCCCCTGTGGGTCCGGGGGTAAGAATACGCCCTAGGTATTCCTGCCTGCCGTAAGAGGTGACTAAAAGGAGTCTCACATGTTTTGGCCTTTATGTGATGGTCTCCTGTAGGGTTTGACCTCCATTTTTCAAGATTTTCCTGAAGAGCGAGCCAATTGGGGAAGGGCGCCTTACGTGGTGCACTGTGTCCATCGTGCATTGAGATCTTGAGCCCACTTTCTCATCGTAATATTGCAGTCCTGCCCGTTCTCCATCTCTTTCGTGAGGACACCTTCTTGGGCGTGTTTTCCACAATGCACTATGCAATGTCACTTTCTGTGCCAACAATGACCATGGACTTCTTTGAATCTCGTATCCAGCACATTAGCCAGTCCGTTTTGGTGGGCCCTCCATGTACCCTGTTGGTTGTAGCCCCTGACTACACAGAGATCGCTCGCTGATGCCTGCGCCGTTAACTCCCCATGTATGCCAAGGAGTAGATGCATGTCACTCTGGGGCATCGGGACTCCCGGCAATGGCCATCCTGCCTGGTGGCCTTGGCTGCGGCTGGGTGGCATCAGGGCAATGATGCACGGTGAAGCATAATATGTCATCTCTTGCTGGTGGTCTGCCGCCAGCAGTCTCTAAGCAAGTAAAGTCTAACTTCAACGCTAA
The DNA here is from genome assembly GCF_023897955.1 of Schistocerca gregaria. Classification (NCBI taxonomy): domain Eukaryota; kingdom Metazoa; phylum Arthropoda; class Insecta; order Orthoptera; family Acrididae; genus Schistocerca; species Schistocerca gregaria. Next base: position 740,328,770 of record NC_064921.1, read on the forward strand.
GAAATATGACCCCAAGTCGTTCCCCTCCCTGGCCATACAGTGGGAGGAACTCCAGGCGAAGGATGGTAGTGAACCTTATTTGCCCCGGTACCTCATATGTACGATAGTTGAGATGGAATCTTTCATATCCATGAAGCCTGAGTTTTTTGTGGAGCATTTGGAGTACAAGTTTGGGGAGGTGGAGGGTTTTTCCAAAATGCGCTCTGGGTCAGTTTTGATAAAAGCAGCATCCTCTGCCCAATCACAGGCATTACTTGCTTGTGGCAAGTCGGGGGATGTTACTGTTACCATCAAGCCTCATACGAGCTTAAATATGGTCCAGGGTATTATATTCCACAGGGACCTACTTTTACAGTCTGACGACGAGCTGCATGCCAATTTAGAACTGTGAGGTGTTCATTTTGTCCGGTGCATCCATCGGAGTCCGGGAGATAACCAGGTTGCCACCAAAGCCTTCATCTTGACCTTCGAGTGTGACGCATTCCCTGAGAAGGTCAAGGTGACTGTCTACCGCTGTGATGTCAAGACATATATCCCTCCCTTGATGCGGTGCTTTAAGTGCTGGAAGTTGGGCAGTTGGCTTCCCGCTGTACTTCCAGCCTCACCTGTTGATATTGTGGACATCCATCGCATCCCAATATTCCATGCGCCCCACCTCCCATCTGTGTCAACAGCGGAGAACATCATTCACCTTGCTCATCAACTGCAGGATTTTATAAAAAGAGAGGAAAATAATGTAATAAAACATTCTGAACCGACTGACCTACACTGAGGCTAAGAGGAAATTTAAGCTCCTACATTCTGTGGCTATGACCATGTCATACGTTGCTGCTACGAGAACAGTTCCCGCCCACATCAGTTCCTCAAATTGCTGTCACCTCTTAGAACTGGGAGACTACACTTGCCCCCTTGATGGTGGGCACACACACACACACACACACACACACACACACACACACACACACACACAAAATCGGAGATTTCAGTCCCCACTTCTGTGCTGGAGAAGCAAAAGTCTTCTTCAGCTCCTCTCGCTAGGAAGGGGTCTCTTGGGTCACTCCTTTCCCAGGTTTCTGCTAGTAGAAAAGATGACATCTCTCATCCTGAGTCCCGGAGACTGATTCAGTGAAGTCTTCCCAGCCAGAGAAACTCAAGGAATAGCACGAGAAACCGAAAAAGAATACCACTAAGAACAAGGAACATGGGATGGAGATTCTGGCATCACAATGGATATAGACTGCTCAGGCAAAAAGTCGGTGGCAGCAGGTGACCCTGGGGCATAAACTGCCTCATTGAATGTCCCATGCCTTCACAGTCTAATGATGTTGTCATCCTCCAGTGGAAATACGGCAGTTTTTTCCACTGCCTGGATGTGCTATGGCAACTGTTGAGCTTTACACCTGTTTTCTGCATTGCCCTCCAAGAAACCTGGTTCCTGGCAATGCAGACCCCTGCCCTCTGCGGCTGTAAGGGATGTTACAGAAACCGTAGCAACTATAATAGTGTCAGGTGGAGTTTGCTTTTATGTCCTAAACTCAGTCTGTAGTGAATCTGTGCCCCTTCAAACCTCTCTTGAAGCTGTAGCTGTCAGAATCAGGATGGCGCAGGAAATAACTGTCAGCAATGTATATCTTCCTCCAGATGGTGCAGTACCCCTGGATGTATTATCTGCATTGATTGATCATCTCCCTAAACCTTTCCTACTTTTGGGAGATTTTAACACCCATACTGCCTTGTGGGGTGGCAACGTGCTTTCTGGCCAGGGAAGGGATGTCGAAACTTTACTCTCTCAGTTCGACCTCTGCCTCTTAAATACTAGGGCCGCCACACATTTCAGTGTGGCTTGAGGTAGTTACTCTGCCATTGATTTATCAATTTGCAGCGACTTCTCCCTTATATCCACTGGAGAGCACATGACTGCCTGTGTGGTAGTGACCACTTCCCCATCTTCCTGTCACTGTCCCAGTGTCAGGCTCACGGACACCCCATCTTCCTGTCACTGTCCCAGTGTCAGGCTCACGGACGCCTGCCCACATGGACTTAAAACAAAACGGACGGGAAACTTTCAGCTCTGATGTCACCGTTGTCTCTGCTCCACATGGTAGCACCAATGTGATGGTTGAGCAGTTGACTACCACAATCATTTCTGCGGCAGAAAACGTGTTCCCTCGCTCTTTAGGATGGCACTGGCAAAAGATAGTTCTTCGGTGGTCGCAAGAAGTCGCTGAGGCAGTTACAGAGCGTCAGCAAGCTCTACAGTGACGTAAGATACCCTTCCCTAGAGCATCTGATAGCCTGTAAGCAGCTCCGTGCCCATGTACGACAGCTTATAAAACGATGGAAACAGGAGTGTTGGGAGAGGTATGTGTCGACCATTGGGTGCCATATGTCACTTTCCCAAATCTGGACAAAGGTCAGGCATCTTTTTGGGTACCAGACCCCAACAGGTGTCCCTGGTGCCACCGTAAATGGCGTGCTATGTACCGATGCAAATGCGATTGCCAAGCACTTTGCTGAGAACTATGCTCGGGTCTCTGAGTTGGTGAACTACCCTCCAACCTTTCGCACCCACACACGGCGGATGGAAAGGAAATTTGAGTTGTTCACTACACACCACAGTGAACCCTATAACTCCCCATTTACGGAGTGGGAGCTCCTCAGCACCCTTGCTCATTGCCCCGACAGCTCCTGGGCTGGATCAGATCTACAGTCTGATGATCAAACATCTCTCGTCTGACTACAAGCGCTATCTCCAAGTCATCATCTACCAGATCTGGTGTGATGGCGTCTTTCCATCGCAATGGCAGGAGACCACCATCGTTCCAGTGCTAAAGCCTGACAAAAACGTGCTTGAAGTGGATAACTATCATCCCATCAGCCTCACCAATGTTGTTTGTAAGCTACTGGAACGTAAGGTGTATCGACGGTTGGGTTGAGTCCTGGAGTCATGTGGCCTACTGGCTGCATGTCAGGGCAGCTTCCACCAGGGGCATTCTACCACTAATCATCTTGTGTCCATAGAGTCTGTCATCCCAACAGCCTTTTCCAGATGCCAATACCTTGGTGCCGTATTTTTTGATCTACGCAAAGTGTATGACACCACCTGGTGACATCATATCCTTGCCACATAATACGGATGGGGTTACCCAGGCCCGCTCCTGATATTTTAGTCCAGAAATTCCTGTTGCTGTATACTTCACCTATCCAAGTTGCCTCCCACCATCCCCCCCCCCCCCTCCACCCCCATATCCAGGAGAATGCGGTCCCACAGGGCTCTGTATTGAGTGTATCACTGTAGGGCTGTCCGTCTCACCTTCTATGTGCAGAGGACTTCTGCATTTCGTACTGGTCCACCAACACTGGTGTTGCTGAGTGGCACCTACAGGGAGCCATCCACAAGGCGCAGTCATGGGCTCTCGCCCATGGCTTAGAGTTTTCGGCTGCTAAGTCGTGTGTCGTGCACTTCTGTTGGCGATGTACCGTTCATCTGGAACCAGAACTTTACCTTCATGATGATCCACTCACTGTAGTGGAGACTTATCGATTTTTAGGACTGGTTTTCGATACCCAATTGTCTTGGCTTCCTCAACTTCGCCAGTTTAAACGGAAGTGCTGGCAGCACTTCAGTGCCCTCTGCTGCCTGAGCAATACCGACTGGGGTGCAGATTGCTCTACTCTGCTGCAGCTCTACAAAGCCCTTGTTCAATCCCACCTTCACTACGGGAATGTGGTTTATGGTTCAGCGGTGCCCGCAGCGTTGCGTGTACTTGACACAGTATACTACTGTGGCATTTGCCTAGCGATGGGAGCTTCTAGGACGAGTCCGGTGACCAGTGTCCTGGTGGAGGCCGGAGTCCCTCCGTTACAGATCAGACTTACATAACTGCTGGCCAGTTACGTTGTACACATGCGTAGCTCTCCTGAACATCTGAATTGCTGCCTCCTTTTTCCACCCGCGGTAGTTCATCTCCCACATCGGCAGCCCTGTCTGAATTTGAGTCCTTCCCTTTACCACCTCCCATTCAGATCCATCTGTATACACCTCCGTGGTGTACACATAGGCCACAGATTTGTCTGGACCTTTCACATGGTTCTAAGGACTCAGTTACTCCTGCCGCTCTCCGCTGTTACTGCCTCTCGATTCTTTACTTTTTCTGGGGATCTGAATTGGTTTACACCGAAGGCTCAATGGCTGATGGTCACATTGGCTTCACATACATCCACAGAGGCCATTTTGGACAGCATTCCTTGCCTGATGGCTTGAGTGTATTCACTGCAGAGCTGATGGCCATCTCCTTGTGCACTTCAGTATATCCGTTCATGCCCCGGTGAATCGTTTCTTCTGTGTACTGACTCCTTGAGCAGCCTACAAGCTTATCGACCAATGCTACCCTCGGCATCCTTTGGCAGTAACCCCCTGCGGGTTCGGAGGTTAGAGTAGGCCCGTGGTATTCCTGCCTGTCGTAAGAGGCGACTAAAAGGAGTCTCAAACTTTTCGGCCTTATATGATGGTCCCCTGTTGGGTTTGACCTTTATCTCTCAAAATTTTCCGAAGAGCGAGCCAATTGGGGAAGGGCGCCTTACTTGGTGCATTGTGTCCATCGTGCGATCAGACCTTTCGCCAGCTTATACACCGTTGAATTGCAGTCCTGTCCACTCTCCATCTCTTGGGCATGACTCTGTTTCTGCATGCAGATTACACCTTGCACTGTGCAGTGCCTCTTTCTGCACCGACGGCGACCATGGACCACATGTTACCTAACATCCAGCACGGTAGCCAGTCCGTTGTGGTGGGGCCGCCATGTACCCTGTTGGTTGTAGCCCCCTGACAACACAGGGATCGCTCTGCTGATGCCTGCGCCGTAAACTCCCCACGTATGCCAAGGAGTAGATGCCTAACCTCCTGGGGTATCGAGACTCCCGGCAACGGCCATCCTGCCAGGTGGCTCTTGCCGTGGCTGGGTGGCGCCCGTGGGGAGGGCCCTTGGTCGGAGTAGGTGGCATCAGAGCGGATGACCCGCAATGAAGCGTGGTACATCGTCTCTCGCTGGTGGCCAGCCGCCAGCAGTCTCCAATTGGGGCCGGATCGACGAGTAGTACAACTTCTCCCGCCCCCTCACCAGTGGGGAGCTCTACCCACCGGGTTGCTCCTGCGCCACCTACCTCAGGAGCAACACCATCCCACCCATCGGGGACGTCCGACCCCACTTCTAAGCCGGAGAAGTGTCCAACTTCTTCGGCTTCTCACGCTCGCAAGGGGTCCCTTGGGTCCCTCCCTTCCCAGGTTTCCGCCAGCGAGAATGCTGACAACCAACAGTGGCGTAAGTGCCCGCAATCAGCTGGTCGTAGGGCTTCACGATCCTCCTCCGTCCCGGAGACTGAATTGGTGAAGCCCTCCCAGCCGGTGCGACCCAAGGAACGGCGTGAGAAACCCAAGAAGAGCTCTCAGCCCAAGGAACTCGTGGTGGCAGCCATCCCACTGCAACCTTCCAGCTCTGCGTCTGAGAATGTGGTGGAGATTCTGGCGTCCGCTGAGGACCTCAATCTCGCCGGTCCATCAGACGCCATGGAAAGTGCTATCACCAGTGCTAAATCGGAGGCAGCAGGTGACCCAGCGGCGTAATCTCCCTTCCCAGTCCCGTCACGCCTTTCTCAGCCATGGACAACACCATCCTCCAGTGGAACTGCAGCGGTTTCTTCCACCATCTAGCTGAGCTCCGCCAACTTATCAGCCTTCACCCTTTCCTCTGCATTGCTCTGCAGGAAACTTGGTTTCCGGCAATGCAAACCCCCGCCCTCCATGGCTACCGGGGTTATTATAAGAACCGGGCAGCTTATGAAAGGGTGTCTGGTGGTGTCTGCATATATGTCCTGAACTCTCTTCACAGCGAGTCTGTACCTCTCCTAACACCTTTAGAGGCTGTCGCTGTTCGGGTGTGGACGCCACAGGCTGTTACCGTCTACAGTCTTTACCTTCCACCGGATGGTGATGTCGCGCGGCATGTCCTGGCTGCTCTGATAGCCCAATTGCCGCCACCTTTCTTGTTACTGGGCGACTTTAACGCCCATAACCTTCTGTGGGATGGGTCGGTGGCAACAGGTCGAGGTGCCATCGTTGAGCATTTATTGGCGCAGCTCGATCTCTCGATATTAAATGATGGTGCCTTCACACACTTCAGTGTGGCGCATGGCACATACTCCGCCATTGACCTTTAGATCTGTAGCCCTAGCCTCTTACTGTCTGTCCAATGGAGAGTGCATGACGACCTTTGTGGTAGTGACCACTTTCTGATCTTTCTGTCACTATCACAGCGTCAGTCTTCTGGGCGCCCTAGAAGATGGGCTCTGAATAAGGCTGACTGGGACTTGTTCTCCTCCACTGCCACTATTGAACCTCTCTCTAACGATGACGTTGACGCAGTGGTTCAATCGGTCACCACCGGCATCGTTACTGCCGCCGAATCTGCCATTCCCCATTCTTCTGGGTCCCCTCCGCGGCGGACTGTGCCTTGGTGGTCGCCTGAGATCGCTGAAGTGATTAAAGCTCGCCGGCGGGCGCTCCAGCGTTACAAGCGACATCCCTCAATCGAACACCTTATCGCCTTCAAACGGCTGCGTGAGCAAGCCCGCCGCATTATCCGCCAACGCAAGCAGGAGTGCTGGGAGCGGTATGTGTTCACCATTGGCCTCCATGTCACTCCATCGCAGGTCTGGGCCAAGATTCGCCGCCTCTATGGCTATCGGACCCCTGTCAGTGTCCCTGCGCTCTCACTGAATGGAGCAGTTTGTACTGACTCCGACGTCATTGCAAACCGCTTGGCAGAGCACTTTGCTCTGAGTTCCGCTTCTGCCAACTACCCCATGGGCTTCCGCTCCGTTGAAGAGCGTATAGAACGTCGGAGTCTTTCTTTTCGCACCCACCATCCTGAATTGTACAATGTTCCATTCAGTGAGTGGGAATTCCGCAATGCCCTCGCCGCTTGTCCTGATACCGCTCCTGGCCCAGGTAGCATCCACTCTCAGATGCTGAAACACCTTTTAGTGGACTGCCAGCCGCCTCCTCGACCTTTACAACCGCATTTGGGTCGAGGGTGAGTTTTCGTCGCAATGGCGAGAAAGTCTTGTTGTCCCCATTCTGAAACCGGGGAAGGACCCTTTGGAGGTGGACACTACCGTCCCATTAGCCTCACCAACGTTCTTTGCAAGTTGCTTGAACGTTTGGTGAGCCGGCGCTTGAATGGGTACTGGAGTCTCGAGGCCTTCTGGCTCCGTCTCAGGGTGGGTTCCGTAAAGGCCGTTCCGCCGCCGACAATCTGGTGAGCCTGGAGTCGGCCATCCGTACTGCCTTTGCCCGCCGTCAGCATCTGGTTGCTGTCTTTTTCGACATGCGGAAGGCGTATGATACGACATGGCGGCATCACATCCTTTCTACGCTTCATGGATGGGGCCTTCCGGCCCCTCTGCCGATCTATACCAGCAATTTTCTGTCATATCGTACGTCACGGCCTCATATAGTTCCTCCCAAGTCCAGAAGAACGGTGTGCCACAGGGTTCTGTTCTAGGTGTCTGTCTGTTTTTAATAGCCATTAACGGGCTCGCTCGCAGCCGTGGGAAATTCTGTCTCCGCTTCCCTGTATGCTGACGACTTCTGCCTTTACTACAGCTCTATTGGCATTGCAGGTGCTGAACGTCAGCTACAGGGCGCAATCCACAAGGCGTAGTCTTGGGCTGTAGCGCATTGTTTTCAGTTTTCGGCAGCCAAGACCTGCGTTATGCATTTCTGCCGGCGACGCACTGTTCACCCAGTGCCGCGGCTTTATCTTGACGGCGAGCTTCTTACAGTAGTGGAGTTAGTGGAGTTACATAGGTTTTTGGGGGTGGTTTTTGATGCCCGGTTGACTTGGCTGCCTCATATACGGCAGCTTAAACAGGCGTGTTGGCGGCATCTAAATGCTCTGCGATGCCTGAGTCACACCAGGTGGGACGCCGACCGATCTACTCTCTTACGGCTTTACCAGGCGTTAATCCAGTCCCGTCTGGACTATGGGAGTCTGGCTTATGGCCCAGCATCCCCATCTGCGTTGTGGCTGCTGGACCCAATCCTCCACAGCGGGATACGACTTGCCACTGGTGCCTTCTGGACCAGCCCTGTGGACAGCATACTTGTGGAGGCAGGTGTCCCTCCACTGCGGTTATGATGCCAACAATTACTGGCTGCTTATGCTGCCCATGTTTTTAGCTTGCCCGGGCATCCAAATTATCGTGTCCTGTTCCCGCAGTCAGTCGTCCGTCTGCCAGAACGTCGGCCCCGGTCGGGTTGTCAGATCGCCGTACGCGTCAAACAGCTTCTCTACGGGCTTGGGTGTTTCCCTGTACCACCTCCTTTCCGGGCCCCTCTGCGTACACCCCCATGGTGTGTGCCTCGCCCTTGCCTTCGGCTCGACTTGGCACAGGGCCCGAAGGACTCAGTCCCTCCGGTGGCCTTCCGACGCCGCTTTTATTCCATCCTGGCCACGTATCAGGGCTCTGGCGTTGTCTATACCGACGGTTCGATGGTTGCTGGTCGTGTCGGTTATGCACTAACTCTAGGGGACCATTCTGAACAACGTTCGTTGCTGGCTGGCTGCAGTGTTTACACTGCTGAGCTGGTCACCATCTTTGGTGCCCTAGAGTATATCCGCTCCTGCTCAGGTGAGTCCTTCGTTATCTGTAGCGATTCCCTGAGCGGTTTACGAGCTCTCAACCAGTGTTTCCCTCGTTCTCGTCTGGTGATGGCTATCCAGGAGTCCCTGCATACTGTTGCTCGTTGCGGCAGATCTGTGGTCTTTGTTTGGACCCCAGGCCATGTTGGGCTACCCGGAAATGAAACTGTTGACTGCCTGGCGAAAGAGGCCACTAGTGCACCCTCTCTGGAGATTGGCCTCCCGGCGACTGATTTGCGGGCACTATTACGCCGTAAAGTTTTCGATTTATGGGACACTGATTGGCGCAACCTGCCCATGCCAAACAAACTCCGCTGTATCAAGGAGACTACTACTATGTGGCGGTCATCCATGCGAGCCAACCGCAGGGAATCAGTCGTCCTTTGTCGGCTCTGCATTGGCCACACGCGACTCACGCACAATTATTTACTGTGTCGTGAGGATTTCCCTCTTTGTCGTTGTGGGGCATCCTTGACGGTGGTCCATATTCTGTTGGAGTGCACTCTTTTAACTGTGCTCAGGCAGACTTTTGCGCTGCCTGATACGATTTCTGCTCTTTTATCTGACGACTCTTCCATAGCGGACATAGTTCTGCGTTTTATTCGGGCAGGGGGATTTTATCGCTTAATGTAAGTGTGTGAGTTTTTGTGTTGATTCTGGCCTATGGCCTACGGTTTGTCTTTTTTTTTTTCCCCATGTGTTTCTCTGTGGTTGGCTTTTCCCTTTTTGTTTGTACGGTCGGCCAACCACCGTCACACTCTGTGTGATTTTAGTTCGTCTTGTCTGGTCTTTGTCTACGTTTCTCTTGTTCCGTGTCGTCTGTTGATCGTTTTTATTCTCTGTGGGTGTTTTTAGTATTTGGAAAAAGGGACCGATGACCGTAGCAGTCTGATCCCTTTAAACCCCACAAACCAACCAACCTTTGGTAGCGTTCGTCCAGGAGTCCATCTATGCCTTGAACCGGTCAAGTCATTCAGTGGTGTTTGTGTGGACCCCAGAATATGTCGGCATCCCTTCGGGAGACGGGCCTCTCTGAACCTGACCTGCATTCTGACTTAACGCTGTAGGGAGACAGAATGGCATAACAGTAGACACAACAAACTGCATGTCATTAAGGGGACTGCGAATGTGTGGAAGTCTTCCATTTGGTGCCCTCACAAGGAATCAGTTGTCCTCTGCAGGCTTCACATTGGCCACGCTTGGGGCGACCCACGGTTATCTCCTGTGCCGTGAAGACTGGCCTGGGTGTCGGTGCGGTGCCCGGTTGACAGTGGCTCATATTCTGGTGCACTGTCCCACTTCAACTGCCCGGCGACGAAGTCTTGGGTTACCGGGCTCATTGCCACTAATATTATACGACACCGCCTCATCGGCTTATTTAGTCTTAAGCTTTATTCATGAGGGTGGGTTTTATCATTTGGTCTAAGTTTTAGCACATGGCCTTTGTGTCCTCCAACCTAGTGCTTCAAGGGTGGAGGTTTTAATGTGTTGCAGAGTGGCTGGCTTCTTTTTTATTCTCATGGTCAGCCAGCCATGGTAATCTGCTTTGTTGTTTTAATATCTTCATCCCATCTCTTGCGTTTCTGTGGTTTTCTTTTCCCATTTTGTCCATTTACATCTTTGTTGTCCTTCCTCGTTCTTCTGACTTTTCCTTTCATTCCATTTTGAGTTGCCGGTCTCGTTTGTTCTATTCTCACACTTGTGGCATTGTGTTATTCAGAACAAAGGACCGATGACCTCGTAGTTTGGTCCCTTTCCTCCTCTTTTAATCCATCCAACCATTCCATGTTCCAAAACTTAGAATGCTAGTTTTGTTTCTCCTAATGACAGTGTCCTCCTGTGTAGTCCCCACGTGGAGATCTGAATGGGAACCTATTTTACCTCCCAAATATTTCATCCAAATGGATGCCACCATTAAACTGTACTGTAGGGCTGCATTGTAAGATTCCTCATATGATTCCTTTTCTTTCTGTATATATCTTTTTGACTAATGTGATATTGCGCTCTCTCTCTCTCTCTCTCTCTCTCTCTCTCTCTCTCTCTCTCTCTCTCTCTCTCTCTCTCTCTCTCTGACTTTTGTTGTGATGACATTGATTTGTAGTGCAGTCTAATGTTTGTGCTAAATATAAATGCACTTACATCAGTCATATAAACTAAAACTGCAATGTAAATTCAGAAAATTTATGTTAGGTAATGGAAAAATCTCAAGAATGTTTTTATACATGTTATGTACTTTGTGTATTATAACAACAAAAATAATAAATTTTTGATAATACAATGTAGTTGGATGGATAAAAAAATCTACTTACCAAGTGGCAGCAGGAGAACATACTTATTTTAAAATAATAATAAAAGGTTTTACTTGCGCAAGCTTTTGGAGCCAGTGGCTATTACTTTGGGCTGAAGAGGAGCGAAGGGAAAGGAACTGGAGAGGGTTAGAAAAATGAGTTTATTTTGTTTTAAAGCGCAAAAACAACTAGGGGTCATATGTGCCCAAGCCAGAACCCAGAACGCCAATATGAAAAAGTCGTTAAAAATTACTTCATGTGAAGCCCAATCAATGGGAGGAAAGAGAGTTAAGAACAAGGACTCCCTCTTGAAGAAAGGTCCACAAAAAACGCTGTAGAGGCAGTGGAGCTTCTCAACTGAAGATTAAGAGTCCTTTGCCATATTGCTACAGCGGATAAAAAATGAAATGCAGGCGACAGCTCGTGCATCATTTGTTGAAACGGCCGCAAACTCAGACAGCAAACATACTACTGATACATAAGCGTTTTCTTTTTTTTAAACTGTATTCGGTCTGGAAATGGCAACCCATCAAAGGTTATGATAATGAGCACTGGTGGGATCTTTGAGTCCTCCCTCGTGTGTGTGTGTGTGTGTGGTTGTTTTATTTTTTTTTTTTTTTTTTTTTATTTTTTTTTTTTTTTTTAGCATAAGTTAAAGTTAGATTAAGTAATGCGTAAGTTTAGGGACCTGTGACCTCAGCAATTTGGTCCCATAAGACCTACCCACAAATTTCACCCTTAACAAAAAGGATGGCTAAAAAGACAATGCCCAAGACGCAACCTCACTAAAATGATCTCATCGTGAGAGGGCCGATAGGATGTCGGTCAAGCTGCTGGAGTGGTTTAACTCCCCAGAGATTGTTCCCATGAAGGGAAGACCAATGGTGATGCCAAAGTGACACCACCTGCTGATTGATGGCAACACGGAGCTTATCGGAAGGAATGAAGGAACTAGATAGCCGTGATAAACTGCGGCCTTAGTGGCAGCATCAGTAGCCCCTTGTTTCCCATCAGACCGAATGACCAGGAACCCACATAATCATCAATGGCTCCCTCAAAAGTAAGCAAGTGGAAGCTTTCTAGGACCCATTGCACTAAGCAGGGTGTATACGAGCCGGGATATCCGGGAAAAACCCGGGATATTTTTAAAATTCCGGGAATTTTTCATTGTTTTAGTTTACAGTTAAATTTTTGTAATTTTGACTGGTAAGAACTGAATCTATAACAAAGGATATTACTGCATCCTGATACTGCAGAATAATACTTCAACAATAAAACATAAACGAGAGAAAAAAACGAAAATAACTTAAATTGCATAGGAAATGCACCATATACAACAACGACACACAGTGCTCATGCAAGCGTCCGCCAATTCAAATGTGTCAAAGGCTTTAGGAAGACTATGCAGTGCTTCATAACAACAAATTGCCTCCAATGAGCGTGAAGTCACAACTGTTTACATTGGATTCGTTTCAGAGTTACGAGCGGGCTCGTGCGCATGCGCAATTGATTCATGTTTGACTAACAGATTCTCCCGCTTCTGGCTACAGGAATGTGGCTGTTGGCTGTGCAAGCAGTCGCAGCAAGCAGCTAGATGCTGACGGGAAAAGGGGGCGCCAAATTCATATTCTTGAGGAAAAAAACTTGTTTCACAAAGCGCCTAGCATCCAGCGCACGTTTGTCTATCAATTATTCATATTATTTCAAAACGCTTCCCCGTTGGTTTTTGAACACATTTTAATTTCATTTCTGAATGAATCATAAGTTGACTTTTGAATGAATGCATTGTGTACGTGATGTCTCTCTCGGAAGAATCCTCGTCGCATCTAGAAATAAACTTTCGCAGACAAAAGAGGACGGGGCTATACGAGCTGAGGGAGCAAAGCCGAGCGGATGAATGCCAATCGCTGTCTGATTATATGGTTGATTGGGTTTGCAAATGATCAGCATTGTTATAATTACTAGTGAAATCCATAGATTCAGACTACCAGAATGAAAATAAACAACTGACAGTAATAACAGGCGAGAAAGATTACGTATTATCTTCTCAGTGTATCCAAGAAAATGAAATTTTGACAGAAAATTATTGGCCAGATCACTACACTACTAAGAACCAGTAGTACAGTCTCCGGCTTGCAGCCGATAAGTTCTATTCTGGAAGTAATGCGGAAAACGTTGTTCGAACCCATACCGCCTCACTGGAAAATAATCGCAGGATAAATAAACCTGTGATTCTGGCAGGGTTAGTGAAGTTGATCGGTGATCAAGTTTTGACAGTAGCACCAATAGCTACAGAATTGCTGATGACAAGGTTGTTTGTTAGAACGAGGAAGGAGAAGAAATGGGTACATCAAACAAATTACGGAACAAAAAGACAATTCCAAATTTTTATAAAAATTTTGTAATACCAGTACTACTTTCCGATCTCATACATGAGAAGCTGGTGCGTATAATGAAATGTGAAACTATTTCCTAACGTAAAACTTTTTGCTTGTAGTAGGCGTAATAGGCATTTGATATTGGTACTTCGTGAATTATATTCTGTCGTGTTATAAAAATGGCCATTTGTGCCAAAACAGTCTTGTTTATTTGGTGTGTTACAAAATTGATGCCATATTAGAATGCCCAATTTTGTTTTATCTAGCAGACAGTGACAAAATAGACGTAATCAGATCGAGAAACCACACCAGTCTTGGGTATTATTTGTATTAACAGCTTTTTCAGTATTAGATAACGACATTTCGATTTTTGATGTAGCAAATCGTTTGATGAACTTTTATGAAGTAATAGATTCTTTCGCAGAAAGGAAATCACGCTGTGTAAAGCTGTAGCAAGATTAGAGAGAAAAAAATGCTAGGTGCTAAGGTTTGAAGAAATGTGTAATTTCTCGCTTATCTCTTGTCAGTATTGGTGTTATATATCTTATATTTAATTTTGTGTCGCATAAAACATTAAGTTATTAACTAATAGGCGATAAAGAGTTCAGATTTTCTGAAGTGTTGTTGTTCTCTCGATTACAAGTAATCCCATCCGCTATTAATTGAGAGATTTTTTTTAAAGAGGGGCAGGCTGTCAAACCGGCCGACTGGGAGCAGGAGAGGCACCACAGGACATTTCAGTTTCCACTGTCCTGAATAGAGTTTGGATGTGTGGTAGAAAAATGCTTTAATGAAGAGGTGTGACACTGCACTTTGGCATACTTAAGACCAAATAATATGTCTTATATTTCCTCGAGTACATATGTTTTATGTTTCACTCTTTTCAAAAAGATGTGCGCTCCAAGATGAACATATTTTGAAGATTCGTTGTTGTGTGTTTTTTTTAAATATTGACCCGCTTCGCAAGAGTCGTAGATCCGGGGCTGATGCAGAGCAGTCTGAGTAATAGTGGGTAGTCTCCGCGTGACCCGTGTTTACATTTAGTGATATTGCTGTTTCCCCTTCGCTTACTCTTACGTCAAATGAAAACAAAAGGATATCTGTGGCCGGGCCGGGAGCTATCAAGTGAATTAAAACACATTCACATAATTACGGAAGGCTGAAATATGTCATTAGTTTCAGACTTTACTTTATTTCCACCTTTCCACCATTATAAAGAACCAAGCATGATATAATATAGTACTGGTGCTCCAAGAAAATTTACATCCCGAAAACCACACTGAAAAGCTTAATATCAGGTCGAGGTCTACTTCATTGGGAATCTGGACATACGAATGTGCCCTTTAGGTGTGCACTTTAAATGTGCGCATTTTAATATGGTTCACGAAATTCCGATGCTCTTGCAGTATCCTCTGTATTATACACGTACGTACATACGGGCTTCCTACGTCATGATAGCTACCCAAGCGCAGTGTCGCCTGTTATCTGCGCGCTCTGGCAAGTGCTGAGTCGAACCTATTTCTAACAGGTCGCGGGAAAGTATTGCGAATTGTGGTTTGAAAAGCGTTTCTTTCAAAGTAAAGATCCTTTTACCAAAGTTGAACTGTGTGCAAGAATGTACCATGAATTTATTAAACCAAAGAGCGTTTGACTCTCGTTTAAAAATCAACTCCTTGATGACGAGCCATTTAGAAGAATTTCAAACCCTGAAGAACAGACATTTATGTCATAATTAAAAATTGTACCAGCACATTTGTGTGATATATCTTAAAGTGTAACACGCGCAAAAAATGCTATTTTGTCTAATACTGAGATGGTGAGACCGTGGCTGTGTACAATTAATGTAGGTTAATTCTTACAGAGAAGAAAACAGCCACTATTAATACTGCTCTTTATTTAGGTAAATAGCGCAGTTACCGGTTTTGAACTGGCAAGTTCATCATCAGACGGCTGTTTACATGATTTTTCAAGATACACTTTACATTATCGTCCGTTTTTGTTTTTTATTATTCCAGTGTTACGCGCAAAAAAGATCAACAGTATATGCGAAAGCTTAGCTTCTTTTGCAGCTTGAGGCCATTCATTATATGTGAAAGCTTTGCTTTTCTTGTAGCAACATTATGTATATTAATTTAAACTATTAACTTTCCCTGTTTGTGTGTTCGTGCTACTTAATAGTGATGTTGCTGTTGGCTGACTACATCACGTGTCCTATGCTCTGAATATCCGCTGTTATCTGCTGGCGAGATCACATGACATGAGCTATGAACGGCTTACAAAAGCGCATCGAAATCTAGATTTCAATGATTCGGAAAGTAACATGCGGTGTTTGGTGGAATTTCAATGTATACTTGGGTAATACGAAAATACGCAGCGTACATGTTGCTGCACATCAAAGATATTTCCAAAACGTGTCTCTTTTTCCCTGAGTTTCGTTTTCTAAAGTGCCGGGAAATTGTGCGCCCGTATATAACCATTCAAAGGATTGATAGCGAAAAATATACTGTCACCCGGGAGAACGTGTATTTTTAACTGGGAAAAATCCTGGAATTTTTTTTCCTTGTCTACGTATACACCCTGACTTAGGGATGGACTGTGTACCGCACGCAGAGGCTCTGAAGGGCACCGAGTCAGATCAGAGGACACAACTGACAAGCTTAGTTTGCGTGCCTCAGCGATACAGGTGGCTGTACAGTAGGTGCAACCACAACGGAGGGGTATCTGTTGAGAGGCCAGACAAACGCGTGGTTCCTGAAGAGGGCAGCAGCCTGTTCAGCAGTTGCAGGGGAAACAGTCTGGATGATTGACTGATCTGGCCTTGTAACACTAACCAAAACAGCCTTGCTGTTCTGATACTACGAACGGCTGAGAGCAAAGGGAAACTACAGCCGTAATTTTTCCCGAGGGCATACAGCTTTACTGTATGATCAAATGATGATGGCGTCCTCTTGGGTAAAATATTCCGGAGGTAAAATAGTCCCCCATTTGCATCTCCGGGTGGGACTACTCAGGAGAACGTCGTTATCAGGAGAAAGACAACGGGTGTTCTACAGATCACTTAATCGGGCAGGTGGATTAGAAAATTTAAAAAGTGAAATGGATAGGTTAGAGTTCGATATAGTGGGAATTAGTGAAGTTTGGTGGCAGGAGGAACAAGACTTTTGGTCATGTGAATACAGGGTTATAAATACAAAATCAAATAGGGGTAATGCAGGAGCAGGTTTAATAATGGATTAAAAAAAAAAAGTGTGTGTGCGTAAGCTACTACAAACAGCAAAATGAATGCATTATTGTGGCCAATACAGACACGAAGACCCCGCCCACTACAGTAGTACAAGTTTATGTGCCAACTAGCTCTGCAGATGACGAAGAAATTGATGAAATGTATGATGAGATAAAGAAATTATTCAGGTAGTGAAGGGAGACGAAAATTTAATAGTCATGGGTGACTGGAATTCGAGAGTAGGAAAAGGGAGAGAAGGAAACATAGTAGGTGAATACGGATTGGGGGTAAGAAATGAAAGGGGGGGGGGGGGGGAAGAGGGACCTGCATTAACTAACTAAACCAGAGGTTGTAGAGAGTTTTCAGGGAGAGCATAAGGGAACAATTGAGAGGAATGGGGAAAAGAAATACAGTAGAAGAAGAAGGGGGAGCTTTGAGGGATGAAGTAGTGAAGGCAGCAGACGATCAAGTAGGTGAAAAGATGAGGGCTGGTAGAAATCCTTTGGTAACAGAAGAAATATTTAATTTAATTGATGAAAGGAGAAAATATAAAAATGCAGTAAATGAAGCAGGCAAAAAAGGAATACAAATGTCTCAAAAATGAGATCAACAGGAAGTGCAAAACTGCTAAGCAGGGATGGCTAGAGGACAAATGTAAGGGTGTAGGGGCTCATTCATCTCACTAGGGGTAAGATAGATACTGCCTAAGGGAAATTAAGGAGACCTTTGGAGAAATGAGAACCACTTGTATGAATATGAAGAGCTCAGATGGAAACCCAATTCTAAGCAAAGAAGGGAAAGCAGGAAGGTGGATGGAGTATATAGAGGGTCTATACGAGGGCAATGTACTTGAGGACAATATTATGGGAAGGGAAGAGGATATAGATGAAGATGAAATGGGAGATAAGATTCTGCGTGAAGAGTTTGACAGAGCACTAAAAGACCTGAGTCAAAACAAGGCCCAGGGGTAGACGACATTCAATTGGAACTACTGACGGCCTTGGGAGAGCCAGTCCTGACAAAACTCTACCATCTGGTGAGCAAGATTGAGACAGGCGAAATACCCTCAGACTTCAAGAAGAATATAATAATTCCAATTTCCAAAGAAAGCAGGTGTTGACAGATGTGAAAATAACTGAACTATCAGTTTAATAAGTCACAGCTGCAAAATACTAACACTAATTCTTTACAGACAAATGGAAAAACTGGTAGAAGTCGACCTTGGAGAAGATCAGTTTGGATTTAGGAGAAATGTAGGATCACAAAGCAATACTGACCCTACAACTTCTCAGAGAAGATAGGTTAAAGAAAGGCAAATCCATGTTTATAGCATTTGTAGAGTTAGAGAGAGCTTTTGACAATCTTAAATGGAATACCTTCTTTCAAATTCTAAACATGACGGGTAAATACAGGGAGCGAAAGGCTATTTACAATTTGTACAGTAACCAGATGGCAGATATAAGGGTCGAAGGGCATGAAAGGGTAGCAGTGGTCGAGACAGGGTTGTGGCCTATCCCTGATGTTATTCAGTCAGTATATTGAGCAAGCAGTAAAGGAAACAAAAGAAAAATTCGGAGTAGGTATTAAAATCCATGGAGAAGAAATAAAAACTTCGAGGTTCGCCGATGACATTGTAATTCTGTCAGAGGCAGCAAAGGACTTGGAAGAGCAGTTGAACGGAATGGACAGTGTCATGAAAGGAGGGTATAAGATGAACACCAACAATGGCAAAATTAGGATAATGGAATGTAGTCGAATTAAGTCGGATGATGCTGAGGGAATTAGACTAGGAAAAATTAGATTAGGAAATGAGACACTTAAAGTAGTAAAGGAGTTTTGCTATTTGGGGAGCTAAACAACTGAGTACGGTTGATGTAGGAGGATATTAAATGTAGACTGACAATGGCAAGGAAAAGCGTTTCTGAAGAAGAGAAATTTGTTAACATCGAGTGTAGATTTAAGTGTCAGGAAGTCATTTCTGAAAGTATTTGTATGGAGTATAGCCATGTATGGAAGTGAAACATGGACGATAAATAGTTTGGACAAGAAGAGAATAGAAGCTTTCGAAATGTGGTGTTACAGAAGAATGCTGAAGATTAGATGGGTAGATCACGTAACTAATGAGGAGGTATTGAATAGAATAGGGGAGAAGAGAATTTTGTGGCACAACTTGACTAGAAGAAGGGATCGGTTGGTAGAGTATGTTCTGAGGCATCAAGGGATCACAAATTTAGCATTGGAGGGCAGTTTGGAGGGTAAAAATCGTAGAGGGAGACCAAGAGGTGAATACACTATACAGATTCAGAAGGATGCAGGTTGCAGTAAGTACTGGGAGATGAAGAAACTTGCACAGGATAGAGTAGAATGGAGAGCTGCATCAAACCAGTCTCAGGATTGACGGCGACAACAACAACAACATGTTGGCGGATGTACTGTGTGGCCTGATAGCAGCAAAGAGTTCTGCTGTAAATACTAATCATTGTTCCGAGAGCAGATAGTGAAAATCATCAGTGCCAGTGACGAAACCACATCCGCCACTACAGTCTGTTCAAGAATCATCAGTGTACACAAAGGTTGATAAATTCTGTGCGAAGATTGAGAAACTTACGTGGAGTAGTTTTCTTAGGATGCTAATTAAGTCCAAGGTGAACACGGGCCACCACATGAAACAAAGGTGGTGAAGGTGAAGGGTTCACACACATCGGGAAAATGGCAGGTGGTCTGAAGTAGTGTGGAAATGTCACCCAGAACCCATGGTCAGGGGAGACTTAACTGGATAGGATGAGGACAGACTCCTTTCTTTCCTTCTCATCACATCTGGTAAGTCTTACCTGTCCCAGGGTACTGGGTGACTTCTCTGAACTCTACCTCCTTTCCTCAACCTCCCCTTCACCACTCATCCTTCCCCTTAAACCCTTCTGCCGGAAGGAGGAGCCACTGGCTCCAAAAGCTTTCATAAATAAGACCTTTTTTTAATATCTATTCTCATGCTGTCATTTGCTAAGTATATTTCTTATCTATACAGTTACATGTTGTATATTGATATTTGTGCCAACATAAATTACTGTTGTTCTCCAAATAATTTTTGGAATAACTGTTGCTACCTTTCCTTACCTTCTCCTCAACAGTAATACACAGATTAAAATATGCCACGAACAAAGCGCCCAAAGAAAGGAAGACAGACAAAACCAAATGAGTCGGCTAACACTGAACTTGACCCAAATATTGTTATTAAACAAGAGCCTGAGGATCCACCTCCAGAAAGTATGGAATTTGAAGCTGAAGCAGATGGTAATCTAGACGAGGACAACTATCCACTCCAGGTGTCCAAAGTTAACCAGTCTGCTAATATGTATTCAATTACACAACTGAGAAAGCTTGGTAAGTGTGTTGGCCTTTTTATGTTGTTTGAATTGTAGATTATAAAATCACTTAGCTTTAAAGACATATTTTAGAATAAGTTATGCACTTCTTGATGAAATATTATACTATTGGATGTGAACAGAAGCAAGCAGCTTCCTTTTGTGAACTTAACAACAGAAATAAATAAAAGTAATATTCTTCTGTGCTATAGTAGTGTAACCCATAATCTGCTCATGGTAAGCTTTGCAGCAGGGGGCTGTAGTGTGGTATTGAACAACCTCTAAAATATTGATTGTTGTGACACTGCTCTTTGGCATAGCCTTAGATCTGGGTTAGATTGAAAGGTGACAATTTATTAGTGTGTAGGTGAAGTCAACAAATGTTAATGCCAAAGACAGGTCGCAGTAACAGATTGACCAGTAGCGTAGCCTAATTGCTAAATATTTAAATGAATTTTGCCACATTTGACACTCCTTTTATCGCGAAAACCTAAACTTCAGGATACTAGTATATTTGGAAAATGTGTATTGAATAATGGGAAAGTGTCGGATTATTTTGACGTGTGTAATGGACACACAAACTACAAAAAATGCAAGTTGGATTTTGTAATTTTATTACAGTTCAACTAAGGACCATGCCTGGATAACTATTCTTCTCTTTTCCCTCATCGTCCTTCAAAACTTTATTTTTCTCAGAATGAGCGCTTCTTCTCTCATTGGACCATCTGACACCACTTTTTGTTCTCTGTTTTATCGTCCTGAAAACCTTTAAATTTCTTGGATTCTAGTTTGAATTTGTTCATGCTAAGTAAGGTTTCCTATTAAATTTGCATTTCTTCTTAGTCCATTGTTGGCTTGCTTCCTTACTCATTTGTTTTCCTGGTATGGAAGAATGAGATAATGAAGGAAGGCAGCCTAACAAAGACACACACAAACTGTCCATAGTGTATATATATAACAAGTCTTTCCCTGATCTCATCTGTTATTTAAGGGCAGAATAAGTATATTTCCTTATTTGGTCTCAAACCCCAGTTGCCACTAATTTTTAAAAAAAAAAGATTCTTCTTATCGTTACCAGATCTGCCATGCATCTGGATGAATGTAATGTTTCTAGCAATACAGGACTTGTGGTTTAAAACATCTTTAGAAAAATTTATTTATTGTACAGATTCGACACTTTCATGTACGATCTTCTAGTGCCCCCCCCCCCCCCCCCCTCCGGGTTCTGATTTTACTTGCTTCTTTCATGTGTTTATGTGTTCCACCTAGGTATTTAAATTTGTGATGGGTTTATCTCCCAAGTGCAGACAACTTACTGCTTCTTTAGATCTATATAACTTCTTGCAGTTAAAACTTTTTCCTTCCTCTATTTTTCATTTTCTTCAAACTCTTTCCAGCTCTCAGTATAATAATAATAAACTGCCTCCTTGTCAGATTCTTAGTAAAATTTAGAAGGGACTAGTGATCTAAATAAATTTAAGTACTGTGTATGTAAGAGTTTGTTTAGTTATTTCCAGAGTATTCTTATCTACTGCAAATCTATTGCCCTGGTTTGAAATATCGTAGATCTGGAGCTGATGTGCAGAGCAGTCTGAGTTATTTGGGGAGGGGGGGGGGGGGGGGCTCCATGTGAAATGTGTTTACATTTAGTGATTTTGCTGTTTCCTCTTCGTTTGCTGCTTTCACGTCAAACGGCGGGGGGAAGTGATTTCTGTACCTGGGTACTATCAAGTGAATTAAAATACATTCATATAATTATGGAAGGCTACAATATGTTGTTAGTTCCAGATTTTATTTTATTTCCACCTTTCTGACAGTCAAGTATTAATCGCCTTGCAGAACAATGAAGATTTTTTGTTGCTTTGCTAAAGAAATTCTCCTTTTATTTATCTTTACCGCTGGGGCAGCTAGTTTGTTTCAAACGAAGTGTTTAATTCCACACTATTGGCTAGTTTAAACTAACTGTTCACTGCATTTCAAGTGCACATTTTTCATCTTCTAACATATGTGGCATTATGCCATAATAAAGAACCAAACATGAGATAATACAATACTGGTACACCAAGAAAATTTACATCCTGAAAACCACTCTGAAAAGCTTAATATGAAGTCGAGGGTTACTTCGTTGGGAATCTGGACGTACGAATGTGCACTTTAATGTGAATTATTCATTTCAGTATGGTACAAGAAATTCTGACTCTCTTGAAGTATCCTCTGATGTCTTGTTTCTTTTATGACATAATGTAAGATCTTAATATTTTACGCATACAGACAGACAGGCTTCCTACGTCATCTTAGCTGCGCAAGCACGGGGACGCCTCTTAGGTGTCACTCTCTGGCAACTGCCGGAACAAATCTATTTGTAACAGGTCTCGGTAAAATTGTGGTTTGGATAGCATTATTTTCAAAGTAAATTTCCTTTTACGCAAGGTGAACTATGTGCGAGAATGTACGAGGAATTTCTTAAATCACAGAGCATTTGACTCTCATTTAAAATTCAACTCTTTGATGACAACCCATTTAGAGGAATTTAGATCCCAGAAGACCAGGGATTTATGTTGGTATTAAACATTTTACTGGCATATTTATGTGATGTGTCCTAAAGTGTAAAACGTGCGAAAAAAGATCAACATTATATTTGAAAGCTTAGTTTCTCTTGTAGCTTATTAGTCTTCATGATAAATATTATATATGAAAAGTTTGCTTTTCCTGTAGCAACACTATGTACATTAATTTAAACCATTAACTATTCCTGTTTCTGTGTTTGCGCTACATAACAGTGATGTTGCTATTGGCTGACTACATCATGTGTCCTATGCTATGAGTATCCGCTGGCATCAGATGGCGAGGTCACGTGACATGAGCTATGACTGGCTTACAAATGCACATTGCAATCTCTATTTCAATGCATCAGAAAATAACATGCTGTTTTTTGTGAAATTCGAATTTATACTTTCGTAATACAAAAATATGCAGCATATATGTTGCTGCACTTCAAAGAACTTTCCAAAGTGTGGTTTTTCCCCTGAGTTTCGTTTTCTAAAGTGCCGGGAAATTCTAAGCAGCTGTACAAAACCATCACGATTCAAATGATTAATAAATTTTACAGTTCTGAGGGAAAGTATACTGTTATATAACATGAAAAAAGTGTATTTTTAACCGGGAGATCTGGCAAAAAATCCGGGAATTTTTTTTTTTTTTTTTTTTTTTTTTTTTTTTTTTTTTTTTTTTCCACTTACGCACCCTGAAAAAAGAGAGGTGGATAGGTTGAAGTTAGATAAAGTGGGAATTAGTGAAGTCCAATGGCAGGAGGAACAAGACTTTTGGTCAGACGAATACAGGGTTATAAATAGAAAATCTAATAGGGGTAATGCAGGAGTAGGTCTAATAACGAAATAGGAAAGCTGATAAACTATTACGAACAGAATAGTGAATGCAATATTGTAGAAACGATAGACACAAAGCCCACACCTACCACAGTAGTACAAGTTTATATGCCAACTAGCTCCATAGATGACGGAAGATATTGAAGAAAAGTATGATGAGATAAAAGAAATTATTCAGATAGTGAAGAGAGATGAAAATTTAACAGTCTTGGGGGACTGGAATTCAATTGTAGGGAAAGGAACAGAAGGAAAATTAATTGGTGAATAGGGAATGGAGGTAGGGAATGAAAGAGGAAGCTGCCTGCTAGAATTTTGTACAGAGCATAAGTTAATCATATCTAACAGATGGTTTAAGAATCAAGAAAGAAGGTGGTATACATGGAAGAGGCCTTGAGACACTGGAAGATGTGATAGGTTACATAATGGTAAGACATAGATATACAAAGGAGGTTTTAAACTGTCATTTCCAGGGCAGATGTGGACCCTGAGCACAATCTATTGGTTATGAACTGTAGATTAAAACCGAAGAAACTGCATAAAGGTAGGAATTTAAGGAGTTGGGACCTGGATAAACTGAAAGAACCGGAGGTTGTAGAGCATTTCAGAGAGCGTTAGGGAATAGTTAACTAGAGGGGAAAGAAATATGGTAGAAGAAGGGTAGTTTTGAGAGATGAAATAGTGAATGCAGCAGAGGAACAAGTAGGTAAAATGACGAGGGCTAGTATAAATCCTTGGGTAACAGGAGAGATACTGAATTTAACTGAGGAAAGGAGAAAATATAAAAGTGCAGCAATTGAAGCAGGCAAAAGGAATACAAACATCTGATAAATGTGATCAACAGGAAGTGCAAAATGGTTCAGCAGGGATGGCTAGAGGACAGATGCTAGGATACAGAAGCATATATCTCTACGGGTAAGGTAGATACTGCCTACAGGAAAATTGGAGAGACCTTTAGGGAAAAGAGCACCAACTGTATGAATATAAAGAGCTCAGATGGAAAACCAGTCTTAAGCAAAGAAGGGAAAGCAGAAAGGTGGAAGGAGTATACAGAGTGTCTGCCCAAGGACGATGTACTTGAGGGCAATATTATTGAAATGGCATGAAGAATTTGACAGAGCACTGAAAGATCTAAGTCGAACCAAGGCTCCGGGATAGACAACATTCCATTAGAACTACTGATAGCGTTGAGTCAGCCATGACAACGCTACCATCAGGTGAGCAAGATTTGTGAGGCAAGTAAAATACCCTCAGACTTAAAGAAGAATATAGTAAGTCCAATCTCAAAGAAAGCAGGTGTTGCCAGGTGTGAAAATTACTGAACTGTCAGTTTAATTAGTCATGGTTGAAAAATACTAACACCAATACTTTACATAAGAATAGAAAAACTGGTAGCTGATCTTGGGGATGATCCCTTTGGATTCTGGAGAAATGTAGGAACACATGAGGCAATACTGACCCTATGAATTATCTTAGAAGATAGGGTAAGGAAAGACAAACCTATGTCACAGCATTTGTAGATGTAGTGAAAACTTTTAATGATGCTGACTGGAATACTCTGAAATTCTGAAGGCAGCAGGGATGAAATATTGGGAGTGAAAGGCTATTTACCACTTGTACAAAAACTAGATGGCAGTTATAAAAGCTGTGGGAGATGAAAAGGAGGCAGTGGTTGAAGAGTGAGTGAGACAGTGTTATGGCCTATTCCCAACATTATTCAGTATGTACATTGAACAAACAGTAAAGGTAACCAAAGAAAAATTTGGAATAGGAATAAAATTTCAGGGAGAAGAAAGAAAAACTTTGAGTTTGCTGATGACATTGTAATTCTGTCACTGGAAAGTACTTGGGAGAGCAGTTGAACGGAATGGAAAGTGTCTTGAAAGGAGAAAAATATGAAGATCAACAAATGTAAAACAGAAGTAATGGAACATAGTAGAATTCAAACAGGTGATGCTGAGCGAATTAGATCAGGAAATGAGGCACTTAAAATAGTAGTTTGGTTTTGCTGCTTGGCCAGCAAAATAACTGATAAAGCCTGAAGTAGAGGCTATAAAACGTAGACTGGCAATGGCAGGAAAAATGTTTCTGAAGAAGAGAAATTTGTGAACATTGAATATAGAATATAGTGTTAGGAAGTCTCTTTCTGAAGCATTTGTCTGGACTGTAGCCATGTTTGGAAGTGGAACATGGACAATAAACAATGTAGACAAGAAGAGAATAGAGGCTTTCGAAATGTGGTGCTGCAGAAGAATGCTGAAGATTAGATGGGTAGATCACGTAACTAATGAGATACTGAATAGAACTGGGGAGAAGAGGAATTTGTGGCCCAACTTGACTATAAGAAGGGATCAGTTGGTAGGACACATTGAGGCATCAAGGAATCACCAATTAAGTATTGGAGGGAAGCGTGGAGGATAAGAATCGTAGAGGGAGACAAAGAGATGAATAGACTAAGCAGATTCAGAAGGATTTCGGTTGCAGTAGTTATTCGGAGATGAACAGGCTTGAACGGGGTAGAGTAGCATGGAGAGTTGCATCAAACCAGTCTCTGGACTGAAGACTACTACAACAACAGAAAGTTCACCCTCAAAATATACTTTAAAATAATATGGTTGAAAATATCACTTTTTGACAGCCTATAAATTAGAAAGCCTTTTAATTATTTTCTGAAAAATTGATCATATT
Source organism: Schistocerca gregaria (assembly GCF_023897955.1). Lineage (NCBI taxonomy): Eukaryota > Metazoa > Arthropoda > Insecta > Orthoptera > Acrididae > Schistocerca > Schistocerca gregaria. Next base: position 740,354,794 of record NC_064921.1, read on the forward strand.
GATACTGTAATTTTGTAGCTAAGCAGCAAAGCTGTTTTGTAAATTAAGCCAAGAAATACTTGAATAAGGGTGAATATGTTCTTACATTTGACTTTCTGGGTGGTGGTGGTGGTGGTGGTGGTGGTGGTGGTAGTCTTCATTCTAGAGAGTGGTTTGATGCAGCTGTCCATGCTACTCCATCCTTTGCAAGCTTCCTCTCAAAGTACCTACTGCCACCTACATTCGTCTGAATCTGTTTAGTGCATTCGTCTCTTGGCATCCTCTAAAGGTTTTTACCCTCCTTGCGGCCCCCCGCCCCCTCCCCCTCTCCATACTAAATTGGGGCCTCAGAACATGTCCTATCTACCAATGTCTTCTTCTAGTCAAGTTGTGCCACAAATTTCTCTTCTCCCCAATTGTATTCAATACCACCTCGTTAGATAAGGAAACCTGGACATAAACAGGCTGCATTTTTATACCTCGCTCTCGGTGCACATTATTCTTGATGTACAATGCAAACGAAGTTGAGTTAATTTCATCCATTGTTGATAAAAAACCACAAACTGTAAAAGGAAATTTATTGAAACATTATAGTTGAAGAATTACAGTAGTTTGCCTAATAGATGTTCTTATAATGCACGATCCCATTCTGGAACCATTTTCTGGTTCATCATCAGTCTAATAGCATTCAAACTATGGCAGACTGCTGTCAACATTCATAGGAAAACATTATGCCTCTCATTTCGCAGTTTTGAGTAAATCTGAGGAAATAGAAAAACTCTTATTATACCACATTACAATTTTGTCTAAAACATACTGCTAAAATTACATATAAAATGACAAACATAGATCGTTTCTGTGATTTATTAGGCATAATACGAAGACACTATATTGTTCTTCAATTGACAGAAATTTGGTGAACATGGATAAAACCATTGTGAAGTTAGATGTTCCTAATTTCTGAAAACGTATTTTTGAGAAAATGATAAAAAAAATGTTCACGCTGTTTCTGACTCATCTTATGCATCTTTCAGAACATTCCAGCAGCATAATATCGTTCGCCAGCTGCTTCTTTACCCTCTGTAGACTTCTTCAGGAGCCTTTTCCTTACTCTGGACTCTTTAGTTTTGGCTTCCACAGCCCTTTCAGCTTCAGCTAGTCGCTGATGATCTGTGGCAGAGCAGCTATCATATTATTTCCTAGCTGATGCCTAATTTATCCATTATTTTTGTCCTGCTGATGATAGCATCCATCACACGTTTTGAGTACTGTCCATCCAACAAACACTGTTTTTGGTACTCGTTGCCACATGCAGCTGTTGCAACTCTCATCAGGGTTTTGTGTATGGCAATGTAGACATTTGCTAAGTAATTTTGTATGTGTAAGGTCCCTGTATATTGGCTTTATTGTTTCCATGACAGTGGCACACAAGAAATGTTTGTGGTGATATTACTTGCCTGTCACATGAACACAGCTGGTTTGCAGCTTTTGTTCAAGGAGCATTTAAGATTAAATCAACAACTGAAAAGTGGATAAAAAAATCCTATTTTAAACAGGATAAAATTGTGTTTCAGATGGTGAGAAAAAAATTCTAAAATTTCAGTCATTTCACGTCCAGGTCCCCTTAAGTTATCTACCCATCTAATCTTTAACACTCTTCTGTAGCACAGCATTTCGAAAGCTTCTAATCTCTTCTTGTTCAAACTATTTCTCGTCTATGTTTCACTTCCATACATCACACTCCATACAAATACTTTCAGAAAAGACTTCCTCACACTTAAATCTATACTCAATGTTAACAAATTTCTCTTCTTCAGAAACTCTTTTCTTGCCATTGCCAGTCTACATTTTATATCCTCTCTACTTCGACCATCATCAGTTATTTTGCTTCCCAAATAGGAAAACTCCTTTATTACTTGAAGTGTCTCATTTCCTAATCTAATTCCCTCAGCATCCCCCGACTTAATTCAACTACATTCCATTATCCTTGTTTTGCTTTTGTTGATGTTCATCTTATATCCTCCTTTCAAGACACTATCCATTCCGTTCAGCTGCTCTTCCAAGTCCTTTGCTGTCTCTGACCAAATTACAGTGTCATCGGTGAACTTCAAAGTTTTTATTTCTTCTCCATGGATTTTAATACCTACTCCGATTTTTTCTTCTTTTGTTTCCTTTACTGCTTGCTCAATACACAGATTGAATAACATCGGGGATAGGTTACAACCCTGTCTCACTCACTTCCCAACCACTGCTTCTCTTTCATCCCCCTTGCCTGGTATTACTGCCCTCTGGTTTCTGTTCAAATTGTAAATAGCCTTACGCTCCCTGTATTTGACCCCTGCCACCTTTAGAATTTGAAAGAGAGTATTCCAGTCAGCATTGTTAAAAGCCTTCTCTACATCTACAAATGCAAGACACATGGGTTTCCCTTTCCTTAATCCATCTTCTAAGATAAGTCGTAGGATCAGTATTGCCTCATGTGTTCCAACATTTCTATGGAATCCAAACTCATCCTCCCCGTTGTCAGCTGCTACCAGTTTTTCCGTTCATCTGTAAAGTATTTATGTCAGAAATTTGCAGCCATGGCTTATTAAACTGGTAGTTTGGTAATTTTCACACCTGTCAACACTTGGTATCTTTGGTATTGGAATTATTATATTCTTCTTGAAGTTTGAGGGTATTTCGCCTGTCTCATGCATCTTTCTTGCCAGGTGGTAGAGTTCTATCGTGGCTGGATCTCCCAAGGCTATCAGTAGTTTTAATGGAATGTTGTCTACTCTTGGGGCCTTGTTTCGACTTAGGTCTTTTAGTGCTCTGTCACACTCTTTACACAATCATAGCTCCCATTTCATTTTCATAGACGTCCTCATCCATATCCATAATATTGCCCTTGTATAAATCATCTGTATATTCCTTCCACCTTTCTGGTTTACCTTCTTTGTTTAGAGCTGGTTTTCCATCTGAGTTCTTGATATTCATGTAGATAGTTTCTCTTCTCTCAAGGTCTCTTCAATTTTCCTGTAGCCAGTATCTATCTTACCCTCTAGTGATATATTACTCTATATCCTTACATTTGTCCTCTAGCCATCCCCACTTACCTATTAGCACTTCCTGTTGAGCTAATTTTTGAGATGTTTGTATTCCTTTTTGCCTGCTTCATTTACTGCATTTTTATATTTTCTCCTTTCATCAGTTAAATTCAATATCTCTTCTGTTATCCAAGAATTTCTACTAGCCCTCGTCCTTTTACCTACTTGATCCTCTGCTGCCTTCACCATTTCATCTCTCAAAGGAACCCATTCTTCTGCTACTGCATTTCTTTCCCTTGTTCTTGTCAATCATTCCCTAATGCTATCTCTGAAACTCTCTACAACCTCTGATTCTTTCAGTTTCTACAGGTCCCATCTCCTTAAATTCCCACCTTTTTGCAGTTTTTTCAGATTTAATCTACAGTTCATAACCAATAGATTTTGGTCAGTCCACATCTGCCCCTAGAAATGTCTTACAATTTAAAACCTGGTTTCTAAATCTCGGTATTACCATTATATATTCTATCTGGAACCTCTCCAGGCCTCTTTCACATATACAACTTTCTATCATGATTCTTAAACCAAGTGTTAGAATTTTGCACGGGAATAACTCAATCATCACTACCAGGTGGTTTCCTCTTTCATTTCTTACCCCCATTCCATATTCACCTACTACTTTTCCTTCTCTTCCTTTTCCTACAATCGAATTCCAGTCCCCCATGACTATTAAATTTTCACTGTCTGAATAATTTTATCTCATCATGCATTTCTTCAACCTCATCATCTGCAGAGGCAGTTGGCATATAAACTTGCACCGCTGTGGTACGTGTGGGCTTCATGTCTGTCTTAGCTACAATGATGTGTCGACTATGTTGTTCATAGTAGCTTACCTGCATTTTTATTTTTTTTATTATTATTTATTATTAAATCTACTCCAATTTGATTTTCTATTTATAACCCTGTATTCACCTGACCAGAAGTCTTGTTCCTCTTGCTGCCGAACTTCACTAATTCCCACTATATCCAACTTTAACCTATCCATTTCCATATTCAAATTTTCTAACCTACCTGCCCGAATAACGGATCTGACATCCCACCCTCCAATCCATAGAATGCCAGTTTTCTCTCTCCTGAAAATGTCATAGTCCCCGCTCGGAGATCCGAATGGGGTGGGGCTATTTTACCTCCGGAATATTTTACCCAAGAGGGCGCCATCATCATTTAACCATACAGTAAAGCCCCTGGGAAAAATTGTGGCTGTAATTTCCCCTTGCTTTCAGTCGTTTGCAGTACCATCACAGCAAGGCCATTTTGGATAATGTTAAAAGGCTAGATCAGTCAATCATTCACACTGTTGCCCCTGCAACTACTGGAAAGGATGCTGCATCTCTTCAGGAACCACATGTTTGTCTGACCTCTCAACAGATATCCCTCCATTGTGGTTGCGCCTGTGATACGGCTGTCTGTGTCACTGAGGCACACAAGCCTCCTCACCAATGGCAAGGTTCTGCTACTTTTCCGATGGCAGTGCAGCATAGTCCAAGATTAAAAATAATTTTGTGAACTCGTGTTTTAAGAAAAGATTTTGGCCTGGAAACAGTATGACATTTGTTGCGTCTGCTTATGGAAAAAGACTTTGTGATTATGTCAGTGGCACTGTTAAGAGAATAGCAACAAAGCAAGTGTGCAGAAATACTTTTTAATTGGGGAATTAAAAACATTACATCCATACTTCATAGAAACTGAAAGATTTCTAGAAGAGCTCTTTAGGCACTGTTGCTGTCAAAGGGGCACAGACATTACATGCATTTTACAGACAGCGTGAAGTACATAAAAAATATTGGTAATGACATTTTCAAATACAACAGAATCTACTGTTGAAACAGGACTAAATTTATGTATATTTCCGCTTAAATCTATAATTTTTTTTCTTAATTAACAATAATGTGAAGTCCATGTAAATAAAACAGAAAGAAACTTCCACATGGGAAAAATATATTAAAAACAAAGATTCCAAGACTTACCAAGCGGGAAAGCGCCGGCAGACAGGCACATGAACAAAACACACAAACACACACACAGAATTACGAGCTTTCGCAACTGGCAGTTGCTTCGTCAGGAAAGAGGGAAGGAGAGGGAAAAATGAAAGGATGTGGGTTTTAAGGGAGAGGGTAAGGAGTCATTCCAATCCCGGGAGCGGAAAGACCTCCCCTAGGGGAAAAAAAGGACAGGCGCACACCCGCACACACACACACACACATATCCAGGTCTGTGTATGTGCGGATGGATATGTGTGTGTGTGTGTGTGCGGGTGTGCGCCTGTCCTTTTTTTCCCCTAGGGGAGGTCTTTCCGCTCCCGGGATTGGAATGACTCCTTACCCTCTCCCTTAAAACCCACATCCTTTCATTTTTCCCTCTCCTTCCCTCTTTCCTGACGAAGCAACTGCCAGTTGCGAAAGCTCGTAATTCTGTGTGTGTGTTTGTGTTTTTTGTTCATGTGCCTGTCTGCCGGCGCTTTCCCGCTTGGTAAGTCTTGGAATCTTTGTTTTTAATATATAATGTGAAGTCCTGTATACAATTTTTTGAAAACTTTTGAAGATACTTTGTCTGATAAATGAAAACTCTAAATTTTTATCCAAATTAAAAAAAAAATCATCTTACTCATACTATGTTGCAGTTAAAAGAAAGTCATAACAATTCTGCAGTATTACACCTCTCATTGTTTGAGCTTAATTAGTGTTGCTACAGCAATTTCAAATTATGGCAGTGGGATGTGTTTTGTGAGCTTTCATAACTTCACATCCCTTATTTTCAAAATGGGTCAGTGTGTGTGTGTGTGTGTGTGTGTGTGTGTGTGTGTGTGTGTGTGTTTTTGAGTTGGTCATAATAGTGCGGCTTGTCATTGTATATCAAAATAGTGGACCTCAGGATAGAAAAGTCACCTGAAATCACTCAACAGAGAAAAGGTGATTAAACCCGATGAGATAACTGTGCAATTAAATTTAGAGTATGCAAAAGAACCTGCTTCTCTTCTATCAGCAGTGAAATGTTCCCAGTCATTGGCACCCAGAGGGCATGTTGGATAGGCGCCCACAACTGTAGGCCTAAGTCGTTTGCATCAGTATCTTGTAAAATTTTTGATCATGTCTTACGTTTGCATGTATGACATTTCTGGATGAGGGTTCTGAAAACAACTATCATTTGACACCTGTTTTGCTCTGTTTGTTGCCAAGACGTAGAAGGCAGCAAGTATTGGTGGCCAGGAGACCATCTCCCTTGACTTAAGGAAACTGTTACATACAGTTTGGCACTATCACCTAATGAGCAGGTGCACCCGATCAGACCATCTTTGTAATTGAGTTGGAGAGTTCCTAGCAAATGGAACGCAGTACGTCATTCTTAATGGAGAGAAATCTTCACACACAAAAGTAACTTTTGGTGCGCTCCAAGGGAATGTCTAGAAGACCATTACTTTCCACAAGGTGTATAAATAAACCAGTGGATTACTCTGGAAATTCCATGAGGCTGTTCATGGACAATGTTGTTATGTACTGGTGGGGAGAAGTAACAACATTAGAAAATTGTAGCAAATTGCTGGAAGAACTACAGAGCATCAACACGAGATTCAGGGATTGACTGATGAACCTTAACAGAGATACATTTAATGTAACATGTGTAAATAGGCAGGAAAACCATTTGTTGTATGATTTTAAAAAAATGCAATACAATCACTGGAACTAGACGCGCATGAAATATCCAGGAGTATGCACATGGAGTGATTTGAAGTGTACAACCACATAAAACTAATTGGAGGAAGGACGGATATCACTTTGAAATTCGTTGGAAGAAGTCAGTGTAGTCCACACACAACTTTGGCCAATACCTTGAATTTGCTCATAAGTGTGGGACAGAATTGACAGGAAATAAAGATGATCTGGAAAATAAGTGTGTTCTGTTCTACAGGTTTGCTTGATAAGCATAAAGGCATTAAAGAAATGCTTGTCCACCTGCAGTGGGCAGACATTAGAAGAGGCACAGAGCACAGTTCAGTGGTTTAATGTTTAAATTCAGTGAGCTTTCTTAGAAGAGTATACCACTACAATGCTTCCTCATACATATGTCATGAAAAGAATATGCAACTGGAACTGGGAAATGTGGATATGAATTGCAGGGTCCAGGTGTACATGTAGTCCCAAAAGTTTATCTTGCCTTTGCCTTCTTCTTCTCCCCTCCCCCCCCCCCCCCCCACCCCACCCCTCCAAAACAAGAAAAAAGGAAAAAACAACTTTTAGCCTTTTTTGCTATTGAGTCAGCTTTTTATGTTCTGTTGTCATAAGCTATTTTGGAGCCCTAATAGCCTCCCAGGGGGCTCACCGCTGTTTGGTGAGTACGTGCTTGGTGACCACGGGCCCCCAGCCCTCGCAGCACCACTCCTTTTTCAGTGCTGCTTCTCTCTTCTTCTCATGTCCTTTTCCCCTCTCTTGGGGAGATGTGTCGTGCCTCCATGGGCTCTTGAAGCTCATTTACGTTGGTTTACTTGTAGAATTCTTCTCTCTTGTACTGCTCTTTCCTTATACTGCTCCTTCCCTGTGTCGCTCTCTTCCTCGTTCCTGCTCTGTGACATTTGAGGCCATTATTTCTTTCCTCCTTTCCTTCTTCTCTCCCCTTCTCCCTGTGTGTGCCTGACGGCCACCCACGTGTTTGCCGCACAGCAGCAGACTGAGTAACAGGTAATTCCCAGCCCCCGGTTGGCATGTGGGTGCGCACGTACCCCCTGGTACAGTCCAGCCCCTGGGAAGGGTGATTGCCTAAGCTGTTACCTTCCCCTTCTGCCGATTGGTCCTTCCGTCTGTCGTTCGGGAGGTGTGACCTAAGGTGAGGACAGTCACCTAAAGTGGGGGGCTCCCATTTGGAGGGCTCCTGCTGGAAGGAGCTCGCCATCAGAGATGCTGGCAATCACGGGGGGACTTCTTCCCGATAACTGACTTTACTTTTCCTTCTTAGTGTTTTCTATAAATGAAAGTGGAATGAGGCTCCTGCCTCGATGTCTCTTAGTGCTCTGAAGGCCTAAATCCTCCACGAATATCCTATAAAAGTGGATGCTCACAGGACACTTAACTCGCCCCGCGGTGTTATCTACACCTGGCTGTTGGGTAGTTTGACGGAGGACGAAATACCTAATTATAGGGTGTATACGACCCGGGAAAAACCCGGGAATTGTTTAGAATTTTTCATTGTTTTAGTTTTCAGTTAAATTTTTGTCATTTTGACTGGTAAGGACCAATACTCTAACAAAGGATCTTACTGTATCCCGCTGTTGCAGAATAATACTGCAGCAACAAAACACGAACTGGGGAGGGGGGGGACTTAAGTTGCAAAGGAAATGCGCTGTATACAACAAGAAAACACAGTGCTCATACAAGTGTCTGCCAACAGCAAAGTGTGTCAATGACTTTAGGAAGACTATGCAATGCTTCATAATAACAAATTGCCTCCGATGAGCGTGACGTGACAACTGTTTAAATTAGATTCGTTTGAGCAGTTGCAGGCGGGCTGTTGCGCGTGTGCAGTTGAGTCGCGTATTAGTAATACCTTCTTTCGCTTCTGGTTACAGAAGTAGGGTTGGGTGCCACTACTTAATATTGACCTGGTTTGGAAATATAGTAAATCTGGTGCTGATGCCCAGAGCAGTCAGTTGTGGGGGGGGGGGGGGGGGGGGGGTGAGTCGTCTCCACGAGACCTGTGTTTACGTTAAGTGATTTTGTTTTTTCCTCTTTGTTTGTTGCTCTCACGTTAAATTATAGCAAATGGATTTTTGCGGTCTGCAGTTATCAAATGAATTAAAATACGTTCGCATAATTACGGAAGGCTAAAATATGTTATTAGTTATAGATTTTATTTCCACCTTCCTGACAGTCAGCCATTAATCGCCTTGCAGAACAATGAAGTTATTTTTAACGGTTTGCTAAAGAGATTTGGCTTTCATTAATTTTTTCTGCTTTATTTGAAAGGAAGTTATTAATTTCACACTATTGGCTAGTTTCAGCTGTTCGCTGCATTTCAAGTGCACATATGGCATTATGCCGCAATAAAGAACCAAACGTGAGATAATACAGCATTGGTACTCCAAGAAAATTTACATATGAATCTGGTCATGTGAATGTGCATTTTAAGCCAAATTATGCAAATTAGTATGTCTCACGAAATTCCAATGCTCTTAAAGTATCCTCTGATGTGTAGTTTCTTTTATGACATAATGTAAGATCTTTTAATGTTTTATACGTACGAACATATGGGCTTCCTGCATCATCGTAGCTGCGTAAGAACGGTGACACCTATTACCTGGCGCTCTCTTCCAACTGCTGAAACGAACCTGTTTCTAGTAGGACGCAGGAAAATATTGCGAATGGTGGTTTGATAAGTGTTACATTTAAACCAAATTTCCTTTTACGCAAGATGAACTATGTGCGAGAATGTACAAGGAATTACTTAAATCACAAGGCGTTTGACTCTCATTTAAAAATCAACTCTTCGAGGACGACCATTTAGAAGAATTTCGAGCCCAGAAGATCAGACATTTACGTCATTATTAAAAGTTTTACTGACACATTTGTGTGATGTATCTTAAAGAGTAACACGTGCAAAATAGATCAACATTATATGTGGAAGCTCAGCTTCTCTTCCAGCTCGTTAATCTTAGAGACCAATATTATATGTAAATGCTATGTATGTTAATTTAAACAATTAACTTTTCTTATTTGTGTGTTCGCACTACTTAAGAGTGATCTTGCTATTGGCTGACTACATCACGTGTCCAGTGCTGTCATCAGCTGGCGAGATCACCTGAATGACCTATGACTGGCTTACAAAAGCACGTTGAAATCTCGATTTCAATGCTTCGGAAAGTTTGGTGGAATTCAAATTTATACCTTCGTAATACGGAAATATGCAGCGTACATGTTGCTGCACATGAAAGGTCTTTCAAAACATGTTTTTCCCCCCTGAGTTACGTTTTGTAAAGTGCGGGGAAATTCTATGTCAGTGTGTTAAACTATAAACATTCAAAGAATAGATGAGTTTTACAGTGCCAAGGAAGAGTATACTGTCACTCAACACTGAAAAAGTGTATTTTCACCCAGGAGAAAGTGTGTTTTTAACCGGGAAATCCAGGAATTTTTTTCCTTGTCCACATATACACCCTGAATTATCTATCGGATCAGGGTGTTACTGCTGTTCATAGGGTTATGAAAAAAGAAGCTGCCAATTTGGTGCCCTCTCGCACATTGTTCTTGACTTTCAGTCCGTTAACACTTCCTACCAAGATAAAGGCAGGCTATGAAGTCATTTCTGTGCGTCCTTATATTCCCAATCTGTTGCAGTGTTACAAATGTCACCAGTTCAGTCAGACAAGCATGTCGTGTAAAAATTCTGCCAAATGTGTCACTTGTAGCAGGGATGTACACGAACGTGCCTGACCACCTCCCTGGCCCCGCTGCCGTTAATTGTCATGAAGACCACGCTGCTTCTTCTCGTTCTTGTCCCGTCTATCAAGACGAGCGGGCTGTTCGGGAGACACGTGAAGGAGAAGGTACCTTTCCTTGTTGCCCGGAAACTGTTGGCGAGCCATAAACCGACTGTCCCTTTGTCTGGAAGCTACTGCACCGTGTTAGCCTCTCCCCATCCCACGAAAAACATGGCTACACAAACTTGCGACTTACAGTTCAGCCTTCAAGCTGACACTCCATCTCCCGCTTCCTGGGCTGTAGATTCTGCTATCCGTTCTTTGCCTTCACCAGCAAAGATGGTTGCAACGCAGCCAGTGAACTGTCAGTTCAAAAAGGAATATTTCCGGGAAGATTTCTTGTGTACCTCGAGTTCTTTGATAACCGATCGTTTCCCACCTGCGGTGATCAAGTCGAGCACCTCGTGGACGTTATTCTCTCACCTGCCTAATCCTCTATCCCTCGTACTATTACTGCTCCCCGTTGGGTCTCGGTCTCTTGGTGGACTGTGGAGTGCGACAATGCGATTCGTGTCCAACAACGTGCGCTGTGTGTCTCTAACCATCATCCTCCATTAATGAACTGCATCCGCTACAAGCAACTAGGTGCGCAGTACCGTCGCACTATTAAGGAAAGCAAGAAAGCGTCCTGGGTTTCCTTCACCAGCTCATTCAACAGATTTACTCTGTCCTCTGTTGTTTGGGGTGGCCTGCGCCAGCTTTCCAAGACTCTCACCCACTCCCCGATTTCTGGTCTGACTGTGGCGGGAAACATGATAATCGATCCTGACAATGTTTCCAACGCCTTGGATCAGTAGTTTGCGGAGGTTTCAAGCTCCACCCACTACCAGCCTTCCTCGGCAACAGTCGCAGGAGGCTCGTGCAATCGCTTTTCTCGCTTTGAATTGAGAATGCTGCAATACTCTTTTACTATGAGGGAGCTCATGTGTGCTCTCTCCTCATCCAGGTGTTCTGCTTCTGGGCCTGATACAATCCATGTCCTCATACTGCAGAATCTTCCTCCTGTGGGAAAACGCTTTCTTCTCAATACCTACAACCGTATTTCGACTGACAATGTATTTCCCACGCTTTGGCGTGAAGCTACTACTGTTCCCCTACCTAAGCCTGGTAAAGATAAATCTCTTCCTTCCAGCTATCGTCCAATTTCCCTTACCAGCAGCGTTTGTAAGGTGATGGAATGCATGGTCAATGATCGATTAGTGTGGTGGCTGGAGTCACACCATCTTCGCACTAATGTTCAGTGTGGGTTCCGAAAGCACCGCTCCCCGGTTGATCATCTTGTCAGCCTGTCTACATTCATCATGAATAATTTTCTGCAGAAGCAACAAACAGTGGCCGTTTTCTTTGATTTGGAGAAAGCGTATGATACCTGTTGGCGGACAGACATTCCACATCTTATGCGCACATGGGGCCTCTGCAGTCGTCTTCCCACTTTCATCTGGGAATTTTTAACGGGCAGAGTTTTCTAGGTACGTGTGGGTTCCTCCTTATCCCACACCTTTTCACAGGAGAAAGGGGTGACTCAGGACTCCGTACTGAGTGTTGTCCTCTTCGCCATAGCCATCAACCCCATTATGGACTGCCTTCCAGCTGGCATTTCCGGCACTCTTTTCGTGGATGACTTTGCTGTTTATTGCATCTTGCAGCGAACATCTCTCCTGCAACGCTGTCTTCAGCGTTGTTTGGACCGTCTCTATTCGTGGAATGTCACAAATGGTTTCCGCTTTTCTGCTACCAAATCCGTTTGAGTCAACTTCTGGCAGTACAAGACGTTTCTTCCACCATTCTTGCAACTTGGCCAAAATGCTCTCCCGTTCATGGATGCAACGAAGTTCTTAGGGCTTACATTAGATAGGAAACTCAGTTGGTCTCCCCATGTGTCCTACCTCGCTGCACCTGATCCCTCAATGTCCTTCGTGTATTGATTGATATGTCTTCGGGGGCTGACCAGACTGTCCTCCTCCACCTCTATTTGAACTCTTGTCCGCTCCAAGTTGGATTATGTATGCATTGTCTACTCCTCTGCACGGCCTTCTATCTTACACCATCTAAATACAGTACACCATTTGGGGATCCCTCTCGCCACAGGTGCCTTCTGTACCAGCCCTGTTGAGAGTCTCTACGCAGAAGCCGGTGAACTACCACTGTCATAAGTTTATTCTCTGCGGCCTCCCAGCGCCCGCTTTCGTTACCTGCTTGAGCAGCTGCAGTTCACGCTTCCTGCCACTTTCTGAACGGGTGAGAGCCCTTCACCACCTTGGCTTCAGACACAGGTTTGTGTTCGTTTTGACCTCTGCTCGTTCCCAAAGGATTCGACTCCCGAGCTGACCTATCGCTGCAAATTTCTCGAGCTTCGCTCACAACTTGCCGAAAGCATATTCTCCTACACTGATGGTTTGAAGTCCGCCCACAGCGTTGGCTGTGCTTCTGTCGTTGGGGCCGATAAGTTTCAATACCGGTTTCTCGGCCAGTGCACAATTTTTACTGCATAACATTTTGCCTTCTATCAGGCTGTGCACAACATCCGTAGGCACCAGCTCGCTCGCTGTGTGATCTGCTCTGACTCCCTCAGTGCTCTTCAGAGTCTAAATGATCCCGATCCAGTCCACCCAATCGTTCAATGGATCCAGGACTGCCTCCATTTGTTCCCAGATGGGGGAGTCCAAGTGATGTTCATGTGGGCTCCTGGCCATGTTGGTTTGCTTAGCAGTGGCCTCCGTCCATCTCGGTCGGCCCAACTCTTACTCTGTTTCCTCATTAGGTATTTGTACTTTTCTCTATCAGCGTATCACGTTACTTTGGCGTGACCATTGGTGCTCCCTTTGTGGGAAAAACTCAGAGAAGTGAAACCTCTCCCAACAGCCTGGTCGCCGTCTCGCCGTGAGGAAGTAATGTTAGTTCGGTTGCAAATAGGGCACTGCCGTTTTAGTCACCGCCACTTGTTGAGTGGTGACCCTTCACCCAGCTGTCCTTTCTCTTGGCAGCCATTAACAGTTAGACATTTCCTGATCCTCTGCCCCTATTTTAGCCACTTACGTCTTAGGGTCGGGCTGAAGTTTTTTAAAAAGCAGTGAAATGGCAAAAGAGATTTAATTTCTACCTGGTGACTCCGGTTTCTTGTTGATGTCTTTTAGTTACTCTTCCGTAACGTCGTGATGTTTTAGATTCCCCCCCCCCCCCCCCCACCCCACCCCTTTTGTATTGGATCTCATAACAGTTCTTTCCCCTTGTGGTCCCAGCATTCTGCTTTGCCACATTTACAGTCTAATTCTTTTATCATCCGATCTGAGTTTTAGCACCTGTCCTTTGTCCCTCTGTGTCCTCCACCCTTTTGCTTTTAGGGTTAAGGTTTTAATGTGTTGCAGGGTGGCTGACTTTTACTTTTTATTTTCGTGGTCGGCCAGACCCTGTAATCTGCTTCTTTGTTTTACTCTCTCATAACTGTTTCTTGCATCTCGTTGTTGTTCTCTTGTCCTCTTTTGTTCCTTTTAGTGTTTGTTGCCTTTCCTTTGTTCTTGTGGTCTTTCCTTTCTTTCCGTTTTGGGTTATGTGTCTCATCTGTTTTATTCTCACACTTGGGGCATTGTTTTATTAGGAACAAGGGACCGATGACCTCGTAGTTTCGTCCCTTTTCCCCTCTTTTAAACTGACCAACAGTTCTAATTCACTCAGCACTGAATGTTTGATTAAACCACATGCCTTTGTCCTTGTTTTACTTTTGTCAATGTTCAACTTAAAACATATTTTCAAGACACTGCGTATTTCACTCGAGCGCTCTTTTGAGACCTTTGCCATCTCTGTCAAAAATATGAACTTTAAAACTGGCTAGCCTCCAAGTCTTTATTTCTTTACCCTAAACTTCGATTTCTTGCCAGCTTTCTTGTGGATTGAATAACTGGATGGATAGTTCACCAACCTGTCTCAGCCACTGTATCCTGTTCATATTCTTGGATTCTTATAGTCAAAACTAGTTCGTGTGCAAAGGATGGATAGTAGTGTTCCCTGTATTTGATCTCCAGAATGATTTGCTAAATAGGATCAACTAAACATTATACTAAAAGAAATAGTAGAATCCCATTGGTGGTACGTTAATGAGGGTGACAGTTGAACCTGCTGCTCTAATTGTTACTCCCTCCCTGCGCCTTCAGATAAGTTTTTTGCTTACCTGAAAAAACATTCTCTCTTTGGCAGTGGCAGTGTTGGGTTCTGGAACCACAGCAAGTGTTGCAGCTGAGGGGGGGGGGGGGGGTTTAAAGAAAAGTAAAGGACAAAAGTTTAGTTTGGTATATTGCCTGATAAATGTGAGCCAGCCTTTGTGATGTGGGAAAAACCCCTGCCCACAATGATTTATTATTAGTGGTTATAGCTTGTTCACTACGAAAAAAGAATTTGTTAAGAATAGAACAAGTGATAAATACACAGATCCCTACCAGCCATTCAAGAGTTCTAACTGGACAAAAGATGTGTATAACTACCCCAAAAAAAAAGGAGAGACACTGTAAAGAGCAGTGTGTGCTACAAGCTTACCCGTATCATGGTGGTGAAAGCTGCAAGTAGGCTTTCAGTGACTATGTCTGCGAACCAGATGTGACTACATAAACATCTTTTTATACTCAGATAGGAGAGAACAGATTTGATTGGTCTGTAGCTTTATTGATATGGGTCTTGTTAACATACATGGTGTTCACAAGTGACTGATAAACTGCCAGAAGAGAGGTTTGAGATTTAGTGTGATTAGGGAGGATTCCTTTATATGGTCCATGAATAGGTTGCCATACGATGGTGCCATGCAAGTACCCATTGCTGTACTGTTTGTAGATGATGCTTTCATAGGTGAAGTAATTGTGGGTGAGGATATAGTTGGTCACAATGACCAGGAAGGAGGCTGTAGGTTTGGAAAGATAACATTAAATAGCACCCCAACAGTGTTCTCTCTCTCTCTCTCTCTCTCTCTCTCTCTCTCTCTCTCTCTCTCTCTCTCTCTCTCTCTCTCTCTCTCTCTCTCTCTCTCTCCCCCCCTCTCTCTCTCTCTCTTCAACCCCCCCTCTCTACAGTAACAGCTTTACAGCCTGTGCCATCTCGATCTTTCCTACAAACACCAGCTTCTCTGAACTGTGCAGGTGGTAACATGTCCTGTAATATATCCTATGTTTCTGCAACCCCCCCTGGCCTCATCCTTTGCTACCCAATTACGCCTAGCAGTGCTACCTCTCCCCACCATCATCCCATAAGCACTGCTACACCTTTTCCCACCCCTACCATGCTATCCCTACATACCCCAACCTCCTCATTACCCCCCACCTCCCACATTACTTCTCCCATTAGGCCACAGTCTGGCCTCAGTGGTAACGCGTGTGTGTGTGCGTGTGTGTGTGCGTGCGTGCGTGTGTGTGTGTGTGTGTGTGTGTGTTTTTGTTTCACAGGAAAGCTGCAAAATTCATGTATGCTTTGCAAATGCTTTCCCAACACTCCCATTGTCGTGTAAATGTGGAGCAGAACACATTTGGAAACAGTTGTTAGACATTACCAAATGTGAGATTCTTCTTATTTTCGGTGATCACAGGCCCTGTCGAGAATGTGCTGCATCAACAATCTGTTTCCATCGTCTTCTGTCTGTTGCTGCCTGTCTCCACCCTGTGGTGATTCGTAATACAGCAGTGTCCTGTCGTCTTCTCACTATGTGCAAGGTTGGCCCAATGGTCTTGTTGTGTGGAGAGTGCCCTCAAATACTTCATTAACCCTTAACTGCCGGATTTTTTTTTTTTTTTTCAAAATTTGATATTTAAATTTATTTTCAATTTTTAGATTTCTTGTGCATCTAAGTAATGAAGTGTTTACACAATGTGTGTAAAATTCAAACCCTCCCTGAAAACAATATGTGGCCGCCAACGTTAAAAAAATTGTAAGCCAACAATGAAGTAAAAACAACACTAGTCAACAATTGTGTCCATATAAAATTTTGTTGGAAAATCAGTCTCATTCACTTTATTAAAAACAAGTTTTTCTGTTTCATTCGAGGTACAGAACATCACATGACCAGAAAACTGGCTATTGCAACATGAGGCAAGTCGAGGAGATTAAACTAAGTGATCCAAAATAATTGGTGACAAAATGTATCTGAGTTTAAGCAAATATCCAAAAGAGACATAAGGATGAAAGATTAGTACCATTAGAAAATTATCAGTTGTAGAAAAGGATATGGTATAATAGAGAACTGTACATAGGAAAGTAGTTGCTACAGAATCCCACCTGCAAACTATATAACTGTAGATAAGAGGAGGGAAAACACAGTTGCATAAAGTAACATGGAGGCATGTTAATAGAGTTAGAGAAATAGAAATTAAATTATATCCAATGGAATAAAATATTGTTCAATTACAAAGGAGTGAATCAGAGAAGAAATTAAATTGCGGGTATTAATGCAAACAAGACAATTAAAATAATTTCTAGGAAGGACAGACAATACATGAAGCTAATAAGAATCGGGTAGCTAAGTGATTAACAAACACTGGTTTAAACTTAGCGAAGCTGTATTTAACACTTGACTGACACATACAAGACCACGGAGTGAAAGATCATCATACAGTATACATGCACATCCTTAACAAGTTCCTCTCACTGGTTCATGATATTAGAATTGAATATTCTGATTAAAATTTACAGACAGATAAGGTGATCTTTTACGTTAGAAGCCAGCACTTCATACACTTAAGTCATACTGCTGCTTGGTTCTTTCTCATCTGTGACAATGAGTTGTCTGGAAAATGGCTAAAGTCCATCTACTTTTGAGCTGTAAAAAAGTTTTCAGAAGCTGATGAAAGTAGCAAATCTCTCAATATCATAATGGTGGGTTTTAATGTTACAGTAGGACAAGAATTAAGAATAATTATTTATTGGTAAAATTTGCATGTTACACATTGCAAATGTAATTTACTTGTAAAAGTTGCTGAAAACCTGTTTCTTTTAAGGTGTTCTTCCAGAGGGGGATATGGAAAATGGTTTTCAGCTGATCAAACGTAATTTTAAAAAAAATTAATTGCTAAGGGAATTATACATATGATAGCACTACATCATTTTGTAATATTAATTAGGCTTGTAAAAACAGTATGTATTTGCTACTGTGGAGACCTCAACCATACATATACTTGTTACTACTGGTGTCTGACCACAGACATACTCTTGCTGTGGCTAGCTGCTGAACATGGTACTTGCCATACTTTGTTACAGTTCTGAAAGTAAACTTCATTTTTGGTGGGTTTTGTGTAAAATCTGGCTTGTAAGAGTAATATGTTGTTTGTATCCACCAACACATTAGTTCCATCAAAAAGATGACAATTTTCGTACAGTTCCCAAAAATTGCAGTATATAAAATTCGCCACCATGGTATTGCTCTGCAGGTACAGTTGACTTTCACAGTGTAAAGTGAGTGTGTTCTGGGTGGCAAAAAAATTGTTAAAACACACGGTCCAGTTACATTAATGTGACCACTGTGTATGTCAGTTGCCAGAGTGCAGTAACCACTCAGACTGCAGCTGGCAGCACTAGCAGTGAAGTGTATGTAAAGCATATCGGGGGACACAGAAAACATTGCATCCTTGTATGAGGGTGAGTCAAATGAAAATATTAAATTTTTAATAACAAATCAAAATTTCGCACTGTTATCCTGTAAGTTGGTAAGTGTGCTACAAACAGTGCGCAGGTGGCAGCATACTGCAGATGCACACATACCGTCGCAGTATCAGTATAAAGATGGCCGCCCCACTTGCGACTTGCGCCAGGGAAGAACAGCATTCTGTGGTTCAGTTTTTATGTAGTGAAGGTGTGAATCCTATTGAAATTCATCGACGAATGAAGGTTCAGTTGTCACAGCAGCAAGTCTACGAATGGAGTTGGAAGTTCGCAGATGGTGTGACTTCAGTGGAAGATGCTCCTTGTCCAGGTCAGGCACAACAAGTTGTGATTCCACAGAACATTGCAGCAGTGGAAACCGTAGTGAAGGAAAACCGCCGAGTGACACTGAACGATATTGCCGCATGTTTACAGATTATTCATGGGGCAGCGGATCATATTGTGCATGATGTGCTCCAGTTTCACAAAGTGTGTGCAAGATGGGTGCCTCGGCAGCTGACTCCTGAAATGAGAGAACAACATGTTGGTGCTTGAGAACTACTTCGGTGAGCGAGCAAGGTATGGCACCATTCCTCATCACCAAAACCAAAGAAGTTTCGAAGAGAACCATCAACAGGGAAGGTTATGCTATATGCTAACTCTTTTGGGATGAAAAGACGTCATTTTGGAGAATTACATGCCTTAAAGGGACCACTGTTACCAGTGCATCATACACAGATCTCCTAAAAAAATCATGTGCGGCCTGCAATCAAATTTGATGAGGTACACCACGCGGTGCATGAGTGGTTGCGCAGACTACCAAAACAAAAATTTTTCTAAAGGAATTTATGCACTTTGTAAGTGCTGGAGGAATTGCATGGGGGAGATTATGTTGAAAAGTGATAGTTGTACCTCTTCTACACAATAAATAATATTTTTAAAAAATATTTAAGGTTTTCATTTGACTCACTCTTGTAGTAACAAGGAAATGGAGTGCTTAATCTGATATCCAAACCGTGATAGTTGTACCACTTCTGCAAAATAAATAATATTTTAAAAATATATTTAAGGTTTTCATTTGACTCACTCTCGTAGTAAATGGAAATGGAGTGATTTATCTGATATCCAAACCGGCATGATCCTATCTGTTGGGACAAGGGTAGGAGTTTTTCTGAACTGTCTAAGTTTGTAAACTATTTGTGTGCCACCATGGTTAAAATATACTGTGAATGACAAAATGGTGCTTTCCAAATCCATTACCAAGGCCACTGGGGCGCCATGAGCGGTAGAAGACAGGAGTGAAAGACAGCTGTAGAGATGTGTATGGGTGAATACACGCAACTGACTGTGCATATGACCCATGGGGCTACCAACAGTCTCACCTCAACAGTTGTACAGAGAACATCTGCAGTAGGCACCTGGTTCATGCAACCGTGCTGACAGCTGTAAATCGACAACAAAGGCTGGAAGCACACTGATATAGCAGGTGGACGTTTACTCAGTAGCAACAGGTAGCCTTTCCAGCTGAATCACATTTTATGCTCTGTCGGACAGATGACAGTTGGCATGTACAGCGTGACATGTTTGAAACCAAACTTCCTGCAGCTATTGTCAGAAGGGTCCAGGCCGAAGGAGATAGTATAAGGATCTGGAGAATGTTTTCGTGGCATTCCCTGGGTGATGTCATCATTCGGAAGGCACAATGGATCAACACAATTTTGCATTTGTCCTTGGCGACCACATGCAGTAGTTTTTCCTTGGCATGATGGCATCTGCCAACAGGACAGTGCAATGTCTCCCACAATTTGCAGTGTATGTGCATGGTTCGAAGAGCATCAGTGCAAGGTTACCATACTCCTCTTCCACCAACCTCCAAAGTCCTGAGATTTAAACCCAATTGACGATCTGTGGGCCCACCTCAATTGGGCTTTTCATGCCCTGCATCGTCAGCTGAAAAACAGCTAGCCACGGCACTGGAGTTCACATGGCTTCACTTCCCCATCTGTACCTTTGTGAACCTCATTGACTCATTTCCCACACATGTTGCAACAATCTGCACTGCAAAATGTTGTTATCGAGGTTTTTGGCAGGTGGTCTCGTTAATGGGACTGAACAGTGTATATTAGTTCGGTCTTAAATTTTGATATATTACTTCGCATTTATCTTTGTTCTGCAGATAACTTCCAGCTAGACTGTGTAGCCACGAACATTTACTACATGGTCATGTACAGTGTGAAGATATCATAACACTCTGCAGGTATTTTACAGAAAACTTCATAAATTAATTGTTGACAAATGTCTTCATTAACATCATCCATTCAAAGGCTAAATATTTGCACTACCACATATCATATGTTCAAAAATATGCACATGGACATTATTTTAAAAATGTACCTTTTAACATAAATTAGTAACAAGGTTATTTATAGACAATAAGGGTACAGAAAACTTCACACCTCAGTCTTAAGGGAATATCCCAAATTAAATTCTCTCTCTGTGTGTGTGTGTGTGTGTGTGTGTGTGTGTGTGTGTGTGTGTGTGAGAGAGAGAGAGAGAGAGAGAGAGAGAGAGAGAGAGAGAGAGAGAGAGTTTGATTGATTCTTAAAAAATGCAGATACTCCTTGACTAGGAGTTGACACTAAGCTGTCATTCCCTGTGTACCTAACTGGAGAAGTCATTTCGAAGGTTGGAGAAAGACGACTCGTACCATTTCCAATAGTACCAAACCCAGTAAAGCACTTTAGTGTGCAAATCAACCCCCAGGTTGACATCTGGAGTGATAGCTGCTTAGGTGCTGTTGAAAATATTTTAGTGATCTAGGAAATGGTCAGTATCTTTGATATAAGAGGGAGGTCTTTGTATTATAGGTTGCAGGTTTTGATGAAATTAGGCAGATCCACATTTTCTGAATGCTTGGAAGCCAGCAACTGTCGGACGTCCAGGATGATTGGATTTGTGGATATTGGGAGGAAGGTAAAATGTGGGGTGCATGGTTTGAGTTCGGTAAGAATTTGTATGGATTGAGATGTTAGTCCTTGTGAGAGTCCTGAGGTTTTGAGGAGGAACTACAGGCGAGATTGAATCACAGGGCTGAGATCTTGATAGCAGATGCTGTACATAGAGGTGTCATATAATTGGCATAGAGCTTCATTCCATTGGTCAGGTACTGCAGTGATAGATATCTTGTCTGCTGGGTGAATGACAGTCATAAGTTTTTAGGGAACAAAGAGCCTGTAGTTCTGCAGAGGACTGGGTAGGACCATGTTCCAGTGACCTGAGGAAGGGTTGTTAAGCAACACTGGATATGATAGATTCTTGGAAGGCTTGTGAGGGATGATTTTGAGGTGGTAGTGGTGGAATGTTAAAGGCAGGGCTGAATGTTAGGTTTGCTGTTGGAGTGGTTTTGAAATTGGTGTGCAAGGTGATATTTTCAGATGACATTGTGAGTGAAGGACAGTAGGTCCTTTACCAAAGCAGCATGATTAAATGAGAGTCTAGGCCAGCAAGTTAGACCCTTGGGTAATACGGAAAATTCAGGAGGGGATCGTGTTGTAGAGCTGCAGAGTTTGAGAGCACTGTACTGTTGTGACATGTTCTTATGATGATTTATCATTGGTCTGGGAGGCAGTGGTGAAGATTGGAGGATATTATGGGAATTGGCCAAGCTCAATTTGTGGGAGGGAAGTGGTGGACGATGGTGTGACTGTTCAGGCAGCTGCAGAGGGAGAGAATGGGAAGCACCACTATTGAGGTAGTTTAGTAGATGGGATAGCATTTTAAGGTGAAATCTGATATGTTGTTGCAGTTTGATGTTGGCTTGGTGAATGATACCATCCGAGGAAACAAGAGTACATATAACTGAAGGGTTTCGTAGGAGGAGAAGTGTGAGGGAGTGGAAATTGGCAGGTAAGGCATATAGCTCACAGGTTAGATTGGTAAATGCAAGAATTTGCTGTAAAAGAGTATGGTCTATAGTAAGATAACATACACAAACAGAGACTTGTTAGGCCTTTAGAGTAACTCCCAGGAACAAGCAGCAGTCAAGGAACAGAATGTGGGACCATAGTTTGGATAGTGCAAAAACCATGTTTTTGGAAGGAAACATGGGCTTCAGCATGGCAATAAAGGAGGGTTTGGATTGTTGGGGATGGTAGATGTCACAAAAGAGAGAAGCACTGTGTTGAAAAGATAGAAAAATTGAAGAAAAGCAAGGAAAAAGATCAGAAAAATTGGAAGAGTTTCTACAAAAAGTGTAAGAACAGAAAAGAGTTAGCAAGAGGTGACGAGTGGGTTATATGACAAAAGAAAGATTGGAAAAGGAAAAACATCTATTGGGATAGTTGTTAAAGCAGACGAAAATTTTAAAAAAACAGATCAAACAGAAAGAGGGTGTCATTGGAGGAAATGTAATCTGCTGTGTTTGGCAAATAGTGATGCAGGAGCTGGTGGTGAAAGTAGATTAGAGCAGTTTGGGTGAAAAGAGACACAAATGTGAAAGAATTGTGTTTAAGAAAGGTAAGTGGATGGTGGGAAAGAAAATAACTGTCAGATTTGCAAATAAATCAACGAAAGATGACCAGGAGAAGGCCTTGCAATGTAGTGATCTGTAAACAAATTCTAATATGCAAATTCATATATAACAATGGATCCGTCTACATGCACAGAAATTGGTACTAGAAGAGAGAGATATAAGGGAAATAAATGATACAGGTAAATTAAAAAGCTGACTAGCACATCAGTTACAAAACGTCAAACATTTGAACAAATAGAGTACAACAAAGACCTACTAGAGAATTATGTTAGAAGGAATGATGGCCATACAGGCCAATATATCAAAGAAGATAATAAGTTTTTGAAAATGTAATTGGATAGATAAAAAATCTGCTCACCAAGTGGCGGCAGGAGAAAACTCATATAAAAGATATTAAAATTTACAGGATTTTGGAACTAGTGGCCCTTTCTGGCGGAAGGTTAAAGGTGTAAGAAGGGAGAGTGAAGGAAAAGGACTGGTGGGGTTTAGGAAAAGATGCAGAGTTCAGAAAAGTCACCCAGAACACCGTATCAGGGGGCACTCACTGGACAGGATGGAAAGGAAAGACTGGTTGTTGAGGACTGTATCAGACGAGTTGTGAAAACTGTAGAACTTAAATGTGAAAGACAGGGTTAAGAAAAGCATAAATGCATTTTACGTGACAGAGGTGGGAGGTGGGTGGCATAAAATAGATGGGTCAGAAAATGAAAGATGTAGAAAACTAAAACGGGAGTAAAGAAAGGAATAGGGGGCTGCATAGGGCAAGTCTTACAGCGGGGATGCTCACAATGATGGGAGTCATAGGGTAGGGTGATTGGTGCAGAACGTGTTGTATACCAACTTTGAAGTAAACACTATTCAGCCTTTTACATCAACAAGACTACAACAAAGTTATGAGTTGGGATGAAAGGGCATAGGCAGAGGGTGTGATGTACACTGGCAACACACAATGTCATCTTGCAGAGCATGGGAACTGGTGCTTAACATGTCCTTGGCTCTCACCACCCACCTGACATTAATTTATGTCAATTTCTTCAGTCTCAGTGTTTGATGCTGCTGCCCCCGCCTCCTGTTCTGTCATATACAATGCACTTAACTTTTCGTTCTTATTAACAAGCGCACAATCTTTTGGCAGTAATCACTATCTTGCATATTACCTTGTCTTCCACCTTTAAGCTCTCAGCTTTGAAAACCTCCGAAGCTGCAGTCTTTCCTTCTCATCCCGTCCGGTAAGTCTCCCCTGACCTGGGGTTCTGGGCAACTTTCCAAAATCTACCACTTTTCCTAAACCTCAACAGTCCTTTTCCTTCATCCCTCTTGCTTCCCCTTCAACCATTCAGTCAGGAGGAATCACTGGCTTAGAAATCTTGCAAACTTTAATACCTTTTATGTGTGTTCTCCAGCATATGCTTGGTGAGTTGATTTTTTTATCTAGGCAATTACATTATGAACCCTTTCTATATAATATTGATTAGCTGCATATAGTTGGCAATAATTGTGCTTAACTATACCATGGATCACATGACTAACTTTCCGATACCTTCCAGTTATTCATATTTCAAAGCTTACTGGTTTTCAGATAAGGCCTATAGTGAGATCTTGTTCTCAAGTATGACATCTCCAAAGATATATGAAATACCATCACAGCTTTATTAAAAACGAAATTTTTAAGGAAGTACATTTGAAGTATAACTAATATGCATTATCGTTACTGTAGATGGTAATCAAAGCCCAAACACTTGCTGTCAACGTAAAGTGCTGTAGCCCAGTGAAATCCCACACAAAACAAATAATTGTGGTAAATCACTGTAGATACTTTCATATCAGTGCAAGACACCATTGGGAAAAACCAAAAATATGGCATGAAAGTTTCAAATGTGGTTTTTTAAAAACGGTTAAATTTGACAGTTGTCTATAACAGGAGACAGAATATTAAATTTTATAGTGCAAGAATTTCTGCATACGTGTATTAATTAATTGATTTATTTTTTCATTCAAATTGCACATTAACCATTATTACTTCTTCCTGTCACGTATCCAGTGGATATGATTCACTGGTAACCTCCCATACTACTGTCGAAAGCAACAATACAGCGGTACACAAAGTTCGGGAACACATTCAATTATTTATTGCACAAAAACCAAAAATTGTGCAGATATCATACATATGTCGTTTTGAAGAGAAACCTTGAAAGCCCCCCACCCCTCTCCCAATGTATACCGCCACAGTGTGGTTTGGTAATTTGCCGACAGTCAGTGCTAGTCGCAAACATGGCAAGTTCAGCTGCAGAGCGAGCTTTTTGTGTGTGGGAGTTCAACAAAACGCCAGATCTCAGTCAGTTTGACTTTTTTCTGGGGGGAGAGGAGGGGGACACATCAGAGTTCTGGTGTATGTACCTCCTCCGCCGTGTGATGTAGCAGAGCTCTGGGAGAGAATACGGGAAGTGACTCCCACAGTCAACAATGCCGTGCTGGGACAGGTATTGTAAGAATTAGATTACCGTATTGACATCTGCCAGGTCACTCATCTCATTATGCGCATATCGAATGTTTGTTGAAAAACTCTTTCAGAGGTTCTCTTCAAAATGCATTATGTATGTCAACTGTACAATGTTTAGTTCTTGTGCAATAAATAATTGAGTGTTCCCATACTTGTAGGTATGTAAATTTCTTCTGTTGTGGAAACACCTACATGAGATAACCAAATTGAATGTCCATACTCATTGTGTAAATATACATTACTTTCATCCAAGACATTACACTGTTTATCTACATCTACATTTCTACTCCGCAAGCCACCCAATGGTGTGTAGCGGAGGGCACTTTATGTGCCACTGTCATTACCTCCCTTTTCTGTTCCAGTCGCGTATGGTTCGCAGGAAGAACGACTGCCGGAAAGCCTCCTTGCGCGTTCGACTCTCTCTAATTTTACATTCATGATCCTCCTCGGGAGGTATAAGTAGGGAGTAGCAATATATTGGATACCTCTTCCAGAAACGCACCCTCTCGAAACCGGGACAGCAAGCTACACCGTGATGCAGTGTGCCTCTCTTACAGAGTCTGCCACTTGAGTTGGCTAAACATCTCCATAACGCTATCACGCTTATCAAATAACCCTGTGACGAAACGTGCTGCTCTTCTTTGGATCTTCTGTCAACCCAACCTGATACGGATCCCACACTGATGAGCAGTACTCAAGTATAGGTCGAACGAGTGTTTTGTAAGCCACCTTCTTTGTTGATGGACTACATTTTCTAAGGACTCTCCCAGTGAATCTCAACCTGGGACCCGCCTTACCAACAATTAATTTTATATGACCATTCCACTGCAAATCGTTCCATATGCGTACTCCCAGATATTTTACAGAAGTAAGTGTTACCAGTGTTTGTTCCGCTATCATATAATCATACAATAAAGGATCCTTCTTTCTATGTATTCACAATACATTACATTTGTCAATGTTAAAGTTCAGTTGCCACTCTGTGCACCAAGTGCCTATCTGCTGCAAATCTTCCTGCATTTCGCTGCAATTTTCTAATGCTGCAACTTCTCTGTATACTACAGCATCCTCTGCGAGGAGCTGCATGGAACTTCAGACACTATCTACTAGGTCATTTGCATACAGGGTGTCACAAAAAGGTACGGCCAAACTTTCAGGAAACATTCCTCACACACAAAGAAAGAAAAGATGTTATGTGGACATGTGTCCGGAAACGCTTAATTTCCATGTTAGAGCTCATTTTAGTTTCGTCAGTATGTACTGTATTTCCTCGATTTACCACCAGTTGGCCCAATTGAAGGAAGGTAATGTTGACTTCGGTGCTTGTGTTGACATGGGACTCATTGCTCTACAGTACTAGCATCAAGCACATCAGTACGTAGCATCAACAGGTTAGTGTTCATCACGAACATGGTTTTGCAGTCAGTGCAATGTTTACAAATGCGGAGTTGGCAGATGCCCATTTGATTTATGGATTAGCACGGGGCAATAGCCGTGGCACGGTACGTTTGTATCGAGACAGATTTCCAGAACGAAGGTGTCCTGACAGGAAGACGTTCGAAGCAATTGATCGGCGCCTTAGGAAGCAAGGAACATTCCAGCTTATGACTCGCGACTGGGGAAGACCTAGAACGACAAGGACACCTGCAATGGACGAGGCAATTTTTAGTGCAGTTGACGATAACCCTAATGTCAGCGTCAGAGAAGTTGCTGCTGTACAAGTTAACGTTGACCACGTCACTGTATGGAGAGTGCTATGGGAGAACCAGTTGTTTCCGTATCATGTACAGCGTGTGCAGGCACTATCAGCAGCTGATTGGCCTCCACTGGTACACTCCTGCGAATGGTTCAAATTGTAAATTTTCACAATCAACATGTGTGGACCGACGAGAAACCGCACGCAATTGTGCAATCACGTCATCAACACAGATTTTCTGTGAACGTTTGGGCAGGCATTGTTGGTGATGTCTTGATTGGGCCCCATGTTCTTCCACCTACGCTCAATGGAGCACATTATCATGATTTCATACGGGATACTCTACCTGTGCTGCCACAACATGTGCCTTTACAAGTACGACACAACATGTGGTTCATGCACGATGGAGCTCCTGCACATTTCAGTCGAAGTGTTCGTGCGCTTCTCAACAACAGATTCGGTGACGGATGGATTGGTAGAGGCGGACCAGTTCCATGACCTACATGCTCTCCTGACCTCAACCCTCTTGACTTTCATTTATGAGGGCATTTGAAAGCTCTTGTCTACGCAACCCCGGTACCAAATGTAGAGACTCTTCGTGCTTGTATTGTGGACAGCTGTGATACAATACGCCATTCTCCAGGGCTGCATCAGCACATCAGGAATTCCATGCGTCGGTGGGTGGATGCATTTATCCTCGCTAACGGAGGACATTTTGAAAATTTCCTATAGCAAAGTGTTTGAAGTCACGCTGGTATGTTCTGTTGCTGTGTGTTTCCATTCCATGATTAATGTGATTTGAAGAGAAGTAATAAAATGAGCTCTAACATGGAAAGTAATCGTTTCCGGAGACATGTCCACATAACATTTTCTTTCTCTGTGTGTGAGGAATGTTTCCTGAAAGTTTGGCCGTACCTTTTTGTAACACCCTGTATATTGTGAAAAGCAACGGTCCCATAACACTCCCCGTGGCACACCAGAGGTTACTTTAACATCTGTAGACGTCTCTCTGTTGAAAACAACATGCTGTGTTCTGTTTGCTAAAAACTCTTCAGTCCAGCCACACAGCTGGCCTTATATTCTGTAGGCTCTTACTTCACCAGGTGACAATGCGGAACTGTTTCGAATGCCTACTGGAAGTCGAGGAAAATGGCATCTACTTGGGAGGCTGTATCTAATATTTTCTGAATCTCCTGAACAAATAAAACGAGTTGGGCTCTCATGATCGCTGTTTCCGGAATCCATGTTGATTCCTAGAGAGTAGATTCTGGGTTTCCAGAAATGACATGATACGCGGGCAAAAAACATGTTCTAAAATTCTACACCAGATCGATGTTAACAGGCTTATAGTTTTCGTTATCTGCTCGACAACCCTTCTTGAGAACTGGGACTATCTGTGCCCTCTTCCAATCATTTGGAACCTTCCGTTCCTCTAGAGACTTGCGGTACATGGTTGCTAAAAGGGGGGCAAGTTCTTTCGCGTAATCTGTGTAGTATCAAATTGGTATCCCGTCAGGTCCAGTTGACTTTCCTCTGTTCAGTGATTTCAGTTGCTTTTCTATTTCTTGGACACTTATTTCGATGACAGCCATTTTTTCGTTCTTGCAAGGATTTAGAGAAGGAACTGCAGTGCGGTCTTCCTCTGTGAAACAGCTTTGGAAAAAGGTGTTTAGTATTTCAGCTTTACATGTGTCACTGTCTGTTTCAATGCCATTATCATCCCAGAGTGTCTGGATATGCTGTTTCGATCCACTTACTTATTTAACGTAAGACCAGAACTTCCTAGGATTTTCTGTCAATTCAGTACATAGAATTTTATTTTCAAATTCACTGAACACTTCATGCATAGCCCTTCTTACACTAACTTTGACATCGTATAGCTTCCGTTTGTCTGAGAGGTTTTGGCTGCGTTTAAACATGCAGGGACGCTCTCTTTGCTTTCGCAATAGTTTCCTAACTTTGTTGTTGAACCACGGTGGGTTTTTCCTGTCCCCCTTTTACTTGGCACGTACCTGTCTAAAACGCATTTTACAATTGCCTTGAACTTTTCCATAAACAGTGTCGGAACAGAAATTTTCGTTTTGATCTGTTGTATTCTGAAATCAGCCTCCTATTACTCTTGCTAAAAAGATAAACCTTCCTCCCTATTTTATATTCCTGTTTACTTCCATATTCAGGGATGCTGCAACGGCCTTATGATCACTGGGTTGCTTAGGGCGTTGCTGGGCGAGTAATGCACTAGAAATGCAAGCTAAGTAAGGGGCTAATGCACCAAATAGAGATTCCATTCAGAACTGGTAACTTATTTGTTTTCAACTCTTTCCAGTTGCTTCTCTACACCAGGGGTGCTTATTACTATGTCCTCCATAAGGGAGTCTGCACAATGGTCAAACATGGTATGTTTGTATGATCTTCCTCTATGAATGATTTCTTAAATACAAAATTCAAAACTTCAGCTTTCCATTTCCTGTCTTTTATTGCCACACCAGGTTGGTCAATTGGTGCCTGGAAAGTAGCCTCTGACCCACTTTGTGACGTTTCATAGGGCTAGACTTCTCTTGGGTTTTTGGCAACATCTTTTGCTAAGGTGGACGTTACATGCTTCATACATAAATATTTTACTGGTGCACAAACTTCTATCAACTATTGCCTGTCATTGCCAGGTTGTTTTCTGATCCAAAAGTGCAACAATCTTCACTTCCGCAGCACTTTCAGAATTTTGCTATTAAACTACAGGTTGTTTCCGTCCTTAACCTACATTCTTGACATGCGCTTCTCCAGAGAGTGATTTACAGTCACTTTAAACTTCGCTCATAATTCCTCTATATCCTTCGTAATTGGAACTAAATGATGTTCATTCATTGCCTAAGTGTGAGGCTAACAACTGCTTACCTGCTCTTTGTAGCAAAAATTCTCTCCCACTCTTCCCAATTAAATAACACATTTCTGATTCAACTCTTAACTACACAGTACTTAAACCTTTGACTGCTTGTACAATTTCCTGTCTTCCAATACTTAAACTTCTTATTATATCTTTACATCACCGCAAAGACATTTATAGTTTTGTTTAATACAGCAGGTTCTACCGTGTCCTCTTGTTACATTTGAGACTGTCTTTTAGTTTCTTTGCAGCTTTGTTAAGTAGCAACGCTTTCTGTCTGTAACACTCATTTACTAACATGATAAACTTTTTGCTTAATTTAGATTGGCACAAGTCCCCAGTCTCAGACGAACTGCCACAACCTTTACGATTTTCCTGCCGATACTGCACTAGCAAATTTTCTTTGATATACACTTAAATTAAATCAGAAAGTGGTTAAAATCTTCATATTTCTAAGTAGTAGTGGCCAGCACGATTCCCTAGGCTTTTTTGTTACACATTTCTAGTACTGTGCATGTATGTTTTAAAATTAAGTTTAAATTACTTGCCCTCCCCCAGAAGATATTTTCCTACTTCACAGCAGATTCAGAATAGCTGTGGTGTACCCATGTCAGTTACACTAGAGAATACTTGTCAACCCAAGTAAAAGATTACTTTTTATTCCTCGCAATGTGTAAGTGAAGATTGCCGCTTCTTCCTCCTCCCCATCATCATCATCATCATCATCATCATCTTCCTCCACATGTACCCCAGGGAATTTGACAATTTGCCAGCTTTACACCCTGGTCTTTCTGTGTAAACTGAAAGTTATACAATTTTGATGATTTTGTTTGAAACTGTCAAGATCCTTGTTTCCTTTCAGGTGAAGACATGCTCAATAAGCAAAGGAAGTTTTTTGACCAAAAACGGCAAAAAGCCATTAGTGTGATAGATGTAATTAAGATGAAGATTCCACTGGAGATCAGAAATGTTCCTGTTGGTGAGGTTTTCAGGAAACAGGTATATATTATTTACATTGAAATAGCATTTTCAGGTGGCCAAGGGGAAGTGTTAACAGAAAATGTATTTTGAAAATTCAAATGAGTGTTCCTTAAACTGCAGGTATCCATCTTAAGTAATAACACAATTTGAATATAACAACTAACGTGAAGAATTGTGGCAATAATGAATATGTTGTCCTACTTGATCATTTCTTGCGAAAACTTTTTGTTTTCATATGATCAATCTTTTAATTCTTTTCTAGGGGCTAAAACCAAGTTGTTCTAATGACTTACTGTCAGTGTCTCAGCAAGTTGGGAGTAATGATTCCACTGCACTTAGTGTTGAACAAACGAACAAAACGGTCATCAGTGATGTACAAAAAGAGTGTACAACTGGTATGCAGAAAGTTATGTTTATTGTAAATATATGCTTCTATTCCATGATCTATTTCACTCATGTGTCATAATAAATATTTTATGCCTCATAACAGAATGTTCAAATAAGTATCTCTCTAAATATTTATTATTGTTTTCATTCCATGTTTAAATTTTTAAAACATCGTATGTTTCAGATACTGAAAATGCGTTTCCATCTACAAGTAAATTTAAGGTGAGCCACTTTAACCTTCTCACTTTTTTAAATCACCACATATACAATAGGAAAAATACAGGATTTAATTGGTGGAATGCACAAAAGTCCAGGGGATGCAACTAGTGATCATCATTAACTAAAAATTGAGATATAAATGTGGATTATTTACAGTTTATTAATACAGCTGTAGTTATAGAAACAATGGCCAGAGACACCTGTAGGTGGTGGTCATGTGTGCATGAGTTGTGATTGGTTGTGTGTGTGGATGGTGTGTGTTTCTCTTTTGGTGATAAAGACTGCAGCTTAACATGTCTTTTTTATGGTAATTAGCAATCTATCTCTTCCTACATTGTCGATATTCCTACCTTGAGTTTCCATTGTTTGATATGTATTTTTAGCATTTTTAAAGACAGAAATTACCGTGGTGCGGAAGTTCATTATGTTGGCAAAAGCATCCATCAAGCAACAAATTGTAATTTATAGTCAATTTTTCTTCTTAGACCTCAATCTTAATTATCCTGTGGACAGTAGCCATTGAGGTTGGCATTTGGCTGTTTCCTGTTTTGAGGAAATATATTCACAATAAGATACCTACTTATAAGACAATATTACTCAATAAAGAAGTTTTCCATGTGGGCACAACAACGAACAGCAGCTCAGTTTTGCGAGGACGTAACCAGCTTCATAGCCAATGAAAACTCCTGTAGATTTCAGTTGGAGTTGTCAATTATAAAGATTTTCCTGAGTAATTGAGACTAACTAGATTCACTATTTGCTCAGACCACACCTCATGTTGTGTGACAATAATAATTTTGATTAACGCTATTGTGTGGGTTTGACATTTATTGGCAAATTGTTTTTATGTATGTTATTCCCCAAGGAACTAATAATTCTGAAGCTAGGATTTCGTCAACACTTTCATATAAATATGCCTGCTGGCAGTACCAAACATTTTGCCTCACGAAGGCAAGTACTGATTAGTAATACTATCTCGTAATTTGTTCCCTTGATTGAGTTTTCCTTTGATAAAATTATATTTATGGATAAACACAGCTGTATCAATTGGAAGTGCACCTAAACTGTCCCTTAATGGAACGTCATATTAGATGAACTCATACAAATGACACAGAAAATGTAGCCTTTAACCGCCATTTAGTATAGATTACATAACTCGTATAATAATAATAGTAATAGTAATAATAATAATTAGATAATACAAATATTAAAGAACTAAAAGAAAAATATAGACAAAGACTAACAAAAATACTGAAAACAGAATTAACAGCAAGAAACAAGACAAAAGCTATAAATACTTCTGCTATACCAATATTGACCTACTCATTTGGAGTAGTGAAATGGAGTAACACAGACCTAGAAGCACTCAATACAATTACACGATCACAATGCCACAAATATAGAATACATCACATACATTCAGCAACTGAAAGATTCACATTAAGCAGGAAGGAAGGGGATTTATCGACATAAAAAACCTACATTATGGACAGGTAGACAATTTAAGAAAATTCTTTCCAGAACGAGCAGAAACTAGCAAAATACACAGAGTAATCACTCATATAAATACATCGGCTACACCACTGGAATTTCATAACCACTTCTACAACCCTTTAGATCACATAACATCAACAGATACAAAGAAAGTAAACTGGAAAAAGAAAACACTACATGGCAAGCACCCGTATCATTTAACACAGCCACACATCGATCAAGACGCATCCAACACATTGCTAAGAAAAGGCAATATATACAGTGAGATGGAAGGATTCATGATTGCAATACAGGATAAAACCATAAACACCAGATATTATAGCAAGCATATTATTAAAGATCCCAATACCACAACAGATAAATGCAGACTTTGCAAACAACAGATAGAAACAGTAGATCACATCACAAGTGAGTGTACAATACTAGCAAACACAGAGTACCCCAGAAGCCATGACAATGTAGCAAAAATATAATACATCAACAGCTTGCCTTACAACATAAACTAATAAAACAACACATTCCCACATACAAGTATGCACCACAAAATGTACTGGAGAATGATGAATACAAATTATACTGGAACAGAAGCATTATAGCAAATAAAACAACAACACATAACAAACCTGACATCATACTCACCAATAAAAAGAAGAAATTAACACAACTAATCAAAATATCCATACCCTATACAACAAATATACAAAAGAAAACGGGGGAAAAGTTGAAAAATACACCCAACTGGCTGAGGAAGTCAAGGACATGTGGCATCAGGATAAAGTTGACATTATACCAATAATACTATCAACTACAGGAGTCATACCACACAATATCCACCAGTACATCAACACTATACAGCTACATCCAACTTATATATACAACTACAGAAATCTGTAATTATTGATACATGTTCAATTACCTGAAAGTTCCTAAATGCAATATAACATATACCGTACAGTTAAAAGGAAGTCATGCTGGATCAAGGTCCGCGTCACTTTCCATTTTTGACCAGACATAACGCCTGAGAAAAGAAAGAAAGACTAATAATAATCATAATAATTATTATTGTTATTGTTCACAATAAGCAGTAGAATCTCTACTCAAAACTTTTCTCCCATGCTTCATTACAGCTGGGGCCACAACGAACTGCTATGAATAGGATTTCCTTTCCATTCAAACCCAACTGCATTGTTCTTGTAGAGGACATGATGGTGTTAACCTCTCCTTCCTGGGCATGGTTTCAACAAGGCAGTGGGTAGTAACCATGCTAATGTCTTACATTAATTCGAAAGGGTAACAGTGTTTAGTTTATTCATTCTCCCACTGCATTGTATTGTCACAGAAAGTGGTCCTGTGTGCATCAAGGGTACTGAATTCAGGACTCGCTTCTCACTGGTGCATCCAGTGGTGCCTATGCCATTGCACAGGCAGGCCATAGCAGGGCTGCACCCAGCAGCAGTTACAGTGTGGCAGCAAGGAAGCTCAGAATTAGGGGTCTGGCTCAGGTGCATGCACCTATGACTGCCTCTGAGGAAGGTGCTTGCACTGGCTCACAGGCTCGTGCAGGATTCTCCAAAATGGGTGGAGTCATGCTGTCAACTCCAGCATATACAGCAGCAACAGTGGCTGACAGCAGCAGAGTGTTCCCTCACAAGGCAGTTAGGCAGGCTAAGATGTGAACCACAGCTGCTACCCCAACCCCCTCCCACAAGTATAGGACCTGTAGGCCCCTACAGCTGGAAGGCACCACTTCAACTCCCAGTGGCATCTCTACTTAGGCACAGCAGGAAGTCCCGCAGCTTAGAGAAGACAGTGTCTTTTGCCAGCAGCTAAGTGACCCATTTCAGAACAATGCCTGCTGCAGGCTTCCTCTGGCAGCTGTCTGTAAGTGGTGACAATCTGCTTAGATAAAATGTGGTAATATGTATGGCAGTTTGGTCCACTAATGTTTGGAAAGGTTAGCACTCCTTGACACGTAGGATGGGGAGGAGCCCAATTTTGGGCTACACTGTTTGCTAACCCCAATTGGCATTACTACCATCTGGCTTTCTACGTCTGCTGTCAGCAGTGATTGGACCTGTCAGTGCCATTGAGACCTAATGTATGGTAACTTTGTGACATAGGCAGTGACTCATGCTGCATTGGCTGTGCATGCAAGGAAAGCTTCTTGCATCGAGTTTGTATGAAGTCTTAAGTTACTTCATACTTGTGACGACTGTGCTCCCACTTTTGTTCTATTTCTATGAGCCCCATCTTCACAACTTTTAATATCAATGGGCCCATTCTGTTTTTTATCCAGTTTACATTGTCTCTCAAAGATGGTACAGTGTTCAGATACTGGACTTGCATTAGGGAGGAAATTAGTTCAGATTCTCCAACTTTGACCTGGTCAACCCTGAGAGGATGAACCCTCATCTCCCTTCTCCAGTTATCCTTTCAAGAAGCCTTTGTTGGTTGTGTTAAATAGATTGTGAATATAATACCCTTCTGCCTAAAATGTACTTTTCTCCTCTTGTCTACAGAATATTAATTGTATTTCAGACTCCAGCTGTTGGTTTACCAACGCCACGCATTGGGACTATAACGCCAAAAGTAGGCCCAGATTCTCCAATAACAATTCTGCGGCGTCCAAAACTGGGTGAAGTAGTTGTATCCATGAAGGGAAGTCCAGTGATGTTAAATGCTGCCAGAGAAGACAAACCAACTCTAAACATACCAATGGCCAATGGAACAGTAAGTTAATATTAATATTTGAATGTCAATTTTAAAATGTTTTTATTTCAAAGAATGAAAATTGTTTTCTTATGATTATCTCCCTCCCTTCTGACTCCCTTCATTCACTCAGTCTTGTTTCTATTATCAAAAGGTGTACAGTTATTGATGAGTCATATTAAGTATTTAACTTCAATGTTGAGCTGTGTTAAGCATTGTTGTTTTGTAAATCTGCCCCCCCCCCCCACCCCCTCCCTCCCTCAATTTTCTATTCCTATCTCTTAAGGGCAGGAGTGGGCACTTGGGAACATACAGTTCTTCACTGTATTGTTGTGCCACCTGTAACACTATTTGGACTCCAAAAAAAATGGAGGGACAAGGAGAACAAGAAGACGTATCTTCATAATACAACTCTTTTAAGAGTGTGTGTGTGTGTGGGGGGGGGGGGGGGGGGGGGGGGGAATCTTCATGTGTTGTAACTTGTTAAAGCATTTCAAGCAACAAGTGTGTCTAAAATAAGTTTCAAAATGCAGCATAGCCACAAGGAAAACTTCTGTATCATGTCATTGAATAGGCATTGGCAGAAGGGGAAACACACCTCTTATAACCCTCTCCCCTGCCCCCCCCCCCCCCCCCCTCCTCCCAAAACAGGGAATTACAGGTGCTAAACTTGCACACTATGTCACACACCAAACTGGGAGACCAGTTGTTCCAAACCATTCATGACATCTCTTGGAAAATCAGTGCAACAGCAAGCTTGGAAGCTTGGATCTCTCGGCTACATGCCCAGACTGTTCTTCGGCATTTCTGAAAATTTTGGTGAGAATGTAGGAGGTTGCTATCCTGTCATAGTATAAAGAAAACACTGTCTCCTTTCATGTATAGGAACCATGTTAAGATAGGAAGCGCATTGGGGTTTCACTAGCCTGTTGCAAATGTCGGTTCTCCAATCTTTCACAGTAGTGTATCTTGACAAGAACTTCATCACTCCAGGTGTTCCAACTAAAGTTGATAGAGTCTTTCTGTAATACTCCCACGTTGACAGTGCAAAGTGACTGTAAAATGCTTCCCCCGCTTTCTGCAGTCACCTCCTGAGGATTCCAAAGACTTGAACAGTACACGAAGTGGGTTCCACAAATGTTCTGTCTTTTATAGATAAGCTGCACTTCCTGGAATTCTCCCAGTGTGTCCTATTCACGTCATGCATGGTTTTCAGGAGAACCATTTTCCCTTCTTCCTACAAAATAGTGGCAAGTTCAGGTAATGATTATGGCAACACCCTCTCTCCAAAAAGGCTCCACAAAGGCTCAGTAATATTGAGGTTTGGTGACTGTGGTGGCCAGGTTAGATGACAGTGCTGTGCTGTGCTGTGCTGTGCTTTGTTGTGCTGACTAGGGTCCTGTCTCATAACACAGCATCTCAATTTGGGCACACACATTGTACCATGGGATTAGCCAAAATGGTCACATAATCCTTCACAGTAATGTGACCTTACAGAGTACCCATGCAGCCCTTGGGAAATTCCACAATGTGGGTCCCAAATTATCAAATTCCTGCTGTGTTCCACTCTTTGGATGTCAACTCCGCCAGAAGTTGGAAATGAAGTGAAAGACTCAGTCGGACAAAACCTTCTTCCATTGCTCCATAGTCAATGTGTTATTGTTTCGGCACCTCAATTTTTTGTTCTGGATATTTGCATCACTGATTAGTGTATTTGGAATTGTGGCTCACCATGCAATTCCCTGCTTACGGAGCACCCTTCCTGTTGTGGTGCTGACACATTTCGCAAGAGCAACATTTAGTACATTTAGCCACCTGCAGCTGTCAGCCTCTTATTTTTCATCGCAATCATCTTCAATTAGGATTCCTCATGATCACTCAACACACACTTTCATCCATTTGCAGCTTAGCCCACACTGATTCTTCCACTTTTCCTTTGTGTGGTGTAAGTCTTCAGTATGGTGCTTCTTCAAATGTCGCATACTTTTGTCACCTTGGTTACAGAAGCACTCGCCATATGAGCATCAACAGCTCATCCGTGATCCAATTTAGTTAGCACTCACAACTACCCAGAACACTGTTCTGACCAGTACTGGTAACCCATAAGACTAGTTCTGCTGGAAATAGATTTACTCCCTGAGGATATGAGGATTGGACAAAATATGGAAGCACTGAAAAATACACAATTGAATATCAATGCAGATGCCAGTCTATCCTGCAAATTGATTTTACACCAATAAACCACCATTTTCATCCAACGTTCAATGAACATTATTATACCATCAGCCTAGTTCAAAATCAAATTTTCTGGGACATTGCATCCAATTGTAGTATTGCAGATTCCTCAAAGAAGCTACTTAAGCGTACATTTCTCATCACTCAGTATTAGAGTAGTCTTCAGTGTATTAATCATGTATTTTGAGAAAGCTCTGACTTCCTGAAATGAGGTCCATTCCTTCAGACATTTTGCCCACGACACCTAAAATAGCTTTACATGGACACCCTCTGCCCCCTTCAATCTCTGCAATATCCTGGTCAGACCCTGTCTTGTTTCTGCATCAATTTCCCTACTCTATGGCTCCTACCCTTGTTAGTGTTCCTGCTGTAAGACTTGCTCTATGCATACTATTAAAGGGAGAGCCACCTGTGAAACTGCATGTCGTGTACCAGCAATTGTGTAAACACTATACAGCCTTCTACATTGGTGTGAATACCACCAAGTTATCAGTTGGGATGAATGGATGTAGACAGAGGGTGTATACTGGCAACACACAATGTCCTGTTATAGAACATGCTGTAAAACATGAGCCGTGACTTCGGTGCCTATCTGTTTCACCAAATGGGCCATCTGGATTCTTCACTGAGGCACAAGTTTCTCAGAACTTCCCAGTTGGCTACTGGTGTACAAGAAGTCCTTAGTTCCTTCTACCTGCCTGGCCTTAATTTGTGTTAATTGTTTCTTTAATTTCCTCTGCTCAGCATTTCTTCTTAATAACTGTTCCTTTCTTCATTGCCTTTTAGTTTTTTATATCTCTTATTTTTTTATCTATTTCCCCTTACCTCTTCTCTACCATATTATAATCCACTCTTATTAACTTTTGCACAATGTTTTCTTTGCCGGTAATAAGTCTTTCTTATTACCATATCTTCCACCTTTAAGTTCTTAGGTTTTCAGTTCCTGTCCAGTAAGCCTACCCTGACCTGGTGTTTTGGGCGACTTTACCGATCCACCCCATTTTCTAAATGTTACTGATCAATTTCCTTCATCTCTCTTCCTTCCCCTTCAACCCTTGTGCCAAAAGCAGGAGCCACTGGCTCCAAAAATTTTTCACATTTATTTAACCTTTGTGTGTTCTCTTGTCATGGATTGGTGAGTAGATTCCAGAATGTAAGTTGCACTTCCTCCAGTTTTCATGATCCAGAAAACCACATGTTTGTTGCTAAGAATAGAGTGCAAAGTAAACAGAAGTTCTCAAAAATTGCACTAACTGTCACCACAAACTACACAGGCATGCTTTGCAGACACTAAGATAGATATTGGTATCAAAACTTCTGCTCCAACAAACATAGAAAAAAAGGTGGAAGAAGAGTCTCCACCCCCACCCCACCCTCCTTCCCGGCAATTTTAAAACATCATTCAGCGAAGAGAATAGAAATTCTGTATCTCATCTTCAAATATAGCAGCCTTTCAAATATTCATAGCAACAAAAATAAATTTCTTTACATCAATAACATCAATTCATAATGCTTAAGAATTCTTGCACTAGTTGCTAAGCCATGGCTCATTCTAATTTCACATATAATTCTGTCGAATTGTGTAAAGTGCTGGTATTTGTCATCCATAATGAAGCACTTTCTTTGTAGTGCCAAATTAAAGAAAGAGGTTTTTTTTTCTTTTGCAGAAAAATATTTTAATCATACTGCAGGTCTGCTATACAGGATTGATGAGATTAACATCAGACTATGGCGATTGCAAAGAGACAAATTTTTTTGAAAGTTCCAGTTGCATGAAAGCCTTTAGTAGGTAAAAAAGTGGCCAATATCATGCTCTTGAAGTAATTTTAAATAAGTTTAAGGAGCAGCATCAGAAATGTGTGCCTGTGAACACTGATATTTTAAAAATTAAGGCACATGAAATCATGCGAGAGCTAAAAATCGATAATTTTTTAAGGCTAGCTTCAACTTGATTGGTTTTTTTATGAAACGCTGGGGTTTTTCACTTCAGAGGGGCTGCCAAGTACTATGAAAAAGACTTCTGGAAATTCAGCTGTTCATAATCAGGTGGATTACAGTGTTGATGCCAGAGGAAAAGATAGAAATATTTTTATATCAGAGGGTGAAAAACAGCGGACGTCTGTGTTTGCTTGCACAGTAGATGGATGTAAGTTACCCCATTCATAGTTTGAGACCTTACCGAAATCTGAAATGTCCCCAGAAACTGTAATTGTACAAGCGAATGCAAGTGGCTGGTTTTTGGAGGACATGGTGCCGGTATGGATTAGGATCGTATGGAATCGTCGTCCTGGCGCCGTACATGGTTTACGCAGTCTGCTGGTGTTGGATTCATACACAGGCCATACTTCTGCAGTAAAATGAGAATTATTAGAAAGCAAAATTGACTTCACAATAATTCCAGATGGGATTACAGCATTTCTGCAGCCACTTGGTGTGTGTCTGAATAAACCATTTCAGGACACTCTTAAATGTATGAACACAGACTGGCTTTAAAGAAATCGGACAACTGACACCAGCTGGACACACAAAATGCGGAAGGTTACACAGAGGATAGTATTATGTATGAAGAACTAAGCAACATGGTATAGAGTGATGACAATTCAGAATTATATAATAGATATTTTAAACATTTCATAAAGTTTGTATTGCAGATCTAATAAAATTTTGTTTTATATTTCTACTTTTAATGTCTTAAGTTATTTTCATTCATATTTCACAAGTGTTGTTAGACATACATTTTAAGTCTTCACTAAAAATGTAATATGAAAAGCAGAGTGGATCTCAGATTTATATAAGTATGGCTGACACTACATTTTTGGATGTTTTTCCTACCAGTGACGAGGGGGTTTCTGTGAATCGTGAATCACATACTCTTGTCACCATAAGAATAATACGAATGTAAACATTGTCTTATACTTTCTTCTGTTTTTGCTGTTACCTCATTTAAATCGTGCTCACGTAATAAACTAGTGAGACAAAAATTTACATATCACGTGATGTTTACATTATTATTATTATTATTATTATGCTGAATAGTGATAGAAATGGAGCACAGCAACTGACTTCTAGTATTGATTTTTTTAAACTTCTGCACCTATAGATTCTGTGCAGAAAAATTAATTTTAAATGTTCGAAAGACTCCTAAGCTCAAGATTTGAAACCAACTGCTGTAACCGTATCTTCATCCATTCTATCTAATTTGTATCTCACGTTAGAAGGTACCAGCTTTGTTTTGATTTTGAAGTGGAGGCTTCAACTGTTCCCAAACTTGTATTTTCATGCTAATTTTTTGCATACAGGTTAGATTTGGGTATTTTCTCTTTTCTTCAATTTAGAGTTCAATTTTTTTTGGTGCAGGTTAGTTTCGGTTAATACGGTATATTTTTAAAAATTGATTATTTTACTTGATTTATGATACTATGCAGAGATCTGAGATGGAATTTGTTTGTGAGGTAATTCTTGAATTTTCAAAGTTGTAACATAGTGATAAGAACTAGATTGAATAACACATTGAATTATTGATATGTGTTTTGTATGAGCCCATCACCATCACAAGAGTGCACAATAATGGCTTTTTCTGCCATAAAAATCAGTGCCTATTCTTACTGTCATCTGCAGACTGCTGCGTGGTTATTTGTGATTACACATACTCATAAGTGTCAACATATGCAAGGTGATTCTAACCTACTACACTGACAGTTCTCAGGTACAATGCGTTTTAATGCAATACGTGCGCTTGCGCAGTATTTTGGTGGTATCGCACAGAAACACTTCCTGGCAACGTGCCATGTCAGTCAGCAGAAGCAATTAGGAACATATGATACCAGATAAAGTAACTTGAATTTCCTCATCATTGATGTCATTACTCTGGCTACATTGTCAAAGATTTCTATAATGACCTTAAGTTCGTGTTCAGTAACGACATATTCTAATGAAGATACATTTAATCATACTCAGAAAATATTTCCAGAATTACATGCAACCAAAGTGAGTTCATGGGTGAAGATACCAAGATCGTTCACTGTTGGTTACATGTTTGAGTTTTGAGGCATTGATTTGGCGTAGTGGTCAGGTGCAACTAATCCACATTCATAACAAGACAGAAGACATGTTCAGGACCATGTAAGTGTAGATAATCTTACTGCAATAAATCTTTCTACAACAAGAATAGCTCTAGATTCTAGCATGAGCAGAAGTACCATTGGAGAAATCTGCATGATAGTAGTTTCTTTCTCACACCCAAGTTCACCAGGAACTATGGGAAGGTGATATCCAAACCAGAAGTATCTTCTGCACCTAGATTCTAAATCAAAATCTAGATTTCACGGTGTGTACTGAGAGCTGATGAAGCCATTTCAAAGTCTAATGGTGAATTAAGTCACAAGGCTACCAGCATATATGGATCATAAATACCTGATGATAAAATTCATATAAAACTTCCTTGCAGATTAGAACTGTGTACCGGACTGAGACTCGAACTTGGGACTTCTGCCTTTCGCGGGCAAGTGCTCTACCGACTGATCTACCCTAGCATGACTCATGACCTGTCCTCACAGCTTCAATTCTGCCAGTACCTCATCTCCTGCCTTCCAAACTTCATAGAAGATTCAGATCTTCAGTCTATGAAAAGATACAAAAAGTGGTACACTGAATTTCTGAAACACTCACTAACTGTGTTGCTAGTAAAATATTTTCGGGCAACTGTCAAAGTGGTTATAACAATAAGAGTACAAAACACTCATCCCATTAATTATTTCTTTTGGAGGCACATTGGCAACATTATAAGATTCTCCATTCTGTTTGCCCTTATTGGTTTACAAAAACAGCATTTCACCTAAAAATATTGGATGTGTCACTCCTTCTGCTTATGAGTGTGCACCCAGGTTATTATTAATTCTTCCAGTATTTTGGTTGACAACTTTGTTGCCATTCTCAAAGTGAATCACTTCCAAAGGTTTTAAATTACTTAACACGCTGCAGTAAAGTAAATATGTGTCTTGTAGATAACACTTTTAGTAACAAATATCAGTCATACACTATACGTTATGCATCTAAGAGTAAAACAAAGCAAGTGCAGTGTCAACGGCCAGTCACTGTGGCAAAGTGGTTCTCGGCACTTCAGTCCGGAACCCCACTGCTGCTACAGTCGCAGGTTTCGATGCCTCTGGCGTGGATGTGTGTGGCGTCCTTAGGTTAGTTAGATTAAAGTAGGACTAAGTGTAGAGCACTGACGACCTCAGATATTAAGTCCCTTAGTGCTTAGAGCCCATTTTCAGTGTCAACAAATCGGCGCTTGTCAAGTATGTGGTTGACTGGCACGGATAGCATATTTTGGAATATTAGGCGCTGAAGACTTA
The DNA here is from genome assembly GCF_023897955.1 of Schistocerca gregaria. Lineage (NCBI taxonomy): Eukaryota > Metazoa > Arthropoda > Insecta > Orthoptera > Acrididae > Schistocerca > Schistocerca gregaria. Next base: position 740,397,922 of record NC_064921.1, read on the forward strand.
AAACACTGTTTGCTTTGAGAGTGCAGACATGAAATAAAGGGTTTCCCTGATTTGTCGAGCTGGAAATCCTTGTCTCAGTTGATCAGATTGCATGCTAATTGTATTTCCACAGCTTCCTTGAATACTGAATTCCAGTAGGATGAGGCTGTGGCCAATATCTTAACTTCAAGTAACCCATGGAGTGGCCAGTGTAAATGCAGTGTTCAGCCACTGCAGTTTATTGGGCTGTAGAACGCGGATGTGTTGCTGGTGTTAGAGGCAATGTTCTTGTAAGGTGCATATTGTTCATTCCATTTACCTTTTACAGTTACGTTGGTGCTGAGTAAGTGCAGGGAAATTAATGAAACCCCAACAGTTGCAGACAAACCATTGATGAATAGAAAACATTTCTTTATTAGTTTGTTCCATGTGACAAGGTTCATTGTTATCTTATAATATTTAGATGTTGCAGCAGGCAAGGAAGACAGTGTGTGGATAATATGCACTTCTCGGACAATTGCGTTCTAACCTGGCACCATATGCATGCCAGAGCTAAGTAGTTGGCAGCGTTCATAACATGACATTTGGTTCAGGGTGGTGCGGGACAGCCAGTGGCACCATCTGCTGTTGGGTAGGTTTTGGTGCTGCCGGTCTAACTCTCAGCTGTTGTCTGGAGAGCAACGGCTGCCAGACTCGGTGATGGCAAGCTTCCACGTGGAGGTGGCGACAGTGTTGGGCACTGTGTGTTGGTCAGTCGTGCAACAGCCTTTGTATCGTGGTGTAGCAGTCTCAGTGACAACATAGTTATGGTGGAGACTCCAAGGCTGCAGCTTACAGTTTGGGTGCAGCTGTGTTGCCCAGCTGGTTGAACACCACAGGCTGGTTTAAATGCAGCCTCTTTTGCTGGCTTTGTGGAAGTGCAGTATCTATGCATGAGCCCAGAAAGGTCTGTAACAGGGTCAGAGACTACTGATCACTGTGTTGTTAAGCATCAATGTGTCAAGCTTTCCTGACATCTCAGGTCATTGACATGTGGAAGTGGCGGTGCTGCAGCAGTCAGATCCCGAGAGGTGTTGGTTTCACCAGAATGTTGACCCAAAAGGACTGGCGATGGCTCTGATTTAGGCTTTTACACCAATCACAAGGAATTTCATACATATCTCCCCGCCCCTTTTGTAAAAGCATATTATCTTTCACAGATGTCAGATGGGCTGCCATTTTAGTTGGTGGAAGTGTATCAACTTTGACTCATTATTCTTGCAAATTTTGCAGAAATTTGCTCTTCTTTTTGTTGGCCTGGCATTTTTACTTACTGAGCTATTTTAATTTGATGTGTGTCAGTTCTTATTGAATAGCTCTCCAAAGTATACCAGTTCAACTAAAGGCTGTCAGCATCACACTCGTGAGCCCTGTGTCCTCAGGTTTTAAGTGCACTAATAGCTTGTGAAGGGTGGTGGCAGCTAGATCCCCCACAAGTCAATATGGATGAGCTTAGGGTAAATGCAATGCCCTAAAAACCCATCTTCCTTATATAGAACTAATACATCCGAAAACTGTAGAAAGCAAACCATTTCCCATTCCATTATAAATTTGGTATTTTCTTGAGTGAAGTTATGATGATAAAGCACTTACTCAGTTGTATTTGGTGTGGGGCCAAACTAAGAATGTGTGATCAGCATACCTCCAGAACATTCATTTTCAAAATGGAGAGTTGAGAGCTTTTTCTTCAAAATCCTCCATAAATAAATTACAGTGGATGAGAGGACTGTCCATAACAATATTCAGTCCCTTCAAAATATTGGTTATCTAATAATAAAAGTAAGTGGAGGTTAGCACATGCTTAGGTGATGTTGCTGCTAATCAATGATAGTCAACAATAGATGACTCAGTGAATAAGAAATGTCAAAACTAAACAGTATATCAGAGTATTTAGGTTTCAAAGTTTCTACCTATTAATAAACCTGCCAAATTGTGGGTCTGAAGTTAACATTTACCTACAGAATATCTTAACAACGAGGCTAAATATTTGGCTGGCCAATAATTAGGTACACATATGTTACCATTGGTCTAAATGTCTGTGCTTTTATTTTCTACTCCCAAGCAAGGTTAATGACTTCATCTTCCTCTGAACACAATTTTTTAATTGTGTATAACATTGTGGGCTTTGGTGAGGCTGTCAATCTTGGAGAGACAGAGCTGCTGCACTACTTCAGTATGTTGATGATTTCCTTGGGTAGTGAACTGTAGTCCGGAAGTAAAGTAACTTTTCTTCGAAGACATGTAGTGGGGTCTTTGCCAATCCTAAGATATGTTGTGCCGTGAAGTAAGTTGGACATTTTCTGTACCTAGACATCTTTCGGCAACAAAACAATGGCATTACCTTTGCGTACAGGAAGACATACAGTCTAGGAATTGTTGGGGCTACAAAGCACATATCTCTGACAAGAATAAGTTGCCATTTTGTGGACAGGATCTTGTTAGAGCTTAGCGTGCTTCGCGTCTTATTTTCTTAGCAGTGTCATCAGTTAGTTTTCTAATGGCTTAATGGTCTTATTTGTTGTTCTTCTCCTTCTGTATCATAGATCACTATTACCATATTTACTCAAGTCTAAGCCGCACTTTTTTTCCGGTTTTTGTAATCCAAAAAACCTCCTGCGGCTTAGTATCGAGTGCGAAGTAAGTGAAAGTTCTGAAAAATGTTGGTAGGTGCCGCCACAATTAACTTCTGCCGTCGAATATATGTAGAGCTACACAGGCGTGCATTGCAGGCACAAAGATAAATACTGGCGCCAAAACCTCTGCATCAGTAAATAAATTTTAAAAAAAGGTGGAAGACTAGCTTTTTTTTCCTCCGCCTCGAGTTTCGACCACTGCATTTTCATACATTATCCGACGAACTAAATACAAATTCCGCATTGTTCAGTCTTTGAATGTAGCAGCATTTCAATGTACCACGACTGGCGAAACTGTTTGGGATGTTTGTCAATATGGCCAACTCTAAGTTCTGAATTTTTTCCTACCTGTGAGAAGAGATGGTTGGTAATAGGAACTTTTATGAATTGTGAATCACATGCAGTATTCTCTTCACCATAAGAATAATACGAATATAAACATTTTCTCATGTATTCTTTCGTGTGTGCTGCTATCTCATTTAAATCCTGTCTGCCTGAAACTATGAAACTAGAGTGAGTCAACAGCAAACGCGGAAGAATATACATATCATGTCATGTTTATATTCATATTATTCTTATGCCTAATAGTGATGCAGTCAGTAATGAAGCACGGCAACTGACTACATTTTTAAATCCAAGATGACTAATTTCTTGCAGAATGTAATGTACTAAAGAGGTGTCTGCAAAGATTTTCAAACGGAGAAAAATTTTCGCTAGGCTCTCGTTCACAACATCTTCTATCATACGCAGTCTATTATTCTTCTTCTTGTTGATCATTATCAAAGAAAGCAACAGTGTAAGTAACAACAAATAGCAGTCTCAGCTTAGAGTGACGTAAACACCTATAACAAAGAGAACGGCACTTATCAGATCAAAGAAAAACAAGCAATCAATTCAAACCAGCACTTGAAAAAGGAAGGGTACCCGTACAAATATGGACGGAGCGCCTGACGCATAGCAATGGCTACCTGGTAAAGCTTAACTGCTGAGCTTATGACTCGAACCAAACTACTATAGCTGTACCGTCATTCATTCAACCTAAATTGTGTCCCATATTACAATGGCCCAACTTTGTTTCAATTTGGAGGTGTGGCCTAAAACTTTTCTGTCCCCTTGAATTTCGAGTCTCAAATTTCAGGTGCGGCTTAGTTGCAGGAATTTTTTTTTTTTCCTTGATTTCGTGTCTGTTTTCAGGTGTGGCTTAGATTAGAGTAAATATGGTAAACCTTATTCCAAATGTGTCTGAGTTTTACCAACAGTATCTTCTCTTTAAGAAAGGATGGAGTGGTTTGTTTTCGGATTCACTATTTGTTTTGTTAAGTTGTATAGTTCACATCAAATAATACATTTATCAAAACTGGCAATTTGCATTTCATTTTGAACATGTCTTATTCAGTGTGGTAAATGATACAACTTCCTTGTAAACCTATTGATACTCACTCGCATTGTTAAAATTTACTCGTGATACACATGCTGTGTTTGCAGTACACACCTGAAAGTTTTTCAAAGAAACATGCTGTATTAAATCAGCGTTAAAAATTTAATGGACAATTAGCTGTGTGACAACAGTTCCTTCAGGGACTGTCCTTGCCCCTCCACACATGCTTGTCAAATATAGCTGGAAAGCTAGTTTCATGTGTCTGTGACCCCAATTGTGTGCCACCTCATCTCTGGCTGTCCCCTCCTCCCTCTGCAACGGTTTATCTGGCCTCCCTCCCCCTCCCCCCTGCACCCCCCAATCGATCTTCCCTGTGCTCCCCCTCCCAATATATATTTTTTCTCCCATTGTCCTTCCTCCTCCTTCCTCCTCCTCCTCCTCCTTTTGCCTCATCTCTTGTGGCTTCATCTCTCTGGTATTTGTCATTGTAACCAGTTTCCAATCTGTGTCAGTTTATAATTATGGAATATTTTCCAAATCAGTGAAGTGTTGAATTTAATCAATTTTGTCATAGGTGATGTCCATCCTTCCTCAGAGAGGTCTACGAACTGCTCAGTTGCCCCAGCAAATGGATCCTGAAACTCAAGAAAACCTTAAAGTGATATGGGAAAATCTAAAAGATCTTATTGGACATACAGAAACTCCTAAACCTTGATTTGTCATTAAATGTGTTTTGATTTTTCATTAAATGTGTTTTAAGAAATAAGACAACCTGTGAAAGAAAGGATACTGCTTAATATTATTGTAATTTTAATATTTTATTTTGTTAACTTGCATATAAAGTGCATTTTGCTGCGTGTTTTGCACATTGATCAGTAACAATTGCTTTTTAACTCTCGTGCCCTAATAATAATAATAATAATAATAATGCAACAAACCTAAATCAGAATAAATTAGAAAATATTCCTGGAGGGAAAAAGATTTGTTTCTGTTGACTAGAAGTGTGTTAATTTGTATATTCAAAAGAGGCAACTGTACCTTACTAGTTTAATTAGTTGCAGGTTCTGTGGATCATAATAGTATGATTGGAACCACGTCGATCTTAGAATTACAGTAAACTTTCTCAAGTACTAATTTTCAGGTAAATTCTATTTACATCTTCAAGGGTTGAACTTGATTATAATACTACTGGTATCTGTAAAGAGAACTGTTTCTGCCTCTCAGATATGATGACTGATAAGAGTGCTTGCATAACTTAATGGGCAGCATGCTAGCTTGGGAAATACGAAGTTAAACAAACCCAGGGTTGAAACCATGCAGCAGATTGACTTGACTCTGGTGCATCAGTGGCTTCTATGTGTTTCCTATGCTTGTTTAAGCAAATGATGGGCTGGTGCCAAATTTTGACCTGAGAGAATAATACACAAAAACTGTTTAAACATAGTAACACACAATTACACAACCCACAGGCAGATGGTGCATATGACTTTCCTCTTTTGGATTATGACAGTTGTTGCATCAGGTAAGGCATCTGTCTACAATTATATATAAGGAAAAAGGAAAAAAGCCAAATCATGAAGAAAATGATGTAACAACCACAAGAATGACCCCAATAGTGCCCGCCTACTGACTCACTCACTCGCCCACCCCCCATCCTGTCCAGTAAGTCTCCCCCAACAAGGGGGTTCTGGATGACTTCTCTAAACTGTATGTACCCCTTTCCCCAAACCTCTCCAGTCCTTTTCCTTCGCCCCTCTTCCTTCAGCTGTTCTGCCAGAAGCAGCCACTGGCTGTGAAAGCTTGTAAAAGTTAAATCTCTCTTGTGTGCGTGCGTGTGTGTGTGTGTGTGTGTGTGTGTGTGTGTGTGTGTGTGTGTGTGTGTGTGCGTGCGTGCGTGCGTGCGTGCGTGCACCATTTACATTATATTGTCTAAGTTTGTATTTAGCTAGATACGGTGGAAAGTTAGTAGTAAGATGTCGTGCACCATATAATTTGGTATTATTTAGAAGAATATTATGAAGTTCACAATGAGATCCTTCTGGCAAGTTGTGGGAAAACACCAACTGGCACTGTAATGTCAGTTAAGTTTTGTATTTTCCATTTGGTGGATTGAAAAATGACATGCTCTGTGGAGAGATCTAGTTAAAATAAGGACATCATTTTGAAAGTTCTATGTTTGTTACATAATCTTTTCCGGTACTTCCAAAACATGAGGTAAGCAGTGAGTCTGGTCAGTAATAAACATGGAAGAATAACAGTGATTTACCTTTGTGTAAACCCATTGGACAAAATATTTGCTATCCTCCTCAAGAGCACGCTGGACGCTTTGCAATGCTCTCGGTGGTTTAGTACTGGCGCCAGGCAGTTGTGTAAATGTACATCGCTAATGCAAGACTGCGCAATGAATTTGTGTGTGTGTGTGTGTGTGTGTGTGTGTGTGTGTGTGTGTGTGTGTGTGTGTGTGTGACCGAGAGACTAGGACCACCCTGGGTCATTTCCGTGTCAAGGCATCCAGGTCACGACACCCATTACCTAGTTGTGAACTGAGATTTTGTGTACTGCTTTTGTATCTAATGTCATGAAATTCTGCCAATTTCTATTGCTTTATATACATTCTGTTGGTAGCAATTGCTGAATGTTTGATGCAGTGCGTTACTTCAAAGGAAACTGCAAAATTTGAAAACTGGCTGCAGTTTTTAACAAAAAGTGGTATGCTGATAGTTTTTTTCCCTGAATATCCTTTCGGGCATGTAGTTTCTAAAAACGCTAGAATTGTCCAATTAAATTTTTGTAAGTAAAGTGTAAAGTTAGTTCGCCTCCACATGGTGCACCCTGGGTAACGCTAAATGAACTAACACAACTGGCGGCAGACCGAACGAAGAATTCCTGCCCCACATCACAGTGAAACAGAACGACAGACAAAGAGCAATACGCTAAATAAATAAATAAATTTTTAAATTAGAAAAATTGTTTTGGACTGACAGGAAACTGAAAAATTCTTTGTATAAAGTCAGCTGGAGTGCTCGAATGAAAGAGAAAGAGAATGTGCGCGTGTGTACTGGAGAGAAATAAAATTACTACCCAAGAGACAATAACATAAGTACACATAACATCCAATTGAACAAAAGTTGCAATATATGAAACAAAATTACACATTATAAAATATAGGGCAACTTGTACATGACATGTGAGCACTTGCTGCGCAATCTACACATGTTATGAAACACTTTGATGCTTAGATGATATTTTATTATATGAGAACCACTTTTCTTCCACCAACTTTGAGGACTCTTTGCTCAGAGAATAAATACGGCCTGTTGGTGTGGTGATAGCTTCACACAGGATACGAGAGAAACAAACTTCATTATCAGGCCAATAGGATGATGGGGATGGTCCATGAGGATGCATGAACCTTACTGTAACATCTTCCCAATTCCTAAATACCAAGAAGAGTCATATGCACATGCAACATAGCAGTTGGGCTGCACAGCGCATTCTGGCATTAATGGCGGAAGTGCATCTGAGAAATCGTGCATGACACTGAAATTTGTATCACAGCTCAGCCTCTTTGCTGCAGTCTTGGTTGGTGATATTGATACAATGTGATGCATAGATAGTGCTCCAGGATTTTTATTCCCCCCCCCCCCCCCTTTTGAAACAAAGAACTGAAATGCCTTGCAGGTTCTTGTGACAAGAATTCAAATACCTGTGAAGCTGTAAGTATTTGATCTTTATAAACTCTACCATCACAGGGAGATTTGCCATGGCTGGTAGCATAAAAGGACCAGCTGCACTTAAATGTTGAGTTGTGGTCATGGTAACAGCTATTTCTGAAATTCTTACAATTTGTATATTGTGCAGGATAAGCATCAGTGAAATATTAAACATATGCAAGATGAATTTCTAGAAATTCACACTTTAAAAAATTCAGTTCAGTCTTCAGAGTCTGGTACATCAAGGCAACATCACGTTCTAGATCAGAAACTATACAAATACTTTTTGCATGCAACAGTTTGTCCTTTTTGTAATATGTATGGACAGTGTGAAGAGTGCAGCTGCCATTGTTCCAATAGTACCCCTGCACTTCATCTTGAACAACAAAATTGAGATTTTCACTGAAATCCATTGAAACTAACACTGATCCTTTATCAAATGTTTCCTTCATTTTCAGATCAATCAGATTGCGATTGAGAAATAAATGTGTGGAGTAAGTTTCTCTGTTTTCTTAATTAGTGTGTCACAGAATTCTGATAGAGAAAGGATTTGAACACTTAGTCATTCCATCAGTTGATACCCATTGATTGTATTGAACCATCTCATCAGGACCATAGTCCTGTAGTTCATGTTTTTAAGTGGGTTTGGAGCAATGAACTTGTGGGGAATTTTTCACACAGACAAAGCATACAGGCTCAGTTACTTATATCATACCTTATTATGTTAATTAGATCTTGCTATGTTTCTTTAACAGAGATGGAATTTAGAAGCAATTTAACGTTTAGGTGGTAAAGGCACACACACATGGTATGTGTTTCAAATGATCCTGCAAGTACACACTGTTTTGGTCGAAGAGAGAAAAATTTTGAGAATCCTACTTTGTCTTCAGGGTACTTTTTTTTATAGAGAATACAGTTCAGTTACATTACTTAAAACAAGACACTTTTGTTCATAGGTAATTTTGCTGGTGCTCACTTTCTTTTTCCCACGCACTATTCTTGTGTTTCGTCATCCAAATAAAAACTATTTACTTTTTGTACTGTATGTGGCAGTGTCTTTCTTCTTTTCTGCTCGGCCATCAATAAACACTTTCCCATCAAAAGAGCTCTTGCTCGTTGCTGAAATTTGGAACAGACTTTTTGTCGAGACCAAGTTGGCGGCACAAGAGTAACCGAATATTTTTCATGATGTTTTGCCTTTTCTTCCAGTTCTGTGAAATCACTGTCAACGATAGTGCTTGCATCAGCAGCCAGCTCAACTTGATAAATATGTGAATTTTTAGTTTCCAGAGCCACAGTTGCTTATTCCAATTTTCGTTTGGCTGCTGCATACCGACTATGCTGAGGATCTGAATGCTGCTTTGTAAGAGATACTCATAAGCTAGTTGAGCTAGTATTGAGCACAGATTTTTCATGTGTCTGCACCTTCACATTACTGTCATTTATACAGTGTGGTGATGAATCATCACTTGCTCGTTTTTTATTAATAAGTTTTATACAGGTTGGCCACATTTTCTCCCCAGGAATTACGTTAAATCCTCTGATTTTGAAGCTGTTTGCCTTTTCAGTACACAAATCGCTGTTGCTTTGCCATAATAAAAGTTCTTGTTCTTCACTGGTCAGTTAAGTCACACAAGCCAGGGCATTATCACATATATCTTGCAGATACTGTCACAGGAAAACACCGCCTACTTGTACTTTCCATACTGCTTCAGTCAAAAAACCAATATTTGCCATAAATAATTTAAAAGATGATTGGAGTAACCTACAAAGCAATTAAACAATGAAAAATCATTCTATCCCATTGTTTCATCACAACAATATTTCACATTATTTTTGTAACATTAGGGGACTTACTTTTGTTTTGACATGAATAGTTAAAAACTGCAACAATTGAATTTTTAACCAATAATTGACTCTGGTTCAAACTCGGTACAAGAGCTCAGAACTCCATGCTCAGTGAACACATGACTCAAAACACAGGAACTGGATGATGCAATACATGTAGTGGCAATAAAACAGTGCTCTTAGATATGATTTGCTCAGAGAAATCCAGTTCAGCCAACTTCAGCAATTTAGCTACTAACTAATTCTTTTTGTGTGGCATAATGGAATGTTTATAATAATATTGTATATTTTTCAAATGTATCTAGGAAGGACACCACTTTTAAAAAATTTCAATGTCCATGCATGAATTTTGTTTAAAAGAAATTATTTAAAAAAATTTTCTGAGATGTAGATGATGGATAGTCACTACGACAAGCATGACGACAAAAATATAAACCTTCCTCTTTAACTAAAAAAAAAATCTGACTGCCACTGTAGGAACTATAGCATTTTTTAATTATAAAAGAGGTTGTCTATGGAAGCCTGAATTCCTGAATCAATAGAGCTTTTTAAGTGAAAAAGTAATTGACCTGCAACATTTACATTTTGGAAATGTGAATATATCTAGGTAAACTTCCAGTACCCAAAATTTCAAGGATTTGCGTGATGATGTCATTTACTAAAATTTCTGGGTGATTTGATGTGGAATGACCCCTCTGCGAGTGTAGTTGCTCGGTTTCTTGGTTTATCAACACAATCTGTATACTGTCTCTACAAGGAATGGCAAACCACTCGCCACCATGTAAAATGGCATAAGAAATAATGTTAAACAGACAGGTACGGGAGACAGGCCTTCTGCTGTGTCAGTGACATTTAGATTTCAAACTTGACAGGAATTGCTGCTGTCAGTGAATACAGGTAAACCTCAACCAGTTTGCATGCAAACATTGCAAGAGGCTATTGCTCACAGTGGCATGTAAGGCTATTTTCTATGGTGTGCCAAACAACTCACAGTGGACATCATTGTAATCAATTGATTTGAGATTTTACAATTTTTCAAATGTGAGGCATCAAGAATGCAGACAGCCTTTGGGTTTTGGGTGTGTTTTTTGTACCAAGACTTGGACCTGTTCAGTCAGGGTACTGGGAACATAAACAAGGATCTTTATTTCAGCATTTTTGGTGACAAATTGGTGCCCTTTGTTCTATATCTGAATGATCATACTGTGAACACTGCTCTTATATATTGCTAGTTTGATAAACAGTTAGTCATCTATCACATCTTGACTTGCCCACTAAACCAAATTATTGTAATTCCATAGAAAATGTCTGGGGCTGCCTGGAACAGGGTTAGGTTAGGTTAAATGGAATGTAGCAATATCAGTCCAGCAATTTGGGGCTCTGCGGGATGTAATTATCAACAAGTGGCTTCAGTTGGCTATGCATGTGGCATACCTACATAAACTTGAAAACACTTTCTCAAATGATGTAACTTGTCAGTTCTATGGAATAACATGTTCCACTGCTGTCATTGCTTGCGGTTGTAAACCAAGTGGTAGACTTCAATTTATTCAGGGTGTATACGATCCGGGAAAAACCCGGGATATTTTTAGAATTCCGGGAATTTTTCATTGTTTTAGTATTCAGTTAAATTTTTGACTGGTAAGAACTGATAATCTAACAAAGGATCTTACTGAATCCGGCTACTGCAGAATAACTCAACAATAAAACATAAACGAGAGGAAAAAAACGAAAATAACTTCAATTTCAAAGGAAATGCGCCATATACATAAACGACACACAGTGCTCATGCAAGCGTCTGCCAATTGAAAATGTGTCAAAGGCTTTAGGAAGGCTGTGCAGTGCTTCGTAAAAACAAATTGCCTCCAATGAGCCTGAAGTCGCAACTGTTTACATTCGATTTGTTTCAGCAGTTTCGCGCAGGCTCATGGGTATGCGCTATCCCGCTTCTAGCAACAGGAATGTCGTGGCTGTTGGCTGTGCAATCAGTCGCAGCAAGTAGCTAGATGCTACTGGGAAAAGGGGGCGCCAAATTCATATTCTCGAGGGAATCAACTTGTTTCACGAAGCTCATAGCATCCAGTGCACGTTTGCCTATCGATTATTCATATCATTTTGGAACACTTCCCTGTTGGTTTTTGAAAACATTTTAAGTTGATTTCGGAATGAATCATAAGTTGACTTTTGAATGCATGCTTAGTGCACGTGATGTGTGTCTCAGGAGAATCCTCGTCACCTAGAAATAAACTTTACACAGACAAAAGGGGATAGGGCTATACGAGCTGAGGGAGTAAAGCTGAATGGATGAATGCCAATCGCTGTCAGATTATGTGGTTGATAGGTTTGCGAATGATCAGCGTTGCTATAATTATTTGTGAAATCCGTAGATTCAGACTACCGTAGTGGAAATAAACGACTGACAGGAGAAAGATTACGTATAATCTTCTCAGTGTATCCAAGAAAACAAAATCTTGTCAGAAAATTTTTGGCCAGACCACTACACTAGTAAGGACCAGTAGTACAGTCCCTGGCTAGCAGCTGCTTAAGTTCTATTCTGGAAGTAACGAGGAAAACGTGTTGTTCGAACACGTAACAACGCCTAACCGGAAAATAATTGCGGAGTAACTAAACCTGTGATTCTAGCAGGGTTAGTGAAGTTAATTGGCGAACGAATATTGACATTGGCAGCAATAGCTACAGAATTGGTGACAAGATTGTTGGTTAGAACGAGGAAGGAGAAGAAACGGGGACATCACACACATTATGGAAGAATAAGACGATTCCAAATATATATAAAAATTTCGTACTACTACTTTTCAATCTCGTGCATGAGAAGCCGGTGCGTATGAATGAAATGTGAAACTGTTTCCGAATCTAAAGCTTTTTGCTTGTAGTAGGCTTAATACGCATCTGCGTCTCTCCCGGTTCGCAAATGTCGTAGATCCGGGGCTGATGCGCAGAGCAGTCGGAGCTACAGTGCGTAGTCTCCACGTGCCCCGTGTTTACATTTAGTGATTTTGCTGTTTCGCCTTCGTTTACTCTCACGTCAAATGAAAACAAAACGGATATCTGTAGCCAGGAGCTATCAAGTGAATTAAAACTCATTCACATAATTATGGAAGGCTGGAATATGTCATTAGTTTCAGATTTTATTTTATTTCCACCTTTCTGACAGTCTAGCATTAATCGCCTTGCGAACAATGAAGTTATTTTTGTCTGTTTGCTAAAGAAATTAGGTTTTTGTTAAATTTTTCCACAGAGGCAGTCAATGTATTTGAAACGAAATGTTTAATTCCACAGTACTTGTTAGTTTCAACTGTTCGCTGCATTTCAAGTGCATGTTTTAATTTTCTAGCATGTGTGGCATTATGACATAATACAGACCCAAACATGATAAAATACAGTACTGGTGCTCTCCAAGAAAATTTACATCCTGAAAACCACACTGAAAAGCGTAATATCAGGTCGAGGTCTATTTCATTGGGAATCTGGACATACGAATGTGCCCCTAAGTATGCACTTTAAATGTGCATATTTTAATATGGTTCAAGAAATTCCAATGCTCTTGCAGTATCCTCTGATGTCTTGTTTCTTTTATGACAATGTCTGATCTTTCAGTGTTTTACGCGTAGGTACATACGGGCTTCCTATGTAATGATAGCTACCCAAGCGCGGTGTCGCCTGTTATCTGCGCGCTCTGGCAACTGCTGAAACCAACCTATTTCTAACAGGTCGCGGGAAAATATTACGAATGGTAGTTTGAAAAGCGTTAGTTTCCAATTAAATATCCTTTTACGTAAGTTGAGCTATGTGCAAGAATGTACCATGAATTAAACTATTAACTTTCCCTGTTTGTGTGTTTGTGCTATTTAACAGTGATATTGCTGTTGGCTGAGTACATCACGTGGCCTATGCTCTGAATATCTGCTGTCATCGGCTGGCGAGATCACGTGACAGGAGCTACGAACGGCTTACAAAAGCGCATCGAAATCTCTATTTCAATGATTCGGAACGTAACATGCGGGGCTTGGTGGATTTCCAATGTGTGCTGTCGTAATAGAAAATACGCAGCGTACATGTTGCTGCACAACAAAGTTATTTCCAAAATGTGTCTCTTGTTTCCCTGAGTTTCGTTTCCTAAAGTGCCGGGAAAATGTACGCCCTTGTATAAAACCATAACCATTTAAAGGATTTTTAAGAAAAATATACTCACCTCGGAAAAAGTGTCTTTTTAACCTGGAAATCCGGGATTTTTTTTTCCTTGTCCACGTATACACCCTGTTATTGTAGAACACTGGGGAAGTGCAATCTATCTACAAAGGAGATTGCTTACAAATCACTTGTGCGACCAGTTTTAAAATACTGCTCAAGTGTGTGGGACCCATACCAGATAGACCTAACAGGGATATAGAACATACACAGAGGAGGACAGCATGAATGGTCACAGGTTTGTTTAATCTGTATGAGAGTGTCAGATATTGAAAGAACTGAATTGGAAGACTTTGAAAACGCACGAACTATCCCAAGAAAGTTTTATTAACGAAGTTTCAAGAACCAGGTTTAAGTGAGTACTCTAGGGATATATTACAACCCGCGAAGTATCACTCACATAGGGATTGCGAAGATAATATTAGAGTAATTACTGTATGCACAGACGCGTTCTAACACTAATTCTGCCCACGCTCCATATGTGAATGCAATAGGAAGAAACCCTGATCAGTGGTACAATGGCATGTACCCTCTGCCATGAACCTCACGGTGGTTTGTGGAGTATACAGGTAGATGTAACCACTTATGTCAACGAAAGACGTTTGTTGAAACAAGGAATGTTCAGGTAGTTAAGTGTGGAACACTCCTTTGTATGCGCTATGGTTAGCCATATGTGCAGATTTGGTGTACACGGTGTAACGGCTCCTGTCAAAAAACGTGTTAAAAAAAAGAAAAAAATAATTGAACTGGGTGATTGTAATTTTATTTATGCATGGACAATGATTGTGTGAACTTTATGTAATAAAGATAAACCATTATGTGTCGTGTTTTATATTTGTATAGAATTATGTATCCATTCTTAAAAAAATAATATCTGTGTCGGCGAGTTCTGTAACCACCACAGACGATACTTCTTAAATATCAAACAAAGAGGTAAATATATCAAATCTAGTATAAATAGTACTGACCGAGCATTAATTTCTCTGTCGTCATTTTGGATTTATGTGAGTAGGAAGAGCCTGTGATGCTAGATTGCATGCTTGTGTGGCATTCGTTTGTCAAGATTGAGAGAAGGGCGCCATTAGGCATTGGTTTGTAAAGGTGTGTAAGAATTTAATCTGTCTAAATGTTTCGAATAGAGTTACTTAGTGGAAACTTTCTTTATGATTTGTAATAAGCTTGCCTGGCATTTTATCCCATCCTTTTAAGACATTTTCAGCTATTTAAATATTATTCGTGGTGCAGAGCTGCACTACGCACGAACGAGCCGCTGCCGCGGCACATTCAAACTGCATTAAATGAAACCTATAATACCGCAAAGAAGCGGACAGGTGATATTGAACTAAAATTATTTCTTTCAGCTTTCGGGATTCCAGGACAGAGCAGCAGATTTTATTATGTGTTTTACAGGTGGACGTGGGCTGTGGATGATGTTATATTATTAACAGTGTAAAAAGATAATTTACCATCATGACATAAAAAAAATTTTGCTGTACGTAGTTCTGGTCTGGCAAACATTATAGCAAAAACATTTTTTTTCTGGTAATAGTCTCATGTTCTCGTGTAGTCGTAGTACTTATGGGTGTTTTAATGTTAACAAAAATCGACTGCAAAATTTAGATGTTGAACAAAAATTGTGTACCGTATTATAACATCAGTATTGATAGCGAAATAATTTGCAGTAACCTTTCCAATAACTGTACAGTAAGAAAGATATGTTGAACTTCATAGCGAGTTACAGTAACGTAACGATGTTCCTTTTATAGAAAGCCAGATCCAGAATAATAACATAATGTATTTTGTTTTGTTGAAAATTAATGATCCAAAGGAAGTCACAGCACAGAATACCTAAAAAGTATTTCAGGGCTCTTTTCGTAGCAACATATTTTATCTCAGCCATTTATCAGTATATTAGTTGTTACGAGAGCAATAACAAATTTCATGAAAAAATGCACCACTGCAAGCGAGTCAGATGAATACTACTGAGAAACTGTAGCAGCTACATAATCCGGGAGCAACCGAACCCTGAAATCAGATAAACTAAAGGTAGTTGACCTTTTCGCAGAAGCTTAACTCCAGTGAAGTGATCTTATATCGCTAGTGTTGTGCATAGTTTGAAGTTAGTATTTTTGCTGGATTACCAGTCAAAATTTGCGCAACAAGAAGTTGAAAAGGATGAAAAAATTCAGAGCTTAATCGCACAGCAAGCTGATCGAGATCGCCAGCTAGAGGAAAAGTTTCTTGTCCAGCAGACTGAGCAGGATCGCCAGCAAGCTGAGCGTCACCAGCAGCTTGTGCAATCGTTAGAAATTGTGAAAAGAGAGACTACCTGTATGAAACAGAATTATGAGTCGATACCTAAGGCCGTGCAGAGGTTGACTTTACAGGAATAACCTGCAAGCAGCAAACACTAACATTGTAGACGAGATGGGTGTTTTGGCCAACCGATTAGAAAAGCTTGTAGAGCAGAAGTTGAACGAACAAGCAACTAAAATTGAAACCGAATTCAACTCATGGCTAGAAGCGAAGGAGAGCGAGATCGACAAAAACATTGATCCTAAGGTACAAAAAGCCATGGCAAATAGAGATTCCGAATCGTTCAGTACCACAGTAAATGGTCAAGTACAAAACGACGTGCAAACCATCAAACAAATACTCAATGAGGATATTCCGCAGTGGCAAGTGAATATCGACAAATGGGTATCCTACTTGGAAAAGGGTTTAGCACAGAGCAGCAAACGTCTTGAACATGAAACCACAGTCTAATATATACAGTCGCGACACTCTCGCTGATTTTTGTTATACACCGCGACAACAGCGCCCCAAGCGGTGGAGAAGCTACGCTGCTGAATACGGTATTCAGTACATGTAAGCAGTATCCTTCATATTCATTTTTAAAATGGCTTTTACGAAAGGCAACGTATGTAGCGCAATCAATTGCGGTAATAATAGGAAGAAGACACCACATTTGTCATTCTTCAGGTTTGCTAAGGACCCGGAGAGGTATGAAACATCACATTAGAGCGCTATTGATTTACGATTTTTTTCTAAACTGTATTGAATTACTGAATTTGTTTTTCTTTTTTAGGAAATAAAAATGGTTAATAAATAGTAGAACACAGCACCTACTGCAAAAAGATGCCCTTTATTTGCACAATAACCTGAAGTTTTATGGGTTACATTTTGAGTCAAACCAGTTCATGAGCGTGGAAAAGAAGAGATTGGTATGGAATGCAGTTCCTACGTTATTTGACGTGCCGAATAAGCCACAACTAGTGACGAAGTTGACATGCAAACGTGAAAGTGTTACTTCAAAAAATAATACAACTGTCTCCAGACACAGAAGGAACAGCTACCACAAGTGTTCCTACACGAGAGACATATATAAAATCACTACCAACGGAATCTGCAACACAGACATCTTTTGAAGATGAAATGCTTAGATTACGTGAAATTATTGGCGTGTTGAAAAATCGTGTGAAATGTAAAAATGTGCAAATCATTAGACTTCGTACAAAATTACTACGTGACAAGGAAAGTGCCCATCATAAGAATAAACTGCAACCACAACGTCACAGGACACAACTAAAAAAGGACAAGGTCATTTTAAAAATTATTGGTTCCAAGTACTTGAAAAAAGATGCTCTCGATTTATTGATAAGCCAAATCAGTATACCATTGAATAGAAAACGTGGTGCGAGATGGAAAGATGAAACTAAATTATTTGCACTTAATTTGTTGTATTGTAGTACTCAGGCATACCGTTTTTTATCACACTGCTTTAGCCTTCCATCAGTACGTACCTTACAAAGGCATGTGGAAGATATACAATTAAACTGTGGGATAAATAATAACGTATTTCATCTTTTAATGCAGAAAGTGCAGCAGTTACCAGAAGCTGATGTAATTGTTAATTTGTCTATGGATGAGATGTCGCTAATGGAAAATTTGATATATGACAGCTCTAGGGATCGTGTTATTGGATTTGAAGACATGGGTTTCATACGTACATATGTGGTTGCCAATACTGCATTAGTTATAATGATTAACGGCATTATCAGAAGAAAGAAAACTGACGTTCTACGGACCGGAGCGTGGAATGTCAGATCCCATAATCGGGCAGGTAGGTTAGAAAATTTAAAAAGGGAAATGGATAGGCTAAAGTTAGATATAGTGGGAATTAGTGAAGTTCGGTGGCAGGAGGAACAAGACTTTTGGTCAGGTGAATACAGGGTTATAAATACAAAATCAAATAGGGGTAATGCAGGAATAGGTTTAATAATGAATAAAAAAATAGGAGTGCGGGTAAGCTACTACAAACAGCATAGCGAACGCATTATTGTGGCCAAGATAGATACGAAGCCCACACCTACTACAGTAGTACAAGTTTATATGCCAACTAACTCTGCAGATGACGAAGACATTGAAGAAATGTATGATGAAATAAAAGAAATATTCAGATAGTGAAGGGAAACGAAAATTTAATAATCATGGGTGACTGGAATTCGGTAGTAGGAAAAGGGAAAGAAGGAAACGTAGTAGGTGAATATGGATTGGGGCAAAGTAATGAAAGAGGAAGCCGTCTGGTAGAATTTTGCACAGAGCACAACTTAATCATAGCTAACACTTGGTTCAAGAATCATAAAAGAAGGCTGTATACATGGAAGAAGCCTGGAGATACTGACAGGTTGCAGATAGGTTATATAATGGTAAGACAGAGATTAAGGAACCAGGTTTTAAATTGTAAAACATTTCCAGGGGCAGATGTGGCCTCTGACCACAATCAATTGGTTATGACCTGTAGATTAAAACTGAAGAAACTGCAAAACGGTGGGAATTTAAGGAGATGGGACCTGGATAAACTGAAAGAACCAGAGCTTGTACAGAGTTTCAGGGAGCGCATAAGGGAACAATTGACAGAAATTGGAGAAAGAAATACAGTAGAAGAAGAATGGATAACTTTGAGGGATGAAGTAGTGAAGGCAGCAGAGGATCAAGTAGGTAAAAAGACGAGGGCTAGTAGAAACCCTTGGGTAACAGAAGAAATATTGAATTTAATTGATGAAAGGAGAAAATATAAAAAGGCAGTAAATGAAGCAGGAAAAAAGGAATACAAACGTCTCAAAAATGAGATCGGCAGGAAGTGCTAAATGGCTAAGCAGGCATGGCTAGAGGACAAATGTAAGGATGTAGAGGCTTATCTCACTAGAGGTAAGGTAGATACTGCCTACAGGAAAATTAAAGAGACCTTTGGAGATAAGAGAACCACTTGTATGAACATTAAGAGCTCAGATGGAAACCCAGTTCTAAGCAAAGAAGGGAAAGCAGAAAGGTGGAAGGAGTATATAGAGGGTCTATACAAGGGCGATGTACTTGAGGACAATATTATGGAAATGGAAGAGGATGTAGATAAAGATGAAATGGGAGATACGATACTGCGTGAAGAGTTTGACAGAGCACTGACAGACCTGAGTCGAAACAAGGCCCCTGGAGTAGACAATATTCCATTGGAACTACTGACGGCCTTGGGAGAGCCAGTCCTGACAAAACTCTACTATCTGGTGAGCAAGATGTTTGAAACAGGCGAAATACCCTCAGACTTGAAGAAGAAAATAATAATTCCAATCCCAAAGAAAGCAGGTGTTGACAGATGTGAAAATTACCGAACTATCAGTTTAATAAGTCACAGCCGAAAAATACTAACACGAATTCTTTACAGACGAATGGAAAAACTAGTAGGAATACTGGAACACGTGAGGCAATACTGACCCTATGACTCATCTTAGAAGCTAGAAGGGCAAACCTTTTTTTCTAGGATTTGTAGACTTAGAGAAAGCTTTTGACAATGTTGACTGGAATACACTCTTTCAAATTATGAAGGTAGGCAGTGGTAAAATACAGGGAGCGAAAAGCTATTTACAATTTGTACAGAAACCAGATGGCAGTTATAAGAGTCGACGGACATGAAAGGGAAGCAGTGGTTGGGAAGGGAGTGAGACAGGGTTGTAGTCTCTCCCTGATGTTATTCAATTTGTATATTGAGCAAGCAGTGAAGGAAACAAATGAAAAATTCGAAGTAGGTATTAAAATCCATGGAGAAGAAATAAAAACTTTGAGGTTCGCCGATGACATTGTAATTCTGTCAGAGGCAGCAAAGGACTTGGAAGAGCAGTTGAATGTAATGGATAGTGTCTTGAAAGGAGGATATAAGATGAACATCAACAAAAGCAAAACGAGGATAATGGAATGTAGGCGAATTAAGTCGGGTGATGCTGAGGGGATTAGATTAGGAAATGAGACACTTAAAGTAGCAAAGGACTTTTCCTATTTGGGGAGCAAAATAACTGACGATGGTCGAAGTAGAGAGGATATAAAATGTAGACTGGCAATGGCAAGGAAAGCGTTTCTGAAGAAGAGAAATTTGTTAACATCGAGTATAGATTTAAGTGTCAGGAAGTCATTTCTGAAACTATTTGTATGGAGTGTAGCCATGTATGGAAGTGAAACATAGACGAGAAATAGTTTGAACAAGAAGAGATTAGAAGCTTTCGAAATGCTGTGCTACAGAAGAGTGTTAAAGATTAGATGGGTAGATCACATAACTAATGAGGAAGTGTTGAATAGGATAGGGGAGAAGAGAAGTTTGTGGCATAACTTGACCAGAAGAAGGGATCGGTTGGTAGGACATGTTCTGAGGCATCAAGGGATCACCAATTTAGTATTGGAGGGCTGTGTGGAGAGTAAAAATCATAGAGGGAGACCAAGAGATGAATACACTAAGCAGATTCAGAAGGATGTAGGTTGCAGTAGGTACTGGGAGATGAAGAAGCTTGCACAGGATAGAGTAGCATGGAGAGCTGCATCAAACTAGTCTCAGGACTGAAGACCACAATAACAACAACAAAGAGAAACTAGATTCAATAGACTTAATCCACGAAGAAGCAAAAGCAGCATGTGATCACTCACGGAACAGTGGATCAGGGTGTAAAAATGGTAGGAATAACAGTACACCAAACCACAACCATGGAAATGGTGGGGGCGATAACAAACGGCAAGAGTACTCACAAAATGGTAATAATGGTAGAAGTCAGAACGGCTGTGGGCAGCCGTCCCATAAGAAAAAGCCTCAATTTGATGACCGGTACAATTCCGGACCAACCGCTGGAAAAATGCGCGAAGTCAGTGGCATAGCAATTACAGTGACAGCAAACCCAATTGGAATTAGAATCACCGACCAAGCCCAGAACGGTAAGGTAACGACCGGTACGATAACAACAGACCACCACTGCAAAACGCGCCTATTGCGCAGTCGCGGCAGCCTACAAATCAAAACGTATACATAGTATAGGTCACGGACAATAGCTGTCCAAGCACGTCGCAAGCAAGCCATCCAACAAACTAGAATCGGCCACGATATGCTCTCCGTCGCTGGCTAAGGGGTAGAGTGAGAGCATCACGAATGATAATAATATGCCTGGAATACGTATGTTGCGATGCAACGACGATGGAGTAAGATCTACTGACCGAACCCCATAAATGTAATAAAGATAGGAACGAAAATGTGCAAGCCATAATAGAAGCGAAAATCAATGATGTTGCAGTGATTTAATCATCGACACAGGTGCCTCAGTGAGTGCAATGAGTACAGAAGGGACGTAGCATACCGACTTTCCCGGTTAATAATTACAAGGTGTCTGGAGTAATTTAATTAAGCATCAAGTGCGTGTGGAGATTTGTAAGGAGGGCGAAGCCATAGTGAGCTCGTTCCTCCTTGTTAAAGGGTTAAAGGTGGCCAGCATTCTGGGAGTAGATTTTCTCCGTGAGAGGAACGCAGTGATCGGCCTCTCCTTGGGAAAACTAAGCATAGTTAATAAAGGTAGGAGGATTGAGTTGTCTGATTAAATTGAAGGAGGTACATGTGCCATGTTGCAACCGAATTAATATCAAATGTAGGAACCCCTAGGTACTACACTTAGGTGATTACTCAAATGTGACACATCATTATTATCATCGTGTGGAAGATAGAAATTTTGAAACATATGTTGTAGATTATATAATGGTAAGACAGATATTTAGGAACCAGGTTTTAAGTTGTAAGACATTTCCAGGGGCAGATGTGGACTCTGACCACAATCTATTGGTTATGACCTGTAGATTAAAACTGAAGAAACTGCAAAAATGTGGGAAATTAAGGAGATGGGACCTGGATAAACTGAAAGAACCAGAGGTTGTACAGAGTTTCAGGGAGAGCATAAGGGAACAATTGACAGGAATAGGGGAAAGAAATACAGTAGAAGAAGAATGGGTAGCTCTGAGGGATGTAGTAGTGAAGGCAGCAGAGGATAAAGTAGGTACAAAGACGAGGGCTGCTAGAAATCCTTGGGTAACGGAAGAAATATTGAATTTAATTGATGAAAGGAGAAAATATAAAAATGCAGTAAATGAAGCGGGCAAAAAGGAATACAAACGTCTCAAAAATGAGATCGACAGGAAGTGCTAAATGGCTAAACAGGGATGGCTAGAGGACAAATGTAAGGATGTAGAAGCTTATCTCAGTAGGGGTAAGATAGATACTGCCTACAGGAAAATTAAAGAGACCTTTGGAGAAAGGAGAACCACGTGTATGAATATCAAGAGCTCAGATGGCAGCCCAGTTCTAAGCAAAGAAGGGAAGGCAGAAAGGTGGAAGGAGTATATAGAAGGTTTATACAAGGGCGATGTACTTGAGGACAATATTATGGAAATGGAAGAGGATGTAGATGAAGACGAAATGGGAGATACGATACTGCGTGAAGAGTTTGACAGAGCACTGAAAGACCTGAGTCGAAACAAGGCCCCCAGAGTAGACAACATTCCATTAGAACTACTGACGGCCTTGGGACAACCAGTCCTGACAAAACTCTACCAGCTGGTGAGCAAGGTGTATGAGACAGGCGAAATACCCTCAGGCTTCAAGAAGAATATAATAATTCCAATCCCAAAGAAAGCAGGTGCTGACAGATGTGAAAATTACCGAACTATCAGTTTAATAAGCCACGGCTGCAAAATACTAACGCGAATTCTTTACAGACGAATGGAAAACTGGTAGATGCAGACCTCGGGGAGGATCAGTTTGGATTCCGTCGAAATGTGAGGCAATACTGACCTTACGACTTATCTTAGAAGGAAGATTAAGAAAAAGCAAACCTACGTTTCTAGCATTTGTAGACTTAGAGAAAGCTTTTGACAATGTTGACTGGAATACTCTTTTTCAAATTCTAAAGGTGGCAGGGGTAAAACACAGGGAGCGAAAGGCTATTTATAATTTGTACAGAAACCAGATGGCAGTCATAAGAGTCGAGGGGCATGAAACGGAAGCAGTGGTTGGGAAAGGAGTGAGACAGGGTTGTAGCCTCTCCCCGATGTTATTCCATCTGTATATTGAGCAAGCAGTAAAGGAAACAAAAGAAAAATTTGGAGTAGGTATTAAAATTCATGGAGACGAAGTAAAAACTTTGAGGTTCGCCGATGACATTGTAATTCTGTCACAGACGGCAAAGGACTTGGAAGAGCAGTTGAACGGAATTGACAGTGTCTTGAAAGGAGGATATAAGATGAACATTAACAAAAGCGAAACGAGGATAATGGAATGTAGTCAAATTAAATCGGGTGATGCTGAGGGAATTAGACTAGGAAATGAGACACTTAAAGTAGTAAAGGAGTTGTGCTATTTAGGAAGTAAAATAACTGATGATGGTCGAAGTAGAGAGGATATAAAATGTAGACTGGCAATGGCAAGGAAAGCGTTTCTGAAGAAGAGAAATTTGTTAACATCGAATATAGATTTATGTATCAGGAAGTCGTTTCTGAAAGTATTTGTTTGGAGTGTAGCCATGTATGGAAGTGAAACATGGACGATAACTAGTTTGGACAAGAAGAGAATAGAAGCTTTCGAAATGTGGTGCTACAGAAGAATACAGAAGATAAGGTGGATAGAGCACGTAACTAATGAGGAGGTATTGAATAGGACTGGGGAGAAGAGAAGTTTGTGGCACAACTTGACTAGAAGAAGGGATCGGTTGGTAGGACATGTTTTGAGGCATCAAGGGATCACAAATTCAGCATTGGAGGGCAGCGTGGAGGGTAAAAATCGTAGAGGGAGACCGAGAGATGAGTACACTAAGCAGATTCAGAAGGATGTAGGTTGCAGTAGGTACTGGGAGATGAAGTAACTTGCACAGGATAGAGTAGCATGGAGAGCTGCATCAAACCAGTCTCAGGACTGAAGACAACAACAACAACATGTTGATGCATTTCAAACCAAAGTACAGGAATCTGAAAGTTTAAGCAAGGTACAAAAGCAACAGTTAAGGCAGTTGCTATCGGAATATACCATGACATTTACTGACTGACCAGGAATAATCAAGGGGTACCAGTATCACATAGAGGTGACGCCCCACAAGACGTACTGTCGTGCATCTTACTCCATCCCTTAGTCGAGGAGGGAAGTAGTGGCTAAAAAGATTCGGAAGATGTTAGGGGACATGGTGCTTATTCTTAACTACCCCAAATCCTCAGCCAACCTAAAGCAAAATAGTAAGTGGCAGTTGACATATTCAGGACCCTTTGAAGTAATAAAGGTGCCGCACAAATGTAGCTATTTGTTAGCACACCCCCAGACGGGGAAAATAAAAGGATTGTATCCACGTAAAGATGTGAAATTATTTATTCAATGACCTTTCAGATGTAAATAGTAACAGTAAGAAGATTTCAATTGTGTTTTAGAAACAATTTGTGTGTATTTAAAATTTTGAGAAAGCAAGGCATTTAAGCATAGCATAAAAGTAGAATCAATAAACTGGGCAACAGCATGCAAATAGAAGATTTTGTTTACAGACAATTAGAGTCAGTAAAATACTATATCCTCAACAAGCAATGAACAATTTTTTTGTTGATGAGGTGCGGGATGGGCTGCAATGTCAAAGGGCGCTTGGCAATTACAGGACGTGCTTGGATCAAGGAACAGTCGGAATTATAGTTGTAAATTGTTGTAGTTGCGCTGGAAAAGTCCCTGTGCTTCAAGCACTAATAGATAGCACAGAAGCTGATATCGTTATAGGTACAGAAAGCTGGCTAAAGCCTGAAATAAGTTCTGCAGAAATTTTTACGAAGTCTCAGATGGTGTTCAGGAAAGATAGATTAGGCAGAATTGGTGGTGGAGTGTTTGTGTCTGTCAGTAGTGGTTTATCTTGTAGTGAAGTCGAAGTAGATACTCCGTGCGAATTGGTATGGGTGGAGGTTATACTTAACAGCCGAATTAAGTTAATAATTGTCTCCTTCTACAGACCCCCAGACTCCGATGATACAGTTGCGGAACAGTTCAGAGAAAGTTTGAGTCTCGTAACAAATAAATACCCCACTCATACGGTTATAGTTGGTGGGGACTTCAACCTACCCTCGGTATGTTGGCAAAAATACTTGTTCAAAACCGGTGGTAGGCAGAAAACGTCTTCCGAGATTGTCCTAAATGCATTCTCCGAAAATTATTTCGAGCAGTTAGTCCACGAACCCACGCGAATTGTAAATGGTTGCGAAAACACACTTGACCTCTTAGCCACAAACAATCCAGAGCTGATAGAGAGCATCATGAGTGATACAGGGATTAGTGATCACAAGGTCATTGTAGCTAGGCTCAATACCATTTCTTCCAAATCCATCAGAAACAAACGCAAAATAATTTTATTTAAAAAAGCGGATAAAGTGCCACTAGAAGCCTTCCTAAAAGACAATTTCCATTCCTTCCGAACTGACTATGCGAATGTAGACGAGATGTGGCTCAAATTCAAAGATATAGTAGCAACAGCAATTGAGATATTCATACCTCATAAATTGGTAAGAGATGGAACGGATCCCCCGTGGTACACAAAAAAGGTCCGAACGCTGTTGCAGAGGCAACGGAAAAAGTATGCGATGTTCAGAAGAACGCGAAATCTCGAAGATGGGCTAAAATTTACAGACGCGCGAAATTTGGCACGTACTTCGATGCGAGATGCCTTTAATAGGTTCCACAACGAAACATTGTCTCGAAATTTGGTAGAAAATCCGAAGAAATTCTGGTCGTATGTAAAGTACACAAGCGGCAAGACGCAGTCAATACCTTCGCTGCGCAGTGCCGATGGTACTGTTATCGACGACTGTGCCGCTAAAGCGGAGTTATTGAACGCAGTTTTCCGAAATTCCTTCACCAGGGAAGACGAATGGAATATTCCAGAATTTGAAACACGAACATCTGCTAGCATGAGTTTCTTAGAAGTAGATACCTTAGGGGTTGCGAAGCAACTCAAATCGCTTGATACGGGTAAGTCTTCAGGTCCAGATTGTATACCGATTAGGTTCCTTTCAGATTACGCTGATACTATAGCTCCCTACTTAGCACTCATATACAACCGCTCGCTCACCGATAGATCTGTACCTACAGATTGGAAAATTGCGCAGGTCGCACCAGTGTTCAAGAAGGGTAGTAAGAGTAATCCATTTAACTACAGACCTATATCATTGACGTCGGTTTGCAGTAGGGTTTTGGAGCATATACTGTATTCAAACATTATGAATCACCTCGAAGGGAACGATCTATTGACACGTAATCAGCATGGCTTCAGAAAACATCGCTCTTGTGCGACGCAGCTAGCTCTTTATTCGCACGAAGTAATGGCCGCTATCGACAGGGGATCTCAAGTTGATTCCGTATTTCTAGATTTCCACAAAGCTTTTGACACCATTCCTCATAAGCGACTTCTAATCAAGCTGCGGAGCTATGGGGTATCGTCTCAGTTGTACGACTGGATTCGTGATTTCCTATCAGGAAGGTCGCAGTTCGTAGTAATAGACGGCAAATCATCGAGTAAAACTGAAGTGATATCAGGTGTTCCCCAGGGAAGCGTCCTGGGACCTCTACTGTTCCTGATCTATATAAATGACCTGGGTGACAATCTGAGCAGTTCTCTTAGACTGTTCGCAGATGATGCTGTAATTTACCGTCTAGTAAGGTCATCCGAAGACCAGTATCAGTTGCAAAGCGATTTAGAAAAGATTGCTGTATGGTGTGTCAGGGTGGCATTTGACGCTAAATAACGAAAAGTGTGAGATGATCCACATGAGTTCCAAAAGAAATCCGTTGGAATTCGATTACTCGATAAATAGTACAATTCTCAAGGCTGTCAATTCAACTAAGTACCTGGGTGTTAAAATTACGAACAACTTCAGTTGGAAGGACCACATAGATAATATTGTCGGGAAGGCGAGCCAAAGGTTGCGTTTCATTGGCAGGACACTTAGAAGATGCAACAAGTCCACTAAAGAGACAGCTTACACTACACTCGTTCGTCCTCTGTTAGAATATTGCTGCGCGGTGTGGGATCCTTACCAGGTGGGATTGACGGAGGACATCGAAAGGGTGCAAAAAAGGGCAGCTCGTTTTGTATTATCACGTTATAGGGGAGAGAGTGTGGCAGATATGATACACAAGTTGGGATGGAAGTCATTACAGCATAGACATTTTTCGTCGCGGCGAGACCTTTTTACGAAATTTCAGTCACCAACTTTCTCTTCCGAATGCGGAAATATTTTGTTGAGCCCAACCTACATAGGTAGGAATGATCATCAAAATAAAATAAGAGAAATCAGAGCTTTAACAGAAAGGTTTAGGTGTTCGTTTTTCCCGCTCGCTCTTCGGGAGTGGAATAGTAGAGAGATAGTATGATTGTGGTTCGATGAACCCTCTGCGTAGCACTTAAATGTGAATTGCAGAGTAGTCATGTAGATGTAGATGTAGATAATGAATAATTTCTTGAATCATTTTTTCATTTGTAGTAAGTATGTATAATTTATGATGATATTTCATATAGTAATATAATATGTGTAATTGTGTTAGAATTAAGGAACCCTGAGGCAGTCTCTACTGGACAAAAAATGACTCTGTAATACAAAACAATTATGTGGAGTAATGTTACTGCCAATACTTATCTGAGAACGACACTGGAGCAGAATTCAATCAAAGACAAACCCGTTTCCTGTAACCTACACGCTGTGTGTAATAATGCTTCAATTGAAGCCTGTGTACTTGGTACACATCCCTGAATGTTAATTACGCGGTACGCGAATCAAGTCAGTATGCATGGAAACTACACTGTAGCCCCGTAGGACAGATCATTCAAAAAAGAAAATTCTAATACTAAATGAAGTATTTACTGAGCAATATGCCCAAGTCCAGCTGTCATGCATATGGTAAAATCTGTTTGCTAGATGGGTGATAACCTGGTAAGCTACACCAAAAAATGAAAAGAAAACTATGCACAAAAAATCGGACACCTTTAAATAATTACAAAAAAAAGCCATATATGCGTAGTAACAATACTTAAAGTGTATAATAAACATTGTAAACACAATGGACTCAATATAGATGAGTGATTATGGAAAGAACAGTTGATATGCATTAAAAATAAACTGTGTGCATAAACAATCTAGGAAAGGACGGAATATTGTGTGTAGCAGGGACAGAAAATGACTGTTGGATCTGCACCAATATACACGTCGGTATAAGTCAAGTTTTGAGAGACAAACTGTTATAGTACAGTGCTCAACGAACAATAAATTGACTGTGTAGAAAAATAGTTGATAATGATCCGTTCGGAGTCGATTAAAACAAACATAGCTCGACGGAAACATTTAGTATGTGTGATCCGAAACATTTTTGCGTGTTGAGAGACGGTCTGGCAGTGCACCGACCGTGAGAACTAATGAAAGTGTGTAGTACAACGTGCGTGTGACGAACTCTAAATAGCAGTATCACAATGCGATTCAGTGATGAAGCCATGTGCAGACCAGCGAAACAACGGCTTACTGAACAATAAACGCTTTTAACCAAGTTGCATTTTCTTCCATGGCTAATAACTTGTGCCCTTAAAGACAGTATACCGTTGTGGAATATTTCTTTCGTGCGTTTCGATGGGAAGCCATACGGAGAAGCACAGATGGGTGCCGTGCCGCCAGCCAGCCGTCGCGGGAAATAACTGCAGCACGCCGACTTTGAAGAATGGTTCGGCGCAGTTCGCGACTGCTCGGGCGCCACCCCAACACGCCGTCGCTGTTACGGCGGACAGGACGTCGACTCCGGCGGTCGACACGCCGCGTTCCAGACGAACAACAATTGCTTCGCGCCGCCCGCTCCGTACGACACTGTGGACATTCAGCCGAACATTACTAACTACGCTGTTAATGAACTAACATAAAAATGATTTATTGAACACGAAAATACGTGACAAACATTTTTTCTTTAGTTTACTGTGTATAAAATCAAAATATTAATTTGTTAGATGATATATGTTTTCTTCACATTAGTGAAGCAAACTGACATGACTGCCATACCATGGTAGGACATTTGAAGTGAATAATTGTAGAGACAAGTCATTATACTACTGTAAAACCATTTAATGATTTACTTTCTACATTACAGGGAACATAAACATTACCACGGATATGGAAGAGTGTAGAAGGTACATTTTCAACAAGGGAACTAAAAGTTTAACATTTTGTCATAAATAACTTTCGTGTAGTACACTTCCTCTATGAACATTTGATAAAATTGTTCAAATGGCTCTGAGAACTATGCGACTTAACTTCTGAGGTCATCAGTCGCCTAGAACTTAGAACTAATTAAACCTAACTAACCTAAGGACGTCACACACATCCATGCCCGAGGCAGGATTCGAACCTGCGACCGTAGCGGTCACGCGGTTCCAGACTGTAGCGCCTAGAACCGCACGGCCACTCTGGTCGGGAAACATTTGATAAATCACAACCTTATTTGATGAACAATCAGACTGCGTTTCATTGCAAACCTGGTGAGATGACCATGGCTCTGTCGCAGTTTTCCCCGGTTTCCTGGCCGCACATAGCCCCAATGGGGAGTCAGAAAACTGTAATGACCCTGGGGACAATGATTGTGTGAACTTAATGTAATAAAGAGAAAACATGATGTGTCATGTTTTATACTTGTATAGAATTATGGATCGATTTTTTTAAAAATAATATCTGTGTCGGTAAGTACTGGAACCGCCATGACGATACTTATTAAATATCAAACAAAGATATAAATATATAAAACCGAGTATAAATAGTACTGACCGAGCATTAATTTCTCTGTCGTCTTTTTGGATTTATGTGAGTAGGAAGAGCCTGTGATGATATATTGTATGCTTGTGTGGCATTCTTTTGTCTAGATTGAGAGATGGACGCCATTATGCATTTAATCTGTCCAAATGTTTAGAATAGAGTCACCTAGTGAAAACGTGCTTTATGATTTGTAATAAGCTTGCCTGGTATTTTATCCCACCCTTTTAAGACATTTTCAGCTATTTAAATATTATTCATGATGCAGAACTGCACTACGAACGAACGCTGACGCGGCACATTCAAACTGCATTAAATGAACTCAATCATACCGCAA
Source organism: Schistocerca gregaria (assembly GCF_023897955.1). NCBI lineage: Eukaryota > Metazoa > Arthropoda > Insecta > Orthoptera > Acrididae > Schistocerca > Schistocerca gregaria. The sequence goes on from NC_064921.1 coordinate 740,428,204, forward strand.
AAAAGCGGACAGGTAATAGTGAACTAAAATTATTTATTTCAGCTTTCGGGATTGCAGGGCAGAGCAGCAGATTTTATTATGTGTTTTACAGGTGGACGTGGGCTGTGGATGATGTTATATTATTAACAGTGCAAAAAGATAATTTACCTTCATGACATAAAAGAAATCTTGCTGTGCGTAGTTCTGATCTGGCAAACATTATAGTAAAAACATTTTTTTCTGGTAATAGTCTCATGGTCTCGTGTTAGTCGTAGTACTTATGGGTGTTTTAATGTTAACAAAAATCTACTGCAAAATTTAGATGTTGAACAAAAATTGTGTATCGTATTATAACATCAGTATTGATAGCGAAATAATTTGCAGTAACCTTTCCAATAACTGTACAGTAAGAAAGATATGTTGAACTTCATAGCGAGTTACAGCAACGTAACGATGTTCCTTTTATAGAAAGCCAGATCCAGAATAATAACATAATGTATTTTGTTTTGTTGAAAATTAATGATCCAAAGGAAGTCACAGCACAGCATACCTATAAAGTATTTCAGTGCTCTTTTCGTAGCAACATATTTTATCTCATCCATTTATCAATATATTAGTTGTTACGCGAGCAATAACAAAGAGAGCAAAAATGGCCTCGGCTCGGTACATCGAGAAGGCACAACTGTGAGCGGGCATCTCCTATTGCTGTGGAGGCCCGCTTAATGCTACGATGTCGCCACTGGGCGATGCCTTGGAAGCCACGGAGCAAACGTTGCTGGCAAAGATATAAACACCAGAACAGTTGAGGAGAACAGATGGGAACTGTCATTCTTTAATGACTGAACCTTAGCAACTATGTTCAAAGTTCTACGTTTTTTACCTGCCCACGTACCTAAGGCTGCTTCGAAATATAAAGAATTAAAAAAGAAAATTTTAAATACAAGTATGACTATCCATTTTAACAAGTAGTGTGACTTGTAAGTACTGCATCTCTTTCCAGTCAGTACAAACTTTAATTTTATTGATGTATTATATACCTAACATGTTTTAGAACAGTTGGTTTAATTCTGAAGACGACGCTCATAGTAGCGTCGAAACGTGAATTTTGACTTAATATTTGTGACCGAGGGCTTCTTTGTTCTAATACAGCACTAGCACTCCGTCTTCAGGCCACAAGTGGCCCATTGGGACCATCCGACCGCCGTGTCATCCTCAGTTAGGATGCTGATAGGGGGGCGTGTGGTCAGCACACCACTCTCCTGGTCATTATGGTGGTTTTCTATGACCGGAGCCACTACTGCTCAGTCGAGTAGCTTCTCAATTGCCATCACGAGGCTGAGTCCACCCCTAAAAATGGCAACAGCGCATGGCAGCCCGATGGTCACCCATCCAAGTGCCTGCCACGCCTGACAGCGCTTAGCTTCAGTGATCTGACAGGAACCAGTGTATCCAAAATATTAGTACAGACGATACATAAAATAATTACAATGACCTGGGAAACAGAGAAAATGCCAGACTACTGGACGTTAGCAACCATCTTATAAAATAAAAAAAATAAAATAAATGAAATAAAATATTAATTATTACTTATGTATTATAGTGATTGGTTGTAATTAATATTTGCTTATCTGGAACGTGGACGTTTAATTATTTGGCATCAGACGCTTGACAATGGCTTTTTCGTAAATGCAATGTTATTCGTAGTTGACCGTGAAATAAGACTCAAATAATCGGACTTCGCATTTAAATCGTTTCCAAGGACTGTTGCGGTAGGTGCGGACTCAAAATCTAAATCTCAATATTAGAATAATTTGCCAGCCATGTCAATGCGTCGTTCAGAGGTGACTGTCTCCTAAACATAAAAAGTTTACACAGTTAGTTAAATCAGATATATTCAGCGAATAAGCCTACAGTTACATAATTGAACTTACTTTCATAAATATAAATTCTTTACAGAATCGAGTGCCTAGTAAGATTGCAACTCGCAGTGTTCTTATATAACATCAAATATGGCGGTGTGCCAGTTAATAAAATATACGTGCTTCCCGCACCAGTTCTTCTGCTCGACCCCTTCTTCTTGAAGAAACATAAGAGTGTCGTAATTGTATTTTGTTTTATCAGCGGCATAGCGCTGCAGTTCTGTGCCATAGGCTTTATTTATTTGTCAGAGATTAATTATTTAACTAAGATTTCGCGTTTCCGAGGAAACTCACGCACGGCATGCAAATGTGCCTTAATATTGTCCCCTGAATTGCGAGGCGAAAGGACACACCTGCAGGCGAGCAATTCACCTAAAGGCACAAGAACATCTAAGTTATCTACAACTATTTACATGACATACATTACACAGTATATTATATGCAAAATTTGAATGACGCGGGTGCGCCGTAAAAGTTCTTATGTTGGCAAAATAGAGTGCGCGCATGCGCAGAAGCGTCTATGTGACTCCGGCACTGCCGTTATATCGTAAATTTAGATCACGCGGCACAGTATTGCAGTTCATATTGTTCGTGTGCGCGCGCAATTCTTAGTCGTTGCATAAAGAAAATATTCCACCAAGATTACGTATGAAGAGTATATTCTATGACAGGTAACTTAATTTTAAAATTGCAATATTCGTTATAACACAATACAACTTTAGATTGTTGAATGTTCTTAGTTACATAGTTGTTGTTGTCTTCAGTCCTGAGACTGGTTTGATGCAGCTCTCCAAGCTACTCTATCCTGTGCAATCTTCTTCATCTCCCAGTATCTACTGCAACCTACATCCTTCTGTATCTGCGTAGTGTATTCATCTCTTGGTCTCCTTCTACGATTTTTACCCTCCACGCTGCCCTCCAATGCTAAATTTGTGATCCCTTGATGCCTCAAAACATGTCCTACCAACCGATCCCTTCTTCTAGTCAAGTTGTGCCACAAACTTCTCTTCTCCCCAATCCTATTCAATACCTCCTCATTAGTTACGTGATCTATCCACCTTATCTTCAGCATTCTTCTGTAGCACCACATTTCGAAAGCTTCTATTTTCTTCTTGTCCAAACTATTTATCGTCCATGTTTCACTTCCATACATGGCTACACTCCATACAAATACTTTCAGAAACGACTTCCTGATACATAAATCTATATTCGATGTTAAGAATTTTTTCTTCTTCAGAAACGATTTCCTTGCCATTGCCAGTCTACATTTATATCCTCTCTACTTCGACCATGATCAGTTATTTTACTTCCTAAACAGCAAAATTCCTACTCCAAATTTTTCTTTCGTTTCCTTTACTGCTTGCTCAATATACAGATTGAATAACGTCGGGGAGAGGCTACAACCCTGTCTCACTCCTTTCCCAACCACTGCTTCCCTTTCATGCCCCTCGACTCTAATAACTGCCATCTGGTTTCTGTACAAATTGTAAATAGCCTTTCGCTCCCTGTATTTTACCCCAGCCACCTTCAGAATTTGAAAGAGAGTATTCCAGTCAACATGGTCAAAAGCTTTCTCTATGCCTACAAATGCTAGAAACGTAGGTTTGCTTTTTCTTAATCTTTCTTCTAAGGTAACTCGTAAAGTCACTATTGCCTCACATGTTCCAACATTTCTACGGAATCCAAACTGATCCTCCCCGAGGTCCGCATCTACCAGTTTTTCCATTCGTCTGTAAAGAATTCGCGTTAGTATTTTGCAGTTGTGACTTATTAAACTGATAGTTAGGTAATTTTCACATCTGTCAACACCTGCTTTCTTTGGGATTGGAATTATTATAGTCTTCTTGAAGTCTGAGGGTATTTCGCCTGTCTCATACATCTTGCTCACCAGCTGGTAGAGTTTTGTCATGACTGGCTCTCCCAAGGATGTCAGTAGTTCTAATGTAATGTTGTCTACTCCGGGGCCTTGTTTTGACTCAGGTCTTTCAGTGCTCTGTCAAACTCTTCATGCAGTATCTTATCTCCCATTTCGTCTTCATCTACATGCTCTTCCATTTCCATAATATTGTCCTCAAGTACATTGCCCTTATATAAACCTTCTATATACTCCTTCCATCTTTCTGCTTTCCCTTCTTTGCTTAGAATTGGGTTGCCATATGAGCTCTTGATATTCATACACGTGGTTCTCTTCTCTCCAAAGGTCTCTTTAATTTTCCTGTAGGCAGTATCTATCTTACCCCTAGTGAGATAAGCCTCTACATCCTGTAAATTTGTCCTCTAGCCATCCCTGCTTAGCCATTTTGCACTTCCTGTCGATCTCATTTTTTAGACGTTTGTATTCCTTTTTGCCTGCTTCATTTACTGCATTTTTATATTTTCTCCTTTCATCAATTAAATTCAATATTTCTTCTGTTACCCAAGGGTTTCTACTAGCCCTCGTCTTTTTACCTACTTGATCCTCTGCTGCCTTCACTACTTCATCCCTCAAAGTTATCCATTCTTCTTCTACTGTATTTCTTTCTCCAATTTCTGTCAATTGTTCCCTTATGCGCTCCCTGAAACTCTGTACAAGCTCTGGTTCTTTCAGTTTATCCAGGTCCCATCTCCTTAAATTCCCACCGTTTTGCAGTTTCTTCAGTTTTAATCTACAGGTCATAACCAATTGATTGTGGTCAGAGGCCACATCTGCCCCTGGAAATGTTTTACAATTTAAAACCTGGTTCCTTAATCTCTGTCTTACCATTATATAACCTATCTGCAACCTGTCAGTATCTCCAGGCTTCTTCCATGTATACAGCCTTCTTTTATGATTCTTGAACCAAGTGTTAGCTATGATTAAGTTGTGCTCTGTGCAAAATTCTACCAGACGGCTTCCTCTTTCATTACTTTGCCCCAATCCATATTCACCTACTACGTTTCCTTCTTTCCCTTTTCCTACTACCGAATTCCAGTCACCCATGATTATTAAATTTTCGTTTCCCTTCACTATCTGAATATTTCTTTTATTTCATCATACATTTCTTCAATGTCTTCGTCATCTGCAGAGTTAGTTGGCATATAAACTTGTACTACTGTAGTAGGTGTGGGCTTCGTATCTATCTTGGCCACAATAATGCGTTCGCTATGCTGTTTGTAGTAGCTTACCCGCACTCCTATGTTTTTTATTCATGATTAAACCTACTCCTGCATTACCCCTATTTGATTTTGTATTTATAACCCTGTATTCACCTGACCAAAAGTCTTGTTCCTCCTGCCACCGAACATCACTAATTCCCACTATATCTAACTTTAACATATCCATTTCCCTTTTTAAATTTTCTAACCTATCTCGATTAAGGGATCTGACATTCCACGCTCCGATCCGTAGAACGTCAGTTTTCTTTCTCCTGATAATGACGTCCTCCTGAGTAGTCCCTGCCCGGAGATCCGAATGGGGGACTATTTTACCTCTGGAATATTTTACCCAAGAGGACGCCATCATCATTTAATCATACAGTAAAGCTGCATGTCCTCAGGAAAAATTACGGCTGTAGTTTCCCCTTGCTTTCAGCCGTTCGCAGTACTAGCACAGCAAGGCCGTTTTGGTTAAAGTTGCAAGGCCAGATCAGTCAATCATCCAGACTGTTGCCCCTGCAACTACTGAAAAGGCTGCTGCCCCTCTTCAGGAACCACATGTTTGTCTGGCCTCTCAACAGATACCCCTCCATTGTGGTTGCACCTACAGTACGGCCATCTGTATCGCTGAGGTACGCAAGCCTCCCCACCAACGGCAAGGTCCATGGTTCATGGGGGGAGTTACATACTATTGCATTTAAATGCTTCAAAGAAAAATGTCTCTTTGTTTCAGGTGCGTTGACCTATACACATCGTGTCGTTATTAGAGTTTATATTCATCTACTGCATGGTAATGTTTCACAGGTTAGTGTCGTTGTGGTAAAGTTTTTTGATCACAGTAACATCGCTGAATAACAACGTATTGGATACATAAGCACGTCCATTTCCTTTTTCCATTATAGTTGTTGTGACAACAAGCATTGTTTATTACAGATCGGATGTGACCCGAGTAATTGGTCCATATGCAGTTCGTTTTCAGTATTCCGTGGAAGATTGGTTGCAGAACCTTGGACAGCACATAGGTGGCGTCGATCCTTGGACAGTTCAGGTAAGTGTGTCCGTCACATTTCGAGAACATTCCGTTCTCAGAAGTTCCAACCAAAATTCTTCCACTCGTTGTGTTGTTTTCTGGACAGGCACGTTGTGTCCATTTAATCCATTTAACAACTTAAAGATAGGTACTGTAGTAATGTCACTAGACGGTGCACCAATTATGCACTTTACATTTTCAGTTTTTTGCTAAATATAGCTCACCTAAATGTTTGTAGTTACTTATCAAAGAAATCGTTCATCGCGTTTACAAAGGTACGATGCATGATGAATGTCATTAACAGTTTCTTTCACATAGGTTTCTGCGTAGTTGCAGACTTAGTAATGTACGTTAATGTCCGTGAACAGTGGTTCACTATGCAATTTTTTTAATAGTTTTTCACATTTTCGCACTCGTTTTTTAAAAAACATAAGTAATCATACATATACACGTCACATATTTTCTTAGCATAAACATAATAGAGTTACACATAAACATGTTTACATCATCATTACATAGCTATAAATTATTACATTATGTCACATTTGCTTACATGAATTTCAGATATTTACGTTCCCTTTAACGGTTTTGCTGGGATTTTATCGATGTTTTTTGTGATGTCATCTGAAATTAAGATAGGTTAGACACAACATTCATTACATCAGTAGGCAAGACCAGGCGTTTTCATTACTCAATAAATATTCAAAATAATAAGAGACGGAAAACTGTTAGATTCCTCGCGTTTTGTGGCCTTGGCTACTGGTAGATGCTTTTCTTGCTGAGAGATGTGCGTCTAATCTATTTCTCGAAGTAAAAGATCCCTTCACAGATGACGTCTGTCGGTTCGTCAAGTGTCATACCAAGTCAGTGGTACCTACAGTCACAAATGTTCTGTGAAAAATTAATATATCATTCACTGCTACGTAATCATAAATTTTACCTTAATATTCAGTCTTCTTGGTAGTGCCGCGGCGTTGAAAGAAAAGTTCTTCTGTCTTCAACTGCGTCACTGGTACATCTGAAATGAAAATTTCAGTACTACTTATTATCCAGGTCGTTGAGATAGCGGTACGTTATATGTCTTGTGAGGCTTAACTTCAATCTTGTAGACATATGTGTTAATAAGAATGTTTCTAGTTTGTTGGATTAGCATTTGTATTAGGTATTGACACAGATTGAGGTTGTGTATCCGGTGCCACTTCTATTATATGCATATTTGGATATTGCCTGTTGTGATCTCCAAACTTTTGCGGTTGTTGTTGCAGTTGCGCATTATGACTTACCTGTCCGTCGTAAGGTATGCTCCAATTTTGTCCTGGTGGCTGCTGTGGTATAACAGTGTTTGAATGAAAGTAGTGATCGCTACGAGTCCAGCCTTGATGCTGTCGTGGCTCGTTGTTATTATTGTTTCTGTTTCTGTTTGTGTTTTTGTTGTTGTATTTATATCCGTTGTTACCGTTGTTGTTATAACCGCGGTGCCTTTTGTATGGATTGCCGCATGAAGTGTTATTACTGTTGTAATTGTTGTTTGTATTGGAATATGCGTGTTGATTTTGATTTCCGTATTGAGACGGCATGTGAGTTTGCTGTTTTTGCTGTACCGCGTATCCAACTGTCGGCACACCACAATTGAGTTGGCAAGCCTGCATGTTTTGCATACCACTAGTATAAACATTGTGGCTGCTGTTTTGCCGCGCGAAGTGCTGAAATGAAATGAAATGTCGTGTGGCTAGGGCCTCCCGTCGGGTAGACCGTTCGCCTGATGCAGGTCTTTCGAGTTGACGCCACTACGGCGACCTGCGCGTCGATGGGGATGAAATGATGATGATTAGGACAAGACAACACCCAGTCCCTGAGCGGAGAAAATCTCCGACCCAGCCGGGAATCGAACCCGGGCCCTTAGGATTGACAGTCTGTCACGCCGACCACTCAGCTACCGGGGGCGGACCACGAAGCGCTGATCTTGTAGTAACATGTCAACCGAATCTAAAGCTGTTAAAAAACAATCTGGATCTTCATCCAGAATATGTAAGAGTTTTTCTTTAATGTTGAAAGGCAATTTGGCCTTCAACGCACGGAGTATATCACGTGTTGCGACTGGTTCGTCCAAAAAATGTCCCATGCTCAAGTATTTTTCAAAATATCTGCGTAAGTTACCATTTTTACTGTTAAAAGTTTCAGGTTGTAAAATTTGTGTTCTGAGTCGCTCCTGGACGGATTGCGACCAGAATTTGTTCAGAAAGGCACGCTCAAACTCACTGTACGTGGTATATACGTCCGCTTGACTGTATGCCCAGACAGCTGCATCGCCTTGGATGTAACCGACAATATATGAAATCTTTTTCCGGTCACTCCAAGTGCGTGGAAATGCGTTGCTACAAGATTTAGGAAAAATCACCGGATGAATGGTTCGTTTTTCTGGGATAAAAGTCTGAAATTGCCTGTGTTTTATTAAGCTTACTTCTTCCTTTGCATTATGATATGGATTTGTTCCACTGTAATTACTGTAATGTTCAGATGGCGAGTAATTACGATAATGTTGCTATGGTTTAACATGATAATAGCTTGTGTTTGCATGACGTGGTATGTTGTTGTCGTGGTGTGTTTAGTTCTTGTTTGTTTGTTGTGTGCGGTATGTGTGCATCATACTCGTATGTATATTGGTTTCTGAACTGTAGATTTTGACTGATATTTTCGTTACATTCAGACTGTGGTTGATCGGTGAATTGTGTCATTGGTGCAGTGACATACTGTACTGCATCACTAATCAGCTGTTTGTTATTAGTGATGTATTCCGCTACGGAGTCGTGCACAATTGTTTGTAAATTTTCACGTATGCATCTATCAAAATGTTTGTCTTTGTTCTCTACCCAATCATGAAATTCTTTATTAATATTTTGAAAATGAGCTGTGGCATCAGATTGTAATCTGTCAGTCAGGTGTTGTTCAACATGTCAAATTTATTCTGCACGTCAGTAATTCGTTTTTCAAGGTAGTCATGTACTGTAGGATATGTTTGAATTTGTCCAGTAAGAACTTCACACGTGTCATTAAGGTTTTTTACTTGTGTCTGTAAAAGTGCTACGTCATTTGTAGTCTTTTCTTATATCGTATTAAGCTTGGAAAATTTCGCACTGAGTTCAGTCATTTGTTTGGTCAGTGTGGCGTCTACAAGTTCCACACTTTTACATGTCCGCCCCCGGTAGCTGAGTGGTCTTCACCCAGGACGGTGGATCACTCGGCTCGTGGGTCGATGAAGAACGCAGCAAATTGCGCGTCGACATGTGAACTGCAGGACACATGAACATCGACGTTTCGAACGCACACTGCGGTCCATGGATTCCGTTCCCGGGCCAAGTCTGGCTGAGGGTCGGCTACGTATAAATATAAATATAAATATAGCCGGCACGGTAGCTCAGCGTGTTCGGTCAGAGGGTTACGTGCCCTCTGTAATAAAAAAAACTGAGTCAATCGATCAACAACGAACATAAATGGATGTCTTACGACGTCCGCCCCGAGCAGATGCAACGAACACATGTTCGTGGTCAACGTGACAGATCGTCAATCCAAAGGGCCCAGATTCGATTCCTGACTGGGTCGGAGATTTTCTCCGCTCAGGGACTGGGTGTTGTGTTGTACTAATCATCATCATTTCATCTCCATCGACGCGCAAGTCGCCGAAGTGGCGTCAAATCGAAAGACTTTCACCAGGCGAACGGTCTACCCGACGGGAGGCCCTCGTCACACGATATTTCATTTACACGTTTACATAAAGTGTCATTACATGTCTTGATTGCTATGAGATCAGATTTATTTTCGTCATATTGTGTCTTTAAGGTTGCCATATTTTCTGCGTTTTGTTTCATTAGCATTTGTAACATGTTGGCAATGTTTACTGTTTGCAAGGTCACTGCCCCCGCCGCGTCATTAGATGTGATGTCATGTATTAACATGGGCTCTGACTGAGACTTTGAAACTTTTGTGGTGGACGGCCTATTATCAAAATTTCCGTTAACACTTGCGTCAATATTTGATGAATCGTCACTACCGGTTGCTGTCGTAAAGTCATTTTCAAACATTTGTCTCGCATCCGAGTCGGATTGCGTCTGGATAGTATGTCCTTGCTGTTCCATCTTTGCGTATTGTTTTCTAGTTATGACCATGCCACACGTAATATATGTTTCAAGAAAATAAAGTTTGACACTGGTTTTAAAATAAAATGCAGTTGAACATGAATCGCTCGTTGCTACAATGGCTGTTCGTTAATTGAAAAATGTAAACTGAATATGGGATTATTGTCAATGATTGCTGGCCATATTACAACGTATCGTACAGAAGTCGGCCATACTGTACACTCGTGTAATGGTATTGTTGGAGAAGTTATTGTTTAAGGAACAGCACTGAGAATGAAATTTATCACTGAAAACTGTTACGCGCGAAAGAAATAATACAGAATCTACTGAAAAGCTAATGCACCGAATTATGTGTCTGATCAAGCCTGCCAATGCAAAGATGCTGCATCTTATCTCATTTTGCTGGAAGCTCAAGTCCAGGTCCAAAAAGTTGATTTTTCACATGAAACAAAGAGAACAATGTAACGAATGAGAAAATAACAAGTCCGACACGCAGTCGCCAATATAAAATGAATAAATGAAATAAAATATTAATTGTTACTTATGTATTATAGTGATTGGTTGTAATTGATATTTGCTTATCTGGAACGTGGACGTTTAATTATTTGGCATCAGACGCTTGACAATGGCTTTTTCGTAAATGCAATGTTATTCGTAGGTGACCGTGAAATAAGACTCAAATAATCGGACTTCGCATTTAAATCGTTTCCAAGGACTGCTGCGGTAGGTGCCGACTCAAAATCTAAATCTCAATATTAGAATAATTTGCCAGCCATGTCAATGCATCGTACAGAGGTGACTGTCTACTAAACATAAAAAAGTTTACACAGTTAGTTAAATCAGATATATTCAGCGAATAAGCTTACAGTTACATAATTGAACTTACTTTCATAAATATAAATTCTTTACAGAATCGAGTGCCTAGTAAGATTGGAACTCGCAGTGTTCTTATATAACATTAGTGATGGGCTAAACTGTGATTTTCCGCTATCAGTGATTTCTGTGAACGCTACTTTTCAGTATCTGCTATTCTTAACTGTGATTTGTCGCAGTTAAGAGTCGCAGTTAAGGAACGTAGGCCGCGTATCCCTCCGCCACTGCTATTTCTGCGATTTCTGCTACTTCCGCGATTTCTGTGACTTCTGCTACTTCTGCGATTTCTGTGACTCCTGCGATTTCTTCGACTTACCACAGTATGAAAAAGTTAGATCTGCCCACACAGAAAATTGCATCTCAACAAACCTGTCATTGGTAAGTAAGTTTTACGTTTGTTCTTCCATTGGCTTTAATTATGTATTAAAGAAACAACTGTGAAAATATTAATAGTGTAATTAATATGTAAGTAGCAATACAGTAGCGTAATAGTTCGTGTTTAGAAAATGAATTGTAACATATTGTTATGTTCACAGGTACCCGAACTACATTTCAGTCACTCAGTAAATTGAGAACTCAACAGATCTGGAGAAATTACCACTTTGCCTTTAGAACGTTTTCGTCAGCCGAGAGGTTAGTTTCTAAGTGTTTCGATGGACTTAATTACTTCAGTGAGATCGTTCTTGCAAATGTGAAATATACCCCATTGAGTGGCTTTCATTACAGCAAATATCAGCAATCTACTCTGTCAATTATATTGCTTGTAATTAGTGACAGCAAATATTGTTTAATAATCCTTGTGATTTTGCAGACACAGTTCTGACTCTTGATTACTGGTTGCTGTACGCCGGCCGCGGTGGTCTCGCGGTTCTAGGCGCGCAGTCAGGAACCGTGCGACTGCTACGGTCGCAGGTTCGAATCCTGCCTCGGGCATGGATGTGTGTGATGTCCTTAGGTTAGTTAGGTTTAAGTAGTTCTAAGTTCTAGGGGACTGACGACTGCAGCAGTTGAGTCCCATAGTTCTCAGAGCCATTTGAACCATTTTTGGTTGCTGGACGTAACTATCCACATCAAGGCTGTTGAGAGAGACTCGTGAAGATTCAAGACAGCTCTTAGAGGATTTGCAGTTTAAAAGTGACAAAATAGTGAAATAAGTGTGCAGATGATTGATTAAACTATGTTTTATTGAAGTTGTTATGCGATTTTAAAGGAATAATAAATGTTAAATACAGTGAGTGAATAATGAAAAATCTCATTTTCCACATGTTTAAGCCGTCCTATACCCGTAATTTTCGGCCACTTATTTACTGGTAAACACTAGTTGGAGAGTGACATGCCGCCCCCCCCCCTTCTCCACAATCTTGGTGTGACACTGACCTGTAACATATCACGAAGTCTACAATATGCATTTTGAGGCTGTTGATATGAAAGTGGGAAGTACATATCTTCCAGTTAAATCAGGAATAGCTTAAGTGCAGTACTTTAAAGTAACACAGGAAAAGCTTACATATGTAGGTGATAGTAGTGTCGGCAAAAAGTTCGTGTGTGTGAAGTTGCTATGTAGAACACCAGGTGCAAAACTTTTATCCCGAGTCTTCAACTGTGCCGGAATAAAAGGGAGGCATTCATATGACTCAATAATGCTGTTTTCATTTCACTACACTTATACAGATATCTGAGTTCTGCTGTGTTAACATTGCAAAGTCCTGTAGGCATGTGGAGTATTACCATAAATTGTCATATTTGAAGCAGAATCACATTTGTTACGTTACTTGATATTTTCAGTAGAAAAAGGCAATGTTGCTTCTTATTAATATAATACATTCAGAGTCACAGCTGTGTTTGACCAACCATAACTGATGCTGAATGTGCATGTCGTCATATAATGTGAAGGGCTTATTTCAATAGTGGTACAAGTCCATTACCTCCACTTTTCTGTCTATAATGCTTCTAAAATTAATGATCCATACAAACATGAATAAAGGTTCATTTCTAGCAAGAAGCCATATGCTTGAATATTTCTGGTATCTCAACTGTAGATTTTTCAGCGCTCATTTAACTTTACGACTCCGTATCTCAAAATGAACAAAAATGGACTTGTACCACTAATGAAATAAGTCCTTCATATGCACACACCGATCTCGTGAGGCACAAGGCTCTCATAACGAAGTACGTACGTCGTTCAACAGATGGCACTAGGAAAAGAAAGTTAACTGCGCTTTTTAGTTGCTACTTGTGACTCTTAGTTGCGATTTGTCACGGAAATCGCAGTTTGACTCGGTAGCGAATAGCATAGTATGAGTTTTGCTCAACAGATGGCACTGCTAACTGCGCTTTTTAGTTGCTACTTGCGACTCTTAGTTGAGACTTGTCATGGAAATCGCAGTTAGACTCGATAGCATGTCGCAGACATGAGCGTAGTACGAACTTTGGCCAACAGATGGCACTGTTAACTGCGCTTTTTAATTGCTACTTGAGACTCTTAGTTGCGATTCGACACTGAAATCGCAGAAAGCAGTATGGAATTCGGCCAACAGATGGCTCACGGCGTGTAATGTGAAATGCTACTTGCGACTGCTAACTGTGACTGAAATCGCAGTTAGATTTTGTAAATTTGTTATTGTGATATCTGTGACTTCTCAATCACTGTGATTTCTAACAGATACGCGATTTCCTGTCCACCACTATATAACATCAAATATGGCGGTGTGCCAGTTAATAAAATATACGTGCTGCCCGCACCAGTTCTTCTGCTCAACCCCTTCTTCTTGAAGAAACATAAGATTGTCGTAATTGTATTTTGTTTTATCAGCGGCATAGCGCTGCAGTTCTGTGCCATAGGCTTTATTTATTTGTCAGAGATTAATTATTTAACTAAGATTTCGCGTTTGCGAGGAAACTCACGCACGGCATGCAAGTGTGCCTTTATAATCTGCCCTATACATAAGAAAGGATCATGTATGCAGTGTGAAGAATTACTGAGGAATATCTCGGATTAGTATCATCTACAAAATCCTTTCTATGGATATAACAAGGAGAGTAAGTAGAAGAACAGAAAAGATCTAGGAGAGTACCAGGCAGGTTTTAGAAATGGGAGGTCTACAGCTGACCATATCTTTACAACACATATGATGCTGGAGAAGACTTATGAATATAATATAAGATTAGAACATCTCTTTATAGACTTGAAACAGACCTATGACAGAGTTAAAAGATCAGCAATGTGGGAAACAATGCAGACATTCAAGTTTCCTAAGAAGCTAATAAAATTAACTAAGATGACCCAGGAAAAGAGTAAAAGCCAGGTTAAAGTTCAGGGATGTCTGTTGAGATCGTTCCCAACAGAAGAAGGACTAAGACAAGGAGATCCACTATCCCTAGTACTATTCAACCTGGTATTAGAGAATGCAGTAAGATCAATAACCACAAACCCAGGAGGCAATATTTACAATAGGCTTTTGCAAATCTTAGCCTATGCAGATAAGTAGTAATCAGTGCTAGAAGTACGGAGGCACTCACATCACCGGTCAAAAATTTTGAAGCCGCTGCCAAGAATGTTGGTTTAGAAATTGGTGAGACAAAAATCTTAATGTATGGTAACAGAGAGAGAGAGAGAGAGAGAGAAAAAACACAGATGATCTACAGTTAGAAGGGTACAACTTTGAAAGAATAGATAGCTTTATTTATTTTGGCTCAGTAATAACATCAGAAAACGAAGTTGAGGCAGTATCAAATCGAATCGAATTTACATAACAGATGTGAGGAACTAGAGAAGAAAAACAGCCAATATAAGAAACGCATATACAATGATGAGACTCTAAAAACTCGATTTCCAGACTACTTAAGTTGTACTGGCTGTGAGAACTTACATTCAGATGCAAACACCGCAGCTGTAGAAAAATCTGAAGTGAACAATTTAGTACAAGAAAAGGATTAAATTTCGAAATTAAAAAGGCAAACAGGCAGTTCCACAAGATCTGCAAAATGTACCCAAATTCACATTTTCTTAGTGTGGACTTCCTTCAAAGGTGCAACTACAGAAAACATGGAATGCGTCTGAGCAGAAGTGGCAAAAGGTTACTCAGTAAAAAAATTGTATGTGCACTAGAAAGACTCTGTTTGCAAGATAACAGTCTTCACAATACAGCCATCCCAATGATGTATCCAAAAACAGTCGAGCAGCTATCAGTATCGGTTGATTACCACTTCAAAAGCAATGGTACTGTAAATACAACTCCTGCTAAGATGCCAACAGAGAGAACAGTGACAGAAGCAGTAGGTGTACCTGAAAAGGTGAAGTCAACAAAAGCTACATTAACAGGAGCATCAGTCCCAGCGATGACAGAATCACCTAGGCAGCCAACAGTATCACCAGCAACCACAAATGAGAAGACAACCATAACAGATAGAATGATGTCTAGTGGAAGAAATGTCGTGCCGCCTTCCCGTTTCAATGATTTTTTATGTGCAGGCCTGAAGAAGAAAAAGCCAATACCCTAAACAGTGTCAAATGTTCACTACCACATGACTTTAGGCAGAGTCCTCTGGAATCTCAGTCAAGAAAAAACAGCATGAAAAAATAAAGAAGGTAGGGTTATCAATTTTTCATCAAAATGTGAGAAGCCTCCCTAACAAAATAGACCAATTGCTTATCAACATTAATGAGAAAGACTGTATAAATAATGCCCAGATATTGTGCTTCACTGAGCACCATGTTACTAGCAACTGCAGCATGCCCTTTTTACCAAGTTACAAGTTAGCAACCCAGTACCATAGTGTAAATAAAGAAATGGGGGGAGTGGCAATATATGTTAAAGAAAATGTTGACTACAAAGTAATTGACATTACAAAATACTGTATGGACCAACATTTTGACGCATGTTCCACTGAAATAAAAACTAATCTCAATTCATTAATAGTCCTGGCTGTTTACAGGGCACCATCAGGAAATATAAAAATGTTTTTTAGTCTCATGGACCAGGTATTGTCAGTTTTATTTTCAAAAACATAGGATATTGTAGCCTTAGGTGATTTTAATGTAGACTGTCTGACTGATAATGGTCAATTAATCACTCTTTACAGTGTTAACCCTCTTGTTTAAGTATCTCCCCAGTGGAAATGTATAAGAATAATGAACAAAGAGGTAAAAAAATCCTTCAACTGTAAGTTGCACCAAGTATCCTTCAACTGTAAGTTGCAGCTAATGGACTGGTCGTATATTTACAACATTGATAATGCTAATGACAAATTTAACTATTTTATAAATGATTTTTCTGCCCTTTCCGAAGAATCCTTTCCAAAGAAATGGGTCAAAAATATTAATCCAAATTCCATAAGTAAGCCTTGGATCACAGAAGGTCTTAAACAGTCATGCAGAACTAAGAAAGAAATTTATGCTAAAGTCAGAACAACTAATGATACACAAAAATGGAATCGTTATAGATTGTACTGCAAAATTTTAAAGAAAGTAATACAGAAGTCAAAAGCCCTTTTCTATAAGGAGAAAATAGATAAATATAACAATAAAATGAAAACAATCTGGAACATTATAAAAAGTGAGACAAAGACTAAAACAAGCAACACAGATGACCTAAAAATCAGGCATGGGGGTAACTTAATAGAAATTCAAAAAAGTGTGGCTGAAATTTTTAACAGACATTTCCTGTCAGTGACCCAAGAAATAGGCTGTAGGCCCTCTGTTGAGGAAGCTATGACTTTATGTCAGGATGCATACTCCAACATATTACCAGAAATGAACATTAATCCTATCACTATAGAGGAAATTCAAACAGTCATCTGGTCTTTAAAGTGTAAGAACTCTGGAGGAGTAGATAATGTATCCAATAATTTATTGAAATTTTCATGTAAATGGATTAGTGATATTCTGTGCC
Source organism: Schistocerca gregaria (assembly GCF_023897955.1). NCBI lineage: Eukaryota > Metazoa > Arthropoda > Insecta > Orthoptera > Acrididae > Schistocerca > Schistocerca gregaria. The sequence goes on from NC_064921.1 coordinate 740,445,143, forward strand.
ATATTTTTGATGCTTCATTTCAACAAGGCATTTTTCCTGAAAGACTCAAGTATGCCATTGTGAAGCCCCTACACAAGAAGCGTGATAGAGCTGAGTTCACTAACTACCGCCCTATTTCACTGTTAACAACTTTCTCTAAAATTCTAGAAAAATTAATGCACAATAAAATTACTGAACACCTCATAATGAACAGATTTATCAACAACAGCCAGTTTGACTTTCAAAGGGGTTGTTCAACTGAGGATGCAGTGTATGCACTTACAAATGAATTACTTGAATGTCTAAATCAAAAAAATGATAGCAATTGGTGTTTCCTGCGACTTATCAAAGGCATTTGATTGTGTAGATCACCACATTCTCATGCAGAAAGCCGAACTACTTGGAATAAGGGGTGTCACAGGTAACTGGTTGCAATCTTATCTTCAGGAAAGAAAACAGAAAGTAAATTTAAACAGTTCAGACGAGTCAAGGGATACCCCCGCTCAGTCTGAATGGACTTCTATTAGTTGTGGTGTGCCTCAAGGCTCTATTCTGCGGCCACTGTTGTTTATTGATGTTTATAAATGATTTACCATTAGGTGCGAGCCTGCCTTGCAAATTTATTCTTTTTGCTGACGATACCACCATCTTCATGAGTGGAAAATCAGATGTTAATTTCGACAAGTCAGTTAACTACATACTCTCTGAAGTGATTAACTGGTTCAGTGTTAATGGTCTCTCTCTAAACTCAAGTAAGACAAATTTTATCCAGTTCCATACAAAAACAAGAAAAGTGAGAGAAATAAATGTAACATGTGGAAATCAACCAATAGAAAGAATGGATGTGTCTAAATTTCTTGGAGTACATATTGATAGCAAAATGAACTGGTCCTTCCATATACAACAGACCCTAAAAAAATTGAGCTTGGCTATGTATGCTATCAGAATGATGTCTTCCATTGGAGATTTAACCACTATGAAGTCCGCATACGATGGGTATTTTCGATCCGTTATGTGTTACGAAAGTATCTTCTGGGGTAATTTAGCTTTGGCAAAGAAAATTTTTGTGGCCCAGAAAAGGGCTATTAGAATTATGTGCAGAGTGCCCCCTAGGACATCGTGCCGTAACCTTTTCAAAAAGCTGCAAATAATGACCACTGTATCCCAGTACAAATATTCGCTGATGTGTTTTGTAATTAAGAACCCAGCACAATTTCCATCAAAAAAAAAAAACTATCACAAATATAATACAAGAGGGAAAGAAAATCCCCATTGTGAACTTAAGAACCTGACAATTGTTCAGGGAGGTGTCAAATGGTCAGGAACAAAAATTTTTAACCATCTCCCTGACCAGATAAAATGTTTAAGAGAAAATGAATATCATTTTAAAGCAAAACTAAAGGAATATTTGTTAAATATGTCTGTTTATACATTAGAAGAGTTTTATGATGCAAAAAGGGAAATAGCATTTAGATAGAATTATCCATCTTGCTAACAAAGAAAAGTGCTTGCAATTTTTCTCCAAATTAAAACATTAAATTTTGTATTAACACTCAAAGAAATCTGCTGTTATATGTACAACATCTGTTTTTCCTCTAAACTTTGTATCAACTATATGGAGTTATGGAGAACATTTATATATATATAATGAAGACTGTTTTGTATCTTTTTGTATGTTTGTTGTTTTGTATGTTTGACTCGTTCCACATCTCATGTGATGTGCTCACAATACGAGATCTACGGAACATGAAATAAATAAATAAATAAATAAATATATTTTCTTGTACACAAGTGCAATGCGCCTGTCTTTTCTTTCCACGAATATGTCTATAACTCGGTCTACAAAGATCTGATCACTGGATAGCTCTCCAGGTAGTGTCTTTCTATGGCTAACGTGCTCAAAAACTACAGCCGGATATCGGACATTGAATTCCTTAAATAATTCTTCACTCGATGTGCATTTTCAACTTCTCACGGAGTAAAGAATAATTCTTCACTCGTTTAAGAGCACTCATGCTTTGTTCACTGCTTGCTGTAGTTGCGTGTAGGGTCAAAACCAAACGCAGGAATTTCGAAGTTTCTTCATACACAGAGTCTAAATCATTGTTGACAATGTACTTTAAGAGGATTCTTGGAGATAAGTGTGTTTCTCGTCAGCGTTTATGTTACACAGTTCATTTTCAAGTTGTTCTTGTTTGAAAAAAGAATACTGTTCTAATAATTGAAGCAGTTTCATCTTTGGTAATTCTTTTTCATAGTTCAGGAAACACTTTTCGTTGAAAAGTTCAACAAACTGAATTTGGAGAAACCTTCTTTCCATTTGAACAATTTGCAAATCCAGTATCTCGTAAGTTAGTGCACTGAGAGATGTCTTTTGACTGTCACAGAATGATAAGTTGCCATTCAAACACAAGCAGCATTTAATGCATTCATCAACGAATGTAGAACTCGTAAATGTTAATAATATTGGGCGCAGATTCCACACATTACATGGATTGCACGTTAACAACATTGGGAAAAAACTGCTCGTCGGAAAAATCGAAGAAATTATCACCAAGAGGCATCAAACACTCAAAAGAAAAATCATCGTGGATTGGCCCCCCAAATAGTCGAAGGAAACAACGCCAGCAAAACCTCACTCACCAACACCAACAACAAAAGAAGGAACTAGGTGCCTCCAATATCCAGGCACAGTGAATGCAGTAACAGCTCTACCAATTGCAGACCCAACTCTATCACCAGCAGCAATATTATCAACAGTAAGAGCAACAGCTGAACAACTACCAGGGGAGCCAGACACAGAAGAAAATTGTGCTGCAGATGATAATAGAAGAATATATGCAGTCGGGAAAAGAAAAGCAGTACTTCCAGCACACCTGAATGATTTTTTATTGACAAGGTAAAGTTAAGTGATCAATTAAATATGCCAAAGCCTAACAAACCCTTTAATTTCATGCTGATTCATCAAAATGTCCAATCATTGCTAAACAAATTAAGTGAAGTTGAAATTTTATGTACTGATGAGCTAAAAAACATTTCTGTAGTGTGTATGACCGAACACTGGCTGCCTAAAGATGCAATGTCAGTCACAAAACTTGCAGACTTCAATCTTTCTTCATCATTTTGTAGAATTACATCCAGTCATGGAGGGTCATGTATATTTGTTAAAAGTGGCATTGATTATTTTAACATAAAACCCATTGAACTGTTAGCTGAAGAGAAAATTTTTGAAGTATCCGCAGTTGAACTCTCTGCATTAAAATTAATAATCATATGTGTATATAGGAGCCCTGATGGGAACTTAAATGATTTCTGTCACCAACTAGAAGCAGCTTTAAACACTATAAAAAACTTCAACAAAACAGTGATCATATATGGAAATTTTAATATAGATTTTCAAGAAATCTCAAAAGACCAGCAAAGCTTGATGACCCTACTGGAAACATATAACATAAAAACCACCATTGACTCTCCTACAAGAGTTACACTAACAACTAGTACAACAATTGATCAGATATTAATAAACACAAACGTAAATAACAATTTCTGGGCCGGAAATCTTAATACTGGCTTCAGTGATCACTATGCACAGTTTATTACTTTGCACACCCCAAGTGAAACAACTGAGAAAGAAGATCTTGTAAAAGAAGCAAGGAAATTCACTAACAAACAAATAAACATTTTTGTACTGAGACTAAGTGAAGAAACTTGGTATGAAGTGTATACTTGTGAAAATACTAACAAAAAGATTGAAAAATTCATGGAAATCTTCATGTCATACTTTGAAGCTGCATTTCCATTAAAAAGGCAAAAATGTCAACCTAACTTCAAAAAGAGCAAATGGATTACAACAGGTATTAGAATATCTTGTGCAGAGAAAAGAAGATTACACACTATAGCAAAGACACAGAACATGCCTCCTGGATTTCATTTGTACCTGAATAATTACAAGAGGATCCTCAAAAATGTTGTAAGAAAAGCTAAAACAATGGCAAATGACAAATACATGACAATTCAAAAAACAAATCTAAAGCTATATGGGAAGTTATAAAAAATCAAACAACAAGTGAAACTAAACAATATAAAAATATGAACTTATGTTATGAAGGACAAATGATTTCTTGCCCAACAGAACTTGCAGGGACCTTCAACAAATATTTTGCAAACGTAAGTGAACAGTTGGTGAGTGGACTGGAAGAACACAACAAAATATCACCTCCACCATGCAATAGTGTGAGAAATGTGTCTACATCTTTGTTCCTTTCACCCACAAATTCTGAAGAAATTTTATCAGTTATAAAAACCTTGAAAACAGGGTACTCATGTGGAATTGATGGAATACCAGATGCAATTATTAAAAAATGCTGTCTTGCCTTAGCTGAACCCTTGACACATTTGTGCAACAGCTCACTGGCATCAGGAACCTTCCCCTCATGCCTGAAAACAGCAAAGCTGAAACCACTCTTCAAAAAAGGAAATCCAGAATGTGTTTCAAATTATAGACCAATAGCCCTACTGCCTGTATTTTCTAAAATTTTAGAAAAACTTTTTTATAAGAGATTGTCTGATTTCCTAAATAAAAATAAAATTCTATCTCCTTCACAACATGGCTTCAGGAAAGGCTATTCAACTGAAAGTGCAATATTTGAATTTCTTAATGAAATCTATGCTAAACTGGATGCAAGTGAGTTTGTGACAGGCATATGTCTTGATTTATCTAAAGCTTTTGACGTCATTGACCATAATGCCCTACTGCAGAAGCTTGACCAGTTAGGAATTAGAGGTATATCCAATGAGTGGCTCAAGACATACCTATGTGGTCGCAAACAGGTGGTTGAAGTGCAATATACTGACCATAACAAAATCAGCTACTTCTATTCAGGATATGAAAATGTGAAATATGGTGTCCCTCAAGGATCAGTATTAGAACCCATCCTGTTTCTCCTCTATGTCAATGATCTTATGTACAACAAGTATTGCCAAACTACCCTCCAATTTGCAGACGATACAAGCTTCCTTATTAGTGGTAAAACAGAAGAAAAACTAAAAGACTCCGCTATACAAACAATGAACAGTGTAGAACAGTGGTTCAGATACAACAAGCTAATTATAAACAAAGAAAAGACAGTAGCACTGAACTTCTATAATGTAAAAGGAAGACACCACCCAAACATAGAAATAGAACTTAGGGACAGAGTTCTTGAAAGTGTTAACAGCACTAAATTTCTGGGACTCTGGCACCGGAACAACACAAAATGGGAGGTACATATTGAATATTTGCAAAGAAAACTAAGCAAAACCTGTTACATGATACGGATCTTAAAAACGTGTTGCAGCAAAGCCAGCCTATTAAATGTATACTACTCCTATGTGCATTCTGTAATTAAATATGGCATAATCTTCTGGGGTAATACAATAACAAATATTAAACTTTTCAGGATGCAAAAGAGAATACTAAGAATTATTGAAGGGGTGAACAATATGAAATCGTGCAGACCCATATTCAAAAAACTGTCAGTTCTTCCTCTTCCCTGCATTTTTATCTACGACACATCAGTTTTCATCAAACAATATATTGATAGACACGCAGATATCTTATTAAAAAATGAAGATATACATGCACACAATACAAGGCAAAAATCTGACCTTCATGTGAAACAGGTGAGAACATCATTGTGCCAAAAAGGCACACTACATACTGGGATAAAGATTTTCAATAATCTACCTAAACATATTAAATCAATAGGTAAACTCTGTAGTTTTAAGGCTGAAGTAAAGGCATATTTGATTGATCATTGCTTTTACAGTCTGACAGAATATATAAAAGCCAAACAACAAAAATAAATATGCATTACTAATATTCTGCTTTGTATGTTACCTGTGATGTTTGTTGTATTTAAGAATCTGTGCTAAATAACCTGACTATCTAGTCCTTAGCTTTGCAATACAAACTGTATTTTTATCTTGTAAATACCTAACCATGTCCAATATCCTGTGATGTTTGTTGTATTTAAGAATCTGTGCTAAATTACCTGACTATCTAGTCCTTAGCATTGCAAAACAAACTGTATTTTTATCTTGTGAATACCTAACCATGTCCAATATCCTTGTATATATTCTATACATATAGGATTTGAAGGACTAAATAAATAAATAAACAAATAAATGTTTCCGTTCTTAATTGTCGTAAGTTTCTCAAAACAGTTCTTATTTCGTCGTGGCAAGTAATTATGCTGATAGAGTTTGACTGAAGAACATTAAAGAGATGATCAACATAAACCAAGCACCCTCGGTAGAAGCAAAGCAAGTAAACAAACGTAGGATCATCCATACGTCGTTTCATTCCCACAGCAGAGCTCAAAGATTCTGGGTCCCACTGAGAATCTGTATCATCAAATATATAATTAAAAACACTATATAGCCCTGAGAAATGACTAGAAGTTCTTGAAACTACCCTGGAACGAAAGTTCCAGCGAGTGTTGCTCGCAGGTGGCAGTTTAAATCCTTTCTCAGTTAGCAATACAGTTCGTTTTGATGATTTGCTGAAAAACGAATGGAATGCAGTAAGATCACTTATAAACAGGCGCAGTTGTCATATGATTTTGGAGGCATGTAACAGTACCAAATTCAGTTGGTGTGCTTAACAGTGAATAAACAACGCATAGGGACAGAACTGCTTCACCAATTGTTGTAGTCCTCTTTCTCCGGCCGCTATTACTGAAGCGCCATCATATGTTTAACCACTTTTCATTCTACATTCCATTCTTTCAATATTGCACGAATAATGTTTGACAAACCTTTATCAGTTTTATCACCAGAAACATTGTAAAATCCAGTGAATCTTTCCTCAGTTTTGTCTGCAATACAGTACCTGAATATTATAATCATTTGACTGTTGCATGACACGTCTAATGTTTCATCAGCCTGAACTGAAATGAAATTGCAGTTCTGAATTTCAGATTTTTTTTTCTCATTAACTGCCAAAGTTATCATTTCTATTACATCATTCTGTATATCTGGAGAAGTTCCTTTAAAGGTTGAAGATGATGACACATGGTCTCCAACAATTCCAGATAGTTACCGTTGTTGCTGGAGGATTCGTCTTCTCGATGACCGCAAAAGGCTAGTTCTTGTTTACAAAGAACTACAATTGCTTGAATAATACGAGCCAATCCTCTCCTGCTGGATGCAACTTGTTTGTTGTATTTTATTGCTATCAGAAAGGCTTCAGAAAGGACGTGTTCAATTCTACTTTTGCCCAATATGTCAAATGATTCTATGTTCTACATGCTTTTGTGCTTTCCTGTCAAAGTTCTTTATTGTACAAATGCCCTCATTGCATCATTCCTTTTCACCACCAAACAGAAGACATATATAATCTGTTATTAACTGCATTTGCAGTCAGCCAAGCATACTTTTCGTACCAGGCTGTTCGGCTTCACTTAAAACTACGCTGAGTATAGGAGTAGGTCGTTTGTCCTTCAATTTGGACTTTTTTTCATACTTTAATCCATAAAAAGGCGTTTTTAATAAAAATTCTATAAGGTGTACAATTTCTGGCTCACTCATGCTGGCGACACAACGAAAATATGCACTAAAATCACACAAGAATGACTATGAACACAAACTGTGCGACTGTTTACTTCCATGTTAAAATAATGGCTCTGAGCACTATGGACTGATGAGGTCATCCGTCCCCTAGAACTTAGAACTACTTAAAGCGAACTAACCTAAGGACATCACACACATCCATGCCTAAGGCAGGATTCGAATCTGCGACCGTAGTGGTCACGCAGTTACAGACTGTAGCGCCTAGAACCGCCTGGACACTCCGGCTGGCTCCGTGTTAAAAGCCAGCATAGAAGCGGCAGAGACTAGTCTCGATACCTGATAGCAAGTGCAGCACACTGGCCTTCGTGGAAGGGGAAGTGTAGGGAAGACGAGAATGCCACTAACACAGCCAGGTAAGGGAAGGGAGGCGGAGTCTGAGAGCAGTTGAGTCTCAAGCAGGCATATACACGAATACTCAGGGTACAAAACTGATGTCTTCGCACATTTAGTGCTCTCAGTAGAAAGTTGTTTATATTTTTGTTATGAATTACTGTTGCATCTTTTTTAAGCACGAATACAGGGGAGACTAAGTCTAAAAGTCTCCCCTCACGCTACACCACTGGTCAAGAGCAAAGTAGACCACCCTGTGGAACAACATACAGCTGAACATAATATGCTTGATTTCAGTGGCTGCTTTACTATCCAAGTCATCTGGATCCTGCCTCCACTACTGGCTTTTCTAAACTGTCCAGATGGTAGTTATCCTTACCACGCATTCTCCACTCCGAAAACTATCCTAGCCTCAACCTGTGGCAACAAACTGTTCCCAAACCCTCCACTCAACAGTTTCCACCCCCTCTGTCACATCAACTCCTCCTTATTCTCACCTCCCACCTTCCTTGTTTGCCTCCCTCTGCCAACACACCTGCCTGTCTTTCCCCACTCCTTTTTCGCTCCCTTTTCTCCGACTCTCTGCCCTACAGTCTCCCAATGCTGCACCTCTTGACAGGTAGTCCCTGCACACTCCACCAGACAGCACTCCTTTCTCTCTCCATCTGAACACTGCAGTCCCTTTCCTTTCACTATCCCTCCAGACTGCTGATTCCATTCTGGTCCGACCTGTGAAGTTGGCAGTTATATGTGCGTGAAGCATGCTTACTTATGTGAATGAGTGATGTGCGTTTCTCTTTTTTTTCTAATGAAGGCTGTGGCCAAAAGCTGATGTTATGTGTAAATGTCTTTTAATAGTGCCTGCCTGCAGCTTAACGTATCACATGTACGGTAAGTAGCAATCCATCTTTTTATTCATATGTAAATTACTTTATTTTTGATGATGTAAATAAAATAGAAAGAAACTTCCACATGGGAAAAATATATTAAAAACAAAGATTCCAAGACTTACCAAGCGGGAAAGCGCCGGTAGATAGGCACAATGAATAAAACACACAAACACACACACAATTTCGAGCTTTCGCAACCGGCGGCTGCTTCGTCAGGAAAGAGGGAAGGAAAAGGAAAGATGAAAGGATGTGGGTTTTAAGGGAGAGGGTAAGGAGTCATTCCAATCCCGGGGGCGGAAAGACTTACCTTACGGGGAAAAAAGGATAGGTATATACTCGCGCACACACACACACACACACACACACACACACACACACACACACACACACACACACACACACGCATATCCATCCATACATACACAGACACAAGCAGTGGCCTTTAAATATGTCTGCTTGATTTACGAACAATCGAGTTACAAAAGAGATATCACACATATGGTTATTTTAATGTTTGAAATGTGTAACAACTCTATTTATCATAATGTCAGCTAGCTACATTGTTGGCTAACATAATATATCTAAATACCTTGTAATTACTGTAATTCACAAAACAAAATCAGATTAACAACATAAACCAAATGTGTATTTGGGATGCTGTATTAGAAATTGAAATTCTCTTCACAGTAAAAGAATAATGTACTCATATCTGCAACAGGAAACATGGTGGGAATGCTTGGGATAATGTAGTTTCAGTGTAAGTAACAAAAATGTAATGAGTATTGTTTATTGCATCATTCCAATTATTTTACTATGAACACAAGAGATACATAATCATCTTTGTATCACATTCCATGCATTTTAATTGTAACCATCAGATGATTACATTTTTTGTAATTATCAACAATTTCTGTAATTGCAATTGGCAAATTTAGTATAAGCAACAATACATCAATTGTTAGCAAGAGTATAGAAGACTAGTAAGAAATTGTGTGTGGGAGGCCCAGTATGATGTAAGATTTTGAGCAGAAGCCCTAATAACTTTTCACGTCTTTCGAGAATCATAGTGTTCTCTGACCTATTTTCACTTATGACTCTTATAGGAAACATCATCTGCAGTGAAGCAACAAAATGATGATAAGTTGTGGTCAACATTTATTATTTTGAACAAACTGAATTGCACCCAACACATTTCAAGAACATATTATATTTCAGCTACAGTCTTCAAAATTAATATTTTGTAAAGACATTTACTTTAAAAAATGGCTCTGAGCACTATGGGGCTTAACTGCATAGGTCATTAGTCCCCTAGAACTTAGAACTACTTAAACCTAACTAACCTAAGGACATCACACACATCCATGCCCGAGGCAGGATTCGAACCTGCGACCGTAGCAGTCGCGGACATTTACTTTGAATTATATTCTGTTGACAACATTTATCCCCAGCAAAGTGGTTACATTGCAACTCCAAAAGATATTTCTGCAAGAGACATATACCGTGAGCAAAGTGAGGCTGAATTTTTCTCTGCAGATAATTCAATGAGCAGTAGTTGTAATCATACAGAATACTGATATTTGGTAACTAGGATTTTCTTATACCTTGTCCTTATTGGAGCCCTGTTTAGAGGTGCTCTTCTTTGTAGTTATTTTCACACTGTATCATATTTGTTTTCTCTTTCCATCAGTACGTAATGCCTGATGGTGTGATATATGAAAAAATACGCTAACTATTTGTCTTTTCTCAGATTTTCAGTATCATAGTTATTGCATAAATCGGATAGTCACTGTCTGTAAGTAGGTAAAAAGTAATGCTAAAGTTGTGTCTCCTGGGTTATATTTTCAGTAGAAACTGTTTATTTAGCATTCATTTTAATGCAATAGTATCACAACATTGTTATTTTTTATTTTCTTTAACATAAATTATTTTACATTGTTACCTATAAATATATGACATTGATTATATTTTCTTAAAAAATTATAACACATAAGTAAAATATCACATTCTTCCAATCTTTTCATTTGGAACTTCTATTATTACTTTAAAATATATTTCTTGGGAAATTATCTACACAACTACACACATAGTTAATGGAAGACTAGTGATCCACATTATTACAGATGTGTTTCATGTTTAACAAAAATTAATTAATTTCCCTCAAAATTATACTGAAGTAATGCAAACTGTGGAGACAGGACCTCCTCTGGTGTCAGCTACCTGCTAATGTATGAAACAGAATAATAACATTTCATCAGTTATTTTCTCTCAGTTCAAAGGATCATAGAAAATATTGAACAGGCACAGGCTTTTAAGGAATTTAGATAAGTACATTTTATGGAAATTGCAATGCAGAGACCACACGGAAAAATATTTTCTTTAACTACGACACATAGGCAGTCTGTTGTACCTTGCATACCACATTATTCTTTAAAAATCAGGAGGAATCATAAAATAGCTGCAAGGAACTGAAATAATTCTTTTAAAAATGATTGCATAATTGTTATAATTTTTAAAATGTACTGAATAAATCAATCACTCCACTTTACACAATACTTACTCATTACGGTCATAACTGTCTAAGTTTATGGAAATAGAATTAATTAATACTTCATGATATATTCTGAAACATTTCTTATACACTAGTGTCCAAAATTAAAGCAACAAACAGGAATTATGCAAGGCTGCATTTATTTTGCCACAAAAGAGTACAAACAGATGACAGTAAAGTAGAGACAATATAAAATACAGAACTTAAACAATTGCAATGTGCATTATGGTAGACAAAAATGTTCTTCGTTTTTTCCAGCTTAACAGATTTGCACACATATTTTGACAATTGCTTAATGTGATTAGTATGTGGTTTGACCACCTCTGGCTGCAGTACAGGCGTGACTATGACGGGGCATGCTGTGAGTGATGTCATTACTCTCATGTTGAAGCAATAACACCCTAATCTACGATTTAAGTTCCAGTGGCCTGGGGCCAAAATGCAAACATGATTGCCCAGCCTTCAAGCCATTCCACTGTTCAGCAAATCGATCCAACATTGTACCAATTGCACAGCACTTACGGATTGGCCTGACATTGTACCAATCACACACCACTTGTGGAATGTGAGTACGTGTGTAAGATCCAACTGATTTAATTCTGTGAAATATTTGATAAGTAATAATAACATCATATAATAACTGTGTTAGAAGTACCACAAAAGATTTATTTCAATCAGTACCATATAATATAAATCTGTACAATTTATCTCCAATTCCTGACTACATTCACAATTCACATAATTAGCACACTTACAAAAATCAACAACACAAATCAATAATCTTCAAAGATGTGATATTGTTTGAAACATGTGGGTACATTTAATGGAACTTTGCCTCTCTTGCATTCCCATGTTTTTTCACTAAGTTTTTTTATTTTTCACACGAACTTGATTTCCTTGAATTTTATCCCGTTGGATCACCATGCTTAGGAAAAGGGGCCCAATTTTTCATGTTCATGCTCTCTAATATAACTCCATATGATATTCGTTCTTGTCCTTTACGATCTGGTTTAGGTATCTTCTTCAGAAATAATTTGTTTATTTCAATCCTATAATCAATGTAACTTTGTTTATTCCCCATTATTTATTTTGTTGCACAAAATGTACAGATTGAAAAGACCAATATTTAACAGATAAAACCATTTTTTTTTTTCATGACTGGGAAGCATGCTGTTATTTCAACTTGGTGATCAATTTCAGTCATTCTCTAGTTTTACTCAATAATACAACTCAGCTTAATAGTATGATTGGATTATTGTGTAATCATTCCTACTGTTTTGTGTTTTGTCATCATTATACAAATATATTGCTTACGTTTCCATTTTACAGTGAGTATTCAATTGCAGCTCCTCATTCTGTATTCTCCCATCTTTAATTTTAATTTACAGAAAGCTTTTGACATATTCTTTCTGTTCACATGTTCAATGACATTTGTTTTATAATTGTGCAATAGTGTCGTAAATAATTTTGGTGATGGGTATCAATTCTCTAGATAGAAATTGTGTTCTCAAGTTATTGCTATGGCTTTAAAATACATATAGGCCATGATAAGGTAAATTGTGATGATAGTGCCACTGAAGTCTGTTGACTGTGGTAGCCCTTAGCCAACACTTCAGTGGCACTATCATCACAATTTATCTTATCATAGCCTATATATATTTTAAAGCCATAGCAATAACCTGAATCTGGCTCACAGAATTTACAAAATTTAATACCAAATCATGCCTTTTTATGGACTTAATTGTTTGTAATGTATGAATCCCTTATATTTCATGCATACACTTCATTCAAGTTTTTGACTCAGATACTTGATGACGGGTCTTATTTTTCTCAGTTTGTCTATATTGGCACCCAGATCATCATTTGCAAAGTGCAGACATCTTGTAACTTACATATATAGACTTTAGTTGCATTGTTCTTCTACATATGGGTGTTTCTATATCAGCCCCCTTTGACCAATTCAGTTGAATTCTTGTTTTTGCTCTGCACCATTATTACGGACAGTGCAAAATATCTTTTAATTTTATACGATACACAGGAAATCATTTGTTGTCTATTCTTTGCATTCTGTTTGAATTTGTTCGTATTTGTTCAGCATATGAGTGAGTCTCAGTTACAATATTCTCCCAGAAAATGTTACCAAGTGCTATATTAAATATATCTAGTTCTCTTTTATTTACTCCTATGTGATGTAAGTTTACCTATTTTATGCCATGAGTCATTACATAACTCCTTAGTTTCAGACTTTCATAATTATTTCCAAATCCAGAGCTTTGGTAGTTGACCATCAGTGGTATCATTCTCAATAACTAATCACCTGTATTTCTTCATACAGGACATATGATGTCATTATTCTACAGTTGGTAGCAGAATTATCAAAATAACTCACTGTTGTCATCCAAATATTTACTTTGACGTGTGAATGTGAACTACAATGACACGTAACTGAGTGCAATTCAAAAAGATAATGAGAATCTGTCACAAGCCTGGCCTGTGTTGTGTGTAGTTGGGCATGTCTCAAGTTATGACTGCCAGGCCCATGCAGTTTACATTTCGTCCCACTGATGTACCATGGGCAAGGGTCATGATAATTGCACTGGGCCCAAGTACGCTATCTGAGTCACACAAGGGATTATAAGTGAAGGGGTTAGTAAATTTGTTGCAATTCAACAAAGAAAAGTTGAGGCTAATGTTACATCAGCAGGTTTTTGTGCAATTTTCATCTATTTTGAGCCACAAATACCACTGAAATAACAACAATTTTGTGATTTGAATACTGTTAACTGTTGATTAATTGCCTTGAAATTGTTCACTGAAGAAGCTAGTTTCTGTTAGGACATCATCAATATCGTTTGAAAGTCTCATCAGAAGACCCACAAAACAGGCAATTTATTTGAGGTTTATTGCAATATGATTTCTATTCTAGTTACAGGAGTCATTTGCACAATATACTGTAACAACATGGAACAAGTCAATTTGTAGTATGGGAGTCATTTGGGCAATAGTTAATTACGAGTTCCATAGACCATTTGAATTATTCTTTTATTGAAATTATGTGGAACAAGTCAATTTACAGGATATGTATTCATGAATAGTATTAACATTAATGGATGCATTGTCATTTTATTCATAATCATGCAACTACACTTAAAAACCAGTTATTTAGTTTGAAATGCATCAATAGAATAAAAGGGGCTGTCCAAGAGATAGGATTTTAATTAGATTTAAAACTAGTTTCACCACCTGTCAAGACATTTGATGAGAGTGAGTCAAATGAAAACCTTAAATATTTTTTAAAATATTATTTATTGTGCAGAAGTGGTACAAAGCTGTATCACTTCTCAACATAATCTCAAATGCTTCAAATGTCTCTGAGCACTATGGGACTTACCATCTGAGGTCATCAGTCCCCTAGAACTTAGAACTACTTAAAGCTAACTAACCTATGTACATCACACACATCCATGCCCAAGGCAGGATTTGAACCTGCGACCGTAACAGTCGCGTGGTTCCGGACTGAAGCGCCTAGAACCACTCGGCCAAAGCGGCTGGCAAACTTAATCTCCCCCATGCTCAATGCAAGTCCTCTAGCACTTACAAAGTGCATAAATCCCTTTAGAAAAAAAATCTTTTCGTAGTCCATGCAACCACTCATGCACCACATGGTGTACCTCTTCATCAGAATGGAACTTCTTTCTCCCCACTGCATCTTTGAGTGGTCCAAACATATGGATATCACTTGGGGCAAGGTCTGGTGAGTAAGGTGGATGAGGAAGGCACTCAAAATGCAAGTCTGTGGTTGTTGCAACTGTTGTATAGGCAGTGTGGGGCCTTGCATTCTCATGTTGCAAAAGGACACCTCCTGATGGCAATCCACGTCACTTTGGTTTGATTGCAGGCCGCAGATGATTTTTTAGGAGATCTGTGTATGATGCGCTGGTGACAGTGGTCCCTCTAGGCATGTAATGCTCCAAAATGACACCTTTTTTCTCCCAAAAGAGAATCAGCATATCCTTCCCTGCTGATGATTCTCTTCGAAACTTCTTTGGTTTTGGTGATGAGGAATTGCGCCATTCCTTGCTCGCTCTCTTAGTTTCCGGTTGTTGGAAGTGAACCCAGGTTTCATCCCCAGTAATGATTCTTGCAAGGAAGCTACCACCTTCTTGTTCAAAGCACTGAAGAAGTTCTTCACAAGCATCAACAAATTGTTCTTTCATTTCAGGAGTCAGCTGCTGTGGCACCCATATTGCAGACACTTGGTGGAACTGGAGCATATCATGCACAATGTGGTGTGCTGACCCATGACTAACCTATAAACATGCTGCAATGTCATTCAGTGTCACTCAGCGGTTTTTCTTCACTATGGCTTCAACTACTGCAATGTTCTGTTGAGTCAACAGACCTGGACAAGGAGCATCTTCCACTGAAGTCACACCATTTGCAAACTTTCTACTCCATCCGTAGACTTGCTGCTCTGGTAAACATGCATCACTGTACTGAACCTTCATTCGCCGATGAATTTCAATAGATTTCACACCTTCGCTACTCAAAAACCGAATAACAGAAGGCTGATCTGCCCTGGTCTAAGTCACAAGTGGAGCGGCCATCTTTATACTGATATTGTGACAGTATGTGTGCATCTGCACTATGCTCCCACCTACAGGCCATTCTGCACGCTGTTTGTAGCACGCTTACCAACTTACAGTATAACAGCACAAGATTTCGATTTGTAATTACAAATTTAAGGTTATCATTTGACTCACCCTCATACATAATTGAACAAATGGTCAAAAATTTTTTTCTTGCATATTGAACCCATCTCTGAACCTCTGACAGCTTAAAGAATGGATATTAGCGATCATTTTTCCCTCCAGTGTATGTACATCATTGTTCTTCTCAAACTGTGATGGATTATATATGACAAATTTCATTAGCAAAAATATGCATTGTGACAGTGCAATGCCTAGTTCTTTGAAGAGGTACCTACATGACGTCCATGGGTGCATAGCACATATTACTCTCACTGCTTGCTTTTTTGTCAGTGCTTCCCTTTTAAGTGATGAGTTACCTCAGAAAATTATTCCATATGGCATTATTGAGTGGAAATATGTAAAATATACTAGGAGGTTGATGTATTCATTTCCAAGATTAGTAATTGTATGAAGAGCAAAAGTAGATGAAACTTTTTTGAGAATCCCAGTAATGTGCTTCTTCCGGTTCAAGTTTTCATCAATATGTACACCCAAAAAATTTGTGAGCGTTCTACCCAACACACTGTGTCCTGTTCATGTGCTACACCAGTTGTTGGTATGACTATTTGTTGTACAGAACTGAACGTAGATGAAAATTTTTTGAGATGCCCGTAATGTGCATCTTTCAGTTCAAGTTTTCATCAATATGTACACCCAAAAAATTTGGAGCATTCTACCCCACACACTGCCTCCTGTTCATGTGCTACACCAGTTGTTGGTATAACTATTTGTTGCACAGAACTGAACATAGTGTTTTTCCATTTTCATAGAACCATTTAATAGCTCTGGAAAGTATCATTTAACTCTTCTATTGCTTTCTCTGTAAAATTAGTTCTCTACAATTTTCATATTACGTTCAGAGGGAAAGCAGAAAGGGTTATAACTATATTTAACTGTTTATTAGTGCATGCAAGCAAAAGTCAGTTTTGCACAACTGCATTTATATTTCTAAAACACATCTATTAGTTCTACATATTGATTAATGACTAATGACCGATTTGATTATCTTAATTAAATACATAAAAATAATTCTTCTTATGTTTTTAGTTATCTGTTTTATTATAAAAGCTAAACACAACTTACCAAACAATTGTATAATTGCAAGAATCAAAGTTATTAAAACAAAATTGTTGAATTGACTAGCAAATGTAGCATTACCGAAATACCGGAATGCAGTCTATTTTTGTGTACAAAGAAAGGGAAAGTGCTTTGTCAGTCAGAGAGATGTTAGTGGTGGAAGTTAGTAGCTCGTTATCCTTTGATGCCTGGCAACGTTGTGTCTTTATAAATTGTGGCTGATATACATCAGTAATGAGGAAACGACATGGCCTTTTTGAAATAAACAGGAAACACCTTGTGTCCAGTTTAATAATTAAATGACCCACTGCCCAGCTTTTGAAAACAGCTTGAGAAAGCTGAAGCAGACTGGTGCACCAACTACATAACTACCAGAACAATTAAGCAAGACAATGAACTGTTTGATTTAGTCAAACAGAGGGATAAACAATGTAAAAAATATGTTAGCAGAAATAGTTCAGTTTATGAAACAGCATTGAATCTAAAAGGAGTAACAGTTCCAGAATATAAGAGAATCAATTATATGAGTTAATCACTCAATTGTTAATCTTGAACAGCATGTGAACCAGAAAGTTGCAAGTCTTGAACAGTCATTCTCACATGTGATTCATAACCTTGCACAGAAAATAATGGTTTGGAAACCAGAGTTTTGGCTGCAGAAACAAAAGTGAGAAAGCACAATGAAAGCTGAGTAATAAAATCAAACAAGCCAAAGATACAGAAAAAATGTTTGTACTGAAATCAAAACATGGACTAAATTTTAAAATCTTGTATCTCAAGTGTAGGAACACAATTAGCTATTGATGAAAGTAATTTTGATGAGAATGTTAAAATAGTTAGTCAAATAAACTCTAATGAAATAGTGAACACCAACAACGTATCAAATTTGGAAAATTCTATTTTTGTGATTTTCCAAAAAAACTTGAACATTTAAGAAATGATATAGTTAGCAGAAATCTTTTCAGTAGCTCATGTACCATGGCTAATATTCCTGTGAAAAACTTTTCAGGTGAAGGCAGTTTACACCCAGTTAACTTTTTACAAAATTATAAAGAAAATTTTGTACCTAGTGTGAGTGACAGTACGAAAACCAAGTTGTTTAAAATTTTTTTGGAAGTGGAAGCTTGGTCAGGGGCAAATCAAAATTCATCTGTAGATATGTCACCTGCATGTTTTCAAAAAATTTCAGTAAGTTCTGGTCTGAAACTGTACAAGCTAAGCTGAAAAGTGAATTTTTGAGTGTACCACATTTCAGGGAAAGACGTGGTAGCATAATACAATTTTGCAAAAGTCAAATAAAGAAATTAACTCATTTAGACAAACCATTTGATGAAATGACACAGATATATTATTTAAAAGACCACTGCCAGCTGAAATTCAATGGGATGTCGTGTATGGGCCAGATAACACTATGAATTAATTAGACAGAATTGTGGACAAAATGAGTGAACAATGTCACAATTACCAGCAGAGGGGAGGGAATCAATATTTAGGAGATGCTAATCATGAAAGAAGAAAACAAATGACGGTAATAACTTTCATTCATGTAGACACCAGACAAACGACTGGAATAAAAGCAGGAGTATAGGATTTGACAACACAAACAGGAATTGCCATAGACACAATGACATGCAGAGGCAAAAACATTAAAACAAACCAGATGGTGAGAAACTAATAGTCACTCCATTTGTGGTCTGCAATTTAGGGGTGGATGAATAGTAATAAATAGACCAACAGGAATGTAGAACATAAAGATTCAAGTGAAGTAATCAGTAATTATTTTAAAAGTGTATACTACCTTATTAATGTAATGTCTGTTGAAAAAGAAAGTTTTAAATGAATCAAATGGGAAGCTGCAGATAAGGATAATAAACACACATCTAATTAAGAGAAGTATGAAGAAGATGACATATTTGACTTATCAGGGTTCATGAATGGTTAGCAGCTTGTCACTTGTCAGAAAATGAGATGCTTACTAATTTAAATTGTTACTTAGGAATTAAAGAGCTAATGAAAGAACCAGATAATAAAGATGTGACCACTGTGTTAATTGAAAACTTAAGTACAAAAATTGCTGAAAGAGTGAGGGATGAAGATACTGATGATAACTGTGATAATAATGATATGAAGTCTATGGTGATTCAGAGATACCTGATAAAGAGGAGAAATATATTCTATGTTTCAAAGAGGACATGGAAGCATTCGGAACAGATGACGATATAGTAACTGTAAAAGAGTTGTAGAGATATCCAAATACCCTGCCAAAGGTTTAAGTAACATTAATGATAGTGTTGGCAGCTAGTGAGTACTGTAATTTAATTTCTTGTAAAAGACCGCGTGTAGATTATGATGATATTCTAGTTACCAAATACAAAAGTGAAGGT
Organism: Schistocerca gregaria; assembly: GCF_023897955.1. Taxonomy (NCBI): domain Eukaryota; kingdom Metazoa; phylum Arthropoda; class Insecta; order Orthoptera; family Acrididae; genus Schistocerca; species Schistocerca gregaria. Next base: position 740,464,713 of record NC_064921.1, read on the forward strand.
AAGTTATCTGATGAAATGGGTAAAGGTGGATTATTTCTTTGTGACCTGTGGTCAAATACTGATGCTATTAATCAAGTTAAGAATTTCAGGCAAATGGTTATCAGCTTGTGTGATACTGTGTATTCTTGTTGATGGAATAAAATTAAGTGCACATCTGAAAATGTCATGGTGGTGAACAGTGTGAAACAGACAAAATTAGTTGTACTGATAAAATTGTTGGTAAGAATGGTAATAACGATGATGTTTATGTTAATACACTCCTGGAAATTGAAATAAGAACACCGTGAATTCATTGTCCCAGGAAGGGGAAACTTTATTGACACATTCCTGCGGTCAGATACATCACCTGGTCACACTGACAGAACCACAGGCACATAGACACAGGCAACAGAGCATGCACAATGTCAGCACTAGTACAGTGTATATCCACCTTTCGTAGCAATGCAGGCTGCTATTCTCCCATGGAGACGATCGTAGAGATGCTGGATGTAGTCCTGTGGGAACGGCTTGCCATGCCATTTCCACCTGGCTCCTCAGTTGGACTAGCGTTCGTACTGGAGGTGCAGACCGCGTGAGACGACGCTTCATCCAGTCCCAAACATGCCCAATGGGGGACAGATCCGGAGATCTTGCTGGTCAGGGTAATTGACTTACACCTTCTAGAGCACGTTGGGTGGCACGGGATAGATGCGGACGTGCATTGTCCTGTTGGAACAGCAAGTTCCCTTGCCGGTCTAGGAATGGTAGAACGATGGGTTCGATGACGGTTTGGATGTACCGTGCACTATTCAGTGTCCCCTCGATGATCACCAGAGGTGTATGGCCAGTGTAGGAGATCGCTCCTCACACCATGATGCCGGGTGTTGGCCCTGTGTGCCTCGGTCATATGCAGTCCTGATTGTGGCGCTCACCTGCACGGCGCCAAACACGCATACGACCGTCATTGGCACCAAGGCAGAAGCGACTCTCATCGCTGAAGACGACATGTCTCCATTCGTCCCTCCATTCACACCTGTTGCGACACCACTGGAGGCGGGCTGCACGATGTTGGGGCGTGAGCGGAAGACGGCCTAACGGTGTGCGGGACCGTAGCCCAGCTTCATGGAGACGGTTGCGAATGGTCCTCGCCGATACCCTAGGAGCAACAGTGTCCGTAATTTGCTGGGAAGTGGCGGTGCGGTCCCCTACGGCACTGCGTAGGATCCTACGGTCTTGGCGTGAATCCATGCTCACTGTGGTCCGGTCCCAGGTCGACGGGCATGTGCACCTTCTGCCGACCACTGGCGACAACATCGATGTACTGTGGAGACCTCACGCCCCTCGTGTTGAGCAATTCGGTGGAACGTCCACCCGGCCTCCCGCATGCCCACTATACGCCCTCGCTCAAAGTCCGTCAACTGCACATATGGTTCACGTCCACGCTGTCACGGCATGCTACCAGTGTTAAAGACTGCGATGGAGCTCCGTATGCCACAGGAAACTGGCTGACACTGACGGCGGCAGTGCACAAATGCTGCGTAGCTAGCGCCATTCGACGGCCAACACCGCTGTTCCTGGTGTGTCCGCTGTGCCGTGCGTGTGATCATTGCTTGTACAGCTCTCTCGCAGTATCCGGAGCAAGTATGGTGGGTCTGACACACCGGTGTCAATGTGTTCTTTTTTCCATTTCCAGGAGTGTATATCCCCATTTCCCAGTTGCAGCAAGAACCACAGCACATATATGAGGCTTTGTTTCAGTCTAAAGCAATTCCCTCAGCTCTTTGTTCACATGGCTAACAGTTGTGTTAACCCAGAATTGGTTATGTCACTGAGGAACATTGACAAACACAAGAGGAGTGTGTGCTGTTGCTGCTCCTCTTTTCTATTATGTACTGTAACAACATGGAAAAAGTCAGTTTGCAGGCTGTTTAAGTAATTTTTATTTAAATGTTGTTGAATCTGGCCATTTACCGCTGGGTTTACATAACTTGAGGAAAAAAATCAATAAGATAACTAAGTATAAAACTTCTAAAAAAGTAATCATCTTTGGAGAAGCACGAGCTGTTCAGAAGAAAAGCATGGTTTATTTACAGATAAGTGCCTTTATATACCTTTTGGAAAATACTGAGTTACATTGTGTTTCAGAGCCCATGTTACATTGTAAAGCACCCTTATAACAGGCTGGGAAAGTCAGTTCAATGGCAATGCTTACCACCTGTGATGCAACCATTACTAGTAAAGCACTGCGGTATTCAATCTGTCCTCTAGTTTGATTACAGCTTTACCTTTTTCATAGATTTTGTGGAAAATGACAGCTCCAACAAACTTGGAACCTTTTTAGCTGACTTTCAATTCAAGCTTCACCGCCTGTCAGGAATTTTATACCATTACGTAAATGATTAAGGATTTTAATTGTAGCATTATTCTGACGCAAAACATGACTTTAAAACCATGAAAAGTATTTGTTTCTTTTGTTGTCACTACAGTTGTAGAAGCATCTGTAGATGTAGACACTACTACTTCTTAAATGTAACTGATATTTTAGAACAAATTTTATGAGTGAAGAAAGGTTATCTCAAAAGAAAGTTTATATTTGATGTGTCAAAATAAAATAGAGGTTGAGGTCTATTGACAGAATATTTATTATTGAAATATACAGCTTGAAAATAATGCCATTTAACTTCAAGGGAGCATGCCTATGGCACCCATTTAAATGATGAACAGATTTTGCATTTTGGCTCAGCATATAGAAACTAGGATGGCTGCCACTTCACTTCAGAAATTTCCTTTCACTTGCTTCAGAGAAGTTGGATTATTGACATACAGTTTAGATCTGACATAATAAAAAATCCATGAGGCCCAAATTTGGACTGTGTGGTGACCAATTTTGTCACCCTTCCTGGAGATCAGTTTAGCAGGGAAAATTTCACAAACTCACAGTGTAGGTGCATTGGACATTTATGTTGTGGCTCTGTCTTGCTGAAACCATGTTCTTTGGTTATAACTGGGAAATTTTTCCAATTCAGGCACCAAAACATCATTAAATGTTGTCACATAATGATCCGAATTCACTGCAACTGCATGATCACTCTTGTCCTCAAAAAAGTATGAATCAGACATTCCTCAAGTCAACATCACAGCATCTACAGTAACTTTTGGCAAATGAGGGGGTTTCTTGTGTTTCTGTTTAGGATTTTTTGCACTCCATAAGTGACAATTTTGCTTATTGATGTGACTGTTCAAGTGAAAATGAGCCTCATCAGAAAACAAGATGATGTTAAATTAATGGCATTCAGTCACATCATTAGCAAACTGCAGCCAGTGTCCAGCATCCTGAGGCTTTAATTCTTGCACCAGTTGGATTTTGTGAGGGTGCAGTTTAAGGTCTCTTTTCAGAATTTGGTACAGTGGTGATCTACGCACATTTAAAGAACTAGCACACTTATAAATAGAGAAGTTAGGATCATCACGAACAGACCAATTTACGCTCTCAATGGATTTCCCCATTCTTGATGACCTGCGTTACCAGGATTTCAGGTTGGTAAGTGTTGAATTGGTCTCCTCAAACGTTTTCATCCATTTTCAGAAGAGGGGAACACTTGAAGCGTCATTTACATCATGCAGTCACTGCAGTCACTGAATCACTGTTTTTGTAAAATTCTCACTCACAGAATGCATGGTCCACTCCCATGAAGCACCTCTTATAGAGTGAATTCCTAAAGCCTAAGCAAGTGATGAATGTACCCACTGCTCTTCTTGGATTTGTTACAGCATGTACAGAGAGCTCTTCAAATATCTTTAGACATCTGAGATGCTGTTGTTACAAACCTGACTTCTTAAACTGTTATCTACCAAATGATCATGATGCAATCATTCCACATATTATTCTTAGGGCATGGTTTTGTTTAATGAAGACTATCTTTCTTAATAATGAATTATTATGGAGCAAAATTCCATTGGACATTTGAGATATGACTCAAGTCATTGTTCATTTGATCACTTAATCATATGATTTTCTGAATGAGATTTTCACTCTGCAGCAGAGTGTGATATTCTAATGATATGATTTTCTAATGATGTGTTAAAATCAGTTGATATTTCCTAGTGTAACGTAAATATGCACTAGATTTTGGCTTCTCATCATCAACCATTTCCTTCCTTCCCTGGATGAATTCCCTATAGAGAATACACCCAGATTTTGGGTGTCAATTCTGACAAAAACTGTCTGTGGTCGACAGAAACCAATATACAGGATGTTTCCATAAATGTGTGCAAAAATGTAGCAGGACATAGAGAGTGCTCCACTGAACAATTTGAGGAAGGGAACCTAGGGTCAGGGAAACCAGCTTAAGGAGATAAAGAAGTAAACTTGTCTGTCACTTTGTCTAGCATTACTGTCTTTCAGCTTATTTAAACTAACATTCTCACAAGTTTACACACACTGTGCTGTTTATTTATATGTATATTCTTTATTTCCTGCAAGGAAATAAGGAGAATGAGCCTAATTGCTTGGAAGTATTTCCTGGTTGCCTCACTGGAAGGGGAGGTCTTATTCCATGGCCTGCACGGTCACCTGGCCTGAATCCCCTTGTTATGATACTCCAGTGGATACGGAGTTGGAATCAGCTACCAGAACTGTATCTGCCTGTGATCTGATTCGAAACACACCAGGGATATTTGTCAGGGTGCATCAGAATCTTGTTTGCCACTGTCATGCTTGCATTGAGGTTGATGGCCATCAGTTTCAGCACATTTTGTAAAATACAGTACAAATGGTACACTCATTGTGTCAATGATGATATTTGCAGTTGACTGTAATTATGTAAATAAAAAAGTACACAGTACTGTGATTTTATTCCTATTATTTGCTTCAGCTGGCTTCTCCGAATCCAGGTTCCCTACCTCAAATTGTTCAGCAGAGCATCCTCTATGTCCTGTTAAAGTTTTTCGTGCTCTTACAGAAACACACTGAATAGTTTCTGTTCGGCATATGGTTCAGTTGTCTTATGGTAAAGTGTTCTTAGCACATAGTTGTGTTGTTGCATAAATTTGTATTTAAAGGCCTGTAAATAAAGATCTGTATGTATTTGTTTGTAAATGCTATATTCAAGAGCTCTCCTTGGCTTGAGAATGTCTAGGAAAAGTTAACAGATGATTCATTTCTATGATAAAGCTAGAATTTAAAAAGCAAAGGAAGCAGTTATAACCCACTATAAATAATGGGCCACACTGCAATGATATTACAATATTATTATTAACTGTTAATGTGCAAATAGGTTTCAGAATTTACAATTCAGAGTTCTCTTGAAAATGCAATAAAAATGTTGGTCACAATACATTGGAGGATCTAGCAGTGATGTGGACATCTATAGTATGGCTTATTATACAGAAAGAACATGACAGAGAAGGTTTTATCTGTTGTTGTTGTGGTCTTCCCTATCCTGTGCAAGTTTCTTCATCTCCCAGCACCTACTGCAACCTACATCCTTCTGAATCTGCTTAGTGTATTCATCTCTTGGTCTCCCTCTATGATTTTTACCCTCCACGCTGCCCCCCAATGCTAAATTTGTGATCCCTTGATGCCTCAGAACATGTCCTACCAACCGGTCCCTTCTTCTCGTCAAGTTGTGCCACAAACTCCTCTTCTCCCCAATTCTATTCAATACCTCCTCATTGGTTATGTGATCTACCCATCTAATCTTCAGCATTCTTCTGTAGCACCACATTTCAAAAGCTTCTATTCTCTTTCTGTCCAAACTATTTATTGTCCATGTTTCACTTCCATACATGGCTACACTCCATACAAACACTTTCAGAAAAGACTTCCTGACACTTAAATTTATACTCGATGTTAACAAATTTCCCTTCTTCAGAAATGCTTTCCTTGCCATTGCCAGTCTACATTTTGTATCCTCTCTACTTCGACCATCATCAGTTATTTTGCTCCCCAAATAGCAAAACTCCTTTACTACTTTAAGTGTCTCGTTTCCTAATCTAATTCCCTCAGCATCACCCAACTTAATTTGACTACATTCCATTATCCTCATTTTGCTTTTGTTGATGTTCATCTTATATCCTCCTTTCAAGACACTGTCCATTCCGTTCAACTGCTCGTCCAAGTCCTTTGCTGTCTCTGACAGAATTACAATGTCATTGGCGAACCTCAAAGTTTTTATTTCTTCTCCATGGATTTTAATAACTAATCCGAATTTTTCTTTTGTTTCCTTTACTGCTTCCTCAATATACAGATTGAATAACATTGGGAGAGGCTACAACCCTGTCTCACTCCCTTCCCAACCACTGCTTCCCTTCCATGCCCCTCAATTCTTATAACTGCCACCTGGTTTCTGTACAAATTGTAAATAGCCTTTCGCTCCCTGTATTCTACCCCTGCCACCATTAGAATTTGAAAGTGAGTATTCCAGTCAACATCAGTATTGCCTCACATGTTCCAACATTTTTACGGAATCCAAACTGATCTTCCTCGAGGTCGGCTTCTACTAGTTTTTCCATTTGTCTGTAAGGAATTCGCGTTAGTATTTTGCACCTGTGACTTATTAAACTGTTAGTTCGGTAATTTTCACATCTGTCAACACCTGCTTTCTTTGGGATTTGAATTATTATATTCTTCTTGAAGTCTGAGGGTACATCACCTGTCTCATACATCTTGCTTATCAGATGGTAGAGTTTTGTCCCAAGGCCGTCAGTAGTTCTAATGGAATGTTGTCTACTTCCGAGGCATTGTTTCAGCTCAGGTCTTTCAGTGCTCTGTCAAACTCTTCACGCAGTATCATATCTCCCATTTCATTTTCATCTACATCCTCTTCCATTTCCATAATATTGTCCTCAAGTACATCACCCTTGTATAGACCCTCTATATACTCCTTCCACCTTTCTGCTTTCCCTTCTTTGCTTAGAACTGGGCTTCCATCTGAGCTCTTGATGTTCATACAAGTGGTTCTCTTTTCTCCAAAGGTCTCTTTAATTTTCCTGTAGGCAGTATCTATCTTACTCCTAGTGAGATAAGCCTCTACATCCTTACATTTGTCCTCTAGCCATCCCTGCTTAGCCATTTTGCACTTCCTGTTGATCTCATTTTTGAGACGTTTGTATTCCTTTTTGCATGCTTCATTTACTGCATTTTTATGTTTCCTCCTTTCTTCAATTAAATTCAATATTTCTTCATCAGGGAGGAGAGAGGGGAAAGAAAGGGAAGAAAGGAAAGTGGATTTAGTTACTCACAACCCAGGTTATGAAGCAGCGGGGAAAGGAAAACGGGGAGGGTAGCAAGGATCCTTGCTACCCTCCCTGTTTTCCTTTCCCTGTTGCTTCATAACCTGGGTTGTGAGCAACTAAATCCACTTTCCTTTCTTCCCTTTCTTTCCCCTCTCTCCTCCCTGATGAAGGAACATTTATTCCGGAAGCTAGGAACTTAAATTTTCGGTTGTTTTTTGTGTATCTATCGGCTGTACTGAGCTGAGGTAAGTACTGGCCAGCCCCTCTATCTCTTTGTTAGTATTTGTTTCACATCTTTATATAAGATTTTCCATTAATTATTTAAATTCAATATTTCTTCTGTTACCCAAAGATTTCTACTTGCCCTCGTCTTTTTACCTACTTGATCCTCTGCTGCCTTCACTACTTCATCCCTCAGAGCTACCCATTCTTCTTCTACTGTACTTCTTTCCCCCACTGCTGTCAATTGTTCCCGTATGCTCTCCCTGAAACTCTGCACAACCTCTGGTTTAGTCAGTTTATCCAGGTCCCATCCTCTTAAATTTCCACCTTTTTGCAGTTTCTTCAATTTTAATTTGCAGTTCATAACCAATAGATTGTGGTCAGAGTCCACATCTGCCCCTGTAAATGTCTTACAATTTAAAACCTGGTTCCTAAATCTCTGTCTTACCTTTACATAATCTACCTGATACCTTTTAGTATCTCCAGGATTCTTCCATGTATACAATCTTCTTTTGTGATTCTTGAACCAAGTGTTAGCTATGATTAAGTTATACTCTGTGCAAAATTCTAACAGACGGCTTCCTCTTTCATTTCTTAGCCCTAATCCTTATTCACCTACTCTGTTTCCTTCTCTCCCTTTTCCTCCACTTGAATTCGAGTCACCCATGACTATTAAATTTTCGTCTCCCTTCACTATCTGAATAATTTCTTTTATTTCATCATACATTTCATCATCTGCAGAACTAGTTGGCATATAAACTTGTACTACTGTAGTAGGCGTGGGCTTCGTGACTATCTTGGCCACAATAATGCGTTCACTATGCTGTTTGTAGTAGCTTACCTGCACTCCTATTTTTTTAATTCATTATTAAACCTACTCGTGCATTACCCCTATTTGATTTTGTATTTATAACGCAGTATTCACCTGACCAAAAGACTTGTTCCTCCTGCCACCAAACTTCACTAATTCCCACTATATCTAACTTTATCCTATCCATTTCCCTTTTTAAATTTTCTAACCTACCTGCCCGATTAAGGGATCTGACATTCCACGCTCCGATCCGTAGAATGCCAGTTTTCTTTCTCCTGATAACAACGTCCTCTTGAGTAGTCCCCGCCCAGAGATCCGAATGGGGTACTATTTTACCTCCGGAATATTTTACCCAAGAGGACGCCATCATCATTTAACCACACAGTAAAGCTTCATGCCCTCGGGAAAAATTACGGCTGTAGTTTCCCCTTGCTTTCAGTCCTTTGCAGTACCAGTACAGCAAGGCCATTTTGGTTATTGTTACAAGGCCAGATCAGTCAATCATCCAGACTGTTGCCCCTGCAGCTACTGAAAAGGCTGCTGCCCCTCTTCAGGAATCACATGTTTGTCTGGGCTCTCAACAGATACCCCTCCGTTGTGGTTGCACCTACGGTACGGCCATCTGTATTGCTGAGGCATGCAAGCCTCCCCACCAGCGGCAAGGTCCATGGTTCATGGGGGGGGATTTTATCTATAAAATCTAAAATGTTCATTTACTAATCACCATTCATTACCAGTATCTACGCCTTTATATGAATAACATCAAGCTTGAAATTACTCATTTAATGACAATAGTGAACAGATTATTGTGTTGCACCTTCGTAGAACAATTACAATCTTTGATATTGCAAGTACATATTTTTCTTGATTAAATATGCTATTTACTTACACAGTAAGTCCATTGTGTGAACCACATAGTGTCACCATTACTAGAGAGCTGGGGGCTGCCTGCCCATTGCCCTCCAGAGCCAGCAGTCATTCTGTCAAGATATATCCAAGAAGTATCAATTTCTATTTTCTTTGAGACACACATGCAGAGAAAAGAACTAGAGAATGTGTTATGTACAAACAGAACATTTCACACATGTCACCATTTCTTGTTTTTTAAAAAAAAGAAAGAAATAAAGAAAATTGTGGCCATGAGTTAGAATCTTGAAAGATTATGTTGACAGAAGTATCTTATCAGGTTATTGTTTCACCAAAATTGCAATGCATATGTGACAAAAACTTCATTTCCATTTTAATACAATGACAGCTCTACAGTGTATTTGATTTTCATAACACTAGTTTGTAATATGAATGTCCTATACAACTGAAAATTATTTATTGATTGTAGGTTGCTGCAATAAACATTTCTCTTTATCAGTTAATACTGTAATGGGATTGATCAAAGGTTCATCTTTAACTACATACCGTTATTGTCAATAGATTTAAGGAAAGGATTATCTGATAAACTGAATAAAATTTGTTGCACAATACAAATTAATTCAAAAGTATTATTTCACATTTCTTATAATTTTAATTATAGGAATATTAGTCCTAATATCTTTCAAAGAACTTTTTTTTCTGTTTGAAGTCAATGACATTGAAATTGTTAATTATGAATTTCAGATCAATTTCAAAGCAAAGGTTGTAGATAAGTATGTCATTTTTTGTGTAAAAGAATCACTTTGATATGTGTATAATATTTGTTCTTGTTAGTGAATTACATGGGGCTGCTGTTATATGTGACTGGTTTTATATTATGCACATGTTGCTTTGTGTCTCTGACTATTTTCTTTGAAGGATAATCATGTAGAAGGGTGGAGTAAATGTGATAATTGTGAAGATGAAGATCTGTTACTTTTATTGCTGGCATTAAGAAATTCTACAGTTAAAGAATCGAATATCTTTTTGCAGAGAAGTACTCAGGCATGGTGGTAGCTTCATATATGTTGAAGAATATAGAGACTTCACTCACATGACCAAATTTGACAGCTTATCTAAAGAAAGAGACATAGAACTGTCAATAGTAGAACTGCCAACTAGAAATGCTGTAATCATCTGTGTATATAGGTCACCAGATGGCGATAAAACAAGTTTTTTATAATCATATGGAAGAGCTGTCAGAGGATTTCAGCACCCTCAAAAAAATATCATATGTAGAGATTTCAATGTTGATTTCTCCAAACACAGTAAATTCAAAGATGAAATCAAAGAAAACCAACTATAACTAACCCAACTCGTATAACAACTACATCTGCAACAACCATAGATCAGGTGTTTGTACATACAGATAAATATACGTGCAACACACAGACTGCAAACACTGGTTTTAGTGATCACAGTGCCCAAATACTAACAACCGCTATTCCAGGAAACACAAAAGCCCAGAAAACTAGAGCTATCGTCAGGATGTTTAACAATGAAAACATAGATTACTTTTGTTCTCTCTTGAGAAGAGAAATCTGGACTGACATTTACAGTTCAAACAACACAGATGACAATTTTGATAAATGTATGGCCACAGACAAACATTTTTTTGAAATAGCATTTCCTAAACAAACATCACTTATAAATTCTGTAGACAAATCAAATAAATGGATCACAACAGGAATAAAAAGATCATGTCAGAATAAAAGTAACTTACATGAATACTCAAAGCAATCCATAAATCCTGTATTTATCAACTACTTTAAACAATACAAACAAATACTTAGACAAGTTATAACAAAAGGAAAATGGAAATTGACAAACAAATAAAAAACTCCAGGAATAAGATTAAAGTAACCTGGAGTATCATCAAAAGAGAATCAGGTACTACATCATTAGCCCACAAAAATATAGAACGTCATGAAAACAACAATAAAATAATCATCCACACAGTAATGGCTACTAAATTTAACAACTACTTTTCTAATGTAGCACACCTTCTGATTACCAAACATTACAACTCACAACCAGACAGCAATGCACTCCAGTCAGATACAAAAATTCTTACAAGAACCCTATTTATGTCTCCTACAACACCTGAGGAATTGTCTGTCATTATAAAAAGGTTAGTGAATAAGTATTCAGCAGGTACTGATTTTATCATCAAAGCAAATGTAACCTCTTTTGTAGGACTAATGGTCCTACAAAAGAGGTTACATTTGCTTTGATGATAAAATCAGTCCCTGCTGAATACTTATTCACTAATATCTTTTAATGAAAGATATTTTCAATTCATCATTCATGAGTGGGATATTCCCCAAAAAATCTGAAAATGGCAAAAGTGACACCACTAACTAGAAAGGGGACAAACATGAAGCTGCAAACTGTAAAACTATTCCCTAACCTAAAACTTTTTCTCGTAGTAGGCCTAATAGGCATTTGATATTGGTACTTTGGGAATTATATTCTGTTGTGTTATTTATGCAAATGAGGTAGATAAAAATGACCATTTGTGCCAAGACAGTCTCACTTATTTGTTTTTGTTTCATTTTATGTAGCCGATAGTGACAAAATACCCATAATCAAATCGAGAAACCACACCAGTCTTGGGTACAATTCATCAATTCATATTAACTGCTTTTTCTGTATTAGACAATGACATTTTTATTTTGTATGTAGAAAAATGTTTGACTAACTTTGATGAGGTAATAGATTCTTTTGCAGAAAGGTAAGTATGCTGTGTAAAGCTGTAGCAAAATCAGAGAGAGGAACAATTTTGGGACCTAAGAATTGAAGAAATGTTTACCATCTTGTTTATTTATTTATTCATTCATGGAACAATAAATGTTGTATGGATGTCGTCAGTTTACAACACATGAGCACACATTTACATTTACAATGAAACAGGTTTCTCATATTTCGTGTAGTTTTTATAACTAGTCATACACACATTTATAATTACATATTTTGGTGATAATGTCATATGTTGCTAATAATCTACATCTATGTTAAATATTCTTTTCCAGTATAACAACTTTTACTTACTAAAAAGGTTTTAAGCTCTTGTCTGAAAGTGAGGGGCTCATTTATTTCTTTAATTTCTTGTGGTAATTTGTTATACAGTTTTATCCCATTATAAAATATACTTTTTCGTGTCTTTGCCTTGTTCTTTCTATCTTGGTGGTGGTGACAAGCTCTTGTTTCATGGTCATGTATTAGGCTGTTTGTGTTGTACATGTTGAGATTTTTCTTAATGAACATTATGTTCTGAAAGATATACTCACAAGAAACAATTAGAATGCCTAGCTTTCTAAAAAATTCTAAGAAGTGGGCCCTGTTGTTGCTGTTTGTTATTATCCTTATGGCTCTTTTTTGTACTTTGAACACAGTTTGTATGTTACTGGCTCTTGTTCCCCAAAACATGATCCCATAGCTGAGGACTGAGTGTAGATATCCGTAATATGTTATTTTAAGACAGGTATTGCATACCGGTGCAAGGGTTCTAAGAGCATAGCATGCTGTGGATAATTTCTTTGCCAAAATGTTGACATGGTTTGTCCATTTCAATTGGCTGTCTACATTCATCCCTAAGAATTTGGTACATGTTACACATTCTAATCCATTATTATTAACTTTTATTGTAGTGGCATTGTGTTTTTTGTTCAATTGGAAGTTAATATAGTTAGTTTTCTTTACATTTATGGTTACTTTATTTTATAATGACCAGTTGTGGACATCACTGAGAGCCTCGTTTGCTCTTTCTGACAGTTGTGTTGTATTTTCACCTGTTATTACTATGTTGCTGTCATCAGCAAAAAGTATTTTTTCTCCATGTCTGATACTTTGTGGGAAGTCGTTAATGTATATAAGAAACAATATTGGGCCTAATACATTTCCCTGTGGGAGGCCTATATTCACATTTTTCTGGGTTAGACGGGTGTTTTACAAGGGAATTGTTTGAAACTTGTGATATCTCAACTCGTTGAACTTTGTTTTCCAAGTATGATTTGAAACACTTCTTTGTCACACCTCTTATTCCTATTTGCCCTAATTTATGAAGTAAGATTTTGTGGTCAACTGTATCAAAGGCCATGGACAAGTCTAAAAAGATACCACTTACATTTTCACCTTTGTCCAGTGCTTCTAAAATTACTTTAGTGAACTGTGCTATAGCAGATTGTGTGCCTTTTCTGGGCTGAAAACCAAATTGGTCAATGGAAAGAAGGTTATATTTATTCAGGTAATTTAGCAGTCTCTTTTTGACTAGTATTTCTATTATTTTAGAAATGATAGACAGTACAGAAATCAGCCTGTAGTTCTCTACATTTTCCACATCTCCTTTTTTAAGGACAAGTATAACTTTTGCTTGTTTTAGATACTCCGGAAAGTATCCAGATTCGAAAGATTCATTAATTATGTCTGTTAATCGGCCCTTTATGGAGTCTATACATTCTTTAATTACACAGAATGTGATCTCATCAAGTCCTACTGAGGTTTTATTTTTTAGTTGGTGTACTACTAGTGCCACTTCCCTTTCTGTAGTTGGCAAGACCACCATTGAGTTTGTTGGCTGGTTCTGAGTAGGTAAATCATACGTATCTGGAAATTTCGGCTGTAATTTTTTTGCAATACTACTGAAATATGAGTTTACAAAATCAGCAAATTTTTTAGGGTTACCTACTGGTACATCTTTGTTTTTAATATGTGAATTGAGGTCCTTCTTAGCAGAGTTAGATGTTTCCTGTTTGACGATGTTCCAGGCTGCTTTGCTCTTGTTTTCAGCTTCAAGTAATATTTTGTTGTTTGAAAGTTTTTGTGCAGCGAGCAACACCTTTCTGTATATTTTCCTGCACTTTTTGTGTAATTGCAGAACTTCTGGGTTAGATTGATTATTTTTTATGGAGTTGAGATATCTAAGAGTTTCTGAGGATTTTTTGATACCTGTAGTCACCCATTGATTTCTCTTTGTAGTTTTAATTTGACAAAGAGTTTTGGGAAACATCTCTTCAAATCTGAGTTCAAAAATTGACATGAACTTGGCACTTTGGCACAATTAAGACCAAGTAGCATATCTTACATTTCCTTGAACATGTATGTTTTACATATCAAACTCTTTGGAAAATGAACATATTTTTGAAAAATTGACATTTTTTAAAAAATTTTTATGTCATATCTCAAACTCTCATTCAGAAATAACATAGATCTGGATCTGCTGATGACTATCAGTGCAAGGAGATATAATCCAAATTGTAATTAAACCAGTTTTATAACATAACAGAAAAATGCCAAATCTCTGTAAAATAAGTTCTCTACAATTTTCATATTACGTTCAGAGGGAAAGCAGAAAGGGTTATAACTATATTTAACTGTTTATTAGTGCATGCAAGCAAAAGTCAGTTTTGCACAACTGCATTTATATTTCTAAAACACATCTATTAGTTCTACATATTGATTAATGACTAATGACCGATTTGATTATCTTAATTAAATACATAAAAATAATTCTTCTTATGTTTTTAGTTATCTGTTTTATTATAAAAGCTAAACACAACTTACCAAACAATTGTATAATTGCAAGAATCAAAGTTATTAAAACAAAATTGTTGAATTGACTAGCAAATGTAGCATTACCGAAATACCGGAATGCAGTCTATTTTTGTGTACAAAGAAAGGGAAAGTGCTTTGTCAGTCAGAGAGATGTTAGTGGTGGAAGTTAGTAGCTCGTTATCCTTTGATGCCTGGCAACGTTGTGTCTTTATAAATTGTGGCTGATATACATCAGTAATGAGGAAACGACATGGCCTTTTTGAAATAAACAGGAAACACCTTGTGTCCAGTTTAATAATTAAATGACCCACTGCCCAGCTTTTGAAAACAGCTTGAGAAAGCTGAAGCAGACTGGTGCACCAACTACATAACTACCAGAACAATTAAGCAAGACAATGAACTGTTTGATTTAGTCAAACAGAGGGATAAACAATGTAAAAAATATGTTAGCAGAAATAGTTCAGTTTATGAAACAGCATTGAATCTAAAAGGAGTAACAGTTCCAGAATATAAGAGAATCAATTATATGAGTTAATCACTCAATTGTTAATCTTGAACAGCATGTGAACCAGAAAGTTGCAAGTCTTGAACAGTCATTCTCACAGGTGATTCATAACCTTGCATAGAAAATAATGGTTTGGAAACCAGAGTTTTGGCTGCAGAAACAAAAGTGAGAAAGCACAATGAAAGCTGAGTAATAAAATCAAACAAGCCAAAGATACAGAAAAAATGTTTGTACTGAAATCAAAAAATGGACTAAATTTTAAAATCTTGTATCTCAAGTGTAGGAACACAATTAGCTATTGATGAAAGTAATTTTGATGAGAATGTTAAAATAGTTAGTCAAATAAACTCTAATGAAATAGTGAACACCAACAATGTATCTAATTTGGAAAATTCTATTTTTGTGATTTTCCAAAAAAACTTGAACATTTAAGAAATGATATAGTTAGCAGAAATCTTTTCAGTAGCTCATGTACCATGGCTAATATTCCTGTGAAAAACTTTTCAGGTGAAGGCAGTTTACACCCAGTTAACTTTTTACAAAATTATAAAGAAAATTTTGTACCTAGTGTGAGTGACAGTACGAAAACCAAGTTGTTTAAAATTTTTTTGGAAGTGGAAGCTTGGTCAGGGGCAAATCAAAATTCATCTGTAGATATGTCACCTGCATGTTTTCAAAAAATTTCAGTAAGTTCTGGTCTGAAACTGTACAAGCTAAGCTGAAAAGTGAATTTTTGAGTGTACCACATTTCAGGGAAAGACGTGGTAGCATAATACAATTTTGCAAAAGTCAAATAAAGAAATTAACTCATTTAGACAAACCATTTGATGAAATGACACAGATATATTATTTAAAAGACCACTGCCAGCTGAAATTCAATGGGATGTCGTGTATGGGCCAGATAACACTATGAATTAATTAGACAGAATTGTGGACAAAATGAGTGAACAATGTCACAATTACCAGCAGAGGGGAGGGAATCAATATTTAGGAGATGCTAATCATGAAAGAAGAAAACAAATGACGGTAATAACTTTCATTCATGTAGACACCAGACAAACGACTGGAATAAAAGCAGGAGTATAGGATTTGACAACACAAACAGGAATTGCCATAGACACAATGACATGCAGAGGCAAAAACATTAAAACAAACCAGATGGTGAGAAACTAATAGTCACTCCATTTGTGGTCTGCAATTTAGGGGTGGATGAATAGTAATAAATAGACCAACAGGAATGTAGAACATAAAGATTCAAGTGAAGTAATCAGTAATTATTTTAAAAGTGTATACTACCTTATTAATGTAATGTCTGTTGAAAAAGAAAGTTTTAAATGAATCAAATGGGAAGCTGCAGATAAGGATAATAAACACACATCTAATTAAGAGAAGTATGAAGAAGATGACATATTTGACTTATCAGGGTTCATGAATGGTTAGCAGCTTGTCACTTGTCAGAAAATGAGATGCTTACTAATTTAAATTGTTACTTAGGAATTAAAGAGCTAATGAAAGAACCAGATAATAAAGATGTGACCACTGTGTTAATTGAAAACTTAAGTACAAAAATTGCTGAAAGAGTGAGGGATGAAGATACTGATGATAACTGTGATAATAATGATATGAAGTCTATGGTGATTCAGAGATACCTGATAAAGAGGAGAAATATATTCTATGTTTCAAAGAGGACATGGAAGCATTCGGAACAGATGACGATATAGTAACTGTAAAAGAGTTGTAGAGATATCCAAATACCCTGCCAAAGGTTTAAGTAACATTAATGATAGTGTTGACAGCTAGTGAGTACTGTAATTTAATTTCTTGTAAAAGACCGTGTGTAGATTATGATGATATTCTAGTTACCAAATACAAAAGTGAAGGTAAGTTATCTGATGAAATGGGTAAAGGTGGATTATTTCTTTGTGACCTGTGGTCAAATACTGATGCTATTAATCAAGTTAAGAATTTCAGGCAAATGGTTATCAGCTTGTGTGATACTGTGTATTCTTGTTGATGGAATAAGATTAAGTGCACATCTGAAAATGTCATGGTGGTGAACAGTGTGAAACAGACAAAATTAGTTGTACTGATAAAATTGTTGGTAAGAATGGTAATAATGATGATGTTTATGTTAATACACTCCTGGAAATTGAAATAAGAACACCGTGAATTCATTGTCCCAGGAAGGGGAAACTTTATTGACACATTCCTGGGGTCAGATACATCACATGATCACACTGACAGAACCACAGGCACATAGACACAG
Source organism: Schistocerca gregaria (assembly GCF_023897955.1). Classification (NCBI taxonomy): domain Eukaryota; kingdom Metazoa; phylum Arthropoda; class Insecta; order Orthoptera; family Acrididae; genus Schistocerca; species Schistocerca gregaria. The sequence goes on from NC_064921.1 coordinate 740,482,191, forward strand.
GCAAGAGAGCATGCACAATGTCAGCACTAGTACAGTGTATATCCACCTTTCGCAGCAATGCAGGCTGCTATTCTCCCATGGAGATGATCGTAGAGATGCTGGATGTAGTCCTGTGGGAACGGCTTGCCATGCCATTTCCACCTGGCGCCTCAGTTGGACTAGCGTTCGTGCTGGATGTGCAGACCGCGTGAGACGACGCTTCATCCAGTCCCAAACATGCTCAATGGGGGACAGATCCGAAGATCTTGCTGGTCAGGGTAATTGACTTACACCTTCTAGAGCACGTTGGGTGGCACGGGATACATGCGGACGTGCATTGTCCTGTTGGAACAGCAAGTTTCCTTGCCGGTCTAGGAATGGTAGAACGATGGGTTCGATGACGGTTTGGATGTACCGTGCACTATTCAGTGTCCCCTCGACGATCACCAGAGTTGTACGTACAGGGTAGGAGATCGCGTTGAGCAATTCGGTGGTACGTCCACCCGGCCTCCCGCATGCCCACTATACGCCCTCGCTCAAAGTCCGTCAACTGCACATACGGTTCACATCCACGCTGCGGCATGCTACCAGTGTTAAAGACTGCGATGGAGCTCCGTATGCCACAGCAAACTGGCTGACACTGACGGCAGCGGTGCACAAATGCTGCGCAGCTAGCGCCATTCGACGGCCAACACCGCGGTTCCTGGTGTGTCCGCTGTGCCGTGCATGTGATCATTGCTTGTTCAGCCCTCTCGCAGTGTCCGGAGCAAGTATGGTGGGTCTGACACACCGGTGTCAATGTGTTCTTTTTTCCATTTCCAGGAGTGTATAATGAAAGCATATGATGTAATGATGATAGTAGATGTGACACTAGACCTGGAGGTCATAGTTTCAAAGAAATTGATGGTGATATATTACATGAAGCTATTAGTTCTGAAAAATGTGGTTAAGTATGCAGTCCATTTATCAAAGTATTGATTGATTTTTGGGAAGGCAGACGACTAATAGTCACAGATAGTGAGGTGAACTGAGATGTGAAAAAGATAATATATTTAGTTGGTTTACAAATAAAAGATGCAACAGGAAGACACAATAGGGTAGTAAAATATCAAACTACACTCACTTTTACTATTGAAGAAGTTACCTTTGCATATGGATGTTTAATTATATCTGAACTTAGTGAAGACTTTATACTAAGAATATTTTGGATAAGAGCTGTGAGTGTAGGGTTTGACTAGGGAGAACAGAAACTTTCCATAACATCACCAAATGGGCAGTTTTATTAAACCAAATGTAAGTTGTTATCTCAATAAGATTATGAGCATTAAATTTCCAAAAGAAGGATAACTTGTAGATAGAGGTATACTACAGTTAGACACAAATGCAGCAGAATATAAGAAACTTGTAGATGCAAAAATCTCTGAAACAGGACTTACAGACAAACAAAACGTGAATTGAAATCTTTATTGTGTGAATACAGTGATGTTTTAACAACAGTCCAGGAGAAGTCAAAGGATATTAGTGTACTCGACAATTAAAGTAGCATTAACCATTTTCCACAAAACCATATTGGGAACCTATAGCTAATGAGAATGAGTTACAAAAAATGGAAACATATGGTAATATTGAAAGAAGTGTTAGTTCACATAATCTACTTGTGATTGCGTCAAAGCAGGATTGAGGAGAGATGCTAGTTTTGGATTCTAGATATCTGATTAAATTTTTGTACAGAGGAAGAGACCAGCCTTTATACAATTACAAACATAAATTGAAAACCCTTCTGACTATATCAAATTTAATTTAACATCAGGTTTTCATAAGATTCTATTTGAACCATTGCCCAGAAAGCATACTGAATTTCTTTATGGTGGAGTATGTTAGCAATATTTTGTTGTATCTCTCAGTGTGAAGTCATTAGTAGCAGAATTCATTAGAGCTATAGACAGCTGGACCACAGCGTCTACAGTCATCAGGATAATGTCATGCAGAATGTGATATTGAGGATGTGTCAAAAGCATGAAAGCATCAAGGTAACGTTACTGTCAGTTTATACATTATATTAACAAAAAGTACAGCATTGTCTTCCCTATATTGCTGGCAGCCAGGTAAGCCAAAGAGCACTCGAGTAATGGCTGCTACATCAGGGATGGTTGCTGACTTTGTAGCACTGCAACACAGCCAGTGCTATTCAGTGCCCTGCAACCCTCTCACTGAATTACCAAGCACTCTCCTTTACAATGCACACTGTTCCCCAGAAAGATTGCCAACAGCTCTGAATGAGATGGCCGTAGTCATGGAGAGCTATGTCGTGGTCTGTCTGCAAGACAGGGAGCAACAATTACTCTGCTCCCCAGGAACGATGTAGCTTATCAGCTTGCCAAGATCCATCAGTGAGGCCTGTACAGGCCCTAGTGTTGTAAGGCACCAAAGACTTCCCATCAGTGATGGCGAGAATGAGGCAGCAGCAGAGTTCATCAGGTCTAGTTGGCAATTGCATTGTATATTGTAGTTTGCATCTATGTCTACATGATTATTCTGCTATTCACAATAACATACCTGGCAGAGGGTTTGATGAACCACCTTCAAGCTGTCTCTCTACCATTCCACTCTCAAACAGTGTGTGGGAAAAGCGAACACTTAAATTTTCCCGTGTGAGACCCGATTTCTCTTATTTTATTGTGATGATCATTTCTCCCTATGTAGGTGGGTGCCAAAAGAATGTTTTCACAATTGGAGGAGAAAATTGGTGATTGAAATTTCATGAGAAGATCCCGTCACAATGAAAAATGCCTTTGTTTTAATGATTGCCACTCCAATTCACGTATCATGTCTCTGGTACTCTCTCCCCTTTTTCGCGATAATACAAAACAAGAAACAAGCTGCCCTTCTTTGAACTTTTTTGATGACATCTGTCGGTCCCACCTGATGTGGATCCCACACCACACAACAATACTCCAGAATAGGGGGGGGGGGGGGGGGCGCAGCATGGTGTCAGCAGTCTCTGTAGTAGACCTGTTCCACCTTCACTTCGAGGTGTTCTGCCAGTGAATCGCAGTCTTTGATATGCTCTAGCCACAACAGTATCCCTGTAATTGTTCCACTTTAGGTTATTTGTAATTGTAATCCCTAAGTGTTCCATTGAATTTACAGGATTCAGATTTGTGTGACTAATCACTTAATCGAAGTTTAGCTGATTTCTTTTAGTACTCATGTGAATAATTTCACACCTTTCTTGATTCATGGTCAATTGCCACCTTTCACACCACACAGATATCTTATCTAAATCATTTTGCAATTCGGTTTGGTCATCTGATGACTTTACAAGATGGTAAATGACAGCATCATCTGCAAACGATCTAAGAGGTCTATCCAGATCGTCTCCTATGTCAATAACATAGATTAGGAACAATAGAGGGCCTAAAACGCTTCCTTGGGGAACGCTAGATATTACTTCTGTTTTACTCAATGACTTTCCATCTATTACTATGAACTGTGACCTTTCTGACAAGGTATCACAAATCCAGTAGCACAAATGAGGCAGTATTCCATAGGCATGCTGTTTGGACAGAAGATGCTTATGAGGAACAGTGTTGAAAGCCTTCTGGAAATCTAAAAATATGGAATCAGTTTGACATTCCCTTTCGATAGCACTCATTACTTCATGAGTATAAAGAGCTGGTTGTGTTTCACAAGAACAATATTTTCTGAATCCGTGCTGACTATGTGTAAATAAATTTTTTTCTTTGAGGTAATTCATGATTTTCGAACACAGTAAATGTTCCAAAACCCTACTGCAAATTGATGTTAGTGATATGGGCCTGTAATTCAGTGGATTACTCCTATTTCCCTTTTTGGGTATTGATGTGACTTGAGCAATTTTCCAGTCTTTAGGTAGGGATCTTTCTGCGAGTGAGTGGTTGCATGTAATTGCTAAATATGGAGTTACTGTATCAGCATACTCTGAATGGAACCTAACTGGTATAAAATCTGGACCAGAGGCCTTGCCTTTATTAAGTGATTTAGGCTGCTTTGCTATACCGAGGATATGTACTTCTTTGTTTCTCATCTTGGCAGTTATTCTTGATTGGAATTCAGGAATATTCTTTGGTGAAGGAGTTTCGGAAAACTGTATTTAATAACTCTGCTTCAGTGGCACTGTCATCAGTGACTTCACCATTGTTCTCATGCAGTGAAGGTACTGGTTGCATCTTGCCACTGGTGTGCTTTATGTATGACTGGAATCTCTTTGGATTTTCTGCCAGATTCTGAGACAGTTTCATTGTGGAAATTGTTAATAGCATCTCGCATTGAAATACTGAACTTATGTAAAACTTTGCCAATCTTTGGGATTTTTCATTCTTTTAAATTTGACATGCTTTTTTCGTTGCTTCTGCAACAGCGATCTGACCCATTTTGTGTACCATGAGGGATCAGTACCATCACTTATTAATTTATGTAGTATATATCTCTCAATTGCTGTCAATACTATCTCTTTGAAATCACTCCACATCTTATCTATGCTTACATGATCAGATCAGGAATGGAGACTGTCAGTTAAAAAGGTGTTAGGTGTAGTTTTATGAGCTTTTTTTAAATAGGTGTACTTTGTGTTTCTTTTTGATGGTTGTGAGTGTTGCAGTATTCAGTCTAGCAGCAACTGCCTTGTGGTCACTATTCCCTGTATTTTTCATGATACTACCTATTTGTCCAGGATTATTTGTTGCTAAGAGGTCAAATATGCTTTCACAACCATTTATGCTTTGAGTGGGCTCATGAACTAATTGTTCAAAATAATTTTCTGAGAAAGCGTTCAGTAGAATTTTCGATGATATTTTTATGCCTGTTGCTGGCATTAAACATATAATTTTTCCAGCATTTCGGGGGTAGATTCAAGTCACCATTGACTATAATTGTATGAGTGGGTTACTTACTTGAAATGAGACTTGAGTTTTCTTTGATCTGTTCAGCAACTATATCTTTGAAATCAGGGGGTCAGTAAAATGATCCAGTAAATAGTTTAGCCTGATTATCAAGTATAACCTCTACCCATACTATTTTGAGGAAGTATCTACTTCAATTTCACTCCAAGGTAAACTACTCCACCACCAACCGGCTTTAGCCAGCTTTCCATACTTATAACTATTTGAGCTTCAGTGCTTTCTATTAGAGCTTGGAGCTTGAGTTCTTCCCCAACACAGCTATGAAAATTTACAACTTGTTTCTACAACTATCTTGCTGTATTTTGCCTGCCCCCTTTCAGATGGATGCCCTTTCTGTGTTTTCCTGGGACCCTCTAACCTAAAAAAAACTGCTCACTCCCTTCCACACAGCCCCCAGTACCCAAGTAGCCTTTTCCTGTGTGTAGTGGACTCCTTACCTATTAAGTGGAACCCAGAAACCCGCCACCCAATGATGCAAGTCAAGGAATCTGCAGTGTACATGGTCACATAACTGCCTGAGCCTCTGATTCAGACCCTGCACTCACCTCTGCACCAAAGGACCAGTGAGTTCTATCAATGATGCTGCAGATGGTAATCTCGCAAGCAAGACTGGCAGTCTTTACCATTTCTGCTAGCTGCCCGAAACCAGAGAGAATCTCCTCCAATCCAAAGTTACACATGTCATTGGTACCAACATTAGCCACCAACTGCAGTTGGCTGCACCCTGTACTCTTCATGGCATTCGAAAGCACTCTTTCCACATCTGGAATGATTCCCCCGGTATGCACACTGAGTACACACTGGCTTCCTTCTCCTTGACAGCCATGTTCGTAAGAGGCCGCATTATGCGCCTAATGTTGGAGCTCCCAACTACCAGCAAACCCACCCTCTGTGAATGCCCAAATGATGCAGGCCGAAAAGCTTCCTCTGGAAGAGGGTGGACGGCTGCATCCAGCTTAGAGACTTTGTCAGCCACAGATAATGCCCAAAACCAAACAAACAGGTGAGGCGCTATGATTGGCCTGTCAGGAAGTCTTTTGCTGCCTGTCAGACTTTGGAATTATCTCCCACTCGATCACGGATGAGGGATCAACCTCAGTGTAGGCAGTTCCCGGGTTGGCCACAGCAGTGGATTGATCGGTGGACATGTCGGATGTGCTTGACGTCCCTTGCATCCCTGTGTCTGAACCCACTACTGTGATGACCTGGACAGCAGCCTCAAGCTGTGTGATGGGAGCTAACACCGCCTGGATCAGTGAGCAAAGGGTCACCAACTCAGCTCGCATCTGTACACAGCAATCACAGTTCATATCCATTACTGAAGTCACTCCTGTTTGAAGCTCGTCAAAATATATAACACATGAATGGTGTACTCGCCAGGAACTGGAGGTGCTCTGTCACTAACAGTCTAACAACACTAAGTTGTTCTGCTACACTGTTATTGAAAAAAGATTGTGCCTAGTAAACACTCAAACATGCAATAAATTGCAAAAATAAAATAGTAACTACACAGATGAATGAAAATAAGTTGCTCCTTTTTGACACTCATAAAAATATGTAACAAATGAATGTGTACTCGCCTTATTAGGAGCAGGAACTCAAGATGCTCTGTCACTGATGTTCTATCCAAAACTGTCATCTCAGTAGATCTCAGACAGAGCAGAGCAGAAACAGCTTTATAGTAGTAGTTGTAACACTCAATCACAACTGAGAACTAAACTGTGGAAGTGAGGGTATAAGTACTCATTGAGTTATGCTGATGACATTATTCTCAGGCAGGGATGTCCAATTGTGCTATAGTTCTCTGAGCTCATCACCGCTCTTGGTCACATCAGGATGTCACAACTTCATCTTTCAGATGTCCTTTTCTGCTGTGTGAGTAACTGAATAGTTACTTTTGCATTATATCTGAGCTTTCTTGTGACACTTTGAGCAAGCCACATTATGATGTTATCTCTATGTCATCATGATGTCAGTTTTCCCCACCTGCTTGCTTGAGCACTCAGCTTGTCCTGAGGGTTGCAGTAGCTTCCACATTTGCAGCTACTTCATCAGTGTTTCTCACTTGCTGGCATTCTGCCTGGCCTATGGAATTGCCAGAGATAAACTTCAACAATTTATTTAATATCTGCCTACAATACTATTCTCTGGTATGACAATTCCCCCTTCCTTTAGAAAATTAGCCTTAGATTTTCCTGCTTGGAATATCTCTTAAACATTCTGATCATATATATTTGACATCAATAACTATACACTGTGTGGTTTGGTTGTTGTTCTGCACTCAAGGAGCTGAACCACACATCTCATAGGTTGACCCTTAATCCTATAACATTACACTCTACATTAAGCCCATTGAACATGTCATTTTAGCTGACAGTCTGTCATAAATTTACAAATTTACTTACTAATTTACATATAATCACTTATTAATGCTTAGCTCTATTAACAAACCAGCAGACAGGTATCTGGTGTGCAGGTAACTCTGAGCAGTTTACAGATCCTCATCTAAAGTGAAAGTAGATTACAAAAGTTGCAATCAGAACCACTGTAGCACTAGAAGATGTAACACTAATAATTGTAATGTATTTACGTTACTTATCAAGATATTCCTGGATGTGCTGAAGTATTTGCTCTGCTGTCATTTGATCTTTTTGTGTCTCTCCAGGTTCATCTAGTGAGTGAAGGATGTGTGAGTTCAGGGTATTATTCAGGAACATTAGGTTTTGAGTTGGCAGCACCTCCAGCAGTTTCTCCAGTTAATATTACATGGGTTGTTATCACTTAATTGTAGTCATACCGGTGGACATAGTTATGTCACAAGTCATACTGTTTATTAATATTACACTGTCCTGCAATTCCATTCTGACCATCCCCTTCAGTTTCCCCTTTTTGTAACAATTTATGGTTACTATTTCTGGCGAAAACATTCAGTAGATCCAGTGTGTGCCCACTTTCTGGAAATGACAGTGCAAGGCTAACAATTCCCTTTCACATTTAGTTGCTTCCATTTTCCCCAAGAAAATTCAAATGCCTGTGCATGAGTCTGTACCTCTCTACTTGGGCAGATCATAATATTTTTCTTCTGACAACCCTGTAAGTCTTCCAGTGACATCAGAAGATAGGCTTCTCTTTGTTCTGAACTTACCAATACTTCCCACACTTGGCCTGTACCCATTTTCTTGCAGTTTTTTACCTTCTGCTCCCTCCTTCTAAAGGTGAGTCTACAGGGAATGAACAACACAACCACAACCTACAATGAAAGCAACTTTGTTATATCCCTTAGCATAATTTACCAACAAAGAAAACAAGCCATCTAAAACATGTGATACATAGTAAAAAGCAAACAATAAGCTCCAAATACCCCTTAATAAACCAGGCAAAGACAGTCAGTGTATAAAACAACCATTTAATCTAAAAATTTGGTGATAGCCCTAGTCTTTGGAAAGTAGCTGGTGAATTCTTAAGTCCAAACAGCATTCAAGAGTCCTGGAAACAGCACCAGAGGACACTAAAAGTGATCTTCAGCTGCTCCTCTTGTGCTGCTTCTAGCTGATGATATCCACTCTTCAAATACATTGTCGAAAAATATCTGCACTGATCTAAGCCATCCAGAGTCTCTGTTATGTATGGTATGGAATACACATTGCTAGCAATTCTTGCATTAGGTTATTGTAATCACAGCAAAGTTTGTGTTTCTTAAAGCCATTCAGTGACTTCGTTTTTAGGATCATGATGATGGCTGCTTTCCACAGGCTGTCACTATGTTTAATAATCCCATCACACAGTTGTTTATTACCAAATTCTCCCATCAGTGATTGCACACTTCTCAAGTCTCTGTACGGTTTTCAATAGACTGGACCATTGTTCTCTGTTGGTATTCTGTGCTGCATGACCGGTGTCACTGGTATAGAACCACTTGGATTAAATAAATCAGTAAACTGCAATAACAAGGCTTCCATTGTCTTCCTATCATTTCTATGTAAGTACTTTACTTTCCAATGTAATGCAGATACATTGATAGTTTGTTTATGCCAAAGATCCTCACTTGACCTATCTGTGTCATCCTCCTCTAGGACATCTAAATTAGCAATCTGTAAACTCTTTGGCAAACTCACCCCATCTGTGCCAAAATTATCAAAACTGACTGGAACCAAAAATCTACTACCATTTCACTGACATGCGCTACACTTCTGCATATAAAACACCTCTTTGCTCTCCAGTGGCTTACAACACATAATATTACCTTTGGTATGTCTGTACTTACAATAACCCAGACCAACTTCCCTGTTCCTTGTGATATACTATAATGTGAACAGATCTAGAGTACAAGGGTCTGCAGTTTATTTGTTGCCGCCTTCACAATTGGTAGACATTGTTACATTTGCAGTTGTTGCACCTCGTGGAAACAGTGACCCTCTGAGCTCAACTGTGTACTCTCTAAGGTAAATTTTTGCATGATGTCTATCAAATAAGTCAGGTCTTAGGATCGCACAGTACTCTCATCAACATGTGGCAACACTTCCATATCCTCATGAAATCTCTTAATTCCTCCATGAAAACTAAACAGTGTTGTCCCCAATGATGTTGATCATTGTCACTCATCCTATGTAACAAATATCATGGAGACCTGTCTGTCTCTACACAGGAGGTCCAGACAAGACTGACACGAGAGCACCTGTGTCAACCAAAAATTTATGTTCCCTACTATCTAAAGTTCCTAACAAGCAGCACTCCATCTTTGCATATATTTTTTCAGTCCTTTGTTCTACTGGGAATTCCATATGATGAATGAGACACTCATATGTACACATCTATAACACTTTACCCCAGAGCTGTGTGGTGATTTTAGTAGGAGCAGAAATCATCTGGGTTCTCTATCCTGGATCTTCTTGACATCTCAGCAAAAATGCACTTCACAAATACATCCAAAGCCCTATTCTCCACTTCTGACAGAATGACTCTTGTCAGTCTATGAATTCTGCATCAGTTCATATGTTTGTGCATTAATCTTCCTAATACTGTATGAGAAGGACTCCACCATTTAGACGTGTTTCTGTGAAAATCCACTAAGTTACTCTCTAACAAAATGTGGTGCTATTTGGTTTACGATATTGCTAGATAAGTCTGTTAGCCATTTCACCAAGTGTTTGCATCTTATTCAGTGTCTCACTTTACCTAATGTTTGTCTTTGGTCACTCACTAACCACAACCTACCCATACTCAAGGAAGTTTCATCATTCCTGTTTTCAGTTTAGTAGGGGCTTTCACATTGTTAACAGAAACATGCACGAACACTCAGTCCTTTTTCACAGTACAGGAGCTACCAGATTAGTTGCTGTGGTATTAATGGGTATATTTTACAAGGCATTTGTCTCTTCCAAATCAGATAGTGGTTACCTCCTAATGGTTCCAGCACTGCTAGTTTGTTAGAAATGCATCATTCACCTTTTACTGTTTACCTGTAGTTAACAACAACATGGCTATTTCCCCATTCAAGGCTGCTGGCAGGTGACGTTTTTGGATAGATCACATTCTATGCTCCATTGGACAGAGGTTTTGTCGTCATGTACGGCATGAAATGTTTTACAGAAAACACCTTGCAAGTGTCATGGTCTGAGGAATGTTTTCATGCCATTTCCTAAGTGATCTCACCATTCTGGAAGGCACAACAGATCATCACAAGTATGCATCTATGCTTGGGGGCCATGTTCACCCCTATATGCAATTTGTTTTTCCTGAGCACTGTGGCAACTACCAGCAAGACAATGCAACATATCACATAGCTTGCAATGTACATGTGCAACTCAAAGAGTGTCAGGGTGAGTTTACCATACTGTACCTCATGGCCAAACATTGTACAAGTGATACACATAGTTAACATAGCCTGAGTACATAGCATCTCATGGACATATAAATTACAGTTGGCACCTCATTGACAACAGGTAAAGTTCCTTGCAGTTTCCGTGGAAGTAAGCACAGGTCTTCAGGGTCCTGTAATTTATTGAATGCCACTCAAGTTCATGTGTTGATGACAATGCCCCATCATGGCCGTAAACAAAAGAATCACAAAAAAGTCAACAAAAGACAGTTACTCACTGCACCACATAGTGGCAGTCACATCAGGAAACACTGTCTGCTTGTACATTTTTGAGTGTTTCCTTGTCAACACCCATTTATGCTGCACTGGTGGTGGTAGTAGTAGTAGTAGTAGTAGTAGTACTAGTAGTAGTAATCAGTATTGTTGACAGTTTATTTCAATATCAGATGCAAAATATAAGTGCACATGACAAATAAATAAAATGTAACAAATGCGTCAATAAATTTTTTTGTACATACATCTCATTTAATTATTTAAAAAGGCACGAGTGAAGGAAAAAAAGTGCTCGGTTGGCAGAAAACAATTGTTGTTGTTGTTGTGGTCTTCAGTTCTGAGACTGGTTTGATGCAGCTCTCCATGCCATACAGTAAAGCTGCATGCCCTCAGGAAAAATTACAGCTGTAGTTTCCCCTTGCTTTCAGTCATTTACAGTACCAGTACAGCAAGGCCGTTTTGGTTATTGTTACAAGGCCAGATCAGTCAATCATCCAGACTGTTGCCCCTGCAGCTACTGAAAAGGCTGCTGCCCCTCTTCAGGAACCACATGTTTGTCTGGCCTCTCAACAGATACCCCTCCGTTGTAGTTGCACCTACAGCATGGCTATCTGTATCGCTGAGGCACGCAAGCCTCCCCACCAACAGCAAGGTCCATGGTTCATGGGGGGGGGGGGGGGGGGCAGAAAACAATAAAAAATATAAAAAATTACATTGTTGTAAATTTTCCATAAATTTGTCATTGATAAAAAAATTTGGCTACACCAGTGCAATGTGTACCTGCCTGTGAATGGTGACAGGTGGCCTCTTTGGATGAATCATATTTTATGCTCCATTGGACAGAGGGCTGTTGTCATGTACTGTGTGAAACATTTTAAAGAAAACATCCTCCAAATGTCATGGTCTGAGGAATGTTTTTATGCCATTTCCTGGGTGATCTCACCATTCTGGAAGGTATAACAGATCATCTAGAGTATGCATCTACACTTGAGGGTCATGTCCACCCCTATGTGCACTTCGTTTTTCCTGATCACAGTGGCAACTTCCAGCAAGACAATGCAACATGTCACATAGCTTGCAGTCTACATGTGAAATTCAAAGAGTGTCAGGGTGAGTTTACCATACTCCCCTGTCCAACTGTTTGTGCCATGGATCTTCAACTGAGAAACGTAGCACAGCTGGCCACTGCACTGGAGTTGACATGGTTCCTCATCCATGTCAGTACCTTCCAGGATCTCACTGACTCTTTTTGCATATCTTACAGTGATCTGCACTCCAATAATGTGGTTATTCAGACTTTTTATGAGTGGTTACAGTAATATGACTGGACAGTTTGGGACTGGTTTTGTCAATAAAGTAATGTGTTGCTCCATTGCTTTTTTTTAAAAAAATTATCTGATAGTTTCTTCAACTTAATGTGAAAAATAACCCTTCTGCAGCAATGCATTTTTGCCAGCACAATTTCCACACATCATAGCTTTCTGGAACTCCTCAGCTGGGATGCTGTTCAGGTCCACCAACTTGAGATGTTTTCCTTTAATGTCCCTTTTCAGACGAGCAAACAAAAAAATGTCTACCAGGGCCTGGTTGGGACTGTAGGGCAGTTGTGGCACCATTGTCACACTGCTCCAGCTCGGGTAAGCCATAACAGTAAAGGAAGTGAGAGCTGGTGTGTTTTCATGGTGCAGTTTCAACGAAGCGTGAACTCCTTTCAGATGCGGACAACCCTGTGATTCAGTCTCTGGAGCACTTGCTTTTAAAATTGAACATTAGCAATCTGGGCAGGGGTATGAACTCATGGTGCACTATCCCCTTTGCATAAAAATGAAAAATAAAAAAAATAAAAAAAATAGCATGGACTTCATCTGTAGCTTGCCTTCTTCTGGCATGCTGAGGACATCTTGTGCCATTATACTCTCTGCCTCTTTGACTCTGGATCATACCAAAAGCCCCGTTCTCATCTTCAGTGATTATGTTGTCCAGGAAATTGGGATCATTTTCACAGAGTTGCTTGAGTTCTTCATACACTCCCATTTGTTGCTGCTTTTGCACGTTGGTGAAAACCCTAGGCGCAAGTTTTGCACAAATTTGCCACATGGCCAAGTCTTCTGATACAAGGAAATTAACAACCTGTGTCAGTAAGTCCAATAATTCCGATTACAAGTGAACACTCATTTGATGGTCTGAATTCAGTAACTGGCACAAACAGGTCACATATGGCCATCCATTCATGATGTTGATGGGCATCCAGCATGAGCCTCATTGACGACCTCCTCCCAACTTCCTGTAAATATGTTGGGCCACCTGTTTGATTGCAATTTGGAAAGGCAATCGTACCTGAATGCTTCCTTAAGCATTCCAAAAGTTTTCTTTGGTGTCTTGTTGAGCTTCAAGGAAAAACATATAGCATTGCTCTAAATTTTTCATCAAAAGTTTGACACAACCACTAAGTACAGGTTCACAGAAGACACTGCCATAACATATCATCCAAAACTGTGTTTTGTCCATTATTTTGCAGGTATTACAAACATGAACTTTCAGGATTGGCAAAGAAATGCCCATTACTCTGAATCAGGTCCATATATCTGAATTGTTACTTTTCAACAACCCATTTTTGACCCATTTTGTGTGATTTTTATTTTGAGATATTGATGAGTACATAGTGTGAAAACTGGTAGCAACTGTTACCATTTTCTTTCTACTATCATCCATAATAACTTCTCAACACTGTAAATGAGTTTCAAAATTTGAAAATGTACTACAATCAAATAATTCTTAAAAACACTTATGGTGCAACGTACTTTCAGTGAGAGTCAGTTAGTTAGTTCATTTCATGTTCAATACGTCATTTGAACAATTATTTATCAAAATGATGTAGAACGAGTCAGTTGGCAGAATGTGCATACATGATTAGTGTTAACACTAACTCAATCACCTACACTTAAAAACTATTAGGTTGGTGCATAAGTTTTTAGTGATTTTGTTTTGCATTTTGGTATTCTAGTTGGTATCAGTTTATTGACCAATTGTCATTTTTTATTTGTAGTTCAATGTTGTTATTTGAGTTTACATATTGTTGTTTTGTCATATGGATATAAAGAGTGGAGCTGTGGACACTAGAAAATGGAGTGCCAACTGGAGAAATTGGAACATTTCTAACAAATTCTTCTGCTCGAGTTCAATAGAGGGAGGGGTGGCAGCAGCGGAAGCAGCCAGATGCAGTTGCTGCATGTTTGGGGATAAAGTCATTGGACAGAACATGGAAAGAACATGGTTTTCTTGTTTTGAAGAGTATCTTTTGACATTAGTGACTCTCCACATTCAGGAAGACCTTCTGGGCTTGATAAAGATTGTTCACATACATTAATCCACAATGATACTCATCAGTGTACACGAGAACTGGCAAATGTAATGAACTGTGATCATTTCATCATCATTTGACATTTGCTTACAATGGGGAAAAGTCAAAATTTGGATGTGTCGGTACCATATTCTCTAAGCCAGAACGATAAAAATCAGTGGGTTACATATCTGCTTTCTTGCCATAAATTGGCTTGTGAAGAACACCAACCATTCCTATCTTGTATCATTACTGGTGATGAGAAATGGTGTCTTTAGGATAACATAAGGATAAGAAAGGAATGGCTGAGCCCAAACAAAGCAGCAACTGCCTGTACAAAGATCTGCACCCATCCACAAAAGATAATGTTAAGCATATAGTGGAAAAGTGACTGTGTGGTGTACTATGATTTACTTCCACGAGGTGTAACCATCACTGCTGACATTGTCAGCAATTGAGACATCTTGCAGATGCAATCCAAGATAAGAACCAAGAAGACTGTGTGAAGTGATGCTACTCAACAATAAGGCCCACCCACATCCTAGTAGACTGACTAAAAGCACTACACAGGGGTTTGGTTGGGAAGTCATTCTACACCCACCTTATTCACCTAATCTTGTGCGCTCAGATTTCCACATTTTCTATTCTCTATTGAACAACCTTCAAGGAACTTCCTTTCCAGATTAAAATGCTCTCCTAACATGGCTCAACAAGTTCTTCAACTCAAAACCATGTTATTTCCACAGCCACAGAATTGAAGTTACCCAAGCATTGCAGACTGTTGCTGATAGTGAAAGAGAATATATTATTGATGATTAAAGTCTCTCTTATGTGTACCTATTTTGTTTATTTAAACGTAGGTTTAAACACTATGAAATTATACAGCAACCCAACAGTTCACTTTTTTTCTTTGAAGGCTAGATTTAAAACTAACTTTGCTACCTTTCAAGACATTTTATGTTATTAGGCAAACTACTAATAATTTTTTGTTACTGTGTATTGAACTCCTTTATGGATCACTGACAGCTTTAATAATGGGTAAAAATGGTTTTGTCATCTAGTGTTGTAGGTCTAAAGATAACTACTTTTCTCAAATTGTAATGGATTATTTCTGATGGATTTCACGTGTGAAAATATGTACTGTGATGGTGCAGATAAAATATTTAAGAAGAGGTACCTAAATGATGACTTTGTGTGAACACCACATATTATTATTTACTGCTCACTTTTGTGCAAATCAGTACTTTCTTTCTAATTGAAGAGTTACTCCTGGAAATTATTACATAAGACATTATTGACTAGAAATGTGAAGTATATGTCAGGAGGTTGAATTGTTTGCTTCTAAGACTAGTAATTACATGAAGAGAAAAAGTAGCCAAATTTAATTGTTGAGAATCTCTGTAAAATGCTTCTTCCAGTTCAGGTTTACATAGATACGTTCATTCAAAAATGTGGAGCACTGTACATTATTCCTTGACTTGTTCATGTGCTACATCTGTCGCTGGTATGACTTTGTTTTACAGAATAGAATATAGTGTTTTCCTTAAAATTTAGGGAGAGCCCATTTGCAGAGACCCTCTGAATAATGTTTTGAAAAACATCATTAATAATTTCTTCTGTTGCTTTATCTCCAGTGGGATTTATTATTACACTAATATTGTCTGCAGTCCCAATTGTTTTTGTCAGGTGTTAAGTGGAACATTATTCGCATGTATAAGAAGTTGAAAGGACCCAAAATTGTGCCTTATGCACTCCTTTTGTGATTCATCTCATCATTAAAATTTCCTACTCTTCTAATATCATTTGAATTATTCAGCACAATGTTTGGCATTCTCTTTGTTAAGTATGATTCACGCCAGTTGTTTGTAAAGCCAGCAGTTCCATTAAAACTATGTTTTTCTGAGAGAGCGACATTTTTACACAATCAGGCACAAAGAAAGTTCACAAAAATACCAACTGATGATGTGTTATTTTTTAATACTTGTAATATTTGGTGGGTGAACGTATAAACTTGCCAACAGCCTTGCCACAGCAAAACACTGGTTCCTGTCTGCTCACCAGAGTTAAGCATTGTCAGGCTTGGCTAGCTGGCACTTGTATGGCTAACCATCCAGTTCTGCCAAGTGTGGTTGGCAAGTAGGTTGCACTCAGCCCTCGTGAGGCCAACTGAGGATCAAATATGACTG
This sequence comes from Schistocerca gregaria, assembly GCF_023897955.1. Taxonomy (NCBI): domain Eukaryota; kingdom Metazoa; phylum Arthropoda; class Insecta; order Orthoptera; family Acrididae; genus Schistocerca; species Schistocerca gregaria. The sequence goes on from NC_064921.1 coordinate 740,498,727, forward strand.
AGAAGTAACGGCTCTGGAAACAAAAACTCACGATGGCCGGGAGAGTAGTGTGCTGACCACATGCCCTCCATATTCCCACTCAGTGGCACCTAGCCAAAGAGGATGACACAGGAGTTGGACACCATCATTGGGCCTTCTGAGGCTTCTTCAAATAGAGTTTAGAATGGATAAATAGCATTCTTATTATACATTCAAAAATTCTTCTTTCCATCACTGATGGGTTGTCAAAGAATTTTTTTTGAGTGAATAAGTGACTACTTCCTGCACAACACTAATACTGAGTGCTTAAAAATGTAAACCATTTCTCTGTCTTTTATTATATTTAAGATTGTTATGCTTGTTTTCAAACTGTGATTGTTTGTCAACAATAAGCTTCATGTGAGACTAAATATTTGTACAGTGTACAGGTGTTGTCAGCATGACCAACTGTCTAAACAGCTGTCTACAAGAAGTTGCAGAGTGGACAGCATATATTAGTCTCCTTACACATTTCTGTGCAATAAACACTTTTATGCTCAGTATCACATTATCCCAGAATATTATGCCATAAGATAGTAGTGAATGAAAACAGGGAAAAGTAAGTCAGTTTTTCAACACTTTTATTTCCAAAATGTTATATTATCCATAATGTAACCAAAGAGTGTTACTGATGGAACAGAAGATGCAACAAGTCTGCTAAACAGACTGCCTACACTACACTTGCCCATCAGCTTCTGGAGTATTGCTGCGTGGTATGCAATCCATATCAGATAGCACTGACAGGGGGTTGAAAATGTTCAAAGAAGGGAAGCTAATTCTGCATTATTGTGGAACAGGGGAGAGGGGTCATGAATATGATGTGTGTGTTGGTGTGGCAATCATTAAAATAAAGGCATTTTTCTTTGTGATGAAATCTTTTCATGAAATATCAATCACCAAATTTCACCTCCAGATGCAAAAATATTTTGTCAGCGCCCATCTACATAGGGAGAAATGGCCATTGTAAGAAAATAAAAGAAATCAGAGCTCCCATGGAAATATCTGTGTGTTTTCTTTGTCCCATGCACTGTTTCAATTGGAATGGTGGTGAAGTAGTCTGAAAGCAGTCACATAGATGTAGATGGAGAGCTAAGACATTTAATAAGATGAGTAACATGTGACTTCCAGTTCAGGTTGTTATCAGTATAAACATCTAAGAATTTAGAATTGTTTCATTTATTGTTTTAACCTCGTGCATTATCTCTAATGATGTAATCATGGTCAGAATTTGCAGAGAACCACTTTTATCAAGAAAATACTATTACATTCTCAAATATTGAAGTTACCCCAATGGGTTTGTTTATAATACTGGTATTTTCAGCAATGGGAACTTTTTCTCCTTCTTGGATATATTATGGAAAATAATTACCAATAATGAGTTTTGTGGCTCTATGGTACATGCGTGGTGATTGTTATGTAGATGCTGAGTTTCTTAGTGCAGCAGTCTGCTTCCTCTTAGTTAGATAGGATGGAAACTTGTTACTAACAAGATCCTTGACCCCATAATATTTGAGCTTCTTTAACACAATGCTGTAAACTACACAATCAAATGCTTTTGACAAGCTATAGACAACATCATATGCCAATATTTTGTCACTTAAATTTTTTAATAGCTTACTTTACACATGTAAGATGGCAGTACCTCAACTGGTTTTCTTGATATAGTTTGTCAAATAAATGAAAAGGTGGCTTGTGTGGATGAACTTCCACAACATATATCATATCTCATTACTCTATAAGTTAATGACTGTTGAAATGATCTAATAATTTCTGTAAGGTTTTGTAGCATAAAAAAGAAAACAAGAGGTAATTAATTATGTGAAAACTGCTTCCAGCTATCATCTTAATAAGGTTGAAAGGTGCATTCACAAAAGTTGCCACATTCAGTGGTATTCAGTTGATGTGTTCTATTTGTTCCCATGAACTGTTGTTCAGAAATAGTGACTGACTGTGTTGTACACAACACTCCATAGAATGGTGTGTATGAGCATCTAATAACTTAGTATCAACTACATATCAGCAATGAAACCAAAGTTTTCAGTCTATATTTGTAGTGTTATTTATGTTGTATACAATAAGGAATACTTACAATTACTGCTGGCTCTTGCTGGCATTTCCATCCTCAATTGTCTTCAGGTTGTGAACAGAATATCTGTTATAGAAACCCCAGATACTCTTCATCAACTTGTCATTATATTTAGTGGGCAACTCTTCCATAACTGAAAAATAAAACATTTTAAATGACACTACATCGTCACAAATTCAGACTGAAATGCCATGCAGCATTTTATAAAGCATGGTTCAATTCATTTTAACTTGAGTCATTACAGTTATGAAGACAGTGAGCACATTTTACACAAATGAAGCACATGTGAATTTGATGAATTATCTTTGTGATCATTTACATGCTACTTAAAAGGGATTGAAATAACAAAAACAATCAAATATTGATAAAATTACGTAAATGGATAGATAAAAAATCTACTCACCAAGTGGCAGCGGAAGATACACATAAAAGATTGTTGTGATTGCCAAACTTTCAGAGCCAGTGGCTCCTTCTTCAGGCATAAGGGTTGAAGGGGAAGGAAGAAGGGTGAAGGAAAAGGACAGGAGATGTCTAAGAAATGGGGTAGATTTTGCGAAAGCCACCCAGAACCACGGGTCAGAGGAGACTTACCGTATGAGATGAGAAGGAAAGACATTGTTGACCAGTATGGGATGAGAAGGAAAGACCTGCCAACAATCAGTCTTTCCTTCTCATCTCATATGGTAACCCTCCCCTGACCTGCGGTTATGAGTGGCTTTTGCAAAATCTACTCTATTTCCTAGACCTTTCCAGTCCTTTTCCTTGACCCTTCTTCCTTACCCTTCAACCCTTCTCCATGAAGAAGGAGCCACTGGCTATGAAAGCTTGCCGGTCACAACAGTCTTTTATGTGTGTGTTCTGCTGCCACTTGGTGAGTAGATTTTTTTATCTATCCATTCAAAAAAATTAAAATGGGTTGTGTTTGATCCCTAATGTTAGTAAAAATTTCAATCGTAATATGGTCAGTGTAAGGTGACAATAAATGAGACAATGGGAGGGGGTGGGGGGTGGGAGGATGTGTGTGCTTCAGTAAGTTACTGCCATTCTCATTTGTTAAATGCCTGTCCGTTTGTTGCCTAATCTATTAAGTAATCTATGATAATTGTAATAAAATTAAAACTCATTCTAAAGTATACTTTGAATCAAGAAAATTATATTAAACAGCAACTTTCTAACTGTGCATTAATTGTAGGAAAATGCATGTGGCTAGGTAAGATCTTTATACACATGCAAATACACTGGTTAGTCAAACATTTCATGTATGTAACAGATATTTAAAACATTTTCAGAACATGTAACATTTAGGTTCATAAATGCTGTTGTATTCACTTTTCTGTGTTCCATAAATCCCACCATGGAGGAGATGCTTCAGGGATGTGGAATGGGTACATTAACAGCAGAAGCCAATGCTGGGTAACTTCTGCAAAGAGTGTTAATAACACATTATGACTAGTGATAGTCTACTACCTTAGACTGTCATAGGAATTATAAATAAAATTGTTCAAAAAAGGTTTTTCTCCACTTCACATCTGCAAAAATTTGTAAGCTTAGATTTAAAGGGAGAAGCAAATGAAAGAATAAATAAATGAAAAGCACCAGTTTGCTTTTATTCTACAACATTACTTTTATTGTTAACCGGTTTTTGTCTTACAAAACCACCTTCAGACATTTACTGAGTATTATCACCAAAGAAGTTACAATGTTTGCAAAGAACATTGGAAGAGAAGTAAACTGGTGCTTTTCATTTATTGTAATATTGTTCTACCAAGAACAGACGGAAGATTCTGTTAATGTGAAAGAATAAACATTATAGAGGGGGAAAAACTTTACTGTGAAATACAAAAACAATAAACAAGATAAAGGCAATCTATTTGAAAGTGCACAAAATGTGAAATCAAAATATGCCTTGCTCCACCAGATACATAGTAATATGCATGGATATTCCTTGGCAATCTGTCAGTTGTGTGAGGTAAGTTCCTGTCAGTCCTATACATGACTAATCCACCTCCCTGCTGAAACTGTGGGACTGCAAGCCTGAGACATGCATTCATACCAGCTCATTCCATGCTCTTGTATGACAATCATGAGGTGCCAGACAAATCCTGCATTTATTGGTCAAGAAAATCCAATGTCTTTCTTCCATATTCCATTTCAGGTGTCCCCTGGTCCACCTTCCTCACACACAACAGTGTGTGAAGGGATGGGAGGGTGCCTTGTTGATCATTTGGACATGATGAAGTACTATCTACCATAGATCGACACAGTCCTCCTAGTTGCACCAATAGTGCAGCATGCAGTTCTGCAGCATTTTCCTCCAGAGTCATTCTCCAAACTGAAGTTCAGATGAAACATTTTACAAAAATGGGCAATAAACAACAATACCTCCCTTTTGAAGCTGTGACACTTCCATGTCAAACACTTCCTTCCCTCCACACTATGCTTTTGTGGAAAATGTACCTGCTAGAACACTGTATATTTTTTCACTTTTAAATGTGTCTATTAGAACTGGAATTTTGCCTTCTGAAATTAAGTACTGGCCATATAGTCTGAACCTCTGATCTCTAAAATGGATGTAAGTCTCCTGACATATGAAAGAGGTGTCATGCATCTAAAAATATTTCAGTTCGTGAAAGAGAATTTTATGGCTCTCACAATCAGAGCCCTTGGCAATGTTCACAATATACTGACATGATGTTTTTATGTTGTTTAATTCACCAGTACTCCATTTGCAAGAAAACATATGGCTTAGGCTGTGAAGAATATATCACATAAACAGATTGAAAGGCATTTAACAGGTTATGCTATAGGACATGAATCTGGACTTGATGGTGGATAATTTAAGTGAACATTTTTAAAACACTGATAGAAATTAAATGGGTGTTGATTAGAAATGATTTTCTTAGCTCCACTTTTATGGATTTGTATAACCATTTCATATCTGAGTCTGTCAGGGAAAATATCATGAGTCATAAACTCATTACAGAAAGTACTTAAGGGCAGTCATATCAAATAAACATATGATCTAATAATATACTAGAACCACCATCATAGCCTGAAGAATTACCATTTGTAGTGATAAAATTTTTCTCTACCTACTTGGAGATTATATTTTTGAAACTATTGTTGATGGCTGGTGTAAACAGTGACTGCTTGTAAAACTAATGCATCTCTATGTTATTGTAGAACAGTAGGTGCAATACTTGCTGCCACAGTGAGGTAGTAATCCTTGAAACTGGTGTCCAATTATTTTAGTGTATTTTCATTCCTGCCACAGCTATTATGTAGGAAATTGGTTTAATTTGCCTCATTGTTTTTGTTTATTTATTTTTTAATAATTGTCCTGATTGTTTTTACGTATTCCTGAAGTTTTTCATTTGTTTCTGTCAAGTGTTACTGTGTTGCTTTTTTGGTACTGGTAATAGACTAAAGAGTTGTACAATACTTGTGGTAAGGGTATTACAGTTCTTTGTTGCAACTTGTTCTCTGAATTAGACAGAGCTTCCTCCTCCCATCACAATAAACTTAACACCTCTATGTAGTCCATCCCTTGTCTGTGCTTCTGTTTTGTTTTACCCTACCCCTCTCCTGCTGCTGCCCCCTATTTTTACAGGAAGAACAACTGAAATACTGATGAAACATTGTTATGCAAAAGTTAATTTTTAGTCTACAGTGTGGGTCACAGAGATATCTTCCCTGTGTCCTTCCCATAGTTTTTCATGGAAAACAATGACTGATTCATTGGTTATGTTGCTTCCATACTCAGCTTTTCTGTTATGATGCGTATTTAATACTTCACAATATTTTATTGTAATATTTAACCATTGTGACCAGATAAACCATTTACTACATTTAAATCACTGAATGTATTTGTGTCTTAGAACAAGCATTCAGTGGTTAATGAAACATGACCTTTGAATTTTTTTGAGGACTTTGCTGTGAGAAATGCCACACAGCTACACATGAACAACTTTTGTTCTTGATCAGTGCTGCCAGATAGAATAAAAGTGACTACAGATAATCAGTGTCTAATGACGTATGCATAACCTACTTAAACCTTTCTAGCCATTTGATGATATGTAAAATACAAGTATTTCCTGGTTTTGGCTTCTAAATTGTCTGGTTTTTCCAAAATAATTGAAAAATCTACTATAAAAGACTAATCAGTTTCATAGAAAAAAATAATTATTTCTCAAATAACATGGATTCCAAAAACCTAAATCTACTGAGACATCTATCTTTGCATTCCTAAATGAAGCCTTAAATGCAATAGACAATAAAGAACATATCTCAGCCATATTTCTAGACACCTCTAAAGCATTCTATGTCATCAGTTACAACATCTTGCTTCAGAAACTTGAATCTGTAGGTATTAGAGGCCCGGCCTATGAATGTATAAAATCACATCTCCAAAACAGAGAGTAAAGGAGAAGGGAACAAGATAAAGTCCTACTGCTCAGAAAGGCAGAGCATCAAGTATGGTGCACCACAAGGCTCCATTCTAGGACCAGTTCTGTTTCTACTCTTTGTAAATGACTTGGAACCAACTATCCCATGCCATAATTACATAAAATTTGCAGATGACACAAATGTGATAAAAAATGGATGGACCAAAGAAGAAAATTTGTACCATTCACATTACAGACTGGAAACAACTTAGTAATAAACACAGAAAAACAGTTACAATGCATATACACACAGTGCAAAATAAATGTCCACCAGCACCAGACATAGAGTTGTTTACTACAACCCTTGAAAATGTAAGCTCTACAAAATTTCTTGGGATATGGATCCAAGAAGATCTAAGATGGGTCCAACATACAAAATACATTACAAATAAATTATATACCATTTGCTATACTATCAAAATTATTTCTGACTGCACATCGAAAGAGACACTAAAAGATGTATACTTCACCCAGGCAGAATCCTTACTGTGATATGGCATAATCTTATGGGGAAACACATCTGCTAGCAAAAGTTGTTTTATATACCAAAAGAGAATTGTAAGAGCCATAGAAAATGCTGCATCAAGAAGCTTATGCAAGCTTTTATTCAAGAACCTACATATTCTTCCACTACCATGTCTGTACATTTTACAAGTAATCATATTTGTAAGGAAAGTCTTAGAAAATAGCAACAGTCTGGTGTCAACTAACCAGAGTATCCACCTGTATAACACAAGGAGAAAGCAGGACATACATATTCAACATGCACACACAACATTAAAACAGAATGGACCCTGGTCATCCTGCAGACATCTATTTAAGGATCTAGGGATCCTCACAGTAACCTCACAGTATATATATTCACTTATGAAATTTGTTGTTAATAATCCAGCCCAGTTCAAGAGTAATAGCAGTGTGCATAGCTATAACACCAGGAGAAAGGATGATCTTCACTATGCAGGGTTAAATCTGACTTTGACACAGAAGGGGGTAAATTTTTCTGCCACAAAAGTCTTTGGTCACCTACCAAACAGCATCAAAAGCCTGACAGATAGTCAACCAACATTTAAAAATAAATTAAAAGAATTTCTAGATGACAACCCCTTATACTCATTGGCTGAAGTTTTAGATATAAATTAAGGGAGGGAAAAAAAACTAACTTAAGCATTAGTGTCATGCAATATTTTGTGTAATGTAATATCTTGTACAGACATCTTTCTTTAACCTGACACGTTCCACATCATTACGAAGTGTCGTATTCATGATCTATGGAACAAGTATTAATCTAATCTAATCGAATCTAATCCACTGCAAACAGAAAACAGACTATACAATAAGCTACCTACGAATATTAAAACAAAAAAAGACACTTCAAAATTTAAAACTGCTGTCCATAAATATTTATTGCAAAAATGTTGTTATAGTATAGATGAATATCTTGCAACATAAAAATCTATTTCTTAAAAAAAAATAATGTATGGAAGCTGAACCTTCAGTTATGATTATATTAACCCCTAATAAACGTAAATATTCTTGTATGATTTAAAAACATGTATTGTAAATCACAATGACTTGTCCGATATCATATTGTATACCTTGTACAACAAATGCTCAAAAGGACCAATAAAAATGTAATGTAATGTAATGCTACTACCTTATATGTTACCAGAGTTTCTGATATGATACAGTAGTTCAATATAACATTCAATAATCAATGGCACTATCAGTCCACTGCTTTCTATTTTACATAATTATTTTCTTATGTATTTTAAAGTTAAGAATATTTACATTTATTTCCCATGTGAGGGTAGTTCCCGCTGCCTGAGTTATCTGTACTAGAGCTGCTGAATGATGACTGTCGATCTGCCTTGGTCATTGACTCGTACTTCTGCAAGTTGCTGCGCACTTTGTATGCAGCGTGCATGCCTTGTGGGAAGGCTGACATCTTGTGGCATGCTGGAACATGAAAATTAACAGTGCAGTTCTCATTTAACATTCAAATAAAACAAAGACTACTCTTAAAAATTTTAATATTTCTAATTAATAGCTTGGATATTACATAAACATAAATGATGACCATATGTTTCTTGCACATGAAGAGAAACAAAAACAGTGAGTGCGAGCTACAATGTCCAAATTGCTGATCGCATACTATCTTACATTTTACACATATATGCAAAATAATTTGAATTTATGCAGCCCTAAAAGTGAGAATATTTTTTTCACTTCTGTCATCATAAAAGACTCCCAGGACACTTTACATACATTCACTTCGTATTAATTTTAGATATGAGAATAGCACTAAATCAATACAATATAATTTAAAATTAAGTTGAATAACTACTAAGTACTGCTGCAGCTAAATTAACTGAAACTGTGGCTCAGTAACACTCAATTTAGTGGTAGATTATTCAGTCTAAGTGACTAAGAATTTTCCACTTCAGAATTTGATCTGAAGAAATATGAAGACAATAATATAGTGTTTCTGAATGGTATATCATAAAATAAAACCCCAGTTAGAAATCAAATTTCTTGTTTTACTTATTGAAAGTATAAGAAAGTCCTGGTGACCTAGTTAACTTGCAGGACTGTGCTGTACTGAGGGTGCCTGAATATCAACATAATATGGAACCTTTGTCATGTTGCCAAAGAGAATATTTTGATTGAATTATAGTACTTCTATTTCCATCTTCTGCAAGCTGCCTTACTGTGAGTTGTGGAGGGTACTTCTGATAGCACTGTCATTTCCCCCTCTACTGTTCCATGTGCAGATGGTGTAGGAAAGGAACAATTGCTCTGATTTTTTTCTTTGTAGTCGCTTCGCAAGAGAAATTTGGTTGGAAGTAATTTGTTGTTCAGATTGTCTTGGAACATATGCTCTCAGAACTTGTACAGTGAACCCCTCCATAATGCATGGTGCCTATTTCATGGCATCTGCCCGTGGAATCTGCAGAGCATTTCCATTATGCATTAGAGATTCTGTGATGGAACATGGACTTATGTTGGAACTTCTCTCTCTCTCTCTCTCTCTTCTAATCATTAAACTGTCCCAGATTGATGATTAACTATACTGAAGAACTGGATGACCAGATGTTTTGCTTACATGTCCTTAAGATTTTTCGAATAAATCCCAGCCTAGCATGTGCTTTCCCTACAATAATAAGGGTCATTTCAAAAGTTCTGCACATTGTGCACATGCAACTGTTACAGTGGCGTGATCAAGATAAAATCCATGTCAGTTGTGAGCGAGAATTTTAGGCATGATGCATGTATGTGTGTTTGCTGATTCCCATGGCTCTGTCATGAGTAATGTAAGCTGAAACTGAGTCAGGTTATATTACACATAATGACCAGTGTTCCTACAGCAAAATCAATCCCTATATGGAAAGAACCCAATGGAAATTTATAACACTTTGACAGAGGTATGTGGCTATATTATAGTGGATAGTAGCTCAGTATCACAGTGGTCTGCTCACTTCCATGAAGGTGAGGCAAGCACTGAGGACAATCCAAGAAGTGGAAGGCCACCAACTGCAACAGATTACACGTGTCAGGTTATAGTTAATGATATTTTGAGAGAGGAAACTGCAAATGGTGCCAGAATATCTATCACTTCAGTTTACAGAACCATAAGAGAAAAGTTAAAGATCAGAAAAGTTGCTGCCAGATGGATTCCATATGACCTGAGTGAAGAGCAGAAAGTAGGTCACAGAAGAATTGTAGAAGAATGCTTCAATGTTATCGACCAGAAGGAGAACAGATACTCAAAAGAATTCTTGCACTTGATGAAACTTGGATATGAGCTTTTGAGCCAGAACTGAAGTCTCTATCATCACAATAGGAAAGTTCTGACTCTAAATGCCCAAAAAATTGTGCCACCAACAGTCAAAGGTGAAACTGATGATGATCTTTGTGTATGACATGGATGGAGTCATAGCTACAAATAGGTTGCTCCAGAGGATGTCTGTAATACACACACACTATAAGTTGTTTCTGCAAAATGTTTTGTGCCTGAAATTTCCTCAAAGAAGGCCTGACATGCTTGCAGTTGGTGTTCTCATTTTGCTCAGTGATGCAAGACCGCATTTTGCCCTACTGATGACATAAATACTCAACAAATATGGATAGGGAATATATCCATACCCACCATACAGTCCAGATATGAGCCCATTAGCCTTTGGTTTGTTTCTCAAATTGAAGGAATAACTCTGCGGAAAACTTTTTGATACAACTGATGTAGCTTACTGTGTCACAATGAAGGTGCCCTATCTGGTATACAGAAGCTGTCAAAAAGTTGGGAAGCTGTCATAAGCAAGAAAATTGAAGGCCTGTAACAGTATTTCATAAAATAAATTATTTTCTTCAATGCTATCTTACAGTGTGCAAAACTTTTGAAATAATGCTCTTGGTTTTATGGGGCCATTCCACTTTAGGTCACACTGGATGGTTACTCCTAGGTATTTTAAGGTTGTTATTGTTTCCAATGATTTATTGCCAATAGCGTACAAGACCAGTAATTGATACATGGGCATAAACAGATTGGCAGTTATGGAGTTTCAGACCCCACCTGAAAAGTTGAGGAAGCTAAAAAAACAAAAAAGAGAGAAGTGGTCTTAAAAATGATTTCAATGTAATCTTTATTTCAAGATTACAGTGTTTCCAAACTTTGGCTATTGCCAGGCTGGTATACTACAAGAGGGGAAAATGGCAGTGATGGGTCAGTGTTGGCAACAGTATTAATACTGACATGTGGACTGAGCATCATTGGAATGTAATGTGTTTAGTCTGGAGCCCAGGAGCGATCAGATAGCACTGTCCCTATGTGAGGGCTACCCTAATTGTCACAGCTGCTGAGGCTGGGCACAGTGAGGAAACATTCATTCATACAGCAGCAGCTTAGAACTACCTATACTGTCACACTTCCTGGAAACTGCTGAAACTATTGTTATTATCTTGCCAATTATTTATTTAATGTTTATTTTAAGTAACAGCTGCTGTGTGCTATAAGATAATCTCTCACCATGCGCATGCCAGATGTTACAGCAATATACCATGTTCATGTAATGTGTTGTAATCTATAGTGACAACATTATTATGAAGATCTTTCAATAAGTAAAACAACACATTTTTTTCTCGGTCAGTTTCAGTTGAAAAAATGCAGAAGTTTTTATGGGATATCGCCGCTTCAACCCCTATAGTTTCATAAAGTTTAAATAGGTGGCAGTGCTATATGTAGCCTTCAAAATGGTGTCTGTGACAGAGGTGTTCCAAGCAGATATTCATAGGTGCTGGCAGAATGCCTAAGGAGACTTGGCACTGAACAAAGGCACAGTGAGTCATTGGGTGAGGCATCTGTCATCATCACAACAAGGTCATGCAAACCTGTCTGATCTCTTACATGCTGAGTGGTTAGCACACTGTACTCACATTCGGGAGGGCGATGGTTCAATCCCGCATCTGGCCATCCTTATTTAGGTTTTCCATGATTTCGCTAAATTGCTCCAGGCAAATGCCAGGATGGTTCCTTTGAAAGAGCACGGCCGGCTTCCTTCCCCGTCCTTCCCTAATCTGACGAGACCGATGACCTCGCAGTTTGGTCTCTTCCCCCAAACAACCCAACCCTAACCCACATGCTGACAAGCTGCACACAGTTGTGACTCCTGCAATATTGGAATGTATGGGCACTCTCATTTGAGGAAATCAATGGGTCACAATCAAACACCTTGCTGATCAACTGGATGTCTGTATTGGTAGTGCCAACACATTCTTCCAATAGAAGGGGTGCTCAACAGAGTGTGCCTACTGGGTTCATCCCCATCTAAAAGAAGATGATAAACAGGAACACAGGCCCATCTGTGCAGAACTGCTTGGACATATGCGGCCACTCTTGACAATTTTTTTGTTGGGCATCATCATAGGCATTGAAACATGAGTTGATCATTTTGAACCAGAAATAAAATGGCAATCCATGGAGTGGCACAACACCACCTCTCCTCCAAAGAAAACGTTCAAAGCCGAGCCCTCAGCCAGTAAAGTCATGGAAACCATCTAATGGGACTCTGAAGAGGTTATTTGATTTGATGTCCTCCCTCATGGTCCAACAATCAACTATGAAGTGTGTTGTGCAACGCTTGGGAAATTGGAGAAATGACATTAGCGTGTTCGTCACCACAAAAACACAAACGGACTTCTTCTCCTTGACAACACAGAGCCTCATAGAAGTCTGTGCGCCCAAGAGCAGCTCACAAAACTTCATTGGACTCTTATTCCTCATCAACTCTATAGCCTGGTTCTTGCACCTTCCGACTTCCATCTGTTTAGCCTAATCGAGGAAACTATCTATGGGTAGCAGTACCTGGATGATGGTGAGGTGATCAGTGCAGTGAGATGTTGGCTCCAACGTCGACCATTTGCATGGTACAATGTGGGCATACAAGGCCTTCAAATAAGGTGGCGTAAGTGCATTGCTCTGAACGAAGATTATGTTAAAAAATAGGGCATTGTCACCAGAAGAGAGGGGAATAATATTTGTATTAGAATCCTGAATAAATGCTTTCAGGAAAAAATGTGTTCCATTAGTTATTGAATGCCCCTTTTAGTAATGTTTTAGGTTAACAGGAGTCTAAAGAATTTGTTATTGGCCAACTCTTTCTACTCCATTGATGAATTCCTTAGTAGGACCACTGATGTGTATATATTAATAATAATTTTATTAATACAATGTGTTTATATTGTTAATAGCATCAAATAATGTGAGAATAATGTAAAACATGACTTCTGAACATCTTCAGTGCATTAATGTGGTTGTCTCTGGCGAGGCATGGCTACAATAGCCAAATAATTATCATATGCACATCAGTGTATAGTAAATTTACATATATTGTGTCAAGTTTATTATTAAGTTTTAAATGAAAACGTGTTTATGATTTTACTGACTTTTTCAAAAAAATTATGACCCTTTCACTAGGGTGTGCAGGTGTATTAGCATATCTCATTTTCTTGTAAATATGTGTTGTGTAGCATGGTGTTATACCTTAAGAATTTCCTCACTCTGGATGTAATCTAATATGTTCAGTAAATGCTCAAAAAACTTTATAGCTAAATGCCTCACAACTTTTTGTGTCGCACTGAGTGTTGCGTAATGGACAGTGTAAGTATTTTTTTATTACAATATTCTATTTATGGCCGGCTGTTGTGGCCGAGCGGTTCTAGGCACCCTATCACACCTTGATTGACCCACTAAATCAGCTGGTCATAATCCCATAGACAATGTTTAGGGATTTTTGGAACAGTGGGTGAAATAGAGCAATCAACACCCCTGAAATTTGGTAACACTATGGGATCTAATTATCAATACATGGCCTGAGATGGATGCTGCACAACTGGGGAAACTTGTGGGCTCTCTTCTTTGCTGAATTGACATCATTGTCAAGGTCAGAGTCTGTGTTAAACGGTGTTAAGATGATGTCTGGTGGCATTGACTAAGTTTTTGCCTGGTGTGCACAGGAGGAAACACCCTCTAGCTGGGAGCGTGAACTTAGATGTAAAAAGTGATAGGAGATTACCTAGATCGGGGTGGCCATGATGTGCCAATCTGGGCGTGTGCCATATGTGCGGGCCACATGTGGGTTAAGGTTCGGCCTGTCTCAGCTCTGTTTGGTCCTTCTCAGAAGTACCCAGTACAGCATTACATTTCATTTACTATCATGGCATGGCATTTTTCAGTTGGCACAGCTCTTTTCATTTTGGCAGAATCGTGTTGTCAGTGCTGTTTACACTTTGCTATTTGTTTACATTATGAAGAATGTTCATGGATCCAGTGGCTGCTTGCACAAAAAGAGACAGGCTAGCACTCTTATCATCACAAGCCTTTAAACCTGAATGGGAATATTCTCAATATCTATTATGCAGTTGCATAACCAACGGATAATGCAAGTTTGCTATGAAATGACATTACACATAGGTGACAGAAGTCATGTATATGTGCAGATAGTGGTAGTATTGCATACATCAAGTATAAAAGGGCAGTGCTTTGGCAGAGGTTCCATTTGTACTTAAGTGATTCATGTGATAAGGTGTCTGAAGTGATTATGGCTCCATGACAGGAATTAACAGACTTTGAACACAGTGTGGTAGTGGAAGCTAGATGCATGAGATATTTCATTTGGGGAATTGTAAGGGAATTCAATATTCTGAAATCCACAGTGGCAAGAGTGTGCCGAGAATACCTAATTTCAGGCATTACTTCTCACCACAGACAACGCAGTGCCGACGGGCTTCATTTAACAAGCCAGAACAGTGGCTTTTGTGCAGAGTGGTCATTGCGAACAAACAAGCAACACTGCATGAATTAACCACAGTAATCATTGTGGGATGCATGACGAACATACCTGTTAGGACAGTGCGATGAAAAGTGACTCAATGGACTGTGGCAGCAGACAACTGACCTGAGTGCCTTTGCTAATAGCACAACATTGCCTGTAGTGCTTCTTTTGGGTCAACCGACAGTCGACTGTGCAAGTTGGTGGTGGTGCCATAATGGTGTAGGCTGTGTTTACATGGAAAGGACTGGATCCTCCCATCCAGCTGAACCAATCATTGATTGCAAATGGTTATGTTCCGCCACTTGGAGACCATTTGCAGCCATTCATGGACTTCATCTTCCCAAGTAATGATGGCATGACATCAGGCCAAAGTTCTTCATGATTGGTTTGAATAACATTCTGAAAAATTCAAGCAAATGATTTGGCCACCCAGATCACCCAAGATGAATTGCATCAAACATTTATGGGACATCATCAAGAAGCTAGTTCATGCACAAAATTCTGCATTGGCAACACTTTTGCAATTATAGATGGTTATAGAGGCAGCATGGCCTGATATTTCTCCAGGGGACTACCAATATCTCGTTGAGTCCATGCCATATAGAGTTGCTGCACTACTCCAGGCAAAAAGAGGTCCGGCACAGTATTAAGGGGTATCCCATGACTTCTGGCAATATTTGAGTTTGTCTAGTTTCAACCAGAGGTTGTTGTTGTTGTGGTCTTCAGTCCTGAGACTGGTTTGATGCAGCTCTCCATACTACTCTATCTTGTGCAAGCTTCTTCATCTCCCAGTACCTAGTGCAACCTACATCCTTCTGAATCTGCTTAGTGTATTCATCTCTTGGTCCCCCTCTACGACTTTTAACCTCCACACTGCCCTCCAACACTAAATTGGTGATCCCTTGATGCCTCAGAACATGTCCTACCAACCGATCGCTTCTTCTGGTCAAGTTGTGCCACAAACTTCTCTTCTCCCCAATCCTATTCAATACTTCCTCATTAGTTATGTGATCTACCCATCTAATCTTCAGCACCACATTTCGAAAGCTTCTATTCTCTTCTTGTCCAAACTATTTATCGTCCATGTTTCACATTCATACATGGCTACACTCCATACAAATACTTTCAGAAATGACTTCCTGACACTTAAATCTATACTCGATGTTAACAAATTTCTCTTCTTCAGAAATGCTTTCCTTGCCATTGCCAGTCTACATTTTATATCCTCTCCACTTCAACCATCATCAGTTATTTTACTTCCTAAATAGCAAAACTCCTTTACTACTTTAAGTGTCTCATTTCCTAATCTAATTCCCTCAGCATCACCCGACTTAATTCGACTACATTCCATTATCCTCGTTTTGCTTTTGTTGATGTTAATCTTATATCCTCCTTTCAAGACACTATCCATTCCATTCAACTGCTCTTCCAAGTCCTTTGCTGTCTCTGACAGAATTACGATGTCATCGGCGAACCTCAAAGTTTTTATTTCTTCTGCATGGATTTTAATACCTACCCCGAATTTTTCTTTTGTTTCCTTTACTGCTTGCTCTATATAGAGATTGAATAACATCAGGGAGAGGCTACAACCCTGTCTTACTCCCTTCCCAACAACTGCTTCCCTTTCATGTCCCTCGACTCTTATAACTGCCATCTGGTTTCTGTACAAATTGTAAATAGCCTTTCGCTCCCTGTATTTTATCCCTGCCACCTTTAGAATTTGGAAGAGAGTATTCCAGTCAACATTGTCAAAAGCTTTCTCTAAGTCTACAAATGCTAGAAACATAGGTTTGCCTTTCCTTAATCTTTCTTCTAAGATAAGTCGTAAGGTCAGTATTGCCTCAAGAATTCTACAGATTCCAAATTGATCTTCCCCGAGGTCGGCTTCTACTAGTTTTTCCATTCGTTTGTAAAGAATTCGTGTTAGTATTTTGCAGCTGTGGCTTATTAAACTGATTGTTCAGTAATTTTCACATCTGTCAACACCTGCTTTCCTTGGGATTGGAATTATTATGTTCTTCTTGAAGTCTGCGGGTATTTCGCCTGTTTCATACATCTTGTTCACCAGATGGTAGAGTTTTGTCAGGACTGGCTCTCCCAAGGCCGTCAGTAGTTCCAATGGAATGTTGTTTACTCCGGGGGCCTTGTTTCGACTCAGGTCTTTCAGTGCTCTGTCAAACTCTTCACGCAGTATCGTATCTCCCATTTCATCTTCATCCACATCCTCTTCCATTTCCATAATATTGTCCTCAAGTACATCGCCCTTGTATAGACCCTCTATATACTCCTTCCACCTTTCTGCTTTCCCTTCTTTGCTTAGAACTGGGTTTCCATCTGAGCTCTTGATGTTCATACAAGTGGTTCTCTTTTCTCCAAAGGTCTCTTTTATTTTCCTGTAGGCAGTATCTATCTTACCCCTAGTGAGATAAGCCTCTACATCCCTACATTTGTCTTCTAGCCATCTCTGCTTAGCCATTTTGCACTTCCTCTCGATCTCATTTTTGAGACGTTTGTATTCCTTTTTGCCTGCTTCATTTACTGCATTTTTATATTTTCTCCTTTCATCAATTAAATTGAATATTTCTTCTGTTACCCAAGGATTTCTACTATCCCTTGTCTTTTTACCTACTTGATTATCTGCTGCCTTCACTACTTCATCCCTCAAAGTTACCCATTCTTCTTCTACTGTATTTCTTTCCCCCATTCCTGTCAATTGTTCCCTTACGCTCTACCTGAAACTCTGTACAACCTCTGGTTCTTCCAGTTTATCCAGATCATATCTCCTTAAGTTCCCTCCTTTTTGCAGTTTCTTAAGTTTTAATCTACAGGTCATAACCAATAGATTGCGGTCAGAGTCCACATCTGCCCCTGGAAATGTCTTACAATTTAAAACCTGATTCCTAAACCTCTGTCTTACCATTATATAATCTATCTGATACCTTTTAGTATCTCCAGGGTTCTTCCATGTATACAACCTTCTTTCATGATTCTTAAACCAAGTATTAGCTATGAGTAAGTTGTGCTCTGTGCAAAATTCTACCAGGTGGGTTCCTCTTTCATTTCTTAGCCCCAATCCATATTCACCTACTATGTTTCCTTCTCTCCCTTTTCCTACTGCCGAATTCCAGTCACCCATGACTATTAAATTTTCATCACCCTTTACTATCTGAATAATTTCTTTTATTTCATCATACATTTCTTCAATTTCTTCGTCATCTGCAGAGCTAGTTGGCATATAAACTTGTACTACTGTAGTAGGTGTCGGCTTCGTATCTATCTTGGCCACAATAATGCGTTCACTATGCTGTTTGTAGTAGCTTACCCGCATTCCTATTTTCCTATTCATTATTAAACCTACTCCTGCATTACCCCTATTTTATTTTGTATTTATAACCCTGTAGTCACCTGACCAGAAGTCTTGTTCCTCCTGCCACCGCACTTCACTAATTCCCACTATATCTAACTTCATCCTATCCATTTCCCTTTTTAAATTTTCTAACCTACCTGCCCGATTAAGGGATCTGACATTCCACGCTCCGATCCGTAGAACGCCAGTTTTCTTTCTGATGATAACAACATTCTCTTGAGTAGTCCCCGCCCGGAGATCTGAATGGGGGACTATTTTACCTCCGGAATATTTTACCCAAGAGGACGCCATCATCATTTTATCACGCAGTAAAGCTGCATGCCCTCGGGAAAAATTACGGCCGTAGATTTCCCTTGCTTTCAGCCGTTCGCAGTACCAGCACAGCAAGGCCGTTTTGGTTATTGTTACAAGGCCAGATCAGTCAATCATCCAGACTGTTGCCCTTGCAACTACTGAAAAGGCTGCTGCCCCTCTTCAGGAACCACACGTTTGTCTGGCCTCTCAACAGATACCCCTCCATTGTGGTTGCACCTACGGTACGGCTATCTGTATCGCTGAGGCACGCAAGCCTCCCCACCAACGGCAAGGTCCATGGTTCATGGGGGGGAGGAATCAGAGGTTGTGTGCATAAATTGTGTACATTAAAATTTGCTTCCTGGCTGCCTGTTTTATCAATATGAATGTCATTTTCAACCTGTCTCTGAACATCTTTTGTTTCTGCCCTCCCTCTGTAACTTGCAACCACTGGTACTTTACCACATGTGCTAGTGCCCCCATTTTAGCTATCTACTATTAGCCTGGAGAGTTTTCCCTACCCTTTCCTGCTGAGGTGAAGGCCATGCCTAGTATAGTCTCACTTGCTAATAGAATCAACAGGAAGCACACCAATGTGAGACCCCATACCTGATCCAACCAGCCATTGCACCTCTAAGTTAACTCTCCTAACAGAAGAGATTAAATGAGGCTGATCAAAGCACCTCAGAACAGACACAAGCCCAACACCAGTATGTCTTGTTGTGTACATTGTTTCTTTCAGATAGAGTTCACGTGTTTCCATTATGAGGTTGCAAAGGTATTACAATATTACAATCAAAACCTTTTTTCCATTATGAAAACTGAGTAAGTCTCATTTACATGCCAGCCTAATTGCAAAAACTTGTAAAATTTTCTGTGTCTGTCCGTACGCTGACTGTTTGTACCAGATAAAAATTAAATCTTCAGTGTGTCTAAAATAATTAAATAATACTGAAAATTTGTTTTCTGTTATCTAGTTGTTGGGAATTGTTAAATAAAAAACCAAATGGTATGCACTGTCACTGCATTGCCACTTAAATGCTGTGAATTTGCATTTTCCCCCCTCTTCCTCCTACACAAAATTCAACAGCACGACATGTCAGTGAGGGAAATGTGCAGGCAGGCTGAGCACTCTGGCACTCATGCCAGGTTATAGCTTGCAAACTGAATTCTTGGCTTAGATTGCGGTTACAGTATCTGTACATAGAGGTCTAAACTTATAAAGGAGCCGAACCTTCACTTTCCACTTCACTGCCAAGTTTTGCAAGTGCCAGTACCTGATGTTCTGAATCACAAAAGAGAATCATTGCAGTGGTCGGTATGAAAACACACAGTGAGGCTGCAAGATGACGCAAACTGCCATTGTGTGTCATCAGCACGAGCTGCTCTTATCACATAACTCTGGGTCGTCCCAGATTCATGTCAAGTCAGAGCAAGAGGACAAGGGGCACACTTCTAGTCAAAAGTGCTGGTAGTCGTATCTGGACCAGTGTCATGTTCAGGTCACTGCAGAGAGTAGTGAAATTCGAGGATGACAGTTTTTCAAGATTGAGCAGTTGACTCTTAAACGTCTACAAAAGTAAGCTGTTCATAAATTATGATTTCTGTTTCTTGTCTCACAGTCAACTCAGGCTTGTTTGTCTTCCACTGGCTGAACACAGCATGCAGCTAAAACGGTTTTTCTTAATCCGACCTTTGTTACACACCCGCAACACTAGACAATGTTTTTCATAAGAGTTTGATGTAATGTCTACAGTGCAGTCATTGGAGGATCAGGAGAAGAAATAACAGTTTCATGTCTCATCAGCCTTCTTCACCTCTACCTACTGTATATCACCTGTTACTGTGCCCATCTCTTCCTTGGCCTTCCCAGACTTCTTTGGTCTACTGGACTCAATTTTTTTTTTTTTTTTTTTTTTTTTTTTTTTTTTTTTTTTTAAAGTTGTAGTTATGTGACGTTATCTTTACAGCTCGTTCTGTTGAGATGTTCGCTCCATTTTCTCTTTCTCGATTTTGTTTCCTCCCTTTAATACTTTCAGTTGCTTCCTAGTGCTGCTGTTCCTTACTCTGGCAGCTCTAGTACAAACTTTCGTAGTTGTAACAAAGCTCATCTTATCTGTCTAGATTCACTTTCTTGTCAGTTGTAAGTGACCCACCGCAGGGACAGCTATTATTCTGCAAAAATTCATTCGCATTATTGTCTGTGTCGTGTTTCATTCTAATTGTTTATTGTCTTGCTTGTATTTTCAAGTTCTGCTACCTTCTCAGAAAATTGACATGTTCTCCATTCTTCCGTTTATTGGGTCTTTTCTTAAAGTTATCTTTGGGAATACTGTCATGTTCACCTCCTTGCCTACTTTGCTCAGAAGGTAAATTCCTTTTTATACGTTATTCTCTTTTTCTGTCGTATTGTGACATTGTCCAAATACAGAAGACCTTTCATTATAGTAAATATATTAAATACGTAATAGCACATACATTAAATTCGGCTTTACAAACAAGAAAAAAATAAATAAAATTTTAGAAACATTTCTTGTCACTTTTACTAATAGAAGTGGGGAGCCCCTTCTTTTTAATTGTGCTCTATATTATTTCTTTATTAATTTAATCAAAAGGGGCTAACAGAAATGTGCGACCCTGCGAACTCTGACATCCTGGAAGGGTCACACCTCAAAAATCTTGAAAACCGACTGTAGTCTCGTCACAGCTGTGCAGCTCATTCCTCTGCCACATCTACGAAGGCAAAAGTCACGTGCTTCTCGGACAGTTAATTTTGAACGTGAAGTAGCTAACTGGAGTCAGCGAAAAGCGAGTTCCACACGCTTCGAAACTGGGGCAATCTGACAAGGAAGTCACCCCTGACAGAACACAGATCAAAAACATGCACGGAAATTTAAATTAACCTTTTTCCTTGGTTTGAAGCGAGTGTTGGAATAGATTAAAATAATAAAAGAGAGAGAGGAAAATCAGTGTCACTATGCATTTCCTTCCCTATTCTTATTTGACTTGCTGAGTGCTCTGTCTTTGATGATGTCGACGTCGACGAGGATCTCTCTATGAGCAATTGTGGAGTTAAACGCAGGAAATTGCAGCTGAGCCTGGTAATCAGCAACAGAATGCTACCACCACTCATCCCGTCTCCGGACAAATCCTACTGCAGAAACGCTTTCGCGCTACTGGGATTCTTCACGGCCATCTCCTCGTGTAGGACTGCTGCACTAGCACGAGTCAGAGACTTTGCTCACAGGAGCAGATACCTACGATCGAAAACTGTTGACCGTATCGAACAGTGGTCGCCTGCCAGTGCCAATACTCAACCGTTCACAGCTCGTGCCCTAGCGGTATTACCGATGCCAAAAATGAAAACCAGAAGAATAATGTAACATTCCAGTAGGTATGTGAGGAAAGGCAATATCTTCAACTTAAACTGTGCCATCTTCACAAAGTGAAGATAGATGGAAGGCGTGGAATCAACGGACATCAGTAGGAAGGCGAACACATTATCCATAACAAGAACCATCATGATCATTAACAAGGAATCACACACCTTGTCACTTCGTAGCTATTCAACAATGTACAGCAAGTGTGCAACTGCCAATAAATGTAGGCAAGTTAAACTTTAAGCCGAACCACACCAGAGAGTCTAATTTTGAAGTGAGTTATTTAGGCGTAAACGTTTTACGAAATATCGTTTTAACGACTAAAAGCTTGGTTGATGTAAGGAAGAAGACAGATGGCTAAAAGCTGAGGCACCCAAGCTTACCATTTCATCCAACGCGGTATAAAGTCGTGAATGGTACAGTTGTAGCAAATTAAAAACTCAGTAGGACTGTCTTATAGGTGGTCTGGTGGATATGCTGCGACATGATTCACTTGCTGCGGACAGTTAATGAAACAGGAATGGGTCCGTAAGAGCACAGCGTTCCTCGCAAGAAGCTCGGCAACAACTAAACCACATACTCCTCTGGTCCGATTCGGAGTTCTACACACAGACGAAAACCAATAGTGTGGTGTGGATTCTCAGAAAATGTGTAAATTATGTTATAAACAGAAATGGTGAAGACATCATCACATTTCAAGTTTACACGGAAGAAATCTTCTGTCTAATAAAACGTGTTCTGAACTTCAAAAAGAATTTTGCAAACATGCTCACGATTCTTTGTGGAAAACATGGAGTCGGATGAAATTTGTTGTAAAAGAGGACGCTCTTTTTTAATTTTTTTTTCTAGTAAGATTGGCCTCTGGACATTCATTAAATGTTGGTTGATAAGGGGCCATCTCAGTGCATGAAATGGACTTGAAGTGCCAACATAAAAGTTCTGGAATTTGATTCAGGAGGAAACAGTCCAGTCTGCAGTTTTGTCGTGCACTAAGGAATAGAAATTACTGGAAAGGTTCAAATGGCTCTGAGCACTATGCGACTTAACTTCTGAGGTCATCAGTCGCCTAGAACTTAGAACTAATTAAACCTAATTAACCTAAGGACATCGCACACATCCATGCCCGAGGCAGGAGTCGAACTTGCGACCGTAGCGGTTGCTCGGCTCTAGACTGTAGCGCCTAGAACCGGACGGCCACTCAGGCAGGCTACTGGAAAGGCAGCCTGAATTTGTATCAAGGTGTTCGTAATGAAATTAAATTTTGCTTCACTATTTGTCATGCGAGGAAGATATCTTTACCACTGTTGCTACACTTATTGATGTGCTGTGTATTGTATGTGAAACAAGAACTGTAAATCTTCATGGACTGCAATGTCATAGAGTTTTATCAATAAAGTTACTTAATTTTTTTAAAAAAAGTGACAAGCATCGCTGTGTCTAGATTTCAGAGTCCCTGGCTCGATTCCCGACCGGAACGGAGATATTATTTGACCAGAGGCTGGATTTTTTGTGTCATCTTAATCATTTTGTGTCACCTTCGTCACAAAAACGTTCTAGTCATGCAGAGTGGCGTCGGATACAAAGATTTGCACGAATCAGTTCCAGATAAAGCCTCCTCGCTAACAATGTGATACTATCATTTCCATAGTTGAGTCACGTGGGATCGAGGCCAGTGAATTATGTGCTGCCATTCACACATCTCACTGAAGTATTATACATTTCAAAGACAAAATCGCTTCAAATAACTATTTAATGTCTGGATGGTTTTGTACCAAACTACAGTTCCATCATTATGCTATATGGTATGGGTAATTGCACAGACGTACATGAAATTACGGATGTCTCTGGTGGACCCAGTGTCGCTGAATGCCGCATTTGCATGTTTCACTGTAGGCATTTCTCAGATACATTCTGTTTTCGTACCGTAAACTAATTTATGACAAATACACCTGAGCGCCGAGGACACACGCGTTAGCTGCTTGAAATCCTCTAATTTACTGGACACTAATGGTACCTGAATAGCAGTCATTAAAGTTCCGTTGGAAGAAACGGTGTTGGCATTTATCTCTGTGACTGGACACCCTGTATTCTCTTACTGTTTTATGGACTCGTTGCTGTATTGTTTGCAGAAGAGAAATAAAAACAAATGTATCATTTTTTTCTCTTAAGCAGTAACGCAATTTAAGAGTGTGTTACACCAGACGCGTTTCGATGTTATTGATTGGCGTTTATTACTCTTTTGTTTTACATGTTTGGAAGACGACAGTTGTTTCCATCATTGCTTTTTTTCGGCTTTTAGTAACGTACTTTTTCTTTTGCTGCATTTGCGTTCCTTGAGTTCACTTATGTAAACCTTCACACTAACTGTCTACATAGAAATTTTAATGTGATTTCGCCAATTTTGCATTCAGCACACAGAAAGAGATCGCTGAATGCAAAACAAGCGAAACCACACACAAAATCGGTTTACTAAAATTCGAAAAAAACGCGAAGGATGAACCTGCAAACACTTTTTTCGACTGAAACCACTGCTAACAACTAGGGTAAAAGGTCTCGACTTCAAAATATGTAAAAATGGAGTAGCAAACGCGAATCACCTTTGAAGATGCTATATCAATAAAAGCAAAATGCGCCTGGTGCTACATTCTCTTAAACAGCAGCACTTTTAAGATAGGAAAAAGCAAGCACCTGTTATATGTCAACTACTGTTGAAGATGGCCATCCAAATAAACATAAAAATTCCGTTCAAAAATAACAAGACCATAGAAAGAGCGTATACAAATATTCACAGAGCAATTGTAAAATGTTAGGAAGAGCCGCATCGCACCAAGTCAGCGTATAAGTACTTTTTCGCTTTTTGTTGTACATTTCCACTAGTATAGTTTCGAAATCGAGCATAAAACCTCTCAATGCTATAGACACATGGACTGCAAATGCGGTAATTCGTTTTTCCGATATGACATTAAATACCGATATTCATGAAGGTTACCTGCACTTGACAGTTGACCTCAAATAACGAAAAGTGTGAGGTCATCCTCATGAGTGCTAAAAGGAACGCGTTAAACTTCGGTTACACAATAAATCAGTCTAATCTAAAAGCCGCAAATTCAACTAAATACCTAGGTATTACAATTACGAACAATTTAAATTGGAAGGAACACACAGAAAATGTTGTGGGGAAGGCTAACCAAAGACTGCGTTTTATTGGCAGAAAATTTAACAGACCTACTAAGGAGACAGCCTACACTACGCTTGTCCGTCCTCTTTTAGAATACTGTTGCGCGGTGTGGGATCCTTACCAGATAGGACTGACTGAGTACATCGGAGAAGTTCAAAGAAAGGCAGCACATTTTATATTACGCGAAATATGGGAGAGAGTGTCACAGAAATGGTACAGAATTTGGGATGGACACCATTAAAAGAAAGACGTTTTTCGTTGCGACTGAATCTTCCCACGAAATTCCAATCACCACCTTTCTCTTCCGAATGCGAAAATATTTTGTTGACACCGACTTACATAGGGAGGAAAAATCACAAAGATAAAATAAGGGAAATCAGAGCTCGAACGGAAAGAAGTGTTCATTCTTCTCGCGCGCTATACGAGATCGGAATAATAGAGAATTGTGAAGGTGGTTCGATGAACCCTCTTCCAGGCACTTATATGTGATTTGCAGAGTATCCATGTAGATGTAGATGTAGAGATTTAACCTTGGATATTTCAGCGATACTAGTTTCAAAATTTACGGCTTCTTCCTGTAGCTCTTTAATCCACGTAATTTTCCGTCAGTAACTTCGGTTACACTCTCACTGAAAACTCGCTCCTTCTATTGTTGATACCTGGGGATACGTATGTATGATGGCAGATAACCGAGTTCGTGAACAGCATTGGAAATATCTGTGAGTATCCTGAAATATGAACACAGTAAAGATAAAGGGAATTCAATGATTAAAGAGACAGGTTTATAATAGAAGTGAAACAGTTCGTAGAACGGACTTTGTACTTTCATGATTTTAGGTTGGCGTTTCTGGGATGAGAGGAGAACAGATGACGGTTAATAACTATTTGGTTTCTAACGCCAATATTTCCTTTAATAATGGCATGTCAGCTTGAAATTTCCACGTTAGTTGACCAATATTCAGTGATATCGTCCGACAATTTTTAGAAGTGGGTAGAACAGTTGAGAAACAGCCGAACGTTAGTAACCGATGGACAGCAACCTCGATGGTCACTTGAAGTGTCAACTCCTTCGCTTGAAGTTCGCATTGACGACATTATTCGTAAAGACTGACGTATTACAGTTGAAGATGCAGCAAAAACAGGTGCATTAAGTATTGGTACGGTTGGTAACGTTATCAGCAACAAACCGAAGAACAGCAAAATGAGTGCAAGGCGGGTCCCGAAAGAATTAACGCAACGAATCAAGGTAACAAGACTCAAAATGTGTACACACTTTGAAAGAATGGTATGAAAGGGAAGGTGACCCTTTTCTAGAGAAGATTTCCATTTGTTTGGTCCACTCACGGGGGCATTAGGTACAGGGGATAGGCAAAATAATGTGAACAGTTGTAGTAATGGGATGGTTGTATTTGACGGTCAACTACGCAAGTAAGGCACGCGTCGCGCTGGACTGTGCTTGTTCAGTACGGACAAATCATCAGTGCAGGTTGTTTACGAGTAGTGCAGCTTCGTATTTGCGTTCAGGGGCCTAGGTAGACGTGCAATCAAAGACCTAACAGAGTTCCAAAGAGGGCAGATTGTGGGGGTCCCATTAGCTGGAGCGTCAGTAATCAAGACAGCCAACTTATTGAATGTTTCAAGAGCAACTGTTTCAAATGTCATGCCAGCCTAAATGTAATAGTGGGTGCAAATCAAAACTAAATGACAAGAAATCGTCGTGCGCTGACACGAATTGTGTCAAAACAACACAAAACTATGGCGCCTAAAGCGACTGCAGAGCTCAATAGCCATCTTCGAGGCTCCGTACCTATCAAATGGTTCAAATGGCTCTGAGCACTATGCGACTTAACTTCTGAGGTCATCAGTAGGCTAGAACTTAGAACTAATTAAACCTAACTAACCTAAGGACATCACACACATCCATGCCCGAGGCAAGATTCGAACCTGCGACCGTAGCGGTCGCTCGGTTCCAGACTGTAGCGCCTAGAACCGCACGGCCACTCCGGCCGGTCCCTACCTATCAACACTGTGCACTGAGAAATCTATAAAGCGAATACCTAAATCATTAGTGACGGTAACCAACGCAAAGAAGCGTAAAACATGGTGTCAGGAGCATAAATCTTGGACGGCTGATCAGTGGAAACATATCATATGGTCCGACGAGTCAACGTTTACGTTATTTACTACATCGGGCCGGGTTTACGTCTGGAGAACGCCAGAAAAGCCTACAGTGCTGATTGCGTGATTCCAATGTTTAAGCATGGAGGTGGAAGTTTGATGGTGTGGGCAGCCACCTCATGGTATCCTGCTGGTCCCATCATTACCCTAAAACGCCGTGATACAGCCAAAGATTGTGTGAACGTTTTAGGTGATCAGGTGCATCCCATGATTCAAATGTTGTTCCCCAACAATGATGCCATATATCAGGACGATAATGCACCCATTCACACAGCCAGGACAGTATAATCGTGGTATGAGGAGCATGCAACTGAACTGCAGCGTCTTCTTTGGCCAGCACAGTCCCCGGACTTTGATATTATCGAACCCTTGTCGGCAGTACTGGAGTGCAGACTCCGGAGCAGATTTCCGCCTCCCTAGTCATTACAAGAGTCAGAAGAGGTTCTGATCGAGGAGTGGCATAATATCCCACTGGAGACTATACCACCATTATGCCAGAATTCCAAGAAGAATCTTAGCTGTACTACGGGCAAATGAGGATACAGCCCCCTTATCAATAAAGTATAGGTATTCACATCATTTTGCCTGTCCCCTGTATAAAATAGTTCAGAAACAACGAAGAAATCAGAGAGTTTGTTGGGGTTTATGTTAAGATGTAGTAAAAGTCTCATTTCGTAAAAATACACAGTTTTTTCTACATCAAATTGCCACTTTAATTATTGAGTGTCCCTCGTACTAGCAAACAAAAGACTTTGGGAGCACTACATTTTCTGTTTACATTTTCTATTTACAATTTGTACAGATACCAGATGGCAGTTACAAGAGTCGAGGGACATGAAAGGGAAGCAGTGGTTGGGAAGGGAGTGAGACAGGGTTGTAGTCTCTCCCTGATGTTATTCAATTTGTATATTGAGCAAGCAGTGAAGGAAACAAATGAAAAATTCGAAGTACGTATTAAAATCCATGGAGAAGAAATAAAAACTTTGAGGTTCGCCGATGACATTGTAATTCTGTCAGAGACAGCAAAGGACTTGGAAGAGCAGTTGAACGGAATGGATAGTGTCTTGAAAGGAGGATATAAGATGAATATCAACAAAAGCAAAACGAGGATTATGGAATGTAGTCGAATTAAGTCGGGTGATGCTGAGGGAATTAGATTGGGAAATGAGAAACTTAAAGTAGTAAAGGAGATTTGCTATTTGGGGATCAAAATAGCTGATGATGGTCGAAGTAGAGAGGATATAAAATGTAGACTGGCAATGGCAAGGAAAGCGTTTCTGAAGAAGAGAAATTTGTTAACATCGAATATAGATTTATGTATCAGGAAGTCGTTTCTGAAAGTATTTGTTTGGAGTGTAGCCATGTATGGAAGTGAAACATGGACGATAAATAGTTTGGACAAGAAAAGAATAGAAGCTTTCGAAATGTGGTGCTACAGAAGAATGCTGGAGATTAGGTGGATAGATCACGTAACTAATGAGGAAGTATTGAATAGGATTGGGGAGAAGTTTGTGGCACAAATTGACCAGAAGAAGGGATCGGTTGGTAGGACATGTTCTGAGGCATCAAGGGATCACCAATTTAGTATTGGAGGTCAGAGTGGAGGTTAAAAATCGTAGAGGGAGACCAAGAGATGAATACACTAAGCAGATTCAGAAGGATGTGGGCTGCAGTACGTACTTGGAGATGAAGAAGCTGGCACAGGATAGAGTAGCATGGAGAGCTGCATCAAACCAGTCTCAGGACTGACGACCACAACAACAACAACATTTTCTGTTATCATTTGGAGGATCTAAACTTGAAGAAAGATTTTGAAATTCGTAAGTTAAATGAAGGAATTAATTATTCTTGTTTTGCGGGCGTCTTCTGTTGGAGTACTGCAGACTTGCGCTGATTTGGTAGTGTCGTGGTCCAGTCAACGACACCAGAAATAAGCAAATAATACCACAGACCGATCAGTAAATTTTTGCCTAACTATAACACGATGTATGATGCAGACAACACGAATCTACAGGCACACCGAAGTTCTGTGCTACAGACGCGCGTTCTCCGTTACTAATCAGACTGCCGCAGTTCGATACCCTGTCGATGGAGAGATCACTGCCCAAAACACAGCACGCCAAGAACGACGCAGCACTCGGTTGTTTGCCCGGTCGATCGCAGAGAAACATTCACCAGCCGTTGAGGTCACTCACTCACCGAGACACGAGTCGAAGAGCAACAGGTGGACGGCGGCAAGCCGAGCGGCAGCGGGGCTCGAGATCATACAGGGGCGGCAGCCTTCCGTGACGGAGACGGCGGCGACAATGGCGGCGGCGGAAGAGGACACGGCAGCAGCGGCGGCGGACGGATCTGCGCAGCGACTGAGCCGGTGTCCAGCGCCGCCGGCCAGCTCTTATGGGCCGGTGTGCGTGACGCACGGCACGGCCTCGCGGACGAGATAGCGGGCCAACAGATAGACCCCCTCGGTACTGGGCCGATGACGGCGCCCGGCGATCTGCAGCACGAGAGCGCCAACCGCTGCCTGTAATCTCGTGCGGCCAGGGTCGCCTCGAGAGCATCTT
The DNA here is from genome assembly GCF_023897955.1 of Schistocerca gregaria. NCBI lineage: Eukaryota > Metazoa > Arthropoda > Insecta > Orthoptera > Acrididae > Schistocerca > Schistocerca gregaria. Next base: position 740,528,561 of record NC_064921.1, read on the forward strand.
CCCCACACAAAGCGACGTATCATTTGGCCCCTCGTCTTCCCTCAGATATTAACTGCCTTTCCTTGGGCTCCCGATAAGACCATTTTAAAAGCATTTCACTCCCTCAGGCATGGGCTTCTGATAAAACCATTTTAAGAAAAATGTTACGTTGTTTTAAACTTACACTGAGGTGACTAAAGTCATGGTATACCTCCTAATATCGTGCCAGAGCTCCTTTTGCCTGCTGTAGGACAGCAAATTGACGCGGCATGGACTCAACAAGTCGTGGAAGTCCCCTACAGAAATATTGAGCCATGCTGCCTTCATAGCCGTCCATAACTGCGAAAGTTTTACCGGTGCAGGATTTTGTGCACGAATTAACCTCTCGATTATGTCCAATGCATGTTCGACGCGTGGCCAAATCACTTGCTCCAACTGTCCAGAATGTTCTTGAAACCAATCGCAAACAATTGTGGCCCAGTGACGTGACGCATTTTCATCCATAAAAATTCCATTGTTGATTGGGAACATGAAGTCCATGAATGATTGCAAATGGTCTCAAAGTAACCGAACATGCAGAGAACCAAATCTATGCCATGTAAACACAGCCCACACGATTTAGAGTCACCACCAGCTTGCACAGTGCCTTGTTGACAACTTAGGTCCACGGCTTCGTGGGGTCAGCACCACATTCGAACCCTATCATGAGCTCTTAATAACTGAAATCGGGATTCATCTCACCAGGCCTCGCATTTCCAGTCGTCTAGGGCCTAAATGATAGCGTCACGCCGGCCGATGTGGCCGAGCGGTTCTAGGCGCATCAGTCCGGAACCGCGCTGCTGCTACGGTCGCAGGTTCGAATCCTGCCTCTGGCATGGATGTGTGTGATGTCCGCGCTGCTGCTACGGTCGCAGGTTCGAATCCTGCCTCTGGCATGGATGTGTGTGATGTCCTTAGGTTAGTTAGGTTTAAGTAGTTCTAAGTTCTAGGGGACTGATGACCTCAGATGTTAAGTCCCATAGTGCTCAGAACCATTTGATTTGATAGGGTCACGAGCCAAGTAGAGGCACTGCAGGCGATGTCTTGCTGTTAGCAAAGGCACTCGTTTCGGTCGTCTGCTGCCATAGCCCATCAACGCCAGATTTCGCCGCACTGAGATAATGGATACATTCGTCGTATGTCCCACACGGATACCTGCGGTTTTTCCACGCACTGTTGCTTATCTGTCAGCGCTGGCAATTCTCCGCAAACGCCACTGCTCTTGGTCGTTAAGTGAAGGCCATTGCCAGTGCGTTGTCCGTGGTGAGATGTAGTGCCTCACATTTGGTGTTCCCGGCACACTCTTGACACTGCATCTCAGAATATTGAACTCCCTAATGATTTCCGAAATGGCGTATCCCATTTGTCTAGTTCCAGCTACCATTCCGCACTCAAAGTCTGTTAATTCACGTCAAACGGCAATAATCACTTCAGAAGCCTTTCCACACGAATCCCTTGAGTACAAATGACAGCTCCATCGATGCACTGCTCTTTCAAGCCTTATGTACGCGATACTACCGCCATTTGCGTATATGTGCATATTGCTATCCTATGACATGTCACTCCAGTGTAATTACAAGAAACGTAAGATGACACACGTTGTACAGAAGGAAATCCGCACTTTTACTGACGCAGCAGAGATCTGGTCCCCAATACTTTGAGGGATCAAGGCAGACGCCCGACTGCAATGCATTCATAAAACAGTATGTCTGTGAAGGCTATACAGCAGTAATCGTCAATCTGTGGTGTGTGGGCCGCATGCTGCCTGAATACAGTATTCGTGCTCACCGCGATTCTCAGAAGTATCTAACAATTACCAGCCGAATGCAGAAACGTTAACTAATATACAGCTTCTTAAACGTGCAGTTTACATGTCAGTAAAAAAAATACTTAGTAAAAAAAGAACATGGATTCGTGACTGTGCTTTAAAAGATGTTCACTTCAAATGTGGTTCGTATTTGTAGCAACGAAGATGAAATTAAATTACGGGTATTGTAATACATCGCAATTAGTAGAAGAAAAATGACATTCAAAACATTTGGCAAACAATGCTGATCCTGTCTCGTATTACATAATTCATTTAAATACAAGTTCTATCACTGTTATTAATCAGTTGACCATTCGTTCACACGGACAACACCAAAACTCTTCGGAAGGCGATTACAGTGTCACAGCGTTGGGGTCGCTGAGGGTGGCAGCAGTGCGGAACAGAGAGCAGTAGACACGAGTTGTTCCGAGTTGCGCCGACTTTTAACTACCTGTACTTAGCGGCCTTTGGTCAACTTATCGCGCCCAAACTCTTGCTAGTCTGTTAGGGTCTCATAAGATACTAATTTATGTTGGTCACCTATAATATCGGCAGATTTGCGGCCATAGGTGCTGCCCTGCCATGTCAGTATTGATTCTTGAGTAAAAAGGTTTGGCGACCACTGCTGTACAGTTCGAAGGGCTGGCTAACTAGTCGTGAGCCAAATATCACTTTTTCTCGATACCTACAATTTGTAAGAACGGAACATTTCCTACACTTTGGTTGCGAGGCCACTGTAATCCCATACCTAAGTCCGGTAACGACAGGCACCATCCTTCCAGCTACCGCCCCATTTGCGTCACCAGCAGTGTCTGCAAAGTGATGGAACGGATGGTGACTAAGCGGCTAGTGTGGTTGCCTTAGTCACAGAAATTACTGGCAAATGTTCAATGTGGCTTTCGTAGGCAACGCTCTGCAGTCGAACGTCTGCTCATCTACATCTACATCTACATTTATACTCCGCAAGCCAGCCACCGGTGTGTGGCGGAGGACACTTTAAGTGCCACTGTCATTACCTCTCTTTCCGGTTCCAGTCGCGTATGGTTCGCGGGAAGAACGACTGCCAGAAAGCCTCCGTGCACGCTCGAATCTCTCTGATTTTACATTCGTGATCTCCTCTGGGGGTATAAGTAGGGGGAAGCAATATATTCGATACCTCATCCAGAAACGCACCCTCTCGAAACCTGGACAGCAAGCTACACCGCGATGCAGAGCGCCTCTCTTGCAGAGTCTGCCACTTGAGTTTGCTAAACATCTCCGTAACGCTATCACGGTTACCAAATAACCCTGTGACCAAACGCGCCGCTCTTCTTTGGATCTTCTCTATCTCCTCTGTCAGCCCGACCTGGGACGGATCCCACACTGATAAGCAATACTCAAGTATAGGTCGAACGAGTGTTTTCTAAGCCACCTCCTTTGTTGATGAACTACATTTTCTAAGGACTCTTCCAATGAATCTCAACCTGATACTCGCCTTACCAACAATTAATTTTGTATGATCATTCCAATTCAAATCGTTCCGCACGCATACTCCCAGATATTTTACAGGAGTAACTGCTACCAGTGTTTGTTCCGCTATTATATAATCATACAATAAAGGATCCTTCTTTCTACGTATTCGCAATACGTTACATTTTTCTATGTTAAGGGTCAGTTGTCACTCCCCGCACCAAATGCCTATCCGCTGCAGATCTTCCTACATTTCGCTACAATTTTCTAATGCTGCAACTTCTCTGTATACTACAGCATCATCCGCGAAAAGCCGCATGGAACTTCCGACACTATCTACTAGGTCATTTAAATATATGGTGAAAAGCAATGGTCCCGTTAACACTCCCCTGTGGCACGCCACAGGTTACTTTAACGTCTGTAGACGTCTCTCCATTGAGAACAACATGCTGTGTGCTGTTCGCTAAAAATTCTTCAATCCAGCCACACAGCCGGTCTGATATTCCGCAGGCTCTTACTTTGTTTATCAAGCGACAGTGCGGAACTGTATCGAACGCCTTCCGGAAGTCAAGGAAAATAGCATCTACCTGGGAGCCTGTATCTAATATTTTCTGGTCTCATGAACAAATAAAGCGAGTTGGGTCTCACACGATCGCTGTTTCCGGAATCCATGTTGATTCCTACGGGTTATATTCTGGGTTTCCAGAAACCAAATGATACTTGAGCAAAAAACATCATCTAAAATTCTACAACAGATCGACGTCAGAGACATAGGTCTATAGTTTTTCGCATCTGCTCGACGACCCTTCTTGAAGACTGGGACTACCTGTGCACTTTTCCAATCATTTGGAACCTTCCGTTCCTCTAGAGACTTGCGGTACACGGCTGTTAGAAGGGGCTGTCGATCCAAATCGTGGACAACTTTCTGCCTGAGTGTCAGACTGCAGTCATATTTTTTTAATTGGGAAAAGGCGTGTGACACTAATTAGAGGACAGAAATCCTCCACACATCACACAGATTGGGCTACCGAGGCCGCCTGCCCCACTTTATCAGTGATTTTTTCAAAGATCGGGTTTTTAATGAACGCGTGGGCGCTGCTTTGTTGATTCTTTTCATTCAGGGCTCCGTGTTGAGCGTAACTTTACTTGCTGCAACAATCAACCCTGTTATTGACTGTGTCCCGCCGGGCGCCTCAGGCTGTCTCTTCGTCGACGATTTCGCAGTCTGTCGCAGCTATCGGCGGACCTGTCCACTCCAGCAGCGAATCCAGCGTTGTCTCAACCATCTCTACGCGTCAGGCATCCGACGGATATGAATTTCCGGCGGCGAAACGAATTTCTCCGACCGTCCTAACATCTCGGTTTCGCTGCTCTCACATTCATCGAAGCCCCGAAATTCCTGGCGTTAATACCTGACAGAAGACTATGTTGGTCCTTTCGTACATTCTACATGGCAGCTCGCTGTGACCATTCTCTGAATGTCCTGTGCGTTCCAAGTGACAACTCATGTAGAGCAAACCTGGTCGTCCTTCTTCGTTTGTATCGATTCTTAGTTCGATCAAAACTGAACTGTGGTTGCATCGTATATTCATCTGCACAACCAGCCGTCTGACGTCGCTTTAATATAATTCAGTACCGTGCAATCTGTTTGGGCACTTGTGCGCTACCCACCAGCCCAGATATGAGCCTCTATACAGAAGCTGCCGAGTTTCCACTGTCATTCCGCCGCTGTGGCCTCCTCTGCAAATACGATAGCTGATTGTCCTCAGTGTCCAGACACCCATTTTATTCTTCCTTTATTGATTATTACCTTGACGGCAAATATGAGGCAAACTCTGCTTCCTTGTTGCCTCCCAGAGTTTGCATTCGTTTCCTACTTTTAAAGCTTCTCTGGGCGTTAAAACATGTGTGGATAAAATTTCTACGTCAAGATCGAAAATTTTCTTTATTGAGTACCGTTTCCGGCTCACGGGCGAGCCATCGTCAGATCTAAAATACATTCAAAATGTATTCAATAGTTGAATTTCCATTACGCAATACATGCCAGTCTAAAATGTTCAGTGTGTGACAATCATTACACATCGTTGTATTCTTAGGGATAAGTCGCTCTAGTTAAGTAAAAAAATCGTATAGCCATAACGATAAAAATATTAAGTCGTGACATAATAAAAACATGCAAAAATATATGATGAGAGATATCAAATACCGTACCTACAATGAAAAATCGCAGTTGGTTATGCAAATTGACAACGACAATCAATAATAAAATATTGTTACATCGCTCATATTGCCACGCTTGTGTATGAACGATCGGCAGCTATGATAGTTACATTCATCGCCCATGAGTGGACGTAAACAAGATATCGCGTCTTATGTTCATAACAGAAACAAGGCAGTGTTTGTGTGGCAGCTGTAAGCCAACTGGCTAAACGAGAATGCTGACCACCACGTGCGCTATCATCCAACTAATATAATACAGACGTGACTCTAACAAGACAAAGGATGTTAATGTAATGATTTTTTGTAAGTTTACATTATGTAAGTGAGATAAATTATATTCATAACAATACACTTGTAACAAACAAACAATCAGTATTACCTCTTCGTAAAATAGAAAAAAAATTATAAAGACAAGAAGTACAGAATGTCAGGGAATTACATCCAAAGCTACGACTGGAGAAAGGTACGACTGTATTTTAAACACAGAAAAATATAACAATATTACTGACCGTTGTTGTTGTTGTCTTCAGTCCTGAGACTGGTTTGATGCAGCTCTCCATGCTACTCTATCCTGTGCAAGCTTCTTCATCTCCCAGTACCAACTGCAACCAACATCCTTTTGAATCTTCTTAGTGTATTCATCTCTTGGTCTCCCTCTACGATTTTTACCCTCCACGCTGCCCTCCAATACTAAATTGGTGATCCCTTGATGCCTCAGAACATGTCCTACCAACCGATCCATTCATCTGGTCAAGTTGTGCCACAAACTTCTCTTCTCCCCAATCCTATTCAATACTTCCTCATGTTATGTGATCTACCCATCTAATCTTCAGCATTCTTCTGTAGCACCGCATTTCGAAAGCTTCTATTCTCTTCTTGTCCAAACTATTTATCGTCCGTGTTCCACTTCCATACATGGCTACACTCCATACAAATACTTTCAGAAAAGACTTCCTGACACTTAAATCTATACTCGATGTTAACAAATTTCTCTTCTTCAGAAACGCTTTCCTTGCCATTGCCAGTCTACATTTAATATCCTCTCTATTTCGACCATCATCAGTTATTTTGCTCCCCAAATAGCAAAACTCCTTTACTACTTTAAGTGTCTCATTTCCTAATCTAATTCCCTCGGCATCACCCGATTTAATTCAACTGCATTCCATTATCCTCGTTTTGCTTTTGTTGATGTTCATTTTATATACTCCTCTCAAGACACTGTCCATTCCATTCAACTGCTCTTCCAAGGCCTATGCTGCCTCTGATAGAATTACAATGTCATCGGCGAACCTCAAAGTTTTTATTTCTTCTCCATGGATTTTAATACCAACCCCGAATTTTTCTTTTGTTTCCTTTACTGCTTGCTCAATATGCAGATTGAATAACATCGGGGAGAGGCTACAACCCTGTCTTACTCCCTTCCCAACCACTGCTTCCCTTTTATGTCCCTCGACTCTTATGACTGCCATCTGGTTTCTGTACAAATTGTAAATAGAAAATGTAAACAGAAAATTTAGTGCTCCCAAAGTCTTTTGTCATAACTCGAGGTGTGGGAGCCAGATGCAGCCAGCTCAATCAGTGGCTATGATAACCAACCAGTATATACACTCCTGGAAATTGAAATAAGAACACCGTGAATTCATTGTCCCAGGAAGGGGAAACTTTATTGACACATTCCTGGGGTCAGATACATCACATGATCACACTGGCAGAACCACAGGCACATAGACACAGGCAACAGAGCATGCACAATGTCGGCACTAGTACAGTGTATATCCACCTTTCGCAGCAATGCAGGCTGCTATTCTCCCATGGAGACGATCGTAGAGATGCTGGATGTAGTCCTGTGGAACGTCTTGCCATGCCATTTCCACCTGGCGCCTCAGTTGGACCAGCGTTCGTGCTGGACGTGCAGACCGCGTGAGACGACGCTTCATCCAGTCCCAAACATGCTCAATGGGGGACAGATCCGGAGATCTTGCTGGCCAGGGTAGTTGACTTACACCTTCTAGAGCACGTTGGGTGGCACGGGATACATGCGGACGTGCATTGTCCTGTTGGAACAGCAAGTTCCCTTGCCGGTCTAGGAATGGTAGAACGATGGGTTCGATGACGGTTTGGATGTACCGTGCACTATTCAGTGTCCCCTCGACGATCACCAGAGGTGTACGGCCAGTGTAGGAGATCGCTCCCCACACCATGATGCCGGGTGTTGGCCCTGTGTGCCTCGGTCGTATGCAGTCCTGATTGTGGCGCTCACCTGCACGGCGCCAAACACGCATACGACCATCATTGGCACCAAGGCAGAAGCGACTCTCATCTCTGAAGACGACACGTCTCCATTCGGCCCTCCATTCACGCCTGTCGCGACACCACTGGAGGCGGGCTGCACGATGTTGGGGCGTGAGCGGAAGACGGCCTAACGGTGTGCGGGACCGTAGCCCAGCTTCATGGAGACGGTTGCGAATGGTCCTCGCCGATACCCCAGGAGCAACAGTGTCCCTAATTTGCTGGGAAGTGGCGGTGCGGTTCCCTACGGCACTGCGTAGGATCCTACGGTCTTGGCGTGCATCCGTGTGTCGCTGCGGTCCGGTCCCAGGTCGACGGGCACGTGCACCTACCGCCGACCACTGGCGACAACATCGATGTACTGTGGAGACCTCACGCCCCACGTGTTGAGCTATTCGGCGGTACCTCCACCCGGCCGCCCGCATGCCCACTATACGCCCTCGCTCAAAGTCCGTCAACTGCACATACGGTTCACGTTCCGCTGTCGCGGCAAGCTACCAGTGTTAAAGACTGCGATGGAGCTCCGTATGCCACGGCAAACTGGCTGACACTGACGGCGGCGGTGCACAAATGCTGCGCAGCTAGCGCCATTCGACGGCCAACACCGCGGTTCCTGGTGTGTCCGCTGTGCCGTGCGTGTGATCATTGCTTGTACAGCCCTCTCGCAGTGTCCGGAGCAAGTATGGTGGGTCTGACACACCGGTGTCAATGTGTTCTTTTTTCCATTTCCAGGAGTGTATGTGGCTAAGCGACAGTAATGCCGGGTGCTGTGGCTGTGCGGTTCAAGGCGCTTCAGTCTGGAACCGCGCGACCGCTACAGTCACAGGTTCGAATCTTGCGCCCACCGATGTGGCCGTGTGATTCTAGGCGCTTCAGTCTGGAACCGCGTGACCGCTACGGTCGCATGTTCGAATTCTGCCTCCGGCATGGACGTGTGTGGTGACCTTAGGTTAGTTAGGTTTAAGTAGCTCTAAGTTCTAGGGGACTGATGACCACAGATGTTGTCCCATAGTGCTCAGAGCCATTTTTTTTCGAATCCTGCCTCGGGCATGGATGTGAGTGATGTCCTTAGGTTGGTTGGGTTTGAGTAGTTCTAAGTTCTAGGGAACTGTTGACCACAGATGTTAAGTCCCATAGTGCTCTGAGGCATCTGAACCATTTGAACCGACAGTAATACTGTTGAGCCAACAAGTGTTACAGAAGATAGACTATACTATCGAAAGAGAAGAATTTCATCAAAGTGATCTTATACTTAGCTAGATTTTATAGAATATAGCACGAATTGCTGACATGTACAATATATGTGAAAATGAAATACACCGATGTCTAATAAACAGCATTCCAGTATATCTTTTAATATGTTTGTGAAATCACTCACATCTCAGAAGCAATAAAATACATGTATAATACACATCTAGCTTAAGGTCTACGTGTTTCACACAGTCAAACGGTGTAAGGTACTCCAAGAATATATGCTTCATACAAAAGCCCATTATTTAGGCGAATAACATGACCTGTGCGTAGACATCTAATGCCACATACCTGCACAAACCTATCAAGAAACTATCAGATCCCTGATATTCAGAATCAGAGATGAACAGGTTGAGCACAAACTCTTGCCCTGATTATAAAAATTTATAACAGAATAACCGTTTGACATCGTAAGTTACATTTGGTGCCGTTACATAGGTTATTGTTACTAGTTGTTGTGACCAATAGATGGCGCTAGTGCTCGACAACAACGACGCGGTCTGTTAGGTAACGTTAGTTACTGGCGAAATGGCGTCGAAGCAGAAGAAAGCGCAATGTGTGCTTTGGTTTCACGAAACGAAATCGCCCATCAGTGTTCAGCGTCAATTTCGGGCTTCTTATGGACGCAGCCCTCCTGACGTTAAATCAATAAATCGATGGTATGCAAAGTTTATCGAAACAGGCAACGTTGAAGATCGTCCTCGAAGTGGCAGGCCTCGCTCGTGTGAATGATGCAACTGTTGATCGCATTCGGCAATCGTTTCAACGGAGTCCGTCAAAATCAACTCATCAAACATCACGTGAACTTCAAATACCGCAAGCAAGTGTGGTGAAGATTCTTCATGAAAGGCTTAGGTTGCATGCTTAAAAGGTGCAGATTGTGCAGGTCTTGCAACCGAATGATTTTCTGACACGATGATTTGCTGACACGTGCTGAATTTGCAAGTGAGATTCTCAATAGGATTGATGGCGCTAACGATACCTTAAATCACATATGCTTTACCGATGAATCCACCTTTCATGTCAGTGGAATAGTAAGTAGGCATAATGTCCGTATTTGGGGTTCAGAGTCCTGTAAAGTTACAGCGAGTCAGCGAAAAAGTGAATGTTTGGTGCGGCCTCATGCATAACAAGGGTTTTGGACGGTCCGCGGAAAAATCTATTACCGCTAATATTTACTTAGACGTTTTGCAGCAGTTCATTGCCCCACAGTTAGAAGAATATCAATCATGAGTAATTTTCATTTTCCAGCAAGAAGGAGAACACCCCCCCCCTCCCCCCTCCCACTGGACTTTGATAGTGCATGTTTTCCTGGATCAAATATTTCTGGATCGGTGGATTGGAAGGAACGGTCCAACACCCTGGCCACCCCGCTCTTCAGACATTACGCCCCTTGACTTTTTTTTCTGGGGCTATATCAAGGACAGAGCCTCTGTCACGCCAATTGCTGACGTCAACAAAGTGAAGGCTAGGATACAAGCTGCTGTGGGAACTGTGACAGAATACATGTTACGAAACACCTGGCAGGAACTGGAATACCGTCTTGACACTCTCCGAGCTACCAAGGGTAGCAACACTAACCTATGTAACGGCATCAAATGTAAATTATTATGTCAGCAACACTAACCTATGTAACGGCATCAAATGTAAATTATTATGTCAAACGGTTATTCTGTAATAAATTGTTATAATCAGGGCAAGACTTTGTGCTCACCCTGTATTTCGATCCAAAGACGGACAAACAAGCTATTAAGGAGGTGGTCATAATGTTTTGGCTCATCAGTGTATACAGAATGTAAAAAAAAAAAGTAGAATGCTTGATTAGATGTAAGAAGAGAGAGAGTGATGGCCCTAATATTGCCTGGGTAAAAGGAATAAATAAAAATATGTTTGTACGTTTTTTTGTTCCGAGTTAATGAGTATCCAGTCGGTTATTCTATCGTCTATTTTAATTGAAATGAATACCGTTCAAGCTGTATTTTAATCAAACAGTTACAGGGTGCTACTCACACGGTCACAGTTCTTAACCTTTCCGTGTGTGCCTGATGGTGTGGAGCGCCATTTCTTTACATAACAGGGCCCCTTTGGTTGCCGCCGAGACATCAACGTGAGTTCACTACAATCATTTTCAAACCACTGTTGCTCGGTTCTGGCTCTGAGACACGGACAATTATACTGCTGAAAGATGACGTCCCTGTCCGGGAAGACATCAAGCATGAAGGTTGCAGATAGCTCGCGGCTGTCAGCGTGTCTTCGATTACTACCACAGGTCCCTTGCAAGCGCAGGAGAATATCACCCATACCACAATACTGCTCCTACCAGCCTGCGGTCGTGGCGCTCTGCATGTTTAGAAGCACCGTTCACCTCGATGACGGCGTTTGTGGAGACGACCGGTCGAATCCCAATGGTTCCGTGCCCACTGCAGTCGTAATTGATGATGTCGTTGGGTCAACATGTGAGCACATAGGGGTGGTCTACTGTGGTGCTCCATGAACAACAATGTACGATGAACGGTGTGTTTCGAAACAGCAATGTGCTCTTTCGGCAGAGATGCCACAGATCACCATCTACCCTACTTTACAGAGCAGACAAGCCTACGAACCCCACGTTCTGTAAAGAGTCGTGGATGTCCAATCATTTTGCGTCTAATAGTAGTTTTACTGTCCTACCTCTTTCCGTTGACGCCCACGACAGCAGCACGTGAACATTCGACCAGCTTCGCCGTTTTCCAGATACTCGTTCACAGGTTCTGCGTAATAACAATTTGCCCCTTTCAAAGTCGCATATTTCAATGGATTTCCCCATTTGCAGCCCATATCTTTGCTAGGGTGATCCCCCGTCCGTGTCTGCCCCGCCTACATGCTTTTGTTATTGCGTCATATGTCCGCAACGCCACCAAGCATAAATCAGCGTCGCGGTGGACAGTGGTCAGAATGTTTTGGCTTAACAGTGTATTGTGACAAGCATAAGTCGCAATACAGAATATACCTCTCGAACTTATAGTAGTGCAAATAAAAACACACAGTTTGCAATAGTTCATGATAAGTGCAACCATAAATACAAATTATAGGAAAGTAGGCTTGACCAACGAGTGCGAGCAGCGTTGGACTGGGATGAAAGAGGAACGTGATAACACGTAGTTAATGAAGATACGAGAAAAAAGTGGCGTGACCCTTAGAGAAAGGAAAATAGAAGCGAACGGAACTGGAAAAATATAAGAGCATTAGATTTACTGTTTGACAGAGGACAAACTGGCCATATGCATTAATTTTTGGGGAAACGCTAGGGAGGGTGACAGAAGGAAGTACTTCAGTTTCATCTTAAAAGGAACAGGCCATTGAATTGCGTGCGGGAGGTAGGGCAGGTATTCCAGAGCTGGACGGCTACAGCAGAGATAGTGTTCGGGAAGGTTTTTATTTAACGCATGGAGACTACTGCAATTTAGACAAGTGAGCCCTTATATTTTGATTATGGTGCCTTTGCCCCGCATCGGCATGGTTACCAAAGGATTTGGCGTGGTTAATCTAAAGGGTGGACGGATGCCCTTCCTGTCGCCACACCGCCCCTTCCCCCCGCCCTCTTGGACTGAATATGAGTATCCCAATTGTCTGCGTGCGGCGGTAGAAAGTTTTTTAAATATTTTCGAGTCGTATAACTGAGGTGGACTTTCGATACTGGCAAAGTATTCATCTACACTCCTGGAAATGGAAAAAAGAACACATTGACACCGGTGTGTCAGACCCACCATACTTGCTCCGGACACTGCGAGAGGGCTGTACAAGCAATGATCACACGCACGGCACAGCGGACACACCAGGAACCGCGGTGTTGGCCGTCGAATGGCGCTAGCTGCGCAGCATTTGTGCACCGCCGCCGTCAGTGTCAGCCAGTTTGCCGTGGCATACGGAGCTCCATCGCAGTCTTTAACACTGGTAGCATGCCGCGACAGCGTGGACGTGAACCGTATGAGCGAGGGCGTATAGTGGGCATGTGGGAGGCCGAGTGGACGTACCGCCGAATTGCTCAACACGTGGGGCGTGAGATCTCCACAGTACATCGATGTTGTCGCCAGTGGTCGGCGGAAGGTGCACGTGCCCGTCGACCTGGGACCGGACCGCAACGACGCACGGATGCACGCCAAGACCGTAGGATCCTACGCAGTGCCGTAGGGGACCGCACCGCCACTTCCCAGCAAATTAGGGACACTGTTGCTCCTGGGGTATCGGCGAGGACCATTCGCAACCGTCTCCATGAAGCTGGGCTACGGTCCCGCACACCGTTAGGCCGTCTTCCGCTCACGCCCCAACATCGTGCAGCCCGCCTCCAGTGGTGTCGCGACAGGCGTGAATGGAGGGCCGAATGGAGACGTGTCGTCTTCAGAGATGAGAGTCGCTTCTGCCTTGGTGCCAATGATGGTCGTATGCGTGTTTGGCGCCGTGCAGGTGAGCGCCACAATCAGGACTGCATACGACCGAGGCACACAGGGCCAAAACCCGGCATCATGGTGGGGGGAGCGATCTCCTACACTGGCCGTACACCTCTGGTGATCGTCGAGGGGACACTGAATAGTGCACGGTACATCCAAACCGTCATCGAACCCATCGTTCTACCATTCCTAGACCGGCAAGGGAACTTGCTGTTCCAACAGGACAATGCACGTCCGCATGTATCCCGTGCCACCCAACGTGCTCTAGAAGGTGTAAGTCAACTACCCTGGCCAGCAAGATCTCCGGATCTGTCCCCCATTGAGCATGTTTGGGACTGGATGAAGCGTCGTCTCACGCGGTCTGCACGTCCAGCACGAACGCTGGTCCAACTGAGGCGCCAGGTGGAAATGGCATGGCAAGCCTTTCCACAGGACTACATCCAGCATCTCTACGATCGTCTCCATGGGAGAATAGCAGCCTGCATTGCTGCGAAAGGTGGATATACACTATACTAGTGCCGACATTGTGCATGCTCTGTTGCCTGTGTCTATGTGCCTGTGGTTCTGTCAGTGTGATCATGTGATGTATCTGACCCCAGGAATGTGTCAATAAAGTTTCCCCTTCCTGGGACAATGAATTCACGGTGTTCTTATTTCAATTTCCAGGAGTGTGGTAAGATGTCAGAAACTGCCTAAAAACTAGATGCAGGCTGGTCGGCGTACCGACCCTCGTCGTTAATCTGACCGTTGATAATACGATCAGGAGCCGGTGCATGAATAGCGGCGCTTTAACACTCACGACTATCCTTCAAAATGACCTGTAACGGAGGTGTGTTCCAAGCAAAGAGCTGTCACTGAGTTTCTTTTGGCGGGAAACCACAGCATCTCAGCTATTCATAGGCGTCTTCAGACTGTCTAAGAGACCTGGCAGTGAACAAATGCACGGCGATTCGTTGGGTGAGGCGTCTGTCATCATCGTAACAGGGTCGCGCAAATCCATCCGATCTCATCCGATCTCCTGCAGTGTTGGAAAGTGTGAACACTCTCATTCGAGGTGATCGACTTATCACAGTCAAACACGACGCTGCACAACTCGACGTTTCTGTTGGCAGCGCTGACACACTCGTCCAAAAGTTGAACTACTCAAAGATGCGTGTCCTCGAGGTTCTTCATCAGACCATGAAGAAGACCATAAAGAGCTTCCATCTGTTTGACCCAATGAAGTATGAATTCTGCAGGAAGCGGTACATAGATGAAGGGGAGGTTATTATGGATGAAGCAAGACGTTGGCTCCGACGTCGATCAGTAGAGTGGTACGTACGGGCATGCACCACCTCCCAATAAGGTGGCATAAGGCTGTCGAACTGACCGGAGATTATGTTGGAAAAAAAAAGTTTTGTAGCCAAGTGTGGGGCATAATAATATGGCTTACTCGAACCCTGAATAAAACCAACCGACTTTTTTTTAAAAAAAAGTGGTGCATTACTCAATGAACACCCCTCGTACAACATTAAGTTTGTAAGATTTATGCTTGTAATTGTAATATTTAATTAACTGTTTATAAATTTGAATAGTTTTACTCTTCACTCGAAACTGATCACAGCAATGTTAATTCTGATTGTGGCAGTGGAAAGAGCAGATAGATTCCTGTAAGATAGAGGTGCCTCAAATATCTGTACTGTAATTAGTAAAGGTACAAAGATCATAAACCTTTTTGATCACCGCTGGTAAAAGTTTGTGTTGTTTAAAATTAATTTGTGGGCTAACAGCTACATGTAGATTGAAGAATGAGGTATCAATTTTGTTTAGATTTTTAGAACACAACTCGTAGCGCATACAGATTTTTAGTTACGTAAGACGTTGTAAGAGAGGCTGATGATAGTATGAAGTAATTTACATTGGAAGTATGAAGTAATTTACATTGAGGCTTGGATTTTCGGGGGAGGAGTGCTCCGAGGCTTGGATTTTCGGGGGAGGAGTGCTCCAAGGGCTTGGAGGGGTAGCGGCCATCTTTTTCTTGTAACACTGTTCGCGATGATTTGGTAGGGGTAAGACTTATGCTAGTCTGAGTGCTGATCCTTCCAAACGCTTTTCGATGATAGAAATTTTCGCGTCATCGGCCACGACATGCTGAAATACTTCGTGTCAGTTCAGTTGGTATTCAGAGATATTCTGCAGTGGTCAGAACCCTGTTTTATTTCTGACGGTTTGTGCCGTTACCTCCTGTCTCTCAATGAGATATGCACCGAGAAATTTTCTTAAAGGGGCTGAATTAATTAGTAGTTAACAAGGTACGTGATTTTGCCCAACTTAACAGTCGCGACATGAAGGTAACCCACACTGATGACGGACAATTTCTGTAGACAGACCACGCAATACAGTTCATTAAGACTTCTCTTGCTTTAACTGAAACATTACCTTACTATGGTACATCATCGGAAAATTTTCTTTCAATTGGGTTGCCCGGTGATATTGTTCGGAAATGGTAACTGATCAGACCCACGGGATTCTCACAATAAAATGTTACATACAGCAACAAAAATGATCGATAAAATATCCAAGGAGGTGGGTTCTGATTTTCTATTGTAAAGCAGTTAACGAAAGAACACTGACAGTGTTTGGTCGTCCAACTATGAACAGTCCACCGCCAGGCTCTCCTAAAACACATTCAACAATACAATATACATTGAATAAATGGTATGGAAAAAAGGATGGATGTACTTGTGAAATAATGAACTCTCGCGTCTGTAGTTTCCTGCGAGCGGATCAGGATTCGAGCTAGACGCTAAATCCAGTAATTAGGTGCCTCGTCCAACTCGAAGTCCTGGTGCTGGGAAACAAGCTGGAAATTCTTTGCAGATAAGGGAACTCAGTGGGATAAAGGACGTATACTTCTGATGAAATAACTGAGATGAGACACCAGGTAGGATAAGACCACTGTCGAACCCTAAAGGGCACAAACACATTGAATGTAAGTTGGGCAATCCTGCCTGTGCCCTGTGCACATAAGTGCCACAAGAAACTAAGTCCCGCCCCGAGGGCAGAATAACTCAAGTCTAGCGTCTGAGGCAGTTGTGGAAGGAATCTCTCCAGCAGCTTTTTTTTTTTTTTTTTTTAAAATAGGATGGGGCCCCTCCACGCCCACACCAACGTGATGACCAAACCAAAAGTTCTACTGTCACCTCCGTATAACATGTTAGTTTTTGAATCAGGAGTCACAGGATGCGGGCTGTGATGTTATCCATGCGTCTGGATAAGATTACTCATTAACATGGTCCATCAGGAGATAGAAAATGGACGAAAGGGAAAAAAACCTCTGCGACAGTAGGACGGGTAGTAAGGGCAGTAGTGGCTTGCTATCTGCACAGTGCATGCAAGGTGTGGTAATGTTAGTGCGAGGTATCGTGCATCGTTCGTTACCTTTGTCGTTGCTGGAGCTCGTTGCTAAAGCTCGTTGCGAGGCTTGCTGCAGTTGCTGCGTCCCTGCAACAGTTCAAGGTCGTTGTACATTAGTGGGCGATCGGTCATAGATCGGCTCTCAGTGTAGGGGGTGTGTGTGGTAGGTTTGCGTCCTGTGTACAGTACGGTTTCCCTGCGGTTGCCTGTTTTTCGGCTGGTCGAACATCTGGGGTTACCAGTAGTAGCTGTGTTGCAGGGGCTCGCCAGTACTGTCGTGTTAGCGTGCTGTGGACCACAGATGTTTAGTTCCTAGCCAGTAGTGTCTTTGGTCTGTTATGCTTCCATCTATGGTTGTGGTCGTAGTTACCGAGAGAAAGGATAAACGGGTTGTGCGAGTGTCTCGTGTTATTGGACAGTCGTGTGGAGATTTTTTGGAATACCTGCAAGATAGTATCTAGTCGGTATTCCCGGTAAAGGTCCGCGATGCGTGTGTAGCACAGAGCGTTGCTTATGATTTTGAGTACTTTGTTCTGTATGAGCTGCAGACGGCGCAGGCGAGTTGGCGCAGCGTATCCCCAGACAGGGACTGCGTACGTCATCAGGGGTCATGTACATGGACCTAGACACCCACCTATTCAGTGTCCTATTCCTGTTAAGCATAGGGTAGAGTTGTTTGAGCCTCGCGTTTGCTTCATCAGTCACGTGCTGAATGTGGTCCCCCCCCCCCCCCCCCCCCAGAGTAGTTTCCTGTCCAGCCAGATACCGAGGTATTTGACCTTCTCGCGGAAACGTATTGGGCGTGTGTGTAGCGTTATTGGGGATGCAGTGCTGATGTTTGCGCAGTTGCTTCGGTCTTCTAGTGAACAGAACGGCCTCGCACTTGTCGACGTTTACTCTAACACGCCATTTCACCAGCCAAGGCTCCGCCGTTCTGAGTGCAGTCTGTAGTCGTGAATTAATGTTAGACGGCTTCCAATCTTGCGCAAGGATGGCGGTGCCATCCGCGTAGATTGCCAGCGTCGTATTGTGTGTAGCTGGGAGGTCGTTAATGTAGAGGTTAAACAGTAAGGGCCCTAGAATGCTTCCTTGGGGTACTCCTGCCTGGATGCCATGTCGTGTCGATTGTTTGCTCTCTCTCTCTAGCAGTACCAGCGGACCTGCTCATATATATGCTCGTCTGATGGGGTCACGCGCGTCTCCCGTGTCCTGTCGTCCTTCCAGAACATTCTGGCGTAGCTGGTCGTGTAGCTCCAGCGTCCCTTGCCACAAAAACGCTACCTCTCCTACTTCCCAGCGCCCTGGCTGACGGTAGGTTGCTTTCCTACATGTTCATCTTACGCAATCTTATTCATTTCTACTCACATCCGCGACCTACTCGCGACAGAACTCGACTAATTATGGTGAAATAGACAATTATCAATCCAGAAAAATTGAACTCATTTCAGCTTACATCTGTTCCGTAAAAGTTAACATAAGGGAAAGACAAAGTGAAAGTGCCAAGATAAGTGAAATCGTCTGTATCTTTTTCTCATCGACGCTGTTTTAACATGTGTTAGAGTTCTGAAAGATTCTCCCAGCTTACTTGCCTACTGGAATTACAAACGTGGTCACTGGTTTATAAATTATGACACATCTTATCAGATATATTTAGTGGTACTTTACCCACCTTCAAAAGATAGCTCACTGCGGACGTCAGTAAGATAATAAGTTTAAAAGGAAACCCTCCATTGCCCCTCTGAATGTTTAGAGTTATCACGCTTACAACATACACTTCAAGCATTCAACCAGCAGGGGTTATCATCTCTCAACATAACATATTTGTATCGGCCTTTATTAAGTAGCCACACTTTGTGGAATATGGAATGCAAATGTTTGATCATTAGAGACCTTATAACCATGGTAGTA
This sequence comes from Schistocerca gregaria, assembly GCF_023897955.1. Classification (NCBI taxonomy): domain Eukaryota; kingdom Metazoa; phylum Arthropoda; class Insecta; order Orthoptera; family Acrididae; genus Schistocerca; species Schistocerca gregaria. The sequence goes on from NC_064921.1 coordinate 740,547,326, forward strand.
TATCAGTGAAAGATAACTTAGATGTCAAATAAGCTAATGATAACAAAAATGATATAACTTTTTAGCGCGTGCTGAGAACTTAATAGCTGAAGTGGTCTGTTTGGTTCATTTAATGTGCTTTAAATTCTCTCCCTCCCAAATTGGGCGCCACTCACCGCAAAAAGGGCCAATCAAAAATCGGAGCATGGGGCATTACAATATATTTGAACCTGTTGTGTTGTCTAACTCTTTACACGATTAAGTAACAAATGCTAGGTTACATATTTGCAGATTAGTAGCTTAGCACGCGCTCCTTCGCCCATATATACAGTATGGTCTGCACAGATTTTTTTTCTTTAATAGAATTTTTATGATGTTCACAATTTGCGAAACCTAAACTTTTCACGCTAATTAATATCAGAGAAGAACATCTGTTCCGAATTTACTTCAGACCAGATTTTCATGGATTTAGCTTCGAGAATACTTTCATAATGAAATAATTTTATAAAAATCCTCTGTTGCACTTTCTGATGTGTGCGAGTTTCCGAAAACACAGAAACACGTTTCTTTTTATTTCTAACCAAGAAGTCAAATACCTATTTTCATAGATGTGGCTTTAAAAATGCTGTAGTAGTTCTTTAAAATGGTTTCTTGTTGTTGTTGTCGTCTTTAGTCCTGAGACTGGTTTGATGCAGCTCTCCATGCTACTCTATCCTGTGGAAGCTTATTCATCTCCCAGTACCTACTGCAGCCTACATCCTTCTGAATCTGCTTAGTGTATTCATCTCTTGGTCTATTTTTTAAAAAAATCAAAAGAATTGAAACCATATTTTTTATTTCTTACTGATAAACCGAATACTAATTTTAGTAGTTCTAGATTAAAAATTGCCCGCATATTTCCAAAAATTCCTTTCATCGCATATTTCACCCCCTTAGGGGTAGAATTTCGGAAAGTCCCTTCTTAGACGACGCCTACATTATAAGATCAACACCGTCGCTAGATTTCATGTTTCTATCCTTAGTGGTCTGGGTTGGGGGGATGATAAATCAGTCAGGACATGGCCTTTTATATACGTAGGTAACCGTGCTTAAAGTCTTATGTGGGCTTACAAGTTATCTAGGTGTTTAAACGTTTACAAAGATAATTCGTCTGAATTGGAGTTACGTAAACACCGACACATTTCATCCTCGTAGAGGTAAACAATGTGAAACCTGAGTTCCCCCTGGCGTATACGCCAGGAGAAACTCAGGTCTCACATTGTATTGGAGTTGTTCAAATTCTTCATGTCTTCTAACTATAAATTGATCTATAAAGTCACTGTACATCTTTGTCTATCAAACACATAGTTTTCTTTGAAGATCTTGTTATGCACAATCTTGTACTCATTTCATTTGTACATAGTAATAATAAAAAAAAGTTGTTGTCTGATTCGACTGCTGATGGACCAATGCGTGTCTACGAGCGACCGAAGGTGGGTCCATGCGTTGCCAGGCTACGCCAGGTCAATGAAACCATCGACAGTTGCTGTGCGGACGCATAATCAGGAACCGTTGTTGTGAGGTCATAGGGCGCAGTTCAAGGCGGGGCTCATCACTGAAGACAATCCTACGCTAGTCAATGAGATCCCAGAACGAAGACGTGCCTGGACACGCCCCAGACAGCGGTGGTATACCAACCTGGCTGTCGCCTGCCATACGGCGTATCAACCAAGAGAGGTAGGCTGGAGTGCCGTTTCTTTTCGCAACAGGACCTCTTTGGTTGTCACAGCGGTACGTCGACGATATTCAGTGCTCTACTTTTTTGGCGTTCATGCTAAGTCATCCTGGGCTTACATTTCAGCAAGATAACGTTTACCTGCACATGGCGAGAGTCTTTTTTTTGCGGTTGTTCATGTTTGGCAAACTCTACCTTGGCCAGCAAGATCACTGGATCTCTCTCCCCAACTGAGAACATTTGGAGGATTATGGGAAGGGCTGTCCAACCAGTTCAGTACTTTGACGATCTAATGCGCCAATTGGACAGACATCCAACAACTCTATCAATCAATGCTAAACAGAACAACTGCATGCATAAAGGCCTGAGGTGGACAAACGCTTTTTTGACTTGCTCAAATTGTGAAGATCCTTCTATTTATAAATCATGTAATTATTCTGATATTGTAATCAATTATTTGCTTGTACATGTACATCACTGCTGCCCATTTTCGTCCAATTCGGACTATTCCTTAATCGTGTGTGTCTTTTTTCGTCTTGCGGTGTACATTGATGTTTTTTCTTTTTTTTGCATTATCTTCGCAGTCATTCTGTATGTTGTATGACACTATGTCACCCGACAAGACGAAAATAGTGTTACATGTTTTAAGTAACTTGATCAGAATTTCCTGATCGCCACTCGTATTATAAAAGTAGTAATAATTGTTTCTTGGTGTAATATTCGAGGTGGAATTTTAAGCAAATGAGTAAGGCAATTTAGTTCACATGTTGAGACAAATTTAGCGTGAGATTAAAGACAGCTGTTATAACTGAGTGCAGCTAATCGGTTAAACGTTTCACCAACTTCAGTGTCATCCATCCTGATGCTGTTAGTATATTGCAAAGGAATTGCTCGTTTACCTAGAGTCAGAAACTTTTAACAATGCGTCTGACTTTTACATGATTGGAACGCATAGTACGAGGGTGGTTTGAAAAGTTCTCTGAATATCCACGAGAGATCAGACCTAGCGCAACTAGTTGTTGACGTGATATTCATTGGACTGTTGCCTGTATACACGTGCCATGTGAGTGCTTTTGGAAGAGAGCTGTGGCGGCGATGTGGTTCTGTTGTTGTTCCCGCGTAGTGATTTGCGAAGATGGAAAAAAATCGTGAATCGAGCAGTGATTAAGTACTTCGTAAAGGAAGATATGAAAGCAAAGGACATTCATGCTGATTTCCAGAATGCACTGGGGGACTGAGCTCCTTCATATTCAACTGTTGTCAAGTGGACAAATGAATTTATATTTGGTATCCACGCAGTGGTCGGCCAAGATGTGTCACTACTCCAAAAATCATTGCAAAAGTGCACAAAATGGTCATGGAAGATTGCCGATTGAAAGTGCTTGTTCTTGGATTGCGTCGGTAAGACGTGTCAGTTGTTGACAATAAATGTCAGCAGTGATTATTACATATCGGGGAAGCAATTCGTAGAACACCACAGCGTCACTGATCCACCAGATGCATCCATTATCTTCTGTGGATGGACGCAGGTCTTTTTACGGGGAGTTGCTCCTTTATTTGGGGTCAACCACTCCTATTTCTTCCCTGTATTAGCACAAGGACAACATTTATCGTTATCAGTGCCGTTACAGGATATGAATGGTCGGTGTTGTTCACGAGCCAATGGATGACTTAAGCAGTGATGCATATATGGCCACATGTTAATTTTTGTGATTTTTGCTTAGAGTAGCAACACACCCGATTTGTGAACCTTCCCCGTTGCATACAAAAGTAGGGAGATGGTGGAATGATCACAGTTCGTCACATTTGTCAGTTCTCGAGTACAGTGTCGTGAATCATTTTGGATTAATGCTTTTAAAAGATCTTCATCAAACCCCGGAGGCCTTCCTGAACGTGGAGGGTCAATAATGTCAAAACAATCCTCCTTAAGACGAGAAAACGATTTTCTTGTCGTGCTCTGTCTAATGGCATTATCCTTATACAAGGCTCAGATGTTTCTGGCTGCTTCGCGTGCTGTCACCCTCCACTGAACTCAAACAGAAGAATATATCGGAAGTGTTCCGATTTCTCTATTTGGCACACCATTTTCTAGCGCCCACACAGATTCCCTCCCCCTTCCCCCCACTGTCTCATAAAGACAAAATGACAATACGTAAACTCACTTAGCAACAGTGAACTACAAATAAAAAATGGCAATCGATAGATAAACCCATATCAACCGGTATACCAACATGCAAAACAAAAACGCTACGAACTTATGCATCAATCTAATATTAGCGAGGTGCAATTGCTCATAAATGGTAATAGCCCGAAGCTGTTTTGGTAAACATACACTACTGGCCATTAAAATTGCTACACCACGAAGATGATGTGCTACAGACGCGAAATTTAACCGACAGGAAGAAGATGCTGTGATATGCAAATGATTAGCTTTTCAGATCATTCACACAAGGTTGGCACCGGTGGCGACACCTACAACGTGCTGCCATGAGGAAATTTTCCAACCGATTTCTCATACACAAACACCAGTTGACCGGCGTTGCCTGGTGAAGCGTTGTTGTGATGCCTTGTGTAGGGTGGAGAAATGTGTGCCATCACGTTTACGACTTTGATAAAGGTCGGATTGTAGCCTATCGCGATTGCGGTTTATCGTAGCGCGACATTGCTGCTCGCGTTGTTCGAGATCCAATGACTGTTAGCAGTATATGGACTCGGTGGGTTCAGGAGGGTAATACGGAACGCCGTGCTGGATCCCAACGGCCTCGTATCACTAGCAGTCGATATAACAGGCATCTTATCCGCATGGCTGTAACTGATCGTGCAGCCACGTCTCGATCCCTGAGTCAACAGATGGGGACGTTTGCAAGACAACAACCATCTGCACGAACAGGTCGACGACGTTTGCAGCAGCATGGACTATGAGCTCGGAGACCATGGCTGCGGTTACCCTTGACGCTGCATCACAGACAGGAGCGCCTGCGATGGTGTACTCAACGACGGCCCTGGGTACACGAATGGCAAAACGTCATTTTTTCGGACGAAACCAGGTTCTGTTTACAGCATCATGATGGTCGCATCCGTATTTGGCGACATTGCGGTGAACGCACATTGGAAGCGTGTATTCGTCATCGCCATATTAGCATATCACCCGGCGTGATGGTATGGGGTGCCATTGGTTACACGTCTCGGTCACCTCTTGTTCGCATTGACGGCAGTTTGAACAGTGGACGTTTCATTTCAGATGTGTTACGACCCGTGACTCTACCCTTCATTCAATCCCTGAGAAACCCTACATTTCACCAGGATAATGCACGACCGCATGTTGCCAGTCCTGTACGGGCCTTTCTGGATACAGATGTTCGACTACTGCCCTGGCCAGCACATTCTCCAGAACTCTCACCAATTGAAAACGTCTGGTCAATGGTGGACGAGCAATTGGCTCGTCACAATACGCCAGTCACTACTCTTGATGAACTGTAGTATCGTGTTGAAGCTGCATGGGCAACTGTATCTGTACACGCTCTGTTTGACTCAATGCTCAGGCGTATAAAGGCCGTTACTATGGCCAGAGGTGGTTGTTCTGGGTACTGATTACTCAGGATCTATGCACCTAAATTGCGTGAAAATGTAATCACATGTCAGTTCTAGTATAATATCTTTGTCCAATGAATACCTGGTAGTCATCTGCCCATTTCTTCTTGGTGTAGCAACTTTAATGGCCAGTTGTGTATTACTTCCTCTTTATTCTTTTTATGTATGTAAGTGAATTTTGTGACGTATTTAAAATTTTGGTAAGGTGTGAATTGAGCCGACGTCGGTTACTGGCAGAGGCGATGAGGCCAGTCATTGAGGTCACTTCGCTCCAAACCGGCGGGAGATCTCGCGGGTTATCGAGGCGCTTACGTAAACTGTTGCCAGCCGCTCGCCGAAAGCAATGCGCGCGCTTCCTGCACTGTCCTCTGTTAAAAACCCAGACGAATTGATATTGCTACGGCTATCATGAGATCTAACGTTGGAGCTGTATCGAAGTGAAGTCTTTCCCTCATTTGGTTATACTAATAGCGTACTCACTAGGAAGTAATCGTCAAATTTCTTTCATCGATATTAAAATCTGAGCATCAGTACTGTGAACGTGGTCATTTAACTATTTTTCCGTTTGCCAGTTCACATACAATACCTGTCTTTCAAGTTTAACCTACTAGTAACCATTTATAAGGATCACACAGCGCCGGCCGGAGTGGCCGTGCGGTTCTAGGCGCTACAGCCTGGAGTCGAGCGACCGCTACGCTCACAGGTTCGAGTCCTGCCTCGGGCATGGATGTGTGTCATGTCCTTAGGTTAGTTAGGTTTAATTAGTTCTAAGTTCTAGGCGACTGATGACCTCAGAAGTTAAGTCGCATAGTCGAACCATTTGATCACACAGCTTAAGACCCTTATAAATATACACACAGAGGTACATGGACGTGGTAGATCCTTCTTTCTAGGCCATACCACACTGACAACAAAAAAATCCCAACATCAAGAAGGAGTTGTGCGATGTGAACGTAAGTTGGTAGGCGTGTCTCTACATCCGGAAGATAACATCTATTTAAATTTTGCTCCAGTCGCGTAAGAGTGGCACTATGAACTATGCATATCAGGTTTGCTTTCAGTACTTGCTGTAATGGTCGTCAGCGTCAGTTACCTTTGAGGTTGGACGTAGTGACTTCATGTGAATTAAAAATGCCTTTAAGGCCATTATCAAAAGTTCACTAAATTGGAAAGAGGTGATGTAATAGATCTACGAGAAGCTGAGTGTTCTTTACGTGATATTGCGGAAAGACTTGACAGGTATGTAGCCCCTACATGATTACTGGCAGTAGTGGTCGCAAGCAGAACGAGCTCCGGTCGGCCACGTGGCGCTACCGAGATGAAAGACCTTCGTTTTTGGCGTGTGGCTGTGACGCATCGTACAACGTCAGCAGCAGCAATTCGAGCAGCAGTTGGCACCACAGTGACACAACGAACTGTTACAAATCAGTTCCTTCAAGGACAGATGCGAGTCTGACGCCCTGTAGCCTAAATTTTACCGACTCCAAATCACCGCCGTTTTCAAATTCAGTAGTGTCAAAAGAGAGCTTATTGGAGGGCGGAGTGGAGTCTCTTGTGTTTTCTGAAGAAAGCCGGTTCTGCCTCGATGCCAGTGATGACCGTGTGTCGGTTACAAGGAGGCCAGACAAGTGCGTGCAACCAATCTTTCTGACGCCTAGACGCACTGGAACTACACCTGGTGTTATACTTCGTATGACAGAGTAGGTCAAGACGACATGTCGACACTCTGTAGAATATGTTGTATTACAACACTGGTATGTACGCGAGCATTATCCTGTTGGAAAACACCCCCTGGAATCCAGTTCATGATTGACAGCACAACATGTCGAATCATGAAACTGACGTACAAAATTGCAGTCAGGGTGCGTGGGACAACCACAAGAGTGATCCTGCTATCACCAGATCTTTCTTCAGTTCAGAATGTATGGGACATCATTATACGGCAAGTCTAGCGTCATCGAGAACCAGCATTAACCATACCCGTATTGACAGAGCCAAGTGCAACAGACATGGGAGTCCATCCCACAAACTGATATCCGGCATCAACACGACACAGTGCATGCACGTTTGCATGAAGCATTGAACATTCTGGCGGTTACACCGATTATTAATGTACCAGCATTGTGCACTTGAACGTTAATTTCTCAAATTTGTTACCTCAGTTAGCATATTATGAAACGTCCCCTTAGAAAAATTATACATGACTGTGCTTAAACTGACACACAATATTTTTAGCGCAACGCAATCTGACTTTCAAAAATCCCTACAAAAGAATGGCCCTGACTAACAATAACCTATAACTTTCATGACTCACTTACCTCACAAAAATCTTCGTTACTCGAACTACTGCAATACAGCGAGCGCCGCTACTGCCAGCTATAAAAGATTCTAACTACTGAAGTCACTAACTACTGATAGGCATAGTCAGCAAATGAAAGATTTTGACAGAGAACAAAAAATGTATTTACCTTAATAGCGTTCAAAAGTCATAAGATATATGTCAGTTCATGACATCCAGTCTTACAAATTTACTCTTTCTGATGGACACACGTCCAGATCATCCGCTCTCAAAACTCCGTCATCTCACACCCCACATCTACTACTGCTGGCGGCTCACCTCCAACTGCGAAACTCTACGCGCTGTTCACGTCCAACTGCCCAACACTACAACTGCAAAATTTCCAACAATGCAGAGCAGCCAAAGACTGCACACAGCACAGTCAGTGATTTTCATACAGAGCGCTACGTGGCGTTACCAACATAAAAACCTAATCAGCCTACTTACATAGACCCCATGCTCCCCACAAAAAATTTTACAAATTGTTTTGGGCAGTGGCCAATACATATTTGAAAAAAAAATCATAATTACAATAACAAAGAAATCAAATGCACACACTTATTGATACAATGTTGGTCAAAAGGTAAAATTTTCTCACAGTCCTGATCACCCACCACAGTAAAATTGCAGTGTTTTTTTTTCCAAAGTAAGAGCAGTAAAAGAAAATGCACATAGAAGTAGTGGATTTCCATGCAGTCTTGAAGAAGTACTGTTGTCCTTCCACCGGAAAGACAGTGCTGACTCTTGAACATGCAGACCGGTAATGGGCCACAATAGAGCAAACCCACAGCAGAGTCAGACGAAGTTGAAGAATATTGGTACGTAGATCATCACTGAGCAGACCCACTGTAGTCCTAGTAGACAGTATGGTATTGGTGGGCCATCAAAGGTACAGACCCACTGTAGTCCTTGCAGAGACGGCCAGCGGCCATCTGTTGCGACTGTGCAGGTGCACAATCCCCATCGAAGAGTCTTGCAGACGATATAGCAAGTCCATAAACCACCACTTGTGCACTCACAGTTTCTGGAATTGTCCTTAGAACCAGCAATGCTGTTAACCAGTCCCTTGCTGAATAATTAACACACGTGCAAACAATAACTATCTTAACTTCTCACATATTGTGCATATACTATGACCAACACAATCGTGTGCAGTGAAATGTAATTTAATTTGAAGAACTGGTGTCTATATAATTATAAATTTACAACAATGTAAAGCAGCCAAAGACTGCACACAGCACAGTCAGTGATTTTCATACAGAGCGCTACGTGGCGTTACCAACATAAAAACCTAAACAGCCTACTTACAACTGGAACTACACCTGGTGTTATATTTCGTATGACAGCAGGATCACTCTCGTGGTTATGCCACGCACCCTGATTGCAATTTTGTACGTCAGTCTCATGATTCGACATGTTGTGCTGTCAATCATGAACTGGATTCCAGGGGGTGTTTTCCAACAGGATAATGCTCGCGTACATACCAGTGTTGTAATTCAACATATTCTACAGAGTGTCGACATGTTGTCGTGGCCTGCTCTATCACCAGATCTTTCTCCAGTTCATCATGTATGGGACATCATTGGACGGCAAGTCTAGCGTCATCGAGAACCATCATTAACCATACCCGTAATGACCGAACCAAGTACGAGGTGGATTCAAGTTCTAAGGCCTCCGATTTTTTTTCTCCGAACTGGAAAGAGATAGAAACATGCGCATTGTTTTAAAATGAGGCCGCGATCATTGTCAATACGTCCAAGAGATGGCAGCACCGTAGGCAGATGGAATTTTACCGACAGCGGCGAGAATGAGAACTGTTTTAAATACTTAAAATGGCGACGTTTTCCTTACTTGAACAGCGTGCAATCATTCGTTTTCTGAATTTGCGTGGTGTGAAACCATTTGAAGTTCATCGACAGTTGAAGAAGACATGTGGTGATGGAGTTATGGATGTGTCGAAAGTGCGTTCATGGGTGCGACAGTTTAATGAAGGCAGAACGTCATGTGACAACAAACTGAAACAACCTCGCGCTCGCAGAAGCCGGTCTGACGACATGATCGAAAAAGTGGAGAGAATTGTTTTGGTGGATCACCGAATGACTGTTGAACAGATCGCCTCCAGAGGTGGCATTTCTGTGGGTTCTGTGCACACAATCCTGCATGACGACCTGAAAATGCGAAAAGTGTCATCCAGGTGGGTGCCACGAATGCTGAAGGACGACCACATGGCTGCCCGTGTAGTATGTTGCCAAGCAATGCTGACGCGCAACGACAGCATGAATGGGACTTTCTTTTCGTCGGTTGTGACAATGGATGAGACGTGGATGCCATTTCTCAATCCAGAAACAAAGCTCTAGTCAGCTCAATGGAAGCACACAGATTCACCGCCACCAAAAAAATTTCGGGTAACCGCCAGTGCTGAAAAAATGATGGTGTCCATGTTCTGGGACAGCGAGGGCGTAATCCTTACCCATTGCGTTCCAAAGGGCACTACGATAACAGGTGCATCCTACGAAAATTTTTGAAGAACAAATTCCTTCCTGCACTGCAACAAAAACGACCGGGAATGGCTGCGCGTGTGCTGTTTCACCAAGACAACGCACCCGCACATCGAGCTAACGTTACGCAACAGTTTCTTCGTGATAACAACTTTGAAGTGATTCCTCATGCTCCCAACTCACCTGACCTGGCTTCTAGTGACTTTTGGCTTTTTCCAACCATGAAAGACACTCTCCGTGGCCGCACATTCACCAGCCGTGCTGCTATTGCCTCAGCGATTTTCCAGTGGTCAAAACAGACTCCTAAAGAAGCCTTCGTCGCTGCCATGGAATCATGGCGTCAGCGTTGTGAAAAATGTGTACGTCTCCAGGGCGATTACGTCGAGAAGTAACGCCAGTTTATTCGATTTCGGGTGAGTATTTAATTAGAAAAAAAACCGGAGGCCTTAATACTTTAATGTACCTCGTACAACAGGCACGGGAGTCCATCCCACAAACTGATATCCGGCATCAACACGACACAGTGCATGCACATTTGCATGAAGCATTGAACATTCTGGCGGTTACACTGATTATTAATGTACCAGCATTGTGCACTTGCAACGTTAATTTCTCAAATATGTTACCTCAGTTAAACATATTATGAAACATCCCCTTAGAAAAATTATACATGACTGCGTAAACTCACACACAATATTTTTAGCGCAACGCAATCTGACTTTCAATAATCCCTACAAAAGAATGGCCCTGACTAACAATAACCTATACCTTTCATGAATCACTTACCTCACAAAAATCTTCGTTACTCGAACTACTGCAAAACAGCGTGCACCATTACTGCTAGCTGAATAAAAGATTTTAACTACTGAAGGCACTAACTACTGATAGGCATAGTTAGATAATGAAAGATTTCGATAGAAACAAACAATGTATTTACCTTAATAGTGTTCAAAAGTCATATATATATATATATATATATTTACTGTCTCTGATGGACACACGTCCAGATCATCCGCTCTCAAAACTCCGCCATCTCTCTCCCCACATCCACCATAGCTGTCGGCTCACCTCCAACTGCGCAACGCTACGCGCTGTTATCAGCCAACTGCCCAACACTAAAATAGCAAATTCCAACAATGAAAACCAGCAACAGACTTCACATAGCACAACCAGTGGTTTTCATACAGAGCGCTACGTGGCGTTACCAACATGAAAACCTAAACAGCCTACTTACAATAACCCGGAAATTTCACTACTCTACAGTAATTATTTCTTCGTGTTGGAATTTTTTCCGTCATTTTGTACGAAAAAAAGCAAAAAGTTGACACAGTCCTGATTTGCAGCGACTCCATGAGTGCTCTGTTGTCCCTTGCAGAAGCAGCTTCAGGGAAAGGGCAAATTAGGTAGCACAGTACACCATAAGACATCGTAGAACATCAAAGGATCTGCAAGAACCGGTCTGGTTCCGGTGGATATCGAGCAACATCGATATAAGGGGTAATGAATGTGCTGAGCAGCTCGCCAAGACGTGTGGCTCGCACCCCCAGTGCTCACCTGAAACCTGGAACTACATTTGCCCTAAGCAGGGGGTTATGCAAGGTATGTGCTAAGGTCTTATCAGGGTAGATCCAGAAAATAAAGTCGTTAGTTGCCAACCGCAAGGTGGAATGAGTATAATATCTTTGAGTAGGAGGATCGTTGATGGCTAAGAGAGCAGAGAACGTGCAGTGAAGAACTCGGGAGTCGCAGCGAGGTGCCCGGAGAAAGCAGACGTGTGGTGACAGCTGTAAGGTAGGATTAGCGCTGCACAATTTACACTGAGCAAACTTTATCACGTAAATGAGAGAAGATATATGATTTAAAAATGGGTTTTATTAGATAGTGTTCAGGGTTAGGATTTGTATGTCCAAGTTTTGACACAGTAAGCGTTTTGTAAAAATTTTTGTAAGAGTGATTCGTGCTACAAAAATGGTGGAAATGGTAGTTTTGTGTAGGACTTTTTTAACAATATACAGGGTGTTGCAAAAAGGTACGGCCAAACTTTCAGGAAACATTCCTCACACACAAATAAAGAAAAGATGTTGTGTGGACATGTGTCTGGAAACGTTTAATTTCCATGTTAGAGCATTAGTCAAGGCAAGATATAATTTCATCAAGTAAACATCAGGGCCACAAGTTAATTTTTCAGTATCATCTTAATGCCATTGCACAAACGGCTTTAGTCTCTTAAGCTTGATTGCTGATTCAAATAGATGTTTCATTACAGGCAAAATGGAGGAGTGCAAGAAACAAGTTCGCAGACGCAGTTAGATGCAGGTTTGTTGAATAATTATTTTGGAACAATTTTATTTTTGATACTTTCACTAATTAAAAAGGAAACATTTTTGGTTAGATACCTTCACTTTTAAAGATAATTTTATCTATGATACTTTTACTTTTAAAGATAATTTTATCTATGATACTTTTACTTCGATTTTTTACTGGCTGTGTCCGGCGGCTCTCTTAACCATCAAAGATCCTCCTGCTCGAAGGTATTATACTCATCCCACCTTGCGGTTGGCAACTACCGACTTTATTTTCTGGCACTACCCTGATCAGATCTTAGCACATACCTTTCTACCTGTAAAGGGGAGAAGTGCATGACCACAATCCGCCTGTCTACCTTCCCTCACGCTTCTAACATCCATCCCCGCCTTCCCACCCAGTTACTACACCTTCAGAACAAAAAATGGCTCTGAGCACTATGGGACTTAACATCTGAGGTCATCAGTCCCCTAGAACTTAGAACTAGTTAAACCTAACTAACCTAAGGACATCACACACATCCATGCCCGAGGCAGGATTCTAACCTGCGACCATAGACCTTCAGAATACAATTTATCGCTTAATACAGTTCACTAAGATGTGGATTAAAAATTTAATATATGTTCTTTTCCCACGTTATTTAACAATATACGAGGGATGTTCAATAAGTAATGCAACACTTTTTTTCCGAAAGCAAGCAGTTTTATTCAGGATTTCAATATACCATTTTATTTCGCACTCCTTTGACTACAAAACCCTGTTTCTCAACATAATCTCCGTTCAGTGCGCCACGTTAGTGAGAGGGCCTGTGTGCCTGTGGGTTACCACTCTACTGCCCGACGCCGGAGCCAACGCCTTGCTACATCACTAGTCTTCCCATCATTCTCGTGCTGCTTCCCGAGTAGAACATCCCTCATTAGGCCACAGAGGGAAGTCGGAGGGTGCCATATCCAGCCTGTAGGATGGGCAAGAACAGTCCAATTAAATTTTGTGAGCTCCTCTCGGATACGCAGTTTGCTTGAGGCCTTGATTAGATTAGATTAGATTCGTTTTTCGTTCCATAGATCCGTGCTGAGGAGATCCTCGTGGATGTGGAACATCTCAATTTTTTTTAAGCTGAAATAACAATACTAATAGTTTGACTATATACAATACATCATTTGTTTCTATCAACAAATTTCCTCAGTGGAGTAGGAATTGGCCACTAGTAAGTCTTTCAGGCTCCTTTTAAACTGATCTTTATTTGTAACTAAATTTTTTATGTTTGTTGGCAAATTATTGAAGATGAGTGTTCCTGAGTAGTGGACCCCTTTTTGAACTAAAGTAAGTGCTTTTAACTTCTTGTGCAGATCATTTTTGTTCCTGGTATTTTATATATGAACTGAGCTGTTTGTTGGAAAAAGAGATATATTATTTAGGACAAATTTCATTAAGGAGTAAATATACTGAGAGGCAGTAGTTAATATACACAGTTCTTTGAAGAGGTTTCTACAGGACGTCCGTGAATTTACTCCACAAATGATACGTATTACACGCTTTTGGACTCTGAAAACTTTTGTTTGAATTGAAGAGTTACCCCAAAATATTATACCATATGACATTATGGAATGAAAGTAGTCAAAGTATGCAAGCTTTTTCATTTTTATGTCGCCTGTGTCTGCTAACACTCGAACTGCAAATACAGATTTGTTAAGGCGTTTCTGCAGCTCTGTGGTGTGCTCCCCAAAACTGAATTTATTATCAAGTTGCCGCTAATCCAGGGAATTTAAGACTGTCAAGCTCTTCTATCTGCTCTTCTTCATACTTTATGCATATGCTGGGTGGAAACCTCTTACAGGTTCTGCGTTGCATATAGTGAGTCTTTTTGAAGTTTAATATCAGTGATTTGGCTTTAAAACATTTATTAATATCCATGAAGATATCATTAGCAGATCTTTCTAGAACTACACTCGACATACCATTTATTGCAATACTTGTGTCATCTGCAAAAAAACGAACTCTGTTTCTGATAGTGTAACAGATGAGAGATCATTAATGTACACAAGAAAAAGCAATGGCCCTAAGGTAGATCCTTGTGGGATACCACATGTAATTTCTTCCCATTCTGATGATTACTGATGACTTAATTCACTAGTCCCTTGCATTGACACCCTTTGTTTCCTGTTACCAAGGTATGACTTGAACCATTTTGCAGCACTGCCCATGACACCACAGAATTCTAATTTATTTAAAAGGATGTTGTGGTTCACACAGTCGAATGCCTTTGACAGATCACAGAAAATACCTGCTGCTTGTAACTTGTTATTTAATGAATTAAGTACATTTTCACTGTAGGTGTAAATAGCCTTAAATATATCAGAATCCTTCAGAAATCCAAACTGTGTTCTTGATAATATGTTATTTATGGTCAGATGGTTGAGAAGCTGCCTGTACATTACTTTTTCTAAAATTTTTGAGAATGCTGGCAAAAGTGAAATCGGTCTGTAGTTTGATGGGATCTCTTTATCCCCTTTCTTGAATAGAGGCTTAACATCTGCATATTTTAGCCAGTCAGAAAATGTCCCAGTTATAATTGACTGGTTACACAAGTAACTTAGAATTGTACTAAACTCACAAGGACATGCCTTAATTAACTTTGTTGATATTTCATCGCAACCACTAGAATACTTTGTTTTTAAAGATTTTATTATGGAAGTTACTTCTTTTTGTGAAGTGAGTGAAATATTCATGTACCTGAAGCTATTTGTAAAAGCTAGATTCAGATATTCAAGGGCATTATTTAATGATCCTGACAATCCCATTCTATCAGTAACGGATATAAAGTACTTGTTAAATAGATTTGCCACACTATGCCCATCGGTTACTAATGTGTCATCTACCCTTAGTGCTATTTGCTCCTGTTCCTTTCTGGTTCTACCAGTCTCCTCTTTCACTATATCCCATATTGTTTTTATTTTGTTCCCTGACATTGCTATCTTCTTCTCGTAGTGCATTTGTTTAGATGTCTGAATTACTTTTTTAAATATTTTACAGTATTCCTTGTATTTAGGTAAATCATCACCATTGGAACTATTCTTGGTCTACAGATACATTTTCCTTTTTGTCTTACAGGAAATATTTATTCCTTGTGTAATCCATGGTTTTATTATAGACTTCCGTTTAATTTGAGTAGCTTTTAGAGGAGAACAGTTTTCAAACATGGTACTGACATTGTTCTTGCATGTGTTATATTTTTCATTCATGTCATGAGCACTGTAAACATCTTTCCAGTTCATATATTTGAGCAGTTTTCTAAAACACTCAATTTTTGGTTGATTGACTACTCTCCTGTACTCAGATTAAGCAGTCTTGACAATCTGCTTAGAATTTAAATCTAAAACAAGGAGCTGCATGTCATGATCTGATAGTCCATTTATAACAGGATTTATGATATGATTTTGTTCCTTTGATTTGTCTATAAAAATGTTATCAATGGCTGTCCTTGAGGATTTAGTGATCCTAGTTGGAAAGTTTACAGTGTGAGTTAGATTGAAAGAAAACATTACTAACTGCAGTAAATGTTTACTGGAAGATTGCATTAGAAAATCTGTATTAAAGTCACGAGCAATCAAAATTTCTTTGTTTCTTCCTGTTAAATAACCCAAAAGAGCTTCTAGATTATTTATGAATAGATTATAATTTCCTGCAGGTGATCGGTAAATAGTTACTATCATATTATCTGTTATGGACCTCTGCTTCTGTTTCACATGCTTCTAGATGCTGCTCTAAACAGAATTTATTAATGTCTATGTTCTTGAATTTATGGCAGTATTTAATAAATGTGGCAACTTCTCCTCCATCCATATCTACTCTGCAGAAGCAGGAAGCTAGCTTAAATCCTGAAATGTCAAACATATCTATACCAGTGGTCACTTGATGTTCAGAGAGGCAGATTATG
This sequence comes from Schistocerca gregaria, assembly GCF_023897955.1. Classification (NCBI taxonomy): domain Eukaryota; kingdom Metazoa; phylum Arthropoda; class Insecta; order Orthoptera; family Acrididae; genus Schistocerca; species Schistocerca gregaria. Next base: position 740,563,687 of record NC_064921.1, read on the forward strand.
TAAATTTGGTTAGATAAATTCATTTCATCGATACAAATGAGTAGTTCATCAACTTTATTTCTAAGTCCCGGAATGTTCTGGTGTAATAAAGATAGCTGATACTGCATACTAATGGGATTATAACTGCTTTGGCGAAGATGAACTGGCTGTTTCTGATTACTTTCTGTTAAATATTGTTTAAATGGAGGCTGTATGCTAAAATCTGACTCCTGTTCATCTGTTTTCTCAAACTGAGTGTGTCTGCCAATCTCACTTAAAGCTCGTTTTCTTTCCCCCTTCCCTATGCTAAAAAAGGAATCTCTCTGACACCTGTGACCACTGGTATTTTACCACTTGTGACAGTGTCCCCCCTTAAGTTTTCTGCAATCAACCCGAACAGTTTTCCCTTCCCTTTCCTATTGAGGTGAAGGCCATGTGTAGTGTAGTAGTAGTAGTAGTAGTAGTAGTTTTATTCATCCGTAGATCTCTTTTTACAAGGATATAGGACATGTCAAAGTATTTACAAGCTTAGATCAATTTACAATAAGCTAATTCGTATACACATATATTTACAGACTTCTAGTTAGAGACAATCATTAGATTTTACTCCTGGTATACAATAATTTATTTACAAATAACTCATTAAATAATGTAATGCCACACTATTCACTCATATTTCACTATCAGTCACTGCACACACTATGCACAGATTGTTTCATAACACTTCACTCACTACATACACACACACACACACACACACACACACACACACACACACACACACGCACACACACACACACACACACACACACAGGTGATCCTTGGGCCATTTTCTGTACTGCAAGTTCCCATTTGCTATCCTGAAAAACTGAGTCAGCATCCCTTCATAATGAATTAGATGTTGAGCTCAGAAAGAGGAAGAGGTATTAGTATTGTGCTATGCATAGCTTGAGGGGAGAGTGTCTCTAGAAAGGAAAAAAGAAGAAAAATAATAAAGTGAAGGTGTTATGTGGAATATTGGATGTTTTATAATCATCATTATTATTATTATTTGTTTGTATAACATTTTTTTATCAAACCCCTACTCTGCTTTATCCAAGTAATCCTTCAATGTATAAAATGTATTGCATAACAGGTACTTTTTAGCTGCCTTCTTAAATAAGTGTATTTTTGAAATTTCTTTAATCTCTTTTGGTAATTTATTGTACAGTTTTATTCCTTGGTAGAAAATGCTGTTTTGAGTTTTATGTTTATTTTTTCTTGGTAAATGTAAGTTGAGTCTATCTCTTGTTGCATGGACAGAGCTGTTTGTGCAGTAATTGCCAATGTTACTTTTGATGTGTACAACTGACTGGTAAATGTGTTCACATGGAGCAGTTAAAATTCCCAGTGTTTGGAACAGATCTTTACAATGAGTTCGACTACTATTTCTGGTTATTATTCTTATGGCTCTTTTCTGGAGTTTGAAAATTGTGTTCATATTTTGTGGATTTGTTCCCCAAAAAAGAATGCCATAGCTAAGAATTGAGTGTACATATGAATAATATGTAACTAAAAGACACTGCATGTTACACACAGATGATAGAATTCTAAGGGCATAACATGCTGATGACATTCTGTTTGCAAGTACCTTTGTGTGTTCGCACCACTTCAGCTGAGAGTCAATATTCATTCCTAGAAATTTTGCATTTGTTACACAGTCTATAGCGGTGCCATCTACATTTAATTTAACATTGTCATTTTTCCTCTTCAAACTAAAGTTCATGGCATTAGTTTTCTTTATGTTTAATGTCAATTTGTTGCTTATTGACCAATCGTAAACTTCCTTGAGAGTTTCATTTGCTTTCTCGGTAAGGAGTTCTCTTGTTCTCTCAGTGACTATAATATTGCTGTCATCAGCGAAGAGAATTTTCTCACCATGAGTAACACTACTGGGAAAGTCATTGATGTATATCAGGAATAGTATTGGTCCTAATATGCTACCTTGTGGAACCCCTATATTAATATGTTTTGGTTCTGATAAGTATTTTACTAAATGTGTAGATCTATTTGAAGTATGTGTTATCTCTACTCTTTGTACCCTATCTGTTAGGTATGATCGAAACCAGTCATTAGCTACCCCTCTTATTCCTAATGCTTCTAATTTATTTAATAGAATCTTGTGGTCGACTGTATCAAAAGCCTTAGAAAGATCCAAAAATATGCCTGTGACACACTCATCTTTATCAAGAGCATTAAGTACAACTTTTGTGAATTCTACTATGGCTGACTCCGTATTTTTGCCACTTCGAAAACCAAACTGTGATTTGCTTAAAAGATTGTATTTATTCAGATAATTCATTAATCTGTCTTTCATAATTGCTTGTATTATTTTTGAGAATGCTGACAGCAGGGAAATGGGCCGGTAATTTTCTATGTCTTCTGTAGTCCCACCTATCGATAGCATCCACAGGAATCAAAACAATATGGGACCCTATATCCGTCCTAAGCAGCCACACCAACTCCAAGTTCACCCTCCCTACGGATGAGTTCAAATGAGGCCGATCATGGTGTCTCAACACAGACACAAATCCCACACTCGTATGCTTCGTTGCTGACGCTATCTTCACCAGGTCACTCTCTATGGAATATTCAGAGTCTCTGTCAATGCTATTTCCCGGACCACCCAATATAACCACGGCATCCTCCTTTGTGAAATCCTAGCATAAAGAACCTACATCCTATGTTACCTGACCCAGGTCTGCACTAGGCTGAAAAAGTTTGTGACCTGGTACTCTGGACCCAGATTTTCCTGCAGTAGTTGGCCGACACCTCTACGTAACAACAGAACTTTCTTTCTCTTTACAAATTTCCCTACCTTTTTCAAGTCCTTGAAAGGTTGTTGTGTCCTTTCTACAGCTTCAGCTACATGAGGCTCATCCGATTCTGACTGAGGCAACAGGTCAAATCTATTTCCAAGATCTATGACAAATCTGTCTGATGCTCTCCTTTGCCTGTTCCCCCTATTACCTGTTGCCACTTCCCACCTCTGTTCACCCTCCTCCCTCTTTAACGTGTCCAGATCCTCCCTTGCCTTGTCTAGGTCAGCTTGAAGAGCTGCAATTTTCCCTTCCTGTTCCAGTATTTTCCTATCTCTACTGCCGATCCTACAATACCACTGGTGAGCCTCATTTATGTCCGCATTTCCCACGCCACTACATTCGCCCCAATGAAAGAATCTACAGCACCCATCACACCATATCCCGGAACTAACGATCCTACGGCATGTCACACACTTCTCACTCATGGTAAAAACAGAAATCGTATAAACTGATTTAAAAACTGACTAAAACGTAAACACAGGACCCTAGAAACTATTAAGACAGATATAAATAAATTGAAAGAGTACTAAATAAAAAAACTGGTGATTGCATATAAGTTTAAGTCAATGTTGTCTTACGATACGCGCGTGTGAAATTAAGCCTAAAATCCGTGCTATAGGCGCGAGAAGGAAAATAAACTTCTTAGCCCGTTTAATCTTCTTTAACCAAAAAAATGGCTCTGAGCACTATGGGACTTAACATCTGTGGTCATCAGTCCCCTAGAACTTAGAACTACTTAAACCTAACTAACCTAAGGACATAACACACATCCATGCCCGAGGCAGGATTCGAACCTGCGACTTCTTTAACACTTCACTAACACTTCCACTAATGTAACAACACTTAATTATACTTATACCAACTGGAAACGTTTACCTATAAGTTCAATTCACTGCTTACTTACGATTCGCGCGTGAAATTAGCCCTAGGATTCGTGCTACAGGCGCGAGAAGAAAAAAAATGAAAAAAATAAAAAATCGGCACTTTAATCGGGCTTATAATACGTTACAAACTTAAATCTATTCGTTCTAGTGTATTTACGTCAGGGTACACCGGTTGACCTTTGTGGGTTCAAATCAAAGGCACCCATCTTATTACTACATGCTAAACGAACTCTTTCCAACGCACCCTGATCTTCAAATGTCTTTTTGTTAGCTTTGTCATCAAGTGTTAGCCTTTCAATCCTAACATTAACCCGATACACATAGGTTACAATTTTATTAATAATTACAGAAGCACATTTGTTCCCAAAAAACTTAAATTCATCAGTAATATCATAATGTTGAAGTGTAGAAAAGTTCTTCGCTTTTTCATAGTGTTTCTCCAAAGCGGCCATTTTACCATACTCAAAGCGTACACCATCCTTTTGTGTAAATTCTGTACGCCTTGCGTTGTTGTGGAGAAGGAAACGTTTCTGAGACGATGAAGTATTTTCTACAGTTTCCTGAGGGTAGCACAATACACTTCAGAGTTGATCGTTGCACCATGATGGAGGACATCAAACAGAGTAATCTGTTAGAGTCCCCGAAGACCATCGCTATTACATTACGACTGAGTGTGCAGCTTTGAACTTTCTCTTCAGAGAGGAGGGGGTGTGGCGTCACTCCACAGATTACCGTTTTGAGTCTGGTTCGTCATCGCCTGTGACGATGTTTGACATCATCGTCACGATCAGTCACGTAACGCGCAAGGAACTCTGCGCAGACGGTCCCTCATTGCTGTTTACGATCTTCTGTTGGGCGGCAAGGAACTCCTCGGGCACACGCCTCTGAGTACCCCAACTCTGGACGAGTTTGTCAGAGCTACCAACATCGTCACGATTAGTCACGTAACGCGCAAGGAACTCTGCGCAGACGGTCCCTCATTGCTGTTTACGGTCTTCTGTTAGGCGGCAAGGAACTCCTCGGGCACACGCCTCTGAGTACCCCAACTCTGGACGAGTTTGTCAGAGCTACCAACAGAGACGCCCAGTTGAGCAACGCGGTGTCTACGATCCGTCGATCACCTCGAATGAGAGTGTCCGTACGGTCTAAAATTGTAGGACTCTCAGCCGTGTGTGGCCGGCCGGCACGCGGAAGATCGGATGGGTTTGCGCGACCTCGCCGAACGACTCAATGTGTTTTCGCTTGCTGCAAGGTCTCCGTAGACATTCTGCAAGCGCCTATGAATATCTGTGATTCTCTGGTTTTCCACTAATAGAAAATCAGTGACAGCTCTCTGCCTGGGACTCACCTCCATTACAGAAGTCATGCCGAAGGCAACATCAGCGCCGCCACCTATCGGAATTTCAAAAAACTATGAGTAAAGGAGGGGGGGGGGGGGGGGGTTGGAAAGCGGGAACATTCCACGATGTCCCACAATAAATTCTGCATTTTTCAACGGAAAGTAGCCGATTTTTTTTGCATTACTTATTGACCTCCCCTTGTAAGTTAATTTTATAGCATTAGGACACAATTTTTAATAATTTAAGGTTTTTCCATCCCCTTTAACGCGGAAACTATTAATCTTAGAGAAAAAATAAATGGGACCTTTTTTAAGAAATTTAATGTACTTTGATTTTTTACTGGGAAACATTTTTCTAGATGCAGTAGATATTCAAGGAAAACATAAAAGACTGATCTTCAAAAGCTCCCCCCCCCCCTCCACACCTCCCACGATCACACCCCATGGGTCTGAATTTTTAGTGTGTCTTCATACACTCTATCCTACGACTGTGTACTGTATAAAAATCTGCGACTACACGAATTTTTCCCCTAATTTTCCGTCGTTGACAGGATTACATGTGGCCAGCATATTTTAGAGACTGTTCTAGCAAGAGGCGTTGACCTTGTTAATTAAGGAGGTACCCTTACGTTTCAAAGGCAGCATATGATTCCAGCGCATTCTGGATAAGAAACAGCCTCTCGTGGCTGAGGAAATAAACAAGGAATATTTTTTTCGATCTTTGTAACAGCATGCTGATTATAAAATTGATGAAGTGCCAGCCATTCTGTGTGGGATTAAGCTTGGGTGACGTAGGGGGTCAATCAGCTGCAATGTTGTTATTGTGGTCTTCAGTCCTGAGACTGCTTTGATGCAGCTCTCCATGCTGCTCTATCCTGTGCAAGCTTCTTCATCTCCCAGTACCTACTGAAACCTACATCGTTCATAATCTGTTTAGTGTATTCATCTCTTGGTCTCCGTCTACGATTTTTACCCTCCACGCTGATCCCTTGATACCTCAGATCATGTCCTACCAACCGATCCCTTCTTCTTGTCAAGTTGTGCAACAAACTCCTCTTCTCAAATGGTTCAAATGACTCTCAGCACTGTCGGACTTAATATCTTAGGTCATCAATCCCCTAGAATTTAGAACTAGTTAAACCTAACTAACCTAAGAACATTACACACATCCATGGCCGAGGTAGGATTCGAAGCTGCGACCGTAGCAGTCGCGCGGACTCCTCCCCAATCCTATTCAATAACTCCTCATTAGTTATATGATCTACCCATCTAATCTTCAGCATTCTTCTGTAGCACCACATTTCGAAAGCTTCTATTCTCTTCTTGTCCAAACTATTTATTGTCCATGTTTCACTTCCATACATGGCTACATTCCATACAAATACTTTTAGAAACGGTTTCCTGACACTTAAATCTATACTCGATGTTAACAAATTTCTCTTCTTCAGAAACGCTTTCCTTGCCATTGCCAGTCTACATTTTATATCCTTTCTACTTCGACCATGATCAGTTATTTTGCTCCCCAAATAGCAAAACTCCTTTACTACTTTAAGTGTCTCATTTCCTAATCTTATTCCCTCAGCATCACCCGACTTAACTCGACTACATTCCATTATCTTCGTTTTGCTTTTGTTGATGTTTATCTTATATCCTCCATTCAAGACGCCGTCAATTCCGTTCAACTGCTCTTCCAGATGCAGTGTTGTCTCTGACGGAATTACAATGTCATCGGCGAACCTCAAAATTTTTATTTCTTCTCCATGGATTCTAATACCTACTCCGAATCTTTCTTTTGTTTCCTTTACTGCTTGCTCAATATACAGACTGAATAACATCGGGGAGAGGCTACAACTCTGTCTCACTCCCTTCCCAACCGCTGCTAGCTTTCATGTCCCTCGTCTCTTACAACTGCCATCTGGTTTCTGAACAAATTGTAAATAGCTTCCCGCTCCCTGTATTTTACACCTGCCACCTTTAGAATTTGAAAGAGAGTATTCCAGTCAATATAGCAAAAGCTTTTTCTAAGTCTACAAATGCTAGAAACCTTAATCTTAATCTTTCTTCTAAGATAAGTCGTACGGTCAGTATTGCCTCACGTGTTCCAACATTTCTACGGAATCCAAACTGATCTTCCCCGAGGTCGCTTCTACCAGTTTTTCCATTCGTCTGTAAACAATTCTCTTTAGTATTTTGCAGCAGTAACTTATTAAACTGATAGTTCGGTAATTTTCACATCTGTCTACAACTGATTTCTTTGGGATTGGAATTATTATATTCTCCTTGAAGTCTGATGGTATTTCGCCTCTTTCATACATCTTGCTCACCAGATGGTAGACTTTTGTCAGGACTGGCTCTCCCAAGGCCATCAGTAGTTCTAATGGAATGTTGTCTACTCCCGGGGTCTTGTTTCGATCCAGGTCTTTCAGTGCTCTGTCAAACTCTCCACGCAGTATCGTATCTCCCATTTCGTCTTCATCTACATTCTCTTCCATTTCCAGAATATTGTCCTCAAGTACATCGCCCTTGTATAGACCCTGTATATTCTCCTTCCACCTTTCTGCTTTCCCTTCTTTACTTAGAACTGGGTTTCCATCTGAGCTCTTGAAATTCAAACAAGTGGTTCTCTTTTCTCCAAAGGTCTCTTTAATTTTCCTGTAGGCTGTATCTATCTTAGACCTAGTGACATAAGCCTCTACATCCTTACATTTGTCCTCTAGCCATCCCTGCTTAGCCATTTTGCACTTCCTGTCGATCTCATTTTTGAGACGTTTGTATTCCTTTTTGCCTGCTTCATTTACTGCATTTTTATATTTTCTCCTTTCATCAATTAAATTCAATATTTCTTCTGTTACCCAAGGATTTATAATAGCCCTCGTCTTTTTACCTACTTGATCCTCTGCTGCCTTCACTACTTCATCCCTCAAAGCTACCCATTCTTCTTCTACTGTATTTCTTTCCCCATTTGTGACAATTGTTCCCTTATGCTCTCCCTGAAATTCTGTACAACCTCTGGTTTAATCAGTCCAGGTCCCATCTCCTTAAATTCCCACCTTTTTGCAGTTTCTTCAGTTTTAATCTACAGTTCATAACCAACAGATTGTGGACAGAGTCCACATCTGCCCCTGGAAATGTCTTACAATTTAAAACCTGGTTCCTAAATCTCTGTCTTACCATTATATAATCTATCTGATACCTTCTAGTATCTCCAGGATTCTTCCATGTGTACAGCCTTCTTTTATGATACCGCGATTAAAATACTCGGTGATTGCGGATGTCTTTGAGAAACGAAACTCGTTCTCTAGGATCGAGAATCCACCAGAAGGACACTGGGGTTTTGAAAGTGTTCCTTGCTGTTCTCTTCGAGCTTGTTAATGACCAGTGGCATCCCGCCATCAAATGGAGCGTTAGGTTGGGAACCAAGCTGTCGTCGCACCTCCCGCCTTCCTCCCCCTCCCAAACAGACCTCTGGCATTGAAGAGATAAGCCTTCACTATCTTTGAAGGAGCAAATGGTGTAATAACGTGGAGGATATCAATCACCGGGTGGTTTCGTGAGTCAACCTGGAGTGTTACTCTGACTTGTTTTCTGAGACAGCAGATAGAGGATCAGCTAAAGCACACCCATATGTATATGTGTGATCCCGTAAATGGAAGGTCCAGCTACATCGAGCTTCATAAGGGTATAACTGGTATGAAGGCATGATTTAATGTCGACAATAAAACCGACCTCGTTTGTTTTGCATAGTCAATACTGGCTTGCGAAAGAAATTACAATTATTGGGATCATCCATAGCGCACATCTCAATACAGTAGATACCTTGATATTCATAACTGTTATACCTTTGGTTGTATCGGGTTCCCTGTCGAGATACAGGACACATCTAAATTTGAGGTGCAGAATACTGCAATACGGCCCATGTTGACGGCGTGGAGAAACGCAAGTCAGATGAGCAGAACGAGCATATAGTCGTCGGACCTCTCCATTTCTCAAAATTTGCCAGTAAGATGCATGTAACCTTGCTGTTCTTATCAGATGAGAAAAATAAAGAGAAATGCGATCATCATTATGTTTGGATCACAGACATGTCCCGCCTTCTAGCCCCCACACTGAGTAAACATAAGTGTAAAGAGCATATTTTCTTAAGGTGCCTCAATACCTTTTCGAAAATCGATTTTTTAGCAAAGCATCTAGTAGATCGCCTTTCCAAGTACCTGGTACGTGTTATTATGCCTATTGAGGAAAACAAATTCATAACGTTTACGAATGCTCACCGTCTCGAACGATGCCTGTTTGTGGTGTACGCTGACTTTGAATGCCCCCTACTATCTTTATAGAAAAAAAAGTACTATAATCGGCTCTGTTCCAAATTGTATCACATTATGATTCAAGTCTTAACTGCCACAAATCTTATGTCGGGGATAATCCTGCGGTTTGTTTCACTGAGGTTGAAAAACTTTAGTGGGAAAATTATAAGCTTTACAGCGACAACGTCCCCATGACCAAATCGAAGGAGAGTGAAGATTTGTACGATAACGTGGTTGACTGTCATATTTCTGGGCTACTGTTAGACTGGAAATCGGAAACTACTCCCAGCGACCACTGTCATCTTATGGGGAAATCCTGTGGCGAAGCTCACAATAACCTGCCGCGGTGGTCTCGCGGTTCTAGGCCCGCAGTCCGGAACCGTGCGTCAGCTACGGCCGCAGGTTCGAATCCTGCCTCGGGCATGGGTGTGTGTGATGTCCTTAGGTTAGTTAGGTTTAAGTAGTTCTAAGTTCTAGGGGACTGATGACCACAGCTGTTAAGTCCCATAGCGCTCAGAGCCATTTTGATTGAAGCTCACAATACATTCAGTTTGAAGTGTCAGTTATCAGGCACATACCCATTTTCTTCAATAATTTAAGCGGACATGACACTTGGCTGATTTCGGCTTGGAGAAAAATCAGGTCACTGTCCTATGTGAGAGCGCTGACAAATGTATTTCATTCTCCAAACCAATGATGCCAAGAATTATGCTCCTCTACCTTGACTCGCTGCATTTTATACAAGGGCCACCCCAGAAACTCGTTGAAATTCTACCTAGGGCAATATGTATATCACTCGAGCAGCATTTCCTGATGAGGAAAAGTTTCAACTTGTGACTAGGAAGGTTTTTTTTTTTTCAATACGAGTACCTGGATAGTGTGGCAAAACTCAATGAAACATGTCTACCCGATGTAAGTGCATTCTCCAGGAGCCTTACAAACGATGCCATAATGGACGCAGAGTATGAGCTTGCTGTGAGCGTCTGAGAGGCATTCAACATCTCCACATTAGGAGAGTATGCACGGCTTTACATGAACATAGACGTGCGCTTGATTGCGTACGTTTCCATGAAATTCCGGAGTCTATGCACGACCACATATTCTCTGGAGCCTGACTTTTATTACACAGCACCTGCGCTGTCCTGGGACACTGTGCTCAAGAAAACGAAGCACACCCTCGAACTATTGACCGATGCTGACATGCTTATTGTCTTTGAGCGAGGGATCCGTGGGGGACTTTGCCAATGTGTCCATAGACATGCCAAGGCAGATAACCCAAATATGGGTGACAGGCTCACCGTAGCCCTTGATTCGAGTTACATACTGTACCTGGAGGTAAATAACTTATATGGGCACGCCGTGCAGCAACTGCTGCCGATTGGTGAGTTTCGACGGGTGCCCAAAGACGAATGCAAGGGATTAGGTGGAAAAATCATGGGGGGTATGGCAGCTGATTCTGGTGCAGGGTAAGTGGTAGAGGCAGAACTCACATACCCTATTAATTCGGACGATGCGCACGCCAATTTGCCGATGTGTCCAGAGCAACTAGTTCTGCGAGGCACCATCTCAAAACTGACGACAATGCTGGGGAATAAGCGTAGTTACGTTATTGATGTTCATAATCTCCAGCAGTGTCTCAGCGTAGGTATGGTGCTGGTTGGAATCACCCAGGCTATCTCCTTCAAGCACTCCCCCTGGTTGAAGGGTGGTTCAAATGGTTCTGAGCACTATGGGACTCAACTTCTGAGGTCATCAGTCCCCTAGAACTTAGAACTACTTAAACCTAACTAACCTAAGGACATCACACACATCCATGACCGAGGCAGGATTCGAACCTGCGACCTTAGCGGTCGCGCGGTTCCAGACTGAAGCGCCTAGAACCGCTCAGCCACTCCGGCCGGCTGGTTAAAGGAGTATATTGATTTGAATACAAGACAGAGAGATTCCGCAATGTGTGACTTTGAGAAAGATTTTTGCGGATTAATGAATAATTCAATTTTCTGTAAAACAGTGGAGAATTTCAGGGGACGATGTGAAATTTTCATTAGAACCGAATGGGGTGGGCGTTATGGTGTAAGAAAATACATTGCCAGACCAAATTATAAGCAGGTCATCATATTCAATAGGAACTTTTCTGCTGTGGGAGATGGCGAAGACTGCATTAGAGTTTACGAAACCTATTTATGTGAGGGTGTGCGTACTACACCTATCCAAACTCCACAAGTACTACTTTCATGATGAGTTTGCAAAAACTCATGTCGCAGATCCTAAATTACTTTATGTGGATACAGATAGCTTCATCTATTGGGCGAAGAATTGTGATCCATATGAAGTAAGGAGGTACCACGGTAATGAATTCGACATGTCCTCATACATGCCGATAATCCTTGCAGCATTGTTCCACAGAACAAGAAAGTCATCGGCCTTATGAAAGATGAGGCGAATGGATCGCCGATTGTGGAGTTTGTAGGTCTGCAATAAAAATGTATGCATATCTCACATTGGAATATGCCACTCAGAGGTGCGCTAAGGGAGTGTGTCGTATAGCATCGAGAGCCCTCTCTATTTGTGGAGCCTGTACAGTGATGTTCGCAGTGCTGCACCACAACCGCCGCATGTGATACCATAAACCGAGTAATCGACTGAGAGGAGACGATGTGCACACTCGCCGCATGTGATACCATAAACCGAGTAATCGATCGAGAGGAGACGATGTGCACACTCGCCGTATGTGATACCATAAACCGAGTAAACGATCGAGAGGAGACGATGTGCACACTGTGCTGCAGTGTAATATCGGCCTGTCGCCTCATAACGATAAAACGATCATTTGTGATGACGGAATTGAAGCTCTCCCGTACTCACACTACTCAGTTGTAGCGTGAGAAGGGATGGGTGAACCTGACTGAGTGAAAGGGAGTGTGTGTGTGAATGTGTGTGTGTGTGTGTGTGTGTGTGTGTGTATGTGTGTGGGCGCATGCATGCCATGTACATTTGTAACTAGAATATTTTTTAAGTTTCATTTGCCGCTAGCCGTCCAAATCAGAATTTAAGCCCATCAGAATTGTTGTTGTTCATCCATGTAACTGCTACTATTGGGACTGTTGCGTAAGATAAAAGTACCTCCACATTAGTTACGAACGTAGACTTATACAGATCTGAAAATTGTAAATATGTCAACCAATGAATTTTTTGTTTGTTATTGTTAGAAAGTATATTGCGAAAAGATTCAAATTGTAACCTCAAGAACTGAACTGCAATCTTGTATTCACTTCGGCAAGGCGCATATAGGCTGTGGAAGTATTGCCCATTCGAAAAATACGGTCTGGAATGTATAATGAATTTTATTATCACTGTTTCGGTTTTCGTCGTTTAAGCGCTCCATCTCTTTTCGTTGGTACATAATAGTTTTCGGTTACATATATGTGTACAGTTGTTTTGTTTATTCTTTTGTCAAGCACAATGCACACTTCAATAACTGGTGAGCCATTATCCACTGGGATTACATTTTCTGCCTCCACAATGTTTTCAGGTCGTAAAGAAGGGACAGACAATTCATCGCGAGGGTAGTGAATAAGGAAGTAAGGAATATTATAAAATCACGCGATCTAGAAGCACGGCAGAAAAGTAAAACAAGATTATCTACTTGCTTCCTGTTATGCTGACGTATCCTACGATCTATTCCAAAAAGTCTAAAAGGCGTAATTTCCACAGATATGACCCCTTTGTGCTTCCGGTATAAAGCGTCCAAGATATGAAGTATATATGTTTCACTATCGTTACTTGGATACGGATGCAGTAAGAGACATTATACTATGTACTTGTGGACATTTTCACAGCAAGCTAGAAGCAGTCGAAAAGCCCTCACAAATAACAATGTTTTAATTGGCTCGCCGTGCCAAAATAAAGCGTTTCAATGGTTGCATACAAATTATCAGCATTAATAAACTAATTATACAATAGGTTACACAAATGAAAAAAAATGGTCGGTATTATTAAGAAAGTATGACTATCCTGGAAGAGTGTGGTGATTAGATATTTTTAATTTGTTGAAGTGTATTGCTGACAAATGCAGATCTACTTTCATTTTTCGAACGACGTGAACTCCCGTCACAAGTCACATATGCCTAGCTTCCGCATTCCTATCTCGAGCATTATTCTCAGTTGCTGACAATACACTGACCATTGTGTTGTGCGACAGATCAGTTGTTTATTTTTCTCAATAACAACTATTTTATTCGCGAATCACACATTGTCAGTTTGGCAAAGCCATAGGTGAATAACCAGCATGTGCCTATCATTCCATCTGAAGGAAACGCTCGTCATTAATTTAATATTGCTCAGATAAAAAAAAGGAATAAAACCCTTTGGTAAGTTTCCAATCCAATCATTCAGTGTTAAAAATACGATGGGTTACAAGGATTCAACTGACAATTTATTTTGTACGAATTGTTAATCTTTTCTTAGCCGCGCGAGATTAGCCGAGCGGTCTTAGGCGCTGCAGTCATGAACTGTGCGGCTGGTCCCGGAGGAGGATCGAGTCCTCCCTCGGGCATGGATGTGTGTATTTGTCCTTAAGATAATTTAGGTTAAGTAATGTGCAAGCTTAGGGACTGATGACCTTAGCACTTAACTCCCATAAGATTTCACACCCATTTAACCTTTTCTCATTCGAAGAAGCATCACCATTTTGACTAACGGCCACATTTCTCTTGTTGACAGGTTTAATTGTACTTCCTTTGCCAAAACACAGAGTAATTTGCACAAACTCATCTCACAGCAGCTATAGCGACAGAATCCTGAAACGAAATGCCTCGTTAAACAAGTAATTGGCAATCAGAGAGCTCAATAGCTTACGAAAAACCTCATATTGTCGGATTGCAGTAACATAAGAGAAGAAATTTCATTTTCATACTAGTAAACTCTTGTTTCACTAGTTGTCGACAACTCTTGAAAAATTACAGTCAGTGAAGTGATAAAAATAAGAAAAGGAAGTATAACTACTGATATATCGCCATAGGTAAGAAAGTTCCGTGTGTTTACGAGCTAGCAAAATACCCTCCTCCTTGTGTGTTATCATTCGCCAGAATCTAGTTACGATATCTCGAGAGGTTTAGGAGATGTGAATATTTCATTCTCAAGGGCGTGAGATCGGAAGTGATTGCGCTACATGGGATCAATTTGCTCGAGATCGGAGGTAGAAAATGGTTCAAATGGCTCTCGGCACTATGGGACTTAACATCTGTGGTCATCAGTCCCCTAGAACTTACAACTACTTAAACCTAACTAACCTAAGGACATCACACACATCCATGCCCGAGGCAGGATTCGAACCTGTGACCGTAGGATCGGAGGTAGATATGCAAGTAGAACTCCTCTCAAGTCCAAAGAAAAATTCAACATATTAGCTAAAGTTCATACGCAGCAACATATGGTGTAACACGCACGCAACGCAAAATACTAGCAACCCTTATTTATCATTGCAAACTTCTCGAATTTTGCGTAGCGTCTTACCGGGACTTGCCCAAGTTCACTACTGCCAGCGCCACGCGATCATAACGCGCCTGTGCATAAAAGGAATTGTACCACAATCTAAGAAATGGTTCAAATGGCTCTGAGCACTATGGGACTTAACATCTGAGGTCATCAGTCCCCTAGAACTTAGAATTACTTAAACCTAACTAAGCTAGGGACATCACACACATTCATGCCCAACGCAGGATTCGAATCTGCGACCGTAGCGGTCGCGCGGCTCCAGACTAAAGAGCATAGAACCACTCGGCCACAAGGGCGGCATAATCTAAGAGTAAAATTAAAAATTAAAATAACTTTTCTGAACTTTGTCAGTGGCTGGTTCAGTATATTGATGTTAACACTGTGAAGTCTCAGAATTGTCAAATGAATATGTAAGGAAAAATAATCGTTTTTAAGAAAAAAATAAGTGACTCTAAATGATGAAGCCAGAAAGCTGAAAATGTTCAGACTGTGCAAAGGTATGTCACAATCAAAAGTTACAAGTCTCATCTTGACCAGAGCAATATTTTCGTCAAATTCGGCGTTTTTACGAAAAACCGTAGACGCTACGTGTTGTGGGCTCAGAAAGATGAAAATTCTTATGCAGCCTCAGTTTGATCTAAAAAACATATATCTGGGACACCAATAAGTTAACTCCGTTGGTTTTCAAATTTTATTCTAAAAAACAAATTTGGAACAAAAACGTCCTTATTAATGGCAGATTAAGCATCATATGAATTTGTAATAGCCCGCAGGTCGTGGTCGTGCGGTAGCGTTCTCGCTTCCCACGCCCGGGATCCCGGGTTCGATTCCCGGCGGGGTCAGGGATTTTCTCTGCCTCGTGATGACTGGGTGTTGTGTGCTGTCCTTAGGTCAGTTAGGTTTAAGTAGTTCTAAGTTCTAGGGGACTGATGACCATAGATGTTAAGTCCCCTAGTGCACAGAGCCAATTTGTAATAGAAAGATTAAATTACATCATTTGATTACACTCATTAAACAATACAGCTGTACCAAGTTTCACGACTTAATTGTAAATAACTACGCTTACAAGGAATCTTAAAGAGGCAAATCAGAGGTCATGTTCTATTGTCGGTTCCGTTTTAAAAATTCTAGTCGGCAAAGTTTAAATGCAGTTGAGCTAAAACTTTTTCAGTCACGAACTCTGTTTATACAGAAAAAGAAGATTGCAAAATATTAAACGACATGGTTATTAATTAATACGTGTTCGAGAAAGGGGCCACTGAGATGCTCCTATCTGTGCCAAGGGCGGTGGATATAAGATGTTCCATTTTGCGCTCCGCTGCGCCCATATATAAATATGGCCAGAGAGATAGTAGGAGGGAGACACTTCGCATCGACTGGACTCGCATTCGGGAGGACGACGGTTCAATCCCGCGTCCGGCCATCCTGATTTAGGTTTTCCGTGATTTCCCTAAATCGCTCCAGGCAAATGCCCGGATTATTCCTTTCAAAGGGCACGGCTGACTTCCTTCCCCGTCCTTCCCTAATCCGATGAGACCGATGACCTCGCTGTCTGGTCTCTTTCCCCAAAACAATCCAACCCAACTTCGCATCGAGATATCAAATTGCACTAGTCAGTCAAAAGCCTGCATGCGCTGTGCCTCGGATGACGTCAGAGTTAGGCACCTTTTAAAAGGGTTTGCGGTGAAAATAAGAAATGAACTCACGAGGACTGTACACCATCCTGGATCGCTTAGATTTCACGGAAGTAACTGTCTGTGTGCCGCCCGTAATGTTGAAAAAATCGCGTGGCACGTGGCGAGATTATGTTCCATTTTTAAGGTGAGCAGTTAACTTTTGGTGATTAGAAGTCAGGACGATAGACCATTTTACCTGGAACTTCCCGTAGAGGTCGCCTCTCAGTTATTAATAGCGCTGTTGCCGACAGGGACATTATTATTATTATTATTAGGAATGTTATTATATTTTGTGTGTGTGTGAGCTTTTCTGCATATATCAGTCAAAACTCAAAACTTTAACCAGTGTTCCCGATTTCGCTGAGTAAATAGCAACTTGGAACTTTTTCTTTGCCGCGCGGAATTAGCCGAGCGGTCTCGGCGCTGCTGTCGTGGACTGTGCGGCTGGTCCCGGCGGAGGTTCAAGTCCTCCCTCGGGCATGGGTGTGTGTGTTTGTCATTAGGATAATTTAGGTTAAGTAGTGTGTAAGCTTAGGGACCGATGACCTTAGCAGTTACGTCCCATAAGATTTCACACATTTGAACATTTTTTTTAACTTTTTCTTTCAGTGAGCACAATGAGTAATGTGTACTTGCAGACAGGAAATTATGGTCAGTATGTTCTCCAACGCTTTCTGACTTTCTACAAAAATAATTTTCAGGTTCTTGTAAACGGCGAAGGTAGGTGTAATGTAAGGCAATGGCAGTTGTGGGGAAGGCGGATAGTCGTCTTCGGTTCATTGGTAGAATTTTGGGAAATGTGGTTCATCTGTAAAGGAGACCGCTTACAAAACACTAATACGACCTATTCTTGAGCACTGCTCGAGCGTTTGGGATCCCTATCAGGTCCGACTGAGGGAGGACATAGAAGCAATTCAGAGACGGGCTACTAGATTTGTTACTGGTAGGTTTGATCATCACGCGAGTGTTACGGAAATGCTTCAGTAACTCGGGTGGGAGTCCCTACAGGAAAGGAGGCGTTCATTTCGTGAATCGCTACTGAGGAAATTTAGAGAACCAGCATTTGAGGCTGAATGCAGTACAATTTTACTGCCGCCAACTTACATTTCGCGTAAAGACGACAAAGATAAGATAATAGAGATTAGGGGTCGTACAGAGACATATATGCAGTCATTTTTCCCTCGTTCTGTTTGGGAGTGGAACAGGGAGAGAAGATGCTAGTTGCGGTACGAGGTACCCTCTGCCACGCACCGAATGGTGGATTGCGGAGTATGTATGTAGATGTAGATGTAGATGTGAAGCACGCACAGACAATGTGTCTTTTCATAATGACATAACAAAAAGTAACTATCAGTTGGATTATTTACCCACCGCCGCGCAGAAAGTCTAAGCTCAATAGTGCGAAAGTACCCAGATCAAGCAATATTAGTTGGATGTGAGTTTAACCTACCGAGTGTAGACTGGGACGTCTATGAATTAACTTCAGTTTGTACAGGCAGGTAGTCTTATGAAGTACGTTTGAACACGTTTCCGAAAACAATACTGAACAGCTAGCTCGGCAGCCCCCACGCAATGCAAATATTACGTGACTAAGGAGTATACAAGATGACTCAGGCAACTTTCATAATTCGTGTGATAAATGGCAGCTTGCTCTACATCTAGAAAAATGTAAGTTAATGCGGATGAGTGGGGAACACAATCCCGTTACGCTTTAATATGGCATTAGTAGTGAACTGGTTGATACGGTCACGTCAATTTAAATATAACATAGCAAAGTGACATGAAATGGAACGAGCACATATGGGCGGTAGCAGGGAAGGGGAAAGACAGACTTCGTTTTGTTGGCAGAATTTGAGCAGCACGCTTCAGTACTCAAGAATAGGTCTGACTAGTGTTCTACACGCTGCCTCCTTTACAGATGAAAACATTTTCCTAGGCCTTGATTCTGTAGTAGAAACAATAACAGAAGGTGCATTTCTGCAAACTCGATCCTTGCCCTCTGTTGGCCTTGCCCGCTATTGCTAGCGTTGCAGTCTGCGCGTCACACTACTGCCCTTGAGCTTGTGTCACGTCACTACACACCCTCTTACACGCGATAAGGGCGATGGTCCACGCCCACAAACAGCCAATCAACACATAATGTTACGTTGTTTTCATAAGTCAGAGAAGTGTGGCTGGATTGCTTTTACTGTGTTTCGTAATAAGTCGTGTGAGAGAGGTCATTAAGGTCTCACTTGGTCAGAAACCCAACAACAGATTCGGTTCACTGGAAGATTATCTCACACGTTGCGCATGACGGCCTGCACACAAAGAACTTATCGGACCCTCGTCAGCGAATGCCGATCAAAAGTGATGCTCTCCGCTTAAACGAATAATGAGCACATGTCTTACTATACAGGAGTGTCCGGGTACTTCTGATCGGGTGGTGTGCAGTCAGAAATTCAGTACGGTGAACTGCCGCCTCTAACCCGGCTAGACAACGAGATGAACTGTGGTTGGATGACGGATATGGCTAAAACGTTCGGTACCTCTTCTTATGTCCCTACGTAATGTGAACTGACAGTTCTATGGTGTATAGTAAGGTGCACATGCCATTTGCGTTAAGCTCTATTTCTCAGATGTACGTGTTTATCACATACCCGTAACTTGATATATTACTGTCAGTGAACACCGTATGAAACGCAGACTAATACACAGAAGAAGAAAAAAAACATGCAGCACCTAGGAGTTGTGCGACATAAACGAAAGTTGGGAGGCTTGTTTCTACATCTGAAAGACGGTGTCTACTCAAATTTCACACCAGTAGCATAAGAATTGCCCTACTAGCGCCGTTATGAGGATGATAATTAGGTTTCCTTTAAATACACGCTGCAATGGTCGTGACCGTTAGTTACCTTTATCTACATCTACATCTACTTACATACTCCGCAATCCACCATACGGTGCGTGGTGGAGGGTACCTCGTACCACAACTAGCATCTTATCTCCCTGTTCCACTCCCAAACAGAACGAGGGAAAAATGACTGCCTATATGCCTCTGTACGAGCCCTAACCTCTCTTATCTTATCTTTGTGGTCTTTCCGCGAAATGTAAGTTGGTGGTAGTAAAATTGTACTACAGTCAGCCTCAAATGCTGGTTCTCTAAATTTCCTCACTAGCGATTCACGGAAAGAACGGCTCCTTTCCTCTAGAGACTCCCACCCGAGTTCCTGAAGCATTTCCGTAACACTCGCGTGAAGATCAAACCTACCAGTAACAAATCTAGCAGCCCGCCTCAGAATTGCTTCTATGTCTTCCCTCAATCCGACCTGATAGGGATCCCAAACGCTCGAGCAGTACTCAAGAACAGATCGTATTAGTGTTTTATAAGTGGTCTCCTTTATAGATGAACCACATCTTCCCAAAATTCTACCAATGAACCGAAGGCGACTATCCGCCTTCCCCACAACTGCCATTACATGCTTCTCCCACTTCATATCGCTCTGCAATGTTACGCCCAAATATTTAATCGACGTGACCGTGTCAAGCGCTACACTACTAATGGAGTATTCGAACATTACAGGATTCTTTTTCCTATTCATCTGCACTCGTTTGCATTTATCTATATTTAGAGTTAGCTGCCATTCTTTACACCAATCACAAATCCTGTCCAAGTCATCTTGTATCCTCCTACAGTCACTCAACGACGACACCTTCCCGTACACCACAAAATCATCATCAGCAAACAGCCGCACATTGCTATCCACCCTATCCAAAAGATCATTTATGTAGATAGAAAACAACAGCGGACCTACCACACTTCCCTGGGGCACTCCAGATGATACCCTCACCTCCTATGAACACTCACCATCGAGGACAACGTACTGGGTTCTATTACTTAAGAAGTCTTCGAGCCACTCACATACTTGGGAACCAATCCCATATGCTCGTACCTTAGTTAGGAATCTGCAGTGGGGCACCGAGTCCAACGCTTTCCGGAAGTCAAGAAATATGGCATCCGTCTGATACCCTTCATCCATGGTTCGCAAGATATCATGTGAAAAAAGGGCGAATTGCGTTTTGCAGAAGCGATGCTTTCTAGAGCCGTGCTGATGCATGGACAGCAACTTCTGTATCTCAAAGAAATTCATTATATACGAACTGAGAATATGTTCGAGAATCCTGCAACAAACCGATGTTAAGGATATTGGTCTGTAATTTTGAGGATCCGTCCTTCTGTCCTTCTTATATACAGGCGTCACCTGCGCTTTTTTACAGTCGCTCGGGACTTTACGTTGGGCAAGAGATTCGCGATAAATGCAAGTTAAGTAAGGAGCTAATGGAGTAGAGTACTCTCTGTAAAACCGAATTGGAATCCCATCAGGACCTGACGATTTATTTATTTTCAACCAATTCAGCTGCTTCACAACCCCAGGGATGTCTATCACTATGTCCTCCATAAGGGAATCTGTAGGAGACTCAAGCGGCGGTATGTTTGTAAGATCCTCTGTCTGAAAGATTTCTCAAATGCTAAATTTAAAATTCCATCTTTCGTTTTGCTGTATTCCGTTGCCAGGCCAGACTGATCAGTGAGTGACTGGATGGAAGCCTTCGACCCGCTTACCGATTTTACGTAAGACCAGAATTTCCTTGGGTTTTCAGGAAGATCTTTTGCTAAGGTATGACGGTGGTAGCGGTTTAATGCTTCGCGCGTCGCTCTTTTTACAGCAGCACGAATCTCTACTAACTTTTGCCTGTCCTCATTCTCCTGATCTTTCTTGTACCGCGAGTGCAGCTGTCTTTGCTTCCTGAGCATCCTCCGAATTACGCTGTTGCACCACGGTGGGTCTTTTCCGTCTGTAACCCACTTTTTCATCACATACTTGTCCAATGCGTGATTTACAATGTTTTTGAAATTTGCCCATATTTCTTCCACGTCCATCGTACCGGAAGTAAATGAAGTCGATTCATTTACTAAGTAGGATGCTAACAACTGCTTATGTGCTCTTTCTAGTAAGAATACACTCCTAGCCTTCTTGACCGACTTTTTAACTTTCGTAACCATAGTCGTAATGACTATATATTGGGTGTGGTCAAGAATGTCTTTAAGATGCCATTATCAACACCTCACTGAGTTTGAACTAGGTCGTGTAATACAGCTGGGAGAATCTGGATGCTGCAGAGAGCTGGTAGAAATGTAGCCTCTGTACACGATTGCTAGCAGCGGTGGTCATAAGAATGTACGGTCGCAAGAAGACCGGGCTTCGGACAGCCACGTGGCACTACCGAGAGAGAAGACCATCTTGTTCGGCGTCTTGATCAATCCCATTATACTGCATCAGCAGCAGCAATTTGAGCATCAGTTGGCGCCGCAGTGACACAACGAACATTTGCAAATTTGTTACTTCAATTACAGCTCCGAGCCAGACGCTCTGTCGCGAGCGTTACATCGACCCCAAATCACCACCATTTGCGACTTCAGTGGCGTCAAGCGAGAGCTCTTGGAGGGCAGGGTAGAGATCTGTTGTGTTTTCCGACGAAACCTGGTTTTACCTCGCTGCCAGTGATGGTTAAAAGGAGGCCAGTTGAGGGCCAGCAACCAACCTGTCTATGTACCAGACACGCTAGACCTACACCTGGCGCTACTTCGTATGTCAGAGGATCATTCTCGTGGTAGTCCCACGCACCCTGACTGCAAATTTGTACGTCGGTCTGGTAAATCGACCTGTTGTGCTGCCATTCATGAGCACTTTACAGTGTTTTCCAACTGAATGACGCACGCCCACATACTGCTGTACAGAGTGTCGACTTGTTGCTTTGGCCTGCTGGTTCGCTAGATCTGTCGGGTACATAGGGACCATCATGGAACGACGACTCCAGTGTCATCCACAGCCAGCATTAACCGGCAAAGTGCAACAAGCATAAAACTCCAGCCCACAAACTGACATTTGGCACCTGTACAACACAATGAATGTAGGTTCGCATGCTTGCATTCAATATTCTGGCCCTTACACTGGTTGTTAATGTACCAGCATTTCACATTTGCGACGGCTTATCTCGCGCTTACATTAACCTGTCATCTTGCAATGTTAATCACTTAAATCTGTTAACTCGATAACTGCATTCCAGAAATTTCATTACTGTAAATTTAATTATTTTTTGGTGTTGCAATCTTTTGCGTCAGTCTGTTGATAAATATCACCCATTGAGTAAAGCACAGGACGGTTTTTGATGTAACAGAAGTACGAAATCCACTATAGTAGAGGTTACAGAAAAAGGTAAGTTAACTGACGCACTAGACAAGAATGACTAGGTGGCAGCCATTTCTTTTAGATCATTACCACCAGTGCCGATTGCGAAGCCTTTTAGCTTACTTTTCAGGTACTTACACATATTTATCTAAGTGAAATACACCCGCAGGTACATCTCGTTGCATCTTCTAACGTAGTAAATCCAAAACTTACGTTCTTAGATGAAAGTACTCCGTGCTCCCGGATGACAGCAAACAACTGTTTTTTCGACTACTAATTATCGTACAGTGAGGTGAGTAATTTTTTGTAAGATGATATTCCTCTAGTTTTATCCGCCAATACGCCAATATTTTGTCGTAACTACAATTCATTTAAATAGGACTACGTTCATTTTAACTACATTCAAGAGCTACCGTTCGTAGGAGTATAGTGATCACCCTCTGAACATGCTTCGCAAAGAAATTATTTTCTAGAAATGGAGGACAATATTTTAAATACAAAGACGAATATTACTGGTAAACCCTCATCTGCTTTGTGATTTGTACGACGGGTGCTGGTGTCGAATCTGCACAAGGAGAAAGCCTAAAACAAAAGGTTAAGGTGTCGTACTTGGAGAAAGATTTACAAATTAAAGGGATGAATCATCTGATTTTTCTTTTTCGCTTTCTATTTATAACAGTTATTTTACTACAGATTAAAACGAACTTGTTCTTGAGTGTATCATTCGAATAGTCTGAATCTTCTTGGATCATGCTTAATTGTCGTTTGTTATGCAAACGAGATCGATGCCGTCTATCAAAAATTACCTGACGTTGAGGTTCTCCAAGTGCCATACCAGACAAAGGGCGAATTCCAGTGCTGACGTGGGCACCCACAGCACCAGTGAAAACAGTCTGCTCATACTGTTCCGAGTATCTAGCAGTATTACGCACAGCAATATGTTAGCGAAATAATCATTCGTTGGGTCTACATGCAAGCGAAGTCAGAATAGAGGTCGAGACCTCAACTTCGTAAGAGAACCTAGGGCTGCATTGGAAGTGAAAGAAAATGAGCAACATTTTTCCAGCTATATACAGTCAAGGAAAGAAAGAAGACTAACGTTTAAAGTCCTGTCGACGATAAGGTCTGTAGAGACAGAACACAAGCACAGACTGATGAAGAAGAACAACGATATTAGCCAAGTTCTTTCAAAGGGAACATCCCAGCATTCTCATTAACCGATTTAGGAAAATTGTCCACCTCTTTCGCTCAGTGGTCAGCGCGCCTGATAAATATGTGCAGAACGCTTGTTCAGATACCGATACTGCCAAGAATTTTGGGAGGACTGAAAGGGCTACACTCAGTCTAACCATTCCAATTGAGGAGCTACACGACTGAGATGTAGCGACTGGAAGGTAAAGTAACGACTGGGAGAGCGGTGTGCTGAGTCTGTACCCTCCATACCGCGTCCAACGACGCCTTTCGCAGAGGATGACACGGCAGCTGGTTGGCCCCGATTGACTTATCAGGTCCAGGACTTCGCTTTCTCTTGTTGTCACAGAAAACCTGCGTTTGGATGACCGAGTGGCTATTTGAAGTGCTTTCCGCACTAGTACGACTCCAGTGTCTTATCACTACGTAGCATCGTTCATTTGTTTCAAAAAGGGAGAGATTACACGCACTAGCACAAAAAAATGACGCATCACGAAGGAATTATCTGAATGGGAGGGGAATCGGTAGATCTGATGTACATATACAGAAAAATTAATGACTACAATTTCAGAAACATTGGATGATTTCTTCATGAGCTTCACGAACTAAGGAAGTCAATATCCTATTGGTCCGCCTGTGCCCCGTATGTAAGCAGTTATTTGGCTTGGCATTGAGTGATAGGGTTGCTGACTGTCTTCCTGGGGGACATCGTACTAAATTCTCTCCAATTGGTGCATTAAATCGTCAAAATCCCGAGCTGGCTGGCGGGCTCTGCCCATAATGTTCCAAATATTCTCATTTGGTGGGAGATCAGCCGACCTTGCTTTCCACGGCCAGCATGAAGACAAGCAGCAGTAACTCTCGCCATGTGTGGGCGGACATTATCTTGCTGAAATGCGAGCCCAGGATGGCGTGCCATGAAGGGCAACAAAACGGGGCGTAGAATTTCATCGACGCACCGCTGTGCTGTAATGGTGTTGCGGGTGACAACCAAAGGGATCTTACTATGAACGGAAATGCCAAGCCAACTGGCTGCTTGCTTACGAGCAGAGGTAGACCAATGCGATAATGACTTGCTCAGTTTGTGAAGCTCTTCAATAAATATTCCAATTTTTCTGAAATTCTAATCATTTGTTTGTCTGTACGTGTACATCAGCTCTACCAATTTCCGTCCCATTCAGATAATTCCTTCGTGATGCGTCGTTTTTCCTTCGTGCTAGAGTGGCCAGTGACAGTGACGTTGGTACCACTGCCCAGGGCGCCTCCAGATATGTCTTCGGCCAGGAATCTCATTGGCTGGAATAGAATTTTCATCGGTGATGAGTTCAGCTTTGAACACAGTCCCAATGACAAGCAAAGGAGACGCTCCGGACAGAAGTGGGATACCAATCTCACTGTCGCCCGCTATATAGCCCGACAGCCAGGACTGATGGTCTGGGGCGCCACTTCTTTTCGTAGCAGAACCTCCTTCGCTGTCATCCGCGACATCCTTTCAGCAGAACGGTGTGTCGACGATATTCTAGGCCCCAGATTGTTGTGCTTCATGACAAGCCATCCTGGGATTACATTTCAGCAAGATAATGCACTCCTATACATGGCTAAAGTGTCCGCTCCTTGTCTTCGTGCTTGCCATACTTTACCTGGGCCAACAAGATAGCGGGATCTCTTCCCAATTGAGAACGTCTGGAACATTATGGGCTGGATACTCCATCCAGACCGGCCGGGGAGGCCGAGCGGTTCTAGGCACTGCAATCTGGAACCGCACGACCGCTACAGTCGCAGATTGAAATCCTGCCTCGAGCATGGATGTGTGTGATGTCCTTAGGTTACTTGGTTTAAGTAGTTCTAAGTTCTAGGGGACTGATGACCTTAGTCCCATAGTGCTCAGAGCCATTTGAACCATTTGAACCTCCATCCAGCTCGAGTTTTTGGAGATGTAACGCGCCAATTGGACAGAATTTGACACGATATCCCTCATGAGGACATCAAACTACTCTGTCAATCAATATCAAGACGAGCAATAGCTTGCATAAGGGATAGAGGTGGACCAGTGCGTTATTGACCTGATTAATCTGAGAATCTCTTTCTCCTGAATAAATCATCCAGTTTTCCCGAAATTTTATTGACATGTTTGTCTGCACATGTATATGACATCTACCGATTTCCGTTCCATTAGAACAGTTCCTTTGTGGTGCGTCTTTTTCTTCTACTTCTTCTTCTTCTTCTTATTCTTTGTCTTAGAGTGTAAATTTCGCGCGAATTAGTCTCGCAATGCGGAAGATGGATATGCTATTGAGGTGCTTATGGCTTATTAACAAAACTTAAAAGAAAAAGAAACGAGCGATAGCTTTTAATGCGGCCTCAAGATCGAGGACAATCTTCCAGAATGGACAAGAATAGGGAGGGAAGGCACTTGAAGCTAGATTGAGGAAAACATGTCCCTGTGTCTAAACTAATTTAGAGAAACCACAGAACATATAGCTCACGATAGCAGGAGAGGGATTTGGACCATGCTCCTCTCGAATATTAACGTTGTGGCTTACACCACCTCGTTCGCTGCCTCATGAAGAGTCTGTGTAGGGGACTGCAGACATGTTTCTTCTTTTGGTAAACATCTGCAATGGGGGACGTATCACGAATTTGCACTGGTTTCCACAAAATATTATAAGGCAGCCAAATGGAGGAACTCCAACGTTTGAAACTGTAAAATGAAACTTTCTTGAAAATTAATTACTAATTCTCTGCAAAGTTACTTAGGTAAAACAAAAGATGTTCAGTTCGGTACTGTGCAAAGCCTAACTATACTATAAGAAATTGTGCATAAGGTTAAATCAATAAATGAAACTAAGTGAGATGGCGCAGTTGTTAGTACACTGGAGACGCATTCGGGAAGTCGACGGTTCAAACCCGCGTCCGGCCGTCCTGATTTAGCTTTCCCGTGACTTCTCTAAATCGCTTCAGACAAATGCCGGGATGGTTCCGACGAAAGGACACGGTCGATTTCCTCCCCTATCGTTTCCTAGTCCGATGGGTCCCCATCCCCAAATCAGTCGACCAACCAACCAATAAATGAAACAGAATATTCTGAATTCATTGGTATTTATATTGATAAAAACCTTAACATGATGTTAAATACTATAAATCTTCAACATCTAAGATCTGCATCTTCGTGTTACGCCTAATATCGGATTTTATGCATGTAAATGTAAAAAGTTGACTTACTTTTCCTATTTCATTCACTAAAGCCTCACGGCATCATATTTTGGAGTAAGAAAGCTTAGCACAGAATCCCGCAATAAAACTAATATGTGACAAGATCTTCAAATAGAAGAACAATGCGGAAGTTTTGTTGATTTATACACTCCTGGAAATGGAAAAAAGAACACATTGACACCGGTGTGTCAGACCCACCATACTTGCTCCGGACACTGCGAGAGGGCTGTACAAGCAATGATCACACGCACGGCACAGCGGACACACCAGGAACCGCGGTGTTGGCCGTCGAATGGCGCTAGCTGCGCAGCATTTGTGCACCGCCGCCGTCAGTGTCAGCCAGTTTGCCGTGGCATACGGAGCTCCATCGCAGTCTTTAACACTAGTAGCATGCCGCGACAGCGTGGACGTGAACCGTATGTGCAGTTGACGGACTTTGAGCAAGGGCGTATAGTGGGCATGCGGGAGGCCGGGTGGACGTACCGCCGAATTGCTCAACACGTGGGGCGTGAGGTCTCCACAGTACATCGGTGTTGTCGCCAGTGGTCGGCGGAAGGTGCACGTGCCCGTCGACCTGAGACCGGACCGCAGCGACGCACGGATGCACGCCAAGACCGTAGGATCCTACGCAGTGCCGTAGGGGACCGCACCGCCACTTCCCAGCAAATTACGGACACTGTTGCTCCTGGGGTATCGGCGAGGACCATTCAAAACAGTCTCCATGAAGCTGGGCTACGGTCCCGCACACCGTTAGGCCGTCTTCCGCTCACTCCCCAACATCGTGCAGCCCGCCTCCAGTGGTGTCGCGACAGGCGTGAGTGGAGGGACGAATGGAGACGTGTCGTCTTCAGCGATGAGAGTCGCTTCTGCCTTGGTGCCAATGATGGTCGTATGCGTGTTTGGCGCCGTGCTGGTGAGCGCCACAATCAGGACTGCATACGACCGAGGCACACAGGGCCAACACCCGGCATCATGGTGTGGGGAGCGATCTCCTACACTGGCCGTACACCTCTGGTGATCGTCGAGGGGACACTGAATAGTGCACGGTACATCCAAACCGTCATCGAACCCATCGTTCTACCATTCCTAGACCGGCAGGGGAACTTGCTGTTCCAACAGGACAATGCACATCCGCATGTATCCCGTGCCACCAAACGTGCTCTAGAAGGTGTAAGTCAACTACCCTGGCCAGCAAGATCTCCGGATCTGTCCCCCATTGAGCATGTTTGGGACTGGATGAAGCGTCGTCTCACGCGGTCTGCACGTCCAGCACGAACGCTGGTCCAACTGAAGCGCCAGGTGGAAATGGCATGGCAAGCCGTTCCACAGGACTACATCCAGCATCTCTACGATCGTCTCCATGGGAGAATAGCAGCCTGCATTGCTGCGAAAGGTGGATATACACTGTACTAGTGCCGACATTGTGCATGCTCTGTTGCCTGTGTCTATGTGCCTGTGGTTCTGTCAGTGTGATCATGTGATGTATCTGACCCCAGGAATGTGTCAATAAAGTTTCCCCTTCCTGGGACAATGAATTCACAGTGTTCTTATTTTTGTTTCCAGGAGTGTAGAACACTCGCATTGTTCTTCCGTCTGGAATCATACGCCGGTAAGCTAAACTCACTATTCTTCCGAAAAAACATTCACTTAGTATTTTGGAACACAAAGCTTTTTGACACTGAAAATATTCAGCAGTGAAACTTCAAATATCATATGGGACACAAACACGAAATATTGCAGAGACCAGGTGGAACTAAAACTAGTTGCACGAAAAGGAGATCCAGGAGATTTACTGGAAGATCTTAAGAAAATGTGACCCATCTACGAAAGAACGGCTTAGAAGACACTAATTCGCCATACGTAAACGTAAACTCCGTCCACAGGCCCTGGCGAACCCATCGGTACCGACCTATCGCCGCGTTATCCTCCTCCAATAGCATCATTGCATGCGGTATGAAGGGGCGTGGGGTTAGTATAGCGGTCTCCTGGTCGTGGTCGGTTTTGGTTGCGTGTGAGAGTACCTCTTAATCAGACAGCTCCTCAGTTGACACCAGGAGGCTGAGAACACCCAGTTCCAGTTCTCTCACTTACGAAAAATCCCTGGCAGTACCCGGAATCGAAGGAGGGTTCTCCGCATGGCAGTCGGCCGCCCTGACCACTTTCTTCCAAATTTTATTTTACGTTTAACACTTTTATATAATCACGTCACATAACATAAAAAAGCTAATTTTATAACTAACTATATCCTCTACAGCACCTTCACGTTTCAGTCTCCAATGTGGAATCCGTTATAAATTATCCATTAAGCAATTTCTTATGTGTTAGTTTTGTACAGTTCACATTACAGTTCTCTTGAAGAAGAATCCATGTTTCTTATAATAACAGTTAATTTGTTGTAGTTTGTGGTGCTGTGTACTCATGTACTCAGTTATGGAGCCAGATACCCTTTCGTCATGTTCTTGACAATTGCTGTCAGTCTAAGACATAACTAAATAAGATTAATAGAGGAGGTAGAGAAATCCAAAGAAAAGTGGCACGCTTCGTCTTAGTTTTGGGCAGTAAGTGCGAAGGCATTACCGAGGCTGAATGAGATTTTCAGTCTCCAGCGGAGTGTGCGCTGATATGAAACTTCCTGGCAGATTAAAACTGTTTGCCGGACCGAGACTCGAACTCAGAACCTTTGCCTTTCGTGGGCAAGTGCTCTACCAACTGAGCTACCCAGCCACAACTCACGCCCCATCCTCACAGCTTTACTTCCGCCAATACCTCGTCTCCTACCTTCCAAATTTGACAGAAGCTCTCCTGCGGAAGTTTCATATCAGCGCACACTCCGCTGCAGAGTGAAAATCTCATTCTGGAAACATCCCCCAGGCTGTGGCTAAGTCATGTATCCGCAATATCCTTTCTTTCAGGAGTGCTAGTTCTGCAAGGTTCGCAGGAGAGCTTCTGTGAAATTTGGAAGGTAGGAGGCGAGGTACTTGTCTTGGTCTGGCACACAGTTTTAATCTGCCAGGAAGTTTCATTACCGAGGCTATTCATAACGAAAACATAAAAATCCCAGGAGCGTATATTCCAAATTGAGTCAGCTAAGATATCACTTCCTCGCACAAATATATCGCGAACGGCCACGACTAGAAAATAGAGAAACTAGAGGGTTCATATGGAGGATTAGAGCCTGCCGTTCTGCCGGCATGGGACAGAAGAGGGCAGAAATGGTAGTGCTACAAGCATAAAGTAGTACCGAGTGTACTGTGTTTTGCAGTTTATACCAGATGGTTTTAATAAAATTAACAATGTTTCGAATGCTGCTGTGCTAATTGTATCGTAGGACGCTGAAACGTCATAGGTGTGTTCATTAATCGGTGAGCTTGCGGGGGATGCTGAAAAGTAATAGTTCCAATATCTGCTACCAGGTGAAAATATGGCGTTGTAGCCGCGCGGTCAGAGGCAGCTTGGCGCGGTCTACGCGGCTCCCCCCGACGGACTGTCGGAAGTTCAATTCCTCCCTTGTGCATGGGGGTGTGTGTTGGCCTTAGCGTAAGTTAGTTGAAGTTAGATTAAGTAGTGCGTAAGCTTAGGGACCGATGACCTCAGCAGTTTGGTCCCATAGGACATTACAAAAAAAAAAAAAAAAAAAAAGAAAAAAAGCCGCTTTAAGCAGTCAGAGCGTGGTTTGGGTGCAGGAAAAGGGGAGAAACGATGAAACACATGATAACGATGGGTCTGGGACGGTTATTAGAATAAGGTCACAAGTTAAACATGTGTTCAACATAGTCTCCCAACACAGAAACATGCTACATCCATGACATGGCATGGTCGCCTGCTGCTCGTATCATATCCAGTGTAATCAGAGTGACATGTCATCGTATGCTATGCTTCAGACCAGGAAGGGTCCGGGTACATCCCTGACATACAAGATCTTTCACATATCTCCACAGCCAGAAGTCGTATGGATTTAGTTTGGGGATCTGGAAGGCCACGCATCTTGAAACCGCCGAGAGATGATAGTCTTTGCCGAAGGTTTCTCAAAGCAAATCTTTCACTTGGCGAGGTACATGTGGTGTCGCCACATTTTGCAAGAAAATAGTCTTGTGGAGACAGTTGCGTTCTTGTAAAGTTGGAATCACATGTTGCACAAGGAGGTCCCTATGACGTGCAGAAGTCACTATGCATCTAAAAGTTCTGCTAGGTGTCATCTCCTCGAAGAAAACGGTTCGAGAATGAAGGAACTTGTGGAACCGCACAACACAGTCGCATAAGCTGAGTGCAGTGGATGTTCCTGCACAATATGTGGCGGAGTAGAACACTATATGATACAGTTCTGTGCATTCACGGCACCATTCAGAGTAAAATGTGTCTCTTCAGTTCCAACAATATTCCCCAGTCAATGGCATCCATTTCCATGTTTCTCAGAAAACTAAGAGTAAAGTCACAGCGTTGTAGCTTAACATGGGGTTTCATTTAGTGCACAATAGAAATCTTGTAGGGATACCAGTGTACAATGCGCCCCAAAATTTTTTGAACTCTTGACCAGGGGAGAGACAATTCCCATGAAATAGCCCGAGCATTGCCTGCAGAATTTGAGACGTGGGCTGTGTGATCGGCTATAGATACACCAACTTCATCGACAACTGCCATGGGAATGGACTGCCTCCCTCTGCCTGCTGCACCATCAAATTCACCTGTTTCTTTAGTTTTGTTGATAGATAAAACAACTTTACCAGCACTGTATTGACTTTCTTCTCAATATCT
Organism: Schistocerca gregaria; assembly: GCF_023897955.1. NCBI lineage: Eukaryota > Metazoa > Arthropoda > Insecta > Orthoptera > Acrididae > Schistocerca > Schistocerca gregaria. Next base: position 740,595,612 of record NC_064921.1, read on the forward strand.
ATTGCGTTTCTATCAACTTTCTTAACTCTTTACACCAACAGTTATTTCGCAAAAGAAAGCAACACGCCTCGCCAAGGGAGAAACACCATACTGACGACAAAACACGAAACATTTCACATTCTGACTGCTTACAGCGTCAAATTTTCACCTGTTGGTAGAAAGTGGAACTGTTATTTTTTCAGAATTCTCCAGAGGCCGCTGATTATTGGACATATCTACAGTGTTTCGGCATCCAGTGATTTAATGAGCCTACACTGCAGCACTTCACCGTCAGTTTAATTATAACCACCTGGTAGATGTAGATGTATTTGGGCACAAATACATAATCAGGAGTCAGGGATAATGTCGGTGAGGGCCAGTGTCAGAGATAGGCCAAACTTTGAATGTTTCCATCGCCCAGTCACACCAGGTTTCAGGGGTTGAATACTTCAGAGAAAGCTTGTGGCGAATAACACGTAAATTCCCAATAACACATTACAGTAATACCGCGAATTCCAGCCTGTAAGCTGTAGATTGAGAGACAGGAGCCTTTAGAATGGCAAGTACGGAAAAATATTCTTGTGTCGTTTTACATAACGTATCTCCAGAAAATTATCTTGAGCATGCGACTAGACAATTCATTGGTAAGCGATGCGTATTATATCTGCTGGCAACAAATAATATCTAACTTATCGATACAGTTTGTAGAGGTATGAATCATACATTACAAGGATGTTATACGACGGGTAGAAAATAAAATTTAATTATCAATCCTAAAAACAAAAGAACAAATTAATATGTTGCTTGTTAGCCAGTTCATGTCTGCAGTCCTGGTACACAGTGAAATCCTCACGTTGTAGTGCTGCAGGACGCCGCTGGAGGACCCTAAACAAAGTGGCGCAGCCCTAAAACAAATGGAGTACCGTAATTCATTTTCTGATATTGAAGGAGAACAATGCTCCAAAAATCCATATCGAGTTAGTGGCAACAGTGCACCATCATATGACACAGTGGTTGGTTGGAGCATTGTAGTAAAACAAATTTGAATGAACATCTTGAAAATGGCTGCGAAACTGCAACTGCATAAATCTGATGAGGTTGAAAAATCAGCCAACTAGTTGCAACTAGATGGGTAGATCACGTAACTAATGAGGAGGTATTGAATAGAATAGGGGAGAAGAGGAGTTTGTGGCACAACTTGACAAGAAGAAGGGACCGGTTGGTAGGGCATGCTCTGAGGCATCAGGGGATCACAAATTTCCCAATGGATGGCAGCGTAAAGGGTAAAAATCGTAGAGGGAGACCAGGAGATGAATACACTAAGCAGATTCAGAAGGATGTAGGTTGCAGTAAGTACTGGGAGATGAAGAAGCTTGCACAGAATAGAGTAGCATGGAGAGCTGCATCAAACCAGTCTCAGGATTGAAGACCACAACAACAACAACAACAGTTGCAAACAGAGGTTTATGAGCCCTTGACCTAGATTTTGATATTTGTATAAATATCTTTTTCAAAAGGAATGCGCCTTGTTACATCACGCGATGGTACATTAGATTGGATGAAGCCGAGAGCCGCACACGGTGAGAGCTTCTACTGCTAGTCTCCGTGCTTGCCGAACCCTACCTTGTCCAGCAACGCCTCCAGATCTCTCCACAACTGAGAAACTTTGGAGCATTATGGGCTGGGCCCTCCAATCATCTCGGGATTTTGGCGATCTAACGCACCAGTTGGACAGAATCTGGCACGATATCCCCCAGGAGGACATCCAACAATTCTATCAATCAATGTCAAGCCGAATAACTGCTTTCATAAGGGCCAGAGGTGGACTAACGCTTTACTGACTTGCTCAATTTATGAAGCTCTTTGTCTTGAATAAATAAATCATCCATTTCTAACAAAATTGTGATCATATTTTTGTCTGTGCATGTACATAGCATTTTCCGATTTCCGTTTCATTCGGATGATTCCATCGTGTTGAGTCGTACTTTCTTTTCTTCTTCTTCTTAGTGTGTATTTACATTGAAGGATAAATTTGTAGAGAAAGACTTACACCATCAATCCAGTATCGTGGCCACAGCTTGATTCTCTTTCGAGGTGATGATCAACACTTTATGACTGTCCTTCGTAAGATCATTGATCAGTATTGTAGAACGGAAGGTAGGGGAGCGTTAGTGCATAATATGGGCGCTAAGAAAAGAGTAGAAACTAATTGAGCTGTCAAGAGTTGACACTGTGGAGGATCTTTCGATGCACCGGTTGGACACATCTTACAACGAGGATGTGCAAAAATCGACGGAAACATTCTCGAGTCTGAAGGCACATTTTCACCATCTGCGGCTCTGCAGTCTGCAGTTTGGCAAACCGGCTACCGGCGGGTCTGCAAGCGATGGCACACCATGCCATATAGATCGCTTCACTGCTGACTCCACGCTGCTGTCATGTCCACTAAAATGAAATGCAGCTAGTTTGTTAGGGTCACGAAACAGCTTTCGAAAGTAATTGAAGCACGTCTGCTCTCATCTCTTCCAAAAAAAAGTATTTCGCCAATCTGACATCACGTCCAATTTTTTTAACCTACGCATATGAAGAGAGTCGAGTAGGCAATCTCGTGTGATACCAGATACGAACAATTTTTACTATGGAAAATAAAGCTTATTCACTTAATAGTTTTCTTTCCCACTCGGATTTTTTTATTGTTTCATTTTATTTACTGTCAGTATTGAAGCAGCTACAAATTCATCTTGCGGCACTTTACCACTGTAATATACCACCGCAAGTACCCTATTACGTCGATCTCATGTGTCAAAGTGCCTGATGATGAAACCGTATTAGCTTCGAAACTGATAACAAATAAATTGAAACAACTCGGGGTGCACTCAGGCTCGTGATGCCAATTGAGGAGCTACGCCACCGAATAGTAGCGACTCCACTCAAAGAAAACCATCATAACAACCGGGAGAGCGGTGTGGTGACCACACGCCCCTCCTATCCGTATCCTCAGCTGAGGATGACACGGCGGACGGATGGTCCCGATTTGCCACTTGTGGCCTGCAGGCGGAGTGCTTAAATTGAAACAATAAACGTAGCTGAATGGAAGTAATGGCGTAAAGGAATAGCCTTTATTGCCTAACAACTTATTTCACAAGTGATGTTTCCAATTTTCAGCCCTATGGAAACAAAAAGATGAATTAATTGAGTAATCGCTGATTTTGACCTTATTGATCAGAAACGTCAAATGTTCATTGGAGTCCCATAATAATGACTTCTCTGTTTAATGTCAACACATGTGGCATAGGTACACAGGGAACTTACTATAATATTTTCTCAGCACCATGCATCGCAACCAGCAAATATTCCGAGGATGATGTTATCTTCTTAACGACCACTAAGTTGTGCAACATTTCATTCGTCAACCCTTCGACATGTTTTGTGATGAACCCATTATCAAAAGACAAACCTGTCGTAGAACAAAAACAATTTCATGAAAATCACTCGTAATCCACTGGAGCTAACGCCGAAACCACAACTTCAGCGCTAAATGCTTACGTTAAAATGTGCTGCACTGGCAGTGTTTAATACAGATGTCGTGATACAAATACTTCTTAATTGTAGTACACTGAAAACTACGGGGAACGTACGTAAAACTTACGTGCATCCACCCTACAATTCTTTGTAAGTTTCAATAGGACGTACGCTCTCTACCTATCATACAACGGCTCCAATCACCTTCATAAACAGCTGTTGGAAGAGAGCCCAGCTCCGTTGTCTTTTCGATACGAAATCTACAGTTAGCAGGACGGCAGGAATTTAAAGTCTTGCAGCGACGTCGAGTTCAGTAGGAACAGAAAACCAGAATAGTAATGGGGCAGAAGGACACTACAGAAACCTTGCTTTGGGGTGACCACGCTGACATTCGTCTGAGGTGATTCGTGGAAACAACGGCAGACAAGTCAGGACGGCCAGACAGGAATTAAAACCTCAGTCCTCCCGGAAACAAGTTCAGTGCACATTTCCGTTAATACGACATCCAAAAGCCCGTCATTTCGAATTGTCGCTCTTCTAGATATTGGCGTATATCATCTTTGACTTTGGCCGGTATTCATTCACACATTTACGAAGCAATTAATCCTGAATAGATTAATTCCCCCTGTTAAAGTAAAAGTGCAACTACCTGAGATAATATTTTTTATTTAAGTAAGCGAAGCCCTGTCGCCGTGCTAATCTTCTGGTTTTTTTCCCTCATCCTGCTTTGGTTTGACAGCAAGCACAGACTTTCTCTTAGACGTAATTAATAAAGAGTTCCATAGAGAATGAGGGGGGAGGGGCAGATTCAGGAATCCTGCACCGCCGACCATGGCAACGTCCTAGTGGAAGTGGTTCGCTGTTGCCTTCCCCCGACCTGTTATGAAGTGTCAACTGTGTATCTGTATCGTGTGGATGGCTGTGCTGAGTGCTTGTGCAGAGTAGTGTTCGGTTTGTGTTGTCATGGATGAAGGGAAGGGAGAGGGTGAAAAACATGGTGCCGGCACAAAGCCTACTCCTCTCGAAAAGCACCAAGGAGGCCACCGAGCTTGACGCGTCCTACATATGGACACCATCGAATATCATAAGCCCTCACTTTGTGACACACTGTAGAGAGGTTTGGAATTTAATACAGGACATTGGCTCAAAGACTGATGATCCTCACAATACATCTTCTCCCCCTGACGACGAAATACTCGCAGTGAAAATTTCACCCACCATCAGGATCAGAAGCGGCTCACTGCCGACTCGAGCACCACCGCACAGCCGTGAGTTAGTGACTTCAGCTACGGAGGTGTGTCTCTTAAACATCATCATAAGTCGCTGCGCTCATTGCTGAGCGTCGTGACCATGAACCAAGAGTCTCCATTCCGGACGGTTGACAGCTTCTCTTAGTGCCTGCTGAAGAGGTAGACCGGAGATCTTCTTGATTTGATCTATTCATCTTCTCGCTGATCTTCCTCTTGGTTTCGTGCCCTATATCTTTCCTTGCAAGATTATTTTCTCTAGATTTTCTCCATCTCTTCTCACAATATGGCCAAACAACTGGAGAATTTTTTCGGTGACTCGAAAAGAATGGCGCCTGGAGATATCGAGTTGTTCGATAATGGACACATTTGTTCTTCTTTCGGTCCATCTTATGCGTAGCATCCTACGCCAGCACCAAAGCTCAAACGCATCAATGCGCTGTTTGTCTCTGGCCTTGAATGCCCATGTTTCGCAACCATAAAAGAAGACAGAAAACACGAGTGCTTTAACTAACCTGACTTTGTGCTATTCGTTATGGCTCTGCTCTGTCAGATTTTGGTGAGTTTCTTCATAGCCACTCGCCCTAGCGTGATCCATCTTCTTATCTCATCTTCGCCACTGCCCGTGCTGCAGATAGTTGACCCAAGGTAGATGAAGGAATGCATGACTTCCAGTTCCTTTAATTGACCTGTGAGCTGGATCTGTTCTTCTCGATCTGTTATAATGAGTTTAGACTTGTTGAGGTTGATGTCTAATCCATATGCTAGACTGATGTCCTGTATTCTTGTTAGTAGCTCAGCAAGTTCATCTTCGCTGTTGCCTAAAAGCACAGTGTCATCAGCAAAACGGAGGTTGTTGACAGTTCTCCCACCAACTGAGATGCCTCTGGTCCAACCATCAAGAGCTTTCCTAATGACATGTTTTGCATAGATGTTGTACAGTTGTGGAGATAGGGCACAACCCTGTCTCATACCCTTTGATATTCTGAAGGAATCAGACATGCCAGCACTTGTCTTTACAACTGCGAAGTGATTATTGTATAAACTTTTGATCGATGCTATCAAATGGCGTGGGACACCGAACTCTGCAAACACCTGCTACAACTTTTTCCAGACAACACAGCCAAAGGCTTGCCTACAGTCAAGGAGGCAGATGAAAACAGGTACACAGAACTCTCGCGATTTTTCTATTATTTGTCTTATGTTGAGGATCTATTCGCGAGTTCCTTTCCCTTCAACAAAACCAGCTTGTTCTGTGGTTATGTGAGGCTGAGTGTACGGCTTCAAACGTTGGTTCAGGATGCAGAGCAAAATTTACTTGCGTGAGATATGAGGGCAATAGTTGGAACTTCTCAGATTGGAATGGTAATTCAGCATGCCCACAAGACGTGCATGTGCAGTTTATCACCGTCTTACGTACGTTGAGAAAGATCAGAACATTGGCACGATGGACACGAGAGTACCATACGGACAGATCACACAGAATATTGGGTGTAGACCAATGACTACAGGACGAACGAGATGTGTTCATGACTAGAATGTGTAGAGAAGAGTAGCCACGTGCCCTTCCAGAAGGACTGCATCTCGACCAGATCGACGGGTCGTACGTCTAGGTCTGGCGAATCGATGGATGGGGCAGCTGAAATACGGGAAGAGGTTGTGGTCCGAATGCTAAAATGCATTGTCGCGAACAGTTTACTGGAGGATAGGCTGACATGTCCAGTCGCTAAGCTACTTTTACCACTGACACCGTAGTGTGGACAGAAGAGTCTGGCAAAGCGTAGAGCCGGAGCAAACTGGGACACTGAGTGGCCTTCTGTGGTTTTCAACAATGAGTCTCGCTTCTGTTTGTGGTGGTCACATCAACGCCGACAAGTGCGCAGAAGACTTGGTGAAAAATCGAAGGAAGCAGCGATTCTCGAGAGTTGTACCTCAGCAACTTCTGGAATCATCGTGTGGGGACCTATTGGATACAGCAGAACTGATTCGGTAATTGCTGAAGGGCGACTGAATCCTCGTCAGTATACGACGTAACGCGCGCTTTTACACATCGACGGCGGTTCTGCAACATAAGCTGTCCACCTACCTCGATACTGCTGCAGATCTGCACACGTTAACTCTTGACTGCAGCTTCTTAAGAGATCTCAGAAAAGCTCTGTTGAAGAAACTGAGATTTCATAACTACACGTCGGCGGCCGCTATAAGCACAAAAAGCTGAAAATAGTCTTGTGAACTCTAAAGAATGAATCGGAAATGGGTTGCTGTTCAAGGTCAAATGTCCTTTTAAACTTGCATTAGGATTTTTTATTGCTATTAAGCAAGATCATCAGCCCACATGTGTTCAAATCATTAAAGTTCCTGTTCACAGTCCTCGTCACACTCAAACAGCCAGAACTTTTCCTATCCAATTCCAAAATCATTTATGAGCGTAACACAGTCAATAAACTACTGTTTACTTCTGCATTCGCCATTCAGTGGCTGTCTTTAAATAGAGTTTTTGTTCGCCATAAATCCTCAGTAAAAAAAAAAATTACTTAGTACCGCCATGTTTTTAGTTCAAAGTTTACACATGCGATTTTCTACAGAACAAAATATCTCTCGAGTCTTAAAATTTCACACACAGTTAATGGTAAACACCAAATACCTTTATCACTGTACCAAAACGCGGAAGTCACAACATCACTTCATTTTACACATAATACATTCACACACTTTCAGCATGACCGGCTCCTTCGAAAGCTAGTCCATCACATCCTTCTTCTCTCTCTCCTTAGGTGGCAAACCGTCTTACTTCTTATTGGCAGTACAGAATTAAGGCCAATCAGAACTGACTTTCAGGGCACGGCTCGCGCAAGAACCAACCACTGCTCTCAGCTCATTGACGTCATTAAAATAAGAACTCAAAAGTCTCTTGTTAAACAAATAAAATGAAATAAACTTGAAGCTGTACTTTATGTCTGGAATTTAACTATATAGTCGCGAACCTTCTGGCTGACTCCTACTTATTGAAACATGCTTGGACAACCGTCATCCACTAGTAGGGGAACCACTGGTGGATTCGTTCCCACGATACAAAGCTGGAACACTTGCAAGTTCCTATAGAGAATTACAAACTGAAAATTTAATATTGGCGAACGTCCCAAGTACTCTCTTTCACACTCACCCTAACACAAAACATAAACATCTACTTGAAATTCTTCAATTCATTTATACAGCAAAATTACGAAAGACTTTTTAAACTGAGAACTTCCCAAATTTGAATCTAAACACTGAAGGTGTTATCATATCTTTTAATAGTCACAGTTGGTGAACTGGATTTAGTTTTTTAAGTGTCGGATAATTACATTTTTTACTGACTTTTCTTTTTTAACTTCCAAATTATGACAATTGTTGACTTTAGATTTTGACACATTGTTCCATTTCACAACAGAAAGTTATGTACCTAATATGAAGTTCCTCAGGCTATTTCTAAATCAGTTATTAATTTTTATAGTTCCAGAGAATGTAACTACTCTTTTAAGTGCCTCTTAGCTACTTTCACGCGCTGCAGTCACGCCGCCGGCCGAAGTGGCCGTGCGGATGTAGGCGCTACAGTCTGGAGCAGAGCGTCCGTTGCGGTCGCAGGTTCGAATCCTGCCTCGGGCATGGATGTGTGTGATGTCCTTAGGTTAGTTAGGTTTGATTAGTTCTAAGTTCTAGGCTACTGATTGCCTCAGAAGTTAAGTCGCATAGTGCTCAGAGCCATTTGAACCATTTTTGCAGTCACGCCATATGGTCATGACGCACGTCTGCAGGACACAGCTCGCCCGTTGCAGATCGTATAAGATTCTGACTGCTTATACTGGAGCCCACATACATTCCTACAAGAAAGCTTTAATAGACAAATTGGCGATCGCGCCCCAGCTGCGACGCCTGAAGTAAGTGGCAAAAACAGTAAATCCAGTTGACTTACCTTCATGACCGGGGTACCAATGGCATATTGCAGCACGATAATGCAATACCATTCACAGCAGAACACACCACAAACGCTTTGAGGAGTGTACAGAATGGTCTGCTAGATCCTGTTATTTGTCACGCATAAACTATGTCTGGGTCGCGATGGGAATACACATACTTTCATTACAGCCACCAGCCACCAAGTATCATGAATTGATGTAGTAGTTATGTGTTTCAGATAAGGAAAGAAATTCCTCGAGATGACATTCATGCCACAACGAAAACAATGGTTTATTCCTGCCTGCAGGAGTCACACCTCATATTGATGTTGATGATGACATCAGTTGCGAACGGAATAACGATTTAACGATTTAATACACTCTATGTGATACAAATTCCACAAGCTTGATAAATGCCGGACTGGTAACACTTTAGATTTTCTTCAATGTATGATTCATCTCCTCCTCCTTTTTCGAAGAAATCGTAAATTTCCTTCTTCCTTTTCTGTTTCTCTACGAATCGCTCAAAATCTAGCGTGGCACATCGGTCCCTGTATTCTTTCGCTTTTGGAATGTGAGCAACGCTGCATGGATCCAGATCTTGGCTCAAAGATGAATGCGAAATTTCCAGAATTCTGCACTTTTTGAGGTATGCTCTCATCTGGGGGTACGTAAAGGGTCGCGTTGGCATTATAGAACATCGAGTGACCCACTTGTTTCCATTGCCTCCGATTCTATCAAAACTTTTACGGATATAATCACCAAAAAACTATCAATCAACGATTACTACCTGACCTTATTTAAACGATATGTTGCCGTCTGCAGCAAAGAGTACGTAGGCCTGTACTGTACTTCTCGCTACGTTCCTTTCGGTTTTGATGGACGAGTGTCATTGAGGAGAGTCAGACGCCTGAGAATTCCTTACGTCTGAATGAAACTGATACATCCGCGTTTCGTCAGGAGTTAAGATTTTCATCCCATTAAGTATCTAGTTGGAGACTCTAAGTCTTTTACTCCATGAGCCTCTATTTCTAGGTATGGTATTCATGGAATGCAAGCGTTCCTCTTAATAATACTCTTGTTTATGAACCTATAGTTAACCGCCAGTATATTCTCATGAGTACGCTGTGTGTGCTGGTAGCTGCAGCGCGCGTCCTTCTCAGGCATTCTCCGAATACGAAACAGGTCTTTTTCAGGAGATCTTCATGTAGTTCAAGACCGCTCCTTTCATTTTAAGGATTATTTCGTTACTTGACAAATTCAGACATGACTGAAAGAGTATGGTCGTGTAAAGAAAGAAGGAAGGAGAGAAATAATACAGATTGGACAAAATAAACTGACCAGGAAGATATTTGTAAGAACCAGTACGTCCAGAAACTGTTTAATCCAGACGTGGACCAATTCTGAGAAGATGAATAACCGTGTGGATGAAATTTATTCAGAATTGTGGACTATTTCCGACATTAATTGCATTAGGTACGAAGATATTACCTATTGGTGACATAAAAATTTGTGACGGCACAGGACTCGAACCCACATTTTCCGCAGCGAACAAATCTCATAAATTTAATACAGTTGCAAGATCGTCACCAATGTCAGAGAGTGCGATCACCTGGCCACCTCGATTGCCTGATCTCTCTCCCTGTGAATTTCACTTGTGGGTGAAACTGAAGAGTCAGGCGTACTCAAATAATCCCCACACAATGGGAAACTACAGCAGAGCACTGAAAACGATATTGCTACTATACCAGATGCCACACATATCGAACAGTTCGATACATCGAGCACAACACTGCATCTACTTCAGCAGTGCCCATTTCGAGTATCTTTTGTGATGTTCATTAGGAAGGTCCAATCTCGGTTAAGTTTTACTGTAAATATTTTCTGGGATAATTTTAAAGTGTTCACCATGTATTAGGGTTTTACGTGCCATTGGCGACAAGGTTGCTGGAATCGGTACATGAGCTCGGAGGCCATGTCGTTTTCAAAGGTACCCTGACGTTTGCCTTCGGTAGTGGGGAAAGTAAGGGAAACTTAAATCAGTATGGTTCGATGTAGATCTGAACTGCTGTCCTGCCGAATGCGATTCTAGCGTCTTAGCTGCACCACCTGGCTCAGTTGCCATGCAAAACACCAACTTAAAGCATCACTTAGAAATAGCAATAAATGTTTGTCCGGCAATTCTCCTGTTTCACTCCTCGTATGATAACTATGGCATTTAACGGCAACCTGCAACTGGGTTGTCATTTTCTCTGTCACAATATTTCGACAACTTCAGTAGTTTGTAACACCGATAATGCAGACAAAATACTTTCTGCAGCACGGACGTCGTGTTCCCAATCAACGATGGAATTTTGATGGATGACAATGCGCCACGTCAGCGAGCCACAATTGTTCCCCATTCTGGACAGCGAGGTAATGATTTGGAACATTGTCCGCCCCCGATAGCGGAGGGGTCAGCGTGACAGAATGTCAATCCTAAGGGCTCGGGTTCGATTCCCGGCTGGGTCAGAGATTTTCTCCGCTCAGGGACTGGGTGTTGTGTTGTCCTAGTCTTCATCATTTCATCCCCATCGACGCGCATGTCGCCGAAGTGGCGTCAAACCGAAAGACTTGTACCAGGCGAACGGTCTGCCCAACGGGAGGCCGTCGTCACACGAAATTATTATTATTTGGAACATTTATGGTACATAATCGAGAGATCAGTCCGGGCACAAAATCCTGCACCAGCAACAGTTTCACAATTATGGACGGCTATAGAGGTGGCATGGCTCAATATTTCTGCAGGGAACTTGCAGCGTCTTGTGGAGCCCATGTTGCGGCTAGTTACTGCACTATGCCAGGCAGAAGTAGGCCCGAGACGATATTAGGCGGTATGGCATGATTTTTGTCACCTCAGTGTAAAATCGATTGCTCGTTGTGTGGGGTCATGAGGGATTCGTGTCTTGTGAGTTCGTCTTCCTTGATTGTGCCAACTAGTTGGCTGTATAAATACAGATGATTGTAGTTCCCCAGATTCAGAATGAATGGGTTGCTCAAGTCTCTCGAGTTCTTGTGCAGTCGTGTAGCGAGTTTCTTGAATACCTCCACGAGAGTATCAGGTGGAATTCATTGTGTATATCCGCTTTGCATGAATACCTTGGAGCATTGTTTATGATCCATAACATCTTGTTCTGCATGAGCTGCAGGCGGCAAAAATGTGTTGGAGCTGCGTAACTCCAGATAGGAGATGCTTGTATCATCAGAGGTTTGACAAGCGTCATGCAGCTTGATCTTGATACCCCCGCTTCAGGCAAATGCTGGAATGATTCCTTTGAAAGGGCATGGCCGTATTCCTTCCCTATCCTTCTCTAACCCGATGGGACCGATGACCTCTCTGTTCAGTCCCCTCCCCCTAATCACCCAACATACTAACCAACCTCGACACCCTCCTGTTCAGTGTGCTTTGACTGGTTAGCATAGTATACAGTTGATTGAGCCTCGCGCTCGCTTTGTCAGCGACGTCTTGCATGCGATCTCCCCATACGAGTTTCCGATCTATCCAGACATCGATGTATCTGACTTTTTCATGGAAACGTACTCGGCTTGTGTGTACAGTTATTTGCCTACAGTGTAGGTGTTTCTGCAGTTATTTCGGTTTGCGTATGAACAGAACTGCTTCGCACTTGTCGACTTTTACCTTGCGATGCCCTTTATCCTACCGAGGCTCCCTAGTTCTGAGTGCTGTCTGTAGTCTGGAATATAAAGTTGTTGTTTAGGCATCTATGGAGGTTGACTACGTAAAAGCTTTTTTATCGTCGTTACTTATCTATATTAACTGTTTGACTTGATACTGTTGCTATATCTTGAGGAAGCACACTCATTTTTCGAAGATGCCACGTCCGTACCAGCTGGAAATGTCAAACACCAGTATGTTACACAAAATAAATTCACGTGCTGCTTCTTAATTGCGCATGCATTTCACCACCGTTCCATGTTAGATCTTACAACAGCAAATCACTTTAACAAAGTTTACAATACACATTAGCCTTTGTCATTTACTCTCTCTGTGGCCTCACTGTGTTTCCCTTGACAAGTGACGTCATGACCATTGTCATGCCCGGCGAGGTTCCGCAGTCCGCAGCGATCTTCGAGGTGGAACGGCGTTTTCAGGGAATGTCCCAACTAGGAGGTGCCTCCATGCACATGAATCCAGGTGCCCATCTCCCGTGCCTTGCAGATACCGTTGTATCCACTTTCTCTCTCATGACATGCGCAAAAGGAACAGGAAATTTTCCACAAAATATGCTGTCCAAAGACAAACACTTACGGTTGTTCAAGGACACAACAATCCTTCGTCGGTCATAGAGGCAGAGGGAGTAACACACACACACACACACACACACACACACACACACACACAAACAAAACTCACAATATGTTACCCCTCAAGTCGTGAGCTAATATTTGATGTTTTCCAGTTGAGAGATTAGTTTAGATTAGACTCAGTTTCCGATCCATAGGCCCAAAGATGAGATGATTCTCGTGGGTGTGGAACAAGTGAGAAAGTAAAACATAAAAAACATAATGCATTTTAATATAATACTCACTACTCTGATCATTTGTCAGGAGATTGTCAATATATGTGAATACAATACACGAAACTGGAACTGCTAATATTTACATAATTAATACACTGCCAGAATGAAACATTGTTATGCACTTGCAATAAATTAATAGCGGCTCCACCGTTTAGGATAGGGAAAGTTAGTTGTGTGCGATATTCGGAGCACGAGTTATTGCCAGGTGCTGACCGGATTGCAGTAAGCTACGCATACCAGCAGTTGCGAAGCCAAATAGAGGCCACGGGCGTAGAACTGCCGGAGAGGACGCACACAACAGTTTCCATGGCGCATGTCACAGGCAGAGGGGGGCCACTGGCCAACCTAAGTGTTATGCGTACGTGATGCGAACTGTCACGCTTGGTAAAACAAGAGGCGCACAGCCGAGTATATACCGAGCGAGGTGACGCAGGCTGGACTCGCATTCGGGAGGACGACGGTTCAATCCCGCGACCGGCCATCCTGATTTAGGTTTTCCGTGATTTCCCTAAATCACTACAGGCAAATGCTGGGATGGTTCCTTTGAAAGGGCATAGCCGACTTCCTTCCCCATCCTTCCCTAATCCGATGAGACCGATGACCTCGCTGTCTGGTCTCCTTCCCCAAAACAACCCCAACAGCCGAGTATAAATAGGTGCCATTTTCTAACAAGATTCATTGAAGTGTGACAGCTCTCCTGGACGGCGGGGCATGTCGCACCACCGGCTACACACAGAGCAGTTGAGGTGCCAACATTCCAGTCCACGACGGGTCACTGGTTCGACCCTCTGAGGCCAACGTGGGGCATTCAAGTGTGGCAGCTATCCTGGACAGCGAGACATATCACACTGCTGGGCTACACGCAGCAACAGATGGGATGACAGCGTCCCAGTCCGTGGTGGGTCGCTGGTTGTCCTCTCTGATGCTGACGTGGGGTCCGCAGCCAGCCAGCGCGGGCCATCCTTTGGCTCGCTACCGCGGGCAGTCATCTCGGCTCCCGACACGAACCGGAGACTTCTGAGGCGAGGGCCGCAGACTCGTACGCCGGATCGCAGACAGACATTGCCACTGCGTTCTCAGCCACACTGGCGAGAAGGAGCAGCAGCTGGCCGCTTTCAGCTCACACCGAGCAGCGCTGAGTCGTCAGGGACACGGACCACCGAGTCAACCGTGGCATCCTGACGACGACGCACTCCACTGGCGTATAAGGCTGGTACGACTTAACGTTGCGTCGCACAGGCCGCTGGGGTGCTTCCTCAGCATTGCGGGGCCCATGACACAGACCAAGGTGAACAGAGCACTGTAGCTGAAAAGCAATATATCATTTGAAAAGCACGGACGAGGCTTAATACGGCAACTCCTGACACCCCACCCACTATATTTGGTGTCTTCATGCCACATTTGGCGTCTGATACCACAACAAATTTATCATATGCCAAATACCTAATCTTGACTGTTGTGACCAAGATCTGTCAAAACTGAAATCTAACAGATATTTTTACTCAAGTTGGTCTAACAGTCCCTGTTAAGGTATTCATCTTCAGAATAGGAGGAGCTGCCTATCAAAAAGTCTTTCAAACTCTGTTTAAACTGTGCTTTGTCCGAAACCAGTGTTGAAACTTCTGTTAGTGAGACAGGAGTGTATGAGACATGCGAAGCCGCCTGGGAAACCAAGGTCGCTAAGTTTGCGGATGAGGCATTCGACCAGCAACCTTGGCGTGTCATGATGAGACAGTATGCAGCAGGCAACGAGCACTTCAGTTGCGTTCACTTCATTGGGATCCATGACAACATTCAAGTTAGACAAAACCGTGACCATGTGACGTTTTACATGCGAACTTCAATTGCTTCAGAACATGGGTGATTGGAATCCGTCTCTTTGCTTGCCATCTGTAATTCAAGGAACCTACAAACAGCTTCACTCAGTCGCGACTATGTTTCCAAGCGATTTGCAATGTGTTTTCTTTTGTGATTAAGAAATAAGGGTCGTTGGACGCTCTGATTAGATGTTTACTAACAGCCTCCATGGCTAAACCGTATATCTATACTGGTTGTAAATTGTATTGAGTTACTGGTTCGTTTAGATTGCGTGTTCATTATCTTCTACCTTTTTCCTTGAAGTACCAATTCCATTACATGTTCTTACCTCCATCTTTGAATTTTTAAAATTGGATTCAAGGAGACACGTCTTTTTTACACTGGTGTTGCATTTGTTGATGCGTTATACGATATATGTGTGCCTAACTAGCACTAATTTTTGTAGAAACTTTTAGCAATGCAGGTAAGTTGGTGCTGATGAAGTGCTCCAAAATATCCTGCCGCGGAGACACTGTAATTGCAATTCATAGCATTCACCGCACTAGCTCATTCCTTTCATGTTATTAGCAGCGTAGGAAAGAGACGACAAACGCATTTGTCCATGCACAAATCGCATCTCTAGGGTGCGATTTATTATACTTTGAAGCTGTGCGGTATGCTGTTTGCAGTTCATACACATGTTCAATAATAAATAGTGTGATACTTTCGTGTAACTTGCTCCTTCTTCGTTGCATTTTGCGTAAGCTTTGCCACTGCGTATTGCTATCAAAAATTAGATCGCCTTATCAGGGGGACATATTCACTGTCTGGGGCATACTTCGGGGCATACTTCGGGGCATAAACTGTGTTCATAATCTTTTGTGAACACTCGTCTGTAGTGCATATGGAATGGTGACTAGCGACTGGCTCGTCTTGTGCGCGACGGCTGTTTCAAGACGAGTGTAGCACAGATATTATAAGATGTTACAACACAAAGCTATTTTATTTTAGATATTAACAAAAAGGCAAAAAAAGTAAAAATACATCATCACATTAGTTAGCGAGTTAAATCTGCTTAACTATAACCTGTATCCTCTTAAATTAATGAAAATGATTGTTACTGTATTATTTATTTATTTCGCCTAACCTGAATAGGGCCATCAGACCTCTTATGTCAGACCGGGGTTTCACACATACAGTACCTTTTTTACATCATAGTCACGTAAGAAATAAATATTTTAATGTTATAAATAGTATTAGACGGAATTTTTGCCGCACACGTGGATCTACAAACATCAGCCAACTATTTTCTGGAAACTCGAATTTTCTGACTGTATTATTTTATAAAATAACATGCCACT
Organism: Schistocerca gregaria; assembly: GCF_023897955.1. NCBI lineage: Eukaryota > Metazoa > Arthropoda > Insecta > Orthoptera > Acrididae > Schistocerca > Schistocerca gregaria. Next base: position 740,612,033 of record NC_064921.1, read on the forward strand.
GTAAAAAAAGTTATATATTTTTGGATTCTGAAGAACTAGGGCTATAAGAGGATGGTACTGCATTTTTGATAGGACTACATTGTAAGATTAGAACATTCTGGAAGATAATTCGGAATAAAGAGAAGTTTTGAATTACTAAGGATTTGGAAAAAATAAAATGTTTCTTTGAAAATGCAGAATGAGCGATTTAAAATAATGCATTTCAGTCCAAAAACAAATAATTATCAGCGGGATCGAATTTTGAAGTGCACATGACTTTAGTGAATTGTAATATTAGATTATTTCTCTAAGTACAGCCTTCAACATCGCAGAGCGTCAGCAATCGTTGGTTAATATATTAAAAAACTAAAAACCCGCCTCGATTGCGAAAAAAGCACCTAGTTTTTTAATACAATGTTTCTACCTGATCTGTCTACACTCTAAATTATTCGTTATAGGCTTCCGCGTCCGGTGTTAAAACTTCACTTTAAGACTTCCAGGCTGAGAGGCCGTAGTCGATGTATAAAACTATTTCTGACGTTTCGTCTGCGATTGAGGAGAACATCTTCCGAGGGAACATGGCAACTTCTTTTCTGTTAAATCTATTATGGCATTTGTGAATCACTGTGGCCTCTCTATATATGTACGTGTGATAATGCGTTGTCTCCACTATAAGGCCTGTTTCATTGAACTTTATTTCGTATTTTCTCTATGCGATCCCCAATTTTGTTAATAAACAGGAAGAAAACTATCCCAGTTGGCTGGCGTTGTTCCTCGGTAATCCTGGCGTCCTCTCTTCTTGCTTGAAGTGCTCGGTCCATATCCTTACCGCAGTACACATTTTTCTCGAAAGCCAATAATAAGTACTTGAAGTCATCTTGTAAACAAGCTGTTTCGAAAATTTTGTTTGCTCTGTCCACTAAAGTTTTAATGACACATCAGTTTTTGTCTTGAATAATGGTTGGACTCCTTGTGGAGGTATCGATCAGATGTGCCTGGTTTCTGTGTACACACAAGGCCAAACGGCCGGTAGACCTGTTCGACCACAGATACATTCAGAAAATTAATTTAACCGTTGGTGCCTCCTTCCATCGTCGATAGAATATCTTTGAGTTGATGTTGTTGATATGTACCAAGAAGACGTCCAACTTGTCTTCACAGTGTATCTCCTTTTCATCCTGTGTTTAACGTAACATCTGGGAACAGTTTTATACATCGGCCAAGGCCTCTCAGCCGTACATTTTAAATGAAGTACCTAAACTATTGTTATCTGCAGTCTGTAGACTAACTAAATAAGCCGAACGAGAGTGCATTGTGGTCAGCAAACTAGACTCGCATTCGGGAGGACGACGGTTCAAACCATCGTCCGGCGATCCTGATTTTTAGGTCTTGCGCGATTTCCCGAATCGCTCCAGGCAAATGCCGGGATGGTTCCTTGGAAAGAGCACGGCCGATTTCCTCCCCCATCCTCAACACAATCTAAGCTTGTGCTCCGCCTCTAATGACTCAATGTCGATGGGGTGTTAAACCAAATGTTCCTTCCTTTTTATAAACTGAATAATAAAGTTTTCAAAAAGACACTTTATGTAATAATTTGGATATTTTACATATTGAATGTACATGTTTTAAATGTGGAGTAGAAAACAGGAAAAAAATATTAAAGGAATGAAATAACAGCAACTGGAGATATTCCACGTTATTACGTTACAGACTGTATACACTGTTGTGTTGTCGCATTTGAGTGCCAGTCTGTCTGATACGGCGTTCGAAACACAGCCTGGCAGAAAGATTCATTTCTCCTGACGTTTTCTTCATGCCTCAGTTTCGGCATTTCAGAACGGATTCCAATGGGACCATTCCATGTCACTGTTTGTCATGGATTTCGTCCAATCGACTCCATTTCCGTGTTCAGTCACTTTAAAGTTCGGGCCGTGTCTGCTTGTATTCCGAATGACGCACGAAGCTTTGTTGTGAGCAGGAGCTATTTGTAACGGTGTTACGTGGAAGGGCGTGACTGTAGTACGTCACGCAGCCGAGGACAGCCAAGCGGCGGTGACGCACGATCAGAAGCGGGCTCGACAACAAGGCAGTCTGTTGACACAGCAGGACGGGGCTTGATTGAAACATACGCCACATCTCTCGACAGAGAGAGCAAACAACAAACAAAACATCGGATATGTCAGTTGCCCGTCGGAAACGACATCTTGTGCTTTTCTTTCATGTTTGCTCCCTTTTCGACTGCAAAATTGTTCTCATTTGTCAAGTATACCATTATGTGAGGGCTGTGTAATTTGTGCACTTTGCATGCAAGCAGACGTGTCTACGAAGATATTTTCTCCATGCTGCTCACGTTTGGCATGGATTTGTGCGTACACGAGATTACTGTCCACAATTTCTGTTTCTTTTTGCATATCTTCGTCATACGTAAGAATCGAAATAAAATTCGACAGAGAAAATTTTGAAACTATGGATGTAGAAAAATATCTACCAGTGATTTGAAATATCTTTCACGTTAAGTACCTTCGTTGATAATTGCATTTACGTCCAACAACAACTGAGTCTGACTTCTTCCCCATTACATGTTACTGCTGCAAAGATACAGCCGTTTTGAAATTCACAATATAACAATTCAACTGAATATAATTGAAGTTCTAATCAGTTTTAATCATAATATTTATAGTATGGCTATTTTGACACCGTACCAGTACCAACAGTATCTTATACTATCTGATCAAAAGTATTCTGACACAAGTATGTTATGTGGAATTGGCCACTAGATTCACGGCTGGCGGACCCGCTAGTCTAATGGAAGCGGGGAGCATTAACAGAAGAATGGGTGGATCTGGAGAGCTCAGTAACTTCGATCGTGGCCTACACCGCATGTCGTCTCAGTAACAAATCCATGAGAAACATTCCAACTCCCCCAAGGCTGTCCAAGTCGACTGTTGGTCATGCGACTGTGGAGTGGAAAAGCGAAGCAACAACCAGAGCTAAACCAAGGCCCATGCACTGACGGAAGCGATTGTCGAGCAGAATGGTTGTAAAAATAATTAAAAAAATAAAATCGGATAAGTGCGAGTAGGACTTGCGTACCGATGTTCCGTACTTAGTTATGAATGTACATAGTTGTTCATCAGTCCCATGAATCGAGAATCTCGACTGTTTTTAGAATGAGATTTTCACTCTGCAGCGGAGTGTGCGCTGATATGAAACTTGCTGGCAGATTAAAACTGTGTGCCCGACCGAGACTCGAACTCGGGACCTTTGCCTTTCGCGGGCAAGTGCTCTACCAACTGAGCTACCGGAGCACGACTGACTCCCGGTACTCACAGCTTTACTTCTGCCAGTATCGGTCTCCTACCTTCCAAACATTACAGAAGCTCTTCTGCGAACCTTGCAGAACTAGCACTCCTGAAGGAAAGGATATTGCGGAGACATGGCTTAGCCACAGCCTGGGGGATGTTTCCAGAATGAGATTTTCACTCTGCAGCGGAGTGTGCGCTGATATGAAACTTCCTGTAGAATGGGCTGCCCCCTAGACATACAGACACCTCTTTCAAAGTGTCTTCAGCAGAGTTCAAGCCATAATAAAGTCGAAGGTTGAACAAACGCGATACGAATGTCCATTAGTAGGTGCCCATTTACTTTTGATCACACAGCGGACATTTAAATGAACATGCATAACTGTCAGAGTAGTGAACACGCCTGAACCAGCATAATTTACATGATCTTTAATTATTTGGAAAGCTGTGATTCATCATCGAACGTGTGTGTACTAAGTGAGTCTTTTGCAAAGCAATGCTCAAACTTTTAAGCTAAGACTGGTGGAAGAAATGCTCATCGACTCCTTTAAAGCGAGAAGAGGGGCTCAGTGCTACGGTAGCTTGGTACGGGTCCCACTAACATTCCCCCATTTGTTGGCCAGTTGGGGGATGTGGGTTTGAAGAATGAATGTCGTCCAGCCTCCGTCTCAGCTCCAATTATGATTTTTCCGTCGTGGTCATTTCATGAGTTGGCTGTTGTAGGAAATAACACGTTTTCCAAACCTCCGTGGTACGTACGCTCTTGAAATTGAAATTGTGAATCTCTCTGTGATGCACAATGTTGTTCGCTGATGGAGTTTGTTTAGCATATCTGTAACGCTTTCGTGCTTTCTAAATCGTCCCGTGAATTTGATACAGTAACGTTGTTCCACTTTTTTGTCACTGCCCACAACGCAAAATCCGACGACTACCAGTTTATACGTGTTCACTCGTCATAGGCTGACCAGCGACTGGTCGTTCCCGTGGTCGTGAAAAAAATGAGGCGTGCGCACTACGTATGTCTGCAAACATAACATATAGAGTGGGCGCGACCCGATACCATTGTTGGTTTCAACAATAAAAAATAAGGTCGGATACTTTTTGAACAGCCGTCGTGTGTTGGGACCTCAGACAGTAAGTTTCACATGTCGTCCACGCTAAGATCATTGCGCAATAGGTGTGGAACATTGCCAGAAGAGAGTAAACGTTTCCTACAGACATAGTTCTGCTGCGATACGTATAACAGGTGCATCACAGTGTGCGACTGAAATGGCGCGGCAACTGAACACGTACTCCAAGGTGGAAATATGCGGGATAGCACGATTCTTCTGCCCAAACGTCTAAATGGCTAATAAACTCATGCTCATAAATGAAGGATAATTGCAGAATGTGGTGCCACACAACGCACCACTACACAAAACTGGCGCTAATAGCGTAGACACAAAGGGAACACACACGACACAGATCTGTAAGTCCACGGTATTGGTGATAAGTTGAAAAAACCGTCCCGAAACACGTGTGCTACATAACGCCACTGTTTCCTGCGCATGCACCCCGACATCAATATGGGATATGATCACCATGCACACGTATACAGGCCGCACAACGGGTTGGCATACTCTGGATCAGGTGGTCAAGCAGCTGCCTCCCATTCTTGCACCAGTGCCTGTCGGAACTCCTGAAGTCTCCTAGGAGTTTGAAGACGTGCAGCAATACGTCGACCGAGAGCATCCCAGACGTGCTTGATGGGGTTTAGGTCTGGAGAACAGTCAGGCCACTCCATTCGCCTGATATTTTCTGTTTAAACATACTCCTCTACAGTGGCAGTTCGGTGGGGCCGTGCGTTATCATCCATCAGGAGGACGTTGGGACCCACTGCATCCCTGAAAAGGCGGACATACTCGTGCAAAATGACGTCCCGATACACCTGACCTGTTACAGTTCCTCTGTCAAAGACTTGCAGGGGCGTACGTGCACCAGTCATAATCCCACCCAACACCATCAAACCACAACCTCCATACAGGTCTCTTTCAATGACATTAAGGGGTTGATATCTGGTTCCTGGTTCACACCAGATGAAAACCCGGCGACAATCACTGTTCAAACTATACCTGGATTCGTCCGTGAACATAACTTGGAACCACTGTTCCACTGACCATGTACTGTGTTTTGACACCAGGCTTTACGGGCTCTCCTGTGGCCAGGGACAGTGGAATGCACCTTGCAGGTCTCCGGGCGAATAAACCATGTCTGTTCAGTCCTCTGTAGACTGTGTGTCTGGATACAACTGTTCCAGTGGCTGCGGTAAGGTCCCAAGCAAGGCTACGTGCAGTACTCCGTGGCCGTCTGCAGGCACTGATGGTGAGATGACGGTCTTCTTGTGGTGTTGTACACTGTGGACGTCCCGTGCTCTACCGCCTGGACACATTTCCTGTCTGCTGGAATCGTTGCCATCCTTTTGAGATCACTGTGGCACGCGGAGGGCCCGTGCTACAACCTGCTGTGTTTGACCAGTCTCTAGTCGCCCTAGTATTATACCCCTCATAACCTCATTAATATGTGTTCTTTGAGCCAGTTTCAACACACAGCGACCATTAGCACGTCTGAAAACGTATGCACACCTACTCGCTGCACTGTACTATCAACTACCGTTCTCTCTGTGTATGTGGGCTGATGCCAGCGCCGCCGTACGACGACAGTAGGTCAAATGCAACTCATGGTTATACGCCGAGGTGATTTAAAACCGCATACCGCCTACCAGAGCGTTGTTTCACCATGTATCAGCATTATCCTTGATTTATGAGTATGAGTGTAGATTCACCGTGAAATTTTGGCGGTTCTTGACCAAATGTAATGTCGCGACCAGCCGTATTGAAATGGCACCAATAATGTGACCAACTGAGATGATGCTAATCGGGACGTCCACATCTTGCACCATGGGATTTGCATCTTTTCGGCTACTTCGAATAGTTGTGGAGACAGTTTTCCGTCAGTGAAGATGTTCACACAATGGTCCTCGAATGGCTCCGTGACCAAAGGGCGGGTTTCTGTCGTCGAGGAACTGAACGATTGGTACAAGATTCCGATCATTGTTTAGAAGAGAACTGGTGACTGCGTTACAAATATTGTCATGTATTTGTGCCACTTTGAAGTGCAGTGCAGCATTCAATAAAAGTTACATGGTCCGCCAGAATAACGCGTAACTTACTTTTTGAAGTCTCCTCGTACTTACTTCTCCAGTCACGAAAGGTTCGTGCGAATAACGATTGCTTTTATTATCCTGTATAAGCCTGTCATTGTCACCATGCGACGTGTATATGGGAGAGACATAAATGGTAAAAAAATGGTTCAAATGGCTCTAAGCACTATGGGACTTAACATCTGAGTTCATCAGTCCCCTAGACTTAGAACTACTTAAATCTAACTAACCTAAGGACATCACACACAGCCATGCCCGAGGCAGGATTCGAACCAGCGACCGTAGCAGCAGAGCTGTTCCGGACTGAAGTGCCTAGAACCGCTTGGCCACAGTGTCTTTGTGACCAACTGACAGTTCTTTGAGTCTTTTCAGAATGTGACCTACCAGTCTTAATTACAATTTTTGTGTAATGCAAAAACTATTTGTTTCAAGGATTCCCACTCAAGTCTGTTTAGCGTCTCTGTGACGCTCACGACCGACGTACATTTCGCATGAGGATCACGAAGATAAATTGCGAGGAAAAAGGGCTCTTCCTTCGCTCTATTTGCGAGTAGAACAGGGGGGGGGGGGGGGGGAGGGGAGGGGAAGGGCGAATGACTGGCAGTGGTTAAAGGTACCCTCTGCCATGCATTGTACGGTCGCTTGCGGAGTACGTCTGCGAATATAAATGTAGACTAAAAAACCCGACGACTAATCGCACAACTGTTCTTCTCGTTAAAGAATACTACCGCCGATGAATTGCTGGTGGACCAGGTACTCAACGCACTTGAAATTAGATTTAAAAATGAGTCAAGACCTCTAACAGTTGACGCAACAAGATTCTGCATCTTTTAGCGTAGCGCCAAGGCCAATAATTCCGACACCACATGGCGTTTCTGGAAAACCGTCGGATAATTAGTATTTCATGCTTAGATATTTCGACAGTGTACTTAGCAATCGTTATGAAGTCTTTGATTCACATTGAACACGACATGAAGCACACAGTAGAAATATCGATCCACATAGCACAGGATACGATACTGCCTTGCCGGTGTTGTTCAGAAATACAATGCAGTGTATTTCAGTGAAATGCATTCGCACATGAAATGACGACAACGAAGGTTTGTGACGGACCGGGACTCGAGCCCGTATTGCCCACTTATCGCGAGTGGTCCCCTTAGCACTAGACTATCCGAAGACGCTTCGCGGCCAGACGGAAACTTTCAAGATTTCGTCAACCATGTGTCTAAAATCTGCACTCGTACTTCCATTGTGTATATTGTTGTACAGAGGAGACATTTTAATTGAAATCCGCCGACACCGGACAAGCGACTTTCAATTAACATGTCTCCCCTCTAAAGGAATAAGCGTAATGAGTGTACGAGTGCAGAATGTGGCCACATGATAGCTGCGACAGCCTAATGGTAAGACGATACGTCGCGATAAGCGGGAAATCCGGGTTTGAATTCTGGTCCGGCACAAATTTTCACTGTCGTCATTCCATTATACAGCTGACTGTTGTTCATATTCGCAACTCCGAATACATTTCATCTATTTCATGTAGTACAGAATAAGTGACATGTTCTCGAAATGTTGTGCATCTGCGGGAAAAAAAACCATTACTTCTGCAACAGTTCGTGGCTCCATCAGACTCTGTTCCATCCAAGAATGTAAGCTGCAGAGAGATTCACATATCTATGTGAGACTGCACGAGAAAGAGTTGCAGATTCAAGAATTCCTAAGAACTTAATACGGCAACCGCGCTCTATGTAGTTACACTGTCAGCCGATGTTAGCGACATCACTGTAAAACTTCCGTGACTAAGGTATGCTTCCCTCGCAGGAATATAGGTGGGAGCTTGTTTTCACCCAGGCCGTGGTTTGACGACATTCCGGGAATCCAGCAGCGGCCAAACAAAAGAATGCGTTTCCAGTTGCTCTAGGCAGGATTGGGAAAGCTTATACGACGGTAGCGGCTGCTTGCGTCAGCATTGGAGTTCGCCCTTGCTCTGTGGTACCGGGTCAGCAGAAGGAACTTTGTTCTATACTGTACTTATTCAACTATAAGACGTAGTTCCTTGAGCAAATTCGTCATGAGATCGATACGGGGTCTTGGCGGATGAATCCTTGAGACTGCATTTTCAGTATTGATTATACAGGTTGTAAAACAACTGTGCTGAACATACCACAGTGGTGTAGGAGAACTGAGACGAACAATTTCATGTAGGACACTTGAGGTCTCTCAAACCAGGAAACAACCTCTATTCGCCCTACAAAAGTCACCTAAGCTAGGGAGTATTTTGAATATCCTCTAGACCTCTTGCGCCACATGCATAGTCCCTCAGATTTCGGTATTTTTTTATTTTGTTAACACAAGATAGTGAAGGGAGACGAAAATTTAATAGTCATAGGTGACTGGAATTCGGCAGTAGGAAAAAGGAGAGAAGGAAACGTTGTAGGTGAATATGGATTGGGGGTAAGAAATGAAAGAGGAAGCCGCCTGGTAGAATTTTGCACAGAGCACAACTTAATCATAGCTAACACTTGGTTCACGAATCATAAAAGAAGGTTGTATACTTGGAAGAAGCCTGGAGATACTGACAGGTTTCAGATAGATTATACAATGGTAAGACAGAGATTTAGGAACCAGGTTTTAGATTGTAGGACATTTCCAGAGGCAGATGTGGACTCTGACCACAATCTATTGGTTATGAAAGGTAGATTAAAACTAAAGAAACTGGAAAAAAGGTAGGAAGTTAAGGAGATGAGACCTGGATAAACTGGCAGAACCAGAGGTTGCAGAGAGTTTCAGGGAGAGCATTAGGGAACGATTGATAAGAATGGGGGAAAGAAATACAGTAGAAGAAGAATGGGCAGCTCAAAGCTGGAATAGTGAAGGCAGCAGAGGATCAAGTAGGTAAAAAGACGAGGGCTAATAGAAATCCTTGGGTAACTGAAGAAATATTGAATTTAACTGATGAAAGGAGAAAATATAAACATGCAGTAAATGAAGCAAGCAAAAAGGAATACAAACGTCTCAAAAATAAGATGGACAGGAAGTACAAAATGGCTAAGCAGGGATGGTGGCTAGAGGACAAATGTAAGGATGTAGAGGCTTATCTCACTAGGGGTAAGATAGATACTGCCTACAGGAAAATTATAGAGACCTTTGGAGAAAAGAGAACCACTTGTGTGAATAACAAGAGCTCAGGTGGAAACCCAGTTCTAAGCAAAGAAGGGAATGCAGAAAGGTGGAAGGAGTATATAGAGGGTCTATAGGAGGGCGATGTACTTGAGTACAGTATTATGGAAATGGAAGAGGATGTAGATGAAGATGAAATGGCAGATATGATACTGCGTGAAGAGTTTGACAGAGCACTGAAAGATCTAAGTCGAAACAAGGCCCCAGGAGTAGATAACATTCCATTAGAACTGCTGACAGCCTTGGGAGAGCCGGTCCTGACAAAACTCTACCATCTGGTGGGCAAGATGTATGAGACAGGCGAAATACCCTCAGACTTCAAGAAAAATATAATAATTTCAATCCCAAAGAAAGCAGATGTTGACAGAGGTGAAAATTACCGAACTATCATTTTAATAAGAAACTTTCACGAGTGCTAGTTCTGAAAGGTTTGCAGAAGAGCTTCTGTAAAGTTTGTAAGGCGAAGTAGGAGGCGAAGTACTGGCAGAAGTAAAGCTGTGAGGACGGGGCGGAGTCATGCTCGGGTAGCTCTGTTGGCAGAACCCTTGCCCGCGAAAGGCAAAGCTCCCGAGTTCGAGTCTCTGTCCGGCACAAAGATTTAATCAGCCAGTAAGTTTCATATCAGCGCACACTCCGCTGCAGAGTGAAAAATCTCATTCTGGAAACATCAGTTTAATAAGTCACGGCTGCAAAATACTAAAGCGAATTCTTTACAGACGAATGGAAAAACTAGTAGAAGCCGACCTCGGGGAAGATCAGTTTGGATTCCATAGAAATATTGGAACACGTGTGGCAATACTGACCCTACGACTTATCTTAGAAGCTAGATTAAGGAAAGGTAAACCAACGTTTTTAGCATTTGCAGACTTAGAGAAAGCTTTTGACGATGTTGACTGGAATACTCTATTTCAAATTTTGAAGGTGGCAGGGCTAAAATACAGGAAGCGAAAGGCTATTTGTACAGAAACCAGATGGCAGTTATAAGAGTCGTGGGACATAAAAGGGAAGCAGCGGTTGGAGAGGGAGTGAGACAGGGCTGTAGCCTCTCCCCGATGTTATTCAATCTGTATACTGAGCAAGCAGTGAAGGAAACAAAAGAAAGATTCGGAGTAGGTATTAAAATCCACGGAGAAAAAATAAAAACTCTGAAGTTCGCCGATGACATTGTAATTCTGTCAGAGACAGCAAAGGACTTGAAAGAGCAGTTGAAGGGAATGGACAATGTCTTGAAAGGAGGGTATAAGATGAACATCGACAAAATCAAAACGAGGATAATGGAATGTAGCTGAGGGAATTACATTAGGAAATGAGACGCTTAAAGTAGTAAACAAGTTTTGCTATTTGGTGAGCAAAATAACTGATGATGTTCGAAGTAGAGAGGATATAAAACGTAGACTGGCAATGTCAAGGAAAGCGTTTCTGAAGAAGAGAAATATGTTAACATAGAGTTTAAGTGTCAGGAACTCGTTTCTGAAAGTAGTTGTATGGAGTGCGGCCATGTATGGAAGTGAAACATGGACGCTAAATAGTTTAGACAAGAAGAGAATAGAAGCTTTCGAAATGTGGTGCTACAGAAAAATGCTGAAGATTAGATGTGTAGATCATATAACTAATGAGGAGGAATTGAATAGGATTGGGGAGAAGAGAAGTTTGTGGCATAACTTGACTAGAAGAAGGGACCGGTTGGTAGGACATGTTCTGAGGCATCAAGGGATCACCAATTTGGTATTGGAGGGCAGCGTGGAGGGTAAAAATCGTAGAGGGAGACCCAGAGATGAATACACTAAGCAGATTCAGAGGGATGTAGGTTGTAGTAGGTACTGGGAGATGAAGAAGCTTGCTCAGGATTGAGTAGCATGGAGAGCTTCATCAAACGAGTCTCAGGACTGAAGATCACAGCAACAACAACATTAATAATTTAAACTTTATAGTGAGAATAATGAAAGACAAAAGGTTTTTGTAAACGTTTTGCAAAATTAATTACGTTTACAATTCGACCTAAACCTAAATCTTGCATGCACAGTAGTCTCATCATAAGAAGGCAGGGAAACAAAAAGATTTAGCTGTAATTTACACTCACAAAATTTTGAGATAAAATTTACACAAATGTTAACTTTACAATTATTAACTACAAGAATATGGCGTGTTTAATATTCAAGGACGATGTTATCGAAAAAGATGACTGAGCTTCAAACGGTTAAGATATACTCAACTGAGTCCGTTAGAGGACGAGAGGATTTTGAAAATCTCAAGCGGCGCAAACGCTGCATTTTATGTGGCATTTGTGGGCCAATTTGACGTTGTTTCTCGACTTGACAGACTATGGGTATCCTATATAGCCCAACATCCCGACTTAAACGGAACTTCCCCTCTTGAATTTCCCAATGAAAGAAATCTTTTATACGTCATAATGTATAAATAAGCAAAACGTGCTTGGGTTGCAGGTCCAAATCCCTGCACAGCTATTTTCAACTAAAAATTGCTTGATTAAATATTTTATATACTTACCCTTTCTCTTTTAAATAAATCCCATCAATCAAGAGTAAAAGAAGTAAATAAAACGTCAAAGCAAGGTTGTCTACCTTTTTCCAGGCAATACTGAAAGGTTGCCTGGTGTACGAGTAAATTACACCCACCGAGTTTCCTTGTACAATCATATCTAAACTGTAAATAATGTTATTGCTAACACGAAGGTATAGGATTGCCTTAGCAAAAGTAGGTCTATCTTAGGACTGTCGGGATTTTAAGTTTCAATAACTGAGCAGGAGGGTGTGCCATGGCGGAGAAACAATGAATGTGCAAACCTGTGCGATGGATAAAGACGCAGAATGATAGCTGCGTGTGAGACAGTCGCCTAGTGAAAGACAGGTAAAGCAAGTCCTCAGAGTATTATTAGAAAGAATTGAACACTCTCAGTCCATTTGATGATAGCGTCGATAAAATATTTTATTTAACATTTCTATAGGTAAAGCGTCGGTAAAATATTTTATTTAACGTTTCTATAGGTAAAGCAGCATCACCCGATGTTACTGATTTGCTGCTTACTGTTAAATCGGTTATAACTCAGCAAAAGTTGAGTTCTATTTTTGAATGTAGTTCTGTAATCGGAAGATTTGAGAAATCAATATCACGAAACAGAATTCATGATTTCGTATCACAGCGGACCTCCAGAGTTCAGTTGAATAAACAGGCAGTACTAAAAATAGAATGAGACATCTTTGGTCGGCTGCTCGCAATTAGTCTTCTCGTGTACCGATGACATGTTGAAGACAGACATGCCCACATTAATCACGATATTCAATCTCAAGTCCACATGCTTCAGCCGACAACAAAAATGTTAAGTAATTCTGCAGAGGCACATATTACATTTGATCGCTGCGTAACGCCTTGAGTCAAAGATTCTGAACGTCAAAATCAACAAGAATTTGATATTCCTTACAGAATTACAGGACGTCTACAACCAAGACCTACTGATTTTTTGGAAAATCTTAAGAATTACCGTTTGAGGAACTTTTGGTACTGTCCATAGCCGATTATTGGAGGAATGACCATTTGACATCAATAATGTAACTGACAAAAGTCTTTATAAGCGTTGGAATTCAGAATTATTCTAATCAAATAAACGAAAATCATGTCGTTAAAACTGAATAAACTGATTATGAATGTCAATATGAAGAAGCGGATAAGCAGATTATCCTCCATGTTAGCAAAGTGCCAACAACTTCAAAAATTTTAGTAAAACCTCTGATAATGATATTTTAGTAATTTTTCTGGTCAATATGCATGAAGTTTCTGAATCTAAAATTCAGTTGACACTTTCAGCAACTAAGACAAAAAATAATAACATCCTTAAGTGTATGGACTGCACAAAATTAGCATCGAAGTTTCGAGTTCTGATTAAGTCTACCAGCATTCTGCGCATTTACATGGTGCGATTACACTGCTGCCTTCGACAGTGGACGAAAAGGCAGACTTTCAAAGTTTTGCAAAAATCGAAACCTACAAAAAAAAACTGTTGTGTCATTAACAGATGAACTGACGTTTCCTCTGATGAAAAAAACTGATTCGGTTCAAGAGTATACTGCTCTTATGTATGGCATAAAGCAGTGCAAAAGTATTAATGACGCGAGATATTGTATTTTCCAAATGATTCTATCACGCTGGAAATCGTAAAAACAATATGTATTACGCACAATATATCTAAATTCTCTGTGACTTAATGCTACCGACCTTTATGGACTAACATTTACAGCCTGACTCTTGAGGGTGGTACATGGATGGCTATTTAAAGCCAATTCTGAGGAACCCTACACCCTGACCAGTTGATGAAATTTTATGGCTCACAGAAAGGGACAGTAATAACATAATAACAATCCCTCAGGATTTGATTTCAGTATTTCAACTTCTAATGTATGAGATTCTGAATAATTATTAATAGCCCATTTGAAATATTCATATTTTAAATTGTACAATAAATTATGATGTTTCTGTTACAACAAATATATTAAACGGTTTTTAAAATGCTGATTTATTTTCTTCATTTATTAACCGTGTTTTATAAATAAATACATAAAATCTTAAAGGCAAGTGAATATTCCTTGTAATTACTATATTGTGCATTTATGTTAAGTATTTATTATGTGCTTTAAAACGCGAAACACTAAGTATAGACTTTCGTTTTGAGCGTTCTTCTACGCTCCACATATGCAGTACACAATCATCTTGTAGTGAATTTATACATCCTAGTCATTTGGCAGCGCTGCATTAGGGATTGCACTGTGGGAGATTCGCGGCTCATTATGTTGGATTCTGGTTACACAGAGAAATGAGCATGCCCAGTGACTGTCTCACACGCAGCTGTTATTCTGCATCATTCTCTATCTCATAGGTTTGTACGTTCAATGTCTCTCTGTCACACTCCGCTCTCGTACTCAGTTACTGAAACTTAAACAGTGACAGTCATAAGATTGGCATACTTTTGCTAAGGCAACTCTATACCATCATGTTTAGAATAGAATTATCTGCATTTTATGTATGATTGTATAAGGAAACTCGATGAGGCTAATTTGCTTCTACACGTTTATCTGTTTGCACCTGGCAAGCCTTCAGTATTGCCTGGAAAAAGGGAGATAACCTTACTTCGGCGTTTTTTGTAATTCTATTACTCTTGATTGATGGTAATTTTTTTAAGAAACTGCATAAACGTAAATATTGAAAAAATTAATTAAACAATTTTTAATTATAAATAGCTGTGCACAGATATGGGGCATCAAATCCAGCACATATTCTTTATTTAGAGAATGTATTGTATGAAGTATACATTTTATTAGGAAAATCGAAGGGGGAAGATTGGTTTGAGTCATGATCCTAGATTGATATCATAATTTTGTGTGTACATCATTTTGACTGCAGGTCTTGGGGACCACAGCCGTTCACTGCTGTAAGAAATGAAACGCCTACAGCCGTTCTCACGATCTTATTTATTGTGTAGCTACCAGTTTTGGCGCTTCAGTGACCCATCTTCAGGCCTTAGTTGATACTGAAGGAGTTATCACGATCCATATATATGTGTCATCAGTGGCCAACGTAACTGGTTTATACAGACTATCTACAGAACTGTAACTGTGATGTCAGCACTCCAACCTTCAATTGCCAACATGACAAGATTACTCTTATGTAAAAAAATTAAAATCATTGGTCTTCAACTATCCACTTTCAAACCATAGTTTAATATGGATGGCAGTTGATGGTTGAAATGCTCACATCACAGTTACAGTTCTGTAGAGAGTCTGCGTAAACTAGTTATGTTGGCCATTGATGCGACATATATATAGATTGTGACAACCCCTTCAACATCAACTAAAGCCGGAAGATGGCGCCCTGAAGTGCCAAAACTGGTAGCTACACAACAAATAAGATCATAAGGACGGCTACAGGCGTTTCATTTTTATACAATGATATCTTATTGCTCGTCTTGACTTCCTTTACACGACTGTGTTAGGTGGTAAACAGATATCATTTAAACTCATATGATTAATTTTCTTTTGAACTCTGTTACTTCGATTCTGAGTAGGAGAAATTTCATCTACGGCTTTATCAGACAAATAGCTGAGCTGCTATCGCCTTATAAAGAAATAAAATGATCTTATTATTTCTCTGACGTAAAAAATTCAAAACAATTATCTACGGCCATGCACTTTCAGCAGATACTTCCATATGAATGCAGAAAGAAAGAAGTGACAGACTACAGCTTTGCTGCGAAATACCTAGTTGTTGTTGTTGTTGTTGTTGTTGTGGCCTTCAGTCCTGAGGCTGGTTTGGTGCAGCTCTCCATGCTACTCTATCCTGTGCAAGCTTCTTCATCTCCCAGTACCTACTGCAACCTACATCCTTCCGAATCTCCTTAGTGTATTCATCTCTTGGTCTCCCTCTGCGATTTTTACCCTCCACGCTGCCCTCCAATACTAAATTGGTGATCCCTTGATGTCTCAGAACATGTCCTACCAACCGATTCCTTCTTCTAGTCAAGTTGTGCCACAAACTCCTCCCCAATTCTATTCAGTACCTTCTCATTAGTTATGTGATCTATCCATATAATCTTCAGCGTTCTCCTGTAGCACCACATTTCGAAAGCTTCTACTCTCTTCTTGGCCAACTATTTATCATCCATGTTTCACTTCCATACATGGCTACACTCCATACAAATACTTTCAGAAACGACTTCCTGACACTTAAATCTATACTCGGTGTTAACAAATTTCTCTGCTCAGAAACGTTTTCCTTGCCATTGTCAGTCTACATTTTATATCCTCTCTACTTCGACCATCAACAGTTATTTTGCTCCCCAAATAGCAAAACTCCTTTACTACTTTAAGCGTCTCATTTCCTAATCTAATTCCCTCAGCATCACCCGATTTAATTTGACTACATTCCATTATCCTCGTTTTGCTTTTGTTGATGTTCATCTTATACCCTCCTTTCAAGACACTGTCCATTTCGTTCAACTGCTCTTCCAGGTCCTTTGCTGTCTCTGACAGAATTACAATGATATCGGGGAACCTCAAAGTTTTTATTTCTTCTCCATAAATTTTAATACCTACTCCGAATTTTTCTTTTGTTTCCTTTACTGCTTGCTCAATATACAGATTGAATAACATCGGGGAGAGACTACAGCCCTGCCTCACTCCCTTCCCAACCACTGCTTCCCTTTCATGCCCCACGACTCTTATAACTGCCATCTGGTTTCTGTACAAATTATAAATAGCCTTACGCTCCCTGTATTTCACCCCTGCCACCTTCAGAGTTTGAAAGAGAGTATTCCAGTTAACACTGTCAAAAGATTTCTCTAAGTCTACAAATGCTAGAAACGTAGGTTTGCCTTTCCTTAATCTTTCTTCTAAGATAAGTTGTAAGGGTAGTATTGCCTCACGTGTTCCAACATTTCGACGGAATCCAAACTGATCTTCCCCAAGGTCCGCTTCTACCAGTTTTTCCATTCGTCTGTAAATAATTCGCGTTAGTATTTTGCAGGTGTGACTTATTAAACTGATAGTTCGGTAATTTTCACAGCTGTCAACACCTGCTTTCTTTGGGACTGGAATTACTATATTCTTCTTGAAGTCTGAGGGTATTTCACCTGTCTCATACATCTTGCTCACCAGATGGTAGAGTTTTGTCAGGACTGGCTCTCCCAAGGCCGTAAGTAGTTCTAATGGAATGTTGTCTACTCCTGGGGTCTTGTTTCGACTCAGGTCTTTCATTGCTCTGTCAAACTCTTCACGCAGTATCATCTCCCATTTCGTCTTCATCTACGTTTCCATCAGAGCTCTTGATATTCATACAAGTGGCTCTCTTTTCTCCAAAGGTCTCTTTAATTTTCCTGTAGGCAGTATCTATCTTACCTCTAGTGAGATAAGCCTCTACATCCTTACATTTGTCCTCTAGCCATCCCTGCTTAGCCATTTTGCACTTCCTGTCGATCTCATTTTTGAGACGTTTGTATTCCTTTTTGCCTGCTTCATTTACTGCATTTTTATATTTTCTCCTTTCATCAATTAAATTCAGTATTTCTTCTGTTACCCAAGGATTTCTAATAGCCCTTATCTTTTTTACCTACTTGATCTTCTGCTGCCTTCACTATTTCATTCCTCAGAGCTACCCATTCTTCTTCTACTGTATTTCTTTCCTCCATTCCTGTCAATTGTTCCCTTATGCTCTCCCTGAAACTCTCTACAACCTCTGGTTTAGTCAGTTTATCCAGGCCCCATCTCCTTAAATTAGCACCTTTTTGTAGTTTCTTCAGTTTTAATCTACAGTTCATAACCAATAGATTGTGGTCAGAGTCCACATCTGCCCCTGGAAATGTCTTACAATTTAAAACCTGATTCCTAAATCTCTGTCTTACCATTATATAATCTGATACCTTTTAATATCTCCAGGGTTCTTCCATGTATACAACCTTCTTTTATGATTCTTGAACCAAGTATTAGCTATGATTAAGTTATGCTCTGTGCAAAATTCTACCAGACGGCTTCCTCTTTCATTTCTTCCCCACAATCCATATTCACCTACTATGTTTCCTGCTCTCCCTTTTCCTACTAACGAATTCCAGTCACCCACGACTATTAAATTTTCGTCTCCTTTCACTACCTGAATAATTTCTTTTATCTCATCATACATTTCCTCAATTTCTTCATCATCTGCAGAGCTAGTTGGCATATAAACTTGTACTACTGTAGTAGGCATGGGCTTTGTGTCTATCTTGGCCACAATAATGCGTTCACTATGCTGTTTGTAGTAGCTTACCCGCATTCCTATTTTCCTATTCATTATTAAACCTACTCCTGCATTACCCCTATTTGATTTTGTATTTATAACCCAGTAGTCACCTGACCAGAAGTCTTGTTCCTCCTGCCACCGAACTTCACTAATTCCCACTATATCTAACTTTAACCTACCCATTTCCTTTTTTAAATTTTATAACCTACCTGCCCGATTAAGGGATCTGACATTCCACGCTCCGATCCGTAGAACGCCAGTTTTCTTTCTCCTGAAAACGACGTCCTCTTGAGTAGTCCCCGCCTGGAGATCCGAATGGGGGACTATTTTACCTCCGGAATATTTTACCCAAGAGGACGCCATCATCATTTAATCATACAGTAAAGCTGCATGCCCTCAGGAAAAATTACGGCTGTAGTTTCCCCTTGCTTTCAGCCGTTCGCAGTACCAGCACAACAAGGCCGTTTTGGTTAATGTTACAAGGCCAGATCAGTCAATCATCCAGACTGTTGCCCCTGCAACTACTGAAAAGGCTGCTGCCCCTCTTCAGGAACCACCCGTTTGTCTGGCCTCTCAACAGAATAAAAATTAATTTTCATTACATTACGCTCCAATCAGACTAA
This sequence comes from Schistocerca gregaria, assembly GCF_023897955.1. NCBI lineage: Eukaryota > Metazoa > Arthropoda > Insecta > Orthoptera > Acrididae > Schistocerca > Schistocerca gregaria. The sequence continues at coordinate 740,631,094 of NC_064921.1, forward strand.
AAAGTGTAAATTTAAAACCAATGATCTTCGCCCATGAACGGTCAATTGATAATGTAACAACAACGTGACAGACTACAACGTTGCTTGGTTAAATAAAAATTATTTTTTAATATACCACATTTTTCAATGGGACTAAAAATTATGAAGTAATTACACCAAATCTCATACACAGTCCTAGCCCCATACAGATAGTTCCTGAAAATTCGTCATTGAGAATTTTTAATAGCTGTGAAAATTCTATCAAGTTTTAAACGAAACTCATGTGGCACATTCAGCAGATAATAGTAGGTAGATGAACTATCCATGCATCAGTAAGTAGTGCAACAGTAAGGAGGTAAATTAGTCATGTATCAGTTATCTACTCCACGCACCTCACATTTCTCGTTTAAAATATTCCAAGACCTGTACTTTCACAACTATTAAAACTTCACAATCACTAATTTTCAGGATTATCTGTATAGGGTTAGGGATGTGCATGAGTTAGGAGAAATTATTTTATATTTTTAAAACCGTGACATATTAAAAATTCATTTTTATTTAAGTATTTATTTTCTGCCTTTTAGTCTTATGTTTGTGTAATTTTTCAATCGGTTTCAAACATTCTGATGAGATTACAACACACACAAGTGGTAAATTTAGGTTTATTTCAGTTCGTTTTCACCTGACTCGACCAATATATTGCTTCCTCCTACATACACCTCTCTTAAACACAGTAAAGCTAAAAATGAGAGAGATTTGAGCTCACTCGGAAGATTATCAACAAACGTTCTTCCTGCAAACCATTGTCAGTGGGGACAGGAAAAGGCGGTGGCAGTGCTACAGCCCACTCACCACACACCAGAAAAGAAAGCGAGTTAATTTTGCATTATTATTCAGTTATAAGATATGTTTAAATTTCCAAGTCTGTAGCTAATCGGGAAGTGAGTTTAAAATCAGCCGCAAAATTTTTACCAAACAGACAGACAGACAAGAAAGCAATATCTATCTGCTCTTCTCCCTGCCTTCCCCCTTTCTCTGCTCAGCTGTGTCTGCCCAATTACATACCGCCTGGAATAACACCCACACAAAACACGGATCGTGAAAGACAGCTGAGATGTCACGCGTTACCAAACCTTATCAACCCCAACCATCCCCCCTCCCCGCCCCCTTGACAAGAAAGGCAAGAGAGCGAGACATATTGCATTGTCATCCACTTGTGAGCTATGTTTAATCAGAAAGTTTCATCGTGAAGTTAGTGTAAAATCAATTGCAAAATCTGTGCTGAACACACAGACCAGGAAACAACCGAACAAAAACATGTTGGAATATTGGCGAGGAGCGAGTACGACTCGTGCACTGAGGGTTCCGTACAAACTTAACTGTGTACACAGAGAGTACATCCATTCCACAGATCGACAATCTCGACCTTTTTTTCCTGTTATCGACATTGATACTGGCAAAATTTCCAGGGATTACAGGATTGTGGACAATGATATAGTTGTGACATAAAGCCAAGCCTGTTCATCTCGAATAACTGCACTGCAACCTACATCGTTTTCAACCAACTCACTATATTCATCGCTTGATCCCCTGTTACAGTTTTTACACCCCATACTGGCCTCCAACATTAAATTTGTAATTCCCTGCTGTCTCACCATGTTTCCTATCATCTGAGCCTTCTTATTGTAAAGTTATGCCGCAAAATTCTTATCTCCTCGATTCTGTTAATTATCCCCTCATTGGGTACATGATCTACCCATCTAATCTTCAGCACTCTTCTTTAGAACCACATGTGAACAGCTTCTATTCTCTTCAACTCTGAACCGTATATTGTCCACTTTTTACTTCTGTGTAGTGCTACAATCAAGACAAATACCTTAAGAAAAAACTTTCTAACACTTAAATCTTCATTCGATGTGAGCAAATTTCTCTTCTATGGCAGTGCCTTTCTTGCAATTGCCAGTCTCCATTTTATATCCTCCTGAGTTATCAACAGCTATTTTGCTGCCCAAACAACAAAACTCAACTACGACTTTTAGTGTCTCGTTTGCAAATCAAATTCCCTCAACATCATCTGATTTTATTCAACTACCTTCCACGACCCTTGTTTTGCTTTTCTTCGTGTACATCTCATATCCTCCTTTCAGTACACTGTCCATTTCGTTCAACTGCTCTTCCATGTCCTTTATTGTGTCTGACAGAATTACTATCAGCAATCTATAGTTTTCATTTCGTTTCCTTGAACTTTAACTCCTTCCCCAACTTTTCTGGTTTCCTTTACTACATGCTCAATTTACAGATTGATAAAATCGGGGATAGGCTACAACCCTGTCTCACTGCCTGCCGTCTGATTTCTCTACAAGTTGTATATAACCTTTCGCTCCCCGTATTGTATCCCTGCTAGCATCAAGCCACAATACTGGTGTACGAATCGAATGCTGCATGGTAGCAGAGACTGAAATGCCAATTCTTTGAAACGTGACCCTGAAGAGGATTCGGCTGTTAGTGCCACAAACAATTCGTCAAGCAGTTTTCGACCAATCCCACAGCCTGTCCCACCCAGGCACTGGAACTACTGTCCGCGTCTTTACATAATGCTTTGCGTGGCCCAGCGTCAAGCAGGACTGCCACAAAACTACAGCTGGATCAATCTGAAATTTCAAACGACCGCTTCCACAATATACACATCGATCTCGGCGGCCCTCTGTCAGAGTCAGAGCAGTTAAAGTACTTACTGCCAATGATAGACAGAGCTTCCCAGCGGGTGGAAGGAGCCCCTGTATCAAGGCACAGTCCACCATCCATGCCTTTGTAGAAATATGGACAGCGCATTTCAGTGCATCAGCAGTGATAACTACTGATAAAGGCCACCAGTTCGACTCGGCACTCTTCGACGTGCTGTGCAGCCTCTGTGTAATCAAACCTAACAGCACTATACAGCCTTTCGCCCCCCCACCCCTATAATGGTTTAGTCGAGCGTGGCACAGGACCCTTTAAGCAGCACTTATGTGCCCCAACAGATTATAGACCAAAGCTTCGCAGTGCGTATTACTCAGTGTCCAAACCACCTTCCAGAAGGACCTACAAGTATCCCTCGCAGTAACACACCGTAGTGAACCACTGGTGCTCCCCACAAATTTCGTCCTACTCACACAAGACTCCAGGGGTACGGGCCTGCCAGCATTAGTTCAGAGAGTGAAGGACCACATTAGACATATACAAGTGCTCCCTCGCACTTGGCGTGCAAAGCATACGTTAAGTGTTCACCATTTGTGACATGATACAACCAGCACTACAGCCACTGTACACGAGGCCTTTCAAAGTCCTTAAGAGAAGCACATATTTATTTCCTACTCTGATTAATGGCAGACCAACAGCTGGTTCGATTAACCACCTGAAACAAGCATGAGTTCCCTGGAAGAACATTGCCTTGAACGCTACGAACAGTGACAACGACGACCAACTTGTTGTCATTAGGTTCGATTTAAGTGGCTTCAGTTCTCGTAACATCATCTTCATATTGGTCGACAGTGACCTGTGTCTCACCACCCACAACGAAGACGACCTAACAGGCGATTCTCCACACTTATGATGCCTTCACCAAGTGACCACCCTATCCAGCAACATCGACTGTACCTCCACATCTTTCCACTTTTCAACAGACGGCGTCCTCACTGTCACTGTGCAGAAGGTTCCACCACGATCACCGCCTACAGCCCCACCTCAGTATCGGGCAGATACTGCTATAGAGACAAACCCACTGCTAATTTCTTTACCGTCCCAGACATCCCACGAGAGTCCGGGTTCTGTCATGCCAGACGCCTTCCAAGCCACCTGCTCCTCTACCAGCTGCACAGCACCAATGCCACATGTGACATGACTTCCACAAACGCTAAAGATCAGCCATTCAGTGGCTCCAGCCATGACAAAGGTCGTCATGCACACTTGTGCATGCTGGTCCAGCCAAATGACGACGCTGTTCACATCTTCCCCTCCATGATCTGCACAGTGTAAGGGAGGGGAGCGGCTCTGTGGGGATACTGACTGTGGTGCACTCATCATTGGCTAGGGAGGAGAGGAACATCTGTGGATGAGTCAAAGAATTCAGTGCAGTCTGACCTATCATACATTGTGAACATGGTATTGTATAACGCTTTTTGAATAAGATATATGTGCAATTAACCACTATGACTCAATTATTGGGACATTCCCTGTTACCCAGCCAGGAATTTTCCCATAAGTGAATCACTCAGAATATCCACAGGAACTGCTTAACGATACAATTAGTCATCACATCCTTGAAGATGTTTCTTGTTAGAAATTAACAAGAAGCACGAGAATTTCCAGGTCAACCCATATATGATACACAGAAAAGGCTTTCGTTCGATGATTGACAATATCGATTTCAGGACATCAAATGAAAACTTAAAATTTTCGTAAAAGTAGTAGAAAAACAGTTTTTGACTATATTACTTCTGCGTGTAGTATTTATTACGTCTTAATCACAAAAACTGCAAGTATTCTGGCATATGAATTTGCTAAGGAGAATGGAACAGAAAGAACATAGAAGAACTGGAGAGTCATCCATTAAACAGCAAAAAAGCTTTCGTAATGTACACCAGAACAGACAAGTATATCAAGGCCCATTAGCATAACAGGGGCACGTTTGGAAGTATAATTTGATAGTCTAGTTTTCTTGAAGAAAAATATAAGTTTAAATTGCAACACATATAAAATCTGGATGACACAGCAACAGCCTCTGCGTAGACAATACCAGGATGAACAGTGAATTACACTGCAAGACAAAAAAAGACGCATAACGAAGAAATTGTCCGAATGGGACGAAAATCGGCAGATGTGGAGTACACATACAAGCCAACAAATGAGTACAATTTCAGAAAAATTAGACGGCTTATACAAGAGGAAGAGCTTCTCAGATTGAGAAGTTCAGTAATGGGTTGGTCCACATCTAGTCCTTATGTAAGTAGTTCTTCAGCTTAGCATTGATTGATAGAGTTGCTGGCTCGGGGGGATATCGTACAAAACTCTGTCCAACTGGGGTATTAGATCGTCAAAATCCCGAGCTAGTTGCACAACCCTGACTGTAATGCTCCAAAACTTCTCAATTGAGGAGAAATCCGGCGACCTTGGTGGCCAAGGTAGAGTTTGGCAAGCACGAAGACATGCTGTAGAAATTATCGCCTTGTGCAGGCGGGCAGTATGTTGCTGAAATCTGAGCCCAGAATAGCTCGCCTTGAATGGCAACAAAACAGTGAATAGTATATCGTCGATGTACTGCTGTAATGTAAGATTGCCGCGGATGACGACCCCAAACCATGAATCATAGTTATCAGGCAGTAGGCGAGTGTTAGTGAGGTTGGTCTCCCGGTTATTGGGGCCTGCAATCTCACTGCCTTGAGTAGAACTGTCTTCAGTGATTAGTCCTGCTTTCAACTGAGGTTGGACAATAATGGCAGTTTTATTATACATTGCAATACTTCGTGGTCTGACAATTATTCGCTGTTCCAGCATCCTGGCTTCAAGAAGCAGAGTACGCCATTGAGTAAAGAGCGCTGGAACAATAAAGATGAAGTCATGGCGATAAACAAAATAGATTCTTACTATCGGTCAAATATGTCCCGTAGTTGCCTCTGGAGTTTTCAGTTTGGCTTTCAAAGCGAGATTATTGTAGTGCTCCTTATAAGGAGATGTTAACGTCAAGAATTTTATGTTTGAAACCAAGAGTATATATCACGTTATTTGAAGAAGTGTCATATTTATTTAAGAGATATCGTAATGTGGTAAACTACTCTGAAGAGCCAAAGAAATTGAGACACCTGCTTAATATCGTTTAGGGCCCCCGCAAAAGGCATGGACTTGACTAATGTCTGTAGTAGTACCGGAGGGAACTGAAACCATGAAACTCGCAGAGCTGTCCATAAATCCGTAAGAGTGCGAGGGTGTGGAGATCTCTTATGAACAGCCTGTTGCAAGGTATCCCAGATACGCTCAATAATGTTAATGTCTGGGACGTTTGGCGGCCAGCTGAAGTGTTTAAACACAGAAGAGGCTTCCTGGAGTCACGCTATAGCAATTCCGGACTTGTGGTGCGTCTCATTGTCCTGCTGGAATTGCCCAAGTCCGTCGAAATGCACAATGGACACAAATAGATGCAGGTGATCAGACAGGATGCTTAAGCACGTCTCACCTGCCAGAGTCGTATCCAGACGTATCAGAGGTCCTATATCACTCCAAATGCACACGCCCCATACCATCACAGAGCCTCCACCAGCTTGAACAGTCCCCTGCTGACATGCGGAGTCCATGGATTTATGAGGTTGTCTCCATACTCGTACACGTCCATCCCCTCGACACAATTTGAAATAATACTCGTCCGAATAGGCAATATGTTTCCAGTCATCATCAGTCCAATGTCGGTGTTGATGGGCCCAGCCGAGGCATAAAGCTTTGTGCCATGCAGTCATCAAGGGTACACGAGTTGATGATGTTTCCGTGAATGGTTCACACGCTGACACTTGATGGCGGCCCAGCATTGAAACAGCAGCAATTTGCGGAAGGGTTGCATTTCTGTCACGTTGAACGATTCTCTTCAGTCGTCGTTGGTCCCGTTCTTGCAGGATTTTTTTCCGGCCGCAGCGTTGTCGGAGATTTTATGTTTTACCGAATTTCTGAGATACACGGTACTCTCATTAAATGGCCGCATGGGGAAATCCTCACTTCATCGCTACCTCGGAGATGCTGTGTCCCATCGCTCGTGCGCCGACTATAACACAATGTTCAAACTCAAATCTTAATACACTGCTATTGTGGCAGCGGTAACCAATCTAATAATGGCGCCAGATACTTGTATTAATAGTCGCTGCGACCGCAGCGGTGTATTCTGCCTGTTTACATATCTCTGTATTTGAATATGCATGCCTATACCAGTTTCTTTGGCACTTCAGAGTAGATTCTTCCAGCGATTACAGCAGGATTTGGAAAAGAAGTCCGGGCTTTTCAAGACTGGTAGTTATAAAGAAGTAATAAGGGGAGTGAATGAATAGCCAGGAGTTATAGCTCACATATAAACTTGTCAGTTACAACCAAAGGGAACATCGGAGTCTGGCGCTCTAGTAACATGACCAAGGGCAAACGTTGCAGGATGTGAATCATATTAATGAATTATGATAATAACTATAATACGGAATTATTGAAGAAGGTTTGTGAAATGTTATCAAAGGTATACAGGAGATTATCATTTTTGTCACTGGCGACAACAAAGTGCACAAGGCATTACAATCACTACAATAAAACCGCTCAAGAAAAAAATCCTAGATATATATAAAAAATTAATATATAAGTCTATATGTTACAGAAGAATTTATTAATGAATCGGAAGATTGGTGACCAAGGATTGAAGGAGTATGACTGTTTCACCAGTTCCATTATGACACACCCAAAGCTAACAGTAATTACATCCGCTGCTCACTAAGCGACAGCGACATAGGGCGCCAACAGTGCGATCCAGTGCGTCGGAAAACAAGGGAGGTTTTGGACCAGGGGCCATGTTCAGGGTGTAACTGTAGAACAGTAAATCCTCATTTGGCGAAGACAGCAGCCCTCATACAGAAGGCAGCTGCTCATGAGAGATTATTCGATGGAGAGGAAGCAAATTCTAAGAAAGAATGAGAAAAAAAAGAAATGTAATGACAGTCTTCAGACTGAAGAATATAACAACAACAATAACAACATTGCTGGTCATAAATGGAAACAAATTAAATAAAGAGTGTGATTTCCTATCGACCTTAATACAATGATTTTTTATCAAACATTGCTAGTTGTACCTAATTTAAACTAGATATACTATTAGGATTAAATTGGCCATTTGATACTAAAATATGTCTAGATTTTAAACAAATAAGAGTTGTCTGGGAAGGAGATAACAATGTAAATTGTGTATCCTTTCAAAATAATTCAGTAGAACTTGAAAAGGTCAACTTCTGGTGAAGCACATCCATTTAGCGGCCTCTACTGTTATTGTTGTAATAGATGAAGCAGACCAAACAAGAGATGAATTAGTTACAAACATAAAGTCAAAAGTCAAAGAACTGCATATTTTCTCAGAAGCACAGGTAATTCAATTAGAGGATATGCTGTTGAGATACAAAAACATGTTTTCACATAAACCAGTATTAATTAAGGAATACATATATAGCTTCAAAGTAAAAGACTGTAAAGCATTTTTTGTAAGCCATATCTAATATTGATGAATCTTCAGGCTGCAGTGAGAGATGAATTACAAAAAATTATTTACAACCACATAATTGAACATAGTCTTAGTGTCTACAACAATCTGTTGTTAGCTAGAAAGAAATCTGCAAGAGGCATTCGTTTGGTCTTGGATACATGAACACTCAATATACACGTAGAAGCTGAACATGTACGCCAGTGAGTACACAAGTGTTGTTCATACAACGTAGACTTTCACGGCCAGTATTATCTTTACTTCATACATCCAGCTGATAGACCGTGATTGATGTATAAAACTGTCCCCTGATGTTTCGTCTCCGACTGCGGGTGAATCCACCGAGGTAAAGCAGCGCACTGGGAAGAGAACTTGAGGAAGCGCTGATTACATAGGCAGTACATAGAGCGCAACTGTCCATCACGTGGCGTCGGCTATGAGACTGCCTATGGTAATGCCAACATTCTCAATTGAAGGTAATCGATCGCCACACTTGCGGTGCAACACTGACATCCACATTTTATCTAGTTTAACACCTTCGTCTTTCCTGTTAAAATTATTATGCTGTTTATCAATATTGAATGCCTCTCTATACATGCATGCATAATAATGCAATTTTTTAGATATGATGCCCGTCTCGCTGAATTTTATTTCATGATCACCTTCCTGGTAAGCATGTTCTGCTACGGCCGATTTATCCATGTGACCCAGATGGCAATTCCTCTTATGTTCTACAAGACAGGTATTCACACTTCTCTTTGTGGTACCGATGTAAACCTGTCCACAACTACAAGGAATTTTATATACCCCCGTTGTAGCCAAAGGGTATCATGCATCTTTTGCTGATCTTAAATATTCTTTTATTTTCCTGAAGATAGTTTCCGCTCCATACTTACTTAACACTTTCCCAATGCGATCTGTCACCTTACTAATGCATGGAACAAAAACCTTGCCGTTGGCCGACTGTTGTTCGTCGTTGCTTCTGACTCTCTGTTTATAGGGAAGTACTCGATTATATACTTGCTACAATAGCAATTCTTCACGAAAGTTGACCATAGATGTTCAATCGCATCTTTTAAATAAACAGGTTCACAAATTTTGTACACCCTGTCTACCAAGGTTTTCATTACACCTCTTTTTTGTTTAGGGTGGTAGTTTGAATCTTTATGCAGATAACTATCAGTATGTGTGACCTTTCTATACACCTAATGGCCCAACGTTCCATGCCGTTGTTTAATGTCAGCATCGGTTCGACTGTTTGAAGGAATGCACAAGAAGAAAGCACAGCAACTGTGTACCCTCACCTTCCTGTTACGCTGCAGGGACACTTCGACGGTTCCGAAATTTCTGAAGGTGAAGAGGATTTTTCGCTCGGCTCATGCCCATCGTATTCACAACCGTATGGAAACCGCAATGTTGCGGGAGAGGATTCATCAGACACGGCGAGCACTGATGGAAACCAGCAGTAAGCCTTTTCATCTCCACTTGGTTATTAGTAATGCTATGCAGTGGTCAGGAGGTTCAGTTGAGGACAATCCGCGAACTGTTATTAACCTGTCTGATAAAGATTTGTCAAAACTTGAAATTTCTGTATTAGCCAAAGGAGGCAATTTTGCTGTGACGCCCCAAAACGTACCCCCAGAGGATATTGTAGCAAATATTGAGGCAGGTATCGATCAGTTTCCACAGCAGTCCGCTTACGTAATTCGGAATGGAAACAGCTAAGATTTTACGTACATGTAAGCCACCTAACAACAATCTGTCGCAGGCACAAAGGAAGGCGCTGAAATATATAAATGCGGATAAAAACATTATTGTTCTCAATGCAGGTAAGGGTAACGGCACCGTCATATTGAACAGTGAGGACTATCATGGAAATATGTATGATATTTTGGTTCCCGCCAATTACAATACACTTCAGAAGGATCCAACTATGAAGATTTTAAGAATGACCAATCGACTGGTGAAAGCGCTTCCATTCTCTTCCGACAAAAAGAAGCTGCTTTGTAAAACAGAAGCGTACCCACCTAGATTTTATGCATAATATGAAGTGCATAAACCTGAGGTTCCGTTGAGGCCAATTGTGAGCTTTATAGGCGGACCAACACACGAGTTAGCTGCAACCATATTTTTGTAGGACAGACAGTCATAACTAAAAACTCGGCTCATTTCATTGACAAGTTGAAGGAAATGAGTGTGAGCCCAGATGACAGCCTCGTCAGTTTTGATATTGTGTCGTTATCTTATGCATAGCGGATATTTTTCCTACCGGTATTGTGGCATTATTCCGATACTGCCTGACTACAACCTACTTTCAATAGAATAGAGACTTTTATGAACATATTGGAGGGTTGGCTATGGACATTCCTCTTATTCCAGCTGTGGCCAACTTGTTTATGGATACTTTTGAACAACGGGCGTTGCAGACTGCCAATAAGAGACCAGCTAGATGGAATCGCTATGTCGATGTCACGTTCATAGTATGGATACATGGAGCAGATGACTTAGATGCCTTCCTGACACATTTAAACAGCATTAACCCGAAAATCCAATTTACTATGCAGACAGAGAGTAATGACAACTGAATTTCCTGAATGTGTCTGTGATTAAACAATGGGAAGGAACGTTGGGCCATAAGGTGTATAGAAAGGCCACACATACTGATCATTATCTGCATAAAGATACAAACTATCACCCTACGCGAAAAAGAGGTGTAATGAAAACTTTGGTAGACAGGGCGTACAAAATTTGTGAACCTGTTTATTTAAAAGATGAGATTGAACATCTATGGTCAACTTTCGAGAAGAATTGCTATTGTAGCAAGTATATAAATCGAGTACTTCGCTCTAAGCAGAGAATCAGATGTAACGACGAACAACAGTCGCTCAACGGCAAGGTTTTTGTTCCATTCATTAGTAAGGTGACAGATCGCATTGGGAAAGTGTTAAGCAAGTATGGGGTGGAATTCCTAGTAGTTGTGGACAGGTTTATATCAGTACCACAAAGAGAAGTGTGAACACCTGTCTTGTTGAGCATAAGAGGAAGTGCCACCTGGGTCACACAGATAAATTGGCCATAGCGGAACAAGTTTACCATGAAGGTGATTATGAAATAAAATTCAGCGAGGCGAGTGTCATATCTAAAACATTGCATTATTATGCACGCATGTATAGAGAAGCTATCAAGATTGATGAACATCCTAATAATTTTAACAGAAAAGATGAAGGTGTCAAACTGGATAAAATTTGGATGTTAATGTTGTACCGCAAGTGTGATGATCGATTACTTTCAATTGAGAATGTTGGCATTACCATAGACTGTCTCATAGCCGACACCACGTGATGGACAGTTGCGCCCTCTGTACTGCCTATGTAAACAGCACTTCCTCGAGTTCTCTTCGCAGTTTCCTGCTTTATCTCAGAGGATGTCTCCCGCAGTTGGAGACGAAACATCAGGGGAGAGTTTTGAACATCAACCATGGCCTACCAGCCAAGAGGTTTTAAGTGAAGACAAGTGTTGTTATCAAGGTTTTGAGGAAGCCAAAGTCTTTAGTTCTATGGATTTAATGACAGGATATTGGCAAGTACCATTAAACAAAAACTCAAGACCATACACTTCTTTCATATTTGAAGGTCGATCTTATCAGTTCAAAATATTACTATACAGTTTGAACTTTCCAGTAGCAATATTCATTTGTGCCCTAGATAAATCTAGGAAAGGAATTAACACAAGACCTTAAAAAAATATGTACATGATACACTACTACTGTTTAGGAGTTGGGAAGACCATAGTATTTACTTACATGAACTTTAAGCATATTACAAGTAAGAGAAAAAATACGAAAACTTTCAGAGTTAGATTTTGGAAGTGTTAAAGTTTTTAAGTCATATCGTTAGATTAAAATGGAAAGATCACCAGCCACAAAAGAATATCCAAAACTTAGAAATATCAAGCAATTGCATTCGTTTTTAGGTTTGACCAGCTTCTATAGAAGGTTTAATGGGGCTGGCAATGAATCTGGGTCTGGGATAAATATTCAGCAGAAAGATTTAGTAATATTAAACAAGACCTTATAGATGCTAGGGTTTTACATAGCCCTAAATTATATTAGTTATTTAAAGTGTGGACAGATGCAATGGAATATGTGTTAGGTTGTTTGTTGTTCCAAGCAAAATGGCATCCAGATAATTTTGAACATAGAACCATGCCCTTTGATAGTCGAAATGTTAGGAAAAAGAAGTTGTGTTACTCAGCTATGGAGAAAGAGTTATCTTCCATTGTTTAGAGTGTGCAGAAATTCCATACTTTGATATATGGCTCAAAAGCAATAATATATACAGAATAGCAGGATCTGGCTTTTTTAGTAGAGACTAGAGATTAATGGAGAACAGATAGTAGATTATCGAGATGTGTATTATTTTTTCAGGAATATAAATTGGAGCTAAATTACACCAAAGGCACACTTAATGTATTACCTGATGCATTTTCCATATTATCAATAGGTATGGATAATAAAAGTAGAATTGCAGGACCTGGAACCATTTTAGAGTAAATTCCATCTCTATAAGTTACTGTAATGATGATGTCAGATTGTTAGAGCAAAAACAAGAGGTGGGTTTCGATTTCAGGAACATTGTGACCTTTTCTAACATGTTGTAGCTGAGGAACATTACCAACAGAGGCAAGCATAAGTGGTTACTTTGTGATGAAATTGTATTTTGCAGAATCAATTCAACACCAAAACAATCGAAAATATGCGTCCCTACTATAGCAGTTGATGACCTTACATGCTTTTTAGATGAAGTCTATGGACACTTTCGAATCTGTAAGTATATTAACCAAATAGTTACATTTTGCAGTTTTAGAAACTGAAATAGGAAGATGAAAGAAATATTACATACTTTGTGACATATCTCAGAGATCTGAACACAACAGTAGTCATTTGAATTTCAAAATATACCTGATAATAGCAAAGACATTAAGTGACTTAACAGGCACTGATCTATTTGTGCTTTTATCATGAGGCACAGGTCTAGTAACTTATATTTTTGTAGGAATTGAATACTCATCAAAATACATGACATTAAATCCTATTAAATCAGAAAATAGAGTCACAGTAGTTAATTGTTTGTGAGAATATTTTGCAGATGTGGGAAAACCAAGATGATTACTTACTGATAATGATAGGCAATTTGTAAGCAATAACTTTAAGGAATTCTTAGTATGGGAAGGAGTAAGGTATGTTACTATTTCAAAATACCTTCCTCAATCAAACTCATCAGCAAGGGTGATGAAGGAACTGGGAAGGCATTGTAGAACATACTGTTCAAATAAACATACTATCTGGGTTCAAATGATTCTAGAGTTCCAAGTTATACTAAACAAGTTACCTCATTTGTATACTGACTATTCACCAGCGGAGGCATATGGAGAACTGCTGTTAAAGTTAATTCAAATGCCAGAAGGTACAGTCCAACATAAGGGCAATATACATATATGTGTGTGGAAAAGGAGTTAAGGGAAAGTGCTCAAATTAGAGTGAAAGAGCATAATAAGTCCATTGCAATTCCAAATGTCTAGTTGTGTGATATAGTGCTAATCAAAGCTTATCCTCCTCGATTTAATGTAAAGCAAGAATTTAGCAAGTTTTTCACAGATATAAAGGTCCTTATAGAATGCCTATTATTCCTCATCAAAAAGCCTTACCTAAATAAGAAAGTTCTTTTGGAGTCAACTGTGTAAATGCTTGATACTGGCATCATCACATTCAAGAGGGGAAGTAAATGAAAGGCGAAATGCACCCTGAAACAATGATTGAATGACAAGACACATCCTGGTGAGATCAACGCCGAGTAATTATGAACCACAGCAGTGCAATATGTTGACAATAACCAAATTAAGGTTTGGTCATGTTGAATGGAATGTGTAGGAATATATTTAAGAGACAGTGTGTAAGAAAGTTCAGTTAACATGTATGGAGTCTAACTAGAGTGGGAGTAAGTTATCTCAAAGTGCAGGAGTAGAGAGAAGAGTGGTGTATAATATTAAACAGCATACTGTACCTTTGTGTATAAATGGTGTAATTTTTAGGGTAGGTGTACCAAAGAAAGGACAACATAAATGTAAAAGAAAAAGAACAGAGATGCATATGGGGACACTGTCACTGTGGAGATTGGATGGCTATTAGGAGGTGGCCTTCAGAGGAAGGAAGTGTACTTGATAGTTTCTACAGAAGTGGAATGCTGTCTGTTCTGAGGCTTACTCCAAAGTTGCAAAGTTAGGAGCGTGTCCGACTTACAGTGGTCTACATAATATACTCAGTTAAAAAATTAATTACGACAAAAATAAGAGACGGAGCTTTGTGTGCTATAAAGCGAGGAACAATAATCAAATGACTGCCCTAAGCTAATCTACAAAAGGTTTTTATGTTGTATAAAAACGTAACTTCTCCTGCTAGGAGTCAACTACAAAAGGGGTGAACAAGTGCCACAGTAAAGCATTTAATGTTTATTGGGAAATCTGACCAAATATAATAAACATCGGGTATATCCAATGAATCATTATGTATGCATATTTTGCAATTATGCTTTATTATATTTTATGGGGTTCATATGCCTTTCTTAGTGGGTAGTACTAATATTAAATGCTTCAGTTTTGTCAAAGGGCTTTGGACTAAGGAAGAGATATATCAATATTACCAACCCTCTTTGCAGTTTAGACCACATGAATAGTTGAATGAATAAATGTACAAATAGATTATGATTAAAATATTTTATAGTCTTATGATACTTACAGAATCTGAGGAGAGATTACATCACTGGCTGCTTTGTAGCAATGTACAAGCAGCTTTGAGACAATGTAGATAGAGTCAAACCCATAACTTGAAATAATGCTTATTCGATTGTCTATCCAGACTTAACTGAGACTCAATTAGAGGAATAACACTTTTCTATCCCACTTGAAAAGCTGTATGTATAGATGATGGACACAATATTTAGGGATAAGCCATACTTAGAGACTTAAAATGGGATTCCATGAGTTACCACTGGGGAGAACTGCAAGTTAATGTAAGTAAAAGTTCATAAGGCACAGAGAATCAGTTTGCTTATTCTCACATTGTAATGATAAATTGTCAAAAATACTTAACATTATTATCTGCTTATATTCTATGACTGTGGCCACATAATTCGTCTGTTAACAGGGGATGTGTGGTGTAACATATCACTTTGGTAAAGTTATGAGTTCCCCAACATCTGCCTAATATTGTTCAATGATGTTGGCAACAGATAAAAGTATTTTTTATTAGTTAAGTCATTTGGGAGGTTTGGAAGCTTTTATTATTATTTATCCATGTAAACTGATACAGATTGACGTTGCATCTCTTCAAGTGGGTTGATGAAGACAGTTTTACTATGCATTCCAGTTGATGGTTTGGTGGTTATTCTGAGCTGCAGCATCTCAGCTTGAAGAAGCAGAATGCATCGTCAGTAAAGAGCTCTAGAATAATGAGGATGACATTATAGTGAAAAACAACATAGATTCTTGTTATCAGTCAAATATGGGTACATTCTATAGTTGTACCTCAAGCTATCTGCTTGACATTTCAAAGTAAGATTATTGTGGTGTTTCTTACAAAGAGATATTGACCTCAAGAGTTATTGTATTTGAAGCCAAGAATATATATCACATTATCTGAAGAAGTGTTGTATTCATTTATGGAATTACATTAGATAGTAAATTAGATTCCCTCAGCAACTACTGCATTATTTGGCAAATGAAGTCTGAAATTTTAATATTGGCAGTTATGAAGAAGTAAGAAGTTGAGTGAATTAATATCTGCGAGTTATAGCTCATGAACAAACTAGTTAGCTACAACAAATGGGAACAGCAACTTCGGCTGTAAAAAGTGGTAAGGATAAGGGACAGTTAATGAGAAACATAGGTATTGCATGTAAAACATGATATGTGATGTGCTTTATTTGTATTATAGTTTCACAATAAATCAAGAAATTATAGCTCTGTTTCTAATTTCAGATTCTCACTAATGGCAGCTTTGCAGGAAGTGTGTATGTAAACACTGCCAAGAATATAGTTGTCAGTAGTAGTATCATGTGCCATGTTCAATCAAGGAAAATGCTTTTCAAGGACGATTTGTGCAAATCGAAGGATGGTGTGAATAACTACAACTCTGATAAAGATACTGAGTAGGTTCCTGAATCCAGAGGTACTTCAGAAATTGTTGCTAATCGAGTAAATGTGAATAATTATTCATGCAAGTAATCAATTTTAACTTCTGTTCATTATCATAATTTATGTGATAGTATGATGGCAGAAATGCTAAGGGCTGTCATTAACATTGTTTAGATGCTGCCTTAGGACAATGGCAAAATTAACTTATATTGTGTTGAATCATAGATTAATTTTTGAGGCTGTTATATTTGTTATTGTAAATCTTAGAATCATAAACGGAAATAATTTAGGTTTTTGACAGATTTCACAATGTTTTGTTAACTCGGCCAGCAAGAAAACAGTGTAAGTCGATGTAACCAATGTTAAGTGCTCTTTGTTTACAAGTAACCAGTATTGAGAATCCATTGAGGTATTTTTAAGAACAAATTTTTTTGATAAAATTTACGATTTTAAAAATTTGCCATTGCTCTAGAAATATTTGAAAATAATGACTTGTGTGAATTTAAAAAAATTGATGTACTTGAAATGTTTTATTTATGAGATTTTATTGCACAATTTCTCAAAATAGTCTATTTGTCCCTCACCACTGTTTGCAGTAAGGTCTTCAAGCATATGCAGCAGTTTTAGAGTGTATAGTAACAAACCACTGAACACAGATATTATTGTACCTTAAGACTATCAGCTAGCTTCTTTGCTCAATGAACTTTTGGCAACTGAACCCAACCAACGTAGTGCTTAGCCATCTATATGGCCCAGTCACACTAATGTAACCACATGTCAGAAGCCTAAACAATCACCTTTTCCAGCATGACCATGCAGGAAGAGAGTCGTTAAGGTTCTGAGATGTGAAGCTATGCCAACTACGGTGCTGTGACCAGATGCACTAGGGTTCACAGTTGAGAATGTGTAGCCCAAACGGTGCGATCGAGGTACTTCCACACATTCTTGATTGAGTTTAAATCCAGGGGCTTTGGTGGCCAGGGATATACAATAAATTCATCCGGGTGCCTCTTTGAGCCATGCATGTGCACTGAATGGCTGCTAGGAGCCATCATGCCAAAGTACTCCGTGCAGGGATGGACATGGCCCCAAGGACAGATTCGTATTTGTGTTGGTTCGTTGTGGCTTCCAGAATGGCGAGATCACCCTGGAGATGCCACAAAAGCATGCACCAGAACATAATAACTCCCTCCTCCGGCCTGGTCGCTTCCAACAATTGTTGTAGGGCCACACACAACAACAGCTATCTGTCCAATGGAGCATAAAATGCGCTTCATATGAAAAGACCATCTGTCAGACCTCAGTGAATGTTCAGTTGTGGTGTGCAGATTCTAGCCTTCATCACTGCTGAGCAACAATCAGCATGGATACATGAAGCAGAGGTTCATATGCAGCAACATTCACTGAACAATCAGCGAGGACACACTGTTGGTGGCCCCTTGGTTCATGTGGGTGGTCAACTGCTCATCAATCGCAGGTCTATCCACCTATACACATCTCCACAGATGTTGTTCAGCTTTGTCATCTGTGACTTGTGGTGTACCACACTTGCCTTTTAACCAGTTTTAGATAGTGTCATTTTGCCATACATGATATATTTTAACCATGGTAGCATACCAGAATGTTTACAAACTTAGTCATTTCGGAAATGCTTCCAACCTTAGCGCAAAAGCTAATGGTCATGCTCTTTTAGATGTCAGATAAATCACTCTGTTTACACATTATGACAATGACATACTGTTGTCTATGTCCGCTGGCATGCTTTATACATCCTCCACTGCTAATACTGCCACCTGACATCTGTGAGTGTTTATTGCATGTTGACATTGAATACAGGCAGTCGTCACATTAATATGACTGAAACCTTGTACTTCCACTGGTTATGTTTCTGACAAAATCGTAACCACAGATCTGACTATTCCTCAGCCTCCTGAAGAAATCAACATCATGGGTTAAAGAACTGAGGAAATATCCCTAGAAGACATTTGATGTCATCACAAAGCCCCTCTTCCTAGAAGAAAATTAAGTCAATGATTCTGACATACACTCCCATCAAAAACAGTCTTGAAGAAGAAACTAGATTAACAGAAGAAAAGAAAATGAATAAATTTAATACACATATAGGAAAATGGTCTAGAAATGAAAGGAGTAAAAACTTTAAAAGAAAGGTATGTGACAGAACCTGAAGAATCCATTACATATGATGAGTCATCTTCAGTAGTGAATTGTTCTTCAGATGAAGAAAGCATAAAGTATTCTTTATGAAATTTCGTGATTGCAAAAGTCTCTCCGTGTAGTCTCATCTTGTTTTGGGCCCAGACTTTCAACATTAAAAGATATTTTGAAGCTGGAAATTTTTAATTTGGAACTTGTATAAGTGGAAAGTGTATTGAAGAAAATATGTTACATAAATATTTAAGATGGGTAAAAATTAGAATTAGTCAGCTACTTATTTACTTAGGTGAATATCAGTTTACAGATCTTATGAGGACTAAGGGGCATGCAGAACATACTTAATGGTTGAAATAGGAATACTAAATACGAAAAGATTTACTTAACTTATAATTGTGGAAAATAAACTGTGGACAAAGACTACATTGAGAATAAGATTATCAATTGATACAGATTCAAAAAGACTGATTCTCAAAAGTTTTGCTGGACCAAGCAGATTAAATCTTGTGTTAACAAGTAGATGTTCATGGAAACTTACTAAATGTAGCTCTAAAGAGTAATTAGCGAAGTAACATTATGCTTTATGAAACACTTTTAAACACAATAATTTAATAAAAAGTGGAAATTTAATCCTGCATAGCGAGAGGCATACAGGAGCCCTTCGACATTTCTTACAAATTAACTCTCATTGCAAAATTTGCTGTAATCATCCAAAACAGTTACCAAGGTTTCGAAAGACAACAGCGCACTACAAAATCGAATTGTAACTGTATAAAATGCTCCGTTGGAGCATGAGATGCAACAATGCTGTTGAGTATTGCAGTATTTCTCATAAATAATGGAAAAAAGAGGGTAATAAATCTAAAATAATTAAGAAATTTAAGAATAACTTGAGGTGCAGACAGAGGCAAGAGTTATGCAAAGGAACTGGAGTAAATGAATATGTAATGTAATGTGATATACAGGGTGAATTACCTAAAACTTGCACCGCAAATGCGGCAGTACATGTGTCAAATCTGGGGATTGGGCCACCCAAGGTGAAGGTCCTCTACATCCAATCCAATGATTTGGAAACTTCTTGAAGACATGCTGTAGTAATTCATACACTGTGTGCTGGATAACCATCATGTTGAAACTTCCTGGCAGATTAAAACTGTGTGCCCGACCGAGACTCGAACTCGGGACCTTTGCCTTTTGCGGGCAAGTGCTCTACCATCTGAGCTACCGAACCATGACTCACGCCCGGTACTCACAGCTTTACTTCTGCCAGTATCTCGTCTTCTACCTTCCAAACTTTACAGAAGCTCTCCTGCGAACCTTGCAGAACTAACACTCATGAAAGAAAGGATATTGCGGAGACATGGCTTAGCCACAGCCTGGGGGATGTTTCCAGAATGAGATTTTCACTCTGCAGCGGAGTGTGCGCTGATATGAAACTTCCTGGCAGATTAAAACTGTGTGCCCGACCGAGACTCGAACTCGGGACCTTTGCCTTTAGCGGGCAAGTGCTCTACCATCTGAGCTACCAAAGCACGACTCACGCCCGGTACTCAAAGAAGAGCTTCTGTAAAGTTTGGAAGGTAGAAGACGAGATATTGGCAGAAGTAAAGCTGTGAGTACCGGGCGTGAGTCGTGCTTCGGTAGCTTATCTTTCCATGTAGCTCTTGATGGAGAGAGATGTAGGAATGGAACCTATGTCGAAGGAGTGTGTGGAACACTTGCTTGACTCGTGCCACTTCCCCAGCGATTGCACAGGACTTAACGTGCAGATCAACAGCAACAGCAACAAGAACATTAATTTTCCCCTCTTCTGTTGTCAGTTGTTACACTACCACTTTCACGTTACTGCTTGAAGAGGTTGACAAATAATTGTCGAGATAAATTATGTCTATTGCGGTATTTAGCCACATACACCGTTCAAGAACGAATTGCATTCTTCTTGCACTCTCCATACACCATCAGCATGTCAGCTTTTTCTGCATCGATCAATCCCATCGTTCACTCACAACCGATTGCTTGAACTGTCGTGTACTAACTGACTACCAAGTTGCCATGCACTCAAGGAACACACAAGTACACTGTAAGCGCACGTAACAATATTACACCTAGCAATGACGCAGGTTCCATGGCACAAACAAGTGTCGGTGTGGAAACTTCTCAAAGTACGATATTTCGTAAATCACTCTCACTGGAATCCTGCAACAAACACCACTAACATTCCAATTCACCAAAATAATAATAATACTTTATTGGACATCAAACGATTCAGTGCATATATACGAAAACAGGATACAATTCTTGATACATAAGACAATAATACATTTTCTTGAATATGTCATTGACTAACAAGAAGATTAGATTACAAATAAAATGGTTTGCTTAACACTGATTACATATTTTTCAGAGCACTTCTTATGCTGCTTGTAAGTTTGATATTCTTTTAATGTGTAAAACGGATTTTGTACGAGGAATTTCGGTAAGTGAAATTTAAGCTTCATTGTGGGAAGGGTCATAACTGTATTGGACAGCGCATTGGCAAATTTTAAACCAGCATATTGTGGACCCTTTTCATATAGTCCTATTCTGTGGCCCCTGATGTAAAATTTTTCATTATTTCTGGTATGGTTATGAAGTAAATCAGAATATTGGGCTTTTAACAAGTAATATGGTTTTTAGAATGTATCCATTTACTGTGGTTAGCACACCAGTTTTTGTAAACAAGTCACAGGTAGATTCCTTATATTTTGCTTCATCGTTAATTTTTATAGTCCTTTTTTAAAGTAGCAATAGTTTATTTAGATTTCCTTTGGTCGTTACTCCCAATTTTCGATTCAGTAATTCAGGTGAGAGGGAAATGAAGCAAGGTAAGCAGTCTTTAGGACACCAGTGTCTATACAGAAGTCGCTAATCATATTAACTGCAAAAATATTCTTAGACAACTTACATGTTAGAGTGTCAGTATGTGTGTCCCATTTTAGATTGCTCTGAATGGTCAAACTGAGGAATTTTACACTAAACTCTTTTTTTCACTAATTCATTGGCTATATATAGTTTTAATTTCATTACTAAAATTAGTTTTGTTGGACTCCATGAGACATGTTTCACTGGTGCTTACAGTGAAGTGCCTTTCGTTAAGTTATTGAACAATTTCATTTGCCTCATTGTTACAATGGGTCTCTAGCTCGTTAAATGATTACTTTTTAAACAATATGAACTTATCATCCACATACAGAACTACTTTGGAACTTTTAGTGCATTATTTCATGTTATTTACAAAAATCAAAAACAAAAAAGGCTCCAATACTGAGCTCTGGGGTATTGCATATTTTATATTAGTGATTTTGGATTTGTGAAAACCAGATCCGGTTTTGAGCAATATAAAGTGTTCTTAGTAACTCATGTATGACTTTATTAGGTCAGGAGCCATGCGTCTGAGGCCAATATTCCGTAGCTTATCTAAGAGGACAGTAATGTTCACACTATCGAAAACTTTTTCTGTGTCAATGTAGATGCATGCAACATATCGCCTGTTCTCGATTCCACTTATTTCCTCTTCAATTAACTTAGAAACTGCTTTGTTAGTTGATTTATGTTTTAGGAGTCTATTTAGATTTTCAAATATTAGGTTGTGTTTGTTGAGAAAGTTTATGATTATGTTATATATGACTTTTTCAACTATTTTGTAAAAGACAGAGAGTATTGAAATTGCACTGTAATTTTCAATTTTGTGTTTACACCTTTTTTGAAGATTGGTGCTACCTAGGCTACTTTTAGTCTGCCTCGGAAGGTGCCTGATTCTACTGTATTATTTATTGCTACAGACAGAGATACTGAAACACTTTGTCTACACACTTTTAATACATCAGTACTGAGCCCAGCATGCCCTGCAGAACTGGAAGATTTTAAAGAGCTAATGCTATTAATTATTTATTTGCAATTTTTGGGGGCTATAAATATGCTTCGCTTGGGTGGATTGCCTTTAAAATCATACTGTGGGTTATTATGTTTGTCTGTGATAGTTTCCACAACTGAAGAAAAATATTCATTGAAATTATTTGCAATTTGAAGTTGGTCTTTTATGGCCATTCCACAGATGTCAGTAATAAATTCCATATGGGATTTGTATCTGTCCTTTGTAAAACAGCTATCATTCGCCCGACACTGGTAGTACTGTTTTGTGAAGCCTTAAATTTGTTTGTAATGTAGTTGTTCCTGATCTGCATTAATAACTCTTTATAGTATGCTTGATAAATTTTGAAGGTCTCCTTTAGCTTGAGATTTTTCTATTATTCAACAATGCTCTATGGAGTAATTTTAATTTTCCTTTGCTTCAATGATGTCATTATTTATTCAGATGCATTTGTTTACATTTTTTGTTTGTGTAACTTTTGTGGCTAGAGCAGGTGCATAAAAACAGAAGTAGAAGTAAGCAGCAAAACTGTTATTCTCAGACCTTGGTATGTGTGCTAACATGCAGATCAGTCTGTTTGATGTTATCACTATACATAATTCTTTTGTTTAAATGTAGTTTCGTTTTAGTGATAAAGGCATCTCATTTGCCTATATCTGAAACTGTTCTTCATGGTTATCATAGGTGGCTGCTCTTAGAACAGATGTACTGCAGGAAGGATAGGTCATGTTTGGTATTATATTACTGAGGAATGTTTTGTTATTGCCAATTTCTCTAGCTGGCTCATGGATAAGTGGGGTAAGATTGAATGCATCAAGTAGGAGGAGGAGCTTTCTGGAGTTGGAATCATTCGTTAATAAGTTCATATTTATTTATATATAAATAAATAAATATATATTTATTTATTTATTTATAAATAAATATAAACTTATATATATATATATATATATATATATATATATATATATATATATATATATATATATATATATATATCAGCAAGCCAGATAGTTTTTTGAAAAAGATGTACGTACAAGCCCCAGGTGACCTGCTCACACCAGTGACTGCCATATTTTCCCTACACCATTTAGAATGCACTTATATCAATAACGCTGAAATTGCTTTCATAATGAAGAAGGCTATGCCACCCAAGTCTTCTTTTTCTTACTAAATTTCGTGGAGAGTGGTTGGCTAATGCTAATTAGGTCTCCAGTGTAATAATGTTCAGTTATGATTAAGATATCAGACCTGTCCACACAGGGAATGATAGCTGATCTTTGGGCTTGTATTAAAGACTACCAGAATTTTGGTGTATGATATTAAGTCAGAGTTTCTCATGCTGGACTGCATTGGGTGATTTAGGGTGGCGTTTCTCAACTTTTAAATAAGCACTTAATTATTTCTACTGAAAAGATACCGTTTCAGTTCAGTAGATGCTGCCATGGAATGTCTCAGGGCACTCAGTACAGATAACTACAATAATATGGGTATGACTTCACATCGCCAGAAGAAGTAATGTCCACTATAAAATCCTCAAAATAAAAAAAATCTGATGGCTATGATAATATATCAACGAAGTTCATTAAACGGTGTGTCTCTGTTTTAGTGACGTTAAAAGGTATTTGTGAAACCAGTCTTCTATCAGTGGAAAATTTCCTGGAAGGTTGAAATCTGCTGAAGTTAAGCCCCTGTATAAGCAAGCTGATAAAGAAATACCATCAAACTTCCATCAAGTTCACTTTTGCCCACATTCTAAAAAATTTCAGGAAGATAATATGCAGCTGTCTTCTTAACCATCTCACCACAGATGAAATATTATCCAAGTCACAATTTAGATTTCTATTGAGAAGGCTATATACACGTACAGTGAGAATGTACTTAACTCATTACATAACAAATTAGAGGCTACTTGTACATTTTGTAATATATCAAGGGCATTAAATCATGATATCCTTTTAAGTACATTAGAATATTAGGGTGTAAGAGGAAATGCTGTAAAACAGTTGAAATGTTGTATCTCTGACAGAAAGCAAAGGGTGTCAATTGTAAAGAGACATGTATAAAGCTGTCGGGTATCATCCAATTGCAAACCAATAACGTGTGGTGTGCCGCAAGGGTCCATCTTAGGGCCATTACTTTTTCTCGTATACGTCAACGACCTTTCATCAGTAACATTACCAGAAGCCAAGTTTGCTTTGTTTGCAGGTAATATTTAAATTGCAATAAGTACTAAATCAAGTATAGCCTTAGAATGGTCAACTAATGAAATTTTCATAGACATTAATAAATGGTTCCTATCCAATTCTCTGTCACTAAACCTAAAAAAACGTACTATATGTAGTTTCGAAATTGAAAAAAGTTTCCTGTCAGTATATACCTAAAACATCATGACAAGCAAATAGAAGAAGGTGGCAATATTAAACTCTTTGGATTACAGCTTGATAAAAATTTAAGTGGAAGGAGCGTACCACAAAACTGCTGAAGTGCCTAAACAAATCTGTATATGATAAATGTGTGTTGCCAGACATAGGTAATATAAAAATAAAAGAGCTGGCGTACTATTCTTACTTTCATTCCATAATGTCGTACAGTATTATTTTCTTGGTAACTCATCGAGGAAAGCTAAAGTTTTCTTGGTCCAAAAATATGCAATATGAATTATATCTGCTGTGAACTCAAGGGTGTCCTGCAGAGAGTTGTTTAAGGAATGGGAGTTAGTAACTATTGCTTCCCCATATATTTATTCCTTAATTAAATTTGTCTTTAATAATATATCCTTCTTTCAAACCAATGGCTCAGTTCATGGAATCGGTACTAGAAGTAAGAAAAATTTTCATGAAGATTTAAAGCAGCTTACTTTGGTTTAGAAAGGTGTCCACTATTCAGCACCACACCTTTTCAATAGCATGCGAGAAGCCATAAAAAGTTAAATTAACAATGAAGTTCAGTGTGAGAAGGGTCTAAAGGATTAATTGGTGGCCAACTCTTTCTACTCCACTCATGAATTTCATTGCAGAACTGATTACTCTCTCTCTCTCTCTCTCTCTCTCTCTCTCTCTCTCTCTCTCTGTGTGTGTGTGTGTGTGTGTGTGTGTGTGTGTGTGTGTGTGTGTGTGTGTTTGTGTGTGTGTTATTAGTAATATCACATAATGTGAATATTGCGATCAATCTGCCTTCTGTCAAATTTTGTGCTGTAATGTAATTATAAATAAGTGCTATAAAAAGTTTTTTTTAATTTTATTGTTTATTTGATGATGCATCGCTACTGTAGCTGAAGAAATATCATATACACCCAAGTGTACTGAACATTTAATATGTGACAAGTTTTATATCCTTTTCACCAATTCCACATCCACACATCTCATCATTTAATCTAAGCTCATCATCTACCAAACTGTTCAGCAGGCTTTTCAAGTTTGCTTGGCTTGCCTGCAGTGGCTGTTTTTGTCACAGATCCTGAGTTGATGGGTTCTACTATTCCATGGCAATGCACTTATTTGCATCACTGTGTGGAGAATTTCATCTAATTTCCTTGACAATTAATTTACTGACAGTCTTTTGCGTCTGTTATTCATGTGCATACCATTAGTTGTGTGCAGCTCTCTTTCCAGATTATCAGAGACACATTGCGAAATTTATTATACATTGTTTCAAGCCTATCATTTATCTTATGCATTTCCAAGTTCACAATAGACTGTTCCATTAGATTCTGTCTCTGTGGCACACTAACAACAATTACTTTAGTGTTAATTAACTTACCAAGTGTCACTCTCATGTGTCTCATATTATTATTTGCTTAATTTTTTGCTACATCGTTTGTACCTTCCGTGATTTCGACACAGTCATTTGATGAAACAAATTCACTATCCTGCACACACAGCTTCACCACAGCAGAGGAGGTGCTTCAGGTTGAATGTGAGCCACAGCGATGTTTTGAGCTATTCTGCGACTATACTTGCATCAACATGTTAGAATCCCTACCTTCTTGTGTTTCTAACTCACCTGGCTCCTTCTTCTACTTTTAAAAATGGAAAGTCCAGGATGGAAAAATGATATATTATGAAAATGATAGTTTGCTACTCACTATATAGTGGAGATGTTCAGCAGTCTTTTCGTTGTGCCTACCTGCGAATCAGCATCTTCACTATATGGTGAGTTGCAGTCTATCGTTTTCATTATATTGTCTTTACCCTGCTTTTAGCTTGTTAACATCAAGAGGCATTGTTCCATTCAAAAAAGAGGATGTTTGCACAGAACTACATTTTGTAAGTATTATTACACTTTGCAAATTGGCTAACAATAAGAACCCCCAACTACCACCCCATTCTGTGAAAACTGAATATCCATAGCACTTTCCATTTCTGCAGTATTTGTGGTGCAAGTTTTAAGTGGTTCTCCCTCTATAGGCATAGATTACTTTGGAAACGGTTACTCAAAAGAATGAGTTGATCAAGTAGATTAAATACCTCTAAAAATAATTACAGTGTCATAATATCATGCCAAGCAAAGAGAAAACTTGACTTGATAGAAAATAAATCGCATCATAAACTACCCTGCAAAATTCTAGACAAGATAATCAGTGAACCATAATAAATGTATCTCTAAAAAGAAACAAATTCTTCTAGTGAGAATACAACATTTATTTTGAACACTGCAAAAATGAAATGCTTAGCTGAATAGGTAAATACACACTCCACATTGACATATATACCCTGTGAATCATTACAATATATGGCAGTGGATGCTTTTCACTGTGCCACATCTTTAAGCTTTTCTTATTCCATTGACAGATCTAATGTCATACAGATTATGCTTTATTCACCTTGATATGAGCTAAGTCCAGTTTTATCTTCCCAACACTAAAAGATTCATGTGTAGAGTGCTGATGAATATCTGTAGTTTCCAATCTACAATTTGGATTATGAATTTTTCTTGGCATATTTTCAAAAGATATATAGTATATTTCTTTTAATGTCTTGTAGATAAGATGTTTCACCATTTCTGTTTCCAGGATGCTTTTCTACCATTAGTTAGGTAGTTTCATGTCCCATGGATGGCTTTCATAGTAAATAGTAACAATTTGGAATGGGTCATTTTACATTCACATCATAAGATAATTTGTAAATGTGGGTAACGCTGCCTATTTAATTTTTTTTTAAATATAGAGATGTGAGTTAGTAATACTCACCACCATTCACACATTACAATAATACGAATTCTTCTGCATACTAGGATGAGTTGTCAAGTAGATACTTTTCCAGTTCGTTTTCAAATTTTACTTTGCTGTCTGTCAGGCATTTTATATCCGTGCATAAGTGACCAAAAATTTTGGTTGCAGCATTGTACACCCCTTTTTCTGGTGAAAGCAACCTTAACGTGGAGTACCATAATGAGTGTCAATTTTGTTCTAATGTTATAATTATGTGCATCATTGTTTCTTTTGAAATGCAATGGATTATTTACAACATACTTCATGGGGTAATAAATATACTGTGAAGTAGTAGCCAAAATGCATAACTCTATAAACAGAAATCTGGAAGATAATCATGGGTGAGCAGCATTTGTTCTTAGAGTACATTTTGGAGCAATGAAGATTTTCTCTTTTAAAGATGTGATATCCCATATCACATTAGTGAATGCAAATATGCAAAATATATCACCTTAATGATTTGTCTTACCCCAAGATTTTGTATGTTTTTAAGCGAACGTGGCTGAACTTAGTTGCATTAGGAGCTCAAAAATGTGCTTTCTAGTTTAAATTCTCATCAATATCTAGAGCTAAAATTTTTGAAGTTTCTACCCTATTTTCCCTATGAACTATTTCCTCATCATTGTGTTACACTCACTGTTGGTGGAATATCTCTAGACGTATAAAACAGCGTAGGGAGCAAATTTGCAAATCAACAGACAGCTACAGCTGCAAAAGAGAAAAACCTATGTGTCAGTAAATAAATTAAAAGAAAAGGTATGTATTTATTATGCTATGTATTCTTTCGTGTTTGCTGCTATCTCATTTAAATCCTGTCTGCCTAATAAACTACGAAACTAGAGTGAGACAAGAGCAAACACGAAAGAATATACATATCATGTCATGTTTATATTTGTATTATTCTTATGATGAATAGTGATACAGTCAGAAATGAAGCACAGCAACTGACAACATTTTTAAGTCTAAGGTGACTGTGCACAATATGATGTACTAAAGAAGCGTCTGCAAAGATTTTCAAACGGAGAAAAATTTTCGCTAAACTCGCGTTCGGAACAAATTCTGTCATACGCAGTCTATTATTCGGTTCTTGTTGATCATTATCAAAGAAAGCAGCAGTGTAAGTAAGAACAAATAGCAGTCTCTTGCTGTTGTTTCGGTTATGAGACAATTCTTCTCTTTTTTTATTGCAAGTGGCAGTAGCGCGCACGAAACCAAGCCATGCCGCGAGCGGCCACAGGTCGTAAACAATCATTATCAGAATACGACAAACAATGCATGGCACAGTACAATAATGCATTTTCAGCTTAGAGTGACCCAAACACCTATAACAAAGCGAACGGCACTTATCAGATGAAAGCAAAATAAGTAATTGATTCAAACCAGAAGAAGCATGTGAAAAAGGAAGGGTACCTGTATAAATACGGATTGAGCGCGTGACACATAGCAATAGCTACTTGGTAAAGTTTAACTGTTAAGCTTACGACTCAAACCAAACTACTGTACCTGTATCTTCATCCATGCGACCTCAATTGTGTCTCATCTTACAATGAACCAACTTTGTGTCTATTTGGAGGGGCGGTCTAAAACGTTTCTCTCCCCTTGAATTTCGAGTCTCAAATTTCAGGTGCGGCTTAGATTCGGGAAAAATTTTTGTCCTTGATTTCGAGTCTCATTTTTCAGGTGCGGCGTAGATTCGATTGCGGCTTAGATTCGAGTAAGTACGGTATCAGATCAATAGTACCGAATTACAACTGGCTGATAAACACATTGAGAAACTGCATGCTTATTATACAATAGATTACCAAGCAGTTAAATTTTTTTTAAATACTACCAGTTTTCACAGCAAAACTAAGAGAGTACTTAAAAACAGCAAGTTGATACAATGCTAAGAAATGTTTTGAAACTGGTCCAAAAGAACTAGAAAGAATTTGTAGTACTAAGGCAATAACCTGAGAAATGCACTCATACACTGCATCAGTAGAAAGTAAATATGAAATTTTTCTTATGTTTCATCAGTATTATATCACTGCAGCAGAGACACAAATTGGGTGGTTACATATAGTAAATTGAATTAGTATTGGACTTTTGGCTTTACCTATGTTTTCATTAACCGTTATAAATATGTGTACAAGTAAGTCCATTGTAAAATATTTTGTGTGCTCAAATTGTAATTTACCATGTCCCTATAATTGTAAATATGTATTGACATACCCAACGTTGGTTGAAACTGATATCAAATCACAAATGAATGAATAGATAAATAAATATGCAGAACAGAATAAATTTAGTCTTTATGAAATTGAGAGTGAGACCATTTGCAGAAATCGTGTCAGTGATATTCTTAAGAAGTTTTCTTACCTTTTATTATGTCACTGTTTGTATGTTTTGATAGATTACAATACTAGTATCATACACAAAAAGAACTAATTCTGATCATTGCATATTACACAGAAGATTTTAGATGAAGAACAAGAGCAGACCTAAGCTTCAGCCTTTTGGAACTTCATACACGATATCTCTGAAGTAAGAGGAATGTACATCCACTAACATACTCCACATGGCAGAGGGTACTATGTAACACTGTAGTGTTGTTCCACTCGCAAATGGAGCAAGGAGAAAACGACTGTCTATAAGCCTCTAGACGAACTCTAATTTCTCTCAGCATATCTTTATAGTCCTTAGGCAAAATATTTGTTGGCGTCAGTACAATAATTCTGCAGTCAGCCTCAAATGCCAGCTCTCTAAATGTCATTAGTACCTCGTGAAAGGTACGTTGTCTTCCCTGCAGGGATTTCCATTTGAGTTCACAATACATCACTGCAGAACTTGCACGCTGATCGAACCTAATGGTAACAAATCTAGCAGCAGGCCTTTGAATTTCTCCGACGTCTTCCTATGATCTGTCCTAGTGCAGATCCCAAACTCAAGCAGCTCAATAGTAATGCTGTATTTGAACTTTGGAGGATTGTTTTCCTTACTCATTGGCATTAACCTACATTTCCCCACACTTAGGGCATCACACCAACTACAAATTGTGTTCAAGTCATCCTGTATCCTCCTACAATTACTAAACGATGATACCTTCCCATATGCCACGGTATCATCAGCAAACAGCCATAAACTGCTGCGCAACATGTCCATCAGATCATTCATGCACACAGAGAATAAGAGCTGAACTATCACACTTTCCTGGGTATCTCCTGACGATACCCTTGACTCTGATGAACGGACTGGGTTCTATCAACAAACAAGTCTTTGAGCCATTCACATACCTGGAAACCTACTTCATATACCTTCTTCAACAATCTGCAGAGGAGCATAATAACAAATCCAGAAATCTAGGAATACAGAATCTTCCTGCTGCCTTTCATCTGTGCTTTACAGGATATTGTGTGAGAAAGAGACAAACTGAGTTTCGCATGAGAGATAGTTTCTAAGATCATGCTGATATCTAGACAGAAGCTTTTCACTCTCAAGGAAATTTATTGTGTTTGAACTGGGAATGTGTCCAAGAATTCTCTAGTAAACCGATGTAAAGGGTATTAGCCAGCAATTATGGGAGTCTGTAGTTTCACCTTTCTTATACACAGGCGTCACCCGTGCATTCTTCCAATATGTTGGGACTTTGCACTGGAGGAGAGGTTCGCAGTAAATGCAGGGTAAGTAATGGGGAAATGTCTCAGCATACTGTCTGTAAAACTGAAATGGAATTCCACCTGGACCTGTGACTTATTTGTTTCCAGCTATTTCAGTTGCTTCTCTACACCAGGGACCCTTGTTGCTATGTCCTCCAAGCGAGTGTCTATGCGGCAGTCAAATGGCAGCATGTTTCTACGATTTTCCTGTGTGAATGATTTCTTAAACGCGAAATTTAAAACATCGGTTTTCCTTTTGCTATCTTGTGTTGCCACCCTAGACTGATCGATGAATGACTAGGTAGAAACCTTCTAACAACTTACTTATTTATCTATAACCGGATTTTTCTTGAGATATTGGCAGGATCTTTCACTAAGGTATGATGGTGAGAACTGATGTATGCTACGTCCATCGGTCTTCTTACGGATGCACGAAGTTCCATTAACTTTTGCCTGTCGACATTCGTGCATTCTTTTTTGAATCAAGGTTGCAAAAATCTCAGCTTCCTCAGCAGTTTTAGAGTTTTATTATTAAACAGTAGTGAGCCTTTACTGTCCTTAAATGCACTTACTTGGCACATAACTATCCAGAGCTCAATTTACAATCAGTCTAAACTTTGCCCAT
Organism: Schistocerca gregaria; assembly: GCF_023897955.1. Taxonomy (NCBI): domain Eukaryota; kingdom Metazoa; phylum Arthropoda; class Insecta; order Orthoptera; family Acrididae; genus Schistocerca; species Schistocerca gregaria. The sequence goes on from NC_064921.1 coordinate 740,663,059, forward strand.
CATTCGCCTGATTATGTCGGTTCAATTACGATGAACAGCTAGCTGCATTCATTGATAATATATGACATTATGCATTGATTGCCTATAATTTCAGTTCTATAAAACCTCAGTTTATGTAGCAGAATATTGTGATTCACACAGTTGACAGTGTAAAAGCATCTGTACTCGACTTCTATGGTCCACAGCCCTACATAATTTAACTTAATATGGATCTTGTTCATTCTTGAGCAGTTTTTAAGTATTATTCATACAGTACCAGTAGCCTCTTTTATAGACTGATTACAGTTTCCAAATAATGCACATTCTGCCATTTGCTTTACCTACCATTGAGATTCTGTAGCTGCTCCATTACATATCTCTACACTTCGTTATTTCCAGGTATTTGGGTGACATAGACAATTTAGTTTACAACTTTTTTTCAGATAACACTTCCATATAGACTATTACGTGATCTGCAAAAACTATAAGATTGCACCAAACATTAGCTGCTCACTAACTGACATATGAAATATACCATTCAATAATTAAATGACTGAAGACTAAGAACTCTCACGGATTTGATGGAGTGCCTAGCGGAATATTAAAGTACTGTGCTGCACATGTTAACATTGTACTTAGCCATATTTGTAATTTTTCCTTTAAGAATGCTCAGTTTCCTGAACGGTTAAAGTACTCAGTAATAAAGCCGCTCTATAGAAAGGGAAAAAAAGGATAATGTACACAATTTTAGACCTATTTCTATGCCATCAGTGTTTGCTAAAGTTTCTGAAAATGCTGTGTATGTAAGGATAATATATCATTTTATTTCACATAATTTGCTATCAAATGTACGGTTTGGTTTTAGAAGTGGTTTAACAACTGAAAATGCTATATTCTCTTTTCTCTGTGAAGTATTGGATGGATTGAACAAATGGTTTCGAACACTAGACACCTTTTTGATTTAACAAAGGCATTTGATTATGTTGATCTCAAAATATTGCTCCAAAAGTTGGACCATTGTGGAATACAGGGAGTAGCCACAGGTGGTTCACTTCATACTTTAACAACAGACAATGAAAGATCATTATCCACAGCGCTGAGAATGGCTATGATGTGGCTCTGAGACGGGCACAGTCAAATGGGGCGGCACCCTTACTTATACAAATGATATGACCTCCAGTATTACCGGCGATTCTAAAATATTCCTGATTGCTGATGACATTAGCTTGGTTGTAAAGGATGTTGTATGCAACATCGGCACTACTTCAGATAATGCAGTTCATAACATAAGTTCATGGCGTATAGAAAGTAAACTAATGCTCAACTATAGTAAGACTCAGTTTTTCCAGTTTCCAACGCACAATTCAACAAAATCCGATGTTTTAATTTCACAGAATGGTCATACAATTAGCGAAACTAAAAAGTTCTAATTTCTAGGTGTTCAGATAGATAGTTAATTGTCATGGGAAGCCCATGTTCAGGATATTGTCCAAAGACTTAATGCTGACATTTTTACTATTCCTTTGGCATCTGAAATAACTGATAGTTCAACACAATAAGAAATCTACTTTGCTTATTTTCATTCACATACGATGTGTACTGTTATATTTTGGGGTACTCTTCCCATTCTCAAAGGATAATTTTGACTCAGGGATGGGCAGCTTGGGCAGTAAGTGGTGTAAGTTCGCGAACCTCTTGCTGACAGCTGTTCATTAGTCTGGGTATTCTGACACTGGACTACCAATGTATATACACGGTGTTCCATTGTTACTGACCGAGCCTAATATCTCACGATATACCCATCAAACGAAAAGACTACAAATAACGAAACTCGTCTAGCTTGAAGGGGGAAACCAAATGGTGTTGTGGTTAGCCCGCTAGATGGCGCTGCCATAGGTCACACGGACATGAACTGCGGTTTTTTTTTTTTAATAGGAACCCCCATTTTGTATGATATATTCGTGTAGTACGTAAAGAAATATGTACGTTTTAGTTGGACTACTGTTTTCGCTTTGTGATAGATGGCACTGTAATAGTCACGAACCTGTAAGTACATGGTATGACGTAACATTTCGCCAGTGCGGACGGTATTTGCTTCGGGGTACATTACCCGTATTAAAATGGACCATTTACCAATTGCAGAAAAGGTCGATATCATGTTGATGTATGGCTATATTGATCAAAATTACCAACGGGTGTGCGCTATGTATGCTGCTCGGTATCCTGGACGACATCATCCAAGTGTCCGGACCGTTCGCCAGACAGATATGTTATTTAAGGAAACAGGAAGTGTCCAGCCAAACATCAACCACGACCTGCAACAAATGATGGTGCCCAAGTAGGTGTTTTAGTTGCTGTCGCAGCTACTCCGCGCATCAGTAGCAGACAAATTGCGCGAGAATCGGGAATCTCAAAAACGTCGGTGTTGAGAATGCTACATCAACATTAATTGCACCCGTACCATATTTCTATGCACCAGGAATTGCAGGGCGACGACTTTGAACGTCGTGTACAGTTCTGCCACTGGGCACAAGAGAAATTACGTAACAATGACAGATCTTTTGAACACGTTCTATTTAGCGACGAAGCGTCATTCACAAACAGCGGTAACGTAAACCGGCATAATATGCACTATTGGGCCTCAGAAAATCCACGATGGCTGCGACCTTGGCGGTTAATGTAGGGTTCGGCATTACGGGAGGAAGAATAATTGGCCCCCATTTTATCGATGGCAATGTAAATGGTGCAATGTATGCTGATTCCTAAGTAATGTTCTACCGATGTTACTACAAGATGTTTCACTGCATGACAGAATGGCGATGTACTTCCAACATGATGGACGTCCGGCACATAGTTTGCATGCGGTTGAAACGGTATTGAATAACATATTTCATGACAGATGGATTGGTCATCGTAGCACCATACCATGGCCCGCACGTTCACTGGAGCTTACGTCCACAGATTTCTTTCTGTGCGGTAAGTTGAAGGATATTTGATGTCATGATCCACCGACAACGCCTGACAACATGCGTCAGAGCATTGTCAATGCTTGTGCGAAGGCGAACTACTCGCTGTTGACAGGAATGTCGTTACACGTATTGCCAAATGCATTGAGATTGACGGACATCATTTTGAGAATTTGTTGCATTAATGTGGTATTTACAGGTAATCACACTGAAACAGCATGCGTTCTCCGAAATAATAAGTTCACAAAGGTACATCTATCACATTTGAACAATCGAAATAAAATGTTCAAATGTACCTATGTTCTGTATTTTAATTTAAAAAACCTACCTGTTACCAAATGATCGTCTAAAATTGTGAGCCATATGTTTGTGACTATTACAGCTCCATCTATCACGAAGCGAAAAAAGTGGTGCAACTAAAACACTTATATTTCTTTACGTACTACCCGAATATGTAATAAAAATGGAGGTTCCTACTTAAAAAAAACCTCAGTTGATATCCATTTGACCTATGGCACCGCCATGTAGCGGGCCAATCATAGAGCCATCTAGTTTCCCCTTTCAAGCTAGACAAGTTTCGTTCATTGCAGTTTTTTCGTTTGACGCTTATTTCGTGAGATATTTGGCCCAGTCACGACCAATGGACCACCCTGTATACTGTTTACTATCACTTCTAGTTAACAATTTCAATTTATACCCAAGAATTATCAGCTTTCACTCAGTTAACACTAAACAGAAATCTAATCTGTATTTGCATTGCACTGCCTTTACTCTTGTGCAGAAATGTGTGCAGTATACTGCTGCATCCATTTTCAATAAGCTACCACAAGAATTCAAAGATTTTAGCACTAATCCATGCGTTTTCAAATCGTAACTGAAGAATTTCCTCATGGGTCTCTTCTTCTATTCTGTCGAGGAGTTCCCTGAGAAATTAAGCTGATTCCTATGTTATATTGTTGATTGCACTACTCTAGTAGGCGTGGGCTTTGTGTCTATCATGGTCACAATAATGCATTCACTATGCTGTCTGTAGTGGCTTACCTGCACTCCTATTTTTTTATTTTTTATTAAACTTACTCCTGCATTACCCCTATTTGATTTTGAATTTAAAACCCTGTATTCACCTTACCAAAAGTCTTGTTCCTCCTGCCGCCGACCTTCACTAATTTCCACTATAACTAACTTCAACCTATCCATTTCCCTTTTTAAATTTTCTAACCTACCTGCACGATTAAGGAATCTGACATTCCATGCTTCGATCCATAGAACGAAGTAGGTGAATATCGATTGAGGGTAAGAAAAGAAAGAGAAAGCCGCCTGGTAGAATTTTGCACAGAGTGTAACTTAATCATAGTTAACACTTGGTTCAAGAATCATGAAAGGAGGTTGCTTACATGGAAGAAGCCTGGAGATACTGACAGGTTTCAGATAGATTATATAATCGTAAGACAGAGATTTAGGAACCCGGTTATACATTGTAAAACATTTCCAGGGGCAGATGTGGACTCTGACCACAATCTATTGGTTATGAAGAAGATGGGAGTTTAAGGAATGGGACCTGGATAAACTGACTAAATCAGAGGTTGTACAGAGTATAAGGGAAAAATTTACAGGAATGGGGGAAAGAAATACAGTAGAAGAAGAATGGGTAGCTTTGAGGGATGAAGTAGTGAAGGCAGCAGAGGATCAAGTAGGTAAAAAAGATAAGGGCTATTAGAAATCCTTGGGTAACAGAAGAAATATTGAATTTAATTGATGAAAGAGGAAAATATAAAAATGCAATAAATGAAGGAGGCAAAAAGGAACACAAATGTCTCAAAAATGAGATTGACAGAAAGTGCAAAATGGCTAAGCAGGGATGGCTAGACGACAACTGTAAGGATGTAGAGGCTGGCTTATCTGACTAGGGGCAAGATAGATACTGAATACAGGAAAATTAAAGAGACCTTTGGAGAAAAGAGAACCACTTGTATGAATATCAAGAGCTCAGATGGAAACCCAGTTCTAAGCAAAGAAGGGAAAGCAGATTGGTGGAAGAAGTATATAGAGGGTCTATACAAGGGGGATGTACTTGAAGACAATATTATGGAAATGGAAGAGGATGTAGATGAAGATGAAATGGGAGATACGATACTGAGTGAAGAGTTTGACAGAGCACTGAAAGACCTGAGTCGAAACACGGCCCTGGTAGTAGACAACATTCCATTAGAACTACTGGAAGCCTTGGGAGAGCCAATCCTGAAAAAAAAACTCTACCATCTGGTGAGCAAGGTGTATGAAATACCCTCAGACTACAAGAAGAATATAATAATTCAAATCCCAAAGAAAGCAGGTGTTGACAGATGTGAAAATTACCGAACTACCTGTTTAATAAGTCACCGCTGCAAAATACTAACGCGAATTCTTTACAGACGAATGGAAAAACTGTTAGAAGCAGACCTCGGGGAAAATCAGTTTGGATTCCATAGAAATATTGGAACACGTGAGGCAGTACTGGCATTACGACTTATCTTAGAAACTAGATTAAGAAAGGTAAACCTACGTTTCGAGCATTTATAGACTTAGAGAAAGCTTTCGACAATGTTGACTGGAATACTCTCTATCAAATTCTGAAGGTAGCAGGGGTAAAATACTGGGAGCGAAAGGCTATTTACAATTTGGACAGAAACCAGATGGCAATTATAACAGTCGATGGGCATGAAAGGGAAGCAGTGGTTGGGAAGGGAGTGAGACAGGGTTGTAGCCTATCCCTGATGTCAATCAATCTGTATATCGAGCAAGCAGAAAAGGAAACAAAAGAAAAATTTTGAGTAGGTACTAAAATCCATGGAGAAGAAATAAAAATTTTGAGGTTCGCTGATGACATTGTAATTCTGTCAGAGACAGCAAAGGACTTGTAAGATCAGTTGAACAGAATGGACAGTGTCTTGAAAGGAGGATATAAGATGAACATCAACAAAATCAAACTAAGATAATGGAATGTAGTCGAATTAAGTCTGGTGATGTTGAGGGAATTAGACTAGGAATGAGACACTTGAAGTAGTAAAGGAGTTTTTCTATTTGGGGAGCAAAATAACTGATGATGGTCGAAGTAGAGAGGATATAAAATGTAGACGGGCAATGGCAAGGAAAGCATTCCTGAAGAAGAGGAATTTGTTAACATCGAGTATAGATTTAAGTGTCAGGAAGTCGTTTCTGAAAGTATTTGTATGGAGTGTAGCCATGTATGGAAGTGAAACGTGGACGATAAATAGTTTGGACAAGAAGAGAATAGAGGCTTTCGAAATGTGGTGCTACAGAAGAATGCTGAAGATTAGATGGGTAGGTCGGGTAGATCACATAACTGTTGAGGAGGTAGTGAATAGGATTTGGGAGAAGAGGAGTTTGTGGCACAACTTGGCTAGTAGATGGGATCGGTTGGTAGGACATGTTATGAGGCATCAGGGGATCACCAATTTAGTATCGGAGGTCAGCGTGGAGGGTAAAAATCGTAATGGGACACCAAGAGATGAATACACTAAGCAGATTCAGAAGGATGTAGGTTGCAATAGATACTGGGAGATGAAGAAGCTTGCACAGGATAAAGTAGCATGGAGAGCTGCATCAAACCAGTGTCAGGACTGAAGACCACAACATCAACATTGTTGATTGCATTTACATAAACCTGTTTATGGGTTCATAAACATTTTATTTTATCTGTTATCACTTTCATTTATTTAATGTACTGACATGTTCCATGACCTAGGAAATTTTCTCCTCAATTTGGTCCAATGGAACTAGACCCGTACAATTAAAATAAACAATACAATAATTCTTAATGTATGACAATATTGTGAATAATAATGGTCCTACTCCACTTCTTTGAAACATGCCAAATATTCTTTCTCTTTCTGTTAAGACCTGTTAGTTTGTGACCAATATGTTGAGGACACCATATCAATGAATGTTCAGTCTAGTATTGACCCTAGTCCTTATGAATGTTATTTCTTTAGTAGGCATCATAGTGAGATTGTTCTAAAATTACTGAATTCATTTGATAACTTCTTTTTGATGAAATTTTGAATAATGTATGTGAAGGAGGCGACTTGGATTCAGTGCTAATTGCCAAGTCCTTTTTCTAGAGGTGGATGGCTATATTTGAACCCTGAATATGTTCTAGAATAATTTCTACTTTAATGACCAGACACCTGTTTTTTCAATAAGAAAATGGTCATTTTCCCAAAGGTGCTGCACAGTGTGTTCATGGGTGTATCATTAATTTGTTAACAAGTTGTGTATTGTAATTCATTTGTTTGTCTCTTAGTATAAGATAAGGCGTGTGCTCACTATTGCTAGAACCATTACAGTCAGTTCCAACACTTAAGCCTAATAATCTGTCAGGTCATTACAACTTTTTCTAGCTGAGCTGCTAATGAAAATCAATGATACTTTTTAACTATGTCATCACTTTCAAATCATTTCTTCCTTGTTGCTAAAATCTGCAGAACACAATGGTATGCGTGTATATGTTAATGCAATTTCAAATTCTGATCACTCATTCCAGTATATCTGTTTTCTTTGGGCTTTTATGAGTAATTCATCTGTAGAAATTTACTTCATACTACATCTGAATACTCTTGCCTGGCTTGTTTTTTAACTCTGTTGCAATCACAAGATATCATAACCATTTTCCTTGACTGTTCGTTTTCTCCTGCTTCAGTATCTCGGCAATTTGGTAACATTCCAGTGTGACTTTTAAAAGGACAAGAAACTTTCATGTTTACATCAGAATTTTATTAATAAAAGAACAGAAAGGAATAAGATCGTAAGCGAGTTCTTGAGATTAGAGAAACCACACAACAATTGCTTTGGATATACTGTGATAAGCTCAAGGATGGGTTATGTCCACAGATGATAATCCCAAGCACAAAACTTATAAGATATGTGGCTACTAAACTATATGAGAGAAAATAAAGCACCACTAAAATAGGGTGTTTTAGAGGGAAAAAACCAACGTTTTAAAAGTCTGTGCTGTGGACACAGCAGGATTCACAGAACTTGAAAATCCTTAGGCAATAAACAATTGTATCTGATTTTTTGAAAGAATGATTTGTTTATTTATATACTTATTTATTTATTCTTTGCACATGGACTTACGTGGATAATTTTCAGTTGAGGGTATAGGTTGTATCACGCAATTTTCCAGGCACACAGACTAAGACAGATGAACATCAGTGTTCGGACTGTATTTACTATGTTAGATAATATCAAGGCCTAAACACAAAATAAATGTGTAATAAAGAAAACACGGTTACATTTTACAGGCACATATGAAGTTATTACATATTTTATGTTATAATATAATGTCTAATATTTAATCTGGTATGTAATATTCACTCATACCCTATACGCATATGTATTTTCTCAGTTGAACGAAAAACAAATCCAAGTTGCAAGTTTTTACTTTTCGTTCATTTAATGGCTAGTTTTGGGCCATGATCCATTTTCAGATCATCATAAAACAGTCAAAAATGGCATTTCCGAAGATGTCAAAAATGTGCAGTGAACATTTACAGTGTATACAGATAACTGTCTGGGTGGTATTTTTACTATGCATCTCACTGCTCATTTGTGAATTTTAAATATTCTTCTTAAATAGCTAACTCCCCATATAGGAACTCAATAGGACGGACACGGAAGCATACGTCCATGGTACATTTTCTGAGAACTATATAATCCACTATTTTTGCTGTTTTTTGCACGAGGAAATTCTGTGTGTTTATCTGCTTACACAATACTACTATATGCTCCCCTGTCCATGGTACATTATTCTGAAAACTATGTCATCCACCATTTTTGCTGTTTTTTGCATCAGGAAAGTCTGTGTGTTTATCTGTTTACACAATACTTCTATATGCTCCCCTGTATCAAATACTTGTCTATAATAGTTTCCAAAAATATTGTGCTGCTTGCTACTTTAATTGACTCTCTATTTAATTTAATACTTACATTATACTTCTCACTCTGTTTGGTTTGACTGATTTATAAAAAACATCGATTTGTACTGTTACTTATGTACATTTTCAATATTTAGGAGTACTTCCTTTCAAAGCTCATCTTATGTTGCAGCTGCACATATAATAGTAGTATTATCGGCATGTAATGTAGATTTCTACTTACGTATTATAAGAAATCGTTTATGTACATAATTAACAGTGAACAGTACTGGGCTGAGCAAGGAACATTGTAGTACTTTGTAATTGACATTTCGTAATTCAGATCTGGGTAATTTCCAAGGATGTTTGCCTATCGAAGCCATGGGCTGCAAACGATATATATCGAACGTGAGATTCTAATTCGATGACGCGATTGTGGTGGCAGGCGTTATGATAAATGGTGAGTTGCTAGGAAAACCCAAACGATTTATGTCGGTAGCCAGTGGGATGTCTGATATCGTAGACGTTTTTTTGGCCGATTGCCTCACGTGGAAGAATGTAATTCCGTGCTTATGCAGTGTAGAAAATTGTTTGAATTTTTGTCGGAAATACGGACTAATACCTGATGACGAAAGGAGGGAATGTGTAGACTGTGGTGGGGCAAAGTCTATAAAAATTTGTAAGAACAGTTCTGATAGTGAAATACCTTTGCAATTTCATTGCGCAAACTGTGGTAAACGAGCGACTATCAGGAAGAATACATGATTTGAATATTCCAAATAGTCGATCCAGACCAGCAGAATCCTTGTATCTTGCTGGATTAGGGACTGCACTCTGCAAGCAACAGCATCGGAAACTTACTTATCTACCAACAGCATGTGCGATTATTTCGGGTTTTGCAGAGAAGCGTGTAATGTAATAATGACGAACGATAGTGTACCGATCGTTGGACCAAATAAAGTCGTTGAAGTGGACGAATCGCACATAGCAACGAGGAAACTCAGGGAGGACGACCTTTAATAAATGAAATCAAACACATTTGGGTATTCGGTGCTTTAGAGCGAGAGCCATGGAACTGTTTTGTGGAAAGAGTTCTCTCTAGAGACAAGGTAACTTTAGTCGGTTTGATAAAGCTCATTATACTGTACAGTAGCAAAGTGATTACAGACAGATTTTAGTCCTACAAGACAGTGAAACCAGAAGGATTCAAGCACGAGTTAGTCAACCACGCTGTAGAGTTCGTGTCTTCTGATTACCCCAGTGTGCACACGCAACGCATCGAGTGCTGTTGAAATCAGTGGACTCTTGAGAAAGGCGTCCACGAGAAAGATATCAACTATACTTGTTTCATGATCTGTATTTCCATAACTTGTGGTTGCAGGGAAATGTTGTTGCATGTGACACTCTACCCACATTTTTGCATTACGTTGGCAGGTCCTAGCCAGGTTAAGGCCCGTCCACACGCAACGATCTGTCTGCGCAAATGCCTGTGCACATCACATCTGCGTAGACAGATCGTTGCGTGTGGACAGAAGATTTGCACCAACCTGAGGTGTGTGCAAACCTGGAAGTTGGAGTTGGAGGTTTGAGCGAAACTTCACAAATCTGTGGGTTCAAACCACATTTGCGCAGACAAGTTGGAGCGTGTGGACAGGAGATCGCTGCAAATCTGGTGCGAAACAGCTGTTTGCTCAGTCTAGTGTTTGTATTTGTGCGCACAGCACATTAAAATGGTTGATACTCGTCAGTGTTCTCGAGAGTTTCTAAGTGAATTCATTGAAATATATAGAAACCACCCACGTTTGTGGAACATTAAAAGTAAAGAATATAGTGACCGAGACAGAAAGACAGCAGCATACAATGCTCTAATTGAAAAATTGCAGGCAGCTGTCGCCTCGGCAAACAGAGAAACGGTAATTAAAAAAATAAATTCGTTGCGAATTGGCGAAATTATTTGCGGATGGATGTCGAAACTTATAATTATCTCTTAAAGCTTGTAACCCCTCATATTATGAGAAAAAAATGCTTGTATGAGAAGGGCAATTTCTCCTCATGAACGGCTGGCGGTAACATTAAGATTACTAGCAACAGGAAGGAGCTACGAGGATTTTTAATTTTCAACTGCAATATCGAAACAAGCGCTGAGTAAAATAATACCCAACACATGTGAAGAATTTACGCTGTCCTGAAGGCAAGTCAAGTAAATTAAGTCTCTCAGCGAACTGTTTACCGAAAAGAGTTATCCAAAGTTCAGAAATCTAGAAGATCTGGTGTAAGAGTAGATCAAGTATACCAGTCAACGTTATGGTATTTTGATCTGCTTGGCTTTCTTTGTGATCAAGAAACGCCAAGACCAAGCAGGAGTACAATTGAAGATGAAATTGGAGTGTCAATGTGCCAGGAAATGGAACACGAGGCAATGTAAAACAAAACAGGTTAGCCCTGCAACTCTCTCAGTAAATGTACGTGGGAAAACTGCTTTCGCTTTAGCAGCCACTGTCTACACCATTTTGACCGCTTTCTCTGTTTCCTGCGTTTGGTCTGAATGTTTTTCGCAACACAAGTTGCGAACACAGACCACAGCAGAACTTCCTCCATTTCTATATTTCGAAATAACTGAATTAAATTCTAGACGTTTACGGGGAGCGTAGTCGCTTGCCACTGATATTTCTTTTCGACACCGACAGAGGGCTGGCGAGTAGTAGATTGGGGTTTGTGTCTTGTGAACACACCACATTTTCAGCGAACTTTTGCATGTACAGACATCTGCGCCGATGTCTGTGCACACAGATCATTGCGTGTGGACCGGGCTTTACAGTATATAAGAGATGCTTCCCGTAGCGTACGCATGAAATGGACTTTCTCATGACGACAACGTCGACGACGAGTGAGGTAAGTCGTTTCCTTTGTAATTACAAATATTTTTGTAACTCTCTTCTTTTGTCGTTGCTGAGGTGACGACTGTTCGGTCAGAGGGTTAGCTGCCCTCTGTAATAATAATAAAAAAAACTGAGTTAATGGATCAATTACGAACTGAAACGGGTGCCTTGCGACGTCCGCAACGAGCAGATGAAACGAACGAAAAAAACGAACAAAACGGGATTACCAAAAAAAAAAACTGTAAACATGCTCATAACGACCATAACAGTCGCGTGATCGATTTAGAATCGCACGTTCGATTTATATCGTTTGCAGCTCGCGGCTTCGAAATTACCCAGCTCTGTAATTAACTATATTTCCCCTACCAGTACCGTATGTCCGATTTCTGTGCACCACTTCCCATTCATGATGCATGCTTTTGGGTATGTAACGACATTTCCCTCGAATCCCACACTGAGTTTCTCCATTAGCCAGGAATGATTCATGCAGTCAAATGCTTTACATAGCTCCAAGAAGACACCCCAAATCTTCTGTTGTCTGTCAAGTGAACTTAGAACATATTCAGCTAAATCTGTTAATGGCATTTTTGTTGATTTCTCTTTCCCGAAACCATGTTATGATGAGTGTAATATTTTAAATTTATCAATTATATTCTTTACTATCCTTTCATACGTTTGTGCAAGGGTGGGCATAAATGATATTTGTCTTTAGTTTCCTAATTCAGCTGTGCTTCATTTCTTCTTTTGGTTAATTACTATGTTTTAGGAACTATTGTACACATACCAGGATGGAGGAGAGGAGCCCATTTCTTGCTATTGACTGAATTAATGTAACTATTTATTCAGGATGTGCACATTTCACTTTCCACTAGCGGAAGTATAATTTATTTGTTCGCTTCATTTATCAGTATTATTTTAATCATTATTGTATATTACAGTAATGGCAGGAACTGGTATCCAATACAGCTAATCAGAAAAGTAAAGTATGTGGTTTAAAAGTACCACATAATTTACACTTGAACATTTCATTATTGGATGGCCTACAGCTTCATGCATGAGTTGTGCAATCTCTGGTTAACAGCCAATTAAGCTCTACTCCCGGAATAGTGCAAGAAACGAGTTGCGCGCTCCTAACTGGAGAATAAACTTGGGATACCATAATTGGCGATTTTTGGCCGGTTAGTGAGCTAAAGAGGGGCATAAGTTTTCAAGATGGCAGGGATGGTGACAGATGCAACTGCAGACAGCAATGGCGAGATTTTGACTGAACTGTTCATGAGAATGAGGAAGGAGAAGAAAGTGAGATGACACCGATTATGAATTTATATCCAGAATTCGCTTATTAACGAAAGCTGTACTTCGCCTTTTCAGTCTTGTATGTGAGAAACTGTAGAATATTATGGACAGGTAAGACATTTTCTCTGTTATCTATAATAATAGTATTTATTTATAGTAATATGCATTTGAGTTCAGTACTTTGTGAATTCCATCATATTATTATGTTAATCAGGCACATTAAAATGACTATTTGTGCCAAAATATTCTTATGTATCTGGGGGGGTGTACATTTCTGCAGTAGTGGAAAGGACTGTTTCATTTTATTTAGCAGTCCCTTAATAGACTTAATAAAATTGAAAAACCATATCAGTTATGAGTATTATTTGTATTAACATCTGTTTCAGTTAAAGACAAAAACATTGATTTTTCAGGTGGAAAGAAGTTTTGATCAATTTCCAACAGCAAAAAATATTATTCCACTCTGTTTCTGTTAGGAATGATCTTTTTGTAAACACTACAGTAATGTCTGCTGTGATTCACTGTACCACAAACGAACATTTACACACTTGAAAAAACACATGGAAAAAACGATTATTTACACTCTTGAGCCACACATGCTTTCTTCAAGAACACGTCAAAAGCAAAGATTATACACTTGTACTGCTAACTACTGACTACAAAGATACAGAGTTTAGTTATTTAATAATCCAAAGATGAAAATATACATCAACACTCTCCCCTATTTAACACTCCAGTGTTATTGCTCAAACATTGAATTCTAACTGAAAACAGTGGTTTCGATAATATATCAGCAAGTTGTCCTGCATATTCCGCTTCTGAATCTGTAATTTCACTAGCACTAACTAACTCATAAACAAAGAAGTGTCTTATATGAATATGCTTATTCGTCAATGAAATTCAGGATTGTGGGCAAGCTGGACAGCAGCTTCGTTGTCAACCTGAAAATTTGGTGTGGCTTTCAACTTATCCAATTCTGTGAAAAACTTCTTCATTCAGAGTATCCCTTGGGCAGCTTCGTTACAGCTACAACTGCAGCTTCAGTTGTAGATGTGGCAACAGAAAATTGCCTTTGACTAATACAGAAGATAGGTGCCCCAGAATATAGACAAAGAACATCTGATGTTGAGCGCTCTGTGCTAACTTGACCATCAAGATCAGCATCACTACAACATTCTAAAATCCCCTATTTTGAGCTGTTTTTATAAAGAAGCCTACAATTTGTTGAACCTCTCGGGTATCATAGAATCCTCTTCACTCTCACATCACAATCTGTTGCTTTTTCCAACTTTATAGATACCACACTGACAGCATACACAATATCAGCACATGTACCAAACATCAGAAACATTAGTGCTTTGGCAGCTTGCCTGTACGGAAACACAGTGTTATGGGGACTTTCTTCTGCATCAATGTTTCCAGAATGAGATTTTCACTCTGCAGAGGAGTGTGTGTTGATATGAAACTTCCTGGCAGATTAAAACTGTGTACCGGACCGAGACTCGAACTCGGGACCTTTGCCTTTCGTGGACAAGTGCTCTATCACTTAGCTACCCATGCACGACTCACGCCCTGTCCTCACCGCTTTCCTTCTGCCAGTACCTCCTCTCCTACCTTCCAAACTTTACAGAAGCTCTCCTGCGAACCATGCAGAACTAGCACTCCTGAAAGAAAGGATATTTGGGAGACATGGCTTAGCCACAGCCTGGGGGATGTTTCCAGAATGAGATTTTCACTCAATGTTCTTTATAAGCAGAGTAGATACGGCCTTGCAGTTATTCATGTTGAAGTGCTCTAATATCTTTTCTGTATAATGAGATTGTCTTACATGAACAGATCCATCTTTTTGTTGATCGGTTTCCAGACATAAGAAAAATGATACAGGTATTGAAGCAATTTTGAACTCTTCTCTTAAATTATTGATAAATTCTTGAAGTTCCTGTTAACTGTGAGCTGCAGTCAAACCATTATCAACATAATGTATAAGGAATATTTTCTTAGAGCCTTTCTGTCTCATGAAAAGAGAAGGATTAGCTTCAGTTCTCTGGATGCCAAGTTTAGCGAAATTGTTACTGAACTTTCAATTCCAGCAATGAGGAGCCTGCTTCAGTTCATACATACTTTCCTTCAAGTGACATACTATCCCAGACCCATCATCACATCCGGCAGCTTGCTGCATGTATATGGTTTCTTTCAAATCATCATAAAAATAGTTGTAGAAATATCAGTTTGTGCAAGTTTCATGCTCTCACTTGCTGCAACACTGAGTAGTGCTCGAATGGTAAACATTCTAGCAACAGAACTAAAAGCTTGGTTGTAGTCTACTCCTCTCAGCTGTGAGTAACCCTTGATCACCAGTCTTGCATTGAATTTGTTGACTGATCCATAAGCATTATTTTTCACTTTGTACACCCATCTGTTTGGAATGGTCCTCTTTCCTGATGTTAGTTCAACAAGGTCCCATGTTTAATTTTCCTGACGAGCTTTTATTTCACAATCCATGGCTTCCTTCCTGGAATCCTTCTGAACAGACTAGATGGCCTCACTGTATGTTTCTTGTTCTTGACACAATGTTTAGAGGTGCATCACATAATCTCTAAAATTTGTAGAATTCTGAGAGTTGATCGATCATGCAGACGAAGTAAGGCTTCTTCAGTTATATCTTCTTGCTCTTCCTTCTGAGGATCTTCATCTATATTCACAGATCTGTCATCACTGTCACTCTCAAAATCAACAACAGACTGGTCATCAGTATGAAATGTTGGATCCTGATGATTAAAAGTAGTCACTGAAGAAGTTAAAAGTTTATCAAATTTCACTGGCCTCTCTTCAAAGACTACATCTCATGATCTAATGCGTTTGCACTCCTCTTCACAATAAATTCTACAACCTTCACTATGATTATATAAAAAAGCATGAGCATAGCAGGTGAAGCCTATCACCCACAAATGTTTCAATCTTGGCCTTTTGCTATACCACAATTCATATGGAGATGTTCCTGGACTATAGGAAGGCCCTGTTCAGTTTATGGTGTGGGTTGTAGTATTCACCACTTTTGTCCAAAGCTTTTGTGGAATATTTCCATATGCATGCACTATGGCTCTGGAAATTTCCACAACTCTATGGTTCTCTCTTTCACTGCATCCATTCTGTTCTAGAGTATATGGCATTATGTGATGGTGAATTATACCTACTTTCTGAAGAATTTCTTTACTTCTTTATTGTCAAATTCTGTCTCATTGCACTTGGAAGTTCCTTGTAGGTACGTCCAGCAGTTTTTGCTTCAACTATGAACTGACTTAACTTATCTGCAACTCCAGATTTTTCTTTGATGAAATATACTGCCCTAAACTTTGTATAATCATCTTTAAAACTTCAAAATACCGATATCCCATAACTGAATTTTGAAACATACCACACAGTTCTGTGTGAATGAGCTCCATTGGTTGCAAAGTCATTTTCCTGATGCCAAATGGTAAATGATGAGCCTTGCCATAAATACAGCCATTTCCACACTGATCTTTAGCTCACTGCTAAATTCATATGGAACTTGTTTTGGTGTCCAAATATTTTCTGATAAAGCTGCAAAAGACTGTCTTTGTTAGTGATATTGACTTCACTGAGGGAGCTGGGTTTCACGTTTCGCCCAGCCAGTCTTCCAAAGTGATCACGGACAGCTACCAGTCTATTGACATGAACGCCACTGAATTTAAGAATTTCTGCAGTTGATACAAATTTACTTTCTGAATGTTTATCGTGTGCTGTAAGGACAGAGAAGAGATTCTTGTGAATCTGGGGTACATTCCACAGATCTGACGGAGTAATTCTATGGCATTTTCCTCCAACTGCTGCTTCAGTGCCAACTACACCTCTCCCTTTTGCTTCAATTGTGTCACCATTAACTGTAGGTACTAAGTGTTTTCTTGAAAATTGCTCAGAAGTCTTGAAACAAATTCTATAGTTTGGAATGTGACTTGTTGTGCTGTTGTCTATGTACCAGTCATCATTTTTGCATTCATAGTTCATTACAGAGTATGTAACAGCAATAAGTATCATGTTTGTGCCAGTGTTAGATGGGTTTGGAGTTTTGCCATCAGCTGCCCATTTCCTGCACACTTTAACTATATGCTTGGGTTTCTTGCAATAATTACAAATTAATTTCTTTTTCTTCTTTTTCTCTGTTGGATTTGTTTGCTGATGGCTCTTGATAAATCTGTAGTGTGAGCTTCTTGTTTACTAAAATCGTTTTCCTTTGCCTTCATAGGTTTCACACATACATGCAATTGATTTGTAAGATTGTCAATTGTTCTATTATCTCTAGACATTAGCATCCAATTAGACTTGAACGAAAAATAGTCCTCTGATAGCGTATCTAACATTTTGCAAATCAATAACAAATAGGACATTTCTGGGTTATTTACTGTATCTTTAGCCATTTTCTGTTTCAATTATCTCCACAGGATTTTAAGTTTTGAAATATGTGTTACAATATTGTCTACAAGAGCCTTGAAACTAAAGAATTAGTCCACGTCGATAGCGGTGTGGTCAGTACAGCGGAATGCCACGCAATGGGGCCCAGGTTCGATTCCTGGCTGGGTCGGAGATTTTCTCCTCTCAGGTACTGGGTGTTGTGTTGTCTTTATCATCATCTCATCCCCATCGAGGCGCAAGTCGCCGAAGTGGCGTCAACTAAAAAGACTTGCACCAGGTGACAGGTCTACCCAATTGGAGGCCCTAGCCACATGACATTTACTGGAGACAAAGGTTGTAAACTTTGTCTTTAGAACACCATCGAATATTTTGTGCAGTTCTGACTGCATTTCATAAGCTGTATGCAAACACATTATTTTCTGCAAAGTTTCTTTTGACATATTTGAAGTTAAAACAAGTAAGGCGTTGCTGTCTGATTTATTGAAGATTTCTAATGCACTTTTGTCCATCACTATTTGTTCAGCGGCCGCACCTTCAGAAGTTATGTTAGGTTTCATTAACCTGCCTTCCACAACATTAAGTGCGCCTTGAATTCCTCATAGACAAATACTTATTTCGTATTTCCAAATCTTCCAGTTCGTCTTTCCTTCCAAAGTCCAATGTTGATAATTCTCATGAAATTCATCTTTTCTTGCTTGGAATCTATAACCTCATGAAGAAAACCAGCTTCATGTATATAATTTTAAAAAACTTGTAGCATAGAGTTATGTTTTCATTTTCAAGAAAGTGAACTTCTAACATGCACCTGAGTCCATAACCTACTGAGATTTACTGTACAAGAAATGAAAATTTACATATTTGAAAAAAACACATGAAGAAAAACGAATATTTACACATACAAGCAACACGTGCTTTATTCAAAAACATGCCACACAAAGGCACATGATCAAAAGAATAGATTACACACTTGTACTGCCAACTGCTGAATACAAATGTGCAGAGTTCATTTATTAAATAATCCAAAGATGGAAAAATACATCAACAGCATCAAAACAACTTTCGACTTTTGGTGAGAATATTAGGATTACAGATCTATTAATACATCAGAACAACATTATCTCCCACCTATTATTATTCACTGAAGCCTGTGAACCATCTGTGCTTACTCAAGCTACGTTTAACACAGTAAGAGTAACAGGGAAGTTACTGTATAAAACAAAACATGGTGATGCCTCCTCAGCTACAGAACATAGCTGTTATGTTTCTTAGTTATCAGTATTATCAACATAAGTCCATCCATATTTATCATAAAATAATAGCTATATACACACATCAAAAAAAGTTTTGCTTTACCCCGGTTCCCAGAACTCATGAAGATAGACGTTGACTGTGGACATTGTATCACAGACACATTCCGTTGACTGTTCAGAGCTGTCACTAAACCCGCCCAAAAATGTAAATAACCATTTATGAGCAGCGCCTATTATACAGAGGGGATCCGACAGCCCATCAGTTCCAGTCATTCTACCAGTAATGTGTTGAACTTACTAACAGTGAAGTTCGCCTGGTAAATTGTTCAAAAGGAAAAAAATAAGTTCTGCTGTGGTGCATATGAAGTTAGTTTACACAAAGGACCTTTGAAAATGGCGTCTACAGCAAAATATCAAAAGCTTGTTACTGGAACCAGTCATAGCAGCAGTGATAAAGTGAAGGTAGGTGACGAAATAACAATCATTGATGAATGCAAAAGTTCTGATATGCAAGACAACTCACGAAAACAAACCTGTTAACGACGTGGAGTTGAACTGCTAGAAATAGAAAATAGTGCTTGTGATGTAAATAATACGAAAAACCACCTGACATTGATCAGTGCAGTTGAAGCTTTAACAAAAACATTAAATCAACTAATAAAAGACAGATCGAAAATGAGAATGCAACTCAGTACAGTGATCGCCACAAATTGTAGATTAGGAAAGCTAGCATCACATCTGACAATATCATCTCACAAAAAAAGTGGAAAACCCCGAAAACATATCACACTGATTGCTAAAAACAAAACACTAAATTCTAATAGCAAATCTAGGGTCGACTACTGAGCCTGTAACACACGGCTCTGCTCCATTTATTCGAAATTCAGATGTAAGTTCGTCACAACCTCCTGCATTACTTGAAAAACAAACTGAGTGTGCAAACGAAAATAAAATTTTAACCATAATAGGCGAGTTGGAAGAAATAAACGATAGTGAATCAATAATCCACAGTGTAAACCAGAATCTCTGTGTGAATACTACCAGTATTCCCTCTTACAAAACAAAAACAGGACAAGACAACATTGCAACAACGACAGATGCATGTAACAGATCGGAACAAAGAAATAGGCCTACCAATAAAGAGCTTACAGTCCATGAGGCGACAGAAGATCGATGTGTTAGCAATACTTCTTTGAACAATTCGAAAATTGGAGCCAGTATAAATGAAACAAGTGCCTACATCTTCGCCAGACCTTCAGATGAGAAATCTTCACCAATTACAGATACAAATTGGCGTGATTTACAGTGTTGGAAGAGAACTTTTCGCTCTATAGATCACAACACGAAAACAGCAAACCACTAACATACACAAAACGAAGCAGAATGCATCTGCACAACCGAAAATGCTGTATGCAACTGCACTAAAGAAAAGTGTAGAGGAAGAAAGATCTCAAGCAACTGCCATAGCATCATTCAGAAATTCAAGTACTACAGAAAGAAAAAAAATCAGATAATAGGCACTAGTGAAGAGCAAGGAATGCTTTATGGCGAGAAAAGAGCATGGTTTCATTTAGGAAAAGTGAAAAATGGCACAACAACTGGAAACAAAGGGTGTGAACAGCAGCTTCAAGATTGGTGTGGATTTCCATCTAAAGGACAAGGTGATGGACACAAAACTATGGCCAAAGAATATTGTTGTCAGGCGCTTTTTATTCCAGAGATCGACCAGTGCCCCAGTAAAGTAGTGCCTGAAATAGAAACCCAAGGCCACATAATATCTTACAGAAGTAACAGTAGAGATGATAGTTATATGCCCATAGTTATAGCAGTTGTTAATATACAGTGTTTAAGAACCAACGTGGACCTTCTATCATTCTTTGTAGAAGAAATCAAAGCAGATGTTTTATGTATCTGTGAACACTGGTTAGCTGAAGCAGAAGGTGACTATTACAGAGCCATTGAATAGTTGGACATGGTAAATTCATGATATCGAACTACTACAATTCATGGTGGTGAATCTGTATATGCAAGCAAGGGTCTTAGTGTAAAGGAAACAGACTTAAAAAACTTTTCCACTGACCTAGATTTAGAATTAGCTTCTCTATTGTTAACAGATATTGAATTTATTATTGTCTCTGTGTACCACTCACCAGATGGTAATTTTGAAAACTTTATTGCACAAATGGAAACCAGTTTGTCCTACCTAACCTGTCTTAAATCTAAAATTGCACTGTGTGGAGATTTCAACATACATATAGGTGATGGAAGCACTAAAGAGTGATTCTTCATGACTTTGGTAAATAGGTATGAGCTGTTTGCTGCAAAACGACTGCCAAAAAGAGGTGATGCCTGCCTAGACACAGTTATCACTAACATCAATATCGGGGACTATAATGTCAGTGTAGTTGAACCAATGATTGCTGACCATAGTGCATTAGTAATGGAAATAAGTATGAAATGCTCGAGTCAAATGCAACCAAGTTCACGGCACTCCAGTTACACATTTAGTAAAAGGATCATAAAAGAAGAAAGACTAAATGATCTTAAAATAGCCCTGTCAAGTGTAAACTGGCAGCAAAAAATTGCAGGTATGGGGACCAGTGTCTCATTCGAATGTCTGTTCCAATCATTAAAAGCTAAATTTGAGGATTTATTTCCAGAAATCCACAGGAAGTATTCTACAGGCAAAGCTAAAGGAAGGGACAAACCTACTACAGGGAAGATGTGGTATACCCCTGATCTAAACAAATTAAAATGCATTGTAGTAATTTTCAGGGACCGTATGAAAGCAGCTAGAGATTTCCCATCTAGAGATCTGCTTCATTATAACTACGTAAGAGCCAAACGAATTTACAGAAAGCAAGTGGAGGAGGCAAAAAAGAGATATAATGACAGGTTCATTAAAGAGGCTCACAATCCATGGAAAGCAGCTTGGAATCTGGTAAATTAGTGTAGAAAAAAGCCCACCTCAGCCTTAAATTCAGGTAGCCGTGACACCTTCAATCAGTACTTTGTTAGGATAGTGAAAGATTCCATTAATGAAATACCTGACTTAAGCTTAGTCCCCACAAGTCGCATGAGAAACATTACCAGTAGCACTTTTGAAAACTGGAAGGTAGTGCACCCTAAGGATATGGTAAAAATAATTAAGTCATACAAGAACTCAGAGAGCAAAGATATCTATGGTATGTCTTGCACAATGCTGAAGAAAATTATTCTAGAGCTTGCTCAACCATTGTCTATACCAATTAACAAATGCTTATCCTCTGGTGTCTTCCCAAAATTTCTTAAACGAGCACGGACAGTACCAATCTACAAAAAAGGTGACCCGTGTGAAGTGTCCAGCTACAGACCAATTTCTATCATTCCTATTCTAGCTAATATTATGGAGTCTGTTATGAAGCTCCAGTTACAGAATTATTTTGAAGTAAGTAAGCTCTTCCAGGCCACATAGCATGGTTTTCGCAAGGGAAAGTCAACGTTTACAGCAGCACTGCCCTTAACCAGAAAAATAATGCAAGGATTCGAAGACAGAGAAAGTGTGGCACTGACACTCTGTGATCTTAGCAAGGCATTTGACTGCATTTCCCACAAGATACTGCACAATAAATTGAAGTGTTACAGTGTCAGAGGTGTTGTTCTGGCAACTTTTCAGTCTTATCTGGAAAACCGGATACAAGCGGTATCAGTACATGGAGCAACATCACAAGAACAAAAGCTGGAACATGGAGTATCCTAAGGGACCGTCATAGGGCCTCTCCTGTTCCTTATGTATGTCAATGATATGGGTTATAACAACAATATGCTACAGTTTGCTGATGACACAATCCTTTTTGCCAAAGTAATAACTGCTGCAGAGTCACTCCAAGAAACAGATGTACTCTTCCAAAACATTAAAGAATGGTTCATCAAAAATAAAATGAAAATGAATGAAGAAAAACACAACATCTGATATGCACCCTTAGCAACATTGGATGCCATGATAATATGGAGGCTGTCAAACTGTTGGGCTTCATGATAGACAGGAAAATAACAATGAACGAACACACAGTGCAATTGTGCTCCATGCTCTCCAATGTAATATACCTTCTGAGGAGGTTAAAAGGTGTATTGAGTGACCAATATCTCATAACAGTATATTATGCCCTATTCCATAGCCACATCAATTATGGCCTACTGTTATGGGGACATTCTGCAGGTTGTAAGGATGTGCTAATACTACAGAAAAAAGCTCTCAGAATAATCACATCAAGCAGAGGACAGGAGCACTGCAGGCCTATATTCAAGCAGTTAGGAATTATGACAATCTTCAGCCAGTATGTGTTTTTATGTCTCATCAGCGCGAAAGAAAACCAAGGAGTCTTCAGCATGAGGCAAGATATACACAATCACAATGCCTGTAACAAGAGGAGCATCGAAAAACCCAGGTGTCGACTGATGGGAACGCAAGACAGCTTTCCAGTGGTTGCCCTAAAGACGTTCAACTCACTGCCTCAAGAAGTGCAATCCCTGACGCTAGTAACATTCAGAAAGAGAGTAGCACAGGACCTGAGAGAACGCCCATTCTCTAACAGTGACCAAAGTGAATGGACAAATATTGTTTCTAGTAAGTATAAATCTCTTAATTTTGTGAATATTTTTTAAATGTATATATGTAATTAATCTTGGCGCAGTCTGTCCAGTCATGACTGGTAAATGACACAGATCCAGTAATAAAGTAACATGGCTCCTGTTGTCTTTAGTTCAACCATGCCTAGACGGTCAATACTGCAGTTCGATCACATCCATATTGTTACTTTGTGCCAGGAAGGTCTCTCAACAAGGGATGTGTCCAGGCGTCTTTCAGTTAATTAAAGCGATGTTTTTCGGAAAGGGAGGAGACACATAAAGACAGGAACTGTTGATGACATGCCTCGCTCAGGACACCTTAGAGTTACTACTGCAGTGGATGACTGCTACTACGGATTGTGGCTCTTAGGAAACCTGACAGCAGTGCCATCATGTTGAATAATGCTTTTCATGCAGCCACTGGATGTCGTGTTACAACTCAAACTGTGCACAATAGGCTGCATGATGCGCAACTTCAGTCCCGACGTCCATGGCGAGTTCCATCTTTGTAACCACTGCACCATGCAGCACAGTGCAGATGGGCCGCCGGCAGGTGTGGCCGAGCGGTTCTAGGCGCTACAGTTTGGAACCGCGCGACTTCTACGGTCGCAGGTTCGAATCCTGCATCAGGCATGGATGTGTGTGATGTCCTTAGGTTCATTAGGTTTACGTAGTTCTAAGTTCTAAGGGACTGATGACCTCAGAATGTAAGTCCCATAGTGCTCAGACCCATTTGAACAGATGGGCCCAACAACATTCCAAATGGACTGGTCAGGACTGGCATCACTTTCTCTTCGCCAAAGAGCGTTGCATATGCCTTCAACCAGGCAATCATTGGAGACGTGTTTGGAGGCAACACTGTCAAGCTGAACGCCTTAGACACACTGTCCAACGAATGCAGTAAGTTGGAGGTTCCCTGCTGTTTTGTGATGGCATTATGTGGGGCCGACATACGCCACTGGTGGTCATGGAAGACGCCATAATGGCTGTATGATACGTGAAAGCTATCATCTGACAGATAGTCCAACCATATTAGCAGCATACTGGCGAGGCATTCGTCTTCATGGACGACAATTCGCGCCACCATCGTGCAGATCTTGTGAATGACTTCCTTCAGGATAACAACATTGTTTGACTACAGTGGCCAGCATGTTCTCCAGACATGAACCCTATCGAACATGGCTGGGATAGATTGAAAAAGGGCTGTTAATGGACGACATGACTCACCAACCACTCTGAGAGTGCCTTGATGAACTTGTGGATAGTATACCACGACAAATATAGGAATGCATAAATGCGAGAGAACGTGCTACTGGGCGTTAGAGGTACAGGTGTGGATAGCAGTCTGGACCACCATCTTTGAAGGGCTCGCTGTATGGTGGTTTTCATGAGCAATAAAATTGGCGGAAATAATATTTATGTTGATCTCCATTCCAATTTTCTGAACAGTTTCCGGAACGCTCGGATCCGAGGTGATGCAAAACTTTTTTTGGTGTGTGTATTATGTTATAGGAGCGTAACAAGAATCTATTTAAGGAATCTACATAGTTGTAGTATGTGAAAGGAATGCCTTGGATGCTTTCTGTTACCTTGAGTATCACATTATTTTGTATGTCCTCCTTTAATTAAAATTGTAGCTAGCTGAAGGTAACTTAGACTGACATATCTTTCATTGCACTTCTGTGAAGTACCATTGTTTTCTGAAATTGATGGCTTTTATAACTGTTTAAAGTAAGAAAAAGTCTGATAGTACACTATTGTCCAGAGTTTACTCAGCCACACCTATAGGAGAAAATATTGTACACTTTGTGTACTGTCCATCTTGTAGTGAATGCTTCAGAGCAAAAACATTATACACTACCTGGAATTATTCTCATAAACGTATTAATTATATGTGCTTACTCGAACTAAGCTTAACACACTAAAATTAGCAGGAAATATAGGCTTTTTAAGAAACTTATAGGATGCCCCTGTTGTGTTTCTCAGTTGTTGGTTTTTATCCACAAACCACACCTATGTTTATCATAAAGTAATTGTTATCTGTGTGTCATAAGAACACAGGCACTTGTCATTCAGCTAACAAGGAATCTTTAGTTATTGAATCTACATAATCATAACAGTGGAGGGTGTAGCTAGCAATATATGTTTTTATATCTCTCTTGAATTGTCAAACAAATTGTCTCATGTCATTTTTTTTCTTTCAGAAATGACTGTCCCATCAGTGAAGCAGCTACTACTGACACTAAAATATTTTGCCTCTGTTGATATTTTTTGTCCATTGAAGACTTCATTGCTATTGGTTAGCACACAGCCAGCAGGGTTATTGAAAGGATGTGTATGACATTCGACATCATGCATAAGAGACAGTTTTGTTAATCATTCCAGTTCTGATGTAATTAAGTGAAAATAAAATAAACAGACGTATATGAAATAAGCTATTTTTATTGTAAAATCTTATGTTTAATTTGTATTTTCTGATTCTAATTTTGAACGTTATGCTCTTACTTTATCAAGACAGTTCTCCTTCTCTTCTCTCATTCTCATCATGTTACTTGTGAAGTAGCACCATCTGCAACTCTGCTAATTCTTTCACATTTTAGAACAGGCATTTTTATTCTGAAAACAAAACTAACAGTCTTAAGCTGAAATGACTGTAGGAGAGGAAGAACAAAGTGAAGGTGTCACACCTCAAGTTACTTCCCCTTCCCTGCTAAAGATGATTGCAAAAGCCAAAATTATTTATGAAATAATTTCTGTTCCTGAAACATTTAGGGTGGGTACTATAACAGGCTCTAATTTGGGTATGTGCCATAAGTGCATTGTAAACGTTGACATCTTATTCTTCATATGTATGCCTAATATAATTATTAATAATCACATTATAGAAACAATAACGGCAAAAGTGGATGCATAATCTTAAATAATTCAGCAAAGGTACTTACTGTAGACATCTCTTGCAGCTGTAATGAACTGACCATTCTAAATATCAGTATTGTAAGTCAAATCAATCTCAATGGTGTCTATGTTGCCACAGCTTGTTGGAGACCGCATTTCACAGTTGCATATCTATTTTGTGTTGATCAGCACTTTGAGGTTTGTGCATGTGAACTTCAGCTAGATAATGTAGTATTGATATACCCCATTAGGAGACTGGGAGCTGTTCACAAAAACGTTTGACTTCCTATTATTTATCTGTGGTGATTTCAATGGAAACTTTCTAAGCAATTCTGATAGGAAAAGTGAACTAGAAGTGTTATTAACAACATGTAACTTAGAATCAGTGATCAATTTCCCTGAGGACAGTAGCACACTAATAGATAATGTATTTGTACAGAAAGAGGGTGTAAAATAAACACGTGCTTTCCCTGTGGTAAATGGTTTGTCAGACCGTGATGCTCAACTGATTAACTTACAAAAAGTAACAGGGAGTACAGTTCAGAAACCATTAAGTAAAAGTGTGAGGTCGTTCAACCCAGTATCTATACAGCACTTCAGAGAAAGCTTAAGAAATGATAATTGGGGAGATGTAAATAATGAGCCAAATGCTAATGATAAGTGCAAAATATTTCTTGATAAATTTATTTCCCTCTTTGAACATTGTTTCCCAAAGAAAATTACTAAGTGTAACACCACACGCTTTTCAAAGAAACCTTGGATTACTACACGTATTAAAGTGTCTTCAGAAAGAAAAAGAAAACTGTGTGAGACAGCAAGAAATACTAAAGATCCAGAAGTAGTTTTACACTATAAAAATTATTGTAACATACTGAGAAAAGTTGTAAGGTTATCAAGAAATATGTATGTTAGAGAAGAAATTAACAACTCTGGCAATATAATCAAATCAGTATGGAATGTTTTTAGAAGGGAGTCAGGAAAACTAATCACTGGGGTAGGGGTAGGTAGTATTACTGTTAAAGGGAACAAGACCATCCTAACCAACAGCACACAAGTAGCTAATGTATTTTAACAATAATTTCATAAGTGTAGAAGAAAATTTGTGAGATCAGTACAAAAGGAAAAGCTGGACAGTACATGGAGAAGTCTGTTTTGAAAAAATTTAGTTAGATTAAGTTTCACCTAACAACCTCTTGTGAAATAAGTAAAATTATTAAATCTCTGAAAAATAAATACTTTGTTGGAGTACATGACATCTCCTATAAGATATTAAAACAATGTGGAGCAATTACAGCTGATGTTCTAAGTCACATATAATGCATACTAACTCAAGGTATTTTCCCAGACAGGTTAAACTGTGCCATTGTGAGGCGTCTCTACAAAAAGGGGGACACCACAGATGTCAATAATTATCAGCCAGTATCCTTGCTTACAGCATTCTCAAAAATCTTCAAGAAAGTAATGTACTCAGGAGACAGCATTATACAATTTCACTGTCCAGATAATAGAGTCTTTAAATAGTAAAATGTCACCAATAGGAATTTTCTGAAACTTGTCCAAAGCATTTGATTATGTGAACCATGACATTATGTTACAGAAATTACAATTCTATGGTATAAATGGAATAGCACATGAGTGGTTTATGTCATACCTACAGAACAGGAAGCAAAAAGTTTCCTTATATGGGTCAAGCGATTTAAATAAATTTGCCACTTCATCTAACTGGGGTGAAATTACATTAGGTGTTCCACAGGGTTTAATCATGGGATATATGTGAACGGCCTCCCTTCCTGTCTGAAACAGGAAGCTGAACTGTCACTGTTTGCTGATGATACAAGCATAATTATTAATCCAGTAAAAGAAAGTCCAATTGAAAATTATACAAATAAGGTCTTTAGAAATGTCATTTATTGGTTTTCTGCGAATGGGCTTGCTCTAAACTTTGAAAAAAAAAAAAACACACTACATCCAATTTATGCTGCAAAAACCACAGTTTCTTCAATAAATATAACATATCAACAGAAGTCAGTAGACAGGGCAGACCATATAAGTTTTTACCCAGATGAGAATCTTAATTGGAAAATTCATATTTTGGATCTCCTAAAGCAACTAGGTTCAGCAACATTTGCGATCAGAATAATTACCAATTTTGAGGATATAGACATTAATAAGCTAACGTACTTTGCATACTTTCACTGTCTGATGTCATACGGAATAATATTTTGGGGTAACTCAATATTTGGACAAAAAGTATTCACTGTTCAAAAGAAAGTGGTTAGAATAATGTGTGGGGTTCATAGTTGCACAGCTTGTAGGCATCTTTTTAAAAACTTGAGAGTTCTTACAACAGCCTCGCAATACATCTACTGACTAATAAAAATTGTTCTCAACAGCATGGACCAGTTTGAAAACAAAAGCGATATTCATGCTTACAATACCAGAAAAAAGAAAGAGTTACATTATCCTTTGCTCAACCTATGTTGCTATCAAAATTTTCGACAAATTAACAGATGAAATAAGATGTCTGACAGACAGCAGTAATAGCTTCAAAAATAAATTGAAATCATATCTCCTTGACAACTCCTTCCATACCATAGATGAATTCTTGAATAGGAATAAATAAATCTATAAATATTGTATATACATTTTTTGCCATTTAAGGGTTTGCGGTAAATAATAGAAGTATTAATCTTTAACTCTGTTTTGTAATATATACATATATATTAAAAAATTTTGTTTCATATGTGCATTTCTTGTGTACTTGACACGTTCCGCATCATAACGGCTACCGTACCGTGCGATTGATCAATGGAACACGATACCAACTAACTAACTATTATATCCCTACGTGGTCTGTGGTTTCCTTCCCTTGACAACTTTATCAAATCGTAAATTTTATGGAACACAGCTTGGAACAGACATTCCACATATGGGGAGATACTGATCTAATACCCTCTGCTACCTTTTCTAGGCATAATATCTCCGTGTTTATTTCTCGGAAAAACAATTCGTACGTCTGTTATAGCTGCTCTGTCGACCGGTGTTGTTTATGATTGGGAACTGTTGCACATTTTTTGTTCCATACTTTATTCGACAATCTAGAAAGATCTCGTACTGGTCAAACAACAAATACCTGCTCATTTAAATAATTTGACGATAGACTGTTACACTTTTATACATGCAACTACCTTACAAAATTAGTTAAATGTTTATTGAATGAGAGCACAGAAGTTCTTGTTTTTTTCTACTACACTCTTGAAGCCATCTACAATTTGACCAGCCTGAAAATATACTCAAACGAAAAATTTTGCAATCTGAAACGCCTATAGCTCACAGTCGACGCGCTATATCTGCAGACGACAACTTCAGTAAATGTGAAATGACGTACGCGAAAATATGCAGGATGCTCTAAAGTTGTTGCCAACTTAACTGAACAGGAACGCTATTGCGGGAATAGGTAACAGGAGAATAGCTCCAAGTTAAACCATGGTTAGCCTATTCCTCGGTTGGCTTGTCTTGGATTCAACCCGAGATTGTACAGCTGGCTCATAAAGAGAATTCTGTAAAAAATATCGCTGCACAAAATTTTATTTGTATAATTTAATCACCATGGTAAATACACATTTCTGCTAAAGAAAATTCTTTTTTGGCCTGGTACTGAAAATCGATTCCACGATAGTGACATAGCAATTTCATCTGGATTTCTCTTTCTAAAGAAAACAGTAACTGATTAAAAAAAAAACTATCACAAGGCGTTTTTGTGACATCAGTGTGTGTTGGCTATACTGAAAACTGTAGTTTTGTAATTTGACAGTTTTGCGCGCGTAAAATATGAGTTACGTAGGGAATGTGTGTTAACAAGAGTAACATAGTTTGCCACTTTGTCCATATATCAACTGGTAACAATGTCGAATGAACGAAACAGGATTCGCACTGTGCCACTGTGGCTTTCTCAAAAGGTAAAGAAAACATATAAACAGGCATTTGCTTGGTGAATCATATTTGCCATCTAATTACATGTTTGATATTTGTCCGGCAACAAAAAAAATTAGAGTGATTTCTCCCAAAAATGTGTGGAATGGGAACATACTATTTAGCTGACAGGAAATTTGTGATAGACAATTTATGGCAGTTTCGTTTTTTTTCTTTTTTTTTCAGAGGAATGATGAAATACAGAAAGCAGAATTTCTTCGTTTTAAAGGAGAGATAAACTACTGTGCAACCGTAGGTGACTGTGGGATGGCTTGTGAAAGTCTTATGTAATTATTCTTTTTTCTTTGAAATTCACATTGTTTGGTAGTAGCACCTATCTTACTTGAACATTTTAGAAAATATTATGTACCTATAATTATGGAGAAAAAATTAAGTAAATTATAAACAGCAGTAAGCCACAGTTATTAAATTTTCTGTTAAAAAATTGTATGCCGCATATCTCTCCCACTTCATTCACACTACATAACCTATTCCACTATGTCAAGCCCACTTTTATGTGTAGAGCTTGTGTGTACTTCTTGTGTATCTTGTAGACATCTGTTTAAGGAGTTTGCATTCTGGCTACTGCTTCATGGTATATTTATTCCATCAGGAAATTTGTTGTAAATAATCCACTACAGTTCGAAGGGAACAGTGAGTACACAGTCACAATACCAGAAGAAGAAATGACATTCATTACTCAACATTAAGGTTGTCTTTAGCACAGAAAGGGGTGCACAACGCTGCAACAACAATTTTGACTACTTACCCAGTGATATAAAATGTCTAACAGACAGCAAAATAAAATTTGAAAATAAATTGTAAAAGTTTCTCCTTGACAGCTCCTTCCACATAATGACAATTTATCGTGCAAAATGATCCATGGAACATGAAAGTAACTAACTAAGTAATAGAAATAACTAAGTATTAGAAACAAAAGAAAAAAGAGCTGCAGATAACAGTAGCCAATTGTTTGTTAAATTTATATATTTGTCTATACTGATGATGTTTTTACCTGGAAAATTTCCTTCTGCCCTCTAAATATTATGTTACACCATATGAACATGATGAGGTTATCTTTTAGTTTTTTTCTGAACTTGCCTCACTCACAAGTTTTCTGTTTTAGTTTGTGTACAGACTTGCTCCAGCATTTAGGAGATCCTTTTCAGGTAACGATATCCACTTGGTTAATTTAAAGATGAAGATGACACATGTTGACCATATTCTTACAGTAACTATCTCTTATTAACAAAGTAGTACATGAATATTTCAAAGACATAATATAATTGTCACAAACACATTATGAGCACAGAGTTAATGCACTTAGTTCTCTACATTTGTCGTGGAGACAAGTTTATGGTAGACTACATATTTTTGCCATGGACCAAATTTTCCCATACAGTAATGCAGTATGACGAGTGAGTGTACCATATGTGGATTAGGCTGTGATACATTAATGGCAAGAGTTATGCTGCTTCCCCCCCTTCCCCCCCTTTTGTAATTTGACTTGTGATTTTAGGTATCCATAAGGAAACTATTAAATATCAAGTGACTGTTGCCAACAATATATTCTGTTCAAAAATAGAAATGATTGAACCAGTCATATAGCAGGATTTCTATGTTGTGCGAACTATACTGTGAGTAAATGTCACCAATGATGAACTTACACTTCTGGCTACACTACAGATCATCTTGTCACTATAGCCAAGATTTTGTGCTCACAGTTTTTGGCTTAACTGATTAATGACCATATTATTGTCTGCCCCCGGTAGCTGAGTGGTCAGCGCGACAGAATGTCAATCTTAAGGGCCTGGGTTCGATTCCCGGCTGGGTCGGAGATTTTCTCTGCTCAGGGACTGGGTGTTATGTTATCCTAATCATCACCATTCCATCCCATTGGTGCGCAAGTTGCTGAAGTTGTGTCAAATCAAAAGATCTGCACCCGGTGAATGGTCTATCCAATGGGAGGCCCTAGTCACATAACCATACTATTGCCTTCCACCTGGAGAGTAACCTCTGACTGTGCTGTAGATCAGACTATTATCACAACAGATATTTCAAGTAAGGGGGAGGGGGAGATTGATATTATTATTTGAGCATTTGCTGCTGCGTATTTCGGGGAAATTTTTGGTACAATACTCCAGTATTGCGTACTTACAAACAACAACACTCTTGAAATTATAGTTCTCTGCTACAATTGTCTGCCTGTGTAGCTGAGTGGTCAGTGTGTCTGTCCACGTGGAGGACCTGGTTAAATTCCCAGTACTGCCAGTCATCTTCTTCTTACTGGGAACACTGAAATGGAGTGCACTCATCCTCATGAGGCCAATAGAGGACCTATGTGATTGAGAAGTAGTGGGTTAAGGTCTGAAAAGCATTCAGTTGCCAGGAGATGAGTCTGCTAACACCGTGTTCCTCCATACCACATACAAATAATGTCATCAGCAGACAAGGGCATGGAGGCCAGTCAGCATCATATGGTCATTTGAATCTGATCGTAGTTACTCTACTATTAGAACAATGTCTCCATGCTTAAGACAGATATCATGTGGTTGTGTTATGTACAACATGTTATCAATATTTACAAATAAATTATTCTAGGTGAAATCTCTCTCTTATATTTATCGAGACTTGTAACTCTCATACATTGGTTACTTTTATATTGATACGGATGAAGTACAACATCCATACATTATGAAGTGATTAACTATTGTTGAAGGCATATCATACAAACAAACTGAAGAGCAGCAATCCTATTGCCAATCCGTGAAGAACACCATAATTCTTCAACTCAGTATTCAATCAGACATTCCTACTACTACTTTTATACTGTCTGTTGCCACTGATACCTGTGTTCCATGGCAAAACTGAAGATTGTGATACCATCTGTCAGCTTTGATCTATAACGTTACCAAATAGTGAACCCACATTTCATGTGTATACAACATGGTGACCATGATGCCACTCACTACACATGTGAACAAACACAAATAACATGAAAAATGTGTAATTTCAAAAATTCCGTTAAACTAACAGGGCTACCGTGGGAATTAGGGGGTTTTGGGTGAGGGCATACTAAATATACAGCAGTCCTTAGTTATGAAAACATACAAACACAAAAATTAAGCAAATGAAATCCTCGACAATCCACAAACCCACAATAAAAAATAAAAACTGATAAAAAAATCTGGTATCTGAAATTTCCCTTGACATATATAGCTCAAATTAAGTCCACAAACCCACACTTAATTCCAAAATCTGATACTGAAAATATCACTTGACCAATGTAGCTAAAACAAAATCTGCAGTACCACAAAACTCCAATTTACTCACATAACCAACATCAAAAACCTAACCTCACGAATGTAAATAAAACAAACTGCACAGTATCTACCTATCACAATCCAGCATAATTACAACTAACAACACAACCTAAAAATTTAAAAAAAAAATGCATTAACACAATTTCGATGTACAAGAAACTCTGTTATGGACATAAACACGCACAGTACATTCCACAATAGAAAAAATATCTTTACCAAAGTCAGGCAGTATATAAATCTAGCAATCTAGTGATAACAAAAGTAATACTTCATCAGTGCAATCTCTTAAATGGCCAGTATAGACTTCTCAAACCAGAAACCAGTGCCGTACATTGTCCCACCAACAGTGCTACATGTACTGGTCCCCAGTCAGAGATGCAGCAACTTTGATCAATCTCATTCTTTCTCCACAAACATAGCACTTCATGTGCTCAGCAATTAAACAGAATAATGATAGGGATTTAACTGCAGTTAACTGGTCGCCACCATTGTGGCATGCAGGGACATGCTAGTGAACTTCATTGTCATATCCATAAGTAATAAATAACAAAACATAAAATTAAACTGTCAACTGTAAACAACACATCGCACTAATAAATCCAAACTTGAAATTCGCTGAATATGAACAACATGGCTTCAGCTGTGTTAGATATAGATTTACTACCTATTGGTAACATGTGAAAATTTGTGTCAGGCTGAGACTCAAACTATATTTCTCGCTTGTCGCGAGTGGTTGCCTTAACTATTAGGCTATCTGTGCAATCTGTCGGACTGATGCAAACTCCCATACGTCACACTGTCTACAACCCAATACCATAGGCTGCTACATTCGCCACTGAATGCTCACATCTATGCTCTGTATTCCTGCTCCAGTGAGAATGAGACTAGAAGGAACTGAGGTCTGTGATTTCATCGTCTTTTCTCCACCTTGGCACATAACATTTACCTGCATGTCTGGATGAACAGATATTGTTGGCAATAGATAGCCATCTGTAATTATTTCATATGTCATCAATCAGTAGTTGATCTAAACCAGAACTCTGTAACACAGATGAAGACAAGTTATTCACATTCAGTGAATTTGTTTTGGAGCAGTATTGGATGGCTATCACCAATAATGTCTGTTCATCCATATGTGCAAGTAAACATTGAAGTACCAGTGTGGACAAAAGATGATATCATCATAGGTCTTGATGCTTCATAGTCTTATTGTGACTGGTGTGGGAACACAGAGTAGAGCTGCAAGCATTTAGTGATGGATGTAGCAGACTATGGAAGAGGGATGTAGACGTATGACGCACAGAAGTTTGGGTCAGTCCAGGAGGTGTGCACAGATATCCTAATGGTTAAGGTGACCACTCACGATAAACAGGAAATCTGAGTTTGAGTCCTGGTCCGGCAAAAATTTTCACGCCATCAACAGGTAGTAAATCTATACAAACACAGCTGAAGCCATATTATTCACATTCAGCGAGTTTATCTCAAAGCAATTTCAGTCAGCTATCTTTTGCCAATAATGTCTGGTCATCCAGACATGCAAGTAAATATCTTCCAATGCTGCCCTCTCAAACAATCAAGAAACATAAATATTCAACACTACAGAGGGCCACCACATACTCCAACACACCATTTGTAAACACTTTCCATTTCAGATACACTGCAGCACATGATGTTATACAAAACAACTCAGTTTCACCTCTGGTGAAAGCAGATGGATGGTTCCATAAACTTCAAATGGCCCATTTTCCACAAACAGCTGTTGTACAATTACAGCTAAGTTTTTGTGTGTTTTTTGTTGTTGTTGAAAACAGTCACATTTGAAAGGTAAGGTATCAAGTCGCTTTTGCTCTTCTATTACTTGTAGTGGACAGTTTAAAAAAATTATTTTCTGTGTTGTTCGCTCTACAAGAAAAAAGCTAGTTGTATAATGGAATATGACACTGATACAGAGTTTTAATAAGCGATGTCTAATTTCCAATTTTTCCACATATTTTTCAATATTTCATTAATATTGTACCTGTATTTCAGGGAAATGCTGACAAGTCTAGATGAAATGGTTGTTGGGTTTGACATGGAGTGGCCTGTAAATAGCAAAACAGGAAGTGGGAAAACATCACTTATACAGATTTGTCATGATGAAAATGTGTGCCACTTATTTCATGTAAGTATATTCTTGTATAGTCACTGTTGGAACAATTTGCTAAATAACTCAGTTGCTACTTTAAAAAATTGTCAAAAGCTTTAGTGAGAGTTCAGTAGGAAAAATTAATAGCAATATTATATTATATAAAGAAGATGATGCATTTCTAGAGTGGCTGCAATGCAGATGTAGGATGGTGAGAGATGTTAAATGCCAAGAGTTATAATAAACAATGGAATCATTGTGCCATTTAAGTCTGTGTAATGTGGTGTCTCCTATCTGTTATCATGCTTTAAGAAAGGAAGCACATCACACTCAAGGCTATGTGGGGTCATGAATCAGAAGGAAGTGACTGTGGAGGAAAGGGGAATTGTTGGGAGGAGGTTGCAGGCACTGTGAGTTACCTGAGATTAAAATTCTGATGGGAGGAATGTGTGAGGAGGACTGAGTGGATTCGGAGATTAAATGTGGAGGTTGGTTGCTGGAAGGTGTTATGCCTGTGATCAGATGGACAGGTGTTCCTTGCAGACCATATGGCCCAGTTGTAATGGCAGAGGCTGGTGCTACAGGGTGGCACCCCCTCAGCCTGTAGTGCTTCCCACTGGCTGTTACAGCTATAGCTGCCACCCCTCCCTCTAGCATTCCTAACTGGCAAACTGACCTCACTTTGAGCTATTAGCCACCCACTCCCAATCTCTCTCCTTACCTTCTGCCTCCCTCTCCATCTCTACCCACCCCACTCCACACTATACCCCCACCGTCAGCCCACTTGCCACAAAATAGCATTTAGCATTGACACTAT
This sequence comes from Schistocerca gregaria, assembly GCF_023897955.1. Classification (NCBI taxonomy): domain Eukaryota; kingdom Metazoa; phylum Arthropoda; class Insecta; order Orthoptera; family Acrididae; genus Schistocerca; species Schistocerca gregaria. Next base: position 740,699,515 of record NC_064921.1, read on the forward strand.
CCTGTCAGTGTAGCCGGCACCTTGTAGGGGTATATGCTCATATGTCTGAGTATGAGTGTGCACGTGTGCATGTGTTTGTACTGTAGCTCATCAAAGGATAAGTCTGAAGTTTTCCTTCTTTTGTGTTTGCCTTTCAGCGGCTCAACACTTGTGCTTTTCAGTGAGTGGTCTCTTTTTATCATAAAGTACTTGCATTCTACAACATTTATACCGCTTAAGGGGAAATTAAGGTGTTTCAGGAAAAGGATATGCAATGACTTTGATGAAATTGTTTTCAGTGTATGGGGTTCTAGTGGTCTGATTATAATTATCCACCATTTCACACATTCACACAAATTGTGATTTAAACAACTACAAAATAAAGCATGAAAATAACATCTAATTAGAATTGTGCCTCCATGATCAAGAGTTCAGTGTGATGTTCTCTTTTTTTTTTTTTTGTACAAAGATCTTAAATTATTGGGTATTTCTGAAAAATCAAATGTATTATGTGCATGTTTCTAGGATCCATTTGCTTATTTACTCTTGACTTTTGTTTCTCAGACCACATTACTGTATTAATCTCCACCCTAGAACCTTGGTTATATGCCTTACACACAGCTGCAATCAAATTAAATACTTTTGTAAAATTCCAGTAATTACAAAGGCTTACCTCATAATGTGTATTCAATTTTATTAGTAATATTTGGGTAACTTGTAAGAGCTCTGCTCGCTACATCACATCATGCATCAGTACATTCCAATTCCGGTCCATTATATCTATTGTTCTCCCTTATTATTTTTACTACTAACTGTAGTTCTTCTTATTCGGTGCTTTTAAGTGTATTATTACAGAGCCTCTCTCCAACCACCCGGGAGCAGCCCACACTGATGTGTGAACTTGTCAGGTGAGCACCACAGGACCTGCACTACCAACCCATGACTTGGAGGAACCTCTGAAATTCAGAATATATCAGAATTAATAGTATGACATCGTGGTGCTTGAGATGAGCATGTGTTGATTCACTTTTCATAGCTCTGAGTGGGAATCCTCCCCCCGAACCATGGGCCCCACTCTGGTGGGGTGCTTGCATGCCTCGACAATACAGATAGCCATACTGTAGGTGCAACCTCAACTGAGGGGTATCTATTGAGAGACTGACAAACGTGTGGTTCCTGAAGAGGTGCAGCAGACCTATCAGTAGTCACAGGGGCAACAGCCTGGGTGATTGACGGATCTGGTTTTGCAACATCAACCTATGTGGCCTTCCTGTGCTGACACTGTGAACAGCTGAAAGCAAGTGTAAACTACAGCTGCCACTTTTCCTTGATGTCATGCAGTTCTACTGTATAATTAAATGATGATGGCATTCTCTTGGGTAAAATATTACAGAGGTAAAATAGTCCCCTGTTATAAACTTTAATCACCAATATTGCATGGATTTTCAAACACTCTCACTTAGGAACAATAGCTGGTTGCATGATATCAACTCAGTATCTCGTATTCGACTGCCGTGCCGTGATATGCGGCTGGCGCCGTTCGTAGCTAGGTGGCGCTTCCGCACTCAGCCGAGTTGCGGAGCGCCTCTATCGCCATTTGCGCGAACTGTCATGGCGCCGCTGTTAAATGTGGTGGCTCTGTCACAACATCCCCTATACAGATAGCCAAGTGGGGCTACTTGGGAGGATGTCGTCATCAGGAGAAACAAAACTGGCACTGTACGAATGTTAGATCTCTTAATGAGGCAGGCAGGCAAGAAAGTTTAAAAAGGGAAATGAATAGGTTGAAGTTAGATGTAGTGAGAATTAGTGAAGTTCAGTGGGAGAGGAACAGGACTTCTGGTTAAGTAAGTACAGGGTTATAAATATAAAAACCAAATACACATATTGCAGGAGTGAATAAGAAAATAGGAATGTGGGTTAGCTGCTACGAATAGTGCAGTGAACACATCATCATGGCCAAGATAGACACAAATCCAACACCCAAAACAGTAGTATAAGTTTATATGCCAAGTAGTTCTGCTGATGAAGAAACTGAAGGAAAAAAAAAGTTTAATGAACAGAGGAAAATTTAATTCTTATAGGGAACTGGAATTTCTTAGTAGGAAAAAGAAAACTAAAATTAGCAGGTTAATGTGGACTGGGTGAAAGGGATGAATGCTTGGTAGAATTTGGCACAGGAGACAACTTAATCATCACTAACACTTGGTTTAGGAACTATTAAAGAAGGTTATACATATGGAAAAGACATGGAGACACCAGAAGGTATCGGATTGATTATATAATGGTAAGACAGTGATTTCAGAACTGGAAAACATTTCCAGGGACAAATATGGTCTGTGATCACAATTTATTGACTGTGAGCTGTAGATTGAAAGTGAAGAAATTGCAGAAAGGTAGAAAATTAAGGAGATGGGACTTGGATAGGTTGGAAGTACCAGAGGTGGTTCAGAGTTTCAGAGGGAGCACTATACAATGACTGACCGGAAAAGAGGAAAGGAATACTGTAGGAGATGAATGGGTAGCATTGAGAGATGAAATAGTGAAGGCACCAGAGGAACAAAGAGGTAAAATGACAAGGCCTAACAGAAATCCTTGGATATTGTTGGAACTGTGTTATCAATATATTTCGTGTGAGATGGAGGCGAAGTGCATCATGTGAAATATAATAGACCTCTCTGGTGCTATTATACACTCTGACTTTTATGTGTGTAATATAATGTTCCTTGGTTGTTGTGTTCAATGTATTTTACCCATTTATTTATTTATTTTATTTATTTATCTCTTGTTCCGGTGATCCATGTTGTGACACTATCACAGGATATGGAACATGTCAATTTTACATGTTTTTGGCCAGAATTTATGGTAATACATAAAATAAAACAAAAACAGTAAACAGTAACTTAGGTCCCACTACAAAAAATACATTTTAGATATAGATAGAGATTACAAAACAAAAAACAGTAAACAGTTCCTTAGGTCCCACTACAAAAATACATTTTAGAGAGAGATAAAGATTACAAAATAATAAGTGTTACAGAGAAATAAATATTGCAAAATATATGTTTTCAATCAAATTATTCGGTATTACAAATACAAATTTGGGCATACATTTGCAATTTACAATACAAGAGATGTTAAACACTGTAGTTCAGGAACTCTTCTAATGTATAAAATGATCCTTGCAATAGGAACTGTCTTAAGATTTTTTTTTCAAACAAGAGATCATCATCTACTAAACACTTGATTCTTGAAGGGAGGGCATTAAAAATCTTACAGCCACTGAAATGGACTCCTTTCTGCACCATATTTAGATTTTGCTGTTCGTACTGGATATCATGTTTCCTTCTAGTATTGTGACTGTGATATGCACTATTCAGCTCAAAGATGGATTTTTCTTTTCTTATGAAGCACATCAACGAGAATATATATTGCGCAGTGGATGTAAGTATTTCAAGCTTCTTAAAAAGATTCCTATATCTGGCTCTAGGATGGACTCCACACATGATCCTTATGGCTCTTTTTTGTACACACAGTACTTTTTTAGCCAGTGGCTGATTTCCCCAAAATATGATTCCAAATGCCATAATTGCATGAAAGTAACCATAATACGCTGACTTCATGGTTTCCATATTTCTATAAGAAGAAACTATGCGCAATGCGTATGTTGCTGAACTTCGTCTTTTGGACAGTCCACGATGTGGTTTGACCAATTCAGTTTGCTATCAATATGCAAGCCTAGGTATTTTGGGAAATCTACCCTGGTTATTGTCTGCTCACCTACCTTTACAAATATTTCCTCATCTTTGGATGTTGTGTGGAACTGAATGTAGTTTGTTTTACAGTAATTTAAAATAAGACCATTAATGTTGAACCAGTTCACCGTTTCATTTAAAACCTTATTTGCCGTTACCTCAAGCTTATCTACTGAATTATCAATAAGTAGTGTAGTGTCATCCGCGAAAATGGTGAAACTACACTGTTCCGTAGAGAGAGGAAGATCATTTATAAATATAATAAAAAGAAGGGGGCCAAGAACTGAGCCCTGCGGCACTCCACATGTGATGGTACCCCTTTCTGAAGATACTGGGACACCATTTTGACTGTCTACTACAACTTTTTGTTTCCTGTTTGACAGATATGAGTCGAGCCATTTCCCTGCTGTACCACTTATACCGAGATGTGCAGCTTTTTGTAAAAGAATTTGGTGATTTACACAGTCAAATGCTTTTGTTAGGTCACAAAATATGCCAATCACTTTCAGTTTCTTGTTGATAGATTCCAAGAGTTTGCCAGTAAATGCAAATATTGCATCTTCTGTTGACAAACCTTTCTGAAATCCAAACTGACTTTTGCTGAAACTATTTACTTCATTGAGATGCTTAACTATCCTAGCATACATTAGTTTCTCTAAAACCTTTGAAAAGCTTGTCAGTAGTGATATCGGCCTATAGTTAGCAGTATCCGTCTTATCCCCCTTCTTATACAGCAGTCTTACAACTGCATACTTAAGCCTCTCAAGAATGATTCCTTACTTAAGTGACGCATCAAAAATGTGGCAAAGGACTTTACTTATATGGCTGGAGCAGTATTTTAATAATTTGATAGACATGTTGTCAATTCCAGCAGAGTTTTTACTTTTCAGGGATTTAATAACTCTTTCAATTTCTTGAACAGAGACTGTTTTTACCTTCATGTGTTGTACTGAAAACCAGGTACTCTAGCTTTCAAAAGATTGATGGCTTGCTTCATGGACCCTTGTAAACCTATTTTTTCTGTTACTGTTAAAAAATTGTTGTTGAATGTGTCTGCAACTGTTTTTGGATCGCTAACAAGATTACCCTCACTTTTGATTTGGATATTTTCACTACAAACTGCATTTTTCCCCCGTTTCCTTCTTTACAAATTTCCAGATAGTTTTTACTTTATTGCTCGAGTTGTCAATTTCTACCTTCAAGCACATGTTCTTTGCTGCCAGAAGTGCAAATATAGTTACGAGCATTAAATCTCTTTTTCTCATTGTTACTTATTGAACTGTGTCGACTCTAATAGGTTATGGGCCCAGCGATGCACTTGGAATAAATATATCCATAATATAGTAGTGAGAAAGTATTGGAAAAGTTCCAAGTAGTCCATATGTGTGAAGTATGAGTTATCCTTACAAGGTAAATGCAACTCTCTTGTATTATTCTTTGGTATTGTTCTTTATGTTAAGAAACATCAAAATTTGTTAAAATGAGTGCGGCACAAATTCTGCAGATTGAAAGACTTATGGGTCGTTAAAACTATGCGATGTGGAAATTTGCAGTTGAAGCGTATTTATGTTTGGACTACCTGTGGGATGTAGTTGATGGAACAATGAAATCCACAGATCAGAGTTATTCAAGTAAGGATAGTAAAGCAAAATCAAAGTTGATGTTACTGGTTGATTCAGTGAATTATGTTCATGTTGAAAAAGCTGTGACAGCGAAAGAAGTCTAGGACAAATTACGAAGTGCATTTGAGGATGGAGGCCTTACAAGCAAATTAGTGTTATTACATGAGTTAATTACCACTCAGCGGGACAAATGCAAGAGTGTAGACAAATACTTCAGCAAAACTGACTGAGAAATGTTGAGTTTGAGATCGCTTACATATGGATAGGGACACTACTGCTGGCAGGATTGCCCAAAAGGTATGCGCCTATGATTATGGGGCTGGAAAGCTCAGGTATACCAATTACGGCTGACAGTATTAAAGAGAAAATCCTACAGGTTGTAAAGAGTACTTCGAGCTGTCGTGTTGGAGAAGGAAACTACATCTGTTCTTTATTCAAAAAACAAAAGGAAGAAATTAGTGATGCGTTATAAATGTCAGAAGAAGGGGCATATTGCCAGAAAAAGTAAATCCAAGGTCATACACACAGCAAAAGAGATATGTTGCCAATTGTCCAGAGAGAGAGGGACCAATAATAAAGGTAAGGCACTCTCGTGTTTTTATTCTTTTGAAGATGTAGGTGATTGTCAACTGGAATGGATTTTAGACTCAAGTGCATTTGTGCATATTGTTAAAGACAGATCTCTTCTTTATAATGTTAAAGATAAGACTCATATGGGAATATCTACTGTTGATGGCAGCAAGCTCCAATGTCATTTGGCTGGGAAACTACACATACATGTAAGTGTAAATAGTGAACCCAATACGGTTACAGCACATGATGTTCATTATGTAAAAATTGTTGCGACTAACCTACTGTCTGTAGGGGAAATTGTAAAGAAGGGAAATACGGTCACTTTTGACATGCACTGAGCAAGAGTAATCAGCGAAAATGGTAAAGTTATAAGCTCAGCAAGTAATGAAAGGGGTATTTTTAAGTTGGATACCATTGAACGTAAGCATAGAAATGTTAGTCACTCAGTATACTCAGCGAAAGTTTTTTTATGGCACTGCAGACTTGGACACCTAAATTGAAAGGGGCGTGTCTTTAATAAGGGATATGGTAAAGGGAACAGAGAATTATAGTGTATCCAAGGACCCTTGAGAGATATGCATAAAAGGAAAGTAAATCTGATGAGGTCTTACAGTTAATCCATACAGATGTATGTGGCCTGATGGAATGCAAATCCATTGGTGCGAGTTACTATATTCTTGTGTTTATTGATTATTATTCAAGATATACTCATGTTTATTTTCTTAGTTCCAAAGACCAAGTGAGTGACATTTTTGACGAATATCATAATATGGTCAAAAGATGGGCGGGAAAGAAGTTTGAGAACATCAGGTCTGATAACAGGAGAGAATATATTAACCAGAAATTGAAGACACTTCTGGCAAAAATGTGAATCAGGCATCAAACTACCATAAGGTACAGCCCATCTCAAAATGGGGTTGTCGAGAGGGCTAGTAGGACCATTGTTGAAAAAGCAAGGAGCATGATAACTGATGCTGGATTATCAAAAGATTTTTGGGCAGACACAGTATCAACGGCCTTATATTTGAACAATAGATCACCTACAAAAGCATTAAGGTATAGAACCCCCTATGAGATATGGGTAGGAAGGAAACCTGACCTAAGCAATATAAGTATTTTGGTGTGATGCAGTGGTGCACATTCCAAAATAGCTGAGAGAAAAATGGGATCCAAAAGCTAAAATGTATACTTTTGTAGGCTATTGTGAGAATTCAAAGGGCCACCAATTAATGGATGCATTGAATAAAAGGATAATTACAAGCAGAGATGTAGTATTCTTTGAAAATAGAAAGGACTCTGAAAAGGGCAAGACTCTAAGTTTACTGGATCTAGTTCCGAGAGTGAAACCTTATGTGAAGAAAGAGAAAGTGAAGAACAGAAAAAGTACAGTCAAAGGCAAATTGAGACTATTTATGATGACAGTGAGTTTGAGGACAAACAAAATGAAGAGAGCAATGTAAGGGTTTCTTCTCAGGTGCCAAAACCGAAAGAATATCTGGGTTTTGAGATGTATGCAGCCCAATCTTTTAATGATGAGCCAGCAACAGCAGAAGAAGCAATGAGCGGCTCGAACTCTCAAGATTGGAAAGAAGCAATGGAGATGGAATTGGAATCTTTATATCAGAATGAAACCTTTGAACGGGTAAAGATGGCACCAGATAAGAAACCATTACAGGCAAGATGGGTATTCACTTTGATGAGCCCCGAAAATTCATCACCAAGATATAAAGAATGACTTGTAATAAAAAGATATTCACAAACCAAGCGGTAGATTACAAAGAAACTTTTTCACCTGTAGTCAAGTATGCCTCATTGAGATATCAGTTAGCCTTGGCTGCAAAATGAAATTTAACATTTGGATGTAAAAACAGCGTATTTAAGTGGGAGGAGATGTATGTCATTCCACCAAGAGAAGTAATGAAAATCGGAGCATTACTAATTACCATTTTTGATCAGTCACATTTGAGAAGCCGCATAATTAGTTAAAAGTTGCACACAGCAGCATGTACTAGTATTAAGACCTATCAGAATAAATTTAAATGTCTATGCTATTACATATATTAAGGTAAAGATTAGATGCTAAATGTGTGTTTTTAAATATTGTTAATGATGTGAGAACCAGAAGTGTTATATCAGCTCTGAGTCCACAATTGGAAAGAGGGGAATTTTTCCCACAGGGAAGATGCCCTATTTGTCATTTCAGTGTACAGTTGAAATATATTTTAACTGTTCAAAGATTTGTATTTTATGCAAATGGTGCAAATTATTGTAATTTGTAGGATATTTGAATTAGACTTATTGGGTTTAGAGTCAATTTGTTCTGAAATTAAAACACGTTTCTCATGGTTCAGCTATGTTGTAAATATTATGTGTTCAAAATATATGAACTTTTTGAATCTGTTGACACAGGATAGTGAAAGTTGGAGGCACTTAGTGAGGGGAGGGGGGGGGGGGGGGGCGGGTGTTGCCCATTAGTTTGATGGTGAATGTTTTGTCGTGCCTGCTAATTACATGGACTGGTCCATTATAGGGTGGCTGTGGCGGCTTGCACACTGCATCTTGTCAGATAAAAACATAGTGACAATTGCATAGCTCATCAAACATGAATAGGTGACAGTTTGGCTGATCCCTTGGCACCACTGGACATAGCTGTCACATCTGTGTTCACAGATTATTCACAAGCTCTGACAGGTCAATGGATTCATCTCGTACACTGGCAAACAACTTACCAGGAAGGCATGTATGTTGACCATACGTGAGCTCAGCTGTAGCTGGTTAGTGGTCTTCTTACAGGGATGCGTGTAGGCCTAAGAGAACAATAGGTAGCGTCTCTGTCCACCATTATGAATTGAGGCTTTGCAGCAACGCTTTGATCTGTTGGTGCTTAAGTTCAAGGAAACTGTTTACAGCTGGATGATATGCTGTAGTTCTGATTTGCTTCATGCCAAGTAAGACAGCAAGTGCTTTGAAGAGATAGGGAGTGCTTTGAAGAGACAGGATTTTCTCTGCTGGTCCTCAGGGTACACAAAATAGGCGATCATCCCACGAAAGAATGCAGTTACCATATTTTCAGTGGGTATGTCAGTTATGCGAAAACTTCAGACCACCATGTATAACAGTCTATAGCTGTGATACTGTGAGTGTATCCTTCCACTGGCGAGAGATGTCCTATGAGATCTGTATGGACATGTTCAGATCATAGATTCAGAGGGCTGAAGCTTCTCAGTGGTGACATGACATGTCTGCCGATTTTATTCTTTTGCAACCCATATGTTGTCATACAAAGTGCTCACAATTCCTGTCCATATGAGACCAGATGAGTGCTTGCTTCACCATGTGTTTGGCTTGGAGCTTAGTGAAGGGCCTCAGCCAAAGACTTCATCGACTGTGTGATGGTCTTGGCTGCAGATTTCTAGACCTGCGTTATTGTGTGGTGATTTATAGGACTCCCCTTGAGAAGTCAGGGATGCACTGCACTAAGGAAGCAGCTACTCAGGTAGCAGAGAACTTTGTGGAGTGCACATCGTGTTTTTTTTTTTAGGCTAGACGGTAGTTTGAGATGCTCTGATGAACACTCACCACTCAGTACAGTGCAAGGGAGGTCAGACTGCATTCAGAGTAGACACTTCAAATGTCAAAATTTTATCAGTGAAATGTCAAATTGTTTATAACAAAGTTCCCGAATTTACTGCCCTCCAGGAAAGTTCTCATGCTCAGAGCTGTCTGAAACCTGAAGTAGAAAGCACTAAGATATTTAGCGAGTTGTGGAATGTATACCAGAAAGACTGATTAGCGGCCACAGGAGGGGGCGTGTTCATTGCAGTTGACAAAAATATTGTCTCTATTGATGTTGAAGTTGAGTGTGACAAAGAAGTTACCTGGCCACGTATAACAGGTGTAGGTGAAACCAAGTTAATTGTTGGATATTTTTACTAGGCACCCAATTCCACTGTGACGGTTCTAGAGTCATTCTAAGAATGTTTATGTTCAGTAGTGCATTAATATCCAGAGCATGCAATACTAGTTGGAGGCAGCTTTAACCTACCAAGTGTAGACTGGGATGTCAGTGGATTCATTGTGTGTGTGTGGGGGGGGGGGGGGGGGGGGGGTGCAAACAGACAGTCATGCAAATTACTGTTGAACACATTTTATGAAAACTGTCCATAGCAACTAGCTCGGCAGCCCACATGCAATGGAAATATCTTAGACTTTGTAGCTGCCGCGTGGGATTAGCCGAGCGGTCTAAGGCGATGCAGTCATGGACTGTGCGGCTGATACCGGTGGAGGTTCGAGTCCTCCTCCGGGCATGGGTGTGTGTGTTTGTCCTTAGTATAATTTAGGTTAAGTATTGTGTAAGCTTAGGGACTGATGACCTTAGCACTTAAGTCCCATAAGATTTCACAAACATTTGATTTGAACTTTGTAGCTACAAATAGACTGGACCTTATTGACAGTGTCAGTACAGAAACGAGGATTAGCAATCATGATGTCATTATACCAACTATGGTTACGTAAGTTAATAAATCAGTGAAGAAGGCTGGGAGAGTGTTTAAGCTAGCTAGAGCAGATAAGCAGTTGTTAGCATCTCACTTAGACAGTGAACTGACACCGCCTAGTTCCAGTAAGATGGATGTAGAGGAATTATGGACAAAGTTTAAGCAGGTTGTAAATTGTGGGCTTGAGAGTTATGTGCCTAATAACTGGACAAAAAATAGAAAAGACCTACTGTGGTTTAATAACAAATTTTCAAAGATGCTGAGGAAGCAGAGGCTGTTGCACTCATGGTTCCAAACAAAATGCACAAATAACAACAATCAAAGGTTAGTAGAGCATTGTGCTTCTGTGAAAAGATGTATGCGCAAAGCATACAACAACTACCACCATCATACTTTAGCAAAAGATCTCTCAGAGAACCAGAGAAAATTCTAGTTGAACATTTAATTGCTAAGTAGGTCTAAGGCTTCCATTCGGTCCCTGTTGACCAGTCTGGTGGGGCAGTTGAAGGTAGCAAAACAAAAGCTGAACTTTTAAATTCCATGTTCAAGAAAGAAGAAATGGTTCACACAGGAGAATCTTATAAACATACAATCATTTGACCATCAGACAGACTCCCATGCAGACGACACAGTAATAAGCATCCCTGGCCTAGAGAAACAACTGAAAGATTTGAAAGCACATAAATCACCAGTCCAGACAGAATCCCAATTCAGTTTTACAAAGAGCACGCTAGGGCATTGGCCTTCTACCTATCTTGCATTTATCATAAATGCCTCGCCCAGCACAAAGTTCCAAGAAACTGGAAAATTGCTTTGATGACTCCCGTATATAAGAAGGGTAAAAGATCAGACCCGCAAAGTTACATACCAATATCCCTAACCTGAGTGTGCTACAAAATCCTTGAACACATTCTCATTTTGAATATGACAAACTTTCTTGAGACTGAGAACATTATGTCTATGAATCAGCATGGTTTTAGAAAGCATCACTTGTGCGAAACTCAGCTTGTTCTTTTCCCACATGATATACTGCGAAGTATGGATGAAGGGCAACAGGCTGATCCCATATTTCTAGATTTCCAGAAAGCATTTGACGTGGTGTCCCATTGCATGCTGTTAATGAAGGTAAGAGCATGTGGAGTAAGTTCACAGATATGAGTCGCACGAAGACTTATTAAGTAATAGAAACTAGAATATTTTCCTCGACGGTGAGTGTTCATCAAAGACAAGGGTATTGTCAGAAGCGCCTGTGGCAAGTATGATATGATCACTGTTCTCTATAACCATAAATGATTTAGTGGACAGGGTGGGCAGAACTCTGTGGTTGTTTGCTGATGGTACTGTGGTATATGGTCAGGTGTCGAAGTTGAGTGACAGTACGAAGATATGCTGAGAAAAGGCTGCAATGTAAAATAAATGTTCTCTTTTTGTTTCAATTCATGCGAAGAAGAAAGAAACAATTACATTTCAACTCTGTAAAGAGACAATTAAGGATACTTCACAAGGGAAACTCCTCATTGCACCTCCCTCAGATTTAGTGGTAAGATGACTCAGTGATAGCCCATCAAAAACTGAACACAGATTAAGCATGAAAACAGGAAGAAGATGTAATGAAGTGTGAAAAAAGAAAAATAGAAACAGTGAATGGTCCAAGGTTAACAAATGCAACAGTGAGCACTATAAAATACCTACAGCATTGTGGTTAAGTTGTCAAGGTGTTTGTGTGCTAACGGGATGGCCTGGGTTCAAAGCTCTTTCATGACATTTATTTTTATTTATTTTCAGAAAATTATGAACTGTCCATCCAGGCATTGAAATGTTTGTTCTCTTTCTGTAGTCTTGGCAATTGTCATACTATACACTGATTATAGACTAAGAGTCATGGTATGAATACATTACCATCACAAGTAAATGTGATGAACACTGAGAGGAGGCGAGGTAGCACATAGCTGTCTCACAGAAATGAAAAATTCAGGAGTAAAAAAGTACAAAATAGAACACAATTTAAAAAACCTTAAAAATGTGTTTTTGACAGACCACAGGGAAGACTTTAATTGTGAATCTGTCGCATTCATTTGTTGCAGCTTATGTGACAAACTATTGTGTTTTCATTGCTTCCTTGGGAGTGGTCACATTCACGTTCATACAAACACCTTAATCAGGCAAGTAGGACTCTCACTCACTCACCAGGCATTCAAGTTAAGTGCATCAATAAGAGATTCCTATCACATAACATACATACTCTCACTAATGTCATGTTTGACATACCAGACATGTTTTCAGGTGGAGGATTCCGTTGACTTGTCATCAAATGTTTGCAGTTCCTATTCGAAAGCCACTTCTCTTCATCTGCTAATAGAGCAGTTGTGCAGAATCAGCTTTCATTGTAGACCCCTTCCTTACACCTCGCTGTTGCAAATGGATGTTACACCATGACACAGATATAAATTTGAATACAGCAAATAGTGGAAAAAAGAGAAAATGCTATATGTTGTACTTGGGCCGTTTTTTTGGGGGGGGGGGGGGAGGAGGGGGGGAATACCCAGATTGTATATTGAAATGAGGCTCTTGGTGGAAATTCAGTGGAAAGTAATTGAAACCACAATTAAATTGGTTGTGCCTGAAGAGAAGGCCATCTTCATTCTCAGGGTCCCTGCGATGCCAGCAAAGTCACTTTTTCCATTAAAGGGTGATCAATTTGAAGATTGTCAACTATCCATAAACGTGAAACTTCCTGGCAGGTTAAAACTGTGTGCCGGGCCGAGACTCAAACTCGGGACCTTTGCCTTTCGCAGGCAACTGCTCTACCAACTGAGCTACCCAAGCACGACTCACGCTTTGTCCTCACAGCTTTACTTCTGCCAGTACCTTGTCTCCTACCTTCCAAACTTTACAGAAGCTCTCCTGCGAACCTTGCAGAACTAGCACTCCTGAGAGGAAGGATATTGCGGAGACATGGCTTAGCCACAGCCTGGGGGATGTTTCCAGAATGAATTTTCACTCTGTAGCGGAGCGTGCACTGATATGAAACTTCCTGGCAGATTAAAACTGTGTGCCGGACCGACACTCGAACTCGGGACCTTTGCTTTTCACGGGCAAGTGCTCTACCAACTGAGCTACCCAAGCACGACTCACGCCCCGTCCTCACTGCTTTATTTCTGCCAGTACCTTGTCTCCTACCTTCCAAACTTTACAGAAGCTCTCCTGCGAACCTTGCAGAACTAACACTCATGAAAGAAAGGATATTGCGGAGACATGGCTTAGCCACAGCCTGGGGGATGTTTCCAGAATGAGATTTTCACTCTGCAGCGGAGTGTGCGCTGATATGAAACTTCCGCAGGAGAGCTTCTGTCAAATTTGGAAGGTAGGAGACGAGGTATTGGCGGAAGGGAGAAGAATTATATGCGATTATCTCCTTATAATGTTTTGTGGGTAAACATTAAACACTATGAAATTTACTTTTCAACTGGTACAATGCAATAGCAACCAACTACATACCTAATGGTTCCATGTGTTAGTCAGTAGTTCAAAGGTGGTGGCTAGAGGGCTGTTTTACTGAACATGTGCTACAATATTCATCTCTTAGCTGAATTATAATTATGATCCTTGATGATACGTAGGTCTTCACAGATTTAAAAGCAGTGGTGCATATTACCTGTGTTAGGAGCTTGAATAGCAAAGTCTTCACTTGACTGCCTGCTGAATACAACATGTTGTGAATGGTAGGTTCAAGTCAGATGCTGGCCCCTTGTGCCATCTGAAAAAAATTTGATATTTTGTGGGCTGGAGCTACCAGAAGTTGCCCATATTTCCTTCAGTAAATTCAAATTTTAGAACCCTATAATAATTGCTCAAGGTAAACAAATCTGCCACAGCTGTAAAATACTTTCATTGACCAAAATCTTGCACAAAAGAAGTCACAGTACACTACCATGGTTTTGGGGTCTTAGCCCCCATCATCGAATGTGAAGTAAAAAAACAGTTGTAACCTACTCCATTTAAACATTAAGAAATTTTTAAAAATTTACATTTAAAAACAAAAAAATCTGATAAAATGATTATAAAATAGCCTGCCTAACAGTAGTAGGACGTCACGTACATGCCCAAACAACTAGCAGGTATACATGATCTATAGGTGAACCATCAAATAACATCCAAAATTTTGGCTGCGAAGAACCCCAACTTTCATTCGCTGCCTGTGAAAATGCCCCTTATACCAAACTCGCCACTGGGAATGTATTCAGTCTATGAAAATAAAGTCATCCTAGGACATTAGGTAGAAGTCACAAGCTAGCCCAAAGTTAACACTGGTACAGTGCGCCCATGTGACCCATGCGGCTATAGCAAGGAGACTGAGCAGTATCAGTGTGGGATGTTTACGTGGTAAACACCATGAAAGGGATGCATAGCACAGCGCCTTTACCATGATTATGACGCACAGCATTACTGCTCAGTCTGCTTGCTGTAGCCACACAGGTCACACAGCATTTGGTAAGTGTTGGCCATGAAAGAAGGCATTTTCTTGTGGCTCACTGTGTCAGATTGTAAGCTTATTGGCTCTTTCTGCAGTGCAAGGTCATTACTTAGTTCAACTTTGGGCTAGCTCATGACTCCCACCTCTAGTCCTATGGTGGCTTTACTTCTATAGACAGCATTCATTTCCAGTGACAACTTTGGGACAAGAGCCATTTTTGCAGGCTGTGACAAGAAGTTATGTTTCTTTGTAGCCACAATTTTGGATGTTATTTGATAGCCCATCTATGGTAGATGTTTTCCTACTAATTGTTTGGGCATGGACATAATGTCGAACTACTTCTAAGTAGGTGATTTTTTTCTTAATAATTTTATCTGATTTTGAGTTTCAAATGTTAATATTTAATTTTTTTAAATTTATTAATTGTTTAATGGACTAGATTTACAGCTGTTGTTTTACTTCTGATTTCGGATACACCTCATGATGGGGCTAAGACCCCAAAACCCTGGTAATGTATACTGACTTCTGTTGTGCAAAACTTTGGTTAATAAAAGTATTCTACAACTGTGACATATTTGTTTACCATAAACACGTTGCAGAACAGTTGTGGCCCACATAGATATTAATGTGCTAAATGTAGTTGTGATGTTTTAAAGCAGTCATTCTTCTATCCTTCAGGCAGTGTGAGTAGTTGTACCAGTGAATATTTTAAATGTGAATGTGATCAGTAACAACACTATTTGTTTTTCAAAGGTCAGCCAGATGAGGAATATTCCTGTGGCTCTTGTACATTTCCTTAATCACCCTAAAGTAAGATTGGCTGGACTCAACATTAAGAGGTATAGTATTAAAATTTGTTGTGAGCTCTTTAGGCTGAAATATGTGATTAAATTCCTTTATATTTTCCAGTAAATATAAAATCTTTATAAGGCCAACAGAAACTCCCTTTTTTCTGGGGTGTTCTGTATAAAGCTGCAGAATCTAGATGTGATGTGTAATATACGTCTCACAATAATGGTATATTGTATACAGTCAACTAGGTAAATTATACACTAAAGACCAAAACATTACTCCCATCTACTTAATAGCTTGTTTGTCTGTTTTTGGAACGAAGTGAGGACATGGAGACTACCAATGACCTAGTGTAGCAAAAACATGATTCACCCAATGAGCGAACATGTTTCCATTGACCAACGGTCAAATCCAGATGGTCCCATGCCCACTGCAATTATAATTGATGATGTTGTTGGGTCGACATGTGAAAGCATAGGGGTGTCTGCTGCAGAGCTCCGTGTTCAGCAGTGTGCTCTGAAATGCTTGTATGTGCATCAGCATTGTGCTCTTTTGGCAGAGATACCATAGACCATGATCTATCCTACTTTACAGAGCAGACACGCCTCCAGACCACATGTTCTGTTAAGAGTGGTGGACATTCAACGATTTAGCGCTTATTGGTAGTTTCATGTCCTCCTACCTCTTTCCGTTGAGGATCACAACAGACTCTGCATAATAATAATCTGCCATTTGTCAAAGACACTTATCTCAATGGATTTCCCCATTTGCACCCCATATTTTCACTAGGGTGAGCCCCCATCCAAGTCCGCTCCACTTGCATACTTTTGTTATTGCATCACATGCCTGAAATGTCACCAGGTGGTATCCAACATTGCAGTGGCATTGGTCGTAATATTTTGGCTCATCAGTGTATAGTACTGTAAAGCATGCTTTGATTACCTGTATTGTTCAATTGGTGGCATAGTGTAAATTCAGAGCCAGCTAATGATCCAGAACACAACTCTGATTGGTCTCTGTTTGCTTGATTATGATTTATTTTTGTATGCATTTATGTGGAGGAATCTTTGATAACTTATGATGTTTCCAGAGCAATTCACACTCATGTTGTCGAGGCCAAGTTGACTGTTACATCCAGCCAATACTACAAATGAGCATGTTATAAATCACAGTTCACCTAAATTCTGATCACAGATTATAACAGCCAAGGACGTAGCCCAAGGGGGCGGGGGGGGGGGGGGGGGGGGGGGAGGGTTGCTGGGGATCAGATGCCCCTCTCCCCCTCCTAATCACCTAAATTAATTACACAAGACCTAGCTGTTGTGTGATGAAATTGAATGATATAAGAGGCAGTCAAAAAGTTTCCATTTGATGGCGTTACTGCAGAGTAAATGAAATGTAGCAGGACTCCAATATGTGTATATAAGCACCGGCTTGTAGGCAAAAGGTCAGTCTGGCATTTGGATCTTTCCAAAGTGCATGTGGTAAATGCGGAAACGTGAACTATGACGACGTTACTGCCAAATGCATCCAAACACGACCAACATGCTGTTATTCTTTTATTGGCTGCTGAATGACAGATACTGGTAGACAACCATTGGAGAATGAAGAATATGTGTGGGGCAACATGTCTGTCAGAAAGCACCACTCTGGAATGGCGTGACGGGGTGCTGCTGCTTCATGACAATGCACACCCTCATATTGCAAAATATAAAGAAGAAGTTACGCCAACTTGAGTGGGAGACACTAGAGTACCCGCCATTAGTTCTGATCTCTCCTAATGCCATTGCCATGCTTTTGATCCCTTAAAAAAAGGCCTTGAAGGGTTGACAATGCCTGTTAGACGAGGATGTGCAGCAGGCAGTTACGGACTTCTTGACATAGCAGAACATGGTGTTTTACCAAACGGGTATCTTAAACATGGTGCTTTGGTGGGATGATTGTCCCAGGGCCCCAAGACGAGTTTGCCTAAGTGGCATACTGATTCTGGACTGCACAGCCATTGAATGGAAACGCCTTGATCGTCCCTTTTGTTCTGATTTTCACACTATCGATAGGCAACATGGCTATTGATAGATTTTAATTATCGATATATTGATAGCTTTATTGGCTTTCACCTATCCCTACTTTAGCCAAGACCAACTGTTTTACCTTGTTGGCCTTATTTGACTTCGGTTTTTGTTTTGTTAATCATTTCAGTTCTTAGTTGCAGTGTAATGTAACGTAAGTGCCGCCATTTATTATTTTTGTGCAGTTGGCTGTTCTCATAGCTTATAATTACAGAAAGAAGAAAACTGATTTTGATTCATCCATTAGTGTTATGATAAATATATGCTCTGCTCCATTAGCCTAATAACCTATCTTTAGTAGTTTAATGTTAGCAGTGGAGTTGTTATTTGTGGACTGGTAGAACTTGAAATGTTGAAATATTTAAGTATTCCACAAGGCAGCGGAGTGGCAAACATCATTGCTAATAACATTAAGCAAAAATCAGTGCACAAAAGTACAACAGGATTTGACTACGTTGTCCAACGATTGTGCTGATCAACAAAAATATCACCCAAGTGCTGAGGTTTCATTTCTTTAAAAAATTTGCTCATAATTCCATCACTATTATCCCAAATCTGGTCATCCAGGTTGTACTCAAGTATGTTTCCAATTCGGAATGATGGAGACTGGTTTGCAAAGAGCAGAAGGGGTATTTGATGACAATACATTCTTTATCTTGTTTGTTTGTAAAAGATTTTTTCAGTGGGCTGCTTGAATTCATACGAGCTGATTGCGCTGTGTTGGCTCATCGTTAGTTGTGATGATAGCTTCCACTCTCTCAGGCACACGTTCAGTCAGGTCCTGGGAGGTTTCTTGGGGAATGGCAGCCCATTCTTAGGCATTCCAAAACATCCCAAAGGTGTTCTATTTCTATAGGATTCAGGTCAGGACTATGTGCAGGCCAGGCCATTGCAGGGATGCTATTGTCGTGTAACCACTCTGCCACAGGCCTTGCATTATGAAAAGGTGCTCGATTGTGTTGAAAGAGAGCAATCACCATCCCTGAATTGCTCTTCAACAGTGGGAAGCATGAAGCTGCTTAAAACATCAATGAAGGGCTGTGCTGTGATAGTGCCACACAAAACAACAAGGGGTGCAAGTGCCCTCCATGAAAAACATGACCACACCAAACCACCACCGCCTCTGAATTTTACTGTTGGCACTACACACACTGGCAGATGACGTTCACTGGGCATTCGCCATACCCATACCCTGCCATCGTATCGTCACATTGTGTAGCATGATTTGTCACTCTACACAACATTTTTCCACTGTTCAGTCGTCCAATTTTTACAGTCCTTACACCACACGATGCATCGTTTGGCATTTACCAGCATGATGTGTGGCTTATGAGCAGCTGCTCGACCATGAAATCCAAGTTTCTCACCTCCCGCCTAACTGTCATAGTACTTGCAGTGGATCCTGATGCAGTTTGGAATTCCTGTTGATGATCCGGATGATGTCTGCCTATTACACATTATGACCCGCTTCAGCTGTCTGTGGTCTCTGTCAGTCAACAGACGAGGTCGGGCTGTATGCTTTTGTGCTGTATGTGTCCCTTCAAGTTTCCACTTCACTATCAAATCAGAAACAGTGGACATAGGGATGTTTAGGAGTGTGGAAATCTCGCATACAGACGTATGACACAAGTGACACCCAATCACCTGACCAAGTTTGAAGTCCATGAGTTCCGCAGAGCACCCAATTCTGCTCTTTCACGATGTCTAATGACTACTGAGGTCGTTGATATGGAGCACCTGGCAGCAGATGGCAGCACATTGCACCTAATATGAAAAAATTTTTTTGGGGTTGTCCGGATACTTTTGATCAGATAGTGAATTGAGGAAGATGAGATGCTTTGATGTGCTGAAGAAATTCTGACTTTGGTTCAGACAAGTCATAAGTTTGAATACGGGACTGTAGGAAGAAGATAATCATTGTTGAAACAGTTATGAGCCCATTTCACTTTATACATTATTCACATTATTCAACCCAACATTAAGATTCTTCTGCTCTGTGGTAGTCAACCTTATATTAGAAGACTGAGCTGTGTTTTGTTAGCAATGAAGTAATACATTATATTCATATTTTAATTCATTTGTCAGTAGAGTGAAGTTATCATATTGCCAAACAAATATTTTGCTTTATTTTATCCATAGTTGTCAGTGTTTGTCCTGTGACTGTATTACTTTAGTAAAATAAGGAGAAACCACCTTCAGTCACAGTTGTGATTTTGTTTCAATGCATGATGCATTTCGAGCCCTGGGGACTCACCTTCAATGTGCTTTAACAGTCTGCATCTGTGTGTTTTTTTTCCTCTCTCAGATTTTAGTGAATTCTGGTGCTGGTAAGTTTACAATAGTATATTACAAAGTGGCACACTGTGAATATAAGTTTACAAAACTAAGACAAATTGAAAAATACCGTGCTGTTTCCAGTAGTGGATAGATGATTTAAAGCACAGTATGAGTAAACATACCTATACATAAGAACATACATATACATAAGAGTATAAATGCAAAGAAACATGTTTACTTACACTGTGCTTCAAAACCATCTGTCCAGTACTGGAAATATAAAGTTATCTTTTGATTTGTCGTAGTTTTGTAAACTTATATTCACGGTGTGCCACTTTGTAATATACTATTGTAATCTTACCAGGACTAGAATTAACCTTAGATGCTCAATGACACTGGAGATTGGAGGTCTGTCCAGACAACCAACATAAAGATAGCTAACTGGAAGTCTGAAAGAGCTACAGACCTCGGTTTGCAAATAATCAGACAAAGGCAAGACTTGAATAACTACGACCTTTAGTCGCTCATCTGAACAAGAATTGTATAATGACTTGAATAAAAGTACACTACTCCTGATTGAAAAGTCCCATGGAGTGAACTATGTGGCTATGTGTGAGTGCGAACAGATCTAGAGCAAATACTAAAAGTTCAAGCCCAAGGCCTGACCTTTGCAGACGTCCCTCCTGGACCGCTGCCTGTACTGAAATCTCTCGCAAGCTACACTGCCCCACCTTTTATCTATGCAACAGGCTGTGTTGTCCCTTCCACATTGGCACTTCTGGCCACCACACTTTGGGGCCTTATATGTGACTGTATATGGTCCCCACCACCACCTTGCTGTGCCTTTCAGCTTCTTCACATGAGCTCATCTGATGGTGTCATGAGTCCATGTTACATTGCCAGCCAACACCCAAGCCATCGCCCTTCCTGTGATGTCACCTTTGTACTCCGAGTAATTTGTAGAAAAGCTTATTCTTTCTGGCTTCTGTTCGTTGCATTTTCTAAGCACCTAAAAATAAGCCCCCAGGACTCGAAATGCATCATGGATTGAAATAGAACCTCAACTGTGACTGAAGGCAATTGTTCTTTATTTTTGACAAAAATATTTAATTGAACAGTTATTATATGTTTTACTTTTTTAGGTAGAGATTCTCCAGCTTAAATTAAAAGACAAAATACTATTTGCGTGAATGTTTCCCAAAAGCAAATTATCTACATAAAATAAATAAATAAATGTGTTTTGAGAATAGAATGAAATAATACGAGCCTTTCTAAGGTCTTCTTTAAGAAATCAGACCCCTCCTCCCCCCCCCTCCCCCCCTTTTGACAAAATCCTGGCTATTTGCTTGTAACAGCTGGTGAAATTACTAGTTGAATGATGGCAATCACTGGTCAGTTCTGTGTATATTAAGCAAGTACAAAAACTGATTGTGCAAATTTCTTGCAGTAACTTAATTACATGTGCAAAATTTTAAAACTGAAAATGGATGGATAGGACCAGCAGGCACTAATGATACAAACATTATGTGATTATTATAAATAATTTTTATTGAAAGATCCCAATATGGCATTGGTCATTAGGAAAAGTTGTTGTTGTTCAAATTTTATCACTGACACACACAAGTTTCAGTGTATAAATTATGTAAAGTAAGGTATCTCGGACCAAGTATTTAATAATGTTGATCATATTGAGCACCTCAGCAGACACTAATGTTAATGTTCAATGTAAACCACCTCAGCTGTATTAATACACAATTATTGCAGTATTACTGGTTTCATTCATAGAACCTTAGCACAATTTGACAACATGAAGTTGTTCTATGTATGAAACCGTTCATAACATGTAATAATACTGCTGAGGTGGTTTTCATTAATCAGTAATAAATATTTAAACCTTGATTGTGTAATATCATTCTTTCTGTTACAAAACTACTGCTGCTTTGTAGGAACTCTGTTGTTTTGCTAATCTTTTCCAGTTTTTGAGATGATAAGTTTGTTTGCTCTTTGTCATATGCTTAATGAAAAAAATGCAACAGTTAATGTTTCTTGTTAAATTGTATATTGTCACTTTGCCTGTACTGAAGTCAGATTCAGAGTTTGGTTGAGTGTTAATTAATCCCAACACCATTCTAGCTTTACATTATCAATCATTGCAGTATGTTCCCTGTACAGGATAATGTTGTTTGGCTTGAGTATAGGTGTAACAGTATGTATTGTCCAATTTTTAATATAGTTATCCTGGCATTATCTTTCATTGAATATTTGCAATAAGTCTCTTACAACTTACCAAGATAGATAACTAATCCTTGGTTAATATATTTGTCAACATCAGATTATTGAAATTTAAATGCATTGCTTTCTGTTTTATCTGTTCTTTGAAAAGCAAGAGGAGAAAAATTTGTATTGTCGCTCATGTCTGTCTTTATAGGCCTCCGTTGCTGCAGCAAAAAGCATTGATTTTCTCTTTATATATGTCATACTAAGCAGTGAGCTGTAAGCTATACAGTATCTCTCCTTTTTCTTTTTCAAAACCATCTTAATGTCATTTTATGACTTCAGCATTGGAGGGCAAGGGACATACATACTGCTATCTAAATTAATATAATTTTTACTTTTTGCCATCTGACTACCATTGAATGAATCACAATTTTCGTGCCATACGCGTTTCTGCAAGGTATCTTCAGTGGCCTGGAATGTGTACATATTTTTGCTATATAGTTTACATTTTGGTCAGTATACCTATAGGTTATAAACAGTTCTGGTGGTTCTTTTTTTTTTTTTTTTTTTGATATTATGTAGTAATATTTTTGAACTGTTCTTATAGGTTGCATGGACAAGTTACTACATATTACTTTCCTGTTCCATTTTTATTGTTGTTCCCTGCTCATATACTGTTCCATCGAAGTAAAACATCTTCATCAGAATAGATTTTACAATTGCAACACAAATTACTTAAATAACCTCTCCTTTGGATGAGTAATTCATGTGCACTTTCAGGAGAATAAATGTTATAAATGATGGATTCTACATCAATTTGTGCATGAGATTGTCTGTTTAATGTTGTTCATTACTTTACAAATTGATTGTATTAAAGAATTGTGTGTTAAATCATTTGGTGTCTATTTGTGTATAATGTCATTCTTGTAAGAAGTTGTCTCCTCTTTCTACTTGAGCATTCAGACTAGTAATGTCTCTCAACATTCTCTTGTAATTTCCATATATAACGTCAGTATTACCATTTATCACTTTTCTTGTGTAAATGTGTTTTGATAGTGTTTTATGATGCTGTTATGATTCTAATGTGATGCACAGCAGGTTGTCAGTATGTTTGTTACTGCTAATTGATTACAAACTAATTAATCTTGTAATTAAAGTACTTTTAAAAGATACCACACCTTTGCTTTAAATGTTAACATCCCAACTCAATTTTCATGTCTGTGACACTCTCTGCCCTTCTGTGTGATAATAAAAAACAGGCTGCCCTTTTGGAACTTCTTTGATATCCCCTGTCAGTGCTATATGCTAAGGATCTCATACCATGCAGCAGTACTCCAGAGGAGATTGGACAAATGTAGTATAGGCAGTATCTTGCATCTTCTAATTGTTGTTGTTGTTGTTGTTGTTGTTGTTGTTGTCTTCAGTCCTGAGACTGGTTTGATGCAGCTCTCCATGCTACTCTGTCCTGTGCAAGCTGCTTCATCTCCTAGTACTTACTGCAACCTACGTCTCTCTGAATCTGCTTAGTGTATTCATCTCTTCGTCTCCCTCTATGATTTTTACCCTCCACGCTGCCCTCCAACGCTAAATTTTTGATTCATCTCTTCGTCTCCCTCTGATTTTTACCCTCCACGCTGCCCTCCAACGCTAAATTTGTGATTCATCTCTTCGTCTCCCTCTATGATTTTTACCCTCCACGCTGCCCTCCAACGCTAAATTTGTGATCCCTTGATGCCTCAGAACGTGTCCTACCAACCAGTCCCTTATTCTTGTAAAGTTGTGCCACAAACTTCTCTTCTCCCCAAATCTTTTCAATACCTCCTCATTAGTTATGTGATCTACCCATCTAATCTTCAGCGTTCTTCTGTAGCACCACATTTCGAAAGCTTCTACTCTCTTCTTGTCCAAACTATTTATCGTCCATGTTTCACTTCCTTACATGACAACTTCCTGACACTTAAATATATGTTAACAAATTCCTCTTCTTCAGAAACGCTTTCCTTGCCATTGCCAGTCTACATTTTATATCCTCTCTACTTCGACCATCATCAGTTATTTTGCTCCCCAAATAGCAAAACTCCTTTACTACTTTAAGTGTCTCATTTCCTAATCTAATTCCCTCAGCATCACCCGACTTAATTTGACTACATTCCATTATTCTCATTTTGCTTATGTTCATCTTATATCCTCCATTCCGTTCAACTACTTTTCCAAGTCCTTTGCTGTCTCTGACAGAATTACAATGTCATCGGCGAACCTCATAGTTTTTATTTCTTCTCCATGGACTTTAATACCTACTCTGAATTTTTCTTTTGTTTCCTTTACTGCTTGCTCAATATACAGATTGAATAACATCGGGCACAGGCTACAACCCTGTCTCACTCCCTTCCCAACCTCTACTTCCCTTTCATGCCCCTCAACTCTTATAATTGCCATCTGGTTTCTGTACAAATTATAAATAGCCTTTCGCTCCCTGTAATTTACCCCTGCCACCTTTAGAATTTGAAAGAGAGTATTCCAGTCAACATTGTCAAAAGCTTTCTCTAAGTCTACAAATGCTAGAGACATAGGTTTGCCTTTCCTTAGCCTTCCTTCTAAAATAAGTCGTAAGGTCAGTATTGCCTCGCGTGTTCCAACATTTCTACGGAATCCAAACTGATCTTCCCCGGGGTCGGCTTCTACCAGTTTTTCCATTCGTCTGTAAATAATTCGCGTTAGTATTTTGCAGCTGTGACCTATTAAACTGATAGCTCGGTAATTTTCACATCTGTCAACACCTGCTTTCTTTGGGATTGGAATTATTATATTCTTCTTGAAGTCTGAGGGTATTTCGCCTGTCTCATACATTTTGCTCACCAGATGGTAGAGTTTTGTCAGGACTGGCTCTCCCAAGGCTGTCAGTAGTTCTAATGGAATGTTGTCTGCTCCCGGGGCCTTGTTTCGACTCAGGTCTTTCAGTGCTCTGACAAACTCTTCACGCAGTATCGCATCTCCAATTTCTTCATCTACATCCTCTTCCATTTCCATAATATTGCCCTCAAGTACATCGCTCTTGTATAGACCCTCTATATACTCCTTCCACGTTTCTGCTTTCCCCTCTTTGCTTAAAACTGGGTTTCCATCTGAGCTCTTGAGATTCATACAAGTGGCTCTCTTTTCTCCAAAGGTCTCTTTAATTTTCCTGTAGGCTGTATCTATCTTACCCCAAGTGAAATAAGCCTCTACATCCTTACATTTGTCCTCTAGCCATGCCTGCTTAGCCATTTTGCACTTCCTGTTGATCTCATTTTTGAAACATTTGTATACCTTTTTGCCTGCTTCATTTACTGCATTTTTATATTTTCTCCTTTCATCAACTAAATTCAATATTTCTTATGTTACCCAAGGATTTCTACTAGCCCACATCTTTTTACCTACTTGATCCTTTGCTACCTTCACTACTTCATCCCTCAGAGCTACCCATTCTTCTTCTACTGTATTTCTTTCCCCCATTCCTGTTCCCTTATGCTCTCCCTGAAACTCTGTACAACCTCTGGTTTAGTCAGTTTATCCAGGTCCTATCTCCTTAGATTCCCACCTTTTTGTAGTTTCTTTAGTTTTAATCTACATTTCATAACCAATAGATTGTGGTCAGAGTCCACATCTGCCCCTGGAAATGTCTTACAATTTAAAACCTGTTTCCTAAATCTCTGTCTTACCATTATATAATCTATCTGAAACCTTCTAGTATCTCCAGGGTTCTTCCATATATACAACCTTCTTTCATGATTCTTGAACCAAGTGTTAGCTATGATTAAGTTATGCTCTGTGCAAAATTCTACCAGACGGCTTGCTCTTTAATTTCTGCCCCCCAATCCTTATTCCCCCACTATGTATCCTTCTCTCCCTTTTCCTACTCTCGAATTCCAGTCACCCATGACTATTAAATTTTCATCTCCCTTCACTACCTAAATAATTTCTTTTATCTCATCATACATTTCATCAATTTCATCATCATCTGCAGAGCTAGTTGGCATATAAACTTGTACTACTGTAGTAGGCATGGGCTTCGTGTCTATCTTGGCCACAATAATGCGTTCACTATGCTGTTTGTAGTAGCTTTCCCGTACTCCTATTGTTTTATTCATTATTAAACCTACTCCTGCATTACCCCTATTTGATTTTTTATTTATAACCCTGTATTCACCTGACCAGAAGTCTTGTTCCTCCTGCCACCGAACTTGACTAATTCCCACTATTTCTAACTTTAACCTATCCATTTCCCTTTTTAAATTTTCTAACTTACCTGCCAGATTAAGGGATCCGACATTCCACGCTCTGATCCATAGAACGCCAGTTTTCTTTCTCCTGATAACAACGAGCTCCTGAGTAGTCCCCGCCCGGAGATCCGAATGGGGGACTATTTTACCTCTGGAATATTTTACCCAAGAGGACACCATCATCATTTAACCATACAGTAAAGCTGCATGCCCTCGGGAAAAATTACGGCTGTAGTTTCTCCTTGCTTTCAGCCGTTCGCAGTACCAGCACACCAAGGCCGTTTTGGCTATTGTTACAAGGCCAGATCAGTCAATCATCCAGACTGTTGCCCCTGCAACTACTGAAAAGGCTGCTGCCCCTCTTCAGGAACCACACATTTGTCTGGCATCTCAACAGATACCCCTCCATTGTGGTTGCACCTATGGTATGGCCATTTGTATCGCAGAGGCACGTAAGCCTCCCCACCAACGGCAAGGTCCATGGTTCATGGGGGGTAGTTCTAATTGTTCTGCTAATAAAACAGTTTTTGGTTTGCCTGTCCCACAACATTTTCTATGTGTTGGTTCCCGTTTAAGATGTGTGTAGTTGCAGTCCTTAGGTATTTTGTTGAATCTACAACCATTAAATTTGTGTTGTTTATCATGCAATTGAAATTTAACAGGACTTTTTTTCTACTCATTTGGAGCAGCTCACATTTTTTATTGTTAAAGAGCCAGTGCCAGTTTTTGTTCTATGCAGGTAACTTATGTGTGTAATTTTGCAATTAATTTTGGCCTTGTGATGACTTTACTAGATGGTAAACAACATCATGTACAATGTAACAGCACTGCTCAGACAAACTCCTAAAATGTTTATGTAGGTTAAGAACAACAGAGTACCTATAACATTTGTTTGCAGAACTCCAGATACCACTTTAGTATC
This sequence comes from Schistocerca gregaria, assembly GCF_023897955.1. NCBI lineage: Eukaryota > Metazoa > Arthropoda > Insecta > Orthoptera > Acrididae > Schistocerca > Schistocerca gregaria. The sequence continues at coordinate 740,726,950 of NC_064921.1, forward strand.
ACGAGATGACTTTCCATCAGTTGCTACAAAATGTGACCTTACTGATAAGAAGTCATGAATCCAGTCATCCAACCAAGACGGTACCCCATAAGCACACAATTTGTTTAGACGCCACTTCTGAGGAATTGTGCCAAAAGCCCTCTGGAAACCTAGAAATATGGAATCAATTTGAGATGCCTTTTTGATAGCACTTGTTACTTCATGTGAATAAAGAATAGCTATGTTACACAACAACAATATTATCTGAATCCATGCTGTTTGTATAAGTGTATCATTTTCTTTGTGGTATTTCATAATGTAGCGAAACTGACAGTTGCCGTGCACACTGAGCCTACGTCATATACAGGGTGACAATTTGACTGTAGTTAGTTACAAACTATGGAGTGCACGTGCTTCATTCAACATGTAAACACCATTTCAGATATTCAGATTTACATTATGACATGTTCGATATGCCTGCCATCATCGGTGATGATGTGGCACAGATGAATATCAAAATTCTGCATGACCTACAGAAACGTCAGAACATCAATGCTGTTGATGACCTCTTGAATGGCGTTTTCAGCTCAGCAATGGTTTCAGTGTTATTGTTGTACACCTTTTCTTTAATATAGCCCCACGAAAAGGAGTCACATGTGTTCAGATCCGGAGAATATGGTGGCCAATTGAGGCCCGTGCCAGTGACATCTGAGTATCCCAGAATGCAGTCCCAAAGTGTTCCTCCAGGACATCAAACACTCTTCCGCTTCGCTGACGCATCTGTACTTATATGCACTGGGCGTTTACAGTTACATGCAACATCCTCTATATTTGTATCCATCCACACCTTATAGTCTACAATTGGTTCATTTGCATTAATTGTACACGTTGCCAAACATTTACCCACTGCTGTCATTTCTGTAGGTTTTTTTTTTTTTATTGATGTCATTGTAGTTGGCCCACTGCCCTCACTGTGCTGCCTGTCATACTTGTTACACAGCACTTGTCATGCACTGCACTTCTTGAAATGTCCACTTTCAACAGAAATAAGAAATTGTAATGTGCAAAAATTTATTGTCTAATTATTATTCAAAAGTCCAGGTTTGTCATAATTATGTGGAGCAGTCTGAATTATTAATGTTCTTTATGCTGCTAGGCACATTGTGTACTTGGTGCTGTGTATGTTGTCGTACACAACGATAAGGAGAGGTGGGCTACAGAGTGGTGCGGCAACTGTCGTTGTAAGAAATCTGGACAGGAGCAGAAATAATTAATGAACAAGTTAATACAGCAAATAGAAGAGTTACTTAACTTACCGTATTTTCTCGAATCTAAGCCGCACTTTTTTTCTGGTTTTTGTAATACAAAAAACCGCCTGCGGCTTAGAATCGAGTGCAAAGTAAGCGGAAGTTCTGAAATATGTTGGTAGGTGCCGCCACAACTAACTTCTGCCGTCGAATATATGTAGTGCTACACAGGCATGCTTTGCAAGCACAAAGATAAATTCTGGCGCCAAATTCTCTGCATCAGTAAATAAATTTTAAAAAAGGTGGAAGACGACCTTTTTTCTCCGCCCCGAATTTCGACCACTACATTTTCATACATTATCCAACGAAGTAAATACAAATTCTGTATTGTTCATCTCCGAATGTAGCAGCTTTTCAATATGAAAATCCAACTGGCAAGACTGTTTGCAATGTTTGTCAATATACATTCTGAATTTTTTCCTACCTGTGAGAAGAGATGGTTACTAATGGGAACTTTTATGAATTGTGAATCACATGCAGTATTCTCTCTTCACTATAAGAATAATACCAATATAAACATTTTGCCATGTATTCTTTCGGGTTTGCTGCTGATGATGATGATGATGAGTCCCATACTCCGTTTACCGAGCGTAGGGGAGCGACGCGGGAGACCCGCGCCGCCATACTAGGCAAGGTCCTAGTGGAGGTGGTTTGCCATTGCCTTCCTCCGACCGTAATGGGGATGATTGATGATGATGATGAAGACGACACAAACACCCAGTCATCACGAGACAGGTGAAAAATCCCTGACCCCGCCGGGAATCGAACCCGGGACCCCGTGCTCGGGAAGCGAGAACGCTACCGCGAGACCACGAGCTGCGGACTGCTATCTCATTTAAATCCTGTCTGCCTAATAAACTATGAAACTAGAGTGAGACAACAGCAAACGCGGAAGAATACACATATCTGTCATGTTTATATTCGTATTATTCTTATGCCTAATAGTGATACAGTCTGAAATGAAGCATGGCAATTGAGTAGATTTTTAAATCTAAGATTACTCTGCAGATTTCTGTGCAGAAAGTAATGTACTAAAGAGGCATCTGCAAAGATTTTCAAACAGAGAAAAATTTTCACTAAATTCTCGTTCAGAACATTATCATACGCAGTTTATTACTTGGTTCTTGTTGATCATTATCAAAGAAAGCAGCAGTGTAAATAACAACAAATAGCAGTCTCTTGCCATTGTTTTGCTAATGAGACGGTTCCTCTCTCTCTCTCTCTCTCTCTCTCTCTCTCTCTCTCTCTCTCTCTCTCTCCCCCTTTTTTTTAAAAAAAAAAAAGCGGCGGCAGCGCACAGCAAAGCAAGCCATTCTGCGAGCGGCGACAGGTCATGAACGCACATTACCAGAATGCGACAAACAGTGCATGACACAGTACTGTAATACATTTTCAGCTTAGAGTGACGTAAACACCTATAACAAAGAGAATGGCACTTATTAGATCAAAGAAAAATAAGCAATCAATTCAAACCAGACAAAGCACGTGAAAAACGAAGGGTACTCGTATAAATACAGATGGAGTGCCTGATGCATAACAATGGCTACTTGGTAAAGCTTAACTGCTAAGCTTACGACTCGAACCAAACTACTGTAGCTGTATTGTCATTCATTCGACCTAAATTGTGTCTCATATCACAATGGACTAACTTTGTTTCAATTTGGAGGTGCAGCCTAAAACTTTTCTATCCCCTTGAATGTTGAGTCTCAAATTTCAGGTGCGGCTTAGATTCAGGAAAAAATTTTTTCCTTGATTTCGAGTCTCATTTTTCAGGTGCGGCTTAGATTCGAGTAGATACGGTACTTGTCTCCAAGAATACAGAGACTCATTAAAATATTGCAGCAAGAAACAAAGTCCAGCTATGCATGTCAGCGTGGTTGAGGTTTTCTTCATTACAGCACAAACTGTGTTGTCAGAGTCGCAACTAGATGGCGTCTGTGTAGTATCACATGGCAATGTAGCTCTGAGTGTAAGTCGGGTGGGCAGTTGCTACTGGCCGTCCTATGTTGCAGTGTCAGAAGGTGCCTGTAGTACAGAGTTGCTGGAGGTGTGGCTCAGCAGATGCGCCCCATTGGATCCGCCAGATTCCGTGTGACCACTATCGGCATCAGACGGAAACTTGTCATTTCGTTACCAACCATGATAGCCGTGGTTGGTATTGATATGTGATACCGTACGTGGGCTTATACCCTCTAGAATATCTGAAGCATACAACAGCTTAATAGATCATATTATGATCAATTATGAAAATATTGTCATAGCAGGTATTGTAAACACACAAATCTCTGATCATTTAGATCCAGGACGTAATAACAATATTATAAAATGGATTGATTGCTACTCAGCAGCCAGACAGTGGTCGTGTGTCTGTTAGTTGTGCTTACGTGAATGTGTGTTTTCTACTTTTCATCATGCTGTCTAAGACACATTGTCTCCTCCGTATGGTGAGTAGCTATCTATCCTTTTCATAATATTGTTGTTTAGCACAGATGTTAGTGATAGAATGGGACATTGAGTTTAAACAAAACAAAACATATTTACATTAGTGAATATACATTGTGTTGACAAGATGTTCTTTGAGAAAAGAATCCTGGGAATTGGTATATGGATGTGATGGGACTAATAACAAATGGAAGGTGATTTTAAAACTTGAAGCTTGGCACATTGATAGCACTATGCTATTAAAGAAAATAACTGTCAATAAATTGTCAATAACAATGTTTCCAAACCAAACATGTAGCACTAGATGATAAAATGAAAATGCAGAATGAGAGAATGGAGAACATGTATAGATTGCACAGATTGATGAACTTGAGTCACTGTAAGACACGTACCAACAGTGTAAATATGAATATTGCAAGGAAGTCTGGAGACTAACAGTAGAAAGTATTACATAATAGAGACGAAGTTCTAGCCACGTTTCAAAGTTTTGCTGGTTGGTAGTGAATGGAATCGGGAAAAATACTATGAAAACAACAATTAACAGTAAATGATGATAATGTTTCTGGCCCCACTATAGTCAGCACTATACCTAACAATTTTTTTACAGGTATCATGACAACTGACATGTGAAACAAGACAGGCTCTAGAAATATGAGGGTAGAAATGAACTGAAGTGTTGCAGACTGCCTTCATTCACCATCAAAGGTACTTTGCAGCTAAGCAACAACTTCAGGAAATGAAAAAAATTATAGTTTGGGATGAATTTCCTTCTTTCCTGTTGAAGAAATATAAATGAGAATTAACCAAGCCAGTGGGACATCTAATAAACATGTGCATTAAGATGGAATGTCACCACAGAGTTGAAACTGACTGTAGTCAAGAAAAAGGGGAAAGGCAGCAAGACCAGAACTGCAGACCAGTTGCCGTAACAACAACTGTTATCAAAGAAATAGAAAAAATTATGCTGAATAGTATATTTTTAGATCTTTCAGAAATTTTCAGTGAAGTTTGGCATGATGCATTCTTAACAAAACTTGTAAACATTTGTGTCAGTGGAAAGTTGTTGCTTTAATAGAATGTACTAAAGAGAGTAGTTCCATATCTTTATCCTGAAGCATTAAAAACTGAACATTTGTGTATCCCTTTCTACTGTAGGGTCAAAGCTGTCACAGCACTATAAAAAACTGTCCAGGTGCGAGTAGGACTTGTCCGCTGAAGGTTCCGTACAAACTTAATTATGTATATAGACAGTTCATCCATTACAGGAATCAAGAAACTCGACAATTTTTGCATGTTATTGATGTTGCTACCGGCAAGATATCGGTGCCAGGGATTCAAAGACTTCTGAAAATCTTTTAACATTGTTTGAAGTCGGATAACAAATGACAAAAGAAATATTTTTTTGTGTGATATAATCACAAATTACAACTTTCTGATTTTTTCCCCTTTTACTTGTAGTGTGAATCCTTACTTCTTTCCGTATTTTGTAATTCTACATCAATGGGAAGTACACTATAGGTTTTAATGTGTGAGTTTGCGAGTTCAAAATATGTTACATAAATGGCCATATTTTGGGGTTACATTAACTCAGAGAGTTCGATGTTTTACACCGCCAAGGGACCATAGACCTTATTATGTGACATAAATTTCAACTTGATACATCTTCTGGTTCCTGAGAAAAGGTTTTTTAACAGTCAGATAGACAGAAAACAAAGTGGTCCTATAAGGATTCTGTTTTTTACTGATTGAGGTATGGAATCCTAAAAAGAGCTTCAGTATTACAGAAGATAGAGGTACGATTTAATACAAAAAGAAAGCCACAAAGATCATGTAAAATCTAATAGTCTTAATAGATGGACTACTTATTGATGAATATGTTACAAATATGATAAAATCTTCTCGGGTTGACTGCTGAGTCAATGCGTTGTTCTCCGGCAATGCTTCAGCAAGTTTCTTACTTGCCATCTTCAGGTGAAGATTCGGGTTCACGTCTCATCCGGGTCTTTATAGCTGCTGGACCACAGGCTTCTCTGCATCCTTAGCACTGATAGGACCAATCAGGTGCGATTCAGTGGGTGGTGGTGGGGAGGGTGTTGATGCAAGTGGCGGGTCCTGGCATCTCGTCTCGATGCACCTGTTTGTTCCATCAGCCACCACTGTCCTGTCTCCATCAGTGCGCTTTTATCATTTTGTTGCTGAGTTGGAAGCCACTATCCCAGTTGCCCAGTTATCGTTGACTCGTATCTCAACTGCCTCTTTAATAACAAGAGTCCAGAATCCATTCACTCTACACAGCATCTTGGTTTATTCAAAAGTGTGTTCTTCATTAAGGCTGTGCTCCGCTGCTGCAGATTTTTCCTTTCCTCTAAGGTGAATGCTTCTCGCGTGCTCAGAGAGGCATTGTGTGATGCGATGCTGCATCTGTCCAGTATATTGTTTTCCACATCCACAAGAAATGTTGTAGACACCCAGCGTTCTTAGATTCAAGTTGTCCTTCATTGAGTCCAGCACATTTCTGATATTTACTGGAGGACGGAAGATGGTTTTGATCTTGTTCTCCTCCAGTATCCTTGCAGTCTTTGCACATGGGAGGAATGCTAAGCCCTTGTTGTCCTCTTCTTCCTGGAGGTCCTCCATCTTCTTCTTGCTCGTATTGAGAGCACGTCTAATCTGTATTTCATTGTAGCCATTCTTCTCCAAGGTTTTCTTCAGGTGCTGCATCTCAGTAGGTAGGCTGTCCTTGTCTCCTATGTCAAGCACTCTGCAAATAATGGTAGTGAGCACAGATTTCCATTGCACAGGAAATATATTTGATGCTGTTGGCATCAAAACAGATGAGGTACCATAAGATTGTGGTCTACACCTTTTTAAGAACCCAGGAGGTTTTGGTCCAGATGTACCCAACAGAGTAGGTGCTTCAGAGGAAACAAGATGCACTCTTCCTCCTGCAAAGGTATGGCAAGATGATGTGAAAACTGGCATGAGGGTCTAAGGCAAATAAATGAACTGACAGAAGGGCAAAAGAAGGTTGTAGGGAAAAACAGTAGCAACATGTAAAGTTTATTATTATTAGCGTATGAAACATTTTCTTTCTGTCAGACACAGTGTATCATGTTGCATTACAAAGTAGTTTTCTCTTCACCAGAGTCCTTATTGTCTGTGTAGTAGTGATCTTTTGCACACACAGCATATTGTACTCACTGCTGCCAGTCTTTTGTTTGTTATTAATTCTATTGCACAGAAATGAAATACTGGACTCTACATCACTAATGCTAGAAGTTATAGGTATATATACTTGGGCTATGAGGTTTCCATCATCATTATTCGAAACTTATATAATGATTTCTAGACTGTAACCGAAGATGTAAATAAATGTCTACAGCGGCTTAAAGTGAGATTAATCCTATAATAAATTTTATTTCCAGATTGAAAAATTAACTGTTCTCATTTCAGGATAAAACCTTTTGGCATGGTTTGTATTGTCAGCTAATGGTGCGTCAATATCAAAAGCCTGCAGTTAGTGACTAATCACATTTCTCCTACTAATTATTTTTAAAATTTCATTCATGCCTACCATTACCTGTACAATCGAGTGTGCATTGCACCACTCAAAGGAAAAAAGAGTAGAGAGGTATTCCTTACAGCTTTATTATGTTGATGGCTAGTAACACAACACAATAAGATAAATAATTTACAATTTTTTACTAGTTGCACTTTGGATTTGTATCAGCTCATACAAATGAAGAAGATAAGATTGCTGTTCTCATATATACAGACCCAGTGGAAATGAAGTAAGACTAATGTGATGCAGATGTGTCTTGGAGCTGGCATGATTGTAGCTCAGGTACACACTGTAGACAAAGAGAGACAGGTAGTTTTTCATGGTGGTTTCTGTTTTGACTGGTAATGGATTTTAGTGACGATTAGAAAAGTCCCTTAATGTATTATCTCTTTTGATATCTTATAAATAGAGATTCATGTGCATTCATAGAACAAATAAATATCAATATATTATCTAACTGCAGATAAAGTTTTTACAGATATTTGTGTGCTGAAATTATTGAGACAGTAGCTAAGTCTCCAAAAGGCAACACCCCCTGTGGCTGTCTCCACACTGTTTTGTTTTTATGAAGTTAAATAATTATTTGTAATGCAGTAAGTTACAGGTTTATGTGTAAATGTATCATAAGGAATTTCATGGGTTAACAGTAGTCACAATAAATAAGTTCCTTGTATTCTGAAGTTGATGTGCAAGGACAATAGAAGAGTAAATAATACAAAAAAGGACACTGCAGTCTTGGGCTGCTACACATGGATTAGCATTGGTGATAAGGATCCAAAGAGCAGATTACTGTGCTTTGCATCAAAATGATCACAACGAGCTATTGAATATAAGCACAGTCTTTGCAAGATAGTGGTAAGAACTATGGCAAGAAACTGTTGCATTGTGCAATTTCAGGTTTGTAGTTTGTTGTTGATGATTAAGTAATTCACATTTGACTTGGTCTTACTTTAAACTGTGGTGTATTTAATTTGCTAGCAAGATGAGTTTAGTGCACACACACAAATCTTGTGTATGTAATATAAAACTTATGTAACTGCTCAGCATGTTGCTGTATTTTGTATCGAGAAGTTGTACTACAATTGTAAACATGACTTGTTCCACATCATAGCAGGAGATTGCAGCTATAATCCACAGAATACACAACTAACTAACTTACTGGCTTATCTCCAATCTGAATCTGTTTGTCAAGTTTCTGCTCTAGTCACATTCCTCGATGTTTTGAATAAGAACAATCTGCTGTCAATGTCTGAGGTAAAATATGCTTTTATTCTGGTTTCACTACACCTACACAGTTTTGGTTGTGTAGGCATTTTCAAGTGATTGTATAGTACTGTAACCCTCACTCCCTGCCGCCGTTGGATAAGCAGCTGCCAGCAGAAAGTCATATCCTCCTAGCTCACTCATTTGTTACATAGTTTAATTCTTAATTTCTTTGCGTGTTTTCGGTACTTGCATTGTTTAATTCATAAATTTCGGGTGTATTATAGTACTTGAGAGTTGTAGCATCGCGTTTTAGTACCTGAATAGTGTAAATTCGCGTAGTCATCTGTCTTCTGTTTTTGTTTTGAACGGCCAGTGCCGGTTGATCACAGCCAGTGTGCTCCCTGCCGCCGTTGGATAAGCAGCTTCCAGCAGAAAGTCGTATACTCCTAGCTCACTCATTTGTTACATAGTTTAATTCTTAATTTCTTTGCGTGTTTTTGGTACTTACATTGTTTAATTCATAAATTTCGGGTGTATTATAGTATTTGAGAGTTGTAGCATCACGTTTTAGTACCTGAATAGTGTAAAATCGCGTAGTCTCCTTTCGGCGCCAAGCAGCGTGTCAGCGGTGCGCTAGTAGCAGCATTACTGCATTTACTAGGCAGTCTTGTATTTTAATAAGCCGTTTAAATTTTGTGTCGATTTATTAGTGCTCTCTGTAGATGAATTCAGATGTTCTTTGCACAACAGTTTTTAGCATGGATACGGACTGCAACTGCTGTGTTCGGATGCAGGCTGAGTTAGCATCCCTTCACTCCCAGCTTCAGACAGTGTTGGCTTCGGTCACACAGCTTGAGGCTGTTGCCAATGGGCATCACTGTGGGGGTCCAGATGGGGGTTTGTCGGGGACGGCCAGCTCGTCCCATGCATCCCCAGATCGGACTACGACTGTGGCTGCCCGGGATGCTGCTCACATTGAGGCTGATCCCTCGCCTGTGGTAGAGTGGGAGGTCGTCTCGAGGTGTGGCAGGGGGCGAAAGACATTCTGGAGGGTTGAACGGAAGGCCTCTCCAGTTTGTCTGACGAACCGGTTTCAGTCTCTGTCTTTGGCTGATACTGATCTTCGGCCGGAGATGGCTGCTTGTCCTGTTCCAGAGGTTGCCTCTCAGTCTGCAAGATCCGGGCAGTCGCAGAGGGTGGGCTTACTGGTAGTTGGGAGCTCCAACATCAGGCGCGTAATGGGCTCCCTTAGGGATATGGCAGCAAGAGAGGGGAAGAAAACCAATGTGCACTCCGTGTGCATACCAGGGGGAGTCATTCCAGAAGTGGAAAGGGTCCTTCCGGATGCCATAAAAGGTACAGGGTGCACCCACATGCAGGTGGTCGCCATGTCGGCACCAGTGATGTGTGTTGCTATGGATCGAAGGAAATCCTCTCTGGCTTCCGGCGGCTATCTGATTTGGTGAAGACTGCCAGTCTCGCTAGTGGGATAAAAGCAGAGCTCACCATCTGCAGCATCGTCGACAGGACTGACTTCGGACCTTTGGTACAGAGCCGAGTGGAGGGTCTGAATCAGAGGCTGGGACGGTTCTGCGACCGAGTGGGCTGCAGATTCCTCGACTTGCGCCATAGGGTGGTGGTGTTTCGGGTTTCGCTGGATAGGTCAGGAGTCCACTACACGCAGCAAGCGGCTACACGGGTAGCAGGGGTTGTGCGTCGTGGACTGGGCGGTTTGTTAGATTAGATGGCCTTGGGCAAGTACAGAAAGGGCAACAGCCTCAAAGGGTGTGGGGCAAAGTCAGGACATGCGGGGACCAAGCAGCAATCGGTATTGTAATTGTAAACTGTTGAAGCTGCATTGGTAAAGTACCGGAACTTCAAGCACTGATAGAAAGCACCGAAGCTGAAGTCATTATACGTACAGAAAGCTGGCTGAAGCCAGAGATAGATTCAGCCGAAATTTTTACAAAGGCACAGACGGTGTTAATAAAGGATAGATTGCATGCAACCGGTGGTGGCGTGTTTGTCGCTGTTATCCTGTAGTGAAGTAGAAGTGGATAGTTCCTGTGAAATATTACGTGTGGAGGTTACACTCAACAACCGAGCTAGGTTAATAATTGGCTCCTTTTACCGATGTCAGCAGCATTAGTGGCAGAACAACTGAGAGAAAATTTGGAATACATTTCACATAAATTTTCTCAGCATATTATAATCTTAGGTGGAGATTTCAATTTACCAGATATAGACTGGGACACTCAGATGTTTAGGACGGGTGGTAGGACAGAGCATCAAGTGACATTATACTGAGTGTACTATCCGAAAATTACCTTGAGCAATTAAACAGAGAACCGACTCGTGGAGATAACATCTTGGACCTACTGATAACAAACAGACCCGAACTTTTTGACTCTGTAAGTGCAGAACAGGGAGTCAGTGATCATAAGACCATTGCAGCATCCCTGAATATGGAAGTTAATAGGAATATAAAAAAAGGGAGGAAGGTTTATCTGGTTAGCAAGAGTATTAGAAGGCAGATTTCAGACTACCTAACAGATCAAAACCAAAATTTCTGTTTCTGACAATGGCAATTGTAAAATGCGTTTTAGACAGGTATGTGCCGAGTAAAACTGTTAGGGATGGGAAAAACCCACCGTGGTTCAACAACAAAGTTAGGAAACTACTGCGGAAGCAAAGAGAGCTTCACTCCAAGTTTATAAATGCAGCCAAAACGTCTCAGACAAACAGAACCTAAACAATGTCAAAGTTAGCATAAGGAGGGCTATGCGTGAAGCGTTCAGTGAATTCGAAAGTAAAATCCTAGGAAGTTCTGGTCTTACGTTAAATCAGTAAGTGGCTCGAAACAGCATATCCAGACACTCTGGGATGATGATGGCATTGAAACAGAGGATGATACACGTAAAGCTGAAATACTAAGCACCTTTTTCCGAAGCTGTTTCACAGAGGAAGACCGCACTACAGTTCCTTCTAAATCCTTGCACAAACGAAAAAATGGCTGACATCGAAATAAGTGTCCAAGGAATAGAAAAGCAACTGGAATCACTCAACAGAGGAAAGTCCACGGGCCTGACGGGATACCAATTCGATTCTACACAGAGTACGCGATAGAACTTGCCCCCCCCCCCCCCCCCCCCCCTTCTAACAGCTGTGTACCACAAGTCTCTAGAGGAACTGAAGGTTCCAAATGATTGGAAAAGAGCACAGGTAGTCCCAGTCTTCAAGAAGGGTCGTCGAGCAGATACGCAAAACTATATACCTATATCTCTGACGTTGATCTGTTGTAGAATTTTAGAACATGTGTTTTGCTCGAGTATCATGGCGTTTTTGGAAACCCAGAATCTACTGTGTAGGAATCAACATGGATTCCAGGAACAGCGATCATGTGAGACCCAACTCGCTTTATTTGTTCATGAGACCCAGAAAATATTAGATACAGGCTCTCAGGTAGATGCTATTTTCCTTGACTTCCGGAAGGCGTTCGATACAGTTCCGCGCTGTCGCCTGATAAACAAAGTAAGAGCCTACGGAATATCAGATCAGCTGTGTGGCTGGATTGAAGAGTTTTTAGCAAGCAGAACACAGCATGTTGTTCGCAATGGAGAGACGTCTACAGACGTTAAAGTAACCTCTGGCGTGCCACAGGGGAGTGTTGTGGGACCATTGATTTTCACAATATGTATAAATGACCTAGTAGATAGTGTCGGAAGTTCCTTGCGGCTTTTCGCGTATGATACTGTAGAATACAGAGAAGTTGCAGCATTAGAAAATTGTAGCGAAATGCAGGAAGGTCTGCAGCGGATAGGCACTTGGTGCAGGGAGTGGCAACTGACCCTTAACATAGACAAATGTAATGTATTGCGAATACATAGAAAGAAGGATCCTTTATTGTATGATTATATGATAGTGGAACAAACACTGGTAGCAGTTACTTCTGTAAAATATCTGGGAGTATGCGTGTGGAACAACTTGAAGTGGAATGATCATATAAAATTAATTGTTGGTAAGGCAGGTACCAGGTTGAGATTCATTGGGAGAGTCCTTCGAAAATGTAGTCCATCAACAAAGGAGGTGGCGTACAAAACACTCGTTCGACCTATACTTGAGTATTGCTCTTCAGTGTAGGATCCGTACCAGATCGGGTTGACGGAGGAGATGGATAAGATCCAAAGAAGAGCGGCGCATTTCGTCACAGGGTTATTTGGTAACCGTGATAGCGTTATGGAGATGTTTAGGAAACTCAAGTGGCAGACTCTGCAAGAGAGGCGCTCTGCATCACGGTGTAGCTTGCTGTCCAGGTTTCGAATATATTGCTTCTCCCTACTTATACCTCCCGATGAGATCACGAATGTAAAATTAGAGAGATTCGAGCGCGCACGGAGGCTTTCAGACAGTCGTTCTTCCCGCGAACCATACGCAACTGGAACAGAAAAGGGAGGTAATGACAGTGGCACGTAAAGTGCCCTCCGCCACACACCGTTGGGTGGCTTGCGGAGTATAAATGTAGATGTAAATGTAGAATGAGTATTGAGCATAAATACTTCTATAATAACATAAATAGTCTGTTAGTGAATGAACCGAAGAGAAACAGTTCTTGGCAATTCATCTAAGCTACAGTGTAATGGAGACCGTCTCAGAATGGAAGAATCAAGTCCAAGCATGACTTGGTTAGATAACATGTATGTCATAATCAAAGTTCCATACAGGCAAGAGATGGCAGAAACCACAAGTTCGTGATCTGTATCACTAAACAAACTATAGACAGTTGGCAGTGCAGAGTCCACTTGTAGAGGCAAGTTCATTAACAGCAACTAAGGCAGAGATCACAATCGGGTGGCCTTGTATTTTGCACACTACAGAGGTTCATGTGACTACCCTGTTGTATCATCCTTGTTTCTGTCAATGGTCTCTTGATGTGTGAGGTGTCACACATATTGATAAGTCTGTAACATCTCTCTGCATGTCTGGTGGGGTCACTAAATCCCTCCTTCCTTGACACAGCACACAGGGATGGTACCCACCTTGCTGATGCAGGGATGCATCATAACTGGCTGTAAGTTAAATGTTGTTACTGCTAAATGCTCTGGGGAAATGTGAGAGGCTGCCAATGACAACAGCACTGGATCTGGACCTTTTTTCAAAAGCTCGGAGGCTGCTAGGAGTGGAAGCATCCTTTCAGGATGTGGCAAGATTGGTGAATCCAGATGAATGTCCATAGAAATGGGCCACAGCACACTCAAAGGAAGGACCTGGCGGCCATCCTCAGATACCTGGGAATGGAATACCTTGATGAAGGTGGCCATTAACCAGGATGTTGCAACCAGAGTTGGATGTAGTATTGGCACACAGTATCCCACATTCTGTAGCTACCAACACTACCTGGTGCTCCTGGATCCCCCAGCTCCACCCTAGACTCAATCCAAATATTTGTGCCCACACTGGTGCACCCACACAGCAGAACAACATAGCTGCATGTGCTTCATGTTCCGGAGGAGGGAGGGGGGGGGGGGGGGTTGACACGGGAGATCCAGAAGCGTCTCATAACAGTGTGTATATGCCCAGAGACAATGGGGAAGTCTGAGAATTTTTCATTGTTTTGCTTTCCAATTAAATTTTTGTAGTTTTGACTGGTAAGAAATGATACTCTAATATCTTTCCTTTGGCTCACTACTGCAGAATAATACTGCAGCAAGAAAACATAAATGAGAGAATAATGCCAAAATAAAATTTTAGTTGCAAAGAAAATGCACCATTTACAACAAAACTCACGATCATCTGCCGCGAGTGAAATGTCTCCAAGGCTTTATGAAGAAGACTGTGTAAGGCTTCACAACAAGAAACTGCTTTTGATGAGCATGACATCACAACTATTTACATTTATAACAAGTTGTGGGAAAATATTGAGATTGTCATTTGAGAAGCATTACTTTGAAAGTAAATTTCCTTTTATGCAAGATGAATTATACTACGTGTGAGAATGTGCAATTAATTTCTCAAGTCATGGAGTGTTTGAATTTCATTCAAAACTTTCAGGACCAGCTGCTTAGAAAAATTTTGGGCGCAGAAGACCAGCCATTTATGCTGTTTTTCAAAACTTATCGGCATATTTGTGTGTCATATATCTTTTTTTTTTTTAAAAAAAAAACTTCATGGTTATCAATTTTAGTTCTTACATAGATTACAGATTATGCAATAACAATGGCAACAAGTATAATTATCCTTAAAAAAAGAGCAAGGTGAATTCTTGAGCAATTTAACACATAATTGACTTTTGTACAGAACAATCAAAGTGCTCATCAGAACATTTATTCTGACAGGTAATCCACAAAATGTTCAATGCACAGCAGTGAAATTTCTTCTTCTGCTTTGTTAGGACCCTTCTTTCTTCCAAATACCTCTTCATTCTCTAGCTTCTTCTGTTTCTTTCTTCTTCTCTTAAGACAACTTTGATTTTGGTGTAAGGCCAACTGTGACCATCCACGAACCCTTTATACTTCCCCTGTCCTGTACTACTGCCTGCAGGTTCCTTTCTTTTATTCTTACAGCCTTCCAGTCATCTCTTACTTCCTTCACCCAGTTGTTTCCTGTATGACATGTTGCATTCCGTATCTTCTTAGCCAACCTCTCCTCATCCAACAAATTGTAACCTCCTCTTCCGTATCTCGCTCGATATGGGTTCAATATTTTCATACAGTTCCTGTTGTTCTCTGTGTATCCAGATATCCCCATGTTTTTTAGTGCCCCACATGTCTCTCAAAATTTTCCGCTCCTCCTCCTCCAATTGAATACAAGCTCTCTTGCCGAGTGTGATTGTTTCTGAATCATAAAGAGCAGTATTTCTTACAGTTGCTGTGTAATGTTGCAATTTGGCATTTTGCGACAGATTTTTCTTGCCATATGTTGTTTTCACTGCATACCGAAGCTTCTGCAAAAGCTGTGCCCTGTCTACTGCGCTACTGTTGCTCTGTATGCCACCAGTTATCTTCTCCTCCAAATAACGAAAACTGTTGACTTTCTCAACCACTTGGCCACCTATCTTCCAGTCAGACTCAGTGTTCAAGGCCTTGGTCTTCTTATATGCAATCTTCAGTCTGACCTTTTCTGCTGTTTCGGCTAGATTTTTTAGTGTTGTCTTTGCCTCTTCTTCTGTCTCATTTAAGAGTGACTTGTCATCTGCAAATGCCACACAGTCCACTGTTGCATTATGTTTGACCTTGTACCCTATTTGCACACCTTTGATGTTCATGTTACTATTTAGTTGTCTCCACTGTCTCAGTACTTCGTCCAAAACCAGGTTAAATAAAATGGGTAACAGCCCATCCCCTTGCCAGACTCCTGTTTTTATTTCGAAGCTGTCTGACAGCATACTGTGATACCTGATCCTGGCAGCAGTGTCGCTTAATGTTTCCTTTATTATTGCGTGTGTTGTAGCATCCAGTCCTCTGACTTCTAACACTTCTAACAGAATACTTAAGTCAACTGTATCATAGGCCTTCTGAAGTCCACAAATGTCACTATTATCTTTTTTTTCCTTTCCTATGTCTGAGTCCTCTGTCTTCTAACACATCTAACAGAATACTTAAGTCAACTGTATCATAGGCCTTCTAAAGTCCACAAATGTCACTATTATCTTTTTTTTCCTTTCCTATGTCTGTGTTTTATATTATCCTTTTTATTCCAAATATCTGTTCTGTACAGTTCCTCCCTTTTTAAAGAGACACTTGTACTCTTCTATTGTCAGCCTCAGTTGTTCTTCACCTCTGTTCAGCAAGATTCTCGACAAAACCTTGTACCCTAAGTTTAAGAGAGAGATTTCCCTGTAATTATCCAGTACTTTCTTGTCCCTATTCTTGTGTAGTTGTTATTATAATGGCTTCTTTCCAGTCTATGGATATTTTCTTATTTCTCCAGATATCCATTATATTGTACACACTTCTTTCTACTTGATCTCTTCAGCACAGATACCATCATTGCCTGATGCCTTGTTGTTTTTGAGGTTTTTAATTGCCTCTGCTACTTCTGCCCCGGTGGGTGCATTGTCTAGACTATCCTGACTTTTGTCCCTAAAGCGTAAGTGTGTCCACTTTACTGTTAGTGCTTCTGCATTCAGTGAATCCCTAAAATACCTAGCCATTTCCTCGCACACCTCTTTCTCACCAATTTTTATTGTGTCATCTTGTCCTATTATGAAGGGTTCTTTTGCATCGAAGCCTTTAATTCTGCTCCCAATTTCTCTGAAAAAGATTCATGATTTGTTTCTTGAAGGCTGTGTTTGCTTCTTCAGGTTTCTCATTCCATCTGCTTCCCTTGGTAATTCTGATGGTTTTGCTAGCAATTTTTCTCGCATCCTGGAAGTTTGACAAGTCTTCTTGCTTTTAAAGAATTGCCATGTCATCCATGCTTTCCTCCTGGTCTCGACTGCATTCTCACAGTCATCCGTGCACCACTCGTGCTTCCTTTTCTTCTTGTTAGTAGCAAGTCGCACTTCCTCTTCTTCCATCATCTCTCTCACTCTCTTCCAATCACTCTGAACTACAATTCTCTTTGCACACTCTGCTCTGTGTTTTTTCAGAAGATCTAGGTTGATTCTGTGAGTGTTTATGTTCCTACATTTCCTTGCCCTGTCAGGTATCCATCTGCATTTTATTTCAAGAAGGTAGTGATCTGATTCCATCCTACTATTTTTCCTCACTTTCGTGTTCATAATCTGTGATTCTTCTCACGGATTGCTACATGGTGTAGCTGTTTTTCCTTAATCATTTTTGCAGGGCTGACCCACGTTGTTTTCTTGCTTGCCTTAGCTTTGTAATGAGTGGTCATTATTCTCATCTTGTGGCTCCTCCACAAGTCCACTAATCTCATGCCATTCTTGTTTGTTCTCACGTGGGCTGGATAATCTCCCACAGGACCTCTAAACTTCCTTTCTGTGCCTATTTTCACGTTAAAATCTCCTAGCAAAATAGTGACACCTCTTCTGTCTACATCTGTCACTACCTTATCCAAAGTGGACCAAAAATGTTCAGTTCCTGCTTTGTCTTTTTTGTTCTTATCATTTGTTGGTGTATGTGCATTTACTATTGTATAGGTTTTGTTTCCTATTTTCATTGTCAGATATGACAACCTCTCATTTATGCCCTTCCATGCAGTGATACTATCCAGGTATCTATGATCTACTACAAAGGCTGTGCCAAACATAGACGATTGCTTTGGCTCCCCAACACCAGGTTTCCCTATCAGAATTACGTATCCCTACGATTCCATCATGCATTTGTCCCTAAATCTTGTTTCCTATAGTACCAGTATGCCAATCCCACTTTCACTCATACTGTCAAGATCTTGTTTTTGCTTGCCCACCTTCAGCATTGTCTGTATGTTTATGATTCCCATTTTAAAAATCTGTTTCGGTCTGATATTGTGTCCGTAATTTAGATTGGATTTTGAGGTACTGGCAGGGTCACAGTTTTGTTTCGCACTTGATGCAGGCTCCCCAGAATCCGGTAGCTGCTTGCTTTGACCTCGGTCAACAAGGTATTAGCCCTCTGGGGTATATTTGTAATTATCACATGCTTCATGACTGCTTCACAAACCGAAGTTTCAATTTTGGCTACCACATTTGCAGTAGTGTGGTTACAACTGAGGTGGCTAGCTTCAGAGGGTGTAATCAGGCTATCCCATTGGGATCAGACTCCTTTTGTGGCCACTCCACTGGAGTACAGATGCCACTCTGTTGTGGGAAGGGTCATCCGCCTCGATGACCATTGGGATTTGCCAATTCTTCTTTTGAAAAGACTGGCCATCTTCTTCTGCGCCTCAAGCTGTTGCCCTTTCCATGCTACAATTCTGATTGAGAATGATAAGGAAAAAGGATATATTAAAAACAAAGATTCCAAGACTTACCAAGCGGGAAAGCGCCGGCAGACAGGCACAATGAACAAAACACACAAACACACACACACAGAATTACTAGCTTTCGCAACCGATGGTTGCTTCTTCAGGAAGGAGAGGGAAAGACGAAAGGATGTGGGTTTTAAGGGAGAGGGTAAGGAGTCATTCCAATCCCGGGAGCGGAAAGACTTCCCTTAGGGGAAAAAAAGGACAGGTGTACACTCGCTCGCGCGCGCGCGCGCGCACACACACACACACACACACACACACACACACACACACACACACACACACACACACACACACATATCCATCTGCACATACACAGACACATACACAGACACAGCAGGATAGGTTTAGGATAGATTGTTGTGGGACACACTTTGTCTGGCTCCTCCCCTTTGGCCTGTCCGGCTTGGGTAACCCATCTGGTAACTAAGCTACTGCCAGCATAGCCCTCCAGATCCAGAGCACACATACCTCCTCGCCCACACTGGCCGCATGGGCATAGCCCTCCTCAGGGGACACCGCCTTAATGTAGCAGTGAAATTTATAATTGTGCTTGTCAGAAATATTCAGCTGCTGCAATTTAAGCTGTGCTCTTAGGATCCTGCCTAACCACACCCTTGAGGAAAGGGGGGGGGGGGGTATTTTGATGACTAGTATTATAGCTGAGAGCTTAGCTTGTCTTGTAGCTATACTGAATGCATATTAATAGCCATTACCTTTTCCTATATGTATGTTCGCACTGCTGAACTGTGATTTTACTATTGGCTGACTACATCCAAGTCCTATGCTCTGAATATCTGCTGCCACTGGCTGGCAAATCACATAACATGAGCTATGATTGGCTGACAAAAGTGCATCGCAATCTTTATTTCAGTACTTTGAAAGTTACCATGCTGTAATTGGTGGAATACGCAAACGTGCAGTGCACATGTTGCTGCATATCAAAGATCTTTCCAAAATGCGTTGTTTTTTGCTGTGTATCAGTCCATAAAGTCCCAAGAAATTCTATGCCAGTATATAATACCTTTACCATTCAGAGGATTTGTAAGTTTTACAGATCCAAGGGAAAGTATATTGTTGCTTAACCTGGTAAAAGTGTGTTTTCACATGGGAAAAAAGTATTTTTAACTGGGAAATCCGGAAAAAATTTGAGAATTTTTTAATGTTGTCCACACATACACCCTGAATGAGCTCTGTCAGGTTTCAACCACTAAAGGGCATGAACCTGTAAGAAGCTAGGAAGGTGTTCAGTGATGAAGCTGATTTAGCAGATCCTAAAGCTTTCAGCATTCACACTTAAAGGAGCGAACAAGCTTTCCACCATTCCATATGAGGATAGATGGAAAGGGGTTGTGGTAAGATCAATAATATCATTAACACCATTACAGGTGTAAGACCATTTTAATTGGCTACAGTAAACTGGAGGACTGTTGTTGATTACCAGTGTATGGGTTGCACCCTCTATGACGAATATATGCTCTGAGGCTCCCACAACATACGAGAAGTGAGGGAAGGAATCCCAACAATGACAGACATGGATTCCAGGAAAGAGTCCACAAAATCGGCATGAACTTGATTCCATAGCTGTATCAGTGTGGGCTACAACAAGAATGACTGGGGTTTGCCTTGTTGATGTGCCTACCAAATGGCACACTGCTACACCAATGACAGTGGATTGATGCATGAGATGAAGCACCTTACACTGCAGAGAGGATAGAATTTCATCTTGGTCTGTTTCTCATCTTCTGTAAAGAGTGCCACCTCTTGCCAGACCTGAAGTTGTTGCCACCAATGAAGATAAAACACACACAGCATAGATCAGGCGGACATGCACCAGAGAGCTCGCAAGCCAACTTGACTGGGGATATTGCAAAACCCCTTGAAGAAGTGGATCATGGCAAGTCACAGTACTGTCTCCTGGAAATTTATAGGGAATTTGTCGAGTGATTGCCTCAGTTGACTGTTTGACTGAATTGAAACTCTTTGCTGATGGTCAGATTCAGGATCGAGCCCTAACGGAAGGCAAGATAGCATGTCTGTGTTAGGATTCAGAGAAATGTGATAATATATGAAATGTTGGAGATTCTCCAGAGAGACCATCTGTGAAGGCTGTAAGCTGCGGCAGTTGAACAAAAAGTGACACAACTGATTTGTGGTTGGTGATAAGATAAAATTTGCAAACACACAAAAAAATGTGAAATTTGTGGATACCAGGTCCACTTCCGTTTTGATCAAAGAGTAATGCTCATGAGTTGGAATAAGTGTCTTTGACATAAAATCAAATACCCTTTCCTCTTCCCTTATGAGTTACCATACTGACAAGGGAATGGTCCAATAAGACATGTCAAAACCTACCCTGAAATTTTTTACACAGGAAGAAGACAACAAATGAAATACACTGCCAAAATTTCATCTGCGAAGAGAGGCTGCAAGTATTTTGTAAAAAAATGTTGAAGTTACACATTTTTGCCATGCGAAGAACAGCTTATAATAGATGTTTGTACAACCCTGCCTGTCTAGCATGCGACTTCAAGAATCACTCACGCAGCACTGCATAGCAGAATTATCTGGAGTTCACAGACACCAATTTTAAACACGTCAACCCTGGTTTACAATGGAGCAAATGGAAGCGAACACTTGTGAATGAGTCTTTTCGGAAGATTCACTACCATTCGCTTGTATATGGATAGAATTGTTTATACTAGAGGTAACAGAGGAGGACACGAGGTAACAAACATTGTCTGTGAATGCTGTGTTATTAGTTTTTAGTTTTGGGAGCTAACATTCGTCATACAAGATACGACTCTATCTTGTTAGATCTACAATGTGAAACTTTGCCATTCAGTGAGGATTATTTTGCACAGCAAGCTCACTGTTCTCAAAATGGTGCAAAGAAAGAAGAATTTAAGTTCTCAATTTGTATGGAAACATGACATGCGTGGAGATCATGCACTTTACATGGTATTGCATCTCCATCTGTCCTTAGCATTGGTCCAACATTTTCCATGTATGTTGGCTGCCATTTTTCCCTAGCTTCTCATTACCATTGAGGGGAAATTTATAAATAGAACACAAATTACTGACGTCGAGCATCATCTCAAAAGGTGACACAGCTAGTGTTTGCACTACGCGTGTAAGGTCTAATGGTCATATTCTTTTGTTTTTTTCCTAAAACAAAAATGGTCTAGTGGCAAAGCATGCACTTTGTGATCCAGAGAGTGCGAGATAAAATCCCGTTCAGGCCACAACTTTTCACTTTAATTTTTAACCGAGCATTCACTTCTCACAGATGTTGGAGTGGCCACAAAAGATATGCGGTTCGGATTTCACGTTGATCTGCAGGACTCAATTTTCCGATTAGGCAACTGGGGAAGGTTAGGGACATGTAAGTATCTGCAGTGGTGTCCACTTGAAAGACCTGAAAGAGGCCTACTGGGTACACCAGACAGAATTCTCATTTACGCGTGTGTTTTAGCTTGTTTGCTCCAGTGAAAACCTGACTTAAACTATACAAACATTTTTTTTAATAACTCGATATTGACAGTTCAATACGTGCACATATAATTCTGATAAAAGTGGCTAGCACAGAAAACAAAATCATGGCACTGTTTGATACCACAGATGACTTCCATCAATGAAGACTTGTAATTTGTTGAAATGAAATGTGTTTTGCAGTACTACATGTTATAACAATTATTGTATTCTATTCCTTATAATAGTTTGAATGTTGTACATTTGACTATCAGTGAAACAGTTCTTTGTTTATTCCCTGTAGTCATCACAAAAATGAAAAGTGTCTGCTGAATGACAAAAACAAATATCTTTCTTGCACCAGGATCACAGGCACAAAGGAAAACTAATGCAGTCGGGCACTAGTTTTATTTAGACAGAACTGGGACGGAGTCAGAAATGGTCCCGGCCGTTCCGCGTATTGCACTGCGTACCAGGCATACTTGGTCAAATTTGTAAAGCGTGGTGAAGAAAACTGGTAATGCACAAATGACTGGAGCTTAAGAATACTGTTCCTGTGATAAACTGAAATGAGAGAGAGGTATCAGAAATTATGTTGTCTGATAAATTCCCAGAAAATGGTTTCCACTGTCAAAAAATTTCTGTATCAAGCTGTTGAATCGCACTAATAGGTCCAGGTGGAATCCACATTTCATTTACAGATTTTTCATCATTCTCCACAAAAACAGAGGCTTTGTTATGTTCAGACCATGAATCCAACAAAAGCAATGAATTAGTTTCTGCAGCTGGTAGGAATACGTTTCGAACGAAATGTTGAAAATTATTATTTCCCGCTTCTCCAGATTTAGATATGTCGATTACAAGACTTTTGCAACTATACAGACCATTTTTTATTTTTGGTCCTAATTTGCCTTGCGGTTCTTGACAGCATATATACAGCTGCTGAAACAGTAAACCATTCATACTTATCACTGGTATTATTGTATATGAATGTGTCATAGCATTCATTGATTGGGCAACCGACTCCGTCCTTTTTTCACCCCGAAATGATAAAAGTGCGGTACGCACATAGTTCTTTCACGAAACCTGACTGATCAGTGTTATAAACAGCATTTGCGAGGATAACAGTAAGTTTCGTCTTTACGTCAGCTATGAATTTCTCTATCGCATTGTCTATCACTGGCAGCTGCTCTACATGTTTACATTACGTAAACATGGTAATTTTCCCACTTCCTATTCTGTATGATTTCTTGAGCCTGCGTAGTCAGGTTGACAAAGCCTGGAAATTAGCAATGTTCATGTCAGATGCAGTTCAGAGGGCCCAGTCTTGTAGATCTCCTTCGGTAATGGTGCATAGCCTCTCACAGGCAGTTCTAAATCTTTCGAACAGTTTTTCACTCAGATGGTTTCGGGTTTCTGTTTGGCACATATTTCTTACTTCTTGTAATTCACTCTTCCATTTTTACAGTCCACGCTCCAATTTTACAAAACAAAAACACCTTTGCACACTGCGTAACTTCAAGCACTTTTTCCCTTCTTCATTTAACCAATATTTCACTGACTTTTCTTTGTCGCTGACAGCTGTTGCAGTGCATGTTTGTTTGTAGGCTTGGCAGGTATTCTTCTTCGGTACTGTTATTGACACAACTGACATCTTCCGAACCACAATTCATGGAACAATCACAGTTATTTCCTATTTCTTTTAACGTATCCACAATTTCAAATGTTGATATCATTCAAATGAATGTTAGCGAAATCAACTAACAAATGACACATATGTATGTCCTCAGGAGAAGTAGGTGATTTCAGCTAGAAGCCACGTTCTTCAAATTTCATCATTGCTAAATTGAGAATGTTAACTGGATTCCACATTACTGTGAAAATGGAAGAAGAAAGGTACTATTAGACTCATGAAAGCATAATAAATATTAATTCAGCTTTATCTGTATTGTCTATAGTTACCAATACTGCAAAAAGCAACTGATAATTTTTAATGGATGTTACTTGAGTGGCTATTTCAAGAGAATAGTAACTGTGTACTTCAGTGTCATAAAAACTATCAACAAACAGTAACCTGAAACATCCTTTACAAATTACGATAGGGTTGTGTTGTGTTTCCTGTTTACAAATGTACCATCGACCTTGGCTGTGTGTGTGCCTAGTTGTGCATGCGCAGTTGCTGCAGCACCATTAGGGGTGTACATTTTTACTGCCGCTTGGCGTGCTACGAATTTGTCAAGTTTCAGTTATTTTTTTAAAATACTTGCAGTGCCTCTTAGCATCTACAATTTTGACAGTGCATTTCTTTCATTGCGTTCTTCCTGTGTAAAATGTCTTATTGGGCCATTCCCTTGTGAGAGAACCACTCTGATCCCACGAAGGGCTGTATCTCTGGCCAACACCAATTACAAGTGGGTCTGGTAAAATGTAAATTACAATTGGGACTAATAGTTGGAGGGTAGACTTTAATTTCTGATAAACACAATTGCACTCTTCTGGCCATTGAAAAGTTACTCCTTTTTTCTGAGACTGTTCAGCAGTCAGGCTACCAAAGCTGAATGGGTGATAAATTTTCCATAGTAGTTCAATATTTCTAGAAAAAACTGAATATTATTAATGGATATGGGCACAGACATATTTTGAATTGCCTCTACATATTCTGTGATGGATCAAGGGCCCTCTCCACTGAAGGCTGAAAGACAGTGCATCTGGGAAAGTTACATTTAAGCCCTTTCTGTACTAGGGCCACAAAATCCAGGTGGAAATTCTGCAAATGCTCATCTGTTATACAACCATTCACCAGAATATCTACAAGGTAATTTACACAATCTAGCTGTTGTTGCTGGCTTAGTTGTTGCAGCTGAAGCTAGAGAAATCGGGTGTTCATGATAGTGTGTGATGAAGCAGGACTGTGACCACCTCGTTGCCAGTGTTATAACCCTCACTCTGAACCACAATGTTTAGTGAACATAAATAACTTGTATAGCAACAAATTTAATAGTCAATTAGACCATGAACCAAGCAAAAACAGTTCTTAGTGCAATATTCATGTGACCATTATTGTAATTATTAGTAGAAGAATAAACTGCAAGCCCAACTTAGCCTTGTAACACATATTTCATACTCAGAGTTCCGTATAGGCAATCAGTGGTGGAAACCATAAGTTTATGCTCCGTAGCACTAAATGTACAGTAAATAGTTGACAGACACTGCAGAGTCCCCTTATGGAGGTGAGTTGGATAACAGCTAGAGAAGCAGACCACCACTGGGCACCGTGTAATCTATCTGCATGTCTGGCGAGATTACTAAATATAGCATAATCCATCAAAAGGACATAATTGAGCTACAGTCGCAGCATTTGTCAAGTCATACAGTGGTAGAAAATGGTGAGCGTTGGCTGGACATAAAAAATTGTACTGGTTGTGGACCTTATTAAAACTAAACCATCTTGCATTTTGACATTTGCTTCACACTACTGTAGCTCAAACATTCTCACTTTTTTACATTTATTTCACCATGGTTTCTCCCTCCCTCGCTCCCTCTTCCTCCAACATTCTTCATTTGTTTTTCTATTTCCTTCATCTTGTCTGGCTGTAACTACAGAAAGCATACACACTGGTTCTCTTTTTGTTAATAAGTTGACTATAATACTGTATAAGCAATATGTTTATGAACATGTCATGGTCATTCATTATTGACATGTAACTAAAGAATAAGTGTAGTAAGAGTTCTCATCTAATAAAACTCTCGACAATATTCTTCCTTTTCAGTGATCTGTGGAAACTAATTCGTGATTTTCCCATTAAGTTCCAAAGCATGGATGAAATGAAAGTAATAGATTTGGGTGTCCTGGCAAATAAGGTTTTAAATTGTTCGCAGAGATGGAGTCTAGACAGACTTGTGAGATATGTGGTGAGTGTGACTGATGCACATATGTATTTCACACTATACTAAGTGTGTTTCAGACATGATACTGTTTCTTGCATTAAAATGGATGTTTGATCTTGCAGCTTCACAAAAATTTGGACAAAAGTGATGCTGTAAGAAAGAGCAATTGGCAGTTTGAGTTGCTGTCAGAAGAGCAAAAGCACTATGCTGCTGCAGATGCTTTGGTAAATCCACACAGGATGTCTTATTAAGAACACAGCTTTTAAGAGCATAATCATGTGCAAATTTAGTGATGTAATTAAGTGATTTACATATTATTGCTGTGCATGCTACTTCTGATTATGTATGAAATAAGTTACTCAAATGTGCTCCATGACTCTGCAGGCGCACTTCCCTTCTTTTGATGAAATTTTCCATACTTTTTAGTGTACTTACACCGCTTGTTCTGAAATTGCATTCATTCATTGTAGCTGCAGAGCAACGAATCAGTTTCATGTATTGTGCACAGCATCTATTATCCTTTGATGTATGTATAATATTGTCATGTTATAATCACACTAAAGTCCAAATCTGAATGCAAGATTGTCAATGAAATACGACACTTAGTAGTGAATGCACCTTTATTACGAACACCAAAGTACAGCCAGAACATAATTTCACACCTACATGGAGCATGCAGCTGTTTATACAAGCATTGAATTTTACAGAATACACAAACACTAAATACATAAGATATTTCAAGAACATTCCAGAAATGACAAATATTTTCAAAATAATGCTGGTTGTTGGGTTTAAACTGGCAATCTTTAGCATGTTATTTAGGGATGATTGCATTATTGCTCCCTCTCCTGAAGAACCTGTAACCCTTTATTTCAGAAGTTATCATTGGAACTGACTACAGCACCCTGGATCTAGATCTCGCCAGTGTTTCTCTGTGTAGTGGTGCCTGCAGATACTGATGTTGTAGTCATGTTGTTACATTCTTTTAACTATGATGAGTATCAAAGGTTGCCCTGTAAGGTGCCCAACTGTCAGTGGGTCTTCAGTCTCCTTGACCTCCACCCCCTGCGGGTTCGGGGGTAAGAATAGGCCCGTGGTATTCCTGCCTGTCGTAAGAGGCGACTAAAAGGAGTCTCAAATGTTTCGGCCTTATGTGATGGTCCCCTCTTGGGTTTGACCTCCATATTTCCAAATTTCCATTGTTAGTGCGTGCCATTTGGGGAAGGACGCCTTACATGGTGTTTTTCTATTGGTCCATCATGCACCACCATCTTGCATGCTATCTATTGTCGTGGGGCGGGATTTACACCCAATGTCTTCTGGGTTGCCTCCTACTCGTCTTAAGCACAATCCCCTTCTTAGCGCCCACGACAACTGTGGACCCTTTCAACGCCTAAAATCCAGCACGGTAGCCAGTCTGTTGTGGTGGGGTCGTCATGTACCCTCTTGGTGGTAGCCCCCTGACCACGCAAGGATCGCACTACAGATGCCAGAGCTGTTTCCTCCCCATGCATGCCAAGGAGTATGTGTGTGCCCTTCTTGTCTGGGGCACGGGGACTCCGGGCAACAGGAAATCGGCCAGGTACCTGTTGCTTTGGCTGGGTGGCGCCCTTGGGGAGAGCCCTCGTTCGGAGTAGGTGGCATGTGGGTGGATGTGGCACAATGAAGTGCAATAAATCACACCATGCTGGTCCCTCCCCCTCCTTCTCTGCCGGCGTTGCCTCTGCCAGTTCCTCTCTCGTGGAAGGGGTCCCTCAGGGCTCTCCCTTCCTCCATTTCTTCTCCTACCCAGCCGGATGTCAGCCAGTGGCTGAAGGTTCGGCCGCCTGTTGGTCGTAGGGCTTCTGTGTCGTCGTCAGCCTCCGACGCTCCTTCAGAGAAACTCCCCCAGCCCTCTAACCCTAAGGACAGATGCGAGAAGAAGGAATGGAACGTGTCCAAGAAGAAGGACGTTCCGGCGGTTTCAGTACCGCCTCCTATCAATAGTTCTGGTTCCGGGTATGAGGTGGAGATCCTCGCCTCTGCCGCGGATCTCGCCCTCACAGAACCCTCGGGGCCTTTCCTATGGATGCAGCTGCCTCTCCCCCGGTGGCGGCCGTTGGCTCTGAGGCGCCGTCTGCCTCTTAGTCGCCTTCACACCCTCCCAGTCCCTTCCTGCTTCCATTCTCCAGTGGAATTGCGGCAGTTATTTCCGCCACCTGCCTGAGCTCCGGATGCTTCTGAGTGTTTCCCCTGTTCTCTGCATTGCTCTTCAGGAAAATTGGTTTCCAGCAATGTGGACCCCTGCCCTTCTCAATTATCGGGGGTACTATAAGAACCGTGCTGCCTGTCAACGAGCATCAGGTGAAGCTTGACTTTTTGTTCACCACTCTGTCTGTAGCTCGCCTGTACCCCTTCTGAGGTATGTCTCATCCTTGGACTCCCGTGTCTCCCCCTCGCTCGTGTGGTCCCAGATCCGGCGGATTTATGGATACCAGACCCCTATGGGTGTCCCAGGAATCTCCCTGGCCGGCGCTAGCTGCACGGATGCTGCTGCCATTGCTGACCACCTTGCCACGCACTTTGCTACGAGCTCTGCAACTGCAACTTACCCCCACACCTTTTGCTCTCTAAAGGAGCATGCCGAGCGGATGCCGGTATCATTCCACACACGTCGTTATGAAAAATACAATGCTCCTTTCAGCGAGAGGGAATTCCTCGCTGCCATCGCCAGGGAATTCCTCGCTGCCATCGCCAATTGCCCTGATACAGTACCAGGACCAGAGTGCATTCACGCGCAGATGCTGAAGCATCTCTCCAGGGACTGCCAGAGACACATCCTCACCATCTTTAACCTCATTTGGACCGATGGCGTGTTCCCGTCGCAGTGGCGAGAGGGTGTTATTGTCCCCATCTTGAAGCCCGGTGCGGACCCACTGTCGCTGGACAGCTATCATCCCATGTTTTGTGCAAATTGCTCGAACGTATGGTGGGGCGGCTTTTGTGTTGGGTCCTTGAGACGCACGGACTCCTCGTTCCATCCCAGGAGGGCTTCCGTCGGGGCTGGTCTGCTGCGCACAATTTGGTGCGGCTGGAATCTGCTATCCGTGCGGCCTTTGGCCGACGTCAGCATCTCGTTGCTGTATTTTTTGATCTGCGGAAGGCATATGACACCACATGGCGGCATCACATCCTTGCTACGTTGCACGAGTCGGGTCTTTGTGGTCAGTTCCTGGCTTTTCTTCAAACCTTCTTATTGCGCCGCTCTTTCCGGGTGCAAGTCGGTGTTGCCTCTAGTTCATCTTATATACAGGAAAATGGGGTCCCGCAGGGATTGGTGTTGAGCGTCTCCTTATTTCTAGTGGCCATTAATGGTCGGGCTGCACCCGTGGGGTCTTCGGTGTCTCCTTCTTTGTATGCTGACGACTTCTGCATCTCATTTAGCTCAACGACTACAGGAGTCGCCGAGTGCAGGCTGCAAGTAGCCATTCGCAAGGCAGCATCATGGGCTCTGACTCATTGTTTTCAGTTCTCTGCAGCCAAGAGTCGAGTTATGCACTTCTGCAGGCGTAGGACGGTCCACCCTCATCCTGAACTTTACCTCGACAGCCACCTACTTGAAGTGGTGGACACTAGCCGCTTCCTAGGACTAGTCTTTGACGCCCTGCTCACATGGGTTCCTCATATTACTCAGCTGAAGCAAAAGTGCTGGCGGCACTTCAACGCCCTCCGCTGCCTGAGCCCCTCGTCTTGGGGTGCAGATCGCTGCACGCTGTTGAGATTGTACAGAGCCCTTGTGCATTGCAGGCTTGATTAGGGGAGCCTGGCCTATGGGTCTGCATCACCCTCAGTGTTGACGTTGCTGGACTCCATACACCACTGTGGGGTTCGGCTTGCAACTGGCGCTTTCTGTACGAGCCCCGTGGATAGTCTACTGGTGGAGGCCGGGGTTCCCCCGCTCCGGATTCGCCGTGACCGACTGCTCGCCGACTATGCTGTCCACGTGCATTGCTCCCCGGGCCATCCCAATCATCGCCTGCATTGCCCTGCCATGGTCCTCCATCTGCCCGAACGGCGACCTAGGTCTGGGCTTTCCATTGCTGTCTGCGTCCAGTCCCTGCTGTCGGAACTGGGGTCTTTCCCTCTTCTGCCTCCCTTCCGGGTCCGTGCACCTACGTCTCCCTGGTGTATGCCCTGGCTGTCCGTCCGTGTGGACTTGGCACGGGGACCCAAGGACTCGGTTCCACCTGTGGCCCTCCGTCGATGTTTTCTTGCCCTCCTCTCCTCATTCTCGGGCTGAGAGACTGTCTACACTGATGGTTCCCTGGTTGATGGTCGTACTGCCTACGCTTTTGCTCACGCTGCCCATATTGAACAGCGCACTTTGCCGGCCGGCTGCAGTATTTTTACTGCAGAGCTGGCAGACATTTTGGGCGCTCTTGAGCATATGCGTTCCTGCTCAGGGACGTCAATCGTCATCTGCAGTGACTCCCTGAGCAGCCTCCAGGCTATCGACTGCTGCTGTGCCTCTTCTCCTCTAGTAAACTTTATTCAGGAATCTGTTTCTGCCATTACCCACTCTGGTTGTTTGGTGGTCTTTGTTTGGATGCCAGGTCACGTTGGCATCCCAGGAAACGAACGTGTCAACAGGCTGGCCAAAGGGGCTATCGATGCCCCAGCTTTGGAGATCGGCCTCCCGGCTCATGATCTGCAGTTGGTGTTGCGCCGTAAGGTGCTTGGGATGTGGCATGATGAGTGGCGTAGCCTGACATCGCTGAATAAACTGCGGGCTGTTAAGGAGACGACCGATGTGTGGCAGTCCTCCCTGTGGGCTTCTCGCAGAGACTCTGTCATCCTGTGTCGGCTCCGTATCGGCCATACCTACCTGACACACGGCCATCTTTTGCGTCAGGAGGACCCCTCTATGTCGTGTGGGTCCCGGCTGACGGTCGCCCACATTTTGTTGGAGTGTCCCCAACTGCGTACCCTCAGGCAGTCTTTTAATCTCCCAGGCACTTTGCCTTTGTTTTTATGCGACGTTGCCTCCATGGCTGACGACGTTTTAAATTTTATCCGTGGTAGTCCTTTTTATGGTTCCATTTAGGGAGGTCCTGCACCTTTCCCTTTCTGTGCCTCTTGTCCTCAAGTCTCTCTTCATTGGTTACAGGCTTTAGTGTGTAGTTGGATGGTTGACTCTTCCCCTCCCGCCCCCCCCCCCCCTTTTTGTTGTTGTTGTTGTTGTTCTCGTGGTCAGTCAACCAGTCTCCGGCCCTCTTCTTTTCTTCTGTTTCTTGCTGTCTGGTGTTCATCTGTAGTCTTCTTGTCTGTAGTGTTCGTTGCCGCATTTGTGTTCTTTCATTGACTGGGAATGAGTCTCCTTCCTCTTGGGGTTTTACCTGCTCTGCAAATTTTCTTCTCGCCAGTTCTTGGAATGGGGGACTGATGATCTTAGCTGTTTAGTCCCCCTTAAACATCCCAACAACCACCATCCTTGAACCTCCCATCATTGATTTGCTCCTCTGGATTGCAGTAGGGGTTGATACAGAGAAGGACATGGATGATGTGTCTGTGGTTTTTTATTCTTGATGATGGTCACAATTCTGGACTTCACATTTGATGTCCGACAATTGACAAAAGATATGACATGGCCCAAAGTAGCACTTCAGTAAAATTTCCAATAGCCCTATTTTCTGCACAGGCAAAAAATCCATACCCAGTCTCTCAAGTTGTATTTCAGTGCCCGGCACTTGACATTATAGTCCTCTCAGTCTTTCACTGTTCATATGTGAGCCAACTGCCTTGCTTCTTCAGTTCTGTTGATGGTATGTTGGACATAGTCATCCTGAATATCATCTGGTTGTCTGTTCAACACAAGGCATATAATGACAACTTATCTGCCAAATTCTTATTTAAAGCATTCGGTGAAGCCATTCGTTTGTGGATGGAAGGCAGTTGTCATCCTGTGTTTAATGTCACATTGTGAAACTACCTCTGATACTAGTCTTGCCAAATTCTTATTTAAAGCATTCAGTGAGGCCATTCATTTGTGGATGGAAGGCAGTTGTCATCCTGTGTTTAATGTCACAATGTGAAACTACCTCTGATACTAGTCTTGTCTGTCTGTCAAAATTTCCTCTACAAGGAACTTTGCGATTTCCGGAGCTTCAGCAGTCGGTACCTCTTTGGTACAATGCATGATGATTTCAGTGCAGACTGCTATCCATCACTTCCCTTTTGTCAACTTTAGAAACCCCCCTAAGAGATGTTGACTTTTTTATTATTATTCTTTTTATTCAAATATTATGAGTAGCTTTTTCCCCTCTTAAGCAGCTTAATGCTTAGTTATTACTAAGATATTCAAAATTATGTTAAAATACTGTGTGCTACATCCATGCCATTTCATGTGCAACATTTCCTTTGTTCTTTTATATAGATCACAAACTACAAGAAAACAGCAAATAAATAAATAAATAAAAACTCTCCTGAAGAGGTTGATTCCAATTTAAGCACAGTTGGTACCAGATGCCATGAGGGTAACTGCGGCATGTGCTTTCATTGATAGCATTATTTACAATGGCTCACATTGTGTCTAAAGGATTGGTAGAGACCAGACCTGCATTGATTCTGCTTAGAGTTTTTACAAATCCCAGGTGACCTCATTTTGGAGCATCATGGAAAAGTTTCAGAATAGCTAGCTGTAGATGAGCTGGGATGACGAGCAACCATTTCCGCCTCATTGGTTAATAGTTCCTCTTATTCAGTGTTTCATGTATTAATTGGAATTCTTTGATCAGTTTCTCTTTCAAGGCTTCAGAGGTTTCCAACAATGCTGGATCTTCCGTCTGTTCAGCACCAGTGTTATTTAATACAGTAATGACTGAGATTTCATTCATAGTGCTGCGTTCTGCCAAAGGATTCCTCAAAAGACTTCAGCATCCTTGTGTTTGCATCCATTTTTGTAATCACTCTGTTGGCATACCGATGAAACCTCATCAGTCATCTTGCCAGTGAACCTGTTGGACAGACAGCTTGTTAGTTGTCATGCACATGCATAAAGCAGCAACACTGGTGGCAGCTTAGTTGGTAGACAACATGACTGTTTTCACAAGTGGCCTTGCCCTTGATAGGGTGGGAGATTCTAAATTACTTCAATAATCTACATGAGAAAATCAAATTTACAGTGGAACAAGAGCAAAATAAAAGCATCAACTTTCTGGACCTAAATATTACAAGACATAACAAAACACACTCATTCAAAATTCATAGGAAAAACTCAATGACTGACACTACAATCCCTGCAACCTTCATGTCACCCAAATATCCATTAACAGGCAGCATACAGGTCAGTTCTACATAGGGCAACTAAAGTACCATTTAACCAAGACAACATGTAACAAGAAATAAACACAGTGAAAAAAATCCCAGTTGCCAATGAGTGCAATGCTTCCATGGTTGACAAAATCCTAGACAAAGTGAAGAAATACCCAGGTACAAACTGCACCACAGAGGAAAAAGAGAAAAACATATGTATATCTAGTATCCCATACATTGGTAATGTATCACAGAAGATTGCAAATATTTTCAAAAATCACAAAGTAAAAGTTGGGTTTTCTACATCTAAAAAACTACAACAAAAACTAATACACAGAATAAAATGTAACATGACCACACTCAGACTCTGGAATATACAAGGTCACATGCCAGGAATGCTCCATGTTCAACGTAGGTCAAACAGGCCGAAATTTCAACACCAGGTACACAGAGCACATAAAAGCCTACACACACAACAGATACACTACATCAGCCATACATGTACATAATACAGGACACCCATTTGGAAAAATAGAGCAAAATGTCGAAGTACTCCACCGATTAAATAAAGAACATAAAATGGATTTGCTAGAAGAACTGGAGATATATTCACATTACAGAAAATACGAAGATAAAATATTAAACGAAAAACTTGAAAGTGAATCAGTGAATTTCTTCAGATGTTTCGATAGTATACTTTAAAAAAAAATAGTAACACATCAAAATAAACACAATTGTAAAATGGACATAAGTAAATTATGATCCACATTGTTAAGTAAATAACCTCTGTACGAAAGCATATCATACTCTGTGGAGGACCTATAATGTCATCTCTGTTGACTACTTGTAGGAACATCTGTGTAACTGTTTCGTTTATGTAAAATATTTTCGATGTTTAAAAGTGTACAACAAGTTGTGTGTGCATTTGACAAAAAAATTTCATAATTTATACTGCTTTTTAAAATTGTGTCCAACCTGATTAATAACATTGCGGGAAATATTTTGCTAGTTATTCTTGGTCAAAGATGAGGTCCAGAGACCTATGTTGTAAATTTGGTGATAATAGAGCATATTTGCTTTAAAGCCACACTCTGAAACCCGTAGTTTCTCTCTCTCTCTCTCATGCACGCATAATATACACATATCTACATGTGTGTGTGTGTGTGGGGGGGGGGGGGGGGGGGCGGGGCTTGTGCGTCCCAGTTCTCTTTTACAACTCCTGTACTCACTGTAGGTACACATACAAACTAACTACTACCATCAAAAAACTAAACGAAATTTCTTCCTTTGTCATATAAGATTGTATCATTAAGTAATGTATTGTGTATATAAATATATATGTCTGCTTGTGTCTGTGTATGTGTGGATGGATATGTGTGTGTGTGCGAGTGTATACCTGTTCTTTTTTTCCCCCTAAGGTAAGTCTTTCCGCTCCCAGGATTGGAATGACTCCTTACCCTCTCCCTGAAAACCCACATCCTTCCCTCTTTCCCTCTCCTTCCCTCTTTCCTGATGAAGCAACCATTGGTTGCGAAAGCTTGAATTTTGTGTGTATGTTTGTGTTTGTTTTTGTGTGTCTATGAACATGCCAGTGCTTTCGTTTGGTAAGTTACATCATCTTTTCTTTTAGATATATTTTTCCCACGTGGAATGTTTCCCTCTATTGTATTCATAAGTAATGTATATATTTCTTTACTTTTTCAGGCATCTTTTGTGCTTTTTCATGAACTTACTTCAAAGAAAAAAGTGAAATGTGAAATTTAATGTCAATTTTATGGATCTTTCAAGTAACTACAAAATTTTGTATCTTCTATTGTAACTTAAGATGTAATGTATGAATTTGGTTTTATCATTTTGTCTCTAAGGCTTTTTCTCCACTTCCAAAATCATTGTTAACAAAACTTAACATTGTGTCCATTTACATGCAGACACATTTGTCACTTATCGAATAGTATGGTGAGCAGTATGAATAAACTACAAACTTTTCATGTGGTAACTGTGTTAAATAAATGACTTCTAGTTATGAAGAAAACCACATTATATGTATTAAAAAAAGGAGAAGAAGAAGTTTAACAGAGGTGAATAAAGAAAAATATCCTTTTGACATTATGGTAACCATGTCTTTCACAGTCGATTAAAATCCAGTTAGCATATTGATAAGGTGACAAATAATTCAGTTCAGCCAAATTTATACTTAGAAGTAATTCTAATTACTTTGAATTTTACAACTTTTAGCATATTTGTGGTATTTGCTGTCTTAAAAGATAATTTTCTGAGACAATATGGCTGACCAATAAAATATTTATTCTGCAGACATGATAATGTTAATGTTGTTTAGGCCATAATCAGCTATCTTGCCAGAGACTGCTTCAAGTATCTTGAAATTCTTGTGCCTGCATGTCAATAAATTTACTCTTTCATATTATTTATGGATTAAAAAGGTCAGTTTTGAGCAACCTGTAAGATATAATATGCTTGATGACTGTGTTGTAAATATAACTTACTCATACACTTTTCATCCTTGTCTAGAGAACAGTGGAGATCAGTGTGCAAATTTTTTGTCCAGTTGTCCTTAAATTAAAAATACATTCAAATCTTATCGTATTAGCTCTTTGAAAAATTATTTGAATATTTCACTTATAAGTTTGAGAATCCCAATTAGTAATGTAGAAAATTATCATAATTGTAAATAAGGCTGAATTCAGGGCATAACAACTATTATCCTTCATTGATTACTAGTATATTGCTGTGTTGTCAGGTTTGTAGTACTGAGGGTACTGAATTATGTAAGAGGAAAAGCAAAAGTAACAATATTATGAAAAGGAAAGTTGCTACTCACCATTTAGTGGAGATGCTGTGTTGCAGACAGGCACAACAAAAAGACTGTCACAAGTAAGCTTTAAGCCGCAAGACGTTTGTTGAAAAAATACACACACACACACAGCTCACACAAAAGACTGCAGTCTCTGGCAGCTGAAGCCACTATGTGAGCAGCAGGAGCAGTGCGTGATGGGGGTGGTGCGACTGTGTTTGGGTAAGGAGGAGGCTGGGTAGGGGAGGGGGAGGGATAGCAGGGTGGTGGACGACACTGAAGTGCTGCTGGGGAGCATGCAGGAACGAGGTGGAGAGAGGTTAGAGCAGCTAGGTGCAGTCATGAGGTTAGCCGGAGAGCGGGGAGAGGGGAGGGTAGAGGGGAAGGAGAAAATTAAAAAGACAGGGTGCACTCATGTAATGAGGGCTATGTAGTGCTGGAATGGGAACAGCGAAGGGGCTGGATAGGTGAGGACAAGGACTAACAAAGTTTGAAGTTGGGAGGGTCATGGAGACATAGGATATATTGCAGGGAGAGTTCCCACCTGTGCAATTCAGAAAAGTTGTTGTTGGCGGGAAAGGTCCATTTGACACAGTCTATGAAGCAGTCATTGAAATGATGGCTCTCATGTTGGGCAGGATGCTCAGCATGGATGGTCCACTTACTTCTTGGCCACAGTTTGTCAGTGGCCATTCATGCGGACAGACATCTTGTTGGTTGTCATACCCACATAGAATGCGCGATCTTGCATCTGGGTTCATTACAGGGATAAGAGCCATGAGGTAAGGGGTTGGTAGCAGGGTTTGTCTAGGACTGGACGATTATGATCTGTAGGTCGATGGCAGAATACTGTTGTGGGAGGGGTGGGAAGGATATTGGGCAGGACATTCTCATTTCAGGGCACGACGAGAGGTAGTCGAAACCCTGGCAGAGAATTTAATTTAATTCAATTCCTCCAGTCCTGGGTGGTATTGAGTTGAGTGGAATGCTCCTCTGTGGCCAGACAGTGAGACTTTGGGAGGTGGTGAGAGACTGAAAAGATAAGGAATGGG
This sequence comes from Schistocerca gregaria, assembly GCF_023897955.1. Taxonomy (NCBI): domain Eukaryota; kingdom Metazoa; phylum Arthropoda; class Insecta; order Orthoptera; family Acrididae; genus Schistocerca; species Schistocerca gregaria. The sequence goes on from NC_064921.1 coordinate 740,763,868, forward strand.
AGAGTTGTTTTTGTACAAGCTTGAGAGGATAATTGTGGTCTTTGAAGGCGTCAGTGAGACCAATGGTATATTTTGAGAGGGACCGTTCGTCACTGCAGATGCAATGACCCTAGATGGCTAGGCTGTGCGGAAGGAACTTCTCAGTATGGAATGGGTGGCAGCTGTCGAAGTGAAGGTATTGCTGGTGGTTAGGAGGTTCGATATGGACGGAGGTACTGATGTAGCCATCTTTGAGGTGGAGGTCAACACGTAGGAAGGTGGCTTGTTGGGTTGAGTAGGACCAGGTGAAGCAAGTGAGCAAGAAGCTGTTGAGGTTTTGGAGGAATGTGGATAGGGTGTCCTCACCCTCAATGCAAATCACAAAGATATCATCAATGAATCTGAACCAGGTGAGGGGTTTAGGATTCTGGGTGTTTAGGAAGGATTCCACTAAATTGTGGGAAGGATATAGTTGGTCATGGTGACTAGGAAGGAGGGTGCTGGTTTGGAATCCGTCGGGTGCTGGGAAAGGTAGTGTTCAGTAGAGGTAAGGCTATTGGCATTAGGAATGTTAGTGTAAAGGTAAGTATCATCAATAGTGATAAGCAGGGCACCATGTGGTAAAGGGACAGGACCTGTGGAGAGTCGGTGAAGGAAATGGTTGGTACCTTTTATATAGGAGGTTCCAGGTAATAGGTTGAAGATGTTAGTCTGTGAGAGCAGAGATTCTCTCAGTGGGGGCACAGTAACTGACCACAATTGGGCATCCTGGTTGGATAGGTTTATGGGCTTTAGAAAGCATTTAGAAGGTAGGAGTGCAGATAGTGGTAGAGGTGAGCAGAGAGATGGATTCGGGGGACAGGTTCTGGAATGGACCTAAGGACTTGTGGAGTGACAGGAGATCCTGCTGGATTTCTGCGATGGGGTCACTGTGGCAAGGTTTGTAGGTGGATGTATCTGATAGCTGGCAGAGACCTTCTGCTAGGTAATCCTTGCAGTTCAAAACAACAGTGGTGGAGCCTTTGTCTGCAAATGGGATTATAAGGTCAGGATCAATTTTTAGATGTTGGACTGGGGTTGTTTCTGCGGACGTAAGGTTAGTTTGTACATTAAGGGATTTGGGAAATGATGGTGAGCAAGGTTCGAGGTTAAGAAATTCGGAAAAGTTAACAGGGTGGTTTGGGGGCTGTGGGTGTGGATCATGGTTGAATGGAGGAGTGAATGTAGTCAGGCAGGGTTCAACATTGGTCTCTTTGGTTGAGTCTGATTGGTAGGGTTGGTGGCAAAAAAGTGTTTGAACTATAGGGACCAGGAGGAGGAGGGAAGGTCTTTAACAAGTCCTGCATGATTGAATTTGGGAGTGGGGGCAAAAGGTGAGGCCTTTGGAAAGGGCTGATATTTCTGTGGGGCTAAGGCATCTGGAGGAAAGGTTTATGACTGAGTTTCGGGTCTGTTTAGGTTCTGGATTCTGTGTGGTGGTGGAAGGGAGTTTTGGAGGGTGGGGTAAATGTAGTAAGTCTGTGAGACAGGATTTGTTAGCTATGAGGAGACTAGGGGAGGTTTCGAGGCTGTTCTAGAGGTGGTGAACAGTGGTACTCCATGGCAGGAGTAGGAAGTGAGCAGGGCGGAGAGTTTTTTGAGGTGATGTTGTGCATGTTGCTCTAGTTCCTGGAGGGCAAGAGTTTGCGTGTGTTAAGAGTTCCAGGAATTAGGGATTGCGTAGCAGGAAAATCTTATGGATGGTGAGAAGGTACTGCAAGGAGGTTTGGGCTTGGATGATATGGTTTTATAGGACTTTATTGGTGAGGGGTAAGAATTGGCGGAATATGAACAAATGGAGGTCATTGTGGAAGGAGGGGTGGCAGCTGGAGATGGCTAATTTGATGCTAAGGCCATTTGAGGGGATTCAATGAGCCAAGCAACAATGCAGGAACAATATGTGGGACTGGGTTGTGGCTAGGGATAAGGAAACTTTTCTGTATTGATACAGATGGAAGGAGCAAAGATCCGCAGTGGTGGAAAAAATGCGAAAAATTACGTATATAACGTAGAATTATGTCCGAAAAAATAGTCAAAAATACACCCAAAAATGTGCAAAAAATCATGAGAAGGATGAAAAAGGGGGAAACAAGATGAAATCTGAGGGAGATGATAGTGAAAGACGAAAACTCAATAAAATTGGCGTGAAGTCAGAATGAGCAAAAGAAAAAATATAAATAGTAAAAAAAGTATATCGTTGTGGTTACCAGGTATGAAGGAGGATAAGTGTGAAGAAGTGGGACAGCAGGTGTGATTGGAGGAATTAGTGGGTGCGAACTGGGATGCAATGGAGAAAGTGTGGGGGTGGGGAGGGGTTTGTGGGATGAGTTCCAAGGTCGTGTGGCACCAGAAAGGTAGGGGAAATAAAACGCGAAAGATGGGAGAGTGACACAGGGAGAATGATCAATTTGAATCTATAGGATTAATGATATCAGCGAGAGTAATGTGGTACTTAAGATGCTGCACCAACAATCTAACGGCTGAGAATGTTGATATGGTGTGGCTCATAAGTAGAGGATGCTGTGTGGTTTGTAAGGTGACAAAAGAAACACAGGAAAGAAGAGAAAGGACAGACATTGAGTATAGCAGTGCATTAGAAAATAGTAACAAAGGAAAACAGCACTGGGTTAGGATCAAAGAGAAGATGTCAGGCAAAAATCAAACAATGGAAAATCCAGGCTGGAATGTAACAATATTATGAAAAGGGTAATTGTTAGTCACCATATAGCAAAGGCCTTTTCAGATGGTGGAGTTTCTTCTAATAATGTTGCAACCCTAATTTGCAGTCATTTAACTTGTTAAGTAGAATATGGCTAATGCACTTCATATAATACAAAAACTGTCTCTCACTAGTGGTAATTATTTGTGCTGTCTAAAGAAGCATTCAAGTCTGCATCTTTGTCATAATATGTAACCGAGTGAGGTGGTGCAGTGGTTAGCACACTGGACTTGCATTCAGGAGGACAACGGTTCAATCCCACATCTGGCCATCCTGATTTAGGTTTTCCGTAATTTCCCTAAATTGCTCCAGGCAAATGCTGGAACAGTTCCTTTGAAAGGGCACGGTCAACTTCCTTCCCCGTCCTTTCCTAATCCGATGAGACCGCTGACCTCGCTGTCTGGTCTCCTCCCCCACAACAACCAATCATAATATGTATCTTCACATACCGCATATCCAAATGTTCTTTAACCCAAACAAATTTATAAGCAACATATGTCTAGGTGTAGATGGTGTACATCTAAATAGGCTAGGCTCAGTGACTCTGAGTAAAATGTTTTTGGACATTTGCAAAATCATCAATAATCAGAGAAACTGACAAAGTGTGGAACGGATGTTAAAACAAAAGAATCAGCTGAAAATAAATAATATATACTCCAACAAATGTTTTCTTTAAAGCATTCAAAACAGAGATAAACATTTTCTAATGCATCGGAATATAAATGGTATAGCCTCAGATTCTTGTAACCCAAGTTATTCTTAAATTGATGAACTTCAAGTTTTACTTTTAGACTGTTTAAATTTAAAAATTGTATGTTTAAACGAACATTGGTTGATAGAACACAGTATAGGGATTCTAAACAATATGGAACATTTAATAGTTGCCGGTAGTTTTTGTACAGGTAACGGATCTCGTGGGGCCTGCTGCATCGTTCTAAAGGACTCGATAAATTTTAAAGAGAGAACTGAGGTCAATTGTTTGAAAGAAGAAGGTAATTTTGAAAGTGGAGCTAACTGATTTAAATACTGCAATTGTATCTCTGTACAGAATTCCTGGAAGTGCTGTAACAAAATTCTTTTTATCCAAATTTCAATGTTTATTAGAAAGACTTCAGAAAGACTGAAAGAAAAAAAAATTGTAATTGCAGCAGACTTTAATATAAATGTATTAAATAATAATAATGACAATGTAAATTTTTATGATTTAATTCAGAAATATGCTTTTAATGTAAAGTTGACTGAATGTACTAGAAGAAATAGCCACTCTTGAAACATGTATTGACAATATTCTGATAAATTATCAGTTTAAGGATAAAAGTAAATTCTGTTTAAATTTAGGCATATCAGATCATTCAGCATTGCTCATAGAGCTTCCAAAAATAGGGAAATTAAAATATGTGTAAACATGTTTTAAAAGGAACTATAGCTAACAGAATGTAAATATATTTTCTAACAAATTAAGAACTATAACCTGGTCTCTAGATAATAGTGTGTCAAGTGAAAAATATTTCAAAACATTCCTAAACTGTTTCCTAGGTGTTTGCAACGAAACATTTCCCCCTCAAGCCTGGCGACAAAGAGTGGCCAATAAAATAAATTGGATTACACCAGGAATAAAAGTTTCTAGTGCCAAGAAAAGACAGCTTCGCAATGAGTTAAAACATAACAAAAATGCTGACTTTTTGGGGTATGTAAAGAGACATAAGAGTACATTCAAAAAAGTTGTCCAGGCAGAAAAAATTGTTAACAACCTGTATATTAGTAAATATGAAAATAAATCAAAGGCAATTTGGGATGTCATCAAATGCAAGCCTTCAAACATTCAGAAGAATTACCCCAAAGGTTGTAGAAGATTCATAGCGTCTTTAAAAGCTGGGTGGGATGAAATTCCAACCACTTTAGTCAAGGCTGTTGATAACATCATCTCTCATCCAGTGTCTAAAATTATTAATCAGTCATTTGAGGAAGGATATTTCCTGAATGTGTTAAAAATGCTTAAATAAGACCATTGTTCAAAAAAGGCTCACAAGATGACATGGGAAATTACTGTCCTATTTCCCTGCTGCCAGTTTTTGCTAAAGTGATAGAGAGGATTGTAACAAAACGTCTTGAAAATTTTCTTATTGAAAACAATATTATAGTTAAAAATCAATTTTGATTTCACAAGGGGAAAAATTCAATAAATGCTGTAAAGATAAGCTCTGCTTTAAACAAGGGTAAAAAGGTCACAGGTATTTTTTGTGATTTGACCAAAGTTTTTGACTTGGTCAGTCACTAACTACTCTACACAAGTTAAGAGTTATGGGATTGTGAACAGGGCATTGAAGTGGTTCAAACAGAGAGTTATTCTAAATTCAAATGGAAAAAAAGTCATTCTTGGATTGGAAAAAAAATTTGTACAGGCATCCCCCAGAGCTCAATTTTAGGGCCTTATCTTTTTCTGTTGTACGAAAATGATTTACCTTTCAGCATTGATGTTCACTCTCCCATAATGGGAAACCTAGAATTATGGTTTCAGCAAAATGGATTAAAACTCAATGTCACAAAAACAGAATTAGTGCAGTTCAGTGTTAAAACATCATCAGCATCTCCTATAAAAATAGTGCATGGCAATCAGGAAATGACTGAAGCGAGTTATGTAAAATTTCTAGGTCTAAATTTAAATTGGAAGGCACATGTAGACTTCTTAGGAAACAAACTAAATAGCCTACCTTATGTGATGAATGTCTTATCTGGTTCCACCCTTATGCACACCAGGAAGATAGTCTACTACAGCTACTGTGAGACTATAATTCGATACGGAATGAGCAGCTCGAGATTACGTACACTTCAAAAGAGAATCATCAGAAACATGTGTTTAATCCAAAAAAAAAAGAACATCATGTCGCCCATTATTTAAAAAATTAAAAATGCTAACCATTCTGACTCTGTTCATCTACGCACAGCTTCAAACTTCCCTCTCATTATTTAAAACTTTACACTCAAACACCATTGTACATGGGATTAGAAATTTACAATCAATTAAGTAACACAAATCTGTTAGATAAGTACTTTGATCCACTAAAAAAATTGTTATTTAATACACTAGTGGAAAAATGTTATTATTCAATTCAATTCGATTCATGCAGAACAGTTTGGCGATTTGAAGAAAAAAAAAAAAGAAACAATAAAGATTATGTATTGTGTAATAAACTGTTAATATATTGTATAAATTGTACTGCAAGCTGCAAAATGACCATAAGTGTCATATATGTTCCTTTTAAATTGTTCATGTGTGAACATTCAGAAACGCCTGCTTAAACATGTTAATTATTATATCCTTATTTTTTAAAAAGTTATTTGATGTCTCTTCAGTACAAAAATCTTTGGTTTATAACTGTACGTTATGAGACGAATAAACTACATTCAGGATGGAATCTGTGGAAAATTATGTTCAAATGACTGTGATATAATTGTAACATTTGTTATGCTTCCTGTTTCATTCACATGGAGTGTGCCTTAAGAAATATTGCCTTTAGGTGCCCATACATCTAAGAAATTCTGTAATCTCTATAATGGGTCTTATGAGCTGACATGTGAATGGGTCCAGTGCAGTATTGACGATGATGAACTTCAAACTGCATTTTAACCAATAAGGTAATCATTAACATTGATTGTTTATGATCTGATATGTGAAAGGAAGCACTATTTCTGTTATTAACAACAAAACTATTCCACTTCTTGCTGACTCTCAGTATCAAGATTTTGCCAAGGGAGCATTAAGGCAATAAGTAATTGAAATTATGTTTTCTTCTGTTGTCAAAATTGCCACATATTTTTCTCTGTCGTTATGGCAGTTGGTTCCCTAGAAAAAAACTTTTTCTTTTTGAGCCTCAATAGTGAAACAAAATACGGCTTTTGTGCATAATGAGGATTCATAGGGTTTATTTATGACTCCTTAATAGTGTTTTTTTTTTTTTTTTTTTTTTTTTTTTTTTTTTTTTTTTTTTTTTTTTTTCCCAATTTCTTCTCACTAGACAAAGAAAACAGCTTTGGCAGAAATGTGATTATACAATTTCAAAGATTTTTTCTTTCACTTGTGCAAAGTGAAGGAACCCCGTGTTGTGTAAGATACGAAGACTGGCTTCCAGATGTCATTGTTTGTTGCTAATTGGTAGTAAGATTTTTATGTTTTCCCTGTCATTCGTTACTGTTCCATGTTAAGAGATTCATTTCTGTGTGAATGATTACATCTATTTAACCGTGAAAGCTATTTCTATCTTCTTACCTGTCATGAGGTAAATAAGAAGACCAATTTCTCTACTGAGTAATGCATCATCAAATGTTGTCACAATATTGTCTACAATGCGTAGTATTTACAAGAAAGTGCCAAAGATTCTGCCTCTGCACAGATCTGTGATGACCTCATTGGATTACCAGTATCATTATTATTATTATTATTATTATTATTATTATTATTATTTACGAATAACTCTTAGCAGTGTAATGAAACTGCTTCTCATGCTGAAATAGATACTGACATCAATTAAATTTTCTCTTCACATACAAATATAAAACAAAAGAAAATGTTGACTGGGGTGAAGTTTACAATAAGCCTAATGCTAGCTCTAAATTCAACATCTTTCTTAAGGAGTTTGCATCCATTTTTGAAAGCAGTTTTCTTAAGAAGATTAGCTAAATACAATACCGGGTATCATTAAAGAAACATCAGGTCACTGCAAGTATCAGAGTATCTTCACAACAAAAAAGGGATATGTGCAAATAACTAGGGCAAGTAATGACCGAGAAACAGTTTCATATTAGAAACAGTACACAAGGAATGTGCACATCTTGTCTAAAATCGACAGATCAGACAGTAAAATCCAATTACAGTGGAATAAAAGAGGTGATCCTACTGGAGTTTTTCTCATTGACCCATCTTCAGCGTATGATGCTCTTCACCGTGGTATAACGCCCCAGAAGCTCTACACCAGGACACACTATTATGGCTTCAAGGAAGTAATTAGCACTTTATCGTGCAATGAAATGTTCCTTGTCTAGTTTCAAGAGTTACAAAGTCACTGGAAAAAACAAAATAATGACTTGCCCCAAGGTAGTGTTTTGTGCCCTTCACTCTTTAATAGACTTTTCAATCACATTAATGTGACTACCTGTCAAAACCATGAATAACCACCTTTTGCACTGGAGCCCAGTGCGAGATGAGAGCTAGTGAAGTTCTGGAACGTACCATCAGGGATGTGGTGCCTGACTCCAGTGCAAGGGCCAGCTGCACTAGGTTTCTCAGTTGGGGATCCATGTGAGCAGCCCGATCGAGGTAGTCCCACAGATTGTTGATTGGATTTAAATTTGTGGAGTTTGGTGGTCAGGGGAGTATGGTAAACTCATCCTGCTGCTCTTAAAACCACATACGTACACTGCAAGCTATGTAACATGTTGCATTGTCCTGCTAGTAGATTTCATTGTGCCAAGGAAAAACACATTGCATGTAGGTATGTACTTTATCCACAAGGATAGATGCATATCTAAGTTGATCCATTGTACCTTCCAGAATGATAAAATCACATAGGGAATGCCACAAAAACATTCCGCAGACCATAACACTTCCTCCTCTGGCCTGGGCCCTTATAGCAGTTGTTGCAGGCTGTTTGCTATCTATCCTGTGGAGCATAAAACATGATTCATTGGATAAGGCCACTGTCATCACTCAGCGAATGACCAGTTGTGTTGGTGTGCAAATTCCAGCATTTGTTGCCAATGAACAGCAGTCAGCATGGTTGCATGAACCAGGTGCCTGCTGCAGAGCCCTGTACGCAGCACTGTTTGCTGAAATGTTGTTGAGGAGAAACTGTTGGTTGCCACTTGGGTTACATGGGCAGTCTGTTGCTTGAAAGTTGCACATCTGTTCACCCATACACATCTCGGCAGCCGTTTTTCACTTCTTTCATCCTGCCCCATGGTACACCACAGTTGCCTCAGTGCTGCTTTTGAAACAGTGCCATTTTCCTATGCAATATACTTTAATCACAGCAGCATGTGAACACTGTAAAAACTAAGCCATTTTGGAAATACTTTACCCATTGGTCCAAAAGACAACGATCATGCCCTTTTGGATGACAAAGTGCTCTGTTTCCTCATACAATGACTGCACTGTTTTCCATGTCCCACCACCATTGATATCAAACATATGTGTTGGTAACATTTATCTGGCTGGATCGTACATACACACCAATGACCAACCAATACCTAACATGTACAAAAGTTTCATAAATGCAAACACTCTTGCTTTAGCATCTCAAACAGAGAAGTCTGAGGAGGCTGAACAAGTTGTTACAACAATACTGTGAACTTCACTGAGTATTGTGGTAAGAAGCAACTAAAACCTAATCCTCAGAAACACTGGTCTCTGCTTTCTCCCTCCGAGATGGACAGGCAAATAGAAAACTACAAGTTAATTGAGATGGCACTGAAATGCAACAGTGCTTTATGCGTAAATACCTCAGTGTCAATTTAGGCAGATCTTTAATAGTTTGGGCAGGTCTTTAACCTACAGTAAACACTGCCTCAATGCAAAGCTAAAAGTGTCAGCTCAAAATAATATCATTTGGAAACTTACTGGCAGTAACTGGGAAGCCAAACCTCCAGGTTCTGTTTCTCAGCAGGAGCGTTTCTTTGTCTTTTATGACACAGCTCTGCCCGTGTGTAGCAAATAGACACCACACAGAAAGAAACAGCATGACTGACAACCTGATCTGTGAAACCGATACCTAAAGAAATGGTTTATTGCTTGGCATGTATTGTACCACTTGATACACATCATAAAGTAGCTGCAGATGTTGATAGATAAAAGGTTGAATTAAGTTATTTGCATCCTCTCCATGGCCATCCGTCACTAAGATCTAGGTTGAAATCCAGAAGTTTCCTTCGTTCAATATCCACATTATCTATGTCTATGTGTGCTGGCAGAGAACAACTGTGGCCAGCTAGATGCGACAAATTTCAGACATGGATGTAATTTGCTGAACGTGTACTGCCTGGATGTACATTTTTTATTGGTCCATCTGGAGACCAGTGAATGGGCGAAGATCAGGTTTTGGTAACTCCAGCAACAACCTTGTAAAATGGGGACTTTCAAAAGGACCAACACAATGTGAATGTTTGGGCAAACAGGCCGTGGATCACCTGTGCCACTATCCGTGCTGTCCTGAGTCGCAGTGATGAAGGCTGAAGCTGGTGCAGTTTCTGTTGCTCAGTTCCGAGCAAAGGTTATTTTGTTCATTATGTAAATTGTTTTAGTAATATAGCTTAAGACTATAGAGTCATGTGATGTGGAGTTATGTACATTATTTAATAATGGCACAAAATAAGTATTTTTTTTAATTAAGGCCTGGCTGTCTGCTATTACGTCTCTGGTGGGAGACTTTTAGTTATGATCACTGCTGACACTTTTAACCACTGGCAGATGACACATAAAATTATCATTTTTGTATTATTGATTGACCTATATTGTAAAATCATAACAGCTATCTTTCCCACACTGATATATTGCTGTAATAGAAACTATAACATACTGTTGCTCTGTCAGTGGTAGTTTCTAGCACTGGTACCTGGTGATTGCAATTCTGTTTCCTTATAGTAACATCATTCCTAAGTCTCCTCTGCAAAGAAATTTTATGTAGTATTTTCTGTTTGAATTAACAATTCTCTTATATTTCACTGGCTGGACTACTGACGGCTGGATCAGTGAGAGTTTAGTTATTAGTTCACCTTTTACAAGAATGATAAAAAGATATGCTTGATTTATAAAGTCCATTGACACAGGAATGCACTGTATCTATAAATCTCAAGTTATATAATCAATATTTCACACAATAACATTTATGTTGCCATTTGACATGTTGAGTCTCCGATTTAGTGTTAGCATCTGTCAGTCGCATCTATTTATCAACTCTTATTGTGCAGCTTATATGCACTCAAAAAAATTCTCCTTTCCACTATAGCACGGGTTGAACTGGATCCACATTTTCATCAACAGGTGGAATGGAGAACACTAGAACCTGTTCTGTTAAGAAGTTGTTGTTCATGTTTTCTTTGTGTCTTATTATTATCCCCTGCTTGGATACAGCAATAACTGTGTGAATTCCGCATATCAGTGGTGCAGTGGTGCTCATATGTCAAAAAATTCATTTTAAATAATTAATGGAAAATCTCATATAAAGATGTGAAACAAATACTAACAAAGAGATAGAGGGGCTAGCCAGTACTTACCTCAGCTCAGTACAGCCGATAGCTACACAAAAAGCAACCGAAAATTTACGTTCCTAGCTTTCGGAATAAATGTTCCTTCATCGGGGAGGAGAGACGGGAAAGAAAGGGAAGAAGGGAAAGTGGATTTAGTTACAACCCAGGTTATGAAGCAACAGGGAGGGTAGCAAAGATGGAGGCATGGTTGTCAGAGGGAAGCCAAAGATATTCTACTGTAAGTACTGTGCCAGCTTCAAACCAAAAAGGATGCATACAGAAGTAAAGAGGTATATAGTATAAAGATGTAGAATGAAAAGATGCATGAATGGCTAAAGAGGAAAGGGAAAGAGGAGAAGACTGAAGAGTAAATGGGAGTGAGGTTGTTTAACGTAGGTTCAGTCCAGGGGGATGGCGGGATGAAAGGATGTGTTGGAGTGCAAGTTCCCATCTCCGCAGTTCAGAGGGACTGGTGTTGGGTGGGAGAAGCCAAATGGCATATACGGTGTAGCAGGTTCCTAGGTCCCTAGAATTATGCTGGAGGGCATGCTCCGCTACTGGGTATTGGACATCTCCTAGGCGGACAGTTTGTCTATGTCCGTTCATGTTCTCAGCCAGTTTAGTTGTTGTCATACCAATGTAAAAGGTGATTTCCCTAAATCGTTTCAGGCAAATGCCGGGATGGTTCCTTTGAAAGGGCACGACCGATTTCCTTCCCAATCCTTCCCTAACCCGAGCTTGCGCTTCGTCTCTAATGACGTCGTTGTCGACGGGACGTTAAACACTAACCACCACCACCACCAATGTAAAAGGCTGTGCAGTGCAGGCATGTCAGCTGATAAATGACGTGTAGTTTCACACGTGGCCCTGCCTTGAATTGTGTATGTTTTACCAGTAGCGGAGCTGGAGTAGGTGGTTGTGGGGGGATGCATGGGGTAAGTTTTGCAGCAGGGTCGGTTACAGGGGTAGGAACACCTGCTGTAGAGAAGGTAGTCTGGGAATATTGTAGGGTTTAACAAGGATGTTGGGGGGCGACGAAAGGCAACTCTGGGTGGTGTGGGGAGAATTTTGTCAAGGGATGATCTCATTTCAGGGGTTGACTTGAGAAAGTCATATCCCTGACGGAGTAATTTATTGATGTATTCAAGGCCAGGATAATATTGGGTGACAAGGGGGATGCTCCTGTGTGGTCTGAGGGTAGGAACATTGTTGTTGGACTGGGAGGCATGTATTGCTCGGGAGGTCTGTTTGTGGGCAAGGTCTGCAGGATAGTTGCGGGAGAGGAAAGCACTGGTCAGGTTACTGGTGTAATTGTTGAGGGATTCGTCACTGGAGCAGATACGTTTGCCATGAATACCTAGGCTGTAGGGAAGGGAGCGTTTGATGTGGAATGGATGGCAGCTATCAAAGTGAAGGTACTGTTGTTTGTTTGTGGGTTTGATATGGACAGAGGTGTGGATGTGATCTTCAATAAGATGAAGGTCAACATAAAGGAAGGTGGCTTGGGTTTTGGAGAAGGACCAGGTGAAATTCAGATTCGAAAATGAATTGAGGTTATGGACGAAATTAAGGAGTGTTTCTTCACCATGAGTCCAGACCACAAAGATGTCATCTGTAAACCTATACCAGGCCAGGGGAAGCAGCTGTTGGGTCTTCAGAATAGCCTCTTCCATGCGGCCCATGAAGAGGTTGGCATAGGACGGAACCATCCTGGTTCCCATGGCCATTCCCCTGATTTGTTTGTAGGTCTGGCCTTCAAAAGTGAAGTAATTATGGGTGAGGATGAAGTTGGTAAGTGTGATAAGGAACGAGGTTTTTGGAAGATCTTCGGGTGGGCGTTGGGAGAGGTAGTGCTCAAGGGCAGAGAGACCATGGGTGTGTGGGATGTTTGTGTAAAGGGATGTAGCATCTATGGTGACAAGAAAGGTTTCAGGTGCGAGAGGAGTGGGAATGGATTTGAGGCGTTCTAGGAAGTGGTTTGTGTCCTTGATGTAGGATGGGAGTCTGCGGGTGATAGGTTGGAGGTGTTGTTCTGCCAGAGCTGAGATACGTTCTGTTGGGGCTTTGAAGCCTGCTACAATGGGACGACCAGGATGGTTCTCTTTGTGGATTTTGGGTAATAGGTAGAAGGTAGGGGTGCGTGGCTCAGATGGAGTGAGTAAGTATATGGAAGCTGTTGTGAGGCCTTGTGAGAGACCTTGGATTTTTAGGATTTTAACCTTTGGAATTACCCCTAAAGGACTTACCTTAAAAGTTCCCATCTCTGGGTGCAATTCCTCCTTCCACGAATCTCTCCTGGACTTCCAGAGCCTTCAGTCCTTAGCCCTTACCCAACTTGTCCTGAATCTCTACACTACTTCATGTAACCACCACTCCCAACAGCTCCTATCTCTCTTCAAAGTCCTCCACCTCTCAAACCCTTGCTTGGAGAACACACTCAGGAACATCATCCTAGAAGCCAGTTGCAAACTTGAGTCCCATGCCACACACCACCTGAAAAAACTATCCACAGTGCTAGTGCAACACCTAAGAAGTGGGGTCCCTCTCCCTATCCCTCACAAACACCAACCACAACAGAACCGTCAACAAACCCCCCTCATAGCCAACAAACCTAGCCTAGCCACCCTACTCAATCTCCCCATCCCAGCACATACCCCACACAGACCAAATCTCAACTATAACCACAGTCAAATGCCACATATCACCAACTCCAATTCAGTTCTAAACCTCTCATCCAGATCCCTCTCTCCTCAAGAGACATCTGTTCTATCAAAAGGCTTAACCTTTAGCCCCACACCTAAATTCAACCACACTGCCCTGGTTAAAGATCTCCTCTCTTTCACCCGGAACCTCAACTGGAAATATCACTTCACCACCCAAACACAGCCCCCAAATACTAGACCCAGTGTTGAACCTTGTTTAGAACAGTTCCGACCGCCTTCTCAAAGGGATCCTCCTCCCCTCCCCCAAAACCATCCCTTGCAGACGTTTCAGGAATTCCTCACATCCAGTGTTGCCTCCCAGTCCTTCTTGAAGAACATTCCGACAACCCCCAACATCACCCCAGCTGAATCCCGTGCCATTAAACAGCTGAAAACAGACCGCTCTATTGTAATCCTTCCGGCGGATAAAGGCTCCACAACTGTGGTACTTGACCGTGTGGAGTATGTGGCAGAAGGACTGTGTCAACTCTCCGACACCTCAACCTACAAAGATGTTACCCAGGATCCCATTGCCTCTCACTCCATCTGAGCCACGCACCCCTACCTTCTACCTATTACCCAAAATCCACAAAGAGAACCATCCTGGCCGTCCCATTGTAGCAGGCTTCAAAGCCCCAACAGAACGTATCTCAGCTCTGGTAGACCAACACATCCAACCTATCACCCGCAGACTCCCATCCTACATCAAGGACACAAACCACTTCCTAGAACACCTCAAATCCATTCCCACTCCTCTCCCACCTGAAACCTTTCTTGTCACCATAGATGCTACATCCCTTTACACAAACATCCCACACACCCATGGTCTCTCTGCCCTTGAGCACTACCTCTCCCAACGCCCACCCGAAGATCTTCCAAAAACCTCGTTCCTTATCACACTTACCAACTTCATCCTCACCCATAATTACTTCACTTTTGAAGGCCAGACCTACAAACAAATCAGGGGAATGGCCATGGGAACCAGGATGGCTCCGTCCTATGCCAACCTCTTCATGGGCCGCTTGGAAGAGGCTATTCTGAAGACCCAACAGCTGCTTCCCCTGGCCCGGTATAGGTTTACAGATGACATCTTTGTGGTCTGGACTCATGGTGAAGAAACACTCCTTAATTTCGTCCATAACCTCAATTCCTTTTCGAATCTGAATTTTACCTGGTCCTTCTCCAAAACCCAAGCCACCTTCCTGGATGTTGACCTTCATCTTACTGAAGCTCACATCCACACCTCTGTCCATATCAAACCCACAAACAAACAACAGTACCTTCACTTTGATAGCTGCCATCCATTCCACATCAAACGCTCCCTTCCCTACAGCCTAGGTATTCATGGCAAACATATCTGTTCCAGTGACGAATCCCTCAACAATTACACCAATAACCTGACCAGTGCTTTCCTCTCCCGCAACTATCCTGCAGACCTTGTCCACAAACAGACCTCCCGAGCAATACATGCCTCCCAGTCCAACAACAATGTTCCTACCCTCAGACCACACAGAAGCATCCCCCTTGTCACCCAATATTATCCTGGCCTTAAATACATCAATAAATTACTCCATCAGGGATATGACTTTCTCAAGTCAACCCCTGAAATGAGATCATCCCTTGACAAAATTCTCCCCACACCGCCCAGAGTTGCCTTTCGTCGCCCCCCTAACATCCTTGTTAAACCCTACAATATTCCCAGACTACCTTCTCTACCCAGCGGTTCCTACCCCTGTAACCGACCCTGCTGCAAAACCTACCCCATGCATCCCCCCACAACCACCTACTCCAGCCCCGCTACTGGTAAAACATACACAATTCAAGGCAGGGCCACGTGTGAAACTACACATGTCATTTATCAGCTGACATGCCTGCACTGCACACCCTTTTACATTGGTATGACAACAAGTAAACTGGCTGAGCACATGAACGGACACAGACAAACTGACCGCCTAGGAGATATCCAATACCCAGTAGCGGAGCATGCCCTCCAGCATAATTCTAGGGACCTAGGAACCTGCTACACCGTATGTGCCATTTGGCTTCTCCCACCCAACACCAGTCCCCCTGAACTGCGGAGATGGGAACTTGCACTCCAACACATCCTTTCATCCCGCCATCCCCCTGGACTGAACCTACGTTAAACAACCTCACTCCCATTTACTCTTCAGTCTTCTCCTCTTTCCCCTTCCTCTTTAGCCATTCACGCATCTTTTCATCCTACATCTTTATACTATATACCTCTTTACTTCTGTATGCATCCTCTTTGGTTGGAGCTGTCACAGTACTTACAGTAGAATATCTTTGGCTTCCCTCTGACAACCATGCCTCCATCCTTGCTATCCTCCCTGTTTTCCTTTCCCTGATGCTTCATAACCTGGGTTGTGAGTAACTAAATCCACTTTCCCTTCTTCCCTTTCGTCTGTCCTCCCTGATGAAGGAACATTTATTCCAAAAGCTAGGAACGTAAATTTTCGGTTGTTTTTTGTGTAGCTATCGTCTGTACTGAGCTGAGGTAAGTACTGGCCAGCCCCTCTATCTCTTTGTTAAAAAATTCATTTTCACAGGCAAATGAAAAAAGTTGTTATTACCTCAATATCAAACAAATGTAAAATTATTGTCATTATAATAAATTACATTAGGTGATGTAAGAAGTATTTGTTATGAAAAAAAAGATTGGAAAATAAATTTCAGGCCATACATTAAAAAAAATTTACATACATTGTTGTTGTATGAAGAAACTTGCATACAAGGTTGCAGTTCAATACCTTCAAAATCTTGGTGTACTTGACTTGTGCCTTTACAGGATACAGCCTGGAAGTTTTTTTTTTTTTTAACATAAATGAGAAAATCAGGCAACAAAACTTGGAGTAGACCTTATTTATCAAAGTAGTATTTTTAAGTGTATGGAGGCCGTATTAACTTCAATGACATTCTTGTTTCCTCAAATTTTAGTTTCCAATATTCAACTTATGTAAGATGCACTGCAGTCACAAGAAAATGAAAGTCATAAAGACTATTTCGGTGGCCTGTGTTAAGAACACATCACGTAGACTGTTACGACCTGATGAAATTTCAGTTGTCCCAGCTATAACTATGGGTTCTTTGATTGCTCCAGGAGCTGGTCAATCGGAACAAAAGCATATGAAATACACCAGACTCTTGCTAATCTGGCTGTTCCTTGAACATATGTGTGCTGTATTAGCAGAAGTGCCGGATTTGAAGAGTGTCTTAGATTTAGTGCAAATACACAGGGATTATACTTTATTAAATCCAAAGATACATTCAGTTTCATAGAAAATTTAAACCTCGAGTTTGTACATATACAGTATTATCACTCACTATGAAACATGTCCCACATTTTTAGTTGTTACAATGATGATAAGTGGTGGCACTGTGCTTTATCACATAAGAGCTTTAGAAGCACTACATTGGTACTGCATGTTTCTGATTGTTGCATAATGTGCTCTAGGAAGATGTCTGCAACTTCACAACCAGCAGTGTGAGTATCTTTCTGTTCTCTCCTCTTCTTCACCAGTTTCATTATAACTGTCCTGTATGTCTGTGATAATCTCTTCATCCGTTAAAGTTAGGTCATAAATAGTTGTTCACCTCACATTGTACTCAGCAGTAATGGATTTCTACAAAGAACCTCAATTCAGTTTACCTCTAATTTTGAGCTTCTACTGCTAATAGGTGTTAACTCTGAAATTATTGGTATATCAGAGCACCACTTAAATAATTTGATAATTCAGAGGCTTCCTTTACCAGGCTACAGATTAGCTGGCTGTTTCTCAAGGAGTTCCTTGCGGGGTGGGGGAGTGGCAGTGTACGTAAAAAACAGTATTTCATTTGAGTCCATAGACATATCACAACACTGCACTGAACAGATACTTGAAAGTTGTGCAGCATTAGTTGAATTTAGTGAAACTAAACTTCTAATTGCTGTTGTTTATACGTCCCCTAACTCCCACTTCAGAGCGGTTTTGCTTAAGTTAGAGAGGGTTCTTGATTCACTTTGTAGGAAGTACCAGAAAATAGTTCTATGTTGTGATTTCAATATTAATTTTGTACATGATTGTGCAAGAAAAAGGATGTTGGTAGATCTCCTAAATTCATATGATCTAATGCAAACTGTGTTTTTTCCAACTAGAGTGCAGGGGAACAGTAGCACAGTCATAGACAATATTTTTATTCATTCTTCATTACTAGATGGGCATTCTGTTAGTAAAAGGGTGAATGGCCTTTCAGACCATGATGCTCAAATTTTAACACTAAAAGGTTTTTGTACTCTAACCAATGTCGTATTTAATTACAAACTACGTAGGAAAGTTAATCCAACAGCAATAGAGTGTTTTTCAAAACTTGTCGAGGAACAACAGTGGCAAGATGTTTATGGTGCTGATAATATAGATGATAAATACAATCCTTTCCATAACACATTTCTCATGCTCTTTGAGAGTTGCTTTCCATTAGAGCATTCTAAACGGGGTACTAGCAGTAATGGACAGCCCGGTTGGCTGACTAGTGGGATAAGGATATCATGTAGAACAAAGTGGGAATTATATCGAAATGTTAGAAGTAGTCACAATAAAGCTACAGTAGCCCATTACAAACAGTATTGTAAGGTGCTTAAAAATGTTATCAGCAAGGCAAAAAATATGTGGTATGCAAATAGAATAGCTAATTCACAGGATAAAATTAAAGCCATATGGTCAGCTGTGAAGGAAGTGTCTGGTCCAGCACAAGGTTGATGATATAAAGTCAGTTTGCAGTAATAATATTTCTGTTACTGATCAATCAGATACATGTACAGTATTTAACAACCATTTTTGGAGCATTGCTGGTGAATTAAATAAAAATTTAGTATCTACAGGAAATCATATAAATTTCTTAGCAAATGCCTTTATGAGATCGACATCTGAAATACTCCTCTGTGAAACAGACAAGAGGGAGATTGAGACAATAATCAAATCACTGAAGACTAAGGACTCTCATGGTTATGACGGAGTGTCTAGTAGAATATTAAAGTACTGTGCTGCACATGTTAGCCCTGTATTTAGCCATATTTGTAATTTTTCCTCTAGGAATGGTCAGTTTCCTGAGCGATTAAAGTACTCAATAGTAAAGCCGCTTTATGAAAAGGGAGAAAGGGATAATGTAGATAATTTTAGACCTATTTCTATGCCATCAGTGTTTGCAAAAGTTATCGAAAAGGCTGTGTATGTAAGGTTAATTGATCATTTTATATCACACGATTTACTATCAAATGTACAGTTCGGCTTTAGAAGTCATTTGACAACTGAAAACGCTATATTCTTTTTTCTCTGTGAGGTACTGGATGGGCTAAACAAAAAGTTTGAAACGCTTGGAGTATTTTTTGATTTAACAAAGGCATTTGACTGTGTTGATCACACAACATTGCTACAGAAGTTGGACCATTACGGAATAAGGGGAGTAGCTCACAATTGGTTCACCTCTTACTTTAGCAACAGGCAGCAAAAGGTCATTATTCATAATGTTGATAACGGCTGTGATGTGGGATCTGAGTGGGGTACTGTCAAATGGGGGGTGCCCCAGGGAGCAGTGTTGGGGCCACTCCTGTTCCTTATTTATATAAATGATATGCCCTCTAGTATTATGAGTAACTCTAAAATATTTCTGTTTGTTGAGGACACTAGCTTGGTAGTAAAGGATGTTGTGTGCAACATTGACTCGGTTTCAAGTAGAGCAGTACATGACCTCATTTCTGGCTTGTAGAAAATAAACTAACGTTAAATCACAGTAAGACTCAGTTTTTACAGTTCCTAACACACAATTCAGCAAAACCTGACATTTTAATCTCACAGAACGGGCATATGATTAGTGAAACTGAACAGTTCAAATTCCTAGGTGTTCAGATAGATAGTAAGCTGTCGTGGAAAGCCCACGTTCAGGATTTTGTTCAAATACTTACTACTGCCATTTTCACTATTCGAACGGTATCGAAAGTGAGTGATATTTCGACACGTAAATTAGTCTACTTCGCTTATTTTCATTCACTTATGTCGTATGGTGTTATGTTTTGAGGTAACTCTTCCCATTCTAGAAGGATATTAATGGCTCAGAAATGGGCGGTTCGGGCAATAAGTGGTGTGAGTTCACGAACCTCTTGTCGACCTCTTTTCACGAATCTGGGTATTTTGACATTGGCCTCTCAATATGTATATTCCTTATTGTCGTTTCTTGTTACCAATATTAGTTTATTTCCAACAATAAGCAGCTTTCACTCGGTTAATACTCGGCAGAAATCAAACCTCCATTTGGATCGGACTTCCTTAACTCTTGTGCAAAAAGGTGTGCAGTATACTGCTGCATCCATTTTCAATAAGCTGCCACTCGAATTCAAAAATCTTAGCAGTCATCCACGCGCTTTCAAATTGAAACTGAAGAGTTTCCTCATGGGTCACCCCTTCTATTCTGTCGAGGAGTTCCTTGAAAATTTAAGATGATTCTCATTGTATTGCTGATAGCGTTTGCTTAAACTTATGGACTGATTTTCTTTCAGGTTCATGAACATTTATTTTTATCTGTTATTACTTTTTATGTTGCAAGTTCATGTACTGACACGTTCTATGACGTTGGAGATTTGCTCCTCAATTTGGTCCTACGGAACTCGACATTTAAATAAATAAATAAATAAATGAATGAATTTTATTGGTCTTGGTAGCAAATGACTGTCAAGTTGCAGAAATTTGCTAATGCATGAATGAAAAAGGGGCTAGAACAATACAAAACAAGGAATGGGGAAAATGAGATGGAGTATAAAGGCCAGGTGGAGTACAAATATAGAACATATCACACAGTTAAGTAACATATGAAATTTAAACTTTCAGTGTATACTACAGAGACTTTAATATTGTCAAAGGAATGAAGAAACTAACAGTGGCATTCTTTATGCCGAGTCCCTATTTATGCACACTAACAAAGCTGTGATGTTATTTCGCAATGCTACACTTCTCTGTCAGAGTAATTGCCCTCAAATCACCTTTTTGGCAGAAGCCACTATATTCTAACTGAATTTGCTTACAGGTTTTGTCCCACAATCCATGAAGTAAATGATCACTCTCAAAAGAGGTTATCTTGGAGAAAATAGTCAAAAGGAAACATACTAAAGCACCAAAGAAAGTGGCATAAGCATGTGTATTCAAATACAGGGGTATGTAAACAGGCAGAATACGGCACTGTGGTCGGCAATGCCTGTATAAGACAAGTGGCTAGTGCGGTTGTTAGATTGGTTACTGCTGCTACAATGGCAGTTTGTCAAGATTTAAGTGAGTATGAACATTGTGTTATAGTTAGCCCATGAGCGATAGGACACATCATCTCGGAGGTAGCAATGAAGTGGGGATTTTTGCATACAACCATTTCACGAGTGTACTGTGAATATCATAAATCCAGTAAAATATCAAATCTCTGACATAGTTGTGGCCGGAAAATGATCCTGCAAGAAATGGGTCAATGGTGACTGAAGAGAGTCGTTCAGCAAGACAGAAGTGCAACCCTTCCACAGATTGCTGCAGATTTCAATGCTGGGCCATCAACAAGTGTCACCATGGGAACCATTCAACAAAATATTGTCAATATGGACTTTTGGAGCTGAAGGCCCACTCGTGTACTCTTGATGACTGCACATCACAAAGCTTTATGACTTGCCAGAGTCCTTTCAACACTGACGTTGGACTGTTGATGACTGGAAACATATTGCATGGTCGGACGAGTCTTGTTTCAAATTGTGTCCAGCAAATGGGCGTGTACAGGTATGGAGACCACCTCATGAATCCAGGGATAACACATGTCAGCAGGGAACTGTTAAAGATGGTGGAGGCTCTGTAATGGTATGGGGCATGTGCAGTCTAGATACAACTCTGACAGGTGACATGTACGTAGGCAGCCTGTCTGATCACCTGCACCCATCCATTCATGTCTATTGTGCATTCCAACAGACTTGGGCAATTCGAGCAGGACAATGCGACACCCCACACACCCAGAATTGCTACAACGTAGCTCCAGGAACACTCTTCTGAGTTTAAACACTTCCCCTGGACACCAGTCTCTCCAGACATGAAAATTATTGAGCATATCTGGGATGTCTTGGAATATGCTGTTCAGAAGAGATCTCCACCCTCTCGAACTCTTACGGATTGGTGGACAGTCCTGCACGATGCATGGTGTCAATTCCCCCCAGTATTAGTTCAGACATTAGTTGAGTCACTGCCACATCATGTGGCATTTCCGTGTGCTCGCGGGGGCCGTACATAATATTAGGCAGGTGTACCAGTTTATTTGGCTCTTCAGTGTAAATGTGGTAGCATTTGGTAAACCTTTTTGTGGGAGACAAGACAACATTGAAATAAAATTTTTAGCTTTATGGTTCTGGAATATCCTGGCTCAAATATCACTCACTGTATGCTTATAAAGAAGGACTCTAAGGGGGTATCTCAGCTTCTAAAGACATGCATGCTTTGAAAAAGAACACAACTTTGTAAGTGTATCAACTATCTACTATTCTTTATATGTTACAGAAAATGTTGCAAAAGGAGCGTGTGGCCTCAAATCTCTAGATACAAATACTGTATCCTGACTGACTAACTGACTGACTGACTGACTCATCATTGCTGAGTCCAAATTGCTAAGGACAGAAAACTTGAAATTTGAAGAAGGTATGGATCTTATTCTGTAGGCACCATGCAATAAGGGTGTGAAACGGGATGAATGGTTAAAAAAACACTATTAAGGCAATTTGAAGCTAGACCTGTGAAAATTGGTGTTTGGTTTCTGAGTCAGAAATAAAGAAATACATGTTACAGCATTTTCGGAAATTTAACCCTTCAAGGGTGAAAGGATGGGTGAAATCTTTTTTTGAAAATGTATCATTATTAAACAACTACTGAAGTATTTTTTAAGCTACATCTCTGAACATTGGTATTTGACTTCTCACTTACAAATAAAAAAATGCATGTTTTAGTGTTTGTGGAAGCTGAATCCGTAAGAGGGTGAAATAAGTGATGAGATATTGTTATGAAAATATTTTATTATGAAAGCATTTTTAAAGCTAAATCCATGAAAATTTAAATTTGTCTTCTCAGTTACGAAAAAAAAGAATTCATGTTTCACTATTTTTGTAAATTCAACCCCTATGGTAGTGAAATGGGGGATGAAAGTTTTTATGGAAATATTTTATTGTGCAAGCATTTTTTGTTTATTGAAGCAAAATCTTTGGAAATTTGTGTTTCGCCTCTCAGTGACTCTCTGGAGTACATCGGTTCCATTTTCCCACAAGATGTCACTAAGCCCTTTTACGCTTGTCTTGCCATGAGCTATTCCACGCGAAATGGCAGCTTCTACAACAGCTGGGAGGTGTCACCATGGGTAGTCCTCTTAGTCCAGTGGTGGGCAGCTTCTTCATGGAACATTTCGAAGCACAGGCACTGGGCTTTGCACCATGTAAACCTAAGGTGTGGTACAGTGATTTCCTATTACACTTGAACAACCTCCATGCCAAAATAAAATTCACAATGAAAGAAGGAAAGGACAAACAGCTACCCTTTCTAGATGTGCTCGTCACAAGGGATGGTGAAAACCTAGGCCACAGCGTGTACCAAAAACTGACACAGAGCCCAGTACCTGCACAAACTGTCAAATCGCCACCCAAGTCATAAAAGAGGCATGATTAATACCTCATAAAGCGAGCAAGACAAATATATGAGTCACAGCACCTCAGTCCCGAAATGCAACACCTGGAGAAAGCATTCTGAGGAGCAATGGGTACTCCGCCATTTATACAAGTTATGCAAGAAGTGTAACAGAGTCAAACACTTGGCGGAGTGATACATCAGAAAAAGAAATGTCAGGTATGGCCTTTCTGCCATACAGTCCTAGAGTAAGGGACAGAATCGGCCATATATTGTGTGAACACAGCTTAAAGACTGTTTATAAATGAACAAAGAAGATCAAAGAGTGTCTCAGATCAGCATAGGTGAAAAGGGATCCACTTGCAATGTCTGGAATATGCGGCATACCATACACGTGCATAAAGGTTGATATTGCAATGACTGAATGATCAATCAACACCAGGATCACAGAACATAAGCAGCATTGCAGGTAGGGGCAGGAGGAGAAATTGGCTGTAGCAGAACATGTGCTGCGTTAGGCTGACCAGATAGTAAAATTTGCCAACGTGGAAGTTATGGCTGTAAAGTAGAGCTATCTTACCCACTTGTTCAGAGAAGTTATAGAAATACACAAACATGAGAATAGCTTCAACAAGAAAGAAGAAAGCCTCAGGGTGAATGGATCCTGGATTCACATGCTGCAGAGAATGACTTTTGCTGGTAGCAAGACAAGAAATGTCCACAGAAAAGCCCTTGGACATAGGCATGCCAGGTACATATAACTAACTGTAGCTGCGAGCTCAACTCCAGTCCTCTACCAGCAATGGAGGGTGAAGCTTTGACAATGTCAGCCACTTGTGCTGACGAAATGTCAGAAAAATCATCAAACAAATGTTTGCCGAAGAACCCATAACAGAAGCCAACATGAAGTATGTTAACAAGTTGCCATGAAAGCCTTTACAATTTTGTATCATCCAAATTGCATTTTAGTGTCTTCAGAACAAAGAAGCACGCTCAATGCCTGGGTGACATTGACTTGATGGGAATGGTTATAGTTAATCACTATTAGAACATTCAGTCCCTATCTCATTAATGGTGATTTTTATGGTAGTTTTATGGTAGCCTAAGTTACTTTTAAAAACTTGATTCCTATATTTGCTTTACAATTGAAGTTTCTAGTTGGGCCTTTCTTTTTGTTGTTCTTATTTTTTCATTCCAAAAGATGACAATTACATACTTTTCTAAAATCATATTGTACATGCTGCAAAGAATATCTCACATAATACAACTTGTTTCAGTTGACTTAGAAAATTTTTCAATGATCACACTTTGCATCATAATCACGTTCACAAGATAAAGGTAATTGAATTTTACATTGGTAACCACCATTTTCTCCATCTTATCTTAAAAGGTATACAACTCTGCTTCTGCCGTTTGCCGATAGGTGGCGACAACGGTAAGTAGCGGTCAAAAGAAACAGATCACAGACATCAGGCAGTTAGCTTGGACCTTGGTCAACATAACCTCATTCAAACATTAGTCAATTTGTCTCTGCATAATAAAGTTGTTCTTGATTGAAAATGTCAGTTTATGAGCCAAATTCTCGTCATTTATGGGAGGTGTTACTGTTTTGTTTCAATATGAAAAAAACAGCAGCTGAGTCTCATCAAATGCTCTCAGGTACATATGGTAAGGAAGCTATTAGTGAAAGTATGTGTCGTGAGTGGTTTCAATGCTTCAAGAACGGTGATTTTAACGTCGTAGACAGGTATAGTTGTGGAACAGAGAATGTTTCGAAGATGCAGAGTTGGAGGCATTGCTGAGTGAAGACTCACGTCAAACTCAAGAAGAACTGGCACGATTAGTGGGAGTGACACGGCAAGCCATTTCAAAATGTCTCAAGGCTATGGGCATGATTCAGAAAGAAGGAACCTGGGTCCCGTGTGAGCTGAAACCAAGAGACATTGAGTGGCGTTTGTGTGTTTGTGAACAGTTGCTTCAGAGACAAAAACGGAAGGGATTTCTACATCGCATTGTGACCGGAGATGAAAAATGGGTTCATTAATAACCCTAAACGCAAAAAATCATGGGGATATCCCAACCATGATTCCACGTCGACGGCCAAACCGAATATTCATGGCTTCAAGATCTTTCTCTGCATTTGGTGGGACCAGCTCAGTATCATTTACTATCAAGTGTTAAAACCAAGTGAAACAATCACAGGTACTCATTATTGTGCAATTAATGCATTTGAGCAGAGCATTAAAAGACAATTGGCCACAATACAGGGAGAGGCATGATAAAGTGATTTTGCAGCACGACAGTGCTCGACTCCACATTGCAAAAGAGATCAAAATGTACGTGGAAACGTTAAAATGGGAAGTCCTACCTCACCCGCTGTATTCACCAGACATTGCTCCCTCTGCCTATCACCTGTTTAGATCAACGGTGCATGGCCTGGAACACTTCCGATCACAAATTGGATCGATTCGTGGATTGCTTCAAAAGATGAACAATTTTTTTGATGTGGGATTTGTACACTTCCGAAAAGATGGGAGAAAGTTGTGGCCAGTGATGGAAAATACTTTGAATCATACGTGTAACCAATTTGTTTCATTAAAGCCTGAAATGTTGGGAGAAAAGCGGCGGAAGCAAAGTTGTACACATTGTACAATTTCAAAATTCTTCACAATACCATCAAGCATGCCCTTCAAAAGCTCCAAATTAACCAACAGCACACACTGGGAATGTAACCCCAAATTCTGCACAAGGAAAAACAAATGTGACTAATGAATGAAACGCGAGTGGCATGAAACAGACACATGAACACCATGGCTATGTTCCATACGTGGTCTTAATCACATGTTTGGAAGAACAGTTTGCATTCCAAATCCATGCATGATTGGAGGATGCATGCCTTTAAATGAAAACGAGTTTAGAGAGGGAATTAGTGTAACAAACCTGTATGTTTTTAAGGCACTATTGCCTCCCGCTGAACATGGAAAAGGAAATATGCCACATGGTGGTATTGTGGACATGTGATGCAGTAACAAAAGCATATAGGTGGAGCAGACATGGGTGGGTGATCATCCTAGCAAAGATATGGGCTGCAAATGGAGATACCCATTCAGATAGGGCAGATTATTAGTACACAGAGCCTGTAAATGAATATGTCGCCAACAGCAAAGCTGGTTGATGGTCACATGGCAGTGTTGTGAGTGTCTATAGTAGGAGGTAGAAGGACAGTGAAACTACCACCAGGTGCTTAAAGGTTGAACGTCTACAACTTTTCACAGAATGTAGGATTTGGAGATTTGCCACTCTGTAAAGAAGGATAGATGGTGACCTGTGGCATCTCTGCTGAAAGAGCACAATGCTGGTGCCCACACAATATTTTTGGAGAACATCGTTTATTGTACATTGTTGAATATGGAGCTCCAGAGGAGACCACCCCTATGTGTTCGCATGTTGACTCAACAGTGTCATCAGTTATGACTGCAATGGGAACAGGACTATTGTGGTTCGACTATCAATCAATGTAAATGTGAATCCATTTTTGCTACACTAGGTTGATGGTAGTCTCCACAAATGCCATCATTGAGGTTAACGGCAGCTCAAAATGAGTGGCGTGCCAAAGATGCAGGCTGGTGGGAGCAGTATTATGCTATTGGAGACGTTCTCCTGCACTTGCACAGGACCAGTGGTAGTAATTGAAGACACACTGACAGCTGCGAACTACATGTATCCATTCTTGCTTCATGTCTTTTCCCCAATGGCAATGTATCTTTCAGCAGTATAATTGTCCTTGTCTCAGAGCCAGAACCATGCTACAATGATTTGAGGAGGATTATAGTAAACTCATGCTGATGTCTTGGCAACCAGATTTGCCTGATATAAATCCTGTGGAATCCATTTGGGTCACAATCGGCACTATCAGCGCATACGCAAATCAGTGACCTGTTATTTACGAAAATTACATGAACTGTGGGTAGGTGTCTAGTGTCACATACCTCCACAAACCTGCCAACAAACTGTCAGATCCATGACTCACACAAATAGTGATGTATTTTATTCCAAAAGATGGAAAAGTGCTATTAAGCAGGTGATTGTAATTTTTTAGCTCATCAGTGTATCGAAATGTTTCCATATGTGATGGCTTAGGGATGGGACATGGGCAGAAAAGGTCAAACAAGTGAGAAAGGCATAATATCGATTTTATTATTAACCGCCACTTACACTGTTTGTTCAGTACGGGCATTGGAGACATCAAGAAGATGCTGTACAGCTCCAGATTTACACCTGATGACCAAAATTGGAACTAGTTTTTTTCTAGCATAAATTGGTTCCACTTTAACACATTAGCACATCTACCAAGTTTCAATGCCAGACAATAATTACAGCCCACACTGGGCCTCCAAGAGAAGCAGCACTTTAATTATAACCACCTGGTACAAAAGCAGAACTATACACCACGCTAGATCCTAATAGTCACATTGAGGGGGCACAACTTTTATTGAACTCAATTTCTTTATGAATTTATGTGCACATTAGATTCAAACAGTGGGAAGTGTAAAGATCAAACTAGAAAAGTGAACACATTGGTTTCTTTATAATAAGTTTCTAATCTGCTTTGAGTTTCCTATCAATCAGAGTTGGGCCAAATTTATTTGAATCATGAAAAATGAATACAGATAGAAATTATTATTCATTATTTGTGAGTAACAAATAAAAATACCATAATATAACATGAGATTCTTGAACATAAAATGTTCCCCTTTTTTACTCTCAGGCCGATGAAAGATGTTCTTGAGAGTGGAAAACACATTTAGTTAGTTATCAAACGGACAACGTTCCACTGTGAGTGCTCTTGTTTCATGTCTATGCACATGAACTGAATATAATGTTAGCTCCAGAAATCAGCAAGGTGCGATGGCGAATACAATTCTCCACTTGCTGTGGCAAAGCGCTTGTACTTTGGGACGTTGGGACTCGGCAGTGTCTTGGAGAACAAGGAGTAAAAATAAGCAAGCAAGAATGTAAACAAAGAAAAAAAGTGTTGGCTAATGCCAAAGCAAAATGTACATATGTTGAAATTGTCTGAGTTATGTCCACCTGAAGTCATCATTGAAGTTGTATATAGAGAAAAAGTGAATGTAAAATACAGAAGAGCTAATGACACACTGTTTATATTATTTTGTAAATGGTTGGTGTAGATCTGAGCTCTCTTACAGCCCTCGGCACTCTGCAGATGTAGAAGAAGTCACATAGCCAGAAAAACAATAGAACTTTGACTATCCAACCTCTGACTAACAGACTCCTCAAATTATCTGACCATCGATCTGTGCCCTGCGCTCAATTGCCTGTCAGCTTTATTGATTTATTTTATGCAAGAAACCTACTACCCCCTTTGATTGTATTGCTAGACAAGCCCCAAGCCACATCCCTGAGCCTGAATTTCTCCAAGATAACATAAAAGCTACATTTTTTCTCCTCCTCCCTCAAACAATGGACCAGATTGTTACTGAGTGATTAAAATAATGTTGCAGAAAGAAATATGTCAGCACTTTGCTACAGAAAACAGGAGAGGAATGTGACCTTTTTGAAGCATGAAAGGCCTGAACGTAAAAAATGCAGTTTATACAGCCATCCAAGCCTGGAAAGAACTGGAAGAAAACCATTCTACAAAAGTAGTAGAAGGTGGTCTGTCCTAGCCTTCACTAAGAGCAAGAAGTTCCAGAAACTAGTGAGTCAGACACTGCAGACTTAGACACTGATTTACAAACTCTTCATAATAATATCCAAGCTGCTGATGTAGAGGAATGGCTAGCAGAAGGTGACTTTAATGCTGTTATGAATAAAGAACTTTAAGACGATCAGATTATCAATCTTGTTTTGCAACAGTAGAGTGGGGAGCTGGAGTCAGATAATGAAAAAGAGGAAGAAGAGAAAATCAGCCACTCTGGAGCAAAGGATGCGTTTGGCACTGCACTCAAATATTTGGAACAATAGCCAACCGCTGCAGCTATGGGCATTTTTAATGTAAAGAAGTATGGTGATGCTGCCACAAAGTCAAGGTTAGATAAATTGAAACAAAAAAACATTTTACATGTTTTTAATTAGATTTTTTGCATTTAAAATCTTCTGTTTTCCTTTCACTTTATTGAAAATGTATTTTTTTAATTAATTTTGATTTGCTACATTGTTTTGAGCTCTGTAAATGACTTGTTTCATTTTCCTCCAATTATCCACCCTTTTTAGCATCCCAATCACCCCTGGTCCCAAAAGTGATGGTTAATTGAGGTTCTACTATAGTAGCGCTGCATAACAGGTCCATAGCACCAAAAAAGCTAAGAGAAGGCGACCATCAAGTTTGAGTAAGGTAAAGGTGATCACACAAAGTAGCAGGATAACAGATCGATTGAGAAGTGAGGATTTCGTTCCAGCTCGTAACCAGACGTGTTTTTATTTAACTAAATTAATTATTTGAAATATTACTATATGCATGAATAAAAACATTTACTTGTCATCTGTGAATAAAAATTGTTACAAATATTAATAAATTTGAAATCCAGTGACATTTATTGCTCCAATTCTTTGTCATTTATTAAACAAATATACAATTTGTTGCTTTTAAATAAGTTTTCAGAATAATACTTTTATTCAAACATCTCGTTACAAAGTTTATTTGATTTTCAAAGATGAGCCATTGTGGCACACTAAAAAAGATATATTCTACTCATGAGATAGTGCTGTGTTATATCTCCTGATATTGCCTTTAATTCACTTAGTGCCTGATGCCACAAGCTGTGACCCCAGAAAGCTCAGGATGTTATGTCAAGTTTAATTTCAGGATAACGACATAGCACTTACAAATCATGATCTTCTTTGGCAAACATCATGTTTCAGTTTTTGGCTAATGGGTTCATTGTGATTACACATTAGTTTCAGCTCCCAAATCACTGTGACACATCAAAACATATGGCTTACTAAGAACAAAAGTATTTTCCCATGTGTTATTAAGCCTCCACCCAACACTTCTGGAAGGACAAACTTATTTTTCTGCTATCTTAGATACCTGGAAAGAAATTCTGAGCCGTCTGTCTCTTGAATTTCACCCACAAAGTACTTACGTGTATTGTTGGATGTTTTCTCAGAAAATGAACTTGAAGGATTTTCTCGTAAACTGAATGGTTTAAGGAGGCTACTGTGAGATGAGATCATGTTAAGCTTAAACTCAGTTCAATACTTGTTTACAATATTTTTACCATCATTGATATATGGCCAAGAATAACTGCACTGTAGGTTCATTACGGCTTATTAAAATATTTTTTTAAAAAACAAATTCCTGTTTACGTATCATGGTGTTGGTCAATTTACACTCCTGCTGGGGATATTTTAAACAGGTTAGTATTTTTCATTAATCCTGTGGAAGCCATCAAAGGTAACCCAGCCATTGATTAACTTTGACAGATGAAAAAAATCCTTGCTGTATATGCTTTTAAATAAAGTTATGTATATTGTTCAGTGGTTAGATTGCGAGCTCCTAAAATACCACATTCAGTTTGAGGAAAATGTTTACATATGCTCTGATATCACATTTACATTGAAAGTGTTGGTCAAAGTATCCTCATTTGGAGGTAACAGAAAAAATCATGGGATCAGCAGGAATCGAACCCAAGCCTTAATCTTTGCAGTCTGGAACATAACTCACAGAGCTATTGAGGCAAACTCTTTTACAAACCATTAATAGTATATTTATCAAATAGAAACTGCAACCACACAAGGGAACAAACACAAGTTATAGATCTATACAAGAAGTTAACAAAGAGAATGTGGCAGCATGTTACATTATTTGTTATTCAATGTAAGAATAATAGATAAAAAAGAATCATTTGTATTATCAGAGCAGACTAGTAGTTTTATCTGTGAATAAATTTGTTTGAATGGCCAATTTACTTGAATAATTACCTACATTGAAATTTATTCAAATTATGCCTATCTCTGCTACAGATATATTAATGAATGGCAACTTAGAAAATGTAAACATGCAATAACACACTATATAAAAATATTTATGCAAAATACATGTAATGTAATGATTTTATACACAATAGTCGGAAGAATTGTAAACCCACCAGGTTAGCCGACAGCACTAATGCACTGCTTCCTGGACTTGAGTAGGCGTGCTGGCCTCGGATCGAATCTGCCCGGCAGATTACCGAACGACGACCGGTGTGCTGGCCAGCCTGGATGTGGTTTTTAGGCGGTTTTCCACATCCCACTAGGTGAATATTGGGCTGGTCCCCACATTCCACCTCAGTTACATGACTCACAGACATCTGAACATGTCCATACTATTCCGTGGATTACACTAGACACAGACAGCTGGGTACACTGATTTGTCCTGGGGGGATACAGCGTGGCGGCAGGAATGGTGTCCGGCCACCTGTTAACATTAACCTTGCCAAATCTGATCCCAACCATGCAAAACCGGGGGATAAAGGCACAAGCAAAAGAAGAAGAAGTCCGAAGGATTATAAATCCCCTGGTCTAGATGGTATATCTGGGGAGATGATAAAAAAAAAAAAACAGGGCACAGAAAGATGTGCTGCATTCATCGTGTAAAAGAATAGAGGCAACTGGGAAGTGGCCAGCCCATACAACAAAGGGTCTATCAGGAACTGCTCCAAATACTGAACTATTACTCTCATATCACACAAAAGTGTTGTGCCATTTGAAGAAATGCTAACTCTTTGCTTTCTGTTGGATAAGTAGGATTTAAGTCATTGTAGGGCACTGCCACTAATGCCATACTTTTCAAGTTTGTAAACAAGCAATGCATGGTTTACGGAATCAAATGCCTTAGTGAGGTCGCAGAAAATTCCTGCCACCTTATTTCTCTTGTCTAATGATGTGCTTATTTTCACAACGAAACTTTACGGCATCACTGGTGGTTTTAACTTGCTGAAAACCAAATTGATTGTTTAGTATAACAGAATATTTTGCAATGAATTTTTGGATTTGTGCAACAGCAAGTTTTTCAAATATTTTAGATAGGACTGGGAGAATTGAGATACGACAATGATTTCCAATGATCTCTCTTGATCCCTTCTTGAAGAGTGGTTTGACTTCAGCATATTTCAGTACCTCTGGGAAACAGCCCTCTTGAAAACATTGATTTATTATCTGAGCTAGTGGGTTTGAAATTCTATTGGGTACCATTTTAATAACGTTGGTGGGTATTCCATCCCAACATGCAGATTTTTTGTTTCTTAATGTAAGAAAAGCATTTTCTACATCCTCCACAGAAACTTTTGAGAATTTTGTAAAGTTTTCAGAGTTTTCGCCTAGTCCAAAGGGATTTACTTTGTTGTGATAATCTGTTACATTTACATCAGACTTTGCTACATTTATAAAGAATTCATTAAAGTACTCTGGTATTTGAGTTGGATTTACAATAGTACTTCCTTCAATGATAACTTTTGAAATTTCTTGGTTACAGGCTTTAACACCTAACTCAGATTTAACGACAGACCACTCAGCCTTCATCTTATTTTTATGATTTAAAATTAGCCTGTTATTTGCCAGTTGTTTTGCTGCCCTGACAACTCTTTCAAATACGGTTTTATAGAGTCTAACATATTTAATGAAATCAATATCTTTATTATATTTTAGTTCTCTGTGCAGTTGCCTTTTCTGTATACTGGAAATTTTTATGCCCTTGGTAATCCACTTTACTGTATTTGTTATTTTACTTCTGCAGAGTCTAGGTGGAAATGTTTCATTAAAGTCTCCAAGAAAACTGTTTAGGAATTTCTCAAAGTTTTCGTCACTTGAGTTACAATAATCAAAAGGCCATGTTTTATCTCTTAGCTTCTCACTAAATGTTAGCAAGTTTTCTTTGCTAAAGTTCCTGCTCATATGGGTTCTCATACATGAAATGTTCCTGTCAGTCTGTGGCAGCTCAATGAACAATGCACAATGATCTGAAATACCTAGATCTAGACAAAATTTATACACATTTTCATATACATAATTAGTTAGAACATTGTCAATGCGTGTTGCTGATTGCCCATTGTCTCTGGTAGATTCAAAGAAATTCAATTTGAAACCATATTTCTTTACTAAGTCAGTGAAACTTGATGCGTGGTTACTATCACATGTGATATCAATATTAAAATCAGCAGCTATTACAACTTTTTTCTTTTTTTATTGCCACATAGTCTAATTGATATTGATTTGGATTAGGTGATACCCACGTTTTTTTCTTTCCTGTAAGTTTCCTGAAAGTGTCAACATTGGTTTTAGGTTAAATTGCTTAAAAAAAATCTACGAGTCTTTCCCCATTTCTGTTGGTTCTTTCATGTGCTGGATAATCTCCAACTACTGATTTAAATTTTATTTCTGTGCCAACTTGTGCATTAAAGTGGCCCCCTAAAATTTTGATATGTTCTTTTGGTTAGATTAGATTAGATTAATACTTGTTCCATAGATCATGAATACGACACCTTGTAATGATGTGGAACATGTCAGGTTAATGAAAGATGTCTGTACAAGATATTACATTACACAAAATATTGCATGACACTAATGTTTAAGTTAGTTTCTTTTCCCTCCCTTAATTTATATCTAAAAATTCAGCCAATGAGTAGAAGGAGTTGTCATCTAGAAATTCCTTTAATTTATTTTTAAATGTTGGTTGACTACCTGTCAGGCTTTTGATGCTGTTTGGTAGGTGAACAAAGACTTTTGTGGCAGCATAATTTACCCCTTTCTGTGCCAAAGTCAGATTTAACCCTGCATAGTGAAGATCATCCTTCTTTCTCCTGGTGTTATAGCTGTCCACACTGCTATTACTTTTGAACTGGGTTGGATTATTAACAACAAATTTCATAAGTGAACATATATACTGTGAGGTTACTGTGAGGATCCCTAGATCCTTAAACAGATATCTGCAGGATGACCGTGGGTGGGCTCCAGCAATTATTCTGATTACACGTTTTTGAGCAATGAATACTTTTCTACTCAATGATGAATTACCCCAGAATATGATACCATACGAAAGCAGTGAATGAAAGTAGGTATAGTAAGCTAATTTACTGAGATTCTTATCACCAAAATTTGCAATAACCCTAATAGCATATGTAGCTGAACTCAGACGTTTCAGCAGACCATCAGTGTGTTGCTTCCAGTTTAACCTCTCATCAATGAACACACCTAAAAATTTTGAAAATTCTACCTTAGCTACAGACTTCTGTTAAAAGTCTATATTTATTACTGGAGTTGTGCCATTTACTGTACGGAACTGTATATACTGTGTTTCATCAAAATTTAAAGAGAGTCCGTGGTAATTTGGATGTTTTGTGTTCTAGCATTTCCCAAAAATCTTCCATCCTGTCAACATTTGTTCTGTTATGTTGGTTGATAGGTGCATGTACATTTATAATGGTATAACGTTTATTGCCTGACTCGAATGTCAGAAAAGAAATTCGTTCTGATGGGGAGCTAAAATTAGTTACTGATTCTGTAAGTTGCTGTTTGACCATAAATTCTGTCCCTAATATAGTCGTATTATGAGAATTTTCAATGGCTAGTTTTCCTTTGTAAATCCTGTATCCACCTGACTCAAATGCATTTTCATCCGGATACCTTGTTTCTTGAAGTGCTTATATAAGTACCGAGTGATCAAAAAGTCAGTATAAATTTGAAAACTGAATAAATCACGGAATAATGTAGATAGAGAGGTAGAAATTGACACACATGCTTGGAATGACATGGGGTTTTATTAGTACCAAAAAAAAAAATACAAACGTTGAAAAAGTGTCTGAGAGATGGCGCTTCATCTGGTCAGAATAGCAATAATTGGCATAACAAAGTAAGACAAAGCAAAGATGATGTTCTTTACAGGAAATGCTCAATATGTCCACCATCATTCCTCAACAATAGCTGTAGTCGCAGAATAATGTTGTGAACAGCACTGTAAAGCATGTCCGGAGCTATGGTGAGGCATTGGCATTGGATGTTGTCTTTCAGCATCCCTAGAGATGTCGGTCAATCACGATACACTTGCGACTCCAGGTAACCCCAAAGCCAATAACTGCACAGACTGAGGTCTGGGGACCTGGGAGGCCAAGCATGACGAAAGTGGCGGCTGAGCACACGATCATCACCAAACGACGCACGCAAGAGATCTCTAGATCTTTCACGTGTCTAGAAATACTTTTTTTTCCCAATGTCATTCCAAGCATGTGTGTTAATTTTTACCTCTCTATCTACATTATTCCTTGGTTTATTAAGTTTTCAAATTTATACTGACTTTTTGATCACCCGGT
Organism: Schistocerca gregaria; assembly: GCF_023897955.1. Classification (NCBI taxonomy): domain Eukaryota; kingdom Metazoa; phylum Arthropoda; class Insecta; order Orthoptera; family Acrididae; genus Schistocerca; species Schistocerca gregaria. Next base: position 740,799,530 of record NC_064921.1, read on the forward strand.
ATGTAGCATTGATTGAGATTGTCCATTAGGTGTTTTAGTTTTCCAACTTTTGTAAGTGTGTTGATGTTCAGAGTCCTCAGAAGCTGTTTTTTTCTTGGGTCTTATCTTTGAAGAAGTTCTAGAAGTTCCAACTCTTCCTTACATGATGTTCTATGCTGTCCAGAATCCAAAGGCCTAGTTGCACCACTATGCATAGCGATGGAAGATTAGTTACTTCCTGGAGTAGTTTTCCTTTTGAAATTTACCATCATGTCTTAGATTAAAGTTTAGTTTGGGGAAAAGTAGTTGAACCTTTCCATGATAGAAATTCAAGCATTTTGCATAGAAGTACAAGTGAGGCCACCACTAACATGTGGAACAGAGGCCTTTTGTATCTGCCTATTGTGGGAACAGACACTACAGTCTTGTGGTTTTATACAAAATCCTGCCAGTTCTGCCACTCTGATGATCTTCATCACCACCTTCACTGCCATTGAGATCTTTACCATTTCCCTGGTAAGGGACTCTCATGACGTTCTATCTCCTGGGCCAGGTGAACCAAGGTTTTTTAACAAGGTGTTTCTCCTCCCACCCCCCACCCCCCCTCACCTTTTTCAACTGGGCTTGAGACTGGCTTTGGCAGAGTTTTTTCGTCTTTATGTATTTTATGCTTCATAGAAATGCTTGTAAAACATGCACCTTTGTTTAAAAATTTTGTATCTACATCCATACTCCACAAGCCACCTGACGCTGTGTGGCGGAGGGTACCTTGAGTACCTCTATCAGTTCTCCCTTCGATTCCAGTCTCGTATTGTTCGTGGAAAGAAAGATTGTTGGTATGCCTCTGTGTGGGCTCTAATCTTTTGATTTTATCCTCATGGTCTCTTTGCAAGACAAACGTAGGAGGGAGCAATATACTGCTTGACTCCTTGGTGAAGGTATGTTCTCGAAACTTCAACAAAAGCCCGTACTGAGCTACAGAGCATCTCTCTTGCAGAGTCTTCCACTGGAGTTTATCTATCATCTCCGTAACGCTTTCGTGATTACTAAATGATCCTGCAACGAAGCGCGCTGCTCTCCATTGGATCTTATATATCTCTTCTCTCAACCCTATCTGGTACGGATCTCATACCAGTGAGCAGTACTCAAGCAGTGGGCGAACAAGTGTACTGTTACCTACTTCCTTTGTTTTTGGACTGCATTGCCTTAGGATTCTTCCAATGAATCTCAGTCTGGCATGCTTTAACGACGATTAATTTTATATGGTCATTCCATTTTAAGTCACTCCTAATGCCTACTCCCAGATAATTTATGGACTTAACTGCTTCCAGTTGCTGACCTGCTATATTGTAGCTAAATGATAAAGGATCTTTCTTTCTATGTATTCACAGCACATTACACTTGTCTATATTGAGATTCAATTGCCATTTCCTGCAACATGCGTCAATTCGTTACAGATCCTCCTGTATTTCAGTACAATTTTCCATTGTTACAACCTCTCGATATACTACAGCATCATCCACAAAAAGCCTCAGTGAACTTCCGATGTTATCCACAAGGTCATTTACATATATTGCAAATAGCAACAGTCCCACGGCACTCCCCTGCAGCACACCTGAAATCATTCTTACTTCAGAACACTTCTCTCCATTGAGAATGACATGCTGTGTTCTGTTATCTAGGAACTCTTCAATCCAATCATACAACTGGTCTGATAGTCCATATGCTCTTACTTTGTTCATTAAACGACTGTGGGGAACTGTATCAAATGCCTTGCGGAAGTTAAGAAACAGCATCTACCTGGGAACCCATGTCTATGGCCCTCTGAGTCTCATGGAAAAATAGTGCAAGCTGGGTTTCACACGATCAGTCTTTTTTTGAAACCCATGCTGATTCCTACAGAGTAGATTTCTAGTCTCCAGAAAAGACATTATACTCGAACATAATACGTGTTCCAAAATTCTACAACTGATCGATGTTAGAGATATAGGTCTATAGTTCTGTACATCTGTTTGATGTCCCTTCTTGAAAATGGGGACATCTGTGCCTTTTTCCAATCTTTCGGAACACTACGCTCTTCTAGAGATCTACGGTACACCACTGCAAGAAGGGGGGCAAGTTCCTTCGCATACTCTGTGTAAAATCGAAGTGGTATCCCATCAGGTAGAGCGGCCTTTCCTCTTTTGAGTGATTTTAATGGTATTTCTATCCCTCTGCCATCTATTTTGATATCCACCATTTTGTCATATGTGCGACAATCTAGAGAAGGAACTACAGTGCAGTCTTCCTCTGTGAAACAGCTCTGAAAAAAGACATTTAGTACTTTGGCCTATAGTCTGTCATTCTCTGTTTCAGTACCATTGCGGTCACAGATTGTCTGGACATTTTGTTTTAATCCACCTACCACTTTGACATAAGACCAAAATTTCTTAGGATTCTCTGCCAAGTCAGTACATAGAACTTTACTTTTGAATTCGTTGAACGCCTCTCACATAGCCCTCCTCACACTACATTTCGCTTCATGTAATATTTGTTTGTCTATGTTTATGTTTGCTGTGAAGTTCCCTTTGCTTCCGTAGCAGTTTTCTAACTTGGTTGTTGCACAACGGTGGCTCTTTTCCATCTCTCACGATCTAGCTTGGCATGTACTCATCTAATGCATATTGTACGATGGTTTTGAACTTTGTCCACTGATCCTCAACACTATCTGTACTTGAGATAAAACTTTTGTGTTGAGCCATCAAGTACTCTTAAATCTGCCTTTTGTCACGTTTGCTAAACAGAAAAATCTTCCTACCTTTTTTAATATTTCTATTTACAGCTGAAATCAGCGATGCTGTAACCGCTTTATGATCACTGATTCCCTGTTCTGCATTAACTGTTTCAAATATTTCAGGTCTGTTTGTCACCAGAAGGTCTAATATGTTACCGCCATGAATCAGTTCTCTGTTTAACTGCTTAAGGTAGTTTTCAGATAATGAACTTAAAATAATTTCACTGGATTCTTTGTCCCTGCCACATGTTATAAATGTTTGAGTCTCCCAGTCTATATATGGTAAATTAAAATCTCCACCCAAAGCTATAACGTGGTCGGAAATCTACAAATATTTTACAAATTTTCCTTCAGGTATTCTGCCACAACAGCTGCTGAGCCAGGGGGCCTATAGAGATATCCAATTACCATTTGACCCTGCTTTAACCATGACTACAGGAACTGAACCTGAGTCATCCAAATTGTAGGCCAACATACTACCACAGAGCTACATATCCCTTCAGAGTTTCAAACTTGATTTAGGACATTAAAGACACTCAGAAAAGTTAAAAGTTTATTTTTCAGAAGCTTTTTTCTTGTTGTAATTCTTTCAATATTAGTTAGTTTCATGTTGTGTGGACCATCTGCACGTAAATTGTAATGCTGCCATAATAGATTATTTGTGCATTAATTCTGTTTGTTATGACTATAGCAAAAAGTGTGACCATGGACCAGTAACAACATCATAAGTGCACACCATGGAAACAGCAACTACTCTGTCTTTGGTGACATAAAAGTGACAGTTGAAAGCTTTTGTTTATTACCTTTTCTGGCATATATTGACATGTCCTTCTACAAGCTTGATGTCAGGTTTACATACTCCCCTTTTGCAGGAACCAAATTACAGCTGTTTTGAAGCAGAAGAGTGAACTGAGGACAGAATTTCTTTTACTGACAGTGAACTTTTATTTGCACCCATACTCTGCAAAATACTGGAGAGTGCACTGCAGGTGATACTTCCTGTTCCATCCACATATGGAGTGTAGTAAAAATGATTGTTTAATTAGTCTAATCTCATCTTTGCAATGCCTTTGTGAACAATGTGTAAGATGTTGTAGTATATTCCTGGATTTCTCACTTAATACTGGCTTTTGAAAATTTGTTAGTAGAGTCTCAAGAGGCAGATGACATCCATCGTCAAGTGTCTGTCAGTTCAAATTTTTCAGCCTGTCTCTGAAGCTCTCCAATGGGTCTAACACACCTATGACCATTTGTGTTGCCTTCCTTTCTGTCTATCTATTGCTAGCACTATCGTTTTTCCCCTTTCCCTGTTGCGTTAGATACAACTTATCCTACATACAACTTATCCTATATATGAGCTCCAATTACTCTTATTTTCTCATCATGGCCATTTTGTAAGAAGCATATGGTAGAACATAAAATGTTGCCTACCTCTTCCAGAAAAGTACTCTCTCAAAATTTCATTAGCAGACCTTTCTGTGATCATAGTGCCTTCCTTGTAGTGTCTGCCACTGAAATATGCCAACCTAATGATTGTGTGATGAAACGCACTGCTCTTTGTGGGATCTTCTTTTACTAATTGAACTTGACATGGGTGCCAGACTAATGAACACCAGTTCTTAATTGACTGAACAAATGTTTTGTAAGCTACCTCTTTCATAGATGAATTGCATTTCTTTAAGATTCTTCCAGTGAATTTCATCCTGGCATCTGCTTTTCCTGCTGTTTATTTGATAGGGTCATACCACTTTAAATTACTCCAAATGATTACTTCTTCATCTTCTTCCTCTTCAGCACTTAAGTCCTTCATGGGCGTTGCCATCATCAACAATGTGCCTCCATACATTTCTGTTCTCTGCTTTTCTCTTCCATTCTCACACCTCCATCTTGGTAAGGCCAGCCAACACATTGTCCAGCTGTCTAGTACTTGGTTTGACCTTCTTTCTGGTGGAAAGGCATCCTTTAATCTGGCATTCTCTGAATGTGTCTTAACCAAAGCATTTTTTGAGATTTCATAAATTTTACAGTATCTGTCCCTTGTACTCGTATAAGCTATTGTATTTCATGATTGTACCTTACTCTCCAGCCCTCTGCCTCTCTCAAAGGCCCATACATTTTTTACGGGATTAGTTGCTACTCACCATGCAGTGAAGAGGCTGAGTTGCACATAGGCACAACAAAAGACTGTCAGAAAGTGAGCTTTTGGTCAACAAGGCCTTCATTGAAAATACACAACTTACACAGACAGACAAATGCAACTCACACACACATGACCACAGTCTCAGGCTTCTGAGGGCTGATTGCAAACCTACATTCTCATAATCTTCCTGGTCTCAAACTTCATTAGTCATTGTCCTTACCCATTTAGCATCTGCCCTGTTCCCATTCCAGCACTACATAGCCTCTTATTCCACCAACACACCTTCAGTCTTTATACTTCTCACCTTCTCCACTACCCACCGATCTTCTGTCTAGCCTCCCAACTGCACCAAGTTACCGTGCCCTCTCTACACTGTGACCTTCTATGCTCCCACAAGTAGCACTTTACCGTCCCACACCCTTACCTTATTATTCCTACCCCTCCCCACCACAGCCTCCTCCTTACCCCCATCACCCAGTAGCCGCTCACGTCATGTGCTGCTGCTCGCTGTCAGGCCTCAGCAGCCAGAGACTGTGGTCATGTGCGTGTGAGTTGCGTTGGCATGAGTGCATGTTGTCTATTTTTGACAAAGGCCTTGTTGGCCAAAAGCTCACTTTCTGATAGTCTTTCTGTTGTGCCTATCTGCGACTCAGCATCTCTGTTATGTAGTGAGTAGCAACTATCCTTTTTATAATACTGATACTTTTAACTTTGTTGTTCTTGTAATTAGATTTGCTTACTCCTAGTGATACACTGTCATTTCTGCTACCAGTGATTTTCCACCAATATTTTAAGCAAACAGTAGTGGATCTCTTTTTGCACAATACATTATATTTATTTATATTCAACATTAACTGGCAGTATCTGCACCAATTGTTGATATTCTGCAGATTTTCCCTCATTTATTTACAGTTTTCTGGCATTGCAGGCTTCACAGTCTCTCCAATGTTGTCCATTTGATCACCAATACATAATCTAATAGTAATGGATCCATAACAATCCCTTGGGGAACTCCTGCAATGGACATGTTGAATTTTATATGGACATAAGTCCTGACTCCAGTCATAAGTTTAGTCCATTACTCAGTAAGCTCCCGTTTTGTTGACTAAACACCAGTGTAAAACTGTCAGATGCCTTCCAGATGTCAAAGAATATGAGATCAAACTGGGTACCTTTGTATATAGACTCTGTGTCTTGTGGACAAACAGAGGGAGCTGAGTTTTGCAGAATTACTGTTTGCAGAATCCATTTTGATTTATACAGAACAAATTTTCATTCTTCAAACATGTCCTAACATGTGAGCTTAAGACGTGTTACATATTTATACAACAGAATGACGTCAATACAAGCCTATAATTATGTCCATCTGAGTGATGACCTTTCCTGAGAACTGGAATGATGTGCACTTTTTTCCAGTTGCCAGGTACACTTCCTCATTCCAATAACCTATAATCAACTTCTGATGAAAGAGAAATACATTTCTAAACAATTTGCAAGTATCTCGTTTGATCCATTCAGTTTTTGCTGTTGAGCAGTTTCAGTTGCTTTTCTATTTGGCAATTGTTTATCTCAATATCAACCATTTGAAAAGGATATTCATATTACAGTCTTCCACAGTGAAACAGTTTTTGAACGCCCAATTCAGTACTTCTGTCTCCTCCCTTTCATATATCGCACAAATTATGTCCCTCCCTTACTTATACAAAATGTATCACTTACCACCATCATCAGCGATGACAGCTTGCAGCAAATGGAATAAAAAATCCCTAAAAAGTTCACTATGATCACATCTAATGCTCACATTAGCTACTGCATTCAGAACATAGTGCACACAACACTACTGAACACTCATCGAGCGTCTGAGGATGCGAGACACAGGTGCACAGGACAAGCTTAAACTTCACCACTGTTGTTTTTGGCTCCAGCTATAGTTAGTAGGAGGTCTAAAGCATTGCCCTCACAAATTAGTTGTCTATTTGTTTGAAGTAAATTTCAGAAAACATAGTCAGAATACTCACAAATCTCTCTGTGAATAGCGCAAATTTTAATCATATGACTCTCCAATTTAATAGCTGGTAAGCTAAACTCTGTCCCTATTACAGTGGCTTAGTCAGAAAAGTTTTGTGACCAGATGGGTCAAAGCCTCCATTTAAATATAATCAATAGTGTAATGCAGACATGGATATAGGTTAGTGAATGCATACACTGTAGTAAATGGATGTAACATCACACAGCGCGTGCAGGAAGGGATTGACAGAGCATGAAGAATGCCTATTCTGTTTTCAGTGGCCATGAGGATATTTTTCTATAGTGTAGTAACCAATGTGTTTTAATAAACGTTTTCTGTATAAGTGAAACTTTTCTTAACAGCATCATAATAGGTACTCAACAATTTGAAAGTATTTACCATCTTTTATTTTAAGACTGTGGTAGAACATCATAATAATCTATAAAAGCACCTGATTACCACATTTGATCCACTTTTGATATTTAATGTCATCCAGGTTATTTCACATTCATGACCTGTAATGACCTCAGTAGATATTATCAAGTTCTTTACAGCATTAAATATACCACCACTATTTAGTCTAGCCTATCCTTGTGATAAATATACCAATTTGAATTTAGAATTTTGCTGTTATTCGCTTCCAGTTTCAGCCAACTCCCTGTTAAATACCATATGGCATTATTCCTTTTAATAAGCAACACTAATTCTGGCATGTTGTGCTATATGTATCTGCAGGTTTTAATAACACCTTAACATTTCTTTCTTCCAATCTGTAAGGCTAAAAGTTCTCGTTTGAGAGGAATTTGGCTGATCTGTCTTTGTTTTCAGCAGAACTTTTATCATTGACTCTAAGAAGGGGCCCCTATAACTTAAAATATAATAAACATGGATATGGGTCATGTATTTTCAAAATCTCCTATTTGATCTATCTGGTATGGGTCCAACACATTTGAGCAATATTCTAAGATGGATTGCAAAAGTGTTTTTTAAGCAATTTCCTTTGTAGACTAACTGCATTTTCCTATTATCATACAAATGAACCAAAGTCTGACACGTGCTTTACCTAAATAATCATTATATTCCATGTCCCCACAAACTGTTACACCCAGGTTTTTGCACAAGTTGACCAGTTCTATTTAATATTCATTGAACCCATGGTCAGAATATTACATTTTTGTGTTTTGTGAGAGGCAAAACTTTACATTTCTGAACATTTAAATCAATCTTTGCACCATTTGGAGACCTGAGTCTAGCACTTTTGGTAAACTGAAAGATACTGCATCTACATGATTGCTTTGGTCCATGGATTTCTTGTGAGAAAAGCACCATTTGGATTGAGCACAATGGAAGACAATGGACTTTGTCTTGCTTTTTCCTCATAGCAAATGGGTTTCCATCCTATTCTAAGGCCCGAGTGTTGTGTCCTTCATTTTTCACCTTCTCCAAACTAACCATCACTCCTTTATGAGAAAGGAAAACTAGGACATTTACATACTTTTGAGTCTGTCCAACAACAGTGCTAGTAGTTCTACCTCCTTAATGTTAGATACTGGCCAGAAATTCTATCTCATAATTTTATAAATGAGCCCATTCATCACACACATTTTTCCAATTTCATACCTATGAAGTTCCCACTTATCTTCTTAGCTCAGTTTGTTACTTTTCTTAACTTCATCAAAATCAAAAGACCAATGAATGCTCTTTTTCAGTGTTAGTTCTCTCAACATACTAAACGAGGGCATTCACCTATGAGGACACTTCAGTATTACGAGGACACTTCAGTGTTTCAAAGGTGTACTTGATACTTAAGCAGCATCTATTGCACAACAAAACTTGTGTATAGTATTGTAAGCACTGAAATACTGTATTTATGCTGTAGCTGTTTTATTCTTTTTGTTAGTTTATTCTTTTTGTTAGTTTATCTTTCTACACTAAGTATTTACCATTTCCCTCTGGTGTTTCCTTCCATAGTTTCTGATTCATCTTCTTCAGACTCCTTTTCCATTCCATTGATATTCTCTGCAAGCAGCAGTTTATTTTACTATATGTTTTGGCTTAAAGAAATTATACATCTCACTGGCAGTGGTTCATGATCAACTTCGTCTCACCTAAAATAGAAAAACACCTCTGAAAAACATATCTGTGCACAATAATTCTATTTGATATTTGTACATAAAAAAGGTTAAGATGAATTCGAACAAATATAAAAAAACACATGCAAAACTACTGCCTCACCAGTGCGTGTATGACAGTGCATGGTACCATGATAAAAAAAATCTTGGATCAAGTGTTTAGGACACCCATTGGCCTAGTGACCCCTCACATACATATCGGAAGAATGGGCAAACTGTAGCTATCCTACAGTACAGGTCCAATATTTAAATATTACACACTTCCTTCAGCCCAGGCAAATTAAGCAAAAAGGTTTGTTCTTTTGCATTAGGTGTGGTCTAGGGTCGGCCTTAGGTGGCTTGTAGAAGCACCATTTGTTCATGAGCGTGATTTTTTTGGTACCAAAAGTACCAATTGTGGGTATGGCCACTTCTGTATTTTCTATTTATGGCAAATCATTGAAGTTTTTACTATATTTTCTTAAGATGATGTTCTTGGGGAACTTTGACACTTTCTCAATACCATTAGCCTTTACTGAGATCCAAAGTTACTGTACATATGCATGTAACAGTCTGAGGCATAAAGATAGTTTTAACTGAGGTGATGAATGCATGGCAAGGGGTTACTGCATGGATTCTAAGGTCACCAAACTATGTCCTTATTGGCATTTTTTCATCAGTAAAACTTTATGATGCACTGTGTCTGCATAATGGGCACTTCATGCCTACACAGGCTGTCTTGGCCTGGAAATTATTCAATTGTGCCATACGGCAAGATAAGCACCTTACAAAAATTATTTTGTCATCATATGACAAAGAATATCATACATTGTTTGTATTTGCAAATCAAACACCACATTGTTTTGGTATACTGTAGGTGTAGCCTAAAACTGCTGTGCATTTATATGTAAAGTGAACTTGTGTTGGATGGAAGACACTTCTGTGTTAGCTTATGTTATGCATACTTATTTGTTGTTTATGTGCATTAGAAAACATAACTGTGTTGAAGTATATAAATAACATGTCAAAACTTTACTGACCTACATAATTTGTTTTCTATAGGTAGCATTCATGCTGTAACAGGGAAAAGAAGGGAACAAGATAAAAAATGGTGATGTTGCAGCACAAAAAGGTGTATATATTCAGCTTTAAAAAGCACTAACAGAAGAGTGAGGAACCAGTTGTCTCAGTCAGAGACAGTGATGGAAGACAGAGAGAAGACAGTTCTCCAAGAACTCATTGTAGGCCCCTCTTCAAACCATTACAAACACTCACAATACAATCACTATATATATTTAAAAGCATTCTAACTACAAAAGCACACCTGAACAATTTGTGTACCAATGATAACTGCCACAATTATAATACAGTTGTAAATATTTACATGTAGAAAGAGTAAGGATAACAGAAACCCAGAAATATGTAAGTTATTTTGAATAAAACTTTATAATGCTCTGCCAGTGTACTTGAAAGAAATAACAGATGAAGTAAGGTTTAAGACTGAATTTAAAAATTACCTTTTAAGCAAAAGTTTCTACAACATAGATAAGTGTTTACACACATTCAAAGCATACTGTCTTGACATTTATGTACAAATGCTGTACTCTCAAAAATGCATTGAAAATAGCTATTTAAGCGATATTCTGTTGTTATGTTTGTATTACATGTACTTTGCATGTTAATTACATTTGTGATTCGCACGAAGTAATGGCCACTATCAACAGAGGATCTCAAGTTGATTCCGTATTTCTAGATTTCCGGAAAGCTTTTGACACTGTTCCTCACAAGGGACTTCTAATCAAGCTGCGGGCCTATGGGGTATCGTCTCAGTTGTGCGACTGAATTCGTGATTTCCTGTCAGGAAGGTCACAGTTCATAGTACTAGACGGCAAATCATCGAGTAAAACTGAAGTGATATCAGGTGTTCCCCAGGGAAGCGTCCTGGGACCTCTGCTGTTCCTGATCTATATAAATGGCCTGGGTAACAATCTGAGCAGTTCTCTTAGGTTGTTCACAGATGATGCTGTAATTTACCGTCTAGTAAGGTCATCCGAAGATCAGTATCAGTTGCAAACCGATTTAGAAAAGATTGCTGTATGGTGTGGCAGGTGGCAGTTGACACTAAATAACGAAAAGTGTGAGGTGATCCACATGAGTTCCAAAAGAAATCCATTGTAATTCATTTACTCGATAAATAGTACAATTCTCAAGGCTGTCAATTCAACTAAGTACCTGGGTGTTAAAATTACGAACAACTTCAGCTGGAAAGACCACACAGATAATATTGTGGGGAAGGCGAGTCAAAGGTTGCGTTTCATTGGCAGGACACTTAGAAGATGCAACAAGTCCACTAAAGAGACAGCTTACACTACACTTGTTCGTCCTCTTTTAGAATAATGTTGCGCGGTGTGGGATCCTTACCAGGTGAGATTGACGAAGGACATCGAAAGGGTGCAAAAAAGGGCAGCTCGTTTTGTATTATCACGTAATAGGGGAGAGAGTGTGGCAGATATGATACGCGAGTTGGGATGGAAGTCATTAGAGCAAAGACGTTTTTCGTCGCAGTGAGATTTATTTACGCGATTTCAGTCACCAAGTTTCTCTTCCGAATGCGAAAATATTTTGTTGAGCCCAACTACATAGGTAGGAATGATCATCAAAATAAAATAAGAGAAATCAGAGCTCAAACAGAAAGGTTTAGGTGTTCATTTTTCCCAGTTCGGGAGTGGAATGGTAGAGAGATAGTATGATTGTGGTTTGATGAACCCTCTGCCAAGCACTTAAATGTGAACTGCAGAGTAAGCATGTAGATGTAGATGTGACAATTCTTACATCATATACATCACTTACAGGAAGATAATAAAATGAAAAGTGGGAGAGACAAAGAGAGTAGACAGTGATGATGGGAGAGAGAAAGTGGCTGTGAAAGAGAGAGAAGGATTGAGTCAATAGCAGTGGGAACCAAAGGGAGAGGAGATAGTGACACAGATAGTGGCAGGTGAATAGAGATATTGGCAGTGGGAGTAAAAGAAATAGGAGACAGTGGAAATGAAAAAGAGGTGATTGGAGACCGTACATAGGCTTCAGGAAAGGGGGGAAGGGGGGGGGGGGGGGGTTCTGCATCCCATCTCTGACTGACAAACTTTAACATCCATGTGTTAAAGTTTCTTGGTCTAGGGGTCAAAACCCCAAACAAACTGTCCCAAAGGACATGTGTGCAGAGGAGAAAATGGTGGCTGAAGAGAAAAACAGCAGTCTGTAAGTAAGTAAGAAAGAAAGAAAGAAAGAAAGGGTGGCAATCAGAGAGAAAAATAATGGGACAAAGGAAATGGCAGTGGGACAAGACAGTGAAAGGGGCAGAGAATGTATGAAGACAATGGTGGTGGGGGGATAGCCAGGAGAAATTGTCAATGGGAGAAAAAGAAGACAGTGGGAAAGAAACACACACAGACAGTGACAGCGATAAGGATGTGTTGAGCGATCACTAAGCTCAAATTCTTGCAGAATGTTTCAGGACACCAAATTCCCAGTCGAATACAACACACTGTAAGGAATTTTAATATAAAAAATGTGGAATATTTTTGTTCCCTCCTAGAGGGAGAAAGTTGGAAAGATGTATATGATTGTAATGAGACCAATGAGAAATATGATAAGTTTATGAATACATTCAAACATTTTTTTTAAATGGCTTTTCCCGAGAAAACAACTATGTTGAGCTCTACTCAAAAAACAAACAAGTGGATTACAAAAGGGATAAGGATATCATGTCAAGCATAATATCAGTCCTGACTTTATTCCATATTTCAAAAGATACAAAAGAATGCTAACACGAGTTATTTCAAAAGCAAAAAAATTAGAAAATGACAAAATATTGTGTGATTCCAAGAATAAAACTAAATCAGCCTGGAAAATTATAAGGAAAGAAATGGGTACCAGGCCAGTTAATCACAGTAATATAGAGCTGATTATCTGTAAAAATAAACTAACAGCCCCCAAACATGTTCTAGTGTTTTCAACAATTATTTGTCAAATATAGCACAGCAGTTAATAAATGCACTCCATGACAAACAGCCAACTAGTCACTCAGATCAAAAAATTCATTCAAACACATTATTCCTGTATCCAGGAACACCTGAGGAACTGTCAAGAATCCTAAAAGAATTACCTAATAATTATTCAGTGGGTGTTGATGAGATACCAGATGCTATTATCAAAGCTAGTACAACATTTATTGTGGAACCACTAACACCTTTGCGTAAGAAGGGTGCAAAAAGTGATATTGCTAATTATAGACCAGTTTCAGTTTTGTCAGGCATCAGCAAAATTATGGAAAAAATGTTCGTTAGAAGATTAACAGTTTTCTTAAACAAAGAGAGGCTGATATGTAACTCCCAACATGGGTTCAGAGCAAGAAAGTCAACTCAGTCAGCAATTTTTGCCTTCTTAAATGAAGTATTAAAAGCAGTGGATGAAAACAATGTGTACCTGGGATATTTCTGGATCTAAGTAAAGCCTTTGATGTAATTGATCATGACATTCTGTTGTGTAAATTAAGTAATTATAGAATTAGTGGCCAGTATGAAAAGTGTATCCAGTTGTACCTCAGTAATCATCAGCAGATTACAGAAATAAAACACGAAGATCGTGAAATACAAAAAATTTCTAGTTTTTACAGTGATAAGTAGAAAATCAAGTATGGAGTCCCACAAGGGCCAGTTCTAGGACCTGTCCTATTTCTGCTGTATGTAAATGAGTTGGCTAGTAAAATACACGATGGAACCACTGTACCATTTGCAGATGACACTAACATTCTAATTAAATCACAGAATGGGGAAAATCTGCAGGAGGCTGCAGTATCACACTGGTTCAAGACCAATAGGTTCATCATAAATTCTTAAAAAATTGTGGCTGTTAACTTTCATACCACACAAAGCCTCCATCCTGCAAACACTGTTTTCACTATCGAAGGAAAGAATGTGTTGAAGGTCAGTCATAAAAAATTTCTAGGTGTACATGTTCAGGCAGATCTGAAGTGGGAGGTACACCTAAATAATTTAAATAAGAGACTGAATTCACTAGCATATGCTGTAAAGGATCCTCACTCAAAATACAAGCTACTCATCTGTGCTGACAATGTATCGTTGTAGTATACAGTCGCTAATTATGTACGAAATAATTTTTTGGGGGAATTCCACAAATACTACAAAAACATTTAAAATACAGAAAAAGATTATCAGGATGATAAAAAACTAAATGTAAGGACTCCTGTAGACCCCTTTTTAAAACTCTGAGAATATTGCCACTGACTTGCTTGTATATATACAAAATACTAATTTTCACAAAAGGGAGCATCTTAAGAAAGGAAAATCACTTCAAACACAACTATGATATACACATATCAAAAACTAGGCAGAAGATGAACCTACATAGGAACACAGTAAATACAAACTTATGCAAAAGAGGAGTGTATCATTCTGGAGCTATCTTATATAACCATATGCCTTCTTACCTAAAATGCATACCAACATTAAATGAATTTAAAATAAAGTTCTTGCTTGACCACTGCTTCTATTTTTTGGCTGAGTTTATGGAACATCATTATAAGTAAACCTCATTTACCAAATTTCACTAATTGTCAATTCATAATATAGTTTACATTGTGCTTATCATGTCATCTCACTTAATAACTGCTATTATCACATGTAGAAACAATGTAGTACACCAACCTACATTATTATACATTTTTATTATGTCAACAATGTAGTTAAAATGGCTGTGTGAGTGTAGTGTACAAAACTAGACAACCAGCTGAAATTTTACAGCAGAGAGGTCACTTGAGCAATGAAACTCACACCAAAGGAGAGGATTGGGAGAGTGACCTACAGTAATAACCCTTTTTAATAAATCACTGGAGACCTAAAGTTTTTTTCCTTAACATGTTGACTGTTGTGTGGCCAACGGCAGCCAAAGCAGGTGGCTCTGGTGCACTGCTGCCAGTCTTGAGGTAGTCAGCATGTTAAACAAGGCTTTTCTTAAATGGGCGCTTTCCCCTGAATACATGGAAGGAATCACCCAGAATCAAAATCCAAGCATGTTCAGTCAGTGTTATCTAACTGCAAAATTACCAATATCCTGAGCTATAAATTTAAAGAGTTGGTTGTTTTGCCATTCCAGCACACTATAGTGAAAGGAATTTTTGCTCCAGTTGGTTGATGTTGGTTAGAATTGAAATTACATAAAAGCAGAAAAAAACTGGTGGCTGTCTCGATTCCTTACATAGTCACCTCCTCCTCTTCTTCTCCTCACGACCACCACCACTGTCACTACCAGCTCCTACTTCACAATATTCCTTCATGAGTGTTTCACACATCTCGCTTGCAACCATCTCAGGTGAGGATGTGAGGACACCATAACAGCACACAAACTTATTAAATGGCATATTTTCAAAACTATCAGTGATTTCTCTGCATTCTTCTTCAATAGAACATTATACAGGGTGTCCCACTCAAACCTCCCTGATTTCAGAGACCCAGGGGGGAAAAAAGCACAGTAGATACGACAATGAAAAATACACCACATTGTAGAGCATCTCCAAGAATTAATTTATTTATCATCAGTACACCTCTACATGTGAACCATTTGTAGCACGAAGAATATCGAGTCTATATTCAATTTCTTGCCAAGTTCTTTGTAACATTTCCTCTGTTATTTTTGCATTGGAATAGTGATATGATGTCGCAACACAGGAATATCATCCACTTTGGTCACATACACATGGTCTTTCACGAATCCCCACATGAAGAAATCAAGCAGTGTAATGTCGGGTGAATGTGGTGGCAAGGGCAATGGGTCCTAGGCGTCCAATCCAACGATCGGGAAATTTCCTATCCACGAACTTGCAGACAGCCGTTGACCAATGTGGCTGAGCACAATCTTGTTGAAAAATGATGCTGGGTTGCAAGTCTTGTATCTGAGGGCATACAAACTGCTCCAACATGTCCAGATACACTGACCCATTCACTGTTTGTTCCACAAAGAAGAACGGTCCAACAATCCTATCGTACATTAGCTCGCACCAGACGTTTAGTTTAGGGCTATCACAAACATATTCAATGACAACAAGTGGATTTTGCGAACCCCAAATCCGAACATTATGCCTATTAACCCTTCCTGATAGATTAAAGGCTGCTTCATCTGAGAATAAACATCTTTCCATGAATCTGGCATCCGTATCAATACGCTGCAGCATATCCACAGCAAATTGTTGTCAGCGTGGTTTGTCGTTCGCATCAGATGTTGCAGAATTTGCACTTTGTAACCACACATACGAAGACGCTCATGAACTACACAATGCATTGTTGATCGAGGTACATCAAGTTGCCTAGATGCTTTACGAATTGACTTACATGGGCTTCTGATAAACGTTTATCTGATGGCCTCCGCTGTCTCTTCTGAAACTCCATAACGTGCACCACCAGAATGTTTCAGATCATTTCCTGTTGCCAGAAACTTCCTATACCATTCCTTAATTGTTCTCGTATCTGGTGGATCACATTCATACACGTGACATTAATTTCTTTGCACAGTAATAGGCGATTTTGTTTCTGCAAAGCACGTTACTGCTTGTGCGTGCTGCTGTGGAGTCGCCATTTGCACGTCATGTGACCATGCTGCACTCTGGTGACGATACTTGGCACTTCTGATGCAGGAATATAAATTCTTTGAGATGCTCTACAATGTGATGCAATTTTCATTACCGTAACTCCTTTTACAATGTGGTCCATTTTTCATTGCCGTATCTCCTTCCCCCCCTCCCCGTTTGAGTGGGACACCCTGTATTTCCGCTATTGATTAGGGTTTTGAACCCCCATACCCAGTCTTTGTGAAACAATTTAATACAGTCCATTGTGTTACAGAATTAAAAGACAGCAACAAATGTATGTAAATGAGTTGGCTAGCATATCAGAGGCTGTAGAATGCCAAGTCTGATCCCTTCCTTCCTTTCGAGGGATGAAACTGATTTCTTCACACCTGTCATTTTGTATTTGGCATTAACAGAGAGTACGCCCAGGTCTAGAGGCTGCAGACAACTTGGAGAAAGGAACATAATATTTACAGTCCTAGAAATGATGTTTCCTTGGGATGTACAGGGCATTGGTCAATAACAAGAACAATTTTCCTCCCTACTGCATCCATTTTTGTGTCTAAACACATTAGAAATTTTTAATCTCATGAAGATATCTGACATCATCCAACACTGTCTTTGCACAGTACAAGGTACCATTTTCAAAACATTTGGATTTTAAACTTTCTTATTATTACTGAAGGAAATCTTTAACTTCCATCACTATTTAGACACGATAGTGTTGTCATCTTTTGTTTACATTTTTTCTCTCTGTGGTACTTTTCCCCCCCTTAACAGATTATGTTTTTGCAGGAAGCAAATTAGAAAAGATGCCAGTTTTGTCAGAAGTGAAAATGTGTGGGGACTCGAAACGCTGTATCGGCAGTGGAAATATAATGTTTTTCCAACAGTTTACATTTTTCCACAAAGTCACTCTCTCCACATACACTTTGAAATGACAGATTGTGACTTTATTTTTTATAAATGAACAATTTAGCCATCCGTTCTTCAGGGTGATTTCACGAGCTTTCTTTTGAGTATATTTCCACCCACTCAAATGCTGATAACTTCTAATTTCTTGAAACCATTTTAAAAGAGTATTTTCTGTACCATGGAATATAGAGATATGAATATAGACATGAATTCTTTTTCTTTCAGATCCAAAGGAATTCAAGAATGCATCTTTATTTTTGGAGTATGACAACATGTAGACAGTACTGAAAGTTTTATGTTACCATGGCAGATGATTGTCAGTTTTCGGTGAATTATAAGCTTCCTATGTTTGCAGGCCATCATTCCACAAAACTAAAACTTCAATAAACAATACTTTTCACAATTCTTGGACTCAATGACTGTGACATCACATCATATGGTATCATCCAAAGATCATGGTGCCATAACAAATTGAGAACCACCCACCAATACCACAGGAGATAATGACGTCTTGGATGCATACTGCAACAACAAATGGGAAGTGCTGGCAAAAATCACACCCTCTTTTAGTCTGCGGTGCCACCACATCGAGATGCAAAAATACGGCTGAGCATAACAACATTCGTCCCAGTTCATAATCAACGATTAAGACAACAGCATTATCTCATAGGAGGTACCAGTTAATATTATGTCTTAGGCTGAACTTTAACTGTGAATATCGTGTCTAGGTATTTCAAGTAAAACGACAAATAAATTTGTCTGTATCAAGTGATACTTTAATATTCAGACACAGTTTTAAATACAAAGCACATTCTGGGGAAATGGATTATACAAACTTATGTAAATCTTCATATCTATTTTACAATAAAGTGAACTAATATTTTAAATGTTCATTCTCCTTTTGGAGCAAACAAAGAACCCACCATTATACAGACCATGGTATTTTCATCATGTACAACAGGTCATGTGGCTTAAGTCACATACTACGCAGGGCAGAAATTGATTTCCAATTTTTCCACCTTCCATAAATTTAGGGACCACAAAATGTAGCATCTATTTCTGGCAAAATTCACATCAGTTTTGTGTGTTTGTAAATGATTAGATGCACTAATGTAAAAGGTTATTACACTACATCCCACCATGAACAAGGACCTTGCCATTGGTGAGGAGGCTTGCGTGACTCAGCAATAAACATAGCCTTACTGTAGGTTCAACCAGCTGAAAGCAAAGGGAAACTACAGCTGTAATTTTTCCCGAGGGCATACAGGTTTACTGTATGGTCAAATGATGATGGCGTCTTCTTGGGTAAAATATTGTGGAGGTAAAATAATCCCCCATTTGGATCTCCAGGCGGGGACTACTCAGAAAGACGTAGTCATCAGGAGAAACAAAACTGGCATTCTACAGATCAGAGGGTATAACGTCGGATCCCTTAATCAGACAGGTAGGGTAGAAAATTTAAAAAGGGAAATGGATAGGTTAAAGTTAGATATAGTGGGAATTAATGGAGTTCGGTGGCAGGAGGATCAAGACTTCTGGTCAGGTGAATACAGGGTTATAAATACAAAATCAAATAGGGGTAATGCAGGAGTAGGTTTACTAATGAATAAAAAAATAAGAATGTGGATAAGTTACTATGAACAGCATAGTGAATGCCTACATGAATATTAAAGAGACCTTTGGAGAAAAGAACCACAAGAGCTCAGATGGAAACCCAGTTATAAGCAAAGAAGGGAAAGCAGAAAGGTGGAAGGAGTATACAGAGGGTCTATACAAGTGTGATGTACTTGAGGACAATATTATGGAAATGGAAGAGGATGTAGATGAAGATGAAATGGGAGATATGATACTGCGTGAAGAGTTTGACAGAGCACTGGAAGACCTGAGTTGAAACAAGGCCCCAGGAGTAGACAACATCCCATTAGAACTACTCACGGCCTTGGGAAAGCCAGTCCTGGCAAAACTGTATCATCAGGTGAGCAAGAGACATGAGACAGGAGAAATACCCTCAGACTTCAAGAAGAATATAATAATTCCAACCCCAAAGAAAGTAGGTGTTGACAGATGTGAGAATTACCAAACTATCAGTTTAATAAGTCATAGCTGCAAAATACTAACGCGAATTCTTTACAGATGAATGGAAAATCTGGTAGAAGTCAAGCTCAGGGAAGATCAGTTTGGATTCCGTAGAAATATTGGAACACATGAGGCAATACTGACCTTACGACTTATCTTAGAAGGAAGACTAAGGAAAGGCAAACCTATGTACCTAGCATTTGTAGACTTAGAGAAAGCTTTTGACAATGCTGACTGGAATATTCTCTTTCAAATTCTAAAGGTGGCAGGGGTAAAAAACAGGGAGCAAAACGCTGTTTTCAATTTGTACAGAAACCAGATGGCAGTTATAAGTGTCGAGGGGCATGAAAGGGAAGCGGTGGTTGAGAAGGGAGTGAGACAGGGTTGTAGCCTCTCCCTGATGTTATTCAATATGTATATTGAGAAAGCAGTAAAGAAAACAAAAGAAAAATTTGGAGTAGGTATTAAAATCCATGGAGAAGAAATAAAAACTTTGAGGTTCACCGATGACACTGTAATTCTGTCCGAGACAGCAAAGGACTTGGAAGAGCAGTTTAACGGAATGGACAGTGTCTTGAAAGGAGGATATAAGATGAACATCAACAAAAGCAAAGCGAGGATAATGGAATGTAGTCGAATTAAACCAGGTGATGCTGAGGGAATTAGATTAGGAAATGAGACACTTAAAGCAGTAAAGGAGTTTTACTATTTGGGGAGCAAAGTAACTGATGATAGTTGAAGTAGAGAGGATATAAGGTGTAGACTGGCAATGGCAAGGAAAGCGTTTCTGACGAATAGAAATTTGTTAACATCGAGTATAGATTTAAGTGTCAGGAAGTCGTTTCTGAACGTATTTGTATGAAGTGTAGCCATGTATGGAAGTGAAACATGGACAATAAACAGTTTGGACAACAAGAGAATAGAAAGTTTTGAAATGCGGCGCTACAGAAGAATGCTTAAGATTAGATGGGAAGATCATTGGAAGTAATGAGGGGGTACTGAATAGAATTGGGGAGAACTGGAATTTGTAGCACAACTTTAACTAGAAGAAGGTATTGGTTGATAATACACGTTCTGAGGCATCGAGGGATCACAAATTTAGTATTGGAGAGAAATGTGGGGGGTAAAAATTGTAGACTTAGCAGATTCAGAAGGTTGTAGGTTGCAGTAATTACTCAGGGATGGAGAGGCTTGCAGAGAATAGAGTAGCCTGGAGAGCTGCATCAAACCAGTCTCTGGACTGAAGACCACAACAACAACACACTACATGAGTGAAGACAAACAAAGCCTTCGTTCTTTGAAACTTTTTAAGTGCTGAGTGGGAACTTTCACTGGACTGTTTGCTTTTGCAAAAACTTCAACACCTTTTTGATCTAAAACAACCGTTGTTTTGTTGGTTTGGCAGTATTTAAGCTTTCAAGAATGATTGTTCTGTTGAAAAGCAGTAGCATTTTCCCGCCAGTGAACCGAATGCGCTGTCAAATTAAGGTTTTTCCGGACATTACTTGTCTTTTACCGCTCAATTCGAAGATTGCAAACCTGGAGACCATTAATTTCGACCTTTAGTGGGCATTCATAGCTGTGTGACCCATGCTTGGCAATACTGCCAATTCAGCTGAATGGTACTTAGCATAGAAGTAGAACTGAATGTAGGGTAATTCCATTTTTATGTTAGGGGAAGGATTTCAGTGCTGTCGAAAAAAGTTACAAATTTCGTTTTCCAGTCGCTGTAGTTAAGAGCGCGGGCACTATTCGCTATAGAGACAGATAGCCGCGAGTTTAAACAAACTAGAATTGTGACCATCAGACAGGAGAAGAGAGCTGCAGGGACACAATCTCTGCCTCTGTTTATCAAGAGCAGCAGCCTACAACAGGACTGCACATTGTTATCGAGATTGCCAATCTCTTCTGGTGTTGTAAGGGTGGTAATTGAAATCCGTGACAGACAGGACTAGTCACTTCACTTTTTTCAAAATAAGAAAACCATAAGCAATGCAAAACACACAGCATTCAGATGAGGGCTATTGCTCAATTGCTTGTTGAAGTTAGCAGAATATTGTTAACAACATACTTCAGGCCCGACCTCTAGCGGTATTCAATGCGACCACAGTTCAAAACATCTGCCACCTAATTGCCACATTAAAGGTTTCCGCATTATACAATCTATTGAGCTTTGGCTAACAAACAAACATAAGTGTTTCTCTGTTGTGAAATGCTAGGTCCCATGGCTGAGTACTACTACGATGCATTACATGGCATGTATCTGAAGTATATGGGGCATTCAAAAAGAAACGAGTCGGAGGCATAATTACAGAAACCAGTACCTGTATGTTAAAAATATTGACCCTGGCTGTTGAGACACTTGTCCCACTGTGACAAAAGGCAGTGAATGGCTGTCTCATAAAATTACCGGGGCTGCGATGTTAACCAGTTCTGCACGTACAGCTGGATGTTGTCATCCGAGGTGAATAGTTTACCACTCAAGGGCTCTTTTATGGGGACTAAAAATGGTGTAATTACAGGGAGAGAGGTCTGGACTGTATGGAGAGTGGCTAAGAAACTCCCATTTGAATTTCTGCTCGAGTGCCATGATTGTGTTGGCCGTATGAGTCGAGGAGCAGAATGACCCCAAGGGGTGAGACTGCCTGGTCATTTTGATTTGATCGCTAGGCAAAGGGTGGTAGGTTTGCAAGTAATGCTGGGCATCCACTGTTGTCCAATGCTGCAGGAAGTGAATCAGAAGGGGGGCCATATTGGTCAAAGAAGAACGTCAGCATAAGCTTTCCTGCACTCGTGTGGATGGTCTTGGCTTTTTTTGCTGGTTGTGACCCTGGATGCTTCCACTGGGGACTCTGTTATATTGACTCTGGTTCGAAGTGATGACACCATGATTCATCTCCAGCCACCACTTGTGCCAGGAACCCATTCCCTTCCTCAGTGCAGCACTGCAGATGAGCAAGATAGTGGGCCATACGACATTCTCCCTGGTGTGGTTGAAGACTGTGGGGCACCCAATGGGCACACACTTTGCACATGTGCAGTTGTTCTTTCATGATGGTGTGAACACTTCCGACACTCAATCCAACCACGGCACCTATGGCTTTCACTGTCACTCGGCTGTCTTGGGTAATGAGTGCACCCACCTGCTGGACGATGTCATTGATGATGCAGTGTGGTGCTCCAGATAGTGCATCATTGGCTAACGACACCCTTCCTTCCCTGAAGTGCTTTGTGCCATGCCATGACCCTTGCAACGGACATGCAGTGTTCGCCGTACACTTGTGACATTCATCGATGATGTCCATTCCTCCTACTCCTTCCACTGTCAGAAAACTAACAACACCTCTTTGCATATATGTTGACACCTGCATGTAACTGTCTGCAACGCGACTAGGAGCGTTGGACAATGGAAGCATGCTGCTGCTAGCTCTGTATAGTCACGTGACATGCACATGTGTCCTCTAGTGACGGGCTGTTAACTTTCACGTTCTGGTCAGAACCACACCTTGTTACATACGCCATGATATTACCCTCCTGTCACCAGTTTGTGCATTCCAGACTCCGGCTCGTTTCTTTTTGAACGCCTCTTATATACTATTCAACTGTCCACAATTGACATGGTGCCCTATCATTGTGGGCATTGATACATCGTTGTGTTCATATACTTTTTATTTTACAAACGATTTCTTACGTGAACTATAATCCTAATTTGGACTTTTCCAGATGATGCACTATTCCAATAACTGAGAATTGGTTACATTGTCGATATTTATATGGAGAAAATGAAGCTATTTCAAACACTCTCTGATAAAGTAGTTCATATGGATGCAAATTCTACGAAATAGCATTTAAGTAATTTCGCATTTTGAGGCAGAATTCGCATTTATTGCAAAATGCAAAATTTTCCTGTCGCTATCCATTATCAATGCGAGGAAAATCAAGTGATTGACGCAACAACCACAATCTAGGTATGTGTCGAGTGAAAGCATAGGTTACTATTTACTGTGGCTTACGACACAAAAAACGATGGACTATGAAGTGTGTGAAACTGTAAGAAATCAGAAACTGAGTCAGGCATGTTAGAAATTGCTTTAAAATGGGATTTTAATGTCCAGAACATTTTATTGTTATTTCTTAAAAGTGAATTTTTCTTCTTAAACTGAGGTTCATTAAATGTGGTGAAGAATGAGGTTGTTCTCATTGGAGTTTCATAAGCACATAAGTAAATATTCATTAAAAATGTGTTCATTAATTTGAGGTTTTCCTATATTTGGCAGAAGCCACTACGGCTGATATTTGGCCAATAATAAACCAAGAACTTACATGACTATCAGTCTGAATAGTTGTACTTACATGAAGATTAATTAGACCTAAAATACAAAGCACAGAAAATATTTCAGAAGCTTCTGCAGTTATCTTTACTAATGTTGTGCATATTGATCAAATTCCCTGTTTCTCCTTGCCTGCTCTGAGTACCGTATTTACTCGAATCTAAGCTGCACTTTTTTCCAGTTTTTGTAATTCAAAAAACCACCAGCGGCTTAGAATCGAGTGCAAAGCAGACGTTCTGAAACATGT
Organism: Schistocerca gregaria; assembly: GCF_023897955.1. NCBI lineage: Eukaryota > Metazoa > Arthropoda > Insecta > Orthoptera > Acrididae > Schistocerca > Schistocerca gregaria. The sequence goes on from NC_064921.1 coordinate 740,823,752, forward strand.
TGGTAGGTGCCACCACAACTAACTTCTGCCGTCGAATATATGTAGCACTACACAGGCATGCTTTGCAGGCACAAAGATAAATACTGGTGCCAAAACCTTTGTGTCAGTAAATAAATTTAAAAAAAGGTGGAAGACGAGCTTTATTCTCCACCCCGAGTTTCGACCACTACATTTTGATTCATTATCCAACGAATTAAATACAAATTCTGTATTGTTCACCTTCTAATGTAGCAGCATTTCAATGTACTACAAAAATCCGACTGGCAAAACTGTTTGGGATGTTTGTCAATATGGCCAACTCAACTTTCTCAATTTTTTCCTACCACTGAGAAGAGATGGTTGCTAATTGGAACTTTTATGAATTGTGAATCACATGCAGTATTCTCTTCACCATAAGAATAATACGAATATAAACATTTTGCCATGTATTCTTTCATGTTTGCTGCTATCTCATTTAAATCCTGTCTGCCTAATAAACTACAAAACTAGAGTGAGACAACAGCAAATGCGGAAGAATATACATATCATGTCATATTTATATTAGTATTATTCTTATGCCTAATAGTGATAAAGTCAGAAATGAAGCACGGCAATTGACTATATTTTTAAATCTAAGATGACTCTAATTTCTATGCAGAATGTAATGTACTAAAGAGGCATCTGCAAAGATTTTCAAATGAAGAAAAATTTTTGCTAAACTCTCGTTCAGACCATCTTCTATCATACGCAGTCTATTATTTGGTTCTTGTTGATCATTATCAAAGAAAGCAGCAGTGTAAGTAACAACAAATAGCAGTCTCTTGCCATTGTTTCACTAATGAGACAATTCCTCTCATTTTTTTTTTTTTAATTGTAAGTGGGGATAGTGCGCACAGAAGCCAGCCATGCCATGAGCGGCGACAGGCCGTAAACAGAGTGCAACAAACAATGCATGACACAGTGCAGTAGGGACCTAATACATTTTCAGCTTAGAGTGATGTAAACACCTATAACAATGAGAATGGCACTTATCAGATGAAAGAAAAATAAGCAATCAATTCAAACCAGACGAAGCATGTGAAAAACGAAGGGTACCCATATTAATACGGACAGAGCGCCTGACGCAAAGCAATGGCTACCTGGTAAAGCTTAACTGCTAAGCTTACGACTCGAACCAAACTACTGTAGCTGTGGGCAGTTAGTAGACTGAATACAATCAATTATTTTAAAACAATATGGACATGAAAAGCACACCAATAATTTTTATTTCAAGAATCTCTCATTCTTCCAATATTGCATCATTATTTATGGAGCAAAGAAACAGAAAAATTTATACACACAACTATGAATTTCAATAGTTTGAAAACTGATAATGAACAAAATGAATAAAAGAACAAAGAACGGCACACGGAGTTTTATTTTGTAAAATATGGAATGAGAGACAAAGTAGTACATCTGTAACACAAAATGTCTTATCAAAACAGGTAACTGAGCTGTCTAGCTGTCTCTTCCATATCAAACTGCCGCATTGGGGGGAGGACTAGGGACTGTAGCACTCATCAGTCAGTCATACACAGTTTAGAAAAAAACTGTCCTTTTTTTAAGGAGTGCAACACAGCACTGCCATAATGAAGTAAAGGGAGACCATTTTAAAATACCAGTTTGTTTCTGGAAGAGACTACCAAGACATCTATCAAATGCTCAAGAGAAAATTAATCCACTCCAGTCTTATCAACTGCTTTATCACTATATGAAGCACACTCATAAACCTCCTCATATATCATTATCCCTTCAAAACAATATTCAAATACACGACAAAAAGAACATTTTCAAAAAAATCCCATGACTTACCACACATCAGAAAATTTTCTTTTTAAACAATATACAACTCAGATAATGGCACTTTAATATACACATTCCTTCTAAATCACAAAGTAGTCTAAATATGTCACTTAATGATCAGAAGAAAATAGTGCTGTATTTTTCTCAGAAACTTTTACAATTAACCAACACAGCATCATTTGGGGTATACTGTATCAAAACATTCCTCTGTTGTAGTTGCTTTGGTTCTTCTATTAGCATCTACAGCTGACCAAATATTTCATTTTTTTACATATCAGAAAGTAATATTAAACAATAATTTGAACATGGATAGTACCTCTTAAATGTTATTATAAAATTGGCAATGTCAGTTGGAAAATTAAATGTCTTGCCATTTAACTGGATGTCTATCTAATACTCAGAATTTCTTAAATGCAAGGAAAGTGAAATACACACAGAAAACTTTAATACCCGAAGAAAATATTTTCACATGGTGGTAAATTTGTCATAAAACTGCCAAGAATTAACTGACTGAGGATACAGACATATTTAAAAGAAATGGAAGATCCTGATTTTTTGTCTGATCAGATACAGTGGAAGGCTTTTTAAGAAATAAATGCACCTAAAATAATTTACCATAGAAAACTGAAATCTTGACTAAAATGTATATGGCTTAGGCATTCCCCTAATTATTAGTGACTGCCTAATCAGGTAACAGTTGCCTAGTGCAAAGGAAATAATCCATCCCTTTGCTCCACTCTACATGACTAACCCAGTAAATTTAGGACAACATTCAAAACTCGTATTTTTATTTCAGTGTTCAATATCACTAGCTGAGTCTTAAAATGGCATTCACAAGGAAACAAAAGTTTCACGTGATCATATGTCAGTGTGTTAGTTTGAATTAAAAATATTCTGGCACTCGTACAGGTATCCTACGCTTCGGTACTCAAGGTTTACAACACCTTGTAATGCATTTCGTCAACATGTGCCACACGTTATTCTCTTCATATTTGTGCATCTTTCTTTAACCTGTCCCTTCAGGCAGGGGAGGAGTAACACAACCAGCTTCACGAGCGTGGTCTACAAGGAGAGCTCCAGTCCGGAAGCCACGACCGCAGTCTGCGCAATATCGTGGGCCTTCCTCGCCCTCAGCTCCAGGGCCTAGTTCAGCAGCATGTTTCCGCCGTAGGTGCAAACTTAGCTTCCCGCGTAGTGTGAATGACTTGTTGCAGGCTCCGCACACATATGGCCTTGATCCAGTGTGCTGTCTGGCATGTGCTACAAATGCAGAACGCCAGAAGAAAGCCTTTCCACACTGTGGGCAGTTGTACTGTTTTACCTGAAAAAATTTGAGAGAGGAATAATACAATGGTTCGGAATTTATGGTATCATCTGAAAAACTACTATTTAATCAATGAAAAGCAAAATAAGACACTGTTTAAGAATTCCAAGTATGTAATCACACAAAACCATATTTCTTGTCTTAGTATTTTCGCTTCAAAGCTTTTGGCTGAGTCATAATGAGAAATGTATTACAGGCATACTATTTATCATACTTGTGTGATGTAATCTGCTTCCTCACAATTATTTACTCATATACATTAGTCAGTACAAACAAGGAAAATTGTGTGTTTTGTAGAATATAAGACTTGGGACAACTGGAAAAGTTTACTCTCACATAGCAAAACTTACCAACCAAAAACATGAAAATGTTTCTTAGCACATGTATAGCAGCTGGCAAAAGATGTTACAAACACATCATGGTAACAGGCCATAAACACAAGTCTTTTATATTATTGAGAACAGAGGTTAAGAAAAAGCACATATACATTACTTTGTTGTGAAATGCTAAGGTGGCATTATCATCTAGTTGTACGAGGATTCTGTCAGATGGTGATTAAGCAAGAAGTGGATGTACCACTAGCACCTGATGGTCCGTGGCGTACAGACGTTACATGAGAATAGCTCAATTATATGTTCCACTATCACACTCTGTTGTTAATTCTGATATGATCATTTACTCTATAACAGGTTCGTTCCACCAAGCTCTTCCCATGTCACACTGCATACGAGTGGCAGTTTTCTTCTGGTTGTCAGAGATGACTTTCCTAACAGCTTCATTGGTGAATGCTTCAGTCGCAGAGTAATTTTTATTTTACTTTATTTATTACTAGCAACAGTCTTTAACTTGGGCCTACACAAATTCTACTGGGTTGAAATGGCAGCTCAGAGACTGTATGCCTATATGTTTTTTGCCAGCTGGTCTATTTTATATCTGGCAAAACACATTTTATGGAGAGATATTAAGAGTTTCACAAGTTCCACCTTTTAACACCATATCTTACTTCCTCATTGTGATGCTGAAGACATCAATATTTCCTCCTTCCACTTTGCCAAGGTAGATATCTCACCAATAACAACAGAATGGTTGTGAGGATTATCAAGGCAACTGTTGACTGTGTACGCATATAATTCATAAAACCATCTCCTTCAACTGATCTTGTGCAGCAATCCTCTGGCAAAGTGAGTGATGTTAACTTCCCAACTTAATTACATTTGACAAACTCCTCTGACATTGTACAGCAACATACAACAAACAATAGTAATAACAGATAAAATATTAGCCTCACAACTTTAAGAAATGAAAACACACAAAATCTCAATGCGCAACCAATGACCCCACAGTACAGAAAGCTGTCTGAGGTGTAAGGGAAGTGGCATTTGTTATACTGGAGAGTTGGAGCTTTGACAACTGTTGGTGGTTGCTGCTGCTATACGTCACACTAGATTGACTTAATGCAGGCAGTGCCTTTTATGTGAGCCTCCCTACAAGCACTGCCAATTGTAATTAATTTTAAACAAAGTAAAGTTTAATGTAAAATGTTTACAGTGCTTAAGACAATTTCAATGACATCTTAAAAATGTACAGTGAAATGATTTAGTTTTCAGATAAACCTATCAGTGACAGCATCTGAGTAGCTGCTTCTCCATAAGTCTCCTTTAATGTGAAATATAATGCACGCTCGAAATTTCTACTGGCACTTCTATGGAATTATAAAACTCTGCACAGTTTAGAGAAATGGACTGATAATTTTGTATTCTGTAAGTTATGAAAAAACAAGTATGATGATCCATAAATTTTTAATTTCAGCATTGTTTCTGCATTTGCAGCCACTCTATAGTCCAAACGTCACTGTAAAATGCATGGTGGAGAGTATTTTGTACCAATATCAGCCATAACTTTTTTCTTTTTCTTTTTTTTACACAATGTGTGTATTTGGAGTTCTGCCAGATACATCTTACTTTTCAAATGTTTTTTGGGTCCTTGCTTTAAAACTGAAAAACAAAACTTAATTTACAATGTGATGGTTTCACTCTGTGTGCTGGTGTAGTTAAGAGAGGGAGAGGGAGGGAGAGGTGGAGCAGAGGGGGGGAGGGAGAGAGGGGGAGAGAGAGGGGGGGAGGAGGAGGGGGAGAGAGAGGGAGGGAGAGGGGGGGAGGGAGAGAGAGGGAGAGGGAGAGGGGGAGAGGGAGAGAGAGAAAGAGAGAGAGAGAGAGAGATAAAGGACTTTATAGGTCACCCATAAAGGTAAAAGCAGGTTACAAACAGATAAATCACATCAAGTGCAAACAACGACATTACAAGCCAAACATGAAATCTGATATCGTATTTGACTGGAGAAAGAGCAAAATGTCATATTTTACCTTGTTAGCTGCATTACTTAAAACGTAATCAAATTTAAGAAGATTCTAAGGATGATAAAAATCAGAAGAAAAACAACTACTCGAAACTAACGATGTTCAGAGGCTTTTTATATTATTCAGCAAATTTAAGTATTAGCTTACCCTTGCATGTGTTGCACAATGTGCACGTAGAGCAGATGCACTGGCAAATGCTCGAGGACAAGATGGTGCAGGACAGCGATAAGTGCGTTCTCCAGCATGATGACGTACATGGACGACAAGCTGCAGGTTTGTGTAGAAGTTCTTTCCACAGAGCTGACATGTGTATGGGCGTTCACCTGTATGTCGCCTGATGTGGCACCGTAGACGTATACTTGAAGGAAAGTCTCGTCCACAATATTCACATGTGTGAATGCGTCTTCGTGGACGTGATAAAAGTCTTCGGTAACGCTCTGGGACTCGTGACACTTCACCACCAAAGTGAGTCAAGATGTGTGCTGGCATCTGAAAGTCATTTTTAGACATATAGAAGACATTATTTTTGCATTACATCTGTTCTACCTTATTTTAACGACAAAAGCCTTCAAAATTTTGATGTTTGTAAACAACACACAGTGCTATAACACATACTAGGATTAAGATATATACAAGAGAGGAATGTAGTAGAAAATGACTTAACCTGTCCTTGAGTGTACTTCCTGAATTTAACTTGACTATGTAGTATCTATGTAACACAACTTTGAAATTAATCAAGGTAATGTAGCACACTTTTGCAGATTTCCATCTTTTGCAGGCAACTAACTTACTTGAATAACTGAACCATGGCATCAATGTGTCTTACTTTCAATGCAGTAACTATTAAAGTGGTGACTGATCTACAGTCTTAAAATGTGAATGCAAAATCATCTGCCTTCAGTCACAAATAGTGATTTTTACTTAAAAGCACAATGAATTTGGAGCCCTGAATCTTCATCTTCAAGTGTCACAGTGACATGTGTTTCAATAAAAGCTTCAATGTAGTTTCACTCAGCAGAAAAGAGAAAGTGCAGCAATAAAATACTGAGTTAGTAATTTTAGTTAAGCTACACTTGTGTGTGTGATGTTCACATCTCCACATATATATAAATTCAAGTCCCCTCTTCACTTCTTTCTGTGTATTCAGGTTAACCTCAGAAACTACTGTACAGATTTTCATACTGTTTTTACTAATATGTTGACTGATTTATGAGGAGGATTTGTGTATGTAATTTATAAATATTTCGAGCAAACTGGCTGAATTACGATGAATTTTTCAACCACCACTGACGATTTTATGCCACTGCCATCTAACAGTGGACAGAAAAACCCCTTGATTCCACAGTTCTGTGCATAGTCATGTAGCCAGAGCCAAGCTGAATACTCTCAAATGCTCTGCTTTGTTAGGTCCACCAAAAACAGAAGTAACTTGTTTGGCACAGCACACGTTCAAATATTATCTGGACACTTTGAAATTAAGCTACATTTCATGTGCAGCACTCTATAGCATAAAGTGCACCAAGCGAAATTAGCAGCATTGCTTCTTAAAGAAGGAAACAGACATGGGCACGATTTCCAGAAAACTTGAAAATACAGGCTGGAAAGGAATTCAGAAACTCCCAGCAGACAACTACAAAAAATTTCGAATAACTTCTACAGATATTGAGGTATGCGTTGAGAGAGAGAGGGGGGGGGGGGGGGTAGAGAGAGGGGGGGAGGGATTTCAGACTGGATTTCTGCGCCCATGTGCAGTGAGTCACTTAACTTTGAAGTATCTTAAGTAGTCATTTGAGAACAACTACACTGCAAATAAACATGTGAATCCACTATCTGTAGTTTTCAATCTTTTGTGTAAAAACTACAACTTTTCCAAAAACTTACTTTAGCAAGGGATGCATCTTTGGTTTCTTCACATAATAAATGATTTTTCAGCTGCAAAGCAGAAGACTCAACTTTCTCCTTCCCTAGAATCCAACGTAGATGCAGATACGATTATTTGTGTGCAGGGTGAATAAGTCTTCCACAAAGAACTGAGGTACTGAGTCTCAATGATGAATCAGTGCATACTAAAGATTACAAGAGGAGTGCTAGTGTGTTGTTGTTTTTGTTGTTGTTCTTCCCACCCATCACCCCATAAGAACTGGTGAACCAACACAAGAAACGAAAGTGCACTGTGAACTCAGCTGTATCTCTTACTCAATAAATATTGGACAAATGCTGTATGGTATTCTTTATCGTAATTCATCTATACTACACCTCCTAAAATATTTACCATTCCTCCTGAAACACCTTGTATACAGGAGATGACAAGATGCACATGTCAGAATACTTTTGGATATCAACTGGAGAAGATCAAGGAAACGAGAAAGGGAAATAAATTTCAGTAAAAGTGAATTGGTTACGGTAGTAAAAAGTGTGTTAGATGGAATTTTAGTGTGTTAAATAAAATTGACATTAACAGGAACAAAAAGAAAATCTTGCCAGCAGTGAACTGAAAAGAAAGAAACACAAAAAACAGCAAAAAAATGAAACTTATGGAGAGGGAGATGCATGTTTAAGCTTCACAATGGAAGTTAATGAACAGAATTGAGAAGTTTATTAACAGATGAACTATGAGTCTACACTAGACAAAATGTCTACAAGCCAATAGGGAAAAGCTGCTCGAGATACAAGATTAGAAAACAATGTACAAAATTACAAAACAATATATGCAGAGATAACGAGTGAAGTTCATGAAAGACATTGATCGCAAACATATAAACAAAATGTCTGTGTACGAGAGGTGCAAAGCACAAGTAGCAGAGATTACAGTTTGGCAGATGAAGCATTCCATTATGATCCCACAAATCAAAAACACATCGCCCTTGGCAAAATGGATTGTGTGTCAGGTCTTAGGTGGAAAGAAATTAAGTAGATAAGCAATAGGAAAATGTTGCATGAGTGGAAAGATTTGATTAGCACCAATGGAAATGATACCAACTGAATGGTTTCAGTACATGACTGGAGAAACTTCAGAATTAGAACACTTCATATGAAATATGAGAACATACAATGCCTGCTTTCAAATGACATCATTCAGGTCTACTTCCACAACCAGTGAAGGACATCAATTCAATCCTGTGTTTTTGATTAAAGGACAAGATTAGCACAGAGTGGGATAATTTCCAAAAGACACTTATAAATTTTTGCAATCGTATTTGATTGGTAATGAACAAATGGAAGTCAATCAATATTGCTAAAATATAAGTGGTCTGAGATGGGAAATCATTGAGGAACTAGACCAAGTGACACAAATCTTTTTTGGCTTATCTAGAAGTAAGTGCCATTCAAAGAAGCACTAATTAAAAGCACTTGTAACACATACAACAGATCCACCAGTTACCTTAATTTAGACCACGGGGTTTCACAAGAATAATGTCTTTTTTTTCTCTCAAAGATTTCCACATAAGTTCCTTGAGCATCTCCATTAGACTTTTGTTTGGGTACAATGACCAGTTAAAATTCTAGCAAATTGTCTCTGAATTTATTTGATGTCTGATGTCATGCATACTACATAAATACTCCAAATATTGGAGATGGTGCAGTATTCAGAATTGGTTGCAATAGTGCCTTGTACTTACTGCACTTTTCCAGACATCTTTCAATAAATTTCCCATTATTGATTTTACAAATTTGTCCCATTTCATATTACTTTGCAGGATTATTTGTCAATAATTGAATTATGTGGTATTCTCCAGCAGTTTATGAATGGTTTTGTAAGTTGTTACTACTTGTTTCTTCCATTTTGTTATGGGAACTATCTTGCATTTATTCTATTAAAAAAGAGCTATGATTCATTAGGTCAGGAAGTGGTACTGTACAAGTCATTCTGCATTTCCTTGCAATCGTCCTGCATCAATTTTATCAATATGTTTTAGGTTCCTGCAACAGGACATCACCTACTTTTGTAACTAACTGCTGTTCTGGGACTGCAAATTCTGCAGTGTATTCAATGCGGCATTTAATAGGAAATTTATCAGGGTGTGAGAATTTGTTTGCTTTTGTTTCTTAATACAGGTGGATTACTTTCGGGTTATTTATTCCATGTCAAATCAACACAGGGTTTATAGTCTGGAGAATGAGTCTTTATTACTGATAGCTCAGTAGCATCATTCTGTTGCCTAGTGACCGCAGGTAGCCAACCGACGAAGGACTGCACTCGAGCTGATAACAGGAGCACATTGCCCCTCTGTAAACCTGATGCATGCAGTCACAAAGTACCAGGAGTGTCTCACGTGCAATCACTGCTGTCATTTCGTCATTTGTGTTAATAGTTCAGTTCATAGTTTATTTTGTTTTTGTTGTTGTTAGTGTTTATTTGCTACCATTGCCTTTTGACCAATGGGCAGTGAAACAAGTAGTGCCAGACCAACAAGTGCAGTGAAACAGAGTAAGAAAAGTGTGCTACACAGCCAGGCCCATGAATTCATGTGTTCATTGAGGGACTACTTTGAAGAATGAAAGGAAAAAGGTGAGCCCTTATTTCCTGTTCCTCAGGTTGTTAAGAGGACCGTAGCACTGAAAATAAGAAAGAGCACTGTGGTTACAATAAGGAAAGAACAGTACAATATAGACTGTGGTGGGAGTGGCACAACAACGCTGCACACATCAGGAAAGAAGCAGCTGTGGAAGAAGCAAGTGACAACTTTGGAAGATTTTGAGACAAACTCTATTCGTCATCATATTGTAGGAGAAGGAAACATGCTACTCTACCTAAATTACAAGTGCCACTTCAGAAAGACAATCTTGTTAATGGAAGCAAATTTCATTACATACAGTGATGGAAGACATAGGCTTCAGCTATTCTGTGTTTAACGCATGCAAAATATTGGTGGAAATGACAGGTGTAGTCACATGGCGATGCAGATTTCTGTGGAGAATCATGGGTATGAGATTTGAAAATATAATGTGGATAGATGAAACATGGTTGAATATCAGCCATTCTTTACATAGCGGCTGGAGAAAAGGAAGGTCCGAGGGAACCATGGCAGTGCCTTAGGGGAAAAGAAGGGTGAGTTATTGTTTTAGATATAGGTACATCAGATGGTTTTGTGCCAAACTGTTTGTTAATCTTTCGTTCAAAAAACGACAGGTGATTATGATGTCACTTCAATGCCACTGAAGGGATAAGAGTGTCAATCAAAAACTACATTGCTGCAAACAATAAAAAATTCATGATCTCTAAAGCTGAATACCTTTTTGTAGCAGCTATCAATCAAGTGACAAGCAAAATGTGGACAAAAATTGTGAACAGTACTGCAAGTGTAATCAGAGAGGCAGCTGAAACCGAAGGCATTGTGGAAGAATGCATAGAAAATTTAACAGTGATGAGAGTGGTGCTTTCCCATTAGCATAATTGCAACACACTCAAGAAAGTAAGGAGTGAGCAATTCAACTGTAAATAAATTCACACGTACAAATATGATCTGCATGCTGTCGATGCTTTTGTTTCTGCTGCTAGAGAACACATACAAGTAGAGACTGGGTGCAGAGTGCCATAAGTGAAATTCTGCAAACATAGCCATCTGTCTGCCCGAACTGTCAATACCAATCACGCATCTCGTGGACTATAATGCTCACCATCTCAGATTTTTCTTGAAATTTTTTGTCGGTATGCTCTTGGTACAGACTTACAAAAATATTAAATTTTATTGAGATATGTCAAATCGTTTCTGAATTACAGAGCTGGCCCCAAAAACAGAGCTTGGTAGTGTTTACAATTGCTGTAGAAGCTTTCTTAACTGAGCTACAGACCTGGGGTAAATACCATTATACAGCATTTTCATGCCCTTTATAGTGGTATACAATAATATATAGGTTAATATAAGAAAATTCTTTTTAAAAAATTTAAAATTTTAATTAATTTTTTTTCAAAAGTACACGTTTCAAAATTTCCAAATTTATTAAATGAGTAGCTAGCATTGTTGTAAATCACAGGCCAAAATATAAATTTGGGATGATAATTTCCTCATTAGTAAAAAAAAGACTGAGGCTGTATTCCCAATAATTCGACTGTGTACTCATGTTTATTGTTATAACAATAACCACTTTCATAGAGTGAGTGCAACCCTTCCTAAGTGGATGTATTGTGAGTTGATTGGGTGTAATAACTTAGTTATTTGTGAACTGGTATTGAAGATTACTTACTATTTAGGTCAAATATTTAAAACTTCAATAAAATAAGGTGTTGTTAGAAGCTATAGGGTGACTTAAAATCAATCATGAAAATATAAAAGTTACTGGCTAATTTTTAACAAGTGATTTTCTATTTTAACAATAAGTGTGTTTGTGTGCCCTGCCCCCCTCCCCAGATGAAACTGACACATTGCTTTCATATCTGCATTAAATAGTCAGTGGTTCAAAACTCTGTGATAAATGTAGGAAGGAAATTATGATGTTAAAGAATGTGCACTCTCTAAGTGACAAAAATGTTGAACTTGATCATTCTCTCTTAAAAACATTATTGCAGAGTGATACAGAATTTATAGCTACTTCAGAGGTTGTTCTGGCACTTAGTATATCTCTTGAACAGTTGATGAAGTCTCCCACTGCTAAGAGAAAAGACAAGTAGTACTGCACATCGAAAGTAAGAAAAAATTCCACAACTGCGAAACGTAAACTTTTTTCTGTTTCTGCTGAAAGTCAGTCATTATAAAATTATAGCAATGTTGAGAATTGTGAAGCTGTAAAAAAATTTGAAAAACAAGTTCTCCAGTTGCACAAGTAGGGCAAAAAGGCTAATGCTTCTAACACGTTTACCAGGTAATTGGAACATACGAAAGATAAAGCCTGAATTTTTGGAAAATCCAAATTTAAAATCAGGGAAAAGCCTGCCAACAGAGACAGTGGGAATTGTATGAAGATGATGTATTCAGTAGGGCAATGCCAGGTATTAAAGACTGTGTTACAGTTACTGAATCAGATGGAAGTAAATCGAAGATATCAAAAATACTCATATTGCATAACCTTAAAGAAGCGTACAAAAATTTTAAACACAAGTTTTCCAGCATAGAAAAAGTTTTCTCAAAATTTCCTGAACTGGGACCTAAACATTGTATGTCATCAGGTCAAAGTGGCACACACACTGCTTGTGAGTGCATAAATCGCCAAAACATGAAACTCGTGATAGAAAATACCAAACTGAAAACGGTATCAAAAGGTAAAATTCAAAATTACAAGCAATGCCACACTTAAGTGCTTTGTAATCCATCGTCTATTGCTTGCAATATGTCCAGGTGGAACAAAGATGTGTAAGGTTTTGAAATCATCCTTTGCTGAAAATTCAATGGAAACAGTACAATTTCACCGCTGTAATCTAGAGACTTTATAGAAAGATTCAGAAGAGTTAATTCGATTTATTCTGCAGCAAGTTATCCTCTTTGGTTCGGCACGACTTAATCACCAAGCAGCAGCGATATTTTCTTAACTGCACAAAAGAAAATCTGAAAGAATCAGAATTCGTTGTCACGTGTGATTTTTCTGAAAATTACAGCATTACTAGACAAATGAACACATCACAATTTGACCCTTTGTTATATATTTCAAAGACGAAAATGAAGTTGAACATCTTAGTTATGTATTTGTTTCTGCTTTAGTTTATTTAAACAACAATACAAAAAAATATATTACATCACTAATTTACTATTTGATTAAACAAATAAGAAACTTTCGTATCTTTCTATTGTTGCAACTGTCATATCAATTTACTCCAACACTTTTTTTAAGTGTATACTGAACAAAAGCGCCCCTTTATTGCAGTATAAAAGGACAAAGGCTTTATATATTGAAGAAGTATCAATTATCATGAATTTCCTTCCATCTACACAGTTAACTGTCTTGTGCATTTTCGGGAAATGCTTTACACTTCTCACATGTATGCACTGCTATTACATGTCCTTTGCAAACAAAGCTATGGCATGAGTTACACCTGATGGTAGTAGATGTGTTTCTTGCCCGTCCACATGTTACACACCGACCTCTTTTCTTGGTGGTAGGCTCCTCAGTTCTTTCAACATGTTGATCTTTGTATTTCACGAGGAAAGCTGCAATGTTGGCAGGAAGTGAGGCTTCATGAGAGACAGTGCTAAATCTTTCAAAAATATTCTCCTCTCTCTCTTTTTTTGCGCCTCATGTAAATTATTTGAGCACTGATTCCTGCTACATCCATTAGAGCACAGAATACAACCAATGGCCATCTTCTTGTCACCCGTGCGACGGAATACCTCCCAGTTGATCCACTGTGTCGACTCCTCCATTTGTTATATTGTAATCCAAAACTATCTCTGGTTTACCTGTAACTTCATCAATTATTCCAAAATCGTGCATAGCTGAAAGTAATAAAACTGTCTTGTTTTGTTTCAGTACATACAAAACTAGTGTCACATCATTCTGAAAACCAAATAAAGAGGAGTGGATAGCCCTACATTTACCAGGTAAAAATTCTTGTGGGATCTCACATTTGTTTTTTCCCAATGTGCTGATGCAAGTTAGTCACTTTTTCAAAAGGGAGTTGGCTAAGGAATAGCTAGTGTACCAATCATGCACTGTAATGTTTCTTCCTAAGTCTTCAATTTGAGTAACTACCCTTCCTACAATATCACAGGGAGAATTAGAAACATCCTTTAAGCTGTTTACCACAATATACTTCAAAATTACAGTGAACAAAAGAACAGTGACCCCAGCTTGCAAATTGTCGTCTACTGTCACAAATTGTCCTACTAAAAAGCATTCTTGCAGTTCACCAGAAAGGCATCCAGTATTTGCCTTGTTGCATCAAGTTTATCAGTTACTCTTCTTTCTTGCTTTGTACTCTTCTCATCAAAGTGGATACATCGTAAAAGGAACAGAAATCTCCTGTAGCTCATCACAGCTCTTGTAATCTCCGTATCAGTACCATCTGCTGTCACAGTCCAATGACATTTGTGTGGTTTGCTTTCTTAGTCTCGATGAGATGCAGCAATCCCAACAACGCCATTATTTCATGCCTTGTAGTTTCCTTAGCGTCCCTTTCTCTGGAATGGTGTGCATATTCTTTCTCAGATTGAATGAATATGTTCGTGTATTTTACAATTTCATCAATTATTTCCAGGCTAAGTATTGCCCATAAAGCCTCTGTTTCACTTCTGACCTCTCTGGCAACATGTGCAGGCCCAGGAAATATTTTCACAATATTCTTTCTTTTTGTTTTCTAAGTCACTTTAGGACATATTTTATTCCATTTACACTTTTTGTCCCTACCAGCAATCATCTGAATCGTGGTCACTTCATGTGATAGATTCCTCTTCTTCTTCAGAATCGTCATCGTTTCCATTGTCTGGTACAGAGTTGAACTCTGGATCATCATTGAGTAACCAATCAAGCACTTTGTCAGCTTTGATCTCGCCCTGCACAGTGATATACCCGCTTGTTACGTGTTATCTTTTGATTCGATTAAAAAGGAATGAAATAAAAGTGAAGGAAAAATTACTTACATGACCGGGTATGTGGTGTACTTTATACACCAAGATGACACACTCACAGTTTATTTCGAAGTACTGTAGCTCATATGAACCAATGACACCACAACTTCTCACTGCACTAGCTGAAACAATAATGCAGGAGCAGGTAGGGGCTTGCTAGTGTGAAACAACAATGGAACTGTGCACGATAATGTTATTTGCGGTTGGCGCACTTTATACACAGCGCGCCCACTCGAAGGTTCTTTTTTTTTTTTTTTTAAAAAAAAGTCCTCATAACTTTACTGACAGTCAAATTTCAAAAGCTTTCAAGAAAGTGATTCTGTTCTTCAGATGACTCTGCTGTTCAATACAAAAACAAAAAGAACTTCTTAGACCTCTGTTTCTGTGAAGATTTTAAAAAGGAAGCAGAGTGGCACTTTTTAGCCA
This sequence comes from Schistocerca gregaria, assembly GCF_023897955.1. Classification (NCBI taxonomy): domain Eukaryota; kingdom Metazoa; phylum Arthropoda; class Insecta; order Orthoptera; family Acrididae; genus Schistocerca; species Schistocerca gregaria. The sequence continues at coordinate 740,839,177 of NC_064921.1, forward strand.
GAGTGCATGGCAAAGGGGCTTATGATGGTGTTGGAGGATGTGTAAAGAGATTGGCAGCTTGAGACAGTTAGCAAAAACCTTATGAAAACCAAATACAAATCCCTTGTAAGTTTATGAAGGGGCAGTAGAAAACATTAGCAACGTAGACTTTGCATATTCAGTTCAAGAAGACTATACTGAATCAGGATGTTTCTTGAAAAATCACTTTGAACAAGCACTGACTATCACAGGAACGCATCAATGCCGTGCATGCATTCCAAAAACTAAACCAAAAATATTGATGAATAACTTTTCTTTGGATTCAGAAGTTTGTAAAAAGGAAGTGCCAAAATCTCCTGATAAACCAAAATTAGCAGCTGTATCAGGCTATATCACTGCTGTCTATAAAGCAAACTGGAGGCTCAGTTACATCTTACAGAAAAATGAAGAACTTGATGAAGTAAAAATAATTTTTCTTCATCCAGCTGGGCCATTTACACCCTTCTCACATCCAAGAAATGCTGATATTCTGTGGGTATTAGTAATGGCTGTTCTGATGAAAGTGATGGCTGGCCATTGTGGCCGAGCATTTCTAGGCACTTCAGTCTGGAACCGTGTGACCGCAACAATTGTAGGTTCGAATCCTGCCTCGGGCATGGATGTGTGTGATGTCCTTAGGTTCGTTAGGATTAAACACGTCTAAGTTATAGGGGTCTGATGACCTCAGATGTTAAGTCCTACAGTTCTCAGCGCCATTTGAAAGTGATGTGTATCAAACAAAGGAAGTCTTTCCAAACATAAAATGATAACCATATACTGTTACTTAGTAGTTACTTACACTATGTTCTATTTACTTGAATCTTTATCACAACAGTGTTCATGTTTATTTTCATGAAAATGTCAATATTAGTAATGTTGTAATAATTACCACGAGTACACAGTCGAAAGATTGAAAATAGAGCATACCAAATTATACTTTGGCCTGTGGTTTACAACCATCTAGCAACTCATGGAATAAATTTGGAAATTTTAAAATATATTCATCTTGAAACAAAAATTAAAATTTTAAATTTTTTAAAAAATTAATTTTCTTATGTTACCATATATCTGATTGTATAGCAAAAAGAGTGTGTGAAAAATGCTGTTTCTCAATTACAAAAGCTTCTACAGCCATTCTAAAAACTACCACACACTGTTTTTGGGCCCATTTATGATAACTTTAATTAAGAAATGAGTTGACATTTCTCAGTGAAACTTCATATTTTTCAAAGTCTATGCCAACAACACACCTGTGCCAAATTTCAAGAAAATCTGAGATAGCGAGGTAGAAAATGATCTTTTCCTGAGTTGATGATTTGACATGGACATTAACTGTCCAACATTTGTATAGCAGCCAAATGATCAACGAGCAAAAAGATCTTTACATAATATTGCAAGTCAGAATTAAATTTTGGCTTAATGTCTGATGTCTCCAGTTTCAACATTAGATTGATCTACAATACACTGGATGGAAAGTTTTAATCCATTTACTAACTTCATATAGGATCAGAATTTTCTAAGATTTTCTGAAAGATCTTTTACCAGATTCTAACTGTGAAAATGGTTGTAGGCTGCTCGCATACACTTTCTTAATGATAATGAGTTGCCATTAAACCACTGCAGGTCTTTACCATCTTTTATTGCCTTACTTGGAATGTTATTACATAGAGTATGATTTACATTGTCTCATCATCATATATAAGACTAGTGCACCTGGCAACATTTTTCGATTTGTAAACTGGATGTATGTCCTATATCTCCTTCTGCCTCCTCTCTCTGTCCATTTCATCCTCTCCCCTCTTTTTGTCCATCACTTCCTCCTTGCACACTCTCTCCATCCATCACTTCCTCCCCCTCTCTGTGCCCATCTCAACCCCCCACCCCCCCACCCCCCGTCCATCACCGTCTTACCCATTTTCTTGTCCACATCTGCCCTCCTTTCTGTCCACCTTCTCTTCCCTGTCTCACTGGCACTGAGCCATATTTATTGTTATTGCCACAAAAACATGCTTCAGAACTGAAGTTACTTAAAATAAATGGATAAATCAATCAGTAGGGATAATTGGTACACAGGGTCTGAGAGACCTCTCCTGCTGCTCGGTAGAATAGTAGCTTCAAACAAATTATTTATTTATTTATTAACATTACAGAGTGAAACACTGCCTTGGTAACTATAGTGGGCTGTTTTCTATCTAAAAATTAGTCACACACTGCAGAGATAGATTCGTCGTCTTCTTCTATAGATTCTGCAGTGCTGTTATTTTTCTCATGTTATTCATAATTACAACATTAATTTTAAAAAACCATGTGGCAGTTAAAGTAAATTTTGTGAAAGGAAACCTAATTTTTCTATATCTTAAGAAGAAAGTAACAGACAAAAGGAAATATTTAGACAATAAAAGAAGTCCGTTTACCAGGCTATTTCAAGTGCGAGGGCTTCAGTAAACATTTTCAGCCTATCTCACCTGAATTGGTATGTTCTGTTCTATTATGTATGTTATGTCGTGAGATTAACTCTAAGTGGTTTGTGTATGAGATACGACTACTACTTGTTACAACAATTACCTCCTCCATTTGCCCATGCCGTGAGCAGGAGAGGAACCTCCAGCCTCGTCTCCCCAAGGGGCACTTCTTATCTACAAAATGCATTTGTGATTGTGAAGCTGACTCTTGTTATAGCACATATGTATTTTTATGTATGATGTTATTAAGTTCAAACAATGGAAAATCCAGGATGGAATGTAACAATATTATGAAAAGGAAAGCTGCTACTCACCATATAGCGAACATGAGGAGTCGCACATAAGCACAACAAAAAGACTGTCACAAATACAGCTTTCGGCCATTAAGGCCTTCGTGAACAATACATGAAAGACACACACACACACACACACACACACACACACACACACACACACACACACACACACGACTGCAGTTTCATACAAGTGAAACCACACTGCCAGCAGCAGCAGCAGCACCAGTGCATGATGGGAGTGGCGACTGGGTGGGGTAAGGAGGCGGCTCGGGCAGGAAGGGGGAGGGATAGTATGGTGGACAGTGAATTACTGCATGTTACATGGAGGGCAGGGAAGTGGTGGGGAGGAGTGGGCGAGGGGTGTGGTGTGGGGGAAAAGGAGAGAAGTAATGTGATGGTGGAATGATGGCTGTGTAGTGCTGGAATGGGAACAGAGAAGAGCCTGAATGGGTGAGAACAGTCATGAACAAAGTTTGAGGCCAGGAGGGTTACAGGAACAAAGAATGTATCATAGGAGAAGTTCCCACTTGCGCAATTTAGAAAAACTGGTGTTTTTTTGGGAAGGATTCATATGGCAAAGGCTGTGAAGCAGTCATTAAAATAAAGGATGTCATTTTTGGTAGTGTCTTCAGCAACAGGTAGACCACATGACTGGTTTCACAGGTAGCTCTGCTTTTGATGGGATAGGTCATGTTAGTGACCGGACTGGAGTAGGTGATGGTGGTGGTGGCGGTGAGACGATGGATGGGACAGGTCTTGCATCTAGGTCACAAGGCAGAAGGACTCGGCCAGCTGTTAGATACTTCCATCTACAAACATTGCCACAGTGACCCCATTCCAGAAATCCAGCAGAATCTCCAATCACTCCTCAAATCCTTAGGTTCATCCCAGAGCCTGCCCCCAGAGCCCATCTCTCTGCTCACCCCTACCACTCCCTGTACTCCTACCATCTACATGCTTTCTAAAGTCCATAAAGCTAACCACCCAGGATGCCCTATTGTGGCCAGTTACTGCAACCTCACTGACAGAATGTCTGCCCTCATAGACTAACACCTTCAACCTATTACCCTGAACCTACCCTTGTATAAAAAAGGACACCGGCCATTTCCACCACCGACTCTCCACAGTTCCTGCCCCTTTACCACACGGTGCCCTGCTTGTCACTATTGATAAGACATACCATTACACTAACATTCCTAATATCAAGGGCCTTGCATCTATTGAACACTACCTTTCCCCATGCCCGACGGATTCCAAACCAACAACCTCCTTCCTAGTCGCCATGACCTCTTCTCCTTCGAAGGCATTAACATTAAACAAATCCAGGATACGGCTATGGGCACCCACATGGCACCATCCTATGCCAACCTATTCTTGAGCCACCTAAAGGATTCCTTCCTAAAACACAGAATCCTAAACCACTCACCTGGTTCATATTCACTGATGACATCTTTGCGATCTAGACAAGGGTGAGGACACCTTATCCACATTCCTCCAGAACCTCAACAATTTCTCCCCCATTTGCTTCACCTGGTCCTACTTAACCCAACAAGCCACCTTTATACATGTTGACCTCCACCTCAAAGATGGCTACATTAGTACCTAAGTCCATATCAAACCTACCAACCACCAGCAATACCTCCACTTTGACAGCTACCACCAGATCTGTACCAAGAAGTCCCTTCCGTACAGCCACCAGTGGTAACCGCATCTTCAGTGACAACTGGTCCCTGACGAAATATACTGAGGGTCTCACTGAAGCCTCCACTGACCATAATTATCCTCCCAACCCTGTACAAAAACATATCTCCCTTGCCTTATCTTTTCAGTCTCTAATCACCTCCCAAAGTCCCACAGTCCGGCCACAGAGGAGCATTCCCTTCGTAACTAAATACCACCCAGGTTTGGAGCAACTGGATTACATTCTCTGCCTGGATTTCGACTACCTCTCATCGTGCTCTGAAATGAGAAATGTCCTGCCCACTATTCTTCTCACCCCTCCCACAGTGGTATACCGCCATCCACTGAACCTACACATTATACTTGTCCATCCATACACAACCCCTGCTCCCAGTCCCTTACCTAATGTCTCATACCCCTGTAATAGACCTAGATGCAAGACCTGTCTCATACATCCTCTCACCACCACCTGCTCCAGTCAAGTCACTAACATCACCTATCCCATCAAAGGCAGAGCTACCTGTGAAACCAGTCATGTGAGCTACAAGCTAAGCTGCAACCACTGTGCCACATTCTATGTAAGCATGACAACCAACACGCTGTATGTCCGCTTGAATGACCACCGACAAACTGTGGCCAAGAAACAAGTGGACCACCCTGTTGCTGAACACACTTCCAAACATGACATCCTTCGTTTTAATGACTGCTACACAGCCTGTGTCATATGGATCCTTCCCAACAACACCAGCTTTCCTGAATTGCGGAGGTGGGAACTTTCCCTGCAATACATCCTACGTTCCCGTAACCCTCCTGACCTCAACCTCTGTTAGTGACAGTCCCCACCCATCCAGCCCTTTCCTTGTTCCCATTCCAGCACTACACAGCCGTCATTCCACCGTCACATTACTTCTCTCCTTTTCTGTTACCCCCCGCCCCTCCTCCCCACCACTCCCCTGACCGCTGTCTAACCTGCAGCACTCCACTGTCCATCACCCCCACCATACTATCCCCCCCCCCCCCTACTCCCCACCCCAGCCTCCTCCTAACCCAGCGCCACTCTCATCATGCACTGGTGCTGCTGCTCGCAGTGTGGTTTCAGTTGCCTGAGATTGCAGTTGCGTGTGTGTGTGTGTGTGTGTGTGTGTGTGTGTGTGTGTGTGTGTGTGTGTGTGTGTGTGTGTGTTGGTGGGTGGGGAGGTGGGTGCGCTCTTGGTTATTGTTGATGAAGGCCTTAATGGCCGAAAGCTTTATTTGTGACAGTCTTTTGTTGTGCCTATCTGCAACTCAGAATCTCCTATATATGGTGAGTACCAACTTTCCTTTTCACAATATTATGTTTAACAGTTTGCAACTTATACCGTTTACATATTACACAATTACACATTTGAAAATAATGATCCAAAGAACTAAAAAATCACTCATTTTACTTTTACAAACAGGAAAATTCTTTATTTTATTTTACTAACTTATTTCCAGATTCCATGCATATATTACTTGTAATATTTATAAGTATTGACAATATAATGGAGATCTTGAGTCGGGAATGGACACAACGAAAGGACTGCAAACAAGTAAGCTTTTTTCCAAAAAGCCTTCATGCAAACTAAACACCACCCACCCACCCACCCACCCACCCACCCACCCACCCACCCACCCACCCACACACACACACACACACACACACACACACACACACACACACACACACACACGTCTCTCGCCACCATGACCAGAGACTGTGGTCACCTGTGTCATATGCATTTGTGTGAGTGTGGATATGTTGATTAACTCGGAGGAAAGCTTTTTCTGAAACATGCTTACTTGTTTGAGTCTTTTTGTTGAGCCTGTGTGTGACTCAACATCTCCGCTATATGGTGATTAGCAATCTATCCTTTTCATAATACTGTCATTATTCCAGTCTGGATTTTCCACTGTTCGATTTTACTTGTAATATTGTTGCAGTTGTATGACACAGTATATGTACCTTTATCCGGTGATACTAGTGTGTCATGTAGTCATCTGCATCTGTATATTTGTCTGTTTCCATATCAGCATTGCAATCTCTAATGTCCCATGAATCACACTGCGGCATAGGTGTGTGCTTGTTCGCAATCTTGTATATGGCCATTGCTACTCGTGAGTCTTGCGTAGCACTCTTGATATTTCTTCAGTGACACAGTTAAGCATGTTTCGTTCATCTGGGTCTCTTAAAGCTTGTCCTATGTCTCTGATTACTGTCATCAGTCTTACAATGTTACATGTTTGGGGGATCCAATGTGCACCGCATTCACATGCATCATTTTAGCTAAGGCCAAACCACAGGGTAAAGGCCATGGCCCATCAGGAAGTCTAGCTTACCATGATTTGGGTCAATGTGTCTGTGCCTCAATCATTCCTGGATAATTGTGAAGAAGGAGAACACCCAACGGCCCTTGTCAGATGTTTCCCATTCTTTTTGCCATGTCTCTACCTTCTAAGGATTTAATTGGCATTTTTCTGTAACATGCTCCCCTGTTATCTCATGTAACTTGTCCCGTCTCTCCATTTGACAGTATGCTGCTGCTCCGAGTCTTAATAGTTGTGTCAAAGGAGTACATTGCAAGTACAACGTATAGGGCTTGCACAGATGTGGTGCCAAATGCACCTGACATTCTGAGTAATACACCACCTTGCCCATACCTCACAATGGTTTTGTGGGTTGCGAAGTTGATGTGCCCAGCCACTTAATGCGAAGCACAAAATAGCTCAAAGAAGGCTGTATTATACATTCATAGCACCTGCAATAGCAATCTGCAATGAGCTGAGTGTTGTGCGGCAAGTTTGTGCATTAGTCTTGTGGCTTTTTCAATCATATTTCACATGTGCTCATTGAATGTAAACTGTTCACTGAGGTGTATTCCTAGTTACCTTGTTATTTTTCTCTGTATGCCAGGGCTGTTCAGTCTAATGTTGGGGTTTCTCTGTAGTGCCTCTTTGATCAGTAAGTATACTACATTGTTTGCCACAATTGTAAGCTTGTTATGGCTGCACCAGTTACATATTTTTACAAGGAGTTGTTCAGGCTTGCTTTCAAGTTGTGCTCTCGAGTTTACTGTTATTACTCTAGAAAGTTGCCAGCATAGGCAACTATACCCTTAACCCTATCATCTTCATCTAGATTGTTTAGGAGAGGTTCTACAGCATTACCCAAGAAAATCCAATGACAGTATTTCAAGTATTTTTAATCAGCAAATGGGTAGGATTACAAAGTTTCACACAATTCAGACTCCACAGTAGTACAAGCCATAAATATAACTTTCCTGTTTCGTGTTAAAACTGGCAGCGAGGAAGAAAACAAAAAACAGCAAATATTGCATATACATTTTTTGTTTAAAATTATATATAAGGAGAAGGAATGCATATGGGAGAAACAGTTGGTCTACAGATACTATTGTTAACCACTTAATGCCTGCAGACATTTCTTCATGAAAGAAAAAGAGTCAAAAATTGTGTTTGCTCTAGAAGTCCCCAAAAAATTCATGATATCGCAGCACATGCCAGAAGCATTGGTAGCTTTGTGTAGAACCTGCACCTATCCGCACAGGTAATAGAAAACAGTTAACCTTACACTTATCAGAGTCACACTGGTATGATGTGAATTCCCAACACCTGTCGTTATGATGTTAAGATTTACTGCCAGAAAGAAAACGAAACCAGACATTTTCACATTTCTTTTTGCAGTCAGTTTTAACAGAAATTGTGAAATTTTTGGAAACAATGTCAAACATCTACTTTTTTTCTATAGCGGCACAGATTTTAAATATGTATTTTTATATCACATATATTACAAAAATACGTAGCCTGCATCTGTCTGAATGAGTGTCTTGCAATAATATCATGCAAGCCACTCAGGAACTTTTCGAGTTTTTTGCTGACAACGATTTCCATTTACACACACATACAATTTAAAAAAAAAAAAAAAAATGTGCAGCCTTCATCCATTTGAATGTTTATTAGAGTAATTTTTAAAAAAATGTGAAGTAAATCACTTGCGAACTTTTTGAAATTTTTGGTAACAATATTAAACAATGGCTTGTCTTTATATAGCGGTATGTATTTATACTAAATATTATCACTTCTTTTAAGCCGCATGTTATTAAATACCTGCTGTTCATGGTCACAGACAGTTGTGTTTCAGTCTGGTTAAATGGAAAAGAAAGAAAAGAGAAAGCATGTTTCTGAAATGTATGGGAATTGGATATACGTCCTGATCTCCTCCCCTCCCCCCCTCTTTGTACATCTCCTACTCCTTCTCCCTATCTGTTCATCACGTCCTCCCCCCCCCCCCCTGCAAGTCTTCTCCTCCCCCCCTCTCCCTCCATCTCTTCCTGCTCCCTCTCTCTGTCCATCACCTCCTCCTTCCTCCCTACGCCCAGCTTCTACTTCACTCTTGACAACAATTCAAATGCATGTCCGGCCATCTGTGATTTCCCTGAAATGCTCCAGGCAATTACCAGTTCCCTTGAAAGGCCATGGCAGAGTTCCTTCACCATCCTTGACACAATCTGAGTTTGTGCTTCATCTGCTTCGTCTCTAATGACCTCAGTGTTGAAGGGACATTAAACACAATCTTCCTTCCTTCCTTCCCTCTCTCCATTGTCTCCTGCCCCTCTCTCTGTCCATCTCCCCCTTTCTGCTTTCTATGTCCATTTCTTCCCACTCCTCAGTCCACCTCCTTCTTACCCCCACACTCTGACCTTGAGCCTTGTCCACTGTTATTGCAAGTAAATATTCTGTGGTAGAATTTCAATCGTAAATATTCTGTGGTAGAATTTCAATCATAATCCAATAAGCCATAAATAAAACTTTCCTGTTTGCTAACAATGTTTCACTATTATATACGAGGCGTGCGAAAAAAGTAAAGGGACTTATTTTTATCTACTAAAGATTTTACTTTCTTTTTTTTCTATCCCCTTAAAAGCAGCTCCCTTCAGCAGCTATACATCAGAAGAGTCATCGTCCCCAATCTTGATAGCGGCGCCGAAAGACTTCAACTCCCTGAGCCTGTACAAGGATGTCTTTGTAAATCAACTGTCTGATGGTTTGTCATGGAGTAACGAATTCTTTGTGCACGATACCCCTACTGCCAAAAAAGCAGATCAGCATTGTTTTGATTTAATCATTCGTGCTTTTTTTGGTCAAGGAGATGTCTCAGTGTGCCTCTTCCCACTTTGCCGTTTTCCTCAGGACCAGATTAAAAAATCCAGGATTGATCACTTGTGATCACACGACAACCATTCGTGGTAATTGACAATCCTCTACAAAGGCAAATGCACATGTTTCTTCGATTGTCCTTCCACTCAGTTGTGAGGTTTTTTGGCACCTTTTTGGCACAAACCTTTCGCTTTTGCAAAACTTTGGTCAAAATTTGATGAATTGTGAAAGCATTTAATAGGTCACCCATCATCCTTATTGTTAAATGTCGGTCCGATCTCACAAAAGCACACACATATTCGATGTTTTTGTTGGATTTTGCCGTTGAAGGTCTTCCTGAGCGAGGTTCATGTTCATCTTCAATGTGTTCTTGGCCTTTCGAAAGAATGTTTCCCATAGGCCTCTTTCAACTTTTCAAAGGCGAAACTCACGGATTCCTCATGTTTAGCACTAAACTTCACAGCATAATGTTGCTCTAAATTCTGCTGTTCCTTCTTTGTACTACACAACAAACCATCTTCGTAACACACAGCAAAAACACAACTTCAGTGATAGAGCTCTCAAAAATTGTGTGATGGCTGTACAGAGCTGAAACTCAAACTGAGCGTCTGGAAGGGATGAACACACAAGTCTACACAAGTAGAAAAACACAGCATTGCAAGATACTCGCTGTTTTACCAGTCTCATTACTTGTATGACATATATGTAACATATATAGTATATGTCCTCCCAAATGTTCATTACAGTATTGTGTAAAAATCTGAAGTGAATCAGTCATGAGCTTTTGGAGGCTTTTGGTAATAATATTTCCCCTTTATGTATTTTTTATATATTTTGTATATTAAAATTGGTAAATAAAAACAGGTGAGTAATTGAATGCAATGTTGTGTCAAAATTTTGAAGTAGCCAGTGAAGACTGATTGGACACTTAAGGTTTTCAACATTTTTATTTATACAGTTGTAAATGTTCTTTTGATCAAAACCTTGATCAAACCTTTTAAGGTTTGTCACCGATTCCTTTGAAATTTTAACACATTAAATTTGAATATGTCCATGATTTTATACATCTACCAGAACACCATATGGTATATAAATTATATATCTCACATGTTTATTTATTATATATATAATTTATATACCATATGGCACTCTAGTAGGTATATAAAAATGGGCATATTTGAAAGCAATGTATGTCAAAATTTCAAAGGAATCAGTAAAGAACTTTCAGACATTTAAGAGTTTGAACAAATGAACATAAGATTTTTGCTAACAACGTATCCCCTTTATTAAACACACACACACACACACACACACACACACACACACACACACACACCAGCACTTCAGTAGGTACATTAAAACCCACACATATTCAAATGCAACATTGTGTCAATTTTTTAAAGCTATTAGTGGAGAACTTTCGGAGATTTTCAACTTCTTACATGCGAATATTTACATTTTTATTTGTATGAGATTCATCAGTTCTACCAAAAATACACACTCTCCTAGCTTTCCTGATGAAGCTTTTACCTTTAGTGACAAATGTCACTGTAATAGCACAATGGTTCCTAATTCTTGTTTATTTGATGACATAAATCAATAACTAGACTCTGCACCCATCTTCCAGGGTGTAGTGGAGGGTCGTTAGGGTACCTGTATCACTATCCCTTCTTCCTTCCTGTTTGATTTACAAATGATGCAGCAAAAGAATGGCTGCTGGGTCACTGTATGAGTTTAAATTTCTCTATTTTATTAACACAGTCATTTTGCAATACATTTGTGGGAAGAAGTAACATGCCGCCCAACTCTTCTTAAAATGAGCATTTCCAGTTTTCAACATAAATTTTGTCTGTGATGTAGAAAGCTTTTCCAGAAGCAACTGCCATTAGATTTGAATGAGCATTTCTGTGACATTCTTAACTTGGTAACTGAACCCTTGACGAAACATATTTGAATGTTCTCTATTAATCCTAACTGGTAGCGGTAAAAAACTGGATCTTTTCTATCAATGAGGTCTACGTATCTCTGTCACAGTCTCTATCATGGTTTTTTAATTGTTTCTCTCCTGGTCTGAAATGGCATCCACTGTGTTCAAAACTTTGTCAACATGCATATTTATCCAACACTATACTTCGGATATAGTAAATGTGTTCTACTCATTCTTACTACTTTTGGCTACACACTGAATATACTCACTTGAATGAACTTTACCTACTGTTCATAATTTCATTTACAACTAACACAATCATGTACTTATATATGAAAACAAAAATTGAGTTCGAGAAAAGTAATCATCACAATCTGTACAATATATACAAAATTCAGTTACCTCCTATCATGTGAAACAAATGTGCAAATCTCCCTTACAGAGTATTTATACAGTCTCAAAATATGTCTTCATCCAATGAGGGAGTTTCTTGTGTTTTAAGGAGATCAAGCATCCACAAATTTACATTTCAATTATTTGCCAGAAGTCTGGCACAGTACACAAAGTTAATTAGTGTGACATCAGACATCCATATCTACATGTACAACCAACTCTGCAAATCACTGTTCTATGCTTTTTTCCTTGTTTCATTCAAGTGTGTAGTACAGGAAGTATGACTGTTTAAATGCCACTGTGCATGCTGTAATTAATCTATATTTGTCTTCACAATCCCTGTGGGAACAATATGTACGGCTGGCTGCATAAGAGGCGATCAAAAACTTTCCATCTGAGGGTGTTGCTGCAGCATGTATGCAATGTAGCGTGACTTCGAAACAGGTATATAATTACCGACATGTAGAATGGGATTATTGTGGCACTTGTGTCTTTCCCGTGCATGCAGAAATTTGAACTACGGCAACATTATTATAAAATGAATCCAAACAGGGCCCAGTGTTATTTGTTTCTTGGCTGCCGAAGGAAAAATCTTGGAAGACATCCATCAGAGAATGAAGAATATGGCTGGGGCATCAGTGCTAAACTTCTGAAAAAACTGCGACAAGGAATGCTGCTATTTCACGATAACCGACATCCCCAAATCACAAATTTTATAATGCAAAAGTTTTGCCAACTCAAATAAGAGACACTTCGAGGAAGGATAACAGGGAGTTATGGGCTTCTTCATGCAGCAGGACATAGTGTTTTACCAAACAGGCATCTTCAAGCACGCATGTCAGTGGTGTGTTTGCCTTAATGCTCATGGTGAGTTTGCTGATTGGCACACCAATTCCGGACTGTACAGCCCCTGAATGGAAACATTTTGATCACCCCTTATAGTATATTCCTGACACTCATTTAAAGATCATTCTTGAAACTTTGTAAACAAGTTTTGTCGAAGTAGTTAATCTGCCGTTGGGAGTCTGAAAGTTCAGGTCTTTCAATATCTCCGTGACAATCTCCCTTGGGTCATGTGACCAACTGTGGTGCCCTTCTCTGCACATGTTCAATCTTCCCCATTTGGCATGGGTCCCACACACATGGGCAATATTTATAATGGGTTGACAAGTTATTTACAAGCAATCTCCTTTGTAAACTGATTGCAATTTGCTAGTATTCTACCAATTAACTGAAATTTGCTACCTGCTTTACCCACTAATGAGCTGAGGTGATTGTCCCATTTCATGTCCATACAGAGTGTTACATACATGTATTTGCATGAATTGACCGATTCCAAGTGTGACTTGGGGACTTTACAGTCATAGGATACTACTTTTTTTTCTTTTTGTGAAGAGCACACCTTTACATGTGTGCATATTTTAATCAAGTTGCCAATCTTTGCACCATTTCGAAGTTTTATCAAGATCTGACAGAATATTTGTGCAGTTTCTTTCAGATTTTATTTTATCATAGATAATGGAATCACCCGTGAAAAGTCTAAATTTACTGTTTATATTATCCTCAAGGGAATCAACATACAATATGAACAGCAAGTGACCCAACACTCTTCCCTGGGGCACACTTGGAATTTCTCCTACATCCATCAGTGACTCTGCATATAAGAGAACTTGCTGCGTGGTCACTACCAAAAAATCCTCAATCCAATCACAAATTTTGTTTGACAGCCCATATGATCGTAATTTACATAATACATATAGGTGCTTTTCGGAAATCAAGAAATACTGCATCTACCTGACTGCATCAATCTAAGGCTGTCAGTCAGTATGTCATATGAGACAAGTGCATGTTGGGTTTCACATGACTGAAGCTTTTAAAATCAATGCTGGCTGACATGGAGAAAGTCATTCTGTTCAAGATACTTTATTATGTTTGAGCTCGAAATATGTTCAAAACTAGTATAACAGCCCCCTCCCCCCCACCCCCTTCTCAAGGGATCTACGCTAGGTTATAGTTAACAGAGGTGTAATTCAACAGCAAACTGGGCATAGAATCTGATAGGCAGTTCATCAGTCCCATAATATAAAGAAATATGATAATGTTAGTTTGATGAGTTAGGCATGGTGAAAAGAAGTTAATTTTTTTCCCTTGAATATGTAATTTTCCTAAAAGACAAAAGCAATCTGAATTTTGTCAAGAAATACTTGCATATTACTTTTCTCATCAATACAATATATACTCTTAACATAAGTCTAATTAAGGACCTGATTCTTAAGGTAATGACTAGTTAGTGAGCAGAATTTATATTATTTATGAAGTACTCATTTAAGATACAACATCGCTATACATATTTCACTCTTGAGATTTTGTGATAATACAAAAGTGACACTATCACTAATGAAATCATGTGCCATAAACACTGCCTTCACCTGTGCAGCCTTGAGTACAGTTCTATCACAGATGTCACAACGATGGCCCTTCCGAAGAGTAGGATTGTGTAGGCGGAGATGACGGTCCAAGGCACCTGGGCGAGAGAATACCTTCTGGCACACAGCACATGTCACACAGGGAGCACCATCTCCCACTGAACGGCAAGAAAGGTAATGGGCAAGGAATGAGGCTGCTGGCCAGCTGTCATGGCACACATCACATACCTATAAACAGCAAAACAAATCATGTAATTATGTTCTTTAATACATTTGTGTGTGTGTGTGTGTGTGTGTGTGTGTGTGTGTGTGTGTGTGTGCACGCGCTTGTGCATGCGTGTGTGCGCGCATATGTGTGCTGTCCTTTTTTGTATTGTTCCTTCAGTATACCAAGCACTGGGTAACTGTACATGTAGTCATTTATAAGCTGTTTTCCTTCTGCTATTGCCTTCGGCAAGTGGAAGTTTTCTTCTGAGATAACCTTTCGATATAACATGTGGCAGGATTTTAGTATTTTTAAATCTTTGTCAACTTCAGTTGGATTGTCGTTGCGAGCTACTAAGTAATCGGCAAATGTACAGCGCGAACTATACACACACAAGGGTCATTCGGAAAGTGAAGAAGATTTTGTTTCGACATGTGGTCGCATCCCCCGCACAATCACCGCCCATTGACCACTGACCTTGATACTCATCCGCTTCAGTTTGGCAACAGCTACGATCCAATACAGTTGCTTACTTCATAGCTGTGTGACTTTAAAATGTGTGACCAAATTGATGATCATACGACGTGTGAGACACACAGTGTTATCCGCATTTTAAATGTGCAAAATATCCAACCCATTGAAATTTGTAGACAGGGAACTGAGGTTTACAGTAATGTGACAATTGAAGTGCAAGTTTGGAATCGGAGTATCATGTTCAATGGTGTTCAGAAGAATGTTCACCATAAAGATTGCTCCAGTCAGCCCTCAGTGGTGACTGATGGACTCAAAGCAAAGGACTGAAACATAAATCCAAGGAGACAGGCATTTCATAAATGCAGCAGTCTACTGTCAGACACTTCAATGACTTCACCGCACCATTAAAAATAAATAGTGCAGAGTGCTAACCAATGGAGTCATCCTCCTTCATCATAATGCACACCTGCATGCACTGGAAATGACACAAAACTTGCTTCAGCAGTTTTAGGGGGAAATGTTTCAACATCTGCCATAAAGTCTGAACTTGGCCCCAAATGATTATCACTTATCCCCAAATTGAAAGATTTCTTTGAGTGAACAGTGCTACAGAAGTGATGAATGACAGAAGCTGTTAATCACTGGTTCAATAACTTCGAGGCAACTGTGTATGCAGAAAGCATAGAAAAACTGGTAAAACGGTACAACAAGTGCCTAAATTTGATCAGTGACTATGCATGTAAAACACAGTTTCATTTAATTATATCAAATAAAAACTGATGTAGAAAAAAGCATTCTTTACTTTCTGGATGACTTGAATAGACTCTGTCTGCATATTTTATGGTTACATTTCTCTATCATGTGAGTTTTATAACTTTTCTTACTATTATCGAGTTGAGCCTCTATGGACTGCATGGTAATAACCAATTTCATTTTAGTGTCTAGGTCTTGTTCTTATTCCCACCTTGACTTCCTGCCAGTATCTTCGGAGCCCACCAAAAAGTGCTTGTTTATGCTCTTTGGATAATGGTCCTCTCCGTTTTTTGGACATTGATGCCATTTTAAAACCTTGGTAGCTGGTCACCAATCATCTAAATTTGTTCCTGTCAGGAATTTCTGTCTCTGAGACACCAATCTGCCCAAGATCTTTCCCGCATTATTCAAACATCTTGGCCTTGTTTTCTTAGATTGGATGAACTCCATATTCTTTTTGTTAGTCGGTCACTGTCCATCCTCCTGAAATGACCGTAAAATAACAATCATCTCTTCTTAATGGATGTTGTGATAGGTTCTTTCTTGCTTTACAGGTCTTCATTTGCCCCTATAGTTATTGACATTCTTTTTATCGACTTTTCTGTGCAGAGGATGGATTAGAGCTGACTGCCATTCAATTGGTATCATCCCAGTTCAGATCTCCTCAAAAAGTTGACTAGTACATCTAGAGTTTCATTATTTGCCAGCTTCAGCAGTTCTGCCACAACTGAATCCTTATTATTTTTAAGGTAGTTGTTGATCTCTCTGATCTCCTCTTTACTAGGTGGAGATGAGTTGGGTAGTTTGTGGATCGAGGCACATACAGGGAATCTTTCTTTCGGTTCATCACAATTAAGTAGGTTTTCAAAATAATGAGACATGATCATGCAGTTTTCTTTGTTGGTCAGACCGAGCTTTCCATTTTCATCTCTAAAACAAAGCCTAGGGACTTGGTAACGTTTCAAATTCAATTTGATTGTCTGTTTTTCCGGAAATCCTGATCAATCTGTTCAAACTGCTGTTTCTCATACAATCACTTAACCCTTCATAGAGCTCTGGTTGCATACTCTTGAACTCCACGGAATACATTAAAATCTTCAGGTCTCCTGGTCGAGTTCCACTTTTTCCACCCATTTGTTCTTTGGGCCACCACCTCATCACAAACCTCATTCCGCCATCTATGCTTCCTCTTTTTAGCTGTCAGGATTGCAGGATTAGCTGCTTGTTGGATCTTGGAGGCAATGTCCATTCATTCATGGGATTCAAATGTCATTTGCTGGTGGTATTTTCCAATATGTTTTGATTGATTTTGAGCTTCGCAATGTCATATTTATGAATTTTATTTCCAGTTTACAGGGCCTTACTGGGAGAGATGAAATTCATTTTCATCTTGAAGAGGTTTATTTCCAGATTTCATGGCCTTACTGAGAGGGATGAAGGTCATTTTGATCTTGGAGAGGTAGTGTTATAACTATTTTCTAGTACTAATTATTTTATTGTGTATTGTACCAGTATATACTTCTGTTTGTTTATAGGTGTTGTGTTTAATCTGTGAATCATTAATCTGAAGCTTGCTTGTTAGTCAACAAGTTTTTCGTTTGTGTGTGGATAGCAGTGCCTGTGCATTTTCTGTACACTGTGAAATCCTGTGCATTGTTTATCTTTTTATGATGAGGTCTACAAAATTTAATTTATTATCTGTTTCTCTACTTCAATGAGTTTTTGGGAGTAACACATTTATTTTCTCACATAGTTGTTTTGTTCATTTCTGTGTATGGTTCATCAATCAGGCATATTATGTCATTGGCATAACCCAAACACTACAAAGTTATATATTGGTACTTGATAAAAATAAAAGTAAGCAAACAAAGATCAAATGAAGTGGCAGATCGAGCAGAAAAACAGGTGAACATCAACATGGTCCAGGCACACATCAGGAACACAAACAAATGTGTTCTGTGAAGTTACTGATTTTAATTTGAAAGTGTTGTTCAATAACAACATACAATGTGTTTCGTGCTTACTGATATGAGAGATGGCCCTGCAGATGAATTCAAGAACTATGAAAAAGCTGTGAGCAGTCACAATATATTGTTATGAAATATTTTTGTGCAGCAAAATTACGTTAAAAGATAAAGTGATTAGCAAGCTCGCCAATAAACTTTCGAAAAACTCAATTTATTACAGATGCAAGCTATATGATAGTGCAAAGAAATCTGACACAACTTATCACACTATAGAATAATGTCAAGATCACAATAGATACAAAATATTTTAGGCCTAATTTTCATTGCAATAATTATTACATTAAATAAGTAATATTTTTCTAGACCTGAATAAAACATGACCCACAGATGATGGTACATATGTGCCGAAACATGTTTTGACAATAGAAATATTAGTTGTTTGCGTAACAGGTGGCATCAGATTCTCATAAATAAGTAATTATGTTTACAATGTAAGTGTTTTGTTTCACTAACATAAAATTACATTTCAACAGCTAATTGTATTATTAATAGTGCATATGTTCAACCAGCTGTTAGCTGTTTGAAATTGTAAACAGGCTGCATAGTTCGAAAATGACATTCGAGCAGTGTCTCCAACTACTTCAACTGTTTCTAGCAGTTAGCTGTATGGGCACAGCTCAAACCTAATCAAACTTGATTAGCAACCATCAGAAATAGTCCGACATTTCCCTCAAGCTGCTCCAAAATGCCACTCTCATGCATGCAAGTAGATACTGTTTCAGCTGAGTTTTCCACTTATATATTGCAGCTCATTCAATTCATATTTTGTATAACTTGCTTCAGTGAAAGTAATTATAAGATTTTTACATTTGTCTTCAGATTTTCTTTTCTGTAAAATTAGGGTGTTCTTCCTTAGTGTTTATTTTACGCAACAGCCTAAAAGAATGGCTATGTATGAGGTTCAAAAGTGTTACAAGGAGGGGAAAATCAAACAATGGAAACTCCAGAATTGAATGTAACAATATTAAAGAAGGAATATTGCTACTTACCATATAGCAGAGATGCTGAGTTGTGATAGGCATAACAAAAAGATTCACACAATTAAAGCTTTCGGCCATTACGGCCTTTGTCAGCAGTAGACACACATGTGGTTTCAGGCAACTTTCCTTCTCTGGTATTGTTACAAGAAGGGGAAGTTTATAGAAAAATTACTTTAGCTACAAGGGAAAAACAATCACAGTAAGTACACATTATCATAGATTTAAAATACGTAATACAGCACAACTAATCATAATACAGTACGCTCAAAAAGTTAGTCATGCGCACATGAATTGTTAACCCTTTATAGATGGCACAACAATAAAGTCACATGCTCAGCCATGCACATATTGCCTCTATGCACACATAAGGAAGTAGCAATCAGTGAGATATGTTTCAAGCAGACACTGCACATAACATGGATATAAAAGACCCTACAGACTGGCAATTGTGTTTGACGACATCCTTGGCCACTGAAGACCAAATGAAGCATTTTGTCCTGAATATGTGGAATATTAAAGTGTGACTGAAGGTGGGTCTGTGATATTTTGAGGGGAGATGACCACTAACATGAACCAGCTGCATAATCAAACATTCTGAATGCTCAGACACTGCCTTTCAGTCAACATCTGCATGATGAGTATGCTATTGATACCCATAGTTCTCAAGACAACAGCAGGAGGGTTTGTTAAGCTGAAATAGTATGTGATCAGTTTTCCGAATACTCCTCCATACCAGCTCATGTTAACTGGCTGCTAAATAACTTCACTTGAAATCTGTGGGATATGTTGAAACAGCGAGTAAAGTGCTGACATCAGCATCCTGCAATTTGGTAGAACCGCATGATTAAATTCTCAGCAAGTGACTCAACCCTGATGTGATGTACCTGCCCAATCTTGTGGACTCACCACCTAAGCGATTCCACATGTCTGTAAAGTCCAGGGACAGAATTACATAACAATTAAAATGTTTTCCCTAGGGGTGACTAATTTTTTGTCCAGTAAGCTTACGTAGGCAACGGGTATTATGAGATTTTACTGACCATAAGCACTGTAACAAATCAAAGTCATATTTTCTTCGCTAAGTAAATATCTAAAACAACTTGATTTTATTTCTTACACTCAATTAACTGTAAAGGAGTGTGTATTTGTTTCAGTTCCTAATATAGTGGCCATAATGTCCTACAGCAAGTAATTTACCTGCTTTACATTGTTTCGCTTGTGTTGTTACAGAAAAGGAGAAAGTTAAATTGAGCATTTTTTGTAAACATTCTGTAATGAGAAATCTCCACAGATTAAGAGTAGTGCAATACACTTGTGCATCTGTGAAATGGCTCACTACTGCATCTTATAGCGAGACACTAACAATTCATTGTTTTAAGTTCAGGCTGAAACTGCACATTGTTACAGGTTTCTATTAAGATGGGTGACAATGCTAACAGCTACATTGTGTAAATAGTGCAGCAATAGCACCTATGAAGTATTAGTCTTAATTAATGTACAAATTTAAATTTTATCGGTTATAGCTGTTCACTTATGAAAACCACTTCTTCAGCATCACTAGTATTAAATGCAAGTATGGAATTAGCTTTTGAACTGGAATATGAAAGATGGATACTGTTGTTAATCAAAGCCCAAACAGTGATATTAATTGTTCCAGAAAGAGTTTGTAAAAATTTTCTCTTAGTTCATTTCATTGACATGTAGAGGAAGAAAAACTTGAGCTGTTTATACTTCCGGTCTCACTGAATTCGTTGAAACAAAACTCACATGAAATGAAATTCATTACTCCTTGTTACCTGCACTTTGCTTACAAGGCACAAATGGTGTAATTCAAAGTAGCAGCTTTGTCAGGTCAGATTTTGCTGGCAAAATTCATGTAATGTATTTGCAGTTGTGGATATTGACAGCTATGTAACTGAATGTTGATAATGAACATTTGAGATGGATCATGACTCGAATCCACATATCCCCCTTATTGCGAGTGGTCACCTTATCATTAGGTTATCCGAGCACAACTCACGGCCAGGCCCAGACTTCCATATGCCATCAACCATGTGTCTACAACCCGCACTTGTACATTCGTTATGTACATATATTCCCATATAGGGAAGAAATTTAGGTTGGAGTCCCAGTCTAGCACAAATTTTCATTGTTGTAATTCTATTATAAAGCTGATGGCTGTTCACATTCACAATTATGAACACATTTCATATATATAATAAAAAGTGGGACAACTTCTTGTCTACACATTTGGTCTGAATACTTCACGTATTAACAAATCAAGATGGCATGTTAACTCCCCAAAGCGCAGACTGTTGTAGTGGTGAAAGAACACTAAAAAGTGAACAAGCCAATCAAGAAATCTGGACCAAATGTTCCCTTACAAGTGTAAAACTATAAGCTACACAAAAGGTCATGCCAAGCTATAACCAACAAAGGAAAAGAAAATACTACACACATACAACAATGGACAGGAGGTAAATTGTGACATCTAAAAGAAATGCAAAATGGTTTGGTTTCAAAGATTTCAACAATTTTCTCCAAAAAAGAACATTGTGTATACAAAGACAGAAGCAATGATTACTGAAAAGTGGTGGATGAGGTATCATACATAAATGGTAGTGCATGTGACAAAAATAAATGAGAATGAAGAAAAAGGGAGTCTGGAGTCAGGAGAGTAAAATAAATTTGTGAAAATAAAAATGGAAGCAGATTTCTATCCACTGATACTCTGCAACTCTAGAGCCACTATAGCAACTAGGCAGTTCTCTCTCTACGTTCTCAATCTAATTAATAGAACAACAACAATTGTAATAAAACAGTGGCTCTGGAAAGTGATACCAACTGACCACTAGAAACACACTATAATAAACACTGAAATGCACCTAATGGTTTAAAATTTGTTCACAAAAAAATTGCAGTAGAATAAATAGAACACATTTTCTCTGGCAGATCAAAACGATGAACACGACAAGCAAAAGATCATAATGCATGTGTTATATCTTACATCTTATGCCTCAGAGGATAATCTCTGTCTCTCAAAATATTTCTATAGTAGTTTCAACCTCCAATAAGTTTACTTGTCAACCACACAAAAGAACAATTCTTGCAATAAGAAAGAAGCGGCAAAAATGATCCAACAAAAATCTATCAACAGATCCACCATTAAATATTCATCTTATAGATGATTGAATGCTGAAATAATTTTGGAAATGGAAATAGCTTCAGCTATTAAAAATACATTAATCAACCAATGGGAAACCCAGGATGGAATGTAACAACTCCACATAGTGGAGATACTGAGTCATGATAGGCACAACAAAAAGATTCACACAATTATAGCTTTGTCAGCAATACACACACACACACACACACACACACACACACACACACACAAGTGGAGTAGGTGGTGGTAGGAGGATGTATGGGCCAGGTCTTGCATCTAGGTCTATTACAGGAGTATCAGCCATGAGGTAAGGGATTGGGAGCAGGGGTTGTGTAAGGATGAGCATATTGTGTAGGTTCGGAGGACAGTGGAATACCACTGTAGGACGAGTAGGAAGGATAGTGGCTAGGACATTTCTCATTCCAGGCCCTGATGAGAGGTAATCGAAACCCTGGCAGAGAATGTCATTCAGTTGCTCGTCCTGGGTGGTACTGAGTTATGAGGGGAATGCTCCTATGTGGCTGCACTGTGGAACTTTAGGAGGTGGTAGGAGACTGGAAAGATAAGGCACGACAGATTTGTTTTTGTACAAGGTTCGGAGGATAATCATGGTCAGTGAAGGCTTCAGTGAGACCCTCGGTATATTCCAAGAGGGACTGCTCATCACTGCAGATGCGATGACCACAGGTGGCTAAGCTGTACGGAAGGGACTTCTTGGTATGGAATGGGTGGAAGCTGTCAATGTGGAGGTATTGCTGGTGATTAGTAGGTTTGATATGGACAAAGGTACTGATGTAGCCATCTCTGAGGTGGAGGTGAACATCTACGAAGGTGGCTTGTTGGGTTGAGCAGGACCAGGTGAAGCAAATGGGAGAGAAGTTGTTGAGGTTCTGGAGGAATGTGGATAGGGTGTCCGTACATTCCATCCTGATAGCAAAGATATCATAAATGAATCTGAACCACGTGAGGGGTTTAGGATTCTGGGTTTTTAGGAAGGATTCCTCTAGATGGCCCATGAATAGGTTGCCATAGGATGGTGCCATGTGGGTGCCCATAGTCGTACTCTGGATTTGTTTGTAGGTAAGGCCTTCAAAGGAGAAGTAATTGTGAGTGAGGATATGTTGGTCATGGCGACTAGGAAAGAGGTTGTTGGTTTGGAAGCCATAGGGCACTTGGAAAGGTAGTGTTCAATACCAGTAAGGCCATGGGCATCAGGAATGTTGTGTACTCTTGCCCTGCACGAACTTGAGCAACATGTAAAACGTCACCTCAAAAAACTCTCCATCCTGCTGACTTCCTACTCCTGCCTTGGAGTACCACTGTCCACCATCTCTACAGCAACCTCCAAACCTCCCCCACATCCCCTCATAGCTGACAAACCTTGTCTCACAGACCTACTACACTTACCCCACCCTCCAAAACTTCCTCCCACCACCACACAGAAACCAGAATCTAAACAGACTCACAACACAGTCATGAACCTTTCCTCCAGAAGCCTTAGTCCCACACAAATACCAGTCCTGCATCATGCAGGACTTGTTAAAGACCTTCTCTCCTTCTCCTGGTCCCTATAGTGCAAACACTTTTTCACCACCACCGCTACCAGACTCAACCAAAGACCAATGTTGAACCCTGCCTGACTCCGTTCACTCATCCATCCAACCATGATCCACATCCACTCCCACCAAATCACCCCCTGTTAACTTTCCAGAATTTCTTAATCTCGAACCTTGCCTTACCATCATTCCCCAAATCCCTCAACATGCAAACTAACCTTACATCCACAGAAAGAACTGCAGTCCACCACCTAAAAACTGATCTTGACCTTATAATCTTATCTGCAGACAAAGGCTCCACCACTGCTGTTTTGAACCGCAAGGATTACCTGGTGGAAGGACTCCGTCAGCCATCAGATACATCCACCTACAAACCTTGCCACAGTGAGCCCATTCCAGTAATCCAACAGGATCTCCAGTCACTACTCAAATCCTTAGGCCCATCCCAGAACCTTTTCCTGGAGTCAATTTCTCTACACACCCCTACCATTCCCTGTCCTCACACTTTGTACATGCTTCCTGGAGTCCATAAACCAAACCCCCAGGACACCCCATTGTGGATGGTTACTGTGCCCCCACTGAGAGAATCTCTGCTCTTATAGACCAACACCTTCAACCTATTACACGGAACATACCCTCTTGTATAAAAGACACCAACCATTTCCTTCGCTGACTCTCCACAGTTCCTGTCCCTTTACCACACAGCGCTCTGCTTGTCACTATTGATGCCACCTCCTTGTACACTAACATTCTTAATGCCCATGGCCATACTGCTACTGAACACTACCTTTCCTAATGTCCTATGGATTCCAAACCAACCACCTTTTTCCTAGTCGCCAAGAGCAACATATCATCACCCACAATTACTTCTCCTTTGAAGGAATTACCCACAGACAAATCCAGGGTACAGCTATGGGTACATGCATGGCACCATCCTATGCCAAACTATTCAAGGGCCATCTAGAGGAATCCTTCCTAAAAAACCAGAATCCTAAACCCCTCACCTGTTTCAGATTCACTGATGACATCTTTGCTACCTGGATCAAAGGCGAGGACACCTTATCCACATTCCTCCAGAACCTCAACAACTTCTCCCCCATTTGCTTCACCTGGCCCTTCTCAACCAAACAAGCCACCTTCCCAGAAGTTGACATCCATCTCAGAAATGGCTACATCAATACCTCTATCCACATCAAACCTCCAAATCACCAACAGTCCCTCCCATTCAATAGCTGCCACCCATTCCATACTAAGAAGTCCCTTCTGTACAGCCCAGCCACCTGTGGTCGTTGCATCTGCAGTGATGAGCAGTCCCTCTCGGAATATACTGAGGGTCTTACTAAAGCCTTCACTGACCATAATTATCCTCCCAACCTTGTACAAAAAACTAATCTGCCGTGCCTTATCTTTCCAGTCTCCCACCACCTCCCAAAATCCCACAGTCCAGCTACAGAGGAGCATTCTCCTCAAAACTCAGTACCACCCAGGACTGGAGAAGTTGAATTACATTCTCCGCCAGGGTTTCAATCACCTCTCATCATAGCCTGAAATGTGAAATGCCCAACCCACTATCCTTCCCACTCCTCCTACAGTGGTATTCCATTGTCCTCCGAACCTACACAATATACTCAACCACCCATACACCCATACCCCTGTAATAGACCTAGATTGAAGACCTGTCCCATACACCCTCTCACCACCACCTACTCCAGTCCAGTCACTAGCATCACCTATCCCATCAAAGGCACGGCTACCTGTGAAACCAGTCATGTGATTTACAAGTTAAGCTGCAACCACTGTGCTGCGTTCTATGTAGGCATGACAACCTACAAGCTGTCTGTCCCCATGAATGGCCACCGACAAACAGTGGCCAAGAAACAAGTGGACCACCCTGCTGCTGAACATGCTGCCAAACACCCTTCATTTCAATGACTGCTTCACAGCCTTTTCTGAATTGTGCAGGTGGGAACTTTCCCTGCAATTCATCCTACGTTCCCGTGGCTTCTGGCCAACCTTCGTTAGTCACTGTCCTCACCCATCCAGC
The DNA here is from genome assembly GCF_023897955.1 of Schistocerca gregaria. NCBI lineage: Eukaryota > Metazoa > Arthropoda > Insecta > Orthoptera > Acrididae > Schistocerca > Schistocerca gregaria. Next base: position 740,864,777 of record NC_064921.1, read on the forward strand.
CCCCTCTCTGTTTCCATTCCAGCACTATACAGTCGACATTTCACCACCACACCCAGTCTTTTTATTTCTTTTTATCTCTCATCTCATGCTACTGCCCCCCACCTCTCCCCTGCCCTCCATCAAACTGCAGCACTTCACTGTCTGCCACACCCACTATACTATCAATCCCCTGCCCTGCACCAACCACCTCCTTATCGCCACTCTCATCATGCACTGATGCTGCTGCTCGCGGTGTGGTTTAGGTTGTCTGAGACTGCAGTCTTGTGAGCGAGTTGCGTTTGTGTGTGTGTGTGTGTGTGTGTGTGTGTGTGTGTGTGTGTGTGTGTGTGTGTGTGTGTGTCTATTGTTGGCGAATGCATTAATCGCCGAAAGCTATAACTGTGTGAATCTTTTTGTTGTGCCTATCATGACTCAACATCTCTGCTATATAGTAAGTGACAACTTTCCATCTCTAATATTGATACATTAATCAACCATATACGTGGATGTAAAAGGTGTTCTCTCCCAGGATTAAAGAAGGAAATAAATATGTGCAGGAAGGAATTGGAGGAAACAGCAAGTGTGTTTTCTCCATTCGCACTCAAGTCTGATATTTGCTTTTTATTCATCATAGAAACTATATTCATTTTAAATAACAAATTACAATAATGTAATTCCTGGCTTTAGCTATGCATAAAATAAGGGACAGGCAACCACTCACCTATAGTGGATCAATGTGTGGAGCACAGTAACACAAAACAGCATTCACACTGAATAAAAAGTTCTTGGTTTTCCAACCGTGTCATGACTGCCATTGGGCTGCTGGTATGCCCCTTAGATAAACTGCCTGCCAGCTATGATGTCACTGTTGCCCGAGGCATCGCAATGTAGGGGCATATGTTGACTCAGCATTCGATGCAACCGCTTCAACTGTGCGATCACTGGATCCCATGCTGTGATGAGCTCCAGGCCACCACCTCTATTTAGGGTGTTATTCGTGAGTTTTAATTCAATGTTTTTTACGCAATACCAAAAGCTGTTTGTGCAAGCCACAACAGAGGTTTCATCAAATTTTATCTGGTGTCTGTTTTCTAAAGCATGCCAGCTAAGACAGATTTCTCCGGGTAGTGTAGGGGATAAAACCTCTCATGCTCCTTCCTGCATTGTTACGCAGTGTGTAACGTTTGTCTGACACAAGACTGGCCACACATGCAAGGTATCTTGTAGACTCCAGTTGTTCCGAGACCTGCTGCGACTTTAACTGGTCTCAGTAATTGATGGATTTTTGTCAGAGGCCTGAAGATCAATTTGATTTGTGTCATTTGAGCAGGCGGTTTATCTTGCCCGACACCAATGACAACCTACATAGAGAGAATGGCCTGCAACACAGCATGGCATGGGATCTAGCAATCACGCAGTTGACGTGGGTGCACTGAATGCCGAGTCAACATATGTCCATATATGGTGATGCTGCAGGCACCTGTGACTTCACAGCCGGAAGCTAGTGTATATAACGGGTGTACCAGCAACCCATCGGCAATCATGCTACTTGAAAATGGCCAAGGAGTATTTAGCCAAAAGCTCATACAATTTTAATTATTTCACATGGTTAGAAACCCAAGAAGTTTTTATTTAATGATATCACTGCAAAACTGCATTCTTACAGCATTCACACTAGCTTTCAAGCACTAGCTCTTTTTTCAGCAATAGTATGCGCGCACACACACACACACACACACACACACACACACACACACACACACACACCTGTGACCATGACAAAGACAGGAAAAGGCACTTACAAGAGAACTGTTGCTGGGATGATCCTTACGGATATGATCCCGCAGAGCATTGCTGTCACGGAAGGACAAGCGGCAATCCTGACAGCGGAATCCCTGGCGGTGAGGATGTGCAAGAAATGTGTGTCTTGCCAAAGCTTGCTGTGTTGAGAATCCTCTGGGACATACCTCACAGCGATGAGGTTGTTTATCAAGATGGGCCTCACGATGGCGACGGTATCTTAAAAATATCAAAGCAAACACAGAAATTAACTATTTGATTTGCATTAATTTTGGAAGAAAAGAAACTTCTAACAATTTCTAATCTGTAAAACATATTACAAATTAAACAACATAAAAGAAAAGGTTATGGGCTTCAGTTTCTCTCCATGTTGTTATTTTTGTATGGTACATCTCATATTCCAAGTCACAGATTAAAATTAGCTTTAAACTAACGTTTTGATTTATTTTATTTGTTGTTTCGAGCAATAGAAAAACCATGTGGAATTTAACTGCTAACTACCCACAGTCCCAAACCCTTCACCTGGTTCACATCACTGATGACAGCTTTGTGGTCTGGACTGAGGGTGAGGACACCCTATCCACATTCATCTAGAACCTCAAACCTTCTCCCCCATTCACTTCTCTTGGGCCTCCTCAAGCAAACAAGCCATCTTCCTCTATGTTGACCTCCATCTCAAAGATGGCTCCATCAATGCATCCGTCCATATCAAACCTACCAACCACGAGCAATACCTTCTCACTTTGACAACTGCCACTCTTTCTGTAAAGAAGTCACTTCCATACAGCCTAGCCACCCTTGGCCGTCACATCTGTAGTAATGAGCTGTCCCTTTCCAAATAAACTACGGATTTCACTAATGCCTCCACAGACTGAAATTACTCTTCAAACCTGCTACAGAAATAGATAAATGGATCTCTCAAGCCTTCTCTACCTAGTCACCTACCACATCCCATATTCCCACTGTTCAGACGTAAAGGAGCACTCCTTATCCATCCCTGTTCCACACTCACTCTCAATCCCTTGCCGTATGTCCCATATCTCTTCATTAGACCTTGATGCAAGACTTGTCCCATACCTCCTCCCACCACCACCTACTCCAGTCCCGTCGCAAGCATTACCTACCCTATCAAAGGCAGGGCTACCTGTGAAACAAGTCATATGATCTACAAGCTAAGCTCCAATCGCTGTGCTTCATTCTATGTGGACACGACAATCAACAAGCTGTTTGTCTGCAAGAATAGCCATGAACAAACTGGTCAGTAGATTGCTGGACATCTTGTTATTGAACATGCTGTGCAACACAAAATGCTTCACTTCAATGATGGCTTCACAGCCTGCACCATCTGAATCATTTCTATCAACATCAGCTTTTCTGAATTGTGCAAGTGGGAACTCTCTCTGCAATGTTCCCGTACCCCCCTGGCCTCAACCTTCACTAGTCCCTGTCCTTCACCCATCCATCCCTTTCCTGCTCCACTTCAGCAGTACTCAAGCCTTCTATTATGCACCCACTAGTCTTTTCCACCTCAGCTGCCTTTTTTCCTTTCCCACTCCACTCCCGCCTCCCCCCTCCTCCTCCTCCTCCTCAAATCTTCCAACTGCACCTAGCAGCCCTACCCTCTCCACATCATGTCCCTGCACGCAACCACAAGCAGCACTTCACCTTACCCCACCTTTACTATGCTATCCCTTTACCTTTCCATCCCTTCCTTATCCCTCCTTACCTCAACTACCCACAGACTGATGGGAGCATCAGTGGCAGTTGCTGTATGCACTCCAGCCTCAGTAGCCAGAGACAGTGGTTGTCTGTGCGAGTTGTGTGTGTGTGTGTGTGTGTGTGTGTGTGTGTGTGTGTCCCTTAAGAAGTAAGACTTTTGGCTGAAAGCTCAAATGTATAGCAGTCATTTTGTTGTGTCTCACTGCAACTCAACAACAACTCTGTATGGTGAGTAGCAATCTATCCTTTCCATAATAATACATTGTAGTATTTTCTGTTTCTAACAGACTTGTTGCTGATGATATGTTAAATTCTAATCTTCAAATACATCTTATAAAAGCTTTAGTAATCTCTTTTTCCTGGGAGTTTTGTACATTACTGTTAATTTTTATACTTCCTAACATATAATATTATAATTTTACAGGTAATTCCTGTTTTGATGCAAGAAGAAAATATTAATAAACAATTCCTATTTAAAAAAAGCACACAACATTTTATTATACAATAAATTACATTATTTGTTCTTATATTTACCATGGCAGGTCTTCCACTTAAGATGAAGCAGTAGTGGTACCATTACAAAGAAAAGGAGCAGCAGAAGCAAGGAGGAACTTCAACAGTACCACACCAGCAGTTTTGTCACAACTGGGCACACAAAACTAGGAGAAAATGATGTTATGTACGAAAGATGCAGTTGTGTGTCTGAAGTATGCAGTGTCATGACAAGCCTTACACTAGAATACATTCCTATCAACCTAGTGCTTTAGTTTTGGAGGCTACATGTTGAGATAACATTGCTCCATTCAACCGATATTTTTTAAACGCATGGGTCAAGACCATTCCCCATCGAGAGAATGAAAAGCTTGTTAGACCACCTCATACGTTAGAACTTTACAAGCAAATTACAGCTTCATCAACAATAGCAGGAAAAAGAAATTTGACATGTATGACTGATGTATTTTGTCTTTTGCAATGTTCCATACCGCTCCAGAGAAGTGATGCATATGTCTTCATCTTCTTACTGACTAATGATACGAATGAAACCTATACAAAACAGATTGTAGATTAGAGCACAGATATTATGTGGGTCTGTTATTTTATTTGCATGTGATGAGTCATGTTGAGGGACTAGTGTCTTCAAGATGGGATGGCAATCACAGCAACTTTATGATACGATGTACCTGCTGGGATGTGAAATTTTAAGTTTCAGGGATCATCGACCTATTTTGAAGAGTCGCAGAAGCTCAAAAAATATAAGTTTAATAATTTAAATAATGTTTAGAAAATGACAAATGAAATGTTATATTCAGACTGATTCATTCATTCTATGCAGAGATTTTGTGTTGGACGCTGATACTGAGAGAAGTTTGACGTTATACTCACGATGCATGCAATTTCAGAGATCACACGTCCACACATTTCACACACACCCTTATAGAGGCCACCTGGGTTGGAACCCTGGTGCACTCTGGTGAGCCGCGAAAGAAACGGTATTATTTAAATGATCACAAAAGAATTCCCATCCTAATCAGTAATCTGTATTACTGTTGTCCAGTCAATGTGTTCAGTACTATACATAACCTGTAGTTCATTGTATCTTACATGTTTATCTCTAAAGTATTACGTTCCATAAATTTTATTTGTTCTTGCTGTAGCAAACTTGGTGATGAGAGTGAGGGTTATGTTTTCTCTGCATGTTAGTGTCAGTGCTAAGTCACCCGACTGTACTTGCATAAGCTGACGCCAGCACACTGGTCGGCAAAGATGAAGCACCAAGATCTATTAGCAGGCGCTAGATCAAGCGTACCTATCACGAGAGAGGCCAGAGGCACACCCACAAGTAACACGCCACCAACGCTCTCTCATTAGCTTGTATTTAGCCCAATGCTGTGAACTGGAGGGCCTCACTGACTTACTAACTCACTCAATCATCCAGTTTGACATCTGTCAGTATAATCGCAGACAGGTTTAGTTCATCACAGGGTAGCAAAATACATAGCGGCCAGATTAGTGACTGTAGTGGGTCTAGTTGACTTAAATAGAATTGTACCACAGAACATGGACTCTATTCAAGTTAAGTAAATGTTATAGTTCATGTAAATAAAGAACTGTATTAATACACATAAGCATTTGTGTTGTAGGAAGAGGAAATCAGCCACCCATAACAACATCCACTCTCTTGCTTCCTTGCGGTACAAGACTAGACTCTGACAAACATCTCAGTGGAAGAAATGTATCACTGCGCAACAGCAAGCTTCCGCAGAACAGCAGCAGGCTCTCGCCACCTCTCTAAGCCAATGGCATCTGCGTGTTTGTGGCAGGTTACTTTCCCAGGAGTGTGTGACGTTCGCCTGCTTTATTTCTTCATTGACAGTCTTGTCAGCCTGCTTAGCTGGGTGGTAACGCACTTGCCTTCCATGAAAGCGGGCCTGGGTTCGAGATTTTCTCCACTCGGGGGACTGAGTGTTGTGTTGTTCTCACCATCATTTCATCCTTATCACTGGCGCGGAAGTCGCTCAATGGGGTGTTGAATGAAATTAGGCTTGCACTTGGCGGCTGAACTTCCCCGAATAGGGGCCTCCTGGCCAATGATGCCATATGCGCATTTCCATTTATTGACAGTCCTCGGTGTAGACATACTGCTTTGTTATACTGGCTGAAAAATGGAAGGGGGGGAGGGTGGAAGTTCAGCACTGACTACAATAAACGATGTAGCCAACAGTTGCACAATTGCATTTCACAGTTCTTTACTTTCACTGTTCACAACTCCCCACTATTACACAATTATATGGCCAGTTCACTATTGGTAAATGTTGATAAGCCTCATTAATAGGTTGCAGGAAACATCAGCATACTGCTACAATAGTTTGCTGTTGAACATCTATAAGCAGTAAAAATCTAACCACAGAGTTCGCAGTTCTGACAGAATAATATGGTACCTGTGACACTATTTTTGATATAAATTAAACAAACATTGTCATTAATTATTCTAACACACGACCTATTTGTATTACACTTATTCCACTGCTTAATTGATGAATTGTAGTTAATCTAACCAATACACGTTTCACATCAGAAAATCGGCCATGGACCAAAAATTGGTCCTTTACATATCTTCACAATAACAGGCACTGAAACTATACATTGTTCGATGTTTAAGTATCGAAATTACAATTAAAACATAACTCATTCAATTACCTGACTACATAGAAAAAAATCTTTCTTTTTAACAGTTCCTTCTACCACAAAGGTTACACTGAATTATTTGTTTAAATAATTAAATTAACAGACATAGTTATACAAACAATACTTTTGACAAGCATGGTAATTATTAATTAATTAAAGGCTGACTTTGCTAATATGTTTTCGAATAGAGCCAAATAAATACTTTAAGAATCCTAGTAGTTCTTCTTCCAAATGTTTATAATTAGTACAGAATTTATATTTGTTTGTAAGTCAACAACAGAATCTAAGTCACAAAACAATTACTGATTTCACTCTATAATGATCTGTAGCCAAATATATTAACTAGGAATGGTCAAAATAAATTAGGAAATTAATTACATGCACAAAACTAAGCATAAAATTAGACCTGGTGCTATATTCCTTAAGACTGAAGGCCAACCTTTCTCTTTTATGGAAATACAGATTATACTCCAAAGTGTTAACAGTAATTAGGCAAAAATGAAAATAAAATGAATTTATGGAGGCAGATGGCAAAACAAGACAGGAAGTAAAGAGATCCCAGCTTGTTTCATCACAAGTGCAACCGCCGTCCTTTCCGGTATATGATGAAGCAGTTGTAGATTGGAACTCCTATGAGACACACTTATGGAAACATTTCCAGATTTTTTTGTGTGGATGATGCAAACCTGTGTAGAGATTTCTTTCTTTTCCAGCCTTTGCCATGCATTTATCAGTTGTGGCAACTTGCGCCTTTGCAAGAATCGGCCAGCTTATTATCTGATGAAATGTGTAAGTTTCTATCAATCTATTAGTGTCAGAGAAAGGATGCCATTGCAATGGAGTGTCGAATTTTACCTTTGTCATAAATGTCCAAAGCAATCTTACAAAGCCTGGGCTGCAGAATTATATGGGTTGAATCGTCATTGTAAATCTGTCACTAGTACCCATACGGATCCTACACTAATCACATGGTGAGTGATGGTATTATTAGTCTGGCCCTCAATAGGGAAGTCCACGAAAAAGCACTTCAATGTTAGAGTCTGATGCTTACGGATGTGCTCAAAATAACACAGTTCTTTGAAGTGTCACAGGCTACACGCAATCAAATTGTTTCGTGGGGGAGGTATCAGAAGTTGCTCAGTCACCTGTGTTTGGCACGCTGCAAGTGTTCAGGATGACGAGGAAGGCGTTGCAGTAGTACAACCTTCGACTCAGCATTGCATGCGGCAGTGGTGGTTGTCATCACAGAAGCAACATGACACATCACAGCAGCGGCTCCATCCCCCCCCCCCCCCCCCCCTCTTCCATCTTGCTCCTACTGCTTCATCCAAAACAAAGCATGCTGCATACCCTAAGCACTGAGCTGTTTGCAAGTGTCAGAAGAACGGCCTCACTGTGTGCGTGTATAATTCCTCTTCTGATGTGACCGACACAGTAGTACGGTTGGGAATAAACTGCATCTCTACAATGGCTGCTTCCTAAACAAATTGTTTATTGACACGTGTATGTCTAATAAACCACTAAAAATGCTTATGGACACATGAGCTGCGGTGACTTTAGTAAATGTACAAATGAAATGAAACGATCATGTGGCATTGTTGGCCGGGAGGCCCTGTGCAGGGAAATTCGGCTGCCGTATTGCAAGTCCTTTTCAGTTGACGCCACTTCGGCGACTTGCGAGTCAATGATAATGAAATGATGATGATGGACACACAACAACCAGTCATCTCGAGGCAGAGAAAATCCCTGACCCCACTGGGAATTGAACCCCGTGCTCAGGAAGCAAGAACGCTACCACAAGACCATGAGCTGTGGACAGTAAATGTACAAATGTACACCGACTTCCCTCACACAGGTTTCATGGAAGTCAGTTAGCTGCAATAAACAGCAAATTCCATCCTCCTGTCTCTTACAAATCTGTTGTTCACCCTCTCACCTTCCTTGTTGTGGATCATACCCACACCACACACCTTTTTGGGTTAGAAGCGTTTAACGCTTGCGGTTTCTTCATTGTCAATGGCGTAAATTTAGTGTCAGATCAAGTTCCGTATCAGCAACTGGAGTACCTCTGCTCTGAGCTTTTGTCTCTGTTTTCCCCCTGGGCTCTGCTGTGAAACTGGTTTTCAGGCCCAGATTACCATGATAGAATCAGCCTGTCATAATTTTATCCGGGCACGACATGTGCCTATTGTGTTGCGCGACTCTGTCAAGGCCAAATTAGACCATTGATCATCACTCGATGTCATTTGACCTATTTCTTCCAGTGAATGGGTTACACCACTGGTCATTCTAAAAAAGCCAACAGGTAAGTTTTGCCTCTGTGAAGACTTCAGTGTCATGATTAATGTACACTCTGTGATAGATACCTACCCTTTGCCCCACCCTGACAAGTTTCTCGCAAAATTGTCAGGTGACCACTACTTTCCCAAGACTGATTTGTCAGAAGTGTATCTGCAGTTCCCATTGGATGAGGCCACTAGGTGCCTTCTAGTTGTCAATACACCTTTTCGCCTATACCAATATCAACACACGCCTGCAATTTTTCAACTTTTTTAGAACAGCTGACAGCCTCTCTACCTAGCTGCATCAATTACGTCAACAATATGTTCTTTCAGGTTCTTCCTCTGAAGACCATCTTAACAATTTGTCATAGTTATTCCATGTTTTGCTGTCTGCGGTTCTCAAGTGCAATCCTGCCAAATCTTTATTTTTTTTTTCAGCTGTCAACATTGTACCTAAGTGTTGAGTTTTCTTGTACAGAGGTCAAGCTGTTGCATTAACATGCAGATGCAATTGCAGCTTTGTCACAGCTGACCTCTGTTAAGGAACTTCAAGTGTTTCTAAATAAACTGTGCATATTTCTAAGTAAAGTTGTGTACTATCAGAAGTTTTTACTGGGCGCATCCACTATTGTTCAGCCACTATATGCACTTTTGTGTAAAAATCTGCCTTTTTCTTGTCCCCAGCTTGTGACGAAGCATTCGCTTTGCTCAAATCTAAGTTTCAACCTGCCCCGTGTCTGGCCATTTTTCAGTCAAGTCAGCATCTCATGTTGGCTACAGGTGACTCTCAGCACGGTCTTTGCGTGTTATTGACACACAAATACGCGAACAGGTCTGAAAGAACCACTGCCTATGCTAGCAAGACTTTACTGTATTTACTCGAATCTAAAACCCACTTTTTTTCCTGTTTTTGTAATTCAGAAAACCGCCTGCGGCTTAGAATTGAGTGCAAAGTACGCGGAAGTTCTGAAAAATGTTGGTAGGTGCCGCCACAACTAAGTTCTGCTGTCGATTATATGTACCGCCACACAGGCATGCTTTGCATGCACAAAGATAAACACTGGTGCCAAAACTTCGGTGTCGGTAAATAAATTAAAAGAAAAGGTAGAAGAATGTATTTATTATGCCATATATTCTTTCGTGTTTGCTGCTATCTCATTTAAATCCTGTCTGCCTAATAAACTACGAAACTAGAGTGAGACAACAGCAAACACGGAATAATATACATATCATGTCATGTTTACATTCGTATTATTCTTATGCTGAATAGTGATACAGTCAGAAATGAATCACAGTAACTCACTAGATTTTTAAATCTAAGATGACTCTAATTTCTGTGCAGAATGTAATATACTAAAGAGGCGTCTGCAAAGGTTTTCAAACGGAGAAAATTTTTCGCTAAACTCTCGTTCAGAACATCATCTATCATACACAGTCTATTATTTGGTTCTTGTTTATCATTATCAAAGAAAGTAGCACTGTAGTTTAACAAATAGCAGTCTCTTGCCATTGTTTCGCTTATGAGACAATTTCTCTCTTTTTTTTTTTTTTAAATCATAAGCACCGGTAGTGTGCGCAAAAGCAAGTCATGCCACAAGCGGCAACAGGTCATAAACATTCATTATCAGAATGCGACATACAATGCATGACACAGTACAATAATGCATTTTCAGCTTAGAGTGACGTAAACACCTATAACAAAAAGAACAGCACTTATCAGATCAAAGCAAAATAAGCAATTGATTCAAACCAGATGAAGCACATGAAAAAGAAAGGGTACCCGAATAAACACGTACGGAGTGCCTGACACATAGCAATGGCTACTTGGTAAAGCTTAACTGTTAACATTATGACTCAAACCAAACTACTGTAGCTGTATATTCATCCATTCAAACTAAATTGTGTCTCATGTTACGATGGACCAACTTTGTTTCGATTTGGAGGTGTGGTCTAAAACTTTTCTATCCACTTGAATTTCGAGTCTCAAATTTCAGGTACGGCTTAGATTCGGGAAATTCTTTTCCCCTTGATTTCGAGTCTCATTTTTCAGGTATGCCTTAGATTCGATTAAATACGGTAACTTCCACTTAGCACCAGTATTCTCAGATTGAAAAGGAGAGTTTAGTGACTGGTTCACCCTCAAGAAATTTCACATCTTCTTGTATGGTTGTAAGTTCCATTTAATCACAAATCACAAGCTGTTAGTTGCTCTTTTTAACCCTTTGGCTTCCATGTCAAACAAGGCAACACATTTTTCCCAGTGATGAACTCTCTTCCTCTCCCTTTATCATTATCAGATCCATTACCAGCCGACCATGCAACATGCTAATGCTGATGCCTTATCTTGCCTTCCAATCAGGCCGGACCCAGTGTTAAACCACAAGGAGTTGCTTTGCTCCTATTTAGATACTGAGAACCAGACTGTGGTCAATGGTTTACCGTCACTAGTACCACAACAGCATTGGCAGTCACCACAGATCCTGTACTTAGACGGGTCCTCTATATTGTGCAGCCTGGTTCTCCAGTAAAATCCCTGGGCCGTGCCATTGATCCCTTGCATAATTACTTCTCCCTCCAGCACCATCTTTCTGTGTTTGATGAGATTCTTTTGTTAGCAACAGAGGACCCTGCTCCCCAGGTAGTGAATCCCACTTCCTTACACTGTAATGTACTGTGGCTTCTGTGTCATTCTCGCACCAAAGCTTTGGCCCGCCAGCATGTGTATTGGTCGGGCATGGATGGGGACAAAATGCAGCTTATCACTGCTTGCACTCACTGTATTCAGCAACACGAGGCTCTGTGGATGTCTTTTTCCCCTGGCCAACACAGCAATGCCTGTGGGAACATCTACATGTCAATTTTGCTGGGCTCTTCTTAAATCAGTATTGGCTCATTGTAACAGATACCTATTCCAAGTTTCTCTACCTGTCTGCCCACATCCACGGTGGTCAGCCCTGTCTAAGATTCTTGCAATTGAGGGACTTCTGTATACTGTAGTTACTGGTAAGTCACCAGTTTGTTTGTTGAGAATTTGCATCTTTCTGTCAGGCTACTGGTGTTCACCATCTCACAGCTCCCACGTTTCACCTTAAATCAAACGGTGAGGACAAATGCATAGTTTGGATGTTTAAAACACAGATGCAGAAGTATGTACCTGGCAGGTCCCCTTGAAGCTGTTTTCGACCATTTTTTGAGTTCTTTCTGTTTGACTCTGTTGGGGCACAAAAGTGTTTTTATGTATGTGGTTTTCCTAAACCTGGATGGGAGAGGTGATGTACCTTCACTCATGCGGTGCAAGATTTCAGAGATCATGCATCCATACAGTTCACAGGCCCACTTATAGAAGTTGTCTGGATTGGCTCCATTCCCATGAGCTGCCAAAGAAACAGTATTACTTAAGTGGTTGCAAACAAGAGCTCAGCCTATTCTGTAACAAGTATTACTGTTGTCCAGTCAATGTGTCAGTGCTATGCACAACCTATTCTTCATGATATCTTATGTATTTCTCTATAAAGTACTATATTCCATAAATTGTGTTTGTTCTTGCTATGGTATATACTTTTGATGATAGGTATGGTTACTGTCAGTATCATTTCATTAATGTGAACCAAGTTAACGGTAATTAGAAATGTTTTGAGAATGGAAACATGGTCCAATTAGACTGTATTCTTTTTATTATCTATGCAACTGGCCAATTTCAACTGTGGGTCATTTTCAAGCATGTATCTTAAGCTTGCAGATTCATTTCATATTGCAGTAGATCAATGGTACACATGGACAGGTATACATTGTATTTCTGTGTGTACACGCGAAATGAAGCTGGAAGTTAAAGATATTTGCTTGAAAATGACCCACATTTGAAATAAACCAATTGCGCCGATAATAAAAGGAGTTCAGTCTACTCAGATTTCATTCTCAATGCAAACTGAGGCTGTGGGCTCTCACAAAAAAATTATATTAAATAAAATCAGAAAGGTAGTGCTGAGTTTTTCCAAACAGTACTTATAAGACAGATGATGAATCTTACCAAAGCCTTTCAAAGCCAATCGAAAAATATGAAGAGATAATGAAGAATGTCTGTGGAATAACACATCAACTTACAAGTGCAGCAGTGCGTGCCTTTACTGACTGGCAACAAAAAGGATAAATACACGCACGATGTTAGCACTAGACAAGAGGAAAGCGAGAAATGAATGTCTTGCAGTGAATGCCTACCACAAGACAAAAATAAAATTGCTTGATTATCTGCAGCATGTCATCATATCACCAAGCTTCACCAACAATGTGCTTTATACCACTCACCGACCACGGTCACCAAAGACCCTTCCACACTGGGGACATAGGTACGACTTTCTCTGTGCTGGAATACCATTAGGATGGCAGCGTCTTCGGTGGATGCGGAGTACCCGTTGCTCACAGAACTGTCTACCACAAAGTGAACATGACAACGGTTTATCTGGAATATGGTGAGCTGCCATCTGCTCCTCTGATGAAAATTCTGTGCGGCAGACACGGCACTGTAATGACTGTGGTGGTGGAGGTCCATACAGATTTGTGCCAGGAAGTGCAAATGGAGCCTGCAACAACAGAAATAGAAAACAAATAAATGTGACCTACTTCTGACAAAAAATGATATAAATATATCATTATTTGCTTGCCATCACATCACCAGCAGCAGTAGTAGTAGCAGCAGCAGCAGCAAAGTATAATCTACATACATAATTGGCTATCTAAAGTTTCGTAACGCCATTATAGCCATAATTACTCCATTGACAAAACATAATATCGTTCTTAAATAAAAGAAGCATGTTGCCTGATTGTTTTTGTACACACCCTATATTGCGGACATTGATCAGCTGACAAACAGACGAAATCCAATACAAGTCTGGTAAAATTATTTGATTGAAATGGTGTCCATATACACTTGATAGTTTCCAAAATAGTCTCCTTAGAAATTTCCTGACATGATAAACAGTGCCAGGCCAAAACTTGGACCTGGGCCCTTGGCCTAACTCCAAGCTATTCAAGCACAGCTCAAGATCAGTCCTCACAGCCTACTTCCAACAGTACCTTATCTCCTTGCAAACTTAACAGTAGTTCTGCCTACATTGTGGAACTTGCTCTCCTAGAAGAAAGGATACTGCCGAGACATGGCTTAGCCACACACTGGGATATTGTTTCTATAATGAATTTTCACTTTGCAAAGAAGTGAAACTTCCTGGCAGGTTGAAACTGGGTGCCAGACTGGGACTTGAACAAGGAACCTTCACCTTTTGCAGGCAAGAGATCTACCTACTTAGCTATCATGACCTACAATATACAAATGTCACAGGTTCAATCCCAGCCCAGCACACAGTTTTTATCTGTCAGGAAGTTTCAAATCAGTGCACACTCCACTGCAGAGTGAAAATTCATTCCAGTCCCCAAAGTGTCTGCATCAAATCCAATATCCCCCTCTCCAGTTCGGGAAGACTTTAATCAAGAAACTGTCGAAGTATTTGTCGTAGCTGCTTCCATGTTTGTTTGTACCAACAGCCTTGGCGTAGTGATAACACTGGTTCCTGTCAGATCAACAAAGTTAATCGCTGTCAAGACTTGGATGGGTGACCATGCAGGCCTGCAGCATGCTGTTGGCAAGAGGGGTGCACTCAGCCCTTATATGGCCAATTGAGGAGCTTCTTGATTGAGAAGTAGAGGCTTTGGTCATGAAAGCTGATAATAGCCAGGAGAGCAGAATGCTGACCCCATGCCCTTCCATATCTGCATCCAGTGAGGCCTATCAGCTGAGGATGACACAGCACCACTGTACTTTCCGATGCTTTTTTGGATAGTGTTTTTTTTCCTTAATTTAGCTGGTATGTCTGTAATGATCGCAAAATGGTTTGATTATAAGTCAAGTTTAAAAAGATTACACGCAACAAAGTCACATAAGGCTGTGTCTGGGCTATACGGTGAACAGAAAAGCACTGGAATTTTCTTTTTAGCCCAAAACTCTCTAACCTTCAATGCAGTATGGATCAATGCATCATCTTGGTGAAGCATTTACACATGCTGCAATTTAAAACAGGCACCTGTGACACTTTCTCTCGAGTCACTTGAGTGCTTGACAAGAAAATGCTGTATTTCTTTTTCGTCCAGTTAATGTGAACTCCATATGAATGACCCTACAATAAAAAAGGACAACAAGACTGCCTTTTACTTCTGAGTAGTCTATGCATGCTTCTTTTCTTTTTGTCATTGCTAAGCCAGATTTGCCTCTGGAACCCTGCTTTTTGACTTTCTGATAATACACAGATATCCAAGTTTAATAATTTTTGCCAATCACAGAAGCAATAACTTTCATTTAAAAATAAATCAGTCAGTTGACACCAACCAAAACCATGGAAATAAATTGTGCACAACTTTTTTCACGAATATTTAATGTCAGAAACAGTGCAATGCACGTCTGCTTTGGGAAGTGCAATTATTATGTTACTGAGATCCAGTTGTTTCCTAATATTTATACATTCAGACTGTGATACTCATGGCTCTTCACTTATGAGCTCTTGCTTCTTGAATACTATTCAGACAAATAATGTAGTTATTCTTAATATGGATCCTTCACCACTGCACCTGTTCTTGCTCTGTAATCTGGAAGATTTAATCAATTCTCATTATATACTACTTAATAGAAAAAAGAAAGACAACAGACTCTCAGTATGAATACTCATCCTATTCCCCACCCCAAGGATCCCTGCCTGGTAGGTACTTCACTTATGGGATGGAGGAAAAAGATGTTTGCCAATCCTACAGAACAGACACCACTGACTTCACGTCCACAGGCCCCGAAAATTTGTTCTAACACCATACTACATTAAAATAGCAAGTTTCGTCTCTTAATTGACCAGAGTACCTAAGAAACTTGGAACTGTGCATAGGTAAATGTTTATCACACTCTACTAACTTAAGCTAACCTCCACTAAGAAATATGTACAAACCCAATCATGAAATTTATTTAACAGGTTGTAAATACAAAACTCATAGCAAACGCTGTTATTACCACCCTTATGAAAGGTATGCAGAACCCATACAAAATATGCCAAGGTATACTTGCATAATATGCATACATGTTAGGTCATTGGATATACCCAACAATATCTTAATGTTGATCAGATTTCTTAACAGACATTTCATATTTCACTTTAACAACTAACAACTTTTTGTTGCCTTCCATCGTACACTTCTTTATTCCTTACTACCTACATTATCAATAGCACACAAAGTAAATCAGTGTATTACTAAAACAGTATATAAATAAGACCAGTACAAAAGGGTAGGTCCCTCTGTTACGCATCTTTGGAGTAAGTCTCAAGACCAACAGTATTCTAAGAAACCTAAGGTATCTCAAGATATCAACACACATTAGGAAAGTCTAAGAAATTACAACAGTATTCTACCTCTGTAGAAACCATCAACTACACCTCCTTCCTCAGGAGGTTACCCCCTAATAACTATCAAGTTTTCACAATAATAGGCCCTAAATATATCTCCAGTCTCCTTCCTTTAGGTGTAGATCCTCTTTTCTTTGGTACACCTTCCCTATTCATAACACCATTTATACATAAGGGTACAGTATCCTGTTTAATATTAAACACATACGTATCTCTATTTCTGTATTTTAAGATAACTTATACCTACTCTATTTAGAACCCGGACCTAATTATTGAGCTTTCTTACACGGTATCTCTTAAATATACTCTTCTGCTTCCACACAACATGGCTAATGTTTAATTTGCTAACTGTAAACATATTGTGCTGCTGGGATTCTTAATTACTCTGTGTAGATCTTACCTGGATGTTAGATTGTCATTTGACTACTATATCAGGTCCTTTTCTTCCTCTGAAATTCTTAAGTCTGTTTAGAATGCCCATTTTTATTACGGAAAACCCAGGTGACATGCCCAATGTAATTCTTATACCATTGAAAAGATGAGTGAAACCAGTATAAGTATCAGTGTTGTTGAGGAACAGCTGAAATTGTTAAAACGGAACAATGGAATGCCTGTCAGACACTATACTGAATTTGCGGTTGAGTGCCCCATAGTTGGAGGAAAGCACAAGTAACATCCATTGACGTGAAGGGTCGTAGAAGTGAGCAACAAAACTACTGTCCGATATCTTTGACACCGATTTATTGTAGAATCTTAGAACATAATTTGAGCTCAAACATAATGAAGTATCTTGAATAGAATGGCCTCCTTCACACCAATCAGCATGGATTCAAAAACATTCATGTGAAATCAACTCAAACTTTTCTCAGATAACATATTGAAAGCTTTGGATCAAGGCAGTCCGGTAGAGACAGCATTTCTAGATTTCTGAAAAGTATTTGACTCAATACCACAACTATCTTTATTGTCAAATGTTCAATCACCATCAGATGTAGAAGTAACTTCAGATGTGCCGCAGGGAAGTGTGTTGGGAACCTTGCTGTTCTTGTTGTATATTAATGACTTCACACACAGCATTAATAACAATCTCAGGCTTTTGGCTTACAATGCAGTTATCTATAATGAAGTACTGCCTGAAAGAAGCTGTATAAATACACAGTCAGACCTTGATAAGATTATAAAATTATGCAAAGATTGGCAACTTGTATTAAATGTTCAGAAACATAAACTTCACAAAATGGAAAAAAAACATAGTGTACTATAACATCAATGAGTCACAGTTGGGACTGGCAAAATCGTACAAATACCTGGGTGTAACACTTTGTAAGGATATGAAATGGAATGATCACATAGGCTCAGTTGTGGATAAAGCGGGTGGTAGAATTTGGTTTATTGGTAGAATACTAGGGAAGTGCAATCAGTCTACAAAGGAGATTGCTTACCAATCACTCACTCATGTGACCAGTTCTAGAATATTTCTTATGTGTGTGGGACCATACCAAATAGGACTAATAGGGGATACTTAACATACACAGAGAAGGGCAGCACAAATGGTCACAGATCTGTCTGATCTGTGGGAGTGTGTTCAAGAGATGCTGAAGAAACTGAATTGCCAAACTCTTGAACACAGGCGTAAAATGTCTCAAAAAATTCTACTAACAAAGTTTCAAGAAATGGCTTTAAATGATTACGCTAGGAAAATACTACAACCCCCTACATATTGCTCACATAAGAATCATGAGGACAAGATTTGAATAATTATAGCACGCACAGAGGCATTCAAACTATCATTCTTCCTGTGCTCCATATGTGAATGGAACGGGAAGAAACCCTAATAACTGGTACAATGGGATGTAGCCTCTGCCAAGTATTGTATTGTGGTTAGGAGATTATGGATGTAGATGTATCACTTTATAGTAACATAGGTGCTATGAGAAATTACATAAAAAAATTACCTGAAATATTACTTAATATAAACTCACTGAAAAACCCCACCCTTCTTCTCACACTATGAGTAGTATGACGTGCAATAGAGTGAGTGAGTTTAGAGCTGTCATCATCAAATAAAAGGAGGCGACAGATACATAAAACAATAATTAAAAAAATAAAAATAAAAATAAAACCTATCTCAACAAAAACGGAAAAAAATCTGTGAAACAAAGATGGAGTTATACAACTAAAATGAAAAGATTAGAGACAAAAAATGTCACCTTTATAAAAATAGTTTGTATTTGCTGAGTACAATGAATAATAAAAATTTAATATTCCCACCAGCCAACATTATGGAGCAGGGGTCAGAGGAACAGCAGTTATCCTCTGTCAGATACCAGCAGGGCTGCCATTGCTGGGTCACATGAGTGAGCCCTACTGCAACCTACCGCTGGGTAAATGGCTTCAGTTCAGTCATCTATGGTACACCATATGAGCTTTTCCAGTTCTCACCAAGCTGCTATTAGAAAACTGATCCTGCTTTGGATTGTGACTTACTGGCTTTCGTAATCGGTGTTTGTTCAGTGCTCCACTCATGGCAACCTTGGCTTTCTTTCAGGATTATGCTTTCATATCTGGTGCAGACACTTTAGTGGCAATAAGTTCTTACCCTCTCATGTTTATGATGATGTGTTTGCCTCCAACTCCTATGTTACGGACCCCAACTCTGACTGCAACAGGTGTCACTACAGCAGCAGCAGCAGCAGCAGAAACAGTTTTCTGCTCAAGAGCAACTGCACAGAGTAGCACGCCACTCCTCTCCAGCTCGTGTTATAGCGGAAACAACCACACCAGTCGGTGGACATGGCTTTGCCCCCACCACTACCATTCATTGCAGACAATAAGTCTACGGAGATTTGAGATGTCTAACTCTGTTGTTTTGAATTCCACTGTTGGTACAAGGTAGTGGAGAAACCGAAATCATTCTTGGACCCTTGTGATTTGTCTTTCAATTATCTCTGTGTTCTGTTAATCAAATACTAGTCAGCAGATGCAACTGGCTATGGACAGGTTCCAGTTTCACCAGTGTTGTAAGCAATGTGGACCGTCGTACAAAGCATGGGCTGCTGGTTTGCAGGTGCAATTTTCAGAGCCAGAACTATAATGTTTGATACGCAGAACTGTCGATTCAAGAATGACTATGGATTTTGCCCCTGACAGGGAGGTTACTGCAAATGCATGGTCTTGGCGATACGCTTCACATTGCTAAATCTTTTGAGGATGCTTCACTGACTCAGCAGGATTTTACATAAGACTTTAATGTTTCCAAGATGTTAATTGCCATCACACACAGTGGTCAACTGATAATTCCAATTCATCATCCTCTACTTCTGCCTCCAAATCTCACCTGAGTTGATAGGCATTCAGACTGCGAGCATCTCACAAGAGACTAAGTGCATCAATTATTCTACTACCTCCTCAGCATCAATGGACTTTTTTGTACAGTTAATAGGATGGATCACCAATGTCCATCCCTCCTCAAGTGTTGAGACATACGACACCAGAGTTGAAAAAGCTTCAATATTTCTGACTGCAATAGTTAGCATAAGAAAAGCCACTGCTTGTATCATTCAGTGAATTGTGGGTCTTTGGCAAGTGAGGTGGTTGTGTGTCAACAAGTAGCCCACCAGCTGTGGGATGAGCCACAGTATGAAAACAACAGGGCAGCCTATGTTGTCACAGTTGTGGAGCAGGCAGGTCCCCTACCACTGTGAAAGCCTGCAGTGTAGTTGAGGCTGTGGGGCCAGACTGCGGAATTCAAGCTGCAGATACGCGTTGCAGTGTCTTTAATCAATGACGATAACCTTCCAGGTTTTGTGCTCCCCTTTTGCCACTAACAGCTACAGCTTGGATGCTTTCACAAGCTTTGGGTTCAAAATAAAGGACCAAGTTAATTTACTGTCAGAAACAGTACTGTTTCCTGATCTGGATGTCCTATGCCCTTCCTATTAGCAGATGTTATTTAAACGTTTCCCTTAAGCCTTCTGCAGTGCCTAAGCTTTACCCCAACCAACTGCTTTCATTTGCAGTACATGACACGGAACTCGCACTGCATAAGGACCATGGTATTACTCCTCCACTTTCTGTCCGTCAATGTTTGATGTCCTCAATGGTCATTAAAAATCCAAATGGTTTGTTATGCATTTATGTTGATTTTAACTCCACTATCAACTCCCAGCAGTCCAACATCTTCACCCCTTGCCTTGTCCAGAAGAGCTATTGGCAAAACTGACTGAGGGCCACGAAGTTGCTTGTCTCAAATACACTATTTGGCTTTTATCCATACAATTACTTACCATTTGTGACACTGAATGCACTCACCATTTTGCAAAAGTATCTGGAACAGCTGATTGATGATATCCTACACTGTGTGAATTATTTGGACAACATTACTGTTATAGTGCTGACCTATGCAGAACATTACCAGAATCTTGAATCCCTAGTTCGACGAGTCCAGGAAAATGGCTTGCACTGCCGGCTGAAAAGTGTAATTTCTTTGCCTCTAACATCAACTACATCGGGTACATTCTTACTCACACAGGCATTGCGCCTATGCATGACTACATCGACACAATAATAAAGATGCTGGCACCAACCCTTCAGCTTTAAGTAGTACATCTGTACCTATTATAGTTAAGTCACGATGAATTCCAGTATCTAAAACTGTAGTTCATCATCAAATATAAATATATATAAGGCAAAGACAGGCCTCTGATGAAAATGACAATAGTCTATGACTTCTCACTGTCTTGATTCTATAACTGCTAACTGCTTACACATCAGTGTTTCATCTATGTAATGTTACACATATGAAGGCGTGCTAATCAGCCAGCCAGAGTTGTTATAAGGTATGGTGAATTTGTTGTAAGGCTGAACACTAGCAGGCCCAGTGCTCAGAGAGCACTGCAGCCAACCTGGCTAGGTAACTGGTAAGGGCCAGCCAGGTACAAAGGTGAGCAATGTCACTGGAAATCGAAAAAATCCCAGAAGGAAAGCTGGACAATGGTCATATGCTTAACAGGATATGGAATGCGACAGCAATGGTGGACTCTGAGACAAGCTGAAAGATGGCTCCTTACAGCTTTTTGAAATTCGACTGTAATTCACAGAGAAATATTAAAGCAAATCTGAAAACATCTGTGACCTCAGAAAAATGAGGCACGTCCAGTGACATAATGATACTTCCAGAATCTTTAAAACAACAAAAGTTACAGTGACTAAAAATTTTGACAATGAACCTCTGAATTACCAACTTTAAATGCTTCACACAATTTCAACAAATGATATCTCAGATGATAGCATTGTCCTATCACTTTCATCCCTGAATGCAACATATCTGTAGCTATTTTATTTCTTGATTTATTACATTTTTTATGTCTTTTTATCATCAAATGCTTGTCAGAGCATCATATTCTCTACAATAATGATGCAGCATGAACAATCCATATCTTACAATACGAGTGTATTTTCTTTCTGGAGAAAATAATATATTATGCAAAGATCACTCCTCAAGTGGCACAGATTGCACACCCACTAATCAGCTGTGCAAGTTCCTCGACACCAGACTTTTCAGTTCCTTCAGCATGGTTTCAATGTGGCTTTGTATTTCATGCCACGCACGTTGGGAATACCGTTGATGTTGGCACTAGGTGCATACCAGTACAGCATTGCAGCAGTTTTCTGTCACAAAACCATATTCACCCCACCACTCGACATGTCAATGAAGATGCACTGTCCCACTGTCTTTTGACACCAGTGCAGAATTTGGTCGCCAGGAAACTGTGTTTTGTCCTCCATCAATACTTACCAACAAAAATGTTCGAATTCCCACTGGTGGTGCATTAAGTATCCTCTACATTGTCCTATGAACGATTCCTTAGGAAGGTTACGTCGGCAGTCCAGAAAGGGCAGGCAGTGCATGTATCTCACCATGTCAACCCAGATTTTGGCAGATATTTTGCACTGCACTACTAGCTCAATGACAAGCAGCTTGTCTTCACAATTATTTCACACTGTACTACCAGCTCAATGCCATGCTGAGTGTCTTACTTATTTTATTTATTTATTTATTTACACATCAAGCTCCACAGGACCAAATATCCAAAATCATGGAACACGTCAGTACATGAATTTACAACATAAAAGTAATAACAGATAAAAATAAAATATTTATGAACCTGAAACAAGTCAAGCCATAAGTTTAATTAAACACAATAACAATACAACAAGAATCAGCCTAATTTTTCAAGGAACTCCTCGACAGAACAGAAGGAGTGACACATGGGGAAACACTTCAAGTTTCAATTTGAAAGTGTGTGGATTACACAGGCCAACAATGGAAATTTTTTTTGCTGATAATACCTTATTCTTATGTTTTTTAGGGTGGGAAATCCAAATATGATACTCAAAAACTGTATCACCCACTGTTTCTTCACATTTTACAATTAAATGTATCAAATAAATCAATTTTTTAAAGAATTTAACAGCTTTTATATAGTTACAATAATTTAAAAAGGAGGTGTAATGAATGTAGATGATGTTGGTAGCACTGCTGAAAAACATCTGCTGGCAAAAAAAGGTCGATTCTGCTTTTGTGTTAACAGATGGTGTTTTGCTTACTGACAACTTAACCTCACTTTCCCGTTTCCTGTACATGTGCTTAGTACACTGTCTAATCGTGGTTGTAAAAACTCTGCTGGCAGTTTTTGTTATATTTGTGATTAATAAACACCAAAGAAACATTACAGACGTTGTGAAAAAGATTTATCTATCATACTTTGGATCTAAACTTGGTGATCAAGATATATCTTGGCTGCCGCACAAGGTATGTTATGTGTGTGTTGAAAATATGAGAAAATGGCCCAAAAAAGGAGAAAAAAGCCTTTAGATTTGCTGTTCCTATGATATGGAGGGAGCCAAGAAATCATTCTGATAATTGTTGCTTTTGTAGCATTAGTATTACTGGTCATTATTTGAAAAACAAGAAGGTAATAAGCTACCCTAACCTTCTGTCTGTCTCCAACCAGTAGGGCATGGTTTAGATTTGCCGGTTCCTGAGCCACCAGATGATTTAAATTCTATTCCAACAGAAGTATCTTCTGATGTACGTTCTGATTTATGAGGAACCAGATGAGGATGAATTCTATTGCAAAACAGAAAATCTAGAGCCCAAATTTACTCAGACTGAGCTTAACGATTTGGTTAGGGGTCTGGGATTAATGGGGGTGGGATGGGGGGAGGGGGGGGGGGGTGGAGGTTGAATTGCTTGGCTCTAGATTAAAAGAAAAGAACTTATTGGCAGTTGGAACCAGCATATACATGCATAAAAGAGAGAGCAGCAATTTTCCAAGTTTTTTTCAACAAGAAGGTGATTTAGTGTACTGCTCAGACATTCCCGGTCTAATGAAAAGTGTTTGGTACTGAGTTCAAAAAGGAAAACTGGAGGCTGTTTATTGAGTCATCCAAAACTAGTTTAAACGCTGTTTTATTACACAATGGTAACATGTATATCGATACCTGTTGGACATCCTGTACATATGAAAGAAAGCTTTGAAAACCTAGAAATTGTGCTAAATAAAATAGGCTATTCTGCTCATGATTGGATGATATGTGGCGATCTAAAAGTAACATGCATGCTCTTTGGTCAGCAAGGTGGCTTTACCAAATTTCCATGTTTCTTGTGTGAATGGGACAGTAGGGCTAGGTATCAACACTGGTGCAGAAAGAACTGCCCTGTGAGGGAGTCTTTAAAATCTGGTGAGAAGAATATTCTACACTAAAACCTTGTAGATCCAAAAAACATACTTCTACCATGTCTACATATAAATTTAGGCCTAATGAAACAGTTTGTAAAGGCTTTGACTAAAGATGGACAACGTTTTAGGTATCTCTGCCAAAAGTTTCCACACCTTCCAGAAGCTAAACTAAAAAGAAGATGTCTTTGTCAACCTGACATTAGAAAACTGACATTTCATATTAACTTTGAATCCACAATGACCTTAAATGAGAAAGAAGCATGGGTATCATTCAAGCAAGTCGTTACAAAGTTCTTAGGGCATGAAAAAGACCCAGAATATGTTTCCATTATAGCTACAATGTTATAAAGGTTAAAACTTTAGGATGTTTAATGAGCCTGAAAGTTCATTTTTTGAACAGTCACCTTGATTACTTCCCGGACAATATGGGAGATGTTAGTGAGGAGCAAGGAGAGCGTTTTCACAAGGACATTAAAGTGATGGAAAAAAGCTACCAAGGCTGCTGAAACACCTACATAATGGGGGACTACTGTTGGTCATTACACTGTGAAGTTCAGCAAGTGACTCATCATAGAAAAAGCTACACAAGAAGCTTCATAGAAGAAAGAGAAAGAAAATACAAACCAATGCCAGCTGGCAAGTGAAACCTCTATTAATACATATCATTGTTTGAAGCAGCTTACTGTAAATACAAACCAAGCTTATGTTGGAACATAGCATTTCATTATCCCATAGAATTTTTAATAAAAAGTGTATTACTCGAAAACTATGGGCGATACAAAGAAACCAAGGATAGATTTGGATTCAGTTTATAAAAATCTATAAAGATCAGGCATCAAAGTAAAAAAGGTTTTTCTAAAAAGTTCTTCGTTGGCCTGTGTTACTGCTAAGATTTTTGAATTCTAGTGGTAGCTTATTGAAAATGGATGCAGCAGTGTTCTGCACACCTTTCTGCACAGGAGTTAAGGATGTCCTCTCCAAATGAAGGTTTAATTTCTGTCAAGTATTAACCAAGTGAAAGCTGCTTATTCTTGGGATAAGCTAATATTCTTAGCATGAAATGACAGTAAGGAATATTGAGAGGCCAGTGTCAAAATACCCAGACTGGTGAACAGGGGTCAACAAGAGGTTCATGAACTTACACCACATATTGCCCGAACTGCCTGTTTCTGAGCCAAAAAAATTCTTCTAGAATGGGAAGAGTTACCCCAAAATATAACACCATATGACATAAGCGAATGAAAATAAGCAAAGTAGACTAATTTTTAAGTTGAACGATCACTCACTTCCAATACTGTTCGAATAGTAAAAATGGCAGTATTAAGTCTTTGAACAAGATCCTGAACGTGGGCTTTCCATGACAGTTTACTATCTATCTGAACACCTAGAAATTTGAACTGTTCAGTTTCACTCTTCATATGCCCATTCTGTCCAGATTTGTTGAATTTTGTGTTAAAACTGTAAAAACTGAGTCTTATTGTGATTCAGCTTTAGTTTATTTTTACAAGCAATGAACTTATCTCATCAAATGCACTATTTGAAACCAAGCCAATGTTGAACACAACATCCTTTATTACCAAGCTAGTGCCATCAGCAAACAGAAATATTTTAGAATTACCCACAATACTAGAGGGCATGTCATTTAACTGTTCCTTAACAACAGTGGCCCCAACACTGATCCCTGGGCACACCCCACTTGACCATACCCCACTCAGACCCCACATCACATCCATTCTCAACACTATGAATAATGACTTTTTGCTATCTATTCCTAAAGTAAGAGGTGAATGAGTTGTGAGCTACTCCCCATATTCCGTAATGGCCCACCTTCTGGAGCAATATTTTGTGATCAACACAATCAAATGCCTTAGTTAAATCAACAAATATGCCAAGCATTCAAAACCTGTCATTTAGCCCATCCAGTACCTCACAGAGAAATGAGAATATAGCATTTCCAGTTGTTAAACTACTTCTATAGCCGAACTGTACCTTTGATAGCAAATCGTGTGATATAAAATGATGAATTATCCCTACATACACAGCCTTTTCAATAAATTCAGCAAACACTGATGGCATAGAAATAGGTCTAAAATTACCTACATTATCCCTTTCTCCCTTTTCTATAAAGCAGCTTTACTACTGAGTACTTCAATCTTTCAGGAAACTGACCATTCCTAAAGGAAAAATTACAAACATGGCTAAATACAGGGCTAAATGTGCTGCACAGTACTTTAATATTCTGCTAGACATTCAATCATAACCATGACAGTGCTCAGTCTTCAGTGATTTAATTATTGACTCAATATTTTTACTACGAACTGACTTCATATCGTCAACCTTGAGCTGCTGACAAGACACCTCCATCACAACTGACCATATGGTTTTAATTCTATTCTGTGAATTAGCTATTCTATTTTCATAACACATACTACACCTCCTGTGTAGCATGCCAATCCTGGATATAGGCCACCTAGGCACAGGGCACCTGTGTCTCGCCACAGATATTCAGCCGATTTCTGGGCAGGTATGTTCAACCAGTGCCTGGGGTGGACTGAAGAAGCTGTCAAAGGCCACAGGGGCTGTCGGTTGCCTGACGTCACATCAGGGCACATTTGCCTACCTGGCACTGCCACCAGCTGCACCTGTGACAGCAGTCGCAGTCACAGTCGCAGTCTGCATCCCTGCCCTTGCCTGCATCTATGACCCCTGGACTGGACACCCGAGTCACCACCAACTGGGTCTCAACTATTACCAGCACTTCTGGCACCACGGCTCAACATCTTTACCTGTGCTCCCACTCACCCATGGGAAGGTGAGGAGATCTTGGGTTGGGAACCTATGGGTGCAGAATCATTCCTCTGTCCCAACCATCTCTTACCCCAATGGCACTACAGCAATTTCATATCACAGGCACACCGCCATCCTAGCAGACCTCACCCGGGTCTCCTGCCACGGTCAGACCTAAATCGATGGGCCTAGATCTGTTGACAGAGATGCTGCCTCTCCACCCAACCATTCCTTCCAGTACCAATCATTGGCCAGTATATTCTGGCACTACTTAGCAATATTAGGGGAGGAGGAATTTAATATTCCACCAGTAGCCATTTCTGATAGTGTCAGAAGCACTGCAATACCACAGGGCACCTGTGTCTGGGCACATACGTTCAGCCGACCTCTAGGATGGATCGAAGGGGAAGGACTGGGAAGTTAAAGGTCACAGAGGTCATCAGCTGTTCAACATCATGGACAGGAATTTTTGCCTGACCTGCCACTGCAACCACCTCAGAATGTGACAGCAGTTGCAATCACGCCTCCATCCATGTACTCCCCTCCAACCCCAAGAAAGGGCATAAGGTTTGCCACCCTCTGGGTCTCTTGTCCTTTACCCAACTTCCATCTCCTTATCACTATGGGATGTCACCTCAGTGCAGCCCTTGCCCAGGCCTCCTGCAAGGGTTGAGTCGAAGCCATGGTCCTAGATCTGTTGGTGAGACTGTTGCCTCTTCACCTTCTCACCCCCACTGGTGCTGGTTTCAGCTGGGACATTTTTAGCCATATGTACCAATTTCAGGGGGAGGGATTTAATATCCCCACCAGTGCTCATTATTGATAACGGATCAAAGGCACTGCAGTTTACTTCCATCAGGTGCCACCAGGGGTGCCAGTGCTGGATCACAAGGACAAGCCCAATCTCAGCCTGCTGATTAGCTTCCATAGCATTCCATATGAGCCTTTTGATTCTCACCTAGCTGCTTTCATGAAATAAGAGACTCAGCTTGCTGGCTTATGGTACTGGTATTTATACAGTGCTCTGCTCACAGCAAACTTGGTTTTGTTTCCAGATAAAACTTTCATATCTTACGATTTCTTGCCCCATCAGCATGGAGGATGTTTTAGAGGGAGTGCAAGCTATGACTAGACAAGGCTGATGAAGGAAATAAGCTATGACCTTTCCGAAAGAACCATCTCAAGCAATTTATGTAAATCACTAAGAACCTAAATTTGGATGGCTGGATGAGCGTTACTCCCTAATGTGAGTCTAATGCAAGTAATTACAGCTTGCTTTCAAAATGTGATAAGAACACCTACTTCTGTGTGTCACTGGCAATGATACTGAGTGAACTTATGATAAAAAAAGCACGATTGTTTTCAAACAGCTAGAATTCTTTTGACTAGCTAATGCTTTAACTTTTATACTCTATGGTTTGTTACAAGCATTGCACAAGTTGTTCCTTAGCAGATAAGCCAAAATAATTTCAAAAAATAGCATCTTATAAGTTCACTAAAAAAGACACCAATTTACAGTGTTATTCAAATGTGCAACACTAAAGCAAGCAAGTACATTTGTTATCTTTTATTCCGCTTTGAGATTTTAGTGACAATATTTCTCTCCTGTCAAATTAATAATGAAAATAACAACACTATACAATAATAACAACAATAATTGAAATTCAGCCAGTGATATTTATCCTAATTGGCAAGTGCACATCTGAATTAACAAACTGAAGGTTTCTCACATGTCTTAGTTCATTGAAATCCAGAATTTTATAATAGTATTGACACAAAGGAGGAGAAAAATTTATACAGACGAACTGACCTGCTTATCTAGAGCAGCATTACTCTGAGGCTGGACGTGGCATCGATAGTGTCGATAGAGCTGCACAGTACTAGTGAAGCCAGCACAACATTCCTCACAGCCAATAGGAAATCCATCAACGGGAAAGTGCACTGGCCCAAGGCCAGGATGGTAGCGTCGTTTGCCACAAGGCCCACAACTCAGCACTTGACCACGGTGCTGTACCTTGCGGTGTGCCACCAGGTTACCCCAAGAGACGTAAGTCCGAGGACATAACTGACATGTGAAAAATCTGCATTCCCTAAAATAATGATTATTTCGTAAGGCACTAAACTCAATATTATCATTTTTATAGTGTATGCTATTTATGTACTAGCATCCTTCTACCTGTTTTTTTTTAAAAATAATAAAAAAACAATAGAAATATTTCCCTGCAAACAGAACATGGCTGAAAAACATAGGATAAACAAAGTAGAAGCACATTATATCACCTAATATCAAAAGCAAAGGCCGAGTATACTGCCTAAGGGAAACACAAAGACTTTCTTGTAAACAAACTTCTTTTATTTTTTGAGCCCTGGGTCACACAAATGGTATTATAAATGATTTCACTTGAGTCTGACCACAGTGACCAGAGACAGTGACCATGGGTGTGTGAGCTGTGCTATCCATTTCTTAATATCGTCACTATTCCATCCCGGACTTTCCATTGTTTGATTTCACCTTCTTTGAGGACCTGTTTAAAAATAAAGGGGATGGCAAAATACATCAACAGTGAAAATAATGAGTTTTTTCTAGGCTTTCCAAAATGTCAGGATACTTATATTATGTAATGCAGTAGCCCTATCACACTACCTTGAATAATGTCAGATGGTATCTTTGGTACTGACGAAGACATAGTGCATTCTGTTTACAAGAAAGTCTTCAAATGAATCACATATTGCTTTGCATATTCTGAACGAAATCACACAGATGTAAGCTTTAGTCTGAGTGTAACATCTCATTATCAGTGCTGTTGTTAGAGATGGTTGGTTGGAATATACCACTCAAAACCTTACTGAAGCAATCTTTTCTGAGTGATTTTGGGGAATTAAACAAAAACTAAATTGGGATGACCATTTTATACAGGTGACAGTTAATATATTAAAAGCAAAGATTCCAAGACTTACAAAGCGGGAAAGCGCTGGTAGATAGGTACAATAAAATAACACACACACAGAATTTCTAGCTTTCGAAACCGACGGTTGCTTCTTCAGGAAAGAGGGAAGGAGAGGGAAAGACGAAAGGATGTGGGTTTTAAGGGAGAGGGTAAGGAGTCATTCCAATCCCGGGAACGGAAAGACTTACCTTAATACTGTACATATATCTGATTGATCAGTAACAGAAATATTTTTACTGCGAACTGACTTCATATCATCGATTTTGTGCTGCTGACCAGACACTTCCTTCATAACTGACCATATGGTTTTAATTTTATCCTGTGAATAGCTATTCTATTTGCATACCACATACTCTTTGCCTTCCTAATAACATTTTAAGCACCTTAAAATACTGTTTGTAATGGGTTACTGTAGCTTGATTGTGACTATTTCTAACATTTTGATACAATTCCCACTATGTTCTACAAAATATCCTTATCCCACTAGTCAGCCAGGAAGCAACTCCCAAAGAGCATGAGAAATGTGTTAAGGAAAGCATTGTATTTATCATCTACGTTAACGGCACTCTAAATATATTGCCACTCTCATTCCTTGACAAGGTTTAAAAAACTCTCTATTGCTGTTGGATTAACTTTCCTACATATTTTGTAGTTAAATATGACATTGGTTTGAGTACAAAAGGCTTTTAGTGTTAAAATTTGTGCATCATGGTCTATCATATGAATTTAGGAGATCTACCAACATCCTTTTTCTTGCACCATCATTTACAAAATTTATATTTAAGTCACCACATATAACTAATTTCTGGTACTTCCTACAAAGTAAATCAAGAACCCTCTCTAGCTTGAGCAGAAATGCTCTAAGTCGGAGTTAGGGGACCTATAAACAACAACAATTAGAAGTCTAGTTTCACTAAAGTCAACTGCCCTTGCACAACATTCAAATATCTGTTCAGTGCAGTGTCATGATACATCTATGGACTCAAATGGAATACTGTTTTTTATGTAAGTAGCCACTCCCCCACCCTGTAAGGAAATTCTTAAGAAACAACAAGCTAATCTGTATCCTGGTAAAGGAAGCCTCTGAACTGTCAAATTATTTAAGTGTTGCTTTGATATACCAATAATTTCAGAGTCAACTTCTAGAAGCAGTTCACTAACTTTATCTCTAATACCTCTTATATTTTGATGAAATATGCTAATTCCTTCTCTACCTGGAAGTGTTACATCCTCGGAAGGTGAGCCCTTAGTTAGAGGGACTTCCTTTAAGCAGGTATACCTATCAGTTGACTTCAGTCTAAAAGAGGTGCAGCTCTGACACCAACTACTACAGGATTTTTTCCATGAGTGACCCCACCACCACCCACTACACTTTCACCTATAAGTTTTGCCAGCCTCCCCTTCCCATATTTATTGAGGGGCAGGCCATGCCTATTGAAACCTGATCTACTGATAGACCCAACTGGGACCACTGAGATGTGACCCATGCCCTCTGCCATCAGCGTCGTCCTCAACCCCACGTTAACGCGTCTAACAGCCGCATTAAGGTGAGGCCAATCATGACACTGAAACAGCTGCACGAAATGCACATTAGTGCCACCAGTTTGAGTAGCTATCTTTACCAGGTCACCACCTAAATCATATTCCCCGTCCCTGTCAAGACTGTTCCCTGCTCCACCCACTACCACTACGTGATCCTCCTCCGTAAAATTCCTACATAACTCCCCTATGCTGTGAGTCACTTGAGTCAACCCTGAACTAGGCTTCACAATGCTGATGACATGGTACTCACTCCCCAACACTTCCTGCAACTGCTGGCCCACACCTCTCCTGGCAACTAAAGTAAGCCTCCTAATTGCTGAGGACTGCTGCATGTTCTCTACATCTACACCTATTCAAGGCTCCTCTCCACTCAACTCCGATAGTTGGTCAAATCTATTGCATATAAGCAAAGTAAAACTGCCTGAATACCTCCTCTTCCTAGCTGCCTTCTTGCCAACTGCCAGTTCCCATTTCCTACCACCCTTCACCCTCCTCAACCTATCTAGTTCCTCCTTTGCACATTGTAACTGCACCTGAAGGGCACACATCTTATGCTCCTGGTCCTCTATCATCTAATTTCTACTACAGACTCCGCATTCCCAGGAGAGGATCTCACTAAAACAACCACTGGCTTCCCCACTGCATCCCCCCCCCCCCCCCCAATGAAAATACTTTGAACAAATGCCCACACCATAACCCACTACTCACAAACCTATGACAGAGCCTACACTTCTCACTCATGGTAAAATTTTACAGTCACTGATAAAAACTATACATCTACATTACCAAAGTTCAGTTACACCAGTAGAACTATTTATAGAACTAACAATAATAGTCTCGAAATTCTCTGCCTGCTAAGAAAGCAACTACTTGTATTAATACTACTACACCACAGCAAATACCAATACCAACAAAACTTCACAAAATTATTAGCTAAAACCAAGTAATGGAAGGCATCACTCAGTACCAGTAGTCCAGCTGGCACAATGGTTGTGTGTAGTGACTTAAAGATAATGGGGTGCAATGATAAAGCAGCTCCTCATAAGAAACACCTTTCTGAAGTCAATTCTAAGTGACACTTGAGGTGGTGCAAAGAGTGACACTGCTGGAAAGTGCATGATTAGAAATGAGTGACTTGGAGTGATGAATCATGCTATATATTCTGGCAATCGGCTGGAAGGGGTTTGGCGAATGCCTGGAGAACATTAATTGGCATCATGGATAGTGCCAATAGTACAGAACAGGTGGTTTATGGTATGAGGATGCTTTCCAAGGTTGTGGTGTGGTCCCCTTATTGCACTTACGAGAATGCTAACACAGAAGACAAATTTTCGAGTACTTTGTGCTATGTAAACAGAGGAATAGTTCAGAGACAATGACTGTTTGTATCAACAGACAAGACACTGTTTCAAAAAGCAGCTTCTTTGAGACAAAGGTTTTTGGATAGTACCACAGTATAAATTGGCTGCCGTTCCTCCACAAACATTCAGACTCGCCACTGAAAGTGTCCCCAGCAAAGTTCAAGCCATCATAAAAATGACGTATGGACACACTTCACATTGTTGCTCACTAATAAATGCCAGGATACTTTTCACTGGATAGTGTATACACTGCTGTTCTGTACCTGCTATAAAGAAACAGCAGTTCAAAACGTCAAAACAAACTGAAGAGAAGCACGTCTTGCATTATTCCACATGGTCCAGAATTCCAGGCAATAACTATACACCATTAATGCCTGTGATAATTAGTTCCCTAAGTGTGTCCACTACATTCTCCTAACACACAGATGGCGGTTAACACAGCCAAATCTTATCACAATAAACACAATTTCAAGTAAATAAATCTCTACAAGCTCCCAAGAAGCAAAAGGACCAGCAACTTCAGACATCATACCTACATGTGAATTAAAGTGTCTTGTGTCCCAGTAAATTTAGGAGGACATGTTTTAGAAATATTTTGTACACACTGTTTATTCATTTTGCTGCAACTGGAATGTCATGGTAGTAAGTTGCCAAAGCCCATGTGTTCCTAGTATCTGACAACTAAACCAACACAGATGAACAACGTCCAAAGTGTGACAATTCAGGTTTTCGTGGAGGGTAGGTTGATTATGTGGTTATCAATTTTTCCACCTATCTGTGTTGTGTAAGCTGTTAGATGGAAAAAAAGATTTTGAAATCAGATGTTGAATAAACAATATACTGATGAGGCAGCTACCACAGAACATCAAGAACTCCACCCATGTGTGTCAAGCAGATATTCAAAAAGGCACAAAGGAATTATAGACATTGGCTGCAACCCTAGGAAGTTCTGGTCTTACGTTAAATCAGTAAGTGGATTGAAACAGCATATCCAGACACTCTGGGATGATAATGGCATGGAAACTGAGAATGACACACATAAAGCTGAAATGCTAAACACCTTCTTCCAAAGATGTTTAATAGAGGAAGACTGCACTGCAGTGTGAACGAAAAAATGGCTGACATCGAAATAAGTTTCCAAGGAATAGAAAAGCAACTGAAATCACTCAACAGGGGAAAGTCCACTGGACCTCACAGGATACCATTTTGATTCTACACAGAGTACGTGAAAGAACTTGCACCCTTCTAACAGCCGTGTACCGCAAGTCTCTAGAGGAATGGAAGGTTCCAAATGATTGGAAAAGAGCACAGGCAGTTCCAGTTCTCAAGAAGGGTTGTCGAGCAGATGTGCAAAACTATAGGCCTATATCTCTGACATCGATCTGTCGTAGAATTTTAGAACATGTTTTTCGTTTGCATATCATGTCATTTCTGGAAACCCAGAATCTACTCTGTAGGAATCAACATGGATTCCAGGAACAGCGATTGTAAGAGACCCAAATCACTTTATTTGTTAATGAGACCCAGTAAATATTAGATACTGGCCCCCAGGTAGATGTCTTTTTCCTTGACTTCCAGAAGGTGTTCGATAAAGTTCCGCACTGTTGCCTGATAAACAAAGTAAAAGCCTATGGAATATCAGACCAGCTGTATGGCTAGATTGAAGAGTTTTTAGCAAACATAACACAGCATGTTGTTCTCAATGGAGAGACGTCTACAGATGTTAAAGTAACCTCTGGTGTGCCACAGGGGAATGTTATGGGACCATTGCTTTTCACAATATATAAAAATGACCTAGTAGATAGTGTCGGAAGTTCCATGTGGCTTTTCGCGGATGATGCTGTAATACACAGAGAAGTTGCAGTATTAGAAAATTGCAGCGAAATGCAGGAAGATCTGCAGCAGCTAGGCACTTCGTACAGGGAGTGAGAACTGACCCTTAACATAGACAAATGTAATGTACTGTGAATACATAGAAAGAAGGATCCTTTATTGTACGATTATATGATAGCGGAACAAACACTGGTAGCAGTTACTTCTGTAAAATATCTGGGAGTATGCGTAAGGAACGATCTGAAGTGGAATAATCGTATAAAATTAATTGTTGGTAAGGCCAGGTTGAGATTCATTAGGAGAGTCCTTAGAAAATGTAGTCCATCAACAAAGGAGGTGGCTTACAAAACACTCGTTCAACCTATACTTGAGTATTGCTCATCAGTGTGGGATCTGTACCAGGTCGGGTTGAAGAGGAGATAGAGGAAATCCAAAGAAGAGCAGTGCGTTTCATCACAGAGTTATTTGGTAAGCGCGACAGCGTTACAGAGATGTTTAGCAAATTCAAGTGTCAGACTGTGCAAGAGAGATTCGAGCGTGTACGGAGGCTTTCCGGCAGTCATTCTTCCCGAGAACCACACGCGACTGGAACAGAAAAGGGAGGTAATGGCAGTGGCACGTAAAGTGCCCTCCACTACACACTGTTGGGTGGCTTGTGGATTATAAATGTAGATGTAGAAGTGGGCATTGATTTAAATCAGTAGGGAAAGCTGAAAATTTGTGCCACACAGCGATTCAAACCCGGTTCTCTTGCTTACTAACCAGATGCTCTGACCACAAGCCATCCATACACAGTGGTCATTGCAACTGTAAGTACCATCAGACCTCCCATCAGACCCACATTCTCATCACATCCACACATTACTAATGTAATGCCCCTCACCCATTATTCTCATTACTCACAGCATTTCGCTAATTCCCGTAAGAGTCTGAGCCTGGTACAGATCCGTACCGAAGAGATCACTGGCTTCCTCACCTTAATTATACAGGGTGGTCCATTGATCGTGACCGGGCCAAATATCTCATTTCAATAAGCGTCAAATGAAAAAACTACAAAGAACAAAACTCAGCTGGCTTCAAAGGGGAAACCAGATGGCGCTGCCATAGGTCAAACGGATATCAACTGCATTTTTAAAAAATAGGAATCCCCATTTTTTATCATATATCCATGTAGTACGTAACGAAATATGAATGTTTTAGTTGGACCACTTTTTTCGCTTTGTGATAAATGGTGCTGTAATATGTAAAATTTGAAATTTTCCCGGCGAATCAATTGTTCAAATAGATTTCGGGCTTGCAGCTGGTCGTCGTAAACTTCTTCGCACGATATTTGGGCTGGACAA
The DNA here is from genome assembly GCF_023897955.1 of Schistocerca gregaria. Taxonomy (NCBI): domain Eukaryota; kingdom Metazoa; phylum Arthropoda; class Insecta; order Orthoptera; family Acrididae; genus Schistocerca; species Schistocerca gregaria. The sequence goes on from NC_064921.1 coordinate 740,900,732, forward strand.
CTGCCAGCCATCTTCAGGTGAGCCGAACGAGGACTGACGAAGACGTTCTCCATTCCATCTTATATTGTGCGCTGATAGTACTGCCGCGCATGCGTTGCAGTTGCGGAGACAGAAGAACCACACCGCCCAGCAACAGCGCCCTCGCTGGTGGAACTGCGAAACTCAGGTGCCGTCGGTATTGTCGCTAGCCGCAGGTATCGATGTCTTCTGGCGTCTTCGTCTCGAGAAAATTTCTGTGATGACGGGATTCCATGCATTATTCAATTGGTAACCACTGTCCCGGTTCATTAAATTTCCAGCACTGCGTATTTCAACGGATTCTTTAATAATGGAGTCCCAAAAAGTTGTTGCTGTGGCCAAAATCGAAGTTTTGTCGTACTCCATTGAATGTCCGTTAGAAATACAATGTTCTGCAACTGCAGATTTACTGGGTTGCAGTAGACGGGTGCAACGTTGGTGTTCTGTACAACGCTCTTCCACAGTACGTGTTGTCTGTCCTATATGGGCCATACCGCACTGACACGGTATTTTGTAAATTCCCGCCTTTCGCAGCAACAGATCATCCTTCACCGAACCCAGCAAATCTGAAAGCGTCTCCCCAACGCAGCAATATAACCGCTCAAGAAAGGGCTGCACTACGGAACCTTCGAGAAGATCCGGAAGTAGTGGTGCTGAAGGCTGATAAAGGTAATTCTACCGTTTTGTTACCTCGTGGGTTGTATTTAGAGAAGATGTATAGTCTACTGAGTGATACCATGTACAGGAAGATTGATCACGACCCAACAGCACGTGTGCAATGGAAGACGTGTGCACTTTTAAACTCTTCGTCATTAGCTCCAGAGACCATCAAACGGTTAAGACCACATGGCAACGTACCACCGAGACTGTATGGTCTTCCTAAAGTGCATAAAGGTCTGCCTTTACGACCTATAGTGAGTAATATTGATGCACCCACGTATGATTTAGCCAAACATCTAGCTTCCTTGCTGAGACCATTTGTGGGCAAATGTTCACATCATATACGGAACTCTGCTGATTTTATCGATAGACTGGGGTCTCCCCACTTAAGTAGTTCGGATCTTCTAGTGAGTTTTGATGTAGTTTCCCTTTTCACAAAAGTACCTCTTGGGGATTCCTTGTTTCTAATTGGTCAACAGTTTGAATCGGACATCACTGCTTTGTTTCGACATGCTCTTTCCTCAACTTATTTTATGTTTAACCAGGAATTTTTTGAACAGTCTGATGGTGTCGCCATGGGCAGCCCTCTGTCCCCTCTGGTGGCTAACCTTTTCATGGAGGATTTTGAAGAGAGAGCACTTGAATCAGTGGTTTGTAAACCTATTTTCTGGAGGTACGTCGATGATACTTTTATAGTCTGGCCCCACGGAGAAGAAAAGTTAATGGAGTTTTTTCATCATCTTAACTCCATCCATCAGAATATTCGATTCACCATGGAACTAGGGAAAGATGGTGTCCTTCCATTCCTGGATGTTCTGGTTAAACGGAAGAGTTACGGCTCGTTGGGACACTCTGTTTACCGAAAGCCGAGTCACACTGATTTGTACCTGCATTCTTCCAGTTGCCATCACCCATCCCAAACAATGAGTGTACTTAAAACCCTTGTGCACAGGGCACACACGGTGTCGGATGCAGAAAATTTGCCTAAGGAACTTGCACATTTAAGGACGGTGTTCAGAGACAATGGTTACTCGACCCGGCAAATTATCAGGGCCTTCGCAACTAGAGCCAGGAACCGGGAAGTGGATAAAGAAGAGAGTGCGCCAGCCAAGTCCCTAGCTTTTCTTCCCTTCGTTGGTAATATCTCTTTTAAAATAGCAAGGATTCTAAATACTTTTCATGTGAAAGTTGTTTTTCGTCCGCCTTCTAAGATTTCAGATTTGCTGGGTTCGGTGAAGGATGATCTGTTGCTGCGAAAGGCGGGAATTTACAAAATACCGTGTCAGTGCGGTATGGCCTATATAGGACAGACAACACGTACTGTGGAAGAGCGTTGTACAGAACACCAACGTTGCACCCGTCTACTGCAACCCAGTAAATCTGCAGTTGCAGAACATTGTATTTCTAACGGACATTCAATGGAGTACGACAAAACTTCGATTTTGGCCACAGCAACAACTTTTTGGGACTCCATTATTAAAGAATCCGTTGAAATACGCAGTGCTGGAAATTTAATGAACCGGGACAGTGGTTACCAATTAAATAATGCATGGAATCCCGTCATAACAGAAATTTTCTCGAGACGAAGACGCCAGAAGACATCGATACCTGCGGCCAGCGACAATACCGACGGCACCTGAGTTTCGCAGTTCCACCAGCGAGGGCGCTGTTGCTGGGCGGTGTGGTTCTTCTGTCTGCACAACTGCAACGCATGCGCAGCAGTACTATCAGCGCACTATATAAGACGGAACAGAGAACGTCTTCGTCAGTCCTCGTTCGGCTCACCTGAATATGGCTGGCAGATGGCCAGCCCAAATATCGTGCGAAGAAGTTTACGATAACCAGCTGCAAGCCCGAAATCTATTTGAACAGGTGCTGTAATAGTCACAAACATATGGCTCATAATTTTAGACAAACAGTTGGTAACAGGTAGGTTTTTGAAATTAAAATACAAAACATAGGTACCTTTGAACATTTTATTTTGGTTGTTCCAATTTGATACATGTACCTTTGTGAACTTATCATTTCTGAGAACGCATGCTGTTACAGCGTAATTACCTGTAAATACCACATTAATGCAATAAATGCTCAAAATTATGTCCGTCAATCTCAATGCATTTGGCAAATACGTGTAACGACTTTCCTCTGAACAGCGAGTAGTTCGCCTTCCGTAATGCTCGCACATGCATTGACAATGCGCTGATGCATGTTGCCAGGCACTGTCGGTGGATCACGATAGCAAACATCCTTCAACTTTCCCCACAGAAAGAAATCCGGGGACGTCAGATGCGCTGAACGTGCGGGCCATGGTATGGTGCTTCGACAAGCAATCCACCTGTCATGAATTATGCTATTCAATACCGCTTCAACCGCACGCGAGCTATGTGCCGGGCATCCATCATGTTGGAAGTACATCGCCATTCTGTCATGCAGGAAAACATCTTGTAGTAACATCGGTAGAATGTTACGTAGGAAATCAGCATACATTGCACCATTTACATTGCCATCGATAAAATGGGGTCCTATTATCCTTCCTCCCATAATGCCGTACCATACATTAACCCACCAAGGTCGCCGATGTTCCACTTGTCGCAGCCCTTGTGGATTTTCCATTGCCCAATAGTGCATATTATGCCGGTTTCCGTTACCGCTGTTGGCGAATGACACTTCATCGCTAAATAGAACGCGTGCAAAAAATCTGTCATCGTCCCATAATTTCTCTTGTGCCCAGTGGCAAACTGTACACGCCGTGCAAAGTCACTGCCATGCAATTCCTGGTGCAACACCGACGTTTTTGAGATTCCCAATTCTCGCGCAATTTGTCTCCTACTGACGTGCGGATTAGCCGCGACAGCAGCTAAAACACTTACTTGGGCGTCATCATTTGTTGCAGGTTGTTGTTGACGTTTCACATGTGGCTGAACATTTCCTGTTTTCTTAAATAACGTAACTATCCAGCGAACGGTCCGGACACTTGGATGATGTCATCCAGCATACCGAGCAGCATACAAAGTACACACCCATCGGGCATTTTGATCACAGTAGCCATACATAAACACGACATCGACCTTTTCCGCAGTTGGTAAACGGTCCATTTTAACATGTATCACGAAGCAAATACAATCCACACTGGCGGAATGTTACGTGATACCAAGTACTTAATATGTTTGTGACTGTTACAACACCATCTATCACAAAGCGAAAAAAGTGGTCCAACTAAAGCATTCATATTTCTTTATGTAGTACACAAAGATGTAATAAAAAATGGGGGTTCCTATTTAAAAAAATGCAGTTGATATCTGTTTGACCTGTGGCAGCGCCATCTAGCGGGCCAACCACAGCGCCATCTGGTTTCCCCCTTCAAGCTAGACGTGTTTTGTTCTTTGTAGTTTTTCCGTTTGATGCTTATTTCGTGAGATATTTGGCCCGGTCACTATCAATGGACCACCCTGTATATACACTCCTGGAAATTGAAATAAGAACACCGTGAATTCATTGTCCCAGGAAGGGGAAACTTTATTGACACATTCCTGGGGTCAGATACATCACATGATCACACTGACAGAACCACAGGCACATAGACACAGGCAACAGCGCATGCACAATGTCGGCACTAGTACAGTGTATATCCAACTTTCGCAGCAATGCAGGCTGCTATTCTCCCATGGAGACGATCGTAGAGATGCTGGATCTAGTCCTGTGGAACGGCTTGCCATGCCATTTCCACCTGGCGCCTCAGTTGGACCAGCGTTCGTGCTGGACATGCAGACCGCGTGAAACGACGCTTCATCCAGTCCCAAACATGCTCAATGGGGGACAGATCCGGAGATCTTGCTGGCCAGGGTAGTTGACTTACACCTTCTAGAGCACGTTGGGTGGCACGGGATACATGCGGACGTGCACTGTCCTGTAGGAACAGCAAGTTCCCTTGCAGGTCTAGGAATGGTAGAACGATGGGTTCGATGACGGTTTGGATGTACTGTGCACTATTCAGTGTCCCCTCGACGATCACCAGAGGTGTATGGCCAGTGTAGGAGATCGCTCCCCACACCATGATGCTGGGTGTTGGCCCTGTGTGCCTCGGTCGTATGCAGTCCTGATTGTGGCGCTCACCTGCACGGCGCCAAACACGCATACGACCATCATTGGCACCAAGGCAGAAGCGACTCTGATCGTTGAAGACGATTCGTCTCCATTCGTCCCTCCATTCACGCCTGTCGCGACACCACTGGAGGAGGGCTGCACGATGTTGGGGCGTGAGCGGAAGACGGCCTAACGGTGTGCGGGACCGTAGCCCAGCTTCATGGAGACGGTTGCGAATGGTCCTCGCCGATACCCCAGGAGCAACAGTGTCCCTAATTTACTGGGAAGTGGCGGTGCAGTCCCCTACGGCACTGCGTAGGATCCTACGGTCTTGGCGTGCATCCGTGCGTCACTGCGGTGCGGTCCCAGGTCGACGGGCATGTGCACCTTCCGCCGACCACTGGCGACAACATCGATGTACTGTGGAGACCTCACGCCCCACGTGTTGAGCAATTCGGCGGTACGTCCACCCGGCCTCCCGCATGCCCACTATACGCCCTCGCTCAAAGTCCGTCAACTGCACATACGGTTCACGTCCACGCTGTCGCGGCATGCTACCAGTGTTAAAGACTGCGATGGAGCTCCGTATGCCACGGCAAACTGGCTGACACTGACGGCAGCGGTGCACAAATGCTGCGCAGCTAGCGCCATTCGACGGCTAACACCGCGGTTCCTGGTGTGTCCGCTGTGCCGTGCTTGTGATCATTGCTTGTACACCCCTCTCGCAGTGTCCGGAGCAAGTATGGTGGGTCTGACACACCGGTGTCAATGTGTTCTTTTTTCCATTTCCAGGAGTGTATTTGGTATCTATTCTTTCAGTCATATCTGAAAGAACAGACACCACTTTTGATCCAGCAGCCATTATGAATTAAGACACAAAGGAATTGCAGACACTGGCTGCAAGAACAGACACCACATTTGGCAAGGATGGCCAATGATTTCTTCAGGCACACCAGGCTCAAACTCTTACACAAATTGGTGAAATGCCGCAAGTAATGAGAATAATAGGCAAGGGGCACAACATTAGCAATGTGTGAGAAGTTGAGAATGTGTGTCTGACAGGAGGAGTGGTAGGGTAGTCTGTGCAGTCACAATGACCACTGTGCCTTGATGACTTAGTGGTCAGAGTATCTGCCCAATAAGCAGGAGACCCGGGTTTGAATCCCCTTCCGGCACAAATTTTCAACTTTCCCCATTGATTTAAACTAATGCCCATCTGCAGCCAATGTCTGTAATTTCTTTGTGTCTTAATTCAGAGTGGCTGCTGGACCAGAAATGGTGTCTGCTCTTTTAGATATGTCTGAAAGGACATGCACCCACCATATATATATATATATATATATATATATATATATATATATATATATATATATATATATATATATATTCAAAAACCAAATTAAATAGTAGTAATCTGATCATAGTGTACAACACGCAGAATGGTCTTCTTTACACATGGGTTTCTCTGTCGCAAAAAATAAAACTGCTTCTGTTGAGATATAGCTTTCTGAGATAAGACAAATTTACTTCTCTGCTGGAGCAGCCAGAGGGGGGGGTAACATATAACTAATTTGCTTGAACAAAAACTGTTTCTTACTATTCTTCTCTGTCTCTAATTATATTGTCATTGACAGCCCATTAAGAGGACCTGGATGTCATGGCCTGTAGTTTTTACTATTTTTTTTTTTTTAATTTAATACATCAAAAACTTTTAACAGATACTGAAATAAAACTTTGATAAAATAATTAGTATATTGTGAACTCCACGCGAAAAATATTTAAAAACTGTGGAATACATAGTGCACCGAATATTGATTTTCATCTTAATACTGTATTTTTTTTTAATTGACTGCTGAAATAGTAAACCAGAAATATTTACCAATTTTATGTCTTGCACATTTAAAAAAAATTATTTTATAGAAGTTAATTTTTTCTCCTAATAATTTAAGAACATATGACATGTTCAAGCTGAAAACATTTAAAACATTGTTGAATGTGTAGGCAAGCACTATTTTATTACTGATGTAAAATTTTGTTTTTTGGTTGCTTTAATACTGGATGAGATAACAATACCTAATATGCAAAAAGTGTTAATTGTGGGAAATTTAAAGTGAATTTTTGCATGCAATTTTCTTCTTAGTGATAACATGTTAACACATTCCAGCTCCATAATCTTGCTGTTTCTGAGAGTCCTTTTCATCTTCATTAGTTTTCTTTCTTTTCTTTGTTATACTGGCCTCCTGTCATGAAGCAGTTTTTTGAGCTTCAGCAACATATTGCCTGTCCACTCGTAGCACCCCACTTTTCAGATTGTCTCCAGCTTTGATGCCTGGTCTGCTCATGGTTTTTAATCTGCTTGCTATTTCATTATTAAAACATATTATGACATCCACCATCACACGCATCTGAAAGCTGTCATTCCAACAAAAATAGTTTTTGGCAAATGTTCCCAAGTGCAACTCTGAAGCTTTCATTCAGATACTGTGTTTTGCCATACAAACATTTTTGTAGTTTAGAATTTGAAAGATCTCTTTATACTGCCTTTAGTTCTACCATAATAATTTCTGGTATGGGGTGTGCTTGCGTATGTTTTTGTCCATTTGCTTCACACCTATTATACTTCCAGCATCTTGTGTTTCCTTTTTGGCAGAGGTCAAGCTGTGGATGCTCATCAGTGGGTATTCTGTGCAACAAAGTTGCCCAAAGTGCTTTTCCCACCTCCCTGACATATTAGCTGTTTCTCCTGATGGCTAGAACATAATATTCTGTGAGGTCTTCTATTTATGATTTGGTGATCCTTTCTTGTTCACCAATTGCTTTGCCATCAGAGAGGGCTTTTTTGTCTTGTCCTTGCACAGTTTCCTGAATCTTGGCCCTATTCTCTTCTGCCCATGTTCTACACATTCTCTCTCTCTCTCTCTCTCTCTCTCTCTCTCTCTCTCTATATATATATATATATATATATATATATATATATATAATTACGAGCTTTCGCAACTGGCAGTTGCTTCGTCAGGAAAGAGGGAAGGAGAGGGAAAAATGAAAGGATGTGAACACACACATATCCATCCGCACATACACAGACACAAGCTTGTGTCTGTGTATGTGCGGATGGATATGTGTGTGTGTGTGTGCGAGTGTACACCTGTCCTTTTTTTCCCCTAAGGGAAGTCTTTCCGCTCCCGGGATTGGAATGACTCCTTACCCTCTTCCTTAAAACCCACATCCTTTCATTTTTCCCTCTCCTTCCCTCTTTCCTGACGAAGCAACTGCCAGTTGCGAAAGCTCGTAATTCTGTGTGTGTGTTTGTGTGTTTTGTTCATGTGCCTGTCTGCCGGCGCTTTCCCGCTTGACAAAGATTCCAAGACTTACCAAGCGGGAAAGCGCCGGCAGACAGGCACATGAACAAAACACACAAACACACACACAGAATTACTAGCTTTCGCAACCGATGGTTGCTTCTTCAGGAAGGAGAGGGAAAGACGAAAGGATGTGGGTTTTAAGGGAGAGGGTAAGGAGTCATTCCAATCCCGGGAGCGGAAAGACTTCCCTTAGGGGAAAAAAAGGACAGGTGTACACTCGCGCACACACACACACACACACACACACACACACACACATACCCATCCGCACATACACAGACACAAGCAGACATATTTAAATATGTCTGCCTTTAAGTATGTCTGCTTGTGTCTGTGTATGTGCGGATGGATATGTGTGTGTGTGTGTGTGTGCGAGTGTACACCTGTCCTTTTTTTCCCCTAAGGGAAGTCTTTCCGCTCCCGGGATTGGAATGACTCCTTACCCTCTCCCTTAAAACCCACATCATTTTGTCTTTCCCTCTCCTTCCTGAAGAAGCAACCATCGGTTGCGAAAGCTAGTAATTCTCTGTGTGTGTTTGTGTGTTTTGTTCATGTGCCTGTCTGCCGGCGCTTTCCCGCTTGGTAAGTCTTGGAATCTTTGTTTTTAATATATTTTTCCCATGTGGAAGTTTCTTTCTATTTTTATATATATATATATATATATATATATATATATATATATATATATATATATTAATTTCAGTTTCACCATACGTTTCAGCAGCCACAACACTACTGAAGCCTTTAGAGTCAACATCACCAAGGTAGTGAGTGTATCGCACAGCATGTCTAGCAAACGACTTACTAAAAATAGAGGCTAGCCCCTTGTTTTCCATACCACCAACGAAACATTCAAAGCTTTTGTCATATTCATGTTCATTTACTTATTAGAACAACCTTGGCAGTGTTTTGTCACACATTAATAGTCCAGCACCTTGCCTATATCTACAGAGGTGCCTGTGACAACTCCATTCAGTAATTCATAGCCTCTCTTCTGCCAGGAACTGTCCAATGCAGCAACATTATCAATAGATTGACAAATATCTACAGTTTCTTTCAATGCTCTCCGTACAGACACTTCACAATTTCTGCTAGGGCATTATGCAGATGGTTACAATACCTCTCAAATTTAACTGGTGGTGGTGGGAGATCTATCATAGCACAGAATATCTGGGCTGCTTTTTTTCCTTTCGCAATACGCCTCATAGCATAAGCAAAGCAAATATTCACTTCACTACATTTGTGCATGTTACATGAGATGTCATTGTACATTTTGTTGCTTTAGACACTCAGAATTCCACAGCAATTTTGCTGGACAGACCTCTTCTCTTTCTTATATCTTCACTATAAGTAAGGGATTATTCACCATTACAATATTTACATTTAGCAACAAACAAGAGCAATTCTGAAAGCCTGCGCTTACTAATTAAAATGTAACCATTATTTTCACTATTTACAGCACCAACATCTTGTTCATATTTGGTAAAGTATTTGAACTTGCATTTTGAAGCACTGCTTGGTGAACTTTTAGACCTAACCTAACTTCGCTGGTATATAACAATTTTTCCATTTTTACTATTTCCAACAACACGCTTGTGCTGATTGCCACAAAATTCACAACTTCTTTGTTTTTGGCATTTTATGAGGAAAATGCTTGAAATACACAGTCACAACAACACATGCGAAAAATATAAGTAAACTCAAGTAATCTACTTGTATCAACAGAAAGAGCAACTGCAATAAATCCCCGCTCATTGTACAATCAATATGATCCTCAAAGATATTACGCAAACAAGTTGTTATGGAAAGAACAGAATAGAATCTTTATTGTCACATGACACATCATATACAATCATTTGACTGAAAGATTGGTTACTCATAAATGAATAATTCTACGCCTATCAAAGTATACCTAAAGCAAGAGACATTAAAATAAAGCATATGGATGCCCCCAGAAGCACATTACAACATAAAAAGATAATACATGTTAGATTTCTTCCTTTTCTTAAAATTTTCACAGTGGTTTGAAATCATTCTCTTAAAGTATTTTTCATGTTTGTTCCTGTACTTTATAAACATGGACATACTTCAAAGAGCACATACTTTCATAAAGGTAGTATATATGTTTATATCTAGATACAGTATAACCTCGTTAGTGCAAACTCGCGTAAGACGAACTCGCGGTTAACATGAAAAAAAAATGTTGGTCCCACCAGGAATTCATTAGTTCTTATGGTATGTTTTTTCAGTTAACACAAATTTCAGTTGAGGCGAATCACACATCTTTTTCAGTTCCTAGAGTAATTGAATTTCACTGTAACACAAACTTCTGAACAAATTTATTAAACATTTTTGGAACAGTGATTAAAAATTTTTAAAAAAATTTTCTTTCAAAAATTCAGTCTTGATCACAGTATCTATGAACACTTGAAACATACATGGTGTGATCAAGACTGAATTTTTGAAAGAAAATTTTTTACAAATTTCCGACCTTAAGAGTATTCTAAAGCTTCCCCCCCCCCCCCCCCCCCCCCCCTGGAATGAATGTAGGAAATGTAGTTACAAAGCTAATCATACTTATTGTTGACTCGTTTTTAACGTATTTTAGGTCAGTAGCTGCAATTATCACCTCAACAATCTGCATATACTGTACATTGCAAGACATTCAATAATGTGTGGAGCAGCATTTAGGAATGTACTCAGTGCCAGATTTGACAGGTGTTCTATTAGTCGTAGCTGTATAGAGTTGGAATACTGAATAAAAACTACAGTTACAACCGGTACCGTAGCACGCAAAACTGGCAAAAAGGAAACAGACAGCTGTAATGTACAGTTAAAGCTTAAGATTCTAGATGAAGTGGACCATGGTACCAAGAAAACAGCAATTGCAGAGCAGTTTGGAATACCTAAATCTACTTTACTACAATTATTAAGAATCGCAAAAAAATTATTAATGCTCCGGCATCAGGCTCTGGAAATAAATCTAAACAACTTCGTACTGCCAAGTATGAAGACATTGAGACATTACTGCTAGAATGGTTCAATCATATGCGTACATCTAACATACCTTTAACTGGCCCTGTGATTCAGTCAGAAGCAAATGATATTGCTAAAGATATGGGCATAGAAGACTTCCATTGTTCTGCTGGTTGGTTGTATCGGTTCCAAAAGAGATATTCAATTTCATCGGTACAAATTTGTGGTGAATCAAACAAAATTGACAAAGAAAGTGCAAACAGCTGGTTGCATGAATTCAACCGAGTGAGGGAAAAGTATGCCTCGTGTGATGTGTTTAACATAACGGATGAAACAGGATTTTTCTACCATCTTTTTCCAAATCACACCCTGGGGATAAAAGGTGATAAGTGTCACGGTGGAGCATGAAGCAAACAACGTGTGACTGTTGTACTGTGCTGTAATGCTGATGGCAGTGAGAAGTTCCGTCCCTGGGTTATCAGTAAATCTGAGAAACCACATTGTCTTAAAAACATAAATATGGACACTTTACCTTGCATCTACTCTCACCACAAGAAAGCTTGGATCGATGGCACATCATTTCGCAAGTGGCTCCTTCGTTTCAACAGTTGAATGGTTGCTCAAAATAGACATGTTCTTCTTACATTGGACACATGTACTGCCCGTAACTTTTATGATCTGAACCTATCCAACATAAAGGTTCAGTTTTTTCCACCCAACAGCACAAGTCGCCTTCAGCCTTTGGCCCAAGGCATAATCTCTCTCATAAATAGAGCTTATCATAAGTGACTTGTACGAGCTGCAATTCATGCTGCTGAAAACAATAGTGCAGCCCCAAATTGGAATCTGCTTGACGCAATAAAAGCCATCGCAGCAGCCTGGAACTCAGTATCGCCACATCATATAGGGAAATGCTTTAACAAAGCTTGGAGACATAGCAACGCTGAAGATGTCCACGAGTTAGACAATGCCACTTCACCTGATGAATGGACAGTTCTGCAGGACATTGTGAACCCTGGGATTAGTTTCGAAGAATTCATTAGTGTAGACGATGATGGTGCCATACGTGCTTCTGTGGAATCGGATGTGACAAAATCTGTGAACAAGGTGCAAGAAGGGCTATCAGAAGAATGTTCTGCAGGACATTGAGAACCCTGGGATTAGTGTAGACGATCATGCCGTATGTGCTTCTGTGGTATCAGATGTGTCGAAATCTGTGAATGAGGTGCAAGAAGGGCCATCAGAAGAAAATGAAGAGGACGAGGAAGAGAATACAGTTACCATTCCACCTACCTGTCAGGAGATGTTTACAGCCTTGGACTATTTAGAACAGTTCGCTTCAACATCCGACATCACTGCTGGGTTTACGGACGCTATCATTATAACTGGTTGTGAAATTACAAAATATTATCGTTCCTATAAATATCAGTGAACCAGTAACGTACATAATTTGTGAGTACTTGTAATTTTACAATCACTTTATAGTGTTATAAGCCTACAATAAAGTGATTGATAGTGTAGTGTATTACACATTAGTGTATTGCTGTACATGTATACTTATTAAAATCTGTGTTTTTCACTTAACACAAATTTTTTTAACAGGAACTCCTGATTTTTCGGTCCCTTCGGATTCGTGTAAACGAAGTTTTACTGTATTTAGATTCATAGTTCACATGATACATAGTTTATAAGATGGACACATATAAAAAGAACATATAACTCCATTAAAAGGAAACACTAGCATACACATAGAACATAATGTAGCAAAAACAGGAAAACAAAACAAATGTAATATCTCCTACTTGTCTTCTCATTTACAAAATCTTCCACAATGTAGTAGCATTTGCCTTATAAATATTTTCTAATGTTTGCACAGGTGGATTCAAGCTTGCAGTTCTTCAACTTTGAACGGATTTTATTGCCAATCTTCAAAGCCATGTAATATGGAGTATTTTCAAATAATGTTAGTCTGTGGCAAGGTAACATGTAATCATCTTTTTGTCTTGTTTCATTAGTGTGAGTAAATGTATTTCCCTCAAAAAGATATTAGTTTTTTTAACTCATATATAAACATGGAAAGAATTGTCAGTAAGTCAAGGCTTGCAAATAAAGGTTTGCATGATTATCCAGTCATAGCTCTGATAATTTTTTTCTGTAGCTTGAACACTCTGAGGAGGCTTCGTTTTTCAACTCCCCAAAAAATTATGCCATATCTTACAACTGATATAAAATATGCATGATACACAAATTTCCTAATAGCTAAGTCAGTTACTTTATTCAGAACCCTTATTGCATAAACAAAACTATTTAACTGCTTCAGTAAGCAATCCACATGTTCAGTCCATGACAAGTTTTTGTTTATGGTCACCCCCCAGAAATTTGACAGATTCTGCAGCTATCAGTTCTCTGCCTTCATAACTTAAGTGTGTTACATATTCAACAGTTTGTTTGGTCCTGAAGTGTACAATCTGTGTTTTTGTTAAGTTTAGTTTCATAGCATTATTATTTATCAAGTTTTCTAGTTCCTGAAGAGTCTGTTTTGTTTTTTGTGCTAATTCTTCAGTGTTTTTACAGCAGACTACTGGTGCTGAGTCATCTGCATACAGAATCGTATCTGAAGTTACCTTACCTGGTATGTTATTTACATAATATAGAAATAGTAATGGGCCTAATTTGGACCCCTGGGATACACCTGCTTGTTTTTCCTTCCAACTAGGGCAAGCTTTCTCGCCCCTTATGTTGTAAACTACCCTCTTTGTTTCCTATATTTGAGATATGACATCCAATTTAAAGATTATTCATGGAAGCCATAAGAAGCTAATTTGAGGAGCACCTGCTCATGGTTTACCATATCAAATGCCTTACTGAGGTCACGGAAGATACCTGATATGCTCTCCTTGTTATTGAGGCATTTGCTTATTTTAGAGATTAGTTAATTAATAGCATGTACATTGCTTCGGTTCTTCCTAAATACATACTGATTATAAAGAATAATGTTTTTTATTATATTTTTCTAGATGGTTACACACTACTAGCTCAAATATTTTAGAAGTAATTGGTAGTATTGGTAATGAGAGAAAATTTCCTAGCTCTTCTTGTCTGCCCTTTTTGAGGATAGGTCGAACTTCCGCATGCTTCAGCCTAAAGGAAAGCAGCCCTCATCAAATGATTGATTTATTATGTGACAGAGTTGGGGTGGAATATTATCACATCCTGCCTTTATTATTTTTGTTGGGACTTCATCCCACCCCACAGATTTGAGATTTTTTAGAGATTTTATAATGTTATCCACCTCATAGCAGGATACATGAGTGAATCTGAATTCTACTGATATCTGCTGCATTATATTGGTACTTACATGTGGTGGAGGGAGTTTGTCAGTTTTGTTAGAATTTATGAAATACTTGTTGAATTCTTTGCAAATATGTCTGGAGTTTGTAATCATTTCCCCATCTATTTCTAATTTATGATTAAAACTTTGTTTTTTTCTGCACCTATTTCACTCCAGACAATTTGCCATACAGCTTTTGATTTATCTGTGGCATCTGATATGTATTTACTGTTTGCCATTTGTTTTGGCTGTTTAACTACTCTACCAAATATTCTTTTGTATTTGTTTACATAGCTGACAAACTCTGCATCACGGATGTTCTTTGCTTGCATGTCAGTTTCCTCTTTCTAATACTAGAGATCCTGATGCCTTCAGTTATCCACGAGTTCTTTTTACAGTTTTTATCACATGTTGTTATGAAGGGGAAGCATTCATTAAAATTCTCATGAACTCTGATACGAAAGCATTGAAGTTTGTGTTTACTGAGTCCACTTGCTGAAAGAGCAGGATGTTTCATCATTCCTACTGATAGACCGCCTGTGTTAAGATACATTATGAAATTATTACAGTTTAAATGAAACAGAGAGTTGTTTAATTGGTTGTCAAATGTGGCATCTGAGTTGGTCTTTAATTCTAAATTGCATTCCTTTATTTTCCATTAGTTTCTCTGTGAAAGATCGCCCAGCACAATAACAGACGTATTTCTATTTCATTGGCAAGAGAGATCTCTTCAAGAGCTTGCCTATGTTAGAAGCTAGCATCCTTTTACTGTACTTGTTGAGATGAATTCCATAGTATGTGAAACAGTTTCTTTCATAGTTACTAATGTCAAACTTGGCGCAGAAGTTTCTCAGCTTCAAATTAGTAAATCTAATTTCTTCGTTTATGCACGACCAGTCTGGTAAGTCGTACCTTAGTGGCAATGTTGTTACAATGACATTGGTGAAATACAGGAACCACAGCATTTTAACATCTTCTTAATAAAGGCACTAGCTTTGTTCCTGTAGATGTTATTAGCACCCCATATGAGCACATAACAATCAGTTCTTGTGAAATCAGAACATTCTTCATTAATATTACTGTTCTGCTACCAAAATTTGCTCCTAGTTTTACAATGCCAGAAACTTGAACACTGTCATTCACATTGTTTGTCAATAATTCCAGAATGTTTAGGGCATGAATATCACCAAATAGTTTCACTTTCTTCTTTTATAGCCGTTTTCCCACTGCTGAGCCGTTGTTTGACATACACTTAGCGTATTCCTTTGAAAAATCGTTATTACACGACACTGAGATGTCTTTCTCAGTTTCCTGTTGTTTATGGCTGTCTTCTTTTAATGAAGTACAATTTGTACAGTGAGTCAACATATCCGCTTTGTTTACATCGGATTCTTTATCGTGATCTTCTAGTGATGGAGAGAAATGTATTGTCTTTTCCAAAACTGCACTATTATTCTTCAGAGAATTATACTTTTTGTTTAGAGCAAACATACCACTTTAAAGTGCTCTGATTATTTCATCCTTTTATCTGATTACGTCTTTAAATTTGCATTCACAAGCATGACTAATGCACGTAAGACAAGAATATGTATAATCATCAGTTACAAATTTTATGCTTACTTTGGAACATTTCTCATGAAACCAACAGTGACAGTTGCTACACTGGATGCCATTTAATGCTTTCTTGTCACAAATCTTGAAGTTGTATGCACTTTTAAGTTCGTTTTTACTGGTGCAGTTTTGACTTACGATATTACCGCACCGTGCCATCTTGCTAGTCCATAATTGAATAACATGCCATTGTAGGCAGGGTTTTGTGTTTGATAGTAGTGTGACAGGCAAATCAACCTTTATATCATACATGGCACGTTGTTACTACAACAATGCAATCTGCTGGGGAATGCCACATACTGCTAATGTGTACCAAAAATAGTTACAGGACAACCGACTGGATTTATGACCAGATTTGGCAGTTTTTTTCAGTTGAATGAACCAACCAAACAAACTAGCCTCTCCAGTCACATCAGCTTATGTATGTTTTCACTCACTCTCTGGGTTTGTGGGGTTACACTTGAACTTAAGACAATCAACTAACACAAATCTCTGACAGCTATGTCAGTTAAATTATCACTCAGCCTTCAGATCTGAGTGATTTCATATACACTGTTTTTAGCTTTTTTGGTTATACGTCAACCACGAGTAGGGCTGCCAACTTTCTTAGAGCAAATACTGTATCTTATTTTAAGGAGAGATGAATTAAAAGCATGTTTCTAAAAATGAAGTATTTTCAAAACTTATATACTAATGTACTTAAAAATAAAAAATTTTCATACCTCTGACATTAAATACAGATTTTGATTGGTTTCAGGGGATAACAACTGGTGCTACGTTATAATTTTTATGTTTAAATAAATGAACAATGACTTTTTAATTTAAATTTACTGATGCTTTGTTTCTCTCTTTCCACTGAATTGCACCCATCACCGATAATTCAGTTTTCTAAATATTGAGGTGGTGTGAACAGAAAGCACATAAGAGAAAATTTATTTTACATCTTTGGTGACTTAATCACTTACTTTTGAACCATATTTGTTGTGAGAAATATTTGATACCATTATTTAATCTTTTTTGAACTACTTTTATTAGTATAGTTTCATGATATGAATCATCATTGCAGGTACTGTATATCACTTTGAATTTATCTTGAGGATCATATGATATCTCCCATTTACATGCCAGTGAGCTTTCAGTCTTTTGATACAGACACAAGGTTCACTATTAAAAAAAATGTCTGTTCATAAACATGGACAAAAAAACTGAACTGAAAGCTACTTATTAGCACTCACGACAGGTGAAAACAGGATACAGTCAATAATAATGATTTAGCAATGGCAAAATAAGACACAATGGAATTAATGACATTTGTTGCCAGTCGGTACTGATTTAAATCAATGGGGAAAGTTGAAAATTTGTGCTGGACTGGGATTTGAACCCAGGGCAGAGAATTTGGTCCTGACAAGAGGTGTGCTAGGGTAGTCAGTGCAGCTGAAGTGACCACTATGTCGGATGGCACATTAGTCAGCGTACCTGCCTAGTAAGCCGGAGAACTGGATCAGAATCCTCGTCTGGCACAAATTTTCAACTTTCCCCACTGATTTAAATCAGTAGTCACTGGCAGCTAATGTCATTAATTCTTTCATGTCTCGATTCAAGGTGGCTGCAGGATCAAAATGGTATCTGTCTTTCGAACATGTCCGAAAGAATACACACACAAATAATGTTTCCATTTAGAACTGAATGCGCCGCACTGCATTGACTGTTTTCATTCGGATGCTCCACGGGCTGCTTTCACTAAAAAGAATGGATGAGTAATTCAAATGAAACGTAAAAGTACTACCACATGAGTTGATTGTTTACAGACAACCAACTGAATCAACTGTTTTCTTTCAATTGCTCTCATCACTGCTGGTGATTTGTTCATTTCCGTCAATCCCAGCCCCCCAATACTCAGAAGGATTATGCAGCCTTCTCTAACATGTCTATTGTCACAAATCCATTTGGAAGGAAAATACAAATAATTAATAGTTGATGAAGGTTCTAAGTTGATTGATCTGCGCAAATTATAATATAATCATTTGAATATAATAGAGGGAAACATTCCACGTGGGAAAAATATATCTAAAAACAAAGATGCTGTAACTCACCAAACGAAAGCATTGGTATGTTGATAGGAGACAATAAAAAACAAACAAACACACACACACACAAATTTCAAGCTTTTCAACCCACAGTTGCTTCATCAGGAAAGAGGGAAGGAGAGGGAAAGATGAAAGGATGTGGGTTTTAAGGGAGAGGGTAAGGAGTCATTCCAATCCTGGGAGTGGAAAGACTTACCTTGGGGAGAAAAAGGGACAGGTATACACTCACACACTCACACACTCACACACACACACACACACACACACACACACATCCGCACATACACAGACACAAGCAAACATATGTAAAGGCAAAGAGTTTGGGCAGAGATATCAGTCAAGACAGAAGTACAGAGGCAAAGATGTTATTGAATGACAGGTGAGGTATGAGCGGCGGCAACTTGAAATTAGCGGAGGTTGAGGCCTGGTGGGTAACGGGAAGAGAGGATATATTGAAGGGCAAGTTCCCATCTCCAGAGTTCTGATAGGTTGGTGTCAGTGGGAAGTATCCAGATAACCCGAACGGTGTAACACTGTGCCAAGATTTGCTGGCCGTGCACCAAGGCATGTTTAGCCACAGGGTGATCCTCATTACCAACAAACACTGTCTGCCTGTGTCCGTTCATGCGAATGGACGGTTTGATGCTGGTCATTCCCACATAGAAAGCTTCACAGTGTAGGCAGGTCAGTTGGTAAATCACATGGGTGCTTTCACATGTGGTTCTGCCTTTGATCGTGTACACCTTGTGGGTTACAGGACCGGAGTAGGTAGTGGTGGGAGGGTGCATGAGACAGGTTTTACATCGAGGGCAGTTACAAGGGTAGGAGAAAGAGGGTAGGGAAGGTGGTTTGGGGATTTCATAGGGATGAACCAAGAGGTTACGAAGGTTATGTCGACGGCAGAAAGACACTCTTGGTGGAGTGGGGAGGATTACATGAAGGATGGATCTCATTTCAGGGCAGGATTTGAGGAAGTCGTATCCCTGCCGGAAAGCCACATTCAGAATCTGATCCAGTCCCGGAAAGTATCCTGTCACAAGTGGGACACTTTTGGGGTTCTTCTGTGGGAGGTTCTAAGTTTGAGGGGATGAGGAAGTGGCTCTAGCTATTTGCTTCTGTATCAGGTCGGGAGGGTAGTTGCGGGATGCGAAAGCTGTTTTCAGGTTGTTGGTGTAATGGTCCAGGGATTCAGGACTGGAGCAGATTCGTTTGCCACAAAGACCTAAGCTGTAGGGAAGTGACAATTTGATATGGAATGGGTGGCAGCTGTTAAAATGGAGGTACTGTTGCTTGTTAGTGGGTTTGATGTGGACGGATGTTTGAAGCTAGCCATTGGACATTGGACGAATCTGTTCCAGTCCTGTCGATTTTCCCTTCCATCGTTAAAGGCTGCTACGCCAAGAATGAGCATTGCAGAGATTTAAGCTAGCTCGCTCCGTCCTGAGGGGAGGTTATTGGAGATCTTAATTTACGGACCGCCCTCGTATGTATACAGTTTGTTGCATGCCACTAAGTACTTGAACTCTCAAATAATGGATGAATAAAGAATGAGTACTTGCGCATCATGGGCTACACGTCTTTTCCACCCCCACCTGTAGGTATATATAAGGCCTATGTGTTAGTTCAGGATATAAGCTAACCCCATTCCAAATTACATCCATCCAAATCCGTCCAGCCATTTTAGCTCTCTCTCTCTCTCTCTCTCTCTCTCTTTCTCTCTCTCTCTCTCTCTCTCTCTCTCACTCACACACACACACACACACACACACACACACACACACACACACACACACACACACACACATCAACAAACAACCAAACTTTCACATTTATAGTAAATATAAGCCCGGCATCATCTACAAACAGTACAACACTGAATGCATAATCTGGGGCACTTGTATTCATTATATACATAAGAAATAAATAGGACCTAGAATATTTCCTATGGGTACTCCCATTTCTACTTTTTTCTAACTGAAACTAAACTCACATTGTGATTAGGGTAAGATGACATCAGTCTGTGTTCAGCTTCTTAGTCATGATTCAACCACTTTTAGCCAGATGCTCGAACATCTACTGTTTCCAATTTTTCTACAAGGATGTCACAGTTAACAGTATTAAATGCTTTAGAGATCTAAATTAATTTCTTTTAGGCTATTGCTTTTCCTAGATTTTAATAATTTGTTCAGTGAAGGACATTAATGAAAAAATAATTAGAAATCCATAAAGGACCAATAGCATTGCAGGAGTTCATTTAGACCCTTCCACAGCATTTTGGATGCTCAGTTATAAAATCATTTTAGAACATTGGAAGCACAAGGGATTCAAGGATCTGGCAAAAGTGGTGTGAATTTTACCTATTAGACCAAAGACAGATTGATGACAGTAAATGTAATTAACTGATAAGTATATTTTCATTTTCAAAATAACACTGAAAAACAAGAAAATAAGACGAATATAGAAACATAAGGGTCTTAAAACCATCAGAAAGTAATATCAAAACTGGCATAAATATTGCTAAAACTGGCAAAACAAGAACACCAAAATTGCATAAAATGTTCTTGGATTTCTTGCCGCATCAGTTCACGGTAAAACTTCAAGCTTTTGTCAAGAACCTCCATTGTGTTCATCAGGAGCAACTGATTGTCAAAACAGCTGCCGCGGTGGCCTTATATGGCCCACAGATGGCTTCTGATTGGTCGGTAATTACGTTATGCTGTCGCAGATGGTTTCAACATCTGTGCCGGTGGCACCACCGTACCCGCCATAGCGCAAACATTAGAAGCATACCTCTGACTGTTGTCTGCATTGAATGTTTGCTTCCATGCACTACAAAGATTCTATCAGCTGTCATGGTTGAAGTTTTTCTCGTACAGTCTTATTACTACAGCCTCCTTAATTACACAGTTCCAGTATGTAGGAACCTGGGGCAAAACTTTTGTTTCATCAAACAGTATTTTACGTCTGTCTGTGAGGCTGCACTCAGCAACTGGAGCTTTCTCCATTTCTCAATTTTTAATATGTCACTGATGTTCTGCTTAGTGGTTGGAAATGGTGCAAATGAAGTGACCAACATAACAGCTGCCGCCCTCACAAATGGTGATGTAAATCCCAGGGATTCTGAGGCAGAGTGTGTCCTAAACAGAGTGTAGCATCTTTACCTTCTTAAGAGTTTGGAAAATAGATGACACACTTTTTCATGCGGGGACTCTGCCTATTTAGTTAGTTGTAGCTCTGCAGAAGGGAAGGAATGCAGTCGATGGCTCCTTACGTGAATGTTCAACATTTAATATTTCCTTTTCTTGGTGAACACTGACGTCATACCACGTGACCCATAGCCATTCTTTGGGAACACATACCTCACACGATTAATTCAGAAATCAAAGTGGTCCTCATTAGAATTATTTTTCTGTGTAGCAGTATATTTGAAGCTGCTCTCTTTTGGACTGGGCATTAAGATATAAATCAGTGAGCATTGGCTTGTGGTAAACTGAGTGGCCATGATGTCCATCCAACTTTCGTTGTATCAAAACATCTGAAAATGGCAGCCTTCCTTCTTTCCGTGTCTCGATGGTTTAACTGGATGTTGGGGAGTGTACCATTCATAGTTAATGGAAGTGCCCAAGAGCTTCCACATTGTGTGGCCCAACCATAAACATATTGTCAACATAACAATAAAATGAAGACGGATGAAGGGGTGCGTAGGAACTTTTGTAATTAGTGACACCACATCCTGGCTGACTAAAATATCATTTGGGCTGATTCTAATCTGTTTAATTTTCTAAATGAACATCTCAGAGTTTTTGATGTTGTATTTACAGCGTTCTATTATTTGAGTCATGAAATTGGTTAAATATTTGGCCACTCACAGCCCAGGATGTCTAGGAACTCTTGCTCTAAGAACTTTGATGCTGTGCTCTGGTAGACCAGAATTCTTCAGGAGTTCCACTGTTTTTCTGCTGTATGACAGAGCTGAGTCCCAATTTATGCATTTGTATGTGCTATCTTCCAACTATGATGCCAATTTGCTGTGATATTCAGTTGGATTAAGCACAACCATAACATTTCCCTTGTCAGCCACAAATACCACAAAATCTTCATCTTTCTGCAATGCACAGAGCCCCTCTCTCTCTGCTCTGCTGATGCTAGATTTGGGCGACTTGGTTGAGGCTAAAATACGAAAATACGACTTGTGGCAAGTCTTACAGTGTCAATGTTATATTGCTTCCACTAAAGAACTCCACAATAGATACAGTGCTTGGTGTAGGAGTGAAATTCATTACTTTATTAAGGACTGACATGACTCCTTTGTGCACGTGTGAGAAAATCTTCAACTGTGACAGCAGACATAATCTTAACGGTGTGTGGAATCAAGCTCTGAATGCAGAGAAGAGCCAGAGATATTTGTTGCACCATGCACACTACGGCAGGAGCGGTGACGCTACCAGCACAGACGCCGACACCATCTGCAATAGCATGACATAACTACAGGCCAATCAACAGCCGTCTTTGGGATATACTGGGTGAACATTAATAACCGACAAACTGCAGGGACGAATGCCTGACTGCAACTGGAGGGGAAAAGGTCCTATGAACACGTGTCCGAAAATGAATTATTGCTATGGTACACGGTGCTGACAAATGACAGTTTCCTGTCCATTTGCCAAGTATTCCTCGTGTGTTGCAGGCTGTGATATTGACACAGTTTACTGAAAGCAGTCGAATGATCCAGCATTCATGTTGGGAACAAGCTGAGATGGCGTTTGTGTATGGCCAAGCAAATGAGAATGGTCTAGAGGCAGCACGACTGTACCAAAACAAGTACACTGACAGACACCCCATTACATCACAAACATTTCAAGCCCTTTTTGGGCAGTTGTATCATCACGGGTCCTTTCTGACAGATGAACATACAGGGAGGCGGCAGACTGTGGGTACACCAGATATGGAAGATTGGGCCCAACAGTATACTGAGATGGATCCTAGTACAAGCTCCAGGAAAGTGGCCCAACAACATGGTGCAAGCCAAAGTTGTGTGTATCCTCCATGACAACTGCTACCATCCCCATCACTTGCAATCCTATGTAGGTCACTTTGAAAAATCTGTTGTGATATGGATGCTATGCGACTCTGTACTGTGTTCCAGCACAATTTGTTGTCATTGCGTACACACTGTCCATTTCTGGACACATGTTCATAGGACCTGTTTTCCTTCATTTCCGATCAGGAATCTGTCCCTCTACTTCGTCAGTTTTATTAATTCACCCTGTATAAGGCTATCACAGTAGCAGTTTTGACAGTCCGTTGCTTCTGATGAAGGCAAGGGAGGTAATCATTGAAAGCTCCAAGAATGTATTATGCAACAGTGTTGTCACAAAAGACTTCCATCTCATAAAACATTAAGATTGACAGGAAATAACACTGAAACAGGCAAAAAATCAAATATTCATACAAGTACAGTAGAAAAAATTATAGCGGTTCTGTAACATATATCTTTAATGGACAATTTAAGTTTTGTGACTGTGTAGTGAGCTTAATGAAGTACATGAAAATGAATAAAATTTTGTATTGCTGTATGTGTGCTCTCGCTCTCTCTCTCTCTCTCTCTCTCTCTCTCTCTCTCTCTCTCTCTCTCTCTCGTTTCACCAATCCTATTAAAGGCTTGTAGGGGCTGAAGAGGGGACTTAGTACATAGAGTTGTTTTGATAAGAAACCCATATCGGATCACTTTCACATTTTCCCCTTCATGGTATGCACAGGTACGGGAGACAATAAGCTCTACCCATGTGTTCAACAGGAGCCCATGGCATGGGCAATGTTTCGAATACTCATCATCAGGGTCACTTCCACAATGATGAAGGTTGCCCTCTCTTCAAAGTCAAGTATGTTGGTCATCCATGGAGTGCGAAAGTCAATCTTCATAGGGGCAAACATCCTGTTTTGTCACAGCTACTTTTGTAGTCTTACAAAAATAGTACATGATGTCATAATTACATCAGGCATTGGTGAGGGTGCCCCCTTCTCACTTTGTGTTTGTATCTTGGCACTGGAGATTTGAAAGTGATCTGATCTTCAAAGTTCTATTACATCCAAAACAGTACATTTCTGGGCATGGGTTCCTTATTGAAACCTGATCAGTCTGTCTCCTCTATGCCCCTAAATTGGAATCATGAAACATACTATTACGTATGGCATAAAAAATATACATATATACAAAATTCGAGTGTGTTTAGAGAAGAGCTCTTTAAAAAAATTTCAAAAATAAAACTTTCTTACGCGACAAAAATGTCATAGTTGCGTAATTTACCCACTAGGGCTCATGAAGGTTTTGACACTATTTATTTCTGATTTTCAGAGCCTGTGTTCAAACTATTGAGTAATAAATATTGTTTTAGAGATGTTGCTGACTTCAAATAGCGTTCCCCTCCCCCCCCCCCCCCCTCCCCTGTAGGGGTGAGAGGGCATGAAGTGCTTGGTGTACAAGCCGCCTATACACACCCTAGAAAAGCAGGTTGCCTATTTCACAGAAGCTTCCAGCCATTGTTTAAGAGATACCTGGTTGTCCTGCATGCAGATGACAGTTGTGCATTAATGTAAACACACAACATTTTCAGCAACACCACGAAAACAATATTCATTGCACAGCTGTTTAAAACAATGTATATTACACCCTGTGTGTGTGTGTGTGTGTGTGTGTGTGTGTGTGTGTGTGTGGAGAGAGAGAGATTAGATTTTATACATTCCAGTTGTCATATTAAGTTCACTACACAATGAGAAAACATATATTAGCAACTTAAGATATATGTTACAGAACTGCTGTAATTTTCTCTGTACTACTTGCCTGCATATTTTACCTATATATTTTAAGTTTCAAAAAGAAAAAACAACTGAGAATTTTTGTTAATGTATGTAACAAAACCTAAAGTCAACATACCTTATCTGTTTACTAATGACTACAAAAAAACTGATTTATGAACACAAAATTTCTATACCTGAAGCTTGCAAGTCAGCAGTTCTAGAAAACAGCAGATTAATATGTGATTCTTCAGTTTCTCCCGGCATATTTCTTACTCGAACAGGTCCACGGGTGTACTGCTGGTCCATAGTGTCCAACGGGCACTATGGACCAGCAGTACACCCATGGACTGTTCGAGCATATTAATATTTTATAAACTGTGTACTTACTTATGTTGTACCATATGGCTTTCAAAGGAGTCCATTTCTATAAACTTCTCTAAACAGAAATCACATTCTATAGGAAATTGAAGATCAATGCCATGTAGTTTAAAGATGTTCTCTTCAGTAGCCAGCTGTTCTGGTAATGATGGTGAGACAGCACCGTTAACCACATTTGCTTTACTTCTCTGATGTTTTTCTTCAGGTGTGCTATTCTTGCTGTGAAAAATAAAAAGTGGAACTGTTTATGAAATAACCATCAAAGCTAACTGTACAAAAATGTAAGTAAACAACACATGTAACCTTATCAACATGACCAGTTTGAACACTTTTCAAAACTATATACTTATAATTGAGGCATACTGGATTGAGCAAGCAAGAAAACAAATTTCAGGGTCACAAATTGTAAAAAAATTAACTTTTCTTTTACTTAAACCACACCTGATATCTTTACTTTCTGGATAATCTTATCATTAGGGTGTAAGAAACTACTCTTCTTCTTCTTTTTCTTTTTCGTCTTGTCCTCCCTATCCTGCAACTCCTCTCTATTTCTCCTAAGGATGGAAAACTGGATGCTTTTAGCATAACTGTTCATTTCAATCTCTAACTTTCACAAATAACCACTTTTTTTGTATACCAGAGATTAGAATTCATTTTACAGTAGCATGCAGACACATTAGTGTTCAAATATGGATAAATAAGCAGAACACAGAAAACATAAGTAACTCCCCAGGAAATATCGCGCTAATACCATGTAACAACGCCTTTAGCCTTTATACTTGTCTCACAGTTTGGGAGGGAAGAGAATCTACAGGTTTCTCCAGATACGCCAAATCCAGTTGAAGCCACCCACTGATAATTAGATCCTGTAGAACTACCAAAATGTTGGGATGCTGTGTGATACATTTCATCTGTTGTTCCAAACAATCTCAGAAATTTTCTGGGTTGGATGATTTAGCAGGTCAGTTGAAGTGTGACAGGGTGCCTTAGTGCTCATAAACCAGGAACATAAGTCTGCAGCACTGTTAATACTGTTGTTGACATCTTGGAAAATAGGACTGTCAACAACATACTCATCACGAACACATAGAAGAAAGGCTGCAAGTGAAATAATCAATCTGGTTCATGTTCATAGTAAACTGAAAGAGTGGGCCCACGCCATGGTACAAAAAACATCCTCAAAATGTCATAGAACCATCTCAGGCCTGAACTACATGCTACACACACACACACACACACACACACACACACATACACATACACACACACACACACACACACACACACACACACACACACACACACACAAAGGAATCAGACAAATACTCAACCAGTTGGTTCATTAAGAGCAGAAAGTGCAAGTACAGCAAACAACTGCTTTGACTGAAAACAGCTAGATACTCTACCATGCACAATGACACAGTTCGAGCTTTCCAGACCAATAATCAAATCTTAGTACTGTATCTACAAGTGAGTATGAAACACTTGACGATGTGGATACCAATTACTTGCATGCTACTCACAAAGTACTACAACTGAAATTTCTCAATGGGCAAGCCACTCACCATCAGAAGTTAATGCATATTTCTAAAGGTTTGCAAAAGAGTTTAAGTTATTCTGTTTTAATATTTATTACTATTTAATGTGTCAGAAATTAATATTCATAAGTTCAAATGGAAAACGTAACCAATCAATGATGTTCAATCTGTAGTGAACTGCTGATGTAGTAACTGAATTTTTTTCCAACTTTGGTTATAGTTAAGTACCCATTATACTGCTTTATGCCTTGGTGGAGTAAATCTTTTGACGACACAAGCATTTTTGCCCCACGTAGAAAGTGTTGACTCAAGGTACCTTGTTTTTTATGAAGTTGTCATCACAAAAAAAAAAAAAAAAAAAAAAACACAAACCAACAAAACTGGATCAAGTGCCACTATTACACTCAAGTGCCACTATTACACGATAACACAATCAGCTTATTTCACAAAGAAAATCCAGGACTTTGTTTGGGAAATCATCCCTCTTGCACTTATTTCTCTGATCTTTGCCCTAAAATGTTCACCTTTCCCACTCCTTATTGAACAAGTGTCACAAAAATTTCTTCCTAGATGAAAATGCACATGAAACTTTGCATGACAACAACTTAATCTCACAACCAGTAGAATTATACAGGTTTGGAATCGTTAAACTACCTGAGCAACATCAGACTGTTTCAGATTGTCTGAGAAAATATATTGTTGATGATTAACTTCTCTCTAATTTACCCTAATTTACCATTAAGCTCAATGAACTAAAGTAATATGCTATTAAAATATGCACTGTACTATGACAAATGAATTACAACTTAGCACGATAACGTTACGATGAAAGTCTATGTTAATAAAACAAAATATCTGTAACATTAATGTGCCTATATTGAGATAATTAGTAAGATATTAGGCACTTTCGACTTACAAACAGGCTCTGTTTACTTGCTGTTCTCTGTCATACTCAAGCAATAAAGAAAAGTGGCATTTCATAAATAAAACTGTATATTCAAAAAAGCCAAAAATTATGTTGGCAGAACTGGAAAGACACATGAAGCAAAGCACCCTTTATTTTATAGACAACCCTGATACTTCAGAGCTGGAGAAGAGCTGCCATATTCATCTCTCCCTTATTGCCCAAGTGGTGACTACGACAGATAAAACAACAATGTCGAAAATGAGTTTAGAAGCAACTTCTGCATGGAACGACCTTCCTGGACTCAAAACCATAAACAGAAAACATTACGTCACACCTTACGTGAAAATTACTTGGTTTATTCAATAGAAATGATAATAAAATATGAAGGGAATCTAGCAGGATAATTTTATGCCATCCAGGAAGTAACTTTACAGCTGCAGAGTTTGCCAATTATATTTCGGGTTTTTTCCAAGTTGCAGTTATAATACTAGCAGGAAGAATACCAGCCAACGTGTTTGTTGAGGAGTCTCATTCATGGGAAGTTCACACTTCGAAGGCATAGCAGTGCCACCTGCCATGGCGTTCAATGGGGGCTGATGAAATATATAAAATATTGCCCAATGATTTTTGTTCCCATTTTTGTAACTAGCATGGTAACTAATAATACTCACAAGGGAACCTCCCCATTGCACCCCACTCAGATTTAGTTATAAGTTGGCACAGTGGATAGGCATTGAAAAACTGAACAAAGATCAATCAAGAAAACAGGAAGAAGTTGTGTGGAACTACGAAAAAATAAGCAACATATACAAACAGAGCAGTCCATGTGCAACATAGGCAACACCAAGGAGAGCGTAGGCGCAGTAGCTCCGTGGTGCTGTGGTTAGCGTGAGCTGCTACAGAGCGAGAGGTCCTTGGTTCAATTCTTCCCTCAAGTGAAAAATTTACTTTCTTCATTTTCACAAAGTTATGATCTGTGCGTTCGTTCACTGACGTCACTGTTCACTGAAATAAGTTTAGTGTCTGTGTTTTGTGACCGCACCGCAAAACCCTGTGATTAGTAGACGAAAGGACGCGCCTCTCCAATGGGAACCGAAAACATTTGATCGCAAGGTCATAGGTCAATCGATTCCTCCACAGAAAAACATGTCTGATATATTTTATACGACACTGGTGACGGCATGTGCGTCACATGTCAGGAATTTGTTGTTGACCCACCTAACTTGTACACTTGGCGAATGGGTAAAAAGATTCTTCTACCTTGCCCGATTTAGGTTTTCTTGTGGATGTGACAATCACTCTCAAAAAACTGATGAAAACATAATAGTTTGTCACATAAACTTAAAATAAAAAATTAAACTTTTCACTCTAGGGAAGGCTAGAACTAAGGACCTCTCGTTCCGCAGCTGCTCACACTAACCACGACACACCTGTGCTTGTATTATCCTTGATGCTGCCTATCTTCCGCATGGACTACTCAGTGTGCTCATTTTTTCATAGTTCCACGCAACTTCTTCCTGTTTTCTCGATTGATGTATGTTCAGTTTTTCAAGGCCTATCCAATGTGCCAACTTATAACTAAATCTGAGGGGGGTGCGATGGGGAGGTTCCCTTGTCAGGTGTGCTGACATCAAACTGAACGTTATAAATCAATTGCTGTGACAATTATTTTTGTTTTTCTGTCTTAAGCAACAAGAAAGCAAAATAGCTCATTCACCAGGTGTGATTCACATATTTGGAACACTTCCACTGGTAATAAATTTTATTGTAAACATTATGAGTAGGCAACACACATTGTTTTATAATTAGACATAGAAAATGTTTTTCTTGAGATTGCTGTCATTGGCACTATACCCAAAAGAAAAGCACACAAATCATGAAATAACAACACAATGTTGACTGCAAAATGTGAACATCCACAAGGAGATTTTGTAAGCTACAAACAATATACAGCTTCAAATCAACAAAGATTACTATGCAGGAAACTATACCAAACGACCAATAAAAAGCAGGATCAAAGACCATTGAAAAATGAAACCAGCTAAAGTATGCGGTGCAAGTATGATTATAGTTTCTCTAACATGAAATGAGAAGCGATCGTTATCAAAGCATGGAACAAGGACAGTAATCTCTAGAATAACTCATTCTAAAAAAAAACTGTCACTTGGCTTATAAATGCTGAAAGCACGGCAAAAATCATCTACCCCTACTTCATTGTCTAATGCTTTGTCAATAAAAGTGAAAATCATCTATGTTGAGGAGCTTTCCAACTTAAAATTTGATTAATACAGACAGCATATGAAACAACAGCAGGTTCACCAAGCTGAGAGTGGTGGTGAGATTCTACTCTGTGCCACACAATCAATTTAGTGTCATTAATTTAGCTCCTGACATTTTTGTACGAAAGGACCCTCTACGTTACCAGTGCATTCATATGAGAGTTATTGAGCTGTAATGCAGTGACACGGATTGGCAGATGGTTTTAGAATTTGCAGAGACTATTCATATACTGCTCATTCACTGTGCCAAGTTACCATTATGTCAGATTATAGCCCAGACTTAATTTCTACCTGTGAAAGAACTGCACACATTACATTGACACCCCTGCAATCCACACACAACACATAGCCATTATACGGCAATTAATTGCTCCAAAACGCCCTATGCTTGCATCTTCTTACCAACAATTTAACTTCTTTTGCAGCGGACATTCACCCCATTGTGGAGTTGATAAACAAGTGTTAAAGTCTACGACACATTCATTCACACCCACTCCCTCTCCCCATAACCAATATAAATGTCTCAAATTAAGACACTGGGAGCAGATTTACAAATACATTAACAGGCTTCTGGTTATCAGCTTTTCTGAAAGGATTTTCTGCTGTTGCTCTGAAGATGACTGCTTAAGGTAAATAGAAATGTTCCTAAGAGAAACACTCAATGTTTGCATTCTTTCAGATCCATTAATCAAAAAACTATGAAATTAAGCAATAAAAAATCACTTTTCACTTTGCAAGCCCCAGTACTTCAAATAAAACACTCACAATTTCAAGCCTATCTCCGCCACTGTTGTCATGAGTGAAAAACCACTGACTGCCAGGACTGCCACAGTTGTTGACTTATATGGACACAATTGCTGCACCTGGAAACGATCACAGAGATGTGTGTGCAGAAGACAAGTTGTTCAGCTAGCAGCAGTTCAAGTGTGCCACAATAACAACGATGTCAAGTGATGCGAGAGGTAGGTACCATCTTTGAAACTGGCACTCCTGCCTCCATGCAAGCATCAGGCATCCATCTTTGTTTCTGTTCAATATCCGAAGCCCATCCACATGCATTACTAAGAGTGTGTACCTGGTCTCTGTTATAACTGTTGCTGTTTGTTCTAATCTTGGTCACCTCTGTTATATCAGAAACCCAACTGATAAATAGAATATTGTAAAAACTGCACTTGCAAGTCACTCCATAAATTTATGGGAAAGGAAGTGCACAGTTACTGAGAATAAAGCTCTGGCAATTGTCAGGGGACTTCCAAATTTTGCTCGTCGTGGAAGAAAAAGCACTGTCATGACAGATCACAAGGCTTTATCTTTCTTAATGAGCTGTTGCTTAATGTATTAATGCATGACCAACTGAAACGCTGGGCGTTCAGTTTAAAGAATTTGTCAGGAAATTCGCTACTTGCCAGGCCAAGTCAATATTGTTCTGGGTGCACTGTCATGGCTTACTTATGACACAGTGGAGTCAAATGTTGCAAATCCATTGCAGTGAGTTATACACATTAATTTCATCAAGAGCTTTGCAGGAGAACGGTTTAACAAGAAATTACTATGCAATATTTCAGCAGAACAAGATGCAGATGAAATATTAAAGGGAGTAAAAACTTTGTACAATGAACTAGACGAATTCAGCTGTACAGTGATACAAATTAAGCAGTATTACCTAAAACAGCAGAATATCTTTTACCAATGAACAAGTCTTAATTCTGATCACTGGAGATCATGAATACCATAATATACAATAGTTGATCTTGTTTCATATGTTCACAAGAGTTTCATACAATTTGGCCCTCGCAAACTGTAAGAACATTGCATATTTAATAATACTGCAAAAAGAGTTAATGTGACACTAAAATTGAGCAGTTTGTGTCAGAAGACGAATTTAACCTCAGCAGCATAAAGAACCTATGCATAGTATTATACCTGACAAATGTGGCCACATTCTGTCAGCTGACCTCTATAGACCATCACCAACATCTAAAGGCAATTATTTGTTCATAATTGTAGTGCTGGAACTTTTCTCAATATATGTCAATATGTATTTCTCTTTAACCTTTGCATAGGCCTGAGTGTCACATGACCCTCAATAAATTAGAAGTAGTTTATTTTCGGAATGTGATCAAAGCAGAATGCATCATCAGCAATAATGGTCCACAATATCGATCAAAATTATACACGAGTTTCTTGGAAAATTATAACATAAAGCAAATTTTAATTTTCACTTATCATCCAGCTTCAGATCCAATATGCGAGTTACGTGAGAACTCTGAAGATTATTTGTGCATATTGTAGAAAACACTATAAGAACTGGTACATAAAATTTCAAGACTTCAAAACAATGATGAACAATTGAAATCATGGCAGCACAGGTATGCCACCATGCACAGTTTCATTCGTTTAAAAGCCATTTTGTATTTTTGAACAGTACATAACATACCCACAAAAAAACAGAAATCTCGTGATCCTCAATAAGAAAGCTCATGCTCAAAAGCCAGCACGCTAAATTAGTGAAGCCTTGATTATAAAAAGTGAACGAATGGATTCTTGTCAAGCCTCATATGAAATATTCGAAGGTCAAACATCCAGTTCGGAAATGTAACCGTTACTACACTGGTCTCTTTGGAATCAAAAATTATGCATCCTAACATTGTTGAAGTGGAGTACACCAGTTTATGCAAATTTTGTGGATTAAAGCAAATAAAGAACATGAAACTACACCACAAAAGGGACAATTTGGAACTCCATGTGTAAAGATACTCATTTAAATACACAGTCCCATGGAACTGTAATTAAGTTTTATTGTATACAATTTTTTGCACAGAAGAAGAATATTTTTGTGTGTGCATTGTTTTCTTACCTTACAGACAGTGCCAGGCATTACACATCACAATGGTCCAATGTGCATAAATTACATTTTTTGTATATATGAAGTTAGTGAAACAAGTATTTTAGCAGGAGAAAACTCCAAGAAAGAGCGACACACTTACATTATGCAAAGACTTGTATTTTCTTGTCTAAATCACTGTTGGTATCATTGTTCACGTATACGAGCCAAACAGCAGCCAGAGAAGTGACACAGCAAAGATGTGACATTGAAATTATGTCATTGCTGAGGTATGCCATTCTTTGATGTTTTGAGTTTGCCATTTTCCAATTCACTAAGGCGGTGCCAAGGATAAACAGGGTCATTGCTCCATATTGTCCCCTCCCCTTTGGCAGTGTCAGCAGTCTGCACCTACTAGCATCTACTAACCTCAACTTCCAATCACATTGCAGTACAGATGTTTTGCAGATCAGCCATCAATGCATTGGTCATGAACCAACATGAATTTTGTGTGTGTTATCAACGTCAACATATACGTTATGCAGTGACAGAGCAAACAGCCTGTTCACAAATTATTGTTCAATAGTGATCCAATGCATTGATTAAGTCAAGTGCATCAATTTCAGATTACCCAAAGATGATATGTAAGTGCTTTATAATCCTCAATTGTTATACAAGCTTTGTTTTGTTATGTAGTCATATAATGACTACTGCGAACACCATGTGCAACATAGATTGCTTCTCTTATTTACATTAATTAACTCTGCTATCTACTTAAGGATTTTTGCATTCTGCTTAAGATATCAGCTTAGAAGCCACTGATAGCCTTTGGATCAAGGCAGTCAGGTAGATGCAGTATTTCTTGATTTCTGAAAAGCATTTCACTCAGTACCACATCTATCTTTCTTGTCGTAAGTATGGTCATATGGTATATCAAGTGAAATTTTTGTCTGGACTGAGGATTTTTTGGCATGGACAATGCAGCTGGTTATCTTGGTTGGAGAGAAATCGTCAGGTTCAAAAGTAATTTCAGGTGTGCCCAGGGAAGTGTGTTGGCAACCTTGTTGTTCATGTTGTATATTCATGACCTTGCAGACAATATTAACAGTAACCTCAGACTTTTTGCAGCTTGATGCAGTTGTCTATAATGAAGGACTGTCCGAAAGAAGCTGCATAAATATTCAGTCAGATCTTGATAAGCATTCAGTCAGATCTTGAAAAGATTTCAAACTGGTGCAAAGATTGGTATCTTGCTTTACATGTTAAGAAATATAAAATAGTGCACTTCACAAAACAAAACAAAAAACATAGTATCTTATGACTATAACAACAACAAGTCACCTACTATAGCAGCAGTGAGTCACAGTTGGAATCGGACAGCTTATACCAATACCTGGGTGTAACATTTTGTAGGGATATGAAATGGAAAGATCACATAGGGTCAGTTATGGGTAAAGCAGGTGGTAGACTTTGGTTTATTAGTATAAAATGCGGGAAATGCAATGAGTCTACAAAGGAGAGTGCTACAAATCACTTGTGTGATCCATATTGCTTAAGTGTGTGGAACCCGTACCACCACAGGACTAACAGGGGATACTGAATATATACAGAAAAGAGTAGCACAAATGGTCACAGGTTTGTTTAAGAGAGTGCTGTGGGTGTGTGTCATAAATATGCTGAAGGAACTGAACTGGCAGTCTTGAAGATAGACAGAAAGTATCCCGAGAAAGCCTACTTACAAAGTGCCAAGAACTGGCTTTCATTGATGACTCTAAGAATATACTACAACCCTCTATGTAACACTCATAAAGGGATTATGAAGATGAGATTACATTTATTACAGCATGCATAGAGGCACTTGAACAATCATTCGTCCAGTGCTCCATACGAGAATGGAACAGGAAGAAACCCTAATAACTGGTACAATGGGACCACTTTACAGTGGTTTGCAGAGTAGAGATGTAGGTGTAGATACTGTGCACAGTATCTACACTTGTATTTTTGTGCTGATTTTCAATTTCATTGTCATTTGACAGCTAATTTATGCATGTACTGCATGATACTTCTTACTTGTAACAGAAGTCTTATGAGTGTGTTCTCCACATTTTCAAATCTGTTTTGCAAACATTCCTGTGTTGTTTGAATTTATATGTGCAATTATTTTGCTTGATAGGTTTGGTAATCTTATAATCTCTTGATCATTCAATTACATGCCTGGTCATTATTTTCAGTTTCTAAATGACATTTTATTAAATTAAACTGCTTCTTATTAAGACTATGTTAATTAACATTCATTAGTAACAAGAATACACGTGCACCATCCAGTCTATAGATTTGATAGGTAATTTTGTAATTGATATTAACATATCTTATTCACGTTAATTTTGCTGTTGCCTTAAAAAAAAAGTTTGAAATATATATTACTTTGAATGTAGAATAGTACGCATACTACCTGGGTCACAACATATTTACATTCATTGCTATTTGTTTTACTTTACACTAATATGATGACACATTATTATTTCTTTTTAACACCCATTCACATTGTACTGTGACATACAAATAATAATTTTAATTGGCCTCCTGAATCTTATATGTACAATGATAACACTGTCCGCCCCCGGTAGCTGAGTGGTCAACATGACAGAATGTCAATCCTAATGGCCCGATTTCGATTCCCGGCTGGGTCGGAGATATTCACGGCTCAGGGACTGGGTGTTATGTTGTCCTAATCATCATCATTTCATCCCCATCTACGAGCAAGTCCCCAAAGTGGTGTCAAATCGAAAGACTTGCACCCGGCGAACGGCCTACCCAATGGGAAGCCCTAGTCACATGACATTTACAATGATTACACTGACGTTATTTTCCTTTTTCTTTCTGTTATTTTATTCTTATGGCTCTTTGTCTCTTGCCAAATTGCTCCTCACTCTCTGTCTTTTTTCCCTTTTTTTGTGGAAGGGGGGGCGGGGGGGGCGGGGGGGTGGGGGGGGTGGGAGGGAATATGTAAAAATTATTATATTATGACAAAACAATATGCCCTCCCCATGAACCATGGACCTTGCCGTTGGTGGGGAGGCTTGCGTGTCTAAGCGATACAGATGGCTGTACCATAGGTGCAACCACAATGGAGGGGTATCTGTTGAGTAGCCAGACAAACGTGTGGTTCCTGAAGAGGGGCAGCAGCCTTTTCAGTAGTTGCAGGGGCAACAGTCTGGATGATTGACTGATCTGGCTTTGCAACACTAACCAAAACGGCCTTGCTCTGCTGGTACTGCGAACAGCTGACAGCAAGGGGAAATTACAGCCGTAACTTTTCCCAAGGGCATGCAGCTTTACTGTATGATTAAATGATGATGGCGTCCTCTGGGGTAAAATATTCCGGAGGTAAAATAGTCCACCATCCCCATCTCCGGGCAGGGACTACTCAGGACGATGTCGTTATCAGGAGAAAGAAAACTGGCGTTCTACGGATCGGAGCATGGAAAGTCAGATCCCTTAATCAAGCAGGTAGATTAGAAAATTTAAAAAGGGAAATCGATACGTTAAAGTTAGATACAGTGGGAATTAGTGAAGTTCAGTGGCAGGAGGAACTAGGACATTATTGTCAGATGAATACAGGGTTATAAATACAAAATCAAATAGGGGTAATGCAGGAGTACGTTTAATAATGAATTTAAAAAAATAGGAGTGCGGGTAGGCTACTACAAACAGCATAGTGAACACATTATTGTGGCCAAGACAGACACGAAGCCCATGCCTACTACAGTAGTACAAGTTTATATGCCAACTAGCTCTGCAGATGATGAAGTAATGGATGAAATGTATGATCAGATAAAAGAAATTATTCAGGTGGTGAAGGGAGACAAAAATTTAATAGTCATGGGTGACTGGAATTCGCGAGTAGGAAAAGGGACAGAAGTAAACGTAGTAGGTGAATATGTATTGGGGGGAAGAAACAAAAAAAAGAGGAAGCCGCCTGGTAGAATTTTGCACAGAGCATAACTTAATCATAGCTAACACTTTGTTCAAGAATCACAAAAGAAGGTTGTATACATGGAGGAAGCCTAGAGATACCGAAAGGTTTCAGATAGATTATATAATGGTAAGACAAAATCAAATAGGGATAATGCAGGAGTACGTTTAATAATGAATTTAAAAAAATAGGAGTGCGGGTAGGCTACTACAAACAGCATAGTGAACACATTATTGTGGCCAAGACAGACACGAAGCCCATGCCTACTACAGTAGTACAAGTTTATATGCCAACTAGCTCTGCAGATGATGAAGTAATGGATGAAATGTATGATCAGATAAAAGAAATTATTCAGGTGGTGAAGGGAGACGAAAATTTAATAGTCTTGGGTGACTGGAATTCGCGAGTAGGAAAAGGGACAGAAGTAAACGTAGTAGGTGAATATGTATTGGGGGGAAGAAACAAAAAAAAGAGGAAGCCGCCTGGTAGAATTTTGCACAGAGCATAACTTAATCATAGCTAACACTTTGTTCAAGAATCACAAAAGAAGGTTGTATACATGGAAGAAGCCTAGAGATACTGAAAGGTTTCAGACAGATTAAATAATGGTAAGACAGAGATTTAGGAAACAGGTTTTAAATTGTAAGACATTTCCAGGGGCAGATGTGGACTCTGACCACAATCTATTGGTTATGAACTGTAGATTAAAACTGAAGAAACTGCAAAAAGGTTGAAAATTAAGGAGATGGGACCTGGATACATTGACTAAACCAGAGGTTGTACAGAGTTTCAGGGAGAGTATAAGGTAAAAATAGACAGGAATGGGGGAAAGAAATACAGTAGAAGAAGAATGGATAGCTCTCAGGGATGAAGTAGTGAAGGCAGCAGAGGATCAAGTAGGTAAAAAGAGAGGGCTAGTAGAAATCACTGGGTAACAGAAGAAATATTGAATTTGATTGATGAAAGGAGAAAATATAAAATGCAGTAAATGAAGCAGGCAAAAAGGAATACAGACATCTCAAAAATGAGATTGACAGGAAGTGCAAAATGGCTAAGCAGGGATGGCTAGAGGACAAATGTAAGGATGCAGAGGCTAATCTCACTAGGGGTAATATAGATACTGCCTACAGGAAAATTAAAGAGACCTTTGGAGAAAAGAGAACCACTTGTATGAATATCAAGAGCTCAGATGGAAACGCAGTTCTAAGCAAAGAAGGGAAAGCACAAAGGTGAAAGGAGCATATAGAGGGTCTATACAATGGCGATGTACTTGAGGACAGTATTATGGAAATGGAAGAGGATGTAGATGAAGAAGAAATGGGAGATATGATACTGAGTGAAGAGTTTGACAGAGCACTGAAAGGCTTGAGGCGAAACAAGGCCCCGGCAGTAGACAACATTCCATTACAACTAATGACAGCCTTGGGAGAGCCAGTCCTGACAAAACTCCACCATCTGGTGAGCAAGATGTATGAGACCGGCGAAATACCATCAGACTTCAAGAAGAATATAATAATTACAATCTCAAAGAAAGCAGGTGTTGACAGATGTGAAAATTACCGAAATATAAGTTTAATAAGTCACAGCTGGAAAATACTAACACGAATTCTTTACAGACGAATGGAAAAACTGGTAGAAGCAGACCTTGGGGAAGATCAGTTTGGATTTCGTAGAAATATTGGAACACGTGAGGCAATACTGACCTTACGGCTCACCTTAGAAGAAAGGTGGCAGGGGTAAAATACAGGGAGCGAAAAGCTATTTACAATTTGTACAGAAACCAGATGGCAGCTGTAACAGTCCTATAATGACAATTTTCATTTTCACCATAAAAATTTGTTCAATGAAAATGTTACAGAAATAAACATATTGTGGATGCATGTAAGTACAGCTAGCGAAGAACACTTTGAGATCAAGTGCAAGAGACAAAGTCAGCAGCCCTTCTTCCACACTGGTACGAACAAGCTAGCAAATTAGGGCACACATTCCAGAGATACATGTGCTGAGACAGCAATTCCACACCAAACATTTAAGAAATGTTATGCCGCTTTAAAAATAGCTTAATACTTAGACTGTCCGGTATGTGGTATTCCTTGTGTAAGAACAGTACCTTTGTTACACAAATAATTCATATTGTTGCAGAGCACTGGGCTGAATAAATGCATCACAGAAAAGCTGGATAAATCACTGGTGGAGAATGGGCACAAAATACAATCTGAAAATACACGGACTTGTTGGCATTTGACTGAAAAGAGCTGAGATACAAATACAGGGCAGCACCATCAACAGAGAGCAGCAAATATAAACACTTAGTAGTAGATTCTCACTTACTATATCAAGATAAGGATGAGAGTTTAAAAGTGGTGCCAGCACATTGCATTCCATGCGGACTTATGGGTTTGTGGTGGATGAAATC
This sequence comes from Schistocerca gregaria, assembly GCF_023897955.1. Lineage (NCBI taxonomy): Eukaryota > Metazoa > Arthropoda > Insecta > Orthoptera > Acrididae > Schistocerca > Schistocerca gregaria. Next base: position 740,939,976 of record NC_064921.1, read on the forward strand.
TGCTACGTGCTGTCTTATTTAATTTTTCTGTAATACAGTATTTTGGTCTACCTCTGGGGAGCTCTGATCTCTGCAGTTAAGAGTCTATAAAAGGGGCACTGCGGAAACATCAGGCCTCAGTAATCTTACTCTTGACCATGTTGTTATATGTTTAGGAAGCTAAAGAACTGTATGTGGTCTGATATGGCTTTGGAGCAGAAAGGATTCTATTCAGCACTTTATGTCAACTTGGTCATGCTACAGATACATAAAACAATTTAAATGAATCAAAATGTAGTGGAAAATGTTCATGGAAACACAATTCATGCGTGTTTAGAGATCTAGGCTTCTTGATGGGGATTTTCTACTGTATTCCCAAACTATTTCGCATAAATGCTGAGATGATTCATACTAGTAGGTCATGTCCTCGACTACTAACTTTCCATACAAAAGGAAGTCAATCCCTCTGCTGAATGATTATTGTCGCTATCATTTTCATTTCAGAGTTTAATAGTTCAGTTTTTTAATGTATCTGGCTGCTTTGTTAACAAAGTTCCATACATGTAATTAAAATTTCTGTGATAAAGCGTTACAGATAGAGACAGTAAATGGAATACTAATATACAAAATAAAAAGTTATGAAACTGGTCAGTCTTTCTAATCTCGATCTCCTGGCAATGGTGACAAGATAAAGCTTTTAAGGAACCAAAATGGTTGGTTGAAAATAATACACAATACATTTTATAGCATTTCTCATATGTTTCAGGGAACCTTAATCTATCAAAGTACATCACAGTCCATGAAAAAAAATGGTGAATATAACACTGAAAAAGTTGTACACATCACCTTCATTGAATTGACCAATTAGCCTTACAAATGAAATGCATTTGCAGTTGCGAACACAGATAAGCATAAACCGTATAATGGATATATAACAATGAAAATTTGTGCTGACCAAAACTCGAACAAGAATTTCCCAGGTATCACAAGCAGTCATCTTACCATTGGGCTACCTGAGCGTGATTCATGGCCTCACTCAAACTCCCATATGTCGTCAACCATATATCTACAACCTGCACTTGTACATTCATATGTATACAGTGGAGACATTTTAATTGAAAGTCGCTTGCCTGGTGTTAATGGATCGATACGATATTGCAGTGACTGTGTCGTTCTGAAATGCAATGCAATGTTCCTTCAGACATACATACATATCAGAAGGAACAGGCACTGTGGCAACTACAGCCATTATCAAACACGTGAAACATATTCATAGTTGCTAAAATGGACAATTATCAGCTGTATAATGAAATAATGACAATGAAAATTTGTGACGGACCCAGACTTGAACCCAGATTTCCCCCTTATCGGAAACGGTCTCCTTACCATTAGACTATCCAAACACAACTCAGAGCCAGCCCCAAACTTTCATCATCAGCCACATTTGTGTCTGGCTGTGAGTTGTGCTCGGACAGCTTAGGACCGAGGTGAATGCTTGCAATAAGCAGAAAATCCAGCTTTAGTGCAGTCCAGCCAAATTTTCATTGTCATCATTCAATTATACAGCCGACAGTTGTTCGTATCCGCAACTGCGAATACATTTCATGTACTTGATAATTGGTTAGTCACTGTAGTGCCTCTTCATTTAGACATGCATGTCAAAAGGAACATTGCATCGTATTTCTGAATGACGCAGGCACTGCAATATCGTATCATAATTAGTCTTGTGTATGAGGGTTGGAACTTTAATAGTGGCAATTATTTATTTCGTTGTTGTTGTTGTTGTCTTCAGTCCTGAGACTGGTTTGATGCAGTTCTCCATGCTACTCTATCCTGTGCAAGCTGCTTCATCTCCCAGTACCTACTGCAACCTACATCCTTCTGAAGCTGCTTAGTGTATTCATCTCTTGGTCTCCCTCTACGATTTTTACCCTCCACACTGCCCTCCAATGCTAAATTTGTGATCCCTTGATGCCTCAAAACATGTCCTACCAACCGATCCCTTCTTCTAGTCAAGTTGTGCCACAAACTTCTCTTCTCCCCAATCCTATTCAATACCTCCTCATTAGTTACGTGATCTACCCATCTAATCTTCAGCATTCTTCTGTAGCACCACATTTCGAAAGCTTCTATTCTCTTCTTGTCCAAACTAGTTATCGTCCATGTTTCACTTCCATACATGGCTACACTCCAAACAAATACTTTCAGAAACGACTTCCTGATACATAAATCTATATTCGATGTTAACAAATTTCTCTTCTTCAGAAAGGCTTTCCTTGCCATTGCCAGTCTACATTTTATATCCTCTCTACTTCGACCATCATCAGTTATTTTACTTCCTAAATAGCAAAACTCCTTAACTACTTTAAGTGTCTCATTTCCTAATCTAATTCCCTCAGCATCACCCGATTTAATTTGACTACATTCCATTATCCTCGTTTTGCTTTTGTTGATGTTCATCTTATATCCTCTTTTCAAGACACTGTCCATTTCGTTCAACTGCTCTTCCAAGTCCTTTGCCGTCTCTGACAGAATTACAATGTCATAGGCGAACCTCAAAGTTTTTATTTCTTCTCCATGAATTTTAATACCTACTCCAAATTTTTCTTTTGTTTCCTATACTGCTTGCTCAATATACAGATTGAATAACATCGGGGAGAGGCTACAACCCTGTCTCACTCCTTTCCCAGCCACTGCTTCCCTTTCATGCCCCTCGACTCTTATGACTGCCATCTGGTTTCTGTACAAATTGTAAATAGCCTTTCGCTCCCTGTATTTTACCCCTGCCACCTTCAGAATTTGAAAGAGAGTATTCCAGTCAACATTGTCAAAAGCTTTCTCTAAGTCTACAAATGCTAGAAATGTAGGTTTGCCTTTTCTTAATCTTTCTTCTAAGATAAGTCGTAAGGTCAGTATTGCCTCACGTGTTCCAACATTCCTACGGAATCCAAACTGATCCTCCCCGAGGTCCGCATCTACCAGTTTTTCCATTCGTTTGTAAAGAATTCGCGTTAAACTGATAGTTCGGTAATTTTCACATCTGTCAACACCTGCTTTCTTTGAGATTGTAATTATTATATTCTTCTTGAAGTCTGAGGGTATTTCACCTGTCTCATACATCTTGCTCACCAGCTGGTAGAGTTTTGTCATGACTGGCTCTCCCAAGGCCGTCAGTAGTTCTAATGGAATGTTGTCTACTCCGGGGGCCTTGTTTCGACTCAGGTCTTTCAGTGCTCTGTCAAACTCTTCACGCAGTATCTTACCTCCCATTTCGTCTTCATCTACATCCTCTTCCATTTCAATAATATTGTCCTCAAGTACATCGCCCTTGTATAAACCTTCTATATACTCCTTCCACCTTTCTGCCTTCCCTTCTTTGCTTAGAACTGGGTTGCCATCTGAGCTCTTGATATTCATACACGTGGTTCTCTTTTCTCCAAAGGTCTCTCTAATTTTCGTGTAGGCAGTATCTATATTACCCCTAGTAAGATAAGCCTCTACATCCTTACATTTGTCCTCTAGCCATCCCTGCTTAGCCATTTTGCACTTCCTGTCGATCTCATTTTTCAGACGTTTGTATTCCTTTTTGCCTGCTTCATTTACTGCATTTTTATATTTTCTCCTTTCATCAATTAAATTCAATATTTCTTCTGTTACCCAAGGATTTCTAGCAGCCCTCGTCTTTTTACCTACTTTATCCTCTGCTGCCTTCACTACTTCATCCCTCAGAGCTACCCATTCTTCTTCTACTGTGTTTATTTCCCCCATTCCTGTCAATTGTTCCCTTATTCTCTCCTTGAAACTCTGTACAACCTCTGGTTCTTTCAGCTTATCCATATCCCATGTCCTTAAATTCCCACCTTTTTGCAGTTTCTTCAGTTTTAACCTACAGGTCATAACCAATAGATTGTGGTCAGAGTCCACATCTGCCCCTGGAAATGGCTTACAATTTAAAACCTGATTCCTAAATCTCTGTCTTACCATTACATAATCTATCTGATACCTTTTAGTATCTTATTTATTTCAGCTCATACAAAATAGATACATGTTTCAAAGTTTTACTGACCTTCCTTCAAAGTAGTCACCAGCATTCTGTATAACCCATTGCCAGCAATGTGGAAGTCGTAGGATACTCTAAGCAATGCCAGTTGTGTTGACAGTTCCAGCGGCTATTAACAGCCATTAAGTAATGTATAAAATGCATGTCTGACCATCAGCCGCTTTATTATTTAAAACTGGTGTCAGTCACACACCAACTTCAGAGATTATGGTACTGGTTTGTTTCACATGTCATTACTATGTCTGCCTTTCAAAGTCCTGTGTGGTATACTGGAATTCATGACATGCTCTATATGTGAGACGTGACCATTATTTAAGTAATGACAGATGTGATGATGTGGCTTAAATTGTTTTAATCCCAATTCATGAAGATGGTCTGTGGCTGAAACTGGTCAATATTTGGGTTTTAAATAAAAATGCAGCTGATGCTCAAACATGCATTTTATACAAAATACTTAAGCACCTGACAGCTCTCTCCACTATTGTCATCACGAGTTAAAATCACTAATTGCCACGGCTGGCATGGTGTTCTGCATATATAGAGGTAATGGCAGCTTTGGAGCCTTCCAGAAGTAACACACACATGGAAAACAAGTTGGGCAGCTCATAGCAACGGTTCCAAGTGATGTCAGGTGACACGATGGGCCGGCGCCATGTTTGAAACTGCCACTCCCACCTCCCTACAAGCATCAAGTCTCCATCTTTGCCTTCATTCAATTACCAAAGCCCACTCCCATGCCCTACTAAGTGTGTACCACTGGTCTTTGCTAAAGCTGTTACTGTTTATTCTAATTTCAGTCACTTCTTTTATAGTGGAATCCTATTTTGCTGATGTTTGAGCCTTGTTGTGTATCAGAAATGTTTATCTTTCTGAGATAAAATAATGTTAGATAAAATAATGTTTTGCTATCAATGAAAACTTAAAACTACTTTTTAACTTTCAAATTCTCAAAGAAAACATGTAATTTCAACTCACACGTATGTCCAACTTAAAATTTTCAGTGCACTCTCACAAAGAAATTACAAGTGATGTCATACGGTGGCTGTAATGAAGATGTGAAAAAGAAATGTATGGAGTGTGGGAGAGACCTAATCGTCTGTAAAAGATTCAGGACACATTAGAGGAGAAAGGAGGGTGGTAAAAATAAAAAGTCTTCAAAAGGAAAGGCAGTCACTAACCTTTAACAGACTGATGTGTAGCTCATTTACACATGTAACAGAACACAGTATTAACTGGCTTTTGAGCTATGGTTCTTCTTCTGGCAAAAAGTACATACATTCATGCACACAACTGCAAAAGACACCCAAACTCATGCCGAGTAGTGTCTGCGTGTGTACTTTCTGCCAGGAGAAGAGCCAGAGCTCAAAAGCCAGTTAATACTGTGTTCTGACAATGGAAAATCCAGGATGGAATAATGACATTATTATGAAAAGGATAGACTGTTGCTAACTATATAGCAGAGGTGCTGAGTCACAGATAGGCAAAATAAAAAACCTATTACACAAGTAAGCTTTTGGCCAAAAGCCCTTCTCCTGAATTAGATAACATACACACACACATTCAAGCAAACATAAATCACACACACATGACCACTGCCTCTGGCTGCTGTAGCCAGACTGGCCTCATGATCAGTGTCGTGTCTGTGCGATGCAATTGTGTGAGAGTGAGTGAGACATTTGCGTGTTTGTGTTTGTGTTTTCTGTCTAATTCAGAAGAAAGCCTTCTGGCCGAAAGTTGACATGTTTAAAAATCTTTTTGCTGTGCCTATCTGCAACTCAGTGTCTCTGTTATATGGTGAGTAGCAATCTATCCTTTTCATAATATTTTCATTAATATTGTGTGCTCTCACATGTGTCTATGCGCCACTCATCAGTCTGCTACACGCGAGTGTCTGCCTTTCCTCCAGGTGTTGTTCCATCCAAAAAATTCCATTACTGTTTAAATACACTGAAAGACTTTCAAGTACTTATATACACTGATATTAAGGAAACATCTGAGGTTACAAACTGGATCAAATGAAAACTGGAGAAAGTTGTACAAAAAGAATCGATAGAAGGCAAAAATCTATGCACAATGCAATATCAAAACAATAGGCCATTTACTGTATAGAGAAGAAGGATGAACAGGAAAAGTGCCACAGCAGATGAAGTGTGCAGTTTTCCAGATATGATAGACTGTGACAGCTGCTGCACATGACATGCCTATAGTACACTCGACTGCAGTAGAACTTTATACTCAGCACAAACCATATCAGTTATGGCAGGCTAAGGGATAAAGTCTTACCTTCACAGTCTTGAATGCCACTGAATTTAACATGTGGCAAAATTTAAGACAAAGTGAAAGACTCATATTTTTAGTTTTTTCCAAAAGAGTATTTACGCCAAGATACTGGCTGCCAAAGGCAACATTCAAGCACCATTTTCCACATGTGATTGTCAAGAAAAAACAGTTCTAGATATTTATTTTTTAAATTTTTATCTGAAGATAATAATTTTATAATTACAATCAGTTTGGAAATATAAGTCAAATTCCTCTTGTGCAGCTTTCTGAATTTTTTGTTTTAAGTTTAAGAACTTCATTTTTCTCTCAAAAGTGTCAATTTCAAAAATTTGTATCTTTTCACTGTTGGTTAATATCATAAGTACTACATTTCCTGAAAAGGAGAACTTCCGCTTTTCAGTTGAACAGGTTCATTAACAACTGAAAATTTTGTCACACAATAAATCACTTTCTTTTACCAGAATATCACATTCTGGTTTCACAAAATCGAAAGCTAGTTCTATTTGACATGGAATTTTATTTCTTCCAAATGATGAGTACGAGACCCATTTTCATCACTTTAAGTCATTCAAAAATATATGTGAAAGTACCACAAACTCACAGGTTCTAAAGCATACAAATTCTATGCAATTTGCTTCGAACTGAAATCAGCTGTTCAATGAACAAAAAATGTGGTCAGCTGCTTTGATGTTGAGTGATGCCTTCCTGTTGGACCAATAAGAACTGAGGCAGCCACAATCTTTTAAGAAATGTGAACCAGAAGTGAGTACTGGTGGTTGTGTTCTTGTCTTGCCGCTGGAAGCCTACATCCAGCAGTAGGTACATGTGGTGCATAAAGGTCACAATGATTTCATTTAACACATACATAATCTCTGTGGTCCACCATAGTCATAAAAGATGCCACCAACATCCCTCTCTGCAGGTTGTGAATCTGAATGTTGTTCTGCTGTTCCTGAGATCTTGGCTGAACAAATGAAATTTCTGTTTTCTAGCTCTTGAAAGTTTGTGTGACATAAGTTAACTCATCACTTCTGAATTTTTTTCACAGGGGTACTTTGTTAAGGCCAATCTTCTCTTTTCTGTTGGTAGAATTCTTCGACTTTCCCTCTGGACAATAGCATGAGAAATGTTGATGTGTATGACTTCCATTGTTGCAAAATCCTCAGCGTTCTGAAATGCAGTTGCATTTGGGCTGGAAAGATAATGCTTAGTAGCATGATACTACATCAGGCCTCCTACATTATCAAAAGTTCCTTTCCTGTGACCAGCAGAACTGAACACCACCTCCATTAGCACAAGCAACTTAGTCAATTCAAACAGTGACCAACAGGAGTCAAAACAACCTTTGGTGAAATTAAGGGCAAGGGCAGTAGCATTAAGAGTCCAATAGGAATCTCACTGTTAAATGCAGAGGAGAGAGTCGTAGGTGGGCGGAGTACATTGAAGGCCTCTAGGAGGGGAAGGATTTGTCTGGTGATGTGATGGAAGAAGAAAAAACAGTCAACGGGGAAGAGATAGGGAATACAAGCTTAGAATCAGAATTCAAAAGAGCTTTTGACAACCTGAGATCGAATAAGGCACAAAGAAAAGGTTCCATTCCATCAGAATTTCCAAAATCATTGTTTATAAGGTTTTCTTGAATAACTCTAAAACTGCGGCTTTTATCGAAATTACAAAATTATACCACATTACATTTCTCATAAAAAATGGCATATTCAGTTTTGTCTCTAGAACTTATAGTTCCCGCTTTGCAGGAATGGAAAAATCGTAAATTATTAAAAATATTGCTTTAGTAGTGTAAAATCAATATTTAATGACCATAGAAATTAGAAATAACAGAAAATTTGTATTCACCATATAGCAAGTCGCATGACAGGCAACACAAAAAGCCTGTCACAAATAAAGCTTTCGGCCAGTAAAGGCTTAGTCAAAAACAGACAACACACACACACACACACACACACACACACACACACAAAGTAAACACAGCTCTCTCACACACACCTGCAGTCTCAGGCAACTGAAACCATACTGCGAGCAGCGGCACCACCAGAGCATGCCAGGAATGGCGACTGTGTGGGGGTAAGGTACCTACAGTGGAAACATCTTTTTGCCACCAACCCTACCAATCAGACTCAACCAAAGGCCAATATTGAACCCAGCCTAACTCAGTTCACTCCTCCATCCAACTGTGATCCACACCCAATGCCCCCAAATCACCTCCTGTTAATTTTACAGAATTTCTTAACCTCAAAACTTGCCTCACCATCATTCTCCAATTTCCTCAACATGTAAACTAACTCTACATCTGCAGAAAGAACCACAGTCCACCATCTAAAAATGATTCCAACCTTATAATCCTACCAGTGGACAAAGGCTCCACCACTGCTCTTTTGAACCACAAGGATTACCTGGCAGGAGGATTGCGCCAACTGTCAGATACTTCCACCTACAAACCTTGCCACAGTGACACCATTCCAGAAATCCAGAAGGGTCTCCAGTCATCCCTCAAATCCTTAGGCCTGTTCCAGAACTTCTCCTCAGAGTCCATCTCTCTACCCACCCCCACCACTCCCCCCACTCCTACCTTCTACATGCTTCCTAAAGTCCATAAACCCTCATCCTGGTTGCCGCATTGCGGCTGGTTACTGTGCCCCCACTGAGAGAATCTCTGCTCTCGTACACCAACACCTTCAACCTATTACCCAGAATCCACCCTCTTATACAAAAAGTACAAATTGTTTCCTCCATCGGCTTCTCCACAGTATCCGCACCCTTTACCACATGGTGCCCTACTCATCAGTATTGTTGCCACCTCCCTTTTCGCTAGCATCCCTAATGCCCATGGCCATACTGCTATTGAACACTACCTTTCCCAATGCCCGATGAATTCCAAACCAATAACCTCCTTCCTACTCGCCATGACCAACTATATCGTCACCCACAATTACTTCTCCTTTGAAGGCATTACCTACAAACAAATCTGAGGTGTGTTTATGGGCATCAGCATGGCACCATTCTATGCCAACCTATTCAGGGGCCGTCTAGAGGGACCCTTCCTAAAAACCCAGAATCCTAAACTACTCACCTGGTTCGGATTCATTGATGACACCTTTGCAATCTGGATCAAGGGTAAGGACACCCTATCAACATTCCTCCAGAACCTCAACAACTTCTCCCCCATTTGCTTCATCTGGTCCTACTCAACCCAACAAGCCACTTTCCTAGATTTTGACCTCAACATCAGTACAACCATCCATATCAAATCTATTAACCACAAGCAACACTTCCACTCTGACAGCTGCCCCCTATTCCATACCAAGAAGTCCCTTCCATACAGCCTAGCCACCCACGGTCGTCGCATCTGCGGTGACAGAGGTACCTCTCAAAATATACCAAGGGTCTCACTGAATCCTTCACAGACTGTAATTATCCTCCCAATCATGTACAAAAACAAATCTCCCGTGCCTTATCTTTCCAGTCTCCCATCACCTCCCAAAGTCTCACCATCCAGCTACAGAGGAGCATTCCCCTCATAACTCAGTACCTCCCAGGACTGGAGCAACTGAATGACATTCTCCACCAGGGTTTCGACTACCACTGGTCACGGCCTGAATTGAGAAATGTCCTGCACACTATCCTTCCCACCCCTCCCACAGTTGTATTCTGCCATCCACCAAACCTACACAATATACTCATCCATCCTTACACAACCCCTGCTCCCAACCCCCTATCTCATGGCTCATACCCCTGTAATAGATCTAGATACAAGATCTGTCCCATACATCCTCCCATCACTACCTAATCTAGCCCGGTCACAAAAATTGCCTATTCCATCAAAGGCATGGCTACCTTTGAAACCAGTCATGTAATCTACATGCTACACTGCAAACATTGTGCTGCATTCTATGTGGGCATGACAACCAACAATCTGTCTGTCCACATGAATGGCCATTGAACAAACACTGGCCAAGAAACAAGTGGACCACCCTATTGCTGAGCACACTGCCAAACATGATGTCCTTCATTTCAATGACTACTTCACATCCTGTGCCATATGTATCCTTCCCAACAAAACCAGCTTTTCTGAATTGTGCAGGTGGGAACAATCCCTCGAATACTTCCTACATTCCCGTAACCCTCCTGGCCTCATTCTTCGTTAGTCACTGTCCTCACCCATCCAGCCCCCTTCCTGCTCCCATTCTAGCACTACACAGCCATCATTCCACCATCACACCTAGTCTTTTTACTTCTCTCTATTTACCTTGCCCACCATCTAACCTGCAGCACTTCAATGTGCGCCACTCCTAACCTACAATCCCTCCCCCTACTCACCTTCCTCCTTACCCCCACCCAGTCACCACACCCATCATGCACTGGCGCTGCTCCTCGTAGTGTAGTTTTAGTTGCCTGAGACTGCAGTCGTGTGTGTGTGTGTGTGTGTGTGTGTGTGTGTGTGTGTGTGTGTGTGTGTGTCTATTTTTGATGAAGGCCTGCTGGCCGAGAGCTTTTTTGTGACAGTCGTTTCATTGTGCCTATCTGCGACCCAGTATCTCCGCTATATTAACAACTTTCCTTTTCATAGTATTGTTACATACCATCCTGGATTTTCCACTGTTAGAAAATTTATATTAGTTATTGTAAAATAACATCTTATCTTGATGTATCATTACCATCATTATCACTGTCATCATCATCATCATCATCATCATCATCATCATCTTCTTTGCAGGTCAAGTAAAGGTGCATCATTAGTACACACAGGAGTGGATGGAATGGAGCCACTTAGCCACATATCCGCAGCTTATCTGGCATGGCTGATGTTAACATGTCAGATGGAATGGACTAATCATGTTCAATTAAAGGACAGCAATCTGGTGTAATACTTTGTTTGTGTGATGTTCAAATACCTAGATTACCATAACACCTAGGTGGCCTACTTCTAAGGCAAAGGGAGCTGATTTAAGCTTCTGGATCTCTTCAGATGGTGGGAGAGGTGAGGCTGCAGTGACACATTTGATGCCTCACCCCCCCCCCCCCCCAAAAAAAAAGCTGTGAAAAGTATTCGAGCTGTTGATAGTGAAACTGAAATTGTCGAATATGTATTGACAAAATGTTCCACTTGGGTCAGGCTCTTCAGTGTGGTGGACAGCAGATTCTCCACCTGTTGTGCTTCGTGTTACATTCCACTGAATCCCAAACCAGCAAGTAGACGGATCAGAGTTTTTTTATCCAAGCTTCCCACGAATGAAGAGAGCGACAGTACGTAGTACAGGTGATATGAATGACTGAAGGTGAGAGGCAGCAAGGAGGGAGTGTAATATAGATATCAGCTTCTTTTCAATTTTCTGTTTTGCCCTTTTCTTCAATGAAATGCAGCCCTTGAAGACACGGTGTGTACGAGGTACTATTTCCTCACTCCCACTACAGAATTTGTAACAAGGTGGAAAAACAGAACAGTCATATGCCACTAACTCAGTATCTTCTAAGATTATAGTGGCAGCTGCTTTTACGATACTTTCCCATTCTGCTTGTTTGTCTTTGCACTTCAAAGAATATGATGCATCAAGTACATAACAGCTTTTCTGGTACGGATTGTACCAAAAACAATGTGGTCCCCATACTTTTCTCTCAATCTGTCTTCAACTTCTTTATATGAGGTAATATTACTGAAACTTGCTCTAACAACTCAACTAAAGTGAAATGGCAGTTGTCATTCCTATTTGTGTAATTGAATATTTCCTTCATTGATGCAATAATTCCTTCAGCCTCAGGGCATCCATTTTTTTTTTCTAATTTAGGTGCCGTGCCTATAAAAAACTTTTATAGCTATCTCAATGAAACCCTATGTAATCAAAAGTATCCAGACACCTAGCTGAAAATTACTTAAAAGTTCGTGGTGCCCTCCATTGGTAGTGCCAGAATTCAATGTGGTGTTGGCCCATCCTTAGCCTCGATGACAGCTTCCACTCTCGCAGGCATATGTTCAATCAGGTGCTGGATGGTTTCTTGGGGAATGGCAGCTCATTCTTCACAGAGTGCTGCACTGAGGAGAGGTATCAATGTCGGTGGGTGAGGGCTGGCACGAAGTCGGCGTTCCAAAACATCCCAAAGGTGTTCTATAGGATTTAGGTCAGGTCTCTGTGCAGGCCAGAGCATTACAGGTATGTCATTGTCGTGTAACCACTGTGCCACAGGCAGTGCTTAATGAACAGGTGCTCGATCGTGCTGAAAGATGCAGTCACCATCCTTGCATTGCTCTTCAACAGTGGGAAGCAAGAAGCTGCTTAAAACATCAATGAAGGCCTGTGCTGTGATAGTGCCTTGCAAAACAACAACAAGGGGTGCAAGCCCCTTCCACGAAAAACACGATCACACCATAACACCACCGCCTCCGAATTTTACTGTTGGCACTACACACGATGGCAGATGATGTTCACCGGGAATTCGCTATACCCACACCCTGCCATTGGATCGTCACATTGTGTACCATGATTCATCACTCCACACGTTCTTCCATTGTTCAACCATCCAATGTCTATGCTCCTTACACCGAGCGAGGCGTCATTTGGCATTTACCGGCATGATGTGTGTCATACGAACAGCCGCTCAACCATGAAATCCAAATTTTCTCACCTCCCGCCTAACTGTCATAGTACTTGCAGTGGATCCTGATGCAGTTTAGAATTCCTGTATGATGGTCTGGATAGATGTCTGTCTAAATTGCATTAAGACCCTCTTCAACTGTCGGCTGTATCTGTCAGTCAACAGACGGCCTGTACGCTTTTGTGCTGTAAGAGTCCCTTCATGTTACCACTTCACTATCACATTGGAAACAGTGGATCTAGGGATGTTTAGGAGTGTGGAAATCTTGTGTACAGATGTATGACACAACTGACAACCAATCACCTGAGAACGAGGGTTGTTTAGGAGTGTGGAAATCTTGTGTACAGATGTATGACACAACTTACAACCAATCACCTGAGAACGTTTGAAGTCCATGAGTTCTGCGGAGTGCCCCATTCTGCTCTCTCACAATGTCTAATGACTACTGACGTCGCTGATGTGGAGTACCTGGCAGTAGGTGGCAGCACAATGCACCTAATGTGAAAAACGTATGTTTTTAGGGGTGTCCAGATACTTTTGATCACACAGTGTATCTTGTATCTGCAGCATGTAGACCCCCAACATAATATACATCTTCGGATAGTGTCTCCCCATTCGCCCTTCTTCTCCCCTGCATGAACTGTAATTGTACTGTTGTAACAGAAGGATCCAATAATGTAAAAATTTTGCCTCTGTTTTTGGTTTCTCTCCTTCTGTTTACCAAAAGTTCATTATCACTAGCTTACGCACAAAACAGACAGCTACTTTTAAAAGCAAATTTTGCTTCAGCTGAAAGCAGACACTGGAGGTTGTTTGTCTGAAACAGCCTCTCTTATAAATCTTTCAACTGACTTATCTCTGATATACTCTTTTCTTCAAGATGCAAGAACAACACAGTGCTTTTTCTTCTTGAAACTATCAGCTTTCAAACCTTTTCCCAAATAACTGGCATTTGACAATCCACATACTCCATTCTGACCAACATTGCATCATTGCGTAAGTCTGACAACATTACTCTAACAGACTAAAAACTTCTCCCTATTGTTTATATTAACATATTTGATATAAAAAGTACAGAAAAAACAGTAACAAGTACTAATTTAATAATAAATATCACTTAATAAGCTGAACCCCCACTCCACCCCCAAGACCCATGGACCTTGTCGTTGGTGGGGAGGCTTGGTGCCTTAGCGATACAGATAGCTGTACCGTAGGTGCAACCACAACAGATGGGTATCTGTTGAGTGGCCAGACAAACGTGTGGTTCCTGAAGAGGGGCAGCAGCCTTTTCAGTAGTTGCAGGGGCAACAGTCTGGATGATTGACTGATCTGGCCTTGCAACACTAACCAAAACGGCCTTGCTCTGCTGGTACTGCGAACAGCTGACAGCAAGGGGAAATTACAGCCGTAACTTTTCCCAAGGGCATGCAGCTTTACTGTATGATTTAATGATGATGGCGTCCTCTTCGGTAAAATATTCCGGAGGTAAAATAGTCCACCATCCCCATCTCTGGGCAGGGACTACTCAGGATGATGTCGTTATCAGGAGAAAGAAAACTGGCGTTCTATGGATCGGAGCATGGAAAGTCAGATCCCTTAATCAAGCAGGTAGATTAGAAAATTTAAAAAGGGAAATCGATACGTTAAAGTTAGATACAGTGGGAATTAGTGAAGTTCAGTGGCAGGAGGAACTAGGACATTATTGTCAGATGAATACAGGGTTATAAATACAAAATCAAATAGGGGTAATGCAGGAGTACATTTAATAATGAATTTAAAAAAATAGGAGTGCGGGTAGGCTACTACAAACAGCATAGTGAACACATTATTGTGGCCAAGACAGACACGAAGCCCATGCCTACTACAGTAGTACAAGTTTATATGCCAACTAGCTCTGCAGATGATGAAGTAATGGATGAAATGTATGATCAGATAAAAGAAATTATTCAGGTGGTGAAGGGAGACAAAAATTTAATAGTCATGGGTGACTGGAATTCGCGAGTAGGAAAAGGGACAGAAGTAAACGTAGTAGGTGAATATGTATTGGGGGGAAGAAACAAAAAAAAGAGGAAGCCGCCTGGTAGAATTTTGCACAGAGCATAACTTAATCATAGCTAACACTTTGTTCAAGAATCACAAAAGAAGGTTGTATACATGGAGGAAGCCTAGAGATACTGAAAGGTTTCAGACAGATTAAATAATGGTAAGACAGAGATTTAGGAAACAGGTTTTAAATTGTAAGACATTTCCAGGGGCAGATGTGGACTCTGACCACAATCTATTGGTTATGAACTGTAGATTAAAACTGAAGAAACTGCAAAAAAAGTTTAAAATTAAGGAGATGGGACCTGGATACATTGACTAAACCAGAGGTTGTACAGAGTTTCAGGGAGAGTATAAGGTAAAAATAGACAGGAATGGGGGAAAGAAATACAGTAGAAGAAGAATGGATAGCTCTCAGGGATGAAGTAGTGAAGGCAGCAGAGGATCAAGTAGGTAAAAAGAGAGGGATAGTAGAAATCCTTGTGTAACAGAAGAAATATTGAATTTAATTGATAAAAGGAGAAAATATAAAATGCAGTAAATGAAGCAGGCAAAAAGGAATACAGGCATCTCAAAAATGAGATTGACAGGAAGTGCAAAATGGCTAAGCAGGGATGGCTAGAGGACAAATGTAAGGATGCAGAGGCTTATCTCACTAGGGGTAATATAGAAACTGCCTACAGGAAAATTAGAGAGACCTTTGGAGAAAAGAGAACCACTTGTATGAATATCAAGAGCTCAGATGGAAACGCAGTTCTAAGCAAAGAAGGGAAAGCACAAAGGTGGAAGAAGTATAAAGAGGGTCTATACAAGGGCGATGTACTTGAGGACAATATTATGGAAATGGAAGAGGATGTAGATGAAGATGAAATGGGAGATATGATACTGCATGAAGAGTCTGATAGAGCACTGAAAGACCTGAGTTGAAACAAGGCCCCGGGAGTAGACAAAATTCCATCAGAGCTACTGATGGCCTTGGGAGAGCCAGTCCTGACAAAACTCTAGCATCTGTATGACACAGGTGAAATACCCTCAGACTTCAAGAAGAATATAATAATTCCAATCCCAAAGAAAGCAGGTGCTGACAGATGTGAAAATTACCGATCAGTCAGTTTAATAAATCACGGATGCAAAATACTAACACAAATTGTTTACGGACAAATGGAAAAATTGGTAGAAGCAGACCTCGGGGAAGACCAGTTTGGATTCCGTAGAAATATTGGAATACGTGAGGCAATACTGACCCTACAACTTATCTTAGAAGCTAGATTAAGGAAAGGCAAACCTACATTTCTAGCATTTATAGACTTAGAGAAAGCTTTTGACAATGTTGGCTGAAATACTCTCTTTCAAATTCTAAAGGTGGCAGGGGTAAAATACAGAGAGTGAAAAGCTTTTTACAATTTGTGTCAGAAGCCAGATAGCAGTTGTAAGAGTCGAGGGGCATGAAAGGGAAGCAGTGGTTGGAAAGGGAGTGAGACAGGGTTGTAGCCTTCCCTGATGTTATTCAATCTGTATATTGAGCAAGTAGTGAAGGAAACAAAAGAAAAATTCGGAGTAGGAGAAGAAATAAAAACTTTGAAGTTCGCCAATGACATTGTAATTCTGTCAAAGACAGCAAAGGACTTAGAAGAGCAGATGAACAGAATGGATAGTCTCTTGAAAGGAGAATATAAGATGAACATCAACAAAAGCAAAACGAGGATAATGGAATGTAGTCAAATTGAGTCTAGTGATGCTGAGGGAATTAGATTAGGAAATGAAACACTTAAAGTAGTAAAGGAGTTTTGCTATTTGGGGAGCAAAATAACTGATGATGGTTGAAGTAGAGAGGATATAAAATGTAGACTCGCAATACAAGTAAAGTGATTCTGAAGAAGAGAAATGTGTTAACATCGAGTATAGATTTAAGTGTCAGGAAGTCGTTTCTGAGAGTATTTGTACGGAGTGTAGCCATGTATGGAAGTGAAACATGGACGATAACTAGTTTGGACAAGAAGAGAATAGAAGCTTTCGAAATGTGGTGCTACAGAAGAATGCTGAAGATTAGATGGGTAGATCATATAACTAGTGCGGAGGTATTGAATACGGTTGGGGAGAAGAGAAGTTTGTGGCAAAACTTGACTAGAAGAAGGGATCGGTTGGTAGGACATGTTCTGAGGCATCAAGGGATCACCAATTTGGTATTGGAGGGCAGCGTGGAGAGTAAAACTCGTAAAGGGAGACCAAGAGATGAGTACACTAAACAGATACAGAAGGATGTAGTTCGCAGTAGGTACTGGGAGATGAAGAAGCTTGCACAGGATAGAGTAGCATGGAGAGCTGCATCAAACCAGTCTCAGGACTGAAGACTACAACAACAACAACAATAATACACTGAAACCACTCCAAGAGCGTAGAGAAGTAGTCTGCCCATGTAAGAGAAATGGACTGGAAATGCTGGGGAGGCTATTATCAATTACCATCTGTGTAAACTGAAGAATGAGCAATGTTTGTGGAGGAGGAACTGACCTTTCTCAGAAGAATGCCACAATGCTCATACAGGGTTTCCCTACTAGTAGTGCAAGGCGGTGAGCAGAGGCTTACGTAGATTATCTTCATATGTTTAGTTTTATTAGTAACTAGTATCTGTATTCCATTTAGTGTCAACACAAATTGTGGGAAATAAACACTTCCCAAATGTTTCTATACACAACGCATTTTGTGGAAAAGAAACACATTCCAGCTGTGTCTGCGCACTATACCATCAGCGATTTACGAGGATTGCTACGGAAGGGTCGGTATGATTGTGAAACAATGTGTAGTTGTTTCCTGCGACATATTGGGGTGGAGAGTGAGGACTCACTTGCTCCCTCTTCGTTTTGCAGACACACAAACGAGGGAAGTAAATGACTTTGTTCTGTTGACATGCCTTCCCTCACACTTCTACCCTCCACCCCT
Source organism: Schistocerca gregaria (assembly GCF_023897955.1). Taxonomy (NCBI): domain Eukaryota; kingdom Metazoa; phylum Arthropoda; class Insecta; order Orthoptera; family Acrididae; genus Schistocerca; species Schistocerca gregaria. The sequence goes on from NC_064921.1 coordinate 740,957,884, forward strand.
GCTCCCACCTGCTGCTACCAGTCACATCTCCAGAAGACAATGTATCCCTCAATATGGCTGTACCTTACTTAAATATGGTACACTCATTTACATTTACTCTTAATCAATGTCATTTAACATAAAATATTAATTTTATAGTATTAAACTATTTTGCATATCTTTCAATTTTGTGTTGGGAATCATTTTCGCTAGAAGTCGAGGTTTTTGAGTTATTCAAGAAAAATATAAAAATGCCCCCCACCCCAAAACACACACACACACACACACACACACACACACACACACACACACACACTCTTCACAGGTGGGGATTTTTAGTATGTTGTTCTTTGCGACTATATGAATTCTTTTACTCTATTCACCATTTTTTGTCTTCGTCTGGGCTATTGAGGGAAGTGGCACCAAAACAACTATTCATGTTGGTGTGCAGAATGTATGAGACTGGCAATATACCATCAGACATTCCGAAAACATCATCCACCCAAATCTGAAGACGGAAAGAACCGCCAAGTGCACGAAGTATCCCACAATCAGTTTAACAGCTCATGCCTCCAAGTTGCTGACAAGAGTAATAATAAGAATAATGGAAAAGGAAACTGAAGACCTGTCAGATGACAATTAGTTTGGCTTTAGGAATGGTAATGGCTCCAAAGATGCAATTCTGATGTTGTGGTTCATAACAGCAGCAAGGTTGAGGAAAAAACAAGACATGCTCATAGGAGTCTTTGACTGAAAAATCACTCAGCAATGTAAAATGGTGCAAGATGTATGACATTCTCAGAAAAATATGTGTAAGCCATTGGGAAAGATGGGTAATATATATAACAGATTATCCTTCTTTGGAGATCAGTCAGGGTGACAACCACCAGATTCTGAGTTAATTGCTTCATATTTCTACTTCATTTTTTATTAGGTAATTTCTTTCTCTTTGCCTATCCTGTTGTCTTTCAACCACAAATATCACTTATTACCCTACCTTACAGTTGGTTATCTTACAAGAGATAATTAAGAAAACAGGAAAAACAATGAAGTTTTCTTATCCTCAGGAAGATAAAACAATATATTCAGTTGTTACGGGAGAACACAATAAACTAACAAAATCCTCTTTAAGAGCGCAAAGATTTATTAGGAGTATTAAAATGAAGTATTCATGCACACACAGGATAAATGCAAATAGATATTTGTTTGTGAAGTTGGTTGATAAATATTTTTCATATATTTTGTATATGAGAAATTTCTATATATACACACAGTTTCTTTTGTTCAAGAAACAGCTGGCTTTATTATATCTTTAATGGGGATGGCTCGGTACACGAATAAGTAACATACATCATTATGTATTGAAGTACTTATGACCTGTGAATAGGTAGTGTAAATATATGGATACCTATTCCACTCACTCCCAAGATAGTATCGGGGTATGACATTGATGTTTCAAAGACAGACAATTATACCTGAATGATGAGTAACTTGAGACTATCCCATCTCTACCGACACCTCCGAGAAAACAAGGCCAACCAACAGGGGTTGCTACGTCACCGTGATGTCACGACAAGCGGCCCAATATGGCGACAGTATATTGCTGTGAGTGGATTGCTTTCGAGTGTGGAGCTGTGAGTTGCTGAAACTGTTGTTATTTTGATACATCTCTTTCACCACCGCAAAGTACTTGCCCGTTACACTATGGTGAATAAGTGCTGTCTACTGAGCTGTACTGGCAACTACCGGACTGGGAAAAAGATATATGTGTTCAGATTTCCAAAGGACGCTGAACTGAGGAAGAAGTGGACACATGCTATTCGACGGCTGAACTTCACCTCCCTCTGAACATTTACTGGTAAGTAGTAACAAGTTACATTATTAACAAAAAAAAAAAACCGAAGCTAATTTTGTAAGAACAATTACAACTACAAAGACTCCACTGTTTACTTTCATTGAAAGTATTGTTTAAACGATTTTTATTGTTCCAATCTAGAAAGTTTGAGTATGTATTAACTGTAAAGTGTGTAAGTTAACTTAAAACTATAGATAACAATGTAAGCAGTATATTTGATTTAGGATAGCAGTTACAAATGCAAGTCAGGCTGCGAAATGCCCTGGCCCTAAAGTTTTTTTCATTTGATGAGTAGCATTTTTGCATTACTAATAACAAAACATTTTAAGGTAGTGTTAAGTACTTATCTCACATTGTGTCAAAGATGTGCGGCATACTTTTACTAATATGAAATCTTTACATCTTAAGTACAATTAATTAATTTCGAAATTATTATGGAACAATTTCCTTTTCATTCCCTTTCCATGTTTGTCGAACACTTCAGTCACAGTGACCTGATTCTTCAAACCACAGCAGTTGAGTGGAAAACAGGGAGAACTTTGACATTGCCTCTAGAAAAACCAAAACTGAAAGACAATGCAGTGCCCTGTTTCCTGCCAAACTGTCCCAGTTATTTAAGCTCAAGACAAGATGATCAACGAGAGCCTCCAAGTCAAAGAAGACAACAGCTAGAAGCAGATGCCTTAAGTAAAGCTATATCTGACAATATAGAAACAGCTTCACCACAAAGGGAAAATGACAGTTTTCAAGATTATAGTGAATTTTTGAAAAAAAGTGAGAATGTTACATTAAAACAACAGTGGAGTAAAGTTGTGAAAGAAGACTGTATATTGTTCCTCTACCTTAACTTTGAGAAAACTCCACATGATATTGTGTATAACAGTTTGTAGAAACCGCAGTGTTAAATTTATGTAGATGGTGTTGAGATTGTTGCCAACACACTTCCAGAGAAAGTTTGCAGTGTAACTGAAGTAGAAAATGAGATTACGCTGTGTACAGAATATGTTAATGGCAGGGAAAGTGATTTACACATGCCAGTTATTCGCCCCCTTCTTGAAGCATTACCAGTGAAAGAAGATAAGCCGGCTGGTGTGGCTGCGCGGTTCTAAGTGCTCCAGTCTGGAACTGCGGGACTGCTGCAGTCACAGGTTTGAGTCCTGCCTTGGGCATGCATGTTTGTGATGTCCTTGGGTTAGTTAGGTTTAAGTAGTTCTAAGTTCTACGGGACTGTGCATTATGTCTTCAATCCAAGGCACACCATAAATTTAATCCAGAGGTTTTGATTCTTTGTTCTGTGTTGTTTACAATTTCTCCACAAGCTTACAAGTTTTTGCGGTCATCCGGTTTTGTCATTCTACCACATCCTAACACATTAAGGAAGCTTATTTGTAATATAAACGTGAACCCAAGTAATCCAAATTTTAAAGTCATTTGAAAGATGAAGTTTCATGTTTGGAACCACATGAAATGTTTGTTACCTTTATGGTAGATGAGATCCACATCAAACCATATGTAGATCATAAAGGGAGGAATATTACTGGAATGACTTTAGATACTGCTGAAATAGCAATCAGCGCACATGTATTCATGATTCAGAGTATTCTTTCTCTTTTCAAAACTGTTGTACATGTATTGCATGTGAAAAAACTGAATGCAGAGAGCTTGTTTAATGCAGTAAGAACTTTAGTAGTAGGTATAGAAGCAGCTGGGTTTTAGGTTGTTTCATTTGTTAAAGATAATAATGCCTGTTATAACCAAGTTGAACAAATATATTTCAAGGACAACACAATACATGAAAGTCACAGATCAAGTAAACAGAGTAAGACATGTGTACACTTTCACAGTCAAATCATCACTGAGTCCGAGTCTAGCGGTGGCTGGCTGGCTGGCTGGCCGGCCGCTTAGGTGGCACTGCTGCTGCATGGCTGGCAGACAGCGTCGCATGTAGAGGACGCGCATAACTGCGCGGTGGCACTTTGAAAGATCGGCGAGTCACAACACTTTCCCCCCTTTTGAAGTTTTTGCACAGGTCTTGATGGAGGTGTTGTTTGACTGGCCGTAAAGTCTCGAGGAGAAGGCTTCCCGTACGGACGGAAGTGTCCCCGATGGTAACCGGTTGAGATGACAGGAGACGTGGGAGTTGAATATGCTGGCGTCCCGTACACCAATCTGCCCGTTGCAGCAAGTCCGGTTGTTATAACAGGAGACATGGGCGATGTGTCTGTGTCCATAGGAGAAGGAGGCGAGTAGAGTTGCTCCGACAGACGATGGTCATCTGGTTCATGCGTGGCCACGTCTTCTGGTGGCGTCAGTTCTTGTGCTGGCACCGATATGATGGTGAGAGGACTGCGTTGTGAGTAACGAGAGATTCCAGGATCCCGAGTGTCAGGTAGAGCTGAAGGTGGTGTAGCACCATCCGTAACAGGCATTGCCGGCACACGAGGCCGAAGCTGGTCCAAATGACGCAGTGCAACACCAGTGTCAGTCTGGATTTCATACAGGCGTTGCCCACGGTGTCGTAAGATGCGGCCAGGACTCCATTTTGGCCGCCTGCCAAATCCACGTACCCACACAACGTCGCCGGCAGTAAACCGGCCAAGCGAAGGCACCCGCGGCCATGAGGTGGAAGGCCACATAAGTTGAAGTGGCGAGCGGGGCTGTCGGCCGTGTAAGAGCTCAGCCTGGCTGTGGTCACCCATGGGGGTGAAACAGTAAGAAGCCAGAAATTGGAGAAGCACATCATCAGCAGCAGAAGAAGAAGTCAGGAGTTTCTTCATCTGAGCCTTAATGTGCGGACCAGTCGTTCAGCCTTATCGTTTGATTGTGGATGGAACAGAGGGGCCGTGACACGCATGACGCCGTGATGGGCACAAAAATCCACAAAATCAGAAGAGGTAAACTGCGGACCATTATCAGTAACAAGAGTAGAGGGAAGGCCTTCCAAAGAGAAAATGCAAATTAGAGCATTGGTGGTTGCCGCGGTGGTAGGCGATGTGCAACGGACAATGAAAGGAAAGTTAGAGTAGGCGTCAACAACAAGAAGTCAATAAGTACCTAAAAAAGGTCCCGCGAAGTTAACATGAATACATTCCCATGGTTTCTCAGGCAAAGGCCACGGTGACAAAGACAACTTCGGGGCAGCGGCCTGTGACGCACAAGGGCCGCAGGCAGCGACCATGTCTGTGATTTCAGAGTCGATGCCGGGCCAGTACACATGACGGCGCGCCAGAGATTTTGTGCGAGAGACACCCCAGTGCCATTGGTGAAGGAGGCACAAGACCAAAGCAGGCAAAGACGCAGGTACCACAACACGCAGCAAAGCATTTTCAGTGGAAAGGAGGAGGCAGTAACGCAAAGTGTAGTAGTTCCGCAACGGACCAGAAGTCTTATCGGACGGACAATCTGGCCAATCCTTCTGAATATAGCGTAAAACCCGGGAGACGGTATGGTCAGAACCCGTAGTAGCCGCCAGCCGGTCCCCGGTGATGGGGAACATAACCACAACCCGCTGCTCGGCAACATCCAGGTGGAAACACAAAAGTTCGTCCCTATCGAATGCCAGATCAAGACCCATGGGAACGCGAGACAGTGCATCAGCATTCGCACGTTGAGCCGTCAGCCGGAAATGAATCTCATAATTGAAACAAGACAAGTTAAGAGCCCAACGCTGGAGGCAGTGTACAGCCTTGTCGGGAAGTGATATTTGTGGATGAAACAAGGAAACAAGTGGTTTGTGATCCGAAACAAGATGAAATTTGGATCCATAGAGAAACACACCAAACTTGTGAAGAGCATACATAATTGCCGAAGCTTCTTTTTCAATTTCAGACTACTTTTGTTGGGCATCCATGAGCGTTTTGGAGGCATAAGCAATGGGTTGTTCAGAACCGTCAGAAAGACGGTGCGCAAGGACTGCACCGACCCAGTATTGAGAGGCGTCCGTGGCAAGAACAAGATGTTGACCAGGCCGATAAGTAGCCAGGCATGGGGCCTGTTTCAGCATAGTCTTCAATTTCTGGAAAGCCGCATCGCATGATGCGGACCAGTGAAAAGGCACGTTTTTATGCAACAGGCAATGCAATGGATGAGCCACCGAAGCAGCAGACGATAAAAACTTGTGATAGTATGCTATTTTCCCAAGAAGGCCTGCAGTTCCTTAACAGATGTAGGGCGAGGAAGGGCATCGATCGCAGCAACAGTTTCCTGAAGCAGACGAATACCATCCCGAGAGAGTTGAAACCCCAAGTACGTGATAGATGCCTGAAAAAAATTTGATTTCTGAACATTACACTTAAGACCGGCAGTCTGTAAGACATGAAAAAGTGTGCAGAGATTTTGAAGATGTTCGTCAGTGGTGGAGCCAGTGACAACACTGTCATCCATGTAATTTATGCACCCAGGGACAGTGAGCAACCCCGAATAGCAATCGTTGGTATTGATAGAGGCCGAAAGACGTGTTAAGGACCAGAAACTGCCGGGAAGCAATGTCGAGAGGAAGTTGATGATAAGCTTCTGACTGGTCAATTTTAGAAAAATACTGGCCTCCAGCAAGTTTAGTAAACAATTCTTCAGGTCGAGGCATAGGGTAAGCATCGATAAGGCACTGAACATTTACAGTGGCTTTGAAATCGCCGCAGAGATGAATATCACCATATGGCTTAGCAACGACAACGACCAGAGAGGACCACTCACTGGAAGTGACAGGAAGCAAGACCCCTGAAGCAGTGATACGATCCAGCTCCCGTTTCACCTGATCACGAAGGGCCACAGGAATGAGCTGAGCCCGAAAAAACTTAGGCCGAGCAGTGGGTTTGAGCGTGATATGAGCTTCAAAGTCATTTGCACGGCCTAACCAGGAGAAAAAAGGGACGAAAATGTCGTTGACAAGGAATCCAATTGAGCATAAGGAATAGCATCAGAGACGATATTGACAGAGGCATCTATGGAGAACCCAAAAACGCGAAAGACATAGAAACCAAAAAGATTCTCCGCATTACTATGGTCGACCACAAATATGGGGACAGTGCAAACGACAGATTTGTAAGATAACTCAGCATCAAATTGTCCCAAGAGAGAAATCTTCTGTTTATTGTAAGTCCATAATTGCCTAGTGACAGGTGACAGGATTGGAGAACCCAACTAAAGATATGTCTAAGAAATGATGATAGTGGCAGCACAACCAGTATCCGCCTGCATGCGAACATCTCGACCAAGTATTTGGACAGTTAGGAATAACTTCCCTGAAAGGGAAGAAGTACAACTGACAGACAACACAGAATCAGAATCAGCATCATTGTTCATGAACATCATGTATGCGGTCGGTTTTGCTAACTGAAGGGCACGTTGCCTAACTTCTGTGTCGAGTGCCGATCGGATAATAGCATCCCGTACCATGGAATCGGCATAGGATTCTTTGTGAACTTCAGTAACAAATTAACACTTTCGACTGAGGCCGTGAAGTTCAGCAGCCCAAGCGCGTAGTATTGATTCGGTTGTTTTTGACAACAATAAAAGGCAACACGAGAGATCACCACATGCGTATGCTTTTGAAAATAGACGGACAGAAGTGAGCACATTTCCGCAAAGGACAAAGACGCAGGATCTTTCAAAGGAGTCAATTGCGACTACAACCAATACATTTGAGGTGCAATCCATGAAAGGAACAGAGACTTACATGTTTCGTCGTCCGTGACATGAAATGCCAAGAAGTGCTCTCGAAGACGTTTTTTATAATCAGACCAGTCTTCCACTGTCTTGTCCTAAGGAGGAGACACCCCGCATTGGATGCCGCGACGAAATCACGAATCGCATTTGTGAGAAGTGTTTGCTGTTCTATGATACCTTGCAATAGTTGCTCTAAAGTAACCATGGAAACATGTGGGTCAATGATGAAAAAGAAAAATTCACTACCTCATTGCCAATTGTTGTAACTTCATGTTGAACAAATATATTTCAAGGACGTTGCAATACATGAAAGTCACAGATCAAGACGTGTGTACACTTTCACAGTCAAATCATCACCGAGTCCGAGTCTAGCAGCCGCTGACTGGCTGGCCGCTTAGGTGGCGCTGCTGCTGCATGGCTGGCAGACAGTGCCGCACGTAGAGGACGCGCGTAACTGCGCGGCGGCACTTTTGAAAGATCGGTGAGTCACAACAATGCCATTAACAGAAAATGTGTTACATACTTTGCAAATCCACCACAAGCCAGTTTTGTATACCCATCTCCTACAGATCGTAAAAGACCAAAGTTTTTTCTGCATGACACTCCATATTTTTAAGTGCATAAGGAACAACTGCATAAATCTGAAGAACCACAGGCAAACATTTTGTTATCCAGATTTTGATAATTCTGATATTGTTAGGCATGCATCTTTTGCTGCAGTTAGAGAAGTACATGACTTAGAAAGCCAAAAACTGTTAAAATATGGTTATGGGTTGTCTGTGAAAGCCCCGTGGCCTTCATCTTTAGAAAGGCAAAACGTTAAGCTGATGACTCAAATATTCAGTGATTATGTAGAAAGTAGCATGGTTGAGTTGGGGCCAGTTGTTAATGTAGAAAAGTGGGAAGGTACTGCTAAATTTATAAATCTTATTAGGACTTGGTGGGGGATTGTCCGTGTTAAAGCACCTCTGAAGGGACTTCACCATAAGGAAGAAATGCTGAAGTCTCTGACCAATAAAGCAGGAGACATACGTTACAGTTTTCTTGATAAATTTCTTACTTGGTTAGATAAATGGAGAAGTTTAGAGTCAGGGTATGGTAAATTGTCTGTGGAGACACACACAGCACTTCGATTCACAACATATGGCTTAATGCAAGTAACTGAATAAAGTTTCAAGGAACTAAACATGTCATATATTCTGCCAGGTAAGTTCCAGACGGATTCTCTGGAAGCAAGGTCTAGTCTATATAGACAGTTATCAGGATGTCAGTATCATGTCTCAATTAGGCAGTTGTTAGAAACCAAAAAGAAGTTAAGACTCATGACTGTTTTAGAACTCAATGTTCACCCACAAGAGAAGCTGAGAATTGCAGAGATGCATAGTTGTGATGAAAGTACGGAGAGCAGTGTGAATGATAGTGAATATACCTTTAATGTCAATATCAGTGAAGATGATTTAAAAAATGTTGAATCTGAACTCCCAGTTTTAACTTACATTGCTGGTTTCTGTTCCCGCTCATTGATTAGGAAACTTCAGTGCAGTAACTGCACAGATTTTTTGATACTGGATAGGTCAATGACAACTGAGAAACAGTTTAATTTAATTAGACAATTGGACAGAGGAAGTTTGAAATTCCCACGTGAATTTCCTGTGGCAGTAGTTATGTACAGGTACTTGACACTACAAAAGTTGTTGGCAACATCATCATTCCTGAAGCTGCTGAATCAAAGAGCAGTAACAGCTGAACTAACTTGGCAAATAATTATGGCTGCTGATCTGTTGTGTGACAGTTCTTGTCCTCAGCGCACTGTATCAGAAATGTGTAAGAAAATTGTATGGACCACTGTAAATATAGGACTAAATAATTTTTGGAAAAAGAAAAATGATGAAACTTCTGTGCAGTCTCTCCAAAGTTCTAAGAAGAGGAAATTTCTAACACTTTGCCACAATTTGAAATAAACTTTTTTTAAAATTTAATATCTTTAATCTGTATTTTATTGCTACCTCCTACTGAACTCCTGAAGTCCCCAACACAAAATGTTTTACTCACTGATGAAACGTGTTCTGTGTAAAATCAAATGCAAGTGCTGTACAGTGTCTTCAAAGTACTAAGAATCAAAAATCTACTTCTTAATGGCCACAATTCCACAACAATTTTGTAATATTGCTTAGGATACATTGCTCGGTCCCTGTCACTACCTCCTGATAAGTAAACTGCTTTTACCCATTAAATGAATGACGTTATGCTCTGTCAAGTGTTAAACCAAATGTAAGTGCTCTACAGTTTCCTGAAAATTGTAAGAGACAAAACTGAGTCTTTTTGGCACAGCCTTAACATCTTATTTTATTGCTTAGCATGAATTGATTGCTACCTGTCATTAACCTGCATCTGAACCCATAGTAAAAAATTCAGAAACTTCTGACTAACAAAGTAAGGGATATGTGGTACAATTTCCTGGATAAGTTCATTACTTGGTTGGACAAATGTAGAAGTTTAAAACTGCAGAATGGTAAATTGTCCTTAGAGAAATATACAGCACTTAGGGTTACCACATATGGCTTAGCGAAGACAAATTATTACTGCTGTGGAGAACTAAATATGTCATATATCCTACAAGGTAAATTTCAAACTGACTCACTAGATACTGGTAGCTTGATTTGAACTTTACTGGTGATTATGTGGAAGTCAGTATCATATACCATGTAGGTAGTTGTTAGAATCAGAAAAGAATTTAAGACTTATAAGTATCTTAGAACTAAATATGCACCCACATACGAAACTGAAAATTGTACAGATGAATGGCGGTGATGAGAATCCAGCAATGTGTATGTTGATGGTGCTTCATTTTGTGATATGTGTCACTGATGATGACTTAAAAAATATTGAAACAGACGTACCAGTATTAACATACATTGCTGGTTTCTGTTGTCACTGATTGCTAAGAAAACTCCATTGTTTAGAGTGCACAGATGTCATATTCTGACATCCAATGTTTTGCTACTTCAGTACATTGCTATGTCAGGCAAAGAAAGGCTTAATCGTTTAGTAACACATCAGGTGGCCTTGGTTGTTCAACATTTCTTACTATATGTGATATAAGCCTACTTCTTGAACTCCTTTGAAAAGTGTTTATCTTCAGTACCAGAATGAACATCAAATTGTCAAGTTTTCTAAATAGAAAAGCACTTTGTTAGTACCAGACAGCAATAATGTGACAAAGGAAGTAACCAGTAGAGAGATTGAAAATAGTAAGTAAAGAGAGCCTCAGCCTTTTGCTCACATTCTTACATGTAATGCACTTGGTTGTTTTTCATTTCCTACTAATCTTACCTTTCGTAACTTTTTAATATTGTTTCTGGAAGTGTATCTTCAATAGCAGAGTGAACTTCAAATTCCCAGGCTTTTCTTAAAGGAAAGACCAGTCCCTTAGTATCATAGTGCAAGACAGAATCTTGTGTTCAGTGATGTCTATGTTAAAAGGAGAATATTTTATGTCTATCTTCTGTTTCCATTTTTTATTACTGGGGCTACACTTGCAAAAATTCTTGAAAAGAGCTGTCACCATGAACATATGAGTAAATTCACAATAGTCAGGTGTTTTATGAGATAAAGCAAACTCTTGTTACCTTATTGTAAACGAAAGTTGTGAGGGTTTTGCCACGTATGACAGTGTTTAAGATAATTTACTTGCAGTGTAATGGCTTGAAAATGTTAAGTCCTGCTGTCAGTTAGAATTTGTCACCACCTGTATGTGAGTTTTAAAGCTAAATAGTGTTCTGACAATTATAAAATAGTGGCAAAGCTCCTCAATCGATTGAACTTATTCCTGCCTATATATGTAATCGGTATTTCAGTATGAACCTTTATGCTGTTTACAAGAATATATATAATTTGGTCTTTGGTTCGAATTATCGATTGGTTCGCTCCTTTCTGTATGATGGACAGAAGATCGTTAGCATCAGGCGCGTCTATACGGAGATGTCCATGGACTGCTGCGTTGGCTATGGGCTGCTTAGTGTGACGTCACTAACACTGCTAGGCGGCCTTGTTATCCTGGGGGTGTCGTCTCTACTGGCTGTGTGTTAGGACCAATTTTTGGGTCCTGTGCGAGTGGAACTGTAGCGAGTCCATTCTGTAGGGCACGTTAAACACTCTTCATCCTCCAGTGTCATGGTGAAGCACTCATCAGGAAGGGACCCCCACGGCAGTGGGGGGGGGGGGGGGGGGTTAGGAAAAAAGTCTTATCTTTTCTTCATCCTGACACAACTATTCTTGTTTTTTTATTGTCTTTCTTGGTCAGTAGAAGTATCGATTCTATCCTCCCTATTCCCACATGCATATGTTACTATTGTTACAACCATTCTTTTATCCGGACCGCATAGTGATAACAATAAACCTGTTTTCAGAGGAAAAAGCCCAGAGACCATTCAAAAAGAAGTAGGGTAACACACACATCGTAAGGATGCAGACATTGGTTGGTTGGTGAGTTTTTTAATGATAAAAGCAGTGTACATTTGAATGACTGAATGTAGCATATGCTGGTAAAATCATGTGAATGGGGGGTGAGGGGGTGGGGGAGGGGGGCGGGGGGAGGGAGGTTGTAAGCACTGCTTATGAGGACAGAGAGTGACATACCAACATAAGCGAAATAGAGAGACGCACAGAGTATGAAACAGTTTTACCACTGTTACAAAATATGGCATTAAAGGTACCTCAGTAAGACAGTGTTAATGAAGTGTTGAACACAGGAGGAGCAACATTAAGCTTCATAAGTTTACTTTAGTTACCAGAAGAGAAGACAGAAATAAAGAGCAATTAAGCACAGGTGTGTAATTTGTTTATCATAGAGAGATAAGAAATGGTGATTAATAGAAAACATAGAATTATGCTCAAATGAATGTGAGAATCTAATTAACGATAAATATGGTGGGTATAGGTTTAATAGAATGGGAAAGAGAACTATACACAAGATCCCAGTCTTCCATATCTCAGGTAAAGTAATCAGTTTATAACTATGTAATGGTTGATAGTAAGAAACACATCAAAATGTTATAATCTAGTAACAGAAAAGAAGTTTTATATAAACAGTTCCCAAAGAGAGGAACATGAAAGGGACAGATAAGTACAACATATTTCATAACATATGAGTAATGACATATTAAGAGTTACAGAGAAGGATATAAAATGAGCATGCAGGAAATTGGTGTTTTATATTACCTGGTACGACCGTTATGCTATGGAGAAAACTTCTTTAGACAGAGTTGGTTGGTGGACAGGTACACTCATCAAAGGGATGGTCAGATTTCCGTGGACAAGTGAATCCAGAGAAGTAACGACCTCAACCATTTTTGTACGGAAGAAAAGTTAAAGGAACATTTACATCACAAAGGCAATGAAGTATGTTCACATTATCTGTCAACAGAATTAGCCTAGATGAAAGCACAACTAATATAGAGACACAAAACTGGGAAGGGAAAATGAATAAAACCGAGTGAGCATTCCCAAAACAGTTTAAAGCTTATGAACCTACCTGGCCACTGTTGATTCTTTTGAACCTTTATTTTCCATACTTGTTGAATAAATGCAAATCTGACATTTAGAAATGTGGGAATTAAGAGTGGAATGTCAACATCTAACTCCTTGCCATAAATAGGGCCCTGAATTTTTATATTTAAAAGAACTACGAAAACTATGTAGGTACGAAGTAATCACATGGGATTACCTTTGGTTAAAAGTGATATAGTTACGACAAGGCCTGAGCATACATAACAAATGGTTTTCATCGGTTTTCACAGCATGCGCAAATTTCCGAGGGAAATAACTGAATGTCATTATTAATTTTAAGTCATTTACTAGCTTATAACAATGCTATGTTTAACAGAATATTCATTAACAAGTGGGGTGCATAAGGTCGTGAAAGAATGAAGATATGCAAAGAGAATACACAGTTTTATAAATCCAGTTTAGTTTTATCAGAATAATTATCTTTCATAGATACAAAGAAGTAACTTTTATATCTGAGACATCAAGTGATTATTAATAATAGATTAGAGATATGAATGTATGTATTTTGCTGTGGTAAAAATGTAAGTAACATCTGATCCCAGGAAACCTTGATGTATAAATAATAGTAACTTAGTAAATGGTGAAAGCTACCTGATGCTATAATTATATTAAAAACAAAGATTCCAAGACTTACCAAGCGGGAAAGCGCCGGTAGATAGGCACAATGAATAAAACACACAAACACATACACAGAATTTCGAGCTTTCGCAACCGGCGGCTGCTTCGTCAGGAAAGAGGAAAGGAAAAGGAAAGATGAAAGGATGTGGGTTTTAAGGGAGAGGATAAGGAGTCATTCCAATCCCGGGAGCGGAAAGACTTACCTTAGGGGGGGGGGAAAGGATAGTTAAATACTCACGCACACACACATACACGCATATCCATCCATACATACACAGACACAGGCGGACATATATTTTTCCCATGATGCTATAATTAGTTATGTAAGTTAATCTATAAGACACCTTTTATCTTAGTATGGGGATTTGCAGGGGTAAATGTTGTTACTTAAGGTAGCAATGTGTGACACTTCTTTCTGCTATTCCGATGAAAGATGTTCATGGAGAAATCTGAAGAGGAGGAGATTACGATTTAGCGTCCAATTGACAATGATGTCATTAAAAACGGAGCACAAGATCAGATTAGGGAAGGATGGGGAAGGAAATCAGCTGTGCCATTTCAAAGGAACCATCCCAGTATTTTCCTGAAGAGATTTAGGGAAATCACAGGGTGGGTGAATGCGGATTGCAATTGTCATCCTCCTGAATGAGAGCCAATGTGCTAACAATTGCACCATCTTGCCTGAGGAGAATTTTCATTTTAGTCAGTTGTACAGAAAGAAATGCCTACTGTGCACACATTTCTTCTTGAATTCAAGTGCAGATATTAAAGGAGGAATGTAAACACAATCCATCAACAAGACGCAACATTGAGCGAGTGTGTTTACTTGCACCGGAGAAGTCATTTACACTTTGCCATCACAGCTTGGTGATGCTGTGAACTACAGAGAAGAAGAGCTCTGGACAACAATGTTCTCACCCCAGAGAAAAGGAGCTTGTTATAAATTCTGTTATTCACTTACTTATGCCTTCTCAATGTGTCACTTACAGAGCTGTCAGGAGTTATGTTGAGATTGTAAATAAGATATCTTTAAATGACATTATAAAAGTTTAGAAGAAACATTAAAATACAGAAGAAGTATTGAAAATGTGGTATATGATTTCAGAGCTAGTCAACAGAATATGGACTCCCTTATAGCCCTTGACAAGCTGCAGTTGGAACAAAGTGTGTAGAATAATTGGTAGCACTGCTTAGCAGGATCACAGTGTCATGAACCGATGAAAAAGCATCCGTAAGAAGATATTCAAGGTAGATGAAATCTACTACTGTCAAGGAGACAGATCACTTCATGGAGTAGACACCCTCATTAAAGAGTGAGTGAGGCGGTACCATTCCAAGAGTAAAGCATTCCAGATACTGTACAAGGCTGCCATGAAGATATAATCACAATAATAAGAATAATAATAATAATAATAATAATAATAATAATAATAATAATAATAATAATATTCTGCCAACCCAGGATTAGGCCTTATGGCCTTTTCTGGGCCTCACTCTCTCTTCCTTGGTCTTCCCACACTCCTCTTTCCAATAGGATTGTATTCCATTGCTTGTTGAGGGGTTCCCTGAGGTGACATACTGAAAACATGCTCTTCCCAATCCTGTTTCGTCGGATTGCTTTCTCAGTTAGTGGCTGTAACCCCCCCCCCCCCCCCCCCTCTCGCCCTCCAGTTCTTTCCTTATTAAAATAATAATAATAATAATAATAATAATAATAATAATAATAATAATAATAATAAAGTGGCTGTAAGTTACAATATCAAGAACATACCTCTTTCCTGAGCTGACAAGTAATTCTATGTCTTCACAGTCATCACCAAAGATCTGGGCTACAGTAGCATCGTGTGAAGACACCACAGCAGACATGTTTTCTATGTTTGTTTTACATGCAATTGTAACAAACACTGGGAAATATTCAACTGCGTTTAACGATTATCTGCAACTGAAAGAAATATAACATTGTGAATTGTCATTTCAAATAAATCAAAAGACAAGCTGTAAGTATTGTCACTAAATACAACAACAATGTGTTTTGTGTGCTAAAATGGCAATGAAATTAGCTGAAACGGATTTCATAGTCTCATGGAAATACTGTACATGAATTGAAAACTAACTGAAATCAGAACAACTGCAGAAAAAGCCTCCTGAGAAGTGAGAAATTGAAGACCAGATCTCAACTAATAGTGCCATCAATTCATTCTCTCTCTCATCACATCATAAAGTTTTCTTTTTATGTTAAATCACAATGACTCGAACCTTACTTTCAGCTGCGTGATCTGTTGTAAATGACTCAATAAGCTGATCTTCATGTCAAAGGCAAACAAAGATCTATCATTTCACTGGGCAAGCTTTTAGGTTTTACAAATTACCTTCCAGATCTTTAACAAGAAAATCATTGGCCATGAAAGTTATAGTATTCAATATTTTCAAATTTCACTCTCTCCTGTATCAGCTCTATAATTTTGAAATTGATATACTGATCCCTTTTTTCGGACTTTTTATATAAAACAGATACTGCAGTCACTATAATACATAAGAATAAGTACCAGGTCCCTATTTTTCACTTAAAAGAATTGGCTTTTTGAGTTAATGATATCTTTTTAATGACAAGGTGTACACAGGTGGTAAAATATGGACAAATCAGCCAGAAACATCTGTACAACCCTGAAGTACGACCCTCTCAATGATACAGTGAAAAGGTTGTTGCTAATAATAGTAAAAGTCTGTTTCACATGCTGATTATATTCTGGAATTTTACCTATAATGTTGTAAAAGTTCTTAATACTATTAATGATCATGAGTGTGCAACATTCTTAACAAATGGAAGATCAGCATCTACATCCTACGCCTACCAATGACGCATTAATTTGACGAGCACATGTTCAGGTTGGCAAGGAAATGGTACGGAAATTGGGTGTAGTCCCGTTATCAAGGAACAATCCTGTTATATACTTGAAATGATCCATAGAAACCATGGAAAACCTAAATCTTGGTGACTGATAGGGTCTGAATCCTCTCCTCCTGAATTCAGGACTGGTGTCTTAACAATTGTGCCACCTTCTTACATAAGTTTTTAACAGTACCACAAAAATAGATGTAGAACATTATTTGCAATAAGTTATTATCACAATGATGGATTTTTTCCTTGAGTCTTGAAACCTGGTAACAGTTAAATTAAATTTTCCACATATCATCATCAGTTTTCTGCTTTATTAGCAGGTCCTCTGCCTCTCCATTTTCTGCAATCCATTGCTTCTTTCGTAAGGCTGCTGAATGTTGTACTGTTCATCACGTCATCCAGTATTTGAAATCTCTTCCTTCCTCACTTCCTTTTCCTTTCTACATAACCTTCTAAAACTGTTTTTATCAGACCATCATTCTTTCTTAAAATGTGCCCAATCCAATTTCTTTTTCTTCTTTTTATTACATCTGGTAACTGTCTTTTCTCTCCCACTCTTCTCAGTACCTCTTCATGTTTTACTCTGTCCATCCAACTTATTCTTTCCGTCCCCCGCCATATCCACATCTCAATAGCCTACAGCTTTCCTCTGTCTTTCTTCCTCAAAGTCTATGTTTCAGTGCCATACAGAAAAACACTGCATATCATACATTCTATGAGTGTCTTCCTGAATTCTCTATCCAGACCGCTGCAGAAAATTCTCCTTTTCTTATAAAACAGCTCTTTTGCCATTGCTATCCTTGTTTTAATTTCTGTGGTGCACTTCCAGTCGTTGTATATACTGCTTCCAAGATACTTAAAATTTTGCACCTGTTCCAATTTCTCCATTCAGCATAATTTTTATTTCTTTATTTCCTTCTAGTGTCAATACTTTTGTTTTCTTTGTGTTAATTTTCATTCCATATTTTTTTTTTCCCGTTAGCTTCAATGGTGTCCACCAAATCCTGTAATTCTTTTTACCCTGTGGCTAGAAGGAGCATGTCATCAGCAAACCTCAAACACCCTACTCTTCTTCCTCCAATTTCTACTCCTTTGTCATCTAATTAGCATTGGTCAATCATATTTTCCAAGTACAGGTTGAAAAGGGTAGGTGATAGACAGCATCCTTGCCTTACTCCTTTTCCTAGTCCGATCCAATTTGTACTTTCTCCTCTCACTTTAACTGTGGCTTTTTGATTAAGATACAATGAGTAAGTCTTCTGCTTTTCCAGTCAATTCTCTTTTCCCTCATTATAGTCGCCAGCTTGTCTCATTCTGGCACATTGTCAAATGCTTTTTCTAGATTGATGAAGCACACAAATAGGTCTCTTTCTTGCATCTCTGGTGCCTGTATTTCATTTAAAGCCAAACTGCTCCTCGCCAATATTATCCTCCATTACTTTTTCAAGTCTATTATTAATTATTCTTATAATGACTTTGGCTGCATGTGAAATGAGGCTGCATGTGATATGAGGCTGACTGTCCTGTGCTCACTGCATTTCTTGATTCCTTGTTTTTTCGGTGATAGAATCATAACAGTTGTCAGAAAGTCCTCAGGCCATTCACCACTGTCATGTATTTTATTACATAGCATCAATATTTCTCTTATTCCATCTTGGTTCAAGCATTTTAATATTTCTCCCGGTATCGTATCTGTACCTACCGCTTTGCCATTTTTCATTGCAGCTGTGGCAGACTTTACTTCTTCCATTATGATGGTTGGTCCTTTCTCATCACCACTTACACTGTTGGGTGATTCATGTTCCAGAGTTTCTGGTTTGCAATCTGTGCCATATAGCCCTTTTAGATATTCTTCCCATCTCTGGAGGACATCGTAATGAACTTTTTACACTACCTCTTCGTCTTTACTCAAAATTTCCACAGTGGCACTACCTGCCCTATTTTGATCCCACATCATAGTCTTTACTCTGTTGTATAGTTTTTAAGTCATATCTTCCCTTCGTGTCCAGTTCTTCAATTGCATCACATTCCACTTTTATCCATTTTTTCCTAGCCGGCTCTGTTTCTCTTCACAGTTCATTATTTAACCTTCGGTACATCTTTCTTGCATCTTCAGTGTTCTTGTTTTTAAATTTTCTCCTCTCCTCCATCTTGCATATCATTTCTTGTGTGACCTAAGGTTTTTTTTTGTTTTTTTTTTCTCTTTTTGCAAATCCTATATTTTGCTGTCCTGCTTTAATGAACCCTGCTTTCAGCATATTCCAGTAGTAGTTGGCATTACCAGGTGGTTCTTTGTCTCGTAATGTGTTTAGAAACTACCGAGACAGCATTTCTGTAATTTGTTCTTTGTTGGATCTTATCTTCTCTAGATCCCACTTCTTCACCATGGTCGCCTACGTCAGTTTTTTCATTGTTATTTCTATTTCTGCCATAAGTAAGTTGTGGTCACTATTAATATCTGCACCTGGTAATGTGTGCACCTTCTTGATTCCATTTCTGTATCTTTCTTCTACCAGTATAAAATCAATTCAGTTTCTGTATTTATCCCCTGGTGATTTCCAAGTGTAAAGCCTCCTCTTGTGGTTCTTGGACCATGAGTTTGCCACTATCAGCTGCCTTTCCCTGCAGAAGTCAATTAGCCATTCACCTCTATCATTTCTCTTTCCAATACCATGACTGCCTACTATGTTTCCCTCTTTCCCTTTTCCCACAATGGCGTTCCAGTCTCCCAATACTATTTTGCAGCATTTTTTTATTTTCGTCCATCATTCTTTTTATTACATTGTATGTTTCCTCTACTGTTTGGTCATCATATTCTGAAGTTGGCATATACACCTGAACAATCAGTAAATCTTTTACTGCTCCTTTCAGCCTTCCACAAATAACCCGGTCATTTGCATAGTCCACATATTCCACACATTTAGCCAATCCCTTTGTCATAATCATTCGTACTCCATTCCTTCCTTTTACTTCTCCTCCTGGGTAGTACACTACATATTCATCTGACTGTAACTCTCCACATCTATCAATTCTCGTTTTCATTTTTTGCCTCCTTTCAAGTTGTCCTCCCCACCCCCAAAATCCGACTGGGAGACCATTTTACCTCTGGATACTGATTCAACATGAGAGAAAGTCTTTTTTTTGCGTGATCTACCACGATTTTTTTCATACAGTCTTCCCTAAATGGACAGTTTATTTAATTTTGGCACATATGTTTGAATGTATGTACATGTATACAACTTTTTCAAAGGCTGCTGTAAATTTATTTTAATATTTGAGCTTTATCCAGACAATGTCTACCAACAGACTGACCTACAAACAGTTTTGACAGGGTACAGAGTCTGTGACAATAGTACAAGAAAACAATGAAGATGAAGTGTATTATCTAAATTGTGATTAATTATTAAAAAAATTTACAGTAGTTTCCAACAAAGTTTCAGAAATAACTGATAGGCAACAGAACATGGTATTAGTTCATTAACGGAAGCTCGCATGACCAAAAGAACACACAAATAGTACGCATTTTTATCATCGCGAGGACATTGTTCTGTGCCCTGCTATTGTCTGACAAAGCACTTATCTCTTTTCATTGTAGAACTCAAATGAACAATAATACAACCATTTTGTTTGCAGTGAAAGAATTTTGTTTGTTTTTCATCTGAATTATGTGGATTAAAGCATCCAACTTCTTCCAGATGATGCTCTTGTTCTAATGGAGCACATTCAGATTTATCTACATTGCCTCAAGTAATTTTTGTCTTTTGCACAGTCTCACAAAACACAGTTTCATTAAAAGGCCATCTGAGCCCAACAATCTGTCATATCTCCTGTCAGTCCACTCAACTTCTACAGTAAGTACGCACTAGCCTCACATTCTTGTATGCTTCAGTAAGAGGTAATGAGCTGACGAGTATAAATCAATCGTGGAGGAACTGTTCTCGGACGCATCATACTCCCAGAAGTATAGCAGAAAGGAAGGAAGGAAGTTGATATAGCACTGACGGAACTACAGTACCTCGATTTCCAATGCACGCAACCCGTAACATTACTCATACTCGTCCTACTTCCGATCTCTAATACTCATCTCACTGTGACATACTACTGGAACTGAATTAATGTACCAATACAGGACTTCAGATTACCCTTGTAACATAATGGTTAGATGGCATGTGACACCATATGTGAACATAACAGTGGCAATCTTTCTTTTGCACCTATATTAGTATTTGGAATGTAGATTGTGGTGACAGACTGATGTGTGGGGAAGCCTGTGGAAAGAGTGAAAAGAGCTGTAAAAATTATGGAAGGACCAAACTTTCAAATTACACTTCCAGACTACATAAGGATTTGCTGAAGGTCGTGAGATCCTAACATTTGACGATAAACAGAAAGAAAACTGCCTAGAAAATGTAAGGGCAATTAGATAGATAGGTAGTTAGTTAATTTCATGTGCCACGGATCATTCTGCACAATAGATCGTAATGATGTGGAACAAATCAGTTTACATTCACACTGCAAATTAATTAGTACATTCTGAACTTTTTTTTCCCCCTTCAAAAAGAGAAAAGATATACAGATGGTGTCATTAGTAAGTCCTACCCAACGTCTTTTACACATTACAGTAACAGAAATCCTTCTACAGAAGAGACTGTTAAGGAGAAACTTTTTCAGTATGTTTTCAAATTTTACTTTGCTGTCTGACAGCCATTTTATATGAGTAGGAAAGTAAATAAAAATTTTTGTTGCAGCATTGCGGAGTAATGAATTTAATTTTTCCTTCTGGTATAGTAATTATGTACATCATTGTTATTTTTTAATTGTAGTGCAATATTTACAACAAACTTCACGAGGAAATAAATATACTGTGAAGCAGTAATCGGAATGATCAACTCCTTAAACAGAATTCAGCAAGATGATCGTGGGTGAGTAACACATAATATTCTTACAGCATGTTTCTGTGCAATGAAAACTCTTTCTTAAAGATGAGTTACCCCAGAAAATTATTCCATCTGACATTATTGAATGTAAATATGCAAAATATGTCAACTTATTGATTTCTCTCCACTCAAGATTTGCTACGATCGTAAGTGCAAGTGTGACTGAACTAAGTTCTTTTAGGAGTTACAAAATATGCTTTTTCTAATTTAAATTCTCATTAATACGGACACCTAAGAATTTTGAAGTTTCCACCACATTTATTATTTTCTTGCCGCTTATTACACCAATCACTGGTGCAGTACTCTAGAAGAGCTGAACTGAATGTGTTGCGTCTCATTAAAACTGAGGGCGAGACCATTAGCAGAAAACCAGTCAATGATATTTTTAGGAAGTCTGACATCTTAAGAACAAGCACGAAAAATAATATTACTGATGATGTAATATTTCAGCTCCTACAAAAATGCTGGATCATAATATAAACAGCTCCCTTATCACTGGTGTAGTAGTATTTGTGTTTCACGTGGTACCTAGTGAAATTTGTGACTGGACTGAGGATTTTTTGGTAGGGAGGATGCACCAGGCTATCCTGGATGGAGACTTGTTGTCAGATGTAGGAGTAACTTTGGGTGTGTCCCAGGGAAGATTATTACTGACCATACTTGTTGATCATGTTGTACAGTAATGACCTTGCGGACAATATTAATAGTAACCTCAAATTTTTTGCAGATAATGCCATTATCTCTAGTGAAGTGTTGTCTGAAAGAAGCTGCATAAGTATTCAGTCAGATATTGATAAGATTTCAAAGTGGTGCAGAGACTGGCAATTTGCCTTAAAATTTCAGAAATGTAAAATTGTGCACTTCACAAAGCACAAATTGTAGTATCATGTGGCTATATTACCAATGAGTCACAGTTGGAAGAGGCCACTCCAACAAGTACCTAGATATAACACTTTGTAGAGACATAAAATTGAATGCGCACACAGGCCCAGTCACGGGTAAAGCAGATTTCAGCTTGTTGGTAGAATATTGGAAAAATGCAGTCAGTCTGAAGGAAATTGCTTACAAATCACTTGTATGACCCATTCTAGAATACTGCTCAAGTGTGTGGGACCTGTACCAAATAGGGGATACTGAACATAAACGGAGAATGGCAGCATGAATGGTCACAGGTTTCTCTGACCCATGGGAGTGTGTAGTAGAGATGCTGAAGAAACTGAACTGGCAGATGCTTGAAGATAGACATAAACTATTCCAAGGAAGCCTGCTCAAAAAGTTTAAGAACTGTCTTTGCATGATGATTCTAGGAATATAATACACCCTCCTACGTATCTCTCACAAACTTTGACATCAAGATTACATTTATTACATCACACACACAGAAGCATTTAAACAATCATTCCTCTCACACTCAATATCTGAATGGAACATGAAGAAACCCTAATAACTGCTACATTGGGACATAAGCTCTACCATGTACTTCACAATGGTTTCCGAATACAGAAGCAGATACTCCCTCATTCAAATTCAAATACAGTATCTCATTCTGTTATCACAACATCCACTTTATTTTATAGAATTATTTACAGCTTTATTTGTGCCTGGAATATTTGCGACTATTTCTTAGACCAGCATCATTATATTCACCTCTTTTGAGTAGTCAGTTATTCAAGGTTTAAATAAAGCACTATTGCAAATTATTCATTCATTGAAAGTGCTCTATGTTTTCCAAGAAATTACTTGTACAAATGTGACTGACTCATGAATAGAAGCATAAACTCAACAAGCACGCATGTTGCACCAAATGTTCTACGAATGTCCCCTGTCAGATGACATACATCAAGCAGTAGTCAAGTTCATTCCATACTTTATGTAGCAACATCCTGTCAATGATCATCACACAACAGAACTGATGTGTACTCTGAGCTGTTATAGTGTTCTTTGTATTTGGGGTACATAAACACAGTCCTCAATGTACCTCCATTGGGAAAAGTCACAAGACATGAGGTCACATGACCTGGGGAGCTGAGAGAACAGAGCCACATCTTCATCACTACACCCAATTCAGCGATGTGAAAGTTCATCATTTAGGTAGAGACGAACATGGATGCTCCTATGAAAGGGTGCACAATCTTGTTGGGATATGAAATTCTTGGAATCAGCAGCCAGTAGTGGAAACAACCACAATTGCAGTATATCAAGGTACAAAGTACCTGTCAGTCTCATCACAGAAGAAAAACAACATGTACTTTTCTGTTTACAGAGACAACCAGTGTCCCTAAATTGTGAATACCAACACACAGCACTCTGTTATATGGCAGTTCTTTTCCATAATTTCTTCTGAATGCACATCTCACGTATTCCAAGACACAAAAACGGACTTGTTACTTTGTCTCCATTTTATCAAGGCACTGCACCTGTAATTGATGGGCACAATGTAAATTCGGTGATTTTTCAGTGCTGTTGTGCATCAGTTATGTTTGTATATGTGAACTTAGGAAATGAATCATTTACAAAAGTCCTATATATTGTCACATTAGTATCAATGGTTTAACTGCACCCATTTGCTGAAGATCACTATACAAAAATTAGTACTCTCTCCTCATATCAGATTATCAATCTCAAATGCAATGGAAACAGTCTTCACAATAAAAACTGTAAGTTTAACAAATATTTTTAACTGTTAGTTTATTATTTACATGATAAATTCACATGAGTCTCATGACAGTCATATGAAGGCCACTTATAATTCCAGTAGAAAAACATGAAATGTACCAATAATGTCTTGAATTGGGCATTTATTTTGTGTGTAAGAAAATTGGAAAACAAGTCCTCGTGAATAAAAGTCAGATGATACACTGTGCTTAAATGAAAACATCTAAAAGAGGACCACTGCAATTAGTTGCTGTATTATCAACAAATGTAACGTAAGTTAGGAACTAGCATGTGTTGTAGCTTTGCACTGAGCCAATTTATCTGAAATTCATCACTGTGTAGTTTTGGTACAATAATGCTCTGGGCTACTTACATTCAGCCTGATTCCATGTTATGAAAACTGAGATGACTTTTGAGTATTTAATTAAATAGGACATGACAAATTCCCTCTTTTAAGCACTAATGAAGGTGGAGCAGAGGGTGAGGGACAGGTATTTACCCTACCTGAATCAAGGCCTATGCCTACTTATACTTCGGGATTTCTAAGGGTTTCTGTAACAGATGTTATACACTTGGCTGGGACTGCACCACCACCACATGACTTAATATTTAGAATCCTGGGTATATTTGTTTTAATGAAACGACAATAGCAAAGAAAAGAGTATGTGATTTGAAAATGTACCTAATACATCACTCAGAACATCTACATCCACATCTGCACTCCACAGGCTACCTATCAGAGTGTCACAGGGCATACTTCTAATATCACTACCATTTCCCTCCCTTCCCATCTGCATGTTGTGATCATTTCATGAGACATATATGGAAGGAATTTATATGTGTGACTACTTTTGACATATGTTCACAGAATTTTAGCAATAAATGTCTCTCTTTCTGTTGCACCACACTTCTCTCATAGTGTCAACTAATGTTGTTTATTAAGCACCTCCATAATGATACTGGAATTACTTACTGAACCTTTAATGAAATATACTGCTTTTCTACGGGTGCTAGCTTTGACACATTCCCTTGAACTGTTAGCTAATATTACATGCTGTTTTCTGTTATGGAATCAGAAAATATGACCAAATTATTGTTTGATTGATTATCAAGGCAGCCTATTATTTCCAAATATTACTTTATTACAAGATCTGTGTCATTTACATCATGAGTGGAGAGATTGCATCAAGAACACATACATAAGAGTTATTTGCAATTTTTCATATACATAAAGAAAAATATTCACAATATTATTTTTTCCATTCACTTTCGTCACTATTGAAGAATTCTCCAACGGGGTATAATGGATACTCTTTAAGGTCCTGTGCTATTTTCCTTTTGAATGGTCCTGGTGGCAGGGACTGCACTTCTTGGGACAATGAGTTGAACATTTTTAAAGCAAGCACTGGAAAACTAGCTAGTGTTCCAGACAGTTGACGATTTGGTATCCTCTTGTTTCAGGTGTCATGATTATGTGCGTGTCTTGCCTTGGTTTTCTTTTACACTGATGAGCATAAAAAAATTTACTGGTTGAGGATTGTCATTATTCCTAACCAGGTGAATATAGGATTGCAGTACTCGTCGTTTGCTTGATGCAATGACTCTGACTACTTTCTTTTAGAACATTAATACATCCTTGCAATCTGCCGTTCGGCCCCATAACAGTAGGCCTAATATATGTGGCTATGAAATAGTGCATAACACACCGTTTTAATGTATGGATCAGTTAACACACATTTTAGTCTCCTCGGAAGGTATATTACATGGGAGAGCTTTGAGCACGCAAACGCGCGCGCGCGCGCGCGCACACACACACACTATTGCTCATTCATTGATGCATTTGCTGTCAATCATGAATGCTAGCAGTTTGATGGCCTCCATATTATCATAGTATCCAATGTTACTAAGACCGCTATAAGATGTGTTTTTTCTTCATTAATTTTCATTTTATTGTCAATGAACCATTCTTTGATGTTTTCAAGGTGCACATTTGTTGCTTGCAGATTTCTGCAGGAGCTTTTTCTTTTTTGCGAAAAGAGTAGTGTCATCAGCAAATTGGGTTATTCCACGTCAAAGGGACCAGTATTAAAAAGTGTCCCCACTTGACTGTCTCCAAATCTAATGAAATTTGGTGTGAAGGTTCTATATGGTCTTTGATGATTATATACCAAATTTCAGTTCAGTATCTTCAGAGGTTGAATTCTTAGGGGATTTTAAAGAGAGGCTACTCACCTCCGCATCATGTATGAAGGTGCAAACTCTGCTACACTTTTGTAAAAGTTCTACCACACCATGGCAAAAATTAGGGATTTTGCCATACCTAAATATAGACACAAGCCACTAAAGTGGCTAAAAACATTCGTCACGATATTCTGAGAGCCATGGTTTGACAGACCACTGCTACTTTTTGTATGAGCCAATCACTTCAAAACTTCTACCTATGATGTCTACACATCAATCAAATTTAATTAGGACTGGATGCCAAGATGAAAAGTTGGCCAAAATTTTCTACTTACAAATTTTAGGGGGGGGGGGGGGGGGGCAATATCCCAACTGTGTCTTCTTCGATCCTTTTTTTCCTGCCACAGCTGGATAGAGGATCCTTTAGGCTTTCAAAGCTATATTTTTTAATTTCTGGATCTTGCATATTGATGTGTAAGAATGCCTATCAAAAGTAGGGAACGTGGATTAGGGTGAAGTGGGGCAAGTGTAACCACGTTTTGGCATAGTTCAACTTTGACACCAAATTGCCAACTTGTTACTGAAGATATGATTTTGAAATTTCTCATGCTTAAATTTTGACTTATTGACTTTTAAACAATCTACATTTTGTTTTTGAAAAAATAAATTATATGGTCAATTAATTGTTTTCAAAATTTTGTGTTGTGAGGTTACACATGCCCCATGGTTCGGGGCAAGTGTAGCCCTGCATCGTTGTACCCATACAGAGCATTGTAGAAGAGACTTGGGATAAGTGACCTGATTACCCAATTTTTACTGAATTTGAGGATTTTTAAATTATTAAAATATCTTAAATTTTACTCCAGATATGAACTTTTTTGTACAGGCCTCTTAGTACATTATGAAATACACAGAAAATGTTAGCTAAACTAAAAAATAAGAGTTAGCCTAAACCATACAACAATGAAACAGAATGCTTCATAGATGATTTATTTTTGTTTTAGGCCAGTAATTGATTAGTTTAAATTCTACAAAATTAATATTTTTTCTTTAGTAGGCAACTTAACAAAAATAATAATATCTAGTATCAAGAGAAAAGAAAAATTCACTTTATAAGTTCACTTTCCATTATTTTTCATGGTAATTGAACTAAAGTTGTTGGCAATTTGTGTTTAATGCTAAACTGCCCTAATTCAACTTATTATATTCACACTTAGGCCCTAACTATTATTTAGTCACTGAATCTTGTATGAATCAAATGTAACACTAAATGTCAGGTCTCGCCTACGACTCAAAGTAGGCTCAGGCAGCACTGAAATTACATCAGAGGATGGAACATCCGTCTCATCTCTTCTATCAGGCCAGTAGAATGTGGTGCCATTCTTTGTCTTATTTTTGCATCTGAGGAAAATCACTTCTGGATCTCCTAAATCACTAATTTTGGTAACTTGGCCAATAAAATGAACTTTCTTACATTTTGTTGCAAAAGCTACCAGAACACAGTTTCCAACAGTAATTTTATTTTTGGCTTCAAAAAAGTTTGTCTCTTTTTCTTCTTCACAGTTTATCATTTCTTTCCTGATATTGTCCAGTGTTATTATGGTCCCATTTTCTTCATCACTACTTATTAAAGATAGGCCTCCTTCAGTTTCATTTTCTTCACTTGTTGATTCAACTTCCAGTCTTTTTTTTCTTGTTACCCACATGAGCAATCAGGGATTTTTTTCCACAACATTCCGAGATGCCATTTCGAATAAAGTAACAGCACTTTGTTTGGAAGATTTACTTTCCATTACCAAGCCCTTTTTATGTCGATAATGCTTTTTCGTTTTGCTTTCTCCTTATTATTCTTGTTGCCTTTAAAATCTTTTTCTTTATAGATGGCATCTTGAAAAGTGATAACTTCAGCTCCTGGTGCAATCCTTTTCTTCTTTGTTTTTACAGTGGGACTACACTGTCGGACTGTGTCATATTTTATAAAAGGAAACTTGGTTTAAAAATATATTAGACTTAAATAAAAAATAAAATATATCTCACACAAACTCAGTAGGCCTACAAATTCAGCACATCAAGTATTCTGGTACCCACAAGTACAGGAAGGCCAGTTTAGTAGATCTAGTGTGATAGCAAAAACAAGGTTACGGCTTAAATAAATAAATCTGTTCCGGTAAGTTTTTTTGGGGCAAGTGTAACCCCCCCTGGTTACACTTGCCCCAGCCTGTTGGTTACACTTGCCCCACATGGGAAAAAGTTGGGGTAAGTGTAACCATGCCTGGCATATCAAGAGCTTTATCAGTAGAGTAAAATGAATCGCATATTTGAAATCGTCATGCAAAAGTTAGTTTGTAACCAAAAAATTGTGCAGTTATCTTTAAAACTGCAAAAATGACAGACCACCAAATTCTGAGCATGTCACTCACTCGCAGAGTGAAAATGTAGACGTCAATTCGAGTCCAAAATTTAATTACCAATTTATGTCAGATTTGACAACTTATAGTGAAATATAACAAAGGAGTAAATTAATATGTGTGATAGGTCAGAGGTAAAAATACAGCTTCTTTAAGGCACCATAAGCCATGGTTACACTAACCTCACGGTTACACTTACCCCACTTCACCCTACTGATAAATACAAAAATTAATACAATTTGAAGTTGTAAATCAAAAAACGTGTAATTGTAGTGTCTTTTAATAGTATAAGATTTTAATGTGGTCTAGGGAAAGTTACTATAATAATAAGAAGTGTTTTAAAATTATTTTACAGTGTAGAATATAAATATAACAAAACCTCAGAAAGGGCCCTGAAGATTATAAAATCTAGAAGATCATAATGGAATGCTATGTTGCTATAGAAGGTTTTAACTCTCCATTGCCACTCCGTTTCCACTGGTATTTTAAAGCAGCAATAGTTTTTTAAGGGTCTATCCTCACAGAAGTGATATACATTGTTGAATCACCACTTTCAATTGCTGCTTTCACTATTGGCAATTTTCACAGTGTCAGTCTTTTGTGCAGTGTAATCTTTGATGTTGACACTGTACAATCTTAGTGTTGAGTACTGAGTATTTGAATAATCAGTAATTAATGTTGTAGCTGAAGGTAAGCATGAAAACAATATGTTTTGATAGCCTAATTTGCATATTTTATATAAAAACAACAATGAATATTGTCTGAAGTCATCACCATTCTATCGTGGAAAAAGGAAACTACTATCAATTTAAGAAATGTAACCAATTGACAAGGAGATTCTTCAGTGTAGGTCAGGGCTTGGTTTCACTGATGATGCCCAAATTTGTTTAAACCAGAATGCCTTGTTGACAACAAAATTCAATTCCCGCAGAATTTCTGCAACCCATTTGGTAAAGAAAAACATTTAATCAATAAACACTGCAATGTCTGATAGGCTGAAGGTACTGACTAATGAAGTTTTTAAACCTGGTCAGAAAATTTGTACCAAATGTAGACATGAAATGCCCACACACACTCATCCTATCAGGATAAGCAAGACTCACCACCTACTGAAGACATGGGTGGTGTTGATGCTTGCTTTACTGCTAACACTTTATTATCATCACTTGGATAATCACTACTAAAGCTTCAACAGATCAGTGAGAGGGATTCAATGGGATACATAAAGTGCAAAGGTCTGAAAGCCAAAGGCAACATTACTAAGGTAATTGCCACAGCTGCTGGTGTGAGCCAAATAGTTATTGCTCAAATACAAATGGAAGAGTGCCATAAATGTAAAGGTATGGACATCTTAATTGAACAACTTAAAATTAAACTTCAGACTTCAAGCAATAGCAGTACAGTTCAAATTTCGACCCTGCCCCCAAACAGCTGCACTACCGAAAAAATTGATAAAGAATTTGCTGTTTCAACTAAGATGGCGAAGAAGGCTAGGAAACTAAAGATGAAAGACAGGATTTTGGCAACACTTGAAAATCCAAAAGGGGAAAAAGCTCATTGATGAAGTAAAACAAAATGTCCTTAATTTCTCAGAAGATGATGATTTTTCTCGTTTATGCCCAACAAAAAGGATTGTGTTGTAGTAAGAATAAATAGGGAAAGATTCACAAGGAGACACACCTGCTCCTTTGTAAACTTAAAGAAATGTTCATTGCTTATTGTAAGCAATATGGAAATGAACTGAGCTTCTCAAAATTTTGTGAGCTCAGGCCGAAATGATGTAGTACAGCTGGTGCTTCTGTATCACATTCAGTATGTGTATGTGCAATTCATCAAACTGTCAAATTAATGTTGGCTTCAGCAACATCCATTCAAGATGACTGCAAGGATTTGATGAAAAAAAACTTTATGCAGTTTGGAATTAAAAAATTGTATGCTCCAACACTGTAAGGAATGTCCAGGTAAAATGTGACTAGAGGCTTTTCTTGAAGACTCTTTTAAAGACTATGACCCTGAAGAAACAATGGAATACAAGCAATGGGTCCATGCTGGCAGACACACGTTGGAGACTTGCCAGAGAACTGTAGAAGATTTCATGGAGGCATTGATTTTGAAAATTATCGGTTTAAGAAGCCTTCACTTTGTGTCAGAACACCAAAGTTTATTTCTTAAGCAGCTAAAAAGGAATCTTGCAGAAAGTGAATTAATTATATTGATAGATTTTGCCGAGAATTATTCATTTGCTGTTCAGGATACTTTGCAAGGCTTCCATTGGGAGAATAGTCAGGCCACATTTCATCCATCTGATGTCTATTTCGATGGCAAAGAATGTCAGAGTATTAGCATTCGTATGGCCAGCAACCGTTCTGTCATAATACCATTGCTGTCCGTGCTTTTCAAATAATGTTGATAGCATATTTAAAGACAAAAACTGAAAACATTAAGAACATTTACTACTTTAGTGATGATTCAGTTGCTCAATATAAGAATTTCAAAAATTTCATCAATTTATGCGTGAATGGAAAGGAGTTTGGCATCACTGCCAAATGGAATATTTCTGCAACAAGCCACAGTGAACTGCCTTATGATGGCATTGAGAGAACAGCAAAAGGGCTTGCAGCTTGTGGTAGTCGGCAGAGGGCCTTAGATAACCAAATATTGACTCCATATGATTTATTCAAATTCTATGATGATAGTATTCGAGGTGCAAAGCTTTTTTATGTACCAAAAGAAGAAACTGAAAAAATCCAACCAGATCAAGCACCAAGTTTTACCATGGGACATACAGTATCTGAAACAAGAGAAAATCAATTAATTGTAATCAGCTCAAAGTAAGCAGAGTTTCCAATGATGCTACAGCATTCACAGTTAATGCCTTTGAAGCAGATGAAGAAATTCCAGCAGTCTCTATTCCAAGATTACAACCAGGACAGTATGTTACTTGTATGTATGGCAATTTTTGGTGGGTTGGAAACATGAAGTTTCACAGGAATAACAAGATGTTCTCATCAGCATTATGCACCCACATGGTCATGCTCGTTCCTTCCACTGGCCGACTGCTAAAGATACCTGCTGGATTCCTGACCAACATATCTTCATGACTTCAGAAGCCTCATCAACATCATCACCAGGAAGACAATACCGTTATCCACAATCTGTCATTGACAAAATTGTAGAAGTGCTTAATGAAAAATGGAACTGACTCTTTAGTATTTTTGTTATGCAAATTTTCTGTGTTTTGTACTATACTTGTTTTTATGTCGTGTTAATTTAATGTTTGAAACTGACTTATACACTCGAATAAAAATAATTAGTCATGGGACTTAACAAGCAAAATATTTCACTTTTCAATCTCTCCAAGTGCTAAAATAATAACTTTTGAAAAGTATTCTTACTCGTCAGACTGACAGATCCAGAAATTAAAAAATTTTTTTTTGAAAGCTTAAAGCATGCTTTTTTGAGCTGGAGCAAGAAAACGAGGAGTGAAGAAGACACAGTTGAGATATTGCCCCCCTAAAATACCCTAAAATTTGCAAGTAGAGAATTTTGGCCAACTCTGCATATCTTTTCATCTGGGCATCAAATGTTAATTAAATTTGGTTGATTTATACACGTCATAGATATGAATAATCCTCTGAAGTTTTGGTGTGATTGGTTCATATAAAAACTAGCAGTGCTCAGTGAAACCATGGCTCTCAGAATAGTGCAACGAATTTTTTAGCCACTTTATGGTCTTGTATCTATATTTAGGTAAGGCAAAACCCCTCATTTTTGCCACGGTGTAATCAGCATAAAAATCTGTCTGTGTATATAAAAGCAAATGACCAAATGTTTGCTAGAACTTTTAAAGAAGCCTAGCAAAGTTGGCACATTTGCGCCTTCATACATGATATGAAGGTGAGCAGCCAGTCTTTAAAATACCCTAAGAATACAGCCACTGAAGATACTGAACTGAAATTTGGTATGTGGCCAGCAAAGACCGTATGGAACCTCCACACCAAATTTCATTAGATTTGGAGATGGTCGAGTAGGGACCCCTTGATGTGGAATGACCGAACTGTAATATGTGGTTATTACAACCCAGATCGTTGATGTAAATAAGGAACAGGAGAGGTCCTGTGATGGATAACTGGGGTACACCATGCTCCAGTTTTTGCTCTTGGGAGACTGCACCATGAACTGATACTACATGCTTCTAGTTTTCAAGACAGGATTGAAGGGTAGCCAGCATACCACAACCAATACCAAAGCACTGTAATTCACTAAGCAATATTTTGTGCGAGATGCACTCAAAGGGCAT
The DNA here is from genome assembly GCF_023897955.1 of Schistocerca gregaria. Taxonomy (NCBI): domain Eukaryota; kingdom Metazoa; phylum Arthropoda; class Insecta; order Orthoptera; family Acrididae; genus Schistocerca; species Schistocerca gregaria. The sequence goes on from NC_064921.1 coordinate 740,990,948, forward strand.
GCTGAGGTCACAGGATGTCAGTTGCTGAGGTCACAGAAACTTTCCTTGTCTTAAACCTTTTGCCCTATCTTCCTGAATGCTGGCTTCCTCTTGCAAAAAACCTGATGTATGTCCTGAATGGGGTTTTTTGTCTTTGAAGTAATTGTGTATCTGGCATTGTTCTACAACTTTAGCTAGGATAGGATTATGGAAAATGGTCTGAAACTGGACACTTCACGTGGATCACTTTTTTGGTAGACTGGTACTGTGCATGCCAGTTTCAGGAAATCTGGGAAGACACCAATGGATAAACATTTGTTGACTTCTACGACTAGAGGGTGAACAAGCTCTGGAATAATCTTCTTCAGGAATGTGCAAGACATGCCATAGATATCTGCACTCTCTGCGTGTTTTACATGTATTCACTATTTTTACCATGTCCTTAGGATACACTTACTTCCAGTTTTTAATAGTGCTTCAACTTACTTTTTTATACAAGATGTAGGGTCTAAGCCTTGTCTGGAATTTCGTTTAAATCATTTCTTCATAACCTTACAAAGTACTGGTTGAAGGCATCAGGACAATAGAAATTTAAGGCACAGGTAGGCTTCTTCCTATGCTCATTTACCAGATCACAACCTGCTTTACATGGGTTATGAGCCTCTTTAATGAACTTGTTATTATATTTCTTCTTTGCATACTTCATTCTCTTTCTGTAAATCCTCTTGGCTCTTCAGTAAGTACAACGAAGCAGGTATTTAGTTGAAAGATCTAAGGCTGTCTTCATGTGTCTGTCACATTTCATAAAAATTGTCTTTTGATTTATATAGCTCAAGTGCAACTATTTTTCCCTTTAATAGATTTTCCCCTTCCTTGTGATTTGCCTGCAGGATATTTCTTGAGAATTAACAGCAACATGTCATCAAAATTTGTTTTCAAGGTTTGGTTGCAGACAGACATTCAAATGAGGTATTGCCCCCATGTCTGCAATTTTCTGCTGACAATTCACACCAGACAATGCTGCTTTAAGAGCATTTAATAACCCTCATACTGAATGTGTAGCTTGAATGCCATGTGCTTGCTTGCAATTTACTGTTCATGAGTTCTATTACTAATGCACTGTGTTCTGCAATCATTTGTTCAACTACACTGATACTGTAAATCCAATCATGAGTTTGGTGAGAATGGAGATACCAATAGCCATTAATATTTCACAAGCTTCCTTCACAAATTATTGTAATGCCTCATGGTATTCATAAACTTAGGTGAAATGTTCACAGCATTAAGTTTACAATTCTGATTCATAGACTTACATAATTAGGAAATACACATCAACAAACAACAAGAAATGAGTTGAACATAAGCAGCAACTATGAAATATGCATCAACGAACAGGAAATAAGCTCAATACAATCTGAAAGCCAGCAGATTTTCATCAAATAAAGGAATTCTCAGTACCCACTCAATGAAATACTCATTTGTGAACATTTAATGAATAAGTTAAGTCAAATACAGTAAATCAAATGCTCATTATTAACATCACAAAAACCACCAATACTTATTACGAAACAGGAGAAGCGTTTGGTACCTAATTCATGCTCTCTGCGATGGTCTTCGGCTATTGGATCATTCATATCAAACTTCATGGACACCACATTCAAGGGACTCTTACATGAATGCATATGCGGTTAACACGTAAAATGTTGTACCTAATTCAGTCATCATGCTTTTGGGCAGACAAATGAAAGACATCCAATTTTGTTTTCCATTTCCCTTCCGTCATACAGCATTTTGTTCACGCAACGTTAGGCTCAACAGCTGCGTACTTGGGATTGCCAGTAATGCGAATGTAGTCGGGCCACAAAACATTTAAACCTAGTCGTTCAGAAGACAAGTTTTGTATCAAACACTTGAGCTTCCCTCGCTCTGTACGCGCCGCAAAAGAAATGGCAACGAAAAAGAACACTGAAAGAACAAGAACATTTACAAAGATCGAGTTTCAATTAAATTCCACAAATAATGTGGCCAGGCATCATGTAAATCCAATCAAAACTTTTCAACTGTACGCTTTCGGCATTTGAAAAAAACGGTACTCGCCTACCATGTTTATCTTTAAATAACTAACTACTCGCACTCACATAGCTTAGCCTTTTGAATAAAACCTCCGCCGAATCCATGCAACACCTCTTTCATTTGTTTACGAATGATGTCCACCTACAACATATTAACCCACAATATAGTGTTCCGAGTGAGTTAGCGATACAGTAGTAAAACTTCGAGAATTATGCTTATTTGCACATAAGCTGAAAAATGCATTAGAAACTACATTTTTATTCGATCTCTTTATAATGGCGTGAGATGCTCCAAATTGACGCAAATGAAAATATTTCCGTCGATTATTATAGGATTTTTTATGAATGAGAGGAACTACAAACGAACAGTTTTTAATCTGTCTTACCTTCACTGGTTGCAATTTCAACGAAAGTTCCGATTACAATTGTTGCCGTTCTTTCTCCATGGACTGCGATTTGATGGTAAACATCACCCTTCAAAGATGAAGCGTATCATTCATAGTTATACTCTATGGTATCATCCAAAAGGCTGGTTTACCGTTTGCTCTTACAGCGTTTGTGAGAGGCGCAGTGGGTAGAGATAGATACGTTAGCTAGGAGAACATTGAGTGGAAATCTAAAGTTCTTTGAGACACATTTGCAAATTTTTCACCGTTCAGATAAGATTGCGTGTTGTACTGTGACGAATTGTCAAGGAAGTGCAATAATGGAACCTCCGGCGGAGAAGTCGGTTCCACCCCCGACGTTTACGCCTGTCATTCGTATGTAGCGTTACTTTTTTTTTATATAGCGAAAGAATGGTTACGACTTAAAAATAAATACTGGTAGTTGTATTTATTCACGGGGCACTCTTGCAAGAAACAGAAAGAACCCGTGGGGGAGCGAAAGTCTGCCCATGTATTCAAACATCATACAACTAAACAACTTTTAAAAATACAGACGGTGCAGGATCAGAATAACTCTCATTTGTAGATTTGTGTAACGTGGGGTACCAAATTTTCGTAGCGACCATTAATTTCTTTTTGGGTAATGGTACATAGATTTCTGGTGGACCATTGCCCTATGCTCAAATTATTCAATAAGCTATTGCAGCACTATGAAATGTTATGAGAAGTGCTGATACGATTTATTAATTAGCCACATATTAAGTTCGTCATGTGAGCCATAACTCGTTGAAGAAAGTTTGGTATGCAGCTTCACGCTGCTTGTTTATATGGACATAAGCAACAATGCATTGTAAAATCAGAGTACAAACACGCACAAAATGCAGTTTAGTTGAAAGAGTTAATTGTTTTACCCAGTCACATACTTTTTTTGCTTATTAACTGTGTTTTCAGATCTATGTCCATTTGTGCTTGGTTGCTTAATGTTGCTAGGTGGTGTGTGACACTGGCTGAAGAAACAAAGTTTTAACATTCAGTCTTATTAGAGTTTTGTATATGAGTCGTAGAAAGCCCGGTACATGAAATGCCTCTAGGTATGACGTAATTGGGCTGATGTCTAGTTATGTATGTCAGTGCCCTCTCTTAACCTTTGTAGCTAAACCGCACTGCGCGATACCCACCAACAATGAAACAACAGAATTTACTAAGAAACAAAGACACCAATTCTAATTAATCTATGTAGCTAAAATGAATTTTGCAATACCCCGCATACATGTAACAATACATTATCAAATCAAAAACGTGAACGGAAACCTCATTTGACATATGTACATATTAGAAGCATCATCAGACTACAGAATCAAAACTTACTTAATATGAAGACAGGCAATGAAACACCATTCAGTATCAAAACACAAAAATTGAACAGGGCCTACACCCAAATAAAATATGTACCTCCAGCGTTGGGTCCTAGGGTTGCCTATATACACTCCTGGAAATGGAAAAAAGAACACATTGACCCCGGTGTGTCAGACCCATCATACTTGCTCTGGACACTGCGAGAGGGCTGTACAAGCAATGATCACACGCACAGCACAGCGGACACACCAGGAATCGTGGTGTTGGCCGTCGAATGGCGCTAGCTGCGCAGCATTTGTGCACCGCTGCCGTCAGTGTTAGTCAGTTTGCCGTGGCATACGGAGCTCCATCGCAGTCTTTAACACTGGTAGCATGCCGCGACAGCGTGGACGTGAACCGTATGTGCAGTTGACGGACTTTGAGCGAGGGCATTTAGGGGCATGCGGGAGGCCGGGTGGACGTACCGCCGAATTGCTCAACACGTGGGGCGTGAGGTCTCCACAGTACATCGATGTTGTCACCAGTGGTCGGCGGAACGTGCACGTGCCCGTCGACCTGGGACCGGACCGCAGCGACGCATGGATGCATGCCAAGACCGTAGGATCCTACGCAGTGCCGTAGGGGACCGTACCGCCACTTCCCAGCAAATTAGGGACACTGTTGCTCCTGGGGTATCAGCGAGGACCATTCGCAACCGTCTCCATGAAGCTGGGCTACGGTCCCGCACACCGTTAGGCCGTCTTCCGCTCACGCCCCAACATCGTGCAGCCCGCCTCCAGTGGTGTCGCGACAGGCGTGAATGGAGGGACGAATGGAGACGTGTCGTCTTCAGCGATGAGAGTCGCTTCTGCCTTGGTGCCAATGATGGTCGTATGCGTGTTTGGCGCCGTGCAGGTGAGCGCCACAATCAGGACTGCATACGACCGAGGCACACAGGGCCAACACCCGGCATCATGGTGTGGGGAGCGATCTCCTACACTGGCCGTACACCTCTGGTGATCGTCGAGGGGCACTGAATAGTGCACGGTACATCCAAACCGTCATCGAACCCATCGTTCTACCATTCCTAGACCGGCAAGGGAACTTGCTGTTCCAACAGGACAATGCACGTCTGCATGTATTCCGTGCCACCCAACGTGCTCTAGAAGGTGTAAGTCAACTACCCTGGCCAGCAAGATCTCCGGATCTGTCCCCCATTGAGCATGTTTGGGACTGGATGAAGCGTCTTCTCACGCGGTCTGCACGTCTAGCACGAACGCTGGTCCAACTGAGGCGCCAGGTGGAAATGGCATGGCAAGCCGTTCCACAGGACTACATCCAACATCTCTGCGATCGTCTCCATGGGAGAATAGCAGCCTGCATTGCTGTGAAAGGTGCATATACACTGTACTAGTGCCGACATTGTGCATGCTCTGTTGCCTGTGTCTATGTGCCTGTGGTTCTGTCAGTGTGATCATATGATGTATCTGACCCCAGGAATGTGTCAATAAAGTTTCCCCTTCCTGGGACAATGAATTCACGGTGTTCTTATTTCAATTTCCAGGAGTGTATTACACCTGCTGCCTCTGCGGCTTTCACATCAGAGTGTTCCACTTGTAGGTTTGCTAACACCACATCTCATGTGCAGCCCAGTTGGAAAACACTGTCCTGGTTGACAAGATCGTCATGTTATTCTTACTTTCACTGCCTTTTTGATGACTGTATCCCAGAAGCTGTTAGCATGGAACAGAACCTTTGTCTGTTCAAAATCAATGAGCTTCATTGCTGATGTGCCTTGTCACTGCCAATTCGTCAGTTTGGTCAAGGCAAACACTCGTCACATGTTCTGAATGGTGCTGTTGTGAAAGCTAAAATGCTAAAAAATAATGTCAAGGTCACAGAACACAGGCTTATATATGCCTTCATGAGGACAATGACACAGTCATCCAAGGCATTGTGGTGGTGCCGTTATGGTCAGATGACTATAGGCGGGAGACTGAGTAGCACGACTGAGGTGCTCTTGCAGGATCTGACATCAAGTAAGTAAAAAAGGATCCTATACAGCTGTGACAGTCAGGACCATCTTACTCAACAACAACTCAGGACTGTACAAGGACATAGTTACAGTACTGTACCCTGGGACACCAGTACCACCACACGATTATGGCCTTCTTGAAAATACAAAAAGAGGAGCTTAACTTTGTCTAATAGGGAACACCATAAATTTGTGTGGCACAGCCAGATACCTGGCACAGCATCTAAAATCTCTCATGGGTCACTGTGCACACCACATTTAGTCAGTTTTTACATCACCTCACTCTCCATATGGATACAGCTGTAAGATACCATGGCTCTACTATAGTCACTTTGATAACAACATGGTGAAACTAGTTCAACATGCACTCACCACCACCTGCTTCCAATATGTGGAAAGTTCTATGAACAGATAGATGGAGTCACCATGCATGTGATGTACTGGTATTGGAGCCTGTGGAGAGTGCTGCATGCTGAAGGTGGCATGGGGAAGTGAATTGGGAGTGGGTGATAGAATGGGGAGGGGGGGGGGGGGGGGGAGCAGTGTATTACCAGAGATTGAGGCCAGGACAGTTATGGGAGCAGAGGATGTGTTGCAAGGATAACTGCCACTTCTGTAGTTCTGAGAAGCTGGTGGTGAATTGACGGTTCCAGATGGCCTGGGATGTGATCAGCTGAATGTTGTTCCACCAGGTGATCAACTTAAGTTTGAAAAATAGTTTGCTGGTGGCCATTCATCATGGTGGACAACTCGTTGGTAGTCATACTGACATGAAAAGCTGTGCAGTGTTTGCAGCAAAGCTGGTTTATGACATGTCTACTTTCACAGGTGGCCCACCCTCTGATGGGGTAAGACGGGAGTAAGAATTACTGGGAGGGCAGCTTGGAGAAGTCTTACTCCTGGGTATTCCGCAGGAGTATGGTCTTAATGGCAAGGGATTGAGAGTGGAAGTGGCTGGCATAGGGATGGACAAGGATGTAGCATAAGTTGAGTAGGCGATGAAACACTGCTTTAGTGGGGTGGGAGGGATCTTGTGTAAGATGTCCCTAATTTCAGGGTAGGATGAGAGATAAAGTCCTGACAAAGGCTATGATTCAGTTGTTCGAGTCTAGGGTGGTACTGGGTGATGAGGAAGGTGCTCGTTTGTAACTTATTTTTGGGCTAGTGGAAGGATTGGGAGTGTGTTAGGATATGACATGGGAAATCTGTCTGCAGATTAGGTTTTGGGGGGGGGGGGTGTAATGCCTGTACGTGAAGGCCTTTGTGAGACATTCAGCATACTGGGTAAGGGAATTCATATCACCTGAGATACAGAGATGGTAGCTGTCGATATGCGGGGATGGAGGTGTGGATGGAGACATCAGAGGGGTGAGCACCATTCAGGAAAGTCGCATGTTGGGTCAAGGAGGACCATGTGAAGAGGATGGGAGAGAGGGTGTTGAGGTTGTGAAGGGATGAGGAAAGGGAGTCTTGAGTCCAGATCGTGAAGATATTGTCATCAAATCTGAACCAGATGAGGGGTTGGGAGGCTAGGAAGGTTCCCTGTAGATGGCCCTTAAACAGACTAGCACAGCAGGGTGCCCTTGGCTGGTGCAGATTTGTTTGCATACTGTCCCTTCAAAGGAAAAGTAGTTGGGTGGCTGGATATAGTTAGTAAGGTACATAAGATATGACATACTGGTAGTGGGTTTGCAGCCTGAGAAACGTTGGGAGAGGTAGTTTTTGATAGCAGCAAGGCCATGGGCATGACGGATATTGGCGTATATGGAGGTGGTATCAACAGTGAAGAATCAGAATCCAGGAGATAAAGGAGTGGGGTTGGTGGAGAGTTAGTGAAGTAAGTGGTTAGTATCTTTGATGTGGGAGACTAGCAACCAAGCTGTCCTCCAGGATGAGTGGCCACCACTAAACTGTTAGCAAAAACAATGTTGACCATCCAGTGGCAGCACAACATGCAGCTCAGGATAACTTGCTCAATTTCAATGGCTGCTTCACAGTGTGCTTTCTTAACTGTTCTGCTTTCAGTCTCCGGTAAACCACTACCCCCAATCCTCCGCCCAACATTTTCTCCCTCCTGTGTGTCCTATCACCCTACCCAAATTCATTTCCTCATGTCACCTGCAGCATGCACCACTCCTAAGGGCTCCAACACTCACATATCACATCAATCTGTGCACCTGCTACCCCATCCTCACATATTCCTAGCTGGCAAATTGGCTGCCACCTGCCACAAAACAGCACTGGTACTGTACGTCCAGCCAATGCTCTGTGTGTATGTGTGTGTGTGTGTGGGGGGGGGGGGGGGGGGGGAGGGGGGGGATTTGCACATGTGCATTCTAGCTCTAAAAAGGATTACTCCAAAAGCTAGCAAAGTTTTCTTTCATTTTTCCTTTCAGTGAGTGGTCTCCTTTACTCCTAAAGTATTTACATTACCAGACCGTTCCCACATATTCATACTTTGGTTGCCTACAAGAATGATGGAGAATCCTAATGGTAAGCTGGGATATTTCATCTACAGGAAGAATCCACACACGAACCTGTATCTAAAAGCAAGGACCTGCCATAATCCAGCTCAATGCAAATCTGTGCTCAAGACCATGAAACAAATAGCATGAGTTATGTGTGACAAAATCTGCTTACTGAGTTAACAGAACCTGTGAAAAACTTTTAGTAATAATGACTGATGTTATTTCCGTAAGCAGGGCTGTCCATAGCCAGTATTTCCAGTATTGTGGAGAAACACAACATAAACATGATTCTATGAGCAACTATTAAAATCAAGAATGTTGTTGTTGTTGTGGTCTTCAGTCCTGAAACTGGTTTGATGCAGCTCTCCATGCTACTCTATCCTGTGCAAGCTTCTTCATCTGCCAGTACCTACTGCAACCTACATCCTTCTGAATCTGCTTAGTGTAGTCATCTCTTGGTCTCCCTCTACGATTTTTACCCTCCACGCTGCCCTCCAATACTAAATTGGTGATCCCTTGATGCCTCAGAACATCTCCTACCAACCGATCCCTTCTTCTGGTCAAGTTGTGCCACAAACTTCTCTTCTCCCCAATCCGATTCAATACTTCCTCATTAGTTATGTGATCTACCCATCTAATCTTCAGCATTCTTCTGTAGCACCACATTTCGAAAGCTTCTATTCTCTTCTTGTCCAAACTATTTATCGTCCATGATTCACTTCCATACATGGCTACATTCCATACAAATACTTTCAGAAATGACTTCCTGACACTTAAATCTATACTCGATGTTAACAAACTTCTCTTCTTCAGAAACGCTTTCCTTGCCATTGCGAGTCTACATTTTATATCCTCGAGTCTACATTTTATATCCTCTCTACTTCGACCATCATCAGTTATTTTGCTCCCCAAATAGCAAAACTCCTTTACTACTTTAAGTGTCTCACTTCCTAATCTAATTCCCTCAACATCACCTGACTTAATTCGACTACATTCCATTATCCTCATTTTGCTTTTGTTGATGGTCATCTTATATCCTCCTTTCAAGACACTATCCATTCCGTTCAACTGCTCTTCCAAGTCCTTTGCTGTCTCTGACAGAATTACGATGTCTTCGGCGAACCTCAAAGTTTTTATTTCTTTTCCATGGACTTTAATACCTACTCCGAATTTTTCTTTTGTTTCCTTCACTGCTTGCTCAATATACAGATTGAATAACGTCGGGGATAGACTACAGCCCTGTCTCACTCCCTTCCCAACCACTGCTTCCCTTTCATGTCCCTCGACTCTTATAACTGCCATCTGGTTTCTGTACAAATTGTAAATAGCCTTTCGCTCCCTGTATTTTACCCCTGCCACCTTCAGAATTTGAAAGAGAGTATTCCAGTCAACATTGTCAAAAGCTTTCTCTAAGTCTACAAATGCTAGAAACGTAGGTTTGCCCTTCCTTAATCTAGATTCTAAGATAAGTCGTAGGGTCAGTATTGCCTCACGAGTATCAGTATTGCCTCAAGAATATGCTTGCATTAGTCATAGAGCAACTAGGGCTATGGACACCCAGCATCTACAGCATCACTTGTGAATACGGCTTGCAGAACATCAGCCAGGCACATCACTGTTCAGAATAGATGAGGAGTGTTCTTCACCTGGGCCAAATCAACAAGTCAGCAGAGGCAGAGCACAACATCAACCAATGCCAAATATTTGATTTTGGACAGATCAAAGGTGCTGTGTCATGCCAACATGTTCTGGAATTTGGTCATCACAGAGGCAGTGGAAATAGAGTACATGATTATATGTCAACCAGGACAGTGGTTTCCAATTGATTTGCACATGTGGTGTAGCATTAGCAAAAATATGCCGAGAACACTATTATATGCAAAGCAGTGGAGGCCATGTATGTAATAGACAAGTATCACCACAACTAGACTCCCAGACTTGCTACCCACCCACAAATAAGCTGATAGCCTGTGAAAATTTAATCAAAGAAATACATTACCACATGAGTTCACTCAGTATATTGCACCATTTGCAGGTGGATGACCTGCTCCTTAGCAGTGTGATAATATTTTTGTCAAGATTGTGCTGTAAATCATTGTGAAGTGTGTGCTCAGCGAGTTGAAAATTATCTATTGCTGAAATTATCCTTTTTATTGGTATAGGTACCCTGTCATCTCAAAACTGCGCTTTCCTTCAAAATTTGGGAGGTGAAATATGAAGAAAAGAAGTGCTTTGAGTAAATAGTAGGGAGGATGTGGGAATCGTTAAGCCTTATTAGGCTACAAGGAATATGAATAAAACAAAAATTCTAACTTCTGCCAGTTTCTTGTAGTGTCAGGAAATTCTTTTGTGAGTTTTAGTTATTTTATATTTTAAAAATCTCTCCAGATTGAAAAGTGGTCCACAAAAATATGTTTTAGTCCTGCTATAAAAGCAGTATTGTGAATATATATATATGTCTGCTTGTGTCTGTGTATGTGCGGATGGATATGTGTGCGTGTGTGCGAGTGTACACCTGTCCTTTTTTTCCCCTAAGGGAAGTCTTTCCGCTCCCGGGATTGGAATGACTCCTTACCCTCTCCCTTAAAACCCACACCCTTTCATTTTTCCCTCTCCTTCCTTCCTTCCTTCCTGACGAAGCAACTGCCAGTTGCGAAAGCTCGTAATTCTGTGTGTGTGTTTGTGTGTTTTGTTCATGTGCCTGTCTGCCGGCACTTTCCCGCTTGGTAAGTCTTGGAATCTTTGTTTTTAATATATATATATATATATATATAGACACACACACACACACACACACACTTTTTACATGATATCTCATTCGAATTTATTGGATTCACTCTTAAAAACCTACAATTTTCAAAATGTGTACTAAAAATTATCAGTCCAGCAGCTCACTCCATATTATTTGAGGGCTGTTTTGAATGTGTTACCTCGCACACAATATTCTGTCAGATCATGTAGTACAGTGTCACTAATTTAAACTCCTGTGAGACATAATATCTCTCTCTCTCTCTCTCTCTCTCTCTCTCTCTCTCTCTCTCTCTCATTCCAAAAAGCCCCAGGTGTGAGTAATTTGTCCTTACATTGAAGTTTCAGACAGCCCTGTGAAATCAACACCTCAGAAAGGGAACCTGACAGGAAATGCAAGAGTCATTCGGGACCTGGTTGCAGACATGTATAACTGGGTACAAGCTTGGAATAGACATCATAAGGATGGTTACAAGATCTTGAAGAGCATTGCAGATTTGAAAATTCCTGCATTGTAAGTATAGAGGTTCCAGTCTGTCATTTTCTATCATAACATACGTTTTAAATTGAAAGCGAGGCTGCTTGTATGCAGTATATCAAAGTAATTTTAAGATAATGGATATTCCACATGGAAACACTAAACAAGAGTAAGAAAATGCAACAGTTTGCCTGCAAAAAATTGGAGGGCGGTAAGCACACATATGTGACATCATCTCATTAGTTATCAAGCATATTATTGCTCCTTTTCTTGCATTAATCTTTTGTGAAGGTTACACACTCACATGCAACACCCCCACCCACCCTCCACACACACACACCCACACACACACACACACACACACACACACACACACACACACACACGACAGAATGACAGATATTGAAAAATAAGTGACCAGGAGACAGAAAACAGCTGAAATCACTCAACAGAGGAAAGACCTCTGTACCTGATGGAATACCAGTTGGATTCTGCACAGTGTGTGCTAAACAACTTGCCTTCTTCCAGCAGCAGTTTACCATAGACCTTTGGAGCAGTGAAATGTTCCTGATAATTTGGGGGGGGGGGGCGAAGCACAGGTCATTTCCATTTTTAAGAAGAGTCGTTGAGAATAAGAATAAAACTATAGGCCTGTATCTGTGATGCAGGTCTCTTGCAGTATTTTGGAATATGTTTTATGCTAGCATATTACAACATTTTTAAAGAGCGAAAATCTTCTCTGCAGGAGTCAACATGGCTCAGAAAACAATGATTATGTGCAACCCAGCTCGCTGTGTTCGTTCATGAGACCCAAAAGCAGTAGATACAGGTGCCCAGGTGAGCACAATGTTCATTGACTTTTGGAAGGCCTTCGATGCAGTTACACACTGCCGCATATGAACAACATACACTTCGTGTGGTATGGCAACATGTCTGCAAGACATCATTTGAGGGCTTACAATTGTGGATGATCACTTGGATGGCTTGAAGCCGGTCAAAGTATCACTACTGTGGCCACAGTAATGGGTGTCCCTAAAAGTGTCATCTCACAGTTGAAAAATTCCCGCTAAAGGTTGAAATGACATGTGAAAGCACACTTGTGATTGTAGACAGACCACCACACCACAAGAGGTTCAATGGGTAGCCTGAGTGGCGAAAAGGAACAGTTACCTCACTCCTAATTAAATCGCTGCAGACCCAGAAATCATTACTAATACATGTGTCTCTGCCAGAACCATTTTTCAGTTATTAAATCTGGCTGTTTTGTATGCTCGGAAGTCTATTAAATACATTCCACTTCAACTGCACAGTCTCTGAGAAAAACTTCGTTGGTATAGGAAGCATGTTGGTTGGGGTCAGCAACAATGCAGTAAAGTGATGGTCTCTGATGAATCCTCCTACAGTGTGGCATGTGATCCTGGCCATCAGTTAGTGTGGGGAGAGAGAGCCACCTGATTAGCGGTGCGGTAGATCCTAACTTTCTGTTTATGTACAACTGTCCCACCTACACAGTATCGCTGAGATGTTGGACACTTTGGAGAGTGAAGATACAGAACTTGAAATGGCCTACATTCTACCCAGACCTGGACCCTATAAAGCAAGCCAGGATGCCTATGCCCATTCATTGATGGCAGACATGCTAATCAATGAACACCCCTCCTTGAACTGTGCAAAAACTGAAAACCACTGTGAGAGAGGAGTGGGACAATATCCCCCAAGGACTCTTCAACAGTTCGGTAGCCAACATGAATAACAGGTGCAAAATGTGTGTTAGTGGCCAAGTGGGGCATATTCCTTGCTGATAGTCTGATGTTGAACTTTATGTTGGGAGTCTGACCTTTGTCGTACATGAACATTATTTATGTCTCTTATTATTCTTTTCTGTGTGTTGAAATCTGTACCATTCTTGGTGATAAATATACCAGCCCACCTGTTACGTACATACTGTCTTTCATGTCATCCACCATTGACCGTGATTACTGCAGTCCAACAATGTCTCTGTCCCTTAGCAACTGTCAATCAGTGTATAAGCACAAATGATATTAGAGAAACTGTGTGATTGTATAGAAGAGTTTCTAGCGAACAAAGCTGTTGTATACAGAGATGTTGAAACACTAAAAAACTGTAATATAATGTAATTGAATAGATAAAATCTACTCATGAAGTGGCAGAAAGAGAACATAAACACAAAAAAGGTTTTACTAATGCAAGCTTTTGGAACCAGTGGCTCCATCTTCCAACAGAATGGTTGGAGTGGAATGAAGAAGGGTGAAGGTAAATGAACTGGAGAGCTTTAGGAAAAAGAGTTTGGAAAAGCCGCCCAGAACCCTAGGTCAGGCGAGACTTACCAGATGGGATGAGAAGGAAAGACTCATTGTTGGGAACTGCACTGGACAAGATTTGAAAACCTGAAAACTTGAAGATGGTCCCCCTGCGGGTTCGGGGGTAATAATAGGCCTGTGGTATTCCTTCCTGTCGTAAGAGGCGACTAAAAGGAGTTTCAACTGTTTCGACCTTTCATGTGTTGGTCCCTATCAGGGTTTGACCTCCATTCTTCCAAATTCCACAGAAGTGCGAGCCTTTTTGCGAAGGACACCTTATGTGGTGCACCATAAGTCCTCTGTGCCCTAAGACCTTGGTGCTCTTCATCGTCTTGGCGTTGTAACTGCTCCAACCATCCGTAATTTTGAGCATACGCATCTGGTGGGTTGCGTAAGTTTACACCCTTAGTGCATCACCATCTGCACCCACGAAAAAAAGCGGAGCATGGCCATTCTGATACAAGCAGCTTCCTCTGCACAGTCAAGGGCATTACTCGCCTCTGAGAAGCTTGGTGACATACCCGTTAACGTCACTCTCCATAAGTCCCTAAATTTGGTCCAGGGGATTATCTTTCATAAAGATCTTCTGCTACAGTCTGATGAAAAGCTACGGGAGAACCTGGCATGACGAGGTGTACTCTTTGTTCGTCATGTCTTTAGGGGACCCAAGGATAATAGGATCGCTACCAGTGCTTTCATCCCGGCCTTTGAGGGCGACTGCTTGCCCGAGAAAGTCAAGGTCATGATCTACCAGTGCGATGTCAAGCCCTATGTCCCACCCCCTATGCGATGCTTCCAGTGCTGGAAATTCGGACACATGTCCTCCAGATGCACTGTCAGCCCCACATGTCAAGATTGTGGATGACCTTCACATCCCAATGCTCCATGTGCTCCGCCTCCCACCTGCGTTAACTGTGGGGAGCATCATTCTCCCTTATCACCAGACTGTGCAGTCTGCCAACGAGAGTGGAAGATACAATAATTTAAGACCCTGGACAGTTTAACTTACCAAGAGGCAAGGAAGAAACTAGAACGGCTCAATCCCACACAACACTGCCGCCACCAGTTCCTGCAAAGACTCCTTTCTCAGTTGGCCCACAGAACAGTCAAGTTACGCCTGCACTACCACTGGTAGGGGCCACTGTGTCTTCCACTTCTCCCAAAACACCCAGTTTGGGAGCAGTGCGCTCTGAACAACCGGGGACGTCAGTCCCCACCTCTCGGCCGGAGAGGCGACAGCCTCCTCTGGCCTCACTTGTTCGGAAGGGGTCCCTTTGGGGAGTCCCTTCCAAGGACTTCCCCAGTGTCTCGCAAGACACTAGCCAGTGGCTGAAGAAGCCACCAACTGCTGGTCGAAAGGGCTTCACGCTCTTCCTCTGTTCCTGATAATGCGTCAGGAAAGCCCTCCCAGCATGCAAACCCTCCTCTCAAAGACAAGAGAGAGAAGAGGAAGCTCTCTGATAAGAATAAGGACCCAGTTGTTCCCACACCACCGCTCCCTGTCAGCTCAGCCTCTTAAGGATGAGGTTGAGCTCTTTGCGTCCCCTGATGACCTGGATCTCGCCGTCTCCTCAGAAACGATGGACGTTGCGACGTCCGTCACTCAGTCTGTGGCAGCATGTGACCGTGCGAAGTAATTTGCCTTTTCAGTGTCTTCATGCCCCTCCAGGACACGTTTTGTACAGTCCTCCAGTGTAATTTTGGCGGTTATTTTAGCCATCTACCTGAGCTATGTCAGCTTCTAAGCATGACACCTGCTTTCTGCATTGCCCTCCAGGAAACCTGGTTCCCGGCAATGCGGATCCCTGTCCTTCGTGGATACAGGGGTTATTACTGCAACCGTTGCACTTACAATAGCGTGTCAGGTGGAGCCTGCGTGTATGTCTTTACCTCTGTATATAGTGCTCCTGTGCCCCTTCAAACATAATTGGAAATGTGGTTGTCCACGTAAGAACTACCCAGGACATAACCACCTACAGTTTCTATCTCCCTCCAGGTGGTACAGTCCCCCTGACCGAATTGGCTGCACTTGTCACCCTACTTCCTACACCTTTTCTTCTCCTGGGGGATTTTAACACCCACAATCCCCTGTGGGGTGGAACGAAGATTACTGGCCGAGGCAGGGATGTCGAAAATCTCATCTCCCAACCTGACCTCTGCCTCTTAAAACACTGGCGCCACCACCCATTTCAGTGTGGCACATGGCATGTTCTCAGCCATAGATCAGTCGTTGTGCAGCCCAGGGCTTGTACCATCGGTCCACTGGCGAGTCCATGACGACTCGTGTGGTAGTGACCATTTTCCCATCTTCCTTTCACTGCCCCAGTGTCGCTCCCATGAATGCTTGCCCAGATGGGCATTTAGCAGGGCAAACTGAGAAATGTTCTCCTCTGTTGCCACTGTTGAATCTCTCCCCCACGGTACCATTGATGTGGCGGTTGAGACACTGACTGCAGCGATTGCTTCCACTGCAGAACGTACCATTCCTCGTTCGTTAGGGTGCCCCTGGTGAAAGTCAGTGCCTTGGTGGTCTCTGGAGGTCGCTGAAGCCATTAAAGAGCGTCGGCGAGCTCTTCAGCAACATAAGCGATACCTGTCTTTGGAGAACCTCATTTTATTCAAATGTCTCCGTGCTCAGGTCCGGCGGCTCATCAAAAGGCGGAAACAGGAGTGCTGGGAGAGGTACATTTCCACCATTGGTTCCCGTACTTCACCCTCTCACGTGTGGATGAAGATTCGGCGCATCTTTGGATTGCAGCACTCTACAGGTGTCCCAGGGCTTACCATCAACGGGGCGCTATTCACCGATGCCGATGCAATCGCTGAACATTTCGCTCAGCACTATGTTCGGGCCTCTGCGTCGGGGAATCACCCGCCTGTGTTTCGCGCGCTCAAACGCCGGGAGGAAGGAATACGGCTTTCTTTTGCTTCTCGCCACCGTGAGGCGTATAATGCCCCATTTAGTTCGTGGGAACTCCAAAGCGCCCTGGCACAGTGCCCCGATACAGCCTCTGGGCCAGATGGCGTCCACAATCAGATGCTCAAACACCTGTCCCCGGACTGTCAGCATTGTGTTCTTGCCATCTTCAACCGCATATGGGGCGATGGTGTCTTTCCGTCGCAGTGGCAAGAAAGTACCATCATTCCGGTGCTGAAGCCTGGTAAGGACCCACTTAATGTGGATAGCTATTGGCCCATCAGCTTGACAAACACTCTGTGCAAGCTACTGGACAGCTGTGAGTCGACGGCTGTGTTGGCTGCTTGAGTCTCAGGGTCTTCTGGCTCCGTGCCAGAGCGGCTTCCGTCAGGCCCGTTCCACTGCCGATACTTTGGTCTTCCTTGCACCATATTCTGGCCACGTTGCATGGGTGGGGTCTTCGGGGCTCCCTACCCATTTTTATTAAGAATTTTTTATCTGTTTGGACATTCCGCATTTTACTTGGCACATCCCATAGTTCACTTCAAGTCCAAGAGAACGGCGTTCCACAGGGCTCCGTATTGAGTGTGCCACTTTTCCTTGTGGCCTAATGGCCTTGCAGCAGCAGTGGGGTCGTCTGTCTCACCTGCATTATATGCTGACGATTTCTGCATCTTTTTCAGCTCCTCCACCGTTAGTGTTGCAGAACGTAGGTTGCAGGGAGCCATATGCAAGGTGCAGATGTGGACCCTAGCCCATGGGTTTCACTTTTCTCCTGCAAAGACTTGTGTTATGCATTTTTGTCGGCATCGAACTGTCCATCCCCACCCTGAGCTCTGTCTTCAGGATCCCATGCTCAGGGTTGTTGACACTTACCATTTTCTGGGATTGCTGTTCGATGCCCGGCTTACGTGGCTTCCACATATTCGTCAGCTCAAGCGTCAGTACTGGCATCATCTGAATGCCCTCCGCTGCCTCAGCAACACAAGTTGGGGTGCAGATCGTAATACGCTGCTGCAGCTCTACAAAGCCCTCGTGCTGTCCCGACTAGATTATGGGAGTGTGGCGTATGGCTCAGCGTCGCCCTCAACATTGCAACTGCTGGACCCCGTTCACCACTGTGGGGTTCAACAGGCGACAGGAGCATTCCGCACCAGCCCTGTTAATAGCCTACTTGCTGAGGCTGGGGTTCTTCCACGTCACGTCCGGCGTCAACAACTCTTAGCCGACTATGCTGCTCACGTCCGTTGTTCGCCCCGTCACCCTAACTACCGTCTCCTTTTCGCTAATGCGGCAGTCCATATCCCACACCGGTGGCCGCGATCAGGCCATACAATTGGGATCCGTGTTTGGTCACTCCTTAGTGAACTCGAGTCTTTGCCTCTTCCATCTGCTTTTCAGGTCCACCCACATACATCACCTTGGTGTATTCATCAGCCACAGCTTCAGCTGGACCTCTCACGATGGCGAAAAGATTCAGTTCCTCCTGCAGTCTTGCACCGCCAATTTCTTGCTCTCCTCGACGCATCCCGTGACTCGGAGGTTATCTATACAGATGGCTCAATGGTTGATGGCTGTGTGAGGTACGCTTATGTTCATGCGGACTACGTAGACCAGCACTCCTTGCCGGAAGGCTGCAGTGTTTACACTGCAGAGCTAACAGCCATTTTTCATGCCCTTGAGCGAATTCGTACCAGCACTGGAGAGTCCTTTGTCATTTGCAGTGACCCTCTCAGTAGTCTACAGGCTCTTGACCAGTGCTACCCACGCCATCCCATTGTTATTTCCATCCAGGAGTCCATTCATGCTCTTGAACAGCATGGACATTCAGTGGTGTTCATATGGACCCCAGGACACATTGGGATAGCGGGAAACGAACTCGCCGACCAGATAGCCAAAGAAGCTACCCACAAGCTGACATTGGAGATCGGCCTCCCAGCAACTGATCTCCGATCGGTGTTGCGCCATCAGGTCTTTGGGATGTGGGGAGACGAGTGGCGCACTCTGTCTGCACCCAACAAACTGCGGCGAGTAGAGGAGACCACGACTGTGTGGGGTTCCTCCATGCGGGCCTCTCACAGGGATTCTGTTGTTCTCTGTAGGCTCCCCATTGGTCACTCTTGGCTGACGCATGGCCATCTGCTGCGTCGAGAGGACCTCCCTCCCTGTCGCTGTGGTGCAAACATGACAGTGGCCCATATGTTGTTGGAATGTCCTATTTTAGCCGCCCTCAGGCGAACTTTTAATCTCCAGGGTGATTTATCATCTCCTGTAGGTGACAATGTCTCTCTGGCAGATTGGGTTTTAAGTTTTATTCACGCAAGCGGCTTTTATAGATCCATATAATTTTATTGCATCACCCTCTTTTGTGCTGTATCTTTTACTTCGTTTTGTGTCATCATTCGTCTCCACCCTAATCTTTTAGGCTGGAGGTTTTAACGTGTTGCAGAGTGGCTGGCTCATCCTTTTATTTTTTATGATCAGCCAGCCACGATCGTCTGCTGTACATTTTTAATTCTTTCTGCCTTTCTTCTCTGTTGTTTTTGTTGCTGCGCTCCGTTTTCCATGTTTCTTTATTATTGACCTTGGGACTTTTCTTCCCCTGGAATTTTTCTTTTGTGCTTCGAATGACTAATGGATGGTTTCACTGTGCTCTGTGTGTTTATTAAACAAGGGACCGATGACCTATGCAGTTTGGTCCCTTTAATCTTTAAACCAACCAACCAACCTTAAAGATGGAAGATAGGGTAATATCCAAGACAGAGATTACTGATAACTGCTAAAACATTGTGCACAAGTTAATGAGTGTGAAAAGCTAAGTACAGCGTATGTAACAGAGGTAGAAGGAGTACGGCAAAAAATAAACAGATCAGAAAATGAGAGATGTAGAAAACTGAAATGGAATGGAGAAAAGAGTGGTTACTGTCAAGTAACACAGGGTTAATGTGAAGAAATGCTAAGATGGAAGAAATTAATGTAAATTAAGGCCAGTTGGGTGTCGAGAACCAAGGACATGTTGTAGTGTTAGTTCCCATCTACAAAGTTCTGAGATATGGTGTCTGGGGGAAGAATCCAGATTGCACATGTGGTGCAGCAGTGAGGCCACAACTGTCATGTTGTAGAGTGTGCTCTGCAACAGGATATTGTGTGTTGCCAGTATACACTCTCTGCCTATGCCCATTCATCCTAACTGACAACTTGGTGGTAGTCATGCCAATGTAAAAGGTCAAACAGTGCTTACATAACAGCTGATGCATGATGTGTTGTTGCACAGTTGGCTCTCCCTTTCATAGTATATGTTTTCCCAGTTACAGGACTGGTATAGATGGTGGTAGAAATGTGCGTACAGCAAGTCTTACTGCATTGGACAGTCACAGTAGAAGGAGCCACAGGGCAGGGGGGGGGGGGGGGGGGGGGGATGGTGCAGATGGAACATTTGGTCTTACAAGGGTATTGTGGAGATTGGGAGGACGATGAAAAGCTATTCTATGTATTGGTGGGCAAAATCTTAAGACAGAATGGATCTCATTTTAGGTAGTCATTGCCTTGTTGAAATAGATGATAAGTACATTCAAGACCAGACCAGGATTATACTGAGTGACAAGTGGCGTGCTTTGAAGTTGTGTGTTTCTTTTTCTCTCTCTTTTTTTTTTTTTTTTTTTTTTTTTTTTTTTTTTTTTTTTTTTTTTTTTTTTATGGATCAGCAGTACCAGAATTGGATGTGATGGCCCAGGAAATCTGCTTTTGAACTAGGCTGGAGGGATAATTATGTTCAGTGAAGGCTGAGGTAAGAATGGTGTTGTATTGCTGTAGAGTCTGCACCTGAACAAATACATCTGCCTCAAATGGTGAGGCTGTATGGGAGGGGAAGTACTGTTGTTTGTTAGTAGGTTTAACGCAGACAGAAGTGTATAGATGGCCTTCAGTAAGGAAGAAATGACATCAAGGAAAGTGGCATGGGATTTGGAATCAGATCATGTGAAATTTAATCGGGAGGAGGTATTTAGAGATTCCAAGAATTTTAACAGGTCGGCCTCACTGTGAGTCATATGGCAAAGGTGTCATCAATGTATCTTAACGAAACCAGGGTCTGAAGTCTTATGGATCACAGGAAAGCACTCTCCAAGTGCCCCGTAAAAGGTTGGCGTAGGAAGGAGCCTTCTTAGTTCCCAAGGCCTTTCCCCTGACTGTTTGTATGTCTACCCCTCACAGGTGAAGTAAGTATAAAGTTGATTAATGTGAGTAGGAAGGATGTCGTAGGTTTGGAATCAGGTGAGTGCAGACTGGGGAAGTGTTCAGCAACAGACAGGCCATGTATGTGGGGAATAGTGGTATAGAGGGAGGTGGCATTAACAGTGACAAGCAAGGTGTGTGGTGGGAGTGGGACATGCATGGATTTCAGTCAATCTAGGAAATTGTTGGCATCTTTAATATAGAAGAGAAGTCATTGTACTATGGATTACAGGTGCTAATCAGCTAAGGCAGATATAAATTCAGTTGGTGCTTTGAAGCCAGCAACTATAAGACGGCCAGTATAATTTGGTTTGTAGATCGTAGGAAGACGTTAAAAGGATTGGCTTTCATAGTTTGGGTGGGGTAAGAAGTTCTACTGATTGAGGTGTAATTCTTGTGAGGGGCGTGAGGTTTTAAGGTGGGTCAGATTCTTGGGATCTCTAAATACCTTCGCCCAATTAAATTTCATATGGTCCTATTCAAAATTGCATGCCACTTTCCTTGATGTTGATTTCATCCTCATAGAACGCCAGCTACACACACACTTCTGTCCACATAGAGTACTTATATTTTGACAGCTGCCATCCTTTCCATGTCAAACGTTGGCATTCGAGGTAAACATATTTGTTCGTGTGCAGACTCTTTACAGCAATACAACAGCATTCTTACCTCAGTCTACACTGAACATAATTACCCCACCAGCCTTGTCCAACAGCAGATTTCACGGGCCATCGTATCCAATGCTGGTACTGCTAATCCCTCCAAAAAACAACTTCAGAGCACACCACTTGTCACTCAGTATTACTCTGGTCTTGGATGTATAAATCAGCTACTTCGACAAGGCTGTGACTTCCTAAAATCATGCCATGGAATGAGAACTATTCTGTCTGATATTTTGCCTGCCACACCTAGAATGGCTTTTCGTTGCCCTCCCAATCACCGCAAAATCTTTGTCAGACCTTATGCTCATTCTGCACCCATCTCCCTACCCTATGTCTCCAACCCCTGTGACCATCCCTGCTGCAAGACCTGCCCTATGCACCCTCCTACCACCACTTATACCGGCCCTGCAACTGGCAAAACATACGCTATCAAAGGGAGAGCACCTGTGAAACGACATGTCATATATCAATTGTTATCTTAACAATGCTGTTGGACCTTTTACATCGGCATGACTACCACCATGTTTCAGGTAAGGTGAATGCGCATAGGTAGAGGGTGTATACCCGCAACACACAATATGCTGTGGCAAAGCATTATCTATAACATGACAGTTGTGACCTCAGTGCCTGTTGCACCACATGCGTCATCTGGATTCTTCCCCGAGATGACAGTCTCTCAGAACTCCGCAGGTGGGAATTAATGCTATGACTTGTCCTTGGAATTCGCCACCCACCCAGCCTTAATTTACATTAAGGTTTTCTGTCTCAATATTTCTTCATAGTAACTACTCCTTTCTTAACTACCGTTTAGTTTTCTACATCTTTCATTTTCTGACCTGTCTATATTTCGCCATCCCCCTCCCACCTCTGTTACATACAATGTATGTAGCTTTGCAGTCTATTTACTCGTGCATGATGTTTTAGCAGTGAGCAGTAATCTGTCTTGCATGTTACCCTGTCTTTCACTTTAAGCTTTCTGGTGCAGTCCACAACAATCAGTCTATCCTTCTCATCCCGTCTGGTAAGTCTCCCCAGACCCAGGGTTATGGGTGACTTTTCTGAACTCTACTCCTTTTTCTAAAGTTCTCCAGCTCATTTCTCATCGACTCTTCTGCCGGAAGAAGGAACCACTGGATCCAAAAGCTTACGTAAGTAAAACCTTTTTTATGTGTGTGTTTGTTTGGCGAGTAGGGTTTTTTTATCTATCCAATTACATTTTATTGTCGAAAATTAATTATTTTTTTGTTATAGAAAATTGTAATTAAACTGAGAAAGACCTGCAGAGAATCGACACTTGGTTCAGCAAGTTGCATGAGTGCAGCACTACTACTAAAGCAGTTACTTCCATAAAATATCTCGTAGTATGTATACAGACTGATCTGAAATGGAACAAACACATCAAAGTGATCATGGGTATGGTGGATGCCAGACTGAGATTCATTGGAAGAATCCAGCAGCAAAGGAAGCAGCATTCAGAACATCCATACGACCATACTTGAATGTTGCTAGTCAGTCTGGGATCCACACCAGATAGGACTGAGGCAGGAAATGGAGAATATAGAAAGAACAGCAGCAAGTAAGCACAGAAGTGTCATGGAGATGTTTAGTCAACTCCAGTGGCAGACATTGTAAGGGTGGTGTCCTGCATCACAGTATGGTCTACTGTTAAAAATTCAAGACTATGCTCTTAGAAAAGTCAACCAGTATATTGCTTCCTCCAAGGTATATCTAGCAAAGAGACCGTGCAGATAAAATTAGAGAGATTTGAGGTCACACAGAGGCTTACCAGCAATCCCTTTTCTATTTTTTTTTTTTTTTTTTTTTTTTTTTTTGAACCATATGTGACTGGAACAGGAAAAGGGAGAAGTGATAGTGGTACGTAAAGTGTTTTCCACCATTATTTATACAGTTGCTTGCAAAGTATAGATGTAGTTGTAAAAACGTGCATGCGTGCAGACCTCTGGTGCACCGACCTCTTGTCAGTTCTGAAATGACTTCCTGGGGCACAATCACTTAGTCCTAGTTGCTTGTCTAACAGCTTCCTGGGTTTAAAAAAAATTGATTTTCAGTATTTCATATCATTATTGACTGAATTTAAAATAAAATAAAATGCTCCCTTTATCCACTCCTTAAGAAGGACAAACAACACTACAGTGGAAGAAAGCTGCACAGACCATAAATGTTGCACTCGTCTTCTACAATCAAACAAGTCTGCAATTGTTGAACATTGTATCTCCAATGGACATTCGGCAGAGTATGACAAAACATTAATTTTGGCCTGTTTGGGACTCCATTATAAAATGATCCATTGAAATACGCGTTGTGGAAAATCTAATGAACCATGACAGTGACTACCAGCTGGATAATGTATGAAATCCTGTCATCTCTGAGATACGCTCCAGATGAAGATGCCACAGAGGCAATGGCAAACACAGTTGATCTTTGCAGTTCCGCCAGTGAGGGTTCTGCTGCCAGGCCGTGGTCCTTCTGTCACAGTGGCTCTGACACATGCGTGGCAGTACTCTGTGCATTATACAGGGTATCACATTTATCTTGACCATTGTAAATAACTGTTTGTCCAGATGCAAATTTAAAAATGTTTCAAGCAAATATGCTTTAGCCATCAGGGGGACATCAATCAGTATGATTGCCTTTATTATAGCTTTGTTTTTTACAAAGATATGAGCAGCAGTATGACTTTTTTATATAGCACCCTGTATTTATTCATTTCCTCTCCTAAAGACCTATTAAAAAATGTATCACAGTGTACCATTCACTGAAACACAACGTTATTAATCTTATAACGCAACATTGACCTTGACACTCCCAGTGCTTAGTGCAAGTACTCGGGGTAATGGAACACATCCACATGCTGACGTTGACGGAGGACAAATGTAATCAGAATTAGAATGCACACCTGTCATTCTGTCAACCATCATTAGTTGAAGAGTTGTGAGAGTAGAATGAACACCAAATGAAGAGAAGATAGAAATGTTACTCATCTATGAGGAATGTAAGTTAGCAGAACAGTAATTGCAATACTGTTTTCTTATGCAAGGGTACATTTAGTACAGTATTTTAGTCCTTTTAAATACTCTTGTGTAGAATAGGCATACGGTAAAGGCTGTCCTTCGTACAAACTGCATCAACATAACATTTCTTTTATTGTTGTTGTTGTTGTTGTTATTGTTGTTGTTGAAGGTTGGTGAAATGCTACGCAGGCAGCAGAATTGTACAGAGAGCAATATCGTGACAAGAACCCACCTTCCCAACGACGGATGTTTTCTCATTTTGTTGTGACACTTCAGGAAACAGGAAGTTTCAACTCACAGCAATGCAATTGTCGTAGCACTTGCACAGGTGAAGCTGCCGAAGTTACTGTTCTTGCTTCCATTGCTATGAATTCACATGTGAGCACATGACAGCTTGAACACGAGATTGGCATTTAAAACCAGTGTACATTATATTTATAGAAGTCACTGGTTCCGTCTTTACCATGTACACTTACATCAAGAATTGCATGGGGATGATTTCCAGAATCGTGTATAGTTCTGTCAGTGGGTACAGCAGAAAATCATCGCGAACCCGACCTACTTCTCCAATGTTCCATTTACCGGTGAATGTACCCTCTCAAACAGAGAACAGGTAAATACAAGAAACAGGCATCATTGGTCCAGCGACAACCCATGATGGCTTAGACAGGTGGAACATCAACGTCAATGAAGAGTTAACGTCTGGTGTGGGATGCTTGGTACTACGATTCTTTCTTTCTTTCTTTCGCTACTGCTTTTATCCCGCATTGCGCGCAGGGTTGGCAGGGTTAAGTACGGATTTGTCATGGTTAATCTGAAGGGTGGCCGGATGCCCTTTTTGCCGCTTCCCCATGCCCCCCGGGACGGAATTAGTGTACCCGAGCTGTCTGTGTCTAGTGTAAATCATGAAATAGTGTGACTGTGTTTCAAATGTATGCGAGTCGTATAACTGAGGTGGGACATGGGGACCAGCCCGGTATTCACCTAGTAGGATGTGGAACTGCCTAAACACCACATCCAGTCTGGCCGGCACACCAGCCGTCGTCATTAATCCACTGGGCGGATTCGATCCGGGGCTGGCACGCCTACCTGAGTCCAGGAAGCAGCGCGTTAGCGCTCTCGGCTGTTCTGGCGGGTATGCTTGGTACTACATTTATTGGCCCTTATTTCATCAGTGGTAGTTTAAGTGGCACAACATATGCCAACTTCCTCAGACAAATTCTTCCTCTTTTTCTGGATGAAGTGCCACTAAGAAGTAGAATGCTTATGTGGTATCAACACAATGGATGTCCAGCACATAATGCCTTGCGTTCACATCGTGTTCTGAACCAAAGATATCCTGCCAGATGGATTAGTCAAGGAGGAACAGTTACTTGTCCTGCTAAGTCTCCTGATTCAAATCCTCTGGACTTTTTTCTTTGGGGGTACATTAGAGACATTGTCTATCGCGATATTCCAACAACTTCAGAGGACATTCAGGAACGTATCGCGTTGGCTTGTAATTCTCTTCAGCAGGCAACACTGGAAGCAGTAAAGAATTCTTTCAGTCAACGAGTGTATCAGTGTCCAGGGTCACCACTTCTAGGACCTTTTAGTGTTCTACTCCTGGGAAATGGTGCAAGAGAGTCAGTCAATTCTGTGTAATTATTTTACTTGGTTTTCATTTGTTTTTTGACAACTCCAGCAAATGGATGAGTTTGTGATCCTGGACTTGCTAAAGTCAGTGTTGTGTTATGTAATTAATAACATTGTGTTTCTGTGAATGGTACACTGTGATACATTTTTGAATACTTCTTTAGGAGAGGAAATGAATTACCAAATAAAAAATACAGGGTGCCATTTAGAAAGTCATACTGCTGTTCATAT
This sequence comes from Schistocerca gregaria, assembly GCF_023897955.1. Taxonomy (NCBI): domain Eukaryota; kingdom Metazoa; phylum Arthropoda; class Insecta; order Orthoptera; family Acrididae; genus Schistocerca; species Schistocerca gregaria. The sequence goes on from NC_064921.1 coordinate 741,017,480, forward strand.
CTTTGTAAAAAAACAAAGCTACGAAGGCAATCATGCTGATTGATGTCCCCCTGGCGGCTAAAGAACATTTGCTTCAAACATATCCGAAAGAACAGACATTATATAAAGAAACTTTCACATGGGAAAAATATATTAAAAACAAAGATTCCAAGACTTACCAAGCGGGAAAGCGCCGGTAGATAGGCACAATAAATAAAACACACAAACACACACACAGAATTTCTAGCTTTCGCAAACGACGGTTACTTCTTCAGGAAAGAGGGAAGGAGAGGGTAAGACGAAAGGATGTGGATTTTAAGGGAGAGGGTAAGGAGTCATTCCAATCCCGGGAGCGGAAAGACTTCCCTTAGGGGGAAAAAAGGACATGTGTACACACACACACACACACACACACACACACACACACACACACATCCATCCGCACATACACAGACACAAGCAGACTCCCTTAAAACCCACATCACAAAGATTCCAAGACTTACTAAGCGGGAAAGTGCCGGTAGATAGGCACAATGAATAAGATACACAAACATACACACAGAATTTCGAGCTTTCGCAACCGGCGGCTGCTTCGTCAGGAAAGAGGGAAGAAAAAGGAAAGATGAAAGAATGTGGGTTTTAAGGGAGAGCGTAAGGAGTCATTCCAATCCCGGGAGCGGAAAGACTTACTTTAGGGGGAAAAAAGGATAGGTATATACGCGCGCGCGCACACACACACACACACACACACACACACACACACACACACACACACACACACACACACACAGTTCTGGCAATACCAACCATGACCTCCTCCTCCTGTGTGGATGCACACATATTCCCTGAACTCTTACTGGACTTGATAAGAATGTCTTCCATGAGTAATGAGTGTGTTGGGGTGGGACACTACAAATGTAGTGTGTGGACATAGAAGGTGAGAATGTGGTTCTCATGGGAGGCCTGCACGAGATAGTCCCTGCAGTCACACTAACCTCTGTGCCCTCAGTGGCTAAGATGGATAGAGCGTCTGTCATGTAAGCAGAAGATCCCAGGTTTGAGTCCCAGTCGGGGCACACATTTTCACCTGTCCCCATTGATATATATCAATGCCCCGTCAGCAGCTGAAGGTATTAATATAATTCTAATCTCGTTCTAGATGGCTGCAGGTCATCAATGGTGTCTGCTCTTTTGGACATGTACAAAATAACAGACACCATATCCACATAAGTATATGAAAATCTAATAGTCATGGGGTACTGGCATGCACTTGTAGGGGAAGAAAAGGTTACAAGAGAATATGGGCTTGGGACAAGGAATGAGAGGGGGTAGGAGACTAAATGAGTTCTGTAATAAATTTCAGCTAGTAATAGCAAATACTCTGTTCAAGAATCACAAGAGGAGGCAGCATTGTAGTGATTCGAGAATTTCTGTGTAAATACTAGAACCACTCGGCCTTCTATCATCTCGAGCACACGATATTCTGGGTATGAGTGTGGGATGGTAGAATCCTACCTACTGTGTGTCACATGTTTGTGTGTGCAGATTTAAAATTAGTCATGGGAGGAAAGTAGATGCAGCGGATGAATGGCACTGACAAGTACCTTTCGGGCAATCCATAGATGTTTTAGTGAGTCTGCAATTAAGAACCATGGAGTTTATATGCAGCTCTGTGCTTATTGAGTCATTGACTATTGTTATTAAAACAAAGACAATTGAAAAAGAACTCTTGAAAACTCTTGACATAACCTTGCTATAAGCAAGATTTATTTTCTGATTTATGTTAAGAAAAGTTATGGTATCAAAGCCAACTTTCTTTTAACTGTAATTTAATTTGCTTCTGACATTCGACTGTACAAGAGACTTGCCGAAATTTATATATTTATGTTGAAAGTGAGAGTTTTATTGTGTATGAAAGTCAAATACAGTTAATTGATGAAAAGCAAAGTTTGTATGTCTATTTATTTCATAAGTAGAAAGAGTTTAAAAATTCCTGTACCTAGCGTTATTCGACGGAGAAGAAGTGAAGATGGTTTCCAGCAGCCAGCTATCCAATAAGGAAGTGCCTGCAAATTCTGAGTAAGTCACCTCATAAAGAAGTGGAACGTGGTTTGGGGGAATAAACCGAAATAACCCAGATTCACACTCACACTTTTAAGTCGGAAACATTAGAATATACTTGGAAAAGATTGGGTGATATGAGAAGATTCCAGTTAACTTACATCATGGTGAGACAGAGATTATGAAATCAGGTACCGGATTGCAAGGCATACCCAGCACCCAGGAGCAGATATAGGATTGGATCACAATGTGGTAGTGATGAAGAGTAGGTTGAAGTTCAAGAGATTAGTCAGGAAGAATCAGTGCGCAAAGAAGTGGGATACAGAATACTAAGGGATGATGAGGAATGCTTGAAGCTCTCTAAGGCTATAGATACAGCAATAAGGAATAGCTCAATACGCAGTAAAGTTAAAGAGGAATGGACATCTCTAAAAAGGGAAATCACAGAAGCTGGAAAGAAAAACCTAGGTTAAAAGAAGGCAACTGTGAAGGAACTGTGAGTAAGAGAAGAAATACTTCAGAATAGATGAAACAAAAATGTTCAGCGAAATTCAGGAGTACAGAAATACAAGTCTCTAAAGAATGAAATAAATAAGTGCAGGGAAGCTAAGACGAAATGGCTGCATGAAAAGTGTGAAGAAATTGAAAAGAAAGGATTGTCGGAAGGACTGACTAAGCATATAGGAAAGTCAAAACAAACTTCAATGACATTAAAAGCAAGGGTGGTAGCATGTGCATTGGGAATTCCACTGTTAAATGTAGAGGATAGAGCAGATAGGTAGAGTGAGTACATTGAAGGCCTCTATGAGAGGGAAGCTTTGTCTAATATGATAGAAGAAGAAACAGGAGTCGATTTAGAAGAGATAGGGGATCCAGTTTTAGAATCAGAATTTAAAAGAGCTTTGGAGGACTTAGGATCAAATAAGACAGATGGGATAGATAACATTCTGTCAGAATTTCTAAAATTGTTGGGGGAAGTGGCGACAAAACTACTACTCACATTGGTGCGTAGAATGTATGAGTCAGGCATAATACCATTTGACTTTCGGAAAAATATCACCCATAAATTTCTGAAGACTGCAAGAGCTGACAAGTGCGAGAATTATCACACAATCAACTTAACAGCTCATGAATCCAACTCGCTGACAAGAACTCTTACGGGAATTGTCACCTTAGTGTTCGTGAGTAATGAGTGGATGGGCAAATATCTATTAGGAACGTATGTATGTAGATTGTGGGCTGCTGGGAATGTGGGTCTCAGGGAAGCATGCAAGGGATAAGTTCCTGCAACCGTGCTATTCATCTGCGTCCTCGCCGGATCAGATGGATAGAGCATCTGCCATGTAAGCATGAGATCCCGGGTTCGAGTCCCAATCGGGGCACATATTTTCAGCTGTCCCCATCGAGGTATATCAACAACACCTGTCAGCAGGGTTTCAATTAATCATCATTTATTGCTGACAAGAATAATATACAGAAGAATGTAAAAGAAAATTGAGGATCTGCTAGATGATGATCAGTTTGCCTTTAGAAATGGTATAGGCACCCAAGAGTCAATTCTTACGTTGTGGCTGATAATGGAAGAAAGAATAAAGAAAAATCAAGACACATTCATCGTATTTGTTGAACTGAAAAAAGCATCCGACAGTGTAAAGTAGTGCGAGATGTTCGAAATTCTGAGAAAAATAGGAGTAGGCTATAGGGAGATACGGGTAATATACAACATGTACAAGAGCCAAGAGGGAATTGTAAGGGTGGATAACCAAGAATGAAGTGCTCTGATTAAAAAGGTAAGACAAGAGATCTAGGTAAGACAGAGATCTAGCCTTTCCCCCCTATTGTTCAATCTGCACATCGAAGAATCAATGATTCAGGAGAGGGGTTAAAATACAAAGAGAAAAGATATCAATGGTTCGATTTGCTAATGACATTGCTGTCCTGAGTGAAAGTGAAGAAGAATTGCATGACATGCTCAATGGAGTGAACAGTCTAATGAGTATAGAATATGGATTGAGAGCAAATAGAAGAAAGACAAAAGTAATGGGAAGTAGCAGAAATGAGAACAGCGAGAAACTTAACATCAGGATGATGGTCACAAAATAGATGAAGTTAAGGAATTATGCTCCTAAGGCAGCAAAATAACCAATGAGGATGGTGCATGGAAGACATCAAAAGCTGACTAGCACTGTCAAAAAAGGCATTCCTGGCCAAGAGAAGTCTGCTAGCATCAAACATAGGTCTTAATTTGAGGAAGAAATTTCTAGAGTGTACGTCTGTAGCAGAGGAGCACTTACTCGCTCCCCATTCGCTTTGCCAATTTCAGGTGTGGATTTGTGGGTGCACATTATGGAAGGAGCACAGAAAACTTTTGTCATCTCCACATCGGTCATATGAACTGTGGGAAAACCAGAACAGAAGAGAATTGAAGCATTTAAAATGTGGTGCTACAGATGAATGTTGAAAATTAGGTGGACTGATAAGGTAAGGAACAAGGGGGCTCTGCACAAAATCAGAGAGGAAACAAATATGGGGAACACTGACAAGAAGGGGGGACAGGATGATAGGATGTCTGTTAAGACATGAGGGAATGACTTCTATTGTATTAGAGGGAGCTGTAGAGTTCAAAAACTGTAGAGCAAGACAGAGATTAGAATACAGCCAGCAAATAATTGGGGACATAGGTTCCAAGTGCTACTCTGAGATGATGATGGTGGCCCAAAGAGCTCTCACTTCAACTCCATATTCATGGCATTCGCCGTGCTGCTTGCTCAGTTGTCTTTCTCTGGGTCCCAAGTAATGGGAATCGCAGGGAATGAACTGGCTAACCATTTGCTAGAGGAGCACTTACTCGCTCCCCATTCGCTTTGCCAATTTCAGGTGTGGATTTGTGGGTGCACATTAAGATCTCTGCTCATTGAGAAATGGAACATCATCTGATGGGCTACTGCCCCATCTAATAAACTCTGCATAATCAACGAGGTTACTGCAACATGGTGCTCTTCCTTCCGCTTCTTATGGAAGGAGCACAGAATTCTTTTGTCATCTCCACATCGGTCATACAAGGTTAACGCATAGTTTTCTTCTGTGTAACGAGCAACCCTCACAGTACTGTTGTGGATCCTTGCAGACAGTAGCTTGTATGGACATCAGTCCTCTGCAACTGTGCATGGTATTTCATTGAACGGTGCTGTTTTCACGGGCCCAGATGCTGTAGCCAAATATTTTGCTCTGCATCTGAGAACTATCAACCAGCTTTTCATGTCCTTAAACATCAAATGAAGTGATAGCACTTATCTTTCACTGCATGCCAGCTGGAGCCCCATAATGCTTCATTCAGTGAGCAGGAATCAATCAGTGCCCTATCCCTTTGCCATGGTACAGCTTCAGGGCCAGACCACACGCACAATCATATGCTCGAACAGTTGCTCACAACCATATGCTCGAACAGTTGCTCAAACGCACGGTGAGCTGCCGTCTGTGTTGGCTCCTTGAGTCTCTGGGCCTTTTGGCTCCATCCCAGGGTGGTTTTCATCAAGGCTGTTCCACGGCTGATAATTTGGTTTGCCTGTAGTCTGGCATCTGACAACTTTTAACTGACATATATACCTTATTGGTTTGTTCCTTGACCTACAAAAGGCTTATGACACCACATGGTAACACCACATCCTTTCTACCATACATGAGTGGAGCCTCCTGGGCTTGCTTCCAATTCTTGTGCAGAAATTCTTGTCAAACTGTACTTTCCAGGTTACAGTTGATGCTTCTAACTGTAGCCCCCCCCCCCCCCCCCCACCTCATATCCAAGAGAATTGGGTCCTGCAGGGCTCTGTATTAAGTGCCCTCCTCTTTTTAGCGGCCATCAATGGTCCAGCAATAAATGTGGGGTCTTCAGTGTCACCCTCCTTGTACACCAATGATTTTTGCATGTACTATTCCTCCTCTAGTCAATGGGTTGCTGAACACCAATTGCAGGGCGCCATTCGAAAGGCGCACTGGAAGTTAAATTCCTTAGGACGGGGGCCTTCGTAGTGGGTTATTTAGGGGTGTCTGGCTAGATACAGTGCAGGAGAGAAACATAATCTAGCAGGGGGTGAGATTGGGGCAAGGAGGTGTAGTGAAAGTACTGGGGAGTAGGAGAGTTGGATACAGACAGCTGTCAGTGACAATGACAAGATGAAGACTAATCACGGGCGGAAGCAGGGGTTATCAAGTGATGCTGGTACTAAAGCAGCTGTTGGCCTCATTGGTGATGGTGTTTGCGGTATTTTATATCTGGACGACTGTGTTTACAGTTAGCTATTGTTTTGTAATGGCTTTCCATACAGGAATCACACTTCATTGGTTGTTTTACCCACATAGAAGACTGCACCCTATGAGGTATGAATGCTAGATGTATAATGTCAGATGTTGAAGCACTTGTAAAGTGTGAGGGATGAGTAATGCATACCACACCCATGGCTTTCAATAAGCCCTGGGTCTTGCCAGATGGTAAGCTGTGCTGGGAGCTCAGTTTCAGTTGGCTGGTACATCTTCAGCGATTCACAGGATTTTGTGAACTGGGGACTGGAGTGTGCTGCCAGTCCTCTGTAACTGTAAGCTATGGGTATGTTTCAGTGACCATAATGTAGCACAGTAATGGATCATTGTATGCCAAAGCAGGGGAATCTTGGCTTAATTGCTCTGATCACAAGGGTGACACAAACCTGTTAATAAGACTTAAACTCCCAGTTGTGTTAAGTGCTAATGGGGCAGATGGCCTGTTGAGACTAAGCAGTTGCTAGCGGGCAACCTATGGGGAACCTGCCAAACCCCATTTGTATAAGGCTCACTCCGGTAGCATGGGTTTTGTCTAAGCCAGCATGTATATTCTTCATTGCTCATGAGTATTCCATGGAACTCAGCAACCAACCCCTTAACTGCGACCCAATCTCTCAAAAGAATTATATTGGTGAGTACTAATCAGCCCCCAAAGAAAATAAAAGTTTTCACAAATTGTTCTTCTCAGTACATGGTGAGTACCCCAGTTCAGTTCATTCATATAGTTGGCTCAAAAGTTGAGTACCAGACAAGCTATGTCTTCACATGCACCAGGACCAGCGATCACTCTCCCTGCCTAGTGGACACAGCATCTTTACAGCAGAATTGGTGCCAATCATGCATGGCCTTCACTTCTTCCACACCCAATCACGTACCCCCAGGGGGCTCGCGGTCCTTTCGTGAGTACGTGCGTGGCGAGCACGGGGCCCCGAGCTATTGCAGCCTTCCTTCTTTTTCCGGGCTGCATTTCCTTTCCCTTCCCCTCCTTTCCTGTCCTTCATCCTTCCCTCCAACCTCTCCTCTCCCTCTCTTGGTGTCCCTACTTATGGTGTCCTTCCTTATGTTGGCCCTGCTATTCTCCTGGTTCTGTTGACCTTGCAATTCGGCCTTTTCTGTAATTCCTTCATCCTTTTGGTATTCTCTGGTCCCCTCTGGGGTTTGACCTCCATCACTAAATTTTCTTCCGTAGTGTGAGCCATTTGGGGAAGAGCACCTTACCTAGTGTCTCCGGCGTGTGCCATCATCATTGATTCCATCGTTTCCTTTACGTCGTTGTTTGACGCTAGGGTCCATAGCCAGCACGGTAGCCAGCCCGTGTGGTGGGGTCGCTATGTACCCTTTTGGTTGAGCCCCCTGAAAACACAGGGATCACACGTCTGATACCTGAGCTGTGACCTCCTCATGTAAGCCTAGGAGTGGTTGCTTGTCGTCCTGGAGCATCGGAACTCCCAGCAATGGCCGCCGTGCCAGACGGCCCTTGCTGTGGCTGGGTGGCGCCCATGAGGAGAGCCCCTGATCGGAGTGGGTGGTATCAGGGCGGACACTATGCTCATGAAACGCATAAGAGTCCACAACTCTGGCCGTTCTCCGGCCGTCTCTTTGACTGGAAAAGATTCTTCACGTGCTGCTTCCTCTGCCCCTTCCGCCTTCCCTTCCGTGGCTACCCCCTGGGAGGAGGGCCAGGCTCGTCGGCTGGGGGCGAAACCTTTCCCTCGCTATCTGGTTTGCGCCAGAACTGATGGGGATACTTTTACTCATACGAAACCTATGTTTTTTGTTGAACACATCGAAGACAAGTTTGGCGAGGTGGATTCTATCAGCAAGATGCGGTCTGGGTCGCTGTTGATTAAAACCGCTTCAGCTACCCAGTCTGCAGCTCTCCGTGCCTGTACCCATCTTGGTACGATTCCTGTGTCAATTACCCCACACCAGTCCTTGAACATGGTGCAAGGTGTAATTTTCCATAGAGACCTCCTCCTTCAATCTGATGAGGAACTTCGGGACAATCTAAGCCGGCGGGGGGTTCACTTTGTTCGGCGGGTTCAGAGGGGTCCGAAGGACAACCGCGTTGACACTGGTGCCTTTATCTTGGCCTTTGAAGGGGACACCCTCCCTGAGAAGGTCAAGATTATGGTCTATCGGTGTGACGTGAAGCCATACATCCCACCACCTATGCGATGTTTCAAGTGTTTGCGTTTTGGCCACATGTCTTCGCGCTGTTCGCAGGCCCCCCTCTGTGGTGACTGTGGACATCCGTTCCATGAGGGAAGTTCCTGTGTTCCCCCTCCTGTGTGCGTAAATTGTCGTGGAAATCATTCTTCACGGTCACTGGATTGCCCAGTGTATCAGAAAGAGAAAAAGATACAGGAGTATAAGACTCTTGATCGTCTCACCTATACCGAGGCCCGTAAAAAGTATACACGCCTTCATCCAGTGACCCTGACAACTAGTTATGCTTCAGCAGTATCTTCACCCCCTCCTCCTCATTCCTTACCCCAGTCCCAAACCCCTTTCCTCCGCCCTCCCCCTGCGGTTCCCACACCATCCCCCCCGGGCACCGCTTCCTCTCCCCGGCTGGAGAAGTGTCCTGCTTCTTCGGCGTCTGCCGGTCATGGGCGCCCCTCGCGGGATCCCCCTTCCCGGCACCTTCCAGGCCAAAGGTCTGCTGCCACGCGGCCACCACGAGAACCACGGTCTGCGGGCCCTCAGATCGCCCGCTCTCTTTCTGTTCCCGATCTTGCTGTGGCTGGCTCCATTTTGTTGCACAGCCCTCCACGATCCCAAACAGAAAGAAAGAAGAAGCACAAGTCCCGGGACAAGGAGTCTCTGGTATCGCCAGAGGTCTCGTCCCCATCTTCACAACCTAACTCTGACCTGTTATTCATGGATGTCGCCCCCTCCTTGTCGGTGACGGGTGGTGACCCACCGGCATGACTGACATTAGCCTGTTCACCCCCCAATTGACTCATCGTTCTTTGGCTATCCAGTGGAACTGTAATGGCTATTACCGTCACCTACCGGAGTTGCAATCCCTTCTTTCGTTTTACTCTGCGGCTTGTGTGGTTCTACAAGAAACTCATTTTACTGGTGGTCACTCCGTGGCTTCCGTGCTTTCTGTCGAAATCGGGTTGGCCCCCTACGGGCGTCTGGTGGAGTTTGCACGTTGGTCCGAACGGACATTGCCAGCACGTGGATTCCTCTCCAAACTACATTGGAAGCAGTTGCTGTTAGGATCCACCTGGACTCTGGAGTCACAATTTGCAATCTGTATCTCCCTCCTGACAGAACTCCTACACCTGCCTCCTTAAGTGCCCTCCTTCAGCAACTTCCTCCTCCCTTCCTTATACTTGGCGATTTTAATGCACATCATCCCTTGTGGGGCAGTGCATTTCCATCTAGTCGGGGTCATCTCATTGACCAGTTTATTACCGACCACGACTTGTGCCTTCTTAACGATGGCTCCCCAACCCATTTCAGTGCCGGTCATGGTAGCTTTTCTGCCATTGATCTTTCTCTCTCTTCTCCCTCCCTCCTCCCTTCCCTAAAATGGTCACCGCACGACGACCTTTGCGATAGTGACCACTTCCCGTTGATTCTCTCGCTCCCTTCCCGCTCCCCCATGGACAGATCACCTCGTTGGTCCTTCCAACGTGCCAATTGGCCTCTGTATACTGCACAGGTCGTTTTTTCTCCCTCATTGTCGGATGGTATTGATGATGTCATACGTGACATGTCTGACGCGATTGTTCACGCTGCTAGCCTTGCTATCCCGCGCTCATCTGGACCATTTCGCCGCCGGCAGGTCCCTTGGTGGAGTTCCGACATTGCCGTTGCCATCCGTGATCGCCGTCGAGCTTTGCAACACCTTAAGAGGCATCCATCCGTTGCCAATCTTATTACCTTTAAACGCCTTCGCGCAAGGGCCCGTTACTTAATCAAACAGAGCAAACGGATGTGTTGGGAACGCTTTGTTTCTTCCCTCGGTTCTGCTGTCCCTCTGTCGCGGGTATGGGCTACACTTCGCTCTCTCCAAGGTTGCCATCGGCAGTCTACCCTCCCGGGTCTTCACCTCCCGGATGGCCTTTGCACGGACCCGTTGATTCTCGCGGAACACCTTGCGACCCATTTTGCAACAGCGTCGGCATCAGCCTCCTATCCGGCTGCTTTCCTTCCCCAGAAACAGCGGGCCGAAGCTTCCGCCTTATGTTTTACCCCCAGCCAGTCAGAATCATACAACGACGCTTTTACTGAATGGGAACTTCTTTCCGCACTCTCCTCTTCTCATGATACGGCCCCTGGCCCAGACTTCATTCATAACCAACTGCTTCAACGTCTCAGTGCTCCACAACAGCGACATCTTCTCCGGGTATTTAACCGTATTTGGCTCCAGGGTGACTTCCCTTCTCAATGGAGGGATAGCATCGTGGTTCCCGTCATTAAGCCCGGTAAGAACCCCCTGTTCGTCGACAGCTATCGGCCAATTAGTCTGACGAACGTTGTTTGTAAGTTACTTGAACGGATGGTAGCCCGTCGGCTCACTTGGGTCCTCGAATCTCGGCGTCTGTTGTCCCCTTACCAGTGTGGCTTCCGAGAGGGACGGTCTCCGATCGATCATTTACTTCGCTTGGAATCCGCAGTTCGGCAGGCCTTTTCCCAGCGCCGCCATTTGGTTGCTGTATTTTTCGACCTTCGCAAGGCCTATGATACGGCTTGGCGCCATCATATTTTACTTACACTTCATGAGTGGGGTCTTCGAGGCCCACTCCCGATTTTTTTCCGCCAGTTCTTGTTTCATCGTTCGTTTAGGGTTAGGGTTGGTACAGTTTTAAGTTCTCCGCGAACCCAGGAGAATGGCATCCCTCAGGGTTCCGTATTGAGTGTACTTCTGTTCCTCATTGCTATAGATGGACTTGTGGCCTCCGTCGGTCCTTTGGTCACTCCTGCTCTGTATGTGGATGATTTCTGCATTTGGGTTAGTTCCTCTTCGATGGCCGCTGCAGAGCGTCAGCTCCAGGGTGCTATACGGCGTGCCTCTGCATGGACCATCTCACACGGATTTCAGTTTTCTCCTTTAAAATCGCGAGTGGTCCACTTTTGTCGCCGTGTGACAGTCCACCCCAATCCAGAGCTCTATCTCAATGCACAACGATTACCTGTGGTCCCACAGTTTCGTTTCCTTGGCCTTCTTTTCGACAACAAGCTCACTTGGCTGCCTCATATCAGACGCCTGAAGGTAGGATGTTTCCGTAAACTAAATGTCCTTCGCTTCCTTGCCCACACCTCTTGGGGTGCTGACCGTTCCACTCTCCTCCACCTTTATCGGGCCTTAGTGTTGTCTCGCTTGGACTATGGTTGTCAAGTTTACGGTTCAGCTGCCCCTTCTACATTGCACCTCTTGGATCCGGTCCACCATCGTGGTATCCGTTTGGCCATCGGTGCCTTCCCGACTAGCCCTGTAGATAGTCTCCTGGTTGAGGCTGGGATCCCCCCCCTTTCCGTTCGGCGCTCCCAGCTTCTGGTTTCGTATGCAATCGCTGTCCGTTCCTCTCCCACTCATCCTTCCTATTCTATCCTGTTCCCTGCCCAAGGAAGTCGCCCACCTGACTCCCGCCCTCGGGCGGGTTTACCGGTTGGGCTCCGCCTAGCGTCTCTTCGCCGTGATTTTCAGCTTCCTTCCTTTTCCTGTATCTCACGTTCCCTCCCCAACACACCTCCTTGGTTAGTTCCTCGGCCCCGAGTTCGGATGGATCTCTGCCGAGGTCCGAAAGATTCCGTTCCCCCGATGGTGTTCCGTTGTTTTTTCCGCCGCATTTTATCTGAGTTTCGGGATGCTGTTGTGTTTTACACTGATGGCTCTAAATCTGCTGATCGTGTGGGCTATGCCTTCACCTCCTCTGTAGGCATGGAAAATCATCTCCTGCCAAATGCATGTGGGGTGTTCACTGCGGAATTGATGGCGGTCTCCCGGGCCCTGGCCTTTATTAAACAGTCCAAGCTCAATCGCGTTTTGTTATGTACAGACTCAATGAGTGGCCTTCAGGCACTTGACCAGTGTTTCTCCCGTCATCCCTTGGTCTCCTCCATCCATGACCATCTCGCTGATCTCCACCATGCTGCTTGCTCTGTTAGCTTCCTTTGGGTCCCTGGCCATGTGGGCATCCAAGGAAATGAGCTTGCTGATCGTTTGGCTGGGGGAGCAGTCACTTACCCCCCATTCCCTGTCACCCCTCCTGTGGCGGATTTACGGCTTCATCTCAAATCCCACTTTGCGCAATCATGGGCCACATCCTGGGAGGCTACCTCCTTGTCAAATAAACTTCGTTCGATTAAGGTGACACCTGTCCCATGGCGTTCTTCCTTACGCCTCTCGCGAAAGGACTCAACCACCCTCTGTCGTCTTCGCATCGGCCATACCAGGCTGACCCATGGTTTTCTTTTGCGTGGTGAGCCACCCCCACTTTGTGGTTGTGGAGCTTTCCAGTCAGTGGCCCACATTTTGGTGGAATGCCCCCTTCTTTTAGCTCTGCGTACTAAGTACAGACTTCCCTGCACTTTACCCTTAATATTAGCAGACGATTCCCGGATGGTTGAACTGGTTCTCAGTTTCCTCCGTGAAAGTGGTTTTTATTCTCAGTTTTAAGGATTTTCATCTCCCTCTGGAGTAGGGGCAGGGCGGTGAGGGTTGGGATGTCTCCCACTGTAGGCTGTGCTTGGAGATTCCTGACTCCCCTCCCTGGCCATGTTCTATCTTTTTTCCCTTTTACTGTTTTTATCGCCTTTTAGGTTTGTTTAATCTCTTTTACAATCCGCCCTTTTACACTCTGGCGGTTGAACGCTTTTAAATAGCATGTGGTCTTGCTTGTACTGCTTCACAGGTGGGATATTTCCTCTCTTGAGTTTGCCCATTTACTGACTTCCCTCCTTGTGTTTTTATCATTGACGACACAACTGCACTTTTTTTTAGCCTTTTACTTTTTACCTTTATCGTTTTTGACTCTTCTGAGCTGTCCCTCTGTCGGAACTGACCGTCTTTGTAACAAGGGACTGATGACCTTGCTGTTTGGTCCCTTCAACCCCAATCAACCAACCAACCAACCAACCCAATCACGTAAATCTTTCCTAATCTGCTGGCTACTGGGAAGGATGCTCAGAAAATAAAGATACCAGGATTCAACACGTGGACCATGTTATATATATCACCAACGCTTGAGTGATGTGGAACAGTAAATGGTGTGTCTTTGTCACATCCAATAAGTTATTGACAGTAAAGAGGCTATGTCTGTGTGGTGGTCTTAATGGTTCTGCCATGAATCTGCAATCCTCTGCCACCTCCATATTGGTCACACCAATTTAACCCATGGGTACATCCTACAACAAGCTGCTGGACCATGTTCTAGTTGTGGCACTTGACTGACAAGCCGCCCATACCCTGTTAATCTGTCCCACCATCGCTGCTACACAGGAGCTTCACTGCTGGCTTAGACACTCACTAAAATCCTTGCTGAAAATGTCGAGGCAACAACCCAAATTTTAACACTAGACTTGTGTTAGCCCCAAATGGGAGTGCATCATCTTTGTAAGATTTCATTAACAGAACACAGTATGATCGTATTTTTACCTACATTGAGCAACTCCTCAAAATATTCCCTCCATGTGCCCAAGGCATCAACAGGATTCACCAGTCCAAAATACTTGTCATTTCCTTCTTACCTCCCTTTCGAAGACTGCTAATTACACTCCAGAATGATTTTCCAGCCTGACCGAAAGTCTCCAACCTGTTTCCAAAGTCTTCCCATGATTTCTTCTTGCATGCTGCAATTATCTGTTTGGCTTTGTTTCTTTCTTCAACATAACTTTTCCTTTTACAGGCTGCCTTGACTGTGTCATTCCACCAAGCTGTTTGCTTCATCCAACCTTTACACACTACTGTTCCAAGACATTCTTTAGCCACTTCTAGTACTGTGTCCCTGTACCATGTCCATTCCTTTTCCAATGACTATAGTTGACTACTTTCAACTAACTGGTACCTTTATGAGACCACTGTTAAGTACTGGTGCCTGATTTCCTTATCCTGAAGTTTCTCCACTCTTATCCTCCTACATATGGACCTGACCTCCTGCACTTTCAGCCTCACAATACCAATTTCACTGCAGATTAAATAGTGATCAGTGTCGTCAAAGAATCCCCTGAATACACGTGTGTCCCTCACAGCCTTCCTGATCTGTTGTTGTGTAGTCAATGATAGATCTGGTTCCCCTGCCTTCCCAAGTATAAAAAAAGGAGTTTGTGATTACTAAGCTCATACTGGCACAGAAATCCAAGAGTTGTTTCCCGTTCCTGTTGGCCTCTATATCCTCTTCAAATTTACCCATAACCTTTTCATGCCCTTCTGTTCGATTTCCATTCCTGGCATTAAAATTACCCATGAGCAGAACACTGTCCTTGTCCTTTACTCTAACAACTACATCGCTGAGTGAGTGCATCATAAAAACTATCCATCTTATCTTGATCTGTCCCTTCACAATGTGAATATACTGACGCAATCCTAATTTTCTTGCTAGACACTGTCAAATCTACTCACATCAGTCGTTCATTTACATACCTTATTGCAACTACGCTGGGTCCCATTTCTTTCCTGATGTAAAGCCCTACACCCCATTGTGCTATTCCTGCTTTGACTCCTTACAGGTAGACCTTGTATTCTCCCACTTCCTCTTCTTTCTCACCCCTTACCCAAATGTCACTAACAGCTAAAACGCCCAACCCCGTCTTACTTGCAGCCTCTGCCAGCTCTACCTTCTTCCCAGAGTAGCTCCCATTGACATTAATAGCTCTCCATCTCGTTACCATTCATTTGCCGAGTCGTATCTTAGGAGTCCCTAGTTTGTCAATTAGAGGTGGGACTCCGTCACCTCCAAAGGTCCAAGGCATTTTGCTCTGACTGTTGCCAGCATCATATTTAAAGTACTAGGGAAGCAGGTTGCTAGCCTTACTTGAGTTTTACCCCTAACGGTTGAGGGACTAACTAGTGGATATGGTAGTCTTTGCCATGTGAGCACAAAGGTGACCATGACTCAGAATATGTCCGAGATGCCCAGCCTTATTCCAAAGTAACTGGTATCCCAACTGTCAGGACCACTTACTTGGCTACTCATACGTTGCCTGTGGTTCATGAACATGACAACAGGAACCCACACAATGAACCATATTGTGAAGAGTTGCTCAATGTAGGTGAAAATACGATCAGTAATGTTTCAGATTTTGATGTACAATGGGATAGGAATGATGATGGAAATAGTATCACATTTGAGGAAGTGGAGAAAATGGTCAACAGATTGCAGTGCAATAAAGTGGCAGGGGTTGATGAAATAGTTGGAACTCATCAAATACAGTGGAATGTCAGGTCTTAAATGGCTACACAGGATAATTGAAATGGCCTGGGAGTCGGGACAGGTTCCATCAGACTGGACAAAAGCAGTAATCACACCAATCTTTAAACATGGAAACAGAAAAGATTGTAACAACTACAGAGGCATCTATTTAATCAGCGTTGTGGGTAAAATCTTCTCAGGTAATGTTAAAAGGAAAGTACGAGTATTAGTTGAGGATAAATTGGATGAAAATCAGTGTGGGTTCAGGCCTCTTAGAGGTTGTCAGGACCAGATCTTCAGCTTACGGCAAATATTGGAGAAGTGTTACAAGTGGAACAGGGAATTGTATCTATGCTTTATAGATCTAGAAAAGGAATATGACCGGGTTCCTAGGAGGATGTTATTGTCTGTTCTACGAGATTATGGAACAGGAGGCAAACTTTTGCAAGCAATTAAAGGTCTTTACATAGATAGTCAGGAAGCAGTTCGAGTTGACGGTAAATTGAGTTCATGGTTCAGAGTAGTTTCAGGGGTAACACAAGGCTGCAACTTGTTTCCACTGTTGTTCATATTATTTATGGATCATATGTTGAAAAAAATAGACTGGCTGGGTGAGATTAAGATATTTGAACACAAAATAAGCAGTCTCGCATATGCGGATGGCGGATGACTTAGTTGTGATGGCAGATTTGATTGAAAGTTTGCAAAGTAATATTTCAGAGCTAGATCAGAAATGTAAGGACTATGGTATGAAGATTAGCATCTCCAAATTGAAAGTAATGTCAGTGGGAAAGAGAGATAAACAGATTGAGTGCCAAATAGGAGGAACAAAGTTAGAACAGGTGGGCAGTTTCAAGTACTTATGATGCATATTCTCACAGGATGGCAGCATAGTGAAAGAACTGGAAGTGAGGTGTAGCAAAGCTTATGCAGTGAGCGCTCAGCTACGATCTACTCTCTTCTGCAAGAAGGAAGTCAGTACCAAGACTAAGTTATCTGTGCACCGTTCAATCTTTCGACCAACTTTGTAGTATGGGAGTGAAAGCTGGGTGGATTCAGAACATGTGTTACATTTTAACAGAAGCTTCCTTAGGCCTTGCCTCGATTACAGCTGCGACATACACAGGTATTCATGATCTTCATACCAGAAAATACTACTAATGAATTCAGTTGTTACATCATTAATGTGCTGCTTAGATATCTGTCCTCCCCCTCCCCCCCTCCTCCTCCTCCTCCTCCTCCTCCTCCTCCTCCTCCTCTCAGAACACCAAATTCCCTGAAATGTGCTGAATGGGACCAACTCTCCGATACACTCTTTATCCTAGAAATGCCCCTGGCCTGAGCCCCCCTCCCCCATACATGTGTTCCATAACAAGTTAATAACGTGCTTTTATAAATTGTTGTAACTTGTTGGCTTATGGATCCCAGATGTCTGTTCAAAAGCAATAATGTTTTCAGTGAAGCAGTTATTTACCTCCCATAATAGAACACAACATAAGTTAATCATTGCTAACACTTGGTTTAAAAGTCATGAAAGAGGGTTGTATGCATGGAAGGGATGTAGAGACACTGGAAGGTTTCAGATTGATTATGTAATGGTAAGAAAGATATCTCGGAACCAGATTTTAATTTGGAAGATATTTCTAAGGGCAGAGGTGGACTCTGACCTCAACTTAATGGTTAAAGAACTGTAGATTAAAGCGGAAGAAACTTCAAAAAGGTAGGAAATTAAGGAGATGGGACTCATTGAAAGAACCAGAGGCTGTTGAAAGCTTCAAAGGGAGCATTGAGCAACAGTTGACTAGAACAGGGGAAAGAATTAAAGTAGTAGACAAAATGGGTGGCTTTAAGAGATGAAATTATGTTGACAGCAGAGTATCAAACAGGTACGAAGACAAGACCTCATAGAAATCATTGGGGAGATATTGAATCTAATCGATGAAGAAGAAAATGTAAAAATGCAGTAAATGAAGCAGGCAAAAGGGAATACAAACATCCAAAAAATGAGATTGACAGGAAGTGTGAAATGCTAGGCAGGAATGGCTACAGGACAAATGTGAGGATTTAGAAGCAGTTTTCAGTAGGGGAAAAATAAATACTGCCTACAGGAAAATTAAAGAGGCCTGTGGTGAAAAGAGAAGCAACTGTATGAATATCGAGAGCTCACACGGAAAATCAGTCTTAAACAAAGAAGGTAAAGCTAAAAGGTGGAACAAATATATAGAGGGTCCGTACAAGGGAGATAAAATTGAAGGCAGTATTACAGAAATGGAAGAGGGCATTGGTGAAGATGATATGAGATATATGATACTGTGGGAGGAATCTGACAGAGCACTGGAAGACATAAGTCAAAACAAGGCCCCTGGAGTAGATGATATTGTGTCAGAACTACTGATAGCCCTGGGAGAGCAACCCATAATAAAAGTCTCCCATCTTGTGTGCACGGTGTATGAAACACGCAAAATACCCTCAGACTTCAAGAAGAATACAATAACCCCAATTTCAAAGAAAGCAAGTGCTGACAGATGTGAAAAATTACCGAACAATCAGTTTGATATGTTGTAGTTGCATAATAGTAACACAAATTCTTTACAGAACAATGGAAAAAAATAGTAGGAAGATCAGTGTGGTGTTTGGAGACATGTAGGAACATGGAAGGCAATACTGACCCTACAACTTATCTTAGAAGATAGTTTAAGAAAAGGGCAAACATACGCTTATAGCATTTGTAGACTTAGAGAAAGCTTTTGACAATGTTGCCTGCCATACTCCATTCGAAATTCTGAAAGCTGCAGGGGTAAAATACAGGAAGTGAAAGGCTATTCATAAGAGTCCAGGGGCATGAATGGGAAGCAGTGGTTGAGAAGGGAGTGAGACATGATCATAGCCTATCCCCAACGTTATTCTATCTGTACATTCAACAAGCAGTAAAGGAAACAAAATAAAAATTTGGAGTAGGTATTAAGGAAGAAATAAGAACTTTGAGGTTTGCTGATGACATTGTTATTCTGTTGGAGACGACAAAGGACGGGGAAGAGCAGATGAACTGTACAGGCAGTCTCTTGAAAGGAGAATAAGATGAACATCAACAAAAGCAAGACAAAGATAATGAAACATAGTGGCACTTAATCCAATGATGCTGAGGGAATTAGATTTGGGGACAAGATACTTAAAATAGTTGGTAGGTTTTGCTGTTTGCACAGGACGATAAAGAGTTTAGACAGGAAGAGAATAGAAATTTTTGAAATGTGGTGCTGCAGAAGAAGGCTGAAGATTAGGTGGGTAGATCATGTAACCAATGAGGAGGTACTAAATAGTACTGCGCAGACAAGAAATTTGTGGCAAAACTTGGCTAAAAGAAGAGACTCTGAGAAATCAAGAAATCACCAGTTTAGTATTGGAAGGAAGTATGGGGGTCAGAATTGTAGAGAGATAAATACAGTAAGTAGATTCAGAAGCATTTAGGTTGCAGTAGTTATTCAGGGATAAAGAGACATGCACAGGATAGCACAGCATGCAAAGCTGCTTTAAACCAGTCTTTGGACTGTAGACCACAACAACAACGACAACAGCAATAGTCACGTGTTGGGTACATATGAATGAATCCTTGCAGTTGAACAACACTTGAGTGCTATACTAATAAAACCAGCAGTTCTTGTTTCAATTAGCAGAATCTTCCATTTTCTTGGTGCACACACAAATTTTACATTTAAGTTTATACTCTGTAAATCACTGTGAAGTGTGTGGTATATGGTATTTCCCATTACTAGAACTATTTCACAAGTTCCATTTACATATGGAGTTCAGGAAGAATGACAGTAGAAATGCTTAGCTGTTTGTGCTGTAAATAATATAATTGTGTCCTTACAGTCCCTATCCAGTATATAGAGTGTTGTAGTATATTCTTAGTCACCATTTTCTAGGATCGATTGCACGAGTGATGTGTAAACTGTCTCCTTTGTAGGCAGATTATATGTCTGCAGTATTCAGTCACCTGCCTTACCTACAACTGAGCGTATGTGATCATTCTATTCCATATCCGTATCCCTACAAAGTGTTACACCAAATATTTGTATAAGTTGACCTAGTCCAGCTTTGAACCATTGATACTGTAGTCATAGGATACTTCTTTTTTCATTTTGTGAAGTGCACAGTATTAAAGTTGCCATTCTTTACACCACCTTGAAAGATCTGACTGACTATCTGCACAACTTTCTTCTGAAAGTATTTGACTAGACCATTTCATCAACTGCCAAGAGTTGATAGTTGATATTGATATTGTCTGAAAATTCATTAAAACACAACATCAACAGCAAGGAGCCCAAAAGATTTCCCTGGAGCACACCCAAATGTTCCTTATGCATGTGTCAATGACTCTCCATTCAAGATGACAAGCTTTGTCCTCCTTCCCAAAAAACTCTCAATACAGTCATAAATTCCACTCGAAGAGGCCACATCATTTAATGATTCAATTGGCTGATGGTGGTGGTGGTGGTGGTGGTGGTGGTGGTGGTGGTGATGATGATGATGACCCCATACAACCATACTTTTGATAGTAAGCATAGATGTAGTTCTGAGATAAATACTTCTAGGAAATCAAAAAATACTGGATCTACCTGACTGCCTTGACCCATGGCTTTGTGGATTTCACATGAGAACAGTGCAAACTACATTTCACGTGGTTGATGTTTTTGGAATCCTTGTGAGTTTGCAAGTAGGAGGTCATTCTGTTCGAGATACCTTATCACATTTGATCTCAGAATGTGATTTTCCTTTAAAGGTCCACAGTGATCAGCCACAAATTCTGTGTAAAGTCTGATAGAGATATTTTGTGATTGTTCAAATGTGTGAATATGTTATTGAAGTACAAATAAAACCCACTACTTAGCTAACCAATATTATGTATGTTACTGCAATGTATATTAGGCCGAATTCTTGTGTCAGTAGCCATGCCAAAATTGTGTAGATCTAAGTATACAAAGTTTATTTTAGATAGAACCAATGGTAGCTGGTGTGATGTAGCATCGCTTACTATGCAGAAAACGATGTCCATATTACATTAGTCTGATACAGCTATAAAGCCATCTGATTCATTACAAATATTTTACTTCTAATGTGATTTTTAGCTGTTACATGCTTAAGCTCACACTAATAGGAATGTTTTTAAAATAATTTTTTTTCAACCTGTGAACAGCCTCTCAAAGCCCCCCCCCCCCCCCCCCCCCCACACACACACACACACACACACACACACACAAAAGCCACACTCACTCACTCACTCACTCTTAGGTGTCACGTTTGATAAATTGTTTGTTTGTCTTACCATTCACATGGTTGATTTTTTACATCTCTACTTGTACATGAGGTGAAGAAAGATAAAACTTTGGCTTAGCAGATGACAGCAGACTAATACATACAGATGGGACAGATTTAATTGATTATATTTTTCTTCTCCTCCACCCTGTCTCCCATGATTAAAGATAGTGAATTATTTTTGCACCAAATCAAGATACAGACTATTTTTTTTCTGTTTACTTTTACAATATGAATAACACACGAGTCTGAAAGCTAAAGTTTCTCAGCTTTTTCCTCTTGTATTAGTCTTCTGCAACCTGGTGAATAGATGTTGTTTTTCTATCTCTGTTTGCCCACACTTTTTTTTAAGGTCTTATCTTTCTACAAGTAATAAATATCATATTTTATGAGACAATCTAAACAGAATTTTTTTTTCACACAGGAAGGAGAGCCACGTGCGCAACTGTGAGCCAGTTTATCCAGATGGCCTGCAGCCCTTAATTGATGATCTGACGAAAGTTTGTGACATGTTGGTATGTAATTTAGTGTAGTTAATAAAATATTTTAATGTCTCCAAAGTATTTGAGAATTTTAAAAATTGTGAGTAATAGGAACTGGGAATGCGTCACTTACAGGGAATATAATGACTGCTGCCTCTTTGTAAGCTAGACTGGACATGTTTAGGTGGCTGTTAGGTGACCAAAGCACTAAAGCTCACTTTTTGCTTGGGAAGTGAATGGTCACAATAGAATTAGGTGGTCAGATGTAGTGCATGGAAGTGGAAACAGAGCACAGTTTCAGAGCAATGACCATGTGTTAGGTTCCCTGTAGCATTAGACATGGACATAATATAATTATAGCATAGTGCATAAAGTGAACAGAAACTCTTTTCAGATCGATGAACACCAGTGTGGTGACCAACGTAGGAACTTAGGACACTGTAACATCAATTTACAAAAACATTGGTGAAGGATGCCTACATTTATGATACACGATGCTGTATTTAGTGTGCTTGAAAACTCTGAACACAAAGAAAAAATTAAACTTACAACTACATTACAATATCTTCTGTGCAAAGCAATATGTACACTTAGAAGGTGAAAAGCAAGAAGCGGAGTTGCAAAAATTAAAGCAAACACTGTTAAGTTATGTGACTGAAATAAGTATTCATCATATGTGGGAGCAGAGAAATAAATGTCTGAAGACTTTTCCTCAGCATTTCCACTATGAAAATAAATGTTTGTTTTCAGGATGAAAGCTCAACAAATGCATGTGCAGTTTGAGCAAGTTCCCATATTGCTTTCTGTAGTGTTACCATCAGATTTCATAGTTAAGATTTATACTTGTACATCTACATTTACATATATACTCTGCTAGCCACCGATCAGTATGTGGTGGAGTGCACAATTCGTGCCGAAGTCATATATCCCCCCTTCTGCGCCAGGAAAAAGTGACTGTCTGAAAACATCATTATGAGCTCTTATTTCCCTTATCTTTGAATGGTGATCATTTCGCAATTTGAAAGTTGGTGGTAATAATATATGCTCTACATCCTCGGTGTAGATCGGATTTCAGAATTTAGTGAGCAGCCCCTTCCATTTAGTGCATTGTCTGTCTGCAAGTGTGTCCCACTTCAAACTTTCTATGAGATTTGTAACGCTCTCGCAATGGCTAAATGTACCAGTCACGAATCTTGCCCCTCTTCTTTGGACCTTCTCAATCTCTTGAATCAGACCCAGCTGGTAAGGGTCCCATACAGACGAACAGTACTCAAAGACTGGACAAACTAACAATTTGTAAGGACTGCATTGCTTCAGGATTCTATCAGTAAACTGCAGTCTAGAGTTCGCCTTACCTGTTACTAGTGTAATCTGATCATTCCATTTGAGATCATTTCGAACAATCACAACCAGATACTTGACGGACATTACTGCTTCCAAGGACTGGGCATTTATTTTGTACTTGTTCATTAATGAGGATTTTCGCCTTGTTATGCGCAGTAGGTTACACTTATTAATATTGAGAGATAACTGCCAGTCATTACACCACGCATTTATTGTCTGCAAATCCTCATTGATTTGTTCATAATTTTGGCGTGATACTCCTTTCCTGTAAACTACAGCATCATTGGCAAACAGTCTAAGGCTGCTGTCAATACCATCAACAAGATTGTTGATGTAAGGCGTAAAAAGCAGAGGACCTATTACGCTGCCATGGGGCACACCTGAAGTTACTTTTGTTTCTGTTGAAGTCACCCTGTTCAGGACAACATACTGCTCCCTGTCTGTTAGAAAACTTTCTATCCAACCACATATGTCATCGGATAGACTGTAAGCACACCCTTTTTGTAGCAAGCGACAGTGCGGAACTGAGTCGAACGCCTTTCGCAGGTCGAGAAATATGGCATTAACCTGGGAACTGGTATCTATCATGCACAAAGAGGGCCAGCTGTGTTTCGCCTGACCACTGTTTCCTAAAACCGTGCAGGTTTCTGCAGCTTCTCAGTTTAGAAAGGTCATTATGTCTGAACACAAAATATGTTCCATGATTCTACAACAAATCAATGTCAGTGAAATTGGCCGGTAATTGTGTGCATCCGATTTTCTACCCTTTTTTTAGATTGCTATGACCTGGACCTTCTTCCAGTCCTGTGGAACTTCCTGCTGTTCCAATGATCTCTGAAGATGCCGGATAAGAATGGTGCTATATTTGTAGCATATTCAACATAAAATCTTACGGGGATACTGTCTGGGCCAGATGCCTTCCTGGCGTCTAAGAATCTTAACTGTTTTGCAATCCCAGATGCACTAAACACTATATCAGCCATCCTTTCATTTGTTCGATAATTGAAAGGGGGAATGGTGCTGCAGTCCTCTATTGTAAACGAGTTTTTGAAAGCTATGTTTAGAATTTCGGCCTTACGTTTATCATCATCAGTTATATTATCCGTACTGTCAGCAAGAGAAGGTATTGAATTATTTGTAGCGTCCATAGATTTTACGCACGACCAAAATTTTTTGGGGTTATTTTTAGAATCTGCAGATAAAATATTGCTTTCAACTTCGTTAAAAGACTCTCTCATTGTCCTTCTGACAGCTGCTTTCAGTTCACATAATTTCTGTGTGTCAGCAGGACAGTGACTACGTTTAAAATGACTGTGCAAAATTCTCTGCCTTCTCAGCAACTTCCTAATATGTTTTTGTACCAAGGTGGATCCTTTCCCTCCCCTATACTTTTGCTAGGCACATACATCTCTAGCACATGGTGGACAATACCTTTAAATTCCGACCAAAGATGCTCAATATCTTTGTGTCCCGTGGTGAGTGCTTGGAGCTGATTATGAAGATATTCATTAATGACACTTTTATTTGCTTTTCCAGACAAGAAAACTCTACACTGTTGCTTTGTTTTTTTTGCAACTTCCACTGACATAAAAGCCACAACGACATTATGGTCGCTAATACCTTCTTCTAGATTAACTTCCTCAAGAAGATCAGGTCTGTTTGTCGCCAAGATACTAATATGTTCCCATCTCGAGCTGGTTTTCTAACCAATTGCTCAGGGTTGTATGTTGAGAGTGCTCCTAGAATAACTTCACACGAATCTTTGCTTCTGCCCCCTGTGATAAATGTGTAATTTTCCCAGTCAGTGAATACTAGATTAAAGTCTCCACCTATAACTAATAGATAGTTTGTATATTTACTTCCTATGTACTCAAGACGTTTGTTGCGGATGCTGGTGGTCTATAAAAACATCCTAATACAATGGTCAATCCTCGTCTGATTGACAGCTTTATCCAGACTATTTCACAGTCCGACCCATTATTGATCTCAACTGTGTTTAAACAGCTTTTAACTGCAATGAACACACCACCTCCCATAGCATCAGTCCTATCCTTCCTAAACATTGTCCAATCCAAGTTCAAAATTTCACTGCTTTTTATGTCCAGTTTCAACCAGCTTTCGGTACCTAATGCAATATTGGCATTGCTACTGTTTATTTCAGAGATTAACCCGGGGATCTTGCTACAGACACTTTGACAATTTACTAACATGAGATTAAGCATATTTAAATCCTTTGGAATGACCTGTTTAGGTGAACTAACAATTTTTACAGTTGGCACACCCACATCAGTGTCATGAACTGGTAATTTTTCAGGCGAGCAGTTTCCCGTGGGTAGGAACCTAAAATAAAAAACCCGCATGTGCACACCACAAGTACTACGCTACCCATGTGGCTGCTTCCTGCGTGTAGTGCACCCCCGATCTATTGAGGGGCGTCCTACAACCTTCCACCCCATAGCATAGGTCGAGGAATCTACAACCATTTTCATCACAGAGTTGACGTAGCCTCTGGTTTAGATTCTCCACTCGACTCCAGACCAGAGGACCCCGGTCCACCCTGGGTACGATGCTGCAGATCATCAGCTTCGCTTCCACTCCTTGAGAGATGGAGGCCACCTTCACCAATTTAGCCAGCTGTTGAAAGGACCCAAAAATTTCCTCCGATCCCTGACGGCAGTTTTCGTTGGTTCCGACATATGCAACAATCTGCAGCTGGCTGCACCCCACACGCTCTACAGCTGCCGGAAGAGCCTCTTCCACATCCCAGACAAGGCCCCCCCGGCAAGCACACCGAATGAATATTGGACTTCTTCCCTGACCAAGCAGCTATGTACCTGAGGGACTCCACGATCCGCCTAACAATGGAGCTCCCAATAACTAACAAACTCCTACCCCCACATGCCTGTCAGGACCTTGCTGAAGGAGTAGCCCCTATCTTGGCAGAAGGTGCATTGTGATCTGGCTCAGCCCCTCCCCCCCTCCGCCCCCTCCCCCCTCCAGCATCAGATAGCACACTAAATCTATTAGCAAAGTGCATGGGATTTGGCAGGAGCCTGCATCCCCCTTGCAGCCTTCGCCTTGAGGCCCAAGACCTCAACACACTCTGCCACCCACATTGAGGTGAGAGTGGGCCAGCCGGCTAGTTCGCACCTGAGGTCGGCTCAGTGTCAGAGAGCTGTGACATCCCCCCCTGCATGTCTAGTACAGCAGAGGCTGCCCCAGGCATCCCATCCCCACCACACCTCAAGGTGGCCCTCTGGAGCTTCCAGCTGCGTTTGGACTGTGGCCAATTCCTCCTCCATCTGCACACAACAGACAGTCCCTATCCATCTAGCTAATAACTAATTTTTTTAAAAAAAACTTAAGGAAACCTACTGCCATTCAAGTTTAACAGCTACACTCTAGTTGGCAGAAAAGACACTCAAAAATGAAAATAAAAATTTATGGTAGAAGCAAGATCTGGTGCTTATTTTCCTGCTAGGGGCTATTTAGTGAATAGTAAATAATAAGACAATGACCTACAGTAAACTGCGAGGGGCTATCTAGTGAATATGATAAACGAATTAAACAGTGACCTACGGTAAGCTGCACCCACTGATTATCCCTCGTATTTGTAATTTAAACAAGCATTTACGTACATGCGAAAGTGACCTAATAAAACTATAAAAACTGCTACCTTAAATGTATCGAGTCTAAATGACACTAATAAATGTAAACACTGGGTATTGTACAGTGACAGATGCAGGCACAAAATGAAACCTTTAGCTAACAATAAGGGTTCATAATGTAAAGCACAAATATAAATTCTACTTTATAGGAACCAATGGGCTTACAGTACACTATCACTAAAGCCCACAACAAACTAAGGAATTTAAGCAGACAGTGAGGTGAGTTTTAGCTTTCTGCTAACCGAACCATATGTAAGAAGGGCTCAGAAGTTGTATTGTAACACTGATTTACTCAGATGTTGTAATGTAATACTGATTTATCACATATTTTACATTTACTTAACTATTAACGGTCGCAGGTTGCGCTAGTCAAACGTATACAAGTGAGGTTAGAAATCACTGTCACTATCACTGTTCCTAATAAAACGTATAAAAACTGCTACTTTCAATGTATCGAGTCTAAATGACACTAATAAACGTGAATACTGAGCATTGTACACTAACTTAAACTGATTAACCCTCATATTGATAATTTACGTTCACATGAAAAATAACCTAATAAAACGTATAAAAACTGCTACCTTCAGTGTATCGAGCCTAAATGACACTAATACTTGCAAATACTGAGTATTGTGCACTGAATTAATTTGTAATCCCGCATATTTAAAGTCAGTTAAGAATGTAAACAAACATTTGCGTACACCTGGAACTGTCTTAAATAGAAATTTTGCTTATCTTATTCAGACGCAAATAAAAACTGAAACCTTTAATTTATCATGTGTATCTGACACTAATTCACGTAAATACTATAGAATAGACAGCAAAAATGATTAATTACTAGCTAAATTACTTATCTTGTAACACAGCAAGCAAAAAGCGCTAGTAGCCGGCATCAGGACTCTACTTCAGTAAGTAGAGAATTATTTTGCTTTTTTTTCCTTAGATTTCTTAGATAACAATCGCTGTTGATCCAGTCCAGGACTTCTCCTCGTCCTTATGCTGGATGATAAATATGTCTTCCATATTCTTCTTCTTCTTCTTTTTCCTACCCTTTACCCTGTATCTTCACTGGATCAGCATGTTAATGTATGGATTTGACTATAGAGTGTGTCAGGATACCCTTCCTGTTGCACGCCTTGCCTCAGCCTTCCACCTGGGATGGAAATTATGTACCGCATTTTTCTGTGTCTAGTGCTATCCCATGTAGAAAAAATGTGAATGTTTTGGAAATGTTTGCAAATTGTGTAACAGAGGTGGGACATGGGTACCAGCCCGGTATTCACCATTCGGTTTTGGGAAACTACCTAAAAAAACCTTTTAGGCTCGCTGGCACATCGGCCTTTGACTTTAATCCTCCAGGCATATTGCATCTGGGGCCAGCATACCTCCCTAAGTCCCAGAAGCGGCGTGCTAACGCATGCAGCTATGCGGTTGGGTTTATATTGTCCATATAGTTTTCAAAATAACATGCAGTTTTTTTCCTGTATTCAAGATAACAAACACTAGTTACAGACGCGGAGTTCAGAATAAGAATTGACCGATTGTTTTACAGAGATTGTATACATTGCTTTCAAATTGATTATATAATTGTAAGGGAGAGAATTTTTAGCCAGGTTTTAAATTGTAAAACATTTCCAGGGGCAGATTTGGACTCCAGATTTGGACTCTGATCACAATTTAATGGTTATGAACTGTAGATTAAAACTGAAGAATTTGGAAAAAGGTAGAAATTAAGCAGACAAGATCTGGACATGTTGAAAGAAACAGTCAGACGGAGCATTAGGAATGGAATACCGTAGAAGAGATGAAATAATGAAGACAGCAGAGTATCAACAAGTAAAAAGACAAGACCTAGTAGAAATCCTTGGATTATACTAGAGATATTGAATTTAATTGATAAAAGGAGAAAATGTAAAAATGCAGCAAATGAAGCAGGCAAAAGGGAGTACACCAAAAAATGAGGTTGACAGGAAGTGTGAAATGGCTAGGCAGGAACGGCTGAGGATAAATGTAAGGATGTAGAAGCAGATTTCATTAGGGGAAAAATAGATACTACCCACAGGAAACCTAAAGAGGCCTGTGATGAAAAGAGAAGCAGTTGTATGAATATCAAGAGCTCGTATGGAAAACCAGTAAGCAGAAGGGAAAGCTGAAAGGTGGGACAGGTATATAGATGGTCGCCCACTCAGCTAGCTGTGCGGTCTAAAGCACTGCTTCCTGAGTGGAAAAGGGTACCAGTGCCTGGCGGATTAGTGTCGAGGTCTGGTGTTCCGACCAGCCTGTGAATGGTTTTTAATGTGGTTTTGCATATGCCTCAGCGAATACGGGTTGATTCCCCTTATTCAGCCTCAGTTACATTATGTCAGTGATTGCTGCACAAACACTATCTCCACGTGCGCATACACCATCATTACACTCGTCTGGAATGAGACATTCCCAGAGAGGGGCTCCACTGGGAGTCGAACCTCACAATAACCCTGGCTTCAGTGTGAGGCAGTGGGGTGAGTGGGCTTCTGTAGCCTGTTGTGGGGTTGTGTACTACCGAGGGCTGTGGCAGGGATGTAGATTCTCCATTGTTTCTACATCCTCAGTTCAATATGTACATACATATAGAGGGTCTGTCCAAGGGAGATAAACTTGAAGGCAATATTATAGAAAAGGAAGTGGATGTAGATGAAGATGAGATAGGAGATACAATACTGCAACAAGAATTTGACAGAGCTCTCAAAGATGAGTCGAAACTGGCTCCAGGAGTACACAATATTCTGTCAGAATTACTAATAGGCTTAGGAGAGCTACCTCTGACAAAACTTTTCCATCTGGTGTGCAAGATGCATGAGTCAGGTGAAATACTCTGAGACTCCAAGAAGAATAAAGTAATCCCAATTCCAAAGAAAGCAGGTGCTGATAGGTGTGAATATTATGGATTGTCCGTTTAAGAAGTCATGGTTGCAAAATACGAACACGAATTCTTGGCAGAAGAATGGAAAAACTGATGGAAGCCGAGCTGAAACCACATGGCAGTTATAAGTGT
This sequence comes from Schistocerca gregaria, assembly GCF_023897955.1. NCBI lineage: Eukaryota > Metazoa > Arthropoda > Insecta > Orthoptera > Acrididae > Schistocerca > Schistocerca gregaria. The sequence goes on from NC_064921.1 coordinate 741,047,049, forward strand.
CAAGGGGCATGAAAGGAAAGCAGCAGCTGACAGGGAGTGAGACAGGGTTGTAGCTGTAAAAGAAACCAAAGAAAAATTTGGAGTAGAAATTAAAGTTGAGGGAAAAGAAATAAAAACTTTGAGGTTTGCTGTTGACAGTGTAAATCTGTCAGAGACAGCAGAGACTTGAAAAAGCAGTTGAACGGTATGGATAGTGGCTTGAAAGGTGGGTATAAGATGAACATCAACAAAAGAAAAACAAGTATAATGAAATTTAGTCGAATTAAATCAGACGATGCTAAGGGAATCAGATTAGGAAATGAGACTCTTATAGTAGTAGCTGAGTTTTGGTATTTGGGCAGAATAATTAATGAGTCCAAAGTAGAGAGGATATTACAATGTAGTCTGGCAATGCCAAGAAAAGTATTTCTGGAGAAGTGAAATTTGTTAACAATGGACATAGATTTAAGTGTAGCCATGTATGGAAATAACATGGGTGATAAACAGTTCAGACAAAAAGAGAATAGAAACTTTCAAAATATATTGCTACAGAAGAATATTGAAAATTAGGTGAGTAGATCATGTAACTAATGAGAGGATACGGAATATAATTGGGGTGACAAGAAATTTGTGGCACAACTTGACCAAAAGAAAGGGTCAGTTGATAGGGCACATTTTGAGACATCAAGGGATCACCAACTTACTGCTGGAGCAAAGTGCAGGAGATAAAAATTGCAGAGGGAGACGAAGAGATGAATACAGGGATTCAGAAGGATATAGAATGTAGTAGTTGCGGAGATGAATAAGCTCCAGTCTTTGGTATGAAGACTGCAAAAACAGCATACCTTGCTTTCTTTGATGACTGATTCTTGGGATGACACTCTACTTCAACATAGGCTGCAGAGCTTGCACATCACATCTGTGCATATACTTCCTCTCACTAAGTAACTGCAATTCCCATCCCATCTTGAGGATGTGCTTTGTCCCTGACATGGCTTGTCACTTGAAAATAAAAAGAACAAACTGATACAATACCTTGACATTCAACACCTTATGTTATAACTTTGTTTCAGCTGCAAGTATCATTCATCTGTGAAACATGCATAGGGACACACATCATTTTTCTGGAGTTATGTAGAATCACGTTTTCCAAACTGGCAAAGCATCACACAGTCTCACTGAAGGAGAATTTATAAAGATGTGAAGAGTTTCAGGCAACTAGTCCCTCTTGTTCAACTGTTCAGTGCTAAATTCAAGAAACAGCCAATAGTGTTTCAGATAAGGTAATGGTTCTTGCAAAAAAATTATTGTATTTTCTTTGATGATGAATGAACACACAGACATTTCTGATTCTGCTCAGTTGCCAGTTTACATTCACAGAGTAGCTAATCATTGCATTCATTATAGAATTACTACTGTCTTTGATTCCAGTGGCAGACACTACAGTAGGGACTGATGTGCAAGTGAGTATTGACAGTAGCGGTCTGCAGTGGAAGAATCTCACTTTCACGGCTACAGATGGTGCAGTTGCTGTGCTTGACCAAAAAATCAATTTCTTGGCACTTTTATAGTAGATACTGAAATTGTTTCCTATGCCACATCACAGTTTTGCAATAAACTACTTTTCTTCTCAAAGAGCATTTCTGTGTGTGAACATGAGGAAAGCAATGAGTGTGGTGACTTGAGCAGCAAATTCCATCCACAATCACGCTCTCAAACATTACCAGTTCAGAGCCTTTTTGGAAGACTTGGAAAGTAGTTATTGGGTCATGCCATATCACAATGAAAAGTACAGGTTGATCTGAGGTAAGTCCTTGAGAGATTTTTTGAGCTTTGGAGAGAAGTAGGTATATTTATGAGCATGTGTGGTAAGCCTGTCGCAGAACTGAAAAAGAAATGGTTACTAATAAATATGTCGTCCTCCTGTGACATTACACTTGTATAAATGTTTTGAATTGTTTGTACATGACATTGGGAGTTCCAGGCACGTTTCAGTGTCATATGGCAGTTATTGTTGTATCCATGCAGATGATGAATAATAGTGGTGATAGGGAGGAACCCGGACAGACCTCAGCAGTGATATCAAAAGGCAGAGAAATTCCAGCTAAACTCTAGATGCAATACAGAAGCCTTGCTCAGCTTACATAAGTCTCTATAACTCAAATGACAGTACGTAATAGCTCCATATGATGTAAAATTTATATATTGTATGTAATATTATTGTTTGTTATCACAGTTACCTCATTTCGAAATCTTAGTTTCCATTATACTGCAGATGCTGTTCTGGGATTAATTTTTTCTCTGATGAAGAAGAAGAACCACAACAACAACAACAACTACTACTACTACTACTACTACTACTACTACTGATGACTCAGCCTTATTTTCAAGTATGTTATACAAGGAGACCTGGCTTGGATTTAAAGGGTGTTTTTAAAACAAATTCAAGTAATACTCAACAAAAAACTGAAGTAACTAACAGCTGTGAGTGATAGCTAACTGGAAAAAGTGCATATACTCTGAAATTAAATCTTTCAGTAAAATTTAACAAAATCGGATTTCCCTCAATTTCCTGTATGACATAATAAATATAACAACCTCAAATAGAACTTCCAAGGAGTACACCCCACTATTTTATTTTATATATTTCCAATGTGCCGAATAATATCAAATTAAAATTAGGAATGCAATAAGCGAACAAAGCATAATGAAATGAAGTAGTAAGAAAGAACGACAACGTGAAGAATTTTTATTTAAGATATGGTTTCACGTCAGTTAATTCTGATGTTTTGTGAGTTGTGTACTCAAGGAAGCATAACTAATTGGGATGTTTAGTTGGCCCACCATGTTTCAAACATTTTTCTTAGTCCTTTAAAGCTCAGAATAAGTAGCAGTAAGTAGACTTTATAAGCTGTTCCTCCATTAACTCTCAATTCATTCATTCACCTTGTTCCAAAGATCCCATCATGAAGGCGAGCCTTCAGGGATGTGAAATAGGTAGAGATTTATAGTAACAAGAAAGAAGCAACTTTTATAAACTAAATATTGAGCAAGGGAAATATAATTGTCTGTATGCATTCTAATCTCATCTTTTTCCCATGATACCTACATGAGATAACATATTTTGACAGCATAATGGTGCACAGGTTCTAGAAATTGACTTTATGAGAATGATGATGTCTTTCTTCTAAGTTACACACTTAAGTTTCTGTGAGTATGTTTGTTATACTTTTGTATGGGCTATATGACCTGTTGTTATTCCAGCACTATGTAATTGAATAATTTTGACCTATATTGTCGTGCCTATTGGATAGAAGGCTCCGGACAAATAACTGGTGGCACTGGCATCTATTTTGTATTGATTATTGGTATTATCCCTAAATATTTGTGCAGTGTAACGTGTTCAAGATGTTCTTTTATCCTTTTTATAAACAGGGTTACCTGCATTCTTTTGCAGTCATGAGGAACTATTTGCTACACAAAAGATTCTTGTTAAATATAAGCTACAAAAGAGACTATTTCTGTGGCATATTTGATGTAAAATTCAGTTGGAATTCTGCCAGAACCTGGTGCCTAGTTCATTTTTGGTCGTCATTTATTCATTTGGTCCATGTTATCTGATATTACACAGTGTGTTACTAATGTTGGACAAAATATGTTAATATAAGCATTGGATAGATTATAGTTTGCAATACATAAATCAGGTTTGTGTAAGATTTTCTTCACTGAATGGTTCATGTATTGCACTTAATCCTAACTAGCACATTTATTGTTATAGGTATTCTTTTGTAGAGGAAAAACAGTAACACAGCAAATAATACTTCATGTTCTTATTCAAGCTGCAGTTTAAAACCTTTTTCAACTTTTCAGCGCAATTGTTCTGTGTTTGCAAATCTGAGCTAAATGTTCTCAGTTCATCTTTTAAGTAGCTGTTAGTGAGTGTCCATCATTCTGATGAAACACAAATACTTTTCTGTCTGTCTTGACAACCTATTGTGCTTTTGGTGTCCATTTTTCCTGTGATACCATCATGATCACTAATCCACCTTTCATTGGTGATATTTGCACATAGATTGTAACTAGAAGGCCTAGAATATTTTTCATATTGGTTGTTGGGCTCACTGTCAGACTAAGTTTTAAGGATTACTTCGCAAGACTGTTTGTGCTTAACACCAACTACTACTGAATCCTTGGTGTATTCCATGCTATTGAGTTTAGGCTATTTTTGAATTACTCTGCCACTGATGTGTCTGAATCTGGTAGTCAGTAGAAATACCTCCAACCTTGGTAACGATTGTCCATATTAGTTCACAATTAATCACTATTTTTCCTTATATGGGCCTTTTTGAGCTTAACATTGGAACTGTGCCTATCGCTTTTCCCTCTGTGTCTGCCATCACCACGACAGAGGAAAGATTGCTGTGTGTGTGGTGTGGTGAGGTTTGATGTGGTGAGGTTTGATGTGGTGAGGTTTGATGTGGTGAGGTTTGATGTGGTGAGGTTTGATGTGGTGAGGTTTGATGTGGTGAGGTTTGATGTGGTGAGGTTTGATGTGGTGAGGTTTGGGGGTGTGTGGTTTGGGGGAGGGGAGGGGGGGGGAATTGGTTCTGTCTCATTATGTGCAGGAGATAATATCTCAAACCAATTTATTATTAAATATATGTCCATTAGTCACATAAAACAGCTCCAGAATGGCGAACCTTCCAATAGCCACCATCAGGTGACCAATTGGTGCTCGATGGTGGTTTTTTTCCTTTCCAGACCACATTGGCAGAAAGAGCTGTCCTCAAGGTTTGCAGCACATTAGCAGCTGGAGACTACCCTGCTGCACTACTGCTAGCATGGTTTACAGAAGTCTTATGAGGCCAATCCTCAACGACCAACACAGGTTCCAGCTGTCCATAAACAGCAGACAACTTCTAAATCAGAGCTTCACAACGACCACATTTCCTAGCCATTTCTGTATGTGAAAATGTTTCTGCCAAATAGAAAAAATCAGCAGAGAAAATAAGTTTAACACTGGATTGTGGTTACGTAGAGAGAGGGGGAGGGGGGCAAAGAAAATGGGGGAGGAGCAGTGTGCAAATTTTGGCTGCTACTGTGGGAGTATGTAATGTTGATTGCGTGGGATCTTGGGCACTACTGAAGCTATTCAATGGTTGCTGGTTGAAACTGAATCTGATGACAGTGGCACTAACAGAAATGCTGAAGTACATTCTGTTTGATACAAAACCAAATACAGACAAAAAAGAAAAGATCACTACAGATAGCACACACCAAAAACTATTTGCCGTTTACTCCCAAAATGAAGCGCATGTAATGAGGTATGAAGCTTGACATGCATGTCTGTTAAAAGGAATCTGTCAGGGACAGCTAAATAGTCAATGAAGCACATGTGAAAAACTTAACTAAGAACATTGCACAAACTTGGGATACTGCTGCTGCTGTTGCTGCTGCAGCTGCTACCAGACAAGTGGTACCATGTACTGGTAGCACAACAGCTGAGGCACAAACTTAAAGCAAAAATCGATGTTTGGAACAGAAATAACAATAATCTCGTCTTTTTAATCCAATCAGGGTTGTAATAGCACTATGGCAGGTTGTAATAGCACTATGGCAGGTGAAGAAATTGTAAACATTATGAGGACTAATGTTTGAACACTATTTTCCTGGAGCCTCTCATCTGTGAACACTTGTGTACCTTTTCTTCATTCACTGTTTTATTTTTATTTTGTGGTCTTTGTTTAACAAGTAAATAATTTGTTATGCTAACTGACATGATTTCCAAAGATGTTTGGTATCTTTGCAAATTCCATAAGGCTATTATTAGAAATAAGTAGTCCCTTCATTACAGTATTACTGTACAGTATGTGTTTTCAATAAATAAGTAAAGTGAAAGAATCTATGTTAATTGTGTTTACTTTTTTCCATTTGTAAAACAGATAGAATTTAGTCTTCTCCATAGATGCTGTTTAGATTTTTGGGAGTTGCTGTACTTATAAGTGATAGCAAACAACAAAATTTAATAGCTTATACGAGAGAGATATTTGCTCAAAGTATTTGTCTCTAGTGACGGCATAGCCAGACAAAAAGCTGAATAATGAAGATATGCAGAAAAGCTTAGAACTTTCAAATAGAGATCCAGAAACCTTTCAGTGAACTGTAATTTCAGAAATAATGGGCATTTGATGTGAGAGATGTCTCTATACTTGGTGAAAAACTAGTATTTAGAGACAACTGTAGACTTTGTAAAATTAAATTCAACACACAGAATACTAAATCAACAAAAACAATCAATTTTTGACAGTATAATGTAATAGTATAGACGAAAAATCTTCACACCAAGCAGCAGAACACACAGAAAAAAAGAGGTTATAATTAGCGAAGCTTTCACGGCTAGTTGCTCCTTCTTCAGCCAGAAAGGGTTGTTGAGGACTGCACTAGAGGAGATTTGAAAACCTAAGATCTTAAAGGTGGAAGACAGGGTAATATGCAACACAGATGTTACTGCTGAAACATCATGTATGAGTTAATAAGAGTGAAAAGCTAAGTGCAGTGTATGTTACAGAGGTGGAATGGGGATGGTAAAAATAGATAGGTAAGAAAATGAAAGATGTAGTAAACTAAAATGGAGTGAAGAAAAGAGTAGTTACTGCCAAGGAATGCTGAGATGGAAGAAATTAACATAAATTAACATAATAGAGAACCAAGGACATGTTGTAGAACCAAGGACATGTAGTGCTACACAGGGGAAGAGCCAAAGGATAGGGAGAAGGGTGCAGAAGGAGCATAGGGTCAGACAAGAATATTGCAGAGATTCGGAGAGCAATGAAAAGCTATTCTATGTGTGGTCAGACAGTATGGACCTCATTTCCTCTTTACAGCAACACCATTCTTACCTCAGTCTTCACTGGATGTAATTACCCCCACCAGCTTACTTCGAAAGCAGATTTCCCAGGCTATCACATCCAATCCTGGTACTGCTGATCCCTCCAAAAAGCACCTTCGGAGCACACCACTGGTCACTCAGTATTGTCCTTGTCTGCAATGTATTAATCAGCCACTTCGACAAGGCCATGACTTCCTAAAATCAAGCCCTGAAATGAGATACATTCTGTCTTAGATTTTACCCACCACACCTAGAATAGCTTTTTGTCATCCTCCCAATCTCCGCAATATTCTTGTCAGATCCTATGCTGCTCCTGCACTCATCTCCCTACCCCATGGCTCGTAATGCTGTGACTGCCCCTGCTGCAAGAGTTGGCCTATGTGCCCTCCTACCACCACCTGTACTAGCCCTGTAACTGACAAAACATATACTATCAAAAAGGGAGTCATCTGTGAAATGACACATCATATATCATCTGTTATGTAAACACTGTTCGGCCTTTTACATTGGCTTGACCACTACCAAATTATCAGTTAGGATGAATGGACATAGGCAGAGGGTACATAATGGCGACACACAATATCATGTTGCAGAGCATGCTTTACAACATGACAGTTGCTACCTCGGTGCCTGTTTCACCACATGCGCCATCTGGGTTCTTCGCCCAGACACCAGTTTCTCAGAACTCCACAGATGGGAACTAGTGCTACAACATGTCCTTGGTTGTTGCCACACATGTGGTTTTAATTTACATTAATTTCTTCCATCTCAGCATTTCTTGACAGTAACTACCACTGTCTTCACTCCATTTTAGTTTCTGCATCTTTCATTTTCTTACCTATCTATTTTTACCATCCCCCCTCCTACCTCTGTTATGTACATTGCACTTAGCTTTTCACTCTTATTACCTCATTCATGATGTTTTAGCAGTAATCTCTGTGTTGCATATTACCTTGTCTTCCACCTTTAAGCTCCCAGTTTTCAAATCTCATCCAGTGCAGTCTCCAACAGTCACTATTTCCTTCTCATCCCATCCAACAAATGTCCACTGATCCACAGTTCCCGAAATTTACACCTTTCCCTAGACCTCCCCAGACCCTTTCCTTCATCCCTCTTACTTCTCCTTCAATTCTTCTGGCTGAAGAAACAGCAACTGTCTCTGAATGCTTACCTAATTTTAACCTCCTTTTAAGTGTGTGTTCTGCTGCTGCTTGGTGAGTACATTTTTATATATGCTATTACAGTATACTAAATTGGAGATAAATAGAAACAGGGAAAGGGAGGTCTAAATATGTAAAATTTTGTACACAAATGTACCTGAGACAGTATACAACAAATGGAATCAATATTGATAACCCACAAAAAGAATACAAATGAGAAAACAGCCATAATTTAATGTTTGTGATCATCTGGTAACTGGCTAGCAGACCTAGAGAGTGGTATGGACATAAACCAGGAAGTTAGCAAATGACCAATTTCTTAAGCCAAGGATGCCTCATAAGCTTATTAATTATGATTCATATAGGGAATATAAACCACTATATCTTGAACGCTGTCTATGAATGCAAAGAAGCGCACTGCTCACCTGGCAGAGATTCAATTTTGGTGATCAAGAAACTCTTTGCTACAGGATTGGCTGCTATGTTATCTGTGAGATTGATTTGTGACATTTGGGTACTCATTTGCTAAATGTTCACCATGTAAAATCACTCTGAGACCAAGTAATAACTTCCCATAATTTTCTGCAATACTCACAAAGAGAGAGGTTCTTTGCTCCCTCCTACCCTCCAGATGTTTCTGCAGAATGACGTATATAACTGAATGCTCCTATGCAAGATGGTCACCACTTACAAACTGAGGAATGGTGAGTAGCACATTGTCACATACAAAGATTTATTTTCCTCAGCACTCACTATTTGCTGTCTCAAGTGCACAATTTGGGGTGTTGTTTTGATTAAAATAATAATAACGGTGGAATCAAGCAGAAACAGACACATACAAGATGATACCACAAATGTCTGAAGTGATAATTTTGCAACATGAAGTCACCAGAGCAATTAATGCTACGTGCAATTGGAAAGCCCCTGGAAAAGATAAAATAGCAAATTTCTGGCTAAAGAAGTTCACCTCAACACATTCACATCTAACTAAATTATTTAACAGTTACATTGCAGACCCATACACAGTCCCTGATACACTTACGTAAGGAATAACTTATCTGAAACCTAAAGATCAAGCAAACCCAGCAAAATATCGCTTCATAACATGCCTACCAACAATATACAAAATATTAACTTCAGTCATTACACAGAAATTAATGACACATACAACACAGAACAAAATTATAAATGAAGACCAAAAAGACTGCTGCAAAGGAGCACAAGGATGTAAAGAGCAACTGATAATAGATGCAAAGGTGACATATCAACCTAAAACTACACAAAGGTCGCTACACTACGCATACATTGATTACCTTTGATAGTGTACCCCACTCATACTTACTACAAATATTGGAAATATACAAAGTAGATTGATACAGTTCCTAAACATATTAATGAAATATTGGAAAACCACACTTAATATCCAAACAAATTCAAATCACAGCCAATACAGATTAAGCGTGGAATATACCAAGGAGACTCGTTAAGTCCTTTCTGGTTCTGCCTTGCTCTGAACCCACTATCCGACATGCTAAATAATACAAATAATGGATATTATATTACTGGAATATACCAACACGAAATCACACATTTGCTATACATGGATGATCTAAAACTACTGGCAGCAACAAATCAACAACTCAACCAGTTACTAAAGATAACAGAAGTATTCAGCAATGATATAAATATGGCTTTTGGAACAGACAAATGTAAGAAGAATAGCATAGTCAAGGGAAAACACACAGTGACTGCATAGGAGCGATGGAAGAAACAGATGCCTATAAATATCTACGATACAGAAAAAAATAGGAATAGATAATACAAATATTAAAGAAGAACTCAAAGAAAAATATAGACAAAGACTAACAAAAATACTGAAAACAGAATTGACAGCAAGAAACAAGACAAAAGCTATAAATACTTATGCTATACCAATATTGACCTATTCATTTGGTGTAGTAAAATGGAGTAACACAGAACTAGAAGCACTCAATACACTTACACAATCACAATGCCACAAATATAGAATACATCACATACATTCAGCAACAGAAAGATTCACATTAAGCAGAAAGGAAGGGGATTTGTCGACATAAAAAGACCTACATTATGGACAGGTAGACAATTTAAGAAAATTCTTTGTAGAACGAGCAGAAACTAGCAAAATACACAAAGCAATCACTCATATAAATACATCGGCTACACCATTGCAATTTCATAACCACTTCTACAACCCTTTAGGTCACATAACATCAACAGATACGAAGAAAGTAAATTGGAAAAAGAAAGCACTACATGGCAACATCAAGACGCATCGAACACATGGCAAAGAAAAGGCAATATATACAGTGAGATGGAAGGATTCATGATTGCAGTACAGGATCAAACAATAAACACCAGGTATTACAGCAAGCATATTATTAAAGATCCTAATACCACAACAGATAAATGCAGACTTCGCAAACAACAAATAGAAACAGTAGATCACATCACAAGCGGATATACAATACTAGCAAATTCAGAATACACCAGAAGACATGACAATGTAGCAAAAACAATACATCAACAACTTGCCATACAATATAAACTAATAAAACAACACGTTCCCACATACAAGTATGCACCACAGAATGTACTGGAGAATGATGAATATAAATTATACTGGAACAGAACCATTATAGCAGATAAATCATCACATAACAAACCTGACATCATACTCGCCAATAAAAAGAAGAAATTAACACAACTAATCAAAATATCCATAACCAATACAACAAATATACAGAAGAAAACAGGAGAAAAAAATTGAAAAATACATCCAACTGGCTGAGGAAGTCAAGGACATGTGACACCAGGATAAAGTTGACATTATACCAATTATACTATCAACTACAGGAGTTATACCACACAATATCCACCAGCACATCAACGCAATACAGCTACATCCAAATGTATATACACAACTACAGAAATCTGTAATTATTGATACATGTTCAATTACCCAAAAGTTCCTAAATGCAATGTAACATACACCGTACACTTAAAAGGAAGTCACGCTTGATCAAGATCCGCATCACTGTCCATTTTTAACCAGACATAACATCTGAGAAAGGAAAGAAATAATCCAGAAGGAGATTTTCACTCTGCAGTGGAGTGTGCGCTGATATGAAACTTCCTGGCAGATTAAAACTGTGTGCCCGACCGAGACTCGAACTCGGGACCTTTGCCTTTCGCGGGCAAGTGCTCTACCAACTGAGCTACCGAAGCACGACTCACATCCGGTACTCACAGCTTTACTTCTGCCAGTATCCGTCTCCTACTTTCCAAACTTTACAGAAGCTCTTCTGCGAAACTTGCAGAACTAGCACTCCTGAAAGAAAGGATACTGTGGAGACATGGCTTAGCCACAGCCTGGGGGATGTTTCCAAAATGAGATTTTCACTCTGCAGCGGAGTGTGCGCTGATATGAAACTTCCTGGCAGATTAAAACTGTGTGCCCGACCGAGACTCGAACTCGGGACTTTTGCCTTTCGCGGGCAAGTGCTCTACCAACTGAGCTACCGAAGCACGACTCACGTCCGGTACTCACAGCTTTACTTCTGCCAGTATTCGTCTCCTACTTTCCAAACTTTACAGAAGCTCTTCTGCGAAACTTGCAGAACTAGCACTCCTGAAAGAAAGGATACTGTGGAGACATGGCTTAGCCACAGCCTAGGGGAATTCTGGAAACATCCCCCAGGCTGTGGCTAAGCCATGTCTCCACAGTATCCTTTCTTTCAGGAGTGCTAGTTCTGCAAGTTTCGCAGAAGAGCTTCTGTAAAGTTTGGAAAGTAGGAGACGGATACTGGCAGAAGTAAAGCTGTGAGTACCGGACGTGAGTCGTGCTTCGGTAGCTCAGTTGGTAGAGCACTTGCCCGCGAAAGGCAAAGGTCCCGAGTTCGAGTCTCGGTCGGGCACACAGTTTTAATCTGCCAGGAAGTTTCGAAAGAAATAATAATAATATCAATAACAATAATAAAAGTAAAAACTTAAGAGTGGAATCAAACCCACAACCTTGTATATACAATTCAGTCACTAACTCCACTACACTACCACAACTCTGTGAATTTGTGCTATTTTTATAATGGTACTATACCATGTTTCTCAAATTTATTAACAAGAAGGTGAAAACTTAGTGTTTTGGTATTTCATGTTAAAGGAGAAATTGAGGAAGTATTTACAAACCAAGCCAACATATACAGGGTGTCTACGACCTGGGACAATGGGGAGATCCAGGAAAAACCTGGGAATTTTTTCATCTGGGAGAAAACCGGAAAAAAACCTGGGAATCTTTTTGAGTTCCGGGAATTTTACTTTGTTTTAGTTTTCAGTTAAATTTTTGTGATTTTGACTGGCAAGAACCAACACTCCAACAAAAAAATTTACTGTATCCCACTTCTGCAGAATAATACTGCAGCAACAAAACATGAACGAGAGAAAAAAATGAAAATAAAACTTAAGTCGCAAAGAAAATGCGCCCTATACAACAACAAAACACAGTGCTCATACAAGCGTCTGCCAATAGCAAAGTGTGTCAAAGGCTTTAGGAGTACTGTGCAGTGCTTCTTAACAACAAATTGCCTCCAATGAGCGTGACGTGACAGTTTTTGACATTAGATTCGTTTTAATGCAAGATCTTTTAATGTTTCACACGTACGAACATGCGGACTTCCTGCGTCATCGTAGCTGGTCAAGAGCAGTGACGCCTATTATCTGGCGCTCTGTGGCAACTGCTAAAACGTACCTTTGTAATAGGTCACAGAAAAATATTGCGAATATTGCTTTGAAAAGCATTACTTTCAAAGTAAATTTCCTTTTATGTAAGATAAACTATGTGAGAAATGGTATGACGAATTTCTTAAATCGCAGAGCGTTTGACTCTCATTTAAAAATAAACTCTTTGGTGACGACCATATGAAGAATTTTGAGCCAAGAAGATGAGACATTTACATTGTTATTAAAAAATTTTACTGGCACATTTATGTGACGTACGATGCGCAAAAAAGATCAACAATATATGTGGAAGCTTAGCTTCTCTTGCAGCTTATTCATCTTAGAGACCGATATTATATGTGATAGCTTTGCTTTTCTTGTAGCAACAATTGTACATTAATTTAAGCCATTAATTTTTCTTATTTGTGTGTTCGCACTACTTAAGAGTGATCTTGCTATTGGCTGACTACATCACGTGTCAAATGCTGTCATCAGCTGGTGAGATCAGGTGACATGAGCTGTGACTGGCTTACAAAAGCGCGTCGCAATCTCGATTTTAGTGGTTCGGAAAGTAACATGCGATGTTTAGTGGAATTCGAATTTATACCTTCGTAACATGGAAATATGCAGTGTATATGTTGCTGCACATGAAAGATCAATCCAAAATGTGTTTTTTCCCCTGAGTTTCATTTTCTAAAGTGCCGGGAAATTCTACGCTGGTGTATAAAACCGTAAACCATAAATGGATTGATAAGTGCTGAGAAAAAGTATACTGTCACTTAACACGGAAAACGTGTATTTTCAACCAGGAAATCCGGGAAAAATCTGGGAATTATTTTTCTTTCTCCATGTAGACACCCTGATATACCAATTGGAAGTAGCCATAATGTTATGCACAGGAGTGTTCAAAGAAAGCAGCTGTACCCTGAGATTTGAAATAAGAAATACATGGTGTAAACATTTAGCATGCTCATCACAGAAACCGTTGCTGCCTGTTAATGCTTTAGAACATCTTAAAAGTTCCATTATTGGCCGTGTAAAATAATGTGTAATACGTAATTAGGGTCTACTTCCAGTGGCATAACACCGTACCCGAACGTGTGCTATGATCACTGACTATTCTAAGTGTGTGTGTTTCTTTACATCAGGATCATTCTTAACAATGAATAGGATATAGTGTGCTATAAAATGCTAGGTGCCACTGGATTCTGTTCTAGATCTGTTGCTTTTTGTAACCTGCAGCAATGATCTTGATCTAAACATGATGGAGGCCTCCAAAAAAATTACTTTCAGCAGATGGCCTATGTGTCATTGTGAATGGTATGAAAAATCATATTACTCATTTAGCAAATGTAACAGTGGTTAACATCTCCTTGTTGCTTACAGCAAACATATTGGTTTATAGCTGCAACAAAATCCCATGTATACAACTGACTGGCAAATATTTTAACATACCTCACCAACTTCATCACGTGCTACTAATGTACTGAATTGTGGCACGAACTGTTATTCCCTTTATACTTACCCTTCGCACACTCTCCTTCCCCTTCCACCTCCCCTGCCCCTCCCTTGTTGTCCAGCTGGCATGAACCCATCATGCCATACACTCCCCTGCTCGTGACTGTGTGCAGCTAGTTTACGTGATGGTATAAGGTTGTGAAACAAGACTGTGGACACAGTGACATCAGTGCACGCTTCAGTTTTGTTGTTTTGTGAATGCCTGAGCCATCTCTGAAGTGAAACGTTGGGCAGCTGCACGAGTAGTTGCATAGCTAATACTTGTCTGCATGAAATCATTATATAAGGAAAGGAATAAATTCATAAGTTGATAAAATAGCGACATCAGCCCGTTGCCCAGCGATCTTGCTGCATAAAATTTGTGGGAGATTCGAAAAGTTATTTTAATCATGTGAGAGAACATCAGCAGAACAGTTCACATTTCTTCTTAATAGAGGTAATGACGTGACAACGAAGAAAGATACTAGAATACATTAAGCATTCTTTCCAGACCTAAGTATTCTGATCACATTGCATTTTTCATCAAATCGAGATTAATATTAATCTCTACAATAGATGTTGCTTGTTCCATGGACAGATATTTTATTTGCTTGTATTTTTCATAATCCATTTGTGGTTGTGTTTCTAATGGAATGAATTTTCCTCTTCAGTTCAGATATCATCAGTTCATCCATATTCAAGTTGTGTATGAGTGCCACAAGTGCAGTAACATGTCACTGCTTATTTTTGTAGTCAACAGCGTTGAAATCCTATACATAGCATAGTTGCCCAAGAAGCAGACGATCTGCTTCATTTTTTACTTCTCATTTTAGCTTTGTTGATACACTACTAGCACAACACCTAATCTCAGACCAATGCACAACCACTAATTTCATATGGCCAAAGGTGGAATAAACTGAAATTGTTAACATTCGCCAGTGACTTGGGCAACTGCATGCCATGCATGCATAGTGCCCGATATTGAAGTTTCATAATGTGGTTTTGCAACCTACTGTAGTCTTGTAAACTGCACTTAATTCTGCCACCCATGTATGTTTACTCCTACAAGGTGTTTGTGGTTAATAATATGGATCCATTCCAAAGAAACTGTGGCATTCACTCCATAAACGCTTGAGTGTAGAAACTATTTTTATTTATACAACAATTTGCTGTTCATTTTATTGAAATCTGGTCAATATTTAGGTTCCATTTTGAATAAGCTTCAAATAGAACAAAATTTTGTGTGATGAATTCCAAATTTTCAAATCTAAGTTGAATGGCTTTCTTGTGGCACACACATTTTATAGTGTAAATTTATTTGTATACACCATGGAAAACATTTTGTCATATTTAATTCTTTATTTTTTGTGTCACTATTCTGTGAATTTAAGGGAGAAAGAGTAATAATAATAAATTCCTGTTTCTGGTTTCAGGATGCAACTTTGACTGGAATGAGAGAGGTGGCACAGAAGATGGATGCTGTTGTTAGCCTGGAGAAATTGCATAACGAAGATAATACTCCATTGTTCTTGACATGGGATGCTGATAAGTTTGGTAGGATCACAATTAAGTAGCTCATAGATAAAACATTTACACAAATGGTACTAGTAGTTTTGCAGTGAAAGGTGTACAGATCATACTATTGTATACTACAGCTAAACTACTATCAAAGTTGTGATACCTATAGAGGAAACAAATTATACATTCAGAAGAGAATTAAAAACCAACTTAAAATACGTCACACATTCAGTGAAAGATGTAAAATGTATTTATTGGAGTAAACTGACATTTTCTCTAATAATGCTAAAAGCAACAGTGATATGCTAGGAAGGAGATGTTAAGTACAACTGTAAATGTTTACAGAAATTGCTGCATAATTTTGAGATGTATTAGAGTGAAAGAATATCATATCAGTAATACCAAAGTATTTACAGTGAACCAAGTTGCATAAACAAGGTGTCCAGTGAAGGAGTTTCTGGTTTCAAAATTAAATATTTTGAAAACTAAGGTTGATAGACAAGTGCAATGTTTGTTGCGAAAGCTGTAAGAATTTTGTACAATAGATACACAGAAGTTTTGAAATAGTTCAAAAATCTGTTAAGAAATGGTGCTGCAATCACAACATGTAGTGCCTGCTATTAGTGCACTGCAGCTCAGAGGGATCAGGTTCACCGTTGAAATGTGAAAGGAGGTTAGTGCACCAAAGAAAGAGATTGAAATCATGTATTCCATTGAACAACATGTTTTTCTGGTACTAGCATACCACAGGTTACAACACAGTTCTATGGCAACAAGGCACAGTTTTCAAGAATGATTTAATGTTCCAAACTGAATACCATGCACAAGTCCTTCACCAAATTCCAACAGACATGTAGCATGACTGATGATCTAGCATGGAATGTTACACGCTGGCAAACTATAGTTACTCCTGAAAGTGTCATCACAGCTTCTAGAATTATTCAGCAAAATCCAAAGAAATACGTCCGTTAAATGGCAGCAGAGACTAGTCTGAAGCAGCATACAGAAAATGCTGAGGCAGAGCCTACACATGTTTCCATTCAAAAGCCAAAGCCATCATGTGGGCTGTGTGACAGAGGGCAGACTTTGCAAACCAGGGTCTCACAATGATTGATAATAGAGGATTTGATGTTGGCTGAATCTGGTTCACAGGTGAAGCATACTTACACCTGAAGGAGTTGTGAATACATAAAACTGGCAATTTTGAGATTCCAAAGATCTCCACTTATGTGAAGTGTAGTCTCCCAAAGTTTTTGTTTGGGTTTCCGTACGCATCAGAGGCATTATTAGTCCCCTTTTCATGTGAGAAATGACCACTACTGAACGTTCCGTTGCAATTTTGGAACAATTTGTCACCACATAGCTAGTGTTGGAGGACTGATGTGGCACTGAGTGGTTCATGCAAGATGGGGCCAGACTACATCACAAACAACAGATTTTTTGCTTTCGTGATGAATACTTCAGGACAAGAGTCCGTGGATTGGATTATTGCAAATTCACTGGGGCAGGGATGAATTGGCCTCCATATTCACCTGATCTGACTCCTTTGCCTATCTTTTCTTCGGCACATTGAAAGACATTGTTTACCAGAACCATCTCACCACGCTAGACAAGCTTGAATTAGTGATCTATGCAACATCTAAATCCATTTGCATTGAGACACTACAGGATGTGATGGAAAATTTTATTGTTCATTTGCACCACCTCTGTACTGTGAATTGTTCACATTTCGGTGATTGTGATATGATTGGAAAGACTGCTCACAGAGAACAATTTTTATTATACATGCTGATTTTGCTGTGTTGCCAACCACAAGAACATATACCATGTACTTTGTCCCATTTTATGAACAGCTACCATGTTTAAACTGCAATTTGGCTTACTTCATTTGTAGTTGGAAGTGAACTGAATTTAAACATGGACATATCTAAGCCACTAGTATACAAGAATAACGCACAAAAGAATGGAAAAGAAAACAGGGGCCATTAGATGATGATCAGTTTGGCTTTAGGAAAGGTAAAGACACAAGAGAGGCACTTCTCTAGTTGCATTTGATAACTGAAGCAAGATTGAAGAAAAATCATTCATTGACCTTGACAAACCATGGACAGTGTAAAAGGGTACAAGACGTTCGAAATTTTGAGAAAAACAGGAGTAAACTATAAGGAAAAATAGGTAATATATAATATGTCAAAGAACCAATAGGGAACAATAAGACTAGAAGACAAAGAACAAAGTGCTTGGATTGAAAAGTATGTCTTTTGCCCCCTACTGTTCAGTACACGCATCAAAGAAGAAATAACAGGAAAAAAAGAAAATTTTTAAGGTGAGGTTAACATTTATAGTGTTAGGATATCGATGGTAGATGCATGGATGACACTACTATCTTCAGTGAATGTCACAAAGAATTAAAGGATCTGTTGGATGGAATGAACAGTCTTATGAGTACACAGTATGCACTGAGATTAAACTGGAGAAAGACAAAAGGTAATGAGATGTAGCAGAAATAAGAATAGTGAGAAACTTAATATTAAAATGGAGGATCAGGTAGTAGAAGCAGTAAAGAATCCTGCTACATTGGAAACAAATTTCCCAAGACGGACGAAGCAACAAGGACATAAAAAGCAGACTAACACAGGCAAAGAGGACATTCGTTGCCAAGAAGAGGCTATTAATCTCAAACATTGGGCTTAACTTGAGGAAGAAATTTGTGAAGATGTACATTTGGTGCACAGTATTGTATAGTTCTGAATAATGAATAATGGGTAGAGGAAAACAGAAAAAAATCTAAGCATTTGAGATGTGTTGCTACAGAAGAATGTTCGAAATCAGAAGGACAGATAAGATAGGGAATAAGGATGTTTTCCGCATTATCAGTGATGGAAGAAACATACAGAAAACACTGACAACAATAAGGGACAGGATGATAGAACATATGTTAAGGCATTGGGCCATAATCTCTGTGGCACTAGAGGGAACTGTAGAGGGTGAAAGCTGTAGGGGAAAACAAAGATCTGAACACATACAACAAATAATTGAATGTGTGTGGTGCAAGTTCTACTCTAAGATGAAGAGGTTAGCACAGGAGAAGAATTCATGGCAGGCTGCAGCAAATCAATCGGAAGACTGATGACTCAAAAACAATTGGGTATGGTGGAAGCGAAAGAGTGTGTGTCAGCCGCAGGTTGTAAGCAGTAACTGAGAGCACTATGGGCAGACGACATGTTTGGAAGTAATAAACAAAGGAATATTGTCAAATTGTCTCTCATGGATGTGAAATTTGCTATGTATTAAGAAAAAAAAAGGCTATTCTCATGTCCCAGCATAATTAGAATCTTGAAAATTATAACGTATTTGGAAGAAATAACCAAATGTTTCTGACAACCAGGATAATTAATTTTATTGATGCCCGTTTCACTTGCAGCAATTTAAGCTGTGCTATTATGTCCTACTCAAACCTCCAACTCAGAAATCTCAACTTATTTGGAATAAACAGCTAAATATTTGTGACAGACAAGATTCTAAATTATATTGCTGCTTGAGTATAGAAAAACAATGTGGTTGTAATAATTATTAAACGTTAGTTAATTGAGACAGTGCAGGTAGAAAACTATTTACTGTATGGATACCCAACTTTATAGGAATGATGATCAGACTGTGTGCTGCAGGATTTGCGTTTTTAGAAGTGTTATTGCCACGACTTGCCATTAGGCACTGTTACGGCTATGGCGCCTATGGAGGCGCTTTTTGATCCCAACTCTGTGGAAGAGAGGTGGTTTAGCCTCAACTGTTTTGATGCACAATGTAGTTTTCATCACACATTGCGTGTGAGGTTACTCTGTTATTCTACAACACATTTGGAGAAAACCAAATCATGTGAAAATTAAAATGTGTTTCTTTCAATCTTTTATTTGTTATTTCTCATCCCTTACAAATGTTTCCACAAAGTTTCATTGTTCAAGCTCACTCATTTTTCATGGGGCGCCTCTCAAGTATATTATTATTATTATTATTATTATTATTATTATTATTATTATTATTATTATTATTATTATTATTATTTACCACTACTACTGCTGCAGCTGCTGCTGCTATATCACCACCATTATTACTATTATTGTTATTAAAATAATACTGCCACATACAATTGGTTTGGATAGGAATCAAAAAAGGAGGTGAAGATAAAATTAATGTAAACCATTTCTTTTCATTTATTTCGTTTCTCCTTGTACTATCATAATGTTGACAGTTTGTAACTTTGATTAGTCAAAATACATTTTTTTTTCCTTGAGGTAAAAAAGAGATCATGTCATACTCAGGTCATCTTATTCTTGGTTAAACACAGTATTTGTATGACCAATATAGTATGCTGACTATTTGCAATCTTCGGCAAACACTGCATTGCATACCCATAAATGTCTATAGTTTTATACCAACACTTGAAAGATGTGTCTTGTCTAAATGCTCTATCTTAATTTACCTGCATAAATTAAGTAAGTAGCACATACTCTTATCCTTGTGTAGCTTTGATTAGTGTTACGCCAACAGTGACAATTTGTTTGTCTCCAAAATGTGAAATGTTAACAATCTTTGCCAAATCATTCTGAGACGTTGGATACTGCTATGCAAAATGAAACATTATTGTAAAACTATAAACAATGCACGTAAGGATAACATGTTGGCAAAACAACTCTTTCTAATTTAATTAGGAAGCAGTGCAATGTAGTTATAGACATTGATCCAGAAAAGCATGTACTACGGATGGATGTAGGTGCCGTAGTATTTTCTGCCAGGACTTGTAATGGTTTTTTTTTTTTTGTTATTTTTCACGCCTTTTAGTGGAATGTTAATTCACATGTATTTGAAGTGAGGTTTTATAAACTTCTTTCTCTCTATATACAAGGTGTCCGTAATTAATGTTCCAGTTTCAAAATGGTGTAGAAAGACAACTACTGCTCAGAATGACATCAGATTTGAACAGCATATTATTGACTCAGGGGGAGATGCCAAGGAACAAATAAATAAAATTAATGAAAATTTTGCCAACAGATGTCACTGTAAGTGTCTTGAGGTAAATGGGTTCGACTGCAAATGACAGAGGAATCCACATTCAGAATGCGTTGGGCATTGTCTGCCTTTTGTTCAGCTACATTCGTAACTAAAGCACTGAACACAACATCTTTAGATAAACCCACAGCCAGAAGTCATACGGATAAAGATCGGGTGATACCGCCAGGCTGTAAGGAAGTAACGGATGATAACTCCAACATTTCTCAAATGCTTCTGCTGCAGCGAAAACTTCACTGTCTGTGCACTGTGCGGAGGAGGCTGATTTTGCACAAAAATAATCCTACCCACACATCCATGCTGCTGAAGTGTTGGCACTATATTGGTGTGGAAAATACTGTCATAGTACTTCCCAGTGGTGGTACAGGTAACAGGACCCACTGGACTCATCTCCACAAAAAAATATGGCCCTACGATAAATGATACCATCAACCTGCAACACACAGTCACCTTTATAGACTGAAGTGGTACCGGGTGATGTGCGTGTGGATTTTCCCTTGCCCATGTTCTGCATGTTGGTTTGTCCATGGGCATGGAAATGGCCTTTGTCTATCTATAGAATGTTCTGTGGCCACTGATTTCCACTTCCACACAAGTAAACATTCTAGAGCAAACATTTGTCTTGCTGGCAGGTCAGCAGGAAGCAAGTCCTGAACATGGGTGATTTTGTATGGATAGTAATGCAGGATTTTTCATAGGCATTTTGGCAGTTTCCTGTGCATTACATGTTAGCACACCACTGCTCAGCCCCTGCTCCAGTGCTGTACCCACTTCTTTGACAGACATCAGATCAACTGCTTTCCTCACACTGCCACATTGCACTTCAAAGGAACCTGTCTTTTTCGAATTTTGTAATCATATTTCTCCAGATCATCAGCATACAACAAGTCAGTGCATTTTTTCATATCCTGGAGTGTCTGGAACTTCTGCAGGGCCAGTGGCTCACAGTCACTGTTCCTGTAAAAAAGCTTTATGAGCAGTGTGCGATCCTTCATGGAGACAGTCATATTGGGCGTCTCAAAAACAAACTGAGAAACAGCTGCTGTGTGCCACACATATGTTGGTATGCATATTCTGACATTTACAGTGCCATCTGTTGGTCAACTTTTCCCCCCGTAATGTTTCCCCCTGCATCAATAACACAGGCCAACAAAACATTTTTTTGGAAACCTTTTTTTTACTTTGATAGCTGATCTTTATAGATTTTTATGAGCTGAATCCAAATCTAGCATTAGTTTTTTTGTATCACCCATAGTTTTCGTGCAATATGCTTTTTATTATATAGTATAAAAATCCTATGCTATACGGTAAATGAGGAAATTAATGAAACACATGGTTTGTATTTACAGTAAGCTACTTAAAACAATTATACATGTTAATAGAGGTTTCACTTGTCAGTTGGAATTGGGTTGTATTTTCTTTCTCTTTTTATTCTCTGAAGCTTCATATGTAGCTTTTTCTATGATGAATCGCTTGCTGAACTTCTCGGTGAAGTGACCAACAGTAGCCCTCCATCATGTTGGTGTTCCAGCAGCCTTGGTAGCATTATTCCGACACTTTAATGTCCTTGTGAAAACGCCCTCCTTGCTCCTCACAAACATCCTAAAGTTTTAAACTTCTTTAACATTGTAGCTTTAATAGAAACATATTTTGGGGTTTTTCATGTCTTAAGAACTTTGCAATGACTTGCTTGAATGATAACCATGCTTCTTTCTCATTTAAGGTCAATGTGGATTCAAAGTTAACATCAAATGTCAATTTTATAATTTCGGGTCAACAAAGACGTCTTCTTTTAGTTTAGCTTCTGAAAGGTGTGGAAACTTTTGGCAGAGATACTTAAAACATGGTCCATTTCTAGTCAAAGCCTTTACAAACTGTTTCACTTGGCCTAACTTATACGTAGAGGTGGTAGGAGTATGTTTTATGGATCTACAAGGTTTGTGCGTAGGATGTTCTTCTCACCAGGTTTTAAAGACTCCCTCTCAGCCCAGTTCTTTCTGCACCAGTGTTGATCCCTAGCCCTATTGTCCCACTCACACAAGAAACCTGGAAATTTGGTAAACCCACCTTGCTGACCAAGGACCATGCATGTTACTTTTAGATCGCCACATAGCATCCAACCATGAGCAGACTAGCTTATTTTATTTAGTACTATTTCTAGGTTTTCATAGCTTTCTTTCATATATACAGAATGTTCAACAGGTATAGATGCATACATGTTACTATTGTGTAATAAAACAGCCTTTAAACTAGTTTTGGATGAATCAATAAACAGCCTCCAGTCTTCCTGTTTGTATTCAATACCCATGAAATTCCCCCCATGAACCATGGACCTTGCCGTTGGTGGGGAGGCTTGCGTGCCTCAGCGATACAGATGGCCGTACCGTAGGTGCAACCACAACGGAGGGGTATCTGTTGAGAGGCCAGACAAACGTGTGGTTCCTGAAGAGGGGCAGCAGCCTTTTCAGTAGTTGCAGGGGCAACAGTTTGGATGATTGACTGACCTAGCCTTGCAACATTAACCAAAACGGCCTTGCTGTGCTGGTACTGCGAACGGCTGAAAGCAAGGGGAAACTACAGCCGTAATTTTTCCCGAGGACATGCAGCTTTACTGTATGATTAAATGATGATGGCATCCTCTTGGGTAAAATATTCCGGAGGTAAAATAGTCCCCCATTCAGATCTCCGGGCGGGGACTACTCAGGATGATGTCGTTATCAGGAGAAAGAAAACTGGCGTTCTACGGATCGGAGCGTGGAATGTCAGATCCCTTAATCGGGCAGGTAGGTTAGAAAATTTAAAAAGGGAAATGGATAGGTTAAAGTTAGATATAGTGGGAATTAGTGAAGTTCGGTGGCAGGAGGAACAAGACTTCTGGTCAGGTGACTACAGGGTTATAAACACAAAATCAAATAGGGGTAATGCAGGAGTAGGTTTAATAATGAATAGGAAAATAGGAATGCGGGTAAGCTACTACAAACAGCATAGTGAACGCATTATTGTGGCCAAGATAGATACGAAGCCCACACCTACTACAGTAGTACAAGTTTATATGCCAACTAGCTCTGCAGATGATGAAGAAATTGAAGAAATGTACGATGAAATAAAAGAAATTATTCAGATAGTGAAGGGAGACGAAAATTTAATAGTAATGGGTGACTGGAATTCGAGTGTAGGAAAAGGGAGAGAAGGAAACATAGTAGGTGAATATGGATTGGGGCTAAGAAATGAAAGAGGAAGCCGCCTAGTAGAATTTTGCACAGAGCACAACTTAATCATAGCTAACACTTGGTTTAAGAATCATGAAAGAAGGTTGTATACGTGGAAGAACCTTGGAGATACTAAAAGGTATCAGATAGATTATATAATGGTAAGACAGAGATTTAGGAACCAGGTTTTAAGTTGTAAGACATTTCCAGGGGCAGATGTGGACTCTGACCACAATCTATTGGTTATGACCTGTAGATTAAAACTGAAGAAACTGCAAAAATGTGGGAAATTAAGGAGATGGGACCTGGATAAACTGAAAGAACCAAGGGTTGTACAGAGTTTCAGAGAGAGCATAAGGGAACAATTGACAGGAATAGGGGAAAGAAATACAGTAGAAGAAGAATGGGTAGCTCTGAGGGATGTAGTAGTGAAGGCAGCAGAGGATAAAGTAGGTACAAAGACGAGGGCTGCTAGAAATCCTTGGGTAACAGAAGAAATATTGAATTTAATTGATGAAAGGAGAAAATATAAAAATGCAGTAAATGAAGCAGGCAAAAAGGAATACAAACGTCTCAAAAATGAGATCGACAGGAAGTGCAAAATGGCTAAACAGGGATGGCTAGAGGACAAATGTAAGGATGTAGAAGCTTATCTCACTAGGGGTAAGATAGATACTGCCTACAGGAAAATTAAAGAGACCTTTGGAGAGAAGAGAACCACGTGTATGAATATCAAGAGCTCAGATGGCAGCCCAGTTCTAAGCAAAGAAGGGAAGGCAGAAAGGTGGAAGGAGTATATAGAAGGTTTATACAAGGGCGATGTACTTGAGGACAATATTATGGAAATAGAAGAGGATGTAGATGAAGACGAAATGGGAGATACGATACTGCGTGAAGAGTTTGACAGAGCACTGAAAGACCTGAGTCGAAACAAGGCCCCCGGAGTAGACAACATTCCATTAGAACTACTGACGGCCTTGGGAGAGCCAGTCATGACAAAACTCTACCAGCTAGTGAGCAAGATGTATGAGACAGGCAAAATACCCTCAGACTTCAAGAAGCATATAACAATTCCAATCCCAAAGAAAGCAGGTGCTGACAGATGTGAAAATTACCGAACTATCAGTTTAATAAGCCACGGCTGCAAAATACTAACGCGAATTCTTTACAGACGAATGGAAAAACTGGTAGATGCAGACCTCGGGGAAGATCAGTTTGGATTCCGTCGAAATGTTGGAACACGTGAGGCAATACTGACCTTACGACTTATCTTAGAAGAAAGATTAAGAAAAGGCAAACCTACATTTCTAGCATTTGTAGACTTAGAGAAAGCTTTTGACAATGTTGACTGGAATACTCTTTTTCAAATTCTAAAGGTGGCAGGGGTAAAATACAGGGAGCGAAAGGCTATTTATAATTTGTACAGAAACCAGATGGCAGTAATAAGAGTCGAGGGGCATGAAAGGGAAGCAGTGGTTGGGAAAGGAGTGAGACAGGGTTGTAGCCTCTCCCCGATGTTATTCAATCTGTATATTGAGCAAGCAGTAAAGGAAACAAAAGAAAAATTTGGAGTAGGTATTAAAATTCATGGAGACGAAGTAAAAACTTTGAGGTTCGCCGATGACATTGTAATTCTGTCAGAGACGGCAAAGGACTTGGAAGAGCAGTTGAACGGAATGGACAGTGTCTTGAAAGGAGGATATAAGATGAACATTAACAAAAGCAAAACGAGGATAATGGAATGTAGTCAAATTAAATCGGGTAATGCTGAGGGAATTAGATTAGGAAATGAGACACTTAAAGTAGTAAAGGAGTTTTGCTATTTAGGAAGTAAAATAACTGATGATGGTCGAAGTAGAGAGGATATAAAATGTAGACTGGCAATGGCAAAGAAAGCGTTTCTGAAGAAGAGAAATTTGTTAACATCTAATATAGATTTATGTATCAGGAAGTCGTTTCTGAAAGTATTTGTTTGGAGTGTAGCCATGTATGGAAGTGAAACATGGACGATAACTAGTTTGGACAAGAAGAGAATAGAAGCTTTCGAAATGTGGTGCTACAGAAGAATACTGAAGATAAGGTGGATAGATCACGTAACTAATGAGGAGGTATTGAATAGGATTGGGGAGAAGAGAAGTTTGTGGCAGAACTTGACTAGAAGAAGGGATCGCTTGGTAGGACATGTTTTGAGGCATCAAGGGATCACAAATTTAGCGTTGGAGGGCAGCGTGGAGGGTAAAAATCGTAGAGGGAGACCGAGAGATGAGTACACTAAGCAGATTCAGAAGGATGTAGGTTGCAGTAGGTACTGGGAGATGAAGCAGCTTGCACAGGATAGAGTAGCATGGAGAGCTGCATCAAACCAGTCTCAGGACTGAAGACAACAACAACAACCCAACTCATTCATCAGATCGGGAATGTCTGAGCAGTACATTAAATCACTTTCTTGTTGAAAAACCTTGGAAAATTTCTGCTCTCTTTCTATGCATGTACACACATAAAAAAAAAGTTTTGCATCACCTCGGTTCCGAGAGTTCCGGATCCTGTACAGAAAATTGTAGTAGAGATCATCATAAGCATCATTACTGCCCTTTTATTGCTCATGCAAACCACACATTGCATGTTGTGCCACCATACAGCGAGACCTTCAGAGTTGTTGGTCCAGATTGCTGCATACACAGATACCTCCAATACCCAGTAACACGTCCTCTTGATTTCATGCATGCCTGTATTCGTCGTGGCATAGTGTCCACAAGTTCATCAAGACACTGTTGGTTCATACTGCCCCACTCCTCAACGGCGATTCGGGGTAGATCCCTCAGTGTGGTTGGTGGGTCACGTCATCCATAAACAGCCCTTTTCAATCTATCCCAGGCATGTTCGATAGGGTTCATGTCTGGAGAACATGCTGGCCACTCTAGTCAAGCGATTTTGTTATCCTGAAGGAAGTCATTCACAAGATGTGCACAATGGGGGCGCAAATTGTCATCCATGAAGACAAATGCATCACGAATATGGTTGCACAGTTAGTCAGAGGATGCATTCATGTATTGTACAGCCATTACGGTGCCTTCCATGACCACCGGCAGTGTACATCTGCCCCCACATAATACCACCCCAAAACAGTAGGGAACCTCCACCTTGCTGCACTCTCTAGACAGTGTGTCTAAGGTGTTCAGCGTAATTGGGTTACCTCCAAACATGTCTCCAACGATTGTCTGGTTAAAGGCATATGCAACACTCATCGGTGAAGAGAATGTGATGCCAATTCTGAGCGGTACAGTCGGCATGTTGTTGGGCCCATCTGTACCATGCTGCATGGTGTCATCGTTCCAAAGGTGGACCTCGCCATGAACATCGCGAGTGAAGTTGCACATTATGTAGCCTATTGCGCACAGTTTGAGTTGTAACACGACGTCCTGTGGCTGTAAAAAAACATTGTTCAACATGGTGGTGTTGCTGTCCCTTTGAGCCATAATCCGTAGATAGCGGTCATCCATTGCAGTAGTAGCCCTTGGGAGCCAGTCTCTCTGTATCTCGTCCATGTCTGAACAACATTGCTTTGGTTCACTCCGAGACGCCTGGACACTTCCGCTGTTGGGAGCCCTTTCTGGCACAAAGTAACAATGCGAACTTGATCGAACCAAGGTATTGACTGTCTAGTCATGGTTGAACTACAGACAACACGAGTCGTGTACCTCCTTCCTGGTGGAATGACTGGAATTGATTGGCTGTTGGACCCCCTCTGTCTAATAGACACTGATCATGCATCGTTGTTTACATCTTTGGGTAGGTTTAGTGACATCTCTCAACAGTCAAAGGGACTGTATCTGTGATACAATATCCACTATCAACGTCAATCGTCAGGAATTCTGGGAACTGAGGTGATGCAAAACTTTTTTTGATGAATGTATATGCTGGTTCCAACTGCCAATAAGTTTTCTTTTAATCTAGAGCCAAGCAATTCAGATTTTTCTTTCGTTAAGCCCAGATCCCTAACCAAATCATTAAGCTTGGTCTGAGTTCATCGAAATCAGATTGTACATCAGAAAATACTTCTGTTGGAATAGAATTTAAATCATCTGGTGGTTCAGGAACCGGCAATCTACACCATATCCTACTGGTCGGATGGTGGACAGAACGTTAGGGTAGCTTATTACCTTCTTGTTTTTCGAATCATGACCAGTATAATATCAACAATGCAAAAGTAGCATTAGAATGATTTCTTGGCTCCCTCCATCTCATAGGAACGGCTCCTCCATCTCATAGGAACAGCAAATCGAAAGACATTTTTCTCCTTTTTGAACTATCTTATCAGATCTTCAACACACACTTTAAATACCTCATGCGGCACCGAAGATTTATCTTGATCACCAAGTATAAATCCAAGGTTTAATAGATAAACCTTTTTCACAAAGTCTGTAATGTTTCTTTCGTGATTTTAATCACGAATTCACCACAAATATAACAAAAACTGTCAGCAGAGTTTTTACAACCATGATTAGATATTGTAATGAGCACATGTACAGGAAATGGGAATGTGAGGTTAGGTTGTCAGTAAACAAAACACCATCTATTACCACAAATAGAATCAACATTTCTGCCAGCAAATGTTTTTCAGCAGTGCTACCAACGTCCTCTACATTCATTACGCCTTGTTTTTAAATTATTTTAACTATATAAAAACCGTTAAATTCTTTAAAAATTGCTTAATTTAATAGATTTAACTGTTGGAATAGAATTTAAATCATCTGGTGGTTCAGGAACCGGCAAATCTACACCATACCCTACTGGTCGGATGGTGGATGAAACGTTAGGGTAGCTTATTACCTTCTTGTTTTTCGAATCATGACCAGTATAATATCAACACTGCAAAAGTAGCATTGAAATGATTTCTTGGCTCCCTCCATTTCATAGGAACGGCAAATCGGTTGTCAGTAAACAAAACACCATCTGTTACCACAAATAGAATCAACTTTCTTTGCCAGCAAATGTTTTTCAGCAGTGCTACCAACGTCCTCTACATTCATTACGCCTCGTTTTTAAATTATTTTAACTATATAAAAACCGTTAATTTTTTAAAAAATTGCTTAATTTAAAAAATTTAACTGTAAAATGTGATGAAATGGTGGGTGATACAGTTTTTGAGTATCATATTTGGATTTTCCACACTAAAAAACATAAGAATCAGATATTTTCAGCAAAAAGTTTTGCCATCTTGGTCTGTGTAATTTGCTATTCAAATTTGTTGTCGTTCTGAGCAGTGATTCCCTTTCTACAGTGATCTGAAACTGGTACTTTAATGATGGACACGCTGTATTCAGCTTGATGTCAACATGGATTTATTTTATACTATGATATCCAAAACACAAAAAAGACCTAGATACCTAACTTTTACAACATCTAAATGCAGTGTCCTTTACTATGTCCATTTAAGAATTTAATTGTTAATTCAATAGCTTACAAAACAAGAGAAATGGCTACTTTAATTAATTGTCGTAAGAGCTGTAATTTTAGAAATTAACTTGTTCTCTTTTGTAAAGTAGGTTTCTTATTTCTATCTAAGCTGACACAAATACAGGATGTATCACAAAGAATCATCCAAATTTAAAAAATCATAACTGTTATGTTATTTGAGATATGTGCATGAATGACATGCTGTTGAAAAGTGCAAACTCTTTGAATTTTACATGGTGCCTCCTAGGTAGCAGCAGTGTTCACCCACTCCAGTTTTAGTGAAAACAGTATCGGGACAACAGAAAGCATTTTGTGTTCTATTTTTTGCACAGTACGGGTAATAAGTGTTCAGCATCTTATTACGTACAGTGTGGATCCTCATACAGCACAAAGCATTAGACAAAGGCATGAACAATTCCGAGAAACAGGTTGTTGGTGTAAAGGCAAATTGTTGGGCTGTCCCAAGGTGTCTGACACAGATACTGAACACATCCGCCATAGTTTCACAAAGAGTCCACAGAAATCCTTTTGCCATGCAGCTCGACAGCTCATCATGCCTCCAACGTATGTCTGGCATGTTTTGCATCGACGTTTACACATGAAACCATACAAAATTCAGCTACTACAAGCTCTTTGTGAAGGTGACAAACAAAAATGTGTGGAGTTCTGTAATTTGTTCTTGGCAAGTTTTCTTCCACGCTTAGTGATGAGGCACCATTCCATTTAAATGGAAAGATGAACTATCATAATGTGAGAATATGGGATACGGAACACATGAAGTTGTACAATATGAGCGGCACTCCCCAAAATTTAATGTGTTTTGTGCAGTTCCACGGGAAAAGGTGTATGGTCCACTCTTCTTCGCCAACAACACTGTTACAGGGAGCACATATCTCGATATGCTTGAGAACTTTCTTTTCCCACAATTGAAGACTGATTTGAACGACTTCATTTCCCAACAGGGTGGGGGTACTCCCACATTGGTATCCGGAAGTGGGGGTCAGCTGCACTGGACCAAATGATTCAGCTTTAAATTACTGCTCCGAGGTCACTGGACCTGACTGTATGTGATTATTTCTTGTGGGTGTCTCCTCAAGTCTCTTTATGTGACTCCATTACTAACAACAGTGAATGAACTGAGTCATTGCATAACAACAGCTGTGGAAGCTGTAACTCTTAGACACACTCACTGCATTGACATAAGCCGTGTATCTCAATGGGGCAAATTGAACACCTATGAAAAGGTATTGGGGGGGGGGGGGGGGGAGAAAAACACTTTGAGTTTTCCATTCATCAAAAATCAAAATTCATTGTATATGTTTATTAGTTTCAGAAATATAGACATGCCAAATCGTATGATTCTTTTTGATACACCCTGTGTATTGAAAAACTGTTTCATGCTTCCTGTTATGAGATGCCGGTGCTACTCAACCAACAAACATACGTGGAAAGGCTGTTGCCCTCCAAAGTTGTGCTGCATGTTGATGCCCTCCGAAGTTGTGCTGCATGGAGCACTTAACTATGTTTCTCTTCCTATCAGCATACTGGGTACTTCGCACATTACATGGAATTATTGCAGTGCAGAACATACATGCTAAGACTTGAACAGATTCTCACTTACAGAATTTCCACCTGCAGTAACTTTTTTTTCCAACCACCTTGCAAAATGCTAATTTTAATCCATTCTTTGATTTTAGATAAAAATTTTATCTGATGTTAATGAGAACTATATCCTTTTTAACATTAGGACGACTGTCAGTAGCAAACTACTGGTCTTTTTGACCAGTAAAGTTTTTGTCCTTTATTTTCAGTTTTACTTCTTAAATTACTTCACTATGGTGCCTTTATAGGTCAGTAGTGCATTTTTGCTTATATCATAGAGATGCATTATGCTTACAAATTTCTAAACAAAGTATATTTAATTAAATAAAAAAGATCGTAGTAAAGAGTACATTGTAAATACAAAATCAATTTAAACGAAATCTGAAAATGCAAGTAAACACATAATTGTACAATAATATTTTTTATCTGTCTGATTTGTACTCAGTCAAAGCCCCAAACAGATCGAACCTATATTTTGTTCGAAAAATAAAGCAAAATAGACATGAATTGCTGTAGTAATAATGAGAAAGTAACATTTCTTCTCTCTGTGACCATCTTTGTCAAAACACTTTGCACACATGTACTGAAAACTTCTGGCAAGTGGACCATATATGAATTTCTTGCACTGCACACATAGAATTTTAGTTTTGTTCAGATTTTTGCATCCTCCTATCTGTCAGGTCTTCCATACTGGTACCTTACATATTTCTGTCATTGCAATGAATGTATGAACAGGTCCTTTCTTTACATACGCAGAGGAGAGTTGTTGTACTAATTTGGAAAAAAAAGTGTAGGCTATCTTTTTCTCTCTGTAAAATATCCAGCTGTTGATACCAGCAAGGTCTAGGACATCGAAAAACATATGCTTTGGCCATCTGTGGCAGCCAAACTTGACAGTCTACAGACGAGACATCTGGCCCAAAACATCAACTCCAAATTTAGGGGAACTGTAGGAGCGCCCAGTTTCAAGGAGTTTCTTCTGTGTTTGTATGTCCACTGCAACTGTTTGGTGCATTGTGCTCAACAAAACAATATTTTTATTGCTCTTTTCCTGATAGCCAGCAATTGTTGTGTCACCAGATCTGTATAAAATAGTACCATACAAAGACCTGGCAGTAGGCTTCACTGATGGAGGAACTTCTCTTCAGGTTTTCTTCATTTTACCCACCATCTGTGTGCATGCGTATGCGCATCTCTGCGCGTTTGTGTGTGTGTGTGTGTGTGTGTGTGTGTGTGTGTGTGTGTGTGTGTGTGTGTCTTTTATATTACGAACTGTAGTTCAAGGTATCATTTGGGTGCTCACATAAGCAATCTTATTTTTACTGCAATCTCATTGTCAGCTTTCTTGAAATAAAAGAAAGATGGAAGTGTAATTTGCCTTCTCCTGGTTGGTGTTGAACTGAGTAGATGCAATGAAAGGTACTCTGGCATGAACTATATTAATTAATAATCTATTCAGTGATTTTGTTGCATTCTAGTATGAATACTTCATTGACAACATTTGTAATACATTTATGAGAACACAAGCAACTCGAGTTAACCATAGAATATCAAAGAATAAACAGGATTCAGCGTTATATGCAGCAGTTCATCA
The DNA here is from genome assembly GCF_023897955.1 of Schistocerca gregaria. Classification (NCBI taxonomy): domain Eukaryota; kingdom Metazoa; phylum Arthropoda; class Insecta; order Orthoptera; family Acrididae; genus Schistocerca; species Schistocerca gregaria. The sequence continues at coordinate 741,079,773 of NC_064921.1, forward strand.
TGACATAGTATCTTTTACCACACTTTTCTCCCCCCACTCCCTCAAGTTCTAACATCATTTTCTTTTGAAACAGATGAGACATCCAGATCGTGAGACGATCAGCAGAGGTGAAGGTGATTCAGTACAAAGTGGGTTATAGATTCATCAGGTATTTGGCGCTTTGCCCAGCGCCTGCTGTGGCTTGTCCAATTTGCAGATACCAGCATAAGAGCCGCAGAAAGCAGGTTAAAGGCAATCAGTGGAAATTATAATTGAGGTACCATTAACACTAACTTTAAAAGTCTGCTTTTCTCAACTAAGTTTCGATATTTTCTATCAGATGGTGGCTGCAGGGGCTTGCATGCAGCACCATACTTAACAAAAACCTTGTTAGGGGTCCAAAGGTTAGCCAGAATGAAAGAATGGCATGTATGCTGCTCTCTCGGTGCCAAGTAGGAAATGCGCAAACAAAAGTTTTTTGCTTCAATGAGATTTGTTAGGCGTATTGCTGAAGAATCCATTGTGTAAAAAAATTGGATGAGCATAGACCAGTTCTGTTGCTGTGGCATTAAGTTATTTACTAGTGGTGGCCAGGAGACCCAGTAGGACAATTGTCAGAATTTCTTACCAACGTTGCAATTCGTGGTGGCGTAGTGACACTTTTAATAGGCGGTGTGAACACTCAATTGCTGCTGTGGATGATAGTTGTAGTTTTTGAATATGTTTCATGCCTAACAACACAGCAAGTGGTTTGAATATGAATCGCACAGATTGCCTGCCTTGTTCGGTGGTAACACAGAGGCATTATAAAATGAGTGATGCCATGAAAAAAGGTGCTTGCAATGCTTTTTGCATTAATGTTGACTGTAGGAAAAACTTCCCTTCTGTGGGTGATGGAGTCAATGGCAGTTAGACAGTATTTGTGTCCTTCAGATGTCGGTGACAGTTCTATAATGCCTGTATGGACATGTTCAAGTCATTAGTTGGGAGGGACGAAGGAGGCAAGAGGTGCAGTGATGTAGTGGATAATCTTATTAAATTGACAGACCACACACTGGTGCACAATAACTTTACAGCCTCTGTCCACATCCAGCCACATGCTTAACCAGCCTTGTCGTACTCCGGTGTATTGGGTGGGAGAAATCATGCAGCAAAGAGATTTCCCATTGGCAAACATTTGCTATCAGAAATGGGCGTGCATTTGATGTAGAAGCATCACAATACAATTTTAAGATCAAGTGAAGTATCTGGATGCGACAAAGCTGTAAATCGGCAGGGTACAAGGAAGTCTTGCAGGTAGCTGTCATGTTGCTGTGTCAAGGCAAGTGCTTCTAAGTCTACTGTTACTGTAGTGCAGCACCCATTGCAGTTGCAGATTCATCAACCATCAAAGTGATAAACATTTGTGGGATAGGTTGCACTAAAAGTGTGGCGTTTGTGATAGCAGTTTCCATGTTCTTAAAGGCATTTTCTGCTTCGCTAGTCCACTGTAATTTGTCACTTGGTTCTGGTGAACCTCTTCCAGTGGAGAAGCCAGAAGCACATTGTTGCCCACATGTAGTGATAATTCACAGTCCGTCGCAAGCTGTGGGATATTTTCATGGCTTCCACACACTTCTGTGGTGGCAGAATTCCTTGTCTGTAAATGTTGTGACCTAAAAATGGAAATTCTTGTGCTCCAAACATGCACTTTGACTGGTTGATGACCACACAATGTGGATGGAGGTGAGTGAAGATGTGCTGTATGTAATTTAGGTGTTCCATTTCAGAGCTGGATATCACTCAAACATCACCATTAAAGATGTAGCAGAACTCAAGTGTTGCATAATCCAAAAGGTATCCTAGTGAACTCGTATAGGCCAAGCGGAGTGGTCTTAGGTATATTTTCTGGAGCAATGGGTATTTGGTAGAAAACTTATACCAAGTCTATTGTTGTTAAAAAGACAGGTTTGCCAAGGACATCGAAGATTAATCTCCAACGTGCAGGACAGGATACCAATCAAGAATTGTTCTGGCATTAAGTTGTTGCTAATTAATGCAAGTGCACCATTCGATGATATTCTTGAGAACAATGTGGTGAGGTGAAGCTCAGCTCATGTTTGATGGATGACAGATTCCCTGGGGTGAGCATAAAATAAAACTCTTACTTTGCTTCCTTCAGTTCTCTGGATGGTAGCCGAAAGGATCAAGCAAGAATGGGTGATTCTGGCGTTAGAATATAGGTGCTGTATAGGCGACAGCACAGGTAGTTGCTGAGTGACTGGGAGATAAGGACTTCTAGATTCTGAGAAGATATGGCAGTGTTCTCTACATGGTTGTATCAAGAATGCATCAGTGGTGGTGTATGTCTAGTAACAGGCTGTAAAAGGATAGAAAAAATCTGCTACAAAGTTGGGGTATACTACGTCTGCCACTACGAATTGCCATACAGTTCAGTGAATGTGTCACATGACCATATGTCTTGATTGTGTAACCATTGCCAGCATTGAGATAATAATCACCACAGCTGTGAGGTGGTTAAGAAGACTGGTGCACCAATATGTTGATCTACATGTGCTACATCTACAGAGATACTGTGCAAGCCACAGTACAATTCGTGGTGGAAGGTACCCTGCATCAATACTGGTCATTTCCTTTCCTGTTCTCCCCCAGGGGGCTCACGGTTCTTTTGTGAGTTCATGCATGGCGCATGAGCTATTGCAGCTCATTCTTCATTCCCTAGCTGCTTTTCTTTCTCCCTGTCCCCTCCCACCCTATCCCCGCACCTTCCCCATTGCCACCTTCTTTCCCTCTCTCGGTGTTTTGCCTTACGTCGGCCTGGCTTTTCCCCTGGTTTCCTGTATTGGTTGCACTTTTGTTCCTTTTGCCAGTTCTTTCACACTTTTGGCACTTCGGTTCTTTCACACTTTTGGCATTTCAGTCCCCACTTGAGGTTCGACCTCAGCTTCAAAATTTCCTGTCTTTAGTGTGAGCCATATGGGGAAGAACGCCATCCCTAGCATCTACGGTGTGGATTCCTCCCCCCTCTCTCTTCCCCATTGTAGCCCCCTTCCACCCTGCTAGGTCACCAGCCAGTCCTTGTGGTGGGGCTGAGCCCCCTGACAACACAGGGATCACACTACTAATGCCTGAGCTGTTCCCTCCCCGTGTGTGCCAAGGAGTGGTTGCTTGTCTTCTTGGAGCATCAGAACTCCCGGCAATGGCCACCGTGCAAGACGGGCCTTGCTGTGGCTGGGTGGCGCCCATGGGGAGAGCCCCTGGTCGGAGTGGGTGGTATCAGGACGGATGCAAGCTACAAAAATCTGGCCATTCTCACATGGCTGTCTCTTCGAATAGTGACGGATCCTTAAATGCTGTCTCATATGACCCGGCAGCCTTCCCTTCCCTGGCTACACTGTGGGAGGAGGGCCAGGCTTGCCGTCTTGGGCTGAACCCTTTTCCCAGTTACCTCGTCTGTACTAGGATGGATGGGGACACATTTACCACCACAAAGCCATTGTTTTTCGTGGAAAATATCGAAGACAAGTTTGGTGAAGTGGAGTCTATTAGTAAGATGCAGTGGGGCTCCCTGTTGGTCAAAGCTGCTTCTGCCACCCAGTCCACAGCTCTTCATGCCTGTGATCATCTTGGCAATGTCCTAGTGTCTATCACTCCTCACAAATTTCTGAATATGGTCCAGGGAGTCATTTTTCATAGGAACCTTGCCCTGCAAACTGAAGAGGAACTCCGGGCTAATCTGGAGTGGTGTGGCATTGTTTTTGACGTGTGCAGAAGGGCCGCAAAGACAACCGCACCAATACTGGCGCCTTCATCCTGGCTTTCGAGGGGGATACCCTCCCAGAGAATGTCCAGGTTATGTGCTACAGGTGTGACGTGAAGCCGTACATCCCTCCACCTATGCGGTGTTTTCGGTGCTTGCGTTTTGGGCATATGTCTGTGGATCCTTTATGTGGTGAGTGTGGCTACCCCATCCATGAGGGAACCCCTTGTGTTTCACCACCTGTGTGTGAATTGTGCTGACCGCCACTCCCCTCCTCACCAAATTGTCCACTTACAAGAGAGAAAAGAAGATACGAGAATATAAGCCCATAGATCACCTGTCTTACACTGAGGCTTGCCAAAGGTATAAGAGACTCCATCTGGTGTAACTATCTTCAACTTTTGCTACTGTTACTTCCTTTCCTCCTCCTCCTCCTCCTCCTCCCCCCCTCATCATTACCACAACCACACCCCTCTCTCCCCTCCACCTCCCTTGCTGTTCCCACAAGCACCCATTAGGGAGTCTCCCCCCCCCCCCCTTCCACCCATCCCGGCCGAAGAAGTGGCCCCACAGGAAAACCCTCTCCCTGGCGTCTCTGAGGCCAGAAGACTGTTACCGCCACGAGGCGCACAATCTGTGGCCCCAAGGTCGCCCGTCTCTGGTGTTCCTTTCACTGAATGGGAGTTGGTGCAGGCTCTTAGCTCTTCACAAGGCACAGCCACAGGATCAGACTCCATTCACAATCAGATGATTCAACACTTGGACGTTCCCCAGAGGCAACAGTTCCTCAGGGTCTTCAATCGCATATGGCTCACGAGTGCTTTTCCGTCACAATGGTGAGACAGTATAGTTATCCCCGTCCTTAAGCCCAGTAAAACCCCAACGTCTCTTGACAGTTACCGCCCCATTAGCTTTACAAATGTGTTTTGTGAATTGCTTGAAAGGATGGTCAACTCCAGATTATGTTGAGTACTCGAATCTCGGGGCCTTTTGCCACCATATCAGTGTGGCTTCGGGGCAGGGCGATCTCCAACTGACCATTTACTCCCATTGGAATCAGCCATCCAACAGGCTTTTGCTCACCGCCAGCACCTTGTCGCAGTTTTCTTTGACCTACATGAGGTGTATGACATGGCTTGGTGCCATCACATTTTAGTTACCCTCCATGACTGGGGATTCTGTGGTCCCGTTTCAATTTTTATCCACGAGTTTTTATCTTACTGGCTATTCCGAGTTCAAGTTGGCACTTCAGTCAGCACGCCTCAGATTCAGGAGAATGGTATCCCACAGGGTTCTGTACTAAGTGTCACTCTTCCTCATTGCCATAAATGGGCTTGTGATCTCTGTTGGGCCTCTGGTTACCCCGGCATTGTACTTCGACGATTTTTGCACATGGTGCAGCCTCCTCTTGATGGTGTCTGCTGAGCGCAAGATCCAAGGTGCCATCCAACGGGCCTCTACATGAACCACTGCTCATGGCTTCCAGTTTTCCTCCTCCAAAATGCGGGTTATGCATTTTTGTCATCGACCCACAGTACACCCTGATCCAGAACTTTATTTAGAACCAGCTCCTTGATGCTGTAACACAGTCCCATTTCTTGGGCCTTGTGTTTGTTTACAAACTGACATGGCTGCCCCACATTCATCACCTAAAGACAACGTGCACGCAGAAGCTTAATGCTCTCCAACTCCTGGCCCACACATCTTGGGACGCAGACCGTTCCACTCTTCTCCATCTTTACCGTGCTCTGGTTTTGTCCAGATCTGATTATGGTAGTCAGGTTTATGGCTCAGCAGCTCCTTCTACTTTGAAACTCCTTGACCCTGTCCATCATTGTGGGGTGTGTTTGTGGCTATTGGTGCCTTTCACATTAGTCCTGTTGATAGTCTCCTCACAGAAGCAAGGATTCCTCCTCTACACATCTGACGGAGCCAACACCTTGTTTCTTACTCAGTTGCCATTCGCCAATTCCCTGACCATCCTGTATACCCTGTGCTCTGCACTCACTGGACTGTGCCCCGTTCTCTTTCCTCCTGTAAGCCCCCCCCCCCCCCCCCCTCCCAGATGGTGCCTAGATCGTGGATTAGGACCGCTCTCTTCTAGGGTCCTAAGGTATCTGTTGCTCCTATGGTTTACTAGCGTCTTGTATGTGCCATCCTTGCAGACTTCCAGGGTGCCACCATCTTTTACACTTATGGTTCCAAGACTACTGATAAGGTGGGATAGGCTTTCACACCTCCTACCAGCTTCAAGCACCATTTGTTGCCAGGATCATGTAGTGTATTTACAGCAGAGCTTCTAGCCATTTATAGGGCCCTCCTTTTTGTTTGTCAGGCCTCTCTCCATAGTGTTTTAATTTGCTCAGACTCCATGAGCAGCCTTCAGGCTATCGATCGATGCTACTCTCTTCACCCCTTAGTCTCTGCCATCCATGACCTTCTGTCTACCCTTGAGCATGCCACCTGTTCAGTCGTCTTTCTCTGGGTCCCGAGTCATGTGGGAATCCCAGGGAATGAATTGCCTGACTGTTTGGCTACAGAAGCGGATACTTACCCCCTTTTCTTTCACAATTCCAGTTGCGGATATGTGGATCTATGTCACATCTCTCTTTGCCCAACAGTAGAATGCCATCTGGAGTGCTACTGCTCATAGTAATAAATTCTGCACAATCAAGGAGTCTACTGCAGTTTGGGGCATTTCTTTCCACTCCTCTCAGAAGGAATCCATTGTTTTATGTCATTTGCGCATTAGCCATACCTGGCTCACATATTGTTTCCTCCTACGTAACGACCCACCCCCTCAATGTGGCTGTGGTGCCTGACTGACGATATCTCACGTATTGGTGGCCTGTCCCCTTCTTTCAACCCTTCATGCTATGTATAGTCTTCTTGCTTCCTTAAATTTAATATTAGTGGATGATCCCCAGATGGTAGACCTGGTCCTGTTTCTTGGAACAGGGGCGGGTTGGTTGTGATTGGGACCTTTTTTTTTTTTTTCAGTCTTCACGGTCTGTGACCCCATGACTGCAACCCCCCCCCCCTTTTTTTTCCAGGTTGTAGATTTGGTCTCACCTTTAATGCTTATACTGTGTGTGTTCAGTGTTCATTCTTTTATGATTTGACTCCTCTGATTGAATCCGTTCACTTTTAGCAGGCACTTTCTTATTTAACCCCCTTTGGAATCGGGGGACTGATGACCTCGCCGTTTGGTCCCATACTCTCTCAATCCTTTTCTGTTCAACTTGCAAGTATAGCAAGTGAAAAACGACTGTCTGTATGCCTCCATATAAGCCCTAATTTCTCGTATCTTATCTTTGGGATCCTTATGCACAGTACATGTTGGCAGCAGTAGAATCACTTGGCAGTGCCGGTTCTCTAAATTTTCTCAACTGTGTTCCTCGAAGAAAACGTTACCTTCCCATTGAGTTCCTAAAGCATTTCAGTAACACTTACGTGGTGTTTGAATCTGCTGGTAACAAATCTAGCAGCCCACCTCTGAATAGATTCAGTGTCTTCCTTTGAGGACCTAGTACAGATCCCAAACACTCGAGTAGTATTCACGACATCCTATATGTGATCTCCTTTATGGATGAACCACACTTTTCAAAAATTTTCCCAATAAACCAAGTCAACCATTCATCTTCCCTACCAAAGTCCTCACATGCTCGTTCCATTTCATATTGCTTTGCAACATCATGTCCAGATATTTAAACAATGCAAGTGCGTCAAACAGTACACTACTGATGCTGAATCAGATAATTTGTTTTTCCTACTCATCCACATTAACTTACATTTTCCCCACATTCAGAGCTAGCTACCATTCATCACACCAACTAGAAATTTTGTGCGTCAACTTGTGTCTTCCTAAAGTCACTCAACTTCAACACTTTACTGTATACCACAGCATCATCAGCAAACAACCATAGGTTGCTGCACACCCCATCCGCCAAATCATGTATGTATACAGAAAACAACACTGGTCCTATCACACTTTCCTAGGGCACTCCTGACGATACCCTTGTCTCTGATGAATGCTTGCTCTCAAGGACAACATACTGGGTTCTATTACTTAAGAAGTCTTCAAGCTACTCACATAACTCTGAATCTATTCCATATACCTTCATTAACAGCCTGCAGTGTGGCATCGTCTCAATTACTTTCTGGAAATATACACACATCAAAAAAAGTTTTGCATCACCCCAGTTCCCAGAACTCCCGAACATAGGCATGACTGTGGATATTCTATCACAAACACAGTCCCTTTGACCATTCAGAGATGTCACTAAACCCCACCCAAAGATGTAAACAACCATGCATGAGCAGCACCTCTTAGACGGAGGGGTCTGACAGCCAATCAGTTCCAGTCATTCCACTAGGAAGGAGGTACATGGCTCGTGTTGTCTATAGTTCAACCATGCCTAGATGGTCAATACCGTGGTTTTATCGCGTCCACATTGTTACTTTGTTGAGGCCAACATACACCGATGCTCATGGAAGGTGCAATAACGGCTGTATGATATGTTAATGCCATCCTCCGACCAATATTTCAACCATATTGGCAGAATATTGGTGATGCATTCGTAGTCACAGACGACAATTTGCACCCCAATCGTGCACATCTTGTGAATGACTTCCTTCAGGATAATGACATTTCTTGACTAGAGTGGTCAGCAAGTTCTCCAGACATGAACCCTGTCGAACATGCCTGAGATGGATTGAAAAGAGCTGTTTCTGGATGAGGTGACCCACTAACCACTCCGAGGGATCTATGCCGAATCACTATGGAGGATTGGGACAATCTGGACCAACGTGGCCTTGATGAACTTGAGGATAGTATGGCTCTGAAGGTCTCGCAGTATGGTGGTACAACACGCAATATTTCATGAGCAATAAAAAGGACAGAAATGATGTTTATGTTGACCTCTATTCCAATTTTCTGTACAGGTTCCAGAACTCTTGGAACTGAGGTGATGCAATGCAATATATTGCGAGAAAAGGGCATGCTGATTTGGGGGCATAAGCTTCCCAGTGTCAAAAAAATTTACTACCCTCAAACAGAGAATATGTTCAAGGATTCTGCAGCAAACAGAAGTTTGGGATATTGGTCTGTAATTTTGAGGGTAGGTTCTTTTCTCCTTATTATATGCAGGAGTCACCTGAGCTTTTTTCCAGTTGCTTGGGACTTTGGGCTGGCGAGAGATCCACATTAAATGCAAGCTAGGTAAGGAGCCAATGCCATGAAGTACTCTTTGTAAAACCAAATTGGGATTCCATCTGGAACAGATTGCTTTCATATTGATACCTGTGTCCACTAGAAATTGTAGTTTCGTATTGGTAACAAACAGTTGATAGCTGCTTGGGTGATGGCTGCTGTAAGGATTCCAGATGTCATGATTAGTGAGTTAGTCACATTCCCTACCTCTTATTATTATATTATTTAATCTTTCTTTATTATTAGAGACAAGAAAGATTAAATAGAAATATATAATATAGCACATTTATTGGTATACAGGCTCCATATTTATCTTTAATTATATATAATAGAGAAGTTGTGGTCACGAATGGATGCGGGAACAGCTTCTGAACCAAATCACCTGTTTTCAGCTGAAGACAGACAGCAGTGTTTCCTTGATGGGCATCAGTACTGCGACAGATGACTGGATTGTTGTGTTTGAAGAATGGCGACTTGTGTGCTAACCTCAGTGATTTGTGTTTGTAATCAGGCCAGAGAATTGTGTCATTGGGAGAATATAGCTGCAACGCATGTGGAGGAATACATCTCGACAACACAGTCTATTGTTTGTTCATGGGCGTTGAGGTTGTCGGTGTATAAGGTGTGTGACAGCTTTGCTAACAACGGACTGTAGGCGATGCAGCAATTGGGAAGGAGGAGTATGATAGCCTAACTTTTCTGGGTGAAGCAACTTATCCGATTGTTTTGCTTCAGATTGCGATAAGCAACTGATGGGAGAATTTTTAATGGCAGTATATTTACAGTGCTTGGTGGTGAGGCCAAAATGTCGTGGCTGTATGTTGAGAGCGGCGATGACCTAACTTTACTTAGTTTAGTGGGACGTTATGAGGGCTAACACAAACAGGCTTTAAGAGTTGCGTGAACTACAGACGAAATTTTATTTATACGGCTCACAATTATGTTTGTAGGCACATAGGTAGTTGATGTCAGTTTCTACAATGTTAGGTTGTCTCATATTCGTCCTGCAATGTGGCCCAGCATCAAGCATTGGCGGTAACCAGAAATATTGCACTTTGGTACAAATATTTTATTCACAATATTTATAACACAGAATGTGAATCACATGATTCAATCATAGAATATCCTAAAGTCAATCAAATCAAAGAATACACAGGATTCAGTGATTTAATTGCAGCCCATCATGACATATTGTCTTTATAACTCTTAAGTTTTTATCTTTATGTTGCTGGAAGAACACAATGTGTTATTCTGAAATGACCTGAAAGATTTATTCCACAAAGTGCCCTTCTTAATTTTACGCTCAAAATATTATTGTGGGAACACTCAAAACATTCTTAGTGTGACAAAGAAAGTGCAGAATTTAAGAGTTTTTGACACCATTGTTAATAAGCAATAAGCCTAATAATTTTCCAACTTGGTATGTCAATTGGCCCAAATTGCCATGAGCAAAGAGGCGGCAATCATCCCACCAACACACCAGATTGAAGATAGCTGTTTGTAAAACACTGTGTGGAAGAGCAAGTCCATAACTGTCTGCAGCATATCCTCATCCAATGAATCATCGACCCTTCAAGGCTTCTTTATCAGGAATAAAGTGCAACTGCTGGAGTGTCTCCGCCCAAGTCAGCATAACTTCTGCATTACAATAATTGCAGTATGGGGGCTATACATTATCATGAAGCAGCAGCACCCCTTGTCACCATTTTCCCAGATGTTTCACCTTGCATGTTGTAATTTCTCCAACATTGTGCAGTACTGTTCCCCAGTGATGGAGACACCAGGTACCTTGAAATCAATAAGCAATGGGCTCTTGAACTTCTTGAAATGAGGGGACAAAGGATGGCACCACTGCATCATTCATGCTTCTGACTCCAGTTTCCAATGGTGGCACATTACCGAAACTGATGTCAACATTCTTTGCTAGCACACAAGTGGTTATGTACCAGTCCACCCTAATCTCATCATCAACAGTCTGCTTGTTGTTTTCCATGACAGATAAGGTTGGCCTTCCAGATGGACTGGCATCTTGTATCCAATCACGCCAGCACAGAACTTGGTGTGCCATTCCACAATGGTGGTCAACAGACATGCTGGTCCATACACATTCTTCTTTCTCCTAGTGATGTTTACCAGTGTTTGTACTTTGGCAGCCAAAAAAAATAGTAACAGCATGTTGGTCCTGTTTGGATGTATTTGGTAATAGTGCCACTATTACTATTTGGTAATAGTGCCACTATTACATTTACACATGTATCACACACAATATGGAAAGACATGAGTGCCACACTTTCCTTGCTTACATTTCAGTACTTTACATACCTGCTTCAGAGCCATGATTGGTTGTGTATACACTGCAGCAGTGCACTCAAATGGAAACTTTTTGATCACCCCTTATTCATAATACTACAGAGGGCTGAGGCATATTTGCGATAAGTCAGAATAGCTGGGAACACGTGAAGCGTCAGTGATGCTGGTAAAACATTATTAAGCATTCAGTCATTTATTCTCAATGATTTGAGTTCTTGTTCTTTCGTACCAGCCTCAGCTTTTCCTCATTCCACTGTGTGTTGTGTTCTAGTTCACACCTGTCCAGTCAGTTCCACGACTGCTTGCCCACCCAAGGTTTAGTGACCTTGGTGCCATGGCTGTTGCTCAATGAGAAGGCTGGCTGCTGGATTGTCTTCAGTCCAAATCTGAATTCTGTGATGAAACTTGATGACTCATCCACATTGCATCTGGTGTCAGTAGCCATGTAGTCAGTTCATCTCCTCCCTACCAGCTGGTAGGTTTCAGTACCCGGAAGTGCCTGAGTGTTCAACAGCAATGTGGATCCCAAGAGGCCCTGTTGCTAGCTTCCATGTTGAAGTTCAGTGCTGGTAGCAACCAGTGATGTGTAGTTATCAGAAGGCAGGCAGTCAGTTCCTTCATCAGTAAATGGTAGGCAGTGAGCAGCCTGCAGTTCATAAGGCGGAGGCCTTCGTAAGGTGGAGGCCATCATCTCAAGTACATTTCTGGCTAGTTTGAAGACTGTGCTGGAGCTTCCAGGACATAGATTAACTACAGTATTGCAATCATGGAATGGAGTGCTATTACTGTGAAATGGATCCCAATAATCAACTCATGATAAGAGCTGGGGTATTTAATGGGAGCTGGTGTGAGGCTATGATGCAAGGTTCAGTTCATAATGATTGCATGTCCCTCCTTATGCCACTTTTATTTAACAGGCTATGCTGTGCCATTTCCTTGCAATGTGTTCTTGTGAAAGAGATAGTGTTTCTTGCAACATGCCTTATGAGCTAATATCTTTGTCTTGTTTGCTTGGTTTTCTGTTGCAGTCTCCTTTCTGCTGAATGTGTATTCTCACTCGGCAGACTGTTGTAATGTGTTGACAGACTGACCCATTTGCGACGCACTGGCTTGCTTCCTGCTTTTGCTTCTGTCTCTGGTGTAACTTGAACTTACCTGAGGCAATATGAATGAGTTTTACAAAAATTTTCTAATTTCTATCCCTTACAATTCTGTGCAATAACATGTCCCTCCTCATTTAAAAAAGTCATCCTCAATTTCCCTTTCTTTCACTTGTTACTAATTAGTGCATATGTACCTTTTATTTTAAAAAAGTTACTCTGTAACTGTTTCCTGGGTTGCTTCTCAATTTAAGTCTTGAATATTATTTAGCTTAATTAATCTACTTTGTCATTCTCTCATGGTTGCGCACACTATTTACACTTTCACTTACCTTACTGATTACTAGTTCATGTCCATTCCACAGGTAGCTGTTGGAAACCTGCGAAGTGTCAGCGACACTAGTAAAACATTATTAGAGTTCAATCTTTTGTTCCAAGTCATCATTCTTCTGCCTCTGCTGTTGTTCATTCTACTGTATGTTGGATTCTAGCTGACTCCTGTCCTGTCAGCAAAATTAGCATGTATTTTGGATTAGACATTATGAGTGAGAAGCTTTTTGAGTGGATTATTTGCTTTTGCGAAACCTCCCAACTGTTTTTTTCCCCCCACTTCTTAAGTTTTCAACAAATAATTGTTTCTGTGAGATTGCCCTATGGTGAACAGAGTGATTCTCTGATTTAAGGTCTTTCTCAACTTTATTCTTCTTTTACCACCCAGTTTGATAGCTGCAAAATCAGCAGAACACTGATTTTGAGTCAGTAGCATATTGCAGATCCTTTTCATGCGCTGTAGGACCCATATTTATCAGTGCTAGAAATAGAATTGACAAGGAACCAAAAGCAGAAGAAGAACCAAAAATAACACTATTCACCTTTTACCAGAAGACTTTTGATGTGGGCGAAATATATTTACTGTTTTTGTTCTCCTATCACTATAATGCAGAAACTACAACTATTACTACATGACACGTGGCTGCGGGCAACAACTACTTTAACTGCCTGAGGGATGTGGAGAGGTGCAGGGAAACAAGCCCCACCTCAGTCTCTCAGAGCAGCCAGCCTTCACCCATGTTCTGAGTTTCTGCAAAAGCAGAAATGGCATAGTGCTTATTGTGATCGCCAGTTGCTTCCAAGATTGTGAGAGTAGTACTTGACTGCAATTACTCTTCGTATTCTATAGTTTTGACTTAGGCGCAAATGATCCCAGTTGGTTTTGCACCCTAAAATAAAACAAAACATTGATTACTTTTGATTCATTTTAAACTAAGAAAACAACAAGCCATAAACAGAACAAATGGATGAGGAGAGCACAAAGTATTTGATAATGGCTACCACACAATTGCAGTCCCGACACCTTCCGCTATCATACACAACTGTAGTTCACAATACCACAGCTCTAAAAATTACCACATAAAAGTGTTTGCAATTACCCAGAATACAAACTTTAGCTAAGAGAAAAATTTCTTTGTTCTAACATCCTAGGTCACACCACTAAGTCCTGCAGTGCCATATGTGGCATGTGCCTTATTCGAGTGCCCGCTGTTTGTCATGGCACCGGCATAACTTAAGAGAACACTTATACATCACTGTGTTTGTGCAGAAGAGCTCTCTTTATTTTGTGAACATTGGGCTTCACCAGAAGTTGAGCTATACTAGTAACCAAAAATTTGTTACTTGTTCAGAACTTACATGCAGAGAATAAAGCTATGTCAAACTGTTGCTGATAAAATAGTTCATATGGATGTAATTTGCTATGGAACAGCATTTATTGCATATATTTGCATTTTGAAGCATACATAGAAACACATTGTGTATGTCACTCAATGGTGGAAGGTTCACAGTTTGCTCAACATGAGCACCATGCATTGCTCGAGAAATGTCAAAATCATAGTCCATTTTGTTCCATACTTGAATCAACAGGTCCATATTTATTGAATCGACAGCTTCAACAATTCAGTTTGTCAGCTCTTGAAGAGCAGCTGTTATATTGGACAAAGGGGTGTTAGGTCCAGTGACATGGGCGACAAAAGCAAATGAATAAGATCTTATTTTCCACTGCTTCCAATCATATATTGTTGGATGGTGGTGTTAAGATAATCCACACCTCTAAGTAAAGGTGAGTCAGAGCGCTGCCATGCATAAAAATAAATTCATTGTAATCTTTGTGAAGTTATGGAAACACAGTTTTGCAGTATGTCCACGTATGATGTCCGTCATAGTTTCCTCTGCAAAAAGAAAAGTCCATAAATTTTGTGAACAGGAAAGGCACATAACACCTGCAATTTTTATGTGTTATTATTATTTCAATGACGACTCCAGGATTTCGTGACCCCCAAATTCTTACATTGTGTCGGTTTATCTTCCCCAATATATAAAATATTGACTCATCTGGAAAGATGAGAAGTTTGGAAAAAGTGTCCTCTACGATATCCCGGAAAAATGAAATGAAATGGAAAAATTCATACCTCCTGTTATAGTGACAAGAACGCAGTAATTGCACCTTGTAAAGTTTCACACACAGGCATCGTTTTAGGACAAGCCACACCATTGTTGAAGGAAGTTGAAGTTCCTGACCTGCCCATCTCTTTGACTTCCAGGGGCTCCTTGTGAACATATTTCTGATACATTCAACATTTTCATGAGTGTGCATGCCCGACCAGTGCTCTTCCCGTTGCATTTGCAATCAACTTCCAAGAATTTTGTATGCCAATCATAAATCTGAGTGTGCAGAGGTAGCTTCTTGTTGAGTTGACAGCAGAATTAATATTGTAATTGTACAGTGGACTGACTTCATGCAAATTCCAACACAAAAAATGACTTCTCTTGTGGTTTATTCACCATGTTGCTACAAACAAGCAACCTTCCTCCATCTAGTGACATGTACAACATGTTTCCCAGTATTTTGGTGTAAGGGACCCATGGTCTTTGGTGGTTCGTTTCAGAGTAATAAAGTAATTGTATTTTATTAGTTCTTACCCCAATTACATTTGTTTCAGAGAAAATACCTTCATAACAGTGAAAAAATGTGCAATATTTAGTTGCCAAAACTAGAATACAAAACACAAGGTTTGAGTTCTTATAGGTGACTATGTACAGCCATCTTTGGCATCACACTCTCAGGGTCTCAGCATTTATTTGCTAGTTACTGGCATCGGGGCCCCTCGTGGTTCCTGTGCTGCAGACAGATGAGTGCCTCCAATCCCCCATCATCGTAAGCTCTGACCATCCTATGAGGATCCTGGCTCAATTGCCCAGATCACAAGGTTGGTTGAAATTTCCATGAAAAACCCATCAAAGGGGTGCTGCACACTAACGAGATGCATGGATGTTGAGATGGAACAGTCATTAGTGGGCAACCTCTCAGGAACCTGCCACACCTCAGTTGTATAAGGCTTAGGTGAACTTGCATTTCCCTAGCAGCTCATTGGACTGAGATGGAACCATTGAAATTTCCTCCTCTTCCTTCCAGAGGAATGGATTGGCCACTTTGAGGCAAGAACATCCAACCTAACAAGAGGGTACGTGCAGCTAGTCCTCTGGACTCAGAGATTTTGGACTCAGAGATTGCACAGAGTTCTTCATTGCATAGTTACAGAATGCTTGTGGGCTCTCCACCCCAGCGGAAAGACAAGGTTAAATGCAACCCCTGTGGTAAATGGCTTCCGTACTACAGTGGAAAATGAATGGGATCAGGACTCATGTGGAGGAACTGAAACTCTTGTACAAGCACAACTCCTGTGCTTGGGTTTACAGGAAACCCATTTTAAAGTCACTGATGCCCCTATCCTGAGGGGTCTATAATGTCCACAGAAAGGATGACATGACTGGGGAAAGAGTCAAGGGAAAGGTTACTGTTTTTGTCAATCACACACACCACTCCTCTGCTCTCATCTTGGTTACTGACCTGTTCACGTGAGTTATGTACTTACTTGTGCTGGATGCTTTATACTGTGAGGCTCTCACAGGCCTTACTGAATAACTCCCCTGCCCATTTGTCCTAATGTGTGACTTCAATGCCCATGATGTACTATGGGGAAAAAACTATACTTGCCCCATGGGTCAAGTCTAGGAGAACCCTATGATATCTCAGTAGCTGTGCTCGTGAACACAGGTGGGTTTAGAGAGCATTGCGAGATCACTGAAATTAGTCAAGTGATTGCATTTTGGAACACAGTGGGAAGTAACTGATGACCTTCATTCCAGTTTACCACTTTCCATTGTGGATCCATCTGCTGGATGGAGGACTACTTGAACAGAAGCCACTGAAATGGTTGGTAGCAGTGCATACTGGATGCTTTTCAGCCAGCTGCCTGTGTTTGAACACTGCACCAGCATCCAGGAATGGGTGGGCCACATCACACAAGCGATCCATCTTGCCACAGTATGATGTATTGCACTACTTGTAGATACAGTATTCTTGTGCAACTCCAATGGGGTGATCTCCCCATTTTGATACGGGCCTCTCTGTCTAAGCGCTTTTTTAGGTCCCGAGTTGGTGACATAATGTCAGACTATTTTGAGCAGGAGAATAGTGTTCCTCAGAGCAGTGTCTTTGACAAACCCATAAACAGTATCACATCTGTGATAAGGAGTCCTGTACAGTACTCCTTATTTGTGGATGATTTTTCTGTTTCCTGTTCCCAGTGTTGCAACAGTGACTAGCCAGTTGCAGATTAAATTGTGGAGGTTAGAGAAATGGGCTGCAAAGATGGTTTTTCACTTTTCTCCAGATAAGTGTGCCCATTTGTGTTCATTTTAATTGTTCTCATCATATTTTTAATTTACCTGACTTGCATTTGAGTGACACCATTCTACATTTTAACAACTTACTGAAATTTCTGGATCTCATTTTTTACTCAAAATTGTCGTGGTTACCATGACAGAGAGCCAAAATCCAATCACCCATGAGTAACAATGCCATTTGGAGTCTGTGTGCAGCCTATGCTCGAGTCACTTGGTGTGGAGCACATAAAACCCCAGATTTGAGATTTGGTGCAGTACAAGAGAGATTGCACACCTGCATACGCTTTTAATACATTATTTTATGGCTTTATAAATGAGCACCACAACTCTACAGCTGTCTTTATGGGTGGGTCGAAAAAGGGGGACTCCATTGGTGGGCACTGGAGCAGGTGTGATGTGTTTCAGGCGCTAAATTCCTTGTCTGTTCAGTTTCTTTGAGTGCCCTTCACTTTATAGAATTCTTTTACCCAGCAGATAAAGTAGTCCAGAATATCCAGAACATGGTCCTCCAAGTATAATGGCTGGATGAGGAACTGTCTTTCTTCTGGGTACTAGGGCACATGGATACTGCCGGAAACAAAATGGTAAATGGAGCAACAAAGGAGGTGCATCATAATCCTCAGTTATTTCAGTGTGCCATTCCCTGCATGCTACGGCCTCACCGCTGTTGAGGTACAGTGTCATGCATCAATGGGAAGACAAGTGACCTGAAGTGACACATAATAAGCTGCACCTAGCAAAGCCCCCTATGCAGCTGTGGTGTACCTCCTTTTAACCATGAAGACTGGATGAGATCCTCCTTACTTCACATAGCCACAGTCCTGACACACAGCTTCTGCTCCAGTGCGCAAACCCTCCAGTGTGTGGTGTTTGCGGCATACAGATCACTGTGTGTCACTTTTTACTAGACTTTATTTGTTTTTGTGGACCAGCCTCTATTTTAAGTGACATTCAAACAAATGTGGTGAAAGTTTTTAAATATATTGTGATCTACCCAACTTATTTCCAAAAATTTTAAGGAGATGTTCTGAATGTGTTAACAGGGTGACTGGCTCACCCAGGTTTTTTGTAAGTGATCAGCTGGTCACATATCCTGGGCTGTTGTTTTAGCTCCTCTGTCATTTTCCTTCTGTTTTCTTCCCAAGTGTAGAATCTTTCACTATTTTTATTTTGTTTTAAGCCATGTGATACAGAATGCTTGTGTGAACCAACACATGTGAGGTAGTAATGAGTGAGTGAGCCAACATTTTTAGTGGTTTCAACCATATTCATTTCTTTTAATATTTGTCAGGCACTGATAACCTCACCATTGAGCACCTGTACATCCCAAAAACATCATCATCTTTGGCACTACTGCAGAGAGAGCTCAATTTTGCATTGTTCTGCCACTTTCTCATTCCATTCAGTGAACACACATGAGGGGCACATCCACCATCTCTTCATCAGTAAACCTATGCATAGCACTGCTGTGTATTACTGTTAATACACAACTAACACTTCTGGGAAACAAAACCCTAGACAGATCTGAGCAGTACTGAACACAAACTTGAGGCTAACGAGTTGACAAGGAATGCATTAATTCTTAACGGCCCACTGGAGACCACAGGTCTCTTATACTATAATATTCAGAAGGTACCCCTGAACAACCTCTATAAGTTTATTTATGGATGTCTGGTTCACCCTGTATAGTAATTGCAATTTTGAAAGCTTACAGGCAATTGTACTACACACCCTTGTGGATAAATATATGAGGCAATGAGGACCATAAAGGCCCAATGAACATAAAAAAAAAGCTTTGAAAAAAATAAGAGGTTTGTAAAAATCAAATATATAGACAAACAACCAGTATCATAGGTCTGAATTGTTTTTTAACCAAGTCTCTGCATCTCATGCTTCCTATGAATAAATAATGTTCCCATTTTATGTTAATGTTAATTCACAAAATTTCCATGTATAGGATAGTGATAATAGTGCCTTTTGACAGTTGTGAAGTTTCTAATTATTGTGAAACTAGAATTAGAACATAGAGAACAGATACCCAGTGCATCACACAAAGAGACTTATTGGGAAAAATATATTTTTAACATATTCTGACTAATCAAAATTGCAAACTTTTATTGATCAAAGGTATCTGCCTAAAAGTTTAGATCACACATATTATAAACTTTGCCATTTATTGATAGTGTGTATTTTGGAAATAAATAAAAAGAAATGTTTACATTAATTTTTCTCTTCGCTACCTTTTTTGTTTAGTTAGCTTGTCATCTGCAATGTCACTATTTTAAATCATCATCATCATCATCATCATCGTTGTCATCATCCTAATAGGACAGTTGTGAAACTTATATCTTCGTTATCATAATTATTTGGCTGTTTCTTTAAAATATGCTGCAACTTTTAAGGTTGTGGTTATGATGGACCTCAGAACACAGTAGTTGTTTTTCTGAATAAATAGCAATTTCACTTCTGTACTGACGTGAGAAAGTTACTCTGTCTCCTCCTTCTAAACAAGTCATCTGGCTGCCATTCTCCCATTGGCTGTATATAACCAGGAGCTGACACACCCCCTATCATTCCTGTCATAGCCCACAGCGAGCATCGACAACATTGCTGCACGAAACATTAAGTACTTCATTAACTCCAATCTAGATTCTTACCATATCCTGCAGAAATGCATGCTATTGTTGAGTATTTGTCCAGTTTTAAAGTCAGTTTGATTCAAAGTACCAATGGATTCAGGCAAACTTCAGTTTAAACATGGTAAATGTTCACAAAAAGCCAAAGTATGCAGTGTACATTCCCGCAGTTGACGCCACGGTGAAATTTGCTGCACACGCTATACCCTCCTCCACCACACTCATCATAGTTATCACTGCTGTCACTGGTGTCACTGTACCCCCTCAAATCTTTCTGAAGTGCTGTACTTGAGCAGCAGTGAAACACAGACAGCAATATCTTCTTGGATGCGGGTCATATGTAACAACAGCAACTAGTATGCAAATAAAAGGTCCTGAATCACCATTCGGTCCAATTCTCGAACTTTCGCTTTTTCAGGGATCTAGTGATGTTTGTTCATACTATCTCCACAACGGGTATTTCCACCATAATTTATTCTCTTGATAACAACTGCTGTCAGTTTAAAGTGATTTTTGTTTCTTAGAGATTTAATTCCAGATTAATTTTCTTTCTCTTTTCATCTGAATGTCACGATCTTGTTCTAAACTGGTAAGATTTTTCTCCAGTATGACCAAATTTCCCAGTTGCAACCACACATGATAAATTGTTACAGTTTATCATAACCAAATAAAACACTTACTTGCATTCAGAATCAATAATGGAGTTTGAGGATAACATTTTCGCGTCTAAATGTTACCTTTACTTAAAAAGCAGCATAAATGTATGTATACAGTATCTATAGAGCTATGAGAACTTTTATTACAAACCCGTACTAATACAACAAAAGTTTGTAAGTTGATCAAATTTAATGCTGTTTGGTCCTGTGTTTCACAAAATTGTCAACTTTTAAGCTCAACATTTGACTAGTTCGTAGTTTCTCAACTATTCCTTGCACTAGCACTGTGAGTCAAATGCCACATGATTGTTTGAGCAAGATCGATTCTGTAACGAGCGCTTTGGCATATTGGGAAATCTGGAGCCTATTCGAATGCAAGTATTATTTGCTAAGCCCTATGCTTCATAATTCTTCTGCATAAATTTGTTCAAAATGTCAATGGCCAAAGCTTCATCTGTAAATGTAAGATGACCCCTTTAATCAGGCATTAAAGAATGTAAAAACATTGATCTCAGAAGCAATAGTTTAATCTGCAAATGTAAGACAACCCCATATTTTTCAAACGACAACTCTGAGAAAAAAACCACATCTTATCAGGTAAATATGGTATTTCAATACTTCATGGTCCCGTTATCACCATTTCCATTAAGTACATTCTGTGCCTTGAGATTCAGATAAAACTGCTGACATATGTCCTATTATGTGGTATTACTACTATGTATGTGATGTGGACACTAAATTATGTTGTAAACCCTATATAACATTGAACAGCTCAGAGCAACAAAGTAATGCTTTGTGCTTCGGGCCTATATGGAAATGAATATCTGAGATACTGATGATACAGCTTTTCATAAATGTTCACAAACACAGTCTGGGGCTACAGATGTAGATAAATATGGTTCACTGTAAGATCAACAAATGTCAGGAGCATGCATACATGCTACTATCGCTCAAAATGATTCTCAGCCTCTCATATACAAATTATCTGTTACAGATTTTTAAACAAGGTAATAGTCCAGAAGGCAAACAATTAGTGGATTATAAATAAAAAAAATATTTCAGTGCTTAGCAGTTCATGTGTTTCCTAACATTAATTACGTAACTGCTGTTAGTTCTTTTAACATTGCATTATGAGAATGTTTCTTTTTTCAGGTGAGTCTTGCCACCAGATATGTACAGCATTCAACCGTGAACTGGAAGTAAAACAGGATGTGATGTCTGAGATTTCACACTGTGAGAGCGAACCTGAACTTATGTTGCATCTGGCAGCCTGGGTGTACCAGCCACATGTAACTAGCATTGATGATAGAGTCCTGGAAGCATTACTTGTAGAGACAGGGCATAAATAAGCATGTATCTCTCTGTACACTCCATATGCATTTCAGGGGATTTCCCAATTGTACCCAAGTTACTGATATTCACCCTTTCTTTTTCTTTAACTCCAGAAAGTAGCATACCTTTGCAAAAGCTGATGATTCAAAGTAGATACCTGTAGTTACCATCAGCTCAGTAACTGTAAAGTCACAAAGAAAAAAAGCTGAGGAACACTTCTGTAACAGAAAACAAATTGTTACATTGCCAAATAAATTCTGAACTGAATATCAGTGTTTTGTTATTTCATATTCAAGGATTTCTTCATAAGAAAAAAAAAAAAAAAAAAAAAAAACCAAGCTGGTGTTTGCAGGTCAATGGGTTCGTTTGAGGTACATATGACCCCCTTCCGGATGGATGGAGAGTCCAACAGGCAGTGGCAGCAGATTGTGGCTCTTGGAAAAATGTGACAGTCACACAAGGTGGTTGCTTAACACATTGCTCGCATTGGGGGGCAGGAGGGGAGGAGACCAAGGAGACTATCACACCTGAATGAGGTACCTTTATTCAGACATATCATCCTTCAGACTTGTGTTCTTACAGAAAATCCTTATATGGTTTGCATATTCAAATGGGGCACTGTGAAGGGAGACATATTAGTTTGAGTGTGTTGATGACCTCATTTGATGCAGTGGTCATCTGCCTCAGTAGCAGCAATGCATTGACCAGAGGAACAACCCAAATTTTCTAACAAGTGATTTGTTATCACTGCACAGTGTGTTTTTGATGACCACTTCAATATTCACACTTAAGATACTGTACCTGGCTACCAATCAATTGTTTCTTTTGTTGAAACCTTTAGGAAAACTGAAAATGAGCAAACAAGAAGAATGGGTTTTCTACAGCCTATGAGATCACCACAAAACATTGAAGTAGTAAGACAGCAATTTTTGTGATCTCTTCAGCATCCAAGCATGCAGTTATCTGTGATTTTCTGATCATTCTGAGCCAAATTCTTCATGACCTCCATTTCCACACACACAAGTAGGCTGTGCTGCAATGACTCACTGATGATGATTTTGTTGCTTGGCAAAATACGTGTGAGGAGCTGCTTGAATAGTTCCCTCACCACATACCGGTATTCTTTAGTGATATGGCACAATTTGATTGGTGTAGATGTTTAAATAAATATAACACATTTCTGGAGTGGTTACAATCCCAGAGAATTGATCTTTTTTGAAGAAAACAATCCTGTGACAGCTGTGAATTCTCTGCTATTTGTCATCAGAATTGAGAACTTGAACAAATTGATGTTAGCGATCTGCAGTTTCAGCAAGATTGGGCAACAGCACAAATTGCAATTCCTGATGTGCAGGAAAAGTTTCCTAAGCACCTCATCTCCTGAGGGGCAATCTTCCATGACTGGTAAACTGACCACATTTAGCTCCTTGTTACTTTTCTATGGGGGATATCTCATATTTGAAGGACAATACTTACCGTGCAGCAGTCCACATTTCCAGTACTGTAGTGGAGGGGGGGGGGGGGGGGGGGGGGGGAGAGGAAGGAAGGAAGGAAGGAAGGGGAAAGAAGAAGAAAAAACATCGAGATTTGGGTAAATCAATGTATTAACAGAGTATGGGATGTCGTTTTCTGGATGTTGGTAGTAAAAAATAATGTATAATCTTAAGTTTCCAGTTTTGTAGAAAATTAAAAAAGGAATTAAAATTATACATATAAAAAATGCGCTGACCTTTCAAATCAGCAAGTTTCATTGCTGCATGCTGCAGGTAACCCTAAACTGTAGCAACCAGTCATGAAGAAATCTAAACTCATGCTTCTTGCCTTTGGCTCTGAAGATAAATAGATGGACCTGTAAAAGATCTTTAGCATTGCTGCAAGAATTCAAGGTTTTGCCATTCTAGATGTTCACCTTACTAGCCCATCATAGACATTTTTCATGCCTTCTGTAGAATATACACAATGATGCACCTAGAGCAGGAGGCTATAAATCGAACATTTGGGCTGCACTCATACGGTCACAAAAGCAAAATAAGAAGTCCAAATTGTATTATTTTTCACAAACAGTGTCTTTCCAGTGGGTGGAAGCTGAGTAATAGTACGTTGGAAGTAAAACATGGACAGTCACAGTGTTTCACGTTCAAAACAATAGTTATCCACACTTTTGCATTTCATGTGCATAGGGAATACTAGTAGGTGGGATGTGACATTAGTCTGATACTTGTCCAAATACAAAATTGTGGCAAATAGCTTGTAGCTCCAAAGCTGTTCTGTTTCAAAGGGGCTACAGTCATCTTATAGTACCAGTGGGCACATGGTAATCTGTGTATGCTCGACCTACGATTGGTTGGGCATCCATTAAAGCCCCCAAGAGTAATTTGAAACATGAACACCCCTCTCCCCCCCACACCACCACCACCACCACCACCACCACCACCACAACCACACTGAACTTAAATCCACATTTTGGTGTAGCTTATAGTGGTATACACCAATATTTGATACCTGGCCAAAAACTCGCCCACTGAACATCGCATTGCAGTGAGAGAGAGAGAGAGAGAGAGACACACACACACACACACAATGCAATATCTTCAAGGTGGTTTCATGAATGGCAATACCACTGCTGAATGGTTTTTCCATCACGTGAGTGCTCCTTGTAGCTTCTGTTATTTGGTTATGCTGCTTGTGAAAAAATATTGCAGAAAATTATCTCTACTATGAGGCTGGTCAAGAAGTCAGCCAACAAGCTCTGATCACCTCATCATGCAGGAACCATAATTTTTGTTGAATCTCAGTTCTGTGTATTTACAGGTTGGTGTGTGTGTGTGTGTGTGTGTGTGTGTGTGTGTGTGTGTGTGTGTGTGTGTGTGTGTGTGATGAGCGAGGTTACCCCACACTATGCATGAGGATGTTGACAGCAGATTACATCAGTTGTTGCTGTAGTTACAACTTCGATCAAGAAGCACAATATTGATATCTGCTATTTATTGTGGATCATCTGTGATGACTGTTACAGTTTTATTGTTTATATAATAATCCATTGCTGATGTCATGAGAAATTGATATAGAGTTGCGACATATTTTTTGGCAAACACATTTCATAAGGAAAACAAATTAGTCAAAGGCAAAACAAGAAACATTATGTTCCATAAGTGGCAATATCACAGATAGTTTTACATAACAACTTAGTTTGACAAAAGACATGTTACAGCTTAAAAGACTTGTGGAACTCGAATCAGTGTACATAGTCATTAGTACATGGTTGCTTAACCTTTCTCCTTAATTACAGCCACACAGTGTGTTGGCATGAAGTCAATGAGGGCAGCAAAATGATGCAGGGGATTTTCTGCCTTTCTTTAACTCAAAATTGCAATAATTGGTAACAGCTGAAGAATTTTCATTGCCTTAGCTTCTGATCAATTTCCTCTCATAGGTGTTCACTCAGACTGAAATCCGGGCTCTGGCTTGGCCACTTCAGCACCCTTACTTATATCCTTCTCCTAAAGTGTGTGACAAGAGCAGAGGTGTGCTTAAGATCATTGTCATGAAATTCCAAGTTTTATCTCATTTATCTTTGACACGGGGCAACAAATGTAGTTTCAAGATTTTACAATGTTTGAAATGATCTATAATACCTTCAATAAGCACTAGAGGGGCAACACCTGAATGGGAGAAGCATTCCCACAGCACGATGTTCCCAATATCATGCTTAACAGTGGGTACTTGGTATTGGACATTATTTCTTGACTGGTCTTTTAAACATACCAAATCCCATCCAAAAAACAAAAAAAAAAAGAAACAAAAAAAAACTTACTTTAATCACTCAGAGCACACGCAATCGCTGTTGAGGTGCCAGTCCTTATGTACTATGGCAACTTAACTCAGGCTTTCCTATTCTTTGCCGATACTAGTCGCTTTTTCCTTGGGTGCCAGCCATGAAGATTAGGCTCTACACACACACACACACACACACACACACACACACACACACACACACACACACACACAAACGCAACTCACACACACACACAAACGCAATCTTGGGCACTAAACCCACACACTCAGCGTATTTGCCTATGCTTGTCATTGGTGAAAGTAAGAAACCATGTTGTTACAAACACATTAACATGTCTGTGAAGTGTATTGTTTAACCTGACAAAAGTGCACTTGGATGGGTAGTAGGATTTTCATGAATGGTGTAGAGCATTCTTGTACTCTAGGTAAAAGATCATTGCTTAAAAATTGCCAAAAGGGAGTAAATATTACTGCTGCATGACAATGCACTAACTCATCTCTTGCTTGCTATCTTAAATAGAAAGGCCGAGTCCATAAAAGTGATGCTCCTTCCAAATAATGTAACCTCTATATTACAGCCCATGGATTGAGGCATTACTGAAACTTTCAAATGGTATTACAGAAAAGAACTGTTAAAGTAAGGTATTGTTGCAAAGAGGAGAGAGAAGAAAGACTGTTACGAAACCATAAAAATGTTGCTTTAAAAAATGTGTCCTACATGATCAGAGCAACATGGGATAGTGTGAAAGACCAAAATTTGAAAAAAGCCTGGATTAAAATTTTGTGTATGGTGGAAAGTTGTCCAAGTTTAATTGGAAATGACAAACAGAATGATGTGTCACAAATGCTCAATATGATAATTCAGTTGCCACGAATGTAATAAAGATGTTCGATGACGCAGATTCAGGGTACCAAATCATGCAGAGTAGCAAAATTATAAGCCTTCTCACTGATAAAGCTGACAACACCTGCATCTCATCAATTAGTAGTCCAGAAAATAAAGATGAAAATGTACCGGCTGCTTCTGAAGCATTTATATTTTTAGATACAGCCTCACAATGGTTTAAAACTCAAGATGAAAGTGACCAGTATCAAATAACTCTCCTGGAAAAAGTGTGCGACTTAACTGCTCATAAACAGGTAGCCTTACTGCAGCCAAAAAAAAATCAATGATTTTTTTAGCATTTATTTTATACATATGTACTGTTATACATCACATATTGTTTGTTAACTACGCTGTACTATATACATTCCTACTGTACTTGTCCTTGTTGTAATAATAACAGAGTCCTGTTATAAGTATACATAGTTTTTATTGGTAAATAAAAGTGTTCAGTTCAGCTACCTGAATAGACTGGTTATCTTAACACTCCTGTGCCCCAATTAGTTTGGATAGTTGGTGCTCTACTGTGTATAAAATATTATGTATGTTAAATTATTTTAACAAGTGTATTACTCTGGAAGAAACCTATCATTAGATATATCAGTAATTCTTTAGAGTGCGATATTGTCATTTACAAAATATATACAACAAAAGGCATGTATGTGGAATCAAGATATACATGCTGGACAATATGGGCAATTTTATAAGCTTGTGCTCTATGTAAATGAAGATGCTTAATGTTCTGTGTGGCAAATCACAGGCTGAGAAGGTCATTTCCCATTTGTTAAAGGAGAATCTGCATGTTTAGCACCAATTTTCATCAACATTTACTGCAGTAGCTAGTTGAATCTGAAAACACATTGCACTGGGACACTAAGTTTAAAAAGAAATAATATCCATAAATAAGTTGTATCAGCAAAACTGGAAAAAGGAAACACAATTGCTCAGTATTTGCAATATGTGACAATTGGAAAACTGAAGTATAGGTAAGAGCTTTTTTACATTTACACAAAATTTCTTGATACAATGGTACAAGTGTCAAATTCATACGAGCAAATAAGTTCAAAAACTGCTGCCAATTGTCAAGCATAATGCGAATACGTCTGAGACATATAGGCAGGACCAGATGCTGCCATATTATTTATGTGAGTGGAAGACTGTCCACTGGCCTGCTATCATATAATTGACACATTACTTTTCAGTTAAGAGAAAGGGACCTCACAAGAAACCATACATTTGATGAAACGTGGACATTTCAAGAAATATACAGGCCTGCAGAGTAACACAGCTGTTAAAATAGTTTCCCCAATGAAGAAGAAGAAAAACGGGAGTTATTGGTACGGAGGAAGGAGGACATAAAGATTGCAAAAAATGTTGTGTTTGAATCTTTCAATTAGTTCACTTATGTTTACAGTGTCACAGAAATGATACAGGATTTGGGCTGCAAATCATTAAAAGAAAGGCGTTTTTCGTTGCGACGGAATGCTCTCACGAAATTCCAATCACCAACTTTCTCCTCCGAATGCGAAAATATTTTGTTGACACCGACCTACATTGGGTGGAACGATCACCACGATAAAATAAGGGAAATCAGAGCTCATACGGAAAGATATAGGTGTTCATGCTTTCCTCACACTATACGAGATTGGAATAATAGAGAATTGTGGAGGTGCTTCAATGAACCATCTGCCAGGTACTTAAACGTGATTTGCAGAGTATCCATGTAGATGTAGATGTATTTTGTATGACACTAGGTTTTTGCGAAAGAACCTTGTGGAATAGAAGGAATGTCAATTCTGTAAATGTTAGCTATATCATTTCTTATATTAAAGGGAAAATCTGTCGCACAAGCCCATGACCGTGCCACTGGCATGACTGTGGGTAGAGCGCAACCTTTGTTAACATCATTAGGGAGTGGAAAATGGTAGCGCCATCACCCTGCCTGCCTTTAGCCCTAGGAAAGATCCCAGTACTCATTTGATAGCATACTGAGTGGACCTGGGACCAATCTGGAGAGACTAGAATGAGGAAAAATCCCCCTCTCAATCCGAGATTGAACCAGGGCCAGAGTACAGTACTCTACCTCAGAAACCACCACGGCCACATGCTACATCTTAAAGCTGCAACAAATTTATTTGATGCAGCTGTTTTACATTTAATAATATTATGAAACGGATAGAATGAAATTTTCACTCTACGGCGGAGTGTGCGTTGATATGAAACTTCCTGGCAGATTAAAATTGTGTGCCAGACTGAGACTCGAACTCGGGACCTTTGCCTTTTGCTGGCAAGTGCTCTACCAACTGAGCTACCCAAGCACAACTCACGCCCCATCCTCACAGCTTTAATTCCGCCAGTACCTCACCTCCTACCTTCCAAACTTCACAGAAGCTCTCCTGCGAACGTTGCAGAACTAGCACTCCTGGAAGAAAGGATATTGCGGAGACATGGCTTAGCCACAGCCTAGGGGTTGTTTCTAGAATGAAATTTTCACTCTACAGCGGAGTGTGCGCTGATATGAAACTTGCTGGCAGATTAAAACTGTGTGCCGGACCGAGACTCGAACTCGGGACCTTTGCCTTTCGCTGGCAAGTGCTCTACCAACTCAGCTACCCAAGCACGACTCGCGCCCCATCCTCAAAGCTTTAATTCCGCCAGTACCTCGCCTCCTACCTTCCAAACTTGCCCGCGAAAGGCAAAGGGCCCAAGTTTGAATCTCGGTCCGGCACACAGTTTTAATCTGCCAGGAAGTTTCATGAAATAGATACTCACCATATAGCGGAGATGCTGAGTTGCAGTTAGTCACAACAAAAAGATTGTCACAAAATAAGTTTTCGGCCAACAAGGCCACTGTCAAAACAGCAGTAGTAGTGCTTCATGGGAGAGGCAACTGGATGGGGGTAAGGAGGAGGCTAGAGCGGGGAGGGTGAGGGGTAGCAGGGTAGGGGTGGGGGATGGTGAAGTGCTGCTGGGGAGTGTGCAGGGACAAGGTGGAGAGAGGGTAGGGCAGCTAGGTGCAGTCGGGAGGTTAGGCAGAGGATAGGGCAGCTAGGTGCAGTCAGAAGGTAAGTCAGAGGGCAGTGGAGAGGGGGGGAGGGGGAGGTAGTGGAAAAGGAGAGAAGTAAAATGACCAGGTGCATTGGTGGAATATAGGGCTGTGTAGTGATGGGATGGGGAACAGGGGTGGGGCTGGATGGATGAGGAAAATGACTAAAGAAGGTTGAGGCCAGGAGGGTTACAGGAATGTAGGATATATTGTGGGGAGAGTTCACACCTACACGATTCAGAAAAGCTGATGTTATTGGGAAGGAATCATGTGGCACAGGCTAAAAAGCTGTCACTGAAATGAAGAATGTCATGTTGGCCAGCATGCTCACAGGGTGGCCCAGTTGTTTCCCAGCCACAGTTTGCCGGTGGCCTTTCAAGCAGACAAATAGCTTGTTGGTTGTCACGCCTACATAGAATGCAGCACAGTGGTTGCAACTTAGCCTGTAGTCATTGTCCTCACCCAACTGGCACCTTCCCTCTTTCCATTCCAGCACTGCACAGCCCTCTATTCCACCAACGCACCTAGTCTTTTTACTTCTCTTCTTTTCCACCTCTCCTCTGCCCTTCGTCTAACCTCCCACAGTTGCACTTAGCTGCCCTACCTTCCCTTCACCTCGTCCTTGCATGCTCTGCTGCAGCACTTCACTGTACCCCAGCCTACCCTGCTATCCCTCCCCCCCCTTCCCGGCCCTGCCTCCTCCTTACAGCCCCCCACCCCCCATTTGCCTCTCCCATCATGCATTGCTGCTGCTCGCTGCATGGCTCCAGCTGCCAGAGACTGCGGTCATCTGTGTGTGTGTGTGTGTGTGTGTGTGTGTGTGTGTGTGTGTGTTTGACAAAGGCCTTGTTGGCTGATAGCTTATTATGTGACAATCTTCTTGTTGTGCCTTTCTGCAACTCAGTTTCTCTGCTATATGGTGAGCAGCAGCTATCCTTTTCATAACGTTGATACATTCCATCCTGAATTTTTCACTGCCTCTCTCTCCCTTTTTTTTTTTTTTATTTTTTATTTTTTTTTTACATTTAATTCAAAGTTTCACAGTCAGGATGGTGGTCTGGCTATGAGTAGCAAAGTTTCTATTTCTCTCTGCTCTGCGTCCTCCCCTTTGCATATTATGACTCATTTATTACAGCACCTTTTAAAATTGATTATAGGCAGAATACTTTGCCTCCAAGTTTCCTTGCTAGCCTTGAAGTTCAGTTGCATGCAGCAACAGCTGACAGGTTTTAGCAAATGTTTTATTTACCAGATAAGTCTTGTGTCCAACACAAAGGTAGTAGGAAGCAAACCGCATACAACAGAAATCAGTTGCGCAATGTTAGATTAAAACCTAAATAATGTTGGCCAACACTGTAACAGTTATTACTCATTTATTGAAAGAATGTATACAATAAATAGTGAGTCTTAGTCTGATGAAAAGACATGGTGCCAGTGTAAAAGTTCTGGTCATTGTTCTAACCAAGCTTAGTAAACAATGACTATCTAATAGTTGGTCAGTCTGTACTGCTGTCGTGACAGTTAGTACTTCTGACTATATTTATGATAATACATACTGCAATGACACTCAACAATTATTGCAGCAGCATGACAGTACTTGTAGGTAACTGCTGGTGACTCTATAACTGCACCCCGAACTGTTCGGCAACTGGCAAGTGACGCTGTGCAGCCTCTTAAACCTGTGGTTGGCACAGGAATGTTCATCTGCTAACTACTTGGCAGGTGTCATCTATGATATCAGACCTAACTATCGACAGACAGAGCAGGCTAGTGGTGGAAGGGTAATAAGGTTCCTGTCACATGCACCACATGTGGCAACTCATTGACTCGTTACAAATGTGAGATGCCACACTGGAGGCTAGCATGGAGTTATGCAGCCTGTGTGGATATATTTGTGTACAATATCTGACAGTAGATACAGCAGCCCTCCATTGGCATGGGATGCCTTTGCTTCCATGCTTGCCAACATAATTTCTGATAGGTGCACATGCATTACATTTGCCTGTGGTACCAGGGAAAACAGTACCCAAAACCTCGGTGGGGGATATCAGACAAGATATTTGCCACATCAGCTTCCATCTCTTTCTGAGTGGGATGAGGAGGGATGTCCATTTCCATCTGGGCATCGTTGATGGCTGCAGCTGGGTCCAGCTGCTGAAAATGGAGTCAAGGATGGCTGCCGGCTGCAACTGTAGGCCCCCAAGATAGCTGGTTGCAACGAAGTCATGTGAGCCTGAAAAAGACATCAGCCTAGGAGTCCTGTCTGAATGAGCATGTAAACTGTGCACCATCATTTGATTCTGTGTCATATTGTGACACCATTATAAGTCTGAACTCTGTATGGAATATTCCCAAGCTACTGTATTACTTTGGCTGACACTCAAGATTTGTTTTCATATTTACACATGGTAATGAGTACTTGATCATTGAATTAAAACACTTTTGCCTCGACAGTTGTTGATGCCTGAGCGGCTTTAATGTTGACAATAAAGTGCAGTATTTTCAATTTGAGATTTTGTAGCACTGGAGTGGTTAGGTACTGAGAAAAAAAAAATTAACAATGCCGTATCCTTATTGCACTGCCAAGTGAACTTTTGAGGCTTGAATATCTGCACAAATTGTACAGCGATGGAATGAAATGTTTTGAAATATGAAGTGCCATTTATTTCTCAAAATATTTTAACTCCTAGAAGTAATCAATGACATTTGTATCACTTATTTAAATTTTGAAAACACACATCAGCAAGTAGCTTACCTTCCTAAAAATGATGTAGCATAATAAATGTGTAAATGTTACAAGGGTTCTGATGCCTGTGGCCATGGAAAATATTGTAGAGGAGCTGACGTATTTTTGTCATAAGTTGTATTTAGTCAACATCACTTCTACATCTTCATCTATATCTTCCCAGTAGCAATGATCCCTGGAAAAGCATTTGCTATGGGTTAAGCCTCAGTGGCGTTTAAGGAGAATTTGAAGCACTTTGGGTTTAAGCAATCAGGATACACTGCTTATGTCTTTTCTGATTGTAAATGTACTAAAATGACACCTATGTAGACAGTCAAAACATGTCTCATGTGAGTGTGATTTAATTTCTAGTTATTCAACTATTGTTCAATCAACTTTTTATCTAAAGGCCACTCCAATTAAATGTAGTGTTTAATCTTAAGATACTTGGTACAAGCTTTGCAATTAAATTAGAATCTAATGAAAAATTTTCCACGGTTTCTTGATGATTTAATTTAATCCAAAACATACAACAGAAGAAGATCCAAAATTTTTATCCTGCCCTAGGCAGCTGGGTAGCAAATCTTCATTAGTGTTTTGAGCTGTGAACATGAAAACTACTTCATAGTCATAGTATAGCAAAAGCAGTTCCCACTGTGCAAGTTTTGGACTGTCCTGGAAGGAAAAGTATTATTTGGTCCAAAAGTTGCCACCAGTGGTTTGTGGTGCACAAGGAGAATTTATCTTCAGCTTTATATGTATTCCTGAACTTGTTAACAGCAAAGATAACTGCAAGAACTTCCTTTTCAATCTGAAAGTAATGTTTCTGAGCAACTGTCACTGTTTTGGACATGAACATGCTCGGACATTTGACAATGTGACAAAACTAAACCGATTCCATACTCAAATGTATCTGATGCAATAGTTAATACATTATTTGGACAATATGTCATGAGACATTTGGCATTTAACAAACATTGTTTTAATTTATCAACTGTACTTTGGCATAACGTCGTTCAAAATCTATTTTGTGCCTTTGCATAATAGTTTGGAAAGTGGTTTGCTTATGAATGCTACATGTGGAACGAACTTTCTGTAGCAATTAATTTTAACTACTACAGCACACAGAGGGTGTCCACCTGAGGAGTCCCTGATTTCAAGATTGATAGACGAGAGCAACAAAAGTTATGTTTACTCTGAAAACTGCAAGAATTTTATACAGAAGTTCTAAAATAGTTTGAAAAGCTGCTAACCCCAAATAGTACCAGCAAACGTAATTAAACTTGTCCTCAGCAAGCCGCCATTCCAGCCGCATCACAAGCTTTTCAAAACACCCATCACTAGCAGTAAGTACACAGGTGGTGCAAACGAACAATGCAATTTGCCATCACATCTTGTAGTATCTCAATGGAAATGGATTCAGAAGCCACACAGACTGCCAATACCAGCTCATCCAGTGTGGTGGGGTGGTTCCAGTAGACAATGTCTTTCAATGTGCCCTGCAAAAAGTAGTCACAGGGAGTCAGATCAGGTAAAAATTAAGGCCAATCCATTCCTGAACCAGTAAATTTACAATAATCCAATGCAATGACTATTTTCAAAGAATTTATCAAGAAAGCAAAACACCTGTTCGCTCCGATGTGGCGATGTGGTTCCCACCTGGCATGAACCACTTGGTGCTTGGTTGATCCTTCAATGCTAGCTGTGTGGTAACTACAAAATTGCAGTGTAACATTCACTAGTGATAGTTTGCATACCACAGCCCAAACAGTAACTTTGGGAGAATACAGCAATTTTTCTTCATGCACGTGGGATTTTCAGATCAATGAAATAGCCAGTTTTGTTTATTCACGACTCCAAGTGGAAATGTGCTTCAGCTGTCGACCAGAGTGAGAATCTGTTTGACAAAGTCAGCCCAATGTTGTACAGCTTGTATGCGTATGGCTTGGTGGCTTTAGATTTTGAATGGAAACATGTAGGCTCAATATTTTGTGTGTGCTAAATGCTTCAAACTAGTCTCTGCTGCAGTTCTTTAGATGGATCTCCTTGGATTTTGCTAAACAAGCAAATCGTGGCAGCATTTTCAGGGATAATGACAGTTTGTGTGGGGTCATTATTCCCTGCTAGATCATCAGCCACACTTCCTTTCAGTTGGAATTTGGTGATGAGCTTGTGAATGATTTTCATTAAATCTTTGGACATTAAATCTTATTTGAAAACTGTGGTTCGTTGCTACAGGAGTGTATTTTAACCTGTGGTATTCCAGTACCAAAGAAAGATGATGTTCAATGGACCACTGATTTCAACCTTTTCCTCTGGTACAACAACCACTTCAATGGTGGAACTGATTGCTCTGATCAGTGGTACACTATTTTCAGGCATAATGTATTGCGTTTTTTTTTTTTTTTTTTTTTTTTAACTATTTTGAAACTTCTGTATCAAATTCTTACAGCTTTCACAATAACCATACCATTTGTACCACACTTCTGTTGATCTTAGTTTACGAGCTATTTAATTTTGAAATCAGGGACTCCTTCACTGGATTCCTCAAGATAATTGCGAGCTTACAAGTTTTTCATTGTTTCGGTGTGTCCTAAATATTGGACTTGCTAGTGGAATACCATGTCCTTTTCTTTGTTACACTTTAAACTTGCTGCTCATACAACCTTAAAGACATATTCCATATTACATAACAGTCCTCCTGGAGCTTTTTCCTGAGAGAATGATGTCATCCAGGTAGTTCACAGCATTACTGCATTTCCTAATTAACTGTTCCAAGTATTGCTGGAACAAACTTTGTTCACTGACAATCCCAAATGGCAATCTCATGTACTGTTAAACTCCAAATGTAGTATTTATATCCAAAAATCTGTGTGTTCCTTCATCCAAAGGTATTTGTAAGTGGCTTCCTTCAAATCAAGTTTTGCAAAATATACATACACTGCCAGCTAATTCAGACACTAAGTCTTCTAGTTTTGGAATTTGATAGGAATCTATTAACCGATTGTACTCTGACAGTCACTTTGAAATCACCACAGATCAATAATGTGCCATGCAGTGTTGCCTTTCGGCTACCAGTAATTGATTCTATAATGACATTCTGTTACAGATACTCAAGCTCCTGTTTCACTTTGTCCTTTAATGCAAATGGAATATTATGTGTTTTGCAGAATTTTGGCATAGCATTT
Source organism: Schistocerca gregaria (assembly GCF_023897955.1). Lineage (NCBI taxonomy): Eukaryota > Metazoa > Arthropoda > Insecta > Orthoptera > Acrididae > Schistocerca > Schistocerca gregaria. Next base: position 741,115,138 of record NC_064921.1, read on the forward strand.
GGCTTCATAACGATGTGCACATTGAAGTCTTCAATACTAAAGTTGCCTCCAAAAAAAATTGTATCATATTTTTGCAAAGATGTTTGCAACTATCCAGTAGGAACGTAAGTGGGAATCTCCTTCACTCCTTCATGAATTGTGAATACTAGTGTGTTAGAACCAGTAAATCTGCTGCTATACGTGAATATATTACTATAAATCTGTCCTGTCTGGTAAACTGCTTAATGCAACATCCAAATGAATTGACCTTTGATCCATATTTGCTGGTGTCTGTTGATAAATATCAAAATGTGAAATTCAGTTAACTTTGGTGAGCCTAATTTCTTGTATGTCTGTAGATCAACTATAGAAATTGCAGAGCCTTTATCAGTTTGAAATTTTTAATGGCACTTTATTAACTCTTCAGTGTCATAGCTAAAGCATTGTCATTTACTGAAAAAGACAGCATTCACTTTATTTTTTTTTGTCCACAAAAATCTACTGAATTGCTCGTGTTCATTGTAGACATCTGAATTTTGTTATGAAAAACTTTTGTCAGTATCATGAAAATCGGAGATAACACTCCATGAGAACATAAGGTCCTGAACTACAGAATGAATGGGAAAAGAGATACTGGAAGACCTCGGAAAAGATGGGAATGATTTTGTTTGCAAGTTGAGAACAGGCAAAAGCCAATTCAGATTTGTGATCTGTTTTATAGCATAAAAACATTGTGAGTTTCAAAAGAAAAGTATTCAGAGCTTGGCTATGTGGGCTGCTTATGCACTGTAAGCACACAACTGTCTCCATATTAAAGTGCACCTGCTTACACTAGCCGTTGTTAATGTGGCCATGTTAAAGGTAATATCAGTCGAGTGCATAAAAAGCATATTACAATTGAGAGAAGCAGTGTAAGACTTGTTACATGTCACTTTCACATGGAAACTTGCAAATATCTAGTTAAGTCTTGCAATTGTAGTGTCCATTCATTGTTACCTGCTAACCTTGATTTGGTTCCTTAAAAGCCTCCAAAAAATTTATCCCTGGTTCAGAAACATTGCACTTGTGCTCCAAAATGTGACACTAACCTTAATTTCTGAATATGAAAGGATCATGTGATCTATTTCTTTTGAATTAGTTTAAACACTTCCACACCAATACCTGCAATAAGAAAAGCTTTGTCTGCGACATCACCCGATAATCAGTGCGTGATGGAAAGTTTCTTCAGTCGGGAAATATAATTTGGCGAGGCTTCTCTATTCTGGTTGGAAGGTAGAAATGATGGTGGCAAGATCTTAAAGTTTTCTTAGATGTTTTCCTTTTGTGGTTCAAGATTGGACATCCATTCCAGCAACAACTCGTAAGTGCTGGATAGCTGTTGCAGTAAGACCATCATTCACTGTAGAAAGTCAGGTTGAACCATTTCTGAAAAATAAGAAGACCAGTATACTAAATTCTTGTAGCCAAGTCATGGCATTTTTCGTGAGTTCTGAATGCCAGTTTATGTAGAATTAGCAATGTTTCTTTTCATAAATCCTCAAATCTGTGCCACCAATTTATGTATCAGCTTTAATCCTCATTGGCAACTTGCAGAAATCCTTTATGAATTCTCATCACCAGTTTATTTTATATTCACCAAATAAGTTTGGTGCCCAATATGCAAGTAACAGGAAGCAAGCCCTCTGCCACACATATTAGGTGCTTTATTCATGTCGTGTGTTTGTACGCTGCAACTCTCTGGACACAGGGCAAAGTTAGAGTAAAACAAGTGTGTTGGCAACACAATAAGTAACAACTAACAGTCATTTAATAAAATAGTAGGTACAATAAATATAAACTTCAGTTGGATGAGAAGGTGTGGCACTGTTGTAAAAGTTCTGAACACTGATCTAACCTCACTCAGTAAACAATGACTGACTGAGTAATGAAATAGTTGTTCAGTCCGGACTGCTGTGGGTGACAGTTTATAGTTTAGGTTCTATTTATGATACATGTACTGTGATGACACTTGGCAATGATTGTGGCAGCGAGATGATAATTTTAGCTAGCTGCTGGTGACTCCATAACTGCTAGTAGAATCACTCGTCAAATGAAACCAACTGTTAGGCAACTGACTGAGTGAGGCAGTGCAGTAGCTTACATCTGTAGTCGGTAGAAGAATGTTCATCTGTGAACTGTTTGGTGAGTAAAGGAAGTAGTCCTTGGTATCATCGTCCTCTGTAGCGGCAGACATAACTATCGGTAGGAGGCGTGGTCTGTTTGTAATCACGTTGTGGAAGCATAATAAAGTTCTTGTTATGTGGTGACTGATTATGTATGTGAGTATTGTATTATCTGACAGTGGCCACAGCAGAAAAGTTGGTATTTTCTTAAGTTGTTCCGAACATCACAGAAATTGCTACCTAATAGCACTGTTATCCAAACTGTCACTTCACTGGAATATTTATTGCGAGCATTTTCTTTTTTATCTCACTGTGCTCGGCATCGTGTCCCTCCTACAATTTGTACATCACTGACTATTCAACTGCAACATTTTGCTTGTATGGACTGTGCCTTATGCAATGGCACTGTCTCTTTTTGTGAATTATTTTAATGATAAACAACAAGTTGTCATATCTGCCTGGAAAATTTTTTCTATCGTCAATTTCCATTACTGAACAGTGTGGTAAAACTTTGCATAAACTTTGAACTACAATGTGGATATACCTGATTATGTGGTCAGGCATGTCTGTGCAAACATTTTAAATGAACTTATTTATTCAGGGACAGTATTATTCAAAGAAAATGTATCTTCCGCAGTAATAATGCTTCCATCTACATTCTAGGAAATGTCTTAGATTAGTTTGGTGAAAGTGAAATAACGCTACTTCGCTGGCTTTCCAAATTACTAGATTTCAACACTAACAAGCCACTGTTGTCCGTACAGGAAAAAAATTAAGGTCCCCGAGCCCTCTTCAGGAACTGAAATAGAACAATTTCTAAGCAAGGAATGATATAAAATAACACTGATAACAAATTTATAAAGTTTGATAGCTAGTAGGAATCAAGCTGTTTTGGATGCCTAGAGCAGCCTTACAGAAAGTTAGGTAGGTATTTAAATCACTGTGCCCAACTCCTGTTGTGTTACATATCATCCCAGAAGAATGATGTGTATCCCTATGTATACCCTACTGACGAATGATACTTTTCAATGAAAGAACAATGAAACAAAGTATTATCTAAGGGAGCACAACTACTGTGTGGATATATTGTCTTGTGTGCATGTGGAGAACCAGGCCATGGCACAATACATCTTGAAGATGGTATAGCAGCTGCAGAGGAATTACCTCCACATGTGTGATGTGTACACTCCACAAAATGCCGTACAACATTGGAGAAGTGTGTCGCCCTAACAATAAATGCTGGAAGATATAACAATGGCTGTAATATGTGTAAAACAAACGTATTAACTTGTCATTCCGAACTATTCATTCTCAGTTTAGAGTTCTGAACCACTTAGTAGTGTTTTCGAGATTAATGTGGAGACTGTGGTCTTCTGTTATATGATGGGGACTGCAAATGGTTTTAAACAATATATGGAATTTATAGCTAAAGATGTTAGTACAATTATCATAGAAAAATAGAAACTGTTTTATGGTGTAACCTATCGGTATATATTGCATAATAAGGAAAAGAGGTTTTAAGGTGCAACCACATGATGCCAATTTCCTATTCAACATAGTGTCTGCACATAAATTTTGACGGATCAAGTATGCCTAAGCATTTGTGGATGCATAATTTCCTGGGAATGTAGGCCATGCATAAAGTGCATTGCTTTCCACCTTTGATGGAAATGTGTGTTCTTTTTAGCAGACGGCAGGCAGCTAGGGTCGGATGTGTGTTACTGTGTAGCGTGTTGAGGTTACGGAGAAGCAATTGCTGTGCATAATGTCTGTTGACTCCAAAGGAAGCATAAATAAATTTAGATATGATTATAGACAAAGAAGGGTGCCACAGAAAGCAACTTTTAAAGATAACTCGAAAAAAATTTGAAATGTGATGCTCTGAGTCAAGTATTAGATAAAAAGCCTCCAATTATATTACGGTAAATAACGAAGTGGGCAAACGGAGAACAAGCAGGCAGAAATTTGGATGGATATTTATGCTATTGCAACAAGTGGGGAGCCTGACATCTTAACAAAAGAAATAATGGCAGCTCCTCACAAACTACTAGAAATAAAATGAAGCGCATTAATGATGCAAAAAAGCACAACCTCCATTCGCGTGGATTCTGGTCTCTACGAAATTCCCAGTTTGTCGAGAGCAAGGATGTTAACCTACATATAATCTTTTATTATTAACTTTGTGTTAGCAGCTTTCTCTAAAAGATAAAATGACTAACTAAAAGTTAATTAATCTTCACATGAAGAATAAGAACCTCCCGTATTTTTCACTTTCAGGTATGATCAATTAAAAGTTTTGTCTTGAAGTCCGAAGTAAATAGTTCAAACAGGTATATATGTCGCTGGTTACTACTTAACGAAACGTTATTACCAGCCTTATCGCTACAGTTTTTTCTAGCAGAAAATCTAAAATGTCCTTGTAACCTCATTCTGAAATTACGAAAAAAGCATTGTCATTATATATGTCTGCATCTCTGTTATTCAGACACTCCTTTACCTATAGTCGCCTTTGTTTTTTCTTCTTGTCGTCTTTTCATCACAATAAACGCAGCACAAGCACCCAAACAAACTATGGGATCCATGGCAGACTGCTTGCGCAATCAGGCAACATGTGACACGGGAATACCAATGCGTTCTTTCCACAAATTTTTGTGCATGCCCTTTATTCCCGTGCAATTGCAATTGCTCATGAGGAAAGAGGCATTCTGTAGACATACTTTTACATCGTTGCGTCCAAGGCCAAGTTCAGCTGAGAAGATTGAGAAAATCAGAATAACATTTAATCTTCACTGATTGAAGTTAAGTTAAATCTGAGCTTTGAAATTCAATAGGAACACTACATTCTGGTGACCATACCGATGAACATTTTAAAAGGTGTATTTTACCTGCCGACTATCATGTTCAAGCGCCTACATTTATAACGGCGCAGCTACGCATGCGTATTTGTGCATACGTAATTTCCACGAAATGAAGGCCTTGCGTAAAGCGTACTGCTAACCGCCTTCGGTGGGAATCTTCGTGCTTTCTAGCAGACGACAGGCCCATGTGTGTTTGTATAGTGTGTTGAGGTTAATCTGTGAAGCGATTTATGTGCAGTTATGTCTGTTGACACCAAAGGAAACACGCTTAAGATTGGAGATGATCACAGACAGAGAAAGAAATCGTATGAAATGCGCTTTTGAAGATTATTTGAATAAAAATTTGAGATGTGTTACCCTCAGTGTAAAGTATTAGCGAGAGTCTAAGATCACATTTCTGTAAAGAATAAGGTACCGTAAGTTTCGAAGCAGAAAAAGAGAGAAGAATAAGCCAGAAATTTATGAGAAGAGTACCGGTATCTGCAAACTGTGGACGAATATTCGTGCTACGATGACTTAAAGCACAACAACAGAGGAGCATGACACCTGAATAAAAGAAGTGATGGGACGTGTGTGTAGCTCCTCAACAAATTACTAGAAATAGAAATGAAGAACTTTCACGACGCAAACAAATAAATAATTAAACAAATGGAAAACACAACCTCCGTTCTGGTGGATTCCGGCGTTTATAAAATTCCCACATTTGTCGAGACTGGGGATGTTAATCTACATACTATCTTCCATTACTAAAGTTGTGTGCACAAATGAAGTACTGAAAGCTAATTAATGTTTACATAACGAAAAATAATCTCCATTAAGTATTTCTCAGTTTCAGGAATAACCACCGCACTGAAATGCTTTTCTTTAAAACACGGAATAAATAGTTCAAACTAGTATATAAGTCCCCGGGTACTAGCTACGGGAATCTTAATGCTAGCCTTATTTCTGCAGTTTCCCAAGCAGAACACGTAAAATCCCGCTGTAAGCTCCTTCCTAACGGTGTTCATCACTTTGTATTTCTCGTACATCTGTTATTTAGATACTTCTATACCTACAGCCATTTAGCGTTGTCTTTTTCAGTAGTCTTTTAATAAGCATAAAATATAAACGCAACACAAGCTCCCAAGCAAAAAACGGGATTCATAGCAGATTTCTTACGCAATGAGGCAAAGTGCGGACGCGAGAACGCCCATACATACATGCGTTCCTTCCTCAATATTTTTGTGCATGCCTTTCTATCCCCGTGAGTCTGCGACTGTGGACGACAAAAAACGTGGACATACATCTACATCTATACTCTGCAAACCATCATGGGGTGTATGCCAAAGGCTACGTCCCATTGTACCAGTTATTGGGGTTTCTTCCAGTTCCATTCAGGTATGGGGCGCAGGAAGAATGATTGATTGAATACCTCTGTGCGTGCAGTAATTATTCTAATCTTCTCTTCACAGTGCTTATGTGAACGATACACAGGGGGCTGTAGTATATTCCTAGAGTAATCATTTGAAGTTTGTTCTTGAAACTTCGTTAATAAATTTTCTCGGGATAGGTTACGCCTATCTTCAAGAGTCTTCCAATACCGCTCCTTCAGTATGTCTGTGACATTCTCCTACAGATTTAACAAACCTGTGACAATTCGTGGTGCCCTTCTCTGAATACGTTCTATATCCCCCTGTTAGTCCTATCAAGACGGCGGCCGTTCAAGATAAGCAATTCGTGCGCTCCGTTCTCATTAGTAAAAATCGCGTGTTTTAGTGTTCTATGTGCAAGACATATAACGCAGTGAGTGATAGTTTGTGTGAGCCGCATCACATCTTAATAAAAAAAACACTTGGAAAAAAAGAACTTGTCAATCCTCTTGCATACAGGGTGCTCCATTGATAGTGACCAGGCCAAATATCTCACGAAATAAGCATCAAACGAAAAAACTACAAAGAACGAAACGTCGTGTATAGTTCTGCCACTGGACGCAAGAGAAATTACAAGGCGATGACAGATTTTTTGCATGCGTTCTATTTAGCGACGAAGCGTCATTCACCAACAGCGGTAACGTAAACTGGCATAATATGCACTATTAGGCGACGGAAAATCCACGATAGCTGCGACAAGTGGAACGTCAGCGACCTTGGCGGGTTAATGTATGGTGCGGCATTGTGGGAGGAAGGATAATTGGCCCCCATTTTATCGATGGCAATCTAAATGGTGTAATGTGTGCGTCAGGCATGCCTACTGCAGAAAGCTTAAGTAGGTCAGAGATGAGTGTCGCAGGTGTGACAAATGATAGCGACGCTCCCCAGCAGAGTAACTTTGACGACACAATGTTTAAATTGACGAGACTATCTCAGACATCTCCCAGAGTAATACATCACTCATGAATGAAACATTGGAGAGTGATACAAACATGGATCTTGACAACAAGTTACAAGCACCACTTGTTCACAACACAAACATTAACTTGAGTAGTACAGCTGGCAGCAACCACAGTAGTACAAGTGAAGCACTGCTATGGCAGATATTGTCTAATGTAAGCTCGAAATTAGATAATATGAACACCAATTTCAGTGAAATGAAACAAGATATGAACATGCTAAAACAGCTACAAAGCACTGTGACACAAGATCTAAATACAACGAAACAAGAACAAAGACAGGTATTCAAGGATTGGGAAGACAAGGTCTCACAGAAGATCAATGACACAGTTTCGCACTGAAATCGACGAAAAATTGAATGGTATGAAAAAACAGAAGGTAGATTTTTTTAATGACCATCGGGATCTAGTAGAGCAACAGATAAAGAAAATCACAGACAGGAACACAAACACTGAAGCCATGCAGAACCAGAAGGTAACCACTGCCGTTACCAAATAAAAAAAAGACTATGAAGGTGTACCTCTAGCTGTAGAAGAGCTTACTTTAAGGGTACCAACATTAGAAGTTGACTCAGCATGTGCTAAGAAGAAGAGAGAGAAGGTCAATGAAAATCTAAGTGATATCACTGGTCACACTGAAGCAGATACCTTAGATAAGTAGTAATACCATCGCAGATAAGTTAGTAACTGATTGTATGTTATACACAGATGTAGTAGAAAAAGCTATTCAGAAAAAAGAAAATGAAATAATGAACAAAGTAAACATTATCCTACAAGCCGCAGAAGGATCCACAATCTTTTAGAAGAAAATATTACCGGATCTCAAAATGTGCACGTAAATAATACATAGGCTATAGTGAACAAACCACAACCTGTCGGTTTTTACCCACAAATTGTCACGAGTCCTACAGCAGGTACCAATGACAGTTATACCCACACTCCAACACTTGAGCAATTACCACCTGGAGTTACAGGTAATTACAATAAAAATATAAATATGACAGAAAATGCCACATATCTATCAACTATTTTTGCAGACAAGGGTTTGCTGAGACATCAACAGCTTCCTACACTCACTACTGAAGATAAAAGAGTGAATCTAGTAATAAAAAAGTCTAGTTTTGCTAAGGAACAAGTCAATTTTTTAGAACATGTTGTGTCAGAACAAAGTATATTCCTCCTCCCAAACAGGCCATGGAGGCCCAACGGTACCGACCTGCCGCCGTGTCGTCCTCAGCCCATAGGCATCACTGGATGCGGATATGGAGGAGAATGTGTCAACACACCACTCTCCTGGCCGTATGTCAGCATACGACTCCAGAGCCGCTACTTTTCAATCAAGTAGCTCCTCAGTTTGCCTCACAAGGGCTGAGTGCACCCCAACTGCCATCGGCAATCAGCAGGCTGGGTGGTCACCCATCCAAGTACTAAACAAGCCTGACAACGCTTAACTTCCGTGATCTGACAGGAACCGGTGTTACCACTGCGGCAAGGTCATTGGAGAACAAAGTATATTACCTGATCCAAAAAAAAACTTGATGCCATATGCAATTGTCCAGCTCCAAGGAATAAAAAACAACTTAAAGCTTAGTTAGGACTAGCATCATTTTTTCATAAGTTTTTACCACAGCAACCGATGAACAGTGATGCATTACTCAACTTGCTACAAAAAATACAGCTTGGAAATGGAATAATAAGTGCAGGAGAACTTCAATAACATTAAGCAGATATTAGTCAATGCAAACATTCTTAGCCACACTGACATGTCCAAGGATTTTTGTCTATGCACACACGCCTCATCTCATGGGCTGGGGCCATGCTTGTTCAAAATGCGAGAAGAAGAAGGTAAAGAAATACCAAAGATCATCAGTTTTGCTAGTCAAACATTATCAGAAGCAGAAAGATCTTACTCTGTGTCAGAAATGGAAAGTTTAGCTGTAACATGGGCATTTAAAAAGTTTGAATTTTTTTGTTGGGTAAGAATACCAAAGTTTACTGTGACCATCAGTCACTGTCATTTCTTTTAACATGTAAACTATTGTACCGTAGATTAGCTAGGAGGTGTCTATACGTACAAGAATTCAATTTCGAGATAATTTATATTAAAGGAAATCAAAATGTTATTGCAGATGCCTTGTCCAAGTTACGACAATGTTTAAATGAATTTAGTGAATTAACAGAGCAAGATGCAGAAATCAATACGTTATTAATGCGAGGTACAACACAACAGTCTGATTACCATAATGTTTGTATGGAAATGAAAATTATACGATAGCAGGATCGCAGATGGGGTAAAGTCATGCAAAACTTTAAGCAAGCTGAAGGTGGAAAGGTAAGTAAACGGTATCAGGAGTGCAAGGGGGTTTTGTTTCATAAACAATCTGATCAATAGTGTGCATGTACTCCTGGACATTATATCGACGGATCTATAAAACACACGCAAAAAGTATGGGCACATTATGGAGTAGGAAAATGTACTGAAAAATTTGAATACTTCGTTATTTTCCTAATTTAGAAGGCAAGTCTTACAGGTATTAAGAAGATGTGCAATATATCAAATATCAAAACAGTCCAATATGTCGAAATATAGTGAACTACACCCTATACTCATTACAAACCCTCTAGATATAGTACCCTGGACATAGCTGGTCCATATCCAAGTATAGGAGGTGTAAGATATGTAGTATCACTATACAATATTTTCTTGAAACATATCAGAATGTATGCCATTAAAAATGCAACAGCCACAAATGGATGTAATGACCAAATGTCTCAGCTACGTAATGCAATTAGTTTTAAGTTAGTTTTTTTTTATTTCCGCACCAAATAGAAATACTCGAGAGTAGTAGGTACCAAATGAAGAATTGGGCTGCACCTTGAGTAAACAACTTAGTTATAAGAATATTTATACAAAGGTCATAAAGCAAATGAAAAATGAAGATATGCAACGTCGCAGTATAGCTCCGTGACATTTACCAGTACCTATTTGCTGCAAAGAACACACAAACATTAATGCATATGATTTTACTAAAACCGATTAATTTGTATTGTGTCACCTGAAAGCATAAATAATGACATTTACATGTATTTGAGAAAGATAAGTCTATGATGGTTGACACTCATTCATCGTTAACACTAAGATGCATGTGAATTGAAGTAAACAGCACTAGCACATAAAGAAAAAACATCACAATACATGAATGGTTAGTCAGTACACAACATTTCCATGAAATAAAATTTCCTTGGCAACTAGTCCATGACTATATGAGTAGCAATTCCTCATAAATCGTTGAACCAGCAGATGAGTATTTCCTTTCTTCCCTCCCAAACAAAGGAGGTAGCGCCAAGCAGAGTTAGGCCAGAAGTGCGTAATGTGTGAATGTCTTCCTCTATCTAAGGAAGTAATGAGCTCACATAAGTGATAAAAGCATGTCTATAAAATGAAATAAAAATATATCATATGCATGTATAACACCATAATGATGTGTTATGTAATTAATTTGTATATTTGATGTGAATGTAGATAAGGTAAAACTAACAAACAACCTGTAGAAACCGAAACCAGTTAATGAAAAATTTATGACGTTTTACAACTTAAGAAATTTGAGTTCGAGTACAAGCCAAGGATGGAATCTCAGCCATAGGTATAAGCTACCATGTAATATATTGTTGTAACTCAATACTTACATAAATTTTCATAGAAAACCAAACTCTGTGTAAAGGAGTGAACTTTAAAGACAAGCAATTTATACAATGTTTTGGATGGTAATATTAGTCTTTCAACAAAGTGGACAGTGATGTGTGGTGACATTAACATATGTGTGCAACGAAGTAAATTCTGAGTATTGTGTCACAACGCCTGATGCATTAATAAGTGATGTGTAGTTGTTCGAGCCAGTACCATCCTCGTCAACGGATGCTGTAGGCCAGGGTTCTCTCCGCTGAAACTACGAGTACGACGGCTAATAATGACGCCTGGACCGTAAGAATGGAGATTTTCTGTCACAAAGTCGGATTGTGAACAATAAGCACACACACACTGCACCCAGAATGAAGAGAAACGCCATGACAATCCTTTAATATGTAGTAATCAGGTGATAGAGTGACACTCAATGTGAAATTAACACTAAGAAACGAGTGCACGCACATACAATAGTAGCAACTAGAATGTTGACCGTTAGTGGCTCGTACTTAACCGCCAAACATACTAGTGCACAGGCGCAAAACCTGGCAATGAGGCCGAAGCAAACTGAACATTTTTTTCAGTGCACTAAATTCAAATATGTAATGAACTATCATATTTTAGAATGAAATTTTCACTCTACGGCGGAGTGTGCGCTGATATGAAACTTCCTTGCAGATTAAAACTGTGTGCCGGACCGAGACTCGAACTCGGGACCTTTGCCTTTCACAGGCAAGTGCTCTACCGACTGAGCTACCCAAGCACGACACACGCCCCGTCCTCACAGCTTTACTTCTGCCAGTACCTCGTCTCCTACCTTCCAAGCTTTACAGAAGCTCTCCTGCGAACCTTGCAGAACTAGCACTCTTGTCTCCACAATATCCTTTCTTTCAGGAGGATATGGTAAAGTTAAAATTTATTAAAAAATGAAACAGCGATAACAACAGACTCGGACGCGACTACAAGCGTCAGGAAAGACATTAATTATGAATGCACAGTAAAGCACAGACAATTGACCATACAACATCATTCACTTTTTTTGTACATGATTTTGTTTCATTCTCTCATGTGTAGAAGTTTAGTTAAGCTGTAGTGCTCAGAATATGAGGGGCTACGAGTGTTTTGTATCATATGCGTTTCTGAATAAGAGAAGACTTGATATCAGTATTATATATTTTTATTACAGTGAAATAGAACCAAGTTAAGAAGAATGCCTTCACATTTTATATCATATGGAGAGGCACTGGTGTTCCCTGGAGTCCACTGCCTGCATCTACTATGGAAATGGAGTAAAAGAAGTACATGGTCATATTTTCGTAAAATTAACAGAAGCAGAAGCTTTCAGAAGACGACAAATACAATTAAAATATATATAGTGATGGACAGAGAAAAAGCAGCGACGCAAGGTAAAGTGAATGAACAATATCGCAATTTTGTACACGCAGATCATTTCATAATAATGCAATTGTACTAACATTCTCTTTTCACTGCAAGTAAAAGGACAATTACCAATCAATTACATCTCATTCTTTCCATTTAATTAATTATTTTTTACTATTATAATACATTCAGCAGCAGCTCAGCTTTCCAAAATTACTGCACCAACTCAATTCCCAACAGTGGACCCACTGCTACTATTATTAGCAAATTCACCACTGTCAGCGGATCCTACAAAGTCAACACCTGTGACAGAAATACCAGGATTAACTGCTAATACAACAGAGCCTTCACTAAGGGCAGAAAAACATGAATCAACTGCAGGAAAATAACTCTTGTCAGAAGCAGCTGCAACAGTAGTACAAGCACCAATGACTGATGCTGCTGTAATGGTCATTCAAGAAATTATTTCAGTATCCAGAATAGATCTACCAACGATTTCAGAAGATCAGGGGATATCATCAATCCCAGAATCAGAACAGATGTCCCCAGCATCAACTCAGGAAGATATATTGGCAGCAGGAATAATTCCAGAGCCAAAAGATGAAGCATCATTAGCACCCAGAGCATCAGTGGTAGTTGTAGCTGAGCCATCAGAGCGGCTAACAGACAAGAATTCATGGAGAAGCGCCACCTGCAGGAAGAAGGAGGCAGCAATCCAATAAATCCACAGTACAATGTGAGAATTTTTTATGGTATCATCCCAAGGAAAGTAGAAATGTGACATTCCTACATCTTCAGGTTTAAGCCTAAAGTTAATACTTTAAGAGAGTCTAACTCAATCAACCACCTGAAATCCCCAGTTAGTGCTGATAAATTCAATGTTTTCCATCAGAACATTCAAGGCTTACTAAGTGAACTAGATGAGCTATCCAGTAACATTTTAGACTAGGACTTTATTAATAATGCAGATTTAATCTGTTTTAGTGAATACTTGGTTTGGACATGCTGCAACTGAATAACTATAGCCTAGTAGATCTTTATTGTAGGCATTCTTTAGATAAAGGTGGAGTGGCAATTTATGTTAGAACAAAGTACCTTATAGAACTGTAGACTTACATTGTGAAGTCTGTGGAATTTTAATCTCTACTAACTTTCCTGAAATTACTTACCTCTCGTTTTGCAGGACTCCTACAGCCAAAATTTGTATTTTCCTAAAGCAGTTAGAATCTCTGTTAACTCTTTTTTTGCAAAAACAAATGGTATTATAATTTTAAGTGATTTTAATGCTGACTTTCTTACTGATAACATGGGAAAAATTGACTTACCACATTTAATTAACTGTTTTAATTTAACAGCAGCAGTGGATTTCCCCTCTAGGGTCACAATTAATTCCATGAGTAGAATTGACCACATCTTCTTAGAGAGAAGCAGAAATCTAAACACAACTGTTGAACATACATTAAATGAGCTCTCAGACCATGATGGTCAGCTACTCTCGATTGAAGTTGTTAGCTCTCCTAGTAAGAACAATTGAGGGCAGCAAAACTTTCAGAGTAATTAACACACAATCTATCAATACCTTCTGTAATTTCCTACAAGAAGTTGATTGGGACCAATTTGAGGCCTCTGACAATGTTAACGACCAGTATAATGCTTTTCTCAATGAATTTATCTGCCTATTCGAAGCGGCGTTTCCTAAAAGAACTGCCAAATTCAAACGTGAAACCTATTCTAATAAAAACTGGTTGACTTCGGGCATCAAAACTTCCTGCCGAAGGAAAAGCAATCTGTATGCCTCACTCAAACCCAGTTTTAGTCTAGAAAAGGAAAAACATTATAAACTATACTGCTGTATCCGATATAAAGTTCTAAGAAGGGCAAAGAGTATTTCTATAAAATCAGAAATTGAAAAACATCATGAACTATACTGCTCTGTCCTTTAAAAAGTTCTAAGATAGGCAAAGAGCATTTCTATAAAATCAGAAAGTGATGTCTCTAATAATAAACTTAAAACCATGTGGGACATAATAAAGAGAGAAACAAGTAATATCTCTACTGCAAAAAATATCATAGAAATTAAAACAAATGATACCATTTGTGAAAATATTGAAATAATTATTGACATTTTTAACAACCACTTTTTGGCATCAGCTGGCCAAACTGGGAAAACATGTTCTGTTAATGAAACTATGTCATCCCTCCAAAAAGCTATTAATAAAAAAACAATCAGATTAAAGTGTCTCCAGTTACATTACATGAAATTGAGAATATAATTAGAAACATGACAAGCAGAAATTCTGTTGGCATTGATGGTGTCTTTTCAAGATTACCAAGGGAATGCTATAAGCCAATAAGCAAAATACTGTGCCAATATTCAATGAATCAATCCAGCATGAGATTGTTCCTGAGAGATTAAGTTATGCTACTGTCAAACCTCTTTTTAAAAATGTGATAAAAATGATGTTACCAACTATTGGCCTACCTCTCTTTTAACAACCTTATCTAAAATTATTAAGAAATTGGTTCACAAAAGACTTAATGACTACCTCATTCATTATAAGGCATTAAACAGTTCCCAGATGGAATTCAACAGTTTGTATCAACAGAACAAGCTATTTTGTCCTTCAACTATCAGATCATAGAGTCCTTTAATAATAAATTATCTCCTGTTGGTAGCTTCTGCGATCTTTCTAAGGCCTTTGATAGTGTTAGCCATGAAATCCTCTTAGCAAAGGCTGAATATTATGGTATGAATGGATCAGCTGGCTCATGGATCAAATACTACCTAACTGGAAGAAAGCAGAAGGTCATGTTGAACGACTCTGAGGGGCACTCTGTGTCAGCTAGATGGGGCTTTATTGGCTGTGGTGTTCCACAGGGCTCTGTACTTGGGTCCCTTCTTTTCCTCATCTTTATCAATGACGTCCCTTAGTGTACTAGCTTTAAAGCACATTTTACTCTTTTCGTTGATGACACCTCCATCCTCATCAACAGGACTCCCATCCACAATCTTGAGGAATCGGGCAATATTGTCTTTAATGAAAATAATGGGTTATCACTAAATGTTAACAAGACTCACCTTGTTCATTTCCAAGTAAGTAGAAAAGTGTAGGACCAATTAAGTATGAAATGTAATTGTAGTGAATTATTACAGGTTGAGTCATTCCTGGGTACACACATTGACAGCAACCTAAAATGGTGTAAGAGGTCCATGAATAAGGAATTTATTGCTAGCACACTCGAGCAGATGTAACTTCGATGGAATGCTCACGAGCTGCCTGCGATATGTATGTTACAATAGAATCGCAGACCAGAGAGAAGTGTCAGCAGTAGTAGTAGTAGCTCACAGTCAGGCTGTTGAGTCAGTTCGCTCGTAGAGAGCAATTGTCTAGTTGTATAACTCACTGAGAGCACTTGTGGCCTGTACGGAATTACAAAGGCTGGTCGTGTAGAACGATGGCGGTGATTGAGGAATGTAGTATAAGGTAAAAGCAAATTATTATTTATAGCCGCATGCATATGTGATTTGTAACAACTAATTTTGTACTACTGTTATATCAAGTCCCACGTAAATGATTTTAAAAAATCTTTTAATAATACTCTTTCTTATAAAAATAACTTTTGAGAATCACTCATCTGAATTTAAAGATTTTATCAATTTCTCCTATACATGGTCATCCCGATTATCGTAAAGTAAACTCAGTTGTTTCTTCTTATACATGAGAAATCTAGTGGCCAGCATTGCATTGAGCTGTCCCAGAAAAATTTCCTACAGGAGCAGATATACACACGTTATCCAGCGACATAATTGAGGTAAGAATTTTCAGTTTGTTCAGAATGACTTTTCAGGGCCATGACGCAGCATTGCTGACGTCCAAATTTACCAGTTTAGATTCACAGTCAGTTAATTATTGAAAGGTTATATATGAGTCACATATTCATTGGAAGGTTAGTCACATTGTTACTCCGAGGCTACGGGTTTGGTCTGTTGTCAACAGCCAGCCAGGATCGTACTTTTTTTTGTGAATTTCTGAGAAGTAGTCAGTTATATATCTGCTGTTATTTACCTAATGTTAAATGTAGTTTGCATCTGGCGCACCGGATTTACTAATTTGTCACTCCTTCTTTCACAGATAGTTGGCAATTTATTGCTCTTTGTTGTTATTGTATTTGTTCCATTTTTGCTTTGCCTTTGTTTAACTTTGTGCCTACCTTTGACTTGTGAAAATGCCGTAAGAAACTGCCAACAGTATATCGCTATTAGTAATGTGTGAAAAAGCCAAGTTGAATAATTTGACTGATAATACTAGCGACACTCAGTGTCATAATGATAATCCTCCAATTACAGATAATCAGTGCATGCTGACCACAAATAATGACTCTAATCTAAATGATGAGCAGACAAATTCAATTATGTCCATAGTAAATTTAACGACAATTGATGATGCGGCATGTTTCGTTACAGTGAATGCTGTCCAGTTTGATACACCTGATTTCCAAAATTTACAACAGTGAACAGATAAATCTTTCTAACGATGATGAACAATGTGCTAATAATATGTCAAATTTATTTGATTCCGATGTAGTGACCAACAGTGCACATCCAATTAGCAAACCTTTTCATTAATCAGACAATGACCAAATGTTTACACAAAACGTGACAAATGCAGATACACCATCACACAGCACAGAGATTAGAGTCGCTAATTATGGCATGGATCAAGTTGTGGCATTATTGCTTAATGAAAAACTAGACACAATTATAGACAACTTAATGAAAATCTCAAACAGTCGAATGAAAAACAAGATAGATCAATCAAATAATCTGATGAAAATTTCGAACAAGTTAATGAAAAACTTGACACCTCTACTGAACACCTTACTGAACAGATTACAGTCGTTGTGGAGCAATGTAATGAAACTAAAAAACTATTACATGAGGAAATTAATGCCTGTGCCAGGAATAGTAGTGAAGAGATAAGCAATACACATGCAGCCACATCAAAATACTTAGAGATGAAATAAGTGCAGCCGCTCAACAATCTTCAGAAAACGCAACACAGTAACACGACGAGTTTAAATGTCAGCAGAACTTTCACACACTCTGGATGCGAAAGTCGACAAGAAACTTGGACAACAGAACAGCCAAATTGATGAACGTTTTAATCACCATCTAAAAACCAGTGAAACGTGTTACTGTAAATTCATACAGGAAGAGAACAAAGTAAATAAACAACTCATGGAAACAATTACTACACAGAGACAGAAAGAAAAGCGTAAGTTGTTTGCAAAAGCAAAAACATAGGTAGACACCAATATTGCTGCAGTATCAGATGAAATCAATATGATCAAACAGTTGAGCACTGAATTGCATGATGAAATCTCCAATCTAAAAACAAAAGCAGACACTAATATTCAGACTTTGGAAAATAAATACACAGTAGCCTTTCAGACAGTGTCCAGAAGACTTGAACAATTGGAATTAATACAGGTTCCCCATGCCATTAAAGTAGACTTTAAGAAATTAAACAAAACCACACATAAAATGCAAAAACAAATTAATGCTTTTCACATTAAAATGACAAACAGGTAAAAGCACTACTAAAAAAGTTGATGAATTGGTCAGTCGTATTGACATTATCGAAAATAGCAATGAGACCGAGTCAAACGATATGTCACCAGTTTCGTTCAAACACCCGAATCCTAAAATATACAGCAGACAATCAGTAAGATCGATACATCTAATAATATATTACGTAGAAAATTGTCATCTTTGCAGCAAGAAGTGACAGAAATGAAAAATGTTTCAGCCTCTAACACTTCACAGCATACCCCACATACATTCTGAACATTTGTCACCCTCACACAGCCAGTATAACTTATGTAATTTACAGAGAGTATGTGATTTAGATTCCGAACAGACACAGACTAACAGATTATCATACAATCCTGAACCTGCTCAGACATTCAGAGACGATAATTTTGATTACAAGCACTTTCTATCTGTTAGGAAATTTAAGATATCTAAAAACGATAGAACACAGATTCACCATCTTGGATTGGACACTACAATTTAGTTTTGCTTTTCTACCAACTTGGCCCGTAACACACAAACTTGAATTTATTTGCAGTTTTCTGGATGGTGAATCGGCATCTCGTATGACATTGATCGTGAGACAATGTTAATCGGTAGAAGAATTTCAGAATGCGTAAAAGTCAGCATATTGGTCGAAGACGACACAGCGTGGAACCAAGGATCAGTGAATTACCTTGCCGAATTATGATAACTCAAATTTTTATACTGTCACGCAATTTTGTGGACACATGGTACAGCAAAACCAATGTTTATGTGAGACATACAGTGAGTGAGCACTAATCCAATTATGTATTTCAAAATTACCGCGAACGTTAAGCAGCACTTTTAACAGGATAGCAGAAAGAAAATATTTCTGCGTTTAGAGATCTGCTACAGATTCTGGAAGTTCAGCAATCAGATTATTCCTTCATAAACAAAAATTTTTCACAACATAACCAAGGTCAGCAAGCATACTGTAATTATGATCAGCCACGCTATTTTAATAGCAAAGGTGATAGACGCTCCAGAAATGACAGAACTTTAATAACAGACAAAATTTTCATCAGCAGTATCATCAAAATTATCAGCAAAGCAAACACATTTTGACAACAACAGAGGGTTTTCCCCGCAGCAACAAAAAAACCAGCGGGTTAGCATACCTTACCAACAATGTAATGTGCAAGTTGAACCAAGCTTTAATGTTTCGCCTCCTACACGTACAGCGTCGGCTCCGCCAAATAGTAACGCACAGCAACAAGGAAATCACTACATACAGAAGACACATCATTTCAACTCCTATCGCAACGCGCCATATAGTAATGACTACCATGACAGATGTAACAGTAATGAGCACATTTTTCGGCGCACGTTTAATAACAGAGGTCTTATCAGCAACAGAATCATCCACAACAACAGATTATCATGAATGAACCAGATAGTCGATATCATCCCCAACCTAATACGTCAGGGCGAAATAACAAAACAGTACAAATAGTCGAAATGCCACAGCATCCTCCTGCAAATAACAGCACGTCAGAAAGAATTTCACAAGATACGGTACAGGTTGAATCTTCCAGCAACGTAAGCAATACTTTTGATATACAGAATCTTGCTCAAGAAAATGTTATTACTTTTGACGACATCCGAGACACACTTTTACATAAAAATAAGTTATACAAAAAACCATTTCCCACCCTGTTATTGAAGTAAAGATTGGATCATTAACATTTTCAGCAGTAATCGATTCTGGATCACTTACATCAGTTATAAATGAAGAAACTTTCAACGAATGCAACAAAAAGAACACCTATCCAACGTTACCATTAGGCAGAACTAAAGTAAAAGGAGCAGTACCTGGTAGACGAGTAGCTGTAAAATTACATACACACTTATTATTTTGTATTGAATGTCATAGTTCCCTTATTGACAACAGACGTTATTTTAGGTACGAATTATTTGGTACAACATGATGCAATTATCGACTTTCAACTATTTAATGTTAAAGGATGAAAAATTACAACTGGCATTGGAATTTCGACACGCTTTATCAGAAGAAGAACATGCAATTATTCGGACAGAGGTCATTTCTACATCGCATTAACATGACTGCCATTCCACATTGTCCAGAGATACGTATGTACACAGTTACAATACACCAGATGAAGCCGACTATGACGTTATGTATACGATTTCAGCAACGCAAATACAGATGATGCACGCACAGACTTAAAGTAAATTCTTTTACAGCAAGCTCCAGTTTTTGACAACATTCCTGGTACTATGCCCAGTTTTATGTATGAATTTCAGGTTAAACAGCATGAAACATTTAAAGCCAAACATAATCCTATTTCATATATCCACAGAGAACAACTTACGAAAGAATTACAACCTATGTTTGACCAAGGTATTATTGAACCGGCAATCAGTCCATATACAAACCTGCTCTATATTGTTACGAAAAAAAGGCAGCTCACTTCGCCTCCTACTTGATTCGCGTCAAATCAACGACATTATTATTGATGAAACAGATCGCCCACAGACACTAGAAGAACTTCTACAGAAATTTCATGGTTGTTGTTGTTGTCTTCAGTCCTGAGACTGGTTTGATGCAACTCTCCATGCTTCTCTATCCTGTGCAAGCTTTTTCATCTCCCAGTGCTTACTGCAACCTATATTCTTCTGAATCTGCTTAGTGTATTCATCTCTTGGTCTCCCCCTACTATTTTACCCTCCACGCTGCCTTCCAATGCTAAATTTATGATCCCTTGATGCCTCAGAACATGTCCTACCAACTGGTCCCTTCTTCTTGTCACGTTGTGCCACAAACCTCTCTTCTCCCCAAATCTATTCACTACCTCTTCATTAGTTATGTGATCGACCCATCTAATCTTCAGCATTCTTCTGTAGCACCACATTTTGTAAGCTTCTATTCTCTTCTTGTCCAAACTATTTATCGGCCACGTTTCATTTCCATACATGACTACACTCCATTCAAATACTTTCAGAAATAACTTCCTGACACTTAAATCTATACTCGATGTTAACAGATTTCTCTTCTTCAGAAACTCATTCTTGCCATTGCCAGTTTACATTTTATATCCTCTCTACTTCGACCATCATCAGTTATTTTGCTCCCCAAAGAGCAAAACTCATTTACTACTTTAAGTTTCTCATTTCCTAATTTAATTCCCTTGGCATCACCCGACTTAATTCGACTATATTCCATTATCCTCGTTTTGCTTCTGTTGATGTTCATCTTATATTCTTCTTTCAAGACACTATCCATTCCATTCAACTGCTCTTCCAAGTCCTTTGCTGTCTCTGACAGAATTACAACGTCATCGGCAAACCTCAACATTTTTATTTCTTCTCCATGGACTTTAATACCTCCTCCGAATTTTTCTTTTGTTTCCTTTACTTCTTGCTCAATATACAGATTGAATAACATTGGGGAGAGGCTACAACCCTGTCCCAACTGCTGCTTCCCTTTCATGCCCCTCGACTCTCATAACTGCCATCTGGTTTCTATACAAATTGTAAATAGCCTTTCGCTCCCTGTATTTTACCCCTGCCACCTTTAGAATTTGAAAGAGAGTATTCCAGTCAACATTGTCAAAAGCTTTCTCTAAGTCTACAAATGCAAGAAAGTGGGTTTGCCTTTCTTTAATCTATTTTCTATGATAAGTCGTAGGGTCAGTATTGCCTCACGTGTTCCAACATTTCTGTGGAATCCAAACTGATCTTCGCCGAGGTCGGCTTCTATCAGTTTTTCCATTTGCCTGTAAAGAATTCGCGTTAGTATTTTGCAGCTGAAACTTATTATGCTGACAGTTCGGTAATTTTCACATCTGTCAACACCTGCCTTCTTTGGATTTGGAATATTCTTCTTGAAGTCTGAGAGTATTTCGACTGTCTCATACGTATTGCTCACCAGATGGTAGAGCTTTGTCAGGACTGACTCTCCCAAGGCCATTAGTAGTGCCAATGGAATGTTGTCTACTCCCGGGGCCTTGTTTCGACTCAGGTCTTTCAGTGCTCTGCCAAACTCTTCACGGAGTATCGTATCTCCCATTTCATCTTCATCTACATCCTCTTCCATTTCCATAATATTGTCCTCAAGTACATCGCCCTTGTATAGACCCTCTATATACTCCTTCCACCTTTCTGCTTTCCCTTCTTTGCTTAGAACTGGGTTTCCATCTGAGCTCTTGATATTCATACAAGTGGCTCTCTTTTCTCCAAAGGTCTCTTTAATTTTCCTGTAGGCAGTATCTATCTTACTCCTAATGAGATAAGCCTCTACATCCTTACATTTGTCCTCTAGCCATCCCTGCTTAGCCATTTTGCACTTCCTGTCGATCTAATTTCATGGTACTGCTATTTATTCTACATTAGATTTAAAATTTGGATTTTGGCAAACTCAGCTCCATCCAAACTGCAGAAGGTACACAGAATTTCTCTATTTGGTGATTGTCAACAATTTTGCAAATTACCGTTTGGTCTAACAATTTCTTCGACAGCATTTATTCGCGGTTTTAATACTATACTTTCGATAGAACTTAAAGACAGAATCACAACATATGTAGACGACATCCTTATCGCAGAAGCTAACTGGTCTGAACACAATTTGATTCATGAACAACTGTTACAAAATTTTCATGCACAAGGACTTATAGTTAAACTTAGCAAATCGCACTTTGGCAAAACTTCCATAACATTTCTTGGACAATAAATTTCAGCAGAAGGCATTGCGCCTGACCCAAAGTTTTATGTGATATTACTGTTCCAACGACCAAGAAACAAGTACACAGCTTTCTAGGATTAATTAACTTTTTCCATAAATTTAATCATTACTCAGCTTTAGACACCCCTAGATTATGCCAGTTGACGGGTAAAAATGCTATTTGGTCCTGGGATAGCCAAGCACAGTCTGAGTTTGTTAATCTGAAAACGCACCACTTTTATCACACCCAGATCCTACCAGAAATTTTTCCAGTGCCACCGACAGTTCTAATACTACCCTAGGTGTACAGATTTTTTAGGAAATTGAAGAAGATGGTACTACAGTAATTAAAAACATCGCCCTTGCAAGTCGCATTCTGTCACCTGCTGAGCGCAATTATTCTGTTACAGAACTTGAAACATTATGTGTTGTATGGGCATTTACCAGATTTAGGCATTTTCTTTATGGAAGACATACTACCATTTATACAGATCATAGAGCTATACAGTTTTTATTTTCCGCTAAATTTACACATGACGGGTTAAGCAGATGGAAGTTTTATTTACAGGAATCTAATTTTACAATTGTTCACATTCCTGGTACACAAAATATTGTAGCAGACGCACTATCTCGTTCTCTGAGCAACAATCAGCAAGACATCGCAACTGAGTTCTGCCAAGAAAATTTTAGCCTCATGTATTTTCAACAATTTGCATTTGAAAATGTCATTTCAGGAGACATAGCAAAGAGCAGAGCAAAGACAACATATATAAAGAAATTAAACACCTTTGGCAAGATAGGAATAAAGCTACCATTAGGAACAATTATACTATATGCAACAACATTCTGTTTCGACACACTCGCCCTGATAGCAACGACTGGTTATTATAAATTCCTGATGAGCTTGTCAACAAATTAATTTGGTATGCTCATGTAAGTTACGCCCATTATGGAGGCAGAAAATGTTTTCTTATACTGAGACTGAACTGTTATTTTGCCAACATGGAGAAACGTATTCGACGAGTTTTAGCGTCACGTAAAACCTGCCAGAAAGCTAAATCAAACACGACTTCACATATTCCTCCGTTACATCCCATTGGACCCATTAAATTGAGACATATGTCCGCTGTAGACATTTTTGGACCGATTCCCAGATCTAAAAGAGGTTTTTGCGACATCTTGGTAAACTATGTAGTACATACTGCCTTAAAAGACATGTTGTTTGGGACACACACATACTCTCATTCCAGGCTGTAATTAACTCCATGCCAAGTGAATGTACTATGCTATCTCTGACTGTTGTATTGACAAAAGTTGAACCACCCAACAAAATTAAAGAATTAGTATCTTTTCTTACATCTCGTAGACTGCGTCGCCATGAAATAATTGATATCGCGATCAACAACATCCAACGTGCCGCAGAGCGCGTCGAGAGCAAAAACAGCTTTGTACACGCCATGACTTTCTCATAGGACAAAAGATATTATTATGTACAAACTGTTTAGCCGACAGAGGAAAGAGTAGATGCAGCAAATGTGAGCTTCTATATGCTGGTCCATATAGAATTCGCAGCATTCCTCGCCCCAATGCAGTACATGTAAAACTTTGAGAACCAGAAAAACCAAGGGCAATCACCATAATCTCAATATTAAACCCTTTACTGAATGAACATAGTTTATGATTTATCACACTGTAATGCCATTTCCAGATATTTATAGGATCACTTATTGATGATGATTATATTTTTTTATTTACAAGTGCCCGGCGAGGTAAGGTTAACAGGTCGCTTTTCTTGTCGTTATACCTCAGATGGTGTACCTTTTTTTGTCATATAAATGTTCATATTATGTGACCATTTATGCATTTATATCTATGTTACTACTTATTGATGATGATCATATTTTTTCTTGGAAAGTGCCCGGAAAGGTAAGGTTCGCAAATATACTATATGCACCATATGATAGCAACCTTGACTATTTACTTTTCTTTCAGATTATGATGCAATTGTGGCAGAGCTGTGTATGTTAATTTTAGTGATGAAATGTGCTAGAAGTAAGAAACTTAGTAATATGATGACGCTGATGAATGATGCTGATAAATAAGATAATGAAAAATGAACTACACTCCTGGAAATTGAAATAAGGACACCGTGAATTCATTGTCCCAGGAAGGGGAAACTTTATTGACACATTCCTGGGGTCAGATACATCACATGATCACACTGACAGAACCAGAGGCACATAGACATAGGCAACAGAGCATGCACAATGTCGGCACTAGTACAGTGTATATCCACCTTTCGCAGCAATGCAGGCTGCTATTCTCCCATGGAGACGATCGTAGAGATGCTGGATGTAGTCCTGTGGAACGGCTTGCCACATCATTTCCACCTGGCGCCTCAGTTGGACCAGCGTTCGTGCTGGACGTGCAGACAGCGTGAAACGACGCTTCATCCAGTCCCAAACATGCTCA
This sequence comes from Schistocerca gregaria, assembly GCF_023897955.1. Classification (NCBI taxonomy): domain Eukaryota; kingdom Metazoa; phylum Arthropoda; class Insecta; order Orthoptera; family Acrididae; genus Schistocerca; species Schistocerca gregaria. Next base: position 741,140,337 of record NC_064921.1, read on the forward strand.
ATGGGGGACAGATCCGGAGATCTTGCTGGCCAGGGTAGTTGACTTACACCTTCTAGAGCACGTTGGGTGGCATGGGATAATGCGGACGTGCATTGTCCTGTTGGAACAGCAAGTTCCCTTGCCGGTCTAGGAATGGTAGAACGATGGGTTCGATGGCGGTTTGGATGTACCGTGCACTATTCAGTGCCCCTCGACGATCACCAGAGGTGTACGGGCAGTGTAGGAGATCGCTCCCCACACCATGATGCAGGTGTTGGCCCTGTGTGCCTCGGTCGTATGCAGTCCTGATTGTGGCGCTCACCTGCACGGCGCCAAACACGCATACGACCATCATTGGCACCAAGGCAGAAGCGACTCTCATCGCTGAAGACGACTCGTCTCCATTCGTCCCTCCATTCACGCCTGTCGCGACACCACTGGAGGCGGGCTGCACGATGTTGGGGCGTGAGCGGAAGACGGCCTAACGGTGTGCCGGACCGTAGCCCAGCTTCATGGAGACGGTTGCGAATGGTCCTCGCCGATACCCCAGGAGCAACAGTGTCCGTAATTTGCTGGGAAGTGGCGGTGCGGTCCCCTACGGCACTGCGTAGGATCCTACGGTCTTGGCGTGCATCCGTGCGTCGCTGCGGTCCGGTCCCAGGTCGACGGGCACGTGCACCTTCCGCCGACCACTGTCGACAACATCGATGTACTGTGTAGACCTCACGCCCCACGTGTTGAGCAATTCGGCGGTACATCCACCCGGCCTCCCGCATGCCCACTATACGCTCTCGCTCAAAGTCCGTCAACTGCACATACGGTTCACGTCCACGCTGTCGCGGCATGCTACCAGTGTTAAAGACTGCGATGGAGCTCCGTATGCCACGGCAAACTGGCTGACACTGACGGCGGCGGTGCCCAAATGCTGCACAGCTAGCGCCATTCGACGGCCAACACCGCGGTTCCTGGTGTGTCCGCTGTGCCGTGCATGTGATCATTGCTTGTACAGCCCTCTCGCAGTGTCCGGAGCAAGTATGGTGGGTCTGACACACTGTTGTCAATGTGTCCTTTTTTCCATTTCCAGGAGTGTATTCTTGCAGAGGATAATAAATTATGGTGTCTGGTTATATGAAGAAAATGGTAATGAATAGTGAAGTTTTTTTCTTTTTGCAGATGAGGATAATGATGAAGTTTATGTAGTTGTTTAAGTATTTGTTGCAGTTCTATTTGACATTATGCTATATATCGTGTAATATAATGATTGAATGTTTTCGAAAGGGACAGCTAGAGTACATGTATGTAACACAGGTATGTCATTACTTGATAATTACAAGTTTACCACTTTTCAGCATAATGTATATTTCTTCTTTCAGCGTAATAATCCACTTTGTATTTTTTTCAGGAGAAGCTTTTTATGACATTAAAATGATTTCTGTAATGTGTTGTTATGTTATATGCTACAAGCACTTAGTTATTAAACCTATTCTAGTACTTGCAATTTTTTACCCAGTTGTCTCTATCATTCATGAATGTGATCACTTATACTCTACTTGTCCGATAACCTTACTGCAGTTTACTCATGACGAATGATGTTGATAATCCTTATTTCCAGCAATAAGTCAAAAGCAAATATTTTCATGTCCCAGCAATTGACTATTGATCCCAACACAATGCAGTGCTAGTGCAAAAAAATTGTTACTAGTCCCGACTACTACCAGTATACAACTAAATAATGCTACCAGTTTAAGATATATTTCTAGTCCTAAATATAACGCAAATTTTTCTGATGTATTGATTCCATTATATCTATGTATTATTGGACTAAACACCTTGAGTACTAGTTCCAATGTCTTACATTTTAAATACGTCTAATGTCACTTACATGATATCAAATATAGTCAATAGCAGGTTGTTGCTACACGCAATAACTCCTGAATGATAACTTCTGAATAATGCTGAATAATGTTTTGTATTACTACATAAATGCTTTGTAACTGGCCAATGAGTACCAATAGTTATTGAAATAAGATGACTTATGAATAGCGTTTTGTAGTACTCTATACATACTACATAAATGCTTTGTAACTGGCCAATGAGAGCCAATACTTTTTGAAATGAGATGACATATGAATATGTTCTGTAATACTACATAAATGCTTTGTAACTGGCCAATGAGTGCCAATAATTATTGAAATTAGATGACTTATGAATAATGTTTTCTAATACTCCATAAATGCTATGCCAATAATTACTGCAGTGAAATGACTTCTTAATAATGTTCTGTAATACTCCATAAATGCTTTGTAACTGGCCAATGAGTGCCAATAATTGTTTAAATCAGATGACTCACTAGTGTAGTTCTGAATGATGACTAGCATAAGACTTAATGTATCATTCACCTTCTGACCTAATTACCACAAATTACTGTGATATCCATATGTTCTGTCAATCCTCATGATCATGGAGCACTCTATTTGTTTTTTGCACTAATTCTACACTGATTTAAGATTATGGATTCTACAAGAATGTGGTTTTGACATCAAGCTGTCCACCACCTAGAACGACGGAGATGTTATTATGGACCTACTGTTTGGTGTACCTAATGTACTATCAAAATGATAACATACATTATTAATACAACATTTCAGTGTCTTGGCTATACTGATAAATACTCCAAACAAGAGAACTTCAGATTGTCTCACTTGGTGTTGTGCTTCTGTAGAAAGATATGGACTTTTAGTGCAGTTATGTGCAACCCACTGTGCTACAACCATGATCCTATCCTTCCCATACCCTTCCTAGTTCTTGTAAAAATGCTAAAGACTTATACAGTGTGTGTGCACTTCATTTCATTTCCCAATGTGTTCAGTTCTCTTAAACTGCTAAAGACTTATACAGTGTGTGAGCACTCTATTTCATTTCTTAGTATGTTCTGTACCCATTGCGTGTACACTTTGTGCCATTTTTAGTATGTTCTGTACTTATTATGTGTGCACTTCATTTCACTTGTTAATATGATCAATTCTCGTGAAAGTGCTAAACACTTTTACAGTGCGCATGCACTTTATTTCATTTCTTAATGTGTTCAGTTCTTGTAAAGATGCTAAAAACGAATACAGTGCATGTGCACTCTATTTCATTTCTTAATATGTTCTGTACTCATTGCGAGTGCACTTTGTCATTTCTTAATATGTTCTGTATATACTCTGTAACTGTAGACTTAGTAAACTAAATAGGTTGTAGAAAAAATAGTTGTTTATGGCAAGTCCAATTGACTCATCATCGCTCCCAAATTTTTAACCCCCAGTGGAGGGTTATGTAAGAGGTCCATGATATAAGGAATTTATTGCTAGCGCACTTGAGCAGATGTAACTTCGATGGAATGCTCACACGTTGCCTGCGATATGTATCCTACAATATAATCGCAGACCAGAGAACAGTGTTGGCAGTATTAGTAGTAGCTCGCAGTCGGGCTGTTGAATCAGTTCACTCGTAGAGAGCAGTTGTCGAATTGTATAGCTCACAGAGAACACTTGTGGCCTGTACAGACTTACAAAGGCCGGTCATGCAGAACGATGGCGGTGCCTGAATGATGTAGTATCAGGTAAAAACAAATTATTATTTATAGCCGCATGTGTATGTAATTTGTAACAATTGATTTTGTACTACTTTTATATCAAGTCTCATGTAAATGTTTTTAAAAATCGTTTAATAACAATCTTTCCTATAAAAATAACGTTTGACAATCATTCATCTGAATTTAAAGATTTTAATAATTTCTCCTATACATGGTCATCCCAATTATCGTAAAGAAAAATGAGTTGTTTTTCTTTTCATACATGACAAATCTAGTGGCCAGCATTGCACTGGGCTTTGCCAGAAAAATGATTTGTAGGAGCAGATATATACGCATTATCTGGCGACATAATTGAGGTAAGAATTTTCAGTTTATTCAAAATGACTTTTCTGGGCCATGACACAGCATTGCTAACGTCCAGATTTACAAGTTTAGATTCGCAGTTAGTTAATTATTGAAAGGTTATATATGAGTCACATCTTCATTGGGAGGTTAGTTACATTTTTATTCCAAGGTTGTAGGTTTAATCTGTTTCGAGGTCACAATGGTCTTAACATATTTTACAACTTCTTAAAAAACTCAGCTCAGCAACATTCATCATTCATATTATTTCCACTGTCTGTGACCGAGACACCACAAAAACTGCTTATTTTAGTTACTTCCATGCACAATTGTTATATGGAACAGTTTTCTGGGTTAATCAGTCGCTTTGCAAAAAATATATTCATTGCCCAAAAGAGAGTTATTAGGATAATGAGCAGAGACCAGCCTAGACATTCTCATAGAAACCTTTTTGGAAATTAGGGATATTGACAACTGCAAGTTAATATATCTACTCCCTGTTATATTTCATTGGTAAAAAATGAGCAATTATGCAAAACCATAACCACAATACCAAGAGGAAGATGGACCACCCTTATGAATTAAAAAGCCTTAGTATTGTACAAAAAGAAGTCCATTACGTGTACTGCAATGTGTTCAATGCCATCCCACCATCACATTGTCCACAAGCTTCCCCAATTTAAACAACAGCTCAAACATTATCTAACAGATAATTCCTCTTGGTTGAACAATACCTCAAATGTGCTACCTCTAACTGATTTTTCTTTTAATTAAATCTTGTGTACTTTTATGCATTACGATGGTTGGAATCATTGTTAACTTTACTGTCTTTTATGTAGCTATAAAGATGTACCTTTATTTTGACTTTTTTAAGAGTAATTTTGTTCAAATTAATGTGTATTTTGTCTTATACCTATATTTCCCCTAGCAAGAGAGTTTTTGTGTACCTTTTGTATATGGGTCCCACATACCTAAGCAATAATCTAGACCTGGTTGCATGAATGATTTGTAAGTAATCTCATTTGTAGACTGATTGAACTTCTACAGTATTCTATCAATAAACTGGAGTCTACCACCTGCTTCACCCACAACTGATCCTATATGATCATTGCATTTCCTATCACTACAAAGTGTTACATGCAGGTATTTCTACGAGATTGCCGATTCCAACAGTGATTCATTGATATTATAGTCATAGGATACTAGGTTTTTCCGTTTTGTGAAGTGAAAAACTTAACATTTCTGAAGAATTAAAGCAAGTTGCCAGTCTCCACATAACTTTGAAATATTATCAACATCTGACTGAATATTTGTGCAGCTTCTTTCAGATAGTACTTCATCATAGATAACTGCATCATCTGCGGAAAGCCTGACTTTACTATTAATATTGTCTGCAAGGTCATTAATATACAACATGAACAACAAGAGTCCCAACACACCTGATGCTACTTCTACATATGATGATGACTCTCCATTCAGGATAACATGTTTCATCCTCACTAACAAAAGGAAATTTCACTTGATACCCAATATCTACATCTACATTCTACAAAACCACCATGAAGTGTGTGGCAGAGGGTACATCCCACTGTACCAGTTATTATGGTTTCTTCCCGATCCATTCATGTTTTAAGCACAGGAAGAATGATTGTTTGACTGCCTCTGCGGATGCAGTAATTACTCTTATCTTATCCTGAAGAGCCCCACGTTAGTGAAGCATAGAGGATTGCAGTATATTCCTATACTGTAGTATATACCTTGAACGAAACAGGTCTAGTGTGGCTGCCATGTGGCAGTAGAATGGATGGAACTAAAAGACTTAAATCACACATAATAGGCACACAAGAACACACAACAGTCCGCGACTTGCATGGATCTGAGCGCACTATAAAGTTATTTTTTAATTTTTTTGGTGAAACCTCCAAACACACCAAAAGAAGATAGCATGAGTGCAATCATTCCGACATAAGAAACAGAGACAATGAAGCACTGTGAAATGAGCATTGTAATGTCGGGGCACCAAATTGATGGAATCATCATAATAAACCAAGAACTTATGATGACTGCAGCTGACAATATATCGGTAGTTCTACTGTTACAATTTCCAGAGGAACAATAATCAGGTGGCTTATTACTGATTTCCGCAATGTGAATGAAATGCTGATGTGATTCCAGTTTTGGGAGTCACAGGAAAACTGATTTTAGTTTCGAATGCAACTCACTCTGTAACTGAAGGTGTGCACACAGGATCGCTTATAAAAACATCAACTATGCACACAGACAACAAACATGAAATTATGGAACACTTGTAAAGGGAAGATTTGCAGTGTACTAAGAGCACCGTTAAACGAGTTGTGACTTCAGTTGATGTTGATATATTACTGAGTCCGGTTTGGAGGCGAGTGCAAATTAAAAATTATTTCAAGAGCTCAATGATAGCATGAAGACGCCTATTTTTCCAGTAAATTGACTAAGAATTGTAACCATAGTCAGTAACTGAAGTACACCAATCGGAAAACAATTTCTTTAGAAATATCGGATTATGAGAGAAGATGTTGAGCACCCAGATTTTGTTATTCCTTTTTTTGAGCTGGAATCATTTCAGTGGATTGGATGATGGAAAAATCAATTTAAGAGGAGTCGATTCGAGTCGTTGGCTTTGGCGAGTGATCTAAATAACATGCGACAACCGTCGGTAGTATTATACCCCGTGGCCTATCATAAATACAGACCTAAGAACACGTCTGTAGACCTCCTGTATAGCCAGCTGAATCGTCCACCATGTATTCCCCGTTTCTAAGGATTCAGCAGTGTTTACCTTGTATGTGGTTAGCCTATTCATGGAACTTCTTATAGTATTTCTTATAAAATATTTGAAATTCTATGTTTGAAGTGAACCAAACCGTAATTAATGTTTATAGAGGCATTTAGAATCCCCTTTTCATATAACAAAAAATAGGAAATACATGGCTATATAAATGTATGCTCGGATTGCATGATAGTTTGTATTGTTATGGCAAAGAGTAATACAGGTTCCATGTTATATAATTTTTAGCAGAGTTCAACCAGCTAGAGGTAAGATACGCTGGTTACGCCACGATTAACGCCGGACCAGCAAGCACGGTGACGCAAGACAGGTGAACAGCACAGTCTGCAACTCTGCAGTAGTCGAGTGAGAGCGAGCATACACAGTGGGAAAACAGAAAAGCGCAGCGACTAAGCAAATAACAAGCACGCCCGTTCGCACGGCGGGATGCTCAAGAATCTATAGATACGGCCAGGGAAAACACTCATAGACCAATGTAACTAACTGCTAAGAGAGAATTAAAGCAAGGGCAGCAGAATAACGAGGCCACATGCGATCATAGCTGGCAAACCATGTCACAGAACTATAGAGAGATCTTTAAATACCAGAGCACCAGCTCCAAGTAGAGGAGAACGGCTGAGGTCAATGGGAACGATAGAGTCCATGTCGACGACATTCCGTTTCATGACCATGTTGTTTTAGTTTTGTCTTAGATCAACCAGCGCAGTCCAGCCAACCATGGAGTGGCACAGAGCTGAACTTTACTGACGAACTTCATGCTGTCACACCAACCACTGCTGATGGGAGAGCTGATGAACTACCAGCAGTAGTGCAGTACCAGGAGCTAAACTCTCTGACTGTGGTACGGAAGACAACAACCAGGGTTCCTGGTAAACTACCGTCCGGTGCGCCTAAGTGCATCTGGGTGTGCGCCCTACCAGGCCAGCAGTACTGGGTTCAACATCTGCCTCCTACATCACATTGAGGGTGGGGTGTTCCATGGAAGAAGAGGCAGAGAATGGGATCAAGTATACTCGTCCATCCGGTAGTAGCTATGCTGTACCAGGCAGGACTAAGCATCCATATCGACACAAGAGGAACAACATCTCGATAGGACGCAGGTGCAAGGACTGGTGCAGCATCCAACACTGAGAGTCTGTTCGTGACCAGGTCAAGAGGCAACTACAGCCAACAGTGTGCCACCCTTTGTAAAAGATGTGAAAATAAACGACTCACTGAATAATCATGGTTTCTAAGCACCATGAGGGCTTCCAGACGATTCCTGACATCGTGCAGAGGCTTCATCCATTTGGTCCCTCTGTAGTAAACATTAAATGTAATGAGGTGGGAACTCAGTACCAATGTCTTCAAATATGGGTGCTATGTAGTAACAATCTGTGGCAAATTATTAGATTCCCCTTTATATAGCCCATCGTAAAAGAGGTGTTTATTTTTTATTCTGGAGTAGGTACTTTAAGAAATGTCACATTTTTGTTGTACACAGGCGGGGGAAAGTATAGTTTCATCTTACAGTGAAAACGAATTTTTATTAATAGTTTAATCTATCATTTAACCAGTATTCATTTTATGTACTTCATGATAGGTATGTTTCTTGCTAAGTTGTGGCAATAATTCAATACATTTAATTAGACATCTCCAGTCGCATTGTGAATAGTGCATAAACAAGTAGGAATATCTTACACTTTGGGTAAAACGAGGCAGACAGTTCTGCTTAGGTTATGGGTGTCTTAACTATATTACTGGCGCCACACAGTCATAAGAGAAACAGTGAGTAAAAGAAAACTAACGACATCACAAAAAACACCTTCAGATGGCGAATGTTGTTGTAAAAGAAACAGTTGTTGGAACGAAAATGAATTGAGTAGGCCTTATCGTAAAAACACACACTACCGCTATAGTGGACATCAGAAAGTAACAAGTGGAGAGAAATGACTGTGGGAAAAGGAAAACTATTCGAAAATACACTTCATATAGATACACTTCATATACATATGCTTCATTCTTCACACACACACACACACACACACACACACACACACACACACACACACATATATATATATGAAAACTGAATTTTGGAAACTGCTTTTCGCTGTTATGTTTACATGTTAAGGTCTGAACTGGATGTGTTAACGCAGTTAAATATGGCGTCTGGAAAATAGATGATCCAGTTTCTGGTTTAGTCAACATGATCGTTATTCCTCTTCCCTTCAATATTATAGGTAGACAGCTTCACGCTCAGTCTAATATTTCTGCTTCTCCTTCACTGCATAATAAATCCATTCTAGCTGAATATTCTGAAAACAAGATGCAACTTTATTATCCAAGCACGTTTCAACACCGGCTCCGTTTGCATTCCAGCGAGAAACGACTGCGGAATTGGAAAATGGGAAACTAGAAGGGGATTTCCAGTATCGATTTTGAAGTGTTTACGCGACCATCCAGAAACGATATTGGGGAATCGGTTTACGAAATCCGGTTTTGGTAACCCCACGTACACAGTGTGATTAGGAATTTACAAAAACTGTAGGTAAACTGTTAGAAACTAAATCGAGTCATTTCCAAGAACTATAACTACCGGTATCTGTTCAAACCGCCGAATCTACCAAAGTAAGAAATACACATAACTTTTCTCAAAATACAGCCTACATAACTGAAAAAAATGCTACTAAACGAAAGAGCCAAAATCATAAAAAAAGTAAATTAAAAATACACTTATGAGGTCAGCTATTTTTCCAAAGACTGATGCTATTGATAATGGCTCCCTTAATCCTCGGAAATAATATTTGCTTCACGAATAATTGTAACTCATATTAATACTCGAAACAACAAAATATTTTTAAATAACAATTCCTCATAAATCGACTACACACCTTATCCGCTATAAGATTCATTGGCTTTGCCAATTCACTACCATATCGTCACATTCTATCCTAACCTAGACTTCCAGCTAAACCAATCCATTATTGTGACATTAACAGGTCATTCCATGTCAATTCAATGAGGGACTCACCTAATAGTGTCAGATTCGGCTGAAATTTAGTACACCAATGTTACCATGTGTGGAATACTCATGTACAAAGTACACCAATGTGTGGAATCCTAATGTACAAAGTACTAGGCTTCCTTGACAACTAGTTCCACAGTTACAGTTTGCAAAAGAAGATGGTGCTACCCAGAAACTGCAACTCGTATTTGGCAATCAATCTATTCCTTACAGTCTAGTGAAATTTTTACCACCTAGTACCATCTAGCTAGGGAACACACTCAATGTATCAAAACACCAACAACATGTTTCTGAAGAAAAAATAAAAATGTCAAAAATGTGATAAGAAATGTAACATGTTAAAAGATACATATTGTAGGTGCCCACCATGCCAAATATAATTCATTCAAGAAGAGAATAATAATAGTTTTTGTAGAAAGCCTGGTGTGGACTTAACACATACACAACACATCATGTCCACATATTGCACACATACTGAGTTACATACACAGGAAAATACAGAAAATTTAAAAAATCACGCTGACCAGTGTGGCCGTGCAGCTCTAGGCGCTTCAGTCTGGAACCGCTACGGTCGCAGGTTCGAATGCTGCCTCAGGCATGGATGTGTGTGATGTCCTTAGGTTAGTTAGGTTTAAGTAGTTCTAAGTTCTAGGGGACTGATGACCACAAATGTTAAGTCCCATCGTGCTCAGAGCCATTTGAACCATTTTTTTGAAAATAACACCGGTAAAAAATTAATTTTGGAAGTATTGTAGCACAAAAGGCACTAGTGGTATCCAAGCAAAATTTCACACGCTGCATAAGTACACCATAATGTAACACAGGGTGATTCATGAAGATAATCAAATATTTTAAGATGTTGTTCTACAAGTAAAACTAAAAAAAATGTTCATATAAACATAGGCGTGCAAACGTTTACTTATGGAGTTATGGCTGATAAAATATTTTGCCTGAAATTTAGTAACTTCGCTAATATAAAGACATCACAAAACTGTATGAGGTTAAGGTAAAGCACGATTTCCAGTTATTTTGTTGTTATTGATCTGGTGAATCTAATAAAACATGTCCTAGACGTGTATCTGTGGTAGTTTTGCAGAACATCCAGAGAAGCAAAGAAGTAATTTTGTAAAATTTTTAATTTATTAAGTACTTGGCTCAATTTGTTTTAAAATTCCAGACAACTGCGCAAAGTTTTCAACGGAAGTTGTAGAGAGTTTAATTTTGGGAAAATGATGGTAATAATGTTAACTGAAACTGTAAGAATGCGTCAGATAATCTGATTTTATTAATACCATTCATGTTAAATTAGAAAAAATGAAGCTCAGTGTTAAGGACGTTGTACAGTGTACATACAATTTCACAATACATTTCCAATATATGTTCACAAATGCCTCCACCGAATTCAATGCACTTAGCTACACATGTATGAACAGATTTTGTTGCTCGTTTCAGTTTCACAGAGTTGTTCTTAATTTCGTCTGGTGCATTCACAATGTGAGCAAGTAATGCCTCACATGTATTGACTTTGTGCTCATAAACTATGTCTTTCATCCATCCCCATACACAAAACTCCATTGGTGTTAAATCGGGTGACCTGAATGGCCACAGATGTGTAGCACTACGACCAATCCATTTCTGAGGAAAATGTTCATTTAAATGTGTAGTGATGGCATTGGTGGGTGTTGTGTTGTCCTAATCAACGCCATCGACGCGAAAGTTGCCGAAGTGGCATCTAGTCGAAAGACTTGCACCCAGCGAACGGCTTCCCTGACGAGAGGCCCTAGTCACACGACATATACATTGACCTTATATTCAAATCTTGGACAAATAACACAAGTACACCTCTAAGTATTGGTCCTTTCAAGTGCTGTAAATTGCAGTGCATACATCCACAACAGCTTTTGAAATGGTAAGTTGTGCTATTCTGTGGTTAAAAGCCAGACTCTTTGAAGATATCCTGTTCTCCAGGAAACGTAATGTTGCAACAAGGCTGCAACATAACAGGGCGTTTACCGGTATTTTATCAGTGATTTAGGCTGCTATGATCACAAAATTTATAAACATATCATTTAATTCTTACCTTAGATACTGTGAGATAGCCTCCCTCATGATTGTTGCACACTTGCTAAATCCGTCTTCTATCAGAAACAGCAGCTTCTCGAAACAGGGCATGTCCATCCTAATGAAGTTCCAAATTCTTGCGGATCTACGGGCCTCAGTTATTTTATTAACAGTGAATTTATTCCCCTGCCTTCGTTCCTTCTTTTCAGCCAGGGTCGAAACCAACAACGTCTGACTTTTCGTTTTCGTCACTGTTCTGCCCTAATCTGAAGATTTATTGTCACTGTCAGGATCCTCCATGTGCAATATGCTGTATTACAATAAAACTGTTGAGTCTGTAACTGTGAACAGTATTAACTATATAAGAGAGAAACAGTAACTAATGGTAAAAACAATTTCTTATGAAATAGGAACCTTGAGTTCACAGAAATAATTTGAACATATGACGTTCCAGTACATCATACAGCCGCCCTTGAGTTGCGTGCAGAAGAACGAATGACTTTACAACACATCAGACAGTTCTATTTTCTTTTCGCGCGCATCGTCTGCTGTCCACGCGATCGTCTGCTGCTGCGCATGCTCCCTAGGTATATCCCCCATGGATGGTGTAATACAGGTCGTAGTTACAAGTATACATGTTAGGGGCGCTGGTGCATAGGTGTACGATTTAGGCATATCGTGTAATAAGAGCTTTAGTTCACTGCATAGTTTCAGTTGATCCACGTGTTTTTTTGCGTTCGGCTGCACATTTATCAAGGGAACAGTGTTTTACCGCTATGTATTGTGTCTTTAAACGTATTTAGTACACTGTAGTAGTATTTGCGTTTTTTCCACTTTTGCTGTGTTGTAACAGTGTTTTACAATTAGCGCATTTAAGTGTGATGTTTGCGGAAACGAGTATTAAGTAGTTACCACAAGACTCAGAAAGGGTATATTTCCATAGCACACCCACAAAAGCAGAGAGAAATGATGCCTTCCGTTTCAAATAACGAACTTTCGTCAACCTGCCAGTGCTACTTAATAAGCGACAAGGTTTTTCCTTGTAAATGTAGTTTAAATCGACATCAACATAATATTTATGGCGAAGTGCAACAGAAGAAGTTAAAGTATACAATGCTTGCATTTGAAACCGATGAAACTGCTGAATAGTTCATTTCCAATCTTCATAAGCAGTATGTGTGAAATCTGCAGTGAATGAGAATTTTTGGGTCAACAGAGACGTCCAATCTCACCCCTCGGCTTTGACCCGTGACGTAAGGGTGTTGTGTTGTGTGACGTCATGATGGTGCGGACTTCAGTTTATGAGTGTGTTGTGTTTGTACAAGTCGTCTTGTTATGGTTGGTAGTGTCCTCTGGTGGTGTGTGTATGGTCCGCGTGTTATGTGGTGTATTGGGTTCATTTGGGTGTCGGTGCTTGAAGTTTGCATTTATCAGTCGGGACCATTATAGAAGAATGGAAATGAGTTTCAATGAGTTAAAAATTAAGTTTCCGTTGTTAATGTTATTGCGGTGTCGTTTGTTGTTATTGGTTTGATGTTTGTCACGCGGTAAGTCGTTTAATTCAATTTGTGGCTTCTTTTGTCTGGTATGTAGATGACTTCTAACTTTAATAGTGTGCGTTATTAAGTTTCTACAACTTTTTGTGCTTGTGATGGATATAGTGAAATGCAGCGTATGTAAGCAGAATATGCGAGTTGAGGTAACTGTGTAGCGCCAGAACTTTTTTATGGTAAGTAGTCGTTTTTTTGGGTCTATTGTTTGCATTTTATGATGTTCGGTGGGTTTTTCATGTGTTGTTGGGTTGGTGTTATTTACTGCATGTGTTGCTGCTTGATGTTTTGGTATTGGCACTTGTGGTTCATTTATGTACCTTAGGGAAAGTACTTGATTTTAATTTTTTTGGTATCGTTGGTTGTATTTGAGCTATATAGGTCATGGGAAGTAACCGATTCCAATGAGTCGTCTCAGCTATGTGTATTTTGGTGAGTTGCTGTTGACCTATATAGTTCAAGGGAAGTGTTCAATTCCAACATGCCATTGTAGCTGTGTTTTGGTATCATGAGCTGCTGTTTACCTATATAGGTCAAAGAAAGTGTCTGATTCCAATTTTTGTTGTTTTAGGTGTAGGTTTTGTGGTATCAGTAGTTGTGGTGTGATTATAATTTTTGTAGTTGTTGGTTTTTATTTTGTGGTATCGACAATTGTGGTTGAGCTAGTTAGGTGAAGGGAATGACTGATACCTGTCGATACTGTAAGTGTAGTGGAATTTTGAAATGTTGTGATGTTTCTATGTCGTTGTTCTGTGTGGTTTGTAATCATGGTGCGTGTCTGTATGTGTATATTTAGTTTGTCCCCACTCCCAATTTCCCGCTCTGGTCCATTAGTTTGATTATATTTTTGGAGAGAGATGTGTTTGTTGGTTTTATATGTATTTTCGTGTTTGTTTCCGTGTTTATGTAATGACGTCATAGGTGCCATATTGGAGACATTGAGAATGGTAGTTTCCACAATATTGGTGACATAGCTCAAAGCAGACGGGTGTAATCGGACGCTCAAAAACTGACAGGCAGCAATAAAATGAATGGACAGTGTCATGCACAAATTAAAGTCCTTTATAAGGAAGGAATATTTCATGTTATTTTTCTGTCCACACATGTTGGTCACGATCTGGATCTAAGTCATCTGAACCTGACAGAAAAAGAACAGATGAACATAGTCTACGATATTGCTGCAGCAATTTCGTTTCATAGCGTTTTTTAAAAGAATTCAAATTTGGAGAGTGCAACTCTGGCAACGGTGCAGGACTTGCTGTCTCGAAAGTCAGTCAGACAGTCAAATGGTGCGATCAGTGTTGAATACAAGAAGTGCAGCACATGTTGCAAGATGGAGCCGAATGAAAATAACGACTGCAATAGCTTCATAAGTAAAATTAAAAATTACGATGGAAAGTGCGTAATGTGCGAAAAAATCAGTACTTATTGCGATAATACTTGTCTGGCGTGCTATATTATTAAAAAAGTTGACTAAATAAGAAGCGCGAACACTGAAAAATACGAAGATGAACTTGTCTGTGCAGCATCAACGACTACCATGGAACATTTGCAAGAAAATGGGACGTCTTCCCACTGCTATTGTGAAAAACGCACCGACAAAGGAATAATGTGTCTAAAATGTGAAATAGTTTACCACTATAAACGTGCAAACGTAAGTTCGAAACAGAAGACTTGGTACTGTTTGAAATGCTGCAAAGACAAAACTCGCGAACATGTAAACAGCAAAGATACTAAGGACGATATTATAGTGTTTCCAGTATATGAAATTCATTGGTTAAAACTAAAAAATGATGAACTTGAACAACAGTGCGAATCCTCAATTTGCATTGACAAGATAACAGAAAATTTGTCTAGTAAAGATACAGGTGACTGGACCAATAAACGTTGTCGAAAAGGCCAGAAAACTGTGAGAAGTGGTGTTGAGTGCACAGAATGTGGAAACATATTTCATGTTCGATGTGGAAAAGTAGATCCCTCACTAAAGGGACAGGAGATAATCATACAAAACTGGAACTGTGACGATTGTAGGTTGAAAACTATTAGGCCTAAAGTATGAAACATATCCGATTATAATGGACCCTAAGATAATGAAGTTCACAAAATCACATCTGAAGCCAAACACACGAAGCAGGAAAACATGGTCTGTGGCACAAAAATCGCAGATGTATTCAAATCGTGGAAAAAGAAATACAGCAAAAATCGTGTAGCAACGCAGATTTGCTGGTGCCTGTTTGAAATTGAATAAAACAAATAATGTATCAAATGCAACAGATAAAGAACAAGATGGGCACAGAGACAAGAAATACGAAGAGAAAAAACAACACACATCAGAATCTACTCAGATGGTTTTGGGAGAGGGATTACTACAAAAGCGAAGACCCTGACAACCCAAAAAATATTAAAGTTGAAGGCATAGTGAAACCTGGAGCAAGATTCAACCATATTTGTCAAGTAGTGACTTTGCAGTTCTTACAGGTGGTTCTAATGGTGTATACCATAACGAAACAGCTGCAGCAACAACAGCTCTGAAGGCTACACTGGACAGGTTAACAAACACAAATGTTATGTTATTTAAAATACCTCATCGTTACGATTTAATTGAAACATCATGTGGAAACAGAGAAATAACCAAAGCTAACAAATATTTTGAAACAATTTGCAAACAGCTTCAAAATGTAATGCTTTTAGATATTAAGGAACGTATCAGTTGTAACCATGAACCTTCTGACAATTGCAATTGCTCGAGAAATTGTCATACAAGACATGGTAAAGGCGTAAGTGGAATAGTAAAGACACTGCTGGCCCAAAAAATACTTAGCATGGTAAATAACAAATTATCGTGTACCAGCAATTTGGGTCATATGTCTCAGAACCAGATCAGGGAAACGTATAAGGCTGACAAAGCCTGAAATTTGTCAGACTTGGTCAAAACCTGAAGAGGACACTAAATTAAGCTGTGCACCAAATCTAGGTGGCTTGCCTTTGCTTTATCAGAATGTACAAGGAGCAGATAACACAATGTGTGAGCTGGAAGTTATTTTAAACTGTAGGGTCAATCCGTGTCAAATCAACCAATTGTACTACATGATTTGAACCATGAGCTCTCAGATTTGGAGGAATTTTTTTCAGGTAATGTACCCACTAACACTAGTCTAAATTCGAAATATCAAATTTTTTTGACCATTTGTTTTTGAGTGTCAAGGGCTCAAAAATCATAAAAATCTCTGTTTTTGATCAATCGATGATTGTTTTAAAATGCTGTAGCTCAAACGTTTTACAACCTAGAGAGCTCAAACTTGCACTATTGTTTTCCTCTAAAAATTTCTTTCCATTTGATATGTAACATGACTATACTACCTAAATCTGAAAATTTTAAGCTATTCCAAAAAAAATTGTTTGAAATTTGCAAAATACATACCTCGGATTTTTTTTAGAAAAATTATATATGTTGTCCAGTCTAATCGACTACATGCATGCAAAATTACAAGATGGGATTTCAATGCGTTCTTGTATAAAATAATATTTCACTACTGCAATACACATTAGTGAGGTGAAACGCAGACTATTTCTAGGCAATGAATACAAAGGTAGGCCTATGTAATTCTAACAAAATTAAATTATTATGTTAGCCTTTTTATGAAACATTACCCTCTTATTGTTTGTTAATTCATTAAATGATCTAGTGTTGTTTTAATTTAAAGTTCATGATTCTTTTAACTATGCATCAGATGGAAGTGAACACATTTTAATTGGTAATATACGTGCTACAAGTTAAAATTTTGAATAAAGCCCCTCACCTTCATCCTTAGTTGTAAATGGCAGAGATTATCTTTTTCTTGGTTTTCCAGTGTTATTTGTAATCATTTACAACAAGTTCCTTACATTAGAAATTGACTTATAAGTAATTTCATTTGGGAAAAAGATTAACTTGTTGATATTTGGGTGGATAGAACTCTATTTCTAATACTAATTGGTATTTACAAAGTTAATACACATGGTATTTATACAATTTAGTGTTTAGTGGGGGTAGGTGGAACATAATTTAAATGGTCTTCTTTTATGATCTTTTAAGATATTTTTCCAAAGCAAGAGAAGAGAAGTGTACGTACTTCCCATAGCTGTTGTTGGATTCTCTGTTTGTAAAAGAGTATTTCCTGGGACATCTAATATATCTCTTGGTTGTGGATAGTAAAAAGACTTGACTGGACCCTTTGGGTGTAAAAAATTTATTGGGTACATGTCATTGTATTTTTCTTCAATGCATCCTAGCCACCAAGAGTCATCATATGCTACTGTCACAAAACCAGCAGCAATATTTTCCATATGTGACAATGTTATTTGGTTCACTGTTGTCACATATTAAAGAGACTCATCCACACTAAAATGATAAAGCTTAACATTAATTTATCTCTCTGTTCAGGGTTTATATGAGTGAAACTTTTGTGTTCCCACTATCGCTTTTGATTCAATAAACCAAGGACATAAGTATTCTTTGCTCAGTTCATAGTCCTCTATTGTGCAATATTCAAAGTCAATGTTTTTTAATGTTTTCCATGGCAAATACATAAAGTGATTTGTTGGTCATGTGGCCTTTGTAAGCTGGCTTTAGCAGGTAGCCACTTAACAGTTCCGCCAAGGCCATTGCATGCACTCTTGCCATGGGATGTTGCAAAGAACTCCCACTCTGCCTCAACTTCAAAATCAGTTTTACGCAAATACAAATTAAAGAAGTTTTTATTATTTTTATAATGTGAAGCACTGCCATCAGAAAAGTAAGTAATCTCTTTAAGTGCAAAAGGCAAGGTTTTCTTTATGATTTCTAGCAGTTTTTTCTGGAATACATAGAAACCGAGAAAGCGACTGTATTATGTTTCATGCAACCTGATATGAAGATATACTGCAGATGTTTTAGTTTTCCCTCCCATTTATAATATATAATGGAAGGATGCAGTGCAGCTTGGATGGTAGTCCAATGGAATGATTGTATTTCATCTTGAACTATGAAAGATTAGTTTTCTGCTAAGTCACAGTTGACTACTACATGGCCTTCAGTAAAATTGTCCTTGATTTCGCTGTAGTATTCTTTCTGCTGACTAGTTATAAGTGAATGAGTTTTTACTTTCATTAGAGTGTCCAAAAATTATCCAAAAAGTCATCACGACATTTTACTACAGTTTCCATCAAACACCTATCTACAGTTACCCACTATTTGTAGGTAACTTCATCAATAATATCGTCAGTGAACTTGTAAGTAGGCTGTTTAGGTTGTTTTATTGGTAACGCCGCCTCCACGTAGTGCTCTGTATAAAAATCACTGGCTGTGCCGTGTGCAGTCTTTGGCTGGTTTGCATTGTTGTCTGCCATTGTAGTGTTGGGCAGCGGCAGCTGGATGCTAACAGCGCGTAGCGTTGCGCTGTTGGAGGTGGGCCGCCAGCAGTGTTGGACGTGAGGAGAGAGATGGCGGAGTTTTGAAATTATAAGAATTGGTGTCACGAACTGATATATATATATATATATATATATATATATATATATATATATATATATATATATTATGACTATTAAGGTAAATACATTGTTTGTTCTGTATTAAAATCTTTCATTTGATAACTATGCCTATCAGTAGTTAGTGCCTTCAGTAGTTTGAATCTTTTATTTAGCTGGCAGTAGTGGCGCTCGCTGTATTGCAGTAGCTTGAGTAACGAAGATTTTTGTGAGGTAAGTGATTTGTGAAACGTATAGGTTAATGTTAGTCAGGGCCATTCTTTTGTAGGGATTTTTGGAAGTTAGATTGCGTTGCGCTAAAAATATTGTGTGTCAGCTTAAGCACAGTCGTGTATAAATTGTTCTAAGGGGACGTTTCAAACTTTTCATTCAATAGATCTTCAAGCCTAGAAACACCAGGACATGGATATTTATAAATATCCATAAAACATTGTTGTGATGGTGGATTGCACATCATCTTGACTAGGCAGGAATTATTAGATTTCAGAGCAGTTTTATCTCCATCCCAAAGAAAATTTTGCATCTTAGGCCATTCATCATTAGCTTCATGTTTTGGTGTAAGGTACACACACAAACAGTATGTGAGCCAATTCTTCCAGCCAGAATACAGTTCCTTGGTCTTAATTCGCAAAACTTGGAAAACCCAGTTTTGTTTGCAGATATCTTTTCCTTAAATAATTGGTATATTTCTTGCAAATTTGCCAACATTAGCCTCTTTTGAACCTGGATCTTTCTATCTTTATTTCTTATGGTCACACAATCTTTCTTCCCTGGCATCATTCTACTAACGTCGTCAGAATTGTAGAAGTCTTTTACAGTCAACAATATTCTAATTTAGAGTTCTTCCAGGTTTAGGATTAGGATTTGACAAAATTCCTTTTTCTTTTACTCACCGTTTTACTGGATGAGTCCTGTAGTTTGTCACTCCAAATTCTTCTTGTATTTTCTGACAGTTCCAATATATGGTAAGATAGACAAATTCGTCATGTTTTCACTTCGTTTTGTTGTTTGAGCAAACTTTTCTTTTAACTGTTGAATAATCTCCGATTCAACTTTGGAATGTTCAGTAATAACTTCAGGGTTCGATTCTGGTAGTAAGTTATTTTCTAAGCTAGACTTTATTTTAAAAAGTTCTTTCTTTGTATAGGTAGGCACAGCAAACTTTTTCTTCTTTAGTGGTGACTCACCAATGAGTCCCAATGACTTGTTCAAATACTCTACGGAAGATTGAGGATTAATAAAAGAATCGTTTACATTTTCGCTACTGCAAGGTAAAACTACTGCTTCTGTTTTGTGTTTGTCACTAGCCTTTTTCCTACATACATCACATATTTTCATACCACTAATGATTCCTGAGTCTAGAGAGCACATCCAGTCTGTTACATTTCTTAGTGACGGTACATGGACTTTTTTATGTTGTTGTACTTTAAAAGGGTTTCAACATTTAGCAGCAATAATCGCCCAATTCTTCTGAGATGCCATTTCTGTAAGGTAACAAATTCTAATATCAAAAAGTATATATATACAGCTTAAATAACTACAATTTCTATTATTTGGAACATTCTAGAAAAAATAAATATAGTAAATAATAGTATTTTATGATGTTTGATATATTACCACATACATGGCACGACGTACACTAAGACTACACCTCTCTACACTAGATAACTTGGACAACTTAACACTAAAACACAGTGCAACATAGATCACTCACAGGGTTTTTTGCTATGATAATTTCATACACATTTTAATGTAGGGTCAAGGCCACATTAATGACATGTTTTTAGGTTTTATTATGTTTAACTTGTAGGAAATGAAAATATTCCTCTATTTCCCAAATTATTATTTCCTGTAGAAAAAATATTTATATGCACAGAATGTTAGAGAATAATGTATTTAACACATATAAGGTGAATTTTTGTTTTTGAAATAATTTATTTTTTAAAAAGAGTTCTGTGGCTCTGAGGTCACAGTGGGCAGTTACATTTTTTGTTCAGCCTTGTACAAATAATTTAGTATTTCTAATTTGAGACAAGAATGGAGCTGCATGTTGTGGTAAAATTGGAAGTAAGTAAAGAATAATAAGATAACAATTAATTACAGTTAAAAACGTACCCAATACAATAATTAAAAAATACAAATTTAAAAATTGATTTTAATGTTAGCAATTTTCTGGTTCTTTTTAGTTTCTGACATGAACTACTGACAATGAAAATCAAAAAACCAGTTAGACTTTGGTGTGAAGCAAAGATGCATTTTACATTTTGTGCAAAACACTTTTGATGCACCATTACATCCTGTTTTTTTGCAACGACCTCTATTTTCTGAAAATTGAGGCCAATGGCCAATTCTATCCTTCCTCAGTTCTTTTTCAGGCAGTGGTGCTGCTGACCCAGTCTTCTTCTTCAACTGAATTGCAGTTTCCATCCTTATTCTGTTTGCAAAGACAAGCAGCAACAGTAGCTTTGAAGTCCAATAGGCTGAGCTGATCTAGTTTTCTCACGTTACACTCTGTACCATCTCTTCTGTATAGCAGCCAAGCATTGACTACAGTCAGATCAAGCAAGTGAAATACAATTCTCAAATATCATTTCTTTGACCGCATCTTGATGTGATACAATGCTATCAGTGAGTCCAACAGATCAAGAACACCCATCCACTGATTGTAATAGTGAACAATACTGGGGCATTCAACATTTATTTTTTCTTTCTTTGTACGGTCCCATCTCTCCACTGTTGATGTTGGATTGGCACCAGCAAAAGTACTGAGCAAATGAACAGGCTTGTTATCATACCATTACTGCACTCAAAGTAATGCCATCAATTTTAGATAAATGTTCCTCACAACTCCCTCGACCCTTCTATTTCATGACTTTGTCAGAAGTGAACATACAGCCTTTGAGCCGATTAGGTCTCATAGTCCCTAAAGACTGAATACCCACCTTTTCTAGTTCAACTTCTAACCGAACTCCTGTGGACCAAATATCAAAATACAGTTTGTGAAACATGTGTCTTGGTATTACAGAAGCCAATCTGAGAACAACATTTCCACTCACACCTACATCAGGTAAGGATGGGTCATGTTTCACTTTCCCTGAATATATCTCTAAATTATGTGCAATTCCATGTGAATCACACAAGACAAATGCTTTGTAACCCCATTATTAGGTATATTTTTGACATAATTCTTCAAGGTGTGTCTTCCCTTGAAAGGAATCAACTGTTCGTCCACTGACAACTTTTCACTCATGGGAATTCTTAGAAAATTTTCAACCAATGGCTCCAGAAAGGGTCTGATCTTGTACAATGTGTCAGCTTGATCTATAGTTTCGTTATCATTGAAATGGAGTCCTAATTTTAGCTGCTCTCACCTATTGCAACTCATTACATCAGCAACAGCTGGAATCCGAGTAGTAGTTTTCCAATACATACAAGACGATGGAAGTCCATAAATGGACATGTACATACAACAACCAAAAAATTGTTCAATCTCATTTTTATCAGTGTTTATTGGTTTAGAATTGTCTGTCTGTATTGCATATAAGTTGGTTTGATCTACAGCATTTTCCACAATTTTATCGTCTAACAACTGCCAAAAATAGGTCATAGGTAGATGAGGTTCTTCCAGTGCACAAGGGAGACAACACTTCTATGGTTGAACAGGACGAATAATACGATTGCTAGAACGTCTCTAATCATAATTGACTTGAAATTCATCACTAACAGTCTCGCTATCACTTTCATTATTCACAAGTACAGCATTATCTCCATCCTCCACACTATCATTATCACTCTCGCCCATAATTATGTCACCTTGACGCTTTTCTACTATCTCAATAGCATCCTCACTATCTGAATCTAAGACAGAATCTTCTGGTTCATACCCAGGAATAGTTCTAACTTCATATTTTTCACCTTTCTTACGTTTTCCATAAAACTTATTGGGCTCCATGACTCAGTAACAAAGTGAGGTTATGATTCCATTATTGCCCAACGTGACTTCAGAGAAACGGACCCAAATTCGCTCATAGCACATGCAATATTTATAGTTACATGAAATGCAGTGTTTATAATGAAGAATGATACTTACATTTCTAACTAAGTATTTTTATTTCTTGAAAAATGACAATAGCATCACTATAAAAAATAGCTAAACTTACACCAGCACAGGAAGACGACAAATGACTGCAGTCCAACATTCAATGCTACCTACCAAAGATAATAATATTCTGCCAGTGCAAATAACCTAAATATAAAGCAGCCATATTGTAACACTCAAGTCACACTGGTCAAGAAAGAAATAACGATCCTAATGCGAAATATAACGATAAAATTTGACGTGACTTCAGAGTCACGGTGGGCAGTAGAGGGTTAAAATACGTAAGCTTACCTCTCAATAAATTAAGTTTCTTCTGTTTCTTTGAACAACATGCAGAATACAAAAAAAACAGATTGTGTGTTGCTTAAAAAAAATCTAGATAACTCAACTTCTGCAACACAGATCTTTCCATTAAATGGTGACTTCAAACAAGACCAAACAAAGAAATGTTTCTATAGACAACTGAATAGCACATTTCATTATATTATAATTTAATTATATTATAATTATTATAATCTATGGTACGACTGGTGGGTATTCCAAAGGAGCTAAAAATTGCCCCTGTTACATCAAGGTGGCCATAAGTGGGGTATGGCTAAAACTAGAGCCTTGACCCTATATGAAAATCTCACTTTTTAAGTGAATGTCATGTAAAATTGTGAGATTCTAAAGTTATTATTTTTTTATATATTTTATTCTGGCATTAAAATAAATTAACAAACAGTAAGAGAGTAAGGTTGCATTAAAAGGCTAACATAATAATTTAAGTTTCTTAGAATTACATAGGCCGACCTTAGTAGTCATTGCCTAGACGTAGTCTGCTTTTCACCTCACTAGTGTGTATTGTGGTAGTAAAATATTATTTTATACAAGAACCCATTGAGATCCCACCTTGAAATTTTGCATGCGTGTAGTCAGTTAGACTGGTACACATACAATTCAGTAGCATAGTAATGTTACATATCAAATTGAAGATAATTTTTAGAGAAAAACAATGGTGCAAGTTTGAGCTCTGTATGTTGTATAGTTTTTGAGCTACAGCCTTTTCAAAAATCATAGATTGTTCAAAAACAGAGTTTTTTTTATTTTTGAACCCTTGATACTCAAAAACCATAGGTCAGAAAATTTTGAAATTTCAAATTTAGACTAGTGTGAGTGGGTACATTACCTGGAAAAAAATTCATCAAAATCTGAGACATCAGAGTTCACTCTGTTAATTGGTTTGAGATGGAATGACCCTGTAACCTTAAGGGGGTTTCTGTGCTGTGTATCAGTAAGGACTGGCTTCAGGACACTCAGATTTGTGTGGCAAATATACCAGACTTTGATTTAATAAGTAGCTTTTGCAGGGAAGCTTATAAATGTGGAGGTGTATGCATATATATAAGAAGTAATGTTAAATCTAAGGAGGTAAAACTTAGCAAGGTGAAGTGTGCAGAAAAAGATTTTGAATGTTGTATTTGCAAACTTACAGAGTGTCAAACTATCATTGCTTGCATCTATAGTTCCCCATCAGGTGACTTTACCCAATTCTTGTATTATATAGATGATCTTTTAAATGAACTGAAAAACAGGTCAAAATGCACAATAGTTCTTGGTGTCTTTAACATTAATTTTACCAAAAGTAATAAGAACAAAGCACAATTATTAAATCTGTTTAACACATACAACATGCAACCTACAGTGCAGGAAATTACCAGATATCTGGATAGGTCTGAATCAACACTTGATCATATATTTACCAACAAACAGAGCTGTGAGTACAGTGTTGAAGTAACAGATACAGGCTTATCTGACCATATGGCTTTAAAAATGATGATAAGGGATGAGAACAATAATAAATACAGTCACTGATAAATATGTACAAAGAAGGATTATTAATGCAAATAACATAAAAGTATTTAATGCTATGCTAAAAAGGGTGCAGTGGGGCATAGAACAAACTAATGATGCAGACAAAAAGTATGACAGTGAGAAGACAAACACGTGGGTAAGACAAGGGATTAAAAAATCAGCAAACACCCTTAGAAACCTAAGAAAACATGCTAAAATAAATACAACAATAAAACCATACTACATGAAATATATAAGGGCCTATAGGAAAGTTTTACAGGCATCAAAAAGGCTAAGCGAAGATTCATATATTAATAAGGGAAGCAATAAATCAAAATCGATTTGGAAGGTTATAAACAATAGCATAGGAAAATGCAAAACCAAGACCTATAATTTCAAAATTAAAAGAGAGGGTAAAGTGGTAGCCAATATATTCAATGAACATTATGTGAACGTAGCCCCGAACGTAATTAAAAGTCTGTGCAAATCAAACAACAACAAAAAAGTACCATCTTGTGAAAAGACAATGTTTCTGTACCCAGTAACAGAATGTGAAGTTAGAAATGCTATTAATAAACTAAAAAATAAAATGTCTTGTGGTATTGACGGAATTCCAGACAAGGTAATCAAACATATTTCTACCAGTATAGATACTCACCTAACTGACATTATTAATAATTCTTTCAGGACAGGGGTGTTCCTATCAAGACTAAAACTCTCCATTATAAAGTCACTTCACAAAAAGGATAGTACAACTGACATAAACAGTTATAGGTCAGTGTCATTATTGTCAGGTTTCTCAAAAGTAATTGAAAGAGTAATGTATGAAAGGCTATATGACTTCCTGAATAAAAATAAAATATTGACTGATGCTCAAAATAGGTTTAGAAGGAACAGATCCACAGAAACGGCAGTCTTTCAATTCATGGAAATGGTTCTAAATGCCTTGGACAAGAACGAATTAAGCTATGGAATATTCTTAGATTTATCTAAAGCTTTTGATTTAATCAACCATGACTTATTGCTTACAAAACTGGAATGTTATGGGGTCCAGGGACTTGCCTTCAAATGATTTAAGTCTTATCTCCCTGACAGACAACAGAAAGTACAAATATGTCATGAAGTCTGAGAGTATCTTTCAGATTTCAAAAAAAACTAGCTATGGAGTGCCCCAGGGTTCCATGTTGGCCCTCTGTTGTTCCTGGTATACATAAACGATTTGCCAAACCATTTGACAGTTGCAGAAATGATGACATTCGCTGATGACATTAGCATTTTTGTAAAAGGATACACTGAGGATGATCTACAGCAGAGTGTATCTAGGAGAATAAATGAGACAGGAAAATTGGTTTAGTGATAATGCTTTGATCATAAATAAGGATAAAACAGTATTGATGAATTTCAGTAATATTAGAAATAAAGCTAGAAGAAGAGTAAAAGCTTAGTTAGGGAATTATGTTATTGTACAAGCTCCATACACAAAATTCCTCGGTATATGGGTGGATGAGCACTTGAGATAGGAAAAGCATCTAGAAGTTTTGAGTAAAAAATTAAGTAAATGCTGCTATGTACTAAGAATGCTTCAGGAATGTTGCAACACTGAATCATTGCTGTTTGTCTACTATGCTTACATGAACAGTTTGCTTCGATATGGTGTGATCTTCTGGGGAAACACAGGTGTGGCAAAACAAGCTTACAAACTTCAAAAAAGGGCTATTAGAATAATGAAAGGAGTCCACTGAAATGTGTCATGCAAGGAAATATTTAAAGAATTTAAAATAATGACTTTTTCTAGCTTATACATGTGTGAATGTGTATGCTTTCTGAAAATACACCAGGAATTTTCAACATTAAATAATCAGGTTCATAGCCATGAAACAAGGAACAGTGATGATTTTCACAGAGACACCCACAAAGGAGCACTCTACCAAAAAATGTAAATTACCAGCCCAAAATACTTTTTAGTGCATTGCCTTCTATATTGTGAACAGAATTAAAGAATTTCTTAATTTCAAGGTAGATCTCAAACAATTTTTAGTAACACATAGTTTTCATAGCATTGAAGAATATCTGAATATGAAAAAGTAATATTATTTATATACACTGATATAAAATATTTGTATTTATTATTCAAGTTTTTGAAACAAATTAAAGAAGAGAAACTATATTGTAATTGACTACATCCATACAATGTATATGGTTAATGGATGAATAAAGAGACAGATTGATTGAACAAGGTGACAATCCATGTGTATTGTTTTATAACCCTTAAGAAACAATTAATGATCTGCATCCAGAAATGAAAAGAGAAGACTGTGTTAATTACAATGAACAGTGCACAAGCCGAAATATTAGCAACAAACGGAAGTGATTGTATTTGTGTTGATGAAACTCATGCCCTAAACGCCTATGATTCTGAAATTACTCGTACTGGTTGATATGAGGCAAGGATTTCGTTGTACTTTCGTCATATGTAACAGGAATAACTGTGGTCATTTGATTATACTTTTCAAATGTGTTGAATCACAAGTTGGACTCGAAAAAAAACAATGGCGCTCGTGAAATGAAACATTTCTGTACCTGGCATGTGCATAGAGCCTGGAGGAACAATATTCAGAGCAAAACTCAGCATATGGAAAAGAGAAATGAGGTGTACAAACTTGTTAAGAAGTTAATGCAGATAAGAGATGTTGCTGTGTTTCAGGAATTGTTGAAAACTGCACTGCAGAAATTCAATAGTGATTCAGAGACTTCAGAATTTGGACACTATTTGAAGACACTGTGTGTTTTGTTTGCTATATTGTCACAGGATGTGAGCCAGACTCAACAGAAACATGTGTGAATTAAGACATTGAAATACATAGTTGGTAATGCAAAGCAGGTGAAATGATTCGATATAGGTACATCTGCGCTCGCCATGAACACAAATCCAGTATTCAGATGAATAAGGATTTCGTTAGGAAGGCTGGCAATGGTTGGGAAGTAGTAGCTACAAAGTCACATGAAGTTTATCTTGTAGAAGAAAATAATACCCACCATAACTAAAATTAGTGTGCCCCAACTGTAAAGGGTGCATTCATAGATATTCTTGCACATGGTTTGATTACAGCATTAAGTTAAATATGTGCAAGCATATACATATTGTCTGCCAAATGGAGAGTAGAGAAGAAAATCCCTTTGAAAGTTCTGAAATGCCAGATGCACTAGTTAGAAATGTTGGAGATGTGTCTTTCATTAACACGAGAGAAGCGACTGGGAAGTAAGTCAGTGGAAATGCTAATTCCTGCATCCCAGAAACATTGTCAGAAAAGAAGAGAAACTTTATTTCTAGGTTTTTATAAATTGTTTCTGGAATGTCATCTAGTGAACTTAAGCTAGGCAGCTAAATAGTGATTTCATTGAAGGCTAATATAGGTGCTGTGCGCACCAGTAGTGGTATCTGTTTCATTAGCCCACAAAGGAGTCAGAAGAGAAAACTTTTGCTGCAGAATACACAGTTAATAATAATTTAAAAATAGCCTGAATTCCTCATCCCGCATGCCTATGGCAGTTGCTGATACAGAAGAAACCAACAACCTACTGAGAACACTTGTGGGTGAAGGTTTGTACCAATAATTTGCGACTATTTAGTGGTAATATTAAAATATTTTATATGCTCATGTGCTCAATCCTGCTATGATAGATCTACTCTTGTATGTGCAACATAAGCTCAATACTATCAACATTTTGAAACGAAAATCGGTTCACTTTTTTTTATCACATAACTTGCCTTATATAAACAAAGACTATGATGTAAGTGCCCTGTCTATTCCATCACTTTATACAAATTAATAACTATAATCTGGGTTATAATACATATGTTGTTAGTTCTTCAGGCAGACAATATTTTACATGGTTAATGTTGAAAATAATAATGTATTATTTTAGTGCATATGCTGTTACTTTAGTAGATGGTCAAGCCTACTAATTGGCATTGTTATCATTCAATAAATTTTCTACACTACAGTATAGTGTAGCTAACTTTCAGATATTTTTCCATGTCCACTTCAATATTATTACGTCATACTTCCCCTTTCAGATTTTATTTATAAATTTCATGCTCATGGGATATGGAGTTTTTTCATATAGTTTCTGTCTAGTCTGTGACTTGGTAACATATAACTGGCTCTATGTCTAGTCTCATAATGTTGAAAGAATCACTTGCCATGAAAAACTTGTGGGTTTTCACTGTGATACACAGTGTTGTTCTTTAAGCTCCCATTGTGGCTTGAATAGTATTTTTTGTAGTCTAAAAACTTTGAGAAGATTTATATTTCTCAGAACCCTGCAAAATAATACTATACCTAATGACTGAAACAAAATACGCAAAATACATATATTTTACAGCTTAATCAGTGATAGTATTTACGATGTTCATGACATACAACATTGTTTAATGGACTGCCTACATAATAACATCACAATATATTTTTATTTAGTGGCACAACACAGCAGTGAGACATGCAACACAGATCACCTGCCATGAAATGATAATTCCATGAAGTGCACCACACTGCATGTGATTTATCTTTTATTTCACACATGGTCAGTGCTATGTTCCTGTGCCATGTTTGGAACTTGATTTAAAATATATTCACTGAACCTGTCAGTGTGTATGTGGAAGAAGCTCTCAGCGAATCAAGCCAGCAACAACTCCAACACAGTACACCATGTATTAGATTAATTTGTATAAGCTCAATGTTACTTTTCTGTTCCAGTCCACTATGTCCGGATTCTGATTTAATGTTTACTTACAGGACCTGTCAGTGAGAGTGAGGAAGGAGCTTTTGCTGTACCATGGCAGCAAGAGATTCAACGCAGTACACCAGGCATGAGATTAATTCTGTGTTATGCATGATACTGAAATGCCCTGTGTGTCATCTATAAATTCATATATGATCATTGCTACCTTTGTGTTCCCTTACACTATGTCTTCATTCTGATTTAATAGTTACTTACAGGACCTGTGAGTGAGTATGAGAAAGGAGCTTTTGCTGGACCATGACAGTAAGAGCTTCAACGCCACACACCAGGTATGAGATTAATTCTAATATTAATTTTGTGTTATGCACTATATTGAAATAACTTGTGCCATCTACAAGTTCATATATGCTCACGATTACTTCTGTGTTCCAGTGTACTATGACTGCATTCTAATTGAAAATTTATTTACAAGGCCCCTCAGTGTTGCTGCAGAGTGAAATGGTCAATGCCATGTGATGGCAAACTACATGTAGTGCACCACATTGTAGTCAATTGTCTTTCACCTCTAACTTAATATATGTACAGTGTTACTTTTCTGTTCTCGTGTGTGACTGGATTCTGGTTTGAAATTAATTTGCAGCAGTCTACACTAAGCAGTCTGTTGCTGAGGAGCACAATTATTCGTCCCAGCAGTACTGATGGATTTGCTTTAGGAAATGACAGTGGCATGGAAATAGAGCTATAACATGGATCACCTGGTATGTGGTGGTAATTCATGCTTTGCACCAGAGCACAAGTTATTTGCCTTTATTTCACAAATATGGAGTGAGATTAATTCTGTGTTATGCACAACACTGAAATACCTTGAGTCATCTCTGAATTCATATATGCTCAGTGTTACTTTTCTGTTCCAAGGCACTGTGTCTGAACTGTGATTTAATATTGACTTTCAAGATCTGTCAGTGCATGTGTGAGACAGAACAACTGTTGCTGAACCACTGCAACGTCACCACCAACACAGCGCACTTCGTATGAGGTTCTGTGTTATGCACAATATTGAAAGACCTTGTGAGTCACCTCTGAATTCATATATGCTCAATGGATCTAATATTTATTTGCAGGGCTCTACAATAAGCAGTGTGTTGCTGTGCAGCACAATGAAGGATTGTGATACACCTAGCATAGCAATACAACATGCCAGTGTAACGGTGTCAACAGTACAGGGTAGCATCGAATCCTACATTGGATGGTGGTACATGAGAAATAGACTTGTCAGCATGGCCAGTTTGTCCTCTGTATTGCAGGTTCATATCGTGACAAAAGGGCATTTAAAGCAAATCCAGCATTATATCTTGAACACCGTGAAATTTTGTTTTTATATCTACATCCATCCATGTTTGAACTGGTTCTGTTTCCTCCATGAAAGAAGTACATATTTTAAGATGTAAGATTTTAAGCTATCGTTAGGGTAGGAGCAAAACTGTTGGTGTTGAGGCATCTCCTACTCTATGCTGGGTCTGGGTTAGGGGCAGCACTCTGTCGAATAGTGAGTGCTTTTAACTCCATGACTGCACTGGAACAGGAGCAGGATAGTAGCGCTAGCAGGGCCTCAGCGACACTCACCTACAGCCTTGTCTATTTCTCTCCTCTTGGTTTTGTTATTAACAGTTGTTACATTTGTGGCCTGCTCACTTTTACTGTTCTGAATCTGTCAGCTCAAAGACATTCTTTGCTTTCTAACTATCCTTGCCCCTGACTGGCCTGGTGGGGGTCAGATGCAGGGTGGGGCTCTTCTTGCCACTGGATGAGCCCAGGAAAACTCTTGTCTGCTCTGAGCCCCTTATTGGCCTGATCCATACTATTCTCAATCAGTTCTTCACAACTCTGGCATCAGTAGTGCCTCCAATGGCTCAGTCTTACTGATCGTACATATTTTCATCATCAGAAGACATACTTCATTGACGTTACTAATTCCAGAAGAAATACGCCTAAATCGAAAGACTGATGATCCATTAACCCTCAATCGACCAGTCAGACCCTCCTTATGCAGTATGCTGCAGCTATCTGTACAAAAATTGCAGTAATATACATTGAATTATATCATGAGCTTATCTGACTAACTTCCCAGTTACTGATGTTTCAAAGGTTACCGGTTTTCATATCTGTATCACAGGATACTGTTCTTAAATCTGTGATAGCAAGATAGTTCAAAAATGCATAAAAACTGTCACAGCTCAATTAAAAATTAAATTTGAAGCAAGTGATTTTGAAATATAACTAATATGCATGGTGGTTACTATATACAGAATTCAAAGCTCAAAATCTGCTGTTGTTAACTTGGTGCAAGTTGTTTAGCCCAGTGGAGTACCACACAAAACAATTAATTGTGTTAATGTCATAGATATGTGTACCTCTGTGCAAGACTCCACTGGAAAAACTAAGAGTATGGCAAAAAAGTTTCAAATAACGTTTTAAAATCAGTTTAATTTCTGATAAATGTCTTCAGTTGGAAAGAGAATGTCGAACTGTATAGCGTAGGAATAACTATTTTGTGTACTTACGTTAAATTTTTTCATGTACACCAATTGTTGCAAATGATTGTTTATACATTAATTGTCATGGATCTCACATAAATTGGTATTTAACTGGTACTGATCTACATACTGAAGTCTCTCTCTCTTTAAGGGGCAAAGGTCGGCATGCCAATGGCTTCTGTTGATGAAACTCGTCAACCATATCGCCAACTATAATGTCTGTATCTGTTGCCCAAATATCCGTTACTTTCATCCAAGATGTCCAATTTATATATGCCATGTATGTTATTTGTTGAATCAAAAAGGCATCTTCAGATATCTAATTTAATAAAACCATACTATGATTACTGTAGTGACACTGTTGCTATTTACAAGATGCTGAGAGGAAATGAGATTCAGTTTCAAACAACTCTTTGTCATTTGAAATACACACATTAATCCATAATAGACAATGTGGTGGCTAGCTGTTGGCATGACAAAAATGAATTCATGGGAGGAAAGAATCACTTTAAGAATAATGAAATGTGTTACTGTGTTGCTATCCACTCAGCCAGAGACCGGCATGAATTGCATGGACTTTAACATTTGGTCATTACTGACATTACCCACATCAAGAGTAATAATATGGGATAGGTATTTGCTTTTCCTTGGTCCAGGATGGGTACAAATATGTTCACCGTGTTGAACCTATTACTGACATGGCCTGCTGAAATGAAATGTTAGAGTAAAAAAATATTTAATTGACCTAAGTGGAGCACAGTTGGTGTGCGTAAGGTTTTATGTGTCTAAAAATGTTTTGTGCAGTACCAAATCACTACTTAGTGTCTTGGAATATTCGTTACTTGATAATGAATGCGAAATATGCAACAAACTTACTGTTATTGAACAATGGACTTACAAAATACAGAGTGATGTTAGACTCACTCACAAACAATCAGATTCACCAGGCAGAAACTCATAAATAAAGTTTATGAGAACTTCTGTAAAAATAGGGAGGTGTATCAAATTAAATTAAGCAAAAAGTTGAGCCTTCTAGTAAATGAGTGTTATAGATATCCAGACAGGTTTGTTGTTGAGCAGGCCTGCAGGGAAACCAAAAGCGAAGGAGCTCACAAATGTAATAGAGAACATGACAGAATGTGCTGAATTAAAGAAAACTGTACACATATCGGTATCTCTTTGAGAAGATGTAAAGATTGGAGATGTGAAGATACAATAAAAGTTGTTAAGAGAATCTGTTAGTACAGTAACAAAAGAGAGAAAACTGTGCAACCATTCAAACATTTCTTTAAATATCTGTGTAGTTAAAGAGATGAATCAGAAACAAAGATTGTTCATAATGAGTTACAGTTCGGTCCAGCTACATACGAATTTTAAAAACTGATTTCATTCACAGGTGACTCAAGTGTAAACAATAAACTTCATAAAGTGGTAATTTATGAAACCTTTAATCATAAGTAATATGGTAAAATTGAGGCCCATTACCCATGACTGTTATCACTGTAGAGTTTGTGAACAGATCTTTAATCTGAGATACAGATCTTTAATCTGAGATACAGAAACATGAACTTTTATTTGTTTCTTGCATTTACAATGGTGAAAATGATTTCCTAGAGGTAATTATGGATTGCTTATGTATAAAAATACACTTATGTTACACCGGAAAAAAATTAAAACCTTCAGATTTCTAAGTACTGGTCAGCACGAATCCTTAAGGTTTGTTGTTATACACTACTGGTAATTAAAATCTCTACACCACGAAGACGACGTGCTACAGACGCGAAATTTAACCGACAGGAAGAAGATGCTGTGATATGCAAATGATTAGCTTTTCACAGCATTCACATGTGGTTGGTGCCCGTGGCGACACCTACAACGTGCTGACACGAGGAAAGTTTCCAACCGATTTCTCATACATAAGCAGCAGTTGACCAGCGATGCGTGGTGAAACGTTGTTGTGATGCCTCGTGTAAGGAGGTGAAATGCGTACTATCACGTTTCCGACTTTGATAAAGGTCGGATTTTGACCTAACGCGATTGCTGTTTATCGTATCGCGACATTGCTGCTCGCGTTAGTCGAGATCCCATTACTGTTAGCAGAATATGGAAGCGGTGGGTTCAGGAGGGTAACACGGAACACCCTGCTGGATCCCAATGGCCTCGTATCACTAGCAGTCGAGATGACAGGCATCTTAACCCCATGACTGTAACGGATCGCGCAGCCACGTCTCGATCCCTTAGTGAACCGATGGGGACGTTTGCAAGACAACAACCAACTGCACGAACGGTTCGACGACGTTTGCTGCAGCATTGACTATCAGCTTGGAGACCATGGCTGCGGTTACCAGTGACGCCGCATCTCAGGCAGGAGCGCCTGCGATGGTATACTCAATGACGGACTTGGTTGCACGAATGGCAAAACGTCATTTTTTCGAATGAATCCAAGTTCTGTTTGCAGCATCATGATGGTCGCATCAGTGTCCAGCGACATCGCGGTGAACGCACATTGGAAGCGTGTATTCGTCATTGCCATATTGGCGTATCACCCGTTGTGATGGTATGGGGTGCCATTGGTTACACGTCTCGGTCACCCCTTGTTCGCATTGACGCCACTTTGAACAGTGGACGTTACATTACAGATGTGGTACGACTCGTGTCTCTACCCTTCATTTGATCCCTGCAAAACCCTACATTTCAGCAGGTTAATGCACGTCCGTATGTTGCAGGTCCTGTACGAGCCTTTATGGATACAGAAAATGTTCGACTGCTGCCCTAGCCAGCACATTCCCCAGATCTCTCACCAATTGAAAACGTCTGGTCAATCGTGGCCGAGCAACTAGCTCGTCACAATACGCCAGTCACTAAGCTTGATGAACTGTGGTATCGTGTTGAAGCTGCATGGGCAGCTGTACCTGTAAACGCCATCCAAACTCTGTTTGACTCAATGACCAGATGCATCAAGGCCGTTATTATGGCCAGAGGTGATTGTTTTGAGTACTTATTTCTCATGATCTATGTACCCTAATTGCGTGAAAATGCAATCACATGTCAGTTCTAGTATAATATATTTGACCAATGAATACCCGTTTATCATCTGCATTTCTTCTTGGTGTATCAATTTTAATGGCCAGTAGTGTATACATCTAATATTTGTTTTGTGTATGTTATAATATTAGATTTAAATTACTTGTCTTTCTCGAAAAGCTTTTTTTCTTTATAACAGACTCAAAATATATTATCTTAGTAAAGGTATCTGGACAATCCTGTGTGATGCAGAATTGCCCTCTAGATATCGAAAGAGGTGGATCAGTACGTTGCAAGTAGACAAACAGTAACGACAGAATGGGTCTGTCAGGAGAGCACAGTGACTTTGAATGTGGACTAGCCATTTGAAGTCACCTTGATTAAGAAATCCATCAGGGAAATTACGATCCTTCTGTAACAGCCCAAATCGACTGATGGGGATGTGATTATAAATTGGAAAGGTGAAGGAAGAACTGCAGCCAAACTAGGACAAGGCAGGTCGCATGTATCTGTGGAAAGAATCACTTGTACATTCCAAAGTGTTACAAGCAGTCCAGCTAGCACAATGACTGTATAGTGAGTTAAAAAGAATGGGGCACAGTGGTCTAGCACATTGTCATAAGCCACACATTCTGGTACACAGTGCTAAGTGATGCTTGAGGTGGTGTAAGGCTACCATTGGACAGTGGATGAGAGAATGATGAATAATGCTATACTTCTGCCAGTGCAATGGATGGGTTTCAGGTTGGCAAATGCCTGTAAAACGTTATGTGCCATCATTTGTAGTACCAACAGTGAAGTGAGGCGGAGGTGGTGTTATGATATGGTTTTTCCCCCTCTTATCTCAACTGTCAGGCTGTGGACACCGTATTGTGGTTGAGAAAATGCAAACTGTGGAAATATGTAAACACATTTTACAGCATTGTGTGCTGTATACTACAAGGCACAGTTCAGAGGCAATTGTTGTTTGTATCGAAACAACTATGAACTCTGTCATATAGCAGCATTAATCAATGGTTCATTGACAGTAATGTTCCTGAAGTGGACCAGCCTACCCAGAGTCCTGACCTGAATCCAATAGGATATCTTTGGAACGAGTGAGAATTTCGACTTCTCTTCAGACCCCAGCTTCCATCATCACAATGTACTGAAGAAGAATGGGCTGGCATTCATCCACAGACATAACGGAGTGCCCTCAGCACACTTAAAAACCCATAGTAAAAGTGAAAGGTGGACAGAACCCATATTAATGCCCATAGTGTAGGTGTAGCGGACTATTTTTTTCCAGTGGATGTCAGTTGCACAAGACAAAATTGTTATTGCAAGTGTGGCGTTATTATTTTTTGTGGATAGTGCATATCATAGATTTTTCACTGATCCCCCACTGTGAGGATGTCCACCTGCTCCTCAAATTACTTCCCCAGGAATTTCACAGTCTGCTGTCTTAATATTGCCGCATAGAAGAAGGTGTAATTAGATGAATGACGAACACTAACTTCACTTAACGAAGGTTTATTCAGAACTTGCACATAACATTCCAGTACAATGATTCTTGACATTTGTGGACACTTCTAGAATCTACTCGAACTGAATATAGAATTAAAATTTTACAGTTCAGGTGAGTTTTGAATTCACGATCCTCCATGTGACAGTATAGTATCATAATCACTATACTACGGTGACTGTGCCACTCAGCTTCTTCTGCAACATTGCTCCCTCCTTGAGTGAACGGTGTCTCAGTGTTACATCCTCCTAGTCCAGGAACAAGTTATCAGTCTGTAAAGGAACTGAAAATATTGTGATTTAATCGCAGAGGTGCTGAAAAATTGTTCCAGTGACACACCAGAGAAATATCTGGTAAACTTTTTATCTTTGAGAGACATAGGAACAATTTCGCCCTTCGTTTTTTATTTCTTGTATGAACGATTACTTTTTGTTCTGATGGGCTGGTGGGATGTCGTACTGTCTAATTACTAGTGTGTGTGTGTGTGGTAAATGAATGAGTTAAAAGACGCAAGATGTGTTTTATATTATTTTCATCGCACAACAAGCCTTATTCCCATGCCTATGGAGTATTTATGTTAAGCAGAGAAGGCGAGTTTTAGATGGAACCGAAGATATTCAAAACGGCGCTGCTCAACAATAGAGGTACGTGATTGTGCTCTCTACTTTCCTTTCGTGGCCGCTAAAATTACTTCCGATTCGTTTTGCCGAGACATTCAGAACCTGCAATCTTCTTTTTCTTATAAAAATACTAGTCCGATGCAAAAGAAATACTCTTAGATTTAAATAATTGCCATTCTTTTACCCAGGCCACGGGGAATGATAGAACGTACGTGCCTATTCTCTGAATGTACGTTCGCAATCTCCGAGTGTGTTACGACGAAA
The DNA here is from genome assembly GCF_023897955.1 of Schistocerca gregaria. NCBI lineage: Eukaryota > Metazoa > Arthropoda > Insecta > Orthoptera > Acrididae > Schistocerca > Schistocerca gregaria. The sequence goes on from NC_064921.1 coordinate 741,177,809, forward strand.
TTATTTCACAATGAAAATTTCTCATCAGACCGCAACCACTCGCACGCGAATGTACGTACCCTCTGAATGTATCTAGTCAGTCACGCGCGTTGTTCAAAAGCTTTACTTTTAATATTCAGTGGATTACATTTCCGAAATTAATTTTTGTTTATGCTGCAAATCGTACTTCACGCGAAGTATTTATTACGTAAGTTTCAGGCTCAATTTAATAAAAAAAAGATTCCGAATAATAGAAATAAAGAATAACAATCAAACAAATCAAACCTAAATAAACAGAAAGAGGGAACGTTACAAGTCCTAGTCAGACTCCCTCTGATTGATGTTTGCCCTGGCAGTGATCTTCTTAGAACTTCCTTTGCCGCTACGCTCTTCGTCACCTGTCTGCTTGTCGATGGAGCTTCGAATTTACCCTGGGTTGCAGGCTGCTTATAAGGCTTCATTGGAAGAACGTGGACAATATCTCTGATTTTTCGTCGTCTTGTGTCAGGGTCGAAATCTTTAACTTCATATGTAACATCAGACAACTGTTTTACAACCTTATAAGGTCCAAAGCAGCTTCTCAGAGAGACCAACCTTCTGAACAGGAGTGAAGTTGTACACGAGGTCACCAGGCTGGTAGACAAGAGGGCGGTGGCTCGCGTGATACCTTCGGCTACCGTTTACTTGAGTCTGCACCGTGCGGAGTCCAGCTAACTGCCGAGTTTCCTCAGCTCTGATTCACATCTGCTCGATGTAGTCGTCGTCCACGTCATCAGTATGTGACAGAAATACAGTGTCCATTGTCGTTCTCGCCTCACGCCCATGCACAGGAAAAATGGCGTAAATCCTGTGGTGTCTTGTTTGGTGGTAGTGTAGGCAAACGTCATGGAGGTAGCACCTCATCCCAGTTGCTCTGCTCAACATGGAGAAACATTGATAGCGTGTCAGCCAATGTCTTATTAATGCGTTCAATAAGCCCTTTAGTTTGCAGATGGTAGGCAGTTGTCATGTGATGAGTAATGTTACATCGATGGTTTATCTCTGTCACAAGATTTGATTGGATAACTTTCCCTAGATCCGTAATTAACGACCTTGGGGCACTGTGTTTTAATACAATATCTTCCACAATGAATTTGGTTACCTCTGATGCTTTGGCTGTTTTCACGGCTTTTGTAATGGCATAGCGTGTCAGAGAATCAGTGAAAACAATAATCCATCTATCGCCACTAGCAGACGTTGGAAATCGACCGAGGAGGTCAATCCCAACACGCTGGAAAGGCGTTTCGGTTGGTGGAATTGGTATAAGTCGGCCAGGTGGTTTCTGAGGAACTGCCTTTTTCCTCTGGCACTCTCGACAGTGCGACACCTAGTGACGAACACTGCTAAATAAACCTGGCCAGAAAAATCTCTTGTGGATCCTATCGTATGTCTCAGTATCCTAAATGTCCGGCCTCAAGTGTGTCATGGAATTTCTGTAGAACATCTAAGCGCATGTGTTTAGGAATCACTGGTAGCCATCTGTTTCCAAACGTCTCGTAGTTTTTCTTGCAAAGTAATCCATTAACTACCTTAAATTGTCCTTTCACATCCTCTGACCGATTTAAGGCAAGCGTAATTTGAGATATCTTGGCGTCCTCCTGCTCAGCAACGAGATCCTGGAGTGCAGTGAGACAGTCACTTTCTTCACCAAAGTCTTGATAGTCTTGCACAGGGTTTCTTGAGAGAGAGTCGGCATCAAAAATGGTTCAAATGGCTCTGAGCACTATGTGACTTAACATCCGAGGTCATCAGTCCCCTAGAACTTAAAACTACTTAAACCTAACTAACCTAAGGACATCACATACATCCATGCCCGAGGCAGGATTCGAACCTGCGTCCGTAGCGGTCGCGCGGTTCCAGACTGAAGCGCCTACAACCGCTCGGCCTCTAACTTTTCAATACAGTCTGTAGAGATACGAATCAGACATTACAACGATGTTATACGACAGGTTGAAATGAAAATGCAGTTCGATCTGCGCTCTTGCATTTGCCAGTGCTGAACAAACCTTCGTTAAGTGATGTTAGCGTTCGTCATTCACCTAATTACACCTCCCTCTACGTGACATTATCCTGGTGGAGGCACTGGGTATTGGAATTTGTGATAGCGCACATTATCGACGATACAATGGCTCACATAAGATATACGTGCAGTTACAGAACATTCCAGTACAATGATTCTTGTCATTTGTGGATACTTCTAGAATGTACTCGAACCGATTATATAATTTAAAATTCAACAGTTCAGATGAAGTTTGAACTCACAACCCTCCATGCAACAGTCTAGTATCAAAACCACTGCACCGCGGTGACTGTAATACTCAGCTTCTTCTGAGACAATATCTTGGTGTTTGTGTGTGGATTGAAAGTTGTCCAGTTTTGATAGTTTTGTTTAACATTGTAGGGCTCCTGGTTTTCTTTCAGGTGAAGACATACCCAATAAGCAAGTGAACAAAATCCAATGATGCAAATGAAGATTTCTGATGTCAAAATCACTCTGGGGCACAGCTCCACACCAGCCAGAGATAACAGTGAACATGGATTACTGGCCACCCTCTGCTCTTCCCCTTCTCCCAAATATCCCAATAGCTATTCCAGGAGCAGAACATGGTTAATTTAGACTAAGACATTTTATCTTAAGCATACAGTGTGTATGAAAAAGGATGGCATAAACTTACATGGCTGAAAGTACACGATAATAGTACCACAAATGTCCCGGTAAACACAGGTCTGCAAATGAGCAGCTTGCGAGATAATCATGACTGTATGGTTCCACGCCACCACTGATGGCATTATTTGTAACATTGTCTGGTTTCCTCCTTGTGCACTTGAGGCCGTACTATGTTCGCTGTTTACACAACAGTGGATATGCATTTCATGGACAGTAGGGCTTAAAGGCAATGCACACGAGGGGGCACGCTTGTACCAAGAAACATATTCTGATCAAAGACATCCTGAAAGTCGTACATTAACAAGGATCCATCAGCGCCTGAGAGCACATGGGGTTTTTGACATGGCAGAGCAGGAGGTAGGCCTGCTCGCATTGCACCTTAGGTTGAGGATATGGCGTTGGAAGCTCTCCTGGAGCTTCGACGAGAAGAATATAGAGAATTTTACGGTACCCTTACCACCTTCAATGTCTGAATGATGTGGACTTTGTTACTAGAGTGGTGTTTTGTCAGTGGCTGTAGCAGCGGGCTGTAGTCGACCCTCATTTTGCATGTAACATTTTATTTACAGACGAAGCAGGATTCACACACAATGGTGTGTTTAACTATCATAATACACATTTCTGGAGTGAAATAAACCCACATGCTGTTCATGAGTCACGACATCAGCAACATTTCTCACTAAGTGTGTAATTAGGGGTACTACGTGATCAGCTCACTGGGCCACACATTCTTCCATTACAACTTAAGGTACCTTAGCTTTCAGTGGCATCATCTTCCAGGATTGCTTGAGTATGTTCCCCTTCAGCAACATCAGAGTATGTGGTACATGGATGACGGATCTCCGGCACATTTTGCTGCTGGTGTGAGAAGGCATCTAATGTGCAGATAAGGCCAAAGATGGATAGGTCGAGGCAGGCTTGTACCTTGGCCTCCAAGATCACCTGATCTAAATCCTTTGAATTTTTGTGTCTGGGATCGTTCCAAAAGAAAAATGTACAGGACACCCGTTAACACAGTTGAAGAACTGGAACAGAGAGTTTTACATGCTCGTCAAGAATTCCAACATGATCCAAGGGTTTTCAAAAGGATGTGAAATTCATTGCGGAGACGAGCACAGTATTGAATCCAGATGCAAGGAAAACACTTTGAACACCACCTTTAACAGGTACCCCATATGTGAAATGTGAACTAATTGTGATGTACAACTCAATAGTAAAATCTAAATTACAAATTAATGTGCACTAACTTGGACGATGTTTACAATGATGTCAGTGGTGACTTGGAACCATACAGTCATGATTATCTCACAAGAGGCAACGAGACTCATTATTGAACCTTCTCATGCATTACTTCTTTTTTGCCTGCTTCACTTATTGTATTTTTATATTTCCTCTTTTCATCAGTTAAATTCGGTATCTCTTCTGTTACCGAAGGATTTCTATTAGCCCTCGTCTTTTTACCTACTTGATCCTCTGCTGTCTTCACTATTTAATCTCTCAAAGCCACCCATTCTTCTTCTACTGTATCTCTTTCCCTCATTCTTGTCAATCGTTCCCTAATGCTCTCTACAACCTCTGGTTTAGTCAGTTTATCCAGACCACATCTCCTTAAATTCCCACCCTTTTGCAGTTTCTTCAGTTTTAATCTACAGTTCATAACCAATAGATTGTGGTCAGAGTCCACATCTGCCCCTGAAAATGTTTTACAATTTAAAACCTGGTTCCTAAATCTCTGTCTTACCATTATATAATCTATCTGAAACCTGTCAGTATCTCCAGGCTTCTTTTATGTATACACTACTTTTATGATTCTTGGACCAAGTGTTAGGTATGATTAAGTTATGCTCTGTGCAAAATTCCACCAGGCAGCTTCCCCTTTCATTCCTTTTCTCCATTCCATATTTACCTACGATTCCGTCTCTGCCTTTTCCTACTATCGAATGCTAGTCACCCATGACTATTAAATTTTTGTCTCCCATCACTACCTGAATAATTTCTTTCATCTCGTCATACAATTCATCAATCTCTTCGTCATCTGCGGAGCGAGTTGGCATATAAACTTGCACCACCGTGGTAGGCGTGGGCTTCGTATCTATCTTGGCCACAATAATGCGTGCACTATGCTGTTTGTAGTAGCTTACCCGCATTCCTACTTTTTTTTATTCATTATTAAACCTTCTCCAGCATTACCCCTTTTTGATTTTGTATTAACATAAACAAATGCAGTGCCAGACGAGTGCAGCCAACCGGCTCACCTGATCGGCACCAAGGTTTGCTCTCTGTAGACCTGCCTTTGACACAAGTGTGGAACCTCCATCTCTTTGTTTGTCGCAAGTTACCTTTGCTGAGTACATAGAGTAAATATCTCTGGAATGAGCATTCACATGCGCAGAAAAGATTTTGTGTTGTCAACATACATTGCCGGCCTTGTAACGTGTTCTTGGGATGTCGTGTGTTTCTCCATGCAGCTCCCTGTATATTTAGAATATCACTACATCCCTAGTACAGACGGATTCTTTTCGTACGTGTCTTGGATTATTTATATATGTTGTACAGACATTTTAACAGTATCCATTTGATACCGGGAATAAACCAGCTACATAACTTTTAAGGGCAAGTGATATTGCATTCTGCTTCACAGTTCAGATGCACTCGATTTTTGATAGTTTTCGGTATGATATGGCACTTTATAGTATTACAGAGCCTGACGTACATATTTGCGGTGACAGTCTTGCAATACTACTTGACACTACGCTAGTACTTTTGTAAGTGTCCGAAAAACACCGAATTTGGCACAAGTTAGCGATTATATCCCTGCTAATTCCTTTTTTCTGCTATTTCTGCGTATTTATTTTATCGCTTTTGCGACCTAAATCACAATTTTTCTTACTGGTGACACTTTGAAGTAGTATTTATTCATTGCATTTTACGTACTTGCTCCCAGTTTATTAAATAAATATTTCTCAGTGAAAGAAAGTAGCGAATATGATAGCCACAAGTTATATATACGAACCTGACAAATTTCGTACAATTGGTTTTCATGAGGGTATTTTTGGTAGTAGGTGCTGTGGAAGATTAAAAATAGTTGGTATAGCATCTACCTTCAGCCACACACGTCCAAATTTTTCTCTGTCTAAACATTCCTCTTCAAAGTGTTTTGAACATACTTTGGAATATTTTGTGGGGACAAAATTACTCCTCCTTATTTTCTGGAGCCAGATCTTTACTTGTTGTTCATCCTTCGGGAAACTAAAATATAAATCACACATAATCATTCTCCATGTCCTAGAAACTCTTAACATGGTATAGGAAACAAAATGGTTTGGGCGCACATTTTATACGATGACAATTACAGACTCCCACTCTATTGAATTTATCTGTCTCCCGTCTTCCAAATCTATATACATTATCAACAAGTCACTGATAAATGCATGGAGGTTAGTATTTGCTGAAACAACTAACCATTCCCTTCCCGTTCCACTAGCAGATTTACGAGAGGAAGCGATTGTTTGTAAGCTTTTGTACAAGCCGTAATATCTACTATATAGTCATAAAATCATAGAAACATAGGTCTGGAAATTTTTAAACATATACAGTGTCCCTTACTAATATGATAACTATAATTAGAGCTACATGGTATGTACCCATGAAAAGTTACTATCCCTACTATCACATATTTTCTTTCCATCCATAGCAACAACAGTAATTCACCACCGCTATTACACTATCAACAAACGGTGAAAACACAACAAAAACTCTTGAGATTATTAACTTCAATCTCTGCATAAGCACACACGCACAGCGAAGTCCCGAAAACAAGTGACAATCCGGGTTTAATGTTGACAACATGCGCAGAACACAATGCTTACTCTAGAGAAATTTACTCTATGGCTGAGTAGTGAGATGTTGCCATTATAATGTCTAGGGAAGCCTGAAATAAATTCTCGAAAGATTTATTTTTGACTCTAGCGACCACAATGGGGATTTATGGCTTTTAAGTAATGATACATTCATTTCAAATTAAAGTTCGTCAATTTCGCGAAATGAGTGTATTGGCAGCACTTAATCCCACCAAAGACGTATCTATTTTTCTTTTGCACGATATTTGAACTGGTTTTTCAGTTAGAACGTCGTTTGTTGTGTTGTGTTGTTAAACATGAGTGACAGTGGCATAGATTGTGTCGAAGGTAAATGTTTATTGTCGTTTATGTTAGTTTCGCAATTTATTTTATAAATGAGTTTTGTTGGTAGAGTCGATGAGAGAGTGCAAGTTTCAGTTGTAAGATTGTTGCTGTGCATTATGCTTTCTGTGAAATGCTAGAAATTCATTTACAATTCCAATTTCTCAAAATAGGCAAAAATTCAGTTAAGGTGCTCAATCTCAAGTTTGGATTTTAGCGCGTATTACTAACGAATATTTTTCGTCTAAATGTTTTCACGTTGAAACTAGATTAAGGCTAATGTAACTTGAAGTAAAAGCACCAACATGCTGCAATCCGTAGCCTGTGTCAGATGTAATGGTCGTGAAAGTTTAATTTCTGATAAATTTTGGTTTTTATTGACTACAGGCTGTAGGAAAGTCACTATCAAAGTATGGACTGCTCGATAATCAGTCTAGGTTCTTTAATGTGATATGTGAAATACGCAAATGCATAATTTCAATATTATTTCAGGTGAAAGAGTGCACTTAGGCAACTTCAGTTCACCTAAGGTGCTCTGTGATGAGCTGAGCTCCATTGCCATTGATGGACAGTTACCTGACGGGTAAGGCCATGCTGCCATAGGCTAAGTGTAATGTAATAGATTTAGAATTTCAAAAATCCAGAAAAGATACTGTGTCAGTTGAGGTTGGCATGTTGTTTCGAGTAGATCATAACTCCCTTCTGGAAAAAAATTGCGCGTCAGAGAAGAGGACAGGTAGCCCAGAAACAGGTAACCTAAGCTTAGTATGTGATGAGAAATCTTAGAATGCACTCCATATATTATTTGTTTAAATTTTGTTTTCTCTACTGCACATGTGACTTAACAACTAAAGAAAACAATGATGCCGTTATTAAGAAACTAGCCTAGACCTGTTACCAATAGGATGCAGATTGCTGTGTGCAGTACTGTAAGTTACCTCTGTTCATAGAAAACAGTTGTTGCATGATGTGCCTTGTCTTCGCAGATATGTTGTAAAATTGAAAAATAGGCATTCTATTTATGTTCAAAGAACAAAATGTCACACACTGTTTGAAAGAAGTGAACATCTGATACTTGTAAGTGGGTTGTGCTGTGTCAGTTCAACCGGGGCTCCAGCTGATAGTCAAAAATTTGGATGAAATTTAGCACGCCAATACTACCACATGTGGAATGCTCATGTAGAAAGTATAAGTCTCCCCTGACAATTAGTTCCAGTATTATAGCATACGACATGGAAAATGCAATATGCGTTTGGCAGTCAGTCTTCAGAGTCTACTTCAGGGCTCAATAACTTAGGAAATACTCCTCACAATGCAGTGATATTTTTATGACCTAGTAACATCCACGAACACAAGCACTACATCAAAACAGTAATAACATATTTCTGAGGGAAAATAACCAATGCCCACCATGCTAAATATAATTAAGTCAAGGAGAGGCTGATATTTTTTGTAGTAAGCCTGATGTGGGCCAAACACACATACATGTTCACATATTGAGTTACATGCTCAGGAAAATACAAAAAATTGACAAATCATCCGAAGAACGTGGATTTTTGAAGTCAAATGATGACAAAGTCAAATTTCTTGTGCTGCATAAGTTGGCCTAGCTCTTAATGTAATGGTCTCAAAATTTCAATTTGTTGTTGCAAGACATTTGTGCACTGTGAAAATTGGCAGAGATGTATTTCTTGATGTGATCATTGTTGCAGAACACAGTTTTGGAAAAAAATCTTAAACTCTTCTATCTGTTCTTATTCCTCCCCCCCCCCCCCCTCCCTCCCCGTTGTTTAATCACTAAGCAGCAACATATTGGGATATAACACAACCTACCATTCATGTTTGATTCATCTTGAGTGCCAAAAACCAGATGCTAGTGCTTATAGCAAAAGCATTTTCATGCTGTAGCTACTGTACTCGGTATATCGAGTGGCAAATTGTACTGACACAGTTGCAGGAACTATAACATGTTATGATTATCTTCAATAGGACTCCAACAAATGTCTACCAAACATGGCCAGTGAAATGATGTTGCAGGTCCTTTTGGTGCCATGAAATTCAGTAATGCATTACCTTCTGTTTCGTAGCATTCTGCGACACATATTAAGTGCCTTTTGTCAGCATAAATAGCAACAACATAGCAACCTAATTGTAACTGAACAACAAAACTATTTTTACAGATGTCCATCACGAATAACTAAATTTTAACAAAGGGGAATACACTTTTTATCTGGAATCATCAAAACTCATCTGATTTTTGATGTTGTCCTCCACGAAGACCTGGCACATCATATTTGCGTTTTGTTGCCTGGCATAACACTGTGTCTCTAAATTTAGACAACACCAGGCTTTCAATTGCTTTTGTAAAGTTTGTTACATTTGGCACATAACATTGTGAAGTTAAACACACAGAAGAAAATAAGTAACATTGAAGAAGTTTAACCGAATTATGATGTGTGTATATATAACAACAGACGGACTGACTACTCCTACTGGTAGATGCTGCCACCATCTATCCTTTCCGATACCAGTAGTACCAGTTTTATATTCACAACATTTTAAATTTTATTAATGGTTTTTTTGCACTGAGTAACGCTGGGGGCAGTATGATCCTAATCTAAATTTCTATTTCTTTTGTGTGGTATCTATGAAAATAATATGAGTGTTACAGTACAAAAACTGTAATATATGTGTTTTTATTAGTTCACTCTCATATTGTGAATATGTTGTTGTTGTTGTGGTCTTCAGTCCTGAGACTGTTTGATGCGGCTCTCCATGCTACTCCATCCTGTGCAAGCTTCTACATCTCCCAGTACCTACTGCAGCCTACATCCTTTTGAATCTGCTTAGTGTAGTCATCTCTTAGTCTCCCTCTACGATTTTTACCCTCCACACTGCCCTCCAATACTATATTGGTGATCCCTCGATGTCTCAGAACATGTCCTACCAGCCGATCCCTTCTTCTAGTCAAGTTTTGCCACAAGCTTCTCTTCTCCCCAATTCTATTTGATACCTCCTCATTAGTTATGTGATCTACCCATCTAAATTTCAGCATTCTTCTGTAGCACCACATTTTGAAAACTTCTATTCTCTTCTTGTCTAAACTATTAATCGTTCGTGTTTCACTTCCATACATGTCTACACTCCATACAAATACTTTCAGAAAAGACTTCCTGACACTTAAATCTATACTCGATGTTAACAAATTTCTCTTCTTCAGAAACTCTTTCCTTGCCATTGCCAGTCTACATTTTATATCCTCTCTACTTCGACCATCATCAGTTATTTTGCTCCCCGAATAGCAAAACTCCTTTACTACTTTAAGTGTCTCATTTCCTAATCTAATTCCCTCAGCATCACCCTACTTAATTTGACTACATTCCATTATCCGCGTTTTGCTTTTGTTGATATTCATCTTATACCCTCCTTTCAAGACACTGGCCATTCCGTTCAGCTGCTCTTCCAAGTCCTTTGCTGTCTCTGACAGAATTACAATGTCATCGGTGAACCTCAAAGTTTTTATTTCTTCTCCATGGATTTTAATACCTACTCCGAACTATTCTTTTGTTTCCTTTATTGCTGCTCAATATACAGATTGAATAACATCGGGGAGAGGCTACAACCCTTTCTCACTCCTTTCCCAACCACTACTTCCCTTTCATGCCCCTCGACTCTTATTAACTGCCATCTGCTTTCTGTACAAATTGTAAATAGCCTTTCGCTCCCTGTGTTTTACCCCTGCCACCTTCAGAATTTAAAAGAGAGTATTCCAGTCAACATTGTCAAAAGCTTTCTCTAAGTCTACAAATGCTAGAAACGTAGGTTTGCCTTTCCTTAATCTTCCTTCTAAGATAATTCGTAAGGTCAGTATTGCCTCACGTGTTCCAACATTTCTACGGAATCCAAACTGATCTTCCCCGAGGTCGGCTTCTACCAGTTTTTCCATTTGTCTGTAAAGAATTAACGTTAGTATTTTGCAGCCTTGACTTATTAAACTGATTGTTCGGTAATTTTCACATCTTTCAACACCTGCTTTCTTTGGGATTGGAATTGTTATATTCTTCTTGAAGTCTGAGGGTATTTCGCCTGAGTCATACATCTTGCTCGCCAGATGGTAGAGTTTTGTCAGGACTGGCAATCCCGAGGCGGTCAGTAGTGCTGATGGAATGTTGTCTACTCCCGGGGCCTTGTTTCGACTTAGGTCTTACAGTGCTCTATCAAACTCTTCACGCAGTATCATATCTCCCATTTCATCTTCACCCTCTTCCATTTGCATAATATTGTCCTGAAGAACATCGCCCTTGTATAGACCCTCTATATACTTCCACCTTCCTGCTTTCTCTTCTTTGCTTAGAACTGGGTTTCCATCAAAGCTCTCGATATTCATACAAGTGGTTCTCTTATCTCCAAAGGTCTGTTTAATTTACCTGTAAGCAGTATCTATCTTACCCCTAGTGAGATAAGCCTCTACATCCTTACATTTGTCCTCTAGCCATCCCTGCTTAGCCGTTTTGCACTTCCTGTCAATCCCATTTTTGAGACTTTTGTATTCCTTTTTGCCTGCTTCATTTAGTGCATTTTTATATTTTCTCCTTTTATCAATTAAATTCAATATTTCTTCTGTTACCCAAGGATTTCTACTATCCCTCGTCTTTGTTCCTATTTGATCCTCTGCTGCCTTCGCTATTTCATCTCTCAAAGCTACCCATTCTTCTTCTACTGTGTTTCTTTCCCTCATTCCTGTCAATTGTTCCCTTATGATCTCCCTGAAACTCTGTACAACCTCTGGTTTAGTAAGTTTATCCAGGTCCGATCTCCTGAAATTCCCATTTTTTTGCAGTTTCTTCAGTTTTAATGTACAGTTCATAACCAATAGATTGTGGTCAGAGTCCACATCTGTCCCTGGAAATGTCTTAAAATTTAAAACCTGCTTCCTAAATCTCTGTCTTATCATTATATAATCTATCTGAAGCCTGTCAGTATCTCCCAGCTTCTTCCATGTATATAACCTTCTTTTACGATTCTTGAACCAAGTGTTAGCTATGTTAACTTATGCTCCGTGCAAAATTCTACCAGGCTGCTTCCTCTTTCATTTCTTACCCCCAATCCATATTCACCTACGTTTCCTTCTCTCCCTTTTCCTACTACCGAATTCCAGTCAGACGTGACTATTAAATTTTCGTTTCCCTTCACTATCTGAATAATTTCTTTTATTTCATCATACATTTCTTCAATTTCTTCATCATCTGCAGAGCTAGTTGGCATATAACCTTGTACTGCTGTAGTAGGCGTGGGCTTCGTATCTATCTTGGCCACAATAATGCGTTCACTATGCTGTTTGTAGTAGCTTACCCGCATTCCTATTTTCCTATTCATTATTAAACCTACTCCTGCATTACCCCTATTTGATTTCGTATTTATAACCCTGTATTCACCTGACCAAAAGTCTTGTTCCTCCTACCACCGAACTTCACTAATTCCCACTATATCTAACTTTAACCTACCCATTTCCCTTTTTAAATTTTCTAACCTACCTGCCCGATTAAGGGATCGGACATTCCACGCTCCGATCTGTAGAACGCCAGTTTTCTTTCTCCTGATAACGACGTCCTCTTGAGTAGTCCCCGCTCGGAGATCTGAATGGGGGAATATTTTACCCAAGAGGACACCATCATCATTTAACCACACAGTAAAGCTGCATGCCCTCAGGAAAAATTACGGTTGTAGTTTCCCCTTGCTTTCAGCCATTCACAGTACCAGCACAGCAAGGCCGTTTTGGTTAGTGTTAAAAGGCCAGATCAGTCAATCATCCAGACTGTTGCCCCTATAACTACTGAGAAGGCTGCTGCCCCTCTTCAGGAACCACACATTTGTCTGACCTCTCAACAGATACCCCTCCAGTGTGGTTGCACCTACGGTTCAGCTATCTGTATCGTTGAGGCACGCAAGCCTCCCCACCAATGGCAGGGTCCATGGTTCATGGGGGGGGGATTGTGAATATATCTGGTGTAAATTACTTCTGGTTTGTATGACCCCAGTGGTTTTCAGTGAACAAAAAAAAGTTGATTTTTACAAAGCAAATTTACAATTCACAAAAATGTTAAGTTCATCATCTTGTCGCAAACATATGTGCAATGTTTTTCATAGGTTTTATTTTCTGTCTGTTAAAGCTTTTATATAAAAAATCGTCTTTTGCCTCATGCTGAACAGTGTATCGTTAATTCATACATTCTATTTCTATCAATAACATTACTTCCAGTTACAAAGTATAGCCAACGTGTACATGTGCTTTTTATCGAAACAGTTCGGGAGTACCCAAATCATCAGTTTGTACACTTTGTTTTATAATGCCTTTTTTGAGCTGTTGCTTATGAATTCTACATTCTACTAAAGTTTGTAGTTATTACTGATATTGTATTGAATGATAAAGCGTGCAAAAGGTAATCATGTAATTGATTCAGAAGTATGCAGAGTCTTTGACACATGTACCGGAAAGTGGTATTCTAAGATTCATTATTTGCATATTGGTCTACCATATTACATTGTAAACGGTGAGAAATAGCTGTGCATTATCCTTAGTAGGGTCTCACTTTAAGGCCATCACATGTGAACAGTTCAGCGGGCCAAATGACTTTACGATTTAAACAGTTCTGGCAGGTAAATTAAGGTTCCATTTTGTTCATAGACATGGTTGTTTACCGGGAAGCTTCATGTTTGTCACGGCCCACTGTGTAATAGTGATGTCGATCCGTGTGGTTTGTTTGAGTGTCTCACATAATGTGGACCAAGGTTAAATGGACACTGTGCAAATATTTTATCCAAATGGAGTCAAAGGTGGATTTAATTTTAATTTGCGATAGATCTAATATGTACAAACTGTTAAACACCATACTGATTCAGCAAAATGTGTCCAGTAAGAAATATTGTCATTTTGTTTGAGCCTAATCTTTTGATTACCTGAAGAGAAGGGGCATAGAAATTATAGAGTAAAAGATCCTGGACAGACTGACCTACACTGTGGCTAAGAGAAAATTTGAATGCTTGCATCCTGTGCATATGAGCCGGAGAAGCGTAAGGCTTCTTCGGCTTCTCTTGCTAGGAAGGGGTCCCTTGGGTCACTCCCCTCCCAGGGAAAGAAGACACCTGCTAGTGGCTGAAGAGCCCAAAAGCTGCTGATCATATGGCTTCACACTCATCCTCAGTCCCGGAGACTGAGCCAGTGGAGTGCTCCCAGGCAGGGAAACCCAAGGAGCAGTGAGAGAAATCCAGAAAGAGAACCCCTAAGACCAAGGGAATTGCAGTGGTGCCCACACCACTGCTACCTATCAGCTCTCCAGCTGAGGATGGGGTGGAGATTTTGGCATCCACTGAGGAGCTAGCTCTTGCCAGACCTTCAGACACAGTGGATATAGACTGCACAGGCAATAAATCAGTGGCAGCAGGTGACCCTGAGGCGTAAATTGCCTCATTGAATGATCCATGCCTTCCCAGTCTCAAGATGTCATCCTCTAGTGGAATTGCGGCCTTTTTTACACCGCCTGGCCGAGCTATGGCAACTATTAAGCTTCACTCCTGCTACCTACATTGCCCTCCATGAAACCTGGTTCCCAGCAATGCGGACCCCTGCCCTCTGGCGCTATAAGGGATATTACAGAAACCATAGCGACTACAATTTAGTGTCTTGTGGAGTTTGCGTATATGTCCTAAACTTGGTCTGTAGTGAAGATGAGCCCCATCAAACCAGTCCTGAAGCTGTGGCTGTCAGAATAAGGACGACACAGGAAATAACTGAATATCTTCCTCCAGATGGTGCAGTACCCCTGAATGTATTAGCTGCACTGATTGATCAACTCCCTAAACCTTATCTACTTCTGGGAGATTTTAATGCACATAAACCCTTGTGGGGTGGCACCATGCTTACTGGCAGAGGCATAAATGTCAAAACTTAACTGACGCAATTCGACCTCTGCCTCCTAAATACTGGGGCCGCCACACATTGCAGTGTGGCTCATGGTAGTTACTCGGCGATTGATTTATCAATTTGCAGTCCAGGACTTCTCCCATCTAACCACTGGAGAGCACATGACGACCTGTGGGGTAGTGACCACTTCCCCATTTTCCTGTCACTGCCCCAGCATCAGGCGCACAGACACCTGCCCAGATGGGCTTTGAATAAGGCGGACTGGGGAACTTTCACGTCTGCTGTCAACGCTGAATCTCCCACACACGGTAACATGGATATGATGGTTGAGCAGGCGACTAGCACAATTGTTTCTGCTGCAGAGAACGCAATCCCTTGCTCTTTAGGGAGCCCGAGGCATAAGGCAGTCCCTTGCTGGTCGCCAGAAGTTGCTGAAGCAGTGAAGGAGTGGCTGTAGCTCTACAGCGACATATGCTGGAGTACCTCTTAGCTTTTAAATGGTTTCCGTGCCCATGTTCGCAACCTTATCAAACAACAGAAGGAGAAATGTTGGGAGAGATACGTCTCCTCCATTGGGGTGCCACACGTCACCTTCCCAAGTCCAGGCAAAGATCAAATGTCTTTTCGGGTACCAGGCCCCAACAGCTGTCCCCTGTGTTACCATAAATGGCGAGTTATGTACCAACACAAAAGCGACTGCCGAGCACTTTGCTGAACACTTTGACGAGCCTCTGCGTCAGAGAATTACCCCCAGCCATTCGCACACTCAAACAGTGGCTGGAAGGGAACATCCTCTCATTCACTACACGCTGCAGAGAATCCTATAATGCCCCATTTACAGAGTGGGAGCTCCTCAGTGTTCTTGCACATTGCCCCGACACAGCTCCTGGTCCTGATCGCATCCACAGCCAGATGATTAAATGTCTCTCATCTGACTAAAAGTGACATCTTCTCGTCATCTTCATCCATGTCTAGTGCGATGGTGTATTTCCATCGCAATGGTGGGAGGGCACCATCATTCTGGTGCTCAAACCTGGTAAAAATCCGCTTGATGTGGATATCTAACGGCCCATCAGCTTCACCAATGTTCTTTGTAAGCTGCTGGAATGTATGGTATGTCAGCGGTTGGGTTGTGCCCTTGAGTCACGTGGCTTGCTGAGTCTATGTCAGGGTGGCTTCTGCAAGGGTCGCTCTACCACTGATAATCTTGTGTCCATAGAGTCTGCCATCCATACAGCCTTTCCGAGACGGCAACACCTGATTGCATCCGAATTACCATCTCCTTTTCCTGCCCACAGCAATCCATCTCGCGCATCAGCGGCCCAGATCAGGGTTAGGATTGCGGTTCGCGTGCTGTCCCTTCTCTCCGAACTGGAGTCCTTCCTTTTTCGACCTCTATTTGTGGTCCATTCATGTACGCCTCCATGGTGTATGCCTCAGCTGCAGCTTTGTCTGGACCTTTTGCATGGCCCTAAGGACTCCGTTAATCCCGCCGCTCTCCGCTGTCCCTTCCTCTCAATTCTTGATGTGTTCCAGGTTTCTGAAGTGGTTTACACTGACGGCTCAATGGCTGTTGGTCACGTAGGCTTTGCACATGTTCATGGATGACATGTTGAGCAGCACTCCTTGCAGTTGGCTGCAGTGTTTTCACTGCAGAGCTGGCAGCCATATCTCGTGCTCTTGAGTACATCCACTCATGCCCTGGCGACTCATTTCTCCTGTGTACTGACTCATTGAGCAACCTACAAGCTATCAATCCCAGTGCTACCCTCGCCACCCTCTGGCAGCATCCATTCAGTAGTCTATCTATGCCCAGGAACAGTACCGCCATTCCGTGGTGTTTGTGTGGGCCCCAGGACATATGGAATCCTCGGCAACGAACTTGCCGATAGGCTGGCCAAGCAGGCGATGTGGAAACAGCTTCTGGAGATAGACATCTCCGAAGCTGACCCGCATTCTTTCTTACACTGCAAGGGTTTCCGGCTTTGGGAGACAACGTGGCATAACAGCAAGCTCAACAAACTGTGTGTCATTAAGGAGACTATGAATGTGTGGAAGTCTTCCATGCAGGTCTCTCGCTGGGAATCAGTTGCCCTCTGACAGCTCCGCATAGGCCATACGTGGCTAACGCATGCTTACCTACGTCGTCGCGAGGTCCCACCTCAGTGTCGCTGTGGCTCCCAAGTTACAGTCATCCACGTCTTGCTGGACTGCTCACTTTTAGCCCCTCTGTGGCAGACTTTTAACATTCCGAGCACCCTGCCTTCGGTGTTGTGCGAAAATGCCTCCACAGCAGCTTTAGTTTTATATCTTATCCGTGAGAGTGGGTTTTATACTTCTATGTAGGTTTTAGAGCATATCCTTTGTACCTCTGTGTCCTCCACTCTAGTGCTTTTAGGATGGAGGTTTTGATGTGTTGCAGAGTGGCTGGTTTTCCCTTTTTATTCTCGTGGTTTGCCAGCCACTGTAATCTTCTCACATTCTACTCCCTTTTGTTTCTAGTGTCTCGTTCTTGTCTTCATGTTCTCTTTTGTTCCTTTTAGTATTCGTTGCCTTCCCTTCGTTCTTGTGGCTTTTCCTTGCTTTCAATTTTGTTTTATGAGTTTCGTCCATTTTATTCACACCCTTGCGGCATTGTTTTATTGGGAACAAGGCACCAATGACCTCGTAGTTTGGTCCCTTCTCTCTCTTTAAACCAACCAACCTTTCGTGCTGAAACTTTGTGATCCTGTTCAACATTTTGGGTACAATAGTTTAGTTGTAGAAAAATGTCGGACTATGGTAAATTCATCATAGTGTACTATCAAAGTAGCTCATAAATCTTGTCGTACCAAATTTTGGCTATACTTTATTGCCTTGTATCTACTGAAAGAATAACTCTCTGAAGCTGGTACTTTAGTTGTCTGCAACCTGTCAGCATGTCATAAAGCTCTGTAAGTGGCATCCAGATTGCTCAAATAATAACTGGGTTATCTGAGCTCACCTTGTCTGATCAGAAAATGTTGTTTTTATTTTGGAGACAGGTCAATTTAGTGTCAACAATGGAGTTTGGTAACATGCTTCAACAGTCAGTCTGAAACACACTGTTGTGTGGTGAAGAGTGTTCAGATGTTGTGTGCACCTTTTTAAATGATGTAAAGTGTGTTGTCATCACTGGATAAACATCTTTTTTTCGGAAAGTAAAAATTATTTCAAGGTACGAGGTGACTCTTTAGAAATGTTTATCAGGTTATTTAATTTTTTTCTGTTGTATTCTCAAGGAAGTTCCCATTATCTATGATTGTGTAATACAGGGTGATTCAAAAAGAATACCACAACTTTAAAAATGTGTATTTAATGAAAGAAACATAATATAACCTTCTGTTATACATCATTACAAAGAGTATTTAAAAAGGTTTTTTTTTTTTTTTCACTCAAAAACAAGTTCAGAGATGTTCAATTTGGCCCCCTCCAGACACTCGGGCTATATCAACCCGATACTCCAACTCGTTCCACACTCTCTGTAGCGTATCAGGCTCAACAGTTTGGATAGCTGCTGTTATTTCTCGTTTCAAATCATCAATACTGGCTGGGAGAGGTGGCCGAAACACCATATCCTTAACATAACCCCATAAGAAAAAATCGCAGCGGGTAAGATCAGGGCTTCTTGGAGGCCAGTGATGAAGTGCTCTGTCACGGGCTGCCTGGCGGCCGATCCATCGCCTCGCGTAGTTGACGTTCAGGTTCTCCATACAGTTGATTGTGGAATTTGCAGCTCTCTGCTAGCTCTGCGAGTCAATTTTCCTGGGCTGCGAACAAATGCTTGCTGGATGCGTGCTACATTTTCATCACTCGTTCTCGGCCGTCCAGAACTTTTCCCTTTGCACAAACACCCATTCTCTGTAAACTGTTTATACCAACGTTTAATACACCACCTATCAGGAGGTTTAACACCATACTTAGTTCGAAATGTACGCTGAACAACTGTCGTCGATTCACTTCTGCCGTACTCTATAACACAAAAAGCTTTCTGTTGAGCGGTCGCCATCTTAGCATCAACTGACGCTGACGCCTAGTCAACAGCGCCTCAAGCGAACAAATGGACAACTAAATGAAACTTTATAGCTCCCTTAATTCGCCGACAGATAGTGCTTAGCTCTGCCTTTTGTCGTTGCAGAGTTTTAAATTCCTAAAGTTGTGGTATTCTTTTTGAATCACCCTGTATTTTTCAGTTGGAAATATACACCACTTCTACTTTATCTAATATTGAAAGACATGGCAAATGGAATAAATTTAATTGTAGTGTAATGGATATCAACGAGGTTTCAGTACCATGTGTCATTGGCCTTGCAGATAATTCTGCATGTCATCTGAAAACACACACACCTCAACAAGGCTTAATTCAAGTCAAAGAATTTTCGGTAGAGCAACAGGAGTTAATAAACCAAAGAAGTGAGATATGTCTTGCTGAAAATGCACAAATATGATTTCATCACAAACAATACTTGTGGACAAATATGACTTTCTACAGAGATCTTGTTGTAATCATTTTGGTGCAAAGAACCATTCTGGTAAAAATGGGTTACGGATTTTCAAAAACAATTGCAAGCCATGATAAAGAGCAATGTGAAACCTAGTCGGAAGATCTGTCCAACTTACAGAAAACAATTTTTAGCAAAGATAGCAGAAAAATCGGTCAACTTCAAACCAGTCAGAAGATGAAGCGTATTCAGAAGTATCAATTGATTCAAACTGCTTTTGGGGGCTCCCCTCTAAAATTTCAGAGAGTATCAAAAAGGGATGTGAAAGTTTACACAAAATGAAAAATAAGTGAAGCTCAAGAGGCAATTTTGAATAACATTTCTGCTGCTGGAGGATTCACTCCAAAAGATCTTCACCCCTAGTACAAGCAAGACATGTCCTGATTGTGAAGATTATAAGAAGCTGATTAAAAAATTGAAAGAGAAGTTGCAGTTGTCGAGGCAGCCTGAAAAATTGCAATTACTGACATTAGTACCACAAAGCTGGTCTGTAAAAGAGACAATGCAAGAATTTAGTGTTTCAGAGGATGGTAAAAGCAGCTAGGAAGTTACAGGCAGAAAATGGTGTATTAGCTCTGCCAAAGAACAAGTGTGGCAAGAAGATTCCAGATGCCGCAAAAGAAAGAGTGGTAACATTTTTTTCAGAATGAAGAATGTAGCCGATATTGTCCAGGTAAAAAAAGACTGTGTATCAATTAGAATAGAAGGAAAGAAAGTTTTGATGTAAAAATACCTTCTTCTGAATAATTTGGAAAAAAAAAGTTTGCTGCATATCAACTTCAGCATGGGCCTGAAATTGGATTTTCAAATTTTGCGAATTGAGGCCAAAATGGTGCATCACTGAGATGCTGCAGGAACCCACTCAGTCTGTGTTTGCGATTTACACCAAAATGTGAAACTGATGCTTGCAAGCACTCCAATTAAAGATGATTATAAGAGTCTGATTGATTTCTAAAACAGTGTGTGATTTGGAATCCAAAGACTGCATGCTTCATCGCTGTGAAATCTGTCTGGGAAAAGAACTACTGGAACAGTTTTCAGAAAGTATTTTGAAGACAGTGATCCAGATGATACCATTGAGTTCAAACAGTGGGTGCACACTGATAGAGATACATTAGAAACCAAGCAGATGACCACAGAGGATTTTATTGAAGATCTGATTTACAAAATTGACAAACTTTCCACTCATTATTATGTTGCAAAGCACCTGAGCAAGCACCTAAAATGCATAAAAGAAAGCTGTAAGCTAACTGAACTGATCATATTAATGGACTTTACTGAAAATTATTCCTTCATTGTCCAGGATGCAGCTCAAGGTCTTCACTGGAATAACAGCCAAGCAGCTTTAGACCCATTTGTTGTGTACTTCAGAAATATCTTGGACATCAACAGTATCAGCTACTGAATAATAAGCGACAGCCTGAAAAATGATAAAATAGCTGTACATGCTTTTATAGTGAAATTAATAGATCTAAAGAGTCTCCTTGGAAAAATTGCACACATTTACTACCTCAGTGACGGGTTAGACGCGCAGTACAAGAACTTCAAAAATTTTCTGAATCCCTGCCATCATCAAAATGGCTTTGGAATATCAGCTGAGTGGAACTTTTTTGCTACAAGCCATGGAAAATCTCCATGTGATGAAATTGGAGGAACTGTAAAGTGCCTGGCAGCAAAGGCAAGCCTTCAAAGACCAGAGGATAACCAGATTTTGACACCAACTGATTTGTTTAAATACTGTACAAAGAATATCAGAGGAATCCAATTCATTTTTGTTTCAGAAGAAGAAATTGAAACATTAAAAACTGAGCAGGAAGCAAGGTTCAAAAATGGCTGCACTGTATCAGGAACAAGATAGAATCACCATTTTGTACCATTAAATGAAAATCAAGTTTGTATTAGAAGAGTATCTAATGATAACAATTTTTTTGTGGTAAATGTTGACCAAAGTCACGTAACAGTTTCATTCAGAAATATTACAGCCTTACGACCAGGCCAATACATTGCCTGTATATATGATGGAAAATGGTGGATTGGTAATGTGTCTGAAGTTTCAGAAGAAGAAAATGTTTTAGTCAGACCTGCACATTCATTCTATTGGCCAGCTAGGCAGGATGCTTGTTGGATTCCAAACCAACACATTATTTCTGTCATTCCAGCTTCATCAGCTACAAGAATGGGCCAGCATTATAGCTTGTTAGAATCAACTGTAATTGCTATTAGTAACAAATTTCAGGAAATGAATTATAAGAACTGATATATTTGGCTTGTGAACTGTAAAGAGTAAGACTGGTACATGTATTTTTTAATTTAATATAAATGAAATTTATTTGGTATGACAAGATTTATGGGCCGCTCTGATAGGACACTATGATGAATTTACCATAGTTTGACCTTTAGTACTACAACTAAGCTATTGTACCCCAAAAGTTGAACAAGATTACAAAGTTTCAGCACGACAGGTCTCTTAGATCCTGAACAATGGTAAAACAAAGTTGATCATTTATTCATTTAAGTCACAATTTCAAAAAAGAAAAACAAGCCTTCACGAAAAGGTGGCTATTGGCCCCACCATACTACTTATGAAGCTGTAATTTGGCAGTGCTTTGTGTAAGGTCTATATATATCCTGTAAAAATTTCATCAAAATTGGACATGATCAAGTGGGGAGCTTGTCTACATTTAGGCCACTTGACATGGAATGACCCAACTTTCATTGTAACATCAACTTTAAACTCACCATTTTCAATTTTAGTAACATTACCAGGAAAATACTAATTGTCATATTTTACCACTACCCAGTCATCTACTTGTATATCTAGTGATTTTTCTGTTCTCAGTGTTTTCCTCTGCAGCTGATTAGGTTGTGTGTCCTACAACTTCATTATTATAGAGTTCCAAGTAATGAATTTTAGAAATGTTCAAGAATAGCTTGCAGTTCTTGATTAAGGCCGAGAGATGTAGTTTTTTGCTGCTTTGGCTAAAGTCTTCTTCACCCATAAGAATTGCTGTCACATTAGAAGATGAATCCAACAATGCTTTTACAAAATCTGTTGCGTTGTTTTCAACACGTTTCCTGCTTTCCACAAGAGACCAAACTTGGCGTTTAACAGCCCCACCAATTCCACCCACTGGTCCCTTCCCATGAGAAGTTGCAAAGTACTTCCATGTAATTCTTTTGGCGTGACTCTTACTTAGAACTTTTATAGCCTCTGCAGTATATCTGTTTTTAAACTGGGAAGCAGGACCATCTGACCAGATTGTAACTTCTCTAACATTTTTTAGTAGTTCAAGAAGTCTGTCTACATAGGGAATGAGTGTTTTTGTGTGGTCCAGATTATCAGATACCAACATGTAGGGGTGAGAAGTACCTGAATGCCAAATCATGACAGTAAAAATACTAATTTGATTCTGCTGCCAATGTGCACTTTGAATTTCATCATGACTTGCACATGTAAAATTGTCAGAAAAATATATTTGCATCATGGTAGTTAGCATCACAGAAGGCAGTGATTCCTTATCACTCTTATAGTTCTTTGATTGTTCTCTCTTTAAAGTAGCAGTGCTCTGAAAATTTAGGTCCCATGGTAAGAATATGATCAATAAGATTCTGTAATGTAGCTTCTTCCTCTAGTTTCAAAATTCTGCCATCACTCTTCTGCCACACGTACCATTTCACACTGTACTCTTGTACACCAGTACATAAATCAAGTAGATGAACTGCCAATAAATCTTTAAATATCGTGCACTTTCCCAACCAACAATCGGCTGTAGACTCTGCACATAGAAAAAATTTTGGCCAGTTACTGGTGTACTTATGTATATGAGGTACTATGTTATGAAGAGATTAATAGCACTTATGAAATCCTCGTGATATCTGCAGATGCACACGTTGTGTGGAAGTTTATTGGCAAACATGACATGTTTGGGTCTTAATTCTGCAAATTTACTGTTACCAATCACTTTGCCATTTTCTTCACAAAATATTGCTTGGGCTTCTTTCAAAGAAAACATAGTGTTGTACTTGCAGCTTACTCTTACCTTTCTCATCTTTTACAGTCACAACGTATTTGTTTCCAGGGGCCTGTCTGTTAATGTATTCCTTTTCATAGAATTTGCTCACTGCACTTATTATTTCATCACTTATTTTTTGTTTAGATTCTTTCTACTTCTAAAAGTTCAAGAAATGTATGATACAACCGTTTAATAACACATTTTTGTTTTCTGGGTGATGCTGGAAGTACAAGTTTCACTTTTGATATGGCTTTTCCCAATGAAGGCCCATTTTTATATGGTGGAGAGGCAGAACTACTTGGTGCAGCTGAAGATGCTTCCTTTAGCCGTTTCCTGTACTTGGCAACTCTTTCTCAAACATTCCATTTCCTGTCTGCAGCAATCCTTTCTCGTTCTCTTTTACTCAAACATTTTTTCCTGTTCCTGCTTCTTTTTCCTGAATTTTTTCAAAGTTTCCTTATGTTTGATTTTATACTCTTCATATCTGCCTTCATCTTTCAAATTCTGCCTTCTTTTCATCTTTGCAGCTGCACTTAAAGGCCATCTGCAAAAATTGCAAATTGTTGTAAAGTAAATAGCTATTCTGTATGGGATGTTATGTGGCATATGGTGATAATCTACATAAAATATGTTGTAATATATTGGTAGTTTTGTTTTATGTAATGGAGAACCAATCTGACTGCTCAAAATAATAACTAATTCCACAAAAATTATGGTAACTCACGTTACGTAAATAACTCATGTTACATGAATTAAATATCCTATACCAGGAGAAGGCTTCCAGGAGGAAATTTGAGGCACCAAATTATCAGGTACACTTATGTGAAGGTCAGCATGGCATATAACTTTTTATACTTTAATGTATTTTATGAACATCTTCAAAAAAATTGGCATTTGGTAATTCATGTTACACATTTTGGGTTGGGTTATATAAATGTTCTTGTATTTGTCATAACTAAATTGTTTGCTTTTAAAAATATGCCAAAAAGTAGTAGTAGTTATGCACTTGAAAGTGGTACATAAACCATAAAGAATTATTATAAAGTTGATGATTTTTTTTCCTTACCTTGAAATTGATCAAATTTTCTGCATGAACAAACTCAACAATATTGTCTTCAAAACAATGGAATAACCGTTACAAGGATGATGTCCATCTACACAGATCATAAAACAGGTGGTGGAGAGGAGGATCCAGATGGCCTGGTTCATTAAGCAGTCATTGAAATCGAGCATGTTGTGCTTAGCTGCTCGTTTGCCACTGGGTGGTCAACTTAGTTCTTCGCCACAGTTTGGCAGTGACCATTCACTCATGTAATAGGACTGGAGTAGGTAGTTCTGGGTAGGTGTATTGAGCAGGTGATGCACCTGGGTCTTCCACAGGGATGATATGGGAGTGGCTTAAAAGTTAGGAGCCGGTGGGAAGGATGTCCCTCATTTCTGAGCATGATGATAGATAATAAAAGCCCTGACAAAGGACATAGTTCAGTTGTTCCAGTCTAGGGTAATGTTGGGGATGAGGGAGGTGCTCCTTTGTAGCTGGTGGTCACAAGGCCCCAGCAGTCTCTTAAAGTGGAAAGGCCTCATATGATGCAACACAGTAAGATCCCAATGCGTTCCCTTCACTGGCCATGCCATGGGTGTAACAATGAGCAAAATCCTCCCCCAATACCTGGTCTGTACCAGGACCGACAGGGACACTTTTGTGGCCACAAAGCCCATATTTTTTGTGGAAAACATGGAAGACAAATATGGGGAAGTTGCAGCCACTCCTAAGATGAAGAGCGGTTCCCTCCTGATTAAAACATCTCCTGCCCAGACACAGGCACTGCTCTCTTGTCAAAAGTTCGGTAATGTTCCCATGACTGTCATTCCCCACAAGAGTCTCAATATGGTCCAGGGTGCCATCTTTCAGTGCATTCTTCTTTTGTAATCAGACGATGAGCTGTGGGCAAACTTAGACTGATAGGGTGTGCACATTATCTGTTGTGTCCATAGGGAACCAAGGGAAAACAGGGTTGCTACTGGGGATTCAGCTTCTCTTTCAAGCATTGTCCATTGCCTGAGAAGGTCAAAGTGATGGTCTACTGGTGTGACATGAAACCCTACGTACCTCCTCCTGTGAGATGCTACAGGACATGAAGTTCGAACATACATCTTCCCATTGCACCAGTGCCCCTATCTGCAGGGATTATGGACGTCTGCTGCATTCGAACTTTTCTTGTGTCTCCCCCATCTGTGTAAATTGCAGCATACTCCTCTCCTTGCTCACCAGATTGCTCCGTTTTTAAGCATGGGAAGAAAATCCAGGAGTATAAGACTCTGGACAAGCTCACATATCAAGATGCCAGAAAAAATATCGGCATCTTAATCCCATACACATGACAATTTTACTGTACAGCTGCAACATCGTTGGCTTCTCTGTTGATGGTGCCGTCCTCTATCCCATCTTCTACGATGGGTCACCTTGTGGGTCTGAGGGTTAGAGTAGGCCCAAGGTATTCCTGCCTGTCGTAAGAGTCTCTCACGTTTCGGCCTGTATGTGATAGTCCACTGTAGGGTTTACCCTCCGTTTTACAAAATTTTCCTGAAGAGCAAGCCAACTGGGGAAGGGCGCTTTACATGTTGCATCATGTCCATCATGCGCCGAGACCTATCACACCCTTCGTTGATGTGGATCTGCACTTCTGCTCATTCTCCAACTGTTGGTCGAGGTCACCCTCTTGGGTGTGTATTTTTCCACCAACTGTGGACGGTGATAATGGACGGTGATAATGGACTTGTTTGTTTGGTTGCACCTGATATCCAGCACAATAGTCAGTCCATTGTGGTGGGGCCGCCATGTACCTTGTTGGTTGTAGCCCCCTGACCACACAGAGATCGCTCTGCTGATGCCTGCACCGTTAACTCCCCAAGTATGCCGAGGAGTACAAGCAAGTCACCTTGTGACATCGGGACTCCCAGCTATGGCCATCCTGCCAGGTGGCCTTTGTTGCAGCTGGGTGGCGCCCATGGGGAGGACCACTTGTCAGAGTGGGTGGCATCAGGCGAATGACACACAATGAAGTGTAGTACATCATCTCTTGCTGATGGTCAAACACAAGCAGCCTCTAAACGCACAGAAATACAACCCTAAATCGTTGCCCTCCCTGGCCACGCCATGGGAGGAACGTCAGGCTAAGGATGGCAGCAGCTCTTACCTGCCCCAGTATGTTGTATGTTTGAGAGCTGATAGGGAATCTTTGATGACGATGAACACTCAATTTTTTGTTGAGTGTTTAGAGGACAAGTTTGGGTGGTGGAAGGCTTGTCCAAAGTGAGATCTGGATCAGTCTTAAACCAAACAGCATCCTCTGCCTAGTCACGGGCGTTACTCGCTTGTGACAAGCTGGGGCATGTTTCTGTAACCATCATGTCCCAAAAGAGCTTTAAGATGGTCCAGAGTATCATATTCCACAGGGACCTTCTTTTGCAGTCTGACGATGAGCTGAAAGCTCATGAGGTGTACATTTTGTTCAGCGTGTCCACCGGGGTTCGAGGGATAATCACTTTCCCACCGGTGCCTTCGCCTTGGCCTTTAAGGGTCACACGTTTCTCGAGAAGGTAAAGGTAATGATCTAACGCTGTGATGTAAAGCCCTATATCCCTCCACCAATGTGGTGCTTTAAATGCTGGTAGTTCGAATTTCGGCCATATGTCTTTATGCTGCACTTCCAGTGTCACGTGCCAAGATTGCGGATGCCTGTCACATCCCACTACTCCATGTGCCCCACCTCCCATTTGTGTCAGCTGCGGAGAGCACCATTCGCCTTGGACGGCTGACTGCAAGATTCCCCAGAAAGAAAGGAAAATCACGGAGTAAAAGACCCTGGACTGACTGACCTACACAGAGGCTAAGAGGAAATTTGAATGCGAAACAAAAGTTCTAGCCCCGTCAGCTCTGCCAAACCCAGTCCCCTCTCGGAAGCTTTCTTCAGGTCCTCTCGCTAGGAAGGGGTCCCTTCTCAGGTTTGTGCTAGTGGGAAAGATGACACCCCCCCTCCAGTGGCTGAAGAGCCTAAAAGCAGCAGCTCGTAGGGGTTCACACTTGTCCTCAGTCCTGGAGATTGAATCAGTGAGGTCCTCCCAGCCAGGGAAACCCAAGAAGCAGTGAGAGAAATCCAAAAAGATCCCCAAGACCAAGGGAATTGCAGTGGCATCCACACCATTGCTACCTACAAGTTCTGCGTCAGCGGATGAGTTGGAGGTTCTGGAGTCAGCAGAGGTTCTAGATCTCACCGGACCCTCAGACACAACGGATATAGACTGCTCAGGCAATAAGTCGGTGGGAGCAGGTGATCCTCAGGCGTAAACTGCCTCATTGAATGAATATTCCATGCCTTCCCAGTCTAACGATGAAGTCGTCCTCCAGTGGAATTGCGGCGGTATTTTTTCCACTCCCTGGCTGAGCCATGGCAGCTGTTAAGCTTTACACCTGCTTTCTGCATTGCCCTCCAGGAAACCTGGTTCCCGGCAATGCGGACCCGTGCTCTCTGCGACTAAGGGTTATTACAGGAACCATAGTGGCTGTAATCAAGTGTCAGGTGGACTTTGCATTTACATCCTAAACTCAGTGTGTAGTGAAACTGTGCCCCTTCAAAACCCACAACTCCCTAAACCTTACATACTTCTGGGAGATTTTAATGCCCATAAACCCTTGTGGGGTGGCACCATGCTTACTGGCCAAGGCAGAGATGTCGAAACTTTACTGACACAATTTGACTTCTGCCACTTAAATACTGGGGCCGCCACACGTTTCAGTGTGGCTCATGGTAGTTACTCGGCGATTGATTTATCAATTTGCAGCCCAGGACTTCTCCCATCTATGCACTGGGAAACTTTCACCTCTGCTGTCACTGTTAAATCTCCCCCACATCGTAACATGGATGTGATAGTTGAGCAGGTGACTAGCACAATTGTTTCTGCGGAAGAAAATGCAATCCCTCGCTCTTTAGGGGGCCCCCAATAAAAGGCAGTCCCTCGGTGGTCGCAGGAAGTCGCTGGGGCAATTAAAGAGCGTTGGCGAGCTCTACAGCGGCATAAGCAGCACCCTTCCCAGGAGCAAGTCATAGCCTTTAAACGGCTCTGTGCCCGTGTTTGCCAGCTTATAGAATGACAGAAACAGGAGTGTTGGGGGAGATGTCTCGACCGTTGGGTGCCATACTTTTTCTTCCCAAGTCTGGGTAAGTATCAAACATGTTTTCGAGTGCCAGACCCCAAAAGGTGTTCCTGGTGTTAATAGAAATAGTGTGTTACCTACCGATGCAATGGCGATTGCCGAGCACTTTGCTCGAGCCTCTGCGTCAGAGAATTAGCTGCCAGCCTTTCGCACTCTCAAATGGCGGCTGGAAGGGAAAGTCCTCTTGTTCACTACACACCATAGTGAGTCCTATAACGCTCCATTTACAGAGTTGGAGCTCCTCTGTGCCCTTACACATTGCCCTGACACTGCTACTGGGCCAGATCGGATCCACAGTCAGATGATTTAACATACCTCATCTGACTACAAGCGATATCTCCTTGTCATCTTCGACCGGATCTGGTGCGATGGCATCTTTCCACTGCAATGGCGGCATATCAACATCATTCCCCTACTCAAACCCGGTAAAACCCTGCTTGATGTGGATAGCTATATGCCCACAAGCCTCACCAAAATTCTTTGTAAACTGCTGGAACATACGGTGTGTCGGCAGTTGGGTTGGGTCCTGGAGTCACGTGGCTTACTGGCTCCATGTCAGGGCGGCTCCACCAGGGTTGCTCTACCACTGATAATCTTGTGTCCCTCGAGTCTGCCATCTGAACAACCAGCAACATCTAGTTGCCGTCTTTTTTGCTTTACAAAAAGCGTATGACACGACCTGGTGACATCATATCCTTGCCACATTATATGAGTGGGGACTCAGAGGCCCGCTCTCAATTTTTATCTAAAATTTCCCGTCGCTTCGTACTTTCCGTAAGTTATGGTGCCTTCCATAGTTCTTCCCATATCCAGGAGAATGGGGTCCCGCAGGGTTCTGTATTGAGTGTGTATCTATTTTTAGTGGTCATTAATGGTCCAGCAATAGCATTAGGTCCGTCTGTCTCAGCTTCTCTGTATGCAGACAACTTCTGCATTTCGTACTGTTCCACCAGTACTGGTGTTGCTAAGCGGTGCCTACAGGGAGCCATCCATAAACTGCAGTCTTGGGCTCTAGCCAATGGTTTCCAGTTTTTGGCCTCAAATTGTGTGTTATGCACATCTGTCGGCGTTGTATCCTTCATCCGGAACCAGAACTTTACTTTCATGATGATCCACTCACTTTAGTGGAGAGATATCGATTCTTAGGACTGGTTTTCGATGCCCGATTGACTTGGGGCTTCCTCATCTGTCAGCTTAAGCGGTAGTGCTGGCAGAAACTCAATGCCCTCTGCTGCCTGAGCAACACCAACAGGGTACAGATCGCTTTAAGCTGCTGCAGCTTTACAGAGCCCTCGTTCAATCCCGCGTTTTCTATGGGAGTCTGGTTTATGGTTCGGCAGTGCCCTCAGCGTTGCGTTTACTCGACTCGGTTCACCACTGTTGCGTTTGCTTAGCGACAGTAGCTATTTGGACGAGTCCAGTGACCAGTGTCCAGGCAGAGGCTGGAGTCACTCCATTGCAGGTTAGGCGTGCACAATTGCTGGCCAGTTACGTTACACACGTTTGTAGTTCTCCTGCGCATCCGAATTACCGTCTCCTTTTCCCACCCACGGCGGTTCATCTCCCGCGCTGGCTACCCAGGTCAGGGTTCCAATTGCAGTTCGTGACCAGTCCCTTCTTTCTGTACTGGAGTCCTTATCTTTACAACCTATTATGAGGCCCATTCATGTACACCTCCATGGTGTACACCTAGGCTGTGGCTTCGCCTGGACCTTTCACATGGCCGTAAGGACTCTGTTAACCCAGCGGCTCTCCTCTGCCACTGCCTCTCGATTCTTGACATGTATTGAGGCCATGAAGTGGTTTACACCGACGGCTGAGTGGCTGATGATCATGTTGGCTTCGCGTATGTTCATGGACTTATTGAATAGCATTCCTTGCCAGATGGCTGCAGTGTTTTCACTGCAAAGCTGGCGGCCATTTCTCATGCTCTTTAGCGCACCCACTCATGCCCTGTCGAGTCGTTTCTTTTCTGTACTGACTCCTTGAGCAGCCTACAAGCTATTGAACAGTGCTACCCTTGTCATCCTTTGGTAGCGACCATCCAGGAGTGCATCTATGCTCTGGAACGGTCCAGTCCGTTCAGTGGTGTTTGTCTGGACCCCTGGTCACTTTGGCATCCCAGGCAACGAACTTGCCGACATGCTGGCCAAACAGGCTACGTGGAAACTGCTTATGGAGATAGGCTTTTCTGCAACTGACCTGCGTTCAGTACTACACTGCAAGATTTTGCGGCTTTGGGAGATGGAATGGCATAACCTCTGTAGGCACAACAAACTGCGTGCCATTAAGGAGACTAGGTATGTGTGGAAGACCTCCTTGTGGGCCTCTCACAGGGACTGTGGTTTTGTTGGCTCCACATTGGCCACGCTTTGGTGATACAAGGCTACCTACTGTACTGTGATGACCCACCTCTGTGATGACCCACCTCAGTGTCGGCGCGGCGCCTGGCTGACAGTGGCCCATATCTTGGTGAGCTGTCCTTTGGCTGCCTTGCGATGGACTCTTCAGTTACTGGACTCGTGCCATTAATTTTAGCTGAAAATGCCTTGTTGACTAATTTAGTTTTACGTTTTGTACGTTATGGTGGGTTTTATCATTCTGTATAAGTTTTCACACGTGCCCTTTGAGTTCTCCACTCTAATGCTTTTAGGCTGGATGTTTTAATGTGTCACAGAGTGGCTGTCTTTTCCTTTTTATTCTCGTGGTCGACCAGTCACTGTGATTTCCTCTCTTGTTTTTATCCCTTCTACCTGTTTCTTGCTTCTCTCTCTCTCTCTCTCTCTCTCTCTCTCTCTCTCTCTCTCTCTCTCTCTCTCTCTCTCTGTGTGTATGTTTTTTTATGTCCATAGTAGTGTTGGGTGCCACCCTGTCGTTCTTCTGGTTCTTCCCTTCTCCTGTTATTGTGCTGTACGTCTCCTTTCATTTTTTCTCTCCTTTGTGTAATTATTTTATGGAGAACAAGGGATCGATGACCTCACAGTTTGTCTCCCCCCCCCCCCCCCCCCTGCCCCTTTCCCCTTTTAAACCAAATAAACAATCCTACGGTGGGCTCTCAGAGCCGCTCAGCCGCTCACTGATGCCTGTATGCTTGTTCCCCAAGTGTTCGTGGGCCCTTCTGGTGCTTTCATAGTGCCCACTTCAAGGGTATTGGCTCCCCACCTGTGAGGAACACCAGTCCCTATCACCCAGCTGGAGGGGCCTCATCTTCCTCCACCATCTCTAGATAGGAAGAGGTTCATCGGGACTCTTCCTTCCACAGTTCTCGCTGGTTCATAGCCAGGCACGTCTGATGACTGAAGGAACCACGAGCTGCTGGCCGCCGGTCTTCTCATTCTTCCTGTCCCTGAAACCAATTCAGGGACACCTTCCCAGTCCTTGTCTTATAAGGAGAACGACCAAAAGATGAAGGCCCTCACTCCAGCAGACTCTGCATGTACTACTTATGTGCCCAATGTGGAAATCCCAATGGCCCCTGAGACACAAGATCTGCCCATGCAGTGTGTTGCGGAACCTATGTCCTCTAACATATGCCGGTGGCAGCACATGACCCTGGGTCATAACCTACTCCCCTGCCCCTCTTGTCATCTCATATCCCCACAATATTTAGACAGTCCGATCCTCCAGTGGAATGGATTTTTCCACCACCTGGCTGAGCTACAGCAGCTTTTAAGTACTTACCCAGTATTCTGTACTACAATCCAGGAAATGTGCTTTCCAGCAACTCGAACCCCTGCCCTTAGCAGCTACCGAGGTTATTTTAAGAATTGTACACACAGTGAGAGGGTATCAGGTGGAGTTTGTATGTATGTGCTGGACTCTGTATACAGTGACCTTGTGCCTTTTGGAACATCCTTGGGGACTGGCTGTTCGTGTAAGGGCACATAAGGATTTTACCATCTGTAATGTTCAGCTCCCACCCAGGTCTCCGATGTCCATTCCTGATTTTTGTCAAGAACTTACTATCATGCTGTACATTCCGGGTTCAAGTGGGTGCTTCACTCAATAGCCCTATACCCAAGAGTGACGTCCTACATGTCTCTGTACTGACCCTCTCCCTCTTTCTTGTAGCCGTCAATGCACTTCTGTCACTGTTGTACTGCCCAACGACACCCAGAGCTTTACCTATGCAATCAATTACTTCTTGTACCTCTTGTTTGGACTGGTCCTAGTTTCCAAACTGATATGCCATCCCCATCTTCACCAACTTAAGCAAAAGTGCTGGTGACACCTCAATATGACTTTGCTGCCTCAGTAACACTAGCTGGGGTGCAGATCGGTCTAAGCTTTTGTGGCTCCACAAAGCCCTATTGTCCCATCTTGACTATGGGAGTTTTGCATATGGCTCAGCATCATCCTCAGCATTGCTGATACTGGAGCCCATTCATCACTGTGAGGCCCGACTTTACAGGAGCCTTCCAAACAGCCCTGTGAATGGCCTGCTACTTGAGGCTGGAGTCCCTATGCGCTAACAATAGCTTCTGAATTATGGTATTCAAATTCATAGCTTCCCTGAACCTCCCAACTACCATGTCGTTTTCCCTGGAAGGGAGCTCCCTCTCCCACAGCAGTGACACAGAACTGGGTTTACAATTTTTGCATGCTTCCAGTGCTGTAATTTCCTCCACTGTTGCGTCTGGTCAGGGAGGCATCTCATCTGCCCCCGGGGTTTGTGCCCCGACTTTGGATTTGTCTCAACGTCTCCTTTGAACCAAAAGATTTCATTGACCCCAGGATTATTTGCCACCTGTTCTTTGGCTGTCCTTGAGACGTATCCGGGTTCAGTAGTAATATTCACTGATGGCTCAACAATCAATGGACAAACAGGCATTTGTATACTCAAACGCACGGTGCAATGAATTCCACTCGCTGACAGATATCTGCAGTATTTTCACTGCTGAATTGATGACCATTAGACTGGCCCTTAGCCATGTTTGTTCTTGCACTGACAAGGGTATACTAATCTGTAGTGGCTCCCTTAGCAGCCTTCAGGTTATAGACCAGTGCTACTCTCCTCACTCACCAGTTACAGTTACAAATATCCACGATCTTGTCTCTGATCTCCATCAAGCTGGATGGCCAGTCATTTTCATTTGGATCCCCAGTCATGTTGGGATTTCAGGATATGAACTTGTTGGTCAAGCTGACCACTAGGATTCAGATTCTGGAAATGGGGGTGCCAGAGTCAGACCTTCGGTCTTTTATACGCCGTAGATTGCTGGAAGTCTGCTACTTGTATTGGTCTACCCTGATCTTCCCAAACAGAGGACCGTGAAGAAGACCACAATGGTGTCAGTCTTTCCTGCGTGCTTGTCAAAGGGAACCATCGTTCTCGGACTCCGCACTGGCTACACATGGCTGATCAATGGCTGCATCCTCTGATGTAAGGATCCTTCCTACTGCCGACGTGGAGCCCGCCTGATGGTGGCCCACTTACTCATAAGACGGCCCTAATTTGGCTGCTTTGAGGTGACATCGTAATCTTCCTGACACGCTCACTCTGGTGGTGCTAGCAGACAACACCAAAGCGGCTCATCTGGTGTTATCTTTTGTCCAGGAAGGTAGTTCCTATTCATCGCTGTAAGGTAGAGCTTTTTGGCCTCATTGACATGCTATTGCTTTTTGGCCTCATTGATGACCTGAGGGATTTTGGGGCACCCTTCACTACAATAAGTGCTATAATGTGACTTGATGAACACACTTAAAATTTCACTTTTCATTCCAGGCAGCTTCTGCAGTGAGGCAGTGTTTATACAATGGGTTACAGCCATGTATTAGTTGTTACTGATGGTGATCAGGCATAATATGTGTACATTAAAGCACATATTGAAACCACATGACCGATGGAGCGAGACTGGGACTGAACAGTGTCTTACTTAAAATTCTGCTAGGCCCTCCCTCCCATATCCCAAGCTTCTCAAAGATTTACTGCATCACTTGCTGGACAAGCTCTCTTCTAGAAGAAGCAGTGATGTGGGGAAGTGGTGTAACTACAGCCTGCTGTTTCAAGAATGAATCTTTCATTCTGCCACAATGTGTGCACTAACTTGAAACCATAGATTTTAGCGTTTGCTTATAAACACATTGTACCCCCACCAGTGCTTAGTTACAGATTACTTGGTTGCATCATGTGAAGTATCCAGTGTGCTACAACAGCTGTTCCGAGGTACTACATTTAAGAGAGCTTCACAGAGAACAGGTAGGAGAAAGTTGATAATTCATAAGAGGGTCATCTTAACCAGTGCAATCTGGTGGGAAAGCTGGGCCAGTATACTGTATATCACCTATACCACTTTCTATAGAATCGGGGCTAGAATGAGACTTTTATGGAGGTTGGTTCTGCAAGGGGATTTTGCATCTTACTGACAGTTATCCAGGCACATGATGAGCTGTCCCAGTATTTGTGAGTGAGGGTTATGACCAGTGCCTGGATATCTGTTCGTAAGAGCAGTTTCCCCAAAAGACAGCATCTGGGTTTTAATCCTAGTTCAGGACGCAGTTCTAATGTCAGGTAGGTAAAAAAAAAAAAAAAGTGCAACTCTCCTATGCAGAGTAGAAGATTCATTCTCAAGAATATGTTGTCAAGAATTTGGTAAAAGTCTAGTGTTGTTTGTTGTTGCCATTTCATTGTTAACCAGCTGATCATCATTCTTCTCAGCTCTCCATGCACTTATGGTCTAAGATTACATTTTTTGTAATTTTGTTTTTCATGAAATGTACTGTGAGTAGTAACATACTTCTTGTCTTTCCATTTAGTTAACATTTCACTTTGCCTCCAGCTATTTCTCTTCTCTGCAGCCTTACCATCCCCCACACCTAGAACATAATACATTCCCAAGTTCACAATTGGTGTAAAAGTCATCCAGGTAACAGCTTAGTTAATAATTGAGAAATCTACAGTTCGAAAGCATTTGATATTGGAGTTTGTTGGCATGGATGTCTGTCCATAATTGGGATCTTTGGCAGTGAGTTTACAAAGCCCAAATTTCGTGAACTTGCATGTCAAAAGCAGTTATTTACAACAGAATGCAGGAAATAATTTCAACATTCCCTTAAAAAGGAAAAGAGGTAGCAGAATTCCTCATAACTAGGACTTGGCAGAGATTTCAGTTTGGCAATATGATAGTCAACTCTTACTTGCATTTGATATGGACAGGGTTTTTTGTCATCCTGGTTCTTACTGTGGAACTTTGGGTTTCTTAGAGAGTTTCTAAATTTACGGTTTGACTTGTCTCTAAATACTTTTAACATCTAATTTGTAGTTATGGTTAGTGAAATAATTATGCTCGAGATTGTGTTCACAATGCCATAAGAAACAAATTGTACTCAAACCTCGTTGTGTTTGTAAAGCAGAAATTAGAACAACATCGAAATGTTGTTGTTGTTGTTGTTGTTGTTGTTGTTGTTGTGGTCTTCAGTCCTGAGACTGGTTTGATGCAGCTCTCCATGCTAATCTATCCTGTGCAAGCTCCTTCATCTCCCAGTACCTACTGCAACCTACATC
The DNA here is from genome assembly GCF_023897955.1 of Schistocerca gregaria. NCBI lineage: Eukaryota > Metazoa > Arthropoda > Insecta > Orthoptera > Acrididae > Schistocerca > Schistocerca gregaria. The sequence goes on from NC_064921.1 coordinate 741,213,849, forward strand.
CTTCTGAATCTGCTTAGTGTATTCATCTCTTGGTCTCCCTCTAAGATTTTTACCCTCCACGCTGCCCTCCAATGCTAAATTTGTGATCCCTTGATGCCTCAAAACATGTCCTACCAACCGATCCCTTCTTCTAGTCAAGTTGTTCCACAAACTTCTCTTCTTCCCAATCCTATTCAATACCTCCTCATTAGTTACATGATCTACCCATCTAATCTTCAGCATTCTTCTGTAGCACCACATTTCGAAAGCTTCTATTCTCTTCTTGTCCAAACTATTTATTGTCCACGTTTCACTTCCATACTTGGCTACACTCCATACAAATACTTCCAGTCAGATTTGTCAAAAGCTTTCTCCAAGTCTACAAATGCTAGAAACGTAGGTTTGCCTTTCCTTAATCTTCCTTCTATGATAAGTCGTAAGGTCAGTGTTGCCTCACGTGTTCCAACATTTCTACGGAATCCAAACTGATCTTCCCCGATGTCTGCTTCTACCAGTTTTTCCATTCGTATGTAAAGAATTCGTGTTAGTATTTTGCAGCTGTGACTTATTAAATTGATAGTTTCGTAAAATTTCATATTTGTCAACACCTGCTGTCTTTGGGATTGGAATTATTTTGTTATTCTTGAAGTCTGAGGGTATTTCGCCTGCTTCGTACATCTTGCTCACCAGATGGTAGAGTTTTGTCAGTACTGGCTCTCCCAAGGCCGTCAGTAGTTCTAATGGAATGTTGTGTACTCCTGGGGCCTTGTTTCGATTCGGGTCTTTCAGTGCTCTGTCAAACTCTTCACGCAGTATCACATCTACCATTTCATCTTCACCCTCTTCCATTTGCATAATATTGTCCTGAAGAACATCGCCCTTGTATAGACCCTCTATATACTCCTTCCACCTTCCTGCTTTCTCTTCTTTGCTTAGAACTGGGTTTCCATCAAAGCTCTCGATATTCATACAAGTGGTTCTCTTATCTCCAAAGGTCTGTTTAATTTACCTGTAAGCAGTATCTATCTTACCCCTAGTGAGATAAGCCTCTACATCCTTACATTTGTCCTCTAGCCATCCCTGCTTAGCCGTTTTGCACTTCCTGTCAATCCCATTTTTGAGACTTTTGTATTCCTTTTTGCCTGCTTCATTTAGTGCATTTTTATATTTTCTCCTTTTATCAATTAAATTCAATATTTCTTCTGTTACCCAAAGATTTCTACTATCCCTCGTCTTTGTTCCTATTTGATCCTCTGCTGCCTTCGCTATTTCATCTCTCAAAGCTACCCATTCTTCTTCTACTGTGTTTCTTTCCCTCATTCCTGTCAATTGTTCCCTTATGATCTCCCTGAAACTCTGTACAACCTCTGGTTTAGTAAGTTTATCCAGGTCCGATCTCCTGAAATTCCCATTTTTTTGCAGTTTCTTCAGTTTTAATCTACAGTTCATAACCAATAGATTGTGGACAGAGTCCACATCTGTCCCTGGAAATGTCTTAAAATTTAAAACCTGCTTCCTAAATCTATCTTACCATTATATAATCTATGTGATACCTTCTAGAATCTCCAGGATTCTTTCATGTATACAACCTTCTTTTATATATAGTAACACTGGGAAAATGTACTCGTGTCACAGCTTTGGAGGAATTAATTGTAAAGTTTACATTTTATTAAAATACTTGTTTTGATGTACATCCTGGATAGTACAGGATTAGAGGCTCTTTGGATTGCCCAAGGGACATTATTATATAACACTAATGAACTGTATCACTGGCTGGACGATTGTGTGGTGGTGTTCCGTTGGACATCTCTGAAAGAACAGACACCGCGCATCCATATAATTGATTCGGACCTCCTGCAGGAATCTCAAAGTAGTGAGCATGGAGGACATTGGGGTAGGGACTGCAGACAGGTGACACAGTGTGTATTGGCTAAGTGGCTTTCTGAGGTAGTCCACAGAGTTGTGATAAATGCTTTGTCTGTGTGCACAGTGGTTAACACAACTGTCCAGTAAGCAGGAGATACTGGTTTTGAATCCTGGTCTGGCGCACATTTTCGCTCATCACCTTTGATTCGGTGTAAAGTCCCATGCAACTGATATCAATAGTCTCCCCTCCCCCTCATCCCCTCCCCCTCATCCCCTCCCCCTCCTCCCCTCCTCCCCTCCCCCTCCTCCCCTCCCCCTCCTGCCCTCCCCCTCCTGCCCTCCCCCTCCTGCCCTCCCCCTCCTGCCCTCCCCCTCCTGCCCCCCCCCTCCTGCCCTCCCCCTCCTGCCCTCCCCCTCCTGCCCTCCCCCTCCTGCCCTCCCCCTCCTGCCCTCCCCCTCCTGCCCTCCCCCTCCTGCCCTCCCCCTCCTGCCCTCCCCCTCCTGCCCTCCCCCTCCTGCCCTCCCCCTCCTGCCCTCCCCCTCCTGCCCTCCTCCCCTCCCCCTCCTCCCCTCCGCCTCCTCCCCTCCCCCTCCTCCCCTCCTCCCCTCCCCCTCCTCCCATCGCCCTCCTCCCCTCCCCCTCCTCCCCTCCCCCTCCTCCCCTCCCCCTCCTCCCCTCCCCCTCCTCCCCTCCCCCTCCTCCCCTCCCCCTCCTCCCCTCCCCCTCCTCCCCTCCCCTCCTCCCCTCACCCTCCTCCCCTCACCCTCCTCCTCCTCGCCTCCCCCCTCCTCCTCCTCCCCTCACCCTCCTCCCCTCCCCTCACCCTCCTCCCCTCACCCTCCTCCCCTCCCCCTGCTCCTCTCCCCCCTCCACTCTCCCCCTCCACTCTCCCTCCTCCCCTCTCCCTCCTCCCCTCTCCATCCTCCCCTCTCCATCCGCCTTCAATTTATATATAACACATTATTGGCTGTTACAGTTCCATTTAAAATAAGAGTTTGGTAATACGTGTAAGTTAGTGGTTACTACCAAGTTGGCATTAACTTTCATTTCAATTTCAGGTTTCAGTCACTAAAACCTGAATCTTCAGGAAGACAAAGGCACAATTCTTTGTGTTCGCCAAGCAGAAAACACCCTGAACAACGGAGGCGATCACGTTCTGTACAACTAGTGAGTGTTTAAAAAGTCTGTACACTGTTCAATTTTTGATGCTATACTTGTGCAACATTGAGGAAGAAATGAGAAGCAGGAACAGGAATGCCTTGTGATATTTTCATTTTCAACTAGATTGGAGTGCTTACCTCTTAAGATTATGGCTGATTCTAAAGTTGTTTAGTGGATATTAAGAGTGGGCTGAAAAGATGTTGCCATTGTAATAATATTACAGTTGTAAGTTTAGTGCGTTTGTGCTGCCACCTCAATGATTGGCGACTTGGGCCAACAATGATGAAACAAGACCATTGACTTATAATGGTGCATTTAACCTACACTACCGCTACTCGTGATCCTTGCCAGGTGATCATATCAGGCTGGCTTGTTTTTCACACTATGATCATTACTGTATGCCCTGAAACATGAGCTGTGATTGGCTGCTTCAAGGTCACCCTAGCAGTGGTTTGTTTGTCTACTACTTGTTGCATGGTTTCTTCCATCTACTTCTACAATACCACCTATCTTTACTCTTCAAATTACTGTGAAGTGTACAGCTGTGGGTATGTGTCGTATATTAAGTGCAGGAAAAATGACTTGTTAAATACTATTGTGCAAGCTGTAATTAACCTTATCTTTGTGATCATTGTGAGATCGATAAGTTGGGAGCTGGATATATTCCTAGATTCCTCACTCAATAATGGCACTTAAAACGTAAGTACTCTTTCGACAGATTGTTTGTATCTAACTTCAAACATCTTCCAGCTTGGGTTTTTCCAGAGTTACGTGATCCTCTCATGATCAAACATGTGACCATTTGTACTGGCCTTCTTGGTATACTTTCAGTGTCTTGGGTAACATTATGTTAATTATCTTTGGAAATCAGTTCCTTTGTTTCACCTAATTTATCATTTTAATTTTTTCAGTAGAATATCAGCACAAAAATCTAAGAGTGGCAAATGTAGCACTTGAAGTAGATGTGGATAAAATCTGATGAAATGTTACCTCAGAGATAGTAGGCCTATGAACTGTTCTCCAGCAGAAGTTACGTTAATGATTTAAAAGTCAGATCTTTGTAACTTACAGGATTCTGGTTCAGTAACATTTAAAATAAACTGAAAGTTTTGTTACAACCATCTGAAAAGTGCAGGTATTCAAAAAACCTGCAGTGTGGGTGGTCTACATTCAATGGTGCATTCATACCACCTCTTTGTTGTCAGTACCAACATTTTTGCTGTGAATGAACTACAGTTATTGACATCAGACGGTACACAGAACATAGTTTTCACTTCCCACACTGCAAGAAATATAAAATTAGCGATGTGAACAGCCACAGGGTAAAAGTTCGAACTGCCCCAAAAGATAGATTAAAAGATATTTCTCAGTAATGGACTCAATAATTTATCAGGATGTTGTCCGAATATTTTCCACTTGGATTTACATAGCAGTTGATGTTCTTGGAAAAATTGACATTGAGTAATATTTTTTGCACAGGTAATAGCTGATCGTAAGGCAGCTCTTCGAAATGCTGGTTAGCTCAATGTAGCATAGGTTTGGGAGTGTGGCTTCTGTGTGCTGCAGCTGTTGTAGGCTTCCGAAGGCTCTGTATATTCAGTCTAAGGGTGTCTTACCAACTGCCATATGATTTTTGTGTTTTGCCGTTTTAGTGAAATGGAATTGAAAGAGCAGATGAATCTTCATTTTCTAGTTCCTGAAGCTTCATTTTCTATTTCCTGTCCTGGTACATATATCTGCTTTGATGCATAATTGACATTTAATATCAAACATTTTTATAGTGGTGAAGACAGTTTTGTTTTTGGCATTTGCAATTTTATCCACTGTAGGGAAGGCATGCTAAGTTCATAAGTTTCTTGATAGAGCACACTATGATATGGCAATATAAGTGTCACAACCGATTGAGGGTGTCATGAATGATTAGAGGACACAAGTGCATGAAACATGTTCTGTTACCTTCAGCTGCTTAGAATTTCCTTGCTGGCTGATGGAATTTGTAATATAAAATGTATTAATAAGTACCTTTTTGTGAACATATTGTCAGAATTCTTCAGACCTTTATTTTCTTTGGAATAACTGTAGAATATGATAAGTCTGAAAACAGCAAAAGACAGATTCATTGTGCAATGTGGTAGGTAAATATAGGAAACATGAGCTTAGATCGAAAGTCAAGGGTCTTGTACACCCAATACTGATCTAAATGTCAGTGAAGAACAACAGTACAAAGCCAGGCAAGGACATACACCGTATGTAATTTCAGCAAGCTATGTATTGTGTTAGCCAGTCGTTATTTTCTAACGGTTTAGCAAAATATACAAAACATGATGCATATCTGAATGATACTTAATGTAGCATATTACATAAACTACATACTCATAATACACAAGGGTGAATATGGAAATTAACAAATACTACAATCAACATTGAAGCTGCTAGTTTGTTTGTCAGCCAATCATGAAACAGGACCTGTGATATTACAAAACATCCCTGTTTCCTCATGCCTACTCATAAATGCCACAGATTGAACACACATGAAAAACATGTAAATGTCTCATGTTTGTAATTGAAAAGAGGAAAACATTAAGCAAGCAGTGAGCTCACATACACCACATTAAAGATCTCTCTAAAACTCGCTGTATTTAGTACAATTCATTGTGATAGTTTGGGAAATGTTATTTTGGAAGCTAAATATGCTATCCATAGATATTTTGGTGTCATTCACTATTTGATTATGAAAAGAGATTCAGTCCATTAACTACTTCAAGAGCCTTGGCACCCAAAGTGTATCTGCTGATTTAGTTGATAAATAAATGGTATATTATATACTTTCTGAGGACGCCTATGACATGAGTAAGATTTGGACCTGCTAATCAGTTCCATATTAACTGTGCTTCTGTTCTTCTTCGCAAACTTCTTTTCCTTTGCAGAGTATTCAGGACTAGAGGCTGAAAGCTGTCAGACCTATTCATTGACAAACAAAATTTCTTCTTTAAATACCTCTATATTAAAGCTTCTTTAGGCATAGACAGATAACTCCCGTCAGTCATGTATAACATTTTTGTATTAAAATTGCTTAATTGGTAATAGTGTCATATCTCGTCAGACTGTACAGTGTGAATACATTTTGACAGATCACATATCAGGGATTGAATGTCAGAATGAAAGTTTGATAACTTCATTTGCTTCACTTTTGTGACATCGCTAATTGTGTATTTCTTGCAGTTCTTCTATGACCACAACATACCTTTAAGCCGGGACATCTAAGAACATGCAGCCTACAGCAGGTGGTGATGCTAATTGCATCATCTTGTCTTGCAGATATGCTGCACCCATGTACCTCAAGCTACATGCACATAACAATAGCCCATTTCTCCCACAACATGCTGCCTGAAACTTGATGTGTAATAAAAACAAAATAAATTATTAAATATCAAAATCTGTCATTCCTTAGAAGGACGGAGAGTGTAACACTATAGTTCCAATTGGTAAATGTTGCAGCCACAGTACGGAACCAAAAGCCATGTCTCATGTAGACTATGGAGAAAAGGGTGTGATCAAACTGTGTTATACTATAAAGTGTCTTTATAGAAGTCCTCAAAACAGTTGCATAATTAATCTCTCCTCAGTGTGGAAGCTTTCGTACTTCCTTCTCTCTACCATCCCATCCTCTCTCTTGACCCGTCTCCCTCAGGTGTCTTGCCACTTCCTCTGCACATTAATTCGTCTCCCTCTGAACACCCCTGTTCCTCAACCTACATACATCTTCCTCTCAACCATACCACCCATCCACATCTCACTCACATCCTGCCTCTAGCACATTATGGCACTGTTTGTTTCAAATTAGTCATTTCATACTCATCTGTTCAGAGGATGAAGTTCAATTTGGACATTTATTATTCACAATTCATTATATAGCATGCTGATTGATCATGTAAGTGTCATTCCAAATGTTGGTATTTTCACTACTGCTCTTAGGGTACCTCTCATTTGTGCTACATGTGAGATGATTACAAAAACAGGTCAAAACTTGAAAGTTATATATGATGCATTTATTTATTTACTTACTTACTTACTTTTTTTGTTGTTGTCCGAAACATGTTTCGCCTCTTACTTGCTGAAAAAATAACTTAATGCTGTCATTACCAATCTGCCAGTTGATTTTCCCATCTATGAAGTCTCATTTTCTGATGAGTGATTGCCTTTCCTCATTTTTGTGTACTACGATCTGAATGTTATTGATTTCAGGACAAATCAAATGATTTGCACGTCGAAAAGAAGTCTCTACAGAAGAAATTTGTCAGTACAGCAGAAGCTATGTACAAATTCCAGAGAAGTACACCTGAGAGATTCCATACAAAGCCTGTTATAGGTAATTAAAATCTATCTTAGTTAAAAAAAAAAAAAAAAAAAAAAAAAAAACCTCCTGAAACCTGAATTTGGCTTCATCAAATCAGTTAGTATTCAGGAGTAGCTGATTACCTTATCCTTTCTCTTCCTCCTGATGGCACTCAGCCCTCCTTATAAGTGAGTGCGTGTGCGCGTGTTTATTTTGACTGTCATGTAGAATGGCTGCTTGTTATCATTTATGTGAAATGGCGAAACAATGGAAAGTCAAAGTTTGAATATCAAGAATATTACAAAAAGGATACGGCACAGTGAGAGAACGGTCATGTGTTCATGAGATGTGCTTGCTAGTGTGAAAGTGTTTTCTTTTCTGAAGAAGGTTTTGGCTGAAAACTTATGTATAACAGTCTTTCAACTGTGCCTGGATAAAACTCGGTGTGTTATCGTTATGGTGAGTAGCAATCTGTCCTTTTTGTACTATGGAATGGTCACCAATCAACCTAGTGAGACATAAAGATTATACAGTTTTAAACATGGCTGTTGCTCAGCAACTTTATACTAGTTTCAACATAGTATTATACAACCAACTGTTACGTATGTTGAGCTAGGTTTGAACACCTACTAAGGGTGTCTTCATCAGAATGAAATGTTGATAAATTGTAAAATTACATAGCTTAAAAACAATGGTCAGAATTTAGAGCAACAATGCTCAAACCAAAAGTGAATAAAACTTTCCAGCCTTTGCCACGTGTGCCAGCTAGGAACAACATCAGACTGATTGGCCTTAGTAGATTTGAAAACTGATTAAATGTACCTAACAGTTATTTGCAACTGGTTGGCTGTATAATCCTATGCTGAACCTAAAGATTGTCATATTGACACTTTTTTGACACAACCTTAGCATTTTTACTTACTAGCAGGTGCCCCTTACTCTCATAGTATTTTGTTGTGGTTAGTAAGTTGAGTGTGCAAGATGTATTTAGCTTAACTACGCCCAACAAAGTGACACATTAACAGAATTTTCATGATTTTAGCTCGTATAGATATTCGTCTTTAGTCACAGATGTTCGTCACTTGCTCATCAATAAAATATTAGTGCTGAACATTTTTCATCAACTCCATGCACTAAACACATTCCTAAGTTCCACGACCACTGAAAATATTAGGGTTGACTGAAAAGTAATGCCTCCACCTTCATAACTCAACAGTTTGCAGCATTGATATGCGGCAGGTACTGGCTTGTTCTGTAACCTCTTCTCTATAACTCCAGTTGGCGGGAAGCCTTACCATTGAATGGTTGTGTTGTTCCAATGAAAAGTATGTAACCCTGTGCAGACGGTTGTCAGTGTGATAGAAGCAACGTGCAGTCATTGATTTCTTGACAGCAGAAGGTGTCACCCCAAAGAAGATTCATCAGAGAATGAAAACAGTTTATGGTGATTGTGTGTTGATTTGAGTACAGTCTGTCTTTATTCTCGTAATGCGATTATGAGAGGAGTTTCTGGCAAATTTCAAGTTTGTGTGCTTTCATTTCAGGGGTCAGCATCCGGGGTAGCCATCATGCACAGATCTTCAGATAACCAAGCAAAGCAATAATGTGACCCAAATGTTCTTGTGAAATGCCAATTGTGCTTGCAATTTCTGAATCAATCTGTCAACATTTTGCTTGTGAAACTCGGTGGTTGCTGTCACAGGATGTCCAACTCTTTGTTTGTCATTCAGGTCCAATGTTCCCACCACAACATTTTTAAACTTACTAGCCGATCGACGCACAGTACTCGCATCAACACAATAACTATAAATTGCTTTCATTCTCTGAATCTCCTGCAGGGTGACACCTTCTGCTATCAAGAATTCAATGACTGCACATTTCTTAAAGCGCATTGACCGACTGTCTGTGCAGGGTTCCACACTTTACACTGTAACAACACAACCGTAAAATGCTAAGGCTTCCTGCCAACTGTAGCTGTAGAGCGGAGGCTACAGAACAAGCCAGTACCTGCCATATATCAATGCTGCCAACTGTTGAAGAGCTATGAAGGTGGAGGCATTACTTTGTAGTCACCCTCGTATTTCTGAACCGATATACATTTTCGACTGTAGAACAGTACTCAGCATAACTTTTGGGAAGATGTTATGGCAGTTGTTAAAGGATCCTGTTAGCCTTTTGATCTGCTGAAATCTTCAGTCTGAAGCTTCAGAGCTATTTCTTGGACCTTCTTGCGTAAAAAAATTTCCACCCATGGATGCAGATATTTCCACTTCTCATTTCATGAAGCCATTTTGTTAATTAGATGGTTTCTAAGTCCTGGGGTCTACGCACACCTTCAGTTCCCTATGCAGCTATCATACGTGGTTTTGTCTGAGTGGTACACTGTGCAGTTACATGAGGTACTGCATACTTGAAGCATGCCATTCACCTGTGCGAGAGACTTTTTGGGAATTCCTTGGCATCAGTTGTATTATGTGTAGTGACATGTGAAAATGTGTGCCGGACTGGGATTCTAATGTATATTTCCTACTTAGCATGTGCCTTAACCATTTGACCTATCCGTGCATGTCCCACAGTCCAATCCAAATCTCCACATGTCGCACTGTCTAAACTCCTATGTTGCAATCTACTAAACTCATCACCTAATGCTCACTACGTTCTTGCATTTCCTCAACAGGAAGAATGAGACAGTGAGGAATTGAGACCAATGTTATCACTGTTCATCCGCCTAGGCTTGTAATACTTTCATAAAGGCTATAGTCTTCAGCGACAAAAAAAAAAAAACCTGTGCAGTTCTTTGGTAAATGTGTTTGAAAAAATGACGAGAAGGCTGTATATAATCGTTTAACGTAAAATCTGGCAATTTCTGGGGCCTGACGTGACTCGTAAAGGTGTAGTGTAGAAAATAACTTCAGATTGGGTACTCAAAAGCAATTAAAGAACCGCAACAAAACTGCAACCACACAACAAACTGCAGGTGGCTTATTCTTGTTTCCCATTATCACTTTACCACCTTAAACATGGCACAGAATACCAGAATTGAGAGAAAAGTGGGAAAAACTGAATGTAAAATAACACCTTCAGTTCAGACAACTGTAGAGATATTGACTTGAATGGGTAACTGCATAAACTGAAGGTAGGTAGTCTTCTTTACGTGATGATAAATGATGAATGTTCTCTCTGTGTGTGTTTAAATGCAGAAGGCCCATGAGTTTCAGCAGTTAGGAATGCATGCTTAACTTTTCAGTATACACTGCACAGCGAAGATTGTGCCAAATTGTATACCTTTGCCATGTTAAATTGTGACATTGAGATTCTTTGACATCATAAATAATTGTCAGCTTTAGCTAAATCTTCAGGTTTCTTATTTTGCTGGCCTTTACTGCATAAAACTATCATGGTGTAGAATTAAACATTTTGCTAAACAACACAATCTGATGAATTTGTGTGGCCTGGGACCGTTGTTATTTGCGGGTAAGTACTCTACTGCCCAAGCTATCCAAGCATGACTCACAACTCTCAAAGTGCCCATTCCCCTCCAGCTTTACTTCTGCCAGAACCTCGTCTCCTGCCTTCCCGACTTCACAGAAATTCTTCTACATACCTTTTGTGAGGCTTCTGTGAAATGTGGAAGGTAGGAGATGATGTACTGGTGGAAATAAGGCAGTGAGGGTGGTTTATGAGCCAATAACCATACTTGGGTAGTTAAGTTGGTAGTGCACCTCCTCATAAAAGGCAAATACTTCAGGTTCGAGTCCTTCTGTGGCACATAGTTTCACAACAGTAAAGTGCTTCATTTAGATATTTCTAATATTTGTACAAACATTCTCATTAAAGAAAATATAGACATAATTGAAAGTAAATTAGTTAAGCACAAAAAGTATGTCTGGGTGAAATATGTGGGTTAACTCAACTGTTGCAATTTACTCTTTTTTTCCCATTTAAGATAGCTTGCAGTGCTATGTACTCACAACCAGACGGTTTAACCTTGGAGAACTGCATGGCAGGAATCTTTTCAGTCAGTCATTAACAATATCAAAGAAACATTTTTTTGAGCAGGCAGCTGACAACATTGTTTATTACAAACATTTTGTCGATGACACTGTAGTCCTATTAGATGGTAGAGGACATTCATAACATGCATTCACAGATAAATAAAATCAAATTCAGCAGTAAAGTCAAAGTAAATAACTATAACTTTGTGATTCCAAGACTTACCAAGTGGGAAAGCGCCGGTAGACAGGCACAATAAAATAACACACAAACACACACACAAAATTTCTAACTTTCGCAACCAATGGTTGTTTCTTCAGGAAAGAGGGAAGGAGAGGGAAAGACGAAAGGATGTGGGTTTTAAGGGAGAGGGTAAGGAGTCATTCCTATCCCTGGAGCGGAAAGACTTACCTTAGGGGGGAAAAAAGGATAGGTTTATACGCGCGCGCGCACACACACACACACACACACACACACACACACACACACACACACACACACACACACACAGACATATTTAAAGGCAAAGAGTTTGGGCAGAGATGTCAGTTGCTACGCTTTCTTTGTGGGAATGACTAGCAACAAACTGTCAATTCGCATGAATGGACACAGGCAGACAGTGTTTGTTGGTAATGAGGATCACCCTGTGGCTAAATATGCCTTGGTGCACGGCCAGCACATCTTGGCACAGTGTTACACCGTCCGGATTATCTGGATACTTCCCACCAACACCAACCTATCCGAACTCCGGAGATGGGAACTTCCCCTTCAATATATCCTCTCTTCTCGTTATCCACCAGGCCTCAATCTCCGCTAATTTCAAGTTGCCGCCACTCATACCTCACCTGGCATTCAACATCATCTTTTCCTCTGCACTTCTGCCTCGACTGACATCTCTGCCCAAACTCTTTGCCTTTAAATATGTCTGTGTGTATGTGTGTGTGTGTGTGTGTGTGTGTGTGTGTGTGTGTATCCGTGCACACGCGCGCGAGTATATACCTATCCTTTTTTCCCCCTAAGGTGAGTCTTTCCGGGATTGGAATGACTCCTTACCCTCTCCCTTAAAACCCACATCCTTTCGTCTTTCCCTCTCCTTCCTTCCTTTCCTGAAGAAGCAACCTTCGGTTGCGAAAGCTAGAAATTTTGTGTGTTTGTGTGTTTTATTTATTGTGCCTGTCTACCGGTGCTTTCCCGCTTGGTAAGTCTTGGAATCTTTGTTTTTAATATATTTTTCCCATGTGGACGTTTCTTTCATTTAGGGTAAATTTGAGCAATTTCTTCCTCTTGTACTTCCAAAATTTGTTACTATACAAGCATTACATATTTGTAGCTGAATTACAGCAAGTTGCAAAACCTAATGTGTACACTGCACGAAATTACATCAGTGTGATCACATTGGTTCAGCCATTCGTAACAACGGCTACTACATGTGTTAATGTTTCTTTCAAAATAATTCTAAAAACTGACAATAGAAGGCAGCACCAACAAAGGGACAGATTGAGAGATACCTGTAATTGTTCTCATGTGAAATGAGTCCAGTTTTCGAGCGATGTGCAGATCGCATGTCAAGAAAGTTGCGACTCAACCCATACTCGGGTAAGTTCTTTTTAACACAAAGTTGTGGCCCTCGGTCTGTGTCTTGAAAGTGTTAATCAATAACACATTGTTCTGACCTGTAATCTATAGAAAGCGTAATTTCACACGGTAATGTGGAGAATGATGAATCTTCAGCTTGTGGAAGGTGGGGTTGACCAGGAAATAGCAATCTTCAAAAATGTAGCTGAAGTAAAAGGATTTTGAGCTGAAGTATTTTGTCTTTGCAGGATGCAATGGCCACTATAGTTTGGTGCTCTATCCAATTTTTTTTTTAAATAAACAGTCATTGTCTTCCCCTCTGCACAAATATCGATTGTTCCAGGAGGTGGGAGGCAGCTGCATTTATGTGCAGTGACAAGTATCATCTCGCCCTGTGCCTACTTATTCAAACTAAATTCTGTCAGTTTCATTTTTTATTGTGGCATAGTTGTAGATCTATTGCACTACTTGTCACCTCGTTTTTGGCTGTTACGCACTGAGAGAAACAATATCATAGGTTTTTTCCTCAGTGTATGACAAGTTGATTTGCTTTGTTCTTTAGATTGGATTATTCTGCCAGAGACCTTGTGGAGCCTTGGGACTCTTTAGAGCACACTCAGAGTATCACTGCTCTAGAGAGAAATGGCCATATACTTCTCCCATATTATGGTAACATTTAAAACAACATAACAAAGACTTAAATAATATAAAAATCAGAATTTGGTTTCACACTGAAAACAGTATTAAGTGTGACACGCCAACCACTGAACAGAACAGCTAAATAAATATAGTATATATAAGTTTTATGTGACTATTCTGACACGATAAACATCAAGAAAACCTCAAAAAAGCTTGGAATTTGATTAAAACAGCATGAGAATTCCAAAAAAATAATCAAAGTACTGTCTCGATGCCTCTTGTACATAACAAATAAATGGCCCAAAAATATTCACTATGTGCTCCAGATTGTTAATCATGCAAAGAAAAAAAATGAATATTACACAAAAAGTTCAGATTGTTGGTCATTTTTAAAACTAACGAAGTGCACTTATCAGTGATCTAATCGGACTAAAAGAACAAAGGTATTTTGACAATTATACTGGTATTCTGCTTAATTAACGTTAATCAAAACTAAACTAAAAAATGGAAATGTCGTATGGCTAGGGCCTCCCGTCGGATACACAGTTCGCCTGGTGCAAGTAGTTTGAGTTGATGCCATTTTGGCGACTTGCATGTTGTTGGGGACGAGGTGACGATGACGATGATGATGATGATTAGGACAACACAACACACAGTCCTTGAGTGGAGAAAATCTCCTACCCAACCAGGAATCGAATCTGGGCCCCTTAGCATGACATTCCGTCGCACTGACCACTCAGCTACCGGGCCGGGCAAAACTAAAGTAGCAATTTTGTTAGTTTTTTACAGTTGAGTGCTTGCATACCAGGTGAAATTTTTAAATTTTTTACTTCCCATTTACAACTTATAATTTTAATTTATTTTTACTAGCTTTTTTTGCTATACACATATATATGTGTATCAAAAAACAGATCTCTGAAATTGTTGAACTTCCCCTTCCTTTTGTCAGTTTTTCTTGCGCACGTCCCACCTCATGTGCACAAACTATCAAAACATCAAGAACTGTTAAATTTGTGAACCAAAATGAATGGACACACATAATGTGAATACATTGCCCCCCCCCCCCTTTTTTTTTTTTTTTTTTACATGCATGGCGTATTTTTTGTCTTAATTGTCTTTCCATGAATTTATTCACACTATTGTATACTTGTTTCATAGTGATAATGTAGGGTGTTTTATTTTCACCTCCAAACATTGGATGAGGGATTAAAAAAATTGAAACTAATGGTAAAACAAAGAGAAACTACAAATAAGCAACAGCTTAAGTGGAAAAAAAGTTTCCTTGTTTGTTTGTCCTAACCATTCCAATTTTCTTTTCCTTGCATGTCTTGTATTCCAAGGCCTTTTTATGTATTCTTTATGCAGTACCAAATGTAGTGCTCTTGGTGAAGAAGCTAATCAAAATTCATAGAAAACCTTTAAGGGAACATTGTGTGTTCTATGCCACCAATGTTAAATTATCGAATTTTGTGACCCATTATCTTAGAAACTTTTTAAGGCACAAACTTAGAATTTTCCATAATTATTGAACACACCTTTCTAAATACACTGAACTAGAATTATTACTAAAATTGTGTTGTGGGGCATGTTATCTTTTTAATTTTTTTTTTCAAACACTTATATTTTTGACTATTTTGTAAATCAATGAACATAAAAACAAAATAACGGAGGATATTTTAATTATTCTAGTTCCACATGTGTTGAATTTCACGCTTGGCATGCTGTGACAATTTCATGTCTCTGCCATCAGTACTTTTTGTAGAAAATGGTACATTTATTGCAAAAAAAGTAAATCCGAGATATTGAGGTTTAAAACTTTATTACAGATTCTTATATAGACTTACATTTCTGCGTCTTTTATGCAGACTTGCTCTAGCCCAGAGTCTGTGACTTCTTCAGTGTCTCAAGAGCCCAGTTCTTGCCTCCTCCTTTTCTTTCTTGCTTCTTTTGTCATTTGCTGAGCAGCACGTACACAAAGCTCAACCAGATCCTGCAGTCCTTTAGTTGTGTTCTGTCCAAATCTTACCCCCTAACTTCTCCAGAACCTTAAGTTTTTCGTAGTTTTCACCATTAAAAGTTATTACAGCATCAAACACTGCTAACTTGAGAGTCATAAGGCCAACAAATACATTTTAGGCACATGGCACCACACAACATTATTGAAGGACTCGTTCACATTCTTGGTCTTCCCCTGTAAACACTTCTTTAGTAGTTCAGGATTTGCCAGATCTCTGCAAATAGGTTTGATTGCCATAATATCATTACTTTTACAACTGTCACTCGTTTCTAAAGTTATTTTCTTTTTCGATGCTATAGGGGGTGTGGTCACTTCAGAAATATTATCATGGTTCCCTTCACTGCTAGCACACATTTTCAAGTACTTCAGAATAAAGTGCAGGTCTCACAAATCTGTTACCCGCAAATTGGCATTTCTTGAAGCTACTTTTATGCTTAGTAATTTTATTTACATATAAAAAGCAATAGAATTTAGCTTACAACAAAAATAGCTGATAATCACACTACTTCCAACAAAAACTAGCATCAGAAACAAAGGACTGATTTGTTAATTCGAAACGTCAACTTCTGAGACATAGCAGTAGGCACAAAACAAAGCAATTCACAACCTTCTGGACTGTGTAGTTCCCAAGATATGACTGCTCAACTGTGGCAGTATGTTAGGGCGTCCATTTCATTTTCATTGAAAAAGGGGACATTTAAAATAAATTAGAGAAAAACCTGGGACAATGAAGAAAAAAATGGGATATAAATATTGTATTGACCAAATTTAATACACATACAAGTTTACCTTTAAAACATGCACTCAGATGATCCCAACTCACTTTTTACAATTATTCTGCCACACTATCACCATACTTTTCACTTTTATGTACTTTATCAAGAAGTCCATTTTCGTTTGAAATTGTATAATAAAAGTCAGTACACGATACACCATTAAAGTGTGTTTTGACAATGAGCAAGGCCCTCACTGTTTAAACTTTCATTCTGTTTTTCCTCAACTGACCACAAAGAGTTCACTAATGAAAACACACGTTCTACAGTAGCATTTGACCCAGGAACTGCCAACAAAACTCCACCAAATGAATCATGTTTTTGATAATGTTTTTACTTTTGAAATAAGCAAATATTTTACACCACATTGCACTAAGACTTTCTTTGTCTCCTTCATTTTTTATGAAGTTCTGTGCACATGAAAATTCATCGAACAGTTCGTCTTCATCAACAGGAAAATTTGGTACAATACTTTTTAACAGGAACACAACAGTCCTGAATATCCTTCCACTTTAGCTGCTCCTTTCCAGTATTAACCCAGTGAAATGCTTTAAAAGGAGTGAGAAATGGCAAACACCATTCTTAAATATCCTCAATCCAAGAGTCATAGATGATGTCAGCATAAATATGAAATTGTTAGACAGTAATTTCACCCTCTTCTTCCAGCTTTCTTAGAGTCTCATGCACAAAGGATGTGAGAAATCATTCAGATTTTCTACGTTGTAATTTGCCCAATAATTTGTTTATTTCTTGATAAACTTCCACTATTGTGATTTATGTTTCTCAATACGTTTAGTTGTTGTGGACAAAGGTTTTAACTAGCTTACAAGAAAATGTAGAACAATAGACACAGGGTTATCAAAGAATTGTTTAAGGATAACAGGACACTTATCAAAGGAAATTAAATATGATTTCAAAGCAGGAAATATCTCTACAATTCTTTCCAATGCTGTTTGCTGAGATAGCCACCTTGTCTTGCTGCACAAGTACAGTTTTGTATTAAGTTTCAGTAAACTTGCAGAATGACTTCAGAGATTCAACCCTTACTGTATATATGTGGAAATGCTGGTAGATTTTGTTTACAATTAATTGGCAGTCGATGGGTAGGCAATTACAGCCAGTTTGTAAGGAATTGTGCACCTACTATATTATTCACTGTGTTCTGTTTCAGTTTATTAGAACAAATTGTTTTTTCCTTTCCTCTGCTTACCACCAAAATTGGTGTTAGTGTTGTTTGAGAAACTGCAATCACCTTTCTCTCAAGATCATATTTCTTTAAAACCTCCAGCACATAATTCTGAAGTAAATCTGAAGTTTCTCCAGATAAATTAACCAATTCGAGCACTTTCACCGTGATACCATTGTCAGGGTAAAAATACCTGATGAGGAGAGGAACCAACTTCATATCCAGATGATTCGGTGTATCAATCATTACAGAAATGAATCAAGCACTTTGCGGTTCATTTGAAACCTGATGAACTGCATACGGTGCAATAAAAGTTGAAATGATTGCATTACGTTTTGTGTGTCCATATGTGAATTTAGGATTGAAAAGTTTTTTAACAGCTGCTGTAGTACAGTCCATTGACTTAAAGCTATGGTTATGCATTGCACATGGTTATGAATTGCACTGTGGTATGCAAACGTAGCTTCTTGTGCTGACAACTGCCTATCCATTTCTGTTCACATATTAGTCACTTGCGCATTTATTTGTTCTTTTTGTTTGATCACTCATGCCATGTTTCTTCGTCTTAATGTTCACAATGTCAGACCTTCCACCATGACCAATAGCAAATTTTGATCTGCACAACGTACATTCTACAGTTTCTCCACTACCAGTGATAAAAGGAAACTCGTTTTTTATATTACTGTTAACATTACACTTTCGTTTTGGCATAATGAAAGTGATTGCACAGTGCAAAACATTAACAGTGTGGTGATGAAAGCCATAGAGCAAGTATCAGTGGTGTAGAGTATCTCTGGACCTAAAGGACGGATTCAGTGGATTGAGTTAGAGGAGAAGAATCTTCATTGTTATTTGTAACCTCAAGAGGATGTCGTTATCAGGAGAAAGAAAACTGGCATTCTACAGATCGGAGCATGGGGTGTCAGATCCCTTAATTGGGCAGGTAGGTTAGAAAATTTAAAAAGGGAAATGGGTGGGTTAAAGTTAGATATAGTGGGAGTTTGACAGAGCACTGAAAGACCTGAGTTGAAACAAGGCCCCGGGAGTAGACAAAATGCCATGAGAGCTACTGACGGCCTTGGGAGAGCCAGTCCTGGCAAAACTCTACCATCTGGTGAGCAAGATGTATGAGACAGGCGAAATCCCCTCAGACTTCAAGAATAATATAATAGTTCCAATCCCAAAGAAAGCAGGTGTTGACAGATGTGAAAATTACGGAACTATCAGTTTAATAAGTCATAGCTGCAAAATACTAAAGCGAATTCTTTACGGACGAATGGAAAAACTGGTAGAAGCAGACCTCGGGGAAGATCAGTTTGGATTCCGTAGAAATGTTGGAATACATGAGGCAATACTGACCCTACGACTTATCTTAGAAGAAAAATTAAGGAAAGGCAAACCTACGTTTCTAGCATTTGTAGACTTTAGAGAAAGCTTTTGACAATGTTGATTGGTACACTCTTTCAAATTCTGAAGGTGGCAGAAAAATACAGGGAGCGAAAGGCTGTTTACAATTTTTACAGAAACCAGATGGCAGTTATGAGTCGAGGGGTATGAAAGGTAAGCAGTGGTTGGGAAGGGAGTGAGACAGGGTTGTAACCTATCCACGATGTTATTCAATCTGTATATTGAGCAAGCAATAAAGGAAACAAAAGAAAAGTTCGCAGTAGGTATT
Source organism: Schistocerca gregaria (assembly GCF_023897955.1). Classification (NCBI taxonomy): domain Eukaryota; kingdom Metazoa; phylum Arthropoda; class Insecta; order Orthoptera; family Acrididae; genus Schistocerca; species Schistocerca gregaria. The sequence goes on from NC_064921.1 coordinate 741,233,050, forward strand.
AAAATCCATGGAGAAGAAATAATAACAGTGATGTTCGCCAATGACATTGCAATGCTGTCAGAGACAGCAAAGGACTTGGAAGAGCAGTTGAACGGAATGGACAGTGTCGTGAAAGGAAGATATAAGATGAACATCAACAAAAGCAAAACACGGATAATGGAATGTAGTCGAATAAAGTCGGGTGACGCTGAGGGAATTAGATTAGGAAATGAGACACTTATAGTAGTAAAGGAGTTTTGCTATTTGGGGAGCAAAATAACTGATGATGGTCGAAGTAGAGAGGATATCAAATGTAGACTGGCAATGGCAAGGAAAGCGTTTCTGAAGAAGAGAAATTTGTTAACATCAAGTATAGATTTAAATGTCAGGAAGTCGTTTCTGAAAATATTTGTTTGGAGTGTAGCCATGTATGGAAGTGAAACGTGGACAATAAATAGTTTAGACAAGAAGAGAATAGAAGCTTTCGAAATGTGGTGCTACAGAAGAATGTTGAAGATTAGATGGGTAGATCACATAACTAATGAGGAGGTATTGAATGAATTGGGGAGAAGAGGAGCTTGTGACACAACTTGACAAGAAGAAGGGATCGGTTGGTAGGACATGTTCTGAGACATCGAGGATCATCAATTTAGTATTGGAGGGCAGCGTGGAGGGTACAAATCGTAGAGGGAGACCAAGAGATGAATACATTAAGCAGATTCAGAAGGATGTAGGTTGCAGTAGGTACTGGGAGATGAAGCAGCTTGCACAGGATAGAGTAGCATGGAGAGCTGCATCAAACCAGTCTCAGGACTGAAGACCACAACAACAACAACATAGTGCGTTTAAAATTACTTGCAATTTTTGACAGTTTGGTACATATTTGGGGTATGGTGAAAACTATCACATGCTTCTTAGTGTAAATAATTGCGCAGTTAATAGCAAGTCTAACAACCAGTAGCGTAAAATACTCTAGCCAAGTGGAATCATAAAAAAAAAGGGACATTTGAGCATCCCCTAAAAAACTTTCTGGTCAGCGGGACATTTTGGTAACAAAATGGGACTGTTCTGGGGATGAATGGACATCCTACAGTATGTGTGTAACTGCTAAATTTGACAATCACACATAAACGTTAAAAATATTATTTGAAGGTCTAACAATGGTGTGATTTTAATGTATAATATACCAAAATGTTCAGGAAAGTTCAAAGTACATTATGGAGTAGAAAACAGGAAATATCAAATTTCAACGAATTTCACATACAATGTCCCCTTAAAAGTCAAATTTGGAAATCATATATTTCACTGTATGCACAACCCTCCAGTCAACATCGTTTAAGGGTGTGTTTAAATTGAAACTGTGTATTAGTCTGTTCATTAGTAGCATTTCCAAATCTATTCTTTCATCTACATCTTTCAGAAATTTATATTAAAATCTCTCTTGACTTACATTTCCTTTCTTTTGTCTGCTAGGTGACATAATGATTATTGAAATTTTTATAATAATATTTGAAAGTTCCCCAGTGGAGACCTGTGTACTGCACCAATTATAAATTACTTTTTGGTAGCTGTAGTTCACAAGCCCAATATTCAAATTGTTGATCTAAGCAGAATTTACTTGGTTTGAAGGAGTCAAACTGAATTTTATTTTTCCCTGCATGACAACTTCCCCTTTCTCCTTATTTTCCCTACAAGTAAGAGCTGATAATTTATAGACATAACACATGAACTTACTTTTTAACGTATTAGATAAGCAGATTGTTAAATTTTTTAATCTTGGAGATTCTGACACGTAGTGATATTCATTATGTGCGTGAAGTTTCATTCTTCTGGACCGCTTAGGAAACGTAAATTGGATTTTCAATATTTCATGTACTGACAGATTTTAAAAATAAATGCTGTCATAGTCTTCTCGTTGGGGTGTGTAACCATATGTTAAAGGTTTAGCACAATAAGAAAAGCATTACACTTAGAATCTGTGGGTCTTGAGGCAGTGTAACTGATTGTGTGCAAATACCCTGATTATATTCTTCATCTTCCAACAAACTCAACACACAATTTCATTTCCCTGCGGGTCCGGGTGTTAGAGTAGGCCCGAGGTATTCCTGCCTGTCGTAAGAGGTGACTAAAAGGAGTCTCACACCTTTCGGCCTTTGTGTGATGGTCCCCTAGAGGGTTTGACCTCGATTTTTCAAAATTTTCCCGAAGAGCGAGCCTATTGGGGAAGGGCACCTTACATGGTGCATCATGTCCATCGTGCATTGGGATCTTTAGCCCACTTGCTCGTCATTGCATTACAGTCACATTCTCCATTTCTTGGACGAGGACACCTTCCTGGGTGCGCTTTCCACCAAGCCATTGCAGTGTCACTTTCTTTGCCGACGATGACAATGGGCTTCTTTGCACCTCATATCCAGCACGGTAGCCAGTCCGTTGTGGTGGGGCCGCCATGTACCCTTTTGGTTGTACCCCCTGACAACATAGGGATCACTCTACTGATGCTTGCACCATTAACTCCCCATATATGCCAAGGAGTGGGCCATCCTGCTAGGTGGCCTTTGCTGCAGCTGGGTGGTGCCCGTGGGGAGGATCACTGTTCGGAGTTTGCATCAGGGCGGATAACATGCCGTGAAGTGTAGCATGTCAGTCTGTAAGTGGGCAAAGTCTAACTTTGTGCCAAGAAATATGACCCCAAGTCGTTCTCCTCCCTGGCCACACCATGGGAGGAACACCAGGCTAAGGATGACAATGAAGCTTATTTGCCCCAGTACCTCGTATGTAAGAGTGTTGATGGGGAATCTTTCATTTCCATGAAGCCAGTTTTTTGTGTAGCATTTGGAGGACAAATTCGGGGAGGTGAAGGGCTTGTCTAAAATGTGCTCTGGGTCAGTTTTGATAAAAATGGCATCCTGTGCCCAGTCACAAGCATTACTCGCTTGTGGCAAGTCTGTTACCATCATGCCTCCTAAAAGCTTAAATATTGTCCAGGGTATTATATTCCACAGGGACCTTCTTTTGCAGTCTGACGAGGAGCTGCGCGCCAATTTAGATGGGCGAGGTGTTTATTTCATCCGGCGTGTCCATCGGGGTCCTAGGGGTAACCAGGTTGCCAGCGGTGCCTTCATCTTGTTCTTCGACGATGACACATTGCCCAAGGAGGTCAAGATGATGGTCTACCGCTGTGACGTCAAGTCATATATCCCTCCCCTGATGCGGTGCTTTAAGTGCTGGAAGTTCGGCCATATATCTTCGTGGTGTATTTCCAGTGTCACATGTCAAGATTGTGGGCGGCCATCACATCCCACCTCCCATTTGTGTCAACTGCGAAGAGCACCATTCGCTTTGCTCGGCTAACTGCAGAATTCTCCAGAAAGAAAGAAAAATCATGGAGTGCAAGACCCTGGACTTACTGACCTACACTGAGGCAAAGAGAAAATTTGAGTGCATACATCCTGTGTCTGTGACCACCTCATATGCCGCTGCAACAAGAACAGTTGTCGCCCCTTCAGTTCCTCAAATTTCTGTCGCCTCTCAGAACCGGGAGACTACAGCTGCCCCCTTTATGGTGGGGGATTTCAGTCCCCACTTCTGAGCCTAAGAAGCATAAGGCTTCTTTGGTTCCTCTCACTAGGAAGGGGTCCCTTGGGTCACTCCCTTCCCAAGTTTCTGCTAGTGGGAAACATGACACCCACCAGTGGCTGAAGTGCCCAAAAGTAGCTGGTTGTAGGGTTCCATGCTCATCCTCAGTCCCAGAGACTGGTTCAGTGAAGTCCTCCCAGTCAGGGAAACCCAAGGAACAGCACCAGAAATCGATAAAGATGATCACCAAGAACAAGGAACTTGCGTGGCACCCACACCGCCACTACCTAGAAGCTCTGCGTCTGAGGATGGGGTGGAGATTCTGGCGTCTGCTGAGGACCTGGATCTCGCCAGATTGTCGGACACAATGGATATCGACTGCTCAGGCAAAAAGTCGGTGGCAGCAGGTGACCCTGAGGCGTAAATTGCCTCATTGAATGATCCATGCCTTCCAAGTCGCATGATGACGTCATCCCCCAGTGTAATTGCGGCAGTTTTTTCCACTGCCTGCCTGAGTTACGGCATCCGTAAAGCTTTACACCTGCTTTCTGCATTGCCCTCCAGGCAGCCTGGTTCCCGGCAATGTGGGCCCCTGCTCTCCGTGGCTATAAGGTAATAAGGTATATTACAGGAAACTTAGCGTCTATAATCGAGTGTCAGGTGGAGTTTGCGTTTACATCCTAAACTCAGTCTGCAGTGAATCTGTGCCCCTTCAAACCCCTCTTGAAGCTGTGGCTGTCAGAATCAGGACGGCGCAGGAAATAACTGTCTGCAATGTATACCTTCATCCAGATGGTGCAGTACCCCTGAATGTATTGGCTGCACTGATTGATTAATTCCAAGAACCTTTCTTACTTTTGGGAGATTTTAACACTCATAACCCCTTGTGGGGTGGCACCGTGCTTACTGGACGAGGCAGAGATGTCGAAACTTTACTGTCTCAGCTGGACCTCTGCCTCTTAAATTCTGGGGCCGCCACACATATCAGTGTTGCTCATGGTAGTTACTCGGCCATTGATTTATCAATTTGCATCCCAGGACTTATGCCAACTATCCAGTGGAGAGCACGAGACGACCTGTGTCTTAGTGACCAGTTCCCCATGTTCCTTTCACTGCCCCAGAATCAGGTGCACAGGCACCTGCCCAGATGGGGGTTAAACAAGGTGGACTGGGAAACTTTCACCTCTGCTGTCACTGTTGACTCTCCTCCATATCGTAACATCGATGTGATGGTTCAGCAGGTGAGTACTACAATCGTTTCTGTGGCAGAAAACGCAATCCCTCGCTCTTTAGGGTGCCCCCGGCGAAAGACAGTCCCTTGGTGGTTGCTGGAAGTCAATGAGGCAATTAAAGACTGTCGGCAAGCTCTACAGCTGTGTATACGACACCCTTCCCTATAGCATCTGATAGCCTTTAACTGCCTCCTTGCCTGTACGCCAGCTTATAAAACGATGTAAACAGTAGTGCTGGGCAAGGTATGTGTTGACCATTGGTTGCCACACATCACCTTCCCAAGCCTTTTTGGGTACCAGACCCCAGCAGGTGTCCCTGGCGTTACCATCAATGGTGAGCTATGTACAGACACAAACGCACTTTTCCTGAGCCTCTGTGTTGTAGAACTACCCCCAGCCTTTCGCACTCTCAAACGGCGGATGGAAAGTAAAGTCCTCCTGTTCACTACACACCACAGTGAACCCTATAATCCCCCATTTACGGAGTGGGAGCTCCTTAGCGCCCTTGCTCATTGCCCCAAGACAGCTCCTGGGCTGGGTCAGATCTACAGTCAGATGATTAATCATCTCTTGCCTGACTACAAGCGCTATCTCCTCGTCCTCTTCAACCGGATCTGGTGCGTTGGTGTCTTTTGATCGCAATGGCGGGAGAGCACCATTGTTTTGGTGCTCAAACCCGGTAAAAACCTACTTGAAGTAGATAGCTATTGTCCCATCAGCCTCACAAACGTTGTTTGTAAGCTGCTGGAATGTATGGTGTGTCGGGGGTTGGGTTGGGTCCTGGAGTCAAGTGACCTTCGGTCTCCATGTCAGGACGGCTTCTGCCATGAGCCCTCTACCACTTATAATCTTGTGTCCCTTGAGTCTGCCATCCTAACAACCATTTCCAGATGCCAACACCTTGTTGCCGTCGGTTTTGATCTACGCAAAGGGTATGACACCACCTGGCGACATCCTGTCCTTACCACATTATACAGGTGGGGTCACCGAGGGCTGCTCCCGAATTTTATCCAGAATTTTCTGTCTCTTGGTACTTTCCGTATCAAAGTTGGTGCCCCCCGTAGTTCCCCCATATCCAGAAGAATGGGATCCCGCAGGGCTATGTATTGAGTGTATCACTATTTTTAGTTGCCATTAACGGTGTAGTGCTGTAGGGCCGTCCTCTCTCTCTCTGTGTGCAGACGACTTCTGCATTTGTACTGCTCCACCAGTACTGGTGTTGCTGAGTGGTGCCTACAGGGAGCCATCCACAAGCTGTAGCCCATGGTTTCCATTTTTCAGCTGCAAACTCATATGTTGTGCACTTCTGTCGGCGTCGTACCATTCATCTGGAACCAGAACTTTACCTTCATGACGATGCACTTAATGTAGTGGAGACGTATCGAATCTTAGGACTGGTCTTCTATGCCTGATTGACTGGGCAACCTCACCTTCGTCAGCTTAAGCAGAACTGCTGGCAGTACCTCAATGCCCTCCACTGCATGAGTAACGCCAACTGGGGTGCAGATTGCTCTATGCTGCTGCAGCTCTACATAGCCCTTGTTCAATCCTACCTTGACTATGGGAGTCTGGTTTACGGTTCAGCGGCGCCATCAGCATTGCATTGACTCGACCCAGTGCCAGTGCACCACTGTGGCATTCGCCTAGTGACGGTAGCTTTTAGAAAGAGTTCGATGACCGTTGTCCTTGTGGAGGCTGGAATACCTCCAATGCGGGTCCGATGTGTACAACTGCTCACCAGTTACTTTGCACACATTCATAGTTCTCCTTAGCACCCAAATTACCGTCTCCTTTTATCACCCATGGCAGTTCATCTCCTGCATTGGCCGCCCAGGTCAGAGCTCATGATTGCGGTTTGCGTTCCATCCCTTCTTTCCGAACTGGAGTCCTTCCCTTTACCAACTCTACTTGAGGTCCATTCACGTACACCTCCATGGTGTACACCTTGGCTGAAGCTTCGTCTTGACCTTTTTCATGGTCCTGAGAACTCTGTTAACCCCGCCGCTCTCCGTTGTCATTTCCTCTCGATTCTTGACGTGTTCCGAGGCTCTGAAGTGGTTTATACCGATGACTCGATGGCTGATGGCCATGTTGGCTTCGCCTATGTCCACAAACGCCATTTTGAACAGCATTCCGTGCCCAATGGCTGCAGTATATTCACTGCAGAGCTGGTGGCCATCTCTCGTGCACTTCCATATATTCGTTCATGCCCCGGGGGAATCGATTCTTCTATGTACTGACTCCTTGAGCAGCCTACAACCTATCGACCAGTGCTATTCTCTTCATCCTTTGGTACTGTCCATCCAGGAGTCCATCTATGCCCTGGACCGGTCCTGTCGTTCACAAAGAACTTGCCGATAGGCTGGCCAAACAGGCTATGCGAAAACTGCTTCTGGAGATGGGCATCTTTGAATCTGACTTGCGTTCTGATTTATGCCTTAGGGTTTTATGGCTTTGGGAGACGAAATGGCATAACAGTAAACACAACAAACTGCATGTCATTAAGGAGACTACGAATGTGTGGAAGACTTCCATGCAGGTCTGTCGCAGGGAATCAGTTGTCCTCTGCCAGCTCTGCATTGGCCACACTTGGGCGACCCACAGTTACCTCCTGTGCTGTGCAGACCCGCCTGAGTGTCGGTGCAGCGCCTGGTTGATGGTGGCCCATATTCTCAGGCACTGTCCCACTTTGACTGCCCAGCGATGAAATGTTGGGTTACCGGACTCGTTGCCGCTAATTTTATCTGACAGCGCCTCATCGGCTGATTTAGTTTATAGTTTATTTGTGAGGGTAGGGTTTTATCATTTGATCTAAGTTTTAGCACATGTCCTTTGAGCCTCTGTGTCCTCCACTCTAGTGCTTCAAGGGTGGAGGTTTTAATTTGTTGTAGAGTGGCTGGCGTGCCCTTTTTTTATTCTCATGGTCAGTCATCCATGGTAATCTGCTTTGTTGTTTTAATCTCTTCATCCTGTTCGTTGTGTTTCTGTGGTTTTCTGGTCCCCTTTTGTTCATTTACAAGCTTGTTGCCCTTCATCATTCTTGTGATTTTTCCTTTGAGTCCGTTTTGAGTTATCAGTCTCTTTTGTTTTATTCTCACACTTTGGGCATTGTTGTATTTGGAACAAGGGACTGATGACCTCGTAGTTTGGTCCCTTTCCCCCTCTTTTAATCCAACCAACATAATTTCGAACCTTGATAAAACTGTCACACTGACAACCTCCCACAAAATGATGAAAGGAGAAAAGTTTACCACTTACATTTTAGCTGACCATGCAGGAAAACCACCACATTAGGTGTTATGATTTAATTTATTACTTCTTTACTATTAATTATATTCCTAGCCCATTTCGCAGACAGTGTCCACATATACCACTGAACGTATCTGCAAATTTACATCTTTGTAAGAAACACAGTTCAGGAGTTATGATGTCATAAACATTAAGATTTGTGGAGAACTAGCATTTGCTTAAAATGGTATGCAAATTACCCAGACTATACTCTTCTAGTGCTTGATAATGAGAGCCCTTAGACTTCCAACAAACTTGAAACCTAATTTCAAACCTTTTCTAAATCATTTTCTCGATTATATGAGTAACATCAAATATTCAACACATTAACTCATTTGTAAGGTAATCAGACATATGAAGTTGTTTTATACGTGGGAGTTCAGTTCTTTACAGATTCAGGGGATAATTGCTTAAATGTAAAATGATAGCTGCAGTATTTGAATTCTTTCACTGTAATTTTCTTCCTGTACCCTTTGTGTACCTTCTTGTGCCTTGTGCATCGTTTGATAAATTCATCATTATCTTTTACAGATGGTTCACAGAGGTGGCAAGCTAGCCAAGTAAACCCATCTTACAAGAAATTACGGTGCACTGTGCCACAGTCACCTAACTTCACTTCTCATTTACGTGTCAGACCTGTAACTTACCCGTCAAAAGAGGAGCGGGAGGAGGCTGAACTGCAGCAAATGCAAAAGTAAGTATCTGAAATAATTATCTCTTAATACTGCAATTAAAACAGTGTGTTGTTAGCATTTAATGTTTCAGGTACATTTTCAAGGCAGCACCATTAAAGGCTGATATCTTAAAGGAACCACAATTGCCCAAGAAAGTTGATCCAAAACCAGTGACGAAACCTAGCCCATTTCAGTTGACTGAAGTGAAGAAGTTCGTAAGTTTTGTCTTCGAAAAGTTCCATTTCATTTCTGTAGTAGAATATGGAGCAGGTAGTTGCCAGTGTGTTTATACAGAACTGTATATGAAGATTGTTTGAGGCTTTGCCTTGCTAATGAAAAAGAATTTCATTTTACATACTGCTGCTCATTAGTAATTAAATCCCTTTGCCAATATTAATGTCTATGAATATGAGGAAAAATAGATATTTACAGAATAAATCCTTCCTTTGTTATCGAAATACAGCAGTAATACAGTGACGATCTACTTCCCTGCTCAGAGAGAATTTGTACTAATTTCTGGTTATGTACCAACAAAATTCTTTTAAATATAGTAAGATATATAGAATTAATATTATTTTCCTCTTCTTTACTAAACTTATTTGATTAATTTATATCTGAGAGCATGTTTTTACTCTTTCTTAGTTTCCATTAGATCACCATTATTTTTGTTTTGAACTTTTATAGTTATTTGCTGTATCTTATAGAGTTTCTCTTTTTACAGCAAGATAAGTATGTTCTTTGCCATTCTTTATATTTCTGCATAATATTATAGCTAGCTTGAAAGCAGAGGTTGAAGTTACACGTTAATACTGTAATGCACATGAAAATGTATTTTATATTTCAGATATACACCCAGTGCCTTAGAGCTTACTGTCATCCTAACACGGCCTTTCCTACAAGGGAAGAATAATTGCCATTGCCACTGCAACCATATATGCTTATATTACAGCTTTCAGTAACAAATCCCACCTCTTTGGGTATTGATGTCTGTTTAACATTACGCTCTTCAAGTAATTTGTTACAGCAGTTGCTTAAGGTGGAAATAATTTTAATAAAAAACTTAGTTTAAATTGTCTTGAAAAAGACTTGGCTGTAAACAGCAATCCTTCTAACACAAAAATGAACAGTAGCCTCTCTCACTGGAAAAGTTCTGCCAGGGGTAGCTACATCAAACCAAAAAAGATCAGAAATACTCCATTCAAATAGTTATGTCATTGGTTTGAGGCGTTATAGACTTGCAGTTCAAGTAATGGCACCCCAGTTTCAGTTGACTGATACTTATTTATCTGGATTATCCCATACTACAATAGAACAGTTGGTGGTGGTCTTTCAACAAACTTACAAATTGCATTTAAAGACCCTTCTGTATTGGTAACAGATCAACACAGGGTGTCCCAGTAGAAACACGCAGTCTTCAGATGTATAACAGGAACAATCATTCGAAGCAAAAATGTCTAGTAAACATGGAGACTGAAATATACAAGAGCTGTAAGGACTACTTCAGTGGAAGAGATGTTTCACAGTAGCTAATGTAAAAAAGTGCTCATAGCTTACTTTAGAGTACACATTTGTTGGACCAGACATACCAAGTTCAAGTATTAAAATTTTTCCGTAATTATCAAGGTTTCTATGCTAGGTTATGGGAGGCCTGCTAGAATTATGGAATTCACTATTTGGTTTATTTCTGTAGTTCCACAATTTAGTGGTTTTTGTTACATCATTTTGTGAATGAATATTGTTTGAGAAGTAACATACTAACCCTATTTTATCTGTTTAGCACAGACTATATAATATACACAAAGATTTCTGTGCTACAATGGTGCCTCACTAACTTCACTAATATAGGTGCGTAAGTTTGTAGTTCGGTTATGGTTTGGAGTGCATTCATGTTGTGGCATCTGTACTGAGTGTAAAGCAATTGAGTAGGATTTAAATTAACTCTCACATGCTTTATTTTAGTCTTGGTCGGCCATAAGTGAATGAACGTTAAGTTTATTATAATTGTTTCTTTTAAAGTCAGGAATAGTCTGCCGTACCATTTTTATTGTGTGTCTTTCTCGTGTCTTCATGGTTATGTCACAAGTTCTTTAAACACTCCATTACAACTGCAACCACAGCTCCCAAGTGACTAGTGACATATGATTCCTCTGTTCTTCCGTGTTTTGGAAGTGTTACGCATTTTGTCCTGTACAAAGTATATTCAGTTCTTTGTGTGTAAATAACATGAATTTCAAGAAATTAATTTTGCTTTTATAACATTTTTGATTGTGTTGTGTGGATAGTTTAATTGTGTTAGGTGGTTAGTTTTGCTGGTTGAAGAGAAAGTTTTGTTTTACTGGAAAACAGGTAAAATGTACAAGGTGTATTCATTAAAATTTTGGGGGACAACCCCGAACCCCAATCTCCAGTTCATGGAATTTCTGTTGGACTCTTTCGTCTTGTTTTGGTCCATACCACCTCCTCCCCAAATACGGAAAGCAAAGAGCTTGCAATAGAAGAGGTGTTTCTCAGTACTGAGGATGATAAAGTACTCTCCACTCTTAAGGTATGCATTTCAGAGCGCATATTTACTAGAAATCCCCACTCCCTCTTTTGAATGATCATTCGTGTCGTATCTCTGAATCTTACCCATTCCTTCTGGGACACCCTATAGACAAAGCATACTGTGCACATTTGACCACAGTAAGCTTACTTCCCCTTAACAGTTAAGATGACTTTACGGTATTGGCACTTGTGGTGCTCCTTGTTTATCGCTGCACATCATGAAATTTCACGTTGTCTGAGTTCGGTCCCAGAATTTTATAGTAGTCAGGAGAGAACCAGGCAGGACGCAACGTTCAGGAACTAGCTTCATTTGAGAGCACCAAGAAAACATCATTCACAGTGACACATTTATTAAGCAGTAATACAGGATTTTCTTCCAAAGCCCTAATCCACAGCCAGGGCAGCAGGGCTGCAACCTAACCAGTAGCTGAAGATCGGCATGTACTCGACTTGCTGTTTGGCCAGCAGAGCGAAGTGTCAGGTGGCAGCTGTTATGTCATGGGGTGGCCATTGCCCTGTGGACCCTGGTGGCCTCCAGCTCTGCGTATCAATCTCTGAAGTGCTCACATTGACTTTGAAGGTTTAAACTTGAGTCTAGCCCCCAGGTCTACCTGAAGTACTCACTGGCTTGCAGGGGTTGGCTCTCAGACCCCGTTTAGGAGACAGGAGCTGGCAGAGTTGGTGTCTGCCACAGGAATGGGATGAGCAGCAGCATTGGTCCTCCCTCTCATAGGCAGTTAATGGACAGCGACCAGATCATGTACATCTAACCTGCAGTAGTCATGCAGGGTTATGGTGGCCTCTGCGTGCCATCAGTGTTGGCTCGAAAGTTTGCAGTGCAGCTGGTGGTAGCAGCAGCATCCTTCCAGCAAGACTTCTTGTTTCCTAGACTATCAAAGACAGCTAGGTGTGCCAATGGGTTGACCTTCTTAGTCCCCTTCTCTCTGGATAGCCACAACTACACAAGGACTGATATTACTCACTGTGCTGTCAGCAGTTGGCACTCAGACATTTGTTAGAACGGGTGGGATATTTCCATTGTGCCCTGCAGTGGCTACATCTTCTATCCTGGTATTCCCTCACTGTCAGCTCTCCTAGTGACGTCTTACGTTAAATCAGTAAGTGGCTCGAAACAGCATATCCAGACACTCCGGGATGATGATGGCATTTAAACAGAGGATTACACGCGTAAAGCTGAAATACTAAATACCTTTTTCCAAAGCTGTTTCACAGAGGTAGACCGCACTGCAGTTTCTTCTCTAAATCCTCGCACAATCGAAAAAATGACTGACATCGAAATAAGTGTCCAAGGAATAGAAAAGCAACTGGAATCACTCAACAGAGGAAAGTCCACTGGACCTGACAGGATACCAATTCGATTCTACACAGAGTACGCGATAGAACTTGCCCCCCTTGTAACAGCCGTGTACCGCAAGTCTCTAGAGGAACGGAAGGTTCCAAATGTTTGGAAAAGATAACAGGTAATCCCAGTCTTCAAGAAGGGTCGTCGAGCAGATGTGCAAAACTATAGACCCATATCTCGGACGTCGATCTGTTGTAGAATTTTAGAACATGTTTTTGCTCGTGTATCATGTTGTTTTTGGAAACCCAAAATCTACTCTGTAGGAATCAACATGGATTCTGGAAACGGCGATCGTGTGAGACCCAACTCGCTTTATTTGTTCATGAGACCCAGAAAATATTAGATACAGGCTCCAAGGTAGATGCTACCCTCCTGGAAATGGAAAAAACAACACATTGACACTGGTGTGTCAGACCCGCCATACTTGCTCCGGACACTGCGAGAGGGCTGTACAAGCAATGATCACACGCACGGCACAGCGGACACACCAGGAACCGCGGTGTTGGCCGTCGAATGGCGCTAGATGCGCAGCATTTGTGCACCGCCGCCGTCAGTGTCAGCCAGTTTGCCGAGGCATACGGAGCTCCATCGCAGTCATTAACACTGGTAGCATCCCACGACAGGGTGGATGTGAACCGTATGTTCAGTTGACGGACTTTGAGCGAGGGCGTATAGTGGGCATGTGGGAGACCGGGTGGACGTACCGCCAAATTGCCCAACACCCTGGCCAGCAAGATCTCCGGATCTGTCCCCCATTGAGCATGTTTGGGACTGGATGAAGCGTCGTTTCACGCGGTCTGCATGTCCAGCACGAACGCTGGTCCAACTGAGGCGCCAGGTGGAAATGGCATGGCAAGCCGTTCCACAGGACTACATCCAGCATCTCTATGATCGTCCCCATGGGAGAATAGCAGCCTGCATTGCTGCGAAAGGTGGATATACACCTTATATATAGTGGGCATGTGGGAGACCGGGTGGACGTACCGCCAAATTGCTCAACACCCTGGCCAGCAAGATCTCCGGATCTGTCCCCCATTGAGCATGTTTGGGACTGGATGAAGCGTCGTTTCACGCGGTCTGCATGTCCAGCACGAACGCTGGTCCAACTGAGGCGCCAGGTGGAAATGGCATGGCAAGCCGTTCCACAGGACTACATCCAGCATCTCTATGATCGTCCCCATGGGAGAATAGCAGCCTGCATTGCTGCGAAAGGTGGATATACACTGTACTAGTACCGACATTGTGCATGCTCTGTTGCCTGTGTCTATGTGCCTGTGGTTCTGTCAGTGTGATCATGTGGTGTATCTGACCCCAGGAATGTGTCAGTAAAGTTTCCCCTTCCTGGGACAATGAGTTAACGGTGTTCTTATTTCAATTTCCAGGAGTGTATTTTCCTTTACTTCCGGAAGGCGTTCGATACAGTTTTGCACTGTCGCCTGATAAACAAAGTAAGAGCCTACAGAATATCAGACCAGCTGTGTGGCTGGATTGAAGAGCTTTTAGCAAACAGAACACAGCATGTTGTTCTCAATGGAGAGACGTCTATAGACGTTAAAGTAACCTCTGGCATACCACAGGGGAGTGTTATGGGACCATTGCTTTTCACAATATACACTCCTGCAAATGGAAAAAAGAACACACTGACACCAGTGTGTCAGACCCACCATACTTGCTCCGGGCACTGCGAGAGGGCTGTACAAGCAATGATCACACGCACGGCACAGCGGACACACCAGGAACCGCGGTGTTGGCCGTCGAATGGCGCTAGCTGCGCTGCATTTGTGCACCGCCGCCGTCCCTGTCAGCCAGTTTGCCGTGGCATACGGAGCTCCATCGCAGTCTTTAACACTGGTAGCATGCCGCGACAGGGTGGATGTGAACCGTATGTTCAGTTGACGGACTTTGAGCGAGGGCGTATAGTGGGCATGTGGAAGACCGGGTGGACGTACCGTCAAATTGCTCAACACGTGGGGCGTGAGGTCTTCACAGTACATCGATGTTGTCGCCAGTGGTCAGCGGAAGGAGCACGTGCCCGTCGACCTGGGACCGGACCGCAGCGACGCACGGATGCACGCCAAGACCATAGGATCCTACGCAGTGCCGTAGGGGACCACACCGCCACTTCCCAGCAAATTAGGGACACTGTTGCTCCTGGGGTATCGGCGAGGACCATTCGCAACCGTCTCCATTAAGCTGGGCTACGGTCCCGCACACCGTTAGGCCGTCTTCCGCTCACGCCCCAACATCGTGCAGCCCGCCACCAGTGGTGTCGCGACAGGCGTGAATGGAGGGACGAATGGAGACGTGTCGTCTTCAGCAATGAGAGTCGCTTCTGCCTTGGTGCCAAAGATGGTCGTATGCGTGTTTGGCGCCGTGCAGGTGAGCGCCACAATCAGGACTGCATACGACCGAGGCACGCAGGGCCAACACCCGGTATCATGGTGTGGGGAGCGATCTCCTACACTGGCCATACACCTCTGGTGATCATCAAGGGGACACTGAATAGTGCATGGTACATCCAAACCGTCATCGAACCCATCGTTCTACCATTCCTAGACCGGCAAGAGAACTTGCTGTTCCAACAGGACAATGCACGTCCGCATGTATCCCGTGCCACCCAACGTGCTCTAGAAGCTGTAAGTCAGCTACCCTGGCCAGCAAGATCTCCGGATCTGTCCCCCATTGAGCATGTTTGGGACTGGATGAAGCGTCGTTTCACGCGGTCTGCATGTCCAGCACGAACGCTGGTCCAACTGAGGCGCCAGGTGGAAATGGCATGGCTAGCCGTTCCACAGGACTACATCCAGCATCTCTATGATCGTCCCCATGGGAGAATAGCAGCCTGCATTGCTGCGAGAGGTGGATATACACTGTACTAGTGCCGACATTGTCCATGCTCTGTTGCCTGTGTCTATGTGCCTGTAGTTCTGTCAGTGTGATCATGTGATGTATCTGACCCCAGTAATGTGTCAATAAAGTTTCCCCTTCCTGGGACAATGAATTCACAGTGTTCTTATTTCAATTTCCAGGAGTGTATATAAATGACCTACTAGATAGTGTCGGAAGTTCCATGCGGCTTTTCGCGGATGATGCTGTAGTATATAGAGAAGTTGCAGCATTAGAAAATTGTAGCGAAATGCAGGAAGATCTGCAGCGGATAGGCACTTGGTGCGGGGAGTGGCAACTGACCCTTAACATAGACAAATGTAATGTATTGCGAATACATAGAAAGAAGGATCCTTTATTGTATGATTATCTGATAGCGAAACAAACACTGGTAGCAATTACTTCTGTAAAATATCTGGGAGTATGCGTGTGGAACGATTTGAAGTGGAATGATCATATAAAATTAATTGTTGGTAAGGCGGGTACCAGGGTGAGATTCATTGGGAGAGTCCTTAGAAAATCTAGTCCATCAACAAAGGAGGTGGCTTACAAAACACTCATTCATACTATTGAGGGAAAAAAAAACTTTTTTCACAAAGCGACTAGCATCCAGCACACGTTAGTCTATAGATTATTCATATGATGTAAATAAAATAAAAGAAACTTCCACATGGGAAAAATATATTATTAATAACAAAGATTCCAAGACTTACCAAGGGGGAAAGCACCGGTAGATAGGCACAATAAAAAAATACTGCAGCAATAAAACATGAACGAGAGTTGTGTAATATGTCTGCTTGTGTGGTGTGTGTGTGTGTGTGTGTGTGTGTGTGTGTGTGTGTGTGTGTGTGTGTGTGTCCTTTTTCCCTCCTTATGTAAGTCTTTCCGCTCCCGGGATTGGAATAACTCCTTACCCTCTCCCTTAAAACCCACATCCTTTCATCTTTCCTTCTCCTTCCCTCTTTCCCGACGAAGCAACTGCCGGTTGCGAAAGCTCAAAATTTTGTGTGTGTCTTTGTGCGTTTTTTTTTATTGTGCCTATCTACCGGCGCTTTCCCACTTGGTAAGTCTTGGAATCTTTGTTTTTAATAGATCATTCATATGACTTTGAAACGCATCCCTGTCGATTTTTGAACACATTCTAAGTTGATTTGTGAATGCATGCATAGTGTACATGATGTCTCTGTTAGGGGGAATCCTTGTCGCATGTAGAAACAAACTTTCCTACAGACAAAAGGGGCTATACGAGCTGAGCGGAGTAACGCCAAACGGATGAATGCCAACCGCTGTCTGATTTTGTGGTTGATTGGGTTTGCGAATGATGAGTGTTGTTATTATTACTAGCTAAATCCATAGATTCAGACTACAGGAGTGGAAATAAACGAATAACAAGTAAGGAGGATTATGTATTGCATTTTCGGTGTATCCAAGAAAATGAAATTTTGACAGAAAATTTTTGGCCCGATCGCTATACTAGTAAGGGCCAGTCGTACAGACCCCGGCTAGCAGCCGCTTTAAATTCTATTCTGGAAGAAGCGCGTAAAATGCACTGTACGAACATGTAGCAACGCCTAACTGGAGAATAATCACAGATAACTAAACCGATTATTCTGGCTGAGTTAGTGGAGTTAACTATAAGCTTTGACATTGGGAGGAATAGTTACAGAATTGGTAATATCAAGACTGTTTGAACGAGGAAGGCGAAGAAATGGGGACATCGCACAAATTATGGAACAATATGACGATTCCAAATTTGTATAAAAATTTCGTACTACTACTTTTCGATCTCATACTTGTAAA
The DNA here is from genome assembly GCF_023897955.1 of Schistocerca gregaria. NCBI lineage: Eukaryota > Metazoa > Arthropoda > Insecta > Orthoptera > Acrididae > Schistocerca > Schistocerca gregaria. Next base: position 741,250,395 of record NC_064921.1, read on the forward strand.
ACTGGAGCGTATGAATGAAGCATGAAACTATTTTCTAACGTACGGCTTTCTGCTTGTAGGAGCCCTAATAGGCATTTGATATTGATACTTTGTGAATTATATTCTGTCGTTACGAAAAAGATCGTTTGTGCCAAAACAGTCTCGTTTATTTGGTGTGTATTACAATTGTTGCAGTATTAGAAAGGCTATTTTGTTTTATCTAGCAGAGAGTGACAAATTGATGTAATCAGATCAGGAAACTACACCAGTCGTGGGTCCTATTTGCATGAACAGCTTTTTCAGTATTAGACATCAACATTTCGACTTTACATGTAGCAAAACGTTTGACGAAGTTTGACGAGGTAATAAATTCTTTCACAGAAAGGAAAACAGCTGTAGCAAGATCTGATATTAGATAACTGTCACATTGCTAGGTGACATATCATATATTATAAAATATAGTTTTATTTATCATCTTTATAAATAATAGAGAGTCATACGATAGGAAACGCTTAGTTCATTGTAATGCTGCTTGAAATTTTCTTTCAGTTCTTCTTAAAGTGCCGTTCAATCGAGTATGTTTTTAAATACATGCAGTTCCAATGACATACTAAACGTTGGGCATGATTTTCGACAGCAGTACACAGGAAGTTAATTTCCCTCTCGAGTTTAAATATTGCGGACATGCCGCTCCTTTTCCTTTTTTTCTGTTGTCTGCTGCTGTTGACCATTCATCTCGATCCACTGTAGCCTTGCGTCTGTTGACTAACGGTTTTGTCACTTTTAACTGCTGCTGGCGCAGCTGTCTGTCGTCCGTACGAAGCACGCGTACAGCGGCATGGCGAGGGTCGGCGGGTGGTCAACAAGGCCAGGGACATAGTTTGGACGAGCCTGGATTATAATTACAAATAACTTAAATTGGAATGATCACATAAATAATGTTGTGGCTGGAGCAAACCAAAGACTGTGATTCATTGGAACTTACGAGATGAAACAAATCTACTAGAGAGCCAACTTACACCACACTTATCTGCCCTATCCTGAAGTATTGCATTACAGTGTGGTATCTGCATCAGGTGGGACTGACAGATCACATCGAAAAACTTTAAAGAAGAACAGCTCATTGTGTATTATTGCGAAATAGGGGAGATAGTGCCACAGACATGATATGTGATTTCGAGTGGCAATCATTAAAACAAAGGTGTTTTTCATTGCAACAGGATCTTATGGCGAAATTTCAATCACCAGTTTTCTCCTCCAGTTGCTAAAACCTTCTGGAGGCACCCACCTACATAGGGAGGAATGATCAAGATAAAATAAGAGAAACCAGGGCTTGCACCAAAAAAAAAAAAAATAAATAAATAAATAAATAAAAAAAAAATAATGTAAGAGCTTGTTTTTCCCGCGTGCCATTAGAGATTGGAACGGTAGAGAGACAGCTTGAAGGTGGTTCATTGAACCCTCTGCTAGGCACTTTATTGTGAATAACAGAGTAATCACGTAGATGTAGATGACTAGTGATCATTGTTACAGTGCAACACTTGCAGCTCTTGCCCCCAGCGGAATCTTATGTCCCACCACATTCAATTGTACACTGCAAAAGGTCAATTTTTGTGTGATGTTTAGCAAGAAATGAGACTCCCAGGATTGCACAATACCCCTCATCTACATGCAGTAATACTTCATGCTCTCGGAAACACCTGCCACGTTAAAGCTGAACAGCATTGTCCTTCATGACTGAATGTCATTATCAGCTACTATGCATAACTTTTACCATGGTGATTCCAGTCTTTCTACCAAAGAGATTCAGACTGACTAATGACATGTGAGCCCATGTTCGCCAGAAATTTGTTCCTGACCATTTACTTTCCCTAGCAAGCAACACCCTCTCTCTGCATACGTTTCTGCTGTCTTGTGTTCTGCTGGGTTTGCTGTCAGACGGATGAGCCTCCACCTCCTCCCCCTCCCCGCTCTCCCCAGCCCGTTTTCCCATTTAATGACAGAGTATTAGGATGTTGCTTATCCTGTGCTTTCTTCCGACAATCATATGTTTCACAGGCTACCTATCCACATTCATAACATTCAGGCTGACGACATTGTTTCCTGATGTGGTCTGTGTGTCCACATCTAAAACACTTCACTTCAGAAGAATAAAAACCATGATCCCTCTGTCTTTGTGCAGCAGCGTCAGTCTCCTCCAATTGCATATCAATCCTAATGGCAGCAGGTAAGTCACTTGGGTTCTCCACTCTGACTCATCTTGACGTATCAAGAGCCCTATTCTCTGCTTCACACAGAATCACTTTATCTGCCTCCGCATTCTGCATTAGTTCATAAATTTGTGAGTTCAATTTCCCTAATCATGTCACAGAAGGATTCCACTGATTCACTGTTCTTGTGTGATAGTCCATTGGGTTTTTTCCTAAAGAACCTCATGTTGTTCTGCTTCATATAGCGCTATGTTAGACCATTAACCAGTTCAGGAAATATATGTGCCTTACTGAGGGTCTTACAGTACACAGTATGTTTTTGCGTCACCCACTAACCGTAATTTATCCATGTTCAAGGACATTTCTTCTGACCATTTTACAATTTAGTGGCAACCTTTACAGTACTAATAAAAATAATACATCGTCAGTTGCTTTCCCCAAAAATAGTACGATGAAGTTAACTACTGCGCATTCGATGGAATGGGAGAGTACGCTCAACATGGTTTTAGTTTCTCCAGAATAAAGGTGTCCTTGCCTCACAATGACTTCCCATTGCTCTATTCTCCTTCACACTGTTTCATTTACTTGCCTCTGTAGCATTGTAGTTTGTAACAATGTCGCTATCTACCTCTTAAAAGCTTCCACCATTTCATTCATTCAGAGTTGATGCTCATGTGTCCGGCATTTGTGTAAATTTCATCTGCCGTTGTAGCAGAAAAAAAGGAAATTGCATACACAGTAGGAAAAAAGGAATTAAACTACATTTAATCCTTATGCCGTATCATAGCCCAAAAAGATTCTTTGCACTGGTATGCTTCGTAACCACCCCTTCTAAAAGTATTGCAGGTAGCTGACACAGCTTGAGCATGTGACAAGTCATGCCCAGATAAATAGTCTGATAATGGCATTTTTAATATGCTGTGAAGGTCCCTTCACCTCAACATGGCCATAAGAAAATACAGAACAAGAAAACAAACCAATACGTCACTCACAACACTGTATTGTTATGAACTTCAACTCGTAGCTGTGAACCTCACGTTGGAGCTGTGTAGATGGTCTGTTGTCCTAGATGTATGATATGGCAACAGTCATAGACATCTTTCCCACCGGCAACCACTTAAAGACACCAGATATAAGAATCCGGTCCCAGATTCCTATAGTCGTCAGGGAGAGAGCCGGACAGGATGTAGTGGTGAGGACTTAGCTATGCTCAAGAGTGCCAAGAAAATATCGTTGACATTAACACATTTGTTAGGCAATATTATGAAAAGGAAAATTGCTACTCATCGTATAGTGGAGATGCTGAATCGCAGATAGGTACACCGAAAAGACTGTAGCTTTCCGCCAACAAGGCCTTCGTCGAAAATACACCACACACACACACACACACACACACACACACACACACACACACACACACACACACACACACACACACACACGACTGCAGTCTCTGACAAGTGACGGTTTTTTTGTTGTGCCTACCTGCAACTCGGCATGTCCGTTATATGGTGAGTAGCAACTTTCGTTTTCATAATATTGTTACATCCCATCCAGGATTTTCCATTGTTTGACGTTTATTAGGCAGTAATTCAGAATCGTTTTCCAACGTGCTGCACTGTTGTCAGGTTGGCAAAGCAGCAACCTCTGCAGCAGCTGAAGGCCGGCATGCACTACACTTGATGTTTTGCGTGCACAGCGAATTGTTTGGTGGCAACTATTAATGTCATGGGGTGTCCGTCGACCCATGGACGCCAATGGCCTCCAGCTCTACGTACTGATCTCCGAAGTGCTCTCATTAACCTTGAAGATATGCCCTTGTGCATTGTGCCCCCCTGATCCTCTAGAAGTACTCGCTGGTTCCCAAGGGTTGGCAGGTGGCCCCTGTTTAGAAGCTGGCAGTGTTGGTGTCTGCCACAGGAACGGAATGAGCAGCAGCAGCATTGGCCCTTTCTCTCAGAGGCAGTTGATGGAGAGCGTCCAGGTCAAACCTGCAGTAGACCTTTAAGGTGATGGCGGCCACCATGGCCCATACGTGTTGGCTCGAAAGTTAGCAGTGTAGCTGGCAGCAGCAGTGTCCTTCCAGCCAGACTCGTGGTTCTGTAGATGATGGATGACAGCTAGGTGTTCCAGTGGTTGATGTTCATAGTGCCCCACTCTCTGGATAACAACTGACACAAGGGGCTGAGACTATACATAGGGTAGTTGGCAATCAGGACTCTGCAATCATCCATTTGTTAAGGAGGATGGGATATTTGTGTTGGCATTTTCAGTGCAATCTGCTGTGGTGAGGATGGCTATGATATCATGTGTCCTGGTTTTCCATCACTGTCTGCTCTTGTGGTGACTTCAGACTTTTGGAGCTTCATGTTTCAGAGACTCTTTCCTGCTGGTTCAGCACCTGAGTATTTGCCATTGCATTGTACCTAGCTTTCATTACAACACTGCTTTGTCACTAGTATGGTTGTTTCTCTGTTTCCATGATGTCATTATGCTTCGGTTGCAGACTTGGGTGCTTGCTCATTCCCCCATGCTGTGATAGCTTCCATATATGCTGGATGTTGCTCAACATTTCTCTCTAGCTGGCAGTCTACTGGACATTGATACAGGTGGTTTAGGACAAATTTTTAGTGTCCGCTGGGGATACTATCCTGGGGCATATTATTGTCACGTAGAGGAAGGTGTAAGTAGATGAATGACGAACACTTACTTCACTTAACGAAGGTTTATTCAGCACTTGCACATACAAGAGTGCAGAGCGAACTGCCTGCGGCCGGAACACATACGGTATATATACAGCTACAGAACATTCCAGTATAGTGATTCTTGCCATTTGTGGATACTTCTAGAATGTATTTGAACGGAATATAGAAATTAAAATGTTTCAGTTCAGGTGAGATTTGAACTCGCGGCCCTCCATGCAACAATCCAGTATCATAACCACTATACTACGGCGACTGTGCTACTCGGCTTCTTCTGCGACATTTCTCCCTCCTTAAACGAAAAGTGTCTCGATGATACGTCGTCCTAGTCTGGGAACGAGTTATTGGTCCTGAATCTGCGACTCCCAATGACTAATGTTCGCCCTGGCGGTGATCTTCTTAGAACTTCCCTTGTTGCTATACTCTTCGTCACCTTTCTGCTTATTGCCTGTCTCTGGAACTTCAAATTTACTGTGGGTTGCAGGATCCTTATAGGGCTTTATTTGAACGATGTGGACCGTATCTCTGATCGTTCTTCGTCTTGTGTCCGGCTCGAAATCTTCAACTTCATAGGTAACATCAGACAGCTGTCTTACAACCATATAAGGCCCAAAGTAGCGCCTGAGGAGCTTCTCAAAGAGACCAACCTTCTGAACAGGAGTGAAGATCCAGACAAAGTCACCAGGCTGGTAGAAAACAGGGCGGTGGCTCGCGTCATACCTTTGGTGATTGGTATCTTGAGCCTGCAGCGTGCAGAGTCGAGCTCTGGTTAACACCTTGCCGATGTAATCGTTGTCCATGTCATCAGGATGTAACGGAAATAGTGTCCATTATCGTCGTCGCCTCACGCCCATGCACCATCCCAGTTGCTCTGTTCAACACTGACGAACATTGATAGCATGTCGGCCAAGGTCTTAATAAGGTGTTCAGTAATCACGTTAGTTTGCGGATGGTAGGCAGTCGTGATGATTAATGTTGTACCGACGGTTTCTCTGTCACAAGATTAGAGTGAAAACCTTTCCCTCGATCCGTAATTAATGACCTTGGGGCACCGTATTTTAATACAATGTCTTCTATGATGAATTTTACTACATTGAATACTTCGGTTGTTTCCACAGCTTTTGTAATGGCATAGTGCATCAGATAATCAGTGCAAACAATAATCCATCTGTTGCCACTAGCAGACATTGGAAGTCGTCCGGGGAGGTCAATCCCAACACGCTGGAGGGGCATTTCGGCTGGTGGAATTGGTATGAGTCTTCCAGGTGATTTCTGAGGAATTGCCTTTCTCCTCTGGCACTCTCAACAGTACGACACTTAGTGACGAGCACTCCTAAATAAACCTGACCAGAAAAATCTCTTGCGGATCCTATTGTATGTCTTAATAAATCCTAAATGTCCGGCCTCGGTGTGTCATGGAATTTCTGTAGAACATCTAAGCACATGTGTATAGGAATCAATGGTAGCCACCTGTTTCCAAATGGATCGAAGTTTTTCTTGCAGAGTAAACCATTAACTACCTTAAATAGTCCTTTCACATCCTCTGGCCAATTTAAGGCAAGCATAATTTGAGATATCTACATGTCCATGGTTGAGAAAAACTTAGCCCCCTTCAGACAATCTAGTATATCGTCAGTTCGTGGAAGATGGTAAACGTCCTTTTTAGTTGTCTTGTTAAGCTTCCTGTAGTCAACACAAAAGTGCCAACTTCCATCGTCCTTCCTGATGAAAACCACTGGTGACGACCATGGGCTCTGTGAAGGCTGAATGATGTCATTCTTCATAATTTTCTCTACCTCGTCGCGAATTATTCGACGTTTTGTTGCTGACACACTGTATGCTCTCTGGCTTATTGGTTGATGGTCTCCAGTGGTAACCCGGCACTTCACCGTCAATTGTCTAATTTGCTCTTCATCTGTGGATTGAAGCATTCAGAGAACTCTAGAAGAATGGCAAGTAGCCTCTTCTGTGGTTCCTTAGTGAGATCTGGTGATAGTTGAGCTAGAAGATCTTATCTCATAGTGGTAGTGTTGATTTCGCCGACAGACTCAGCATGGGAGGTTTCTATGATGCTCAGCTGTTCGGCAATTAACGGCTCAGCGTTTGCTATACACATGCGTGTTGGAAGGATCTGCGGTTCTCAGCGAAAGTTAACTGTCCACAATTTGACGAATCCTTTCTTAAACGAGATGACAGAGGCTGGGATGACCAAGTTATTTTTCAGTTGTATGCTTCTCTTCCATTCCACTACAAGCTCCATGGGCTGATGCAAGACGACATGACAGTTACCTTTCTAGCACTGACTGTAGGAATGATCACTTCATTCAGCACACATAGTCTTCACACACTCGGATGCGCATCTTCCTGTCTGCAGTATCTCATCTCGTCTAGCATAATCTTCAAGTGATGACAATCTATAACTGCTTGAGAAGCTTTCAAAAAGTCCCATCCGAGAATGTCATGACTACACTCTTGTAAGACGATGAAGGCAGTATATGGCTACTTGTACCCACATAAATGACACATCTCCGTGTAGGTTTTATGTATTTCCCATTAGCCACCTTCAGCAGAGATGTTTTGTTGTCGACAAGTACGGTTTCCTGCAATTGGCGACGGCACTTCTCTGAAATGACTGAATAATATGCTCCAGAGTCCACAAGAGCTTGGGCTGGTTGGCCATTCATGGGGATATCGACATAGTTTCCTATCATTTTTCGATCGACGGTGGAGGATTTTTCTCTTCAGTAGCCTCACCTCCAAGGAAGGTCGCACCCTTTAGTTTTCCAGGTTGCTGCGGCTTGGTGATCGGCTGGAGCTTCTAAACAGCAATGGAGACTTTGATCAGCGTGTTGGGGAGCATCCTCTCAAGCGGCTAGCTTGCGGCGATGATGACCTACTTCGTCCTGCATCCACATCTTCTTGTGCATCTTCGTCGTCCCGGAGTTGGCGTCGGCTGAGATCGGTCTGCTGTCTTCTGGCACTGGCTTCATCAAATATCTGCCGCCTTTGTCGACAATAGCGCACCACATGTCTCAGTCGTCCGCAATGGAAACGTACTGGTTGGTTATCTTGGGTCCTCCAGACATCAGTCTTCCTTGGTGCCCAAACAGGTTCCTCGTACGGCATTGTAGGAATGCTATTCACCTGCAGGAAGCCATGGGCCTGCTTTCCCCTTTCTTTTATCATCATTCCTCCCATTGCCACCTATTATGTTTCCTTATTACATGAAATTTTCCACTTTCTATAATAACAGCCTTCCAGTACTTACATATGTTGATGTTTTCATCTCATTCTTTATCACATAACTTCACACTACTTAAATTAAATTTCTTTCCATACTGTTGCAACATTCCCTCCCATACATTTAGCCTTTCGTATATCTCTTTTTATCTGTTTATCAACACCATTAAATCAGCTGCAAACATCATTGCCATCATCTTTTCATTTCATATTCATGATGCCACCTCTGTCGATTAATGAAATTGTTCTATAACTAGACACATGTTCCTAACTGCCGTTTTTATATGCTGGCTTGAGCACACTCATTTTTAGTCCATTTTGATATTTTGTTTTCTCAGATACTGCAGTAAGGCAGGAAAAAAATTTTGATGTGTTTTTACCGCATGTGTTTGTAATGTATTAATTTATGCTGTCGCATACTTTACTTTATGCTTTCGCACCCCGATGAATGTTTATTGTGTCGCATTGCACACTTAATGTTGGTTTACCTTCACAAATCTAAGTTGGCACACATTACAATGTGTAGCACATTTGTAAACTGAGTTGGTGTGTGTGTGTGTGTGTGTGTGTGTGTGTGTGTGTGTGTGTGAGAGAGAGAGAGAGAGAGAGAGAGAGAGAGTAAAATAAGGGAGGGGTAATCAATCAATCACAGAAGACAATGCATGGAGTGCAGAAAGACTGAAAAGGAAACAGCATTACCACTAGCTTTATGTGAATGCTGTTTCCTGTTATGTCTCTGTGCTCCAGACTTCAGTCCTATGAAGAGTGGTTACCTTTTCCTTATTTTACATATTGCTCCATCACAGAAAACAAAATACTTAGGCATATTACAGATAGTATTGGGCGGATCATATCGTTTCTATGGTAATAAATTAGAATGGATTGTGGATATATGAGATAGAAGTGAAATAGTGTGTGAATCTCAGTAAAATAACAGATATATAGGAAAGTTATTGTAAATATTTTGCACATTCCTATTTACTATTTTTTTTATTGTTTTTTCCATCAGACGGGGGCTGCAAAACCGATCAACGAATCTCAAACTGCGCGTACTAACAGGAACATATTTCCAGATGAAAAGCGGGCTGCAAGATCTGAACATAATACTGATCATCCTGTGTGGGAGGTAAAATTAATATTATTTACTTTGATTAATTTCTGATAAAATATGTAGACATTAAGAGCATCATGGGGTCATGACCAGTGTCCCATAATGCACTGATTAGTGTCCTGGTTGTTGACAATAAGGTGTGCTGTGTTTCAGTTCAGCATTGGTTTATTCAACTCAGGAGGGTTTAGTATTTGTATTCAGAGAATATAAAAAGTATTTAATGAAACAATGGAAAATCCAGGATGGAATGTAACAATATTATGAAAAGGGAAGTTGCTACTTACCGTATAGCGGAGATGGTGAGTGTGGCTTCAGTTGCCCAAGACGCTAGTTTTGTGTGTGTGTGTGTGTGTGTGTGTGTGTGTGTGTGTGTGTGTGTGTGTGTTTTTTCTATTTTCAATGAAGTCCTGCTGGCCAAAAGCTTGCTTTCCTGAAGAAGGCTCTGGCTGGAAGCAGTCTTTTTGTTGTGGCTGCTTGTAACTTGATGCGTCATTTTTACAGTAAGTAGCAACCTATGCTCTTCATAATATTGTTAGCCATAGTTTTTCCCTCTGCAAGCATGGTTTGTAACTTTTAATTTCATAAGGTGAAAAGGAGAGATTTTTTACTATTAATTTCATTACAGTCATATGGCATCATTACTGTTGCATTCAGAATGTCTGATATTTATGTTTGGAATACACTACGTACTGATGAGAAATCCAAGTTACTGTGTTTTCTATTTCTCATTCAGCAACCACTTTTCATAGACATATTAAAGTGATGCTTAACAGCTAAGCACAACCATAAGAACATAGGACAGTGGACAACAAGAATTCCACCCTTTAAGATAAGACTGATGCGGCTAAATGCTGAAGCTCTGAAAGAGGGTCGCAGCTGTGTATATGCACCTTGTTTTAACAGCAAAGAAGGCACAGCCACTCTGGGCTCCTCTCAGGGCTGCCCAAGATGATGGCTAAGAATAGATGGCGCAAAACTGTTCTTTCTGAGACCATATCAGAACAGCTCACTTGATGGAACGAACTACCTCTTTCTCATGACTCACCACTTGCCATTCTCTCACAAAAATAAAGGAAGGCAGCTTGCCTATTTAATTCAGGTCATAGTACCTTCATTTTTATTTTATTCGGTCCTGTTTTGAAAGAACATAGAAAGAGGAGTAAGACGGGGGAGACTGACAATGCTTAGTATGTTGTGTGTGAAGGCATACTGATCAGTTTTCAAGGAGGAACCCATGTCCGGAAACATGCAGCTCGAGTACTGGGGTGAGTCAGTCTGAGAAGGGCAAGCATTCCACATTATATCAATAAACTCTACATGAGAGCACATCGTGCTGTCTACATTACAAACAGCCTTCAAAATGCGTACCTCCTGTGTCGATGCAAAGCTTACATTGACAGTGCTGAGCCAGCCCTCCGCACACAGACCATGCTGTTGAATGTAAATGTTGAGTGCCCAGTTAAACGCCACTCTGAACACTCAGAAACAACGTGACTTGTGCATATATGTGTTCCTCAGTGTGGTACACTCGATCACAGCACGCTATAGTGGTAGTTGTCAGCTGTATCTAGCTCACACATCACACTGTTTATGAAATGTATGGGTGTAAAGTTGCTACATTTGCTCTGTTAAAACATACATTTGCCCCCCCCCCCCCCTCCTCCACATGCTAGTTATGTTGTTCTGTCTATAGTACACTAAATAAAAACTTCAATATGCATGTGCATGTTGTAAAGGCAGAAAGAAAAGTACCAGTCCAGTCAGTACAGACATCGGCTTGTAGAAGTCCCATTACAGATTGTGCAATACAAATTCTTACTTGGTCGCTGTTCCTATTTAGCAGTAAAACCTTTACATGTCATACAAGAAACTTAAAACAAGAAAGTATCAAAATATTTTACTGCAAGTTGTGCAAGTTCTCTTGTAGATTAAGGCACTCCTAGGAGTGCACCTACATTTACAGAACATTGAATGCTATAGAATACATATTTAATAAAGTAATAGGAAAGTATCAAAACCTATTAGACAATGTGAAGGCTAGTAATAAAAATGTATGGATGTAGTGAGGGTGAACCGGCAACACTTTACTCGTTCATTTCCCATTCTGCAACACTGTTCATTGTGCTGTATCGATCATGACTGTTGAGGTACCATACTTTTGTTCTTACTGTGTACTGAAAGCTTTAATTGTAGATATGTTGTTAACTGGTGTTTAATTATAACCCTTTGTATTAACCCTAGGATGCATGGTGCCGAAAACACACATGAATGCATATGCAGGGCCTCCAAGGCCCTGCCCTAATTTAAAATTTTTCTCTTTTCATATAATCATTCTTTGGAGTTAAATTTATTTCTGTCAAATTTATTGTCATATAGAAAGATTCCTAAGACACAATAACAGGATCTAGTGGGCCTAATTAACATTTTATTATTTAAAAAAAAAAAACTCTAAGAGTGAATTTTTATTAGTTACATCCATTTACATACAACAAATAAAATAATTTTATTAATTCGCTTATAAGTTGCAGTTTACGTTTTATAACATTTATTACAACCAATTTCTTCAATTAAAACATACTCATTATTCACAATATTATGTATATAGGCAATATTTTGACAAAAAATTATTATTCATTGTTCACATAAAATTGCATTTTTCTTAGTTTTAAACATGTGACAAACAAGAACGACACTATGTTCCTTACAAACGTTGGTTTTACACTTAACGCATGTCATAGCAATTTCCTGTGTTAATTATATGGACAATAATTACATGCTCTTCTTTTCCTGAAATAGGTAGTTGATTCGACAATGACATCTTTTTGAACACCACATCTTTGCATGGCATCAACGATTTTCTTTGGAAGATTAGGGATCTGAATACGAAATTCCATTAGCGGTCTTACCATTTCCTCTGCTAAATCTCTTAGGAACAAATGCCTTTTATCACTTCTCCCACTATGGTATGTCAGATGTTGGGCGGAAAATAAAATTTCACTGTTCATTGCTGCGACGTCAATCATATTCATCCATAATGCAAATGGCCATCTTCTTGTTTGTCTCTTGCAAGTGTAATAACGAATTTTCTGGTCCATTTGATCTACTCCACCCTTTGTAAAGTTACAGAACTTTATTATATGTGGTTTATTTTTTGCATGAGTTTCATCAATGTTTCTGTCGTGATGCATTGTGCCAATGGAATTACAGACTTATTCTTTTTGGGAACATAACTCACCATTGTAATGTCACCTCTAATTGCAAACAAAGAGGAATGAATCGCTCTTGAGGCAGATGGTTTCATCTCATTAGGAATTTCTGGTTTATTTTGTTTGATTGTTCCCACCACTGAAATTTGCTTCTGAAGCACCTCTTCTGCCAGCTGCACACCAGTAAAGAAGTTGGCAACAGTAATATTTTTTGATGATCCTTCAATGCTTTTAGCAAAATCTTTCACCACATTCAATCAAAGATTTTTCTGAATAAGTTGATGAGGCTTCCTTACCGTGTAAATTTTTTTGTCTAAAGCATATGCAGATGTAGCATCACATAACCAAAATATTTTTATGCCGTACTTGGCTGGTTTAGAGGGCATATACTGGGTGCAGCTGCACCTTCCACGAAATGGGACTAGCTGTTCGTCAACTGTGAGCGAATCACTGGGAATCCTTCTATTTCTACACTTGTCAAGAAATAGTTCCCATACATAGCAAACAGCTGCAAGTTTGTCATCTGCAGATCGAGCTTCACGAGTATGTCTGTCATCAAATCTAATCCTTCTCCTTATATCCTCGAAACTATTTACTGACATGGTGGCCTTATATGTAGGATTTGCCTTTTCATCCAAGAATAATTCTCTAATAGGGACATCCCAACTATTCAACACCAGAAAGCAGTAAAAGACAGAGAAAACCCCCCATTTCAGCAAGCGAAACGTTTTTCCATGTTTTACCATGTAAAGCAGCCACTCTTCTGTCTTCAATATTTGTGCAGTTGATGATTTCCTCTTGTATTTCCTTGGAGATGAAATAGTCCCATGCATGGTTAGGTTTACAGGTTTTCAAACCACGGGCTGCACCAGATGCCTTCTTTACGATATTATGGACAGGCGTACGAAAAGTTGCAGGAGGATCTAATTTCCAAATCATTCCATTCCGACTAATGTATGTGTGATCTTCTATACCTTTTTGTGGTGGTTCTTCATTTTCAGACTCTAATGAAGTAATATTATCGGAAGGACTGTCATCTGCCTCAATATTCACATCTGCAGGTTCGTTGGCTGATTCTTCACTATTTGCATCTTCAAAAATATTTCCTTCCTCGCTAGAATCATCATCTTCAAACCACTGAGCCACAACACTTTCAAAAATTAGCTACATTTGCATGTACTGACTCTCTTGCTTTGCGTGTCGAAGCCATAGCAAAGGGCGTGTGTCTCGTCAGCAGCTTGTGCAACACTAAACGAGTCATACTCGTAACCATATGGGCCTTGCAGCAACAAACAAACTACAGTAACAATGAGGCTGAAAAGAGCAGCACAGGATAACAATACTATGCAATAATAAAACATTTGATAGCAACAAGATCAATAATACACAGACATCGCCAATATGTGAAATAGTGTGTATTATTTTCTAGTTATACTATTACTACTACAGGTACTGCTGCTGTTGGCACTCCTGTTGCTGGAAATACCACTACAGTTATCATTGAATTAATAACTGCTCCCAAACACATGTTGAAGACAATATAGGCTAAAGAACATTTATAAATGTGTGAGGGCTTCTGAAGCCCTGGTTATGCATTCATGGTGTATGGGTAAATGTATTGAATTGCACAAAAAACTTAAAAAGGTATCCCGTTCAGACTTGATAGGAGGAATGTCACAGTGTTAGTGAAAGAGTACTGGAAAGCAGTTTGAAATTTTAAAAAAAAATTACAGAATTTTTTTAAAAACGAAGACGTACAAGGGCCTCGGAGTCCCTGTATATGCATCCTAGGGTTAAGGACGTTGCATTACTTAAGATCCATAGTGTGCCATTGCCGTAAAATGGTATACTTTCATAATATACAAGTTACAGTAATTTTTTAACCACCAGTATGATGTTTCTGGTCATTTTATTACAGTAAATTGTACGGTTAACAAAAAGTTTTTGAGAGATCCTGAGTTTTCTGATGCTTAGAAACAGCATATATACATATGGGCTTCAACTGAAAGCCAGTATGGCGGTTTACAATTCTTTACTGAAGAGAGGTGGCATGCATGTGACATAGGTGGCGTTCTTCCATCCCAGTGGTCAACATTCACAATGATGTTCAGAATATCTGTCATGTTATTGCTCTGCACATTCGGGAAGAATCCGCAATGTGCTTTCCACACTATGACATCAGAAACTTACATGCTCAATGCATGGATAGTGTGCTGACAGCTTTATGCACATGAGGGTATATGTGCATTTGTCTTCGAAGTATTTCAGTTGCTCTGTAGACTCGAGCAGTAAAGCCCTCCACTGACAGGTGTGCCAAACACCATCCTCTTCGTACTATCCCACAGGAAATAGTTGAGAGGTGTCGGATCTGGTGACCGTGCTGGCTCTGGAACTGATCCAGCCGTACCAGTCCATTGATTGTGATATGAAACTTTGAGGTGATCTCGCACATCGACATTGAATTGTGCTGGAGCTCCGTTGTGATACAGCCACATGTCCATTCGAACACTTAATGGCACAACATTCAATAGGGTAGGCAAAACAACTCTTAATGTGAGGTAGTTTGGTCCTGTTACTCAGTGTGGCGGGAGGTGTGGCTCAATCATATTGTCACCAATTATCCCGGCCAGATGTAAATACTGACCCCGTATTGGTGATTTTGAATCACCTGTGCACACAGATTTTAGTCCACTCAAACATGCATGTTTTGACAGTTTAATATGTTGTCTCTAGTAAATGTGCAATAATTCCACTGTGCAAACAGTACCCTTAGTGGGTAGTTCTTCTCCTGTAATCCCTGAACTTTCTGCAGATGGTATGGGTGTAGCCGATGCTCATGGACAACATTCCTCAAGGCACTTTTACCCGTATGCAGCACCTGTGCCACCTGCTAAGTGCTGGTGGTTGAGTCCTCTTTGAACATTCAGTATGTCCTCCACCAACTGTTGTGTTAGAGCCAAATGTGGATGACCCGCATCATGTTTTGGTGCCTACAAGAGAGCAAACAGTAAACTAAGGATACTATTCACAAGTATTAAGCACAAAGTGCTACTGCTTTGCTGTTCAGTGAAAACACTTCAGGCACAAAATACCTATGTGCAACTTTCCAGCTTCTCTGAGGCATGTCTCGATGGCTGTGGGGCTTCATTGGCTATCTTGTTACTAATATTAATTTAAACTGTTATTTAGGGTTAACAAAAGAAGACATTCAGAAACATTATGTAGATACTATTTATGTTTGCAGTTCGAACTAAACATCACCCTTACAAGCACAGTAATTTCATAGCAAGAAGGCCAGACAAACAGAATGGTTAATCATTAATTTTATGCTGCTAAAATTCACAAAACTGTGAGGTAAAGCTTACATTAATATCAAATTTGCAATTTGAAAATGCATGAACAAGCTGATGGCATAGTAACCAGGCGATGGAGACAATAAAACATCGAATATGGGAAATAATTTGTGTAGTGGTAACTTTTGTAAGCTTTTCTTGAATAACGTGAAAAATGTGCCCTCTTTTAAAATGCATCCCTGTGCAAAATGAAACTGCGTTACTCTTTTTACAAAAAAGAGTCTGTTCATTTTTTCTTTAGGTCTAATAATTTGCATGAAGAGAATGAGAGAATATTGGAAATCTTGCACTAGGCACAAGCTCTGTAGCTTAGATAGTTTTTGTTGGTCAACTTGAGGTAGTTTTCCAACTTGATTGACCACAAGTGACTTAACTAAAATTGTTTATCTCAACTTCCTCTACACCATTGTTGGTAAGTTACACTTTACACCATCTATAAGGTGGTAAAGTGTCTTTTGTGTTAGTGCAGGGCTCTTAGGATATGATCTTTCTTGATTTCCTATTTTTCTCATCTCTTAGAAAATCTGCAAAAATTAGAAAGATAAGTAAATATATATGTGCGCTTGGTTTACGTAACATTTGTTTGTAGCTTGGGAAAGGTTTCCTTCAGCATGTGACTTTGGATGCTGCTGTTGCAGCCTATTGATGAATCCTTGCTCTGCTTGCTAGTGTCATCAGACGTTATGGACCAAACAAGCTACTGCTCCTTTTATCCAAGAAGGATCTGGCTCTTTGAATCAGATCAGGAATGAATTGCCCATCTCTAGAGGAGACGGCACGGCCACTCTAGTCTGGCTGGATACAGGTATACAGCAAGAACGAGGGGGTAGCAAGGGTTCAGTCGCCTTTGATCTGGTCTCCATAGCTGACAACAAAAATTTGGAGTCCACATTTGATGGAAATAGAGCATCTGAAAGTGCAGACTATCAGAAAGCCAGCAGGTAGTGAGCTTGCATTTCTGTTGCTAACAAACTAAGGCCAGCAGCTGTTAGGAGTGCACAATGGTGTGAGGCCACCTTGTGGCAGAAGAGAGATAATGTAATGATCACTGAAGTTACCGAAAATCAGTAAAATCTGATCTAGGACAGCGAAGAAATGCACAAATATACCATTGTAAGGAGAGAATTAAGAAGTATTTTTTAAGGTATTTCAGGATCAGAGTTTCATTAGGATTCATGAACTGTAAAAATTAATAACTCTTTAACACATTCAGCAATTTTTACAAACCATGTCTCAATAGCTACAGTTAAAGGAATTCTGTCAAAGCATGATATCAGAATCTTTGTAACTTTAATAGAAATTGATTTGTAAGCGGGAATGTGCATTCCGTGGTATAAAAACCTGAATTTGAGGGAAATAATTTGTTGATAAATAAAAATAATAGAAGTATGCTAAATTAGGCTAAGATAGCTTTCAAAAAACTTTGATTATTTAATAGTTTTTAATCATTTAGTAACAAATTTGTATATCCTAGATATACACTGATAAAAATGGTAACACTTCCTTTCTTTTTTTTCCCCCCTACTGAAATCAGGATGGTTAGATTTTGGATTCAAAAATACCACATTATTCCACTTTGGGCTACAAAACCCTATTTTTCAACATATCTGTTCAATGCAATGGACTTACACCATACTTGGATAGCCTGCATGGTACCACTCTACTGATTGCCGTTGGAACCAACGTCTTGTTGCATCCCTTAGTGTATCCTTCATTGAACCAAACGGATGGAAGTCGGAAGGTGTGAGATCCAGGCTGTATGGTGGATAAGGAAGAAGAGTCCAGTGAAGTTTTGTGAGCCCCTCTCAGATGCATAGACTTGTGTGAGGCCTTGTGTTGTCATTTGCACTTTTGTGGCAATGAGCACACTGAAGTTTTCTTCAGTTTCCTGAGGGCAACACAGAACACTTCAGAGTTGGTCATTTCACCATGAGGGAAGACATCAGAGTAAGCCCTTCAGTGTTCTAGAAGACCATCACCATGATTTTACTGGCTGAGGGTATGATTTTGAACTTTTCTTTCATAAGAGAGGTGGTGTGGATTGCTGTCTTTTTTCTGGTTCAGCAGGATGAAACTACGTTTCATCACCTGTGACAATGATCGACAAAAAAACTGTGATGATCAGCCTCGTAATGTGCAAGCAGTTCTGCTCAGATGATCTTTCATTGCTCTGTACGGTTTTCTGTTAGATGGCAAGGAACCTAGTGGACACAAACCTTTGGGTGCCATAATTGGTGGATGGGATTATTGGCAACACTGACAGACACATCCAGTTGTGGAGTGATGTGTTTGATCGTGTTCTTTTGATCACATCAAATGAGTTTGTCCACACACTCCAACATGTATGACCTCATTGCAGCAATGACAGAAGCCTCACTCAGTGGCTCACAATGCTTGTCTTCACTACTAGCTCTCTGTAGGCATTCTGCAAACACCCATGAATACCTGCGATGCTCTGGTTTTCTGCCAAAAGAAATTCAATGGCAGCTCTCTGCTTGAACACACCCCTGTTACAGATGCCATTTTGAAGGCTACGTATAGTGCTGCCACCTATCGGAACACGATGAAACTATAGAGGCTGAAGCGGAAATATTCCACAATGTCCTGTAGCAAATTCTGATTTTTTTCCAACCAAAATTGGCTGAGGAAAACTGTTGCATTACTTATTGAATGCCACTTGTATACCCAGAACTAGTAAAGCCATATAAATGCTGATGACAGCATTGTAAAGCTGAAAAATTTTACTCTAGATTACTGTGTGACATGTATGATTAATGTGTTTCACAAAATATACCATGACAGTGGAAGTTACAGAAGCTGGTGGCCATCTTGGCTTTGGCTCATGTAGTGTAGAGCCTTGGTAGTGGAAAGATCTATCACAGAACAGCACTGTGAACTTCGATAATTTCTTGTGGCAGTTAGGGACATGGGATTATCACTGAGAACATGTGTGGAACTTCGAAGTTATTTGTGAATCAAATTTGGAATCTGATATTTTTGGGTCCAGTACTGAAATATAAATTTCTCCAGCTACCAGGTAGTAAAAAGTTGTATTACTGTGTGAAAACAAGCTTGGGTTTACAAATTTTTGTGAGTTACCTTGAGAGGAAGTTTAAATTTCGATAATAAGTGTTGAACTTGTGATTTTTCTCTAGTTAACCACAGTTGGACATACATTTTTCAAGATTTAGTTTGGTTGTAATGTCAACATTTGACCTAAGCTGTGGACTTTGTGTCAAATGCTAAAGTTTCATGCACACATTCTATATTTATTGACATTACTAGTTGTTGAACCTTCAGTATATTGAAGCAAGCAATGAACCACCATAAATAATGTCAGTTTTACAAGGTTAAGAGGTTGACACTCTCCCAATATATTTTCTGACACGCGCGCGCACACTCTCTCTCTCTCTCTCTCTCTCTCTCTCTCTCTCTCTCTCTCTCTCTCTCTCTCTCTCTCTCACACACACACACACACACACACACCTCTTAGTCATTGCAGATATGATAATTCTCTCTGATGTATTCTTCGAAATGTAGGAGGTGTCTCCAAACTGCTATGTAATTCATCAACGTATACTACATTTTCAAATTAATAAAGTAAGCAGTGTCAGAGGGAGTTCTCCATTGACCATCCTGAAGTTGTATATACGATTACCCTTGCATAGATCTGTTACAATTGTCTGGTAAGACTACTTTTAAAAAAATGGAGTCTGAGGTATGATATTCACGAAGGCAAGTTTAAAACATAAACAATACACACTAACACTGTGGCTTGTTTATGAAGCTCTGTCAACATCTGAATGTATAATATTGTCAAACTGCCAATACTGAGAATATTTCGAGGTCCATCAGTACTGGTTGTCAATATTTCTTACTCTATCGAACGGTCAATATGTTGATGGTTTGACAGTATTATTGAATATATGAGGGCCACTTAACTAGGTGTGCTGCCTTTAGTTACTGTATGTAAAAAAACATTGACTTAAGAAACCTAGATATGATAAACTTTGTTTTAATCAAACCTATGTCAGTTGCAAACGTAATTCAAATTACACAATGATGCTTGTGTGTTATTTAAATATGTGTAGTCTGCACGGCAATGTATTTGGTGACACAGAACCTTTCAGAGTCATTAGTATACATATGTATTGTTCTCAACATGCTTTCAAATGATGACTAGTCTTTAGCAACTGAAAGAATTTTACTTAACCACTTCACCAGTAGCCTTCATAAAAAACAGGACTGTCAGTTTTCATGCAGACAGTATTAAACAGCCAAGAAAACCACCCTTAAATCTTCATGTAACACTCAGTGGTAGTTCATTTAACTAGTTCCTTACTAGTGTCTTTACTCAATTCATTTACACATAATACTGCTTTGTAATCACTGATCTCAATCTCAATACAGTTATATTGGTTTCAACTAACTGAAGTTGAAACATTAAGACAGTGGGCATAGAATTTCATTCAAAATGTAGTTCACCAAAAATCACACATCACATGAGTAGTTTATAAACATATATGTCCTATTACTGACAATAGAAATGTTATATGTTAGGCCCATGCGGGCTACAACACCCTTTGCCACTCAGAGTGAGTTGCGAATGCTCATTGATGTGCATGAAATGGAGGTATTACTGTGTTCAACTTGTGCACAGAATCGTACAGTGTGTTCATATGCTTTAATGCAAGGTGTCATTACGCATAGTACTGAGTCCATACTTTTTCATACATCGATGTTACTTATATGAATATTACCTGGGGATACTAATACACTTATCTGTCTGATGTGAACTACACTTTCAGAGAGAAGATTGAGCCATGAGCTGATTTGGCTAGGACTGAGGATTTTTGGGTACAGGGGTGGTACATATAAACTGGTATAAATGGTCTTGGATATTACATCTTAGTTTGTACAATGGCAGGGTGGGAGTTTAATGATTTGCTTTAACTAAAAGATAGCTGGTTAAAAGTATAAAAGTTCACAGTAAAATTTGATTAGCACTCTGCGTGTGCCTGCAGTGAATTCCTTGCTGTCTTTTAAAGTTCAAAATTTTGCCAATTTATGCAGATTGTTAGTGATTTAATAAAATAACTGATAGTATTATCAAGATTAGAAAAATCAGGGTAACAAAAGTATAATATCAAATCCAAATCCTGCGATCTAACAGGCACAATGGTTTAAATCTCAAACTTAAATTTGGATGTCGTCAAACTTTAATTATGAATATAAATTCTGAGAAAATCAATTTTGTTACCGCAATGAATGAAACTGGGGCTTTCTGACGAGTGATGTCAGTCATCTTTAAATTATCTATTAGTTCACAATAACTTTTATACAGCCCACTGTTGTAATTACTTTCTGATGCTTTCTTATATTTAATATCTTAAGCAAAAGTAAATGCGCTATTATTATCTGCAGACAGTAGACTAGCACATGGACGAGAAAAATACATGAAATACTAGTTGATCTTTCTAAATAATTTGCACTCTATCCTGATCAGTCACCAACAGGTAATATAAAGGGTGTCTCACGAAAGATGCTCAGTGGGGGTCTATGGGTCACGCATTGCGTTTGCCGACTGATGCCATTGCGTCTGACGGTTGTTGCTATCTTGGTTCTCAGGCACCAATACTTTGTGTGTGCCCCTTACACTGTGCGACTGTGTGTACTGGTGTTTTATTTTGAGTTTTTTATCTAGTTAAATAGCTTCAAATGTCATTGCTTGATGTCATTATTGCAACTGTACCAAGTCCGGAGCTTTCCCTGCCTGTATGTCGCTGGGCGTGGTCCTCGGACACTGTGTTCATGTTTTGTATACTGTGCGACTGAGTGTTCAGGTGTTTTGAATTTCCTGTCGAGTTTCCATTCAGTATGGTATATACAAAGGATCAACAAGTGTGTTCTGTGTTGAACCATTCAAAAACAGAATCGTTTGTGGAATGTCAGCTTGCATTAATATGAAAATTTCCCAATGTGCATGTCCCCCATGATTCGACGATGTGTGTATTAATGAAGAAATTTACAGTGTCTGTATCTGTGTTAGACAAATGAAGCCCTAGAGAATCTAGTGTTTTGACCAAAAATAAATTAGGCGAGATTGGGAAAGCCTTCGAAAGAAGTCTGAGAAGATCTCGGAAGCATTTGGCAGTTCAGACTTGTGTGTCAACAGCATCTGTTCACAGATCTGTACATAGACTGAAGCTGAAAACGTACAAAATAATGTGTAACGTAGTGTATCAACGGAGAACCTTAGGTACTGTTGCTTGATGTTGTTACTGCAATGGACTGTCACTGTGTGCACAATAGGGAAGTTGATCCTAAAGTGCTTTTGTTTCTGATGAAGCATGGCTGCATTTGTCAGGATACGTAAATTCTCAGAACATTTGACGCTGGAGCTCTGAAAATCTTCATGAATTATAACAACTACCTCTGCATGATGTGAAAATGGGAGTGTGGTATGCAATTAGTGTATGACAACTTATTGGACCCATCTTTTTCAATGAAACAATATGTTCTAGCAGTTACGTGAAGAATGTACTCCAGCCTTCTTTCAAAGACCTAACAACTAATGAAAGATGTTTGTTTATTTCATGTAGGAAAATGTAAGACCACACATCGCCAGTGCTGTGACAGTAATACAAGTGGTTTTCATGAAAAGATAGTTGACTGGCTGCCTCATTCTCCAAATCTAAATCTGTGTGATTTTATCTTTGGTGAATGTTAAAAGACAAGGTTTGTGCAGCCAATCACCACACGCTCGAAGGGTTGGGAGATAGGGTTCGGCTAGTCATTTCCTAGATTTCGGGAGCCAAAATTCGTTGAATGGTTTTGCTAAAGTGTTAAGATGATGTGGGGCTGCTCTTACCATAGAGGGACATCATTTTGAGTACATACTGCAAATAAAGGTAAGCTTAAGTTAATCAACTGTCAATGTTGTTTATGCATAACTCAGAAGCATGGGTGCAGCCCACTACCGGCAGATGAGTGTCAGAGAGTCAGGAGCAGCGGCGGCTGATGGTCGTGCCACACGACCTGTAGACCCCCCCATGGCGTCTTTTGTGAGACACTCTGTAGTAATGGATAAATTAGGTCAATACAGTAAAAGGTATTATATTTTTAGAAGTAATAACAAATGTTAGTCTTATTGTAAAAAATCGATGTTAAAGTAAGGTACTGTAGCAAGTTCTTTTAGAATAGGTGACAAAATCAAAATTGCCTGGTGACATTCAATGATCAGTGGTAAGACAGCATCCACCTCACAGACTGCAGGCACATTTGATGTTCCAGGATGAAAAAGTGTTGCTAGTAGAGAATTGTATTTGAAAATCAAATGTTTTCAGCTACATCTTTTACATAGTTCAATAACTGTGCATTAAGATTAATTGTATCAAGTATTGCTTGCAATGGAACCACTATTTCCTTGCAACTGCTTCTGTTGGCTTTATCTCAATACAGTTTTGCAATTTAGTATCAAAATCTAAAGTGAAGAGCCAGCATAAGTTAGTGCAGCTCTTGCAGGAAGTTGCAGTCTTCCTACCATGTGATACACCTAAAACAATGTGAGCCACTGACAGGAATATCAGCGAAGTTAAACTGAACTGAAGCAAATGCCAGAGCATTGTTAGCCTGTCTAGTATTTTATAGGTAGTTCTTATTATAATACCTGCTAGTATAGTCATTATTCTGCTCTATGCGGTTTTAAGGCTCTTCACTAACTTTAATCGGCTCTAAGTTAAGCTTTTTCAACTGGCAACACATGGTAACTGAATTGTCACTGAACTCCCCTGCAGAAGACCTTGTAGAGCAGTGTTCACACATTCTGACTGTATTACCACCACTATGTGTTAGAAATTAATTGTGTTCAGGGAATAGATATGCAGAATAGTATGTTTTTGGAACCTATTGTAGTTGTCTTCTTGCACTGATATTCTGATGTAGGTGAAGTTGGTGATGTAAAGTCGGTGCCTTGCACTAATTGTTGCCATGGAACATTGATTTGATTTTGCTGAAGTCAAAGTTGTCTTCGTTCATTATTTTGCCAGGCATTTCTTCTTCTGTGGTGTGAGATACATTCCAGTGGTGTGGGACAACCTCTCTTTTGGAGGTCACGCTCTGTCACCATGTTGTGCCTCGTGGGATCAAAGAAACCTGAAATAAAGAAGAAAAAATTTAGCCTGAATTTGACAGGTTTTCTTTTTTCCCCCTCTAATTATTTGTTTGTTACGAAAAGTTAATAAGAAATAATTATTCCCGGTAGCAAATGTTTTACTTTTGCTGACCATGCAGATGAATGATACTCAGGGTTAGAAGTAGTGCTGTAAAGTAGTTGTGAAAGTAAGTGTTAATTCCCTGTGATTTGAACTTTGATATAATTGTTTATACGCAGTGCACAACATTTCCTTAAAAAAAAAAAAAAAAACCCTCAATAGTAGCAACAGTTGTACAGTATATTAATCAAACAGATTGTCAGTAGCGGCACATTCTCCATTGTTTAAAAAAAAAATTCAAAATAGCTTTTTAATGAGAACAGTAACTTTAAACTACTACTTTTTTGTCATGAGTGACAAACAGAATTATGAAAATGATATGTTATGTGATCAAAAGTATCCGGACACTTGGCTGTAAATGATTTAAAACTTCGTGGCCATCCCTGAATTGCTCTTAAACAGTGGGAAGCAAGAAGGTGCTTAAAACATCAATGCAGGCCTGTGCTGTGATAGTGCCATGCAAAACAACAAGGGGTGCAAAGACCCCTCTGTGAAAAAGTGACCACACCATAACAACACCACCTTTAAATTTTACTGTTGACACTACACATGCTGGCAGATGACTTTCACCTGTCATTCGCCATACCCACACCCTGGCATCGGATTGCCACATTGTGTACCGTGATTCGTCACACCACACAACGTTTTTCCACTGTTCAGTCGGCCAATGTTTACTCTCCTTACACCAAGCAAGGCATCGTTTGGCGTTTACCAGTGTACCTAGGGATCTTTAGGAGTGTGGAAATCTTGCACACAGATGTGTGACACAAGTGACACCCAATCATCAGAACACTTTTGAAGTCTGTGTGTTCCGCGGAGTGCCCCATTCTGAACTCATGATGTCTAATGACTACTGAGGTCGCTGATATGGAGTACTTGCCAGTAGATGGTAGCACAATTCACCTAATATGAAAAACATATGTTTTTGGGGGAGTCCGGATACTTTTGATCACATAGTGTAACATAATCATTAATGTTGAGTAAATAAAACAAGACACACAGTGTACCAACAGAAAAAAGTGTTGTTGGGAAATATTTTATGTACACACTGCATATTAACTATGTGTATAGGTAGTCTAATAAAATGTGAGGAAGAAAAGATTAGTTACTTCAGAGGAGTAGAATAATAACAGGAGAATTAACCCCAGTTTGCTATTTTTCAAGTACTATCTGTATTTTGCCATGCTGCTATCAAAAATCTATATATGTTGTTATATTTTTACAATAACTTTGAAACATCCTTTTCAAGTGAAATTTTCCTGTACCTATAAAATGTGTACAACAGGTGTTGGGTGATAGTCTTTGACTGAAACTGTTCACACATTAAGAAATAACCCAGATAGCAGTTGATGGTGTTTTATGTCATTTCTACATTCACAAAACTTGTCTCTTTCTTACTAGAAAAAAGTTGCAGAAGCAGTAGCTAACAAGGATATGGAGCAGAAGGGTGTAAAGAAAGCAACACCTATAAAGCGTGTAACAGTACCTGCACCATTCACATTTGAAGAGAGGGACAGAATGCGACAGCAGCAGAAAGAAGAAAAAATAAGACAGGTAAGTAGAAAATATTCATAAAATAAATCGTAACAGAGGTAGAGTGAATGTTAATCAATGCAAAAATATTATTTCGTAGGAACTGTGCATGGTCTTGTCAGAAATTTCACTGTTCACTAACTCCTCCATTCATTGTTAGCATAATTTGTCTTCAGTGAGTCAATACAGGATAAAAACCTGGTACATTAGTGCAGGAAAAAAAGATTTATTTCACATCGTATGTTAAAGATAAAACTGTCAGTTTACAGGTAAAACCTTGATCGTGTGAAATTGCATACCTTGGATTAAGATACCTGCTGTATCGGTGTATATTGTTATCTCACTGTATCCTTTAGTGCTCAAAAGCATTTGAGATAAAATTACAGTACAGTGTGTAGCATTGTAGTATCTATTATTGTGTGTAGTAGAGGGCTTCGTGTGCTCCCCTTTAGACAGACAGTGGGGCTTGGGAGATTGTGTGTCAAGAAAAACTTCCCAAATACTTCCTAACAGTTGAAAACTCTGTGTGTTCATGATGGCTCCTGTTGCATCAAAATTACCACCTAAATTAAGAACTTGGGTTAAGATAGATGACACTTTTTACTGCTGATAGAGAGGTTGTTCTCTGTCGAGCTTGCAATAAACAGATGCTATGTGATGACCCAGCTCCAGCAACACATGCGTATTGTAATGTTGTGCACACAAGGAACAAAGCAGTGCTGGTGTCTTAAGTTTCTAAGAAGCAAATGTTATCGATGCATATGCAAAAGACTCCAAACTCCCCAAATGAATTTTTGCTTCTCACAGTAGGAATTATTTCAGCTTTATTTAATAATTGCTTCAAAAAGTTTGGTGGTTTCATGGGATTCGGTGCACAGTGCTTCGTGGCTGCAGTCTGATGGGGAATTTCATTCTTTCACTGCCAGGCATTCAGAAAAATTTGAAGTTTGTCAGCTGAGTTAGCCCATCTTGGAGTCAGATAGTTTAGCGAAAGTCATATCAGATGTGCACTGCGCTATCAACCGACTGTGGACCACGTGAGTGACGATACTATCGAGGTGGCACCAAAGTATTCAGTCTTTTTGCCTTATGCAGGAAACATTACCAACATTCTTGGTCATATTTTGCAGAAATTTGATGTAAAATGTGTTTTATGACCACTGTAGATTTGGACCATTTTGGGATCTGTAAACAATGATCCTGGTTTGGTAAGCTGAGTGTGTATCATGTTCTTTGAGGCTGTGGTGTGTCATACATTGATTAGGCCTTTAGGGTGATGGAAGACTGGTGCACTGAGCGCAAGTGTCACACTCGCTTACAACAGTTGAGCAACTCTGCTATTTCAGAACATTGTTTTGGTACTGGTCATTCCATGGAATATAACAACATGGAGATTCTGGCATCCACTTCCCACTATTGGGATAGTGTTATTAGAAAGCAGTTGAAATTAATTTAGCAAGTGGCCTTATAAATACAGATGGAGTGTTTTGCATAAATTCTTTGTGGGATCCTGCTGTTTTCCTTGTCAAAAAACAGAGACAGAGTTAATGCTACCTCAACCTTCATTTACTAGATCATCTTGCATTGGTTGCCTTTGGTTGTGTGGTGGCGCACGCACGTACGCGCGCACACACACACACACACACACACACACACACACACACACACACACACACACACACACACACACACACACAGAGAGAGAGACACAGAGAGAGAGAGAGAGAGAGAGAGAGAGAGAGAGAGAATATGGTCTGCATATCGAGCTATTAAATTCTCTTGCACAGTGCTTCCTTACTGCATTTGTGCCTTGAAAATGACAGGTTGTGCAGCTGTCCATTCGACAATAGCTTATTTTGTCTTTGACAGTTGTAAAGTGCTGTTACCTGTAGGAATCGAGGAAGAAAAAGTTCTTGGTACATATTCAGAATATGCGGCCTATTTGCTGGAGGTGGCAACTGCCGTGTGCATATGCTGTCCATATTTAATCCATTACAGCTGTCTTCCCTGGTAATGTTGCAGTGCAAGGTTTAGTGTGCAGCATCTACCCAGAAAAGCCCAACACTGTGTTGCTTTGTACAGAATTGCTGCTGATCCTAGCATGCCACCAGAGCCTTTCCCAACAATGTGGCGTACATGAATAGAAGCTGGTAGTTTTCATATTGAACATTCTATAGCCATGAAATCTGTTGCTAAAACATTTCCAACAGTCTTAAGTTTCAGTACAAGAGGCACAAAACACTTGCGCTGAAGCTGCATTGAAGTGCCAAAGAAACAGGTACAGGCATGCATATTCAAATACAGATGTATGGAAACTTGGCAGAATGCAGTGCTGCAGTTGGCAATTCCTATATAAGACAACAAGTGTCTGGCGCAGTTGTTAAATCTGTTACTGCTGCTACATTGGCAAGTTATCAAGATTTAAGTGAGTTTGAATGTGGTGTTATAGGCAGTGCACGAGCGATGGGACACAGCATCTACGAAGTAGCGATGAAGTGGGGATTTTCCCGTACGACCATTTCATAAATGTACTGTGAATATCAGGAATCCGGTAAAACATCAAATCTCCAATGTCGCTGTGGCCAGAAAAAGATCCCGCAAGAACGGGACCAATGACAACTGGAGCGAATCGTTCAACGTGACAGAATTGCAACCCTCCCCCTAGATTATCGCAGATTTCAATGCGGGGTCAACAAGTTTCAGCATGCGAATCATTCAACAAAACATCATGTATATGGGCTTTCGGAACTGAAGACCCACTCCTGTACGCTTAATGACTGTACGACACAAAGATTTATACCTTGTCTGGGCCCATCAACTCTAACATTGGACAGTTGATGACTGGAAACATGTTGCTTGGTTGGACGAGCCTCTTTTTTTTTTTTCCCTTCCAAATTGCATCAAGCAGTAAATGTGTATGGGTATGGAGACAACCTCATGAATCCATGGAGCCTGCATATCAGCAGGGGACTGTTCAAGCTGATGGAGGCTATGTAATAGTGTGGGGCATGTACATGGGACCCCTGATATGTCTAGATACGGCTCTGACAGGTGACACATACATAAGCATCCTGTCTGATCGCCTGCATACTTCATGTCCATATCGCATTCCAACAAACTTGGGCAATTCCAGCAGGACAATGCAACACCCCACACATCCAGAACTGCTACAGAGTGGCTCCAGGGACACTCTTCTGAGTTTAAACACTTATGCTGTCTGCAGACATGAACAGTATTGGACATGCTTGCTATGCCTTGCAAACTGCTGTTCAGAAGAGATCTCCATCCCCTCATACTCATACAGATTTATGGACAGCCCTGTGTGATTCAAACTGTCGGTTCCCTCCTGCAGTACTTCAGACATTAGTAAAGTCCATACCATGTCATGTTTTGGCACTTCAGCATGTCACCGGGACCCTACACGATATTAGGCAGATGTATTAATTTCTTTGGCTCTTCGGTGTAAAATTGAAAATGCTGTTATGTGTATGTACAGCAACTTCAGCTTTCTTGGCAGCAGCATTAAAGAATTACAATTGTTCAGAAGGCGTTAGCAGTTGATGCGAATGTCAAATACAAGCTGACTGGCACTAGTGGAAATATTGAGCACAATGCAATGAGTAAGTTTTACACTATTTTGGCAAAAATCATGCTTGGCTTTTGCTACCATCTGTAATGTCCTCAGTGGGGAAAAAGAAGGTGCTCTGGAAGAGTTCTTTTCAGGGAGATGTCACCTCTTGAAATTTGCTACATCCACGTCATCCATGGTATTATTTTCCTCCTACAAAAACATTTTTTTTCTGATTAGCTTCATTCTATAGTGTGTTTGGAGAAGTACCTGGTTGTTCACTGTGCTTCAGAATGGAAGATAAGGTAGGGTACTTTAGTATTTTCAGTGAAGATGAAAATTTTAGTAAATATCTGTGATGGAAAATAATTTTCAATTTTCTTTTATTAGTGCTGCATAGACTTCCAAAATAAATAAAAAATTTAAGCAATATAAAATGTACTGGGGTGACGAGCCACTTTCGTGCAGAGTTGGGTTGTGGGTGTGAAACAACCTTGAAAGGTCAAAACTTTTTTGAGATTACGTGCTACTACACTTGTGGCATGGCGGCCCCCTTTGGCACTTGGCATGGATGGCTCATGGTGCATTGTGGTGGTCCAATAGCCAGCCATCACATCTCCAGTCAGGAA
This sequence comes from Schistocerca gregaria, assembly GCF_023897955.1. NCBI lineage: Eukaryota > Metazoa > Arthropoda > Insecta > Orthoptera > Acrididae > Schistocerca > Schistocerca gregaria. The sequence goes on from NC_064921.1 coordinate 741,280,199, forward strand.
TGATGCCATCCACGGAGCCTGTTCTTCAGAGCATGCACCCTGTAGATCCAGCTTAGCTGCTCGCTGAAGGCATCAGTGGCGTGGAGGGTTGCCAGAATACTTGCAGGCAATGATAGCCTCCAAAGTCTGGTCAGTACTCAAGTGAAGCTGATGGCAACTTACCAGTAGGAAGATGCCAAGTCCTGGAAGGAGGACTTTGTGCTAGAAGGTGGTGGTGGTGGTGGTGGTGGTGGTGGTGGTGGTGGTGGTGGTGGTGGTGGTGACCCATTTTCGTGGCTGCTGGCTGCTGTCGCATCCCGCTCTGATTCTTGGCGTAGTCCTCTTGTCATCATAGCACTGCTGATTAGTGACTACTTCTTCTGAAATTTGACTGTTTCTTATACAGGTTGGAAACCCATTTGCTGTGCTGACACTGCTTGCTGCCTTGTATGGAATAACAAATCCGTTATCCAACAGTGCAGGAACCATTTGACATCTTCTGCATGTGCTCGATCTTTCCACTGTGTTGACAGTATTGCCATGTTCAACTTAGCCAAATTCACAAAGCATAAACAGCTCTGTTACTACAAGTGTCAAGCTCACTTCTTGAAGCACGCCGGCTGCTTACAGCTTGTGAATTACTGTGGGTGAGCTGTTATTTACAATTTTCAATACCTATGGTACTATACTGTGAAATCAAAAAGCTTGCTCCCTGTGTTAATGACCACAACATGATTACTCTTTGCCAATTATAGTAACACAAACGACAAGGATGCTTACACATAATACTATCATACTACTTCTCACTGTAACTTAATTATAGTGCCTGAGTGGCTGCTAATAATTATTGCTTTCCACTGTTAATACAATGAATACCTCTTCACAGCACTCAGCCTCAGCTCCTGAATCACTATATTTGGTTAATACGTAGTTACAGGGTTCCCATGCACCTTAAAAAGGCCATAATTTTCAAAATCCTTTGTAGGGGACCCTAAAAAAAGGCGATATTTTAAAGTTTAAGGCTCGAAAAATTGTATTAAAACCTTTTAATAATCACTCGTGTGTGAGACAACAGCCATGAAGGAAAGCATAGGGTTACTGCCCACATACAATTTGGCTACAGAAAGAAGGCAGTGTGGGGGGAGAATGGGATATATGAACAGTTGCAGTGAAAGGGCCAGTGTTAGCAACCCTCGGATGAGTGCACTTCATACCATACAGCATCTATGATACATAGTACTCACGATTGTAACAAGGGTTTATGCACGGTGAGCGCCAGATGTGGTATCAGACTTTTTTGTAGCAAAACATGTGAAATTAAATTCAGGCTTTCGTAACTCAGCGATACCAAACATCCACTACTATTAGATCACTGACTTTGGCAAATGGCTACAATGGGGAACATAGGACAGACTACACAAAAGTCAATGAAACATGCCTACATTACACGAAGAATGAGCCACCTTCTTTCCGTGCAAAACTGTAGAGGGCTTGCGTAATTGAACAGCGAATTTCTGGTATGCAAGACGTTGCATTCCTTTTGCCCATTCACAGTGGTTCTTTGTGTAGCTACTGCTGCTAGATTTGGGTAAGTAAGGATGGCATGTGTCTTCATCCATAATCAACAGATTTTCTGTGTGATGAGAAGAATAAATGTTCTACTGAATCGTGCATTGCCTTTCCATTCAGTCCTTCTAGTCAATACCCTGTGGGCTAACACTTTTTTAGTTATTTAACGCAGATTTTGTTGAGTGCTACTGCCTTTTAGTAAAAATTCCAAAGTTCCATAATGGAAAATGTTTTTCTAATGATCTTTGGGATCAATAGTGACGAGCGTTGGGTGCCTATGTGAGACTCAGCCCTGGCGTCACTTGCATAACAGATTGAAGATGCTAGAGGATAAGTGCTTATTCTTTATTGGCAGTAGTTGCCACATAGTACGCAGAGGCGCTGTGGATTATACGGCAACGACAGCCAAGAATGAATAGACGTTAACACCCATGGCGCCTTCGATCTCCATTTAGGCATGTAAGGTCAGGACATAATCTTCCTCTGTCTACCACCTTTGATTAACAAAATTTGAATTGATATGTCCTCTGTTGAATCAGTTGTTGAATGTTATTACCATTAAGAGCCCATAATGGGCAAATGTGTGTTTAATCTTCTTTGTTTAAAAAAAAAAAAAGATGATTTCAATAATTGGATTACACTATAAGGTGACAAATTCAAAGCAAATTGCACTGTGTGAACAAAGATTTTGCACTTGGATAGGTGGTAGAATTGTCTTAAAACTACCTATGAGCAGTAAGTATATTTTCCATCATTTTTCATACATATTTATTTTATTACAGTGAATAACGCTATACAGCAGAATAATTTTGTGATGAAATAATTAATAGAGAACAACCTCCCAAATCCAGAACTGCTCGATGCTCACCAATTATGGACTTTCAACAACTCTGGATTAGAAACAGAGATCCCGAAATATCATTTGAATTTCAGACTATAAACAACATAGATATTTCTGTAGACAAGGAGGGTATCAAGATATCCCATGCACAGCGCTGTGCATAGATTGATTGGTACTAGCTTGTTTACATTTGCTTCTAAGTGACAACAATCTTGCAATATAGGATGAGAAACGTAACAGATGGAAAGTAAGCAAAATCATTCTCGTTTTCTTTTAAAATACTGATCTGTATTCTTTCTGGTTTGCACAAGCAAACAGTGCTCATTCCTCACGCCAGTCATCCTATTATAAAAAAATTATGAACATTTAAAGAGGTCATTTTCATTCTTTTTGCAAGAGACTAGATTTTTTCCCTTCAGTTCTCAGAGAGAGAGAGAGAGAGAGAGAGAGAGAGAGAGAGAGAGAGAGAGAGAGAGAGAGAGAGAGAGAGAGAGAGAGAACGGCAGCAGTTAACGAATATCATGTACGTTATCCAACTCGGGGGGATTATGAGTGCTAGAACCATTAGCAGAGTATTTCGAATGTTGCGGGAGACAGGTTCTCTACCTAGCGTTCATAATCAGTAAGATGATGATGAGGATATTATGGATGCTGTTCAACGTAGCCCGGGTACTTGTACACGACATATCTCTCAACGATTATGCATTTCACAATCTAAGGTATGATACTGAAGTACCATAATCTGTATCCTTACCACAAACAAAAAGTGTATCATTGACATCTGGGAGATCCTGCTCTTTGCTTGTAGTTGTGCAACTGGTTAAATACTAATCAACGGATACACAAATACATATTATATACTGACAAGGCACAGTTTACTCGAGATGGTATAAACAGTTTACATAACAAGCATGTGTGGTCTGAAGAAAACCCACATGGAACAGTGCAACACAGTTTCCAACAGGATTTAGCATAAATGTGTGGTGTGGTATAACCAACACACTTCATTGGGGTTTCATATTCCCAGGATGTCTAACTGGCGAGGCATACTTACAATTCCTTCAAGATGAAATGCTTGCTTGAAGATGTACCACTTGCTACAAGTTTGCAAATGTATTTTCAGCATGATGTCGTGGCTCCACATTTCACCAATACCGTTACTACACAGTTAAATGAACATTTTCCCCAGAAATGAATTGGTCGTGGTGCTACATGTCTGTGGCCACCCAAATTGCCTGGTTTAATACCAATGGATTTTTGTATATGGGTATGAATGAAAGACATAATTTATGAGGACAAAGTCAATACACATGAGGCATTACTTGCTCACATTATGAATGCAGTAGATGGGATTAAGAACAAACCTGTGAAACTGAAATGCGAAGCAAAATCTGTTCATAAGCATGCAGCTAAAGGCATTGAACTCAGTGGAGACATTTTTGAACATTTATTGTGAATGTATTGTGAAATTGTATGCACACTGTACAACCTCCTCAACTCTGAGCTTTGTTTTTTCTGGTTTCACATGAATTCACGAGTGGTATGGTATTAAAAGTAGATTATCTGACGCATTCAAACAGTTTCAGTTAATCTTATTACCATCATTTTTTCAAAATTAGTTTCTCTACAAGTTCTGTTAAAAACTTTGTGCAATTGTCTGGAATTTAAAGAAACAAATTCGGCCAAGTAGTTATAAAATTAAAAATTTTATAAAATTATGTCTTTGCTTCTCTGGATGTTCTGGAAAACTACTGCAAATAAATGTCTGGGACAAGTTTTATTAGATTCACTAGATCAGTAACAACAAAACAATTGGAAATCATGCTTTACTTTAACCTCGTACAGTTTTTCAATGGCTTTGTATTAGTGAAGTCTCTAAATTTCAGGCAAAATGTTTTATTAGCCTTAACTCCGTATCTAACATTTGCAGACGTATTCTTATACGACCTTCTTTCTTTAGTTTTACTTCTAGAATGACATATCAAAATATTTCCATATCTTTGTGAATCACCCTGTATATGCAGCTTCAGCATGCATTGCTTCGTCATGATGGACTCAGGTGCAGTCCCAGCATTCAAATTGCTTTGTCCAGTGGGTATGTGTTAAGAGTTCCGATGCCACACTTGACAACTTGCTACGCCTAAAATTATGGCTCAAAACACACAGTTAAGTGAGTTCTTTCGATGCATCGGGTGCATTTGGACCACAGTGTTTGGTACGAAGTTATTGAGGTAGGAAAACTGAAATAGGGCATGGCGCAGATCATTTTACTGAGGTGGGGCTTGGAATATGACGGATCAGCAGCAGCCAGGACCCTAGAAGCATGTAGTTGGTTCACGTGATGCAAGAACTGCGCCTCTAGCAGATGAAACTGGAAACTGCGATGTAAAAATTTATGTTGAGTGGGAGGGGGGGGGGGGGGGGGGGAGGTGTCATAAATCTTGTTACATTCATTTATGGACAGTCCAAAATCAAACTGTTCAATTCAATTCAGCAGCACTGCACAGAGGACATTGTAATTAATTGCACTATGTGATTGTTGGCTTGAGTTCGGGTTTGAGAAGTTGTACGGTACAATAGAAATTTGATGGTATCATAAAACTTTTAAGACCTTAATAGTAAATGTGTTCCCAAATTTAACTTGCCTTCCATGAAATTGAATATACATATGGCAGCTAATGAAAGTTACATTTTTATTTTATTTTTTAGGTAAGAGACATTTGATGTCAATGATGGCCAAAGAAACAGCTGCTATGAACTTAAAATTATTAAAAAAAAAAAAAAAAGAAAGAGGAACTAAAACACCCAATTCTGTAGTTTTGAAACAAAAAGAGAAAAAAAAACATTAATGAAGCAGTAGAACAAGTGGCAACAGTATCAAATCACGTTTTTAAAAATTCAGTGTTGATGCCGCAATAATATGGGCAATAAAACATATGACTAATAATTTTTCATACAAGTTGTGTGCAGGTGTTTTTCAACAAATGTTTCCAGACAGTGACATTGCAAAACAGTTTTCATGTGGACCAGCAAAGTGTGCATACTTGGTCGTCTTTGGGGTAACGCCATATTTCATGAACGCACTGTATAATAAAATTAATTATGTATATACTGCATAATAAAATTAATTGTGTGGATAGTTTCACACTGTGCTTTGATGAAGCATTAAATAAATCTTCACAGGCCAAGCAAATGGATTTACACATCTGTTGCAGGTAGATGTAATCAATAAAGTAGAAACACGATATCTGCCTTCTGCTTTCCTAGGTCACTGTACTGCTGAGGATGCTATGAAAGCATTTTATGATCTAACAAATAAACTGAACATATAAAAGTTAATTTAGATTTCAGTGGATGGAGCAGCTGATAATTGGAAACTATTTGGTATGATTCAAGGAAATTTAAATTGAGAACTCGTTAAACAGGAGTGTAATTTAGGTAGCTGTGGTCTGCATATGATGAATAATGCTTTTAAGGAAGAAGTGGCAGGGTGGAATTTAGATGCTTCGTTTACAGTACTTGACTGGCTATTCAATGATTCTCCCTCACATAGGAAGCATTTCTAAAAACTTTCAACCAGTAAGAAAATTTCATTTAATTTTTGTAGCTGTAGGTGATTTGAAAATATTCCAGCAGCAGAGAGTACATAAGAGATATTGCATGATGTGAAACATTTTGTTTTTTGTGTGGGGGAAGAAGCAGTTTAACAAACCAGGTTCAGAATCTTATGAGACATCAAAACAGCTACTGAAGATAATTTGATAACTGTGAAACTTAATTTTTCCTTATCTGTTGCCAGAATGTTAACCCCATTCTTAGAAAAGTTTCAAAACAGTAATCCAATGTTATCTCTTTTGCTGAGGATCTCAGGTGGTTTGTTCTTGATCTTTGTATAAATTTTCATATAATAAGAAAAGCATAGATACACTAACCTCTGCAAACTATCAGAATTTGATTTGGCAGATAAATCTATCCATACGGAAATTAATAAAATTATTTTATGCTTTTAAGCAAAAAATTAACTTTTTGAGAAAGTCTCTGAAAATGATAGCTTTAATTTAAGATCTGTTACTCATAATTTTATGATATCACTAGTTAAAAAATTCCTAGAAAAATCTCAAACTATCTCACTAATGGTTTAAAGTTTATCTTCTTTAGATCCAAGGCAGATAGCATTAAATCACTTTTATTGTTATGCCAAAATGAAATTGGTGTTAAAAAACTTTATGAAAGCTAAAGTTATTAGAGATAATGATTGTGAAGTACTGCTATAGATTATAACAAAGTGAACAAGTATCATCTGATATGATCTCTTTCAAGTATGTTCTTGAATCCAGATTTATCAAAGCTGCACAGTGTCATCAAAAAGTTATTGATATTATCTCATGGTCAAGCAGATGTAGAAAGAGTTTTCTCATCAAATTAATTTATAGAAGTGGAAAATATGAAAAGCAAAACATTTATTCCCCAAAGAGTAATATCTGACACATAAAATGTACTGGAGAATAGCTATTTGTGAAGTGAGCAAGGAACTTCGTTCATCCGCTGCTAATGTCTGGCAAAAATATACAATTTATATTGAACAACAGAAAAAATTGAGGCAAGCTGAAATACAAGATTCTAAAAGAAAAGCCATTGTAGATGAAATACAAGGATTTAAAACCAAAAAAGGAGATTATAAGGTGCTGTTGGTGAACTAGAGAAATGTGCTGATGATTTGGGGGATAAAGCTGAAAATGTGGCAGATACAAAATATATTTTCCAATAAAACAGTTTCAGAAGATTAATCAAGGGAAAAAAGATGAATTGACAGGAATAAAGTATAAAATTGAAGCCATGCTGAAAGATGTGAAAGTAAATTGGAGTATTTAATTATAATTAATATATATATAGATATTGGTATAGTATATCTATAAAATATAATTACAAAATACATATTTTAAAGTAGCACAAAGTGATTTTTAATTGGTTTTGCTAAATTAAAAAAATATTTTAAATTTGCAGCTTCTTTTTTAGTTTTCTCTTTAGAATGCGTGTTTTCACAGGCCCTCAAGTCCAAACTTTTCAGATCAGCAAAAGAGTGGGAACCCTGTTATACAGTATACCTGTAGGCAATGAAGGGAAAACTGTCTGGCTTGATTGCAGGAAACTTAAGGGGGACACTGTCACAAGTGGTAAAATACCAGTGGTCACAGGTGTCAGAGGGATGCCTTTTTTAGGATAGGGAAGGGGGATAGAAAACACTTTTTAAGAGAGATTGGCAGACACACTCAGTTTGAGAAAACAGATGAACAGGAGTCAGATTTTAGCATACAGCCTCCATTTAAACAATGTTTAACAGAAAGTAATCAGAAAAAGCCAGTTCATCTTCACTGAAGCAGTTATAATCTCATTAGTATGCAGTATCAGTTGATGAACTACTCATTTGTATCGATGAAATGAATTCATCTAACCAAATTGACATAATCTGCCTCTCTGAACATCAAGTGACCACTGGTATAGATATGTTTGACATTTCAGGATTTAAGCTAGCTTCCTGCTTCTGCAGAGTAGATATGGAGGGAGGAGGAGTTGCCACATTTATTAAAAACTGCCATAAATTCAAGAACATTGACATTAATAAATTCTGTTTAGAGCAGCATCTAGAAGCATGTGTAACAGAAGTAGAGTTCCATAACAGATCCTATATAATAGTAACTATTTACCGAGCACCTGCAAGGAAATTATAATCTATTCATAAATCATCTAGAAGCTCTTTTGGGTTATTTAACAGTAAGAAACAAAGAAATTTTGATTGCTGGTGAATTTTCTAATGCAATCTTCCAGTAAACATTTACTGCAGTTAGTAATGTTGTCTTTCAATCTAACTCACACTGTAAACTTTCCAACTAGGATCACTAAATCATCAAGGACAGCCATTGATAACATTTTTATAGACAAATCAAAGGAACAAAATCATATCATAAAACCTGTAATAAATGGACTGTCAGATCATGGCATACAGCTCCTTGTTTTAGATGTAAATTCCAAGCAGATTATCAAGACTACTAAATCTGAGTACAGCAGAGTATTCAATCAACCAAAAATTGAGTGTTTTAGAAAACTGCTCAAAGATATGAACTGGAAAGATGTTTATAGTGCTCATGACATGAATGAAAAATATAACATATTCATGAACAATGTCAGTACCATGTTTGAAAACTGTTTTCCTCTAAAAGTTACTGAAATTAAACAGAAGTCTAAAATAAAACCATGGATCACACAAGGAATAAAGATTTCCTGTAAGACAAAAAGGAAAATGTATCTGTCGACCAAGAATAGCTCCGATGCAGATGATTTAGCTAAATACAAGGAATACTGTAAAATATTAAAAAGTAATTTAGACATCTAAACAAATACACTATGAGAAGAAGATAGCAATGTCAGGGAACAAAATAAAAACAATATGGGGTATAGTGAAAGAGAAGACTGGTAGAACCAGAAAGGAACAGGAGCAAATAGCACTAAGGGTAGATGACACATTGGTAACCAATGGGCATAGTGTGGCAAATCTATTTAACAAGTACTTTATATCCGTTACTGATAGAATGGGATTGTCAGGATCAGTAAACATTGCCCTTGAATATCTGAAACTAGCCTTTCAAAATAGCTTCAGGTACATGCATGTCACTCACTTCACCAAAAGAAATAACTACCATAATAAAATCTTTAAAAACAAAGCATTCTAGTGGTTACGATGAAATATCAACGAAGTTAATTAAGGCATGTTCTTGTGAGTTTAGTACAATTCTGAGTTACTTGTGTAACCAGTCAATTATAACTGGGGCATTTAGTGACTGGCTGAAATATGCAGATGTTAAGTCTCTATTCAAGAAAGGGGATAAAGAGATGCCATCAAACTACAGACCGATTTCACTTTTGCCAGCATTCTCAAAAATTTTAGAAAAAATAATGTACAGGCAGCTTCTCAACCATCTGACCACAAATAACATATTATCAAGAACACAGTTTGGATTTCTGAAGGGTTCCGATATCGAAAAGGCTATTAACACCTACAGTGAAAATGTACTTAATTCGTTAAATAACAAGTTACAAGCAGCAGGTATTTTCTGTGATTTGTCAAAGGCATTCGATTGTGTAAACCACAACATCCTTTTAAATAAATTAGAATTCTATGGTGTCATGGGCAGTGCTGCAAAATGGTTCAAGTCATACCTCGCTAACAGGAAACAAAAAGTGTGTCAGTGCAAGGGACTAGTGAATTAAGTCGTCAGTCATCGTCAAAATGGGAAGAAATTACATGTGGTGTTCTACAAGGATCCATCTTAGGGCCATTGCTTTTTCTTTGTGTACATTAATGATCTCTCATCAGTTACACTGCCAGAAGCAGAGTTCGTTTTGTTTGCAGATGACACAAGTATTGCAATAAATAGTATTTTGAGTGTAGTTCTAGAAAGATCTGCTGATGATATTTTCATGGATATTAATAAATGGTTTAAAGCCAACTCATTGACATTAAACTTTGAAAAGACTCGCTACATGCAATTCAGAACCTGTAAGAGGTTTCCACCCAGCATAGGCATAAAGTATGAAGAAGAGCAGATAGAAGAGGTTGACAGTCTTAAATTCCTGGGATTACAACTTGATAATAAATTCAGTTGGGAGGAGCATACCACAGAACTGCAGAAACGCCTTAACAAATCTGTATTTGCAATTCGAGTGTTAGCAGACATAGGCGACATAAAAGTGAAAAAGCTTGCATACTTTGCCTACTTTCATTCCATAATGTCATAGGGTATAATATTTTGGGGTAACTCTTCAAGTCAAACAAAAGTTTTCAGAGACCAAAAGCGTGTAATACGTATTATTTGTGGAGTAAACTAACGAGTGTCTTGTAGAAACCTCTTCAAAGAACTGGGTATACTAACTACTGCCTCTCAGTATATTTACTCCTGAATGAAATTTGTCCTAAGTAATATATCTCTTTTTCCACCAAACAGTTCAGTTCATACATACAGTACCAGGAACAAAAATGAACTGCACAAAGACTTAAAAGTACTTACTTTAATTCAAAAAGGGGTCCACTACTCAGGAACACTCATCTTCAATAATTTGCCAGCAAACATAAAAAATTAGTTACAAATAAAGATCAGTTAAAAAGGAGCCTGAAAGACTTACTAGTGGCCAACTCGTTCTACTCCATTGACGAATTTTTTAATAGAAACAAATGATGTGTTGTATATATTTATACTATTAGTATTGTTATTTCAGCTTAAAAAAATTGACATGTTCCACATCCACGAGGATCTCCTCAGCAAGGATCTACGGAATGAAAAACTAATCTAATCTAATGAAGTGCGCCACTTGCTCATAACACATATTGCGAAACTAACATTGCTGTTTATACACCCATGGAACACTCTGTGACTGCTCGCCACATAATGAGCTTATCAGTTCAGTTACACATGTAGCAAAAGACCCATTGACTCCATGATACAGTTGTACTAAAAGACTGTACTCACACCACCACATGTTGAGAAAACTGCAATCCTGCCTTAGTTGAGTCAACTTCCTCATCCATGGATATTGGTTGCAGGCATTGTAGATCTCTCTTCTGTCATAAGCTGAAGTGGCCCAGAGTAATGAGCTACTTCTGTGCAGGGTTGGTTGCAGCAGTCAGTTATGGTAGGGGTATAGGCAGAAAGTCAAACATTTTATTGAAATTTCATGCTAATGCTCTTGCAACACTTCAGTGGAGCAGCCAAGCCCTATTTGGCATGTTCTGCACTTGGGAATGCTCTGATACCCAGTGAGCTTGCTCAGCAGTGTGTGCCCCAGTTAGGTGCAGTTTAGCTGCTCATGGAAAGTGCCAGCGACATGGAGGATTGCCAGAATACTTGCGGGGGTGACAGCCTCTAGGACTGCAACTCGCCCTGTGAGCAAAGGTGCGTAGTACCAAGATGCCCTCCGTATAGAAAGGTGAGTGACTGTTCCGCCTCGGTATCGGTTTTTTGGCTGTCAGGGCAGGAGTCTGGCGGCGGTTGCCGCTGCTGTGAGCCTAGAGGTGGCTCACCAGTAGGAAGGGGCCAAGACGTGGGAAGGACGGCCTGGTGAGACGAAGGCCTACCCTTGTGACAGTTGCCTACTGTCTCATCCTGGTCCGGTGCTTGGCATAAACCTCTCATTGTCGTAAGCACTACTGGATTGTGACTACCTCTGCCAAAATTGACAGTAATTTATATGGGTTAGAAACTCACTTGTTGTGTCAACACATTGCCTCTAGCCAGTTGCAGAATAAAAAATCTGTGACTCGACACAGAAACAGGTTGGCCTGTTCTGCAAGAGTGTCTTTTTTCCACTGCAACGACTGGATTGTGGTGCTCAACTTGCCCAGGCGCAGATTGCATAAGCAGCGTTGTTGCTGTACGTGCGATACTGACGCCTTGATGCTTGCTGGCTGCTTGTAGGTACTCCAGTTACTGAGGTTGAGCTACTCTTTTCCACAATAATGCAAAAAAAAGTGACAACACTACAATATCTTCTTAATGTGCTTTTCGTGTTTATGTTAAAATGTACATTAAAATAATACTGTAGGCTATGGTGTAACTCAGAAGTTAATTTTATTTAAAATTATTGTTTTACTTTGAAATCTTAACAAAGTATTTTCTTTAGATAAATACAAGGTGAACCCAGAAAGTAAGTTCCAATGTTTGATAAAGGAAACAAAAACATCACTAAATAAGAAATATTTATCGAAATATTTACGTAGTCACTGGCTACTTAACAACAGCTACCACCATTGTTAAGGTGTTCATAATATTAGTGCACTATCAGTTGTCTGTCCATTTCATAGGAATAGACTGCCGACATCGGGAGCCACAAAGTTGCCTCATACTGCATATCAGCATTGTTGCAGAACATTTTCCTGCCAATAATGCTTCATGAAATGGAATAGATAAGACCCTTGGACGACATCGGGGCTGATGGGTGAACCTAACCTAGAGTTTTCTAGTTTGGGAAAGCAAATAAATGTCATTAATGAATATCTTCATAGTCAGCTCCAAGCATTCACCATGGGACACAAAGATATTGAGCATCTTCGGTTGGAATTTAAAGATATTGTCCACCACATCCTAGAGAAATATGCGCCTAGCAAAAATATAGAGGAGGAAAAGGATCCACCTTGGTTCAACAAACATATTAGGAAGTTGCTGAGAAAGCAGAGAATTTTGCACAGTCGTTTTGAACGTAGTCGCTGCCCCGCTGACAAACACAAATTATGCAAAATGAAAGCAGCTTTCAAAAGGTCAATGAGAGATTCTTTTAACAAATTTGAAAGCAATATCTTATCTACAGATTCTAAAAATAACCCCAAACATTTTTGGTCATACGTAAAATCTATGAATGCTACAAGTAATTAAATACCTTCTCTTGCTGACAGTATGGGTAATGTAACGGATGATGATAAACAGAAGGCCGAAATTCTAAACCTAGCTTTCAAAACCTGTTTATGGTAGAGTACTGCAGCACTATTCCCCCTTTCAATTGTTGGACAAACTCAAGGAGGACGGACAAATTGTTTAGTGTATCTGGGATTTTAAAACGGTTACGATCCTTAAGATGCCGGGAAAGCATCTGTCCCAGACAGTATCCCCATAAGATTCTATGTTGACTATGCTACGAATATAGTACCATTCTTATCCATCGTCCATCAAAGATCATTGGAAGAGCAGAAAATTCCACAGGACTGGAAGAAGGCCCAGGTCATAGCAGTCTATAAAAAGGGTATATGACTTCGGTGCAAATAGTGCCCTCTGCCACACATTGCTTGGTGGCTTGCAGAGTATTTATGTAGATGTATGTGAACCCGTGTTTCATCCCCAGTAACAACATGGTCAAGAAAGTAAAATCTTTCTCTTGGTACCACTGTAGGGAATGTCGGTAGTGTGGTCACATGTTTGGTTTTGTTTTCATCTGTCAGTTGCTTTGACGTCAATCTTGCACACATGCCATGAAAACCAAGCCACCATAAGACAATTTTGTGCAACAGTGACTGAGACATAAGTGGAAATTGATGAGAGAGTTCAGAAATTGTGAAGCACTGGTTCTGTAAAATTGCTTGCCATACTTTCTCCTTCAGTCATGGTGTTACCAGGAATGGTCAGCCACTACGGTGTTCGTCATGAATATTGGTTTGTCATGCATTGAATTGCGTGCACCATTTTCTGACCATACTGTTGTTCATAATGTAGTGTCCATACATGTGGCACAATTGGTGATGGATATCTTTTGGAGATTGTTTCTGAGCATGTAAAAATCAGATGACTGCACAAACCTTGCAGTTGCCGGGAGACTATATCAGAGCAGCCATTGTACATTGTTTTTTTATCCTGTGAAGTAACCACTGCCGTCACAAGATTGAAACTGCAGAGCATTATTCCCACATACCTCTTCTTTACTCCTGTATATTCACATTTCTATCTGACTACTTTTGCCATCTATGGACGTGATCAGAAATTACTTTCTAGATTCACCTTGTATGAACATATTTTGCATGTTGATGTTACATAAAAATCTGAGTTTAAATGAAAATGTTAAGTACAGCCGTTGTTTGCAGTTAGTGAATAATGCATTTTACAGTTTGCAACTAACACTAAAAGCTGAAATGAATATTGTACCAAAACATAACATTTCCCATAGGTGCACTTGCTTTGCGTCGTTTCCTTTGCTTGTAGTTAGTACATCAGATTTACTGTTTCAGGTTTTAGAAGAGGAGAAAAGAGCTCGGGAATTCCGTGCAAAGCCAATACCCAAATCAGTAAAATGTTCAGTCTCACAATCAGAATTAAAATCTCACCCTCCTACACAACCCGAACCTTTCCATTTGTATACTGAGGAAAGAAGAGTGCAGCATGAAGAAGCACTGAAAGCAAAAGTAAGTCTCTCCCCCAACTCTTTCTTTGTTAAAAAGCTTCACTTAAATTATTATAAATACTGTCAGTTGGTGTGTATGCAGAGTCTAATTGTTTTTGTAGCTTGAGGAAGACCGTCGAGCAGCAGAAGTGACACGGTTTAAAGCCAGGCCTCCCGTTGTCCTCATGAAAAAACCTTTTGAACCAGTGAAGCCACAGCGTGTGTTCAAAGAAATAACAGCTATATGTCTAAATACTGATATTCGTTCAAAAGAGCGTGAAAGATTTGAAATGAAAATAAAGGAAAAAGAAATGCTTATGGAAGAATGCAGGAGACAAGTAAGTTTGCTATCTGTTTCTACTTGCATTTAAATTGAATTTGCAATATCAGTTGTAGTTGTGTTCTTGGCACATGTTCAGACATAGCGTGACTCGACTTTTGATCTGTTTCTTCTTGTTTCTATTTGTGTGGTCTATGAAGTAAGTTTAAAATTGTGCACTTGGTCTAAAAATGGTTAGTCGTACTTCAAGTAGTTGTAACAAAAATTAGACAAGAATATTACCTTGCCCAGGGTTGTTGGGAATCATCACATTCCAGCTGCAGACTGTAGGGGAATAGTATAAATTTTTAGTTTTGTGCCAGCTTTCTTAGATTGGTTGTCATCAGTAATTTGTCAGTCCTGGTTTCCCCCTGCACCCCCCCTTCCCTTCCCCACCCTACCCCAAGGGGCTCAAGGTCCTTTCATGAGTACATGCGTTATGAGTATGGGGCCCCGAGCTATTGCAGCCTTCCTTCTTTCCTGGGCTGCATTTCCTTGCCCTTCCCCTCCTTTCCTGTCCTTGCCCTTTCCCCTTCACCCTCTCCTTCCCTCTCTTGGTGTTCTTGTTTATGTTAGCCCCACTACCCTCCTGGTTATGTTGGCTTTCCAGTTTGGTTTTGTTGCGTAATTACCTCATGCTTTTGGTATTCTCTGGGGTTTGGCATAGCCAGCACTGTAGCCAGCCCGTGTGGTGGGGTCTCTGTGTACCCTCTTGGTTGAGCCCCCTGAAAACACAGGGTACACACTTCTGATACCTGAGCTGTGACCACCTCATGTAAGCCTAGGAGTGGTTGCTTGTCGTCCTGGAGCATCTGAACTCCTGGCAGTGGTCAAGGTGCCAGACGGCCCTTGCCGTGGCTGGGTGGCACCCATCGGGAGAGCCCGTGATCGGAGTGAGTGGTATCAGAGCGGACACTGTGCAAATGAAACGCATACATCTACATCTACATTTATACTTCGCAAGCCACCCAACGCTGTGTGATGGAGGGCACTTTACATGCCACTGTCATTACCTCCCTTTTCTGTTCGTCGCATATGGTTCGCGGGAAGAATGACTGTCTGAAAGCCTCCGTGCGTGCTCGAATCTTTCTAATTTTACATTTGTGATCTCCTCGGGAGGTATAAGTAGGGGGAAGCAATACATTCAATACCTCACCCAGAAACACACCCTCTCGAAACCTGGCGAGCAAGCTACACCACGATGCAGAGCGCCTCTCTTGCAGAGTCTGCCACTTGAATTTGCTAAACATCTCCATAACGCTGTCACGGTTACCAAATAACCCTGAGGCGAAATGCGCCGCTCTTGTTTGGATCTTCTCTATCTCCTCCATCAACCCGATCTGGTACGTATCCCACACTGATAAGCAGTACTCAAGTATAGGTTGAAAGAGTGTTTTGTAAGCCACCTCCTTTGTTGATGGACTACATTTTCTAAGGGCTCTCCCAATGAATCTCACCCTGGTAATCACCTTACCAACAATTAATTTTATATGATCATTCCACTTCAAATCGTTCCACACACATACTCCCAGATATTTTTCAGAAGTAACTGCTACCAGTGTTTGTTCCGCTATTATATAACCATACAATAAAGGATACTTCTTTCTATGTATTTGCAATACATTACATTTGTCTATGTTAAGGGTCAGTTGCCACTCCCTGCACCAAGATCTTCCTGCATTTCTGCTACAATTTTCTAATGCTGCAACTTCTCTGTACACTACAGCATCATCTGCGAAAAGCCGCATGGAACTTCAGACACTATCTACTAGGTCATTTATATATATTGTGAAACCGGTAGCTGAGTGGTCAGCGTGACAGACTGTCAATCCTAAGGGCCCGGGTTTGATTCTCGGCTGGGTCGGAGATTTTCTCCGCTCAGGGAGTGGGTGTTGTGTTGTCCTAATAATCATCATCATCATCATCATTATTTCATCCCCATCGACGCTCGGGTCGCCGAAGTGGCGTCAACTCGAAAGACCTGTACCAGGCGAACGGTCTACCCGACGGGAGGCCCTAGCCACATGACATTTCATTTCATAACACTCCCCTGTGGCACGGGTCCAGAACTCTGGCCGTTCTTCTATGGCTGTTTCTCTGCATGGAAATGATTCTTTTAGTGCTGCTTCTTCTGCCCCTTTGGCCATCACTTCCATGGCTACCCCCTGGGAGGAGGGTCAGGCTCGTCGGCCAGGGGCGAAACTTTTCCCCCACTACCTGGTTTGCACCAGGACTGATGGGGATACTTTCACCAATATCAAACCTTTATTTTTTGTGGAACACATTGAAGACAAGTTTGGTGAAGTGCACACTCTGAGTAAGATGCGGTTGGGTTCGTTGTTGATCAAAACTGCTTCAGCTGCCTAGTCTGCAGCCCTTCGTGCCTGTAACCATCTTGGCACAATTCCTGTGTGCATTACCCCCCCACCAGTCTCTGAATATGGTTCAAGGTGTGATTTTTCACAGGGACCTCATCCTTCAAACTGATGAGGGACTTCGGGACCATTTTGGACGGCGGGGTGTTCACTTTGTTCAGCGTGCTCAGAAAGGTCCTAAGGACAATTGCATTGATACTGGTGCCTTTGTCCTGGCCTTTGAAGGGGATTCCCTCCCTGAGAAGGTCAAGATTATGGTTTATCGATGTGACGGGAAGCCGTACATCCCACTACCTATGAGATGTTTTAAGTGTTAGCGTTTTGGACACACATCTCCCCGCTGTTCCCGGGCCCTTCTCTGTGGTGACTGTGGACGTCCACTCCATGAGGGGAGTTCCTGTGTTCCCCCTCCTGTGTGTGTTAATTGTCATGGCAATCATTCTACACATTCACCAGATTGCCCAGTTTATAAGAAGGAAAAGAAGATACAAGAGTATAAGGCCCTTGATCGTCTAACCTACACTGAGGCTCGTAAGAAGTATGCAAGTCTTCATCCTGTGTCCATGACGTCTAGCTGTGCTTTAGTTACATCTTAACCCCTTCCTTCCCCTGTGGCTCCCACACCCTCCTCTCTGGGTGCCACTCCCCCTCCCCAGCCGGAGAAGTGCCCCACTTCTTCGGCACCTACAGGTCAAGGATGCCCCTGCCGGGCTACCCCTTCCCGGCACCTTCCAGGCCAAAGGTCTGCTGCCACACGATGACCACAAGAACTATGGCCCGTGCCGCCGCCCCCCCCCCCCCCCCCCCCCCCAAGGTCGCCCGATCTCTTTCCATTCCAGATCTTGTTGCAGCTGGCTCCTTTTTGATGCACAGCCTCATCGATCTCAAACAGAAAAGAAGACGAAACATAAGTTCCGTGACAAGGAACTTCTAGTGTTGCCAGAGGTCTCGTACCCATCTTCATAACCTGATTCTGACATGTATTTCATGGATGTCGCCCCCTCCCTGTCTGTGACGGATGGTGACCCAGCGGCATGATTGGCTTTATCCTGTTCACCCCCCTTTTGAATCGTCATTCTGTGGTTATCCAATGGAATTGTAATAGATATTCCTGTCACCTTCCAGAGTTGAAATCCCTTATTTCATTTTACTCTGCAGCTTGTGTGGTTCTACAGTAATCTCATTTTACTGATGATCACACACCGACCCTCTGTGTTTTCTGTTGAAATCAGGTCGACCCCCAGCGGGCCTCCGGTGGCGTTTGTACGCTGGTCCATACGGACGTTACTAGCATGTGGGTTCCTCTTCAAACTACATTGGAAGCAGTTGCTGCTAGGGTCCACCTGGACTCTGAGGTCACGATTTGCAATCTTTATCTCCCTCCTGACAGGACTCTTACACCTGGTGCCCTAACTACCCTTCTTCAGCAACTTCCTCCTCCCTTCCTCCTCCTCGGGGATTTTAATGCTCATCATCCCTTATGGAGCAGTGCATTCCCATCTAGTCGAGGTCTTCTCATAGACCAGTTTCTTGCAGACCATGACTTGTGCCTTCTTAATGATGGCTCCCCTACTCATTTCAGTGCCATTCATGGTACCTTTTCTGCCATTGATCTTTCTTTCTTCTCCCTCCCTCCTCCCTTCATTACACTGGTCGCCACACAACCACCTTTGTGATAGTGACCATTTCCCATTGATACTCTTGCTGCCTTCCCGCTCCCCGATGGACAGTTTACCTCAGTCTTTCCAACGAGCTGATTGGCCTCTATACACTGCACAGGTCGTTTTTTTTTCTCTCTCTTTGTCAGGTTGTATTGATGACATGCTACACGACGTGTCTGATGCGATTGTTCGCTCTGCTAGCCTTGCTATCTCGCGCTCATTGGGACCATTTCGCCGCCGGCAAGTACCGTGGTGGAGTACGGCCATTGCCATTGCGATCCGAGATCGCCACCGAACTTTGCAACACCTTATCCTTTGCAACACCCATCCGTTGCCAGCCTTATTACCTTCAAACGCCTTCGCGCTAAAGCCCGTTACTTAATCAGACAGAGTAAACCGATGTGTTAGGAACGCTTTGTTTCTTCCCTCCGTTCTACTGTCCCTATGTCACAGGTATGGGCTACACTTTGATCTCTGAGGTTCCCGTCGGCAGTCCAGCCTTCCGGGCGTACATCTGCCAGATGGCCTTTGCATGGACCCGTTGATTCTTGCGGAACATCTTGCGACCCATTTTGCAACAGCATTGGCATCAGCCTCTCATCCAGCTGCTTTCCTTCACCAGAAACAGCAGGCCAAAGCTTTCGCCTTACGTTTTACCCCTTGTCAGTCAGAATCTTACAACAAACCCTTTACTGATGGGACCTTCTTTCCGCACTTTCTTCTTCTCATGATACGTCCCCTGGCGCAGACTCC
Organism: Schistocerca gregaria; assembly: GCF_023897955.1. Taxonomy (NCBI): domain Eukaryota; kingdom Metazoa; phylum Arthropoda; class Insecta; order Orthoptera; family Acrididae; genus Schistocerca; species Schistocerca gregaria. The sequence continues at coordinate 741,299,609 of NC_064921.1, forward strand.
ATTCATAACCAACTGCTTCAACATCTCAGTGCTCGACAACAGCAACATCTTCTCCAGGTGTTTAAGCGTATTTGGCTCCAGGGTGACTTCCTTCTCAGTGGAGGGGTAGCATCATGGTTCCTGTTTTTAAGCCTGGTAAGAACCCCCAGTTTGTCGAGAGCTATCGACCTATTAGTCTGACAAACGTTATTTGCAAGTTACTTGAACGGATGGTAGCCTGTTGGCTCAATTGGGTCCTTGAATCTCGGGATATATTGTCCCCTCACCAGTGTGGCTTCCAAGAGGGACAGACTTCAGTCGATCATTTACTTCGCTTGGAATCTGCAGTTCGGCAGGCTTTTTCCCAGCACCGCCATTTGGTTGCAGTATTTTTCGACCTTCGCAAGGCCTATGACACGGCTTGGTGCCATCGCATCTTACACTTCATGAGTGGGGTCTTCGGGGCCTGCTCCCGATTTTTATTAGCCAGTTCCTGTTCTATTGGTTGTTCAGGGTTCAGGTTGATACTGTTTTCAGTTCTCCATAGACCCAGGAGAATGGCATCCCACAGGGTTCCATATTGTGTGTACTTCTTTTCCGCATTGCTATAGATGGACTTGTGGCCTCTGTCGGTCCTTTGGTCTCCCCTGCTCTGTATTGTGATGATTTCTTCATTTGGGTTAACTCCTCTTCGGTGGCCTCTGCAGAGTGGCAGCTCCAGTACTGTGTGCCTCTGCATGGACCCTCTCACACGGGTTTCAGTTCTCTCCTTTAAAAATGCGGGTGGTCCGCTTGTGTCACTGTACTACGGTCCACCCTGATCCGGAGCTCTACCTTGATGCACAACGATTACTTCTGTAACTCTAATTTGCGAATTTACTATACGCAACAATGCATTAGTTGTTAGCAAGTGTGTATAAGTCCCGTGAGAAATCATGTGAGAGATCCAGTATGTTATAAAATCTTGAGCAGCATTCTGTGACTTAATAAATTGTATGGCTGAAAATAGAACTGACTTTACACAGCATTTTAACCACGGTGTTCTCTGGCCCATTTTCACCAGATCAAATGCAGCAAAGTAACAAAATGAAGGTAAATTCTGGCCAACATTTATTATTTTTAACAAGATCGAGTTACATCCACTGTATTTCGGGAACATTTATTTTAGCTATCATTGACAAAATTAATATTTGGTAAAGATGTTTACTTTGAATTATTTTCTGTTGACATTTATCGCAGCAAGACACAAGTTATCTTGCAATAGTATTTCACTTTCAGTGGGTGCTGCTTGTTTCAGAAGGCACTGGGATAAACATGGTGCCTTCGAGGTAAGAAATTTCTCATCTTTTCTGCACCCATGTGCCTACTCAAAATAAAGTCCTGTAGTGGAGGAGTGCATTCAGGGATCTGTATTACTGTCCCAGCTGCAGGTAGCCTAGTGGCTTCCAGCTAGGGGGAAAAAAAAATTATTTTCAATATTTCATGTAATTATTGGCAAAATTTTAAATGCTCTACTCATTAACAGGGATAATGTTATGTTAAAAGTTTATCACAATGAGACATTTATTACATGTGCTTATGCTTATGTCTTGAGACACTGTAGTGCACAAGACGCAAATTATACCAACTGCATTCATCTTGTGTTTGAGAATGAGTGCACGTAGCAACTTCGAACAAACATAACTTTAACTGTTATGAAACACTTTCCCACAAATGTCCCATGCAAAATGATGAAAGGGAATAAGTTTCATACTTCATTTTTGCTGTTCTTGCAGTAAAATTACTTTTTTACTACTAATTGTGTTTGCAACACACTTTGCAGACACTATCCCCATATAGCACTGAATGTATCCACAAAATTATATCATTCTACAACATGTAGTTCAGGAAATATGGTGTCATAAATATTGACAAGTGTAAAAGTAGCTTTTGCCTAAAATGAAGTGCAAATTACCAGACTGGATTCATTCAATGTTTCATAAGAGCACTTCGCAACTGCCAAACATAAAACCTGTCTTAAACTTTTTCTGCTTACATACTAATGTCAGATATTTAACACATTAACTCATTTGGAAAGTAATCATACATCTGAGGCTGTTTTATACATGGGACTTAGATTCTTTAAGGATGCAGGGTACTTTTCCGAATTATATAAAAATCAACACGTATTTATTTCAGACACTGTTTATAATGTATACGTTTCACAGATTTTTTTGTTGATATTGGGTAATGCAGCACACTTTCTAGACAAATTAGAAGTATTTTGAATATTTTTGAACCTGCTTAGTGTTATTAAAAACTACAAAGAAATTGATGAAATTTTTTTTCATAATGCTTCCTCAAATTGAGGTATTATTTAATCCAATGTTATACATTTGAAGGAGACCAGAATTTTACCAGATGTGCATGACATAATATCTGAGGTACTAGACCTGTTTATTTCCACATATTATGTATATTACAAGGATAAAAACTATTAAATCTTACATTTTAATTTTCACAATTGTTTTCCTTTTAAAAATGCTATTTTTTCTATAATTTAGTTGATTCTGCAATAAAGCTTTAGTCTACTACATAATTATGGACTATTGCAAGTTACAGAAAAAAATAGAGCAATGCTTTATAAACTTTAGGAAATAATTGTGCCCCGATTGCAAAAAATACAACTTGCGGGAAATTTTAAATGAAGATATGAGTCCAATTAAACTGTGCCTTAGAACATGCCTTGAGCATTCTCTTCATCATGCAGCATTTCTTCGTCTTCAAGCTTCCTCTTCGCATTACTTTTAGCAATTCTTGCTCCTGTGGTAACTTGAAGAGTAAATCTGTCACCTTCATGCACTCGTTGTCTGTCACACACAAGCAATTGATCTTCCATATTAGAGCCACATTTTATGCCTAAATTTCTCAGGGCTTGCAACCTTCTTACCACTCCAGCATTGAAGCATATCACTGCATCTACTACACCAACTTTTAATGTATTTACTCCTAGAAAAACATATTTGGGTAATCTTTCCCATATGCAATGGTTGAAACTTTCATTTGTATTCTAAGTGCCCCCATGAAGACACTTAATAAGCAAAACAGGGTCACTCAGGTCTCTAAAAACTAGTTAACGGGCTCAGGAAGAGAATGCTTATAATTGTCTATTTGACCACTTTCTTTTGCTTTTTGGTAATCACACCAGGAATATTCTTTAGGACAAAGTCCGTGAACAGGGTGGTCATCTGTGGACAACTTACGAAAGTTGGTGGCCCAACAGCTTTTCTCATTGCTCCAACATCATTCAGAGGTGCACTTCATCTAATGGCCACTCCATAACAACTTTGAAGGAGGTCTATTTCAGTTCCTGTCAATCTGCTTTGGCCAGACAGAGATTTTCCATCAGATAGCAACTTTCCTTTAATTTCTCTTCATAGCTTCCTCAATCTAGCACCCATCCTCTTTAGCACATGTCCACAACACTCCAGTTTTGTTACCAAGCTATCACCATAAACATTGAACTCATTAATTTTACTGAAAGCTTTAGAGTCCCCATTACCTATGTACTTTGTATATCTAACGTTATAAACTGGCACCGACCTCTAAAATATTTTTAGAGCTCAGTCACACTCCATACTTCCACTGTAACCATCATAATTCTTAGAACACCGGTGTTCAGTATGTCCTTCAGTGTTACCATGGCAGATGTGGCAGTACTAAGGTAAGCACTCAACATCAACAACTTTTCCATACTCCAGAGAAGAGCACTTCAAACACCATTCAAGGAATGATGTCCTCAAAGTTGCCATGTCCCTTCAAGTGCAGCAGCAATGTCCCTGGTTCCACAGTTTCTTTTACTGCATGTTTCATAGATGCTTTAGACACAACCGTCAAGGCACCTAAAAGTATTTTTATGCACTGTTGAACCTACTGGGAGGAGGAGGAAGGTCCATCAAACCACAAAACGTTTGAACAGCCTTTTTTCCTTTTCCTTTGCACGCACTGCATACACTAACTTCAAATTCACATCATACGAATTATGCACAATGTTCTAAGTCATTTTTGAGGTAGATTTATTGCAGGATCTACACACAACAACTAATTTTGATGCTAAACCCTTCCTGCTACTTTGTTGTTCAGTTATTTCCAGACAACATACACTATCACATTGTTTATATTTCTTCACTTCCTTTAATAAAGAAGATAAGATGCCCACAACAACAACAACAACAACAACAAATCCACTACAAACAGCGTCATTGTTAACACAAAAATTTGAATCACCAGGACGCGTGCCATGTGGGAGTTTCTTGCCTGAAGAACGGATACAAAGGTTACTTTCAACAGTGTTGCTTACTTTGTTTGTGAACTGGTTACCACAGAATTTCCTTTTATTGAATTTCTTGATGTGTGGCATAGTTCGTATTTATTGCACACTAAATGATATTTACTTCCACAAATATATGTAGCATTGGGGCAACAAACATTCAGTAACACGTTAACAAACTGCTTCAGCGAAACAAAAGTCAATACTAGCATAGGTAATCATTTACAGACACTAGAAATCTGCACTGTTACTAACACATACAATGTATCATACATATAATCGCTGAAAACAGAAAGTTCACAGTTCTTTTTGAAATAATACTGGTTTCTGTAACAGAAATAAAGGGAGTGTGGTGGCGTACATGACCCTAACTTTAAAATTTGTCGTATATAGGTCATTTTTCATTTGAAACCCTATAATGTATACATCAATGTAATGAGGAAAGACTCTAGAATTTAATAGTCATAAAAAAAATTCTATTTTTCCACCATTTGTAAGTATTCTGTATCCTTCAAGAATTGTGGTTTACTGGTGTAGAAAGAAAGAGTAATTAATTAACAGGCAGATGCATTCATTTCCAACTACTTCAGTGAGGTGGTGTTGCAACCATTGAAATACCTACTGTTGTACTCATGTAGTTAATTAAGATAAGTGCAGCGAGGCCCAACAGATAAAAGCTGTTGCTTTGGGCATCAGAGATGCCTTACCTATAAGATTTGTATGGAGGACAATTCCGCTGTCGCCAGTGTACATTTTGCATTAGAACCTTGAAGATAAAATGTGAGAAATTGGGGCCCATGTGGAGGGTTTCAGACAGTTGTTTTTCTCTGCCTATTTGCGAGTGAAACAGGAAGGTAAATGATTAGTAGTGGTTCAGGGTACTTTCGGCAATGCAACGTACGGTGGTTTTCAGAGTATGTACATAGATGTATCACAATTAGTAGCAGCTGCTTGGGGTGCTGAAATGTGGGGTTGTTGTATCTTAACTGCGAGTGAAAATTGAAACAAGTGAAAATGTATGAGGGTAGAGAAGGAAGGTGCCAAATGACAAGTAGCTTGTGTGGAAAAATGTTCTCAAACTGGCAGTCCTATTACCTTTTTTAATTAATTATAAATCAGGGTATTAGTAGGAAACATTACCAAAATTTTACTCTTGTCTCAGCTTATTGTCCACACTTGACACACATCAGCCAAGTAGATTGACGTAGATAGTGCAGACAGTGAGAACTTCCATATCTTTTTGTGAGGGATTTTAGTGTCCACAGCACATAACATATTTACATGAAATGACATATTCATGGTGAATAACCTAAAACTTGCACTGCAAATACTGTGGAAATTGAAAGTGTTATTGATGTGCAGTCTTCACAGAATAGATTGGCAGCCAGGGACTTATACTGTTAACTTAGAAACAGGTTTTTTTTTTTTTTTTGTTTTTTTTTTTTTTTTTTTTTTTTTTTTTTTTTTTTTTTTTTTTGCGCAAATGTACACTTATTTAAATGAAACAGTGCTCCCTCACCTAGCGGCAAACTATTTTCTTCTTCTTCTTCTTCTTCTTCTTCTTCTTCTGGTACTCCAGAGTTAGGCCTAGAGAAATTCAATTCTTGCTTTTGCCATTCCAGGCTAGGCCTAGGGCCTGTTCCGGTATCACATCTACAGCCACAGGACTAGTCTGCAGTTCACAATTAAGTGGTTGGCAGGCGGTTCACTCAACCACCTTAAAGCTGTTTATCTACTGTTCCACTCTTGAACAGCATGCAGGAGATCACAGTTCATAGTACCTGATGGAAACTTATCAAGTAAAACATAAGTGATATCTGGCATTCGTCAGGATGGTGTTACCGGCTGTCTGGTGCTCCTGATATATGTAAACAATCTAAGAGAGAGTCTGATCAGCCCTCTTAAATTGTTTGCATATGCTGCCATTTACTATCTTTTAAAATCACAAGATGATCTAAATCCATTGCAAAATGATTTAGACAAGATACCTGTAGGGTGTGAAAAGTGGCAATTGACTAAAAAGATCTGAAGTTATCCACAGGAGTCTAAAAGAATTCTTCTAAATTTTGATTAAATGATAAATAAGACAAATCGAAAGGCTCCGAATTTAACTGAATACCTAAGGATTAGCATTATGAGGGTTGTCCACAAAGTAATGCACCAAATTTTTTCTTGAACAATTCTTTGTTGAACATAATGAGAAATACACACACAAAAAATGGTATTTTATCTACACACCCTGTTTTTCCACATAATCTCCATCTCATTCTATGGCCTTGCTTCAGCGTGAAACGAGGGCATGTAGACCCTGTCGGTACCAATCCTTGTGGCAGAGTAGTGTTCCACCATGTGTATCACCTCATTGTCCTCAAAATGTCTTTCATGATGGCATCCTTTAATGGCCCGAAGTCTGAGGGGGCTAGGTCAGGGCTGTCTGGTGTGACAGCTGTGGATGGTCTCCCCAACCGCTGCAAATCATGGCACTCTGCCAAACTGCCTTCAGATGACCTCACACACCTTGCCCAGCGACTAACTGTACTTCTGTTGACAGCAGGTGCTCCATAGACTTTGCACAAGTGTTTGTGAATATTCCCCACAGTTATTCCTCTGCAGTGAGAAATTAAATGACGGCACGTTGCTTGTAATGTACATCACCTACAGATGCCATTTTGAAACTGTCCTGCAGCTACGCTATCTGTTGAAAGTGATGGGAACTTGGCGCACTCACTCAGGAGACTTCGTATAATACATACATAATGTTTTGCATTCGCTGCACTATTTTCGGCTGAGGAAAATGATGCTGTGCATTAATTTCTGGCAACACTCGTACGAATAACTTGAAATGGAGAGATCATATACAAAGTGTTCTGGGAAAGGCAAGCATTTTTTGACAGAAAACTTAAGAGGCAACAGATGCACTAAAGAGACTGTATTACTGTGCAGTATTAGGATCCTTATCAGATAGGTTTGATAAAGGACATTGAAGAAGTTCAAAGAAGGGCAACTTGTTTTTTATTATTGTTGTGGTGGCAAACATTAGAACAAAGGTATTTTTTGTTCCGGTGAGATCTTTTCACCAAATTTCGATCACCAACTTTCTTCCCCGAATGCGAAAATAGTGTGTTGGTGCCCACCTACATAAGTAGAAATGGTCATTGTAATGAGAGAAGTCGGAACTAGCAGTAACGATTCATGCGTTCATTTTCCGATACGCTGTTTGAGAGAAATAGCTTAAAGGTGATTCCATGAACCCAGTGCCAGGCACTTAAATGTGATTTGCAGAGTAATCATGTAGATGTAGATGTGATACCAGAATAGGCCCTAGGCCTAACCCTGAAGTGTCAGAAGAAGAAAAAGACAGTTTACCATTGGGCGGGGAAGGGGTGGACAGCACGGTAGGAGTGATAATTGAATCCAATCTGGGTTGCCTGACATTGGTCTCTTCCTCAGCCTTCCTTTATTCCAAGGCTCTGTGTGAACCCTTGCAGTCTGTACATTTTTACGTACATGGCTTATCGACCTCTAACAAAACTCCCATCCAGGACAGACAGGTAATTTTTGTTCAAGGATTTCTTTCTTAGCCTTTGGCAGGTCAGTGCCTACCTGCAAGGCAGCACTGTTAGGTCTAATGCCTATTCCAGTTTCACACCTACATCTACAGGGACAGAAGGAAGGAGGGGGGGGGGGGGGAGAAGGTTGATAAAAAAGAAAACAAAGGCAGCCTGGCGCAAGTAAGTGGAAATAATGTCAGACTTAGCTAGGGCCTCATCTGGTTTGCACCCATATACTCCCAAGAATGTAGCAAACTAGGACTACTACACTTCGTGTGGGATCTGCCGCCAGCATAGCTCAGTGGTTCGTTGAGGCACACAAATTGCCCCACCCGTGTTAAGCTGGTAGACCATGAGGAGTATGTTAAACTGTTAACTGCCATAGATACAGTGTGTGTGTGTGTGTGTGTGTGTGTGTGTGTGTGTGTGTGTGTGTGTGTGTGTGTCATGGTCTCTTCTCCTGCCTTCCCATTCTTCCACACACCCTTATTATCCTCCCTCTCCACCACCACCACCACCTTCCCCAACCCTTTTCCCTCTTTTCTCACGAGCTAGTCACCCCTTGCAACCTCTCACAAACTTTCAGTATAATTGCATGTCCTTATGTGAATTTTACACATACATCCATATTTTTGTATCTTGTACTGAGAAAAAAGAACAGGAGTTGCTGACTCTAAAGATAGATGTAAACCTCAGACACCTACACTGTGTGTCACCCATCAGTTATCTGTTCAATTTTTGTTTTGTATTTCAAGCTATAGTTGATCACGTTAAACGTCATTGTCATGAGTGAAAAAAATGCCCGAAGTTTTTGCTTCATGATGATGATTGTCATTGTTCGTTACTGATGCTTTTGTCATTTCAGCTCAAAGAGCAGCAGGAAAGAGAAGAGGAAGAAGAAAAAGCAAGACTGCGCCGAGAGGCTATTCATAAGGCCCAACCCATTTTCAAATATGCTCCTGTTGTAGTTGCAAAATCTACAAAAGAACTGACTGTACCAGAATCACCATTTTCAAGAACTAAGACATATAAACACTGACTGAGGTTTTATGACTTGACACTGTTATATATTTGTAGTCCTTGTTTATTTTTGATATGTTTTAAAACTATATATTAATATTCCTTAAGAGCATGTTTAATAAAGTCTCTTGTATAATGAAATGTCAATAGGTGTCTGTAGATCAGAATGTATCTCTCTTTAATTAGACTGGGAAAGTTACATAAAAGTATCTATCAAAAGTCATTACTTCATAACAGTGGTAATAGTGTCATGACAGAAGGGCTCATGTTGTTTGTACATAAGCTTTTTCAAGAGCTAATACAATGAACAAAACAAATGAGATCTTATTATTTGCCAATGTAATTTTATATTTCTTGTTTCATTTTTGACAAAACAATTTCCCATACTTTTTAAAAACATGGTTAATAAACTTCTTATTCTAATGAAATGTCAGTAGTTGCCTGTAGTACTGGATGATCAGAGTGTATCTGTTTCTAATTTACTATGGAAAGTTATGTAGAGGTGAAACTTCCTGGGAGATTAAAACTGTGTGCTGGACTGAAACTCGAACTCGGAATCTTTGCCTCTGCAGTATCCTTTCTTTCAGGAGTGCTGGTTCTACAAGGTTCACAGGAGAACTTCTGTGAAGTTTGGAAGGTAGGAGACGAGGCACTGGCAGAATTAAAGCTGTGAGGGCGGGTCATGAGTCGTGCTTGGGTTGATCAGATGGTAAGAGCACCTGCCCGCGAAAGGCAAAGGTCCTAAGTTCGAGTCTCGGTCCAGCAGAAAGTTTCAATCTGCCAGGAAGTTTCATATCAGTGTACACTCCGCTGCAGAGTGAAAATCTCTTTCTGGTTACATAAAGGTATCGGCGACAAATAGTTACTGCATAATCATGAGCTCTGTGTATGTTCATGGTAGTCATCTGGAATAGTTATCAATTTTATGCAAACATTACGTTGTGTGTTGTATCAGTTTCAGTAGGTTTGAAGTTCTTAAACAATATCCAGGCAAATGTAAAATTTATTTATACAGTATACATAAATAATTCTATTACAGAGGCCATCGTGAAAATAGGCATCTTGAAGTCATCTCAGTCGTATGGTATTGCCTGTTTGTGACACTTTCAAATGTGAGTACTTTCCAAGTGAAAATTCTTGCCAATGGTGCAAAAACAATAAAAACTGATGTTACAAGAGCTTTTCAAGAAAAATATTTTTTGACTTCAGTTGGGAAAACCAGAGGCACTGACATATTTGGACTGAAAATGACACATGAACATGCTGAAAGTTTATAGATACATTTCTTCCACATTTTGTCTTGAAAACATGAGAGTATTCTGATGAAAACATAAAATAATGTAAGAGTTTTTTGTGTTCTGTTCGACCTTGTTAGAATCGCCCAGTGAGAAAGATGTTAAGAAATCTATGAAACTAATTTTGGTAACATCTGAGACACTGTACACTATTGTACACAACAGTAAGGGGGGAGAGCCTACAGATTGGTGCAGCAACAGTCTTCGTAGGAAAGCTGGATAGGAGCCAAGATGGTTAGCGAAAGAGTTAGTACAACAAACAGCAGATTTATTTAACTTGTATCACAGGTAATGCAGCAAGAAATGAAGTCCAGATGTCTCTGGGGGGGGGGCTTCAAGTGCAAGAGTAGTGAGTCACTGCCACCAGCCATCCTATATTGTGGTGGCAGAGAGTGCTTATAGTCCAGCATGGCTGCAGGCATGCTGCATTGGGTCCACCGGATCCTGCACAACTGCTGTTGGCATTGAATGTAAACTTCCAATTCCATTGCCAGCTGTGATACGCCCGTAGAGTGGTACCACAATTATTGTATCATCACTTATGATAAAGTTTTATTTACTAGAGATTCCGTGCATGACGGTGCGTGATTTTAGTTCCAATGGCTCCCATTAATACAATTGAGAATATTCTCTATTTCCTGAATTTTTTTTATTTGCAGCTCTTGTGAACCATTTGTCATTGCATCCATTACCCCAATTGCCAATATATGTTGTACAAAAGTAACTATGTACTTTCAAGTCAATATTTCTATTGAAGTTGAGCAAAATATATTTTTGCTTGTGGTTTTGTGAAATAAAAGTTTCAGTGGTGCATTTTACACGAAACTATGTTCTTGCTGCTGCTGCTGCTGCTGCTGCTGCATCTCTGCATTCGATTAAAAATTTTTGTCTACCATTATACTTTCTGAATAAAAAACCAAGTGAGCAGAGAAGACAAAAGTACGGAGGTCCCTGAGTGAGAAAAATTTATTTTTTCACAGATTGCCCTGTTTTTCCAGCTGTTGGAGACTCTTCTCCATCACGGAATTGAAGTATTGTTCTGTGTAGTAACTTTTTGTGATATTCCATTATTTACATTCTCATTTATATCCTTTTATTGGAGAATCAAAACATGTGCTCACATCTAGAGTGTCTACTGATGTTACTGCACTGTTACTATGGAAGATAGTTTATTTGGAAATACTAAGAGATTGTGTTATTTCGTGAACTTGCAGAATATTTATATATTCCTGGCTTCTTCACTGTTGGCCATATCAGCGAAGAAGTCTTCAATACAGGGTGTGGTAGATAAGTAATGAGAGTCAGTCTAGAAAAACAAATTTATTGATCCAATTTGTACAAAACATTAATATTCTTCAAAGTACTCGCCTTGGGTGTCGACACAACGTTGCCAGCGCGTTTTACAAGCTTCATAGGCCCCACTGTAGTCCATTTGAGTTATCCCAGTTAGTGCCTTTGTGACAGCACGTTGGATGTTCGGAATATCGTCGAAAAGATGACCCTTCAGGCATCTTTTGACCTTCGGAAATAGGAAGAAATCAGGAGGACTCAAGTCAGGGCTGTATGGTGGCTGTGGCAGAACTTCTACTCCAATTCGGGTCAAGTAGGAGACCACGAGGAACGCTGTGTGCGCCGGAGCGTTGTCGTGGTGGAGACGCCCACGTTGAGCAAGGTCCTGTCGCTTCCGTTTGATGGCTCTCTGCAATCGCTGAAGGACTTCTTTGTAGAATTTGGCATTTACAGTCTTCCCCTGAGGGACAAACTCTTTGTGAATTAACCCCCGCTTGTCGAAAAACACAATCAGCATTGTCTTGATGCGGGACTTTGACATTCTTGCTTTCTTCGGCCGCGGGGATGCCGGTGTGTGCCACTCCGACCTCTGGGCTTTCGTCTCCGGGTCGTAATGGAATGTCCACGATTCGTCGCCTGTTACTACGTTGTCTAAAAAGTCTGGATTATTTTCCAAATCATTCAACATCTCACGGCAAACGTCCACTCGTTGTTGCTTTTGTTCGGCGGTGAGCACTCGGGGAACCAATTTTGCACAAACTTTCCTCATCATCAAATCTTGCGTAACAATTTGGTGAACCGTAAATTTATTCACGGAGACCTCATCGGTGATCATTTTGAGACTTAAATGATGGTCGGAGTCCAGGAGTTCTTTCACTTTGGCCACCGTTTCATCCACACGACTCGTTGAAGGGGGTCCAGATCGTTCCATATCTTAAACGGATTCCCTCCCGTTTTTAAATTCATTAAACCACCGGAACACTTGAGCTCTTGATAGGGAGTCTTCTTTGTAGGCCTCCGTAATCATAGCAAAAGTTTCCGAAGCAGTTTTGCCCAAGCGAAAGCAAAATTTGATTGCATACCGCTGTTCTATCGAGCGATCCATCTTCAGCATTTTCACAAGTAATACGCGAAGCTCGACCCTCACTGCACCAGAGCTCCGACGCGACTGCGAACCGGTTCTATTGTTAGCTCAGATCCCCCACCACGTGACGTACAGGTGGAGACCGCCCTGCGAGCGACTGGGGCTCCGCGCGGCGGCCAGTCTCATTACTTATCTACCACATCCTGTATGTTCGATACAATTTTAGATTGTTTTCGAAAGTCTTCCAGCCCTTTATGCACACCAACCAAAGTATTACTACGTATGGGTCCTTCCTCCTGCATTTTGTTTACTACGAAAAACAGGTCAATACACCTTTCCATGGAAGGCTGAAACCACACATGAACACACAATACTGCATGGAAGCAAGGAACATTCAGTTGGCACTGACCTACTGCACTGTTAACAGTGTACATGTGGCAATTAAGCTGAGAGACAGGGGAATCGCAGCACTTAGCACCAACAGGTTGCAGGGAGTGCTTGTGTCCTTGAGGGGTCTAATTTTGTGATGTCCACTCTAATTTGTGTTGTCTAAAGCAGCCTGTTGACTGTTGGTGATGTGATTGTGAAATGGAAACACAAGGGAACAGCTAAACCCAAACTAGGTGGAATTCATGTCTTGTCAGACAGGGGCCATCTAGCATTGTGGAGGGTGGTTCCAAAATTTGCATGAAATAAACAGGACAACTCGTTCATGAATTCCAAAGTGCTAGCAACAGTTCAGTGTGCACAATGCCTATGGGTGGTTAAAAAGGAACGATGTGCAGTGATTGAACAGCTCCTCACATGCCACACATTTCTGTAGTAAGTGCTAACCGATGCCCCTGGACAGTGGATGACTGAAGATGAGCAACTTGAATCGCACTACACCTTATTGCTATCCAATGGAATGGTTAGGGTTTGGTGAATGCTGGGAGAATATTACCTGCCATCATGTGTAGTGTAAACAGTGAATACAGTGATAAAAGTAGGGGTTGTTTTTCATGGTTAGGCTGTGGTTCTTTTATTGCATCTAAGGAAATCCTAAATGAGGAAGGATATGAACACAATTTGCATCATTATATACTCTGTATAGTAGAGGAACAGTTTGGAGATGATGGTTGGTTGTATTGACATGACAATGCACCCTCTCATAAAGCAGCATCTGTGAGTCAACAGTTTGTGGACCATAACGTTAATGAAATGGAGTGGCCTAACCAGAGTCCCAACTTGAACACAGCTCAACACCTTTGAGATGAACTAGAATGGAGACTTTGGTGCAGACCTTAAGTGTCCAACACAGCTACCAGCTCTTGTTTCAGCTCTTCAGGAATAATGTGCTGCCATTCCTCCACAGACAACTCAATGGATGGGTCACCAGCAGATTTCAAGGAGTCATAATGGCGAAGTGTGGCCGCACTCCATATTAATGTCCACTAACAGTATCCAGATGCATTTGATGTGAATATCAGTAACTGGCATCCACTTTGGTAAGAAATTTGGTGAGAGTATTTCTTGCAGCATATAACTTAGACTGTTTACAGTATTTGGCTTTGAAACTGTACTTCACCATTGTGTTCCCCCTAACTAACCGTCACAAGAGACAATCTCTTTCTTTAGTCCCCTGGAGATTTCTTAACGGGCAAAAAAAAAAAAAAAAAAAAAAAAAAAAAAAAAAAAAAAAAAAAAAAAAAAAAAAAACTTTCAGTGTTTGCATTTTGACTTGAAATTGAGAAAATAAGTCCATCTTCCATAAGTATCAGAGAAACTAAGCACATTTTTGTGAAAGATAGTTTTTTTTAAATCTTGATTCTGTAAGGTAGGTCAATGACTGTTTTAATGGTAGAACCTCAAACAAGAATAGACTAAACTGTGTCCTTTACTTCCACAAAATAGTGATTTTAACATAATACTTATGAAATATTAGAATGGGGTACAAACACTGTGGAATGTAAGAACCGAAAATACAGTTCAGAAACTGGTTTCAGAACTGACAACTGACACAGATTTAAACAGTTTGTAGAGAAGGTAAGGCTTTACTGCAGGGAACATTCTAATAAGCCTCTGTAGAGCAAGAAGTAAGCCTGATTGTTTATGCTGGAAAGAACTCAAAAGCTTCTGGTAAGTAATAAAAGCAGTTTGTTAAATTTAAGAGAGTCCTTAAGTTGATCGGAAAATAAATTTTTTTCTTCTTGCTCATGTCACAATTATAGCCAACTGTCAAATGAGCTAAGGCTTTATGAATAATGTACCACTTAGTAAAAGTTCCTCTCACACTTAAATGAGTTCTGGCTGTAATATGATATGCATTTGAAACCGCAATTATTTTTCATTGTTAAAATAACCAGATGCTTATGTCTGTAACAGGACAGAAATTATTTAAAACATAGTGGATGAATGTTTAACAGACTTCTGGCCACATTAGATGTGTATGTAAAATAAAATGTTGTCATTATCAAGAACTCTTTTTAGTCTGTGTGGCAGTTTATTTAGATGGATGAATTATGATGTGAAGACTTCACTGAACTTCCATATGCTGTCAGAGATTGTTAAAGCCTGTGATTGGTTAACGTTTTGTAGCGATGCTGATTTTGTTATATGGTGGCTAACTCAACATATTTCTCTCCAGTCTTTATGCATCAAGTGCCCACTTCTGTGCACCAATTATGAATATAGCCTACATTTTATGTGAAATTATTTCCTGGCTGCTTTGATGATAGAATATTAGTAGGAAGATCACTGGGGTAGTATTTTCATGTCTCATATATTTGTTTCTGATGCTGTGTATAGCATCACCAGGTTTGTTGAATTCATGGTATTTAATATGGCTTCAGTGGTCTGTGCAGCATTCTGAAATGGTAAATACTGACTGAATGATGTGACTGCTGCTACATCCATAAGGAGTTTTATCTGCTCTAGTCCTTACTGGGTCCCAAATGGACTATGGTTACTAGGTTTATGTCTCAGCAAAACCTTCAGCTTTGAAACTGTTGGATCCAATGTGGAGTAAGACTGGTTACTGGCACCTTCTGCACTAGTCTCATAGGCAGTTCAGGTACTGAAGCAGGGATCTTGAGTCTTCAGTTTGGGTGGTACCAGCTCCTTAATCATCTGATTTATGCTCATTGTTGAGTGGGTCCCTCTGTTGGGATGAGCCTCCAGAACTCTGTTGGATCCTCTGCCGTCTCAACTTTAGAATGTCCTCCATGTGTATTCCTGTGCACTCATTGGTCATTACCTGGACCACATTAGAACCAATCTGTTATCAGGACCTAAAGTTCGTTACCCCATGACCTACTGATATCCATTTCTCTCAGTTTGCAGCAGTATCATGGTGCTACCCTTATTTACACTTGACAGCTCTGAAACTGTAGATAGGACAGCATATACTTTTGCATGTCTAGTCAGTCAGAAACGACATTTGTTGCAGGGAAGCTGATGGCCATTAAGAGAGCCATACATTTTATAACCAGAGATAGAGAGCCAAACATTTTATAACCAGAGATGTTTTGACTATGATTTAATTTGTAGTGACACTTGTTACCCTATGATATCGACTGGTAACAATCTTTTCTCTGACCTTAGTCATACTGTCTTTTCAGGTATATCCTGGGGAACAAATTAGTTGACCGTTTGGCTAGAAATGCAGTTATTCATCCAACATTGTCATTGATGGTCCAGACACAGACTTATTTGCAGGTGCAGATAAGACTCCTGCACATTCAGGGATAGAACAGCAGTTGGTGGGCCACCTCTGTCACCACTAATAAACTTTAAATGCAAACATTTTAGGTTACACTCTATCGTGACTTTTTGACATTAAATGAAGCAACAAGCTTACTGTTACCAGTCACTGTGTCTTTATCTCCACAACTCATTTCAAAGGTTTAAACCTCCATCATCAGGTGCATTTACATTTGTTAGTATGACTTGTGTGTGTGTGTGTGTGTGTGTGTGTGTGTGTGTGTGTGTGTGTGTGTGTGTTGTGTGTGTTGTGTTACGATTTTCTGTTGGAACTTGTGACATTGTCTAGTGGAGAAACAGAACACTATTTCAAACATGGGTTTGGGTTTCAAATGACAAAAAATTAAACATATAGCTAACGGTAAATATATATAAAACAAGTAAAATACAGTACCTCCAGTGGTCACAAGTTCCTTTCACTGTTGTAGCAAATCACATGTATACTGCCATATTTTGTAAACAAATATGGCATCTGGAAACTTGGGTGCAAGGATCATATAGCAGAAGAGAAAACATTATCACAAAGTACAATGAATATACACTGTAACAACATTACTACAGAATAAATACTTCAGGTGGTATATAAATCTGATTTTGACAAGTTAAAATAGCTTAAACTTCATACTCGTTTATTTACAGTTAGGTGAAATGTTAAAATAGCTTAAACTTTATACTTGTTTATTCAATCAGGGGAAATGTTACAAACTTTAAGTACAATAATCATATTGGCTACAGTGGTAAAATTATATACAAATAACAATTTTGATCAGGATTCATAGATAGATGTGAAAGGTTGGAGGGAGAGGAAGAGGAAGAGAAAGTGAGAGGGTGGATAGAATCATTGTATGAGAGCAAACTTTGCAAAACAAATGGTCGTAAGATTATATCTGTTGCATGTAATAACTGTGTAAAGTTTGGGGTAAAATATTGGTTAATGCTTTAAAATATGCAGATTGATGTAAAATTTGTGCCAGTAGTTTATGTAATTATAGTTTCAAGCTGACAAGGGGTGTTGAATAACTGGTTCAATTAATTGATGTCATCTTTAGTGCCTTTGATTAAAATGATGGTATCATCTACATATCTGTAGTAGTAGATGATATTTTTGAGGTGGTGGTGATTGGAATTCAGGATTTTCTCTTCTAAGTTACTTACAAATGTTTCAGCTAGCAGTCCAGAAAGATTAGAGCCCATTGCCAGACCATCTGTTTGTTTGTAGATTTTATTGTTAAATTTAAAATAGTTGTGTGGAAGTGTGAATTCAAGCAGGTCTATTAGTTCAGTAACGTGAGTTGAATAGATTTTTTGTGCTTTTTTAGTTTGGCATTGATTATCTGTAGTGTGGAATCTATTGTCACAGAGGAATAAAGGTTTTGTATGTCAAATGATGCAAGTGTGGCTCCATCAGGTACTTCTATGTTTTTGACATGTGTAAATACTATTGTGTTTTTAAGTGTTCTCGCATTACTGAATATGTACACTTCTTACTGAAAACAGCATCTGTATCTATGTCAAGTGGTCAGAAAATCAATTGAATACTGTGCCTGCCTAGGACTGCTCGAGGGATAGTAACTCTAGCTATGAGATGTTATTAGAAACTAAGGTTACAATGTTGATATTCCGGAAGTTTTGTTACCGGGAAATTAGAACTGCGCAGTAATTACGATACTTGTGTTGGAAACTGTGCAGAGTTTCAGCCACTCAAGTCACCTACAGTGCTGGTAGTAGGTAAAGAGAAATGGCGACATGTTTGGAAAAGTCGTCTCACAAAGAAATACACACAGTTCATTTGATTCTGTGGGCGAAAATGTAACTGTGGCTGTAATTCACCAGCAGCTGGTAGAGTTTGACAGAGAGAATGTAATGTCCCACCAGCTTGTCACAAAATGGTGTTCAAAGTTTGCAGCCAGTAGAGAAATTGTCGATGAGGATTGCAGTGGCCGACCTCGCTCATCATCGACAAGTTCATGTGAAGGAGCTGATTCTGGATAACAGGAGGATCACATTGCGGCATACCATGATAGAATTGGGAGGGGGTGAAACACTTGATGGCAGTGTGGCTGAACACCAAGGACATGGTTTTTCCCAGGGAAGTATATTCAAACTCATCACATAAAGCAACAAGTGGCTAAACTGATATGGAGAATACATCAAAAAATGTGTATGCAGATGAAACAGCAGGTATTATGTGCAGAAGTCTGTCATTACACTGTGGTGTGTTAAGGAGAAGAAACCTGTTGAAACATTCCTTTCCTTCGAAAATGTTAATGATAGGACAGCATGTGGGCTCAATGAGGTTCTAAAAAAATGTCTGGAACCTTTAAGTGTTCAAGAAAAACTCATTGTTCAGGCATACAGTAATGCTCCAGTAATGAGCAGTCATGGTGTGCAGACTATGATGCAGACTTGTTTCCCCATATACCAAGTATGTTTACTGTTATACACACCAAATTAATTTGATTATTCAGAATGCTTATAGCAAAAACATTAAGTGTGTTAGGTTGTTGTTTACAGACAGTCGGCTAAGAAAATTCCATCAGTCTCTTCAGCTAGATGAAACTTCAAAGCCTTGTGTAGTAATTAATATTCAAAGAAACAAATTACCCTTTTGGACTGTTTTGATACAATTGAGGAAGAAGACTCTTGGGGTGTTATTCAATAAGAGAAACATTTGCTTTAAGAAATTTACTTCACAGTCCAGACTTTTTGTTTGTTCTAATTTTTTTCATATTGATATTTTGTATAACACAGTTCAGATGCAGAATTCAAATGCCATTACTATAACCAATGCATTGTGTCATTTTGAGTCAGCTGTTTCTGAAGTACGAGAGAACATTGAAAGGTATCAAGTTTCTGAAGATGAATGTTGTGCTCCTTCAAGGAAATGTTCAGAATGTAGCACTGAACCTAATCTGACAGCAGATGTCAAAGCAGTGGGTGACATTGTGACCAACCAACTAAGAGGGAGATTGAAAACTCTCATTTATTCAGTATTATTTTAATTATTCATCCAAAAAAGTTTCCTTCTTTCAAAGAACATTTCTCAGACACTTCAGTCTATACTTTTTCATTAAGTTACAGTCCTTTTATTTGCCATGATAAATTGAAAAATGTGATTTATCACAATGATACATTTAAAGAGATTACATTGGTTTGTGAGCTGTTCACCTTTCTTGTGAAACATTTCTTGGAAGAATTGCAGACTGAAGTGCAGAAAACAAAATTGCCTGTTTCGACAGCAGAAGCAGAGTGCAGTTTCAGCTCCAAACTTCAACAACAGAGTAATTGATATGTTTGTTAGTCAGAAGAATGTACAACTACTATGTAAATAACCTGCCAGGATAAAGACCTCATTACTTAACTCGCTAGTTGGGTAAAATATGTGTGAAACCACTCCTAGTCAAGGTTTTTGCCACTGGCCCTAAGGGGAAAGCCATTTGTTCTCTCGTGCATTACCAGTGGTAAAGTAGTTACATCCTTCCTCCCACAATTACACCATTTTTCTTTTTACGTCATCAGACTAGAGAAACACAGCTAGAACAAGCATGAACATCAGGAGGAGGAGATTGAACCCAAACAGTTCCAAGGTTATTCAATAAAATGTCGCCACAGCATTACCTGACACACCCACAAAAGTACACGTAAAATCAGATGGAGGACTGGACCAACTACAATATTACATGCACACACAAAAGTGAGTTCACATGTATACATATTTTATTACTAGCTAGGAATAATTGTGTATTAAAAACAATACTGCATTTAATGTGTATTTAATAAATTTGCACATTTATTAACTGTCTTCACAAATAGAGCCAATATGCCTAGATTTGTAGGTCTAGTTCAGGTAAGCCAAAACTGCTTACCTACTGCTTTTACATTCAGAATTGTAACAGATCACATGCAACCATTAATCAAATTGTTCTTCCCCTTATAAAGAAAAATTACCATGACTTCTTGACTTGGAATAAAGTCACAGGGTTTGCTCATACCACAATTGCGTAAAATGGCTTTTAAGAGTGAAGCACATTACCTTGTCTGAACCATATGAGGCAAGAAGTGATCAAATTAAGACATCATTTGCGTATAATGTGCTATCATATTGTTAACAATGATGTTGGCTCTCGGCTATCAAAGCAATATGGATCAGCATAGTGTGAATTTTTACCTTTTGTAGAAGATACATTTTAAAGTTTCTCTTATGTTGTAGTAATCCTGTTTCGTGGCAAGTCTTGGAATGATGATTCAACTTTGTACTAGTTAAGTGTGGCTTGTATTGCCAGCTGCCAAGAATGCTACTTTTCCCATAGAGAAAAATATTGTAGTGCCAACAAAAAGGCACAGTAAATGCATTAGTACTTATAACATACCATTGCTCTTGTATTGTTATATGTTTCTATGAAAGCATAGTTTTGAATAATGGTATGATGTTAAAAAATAAGGCATTGGTGTGGATACTATTGTAATAATGTAGCAGGCAACCACATTGTGTCTGAAAAAGTTTGTTGTGCTTCAAAGATCATAGCTGGTACTTGCATTGTGTATTATGTGATCGTTTGGTTCTTTGATATAGATGAAGTGATACATTGAATGCATGTAACAATTACCTTCCACGTGTTCCTCGCAGACTAGAAAAAACTGTAAATAAACATCATATAGTAATTTATACTTGGACTTCAGAATTTTATAAATTAGTTACTAGATTCCATAGGAAGAGTTAATCCCCCTGATGAGTGCAATAACTGAAAGTAGCATTGTAACTACACATTCTGTCACATCAGCCATTGTAAACATAATAAAAGTGCGATATTGCAAAATAAAGTTCTAAAGGTGCTGTTCTGTGTCCATTCAGATGTATTTGCCGGCACTCAGATTGTGTAGGTACTATATGCACAATGTAACTTGAGTCTTTTGCAGGGGATTCTGGGAGCAGAAGCACAAGCTTATTGTCTGCTGCTATGGAGGAGAGGAGTCGGGGAAACGAGCCCTACCCCCTCCTAACAAGTCAAGCAGTACACCAGAATCAACAGTGCACTGACAGTGCTTACTAGTGCGAATTGCTGTGCTTAATAGGTTAAGTTGACAATAGGCGGAGACACTCTGTACCTGCCTGAAGTCACCAGATTTCGATTGATCCCTTTACTCCATGAAAAGCACTAAGTTATTTTGTGGGCACCACAAGAAAGAATTAAATACACACAGTAATGGAAAAAGTAAAGGAAAATGATAATACGTCACCAAACCTCATGACATTAAGTTTCATTCCATGTATCATTATTTGCAATACTTCCAAACCTTGCACATTTGTTTACACCCTACTGACCCAGGACACAGCTGGTGAAGTATTTCACAGTAGCTCAGTTTGAGCATGGGACAGCATCTCAGACTACTCTGTAATGGGTTGGGTACACACTTGTTAGTTCTCCTTGTTACATTTCTCTCTGTGCAGAACTCCTAAATTTACTACTGATTTGCTACTCAGTCAAGTTGATAAGTAATGATAGGTTCTGTTTCCAGGTGAAGACAATATCTGTAGGACAGGACAATACTTCAAGTAGCTAGTACTTTATGTCTGATGAGTGACTCTAAGTAGTCGTCCCAGCACATGCATTTGCAACAGTTTCCAGTCCCTTGACAGCAGTCACAAATGACCAACAACTAACATATCCCATGTCCAAGAACATAAAAATGTTGCACCAACCACACTGTGACCTCATTGAATGCTGAATAGTAATAAAATACCTGTACTCAAATGCAGAACTGTGACTTTTAGGGAAAATGTCCTTACTGACCAAGTTAGCTGGATGTGACTCACGACCTCCTCATAGCTTTACTTTTGGCAGTATTTCTCACCTACCTTCCAAACTTCACAAACTCTCCAGCATACCTTGCTGGACTAGCACTTCTGGAAGAAAGTGTATAGCACAGAAATTGCTTAGTGTCCACAGCCTAGGAGAAGTAAGTCTGTGTGGATGGGTTGTGAGTCATGATGGGGCTGATCAGTTGCTAAAAACATCATCTGCAAAACGCTACATTTCTGGTTAGAGTCCCAATCTAGCATACAGTTTCCACTTTTAATCTACTAGGAAGTTCCAGAATAGCCCACTATCTGCTGCAGACTAATTGGTTCATTCCAGTAAACAAAAAAACCTTTGTTGATTCCATTCATATTTCAGGATTTGTTACACTAAAAAAGTTAAGAGTTCCTTTTAACAGCTGAAGCTATAAAGACCAAGAAAATGGATTGTGTTACATCAAGAGAGAAATCTGTGACAAATTTTGTTTCCCTGCAGGTTTTTGGGACTTTTGTTGAGTCTATGTTCAGTAACAAACTCACGAAATAAAGTTGAAAGAATCTTTAGTATGGGGTTGAGAGCAAAACATAGGATCATCACTGTAACTGTTCCGGTATGTATTCGATTGGTTTTCTTTGTAGTAACCTTAACTAACTGCTTTCTCACTTACCTAGCTGTATTACATTTTCGTGTACATTAAGTGCAAAAATTATTTGCATATCTCGATATTTCTACTTTGGAATTTGGAAGAATAACATGTATCATAGATGATGTAGTATTTTGAAAATTGTGTAATTCCATGGTGTCTTCTGAGGTCACCACAGCACCCACTTGGCAACTCTAGACTCCACTCTTTGTGCCTATAGCTAATCTTTTATGAGCATTACTAGCAGCTGTCACAGAATATCCTTCTGTTATACTTCTCCTAGCAACTGTTTTAACTTTTATTGTCCATGAAATGAGAAACATGAATAATTTTGTCTGTGATCCAACTTTATCTATCTTTGTGAAATGCTGCTCTCCAGATAAGAAGTTGCTATTCAAATGATGGTAAACACACAGAACAATTGAATGACTGGAAAGTCAAACATGTTTAATGTTGTGGATGGCTAACTGAACAGAATCGGTGGCCTCCACCGCCAATAAACAGTGTTCCATTTTCCACATCTCTCATCTCTTGCATCATCAAGTAAATTTCTAACTGAAGATTTGTCTCAAGACAGTTCATAAAAGATGCCTCGTGAATTGTTCCTTTTATATCACATTAACAGTCATTTGAATTTTTTTTTTTTGAGGGGGGGGGGGGGGGGGGGCTTTCAGTGGAGGCATGCATGTCAATGAAATGAGAAACCATTCCCAGAGGCAGATGAACTTGCCAAACTCAAGAGCACAGAATATGGAAAGCAATGGGGAAACAACCACAAGACACTTAAGGATATCTCTTGTCCCTCTGGACAAATCTCACAAATACATCAGCCACCAAGCCACAACCAGTGTTCTAAACAATGCGCATTATGATTACGTGCAAAGTGCCTCAGCACAATGAACAGTTATTTCATGGAGAGCTTTTCTTGTAAAACAAAGTGTTTGTCCATACAAGAGGGATTTTGAAAAAATTGCAATGTTATATCTCACCCCCATTTCAGATAATTTGGACTGGCCAGACTGTCAGAGATGTCTGGGTGAAGAGCACAAAATGGATCTGCCCTCCCATTCCCCTCTGCCCCCCTTCTACAGTTAAGACCACATTTGCCAAGAGAATTCGTGGATCAGAGTAGGAAGCACCACTAGGAGAAAAATAGGGAAACTGAAAATGGTTTTATAAATATATGAAAAAAAGATTAATGCAGTCATATACGTGTTCCATATGTTGGCACAGTTTTTTTTCCGAGAGAGGGTACTATAATTTAAAGCTGGCACATTACATCATAGTGACAGGTCACAGTTGTGATCAATGGAACACGCAAATAACTAAAACTATACTCAGTCACCAAAGGAATACTTGCCTTCTAAGGGAGAAATAATGTGAGCCTATTAAAGTGCTTCCCTATAAGATTTTAAGGGTTGTTACCAGTGCAATTTCAACCTGATCATAAAAAGATCACAGTGAGCTGAAAATGTGTTCCATAACATATCTTGGCATGCTGAATTAAGTGGGTAAATCCAATTTTCTAAACAAAATTTTTTTCATGCTTCTTGAGTTTTGAAAAAATCTCCTTTTATTAAAGCCCGTACGGGGAATCATTGGTTATCATGGAATATATACACAAAAAAGTTTGAGCGAAAGGTGTAAAAATTGACAGAGTTGCATTTTTTATTCTGGCCATTTTGGTTGTTTTCAAAAAAAAGTTGAATTATAATTAGTTCTATGCCACTAGATATATGTGGACAGTGCAGAAATTCAATTGCAACATCAATTATATAAAAAAAAGAACATTTTTGGAACATGATTGTTAAGAACTGTCAAGTAATGTATAAAATGCATATTTGAACCATCAGACATACAAAAATTGTATGTAGTACGCAGGAAATTTTAACAGTTCTTTACTAACATTAGGGTTGTCCGGCATTTGATGGCAGCATGATGCCTGGTGGCCAGAAAAGACCACTGTTATTCCACGTGGCCAGCTATACCAGCGGCCCACAGACCGCCCATGGGGACTCAGTGTAGCCGGGAATGTGGTTTTCGTGTTGGCGGATTAGTGTTCGCGTGCAATACTTCATGGCTCTCTTCCACTTTTTGGTAAGGTGAAATCCCTGAACTGTGTCATCCCTCGGCATATGACACACTCAGTAAGTTGTAGTGAAGGAAAAATGTGAAAAACGAAGAAAACAAAAGTGTCAGTGACATAGCGAAAGTACCAATGATATATATCGCGTGAGAAAAACGCACGTACATAAATGATTATTGACAGTAATGCCAGGAAGAGCGTTGAGAAATACAATGTTGCTAGTACTAATGGGGAAAAAAGTCACTGAAGAAAAGACAGATGAATCTGAGTATATTCTACTTGATTTTTCACTGTTCTCATCATTAGAACTGAAAATGAAGTGCGCTCATTGCGAGCAAAATAGCTTGAATTTTGAGTTAGATCCAATGTGCTGGGAGGTTTCTTGTAGAAACATGCTATAATGTTGTTATTTCGAATCGAGTGGAAACGAATCCACAAAATCACATATTTGTACATAGGTTGGAACTTAAATAGTGGCAACGCTGATGCGGGGACACAATGCAATGGAATCTACTATTGTCGTTGATAGCACACGTTGTTGACATACGTACCTTACCACTGAGCAAATGGACTCGCCCGTCTCACGTCACCGGCGTGCACACAATCGAGGGAAACACAGTCACTTGTGAGGGAGCGGTCTAACATAAGTGTCACTATGTTTTCGAAATAGGAACAACATAGTTGGATGAAGATTGTATGTGACGGAAGTCGTACAACACGACAGTGTCATCGAGGTCTTCGAGAGGCGTGCGGGGAATCGGCATTGCCGTACGGAACAGTGGCACGTCGGGTCGGCGAAAAGTGCAGACATGTATCGGGCAGGTCGTCCTAGCGTCTCTGAAGAAGTGCATGCTGTTGCCGTGTTAGTGGATAGTGATCGACGTCATACGATTCGTTAGCTCGCCCACGAAACCGGAATAGCACATACGACTATGCTTCGCATCCTGAAGGGACGCCTAGGCATGCGAAAAATTGCATCACGATGTGTTCCGCATTACTTGACGGAAATGCAGAATTGGATGCGTAACGACGCTGCTCAGACGCACTTGGAGCACTTTGAGCGCGAAGTAGAGCCTTTCTTACGCCGTATCGTAACACTGGATGATACATGGGCCACATCGTACGAGCCAAAACTGAAACGCCAGTCCAACGAATGGCGTCATTATGGGTCGCTGCGGGAGTCGAAAGTGCGTCAGAGCTCCTGTATGGTGAAAGTTATTGTGATTCTCGTGTACGTCTGTGATGGTGTTATTCTAACGCATTACGTTCCTCCACGGCAGACCGTCAATGCACACACAGTATTACTGTTCGTTTTTGGAGCATCAACTACGACCAGCTTTGCGAAAGAACCTGCGACACTTTCTGCGCAACCCACCCATCATTTTGCACGACAATGCGCCGCGAGCGCATACAGCGTAAGCTGTGGCTGTTCTGTTCGGTCGATGGGACTGGGAAGTACTGTACCATCCACCATACTCCCCGGACTTAAGTCCTTGTGACTTTGATTCCGAAGATGAAGGAACCACTTCGTTGCATTAGCTTCAGAACTGTTCCAGAGATTCGACAGGCAGTAGACCGCTCCATTCGCACCGTAAACAGAACAGGCTCTGCTAACGGTATATTACGCCTTCCACATCGCTCGTAATGGGTTCTACACAACGCCGGTGACTACTTTGAAGGACAGTAACAGGTGCAAACATGTAACTATTTTGTATCGGTTGTGAGTAAATAGCTGCCAGTATTTAAATTCCAACCATTGTACGTCGAAATGATGTTTCAAACAAAATACAAGCAGAGCTTCTTTTGATGTAAACACGCGTCTGTGCTTGGCATTTACATATGCAGGAAGAGGATATTCGAATATTCAAAAGCAGTTCATAATGATTATGAACATGCGATCTGTCTCCTGTGATACCTTCAAGAACATGTGTGCCGTGTGGAAACTGCTGCTAATGAATCTACGCAAGTCATTTTTGAGGACGCTGAGCAACTGTAAAAAAATACATATAAAAGGTCAGAACTGGATTGCGAGCTTATTGAAAGGGACTCTGGTGAAGATTCAAAACTGGATTGTCAGAATGATCTTATTCATAATGATCTAGAGGAAATGCAAAATTGGATTCCGATAATGAGCTTATTGATAATGACTGTTAGGTCAGTTGGCATGTGGATTCTGATTGTGAGCTTAGTGAATATAATATTGCCAACAATAATATAATACTGCAAAGTTCGCCTGACAAAATAGCTTTAGGAGTGAGTTCGATGGTTAATGGCCAACTATAGGTTGTCAATCAAAAGTTAATTTTTGCAGTGTTATTGGTTTGTTCACAGATACATTGTCGATTCTGATATAGTAACAAAGTTTTGTCGAACTTGCCTGTCTGCATCAGCTCAATTACGTGAAGATTTACCGGAATTTCATTTTTGGTTGGAAGGACACGCCAGTCAACGTTGCATGCATCATTCGTGGTCGTCTGGTGCGATGAAACCTACCATTACTGAAAATATACTGAAACGGTCCAAAAGCTATGGATTTCGACATACGAAAATGCCTTCTGATAGTGAGTGAAAACTTTTCAACCATGTCACCTCGCAGAATATTTATGGTGATAATCATGAAATACAAAAAGATGAATGTGTGAATGATGTTGCTAAACGATATTGTATGTGAGTACGTCTACACAAAATCTCTTGTGTGTACATAGATGTGTGCACATATTTACCTCACGAAAACTTTATTTTCAGTACCAGTATTTATATTGCAAAATTTGGATCAGATACATTTACAACTCCTACATTTTGATGGTATGCTGGTATAACACCAGTTGTGAAAGAAGCAGGAAAGTTATGTTGTATGCCAAGGGACGTGGACAACTGAAGCACACTACGATATAAAAACTGCAAAATACACTCCTGGAAATTGAAATAAGAACACCGTGAATTCATTGTCCCAGGAAGGGGAAACTTTATTGACACATTCCTGGGGCCAGATACATCACATGATCACACTGACAGAACCACAGGCACATAGACACAGGCAACAGAGCATGCACAATGTTGGCACTAGTACAGTGTATATCCACCTTTCGCAGCAATGCAGCCTGCTATTCTCCCATGGAGACGATCGTAGAGATGCTGGATGTAGTCCTGTGGAACAGCTTGCCATGCCATTTCCACCTGGCGCCTCAGTTGGACCAGCGTTCGTGCTGGACGTGCAGACCGCGTGAGACGACGCTTCATCCAGTCCCAAACATGCTCAATGGGGGACAGATCCGGAGATCTTGCTGGCCAGGGTAGTTGACTTACACCTTCTAGAGCACGTTGGGTGGCACAGGATACATGCGGACGTGCATTGTCCTGTTGGAACAGCAAGTTCCCTTGCCGGTCTAGGAATGGTAGAACGATGGGTTCGATGACGGTTTGGATGTACCGTGCACTATTCAGTGTCCCCTCGACGATCACGAGAGGTGTACGGCCAGTGTAGGAGATCGCTCCCCACACCATGATGCCGGGTGTTGGCCCTGTGTGCCTCGGTCGTATGCAGTCCTGATTGTGGCGCTCACCTGCACGGCGCCAAACACGCATACGACCATCATTGGCACCAAGGCAGAAGCGACTCTCATCGCTGAAGACGACACGTCTCCATTCGTCCCTCCATTCACGCCTGTCGCGACACCACTGGAGGCAGGCTGCACGATGTTGGGGCGTGAGCGGAAGGCGGCCTAACGGTGTGCGGGACCGTAGCCCAGCTTCATGGAGACGGTTGCGAATGGTCCTCGCCGATACCCCAGGAGCAACAGTGTCCCTAATTTGCTGGGAAGTGGCGGTGCGGTCCCCTACGGCACTGTGTAGGATCCTACGGTCTTGGCGTGCATCCGTGCGTCGCTGCGGTCTGGTCCCAGGTTGACGGGCACGTGCTCCTTCCGCCGACCACTGGCGACAACATCGATGTACTGTGAAGACCTCACGCCCCACCTGTTGAGCAATTTGGCGGTACGTCCACCCGGTCTCCCACATGCCCACTATACGCCCTCGCTCAAAGTCCGTCAACTGAACATACGGTTCACATCCACCCTGTCGCGGCATGCTACCAGTGTTAAAGACTGCGATGGAGCTCCGTATGCCACGGCAAACTGGCTGACAGTGACGGCGGCGGTGCACAAATGCTGCGCAGCTAGCGCCATTCGACGGCCAACACCGCGGTTCCTGGTGTGTCCGCTGTGCCGTGCGTGTGATCATTGCTTGTACAGCCCTCTCGCAGTGTCCGGAGCAAGTATGGTGGGTCTGACACACCGGTGTCAATGTGTTCTTTTTTCCATTTCCAGGAGTGTATAACAAATCAGTATATGGAAATAAAGGTGATATAAAGATACGTATAAACACACTTTTCGATATGATTGACATTTTACAGCTGCAATAGTGTCAGCTAATTTATTATTTACAGAATACGAAAGCTGCAGTACATACATTATATAGCGTTGCTCCTCTACTGACCAAAGTCCTTCTTGAAAGGTGAGTCGTCATGGTATTTTTATGTCAGCATTGGCAAAAGAAACTGAGTATGGACCTCTTGCTTCTAATCTAAAAATACCAATAAATCAATTTTGTTTAGATCAAAAACGATACTGCTCTTTATACTCATTTGGCAGATGAATCACTACTAACATGATGTACTTGATGTCTGACACAAAATGCTAATGAGAGTTTACACAGCATTACATAGATGTCCCAAAGTGACGTATGTTTCTGCAACGAGAGAAAAGGCGGCTTCTATTAGTGTTTGTGAATATAATGTTGGCTCGCAGAGTTATTTCAGAAATAATAACAAATGTAGTACTACAATATGTTTATCCAAGAGCACAACCATCAGCAAGAAGGACAAAATTCGAAAAAATGCGAAGTAGTTCGTCGAAAAATTAATTTTGCCTTACAAAGAGGAGAAGCTATATTTGAACGTGATGGGGTAACATATGGTGTCCGGTTGTTTTGATGTAACTGCTTATTACTCACACATACACTGTGTGCATGTAATGTGTGAGGTAAATTGAAAATAAAGAATACGCGTTTCAAATGTGTCACTTTTGTTTATTTTTCCTTCATCCTGGGCTGAACATTGTGTAATGTCGCAGTAATTCTGTTTCACGCTAAATTCTTTTCATGTATTACAAAAACATTTTTTAAAATTTATTTACACTTTTTGGATGTATGTAGTGTTAAACAGGTCACAGTACTTAAATTTCTTTGAAAAAATTAAAATAGTCGAAACAAAAATTGCTACTCCTTTGTCAATTTTAAACATTTTGGCCCAAACTTTTTTTGTGATTATATTCTGTGATAACTAACAACTCCACAGATGGATTTGAAAAAAATAATGATTTTTTCAAAACTAAAAATATGAAATAAATTTTGTTTAGCAAATTGGATTTAACCACTTAATTTAGCATGCCAAGATATGTACTGAAACCAATTTTCAGTTCCCTGTGACTTTTTTTTGTGATGGAGTTGAAACTTCACTGGTAGTCCCCTTAATGAGAATGATCTGCTGTTGTTTCTCTTTAATCTCTGAACAATGGGAGGTGTGATATGAAGTATACCATAGACCCTTGTGAAGCAATAATATTGTCATTCCTTTACTTCAAGAGCATTTGAAATCCTCAGTTTTGGCAGCTTACTTGCAGAAATACAATAACTAATTGTATCATTGCCAGAAAATTTTAATATTTCATCTGCAGTTGTGCAGACCTGAAGTACAAGAATCCATGCCCACTATTCTTCTTGAAGATACTGTAATACTGTATCAAAAAACATGAAATATCTTGCTGTAGCTTTGGATAGGCGCATTTTGAGTGCGGAATACACAGTCAGTAACTGCAGCTATGTTCCCACTTGCCTCAATGTCTTCTAAAAACATAAAAATATGTTTCTACTGAGTGGAAAGTAGGAACATGCAATCATTTATCTGCCAAAGATCTGCTACTGGGTAAAAAGGCACCAAGGGGGCCACCAAATTTAACGTGCCCATCTGACAGACAGATCACCATCAACAGTGTCGTGTGCCCTCAACTCCATGAGGCCCTGCAGAGAGGTTTAGAATTTAATCCAGGGTTTTGGTGCAAAGACTGGTGATGAGGGTCTTTATCCCACAACCCCTCCTGTTCCCTCTGCCGCAAGGACAAAGGGAGCAGTGTCAACAGTGCATGGCATGCCATACTTGGATGGTTATCCATCTAAGTACTGGCCTGCCTGATGGTTTATATCTTTGTTGGTATGACGGTACTTGTGTGTCTGCTTAGGCATGGCCATTGTGTGATGTCCGGAATTTAAAAAAAAGGGAGGTTGGTAATTTCTTTTGTTTTTGAGTGGTTGAAAGGAAAGAAAGAAAAAAGGGTGAATAAAGGTGAAGGGAAGTGGTTCTATTTTTACTGGAATGAACTTATTGATGGACATCACAAAAATTTATTTTACCTATATTTTTTTTTTTTTTACTCATCGAAGAAGACAACACAACACATATAAAAGAAATCATCACACTAATACTATCCACAGAATGATCGTTTCACAAGACACTTTCTAGCTCGACTGACTCTTTAAGACTGAACAAGACTCGACTGACTCTACTCTCTCTCTGGACCACAGCCTCTTCACGTCCCTCTGGACCAGAGATTTCAACTGTGATTCACGCCGATTATTTAATTAATCGTACAGCCGCTGGGCGCGCGCTTGGCGCGTCATTTAAATGGGGTTAAACGCACACTGCGAGAGTCGTGGGCTAGCGGTGTCTTACAGGTATCGCCACACGGCCCCCTCTACTGGTGCGTAAGTTTTTCAAACTTCGCGGCAGTACCAGATTTGAGTTGACGAACAAGGTTGTGCAGTGTTTGCACCAGCATTATACAACATTTTCAAACATATGACAAGTACATACATATATAAAGAATTATAGCCTAAAGTACAAAGTTTAAGTAAATATACATAAATTGTTGCACATTACAAAATAGCCACTTTGAAATTGATCAATGGATGATTCATTCTTTTTAGAGAGATGCCTGCACCGTTGGCAGTCCTGTTATTAAAACAATAGCTGCTACCCTGTATTCACAGTTCTTATTGTGTCGACCAGTGAGCACTATGCTTTGCCCCAGTTCAGTGTGGTGCGTCGTGCGAAGCACAGTAAAAGTCACAGCACCACAACTTTGTTTATTTTACAGTTTGCACATCAGGACAATAGGTAATGAATCTGCTTACGACACAAGAACACAAAAGGTCATACAATTTGGTTTTAAGTTGTCGATGACAACAAAGTTCATGTCAGTATCGTTGGTGTTTAAGAGTGGCTGTGCGTGCACGAGTGCAGTAATTTTGATAAAGTGGTCCATCCACCACGCACCGCGGCACTGCGTACAGCCTCGCGCTCGGGTCCGCTGTTGAGGTATAATAGGCGGTGACACGTCTGGCGGCGCCACCCCTTACGACGGACGCGACAGTACTGGTAGCCGCATCCGAAGACCGTACAACGCAGACTTCCAAGCACTTTCCAAGGTAGGGATCACTGTGATACGCATCATTGCACTTTATCGTAGAATTTGAGATGAAACTTATCACTTTGTACGGAAAACACTTTTCTATCATATTTTTATTCTTGACTGGTTGATTTCTCTTTATCAACACTAATTGATTTTTTTTTACACTGCTCAGAAGGAGGTTCGACGTCCTGTTCCTTCTGAGAACACATTTTCACAGACACTTCACTTTTGAGCAAAATTACACTTTGCATCTTTTCTCCTTTTATATTAGGTGCACATAGTAAGACTGTTTTGTGTGTAGCCTTCACAAGAGGACATTTAAGTTTTGAATAGGCAAGTTCAAAATTACATAGAAAAAATGGACATGTACATATACATAAAATGATTACCTACTATAGACATGAAATTCAATATACATAATACAAATGAACTTCTTCGTAGCTAAGTTGCTACATAGCCATTGAAATACTTTGCTAGTCGTGACCTGTGAAACTCTCCCAAAATTCATATTTATATAGAGAATACTAGTTGTTTACATCTTCAAAAACTTACAATTAGACATGTTTTGCTAGTCGTGTCCTGTGAAACTTTACAAAATTCAGATTTATATTGAGATTGCTAGTTGTTTACATTTACAAAATTTTACAATTAGACATGACATGACATATTTATGTATACGAAATTCAGGTTGTGCCATCTATTTCTTGCTGTGCATGTGCACTAACGGAGTACTATCTCCTTCTTTACAGAATATTGAAATCTATGGCATCTGCCATCAAGAATTCTGCAAAACTCGACGAGAGACCCTAAGTGCTGCAAATTATGAATGGACAAAATATACAAAAGAATAGTGCAAAAACCTCACTACCCCACTATCCATCGTCCAGCAGTGGGCAAGGAGGTGGGAGTAGGATCAAGATAGAAGGATTGGGTTATATTCATATTTACAAAATCTTCATCAATACAGTAGTGTTTTCACACATGTGTACGACGAATAGTGTATCTGTTTGCGTAACGTATGCATCATAAACTTTGCCATTGCGCAAGTGTCACTGACTTTAAGCCAATTCATGTTGTATTCAGTTTCATCCTTTAAAGTTGATCCGAATTGCTGTTTAAGCAAAAAGAAATTCAATGATCATTGTCAATCACTTCCTGTAAATCAGTCAAAGATTTTTGCAAGAATCAATGTGAGTACCGTATATGGTTTAATTCACTCGTTGAATCAGTCATGTTTAGGTAAATACGCGCTTAATGACACGGTAGTTTATATTCCTGAAAAAAATTCGGTCAGTAAACGTACTAATAAATGACTATAGGATCCTTCCATAAGAGGTGTACTTTAGTGAGTATCACGTAGTAAAATAAATATATGAATTTCCTGTAGGTAAAGGAAAATGAATGCGCTTTAGTTTCCATAAAGACAAGAAAATCGCTGTGTCCACGAAGACAGCTGCGTCGTACTGCTTCACACACAAATCTTCAAAAACTTATCCACTTTGCTGAAAGAGAAAGAAAAATCTCATACACTAAAGTATGTTTTCTTGTAATCGTGAATTGTACGTCGTACCGGTAGTCGTGTAGTTTTTGTTTCCTGGTCGAGAACATGAGCAGAGAGCGGGAGACTTCGTATCCTAGCAATTGTTTTATGGGAGTCGCATTTTCTTAACTCTGGTCCAGACAGAACGACATAAAATTGCATAACTTATATACTATCCCACTTACACAAATACATATGTCCATGTCCTCACAGTATGAAGTAATGAGTGCTAGATTTCACCTAAATTACTTCACAGGATAAAAACATTTTTTTAAATAGTGTTAATGTTAGTGAGTTCATAAGTTCGTAACCATTAAACACGACCTTCGTAAATGTAGAATACGAATCTTACGAAGGCAGCCTGCATGCATGGTACTACACAATTAGCCTGTGTAAAGAATGAGATTCATAACGACAGCAATTTTTTATTCGCTACGTAAGCAGATTATTTATTTCGCTGTGGCTGATAAACATTTTTCCTCCACAATGACCTATGTACAAAATTTACGTTTGTTACGATGGAGAGCACACAAACTCTTTATGCCAAGCGTGAGATAATGGTTTTTTTTAAATAGGGCACATACCAAATAAGTTTTTCTTTCTCCTTTTTTATTGCCTACATGGCGAATCATTTCTCATTAACATCTATCAGTATTCATGCACACGTATCGTTTTCATTCATACAGCTTCATATAATTAATATTCACCTTTCTTCTCATAGAACAGCTTCAATATAAATCGCAAATCATCAAATAATACTACGTGGTGGCATCATTGGCTCACACACAACGAAATCCTCGTCATCATCATAAAAACTACCTTATAAACTAAAATTCACATTCATTCTTTCACACTCATTGCAGCACAATCATTCACTCATGCTGGCGTATAGTATAGCATTCTGGTGGCTCTCAAATTCATCACAGTTATTAACATAATAAAATCCTTTTTCTTGTACATAGTTTCCTGTTCTAGAAAATGCCTGTTTAAGGAGTAAGTTTGGTCGCTAACTTCGTTGTCCTTGGCTAGTAGTCAAATTATTCGTAGCATAGTAAATATAACGTAGATTAAATAGTTCTTGGATTGCATGTAATGTTTAACGTAGATTTGCTATAGTTTAATGCGTTATGATTCTTTGCATTGACTAACAATTAACACTAACATTTTAGCTGTAACTAGCACATCCTTTCTCTTTCTCTTACTTAACATACTGCTTTAAGTGGTGGTGGGCGTAAAGTCCTTTAACTTTCTGTGTTGTAGGGTATGATAATAAATAACATCCAGGGTGAGGAATATCGACGATCCGGTATGGACCTGAGTAAACTAATTGCCATTTCTTAAGCAAACGTTTTAGCCTCGTAGATTTGGGATGGGTTGTGAGCAATACCAAATCATCAATTTCGAACACACGTGTCGGTCTGACCCGTTTATCAAATTTTTTCTTCCGGAGCTCCGCAGTGTGTGCCAGGGTAATGGCAGCTTGCCTTACCTTTTCCTGCAAAGAAATATCGTTCGAAGACAACTTAGGCAGGGGACTTGACCATGAGTTTTTTTCTGGTTCGTCTGATAATAACTCGGCAGGTGAGAATCCGGTTGAACTATGTGGCAAATTGTTCACAATGTACTCGAACGGAGCGAGGTATTCTATCCATTTGGAATGTTTTGTAGAAGAATGGATGCGCATAAATTGATTAAATTCTTTAAAAATTCGCTCAACGGGGTTATCCTGTGGGTGAAATCGGGAAGTAAGAACATGTTTAATATCGGAATCTTGCAGAAATGATTTCCACTTTGCACTCGTAAAGTACGATGCATTGTCCGTTAGGACAGCGACAGGTTTTCCGACGCAGGCTAGGTAGTCGGCCGAAAAGCGTCGAATGATAGCCGCAACAGTGGATGTGCGCAAGGCGTACAATTTCACATACTTAGTAAAAACGTCCAATATAGCCAAAATGTATTTAGCACCACCGCGGGATTGTGGATAGGGTCCGCCAATGTCTACGGAAATCAAATCAAGCGGTTGCTTTGGAAGAATGGGATGCAATTCAATTGATGCATGTTTGTTCAAATATTTTGCCTTCTGGCAAATGATACATTTGCGAATGACCTGCAGGACTCTACGTCGCATGTTAGGAAAAGCGTAGGATCTTGGCGGCACATTTATTAATGCCATAATGTCCCCAGGTTTTGTGGGTGAACAAAATGAAGTCGTCAACATAAGCTTCCGGTAAACATACCAACCAACGCTCTGACACGAGATGG
This sequence comes from Schistocerca gregaria, assembly GCF_023897955.1. Classification (NCBI taxonomy): domain Eukaryota; kingdom Metazoa; phylum Arthropoda; class Insecta; order Orthoptera; family Acrididae; genus Schistocerca; species Schistocerca gregaria. Next base: position 741,335,730 of record NC_064921.1, read on the forward strand.
GAACGATGAAACAGTACACCATTGTTGATCTTGTAGTAATTTTGAAGATTAGAATTTGAATTCTGACATAATTTTGTTTTTACTGTAGACCACCTAGGATCGGCATCTTGTAACTGTGCAAAATCCCTGCAGATTCGGTGATAGTAGCGGTTGTAGGATTCGTCATACATTAACATGACCTGAAAGTCGGAAGTTTGCTCATGCAAATCTGAAAGATTTTTCGCATCGTGCGGAAGACGAGAAAGAGCGTCCGCAACAATATTGGTTTCGCCGGAGATGTAAATAATTTCGAAATCGTATTCTTGTAACGACAAACACCCACGAGTGAGCCGGGAATGAAGTAATTTGCAAGACAGTAAAAATGATAAAGCTTGGTGGTCTGTATACATGCGTGTATGTTTTCCCCAGAGAAAATATTGAAATTTTCGCATAGACCAAATAATTGCAAGGGTCTCGCGTTCCGTAACTGAATACGATCTCTCGCATTCAGTTAAGGTGCGACTGGCAAAACTGATAGGTTTTACTATTGTTCGATCATGTTCAACAGACAGTTGAAACAAAAAGGCCCCAAGTCCATAAGATGACGCATCGGTCGATAGGCAGAAGTCTTTTGACATGTCCGGATGACAGAGGAGTGGTGCGTGGATTAATGATTGTTTAATTTTTTCAAAATCGGCTTGACATTCTGTAGTCCATCGCCAAAGGGAATTTTTCTTTAGAAGATTTAGAAGATGTGGGCTGTTAAGAGCTTGCTGTGTCACGAACTTTCTGAAAAATGACGAAAGACCCAAAAATGCTTTAAGTTGTTTTTTGGTTCGGGGTGCATGAAAGTTGCGAATTGCTTCAGTCTTTTTAGAGTCCGGCCTGATGCCTTCCGGCGTGATGATGTGGCCAAGGAACTTAATCTGTTGTTGGGCGAACCTTGATTTTTCCAAATTGATTGTCACGCCTGCATCGGCGAATTTAATCAAAATTTGTCTTAGAAGATCGACATGTTCTTCCCAGGTGGCAGTCGCCACAACTAAATCATCCACATAGGGAGTGATTTGTGAAAGAAAATCTGGCCCGAGGACGTCGTCAAGCGCCTCGATAAAGATTCCTGCACTTATTCGTAACCCGAATGGCAAAACACGGAATTGGTATGATCGTCCTTCGCACAAAAATGCGGTATATTTACGTGATTCAGGATGTAGAAGAACCTGGTAGTAGGACGATCGTAGGTCGATATTAGTCAGAAATTTGGCGTTGTGAAATTTCAGGAGTTGTTCGTCCAGATTTACAGGGCGAGTATTTACCGGTATAATAATTTTGTTGATTTCGCGTGCATCGAGAACAAGACGCACGCTTCCATCGGGTTTCGAAACTGACAACAAAGGGTTGCAATACGGCGAGTGCGAATTTTCTATGATTTTCCAACGTAGCATTCTGTTAATTTCCTGCATAACCGCTGGTTTTTTAGACCACGGTATATTGTAGTGTGTACGACAAAATGTTAGGTGGGGTTTGACATCCATCTTGTACACATACCCACGTATGATACCAGGTTTATCTTGAAAGACTACTGAAAATTGTTGAAGAAGGTGAAACAGATTCTGTTTTTGCAAATCAGTTAGATGCTAGGCCTCGGCACACTTTTCCCACAGAGTTTGACTATCAGCATTGTAAGAAGAATTGCAATTGTTTGTCATAGAAAAATTAGTGATGGGCACAGATTGTACTTTCAAGTGACGTACGTCCCGATAAGAATTGTTGTTATTAATTGTTTTAGATAAAGGTATCAAAATTCTTTGCTTTTCAACCGTCAATTGACAGATACCATTCCCTAAGTCAATCACTGCTCGATACTGATTTAAGAAATCGATGCCGAAAAGACATGGAACTGTTAAATTATCCACAACAAGGAAATGATAACGAACATGCACGTTGGAAACAACAAAAGTTAGAAGAGCTTGTAATTTGACATTTTTTGATTTGTTTCCAGTGGCACCGATGATTCGGCAGTTCTGCACTGGAAACGTCGGAAGTTTAGAACCTTTATCTAGATCCAAGTACAGGGAACTAGAAATCACGCTTGCTGACGCTCCAGTGTCGAATAACACTTCTACAATGGATTTCTCTAACGATAAAACAGCAGTTGCCTGAACCGTTACCTTTAATTTGTCGTTATTACTAGACTTATTATTCTCGGCAAGAGGTCATGTTCCATAGTGTGTCCGTCTTGGAATCTCAAAAAACAATTTGCAAGATTATTTGCGCCCGTGCTCACGTTCTCGACCGGGGGTTGGGCGCTTACGCCGGTCTGCTCATGTTTTCCGCCGCGTTATTAGGCGACGCATTTTGGTCATCACTTACCTCAATAATATTTATCCTTTGTTCATGGACATGTTTGGTATTCGGTGGAGTTTGATTACCGCAGTCCTGAGTATTAGCATTGTTTGTTGGTACAAAGTGTCGTGCATTCGGAAACATATAATTGTAGTTGTGTGGTGTATAGTTCGGGTTTCCCCACTGCGGGGGTGGATAACTGACTCTAGAATTTTGACAATTTGAATTATTCTGCTGATATGGCGAATTTCTCTCAAAATAACCAGGGTTGTATCTTCCATCCTGACGTCTGTTTTGATTGTTGTTGTTTCGGTTACGGTTGTTGTTGCCTCTGGAGTACTGATTGTTGTTGAAACTACCATTGCGTCTGTTGCCATTACTATTACTTTTTCGGTAAAATTGACCATGTTGTAATTGTTGGAATTTTGGAATCGGGGATCGCAAGATTGCTGCGAATATTGTGTGAAGTTGGGCTGTTGTGATTTTTGCCCATGATTTTGAGGAAGCGGGTTTGCATTCCACATGTTACCGCTGTTGTTATTTTGATTGAAATTATGGCAATTGTTTTGGCGAGAGTTGGAATTAGCATTATAAATATGTGGAGTGTTCCCTGAATCTCCTCTAAACACAAGGTCTACTTCATTCAAATAATCTAGAAATTTCTTGATGTTAGTTTCCGGAACACCAATTAATTGTGTCCGGTAATGCAGGGGTAAATGACTTTTTAAGGTGTTAATCACATCGGCAAGATCGGCTGGTTTTGACCAATAAAGTGTTTTGTCCAGGTATCTTTCAAAATATTGACGCAAAGTTTCTTTACGAGGGTTGTATGGTTCGGGATTGTGAACTTCACGTCGAAGTTGTTTTTGCTCATGTTCTGACCAGAATTCCTGCAGAAAAGCCTCTTCAAATTGCTTGAAAGTTAAATTTTGCCTTTTTATTTCAGCTCCCCATCTGGATGCTCGCCCTCTCAACAGATTACTTACAAAAAAAATCTTTTCCGCATCTGACCAGTTGTGCGGAAACATTCCGTCAAAAGACCTAATAAAAACAATCGGGTGCACCGCTTGGGTATCATCGGAACTGAACGTTGGAAAATAGGCATGTTTAATCATGCTACCGTCAATAATACCGGCAGGCACTAAAGGGCCTGAACTATTGTTCCCTGGTGAAACTTCATGGCACAAGGGCGGTTGAGAATTACTGTTTTGTGCGATCACTGAGAGCGGCTCTGTTTGATGTTTTTCGCTCGCAAGTGATTCGCTGTTAGACTGTGGAACAAACTGCACAGTGAAATTAGGCAGTGAACTCGTTGTGAGTGGGGTTGTAGGCGGAACAGTAACTACGTTAGAATCGGGAGTTAATAACTGAGAAATTTGGTTTTTTAAAGTGTTGGTCTCGGTTTGCACCTGCGACATGGCCTGGTGTAAAATCTCTCTTGTAGCGGTTTCTACCCTTTGCTCAATGAGCTTGTTGCAAATACCACATTCGTGCACTAATTTTTCTACATTGTTTGCGTTACACTCTAAAAGAAAGCGATTCTGTTTTTTCCTCCAAATGGGAAATTTTTTCTTTCATTTCTAATTGTTGTAAGCATACTACGCTAACTTGTTGAGTAATACCTTCGATATCCATCGAAATTTTATTTTGTGAGGTGGTTTGATTTTGCACGAAATTCTGAACTAGATCATTGACCTGAGCCTGAGCGTTCGTGACCTGATCCAACTTGGTTTTACATGACTGCATTTCGGAATTTGTCACTGTTTGATATTTAACAAAGGAATTTTCGTGAGTGTTTACACGACATGACAATTCGTTGAAACTTTCGGTCAATTGTGTCGTTTTTGAATTAAGTTCTGAGATTTGGTTAGCCTGTTTTTCCAGAGTAGATGTTACCTCAGAAGACAATTGATCGATTTTGCTGTTTAATTCTTTTGTACTCTGCTCCTGTTTATCAAATCTAGCGTCTAGTTTATCAAACCTTTCATTAAGGATGCTATCCATACTTCGCGTAAGAAGTTGTATTAAAATTCCGTACTGATTCGGATCAATGTTTGGATCATTGTTCCTTTCACTAGAGTTGTAAAAATTAGGATCGGAGTGGGAAATCCCTAGTTGGACACGTCTACTATCGTTTTCCATAGCGTCAGGATTATTGGGTGTGTCACCTGATGAATTACTTTCGTTACTTAGTATTATTTCATGTGATACATCTGCAGTAAATTCCATAGATTCTGGGCTGGAAAAGCCTAGGAAAGGGGATGCTGATGATACAGTAGCATCACCGTTATCAATTTGCTGTTGCTGCTGTTCCATTTTTGTCAATAATTAACAAACGTGAAATATACAAATAGTACACCCAGAATGCCGATGGCTTGCAAAGTACAAAAGATAAATAAAATTTAAATAGTTAGACGGTAATAACTATTACTTGATAGAATTTCCAAAAATGTCTGAATTATTATTGTGGTTGTAACCGTATTCGCGTAGCTAATCTGAAAGTGGTGACATGACGTAACAAACAGGATTGACTCATAACAATGACTTCTGCATATCTTACTGTTGAATTTCAATGTTACAATAATAGAAATTCCATTGACAAAGGGTATGATTCTTGTTTAGGGAAAGGCGTGGGAAATGGGAATAAAAGTTAGCATAGGCGGGAGGCGCACGCTGGACAATGGCATAGCAGAACAAATGCTTTTGCACTACTCACCGCGCTGCGTTGAAGCTTGCAGAAATCTTGTTAATCTTGAAACAACGTTAGCTCTCGTTTTCATATTGGGCATGAAAGAGAAAATTACAGTTTTTTAGCCAATGTACAAGACAATAAATATTACTACACGTATGATTTTACTTTAATTTGCCCTTGTTAAGTCCATTCCAGTAAAATCCGAAGATTGGCGTCCTGTCACGGTCGCCAGTGTGATGTCCGGAATTAAAAAAAAAGGGAGGTTGGTAATTTTTTTTTGTTTTTGAGTGGTTGAAAGGAAAGAAAGAAAAAAGGGTGAATAAATGTGAAGGGAAGTGGTTCTATTTTTACTGGAATGAACTTATTGATGGACATCACAAAAATTTATTTTACCTATGTTTTTTTTTTTTACTCATCGAAGAAGACAACACAACACATATAAAAGAAATCATCACACTAATACTATCCACAGAATGATCGTTTCACAAGACACTTTCTAGCTCGACTGACTCTTAAGACTGAACAAGACTCGACTGATTCTACTCTCTCTCTGGACCACAGCCTCTTCACGTCCCTCTGGACCAGAGATTTCAACTGTGATTCACGCCGATTATTTAATTAATCGTACAGCCGCTGGGCGCGCGCTTGGCGCGTCATTTAAATGGGGTTAAACGCACACCGCGAGAGGCGTGGGCTAGCGGTGTCTTACAGGTATCGCCACAATTGATAACTACTTACTCATACCACATCAGGTGGAGTAGTTTCAGGAACCATCCTCATCTGAACAGCTCCAATTTGGATGAAAATTTGCGCAGATGTTTCTGTGCCCAAAATTAAAAAAAAATCGTTGTATTCAGAGGCTTTCAGTGGATGACTGCAAAACATCATGTGAATTCTCTGACAGTTTTGGCCAAATTAAAGGCAGCTTAAAACTGACACTAGTAATAATACGAGGGTTGGAAATTAAATAGTGGCAACTATTTATTCACAACCGATACAAAATAGTTACATGTTTGCACCTGTTACTGTCCTTCACAGTAGGCACTAGTGTTGTGTAGAACCCATTGGCAGTGATGTGGAAGGCGTAGTATACTGTTAGCAGAGCCTGTTACGTTTATGGTGCGAATGGAGTGGTCTACTGCCTGACGAATCTATGGAACAGTTCTGAAGCGAATCCACAAAGTGATTCCTCCGTCTTCTGAATCAAATAAAAGTCATAAGGTCTTAAGTCCGGTGAGTAAAGGTACAGTACTTCCAAGTCCCATCGAGCGAACAGAGCAGCCACAGCTTGCGCTCTATGCGCCCGCGCATTGTCATGCAAAATGATGGGTGGGTTCCGCAGAAAGTGTCGCCGCTTCTTTCGCAAAGCTGGTCGCAGGTGATGCGCCAAAAACGAACAGTAATACTGTGCATTAACGGTCTGCCGTGGAGGAAGAGGGTCTGCTAACGGTATACTATGGCTTCCACATCGTTGGTAACAGTTTCTACACAACGCTGGTGACTACTTGGAAGGACAGTAACAGGTGCAAACATGTAACTCTTTTGTCTCGGTTGTGAATAAATAGTTGCCACTATTTAAGTTCCTACCCTCGTATAACCGAACATACAACCCCTGACAATAAAGTTCGGTGAATGAAATCAGAAAGGTCGATCGGGCAACACTGGCGACTCACTACGCTGCACCTGCATAGTGGCAGAGTTTGACAATTTGCCCCTACCGTAGTTCAGTTGAGCTTCGTGTGTGTTCCGCGTTAAGTTTTGTTATAAGCTTGGCAAGACACCGAAAGAAACGAATGCGATGCTGGTAGGTGTTTATGGGGCGTGTATAGTGGTTCGCCCGTTTTCGAGGAGGCCGAGAAAGTTTCTGACAACCCCCATAGCGGGTGACCGGCGACGACCGTCAGTGACGAAAACAGTGAGAAAGTTAGGACATTAATCACGAACGACCGTCGATTAACTATGCGCATCATAGCGGAGGAACTGCAGATGAACCATGAATCCGTGCGACACAACCTTGCCCAGGAGTTAGGAAAGAGAAAGACGCGTTGTCGTCTTGCACCAAATCACTTGACTGACGATCAGAAGCAGGCACGCTTAGAGGCTTCACAGGATTTTGTCGAAACGATGGATGCAACACATTGAACCGTATTGTCATTGAGGATGAAACCTGGTTTCTCCAGTAAGACCCTCACCTCGTCGGGAAAAGGTCAGGGCCGAAAAACCACGTATCAAAACGCTGTTCATCACCTTTTTTGAGAGTCAAGGCATTATTATTCACAAGGAATTTCTACCTGAAGGAACGACGTTGAATGCTGCACGGTACTTTGAAATACTGTCCCATTTCATGCAACGTCTTCGCAAGGTATGACCCCAGTACACACAACAAGGTTCCTGCTTTTTGTTCACGGCAATGCTCTCCCCTACACACAGCCAATATCGTCAAACAATTCCTAACAAAAAAGTGGGTGGTGCAACTTGAAAATGCACCATACTCGTCGGATGTCAATCCTCCAAACTTCTTCCTATTCCATCGACTCAAACTCGCTTTGAAGGGAAAGAGATTTGACGATATTCCTGACATCCAACGAAACGTGACGCGGCTTTTGCACACCATCCCAAAGGAAGACTTCGTGCAAAGTTTCCGAGACATGCATTGCACAGATCAGTGGTGCATAGTTATGGGAGGTGACTATTTCGAAGGACAGTAAAGTAACTGTAGTTCATAGTTCGTCTATGTTAATGTTACAGGACTATTCACCGAACTTTATTGTCAGATATTGTATTTGAATGTAAGTTTTGCACTCTTCACACTAGTAAAATTTCAAGGCTGTGTCATTAACCATTTCTGCATAAGGCAAGAGTCGGAGAAAACTCAATCACAACAATTAAGGACTTTACTAATTGTCGAACAAAGTATGCTGAGTGCTCTTAACTAGTCCCATAGAGAAGTTACTTCTTGTTAGTTCTAATAAGCTGCTGTAGTTATTTGTGAGTACTCTAGAAGTTATGAATCTTGGCTTCAAATTTATGCATATTTTCTTCTGTCATCACATCCATTTTATTTATTTTTGTTTCAATAGAATGTGCAGTTTTTTCTACTACAAAGGTTTCGACTTTTTTATCTTCTACATAAGGTTTAAAAAATTAGCTTAAAAAACTACTGTCAAACGTTTGCAGACTGTTAATATATGTATTATTTGATAGATTTTTGTCATTTTAGTGTTGTAATTTTGTACATTTTTTAATGTTTTACTTTTCATCCCTATCGAAACCTAAAAGAAAATATTAAGGCTTTAGAAATCCTGGGTGGAAATAATTAAATAAGAACATTCTATCACCTGCTTATGTGCATTGGCGTACAAGTGTATTTGTTCAAATAATAGACAGATCCTTAGATCTTGGAGATGCACAATGGCTTATAAGTTCTTTTTTTAACTGTTAGTGGTAACCACCACTAAACATTACCCCAAAGACCAAAATACCACCAAAGTTTAAAATGCAGGAAGCATTTACCAGTATGAGTCTGGAAATGATAATTTGTGGAAATTTGTACAAATCATCTATAGGCGAGTGTTGATCTTTTAACTAAATCCATGAAATTAGTCAGTCTTGAGTTCAAGAACAAACAGAGCAGTTTGTTGCCAACTTAGTTCTGAAGCCAATAGTAACTATAGAAATCTTTTGTTTACAAAGTAACTTCAGGGTGATACAGCATAATGGCTTCCTTTTAAAACAATTTTGTGTGAGGCAACTAGAATCCAAATTTTCAGCAAAGAGTGCTGAAATTATCGTCTGGTTATGATCGTGGAATACATTCAGTGATCTCCTTGTATCATGAAGCACTGTTTCTGTCAACTGAGTTCTTGAAAAATCATTTCAGCAATCCTTCTGCAAAAACAAGTCAACTTACAGCTCATGATAAAACAGGAAAAACTGAATTAAGAAAGCTCCCAAAAGGTTAATGTTTATCAGGTCAAAAATTGTTCCCAATGTGCTGGAATAAAGTTCACAAAAAACGTATTGCTCTGTACACATTTTCAGATAGTTGCAGTGTATCTGTCTATCTAGCTGATCAATGAATGGGACGTAATATGGTTTTTGAGTTCGCTTATGTTGTTAGTTAATTAAGATTCACCTGCTGATCAATTCCAAATAACCCCTCTTAGTGAACTTCTTTTCCTTTGCAGTCTCTTCACTGCTATAGGCTGAAAGAGAGCTATAATCCTTTTGAAATCTATCTACTGCCCACAGAAATGTCTTCTTTTAATACCAATATATTAAAGCTTCTTCATACATCGAAGACGACTATCATCATACATGTATAATGTGATCGTATTACAGATGCTTTATTGAGTGAAGATGTCTTGTAGCATTAAACTGTACAATATCAATACATTTTCACAGATCAAACATCAGTGACCGAAAGACAAAATGACAGTTTAAAAATTTCTTTCGTTCCGCTTCTACGTCATCACTATTGTTATTGTGAAAGCTGTTCTTCCATGGTCGCAACACACCTCCAAGCCGCGACATCTAAGAACAATCGCCCCACAGCAGGTGTTGATGCAGGTACGCTGCACCCATGTGTCTGAGATGAAAGATGTCATGAAAGTTACTTTCTCCAAGTAACTAAAGCCATTTCCAATATCTTTTGTCTATTTAACGTAAGAAAGAATGTTAGGACTTTGTCTTTCCTATTAATTCTAACATATTTTCGACAAAGAAGCTGTTTTAGAATATTTGTTATAGAAACAAGAGCATGGCTCTTCTTGTTATTAATAATTTCACCTAAACTCTATTCATCTTTCTAGTTTTGTGTTTGGCGCTACAGAGCGCATGTATTTTGTTAACCTCAATTAATTTACTGTATTTTTCCCAAATGCTCCTTTTATATGCTTAATGTAATGAATTTATATATTATACTTATTATTTGTTATCTTTGGAAAATCGCCTCTTGACTACTTACAGTAAGATGGATTGTTTCCTTCCATGTATTTAAACAATCAGTAGGTTAACTGGCTGTTTCATCACTACCATTGCAATGACGAACAGTATTTGTATTTATTTGTATTTGTATTTCTTTATTGGTCCTGTAAATCGTGTTTAGGTACATATTTTTCACAAACGATATAGGACAAGTCAGGTTGGTACAGTATATACATCATCATACATCATGTACATTGTTATTTGGAAAGGATAAATAATTAAAAATTATTCAATACATGTTGAATATTGATCAGAAATTTAATATAATAAAATAAAATGATAGACTTATTAAGAATATTTGAGCATTTACACTACACTTTTCTGATACTCTAAAAACTCGGAAACAGAATAGAAGCAGTGGTCAAGGAAGTACTCTTTCAGTTTCACTTTAAACTTTTGTAAATTTTGCATATGTTTCAAATAAGATGGCATGTGATTGTACACCATTATGCCAGTATGATACACTCCTCTCTTACAAATGTTTGTCCTTACTGTATTGACACACAAGTAATGTTTCTGCCTAGTACCATGAGGGTGGTAATCACAGTTATACTTGAAGATATTTCCATCTTGTAAAATACTTCCTTTTGTGAAATTTAATATTTCATACACATATAAGCAATGAAGAGGCAGTATACTGAGATTTTTAAATATTGGTCTACAGGAGTGTCTGTATTTAGGATGGTTTATTATTCTAACAATCTTTTTCTGTAGCCTAAATGTTTTGTTTGCATCTACTGAGTTCCCCCAAAAGATAATGCCGTACATCAGCAGTGACTGAATACTGGCATGGTATATTGTGATCACAGACACATGGCTTGTATTTTGTGTGAGGATTCTTACTGCGTTCGTAAGTGTGTTTAGCTTTTTATTTACATGGTTAAGATGTGTCTCCCATTTTAGGTTTTGCTGTATATGTATACCTAAAACTTTTGTGTCGCTCACAGATGAGACAGTTTTTCCATCAGTTTTAAAAATTGGTCTTGCAGGATGTAGTTTCTGTGAATTGTCACTGTTTTTTCATTATTTATTATTAGCTTGTTTGTTCTGAACCATTGTGTCAAATTTTGTGTTAGACTTGTAGCTGTTTTTTGTAGGCATCCCTCATTACGTGATTTGATTAGGATATTTGTGTCATCTGCAAAAAGTACTGTTGTCCCTTTAGTTATTTTTTCTGACAAATCGTTAACATAAAGAATGAAAAGAATTGGCCCAAGGACTGACCCTTGAGGAACTCCATATGTAATGTTTTGTGCATTACTGTAAAAATTACAATTCTTTGAGTTTTTATGTCTTTGTATTTTATTTGAGTGATCTGTTGACGGTCATGAAGGTATGAATGTATCAACCTACTTGGCATTCTTCGTATTCCATAATTACCTAGCTTCTGCAACAGAGTATAATGGGCAGTTAGATCGAAGACTTTACTAAAGTCAAGAAATATTCCAGACACATGTTGCTTATTATCTACTGCAGTTAGAATTTCATTTAAGAAGGTATAAATAGCTGACTGTGTTGATCTGCCAGTTCTGAATCCATGTTGTGCATCACTTATTATGTTTTCTTTCTTTAGAAAGGCTGTCAGCCTTCTAAGAAATAGTTTTTCAAGAATTTTACCAAAGCCTGACAATACTAATACAGGTCTATAGTTTGTTCCCTTTCTTGTACAGTGGTGTCACTTTTGCCATTTTCAGATTTTTCGGGAATATACCACTCATGAATGATGAATTGAAAATATCCGTTAGTGGTTCTATGATAGATGTTACACTTGCTTTGATGATAATATCTGGTATTTCATCAGTACCTGCTGAATACGTATTGAGTAACCTTTTTATAATGACAGATAATTCCTCAGGTGTTGTTGGAGACATGAATAGGGTTCTTGTAAGAATTTTTGTATCTGACTGGAGTGTACTGCTGTCTGGTTGTGAGTTATAATGTTTGGTAATCAGGTGGTGTGCAACATTAGAAAAGTAGTTGTTAAATTTATTAGACCCTACTGTGCGGTTGATTATTTTATTGTTGTTTTCATGAAGTTCTATATTTTTATGAGCTAATCATGTAGTACCTGTTTCTCTTTTTATGATACTCCAGGTTGCTATAGTCTTATTCCTGGAATTTTTTATTTGTTTGTCATTATCCATTTTCTTTGCTTTTGTTATAACTTGTCTAAGTATTTGTTTATATTGTTTAAAGTAGTTGATAAATACATGATTTGTGGTTTGCTTTGAGTATTCATGTAAGTTCCTTTCATTCTGGCATGATATTTTTATTCCTGTTGTGATCCATTCATTTGGTTTGTGCACAGAATTCATAAGTGACATTTGTTTAGGAAAGGCTATTTCAAAAAAATGTTTGTATGTGACCATAAATTTGTCAAGCTTGTCATCTGTGCTGTTTGAACTGTAAACATCAGTCCAGATTTCTCTTCTCAAGAGAGAACAAAAGTAATCTATGTTTTCATTATTAAACTTCGTCACAATAGTTATAGTTTTCTGGGATTTCGTGTTTCCTGAAATAGTGATTGTTAGTATTTGGACATTTTGATCACTAAAACCAGTGTTTGCAGTCTGTGTGTTAAAGATATATTTATCTGTGTTTACAAACACCTATCTATGGTTGTTGCAGAAGAAGTGGTTATACAAGTTGGATTGGTTATAGTTGGTTTTAGGTTACAGGACTTCAATAAGCATTTGATCTTTAAATTTACTGGGTTTGGAGAAATCAACATTGACATCTACACATATGTTAATATTTTTTAAAGGGTGTTGAAGTCCTCTAACAGCTCTTCCATATGAACATGAAAAACTTTTTTATCGCCATCTGGTGACCTATATACACAGATGATTACAGTATTGCTAATTGGCGGTTCTACTATTGAGAGTTCTATGTCTCTTTCTTTAGATAATCTGTCAAATTTGGTTATGTTAGTGAAGTCTATATCTTCTCGAACATATATACAGCTACCACCAGGCCGGAGTACTTCTCAACAAAATCTGGCAGCTAATTTAAACTGAGGTAGGTATGCTAGTTCTATCATGTCTTTATTTAGCCAGTGCACAGTAAAGCATAAAACAGAAATATCACTCATATCATTTAACAAGATTTGTATTTCATTCAGATTATTGGAAAGAGACTGAACATTCTGTTGGAACAATTTAAAGTATGAAGCAGAGACTATATTGCGTCTTGCTTGACCACTTACTTCTTTTTTACATCTAGTATTGTTAGCTGTAAAAAATCCTCCTTGATTTGAGGTGAGGGTGGTGTCTTCTTGCTAGTTGGTTCCCTGGATTCTGGGCTCTGCCTTTCGTGTACTGTGGTCCTTCTAATGGTTATCTACTTGTCAAGTAGCATTTGTTTCGTTTTAGGCACTTGTATTGCACTGGTTTTCACATTGTATTTATTTTGGTAAAACACTGATTTCTTCAGGTAGACTGGTCGATTCAGAGATACATGCATCTGGTTTGTACGATTGTTATTTTTAATTAACAGAAGACAGACAGTCTGTTGCATACTTGCTCCTTCCCCTGTCTGTTCAAGTGGAATCCGTGACGTGTGAATTTATCACGAGACAGTCTTTCCGTTTCAAAGTTTATGGATATTCTACTTTTGTTTGCAAGATTTTGAACAGTTCACTGTTTGCACTAAATGATGATTAACCATGTCAGTTTTTTCGTTTATATATTCTTTGATGAATCTTTGGGGAATTGGATGCAAAATGATATTTGTCTTGTTGCTTCGTTGGAGAATACTTGGTAACACGTTATCAATGCTTTCCACAATGTTGTTGTACGAGTCTTCAGTATCGTTCGACCCAGCCATTAAGATAAGAGTATCATTTGCGTTCAAGTCTTCTGCTAATTTGTCAATTCGATTAAAAACTTCACGGAGAGGAGCATTTGGTTTAATAAAAGTTTGAATGTCATATTTTGTGTTTAGTTTTGTTTCCAGAATGTTTCTACAGTACCGGCCTTGGCTGTCACTCACTATTAAAACGTTCGGATTCCGTACTGCATTCCTTAACTCGTAACCTTGTTTCATATGTTCAGGTGCTTTATCTTCTGGAACGCTATTGGTATCGTTCATTATCGTTTCGTTCTCGCTGATTGCCGTGTAAACACTGCCTTCAGTTACACTTACACATTGCACTGGCTCTTTACCAGCTGACATCAGAACAGTTCCCTTATCTGAAGGTGCACTTACTTGTTTAGACGCACTATTCCAGGATACCGTTGGCGTTGCAGATACATTATAACACGAGTGCATTTTTAGTTACGATTTTAAATTGTGTGTGTTCGACGCACTTTTTACGATACACCACTTTTCACTGCTTACATATTTGCTTAGTTCTTGTTCTAACTCACTGATTCTCGCTAACAGAACGTATCTATCCTCTTGCCACACTTTAATTATTTCGTCTTTCGATGCTGAGTCCATTACGAATTTGTGATCGCTATGTGGAACCAAAACACAGTTCTTCGTTTTTGATTGTGTAAACATACCTTTACAGTAATTTACTTTTACAGCGCACGAATAGCACAGATTGTCCTTATCGCCACTGTTTTTTACACATTTCGCACATAATAGTCTCGTATTTATATCAGTTTTCGTGAGCTTTGAATACGTTACAATTTTACTCTGCGCGGTCTTGAACTTTTATATTTAAACTTTCTTGCTATATACTTTTTGTACAATTTCAGTTTCGGGCATACTTCATGCCCTGTTATGGGGCCGATGCGGTTCTAGACGCTTCAGTCTTGAACCGCGCGACCGCTACGGTCGCAAGTTCGAATCCTGCCTCGGGCATAGATGTGTGTGATGTCCTTAGGTTAGTTAGGTGTAAGTAGTTCTAAGTTCTAGGGGACTGATGACCGCAAATGTTAATCCCCTCTCCTGCTTCCGCTAGATGAAGAGGAGGAAGACAAATGATAATCGCGTAGCTCGTACGATTCTAACCCTTCTAAGGACGCATGTTGTTCTTTCGCACGCTACAGTGCTGAAAGTGTTCAGATATAAGTCAGAGCACATATTTTTCTGATACGTAGTGTTTTAGTACATTTTATTATTTATTCATTTTAGTTTTAGTGAACAGGTATATTGTTTAATGATTTCAAATTAGATTTTGCTAAAGTGTGAAGTTGGATTGCTGAATCAGTTTGGACGAAGTAGATCTCTCTCAAAAGATACAAACGTATCATATAATAAATGTGTGCTGGAGGGTCTATGGAAGAAGGACTTAGTTTTGAGGGGAAAAATGACGTTATCAAACAGGGGCGGCGTACACCAGATGTTCCATATTTAAATACAATAATTAAAAATTATCTCGGACATTTTCAAGAATCTTGGTACTCCTCTATGCGGCTGTACAGAGAGACAAAAATTTTACTGCTGGTCATGCGTTTTGTTTTCTTCCGATTTGTTACGGACAAGAAAATGGCGTGAGTGATAGGAACAATTTCAACAACCTAAGGAAATGATACGAAAACTTCCAAGGACCATACTTCTGTATGGACACTGGCTAAATTTAGCAGTACAAGGATAGATTTTTGTTTGAGCAATACCTTAAAAGAAAATATTCAAAAGCATAACGAACAAATGAAGAAAAGTACACATTGTAAACTGATTGATGTCACGTTTCCAAGCAGCACGAGAACTTATGGAGGACAGTGATAATCAGGGCAGTTACGTTGAACTGTTATATTCAATGGCACAAAAAAATGAATGTTTGTCAAATCACTTACAAACTTCAACTGTTTTTCAAGGTTTCTCAGGTGACTTACGGTTTGACGTCATAGATTCCATTGCTCAAATTATCATACAGAAATTTATAAACAACTAAAACAAACGCGATTTGTTGCGGTTATTATAGACGAAACTTCTAAATGTTTTGCGGTAACAGTATTGGAGGGCAGCGTGGAGGGTAAAATCGTAGAGGGAGACCAAGATAGCCGGCCGATGTGGCCGTGCGGTTCTAAGCGCTTCAGTTTGGAACCGCGTGACTGCTACAGTCGCAGATTCGAATCCTGCCTCGGGCATGGATGTGTGTGATGTCCTTAGGTTAGTTAGATTTAATTAGTTCTAAGTTCTAGGCGACTAATGACCTCAGAAGTTAAGTTGCGTAGTGCTCAGAGCCATTTGAACCATTTTTAAGACCAAGACATGAATACACTGAACAGATTCAGAAGGCTGTAGGTTGCAGTAGGTACTGGGAGATGAAGAAGCTTGCACAGGATAGAGTAGCACAGATAGATGCATCAAACCAGTCTCTGGACTGAAGACCACAACAACAATAATAACTATTCAATGGTGAAGCGTGTGAGAGATTTTTGGGATTTGTTGACGTCCCTGATAACAGATGTGCTGGTAGCGTAGCGGAACATCTGTTTGCCTGCGTAAGTGAATTTGCTTGTGGTAGAAAACTTGTAGTTGAGATATACGATGGCTGTGCCATCATGACTGGGCAACGTAATGGGACACAGAGACTTGTGAGAGGCACATACCCCTCAGCTCTCTTCGTACATTGCTATGCATTTAAAATGAATTTTGTACTGAAACAGTCTGTCGAAGCACATACGGGAGCGCAAAATATTTTGATTCTTTTTTCTCTAGATCGACTAAGAGAGCCACCGCTTCGGATGATTTGATTAAACGACGTTTTTTACGGTAACCAACACCAGATGTTTATAAAGCTTTAAGTGTAGTATTTTTTCAGCATATTTTCTGTAAAATAGCTTGAGAAAGATTGCAGGGCGTGCGCCTTGGTGCTGTCATCACCAACCAACCAAATGGTTTCAAACACTGTCGGCCCCCACTTCCGAACAAACGAATGAACTCGTCTAGCGCTTTGGACAAAAATTGGTCACGGCTCGTTTGGGCACAATGTCCTGCGCGGGTACACTTGTGAAGATTACACGAATTATGTACATTGTGCTCAGTAATAAATAGAGTGGAAACCGTATCTCTAGGCTGTGTCACTATATTGCCACCACACCTCCGTTACCCCATTCCCCGCACGATGTTTGCCGCGTGTTTCCTACTAAGGCTGTGTTTGAACACGTGTCGAACTGTTTGAACAGTTTACTTCTCAGCTCGGGAAATCTCAGGCTGGCGTTTGAGCTTTTGACTGGCTTGAATTTAGGGTTTTTTGTTGGTGTTATCACAGTGACCTATCTTATTGTTATCATTTTTTAATGAACAGTGGGTTTTGATAATAAAAATAACTGTCAAACAAGGACTTGAATATCTTCTACGATGCAGTTTACGCTTAACGGCTTATGATTCTGGCCTACTTCCGAGCTTTTGCTTGCCCCTTGATTTAGTGACGCCTGATGGTACTATCCTCCTATATGGGACTTGAAGCTGTAATTCATTCTCACTTTATTATGGTATATTTCGTTTGTTCGTCTCTTAAATCTTGAATAACTGCCCTAATTGTTTCATTTGAGTGTTGCCTTCATGTTTCCAAACTCATTAAAATATGGTAACGTTTTATTTGTTATCCTAAAATGTGAACAAGGATTGAATAGATCCTTTCCTGCCTGCTTGGAAGATCATTAATGTTATTCTGAGTTCAGTCAAGTGAAATTATATGGAGGACAACATCTACGTCTTTGTCTATAAGCTTTACTTAAGAATCAGCATGAATGTTTGTGTGCCCATATGTACCGGAACTGTATGAAAAATTTGTTCAAACTAAATAGGTGTGTGTGCAGTGGTAGGATATAAAACAGTTTCTTCCTATGTTTCACTAAATTGTCAAATTTTGAGCAAAGCCATAGCTTCATGCTGAAATTGATTGATTTATTGATCCATTTTCATCTACAGCTGCACAATGTGCAAGAGATATTTGGATTTTTTTTGTTAATGTTAACAGTTTTACATATGATATACCTTTGTACATAATAACACACAATAATATATCAATTAATGATGAATACTTAAATAAATGTTGTTACGCTATATACAGAGAGATAAAATTACAAATGTTCTTCTGAATGAGACTACATTGTGTAAACACACCAAAATTTAGTTTTGAAGGTATTTATTTACTGTGTAAAAGCAGTGATCAACCAAGTACGACTTCAGTTTAGATTTGAAGTACCAATGTTTTGTATGTGTTTAATGGTATCTGGTAAGGCATTGTATAGTTTGATACTAGGATGGATAAGGCTGTTTTGAAATAACTTTGTCTTGGCGCCTTGAACATGTACATCCAATTTTTGCTTGTATCATAGCTGTGTATTGTGTGATTTTGGGTGATGAGTGGTCTTTTTGTTTGTAGGTTTTGTTTTAAATACATTATATTTTCAAGTATATATGTGCAAGTATATGGCAGGATCGTCCTTTTTTGAAACTATGGTCTACATGATTTGCGATTTTCTACCCCTTCCATTATTCTTATAATTTGTTTTTTGAATTTTGAATGTTTTAATGGCATCTCCAGAATTTCCCCACAACATAATCCCATACCGGAGGTGAGAGTGTACAACTGCATAATATACACATTGAAGAGTGTTGCAGCTGGTACAATTTTCTAATGTACGCAACACAAAACAAGAAGTACTTAATTTTTTGTTCATTTGCTCAATATGTGCTTTCCATTTCAAGTTGTCTTGTAGATGAAGTCCAAGAAATTTGGTACAGGCTGTTTTGGCGTTTCAGCGTTACTGGATCGCACAACTGCATCGAAATTATCACACATTTCGTTAAGAGGTCGTACATATCTACAATATATAACCAGGTTTTGGAAATCTGTCCTTGACTTTTCGTTGTAGGTAGCTTATCTAAAGTCTTCCAGGGTCAACAAAAAGTTCATTGCCAATATTTCGCGCAATGGTTGACAAAATTTAAAAAATTAAAATGCTGTCACAATCTACTCATTAAGAATAAGTTTCATTAATAATAAGTTAAAACGATAATAAAAGTAATACAATTAGAAACTAAGTATTTGTCTTGAAGCTGATGGACCGGCCGCTGTGGCCGATTGGTTCTAGGTGCTTCAGTCAGGAACCGTGCTGCTGCTACGGTCGCAGGTTGGAATCCTGCTTCGGCATGGATGTGTGTGATGTTCTTAGGTTAGTTAGGTTTAAGTAGTTCTAAGTCTAGGGGACTGATGACCTCAGAAGTCAAGTCCCATAGTGCTCAGAGCCCTTTGAACCGTTTGAACCCAGCCCTGTTTTCTTCCTAATATTCATGTGTCCCAACCACGAAAGCCATCATCCTGCATTGTCATCTATTTTATTATACATTACATACACTGGGCTGACAAAATCATGGAATACCTCATAACATTGTGTCGAGCTTTCTTTTGTCTGGCGTTGTGCAGTAACTCAACATGGCTAGGACTCAACGAGTCGTTGGAAGTCCCGTGCAGGAATATTGAGTCATGCTGCACCTATAGCGGTCCATAATTGCGAAAGGGTTACTGATGCAGGATTATGTGCACGAAATGCCCTCTCGATTATGTCCCATAAATGTTCGATGGGATTCATGTTGGGAACTCTGGGTGGTCAAATCATTCCCTCGAATTGTACAGAATGTTCTTCAATTGCGAACAGTTGTAGCCCAGTGACATGGCGCATTGCTATCCATAAAAATTTCATCATTTTTGGCAACATGAAGTCCATGAATGGCTGCAAATGGTCTCCAAGTAGCCGAACATAACCGTTTCCAGTCAGTGATAGGTTCAGTTGGATCAGAAAACCTCAGTCAATGATCGGTTGAGTTGGACCAGAAAACACAGTGTATTTCATGTAAACCCAGCCCGCAGCATTATGAAACCGCCACAACTGCATAGTGCTTTGTTGACAGTTTGAGTCTATGGTTTCGTGGGGTCTGTGCCACACTTGAACCCTACGATCAGCTCTTACCAACTGGAACTGGGACTCATCCGACCATCCCATAGTTTTCCAGTTGCCTAGGGCCCAACCAATATTGTACAAACCCTGGAGAGTTTTGTCATACTGTTAGCAAAACCATTCACTTCAGTGGTCTTCTGCCATAGACCATTAACGCCAAATTTCGCCACACTGCCCTAATGGATACGTTCATTGGATGTCTCACACTGCAGTTATTTCATGCAGTGTTGCTTGTCTGTTAACACTGACAACGCTATGCAAATGACGCTCCTCTTGGTCGTTAAATGATTGCTTTCGGCCACTATGTTGTCTGTGGTGAGATGTCATGAAATTTGTATTCTCTTCACACTCTTGACACTGAGAATCTGGGAGTATTGAATTCTCTAATGATTTCTGAAATGGAATATCCCATGCGTCTAGCTCCCATTACCATTTTGTGTTCAAAGACTGTTAATTCCTGTTGTGCGGCCATAATCACATTGGAAACTTTTTCATCTGAATTATCTGAGTACAAATGACAGCTCTGTCAATGCATTGCGCTTTTATACCTTGTGTACGCGATGCTACCACCTTCTGTATATGTGCATTACTCTATCCTTTGACTTTTGTCACCTCAGTGTATGGATCACCATCTACGAAACAGTTATTGACTTTTGTACTTTAGTTATGTCATCAAAAATATACTGTGCTGTTCTGTGAAATGATTTGGTATGAACACATCGTGCAACCTCCGATCTGCTAGATACATTGTGCAAACAATTTAATATGTAACCAAATTGGGACATTTTTCTGACAGTTGCCACATTTGATATGAATGAGAAGGTATTGTAAGGAAACATTCTTGTACTTGCTGCTTTAAAGTGTCCGATTTGAGCGCAAAATATTTTGCGTAATTTTATATTATGTGCACACTTTTACATGGCAGCTTTAGGTGGGGAGAGTATTGTGAACTATTGTTGCTTAAGATATTGGTAGAGGTCGGGTCTCAACTATTGTATATGCAACACCGACAATCTTGGCAAATATTTGTGCTGTAGCCATTACCGAATGCTGCCCTTGTCCACGATGGGATTCAAGTACAACATTTTATAACACCAGAAGGGATTAGCAGTCCCTATGACCATTATATCAGTTCTGCTTTTGGGGGAACACAGAATGCGGACATAGGCTGTCAGCCCTGCAAGATGGAGGCGAGGTCTGTCCCCTCAGTCTGCTCCTCCTCCATCAAGTGTTGCCCATTGATTACACTCATAGCCAGCTGCCATGTCATAGTGTCCAAATCTCCTTATGAAAGTTGGTCAACAATTTATGAGCAATGGAATATATTCTGTCCATCAGTTGTTTCATTTACCATCTTGAAATAGTTGTCAATAGTAGTGTATATGACGTTTTCTATGTTAACTGCCTTTTCTGCTGCTGATGATGTTTGGTTTGTGGGGTGCTCAATTGCACAGTTATCAGCTCCCATACAAATTCCAACCTTTATACAGTCCAATCTTGCCACTTTCACAGATGATGATGAAATGATGAGGACAACACAAACACCCAGTCCCTGGGCGGAGAAAATCCCCAACCTGGCTGGGAATCGAATCCGGGACCCTGCTATTCAGAGGCAGCAATGCTAGCCACTAGACCACAAGCTGTGGACCCTTTTCTGGTGAGATTATTGTTGTACTATTTGTAGTGTTGTTGAGACTCCTGTATGCAGCATTGCTGTGTACAAATTTGGTGAACCGTCAATATCACAGTGAGTTATTAACAGTTATGTGGCACTGAGTTATTTAAAATGCCAAAAAAAGCATGAATTTCTGTTTGGAATGTTTAAGATACCAAATTTTACAATCTCTCAGAACATTGTTTTATGGACACACACATAAATCACTTCTCATTTTGCAGCCTTGTACAGATACATTTGCTTAACTTGAAAAGTAGACTTGATAACTGATCCTGGTTGAGCACTAGACTGTTAATGTAATGCTATGATCATTATCATGTAGTAAGGTTGTGATAAAAATAAGTTTTTCCAGCTATATATGTAAGAACATCCCTCATGTTTTCCATGTGCATTCACAGAAACATCTCCCATGTTTGTTGGTATTTGTTAATGTAAGGAAAGGCAATGTTTACTAATGTGGAACTGTTAAAAAAATTTTGAACTAGCTATATGTCATTTCATAATTAACATTAACAAACAACTGACTCAGAGACAAAGATATTTCTCACCCCAGAGTCTCCCTTTCACTGATAATTGCACAATAAAGGTTTGTAGTATTTTTTAAGACCCATGTACAAGACTAATTAACAAACTTTTATAAGTGCAAAACATATGAATCCATTTCAAATGTTATTCTACCCACTTACATTGCAGTAGAGAGATTCTCACTGGTTTTCTTTTTCTTCCATGTTTTTTTTTATCTTCTTAATGCATTTTCTCCTTTTTTCTCCATTTTTCCTCTGTTCTTATGTGCAGCTCTCCAGTGAAGTCCATTTCAAGCGTTTGATTGCACAATTGTGTCAATAATGTTGTCCTAAAATTATAGCCAGATAGCAGACCTAACTCCGAAGGAAAGTGTACAACATGTTCAAGCAACACAGTCAATTCATATGTTGTGACAAATTCTTCTTTCTTCTATGAGTGTGTTCTGGATATACAGTATTTCACACAAAATTGGAACATTCTCCGTTACTATTTTATTTTACATAATTGAAGCATCCTCCCTTCCCCCCGCCATGCACCATGGACCTTGTTGAGGTCGGGTGACTTGTGTGACTCAGTGCTACAGATAACCGTATTCTAAGTGCAACACAATGACATCGTGTCTGTGGAGCGATTGTACTAATGTGTGGTTCTTGAAGAGGGATAGCAGGCTTTTCAATAGTTGCAGGGGCAACTGTCTTGATGATTGACTGATCTGGCCTTGTATTGTTTGCCAACATGGCCTCGTTGTACTGTTAGTGCGAGTGGCTGAAAGCAAGGGAAAGTTGCAGCCGCAATTTTTTTTTCTGATGGTGTGCAACTCTACCATGTGACTTGATCATAAACTAAGGAGAAATTTTGGAAGCGGATTAAAGTTCAGTAAGAACAAATAAAAAAAGATTTGCCAGTAACATTGTAACTCTGTCAGAGATGGCAAAGGACTTGCAAGAGAAATTGAACAAAATGGATAGCGCCTTGAAAAGAAATTATAAGATCAACATCAACAAAAAATAAAACAATTTAATTGAATATAAAGTGAATTAAATTAGGTGATGCTGCTAGAATTAGATTAGGAAATGAGAGAGAAAGTAGTGGATGAGTTTTGCTCCTTTTGCAGCAAACTAACTGATGGCAGCTAAAAATGCAGCCAGGCAGTAGTAGGAGAAGAATTTCTGAAAAAGAGGAATTTATTAAGTCAAATACAAATTTAGATTTTAGAAAGTTTCTTCTCAAGGAACTTTTCTGGAGTGTAGTCTTGTACAGAAGTCAGACAAGAAGAGATTTCAAGCTGCTGTAATGTGGTGCTGTAGAAGTATGCTGAAGATTAGTTTAGTAGATTGAATCACTAATGATGAGGTACTGAACTGAAATGGGAGGAAAATAAATTTTTGGCACAACTTGACTAAATGAAGAAATCAGTTGATAAAACACATCATGAGACATCAAGGAATAATCAGTTTTGTAATGGAGGGAAGGGAGGTGAGGGAGGAATTGTAGGGGAATACCTAGGCATGAATACTGTAAACAGATTCAATTGGATATAGGTTGCAGTAGTTATTCAGAGATGAAGATGCTTGCATAGGACAGACTAGTGTGGGGAACTGCATCAAACCAGTCTTCAGACTGAAGAGTGCAACACAGCTGAATCATACATTCACCTTTCTGTGTAAATTGGTGTGGCATTACTAGTTCATTTCATACTGATAGGTACCTTCAGTGACTGGCTGAGAA
Source organism: Schistocerca gregaria (assembly GCF_023897955.1). NCBI lineage: Eukaryota > Metazoa > Arthropoda > Insecta > Orthoptera > Acrididae > Schistocerca > Schistocerca gregaria. Next base: position 741,359,521 of record NC_064921.1, read on the forward strand.
AGTTGAGGAGACCAGCCTTCAAATAGAGTTTCAACAGAGCTCATGACTCCTCAGAACCGATCTTGGCCACCAGATTCAAAGTCAAATGGAAGGCTTGAATAAGATACTTGAAAGATCCTGTGGTGAACTACACTGTGATATTCTATACTTGCACCATAACATTGAGAAATATGCACTGCTTTCCCAAATTGTCATTGGGTGTCAGAGGCTGTTACCCAGGTAGCTAGCTGTGTGTTAAGTGCATACTAGGTTTTTTTAGGTTGGGGATTCTCCATTGACTTCCGAAAACAATGACTGTAGGACATCTGAAAGAATTAGTGTAAGGTCCAAAGAAATGCCTCCCACAGGAGAGAGTATTAAAATATTAATGACTAGCTGCTGAAACATTCACAAGAAAGTGCCACAATTTGCAGCCCTCTGAAAAATCTGAGGAGCTCAATCACTTTAGGCACATAAAGCTGGTTAAAACCCAAAATTGACAGCAATGAATTTTTAAGGGAAAATTAAAGCGTGTGGTATATTGAAAGGATAGGCTAATAGGAAATGGAGGTGGTGTATCTGCCACAGTATAAAGAAACTCAAAACCAACAAAATAGAAACTGAATCTGTATGCAAGATGTTTTGGACAGAACCCAGTATCAAGCATGGGCATAAACTTTTAACTGGATCCTTCTGTAAATCATTGACTCAATCACAAATGTAACCAGAAACTTTAGAGAAAACCTCAGTTTGTTGGTATGTAAGTTCCCCAAACATGCCATCATCATCATCATCATCATCATCATCATCATCATAGCATCATCATCATCACCATCATCATTAGGGGAGACTTTAATATCTAACAGTTAAATGGGATAAGCACTATTTTGTAAGTGGTAGCCATGACAAGATGTCCTGTAAAACATTACTAAATGCCTTGTCTGAAAATTGCCTAGAAGATATAGTTTGGGTGCCCACTCATGATGGAAATATATCGGATCTGATGGCAACAAATATCCTGAACTCTCTGGCAGTGCCCTAATTGGAACTGGTATCAGTGACCATATAGCACTTGTAACAATGATGATTATTAAAGTACAAGTAGCAACTAAAACAAGTGGAAAAGTGTAAATGTACAGCAAAAGAGACAAAGAGGCAACAGTGTCATATCTTAGTGAGTAATTTCAAACATATAGCTCTGCATAGGAGCATGTACAACAACTTTCTCTCAACTTTAAAAGTATAATTGACCATGCACTTGACAGATATGTGTGTAGTAGAACAGTTATACAGTCACTGTGTAGAAACTTCTAAAGAAAGAGAGGCTACTTCATAATAGGTCTAAAACAAAGAATAGGGCTGCAAACAGAGAAATGCTGAATGAAACAGCTTTGGCTGCCAAGAACCCAAAGTTTGAACCTTCAACAACTAACTTAGAAGAATATTATTGAAAGATCTCTCACAAAACCGAAAGAAATTTTGGTCATACGTAAATGCTGTTTGTGGTACCAGAGTTAGTGTTCAGACACTGTGGTTTATCCATGGAATAATACTTAGTGCAGCAAAGCAAAATCTGAAATACACCACTTCCTTTTACAAATACTTCTTTACAAACGAAAAATCAGGAATATTGCCCCAATTTAATTCTTGAACCATTGCAAAGTCAGTGATATAGATACTATTGTCAGTAGTGTTCGGAAACAGTTGAAATTGCTAAAATTGAAAGAAGCTCAGGGTCCAGTGGAATCCCTCTCAGATTGTATACAACATTTGTGACTGAGTTAGCCAATCTTTCAACCATAATAATAATCTGTGCCCAGTAATTGGAAAAAACCACAGGTCACAAGCGTCTACTAGAAGGGTAACAGAAGTGATACACAAAACTATCATCCAATATCCCTGTCATACATTTGTTGTAGAAGTTGAGAACATATTATGAGCTCAATGATAATGAGGTATCCCAAACAGAATGACGCCCTTCATGTCAACTAGCATGGATTCCTAAAACATGTCATGTGGAACCCAGTCACATATTTCTCATATGACGTCCTGAGACCCATGGATTAAGGCAGTCAGGTACATGCAGCTTTTCTTGACTTCCAAAAAGCATTTGACTCAATATTACTTCTATGCTTATTATTGCAGAAGTGACTTCAGGTATGCCACAGGGAAATGTGATGAGACCCTTGCTGTCCATGTTGCATGCTAATGGTTTTGCTGGGAATGTTAATAGTAACCTCAGAGTTTTTGCAAGTGCAGTTATGTATAATGAAATACCATCTGGGAAAAAGCCAAAGAAATATTTAGTCAGATCCTGATAAGATTTCAGAGTGGTGCAAAGACTGACAACTTGCTTTAAATGTTCAGAAATGTGAAAATTTTACTTCACAAAAAGAAAAAAAATGGTATCCTGTAAATACAATATCAATTAATAATATCTGGAATTGGTCAATCATAAAAATACTTGGATGTTACAGTTTGTAGGGATAAAATTAAATGGCCACAAAGAAACAGTAATAGGTAAAGCAGGATATAGACTTCAGATCTTTGGTGGAATAGTAGGGAAATCATTCTATGAAGGAGATTGTTTACAAAATACTTGCTTGAGTCATCCCAAAATATTGCTCAAGTGTATGGGATCTGTATCAAATATCACTAATGGAGGATGATGAGTGTGTATTACTGATTAAGTTTTGAATAAAATCATCAGCAATAGTGGCCAAAGTTTTTCAGCTTAGGAAGTCACTCACATTCTGCCAACATCCTTGTCAAAGAGGGCAGAGGAGCAGGCAGAGATTCAAGGCTCTCTTTTGTTCTTGGGGTAGGAAGCTGCCCCTAAAAGACGGAAGAATCGGAAATCAGCAATGGAAAGAGGATGCAGAAGGCACTTGAGACCACTGCATTAAAGAAACAGAATGTGTATCCACAGGACATGTGGTCTGTAATTGAAAAAAAAGTGTGATGGTGGTCTCTCCATAGATTCTGCACCATTCCATCATTCAGATCTCTGGGAGGGGACTGGCAAGAGGGAGATAACTGTTAGAAACAGTAAAAGGATAACGTTCTATGAGTTGGGTCATGCAGTCTCAGAAGTTTGAACTTTGGAGGGTAGCTAGAAAATATAAAAAGATAAATACTGATGATGATGAGGAGGATGATGATGATGACAATGGTTTGTGGGGCACTCAACATCGATGTCATCAGCACCTCTACAAGTTCCCAATCTTTCCAGTTCCAATCTCATCACTTCCCAAGTGATGATGAGATGATAGGGGCAACACAGACACCCAGTCCCCTGGCGGAGAAAATCCCTGACCCAGGCCAGGAATCAAACCTGGGACTCTGTGATCCAGAGAAATACTGAGGTGTAATTTAGAAACAGTAGGGATTAGTGATGTGAAATGGAATTAAGACAAGGATTTCTGATCAGATAAGTATAGGGTAATGTCAACAGCATCAGAAAATGGTAAAACGAGAGTAGGGTTTGTTCTAAATAGGAAGGTAGGACAGAGAGTGAGATACTGTGAACAGATCAGTGATAGGGGTATTCTCATCAGAACTGACAGTAAGCCAGCGCTAACAACAATAGTTCAGGTATACATGCCAATGTCACAAGCAGAAGTTGAAGTAATAGAGAAAGTATATGAGGATACTGAATGGGTAATTAAGTACAAAAAGGGAAATGAGAATCTACTAGTCCTGGGAGACTGGAATGTGGCTGTAGGGGAAGGTATAGAACAAAGGGTTACAGGTAGTAGATATGGGAGAGTTCGGCAATAAAATTCAGCTAGCAACAGCAAATACTCTGTTCAAGAATCACAAGAGGAGGAGATATACTTGGAAAAGACAGGGAGATATGGGAGCATTTCAGTTAGAGTACATCATGGTCAGGCAGAGATTCCTAAATCAGATATTGGATTGTAAGGCATACCCAGGAGCAGATATACAACAAGATCACAATTTAGTAATGATGAAGAGTAGGCTAAAGTTTAAGAGACTAGCAGGAAAAATCAATGTGCAAAAAAGTCTGCCTGCTTAGCTGCATGGTAACATGTTTGCCTACAATCCAGTTCAATTCCTGGTTGGGTTGGAGATTTTCTCCACTCATGGACTGGGTGTAGTGTTGCCCTCGTCATCATGACTTTCAGCCCAGCAGCAGAACCTCCCTGAATGGGGCCTCCAAGCCAACAATGCCACACGATCATTTCATTTCAGTGTGCAAAGAAGTTGGATATGGTACTACTAAGGAATGAAGACACACACTTTAAGTTCTCTGAGGCCATATATACTGTGATAATGAATAGCTCAGTAGGTTGTTCAGTTGAAAGGAAGGTCATTGTGAAGAAACCTTGGGTTACTGAAGAAATGCTTTGGGTGATTGACAAAAGGAGGAAGTACAAAAATGTTCAGGAAAATTCAGGAACACAGAAATACAAGTCACTTAGCAATGAAATAAATAGGAAGTGCAGGGAAACTAAGGTGAAATAAGTGCATGAAAAATGCAAAGAAATTGAAAAAGAAATGATTGTTGGAAGTGCCAAAAGGAGAGTGCAAGAGCATATAGAAAAATCAACACAATCGCTGGTGAAATTAAAAACAAGAGCGATAACATAAAGAGTGCAATTGGAATTCCACTGTTTAGTGCAGAGGAGAAAGCAGACAGGTGGAAACAGTATGATGGGAAGGACTTGTCTCATGAAATTATAGAAGAAGAAACAAGAGTCAATAGGGAGGAGGTAGGGGCTCCAGTATTCGAATTTGAATTTAAAAGAGCTTTGGAAGAATGAAGATCAAATATGGCAGAAGGCATAGATAACATTCTATCAGATTTTCTAAAATAATTGGTGGAAGGTGGCAACAAAATGGCTATTCATCTTGGTGTGTAGAATATATAAGACAGGCAGTATACTGTTAGACTTTCAGAAAAACATTACTGACACAATTACAAAGATTGCAAGAGCTGGCAAGTGTGAGAATTATTGTATAATCAGCTTAACAGCTCATGAAGTGAAGTTGCTGATAAGAATAATATACAGAAGACTGAAAAAGGAAATTAAGAATCTGTTAGATGAAAATTAGTTCTGCTTTAGGAGAGGTATAGACACCAGAGAGGCAGTTATGATGTTCCAATTAACAATAAAAGCAAAACTGAAGAAAAATCAAAACATATTCATTGGATTTGTTGACCTGGAAAAAGTATTCAACGATGTAAAATTGTGCAAGATATTCGAAATTCTGATTAAAATAGAGGTAAGCTACACAGAAAAACTGGTAATATACAACATGTAAAAGAACCAAGAGGGAACAATGAGAATGGAAGACCAAGAAAGAAGTGCTCAGATTAAAAGTGGTGTAAGACAGGGATGTAGCCTTTCACCCCTACTGTCCGATCTGTACAGGCAAAAGCAATGACAGAAATAAAAGAAAGGTTCAAGAGTGGGATTAAAATTCAAGGTGAAAGTATATCAATGATAACATTTGCTGATGACATTGCTATCCACAGTGAAAGTAAAGACCAATTACAGGATCTGTTGAATGGAATGAACAGTCTAATGAGTTCAGAATACTGATTGCGAGTAAACCAAAGAAAGGTGAAAGTAATGAGAAGTGTCAGAAATGAGAATAGGCAGAAAAATAACCCATGACAAGCAGAGCAAGGGGGACTAATGAGCTGAAAAGTGAGGAGTTTCTCTGCAGAATCAGTGAGGAAATGAATATGTGAAAACACTGACAAGAAGAAGGTATGGTGTGATAGGACATCTGATAAAACATCAGGGAATAACTGTCATCATACTAGAGGGAGCTATTGAGTATAAAAACTTTAGAGAAAGACAGAGATTGGAATACATCCAGCAAATAATTGAAGATGTATGTTGCAAGTGCTACTCTGAGATGAAAAGGTTGCCTCAGGAGAGGACTTCATGGTGGGCCACATCTAAACAATGAGAACACTGATGACTTACGCCTTTTGGCCTAGGGAAGAATGCCACAGAGACACTGAAGAATCTGAACTGGCAGATGCTTGAACACAGATGCAAACTATTCTGAAGAAGTCTGCTGGCAAAGAAAATGCTTTAAGAGATGATGCTAAGAGAATTCTGCAACCCATTAGGGACTGTGGACAAGAGTAGACACACAACAAACACAGATGAGTTTATGCAGTCACTTGTCCCATGTTCCATATGTGTAATTGACAGGAAGAAGCCCTAATAATTGGCACAACAGGAAGTACGCTTTGCTATGCATTTCAACCAGTGCTTTGTAGAGTATGTGCATAGACATAAGTGTTTTTTGTCTCATACTTATTTATATTAACAGCAGTGATATTTCTTTAAAGTGATGAAATCTGCAACAGGTTGTGGAGCTATGGTCATTTGTGGCATATAGTCATCTAGCTGCCTTAATTTCTTTGTGATACTGGTCATAGGAGTGGAAGCATCGCATAATTATTCAGACTACAATAAATGTGATTTAAAAGTGGGAATTACATGCAGCTTTCAGTTCATTTGTCAAATACAACTTCTGAATATAACATTTAATGTGAATAAGATACATTTGTTTCAACTGCACATTAATACATGGGTTACAGAGTATCCAACAAACAACAATACATACATAAACATAGAATATATTTCTTCTCTCATACAGCTGCATTTAGAACTAGTCTATTATTTCTGCTGTATAAAATATTTGTAATAATAAATAGAACAGCTAACTTTATGAAAAATAAGTCCTTGAGATTAGGAGAACTATTTGAACTCACAAATACTTGCTTTATAAAATGCTGACATAATGCTTGAGTGATATATAGATTTGACATTTGTAGAAAGTAACTTTTTATCCTGCTGCAGTATGAAAATCTTTGATTGCATGTCCTAACTTTTACACATAATTAGCTGGAATGATAATGCAAGTATATATTAGAGGAGAAAATCTTTTTTACTATCAAAGAAAAGAACACTAACACATGTGTTTGAAGATAAAATGAGTGAAAGAGAAACTTTCTCTTATAGTTTCACTGTGGTAAACAGTACACAAGATGCTCCAACGTCAGATTCTTGAAAAGAAATGAAATGATCAAATGTGGGTGCTCTAATTCGATCAAACACTAAAACACTATACAAATATCCAGATGAAGTGCATAAATGTTTTGTTTCCAGATCACAATGGCACACATTGGCAGAGTTGAACATGGATACAAGAATTGGTAATATAAAATTGGACCCCTAATTCTTCATACAAGTGACAGACAATTATTTTTATGTATGTTCATTGTCTGATGGCCATATTTAGCCAGGCACCTCAAATTACACAATGCCAATATGTATTTATTACAATAATACATTTATGTGTTTGACATATATAAAAATACACATGTATATGTTTTATTCCTTGCTTAAGGAACCTCAATTTTTGTCAGTGTATAATAATACAAACATGCAAGATATAGTTTTCTTCTTTTTCTCTGTGAAAAACATAATTAATATTTAAGTACTGCTGAATAATTTTTCCTTGCCTTCAAGGTTACTTATGTCTATTATTTTATTTAAGTGACTGCTGTAAGTTGAGAAGGCCTATTCGTAGTTCTGGTATTTACTAAATTAAAACTAAGAAAAAATAATAGTATACATGATACAGAATATGAAGGATAAAACCTACACACTTTCTTTGGTGATATCTTGTTATCTGTATATAAGAATCATGAAGAAGGAAAACTTCTGATGTCAACAAATGATGGTTGAAGTAGCTGTAGAATCAATTAAAGAATAAATAGGTGAAATTCATCATTTATCTTCCCTTCGTGGCAAAAAGAATGAATGCATGCAGATAAAACCAGAAATGGCAAAAAAGGTACACTGTTACAATATACAGTGATAGTGAAACCATATAGACCTAAGACAGTTCCAAATTAATCTGTTTCGTCCATAAGCAAATAATGTGAACTGAAAACAGTATTCAGCAGGAATTCAGCTGTTATTGTTACCCAGCTGCAGAAGAAAAGAACAGTGAATATTTATATCATAAAAAGAAAGAAAATAAATGTGTCTCCAGATATATAGAAACAAATGGGTAAATGAATTACACTATAGCAGAAAGCAGGTGAGACACAATAGTAAAGAAAATGGGAGGAGCAACAGTAGCATGTAAAGAGAGACATATTGTTGACAATGTGTTCAATTATATCAGTAAGTAAACTGGTCAGATTGGTTAGGTCCTTTATGCTGATGAGAAAAATAAATGGTGAAAGAACAAACATTTTTCTAAATTTAAAATAACCAGTTAATTCTGTGGTATACATACATTTCTTTTAATTTCATCATTTCTGCCACGGTCCTACTTCACATCAAACATTGCATACCGTATTGTTTATTAAACCAGAAACATGAAACTGTGAGTGTATCTCCAATTCAGAGTTTCGGCAAGTAGGGGGACAGTTTGCTCCCACATGTTCTAAACATTGAATCTGCATGAGTAAATTGCTTTTCAACCAACAGTAGTGTGACAATGGTATCATTATAGAAAATTAGTTACTCTAGAACAAGAAGGATTTTGTTTATTTCATTTTTTGAGACACCGTTAAAACAAAGTTTTTATTGGAGCTTACCTACAGTTCATCTCTCTGTTGCATCATCTATCAACTGTCAGAGGCATTAGTATTATACATTATTAATCAGCTACTCAAATTGTGCACAGATGGATATCATAATATCGAGATAAAAGTGTACTTCTGTTTTCAATTATGATGCACAAAGATGCCATAGGCAATGGTTCTACAATTGTCTATGTGGTATTTGTGATACATCATATTTTTTTGACAGTTAACTGTTTAATGCACTATTCTGATAAAATGTAATGTTACTTCATGAACATAAATTTTCTAACATTGTGTCACAAAGCAATTTCATAAATGTGAGTCACTGAGATAATCAGCAATAATTACAACTTTAAATGCATAAATTATTATTAGCAATGCCACAGGTACAGCTAAATGCCCATTTGGCCTCTTCTGAAGCCTTCATGACTAATGCAGTCATCAGATACCTCAAACTGCGGTCGTAAGTGCTGGTAGGTGCCTGACAAAGCTGAGGCCATTCCTGCCACAGTGTGTCCATAAACCTACAAAAAATAAATGTCAGTTACAAGCTTTGCACATTCATATATTATTATAATTGCTACTGCTACTGCTACAATACTATACTCATGAGCAATTAGGCATAGCTGCTGTATAGGAAAGAGTGCATCCCTGTCACCTTGGTGAATGGAGTAACCAATTATGTCATGAGACCTGGAAGTCACAGGGCATTTTACTGGCCATCAGTGTAACTGTCAGATACAGAAGGCAGGACAGAATGTGAGACCTCACTGCATTGGATTGTGAACAATTGATGGGTGCCCTATGCATTGGACACTCCATCTTCGAGGTTATGCAGGCAGCTTGGCTTTCACATGACACCATGCCACAGGTGTACAGTGGGCACTTTGATTAGGAAAAGTGTCACTGCCAGAGTCAGCTACTACTGGAACAGTGCGTTGATGACAGGAGTTGTGGATTGTCACAAAGAATAGACAAGACTTAGTGAGACAGATTGAAGGCCAGGTGAAAAAAATCCAATGCACAGCCGTAACATCCAAAAACAATGCTTCACTGTGAGGTGCAGAAACCCAGCAACCACTGTTTCACACATGTGCCTATGTTCACAACATATCATAACACAGCGATTCTCATAGTATCTCAACCAGTGGATACTCAAAAGATGGAAAAAGGTCAACTAAACTGATAAATGATGGGATACATGGGTGAAAGGTGACGGCAGGGCATCATTCCCAAACTATGTTCTGTGGAACACTGGTGTCCTATAGGAAGCGAATATGTGCTCCGTGAAAAACTATTAATAACATATCATTTTTTTCCAAAATTTTGACAATACTATTTTTTAAAATGTTATGTTTTTAGTGTTATTAGTTATGATTTCAAATAGAAGTAATCATTGAATGAAACAAGTTTTGTTATTGTTTAAAATTTTATTAACCTTCAAAATAAACAAGGTGTTCCAACAAAGTACCAGGATTCTCAAAGTGTTCCATTAGAAGAAAAATTTGAGAACCCCTCATATATCATAAAGCAAAAAAACTATAGATTGTCAGCCTCTTCTCTGAAATGTACTAAATATTCATCAAAATTATGACCAGTCACACAGAAAAAAATTAGATTTTAGTCAGGTAAATAAACAAGCTCTCTTAAGGTGCAGATAGACACAATAGAGTGTTTCCATCACAAATGAAATTATAGAGCGATGCACTGAGTACAAATTAATGCATTCTCTTGGATTTGTAAATTTTGAGACAGATTTAGACTTGCTTTCAACACAATCTTTGCTGACAGTCCTTCAGAAACAAGGCATTTATTATGTAGGTATGCTGAACAGTGTATATGTCAATGCTACAGATTAGGAAATATTTCATCAGGAAAGAGAGAAGTTCAGAACTGACAGTGTGGTCATGCAAGGAGATTCCACATCATCAAAGCTGTTCTCAGCAAATCTAGAGGAAGTTTTGCTACCCTTAAACTAGTAAATGAATGACTATGTTTTATTGAAACTTATCTGAACCACCTTCATTTTGTTGATGTCACTATACTCTAGAGCAGATGACTTAGTATTGAATGGAAGGACTTAATCGAGTAAGTTTGTATATAGTCTTGAAAATCATTTACCATAAGAATGAGATAATTTGTACTTAATGTACTGCTACTGAAAAGAAACATTAAAATTAGCTATTAAGTAATAGAACCAGTAGATGAATTGTTATATTTAGAGCTAAGGAAGATGTGAGGACTCTGCGAGCAACAGTGGCTGCTGCAAAGAGGAAACTCTCTGATTAGCAACAGCGACCTCATGTGGGATATCTGACGACCTATGATTCAGTGTGCTTTATGTCTGCTGTGAACTTAGACATGTATTCATTACTATGAATTACATTTATCCCATACTGGGGTAAAGTGATCTGCAATGACTACATACAGCTCATTCAAATGCTTCTACATTCCCAGTTCATGCACTGAGCATTGAAATTCCTACAACAAGACAGTGAGTTTTGTACAAATGTATTTAGTGCTTCACAGTGAAATACTCAGCAACGTACACTGGTGAGACAGGAAAACGATCACTCACAATGCAGTGTAACTTGTGCTGATGAAGCTTCCTAAGGTACTGAACAATGTATCTCCACAGACAGTCTATTGGGCGATTTTGTTCTAGACATTACTTCAAACACACATAATTCCAACAGAGTGCACAAGCTTCTTGGACATGCAAAGTCTTGAATGTGGGGCATTTTCCAGACATTGCTACTGAACTTTTGCCCCTTTTCTCTCTGCATATGGATACTTTGAACTCATTTGTTGAGCCCTCCACCCCCTCCAAGACATTACTTGACCATCTGCACAACTGTGTGCCAATGACTCCATCATCATTTTGGTTCACAACTTAGGCTGCATCCATTCTGCCCAGATGAAGGTGTGATGGGGTTTGTGATCACTGTGTGAATGCTGACCACCCACAGCCTCTTGGTCCACACTGCAAAAATTGTCACTTTGGTCAGCAATCTTGGTGAACACGCTTGACATAATTGGTAATATCAATAAATACTATAAACTTTCACACAACTGGCAACTGTGCCTTGTGCACTGACATGCCTGTATGGGGACAACTCTGCTGGTTCCATTCACAGTTTGTCAATATGGTGTGCAACTGCCCACTTGAAATGAATAAATTAAGGCACCCAGGGCAAATATGCTGTGAACCATATTTTTTTGGCAGTTGGGAGTAAATACGGTTGTTTCTCCCATGGGAGAATAACAAAAAATCTACATGTTTCTCATAGTGACCAGTGAAATTGCAAAAGTGAAGTGGTCCAACAACTTTCTGTCTAACAATGGCAACATCTGACTTGCTTCCTTTCAGCAAAAGATTGTCCAAAAGCAGAGGGATATAGAATAGGCATACTGGATCACAGAGAAAATTCAACTTGTGTAAATTTGCAACATATCTGTGAAGTGCCTTATATGCTGCCTCTTCAACAGAGTGGCAGACTCTATGTCTCTGATTTTATACATAGACAATACTTTCTCATCAACACGGGTTTGGATGTGAGTACTTTGCCCCCTGGACATTCTCCAGTGATGACTGACATGCCTGCTATCCAGCTCCGAGCAGCGAATGACTCCTCTATTACTACTAATCTCATACCTTACATCTCACTTTCAGGGAGTTGTTTTTGTGGAGATTTCTCACTGCAGATGTCACTGAACTGGTGCTTATGGCTGAATTCCTCAGACACTTTCATATGTCCCCAGATTTAGCATGTGACACAAGACAGTGATCACTCCATTCCTAGTGTCATCATTTATGGGCCCTGCTGCTACAGCGGGACTCTACTACCCCCTCCTCCCCCCTACCTCTCTCTCTCTTTCCAAAGGAACACAGTATCAATGATCCCAGCATGGCTGCATCGCCACATCACAGCTCACCTCCAACGAAGTTACTTTTTAGACTACACTGGTCTCTGAGTATAGACAACCGAATATGTACACAGTAATTCATAATTCTACAATAACAATAAGTGATGGCATAAAAAACAAAATTATGCTTGCACATGATTCTGTTTTTGAAATTATCACACAACACATTTTTTTCCCCCTGCAGGACCATTGGAACCATTAGGAAGCAGTTTTGCAGCAACAGTAACAACAACACTATGGCCAGGACTGTTGATGTTGGGTTAGGCCAGGTTGTCATCACATTCGGTGTGCCCCAGACCATCATCCCATTAACCCTGGACTGCCACCATGTGCACCCAAGCATAGATCATTTGCTCGTTCTTATAATTATCCACCGACTAGCAGCAGTTTTCTTGCCTGTCCTACAAGTGCAGGCTGGCACCACGTTATCCAAACACCACTTTTAAATTACTCAGAAACTAGGAGGTGCATAATGGGGACAGTTCCTATATGCCTGCATTGATAACTCAACTGCAGCCCTGATCCATTTCCTTAACAATGAAATTATAATGAAATCTAGACCTTTAGTTGCTTACAGGTGTTGATAAAATATTAACGGGAACAGTTGCTAAAGGTCTAGATTTCATTATAATATCATTCTTCTAGAGCTGCAAGATCATCAATGATATCTGTACAGATATCAGCTTCATATTTCCTTAACATGTCTACCTATTTGGACATCCCACTACTAAGTGCAGTGCAGTTTAATGGTGCAGACTCACTGACCCAACACCCCCCCCCCCCCCCCCTTCCCCATCCTGCCCCAAAAAATAAGGTGGTGGTGGTGAAGAGAAAACCATTATCTATTTTTAGGGAGAAAAGACTCTGATATTGCGGGACACCTCAACTGCTGAGTGTTTCACCATGAGTGTCATACTGGACCAATTTTCCAAAATGCAGGAAAGAAATCCGTTAAGTCACTCTGCCATGTACTCTTGTATTCTACTTTGACATCCACTCAGTGTTCTTAACCTATTAAATGGGGTGGGGGTGTCTTCCTATATCACTCTTCCAGAGGATTTAGCTAACACGTGGCCATCTTAATATCAAAAATCATCTTAAAGTTGAGTTTTGCTTTGGTGGATTCTGGCTTCTGGAAGAAAGTGCAAGGATCTTTCATGGTGGATGATAATGTTTGTGTATTTTATAACTCTAATGGTATAAAATTCAGGATACACCTAAATCTGAGAGACAGAATCCCTTTGTATCAGTTCATGTTTACAGCCTGAAGGGAAGCAAGTTAGATGATGTCATTGTTAGACAGAAAGTTGTCGGACCACTTCACTTTCGCAATTTTGCTGGTCTCTATGAGAAACACGTAGATTTGTTGTTATTCTCCCAGGGGAGAAACAACAGTATTTACTCCCAAATGCCAAAAAAATATGGTACACAGCATATTTGCCCTAGATGTCTTAATTGATTCATTTTCAGTGGGCACTTAGGCAAACCACTTGCTGGATTACTCTATAGAGGAACTAATATGTGTTGAAATACCCACTGAAGAAAATAAATTCTTAAAATTTAAGAATATCCATCACCAGGAGCATGACTCCTTTGTAGCATATGCTGACTTTGAGTACCTGCTCACTCCTGTGGTGTGCTGTGAGGGTGACCTCACTGCCTTTCATACAACATTCACAGAACAGCAGGTACCACATGCAACAACATACCAGGCCATATGCACATATGACTTGAGTCATAATCGTTTTTATCCATACACTGGGGATGAATTACATGAGAAAACAATCAGCTGTCATATTTCTGGGCTCCCATTAGGCAGAGAAGTGGAAACTCCAACTAGAGATCATTGCTATCAAACTGCCAAGTTCCACAGAGCAGCAGACAATGCATACATGCTGAACTACCAACTGCCATAATGCAGACCATTTTTTCCACAATTTGAGTGGGTATGATGCTCATTTCTGTGTTGAGCAATTGGCTGATTTCCTTTTACATGATTATCAGCTTACTGTTCTGCCTGAGAGTACAGAAAAATACATTTCATTTTCCATGTGAATCATGCTGAAAATTACTATGCTTCATGGTCTCACTACATTTTATGCACACGCTACTTCAGAAATTTACTGAAAGGAGGCATCAGGAGCACATGCACATCACCTGAGGTGCGCGTCCCATTGCTGCAAAGTTTCTGCTAGTGACAAAGTTCTGCTTTGAGCAATGTATCATGACAACGGGTGCTAATTCCTTAAATTTCTGTGGGCTGAAGCTGCATCTGAATTCATCAGTATAATATTAGGAAAGGTAGAACCTTGCTCATGCATCAAACAGTAGCCTGTAAATATTATTACTCCAGTCCAGATGTAAATTATTATGTGGATAGTACTCTGAACTCTGAATTAAGTTAAATTTTATGATTGGTTAGTTTACAGTTGTCAAATGCACTCAGATCAATCCTTTTCCAGCTCTCCTTCCTGTTGGCCTTCAGCACCAAAATTATAACTTCAGGTGTTTGTAACTGAACAGCTGTGTTAATAGCCCATGTCTGCCTGGATGCACTTGGTAGTGTAGGATATTCAAATAGTTTCCATGAATGGAAAGTTAATGTCAGTTGAATACTGAAATTCTTTATTCTTCAAATTTTTGAATGCACCTCATCAGTTACAGGCATAAAGGCACTATCCATAGTAATTTCTCAAGCACAATTTTATCCTTTTTGAAATTATTCTGTCCTTGAATGTATGATTTATTATCTGTTGCACTCTGTACAAGCATTAGCTCTTGCTTTTCATTCATGATGATGTGGTTCATGTCTTTGAACTACCCACCAGCATCTTGAGCAATGTACACATACTACACATACTAAAATGACCACATTCACTTATCAGTCTGTCTAAGAGCCATCCCACATTTTATAATACATTGAAGTCCAAAGTTGATGCGAAAATGAATGCTGTACCGATTGATGTGATTCCAACGTTTATAGTATGGTCAATCTCGCCTCCATTCAGTTTGTAACTCGATTCGTGAAAGAGGAAGGCAAAAGCATTACTTGTAGATTGGAATGTTTCTGTCTGTCCTTTATCCTATTACTCACATGTGCCTTCAAAGTACAGGAAACTGTTGACTATAATTGTTAAAGCATCCTGGTGTTGAATGGGAATCCTAATCTTACCACTATTAGTAAACACCACTAAACCGAAAGGTTTGTGGGAGAGATTTCCTGCCATATGATTCGCTTATTATATTGAACTGGGGATGTTAGACTCTGTGACGTCATTGGTTGATTTGAAGCCTATAGATACTAAATGAAATGCATTTGGTTGTCAACACGGTAATGTACGAAGCCTTCAGTGAGCTCCAGTAGCAGAGTCTAATTGAACGACCACATACAAAACTGAAAGACATTCTGATCATACGCAAAGACTGTCAGATGTAACTTAGTAAACCTCCAGACACACATGAATGACACATGAAATGAAGCTGAGGGTAGTAAAGCAGTAGAAGAAATGTTGAACTCAGTTTTCAAATATTCCTTGGCAGAGGGGAACCCTGGAGTATTGCCCCAGTCTAATTCTGGCACCACTAAGAAAAAGAGTGACAGAGATTTTAATGACAGTGGCATTGTGAAACAAATGAAATTCCCAAAACTAAACGAATCTCCATAGACTGAGGACCCCTATCACATTATGTACAGAGGTAGCACGGTGACCCACAAAATTCCTGTCCAGTATCGTTGACATCCATCTTAGAACATATCGCAAGATCAAAAGTAATGGGATATCTCGAACAGAATGAACTCCTTCATTCCATCCATCACGGATTAAAATAATGTGCTAAATGCAGTTCGTGATTTCTTTATATGACACACCGAAATTCATGGATGAAGGCCATTAGGTAGATGTAGTATCTCTTGATTTCCGACAAGTATTTTGCTCAGTACTATGCCAACACTTTTTAAAGAAACTGCGAACATTCAGGGTATCAAACTAAATTTGTAACTGAGTTGAAAGTTTATTAGCAGGGGCAACGCAGCATATTATCTTGGATGAAGAATAATCGACAGTTGTTGAAGTAACTAAGGCATGTCTCAGAGGACCGTGCTGGGATTCAAGCTTTTAATGTTGTGTACTGCGGCAAGCTGTGGGCCACAGTGTCGCGTAGTGGTTAGTATCGCTGGCGGGCGCCTTAAGAGTCGCCAGTTCAAACCCTACCACCAGCGATTATTTGTTATTCAGTATTTATCGTTTCTGAAATGTTCTTGAAACATCTTACATTTTAATGAATAAAATGTTCTCGGGTTTCCAACAGCGTCAAGTGCTTAAAACTACACGAGTGGTATGACTGCCAGTGGTCTGTTGGTGCGCCCTTATATACACTAGCTGCCGGCTGTGACGTCACTGGTGTCCGTGACATTGCCATATATGGGCATGTTTTTAATCGGCGTTCGGTGTGCCCTCTTAAACCGCGCGATCGTTGGATCCCACGCAGCGCTGAGATTAGATTAGATTAGATTAGTTTTTCGTTCCATAGATCCGTGCTCAGGAGATCCTCGTGGATGTGGAACATATAATTTTTTTTAAAGCTGAAATAACAATACTAATAGTAAGAATATATACAATACATCATTTGTTTCTATTAAAAAATTCGTCAATGGAGTAGAAGGAGTTGGCCACTAGTAAGTCTTTTGGGCTCCTTTTAAACTAATCTTTATTTGTAACTAAATTTTTTATGTTTGCTGGTAAATTATTGAAGATGAGTGTTCCTGAGTAGTGGACCCCTTTTTGAACTAAAGTAAGTGCTTTTAAGTCCTTGTACAGATCATTTTTGTTCCTGGTATTGTATGCATGAACTGAGCTGTTTGTTGGAAAAAGAGATATACGTATTATTTAGGACAAATTTCATTAAGGAGTAAATATACTCAGAGGCAGTAGTTAGTATACCCAGTTCTTTGAAGAGGTTTCTACAGGACGTCCGTGAATTTACTCCACAAATAATATATATTACACTCTTTTGGACTCTGAAAACTTTTGTTTGACTTGAAGAGTTACCCCAAAATATTATACCATATGACATTATGGAATGAAAGTAGGCAAAGTATGCAAGCTTTTTCATTTTTATGTCGCCTATGTCTGCTAACACTCGAATTGCAAGTACAGATTTGTTAAGGCGTTTCTGCAGTTCTGTGGTGTGCTCCTCCCAACTGAATTTATTATCAAGTTGTAATCCCAGGAGTTTAAGGCAGTCAACCTCTTCTATCTGCTCTTCTTCATACTTTATGCATATGCTGGGTGGAAACCTCTTACAGGTTCTGAATTGCATATAGTGAGTCTTTTCGAAGTTTAATGTCAGTGAGTTGGCTTCAAACCATTTATTAATATCCATGAAACTATCATTAGCAGATCTTTCTAGAACTACACTCAACATACTATTTATTGCAATACTTGTGTCATCTGCAAACAAAACGAACTCTGCTTCTGGCAGTGTAACTGATGAGAGATCATTAATGTACACAAGAAAAAGCAATGGCCCTAAGATGGATCCTTGTAGGACACCACATGTAATTTCTTCCCATTCTGACGATGACTGACGACTTAATTCACTAGTCCCTTGCACTGATACTCTTTTTGTTTCCTGTTAGCGAGGTATGACTTGAACCATTTTGCAGCGCTGCCCCATGACACCATAGAATTCTAATTTATTTAAAAAGATGTTGTGGTTTACACAATCGAATGCCTTTGACAAATCACAGAAAATACCTGCTGCTTGTAACTTGTTATTTAACGAATTAAGTACATTTTCACTGTAGGTGTAAATAGCCTTTTCGATATCAGAACCCTTCAGAAATCCAAACTGTGTTCTTGATAATATGATATTTGTGGTCAGATGGTTGAGAAGCTGCCTGTACATTACCTTTTCTAAAAATTTTGAGAATGCTGGCAAAAGTGAAATCGGTCTGTAGTTTGGTGGTATCTCTTTATCCCCTTTCTTGAATAGAGGCTTAACGTCTGCATATTTTAGCCAGTCAGAAAATGTCCCAGTTATAATTGACTAGTTACACAAGTAACTTAGAATTGTACTAAACTCGCAACAACATACCTTAATTAACTTTGTTGATATTTCATTGTAACCACTAGAATGCTTTGTTTTTAAAGATTTTATAATGGAAGTTATTTCTTTTGGTGAAGTGAGTGACATATTCATGTACCTGAAGCTATTGGTAAAGGCTAGTTTCAGATATTCAAGGGCATTACTTACTGATCCTGACAATCCCATTCTATCAGTAATGGATATAAAGTACTTGTTAAATAGATTTGCCACACTATGCCCATCGGTTACTTATGTGTCATCTACCCTTAATGCTATTTGCTCCTGTTCCTTTCTGGTTCTACCAGTCTCCTCTTTCACTATGCCCCATATTGTTTTTATTTTGTTCCCTGACATTGCTATCTTCTTCTCGTAGTACATTTGTTTAGATGTCTGAATTACTTTTTTAAATATTTTGCAGTATTCCTTGTATTTAGCTAAATCGTCAGCATTCGAGATATTCTTGGTTGACAGATACGTTTTCCTTTTTGTCTTACAGGAAATCTTTATTCCTTGTGTAATCCATGGTTTTATTATAGACTTCTGTTTAATTTGAGTAACTTTTAGAGGAAAACAGTTTTCAAACATGGTACTGACATTGTTCATGATTTTGTTATATTCTTTATTCATGTCATGAGCACTATAAACACCTTTCCAGTTCATATCTTTGAGCAGTTTTCTAAAACACTCAATTTTTGGTTGATTAACTACTCTCCTGTACTCAGATTCAGCAGTCTTGATAATCTGCTTAGAATTTACATCTAAAACAAGGAGCTGCATGTCATGATCTGATAGTCCATTTATTATAGGTTTTATGATATGATTTTGTTCCTTTGATTTGTCTATAAAAATATTATCAATGGCTGTCCTTGAGGTTTTCGTGATCCTAGTTGGAAAGTTTACAGTGTGAGATAGATTGAGAGACAACATTACTAACTGCAGTAAATGTTTACCGGAAGGTTGCATTAGAAAATCTGTATTAAAGTCTAAGCCACCGTCTCTATTCAGGGTGTTTGCGGTAGCTTTTATTTCAATAGCTTCCTTTATTAAACTGTCCCAGAAGCCGTTAGAGCGAGCCACGGAGGGCTATCGTCAAATTTTATGTGGTCACCCTTTTCTAACGCATGCTCAGTTAACGCAGATTTCTCTGGATAGCGTAGGCTATAATACCTGCGTTGTTCCATAGTGCGCACTGTTTGTCCGATGTACTTCTGGCCACACTCACAAGGTATTTCGTAAACTCCAGGAGACCTACTGCGTCTTTAACTGGTCTCAGTAATTGCCGAATTTTCGTTGGAGGCCTGAAGATTGATTTGATCTTGTGTCTTTCCAACAGGCGGATTATCTTGCCCGACTCAGAGCCACAGAATGGCAGCGAAACAAGTTTCTTCTTCTGCTCTTCGTCGGTGGTCTTATTCTGATATTTCCCAGAATTCACTTCTTTCACTTGATGGGCGCTGTAGCAGTTATTCCTAAAAACCTTGCATAGGTGGCTCAGTTCATATGGCAGGTTATCGTCGTCTGATATTACTCTTGCACGATGCACCAATATTTGTAATACTGTGCGCTTCTGTGTTGGATGATGATGGCTAGTGGCGTGGAGGAACAGGTCTGTGTGGGTGGGTTTTCTGTAGACGCTGTGGCCGAGGCACGCACTTCGTTACGGTGGACAAGGACGTCGAGGAAGTGCAATGCATTATCTTTTTATACCTACATGATGAACTGGATATTACTGTTGATGTCATCGGGTGTTCCAAAACCTCGTTTAGTTACTCACGTCCGTGTGGCCAAATGACGAACGTGTCGTCAACGTATCGAAAGAAACACTTCGGCTTCAATGGCGCAGTATCTATGGCAATATCCTCAAAATTCTCCATGAAGAGGTTTGCAACAGCTGAAGCCAACGGACTACCAATTGCTACGCCGTCTGTCTGATCGTAATACTGGTCGTTGTACACGAAATAGGAGGACGTAAGAGTGTGCCTAAATAGCTCGACCATTACATTTTAATTTTCGTATTTTCTGGAATATTCGATATCTGTATAAATAGCAACATTCCCCACCCGAGAGTTGTGTTCTGGCTGTACCTTTGGTTCCTGTACTAAATGGTTTTTCTGTTCTATCTTTTACTCCACAGACGACCCTGCCTTCGGATATGGACTTGATTGTGGTTTCTATGTGACATTATTTGGTGGAGGTGCCAGCTGCTACAAAACGTCCACATCACCATAGCTCCAATTAGGTAACGTACCAGGAACCCGAATACAAACAGTACATCGTCCCTAAGATCTATATATTCAGAAGACAAATGGATTCCAAAACAGTAGTCAGTCTACTGCACATTAAGAATCCACCAGTGTTATCCAGAGACACTGGTCAGGACCTGAGGAACTAGCTCAAAGGATTCAACTAAGTCGGCAAATACAACAAGTGGGATGACATGATATTTTTGGCAAATGTGAACTTTCACATGGACTACACAGACCAGCAATGATTCGAGAAGAATGAAGAGAAGCTGGTGCCGGCTGAGCTGAAGAAAATTTTCGGCAACAATCAGCAGCAAGTCTTCTTAGCGGAAGAATAATTGAAGAACAGCGCCGAATGTAATGGATAACGACACAATCGTACACACAAAATATTTTGGCCCTATGCTACACGCGAATCCGAAAACGACACAAGCCTACAAGATCTCACACTTCATGAAAGAGATCGCAGAAGACATGTGACAAGGTTCCTGGTAAAGGAAGTCAGAACAACGGAGAAATTCGTCATTTGGTACGTGCGAATCGAGGAAATTCAACAGAAAAAGAGACGGACAACAGCGGTATGACTGACTGCCGAATGTGGTCCCTCTGGCAGCTGTTGAAGACCATCATGAGCTTGCGCCAGTTAGTTATGGGTGAGCAGTTTGTGGCAGCCAGAAACGTCGGACCGTGTACACAAGAGATAACATCCATGAATGTCGACTTCATACGTCAGGAGATGATAAAGACTGTCGAAGAAGAGGTGTATTGATCTTTGGCAGCCATCTCTGCCACTAGTTGAACAAGCCATGAAGAATGGACTCGATCGACTTGAAATTACGCAGCAACTGCCAAATGATACTCAGCATACGACCAATACAGGTACACCCAGTTCCTCCGTCAAATACAACATCTCACTTGGGAGGCTGAGAACAACACGCCAGTATGTTTTCACTGTGAGTGCCGTGGACACGTACGCTACTGAACAGGTAGAAGACAAGTGTTCGACGACTGTTATGCCGTTAAAGACTTGAACCATCACAAAAGTCCACTTAACGCCAGTCGACTGCGGGCGATTATAGTCGTCCTGTGGACTGAAGCCCATCGCCGTACCCTGGATGAGGTTGCTCCCCAACGCGCCTTAGAGATACAGGCCGCTCGTCTAGCCGCCGAATTAAGGAAAACTAAGCGAGGCGACTATCTATGGAGGTAAAGGAGCCATAGACGAGAATCCTTCGTGAACGACAATCACCAAGATCTCAAGAAATGTCATTCACAGTAATATCGACGGCCAAATTGCCTGGGTGCTAGTCGATTCAGGAGGTTATTTTTCTGCCATGTCGAGTGTTTATAGACACCAGCTAAAGAAGCAGACTTCACATGGTACAAAGACGACTGCACTGAAGGCTTCAACAGGGAAATACGTCCAGTCAACAGCAAGAATAAATACCGTCAAATATTGCGGGACACGCAAACATTACAAACACAAGATATTTCAAGAATATACCAGAAACGATTAATACTAAATAACGAATACGAAGGGGTGCTGAAAAGTTTGTGTTGTTGTAGTCTTCAGTCCTGAGACTGGTTTGATGCAGCTCTCCATGCTACTCTATCCTGCGCAAGCTTCTTCATCTCCCAGTAACTACGGCATCCTACATCCTTCTGAATCTGCTTCGTGTATTCATCACTTGGTCTCTCTCTACGATTTTTAGCCTCCACGCTGCCCTCAAGTACTAAATTGGTGTTCCCTTGATGCCTCAGAACATGTTCTACCAACCGATCCTTTCTTCTGGTCAAGTTGTGCCACATACTTCTCTTCTCCCCAATCATATTCAACACCTCCTCATTAGTTATGTGATCTACCCATCTAATCTTCAGCATTCTTCTGTAGCACCACATTTCGAAATCTTCTATTCTCTTCTTGTCTAAACTATTTATCGTCTATGTTTCACTTCCATACATGGCTACACTCCATACAAACACTTTCAGAAAAGACTTCGTGACACTTAAATCTATACTCGATGTTAACAAATTTCTCTTCTTCAGAAACGCTTTCCTTGCCATTGCCAGTCTACATTTTATATCCTCTCTACTTCGACCATCATCAGTTATTTTGCTCCCCAAATAGCAAAACTCCTTTACTACTTTAAGTGTCTCATTTCTTAATCTAATACCCTCAACGTCACCCGACTTAATTCGACTACATTCCATTATTCTCGTTTTGCTTTTGTTGATGTTCATCTTATATCCTCCCTTCAAGACACTATCCATTCCGTTCAACTGCTCTTCCAAGTCCTTTGCTGTCTCTGACAGAATTACAATGGCATCGGCGAACCTCAAAGTTTTTATTTCTTCTCAGTGGATTTTTTTTTCCTTTACTGCTTGCTCAATATACAGACTGAATAACATCAGGGAGAGGCTACAGCCCTGTCTCACTCCCTTCCCAACCACTGCTTCCCTTTCATGCCCCTCTACTCTTATAACTGCCATTTGGTTTCTATACAAATTGTAAATAGCCTTTCGCTCCCTATATTTTGCCCCTGCCACCTTCAGAATTTGAAAGAGAGTATTCCAGTCAACAGTGTCAAAAGCTTTCTCTAAGTCTACAAATGCTAGAAACGTAGGTTTGCCTTTCCTTAATCTAGCTTCTAAGATAAGCCGTAGGGTCATTATTGCCTCACGTGTTCCAACATTTCTACGGAATCCAAACTGATCTTCCCCAAGGTCGGTTTCTACTAGTTTTTCCATTCGTCTGTAAAGAATTCGCGTTAGTATTTTGCAGCCGTGACTTATTAAACTGATAGTCCGGTAATTTTCACATCTGTCAACACCTGCTTTCTTTGGGATTGGAATTATTATATTCTTCTTGAAGTCTGAGGGTATTTCGCCTGTCTCATACATCTTTCTGACCAGATGGTAGAATTATGTCAGGACTGGCTCTCCCAAAGCCGTCAGTAGTTATAATGGAATGTTGTCTACTCCCGGGGCCTTGTTTCGACTCAGGTCTTTCAGTGCTCTGTCAAACTCTTCACCCAGTATCATATCTCCCGTTTCATCTTCATCTATATCCTGTTTCATTTCCATAATATTGTCCTCAAGTACATCGCCCTTGTATAGACCCTCTATATACTCCTTCCACCTTTCTGCTTTCCCTTCTTTGCTTAGAAGTGGGTTTCCATCTGAGCTCTTGATATTCATACAAGTGGTTCTCTTTTCTCCAAAGGTCTCTTTAATTTTCCTGTAGGCTGTATCTATCTTACCCCTAGTGAGATAAGCCTCTACATCCTTACATTTGTCCTCTAGCCATTCCTGCTTGGCCATTTTGCACTTCCTGTCGATCTCATTTTTGAGGCGTTTGTATTCCTTTTTGCCTGCTTCATTTACTGCATTTTACTGCTGGAAAGTAATGCCTCCGAATTTTTTTATGTGTACACCCAAAGTTTTTTTTAAAACAAGACAAACGTTTTTAACGTCATACATCTTTAGTCTTCTTGTCTACATATTTATTTCTCAACAAGGTCACTCTGGCGACGAACGCATAACTCCAAAAGGGAGACCATTTTTTGATACCGTCACTGTAGAATGTTGGACATTGTTGATGGAGTCATAACCTCACCTCTGCTCTTGATATTCATACAAGTGGTTCTCTTTTCTCCAAAGGTCTCTTTAATTTTCCTGTAGGCTGTATCTATCTTACCCCTAGTGAGATAAGCCTCTACATCCTTACATTTGTCCTCTAGCCATTCCTGCTTGGCCATTTTGCACTTCCTGTCGATCTCATTTTTGAGGCGTTTGTATTCCTTTTTGCCTGCTTCATTTACTGCATTTTACTGCTGGAAAGTAATGCCTCCGAATTTTTTTATGTGTACACCCAAAGTTTTTTTTAAAACAAGACAAACGTTTTTAACGTCATACATCTTTAGTCTTCTTGTCTACATATTTATTTCTCAACAAGGTCACTCTGGCGACGAACGCATAACTCCAAAAGGGAGACCATTTTTTGATACCGTCACTGTAGAATGTTGGACATTGTTGATGGAGTCATAACCTCACCTCTGCTAGCACCGCTTTATCGGATTTAAACCGAAGTCCTCGAATGTCTTCTATAAGTTTTGGAAACATGAAAATCGCAGGTGCCAAGTCAGGACTGTACGGAGGATGATCGATGGCAGTGAACCCAAGGCGTCGGACTGCTGCAGACGTCGCAGCCCTCGTTTGTGGCCTGAGATTGTCACGCTGAAGGAGAGGTTGCTGTATGTGTGGACGAACTCTTCAAATTCGGAAATGGCTATTTCTCAAGCACCGACTTAGTTTCGTCACATACTGCTGTGTTACTCCTTACAATTTCGAGCTGCCTCGCGACAGAGGGCTGCAAATAGGTAGACGTGAAGAATAAAGATGAAGAGTTTTAATAACATTTGTTTCGTTTAAAAAGGAGTATGAACTTCCATATAAAAAATTCGGAGGCATTAACTTTCAGCACCCCCTCATAAATGCTGGTGCGCGGTTTGGAAGTGGCGACTCACAGCACACCAACCAGCGACGCAAATCACTATGCCACGCTTCGTGCACAAGAGCTCGCACTATTTTTTTTCTTTTTTCACGTTCCTGCAACTTCTCGTCATCTGTGATTCGTGAAGACTCTATGCAGAATCAGATGGAGTTATCACTGGCCAGGTCCCTGCCGATCTGTAAGACCCTATGTGAGACACCGTAAGGAATGTCAACGACAAGTGTAATTGCCGCAATTACCTCTGGATCTGGAGCACCAGATACCAATCCCACCTGTAGCAGAGCCACGCTGCCGAAACGGAATCAACCTCTTGGAGACCTTCCAGATGTCGCCAAAGGGGACCTGATGGATAACAGTCTGCAATAACCAGCTCATCCACTATGCTGTCACCATAGCTGTACCGACTGCTGAAGCTCCGGAAATTGCAAAGTTCCTTGTAGAAGACTCATTTCGAAGCATGGAGTGTCTGATGATGTCAGTCGTGGAGAAGTTTTTAAATCGAGATTAATATCAGAGGTAATTTTACCCTGGAACGTCACCTGCAAGATGAGAACTGCCTACCATCCAGCAGGCGAATGGCTTCACAGAATGTTTTAATAATAAGTTGGAAGATATGCTCTCTATGTACCTTGACGTCGAACAGAGAGACTGTGATACAATACTGCTCGGCATCGCATTCGAATACAACAAAGCGCAGCAAGACATTGCAAGCTTCACACTGTTCTTTCTGCTCCACAGTCGCGAGGCCGAAACGCCAACGGAGACACGGCTCTCGTTTCAACTAAACGATACCCAGGATGATTACGTGATACACCTCAGCAGCACCGAAGATGCAAAACACGTGGCTCGCATGCAGACCCTGGACGCCCAGCAAAAGGAACGAAAGTGCATCAATACCAAGCACCTTGCAGTGAGATACTGTCCAGGAGACTTGGCTTCGATTTTTACGCCTGTGTGGAACAAAAAAGGACTGAAACTTCCTGGCAGATTAAAACTGTGGGCCGTACCGAGACTCGAACTCAGGACCTTTGCCTTTCTCGGGCAAGTTCAATATCCTTTCTTTCAGGAGTGCTAGTCCTGCAAGTTTCGCTGGAGAGCTTCTGTAAAGCTTGGAAGGTAGGAGACGAGGTACTGGCAGAAGTGGAGCTGTGAGGACGGGGCGTGAGTCGTGCTTGGGTAGCTCAGTTGGTAGAGCACTTGCCCCCGAAAGGCAAAGGTCTCGAGTTCGAGTCTCGGTCCGGCACACAGTTTTAATCTGCCAGAAAGTTTCATATCATTGTACTCTCCGCTGCAGAGTGAATATGTCATTCTGGAAAAAAGGACTATCAGAGAAATTATTTAAGCCGTACTTTGGGGTGTATCGTATTCTTCATCGCGTTGGACGTCACACTTAAAGTCGAGGATTATGACCGTTCTTCAAGACACTAACGCAGAGACGTCTTCCATGTCCACAGTATGAAGGTCTAGTGCAGTCCAGAAGTGCAGATAGATGACGGGAAGTTCAACGGAATTGAAGACCCACTTTGCGTTCACGAAACTTTGACGGGGGGCGCTTCCTTTGGCACCCATCATAAATGATGTAACAACACGAGCAGAACGCAATTATCCGCCATCATCGCCATACAGAGAAGCATTAACAAAATCTAAATTCTGGGTGCTACAGTCGACTCAATAAGAATTTCTGAAACAGATGGTCGCTGTTTCTAAATTCTGGGTGCTACAGTCGACTCAATAAGAATTTCTGAAACAGATGGTCGCTGTTTCTGCAGAAGAGGGAGCAATGACGCAAGCTAGGGCGCGCGCAGTGTGGCACAGTGGTTAGCATTGCAAGCTGGCGTGCTTATGCTAGTCAGTTCAAACCCGATCACGGGCAACTATTTATCGTGTGTGGTAAGTTCTTAAAATACTTGTATTGTGTATTCTGAAACATTCGATGTTAGTATAAATATTGTGAGATATTCGATGTTTGTCGAAATAGCTGCACTCTCTGTCCAGGAGATCAGTTCTGTCTGGCTGAATGTTGGTGTTCATAATGAACGAGCTTTCGGTTCTAAGTGCTATACTTCACTGACAAACTGTTGTGGGATTTGGACTTGAGTGTGATTTCGACGTGACAATATGAGTGAAATGACAGACAGTTTTACTTGTAACCTCAGACTTTTTACAGGCGATGCTGTTCTCTGTTGTAAAATAATATCTGAAAAAAGCTATGATAATATTTGAAAGTGGTACAAAGACTGGCAACTTGCTTTAAATCTGCAAAAATGCAAAAGCTTGCACTTAAAAAAACTCAAAACGCTGTATCATATGAATACAGTATTAATAAAAATCACATCTGGAATCGGTCAACTCATAAAAATACCTGGAAGTAACAATTTGTGAAGACAGGAATAATTTCGCTATAGGAGCCACACTTCGGTTCCTTAGTAGGCTACTGGAAAAATTCGAATCCACGTAGACATTGAACTATAAAACCTAGGATACAGCTCAAGTTTGTGGGATCCATACCAAATAGAACCAACAGGGGATACCGAAAGTGTATAAAGGTAGGCGGCACGAATCGTCGCAGAATTGTTCGACTCACCGGAGAGCATCACGAAGATGCTGAAAAACTTGAATTATCTGACACTTGGAGAGAGATACCAACGACCCAGTAAAAGCTTACATGCAAAGCTTCAATAACCATTATTGAAACAGGACTCAAAGAATATATTACGGCCCCCCACGTACCACATCTCTAGTCAAGATTACACTCATTACAGCACGAACAGAGACATTTAAGCAGTTATTATTCGCATGCTCCAGATGTAACAGGAAGAAACCTTCATAGTGGTGTAATAGGAAGGACCCTTTGCCACACACTTCACAGTGGTTTTCAGAATATAGGTGTAGACGTAGGTGTAGGCCAGTGTTGGACCAATTTTATCTTTTATTATGTAGCAAAAGAAAAGAGGAAGGTAGTGGCAGAGTGTGCCTAGCAACGTCAGCATGTGATTCTACTGGAACTGGGCTGAAGGATTCAACTCCAGAGATAAGTGTTGCTGCTGTAACAGAGATGCCGTTGTGAAACCAGAGAATCAACCAGCTCTTTCAGTAGAAGCAATAAAAACTGGTGAGAAAGCCGCCGTGAGGTACTGTATTAGCAGCCGCAGTCTGGTAGCCGCATTGTGGCCACACGTGGCTCAGAATAGCATACACGTAAGGGGACTGCGACACGAGGCTAGCCGCGCTCGCAGGAAACTGCACCTAACAGCGGTAATGATAGTAGCTGGCGGGTCGATGTCACCACAGCAGGGCAAGCCTCCTGCTATTGGCGGCGTGACCAGGTGCTAGGTTTTAGTGAAACCAATGCGCCTCAGAGGTACACTGAGGTGACAAAAGTCATGGGGTAGTGGTATGCATATACAGGGTGGTCCATTGATAGTGACCGGGCCAAATATCTCACGAAATAAGCATCAAACGAAAAAACGAAACTCGTCTGGCGTGAAGAGGGAAACCAGATGGCGCTATGGTTGGCCCGCTAGATGGCGCTGCCGTAAGTCAAACGGATGTCAACTGCGTTTTTTAAAATAGGAACCCCCATTTTTATTGCGTATTCGTGTAATACGTAAAGAAATATGAATGTTTTAGTTGAACCACTTTTTTTCGTTTTGTGATAGATGGCGCTGTAATAGTCACTAACATATAAGTACGTGATATCACGTAACATTCCGCCAGTGCAGACAGTATTTGCTTCGCGATACATTACCCGTGTTAAAATGGACCGTTTACCAATTGCGGAAAAGGTCGATATCGTGTTGATATATGGCTACTGTGATCAAAATGCCCAACGGGCCTGTATTATGTATGCTGCTCGGTATCCTGGACGACATCATCCAAGTGTCTGGACCGTTCGCCGGATAGTTACGATATTTAAGGAAACAGGAAGTGTTCAGCCACATGTGAAACGTCAACCACCACCGGCAAGAAATGAAGATGCCCAAGTAGGTGTTTTAGCTGCTGTCGCGGCTAATCCGCACATCGGTAACAGACAAATTTCGAGGGAATCTGGAATCTAAAAAACGTAGGTGTTGAGAATGCTACATTAACATCGATTGCACCCGTACCACATTTCTATGCACCAGGAATTGCATGGCGACGACTTTGCACGTCGTGTACAGTTCTGCCACTGGGCACAAGAGAAATTACAGGACGATGACAGATTTTCTTCATGCGTTTTAATTAGCGACGAAGCGTCATTCACCAACAGCGGTAACGTAAACGAGCACAATATGCACTATTGAGCAACGGAAAATAGACGATGGCTGCGACAAGTGGAACATCAGCGACCTTGGCGGGTTAATGTATGGTGCGGCATTATGGGAGGAAGGATAATTGGCCCCCATTTTATCGATGGCAATCTAAATGGTGAAACGTATGCTGATTTCCTACGTAATGTTCTACCGATGTTAGTACAAGATATTTCAGTGGATGACAGAATGTCGATGTACTTGCAGCATGATGGATGTCCGGCACATAGCTCGCGTGCGGTTGAAACGGTACAGAATAGCATATTTCATGACAGGTGGATTGGTCGTCGAAGGACCATACCATGGCCCGCACATTCACCGGATCTGACGTCCCCGGATTTTTTTCTGTGGGGAAAGTTGAAGGATATTGGCTATCGTGATCCACCGACAACGCCTGACAACATGCGTCAGCGGATTGTCAGTGCATGTGCGAACATTACGGAAGGCGAACTACTCGCTGTTGAGAGGAATGTCGTTACACGTATTGCTAAATGCATTGAGGTTGACGGACATCATTTTGAGCATTTATTGCATTAATGTGGTATTTACAGGTAATCACGCTGTAACAGCATGCGTTCTCAGAAATGATAAGTTCACAAAGGTACATGTATCACATTGGAACAACCGAAATAAAATGTTTAACGTACCTACGTTCTGTATTTTAATTTAAGAAACCTACCTGTTACCAACTGTTCGTCTAAAATTGTGAGCCATATGTTTGTGACTATTACAGCGCCATCTATCACAAAGCGAAAAAGTGGTGCAACTGAAACATTCATATTTGTTTACGTACTACACGAATATGTAATAAAATGGGGATTCCTATTTAAAAAAACGCAGCTGATATACGTTTGACCTATGAAAGCGCCATCTAGCGGGCCAACCATAGCGCCATTTGGTTTCCCCCTTCAAGCTAGACAAGTTTCGTTCTTTGTAGTTTTTTCGTTTGACGCTTATTTCGTGAGATATTTGGCCCGGTCACGATCAATGGACCATTCTGTATACGTTCATGTCAAAGATGTACCAGAGAATGTCCACAGTATCAATAAGTGAATACATCGTCTTCAATATTTGTAATTTGGCGTGTCACGTGGACATGATTGTTTTTCCTCGTAAACACTATACTTAAGCCTAGTACGCTGCACAAACGGACAGGGAGCAGGGAGGTGGCGTACCGCTGGCGCTACTGGCGCTTGGTGTCCGCGGCGCGCATCCGGCGCCACTCGTCGGCGGGAAGGTCCCGGTCCCCCCAGCCCCACAGCGCGTGGCTGCCGTCTCCGGAGCGCTGGACGCGCCGCCGCACCATGTCGGGGGCCACGGTCTTCAGGTCGTACGCCCAGCCGAGGCGCGCGAAGAAGTCGATGAAGGCGGTGGTGGGGTTGAGTGGGCTGGCGCCCAGCTCGGCCGCCTTGTAGTCCCAGGGGAACACGTGGTGGTAGTTGTGCCAGCCCTCGCCCAGCGCCGCCACCGACACCACGGCGTTCTCCACAGGGCTGATGTGCCTGCAGACATCGCCGCCGTAGTTAGAGGCGCTAAGCGGGCAAGCACTCGTGTAGCGTGGATACTCGGGAGGAAGCTACGTGTAGCCGCGTCGGGCAAAAGAACGCGGAAGCTGTCCTCACGCGGGACAAGGCCGCTGAAGTTGACGCGGACGGGAAACCCGGCTGCATGAGACACAAGACCCACGTCACATGAGACATGCCGCTTACGTGATTTCTGACTGCAGCATTCTCCATCGGCAGCTATCGGCTGTATGCGGATCGATAACTACACTGTTTCTTTACGAAAATGGACGGAGGCAAAATTCCTATGTTGGCTCAATTAAAACGCACATTTCCCTCCTTGTCCATATGGCAGTCGTGTGTAGTATACAAAAATAAAAACTTCAGGATAGGGAATGTTTAGATTAACATGAATTTTGCTCTGGTTTTATAATACATGACGAAGTAGCAAATTCAGTTAAACAATTCAATGCTGCTAACAAAAGATTATTCTACATAGTACTTGGAAAACAAATGTCAGACTAAATGCTTATCGCAGTTCACGGCCCGACGGAAGATTCACTACTGGCCACTGAAATTACTACACTATGAAAATGACGTACTACAGACACGAAATTTAACCGACAGAGCATACACAAGGTTGGCGACGGTGGCGACACCTACAACGTGCTGACATGAGGAAAGTTTCCAACCGATTTCTCATACACAAACAGCAGTTCACCGCCGTTGCCTGGTGAAACGTTGTTGTGATACCTCGTGTAATGAGGAGAAATGTGTACCATCACTTTTCCGACTTTGATAAAGGTCGGCTTCTAGCTCGTGGCGATTACGGTTTATCGCAACGCGACATTGCTGCTCGCGTTGGTCGAGATCCAATGACTGTTAGCAGAATATGGAATAGGAGGGTTCAGGAGGGTAATACGGAACGCCGTGCTGGATCCCAGCGGTCTCGTATCATTAACAGTCGAGATGACAGGCATCTTAACCGCATGGCTGTAACGGATCGTGCAGCCACGTCTCGATCCCTGAGTCAACAGATAGGGACGTTTGCAAGACAGCAACCATCTGCAAGAACAGGTCGACGACGTTTGCTGCAGCGTGGACTACCAACTCGGAGACCATGCCTGCGGTTACCCTGACGCTGCATCACAGGCAGGAGCGCCTGCGATGGTGTACTCGACGACGAACCTGGGTGCACGAATGGCAAAACGTCATTTTTTCGGATGAATCCAGGTTCTGTTTACAGCATCTTGATGGTCGCATCCGTGTTTGGCGTCATCGCAGTGTACGCACATTGGAAGCGTGTATTCGTCATCGCCATACTGGCGCATCACCCGGCGTGATGGTATGGGGTGCCATTGGTTACACGTCTCGGTCAGCTCTTGTTCGCACTGACGGCACTTTGAACAGTGGACGTTACATTTCAGATGTGTTACGACCCGTGGCTCTACCCTTCATTCGATCCTTGGGAAACCCTACATGCACGACTGCATGTTGCAGGTCGCGTACGAGACTTTCTGGACACAGAAAATGTTCGACTGCTGCCCTGGCCAGCACATTCTTCAGAGCTCTCACCAACTGGAAACGTCTGGTCAATGGCGGCCGAGCAACTGGCTCGTCACAATACACCAGTCACTACTCTTGATGAACTGTGGTATCGTGTTGAACCTGCATAGGCAGCTGTACCCGCTATCCAAGGTAAATGCCCAGGCGTATCAAGGCCGTTATTACGGCCAGAGGTGGTTGTTCTGGGTACTGATTTCTCAGGATATATGCACCCAAATTGCGTGATAATGTAATAACATGTCAGTTCTAGTATAATATATCTGTCCAATTAATACCCGTTAACCATCTGCATTTCTTCTTGGTGTAGCAATTTTAATGGCCAGTAGTGTAAAACAGATGAAGAAAAGGAAAAGTTCTATTATCAACTAGAGCAAACAATTGAGAGTACACCAATCAGAAACATCAAGATACTTCAGGGAGATTTTAAAGGAAAAGTAGGAAAAGAAGAAATCTGTAAACCAACTTTAGGAAGGTGCAGGTTGCATGGCGAGATCAAAGAGAATGGTCAGAGGATGATCAACTTAGCTAGCTCAAAGAACCTCAGATAAGGGGACATCGTGCTAACAGGATGGAAGAACTATCAACCAGATAGATCACATCTTGGTAGACCAGCGCTACCGACGTAGTCACAGACGTCAGGTCGTACAGAGAAGCCGACTGTGTATCAGACAACTTCCTCGTTGTGTCTAGATTTAAAATGAAGTTCACCTAAACGCATGAGAAAAAGGAGACACTAGAACCTGCTTTGAATGTTCGGAAACAGCTAGAAAGTGCAATTAAAGAACAATATGCTACAGAAATCTAAAAACCTCTGAGGTCCTAGGAAACCAGGAAGTAAAAGGGGACGTCGAGGAAAAGTGGAATGAAGTTAAATCCGCAGTAGTAAGTGTTGCGCAGGATACGTTGGGAAGAAAGAAGAGAAAGAAGAAAAGAAAGTTGTTCAACAAGACATCCCAGAAGGCTACCGAAAAGAGAAGGAAAATGAAGGAGAAGTGACTGGAGGACAGGAAGAGTGAGCAGAAAAGGGAACATTTTATCAACATCAGAAGAGAGTCGAAGCGAATCTTACAAACAGAAGAGAATATATCTAAGCAGTTTATCTGAACGAATTGAGCCAGAGAGCAACAGCATAAAATCAAGACAATTTTTCCAATGCATCAAAAATCAGAAAAACACACTGACTTTTATTTAATCTCAGAGACGGGCCTTATACACTAAGAGTTTCATTGTTCTGGCTTTCGTTTTGGTGTAGCCAGTTTTTTTCCCCCCTGTGCTGCCACTGTATTTCTGGACATTGAGTCTTTTGCTACTAATAGCCAACAGATGACCAAAATGTCTTGGAAGTCTAGGAGACATCTTGCAATTGAAATTTACTATGGTAACAGTTGAAACACACTCCCCATGAAAGTGATGCGTAAAGTTAATTTTCAATAGCGCAAAGTAGAAGCACAGTGTATGAAAGCGAGAAAAGAATTTGAAGTGGATACTCACTTGTCGTAAGGCCTGTTGCCCCACATGTGCGCCACGCTGTTGATGAGGAAGGCGATGTTGAGTGTGAGGACGAAGCGGAAGTTGAAGAGCACGAAGAATGACCTCCAGAGCGTCTCATCCCAGAAATACCAAGGCACCCACACCGGGAACACGACTACAAGCAGGGCGAACAGCGGCACGTACAGCCTGTAGAAAATATGTTTGAGGTATACATGTGGATGTGATTGTAGTCACGAACGGAACTGTTGTGGAGTGAGGGAAGTACTAAAGTCATTACACATAACTCTTTCATTGTAATACACTCCACTTTTCATATCTAAGACAATATTTTTACTTACGAGAAACTGGACGAATCTGACGCTACGTATGATGAGTACCTATCATCACCTTGATCAAATAAACAGTAGAAGCCAGCATTCACAATTCACCCACATGAAACGGGACACAAAGCACCGGCTTAATGTATTCAAAATAAAAATCGCCAATAATTTCTCGTACACACACAGTCGATTTTCCTTACAAATTAAATTTATCTGAAATAAAAACAGTTTTATGCAGATGTAGATAGTATAATACGAACAGTGAGTGTTGCACTATACAAGGTGTCCCATGAGGAATTTAGAAATATGACAGTAACGATCACTCAAATCAAAAACGGCTGCTAAACATGGGCTCTAAAAGGCATGCATTAACAGTTATGAGCACTTCTTCATATTCGACAGTGTGAAAAAGACTTCTGCTACCTTAAGCATTTGCTTTCCCTATTTCGGGAGGAGGTTGTATGGACCAAAACGAGAAAAAATTCCCTAGTGAACATGAGCTCCAAAACGCATACCTTAAGAGCTGCAAGCACCTGTTCAGTAGAAGAGGTGTGTTTCAAAGTAGCGAAGATGAACAAGTACTCATAGCTCTTAAGGTAAGCACTTTAGAGACCACGTTTACGGACTTTTTTTCTTGCTTTGGGCCGTACTGCCACTTCTCGAAATACGCAGACGCCGTTTGTTTCACAATATCGAAGATGAAGAAGTGCTCATAGCTCTTGAGATATGTGTTTTAGAGTCATGTTTACTAGACTTCATTGCTTCGTTCCTGTCATATCCCTGAATATCTACCATTCCTCCTGGGACACTAGGTATACCACATGCGGGATCTGTTGGCAGGCGTGGGTAGCACGGGTAGGGTTTTTCATTGTGCCAAATGTAGGCAAGGTTTCTCTAAGTAGCCATGTCTTCAATTACGGGGCAGACGTTTATCAAATACACGAGAGGTGATTATAGTGGCATACGTCTCCCTGAATAGCGGTACATGGACATAACAGTAATACAACCGGCCGACATCCATCCCCAAATCCGGAACGGCACCCCGTTTTCACGTGGCAAAACTCAATACAAAAGTAGTGTTGCTTCTGTATGTCGAGAAACAAGATCCATGATTGTTGCTCGGGCTACATCCAACTTCATACGGCAGAGAAATTGTAGTAGACTCTGAAAAAATGACAATGTTGTTCTGTACATCTACTCACGTATACCACATGATAAAAAACTGAAACATCGTCAGTGTAACTTCGTACGCGTAAACACCATTGGCATAAATGTTTTTGCAATTTTCTGCGACAGGTAGGACAGCCGCCAGAGTGCCTCAGTGTTGTTTTTGTCAGGCAGTGTATTGTTTCAGTAGTGCAGCCAAATGCAACTGCCGGGAAGACAAAATGCCATTTTTCGTGTTAGAAAATACAAAAAATAATTGTAAAATTTTATCGAAAATCTGTCCTCCCCAGAAGTTAAAACGTTCTTCAGTTCTACAGGGTGCAAAACAGTGCTACATTCCGTAGAGTTACGAATTCGGCATGTCCGCATAATAATGTCTCAGACTGGGGATACGAAGAAAGTCTTATCTAGGCTGTTAAAGAGTCAGTTCTACAAGCAAGTCTGACTGTAATTTTGAGGCCTGAATTGCATTATAGATTATACTAAAAAAGTA
Organism: Schistocerca gregaria; assembly: GCF_023897955.1. Classification (NCBI taxonomy): domain Eukaryota; kingdom Metazoa; phylum Arthropoda; class Insecta; order Orthoptera; family Acrididae; genus Schistocerca; species Schistocerca gregaria. Next base: position 741,395,691 of record NC_064921.1, read on the forward strand.
GCGCCTAAAACACGTTTGGTGAAGTTGTAATTATTGCAGTTAGGAAACGCAAGAGGATAACGCAAGAAATCTGCTGACATGATCAGAGATGAAGTTTTATAAATGAGGTGTTACAGATGACAATGCAGTTGAATAAGGGGTTTTTAAAGCTTATGTTCGTATACCCATTGTGAGGAATATTAATCAATGGTGTTTTATCGCTATTTGCTTTTATTTATGTTTAATACGACTTTCACATTCTTTTTATTTTTCTAATTTCAGATTTTTAGTTTTCAGTGTCAATCTAACGTCATTCGCATGAATGTTAAGAATAGTTTGTGAATATCTTCTACCTTCACTTCCTAACTCATTCCATATCCTGAATTTACTCACATACATACGTAATTTTGGGTTATTAACTAAAAAATACGATATCCGTGGTCTTATTAATAAGATACCTTAGCGGAATCCGTTTACCTATCAGGCGTAAAAGTAACGTACCTCAAAAATATATTCTTAGCCCATTGATAAAGCATAGAAGGGCTGAGACGTTTTGTTTTCGCTCCTCTAGAGCTCCTCTGGAGCGGTTCTAGGTGCTTCAGTGCAGGACCGCATAACTGCTACGGTCGCAGGTTCGAATCCTGCCTCGGACATGGATGCGTGTGCTGTCCTTAGGTTAGGTAGGTTTAAGTACTTCTAAGTCTAGGGGACTGATGACCTCCGATGTTAAGTCCCATAATACTCGGAGCCATTTGAACAATTTGCCAAGATCTTTTTGGTAGCCAAGAGGTACTTTATTTAGCGTTTTTCATTTTTTCTCATACAATTTCTTATATATTTATTCTAATGTGCTTCCTTTACAGTAATTAAATGTAGCATCCTTATTGCATTGGTTACATTCGACTGGCGTGTTTTAAATATCTCCTTGTAACCTTGAATGTTCAAATTTCCTCTCCTGAAAAATGTGCAAAATGTTGCTTACTCCATTTTTCAATATATTAACGTGAAATTATATATAAAACATTAATCCTTATTATTGAACATAATCAATATTAACTTGTACACGAATACATGCGGAGCACAACTGTACACCAGATGCGGTCAACAGCATTAACAATCGTCTTCCAGCTGTAATTAACAATGAACCAAATACTGGCTTGTCTTTCGTGTTTTCAATTTACAAGCAGTTTCTTTTGTGTGTCCTATGGACAGATACTAAAAGGTATCAGATAGATTATATAATGGTAAGACAGAGATTTAGGAATCAGGTTTTAAATTGTAGGACATTTCCAGGGGCAGATGTGGACTCTGACCACAATCTATTGGTTATGACCTGTAGGTTAAAACTGAAGAAACTGCAAAAAGGTTGGGATTTAAGGACATGGGATCTGGATAAGCTGAAAGAACCAGAGATTGTACAGAGTTTCAAGGAGAACATAAGGGAACAATTGACAGGAATGGGGGAAAGAAACACAGTAGAAGAAGAATGGGTAGCTCTGAGGGATGAAGTAGTGAAGGCAGCGGAGGATAAAGTAGGTAAAAAGACGAGGGTTGCTAGAAATCCTTGGGTAACAGAAGAAATATTGAATTTAATTGATGAAAGGAGAAAATATAAAAATGCAGTAAATGAAGCAGGCATAAATGAATACAAACGTATCAAAAATGAGATCGACAGGAAGTGCAAAATGGCTAAGCAGGGATGGCTAGAGGACAAATGTAAGGATGTAGAAGCTTATCTCACTAGGGGTAAGATAGATACTGCCAACAGAAAAATTAGAGAGACCTTTGGAGAGAAGAGAACCGCGTGTATGAATATCAAAAGCTCAGATGGCGACCCAGTTCTAAGCAAAGAAGGGAAGGCAGAAAGGTGGAAGGAGTATATAGAAGGTTTATACAAGGGCGATGTACTTGAGGACAATATTATAGAAATGGAAGAGGATGTAGATGAGGACGAAATGGGAGATAAGATTCTGCGTGAAGAGTTTGATAAAGCACTGGAAGACCTGAGTCGAAACAAGGCCCCCGGAGTAGACAACATTCCATTAGAACTACTGACGGGCTTGGGAGAGCCAGTCATGACAAAACTCTACCAGCTGGTGAGCAAGATGTATGAGACAGGCGAAATACCTTCAGACTTCAAGAAGAATATAATAATTCCAATCCCAAAGAAAGCAGGTGCTGACAGATGTGAAAATTACCGAACTATCAGTTTAATAAGCCACAGCTGCAAAACAGTAACGCGAATTCTTTACAGACGAATGGAAAAACTAGTAGAAGCCAACCTCGCGTAAGATCAGTTTGGATTCTGTAGAAATACTTGAACACGTGAGGCAATACTGACCTTACGACTTATCTTAGAAGATACATTAAGGCAAGGCAAACCTACATTTCTAGCATTTGTAGACTTAGAGAAAGCTTTTGACAATGTTAACTGGAATACTCTATTTCAAATTCTGAAGGTGGCAGGGGTAAAATACAGGGAGCGAAAGGTTATTTACAATTTGTACAGAAACCAGATGGCAGTTATTAGAGTCGAGGGACATGAAAGGGAAGCAGTGGTTGGGAAAGGAGTGAGACAGGGTTGTAACCTCTCCCCGATGTTATTCAATCTGTATATTGAGCAAGCAGTAAAGGAAACAAAAGAAAAATTCGGAGTAGGTATTAAAATCCATGGAGAGGAAATAAAAACTTTGAGGTTCGCCGATGACATTGTAATTCTGTCAGAGACGGCAAAGGACTTGGAAGAGCAGTTGAACGGAATAGACAGTGTCTTGAAAGGAGGATATAAGATGAACATCAACAAAAGCAAAACGCGGATAATGGAATGTAGTCACATTAAATCGGGTGATTCTGAGGGAATTAGACTAGGAAATGAGACACTTAAAGTAGTAAAGGAGTTTTGCTGTTCAGGAAGTAAAATAACTGATGATGGTCGAAGTAGAGAGGATATAAAATGTAGAGTGGCAATGGCAAGGAAAGCGTTTCTGAAGAAGAGAAATTTGTAAACATCGACTATAGATTTATGTATCAGGAAGTCGTTTCTGAAAGTATTTGTTTGGAGTGTAGCCATGTATGGAAGTGAAACATGGACGATAACTAGTTTGGACAAGAAGAGAATAGAAGCTTTCGAAATGTGGTGCTACAGAAGAATGCTGAAGATAAGGTGGATAGATCACGTAACTGATGAGGAGGTATTGAATAGGATTGGGGAGAAGAGAAGTTTGTGGCACAACTTGACTAGAAGAAGGGATCGGTTAGTAGGACATGTTTTGAGGCATCAAGGGATCAGCAATTTAGTATTGGAGGGCAGCGTGGAGGGTAAAAATCGCAGAGGGAGACCAAGAGATGAATACACTAAGCAGATTCAGAAGGATGTAGGTTGCAGTAGGTACTGGGAGATGAAGAAGCTTGCACAGGATAGAGTAGCAGGGAGAGCTGCATCAAACCAGTCTCAGGACTGAAGACAACAACAACAACAACAACAACAACAACAATGGACAGACACACACACCCATGCCAGAGGGAGGACTCGAACCTCCGCCGGGACCAGCCGCACAGTCCATGGCTGCAGCTCCGTAGGCCAGTTGCACACTTACGCGGATGGTCGGCGCTCCGCGTTCGGCGCCCGGTTGGTAGCCACGAATCACAACGGGGCACCACACGGTTACGAGGACGGAGCCGTCCGCGCAGCCCTTGCGCGCCGCCGACCGTCCGCGACAGTTGAATACTCAGAAACAAGTTGGTGCGTGCACAGCCCTGCGGGCACCGCGCGATCAGTAGACGCAGAGTAACTCATTTCAGCCGTAGCATTCAACTAGTGTGGTAAATACGGGTGTGATTTAAGAAGTTTCCAGAATGTCTTCTGAAATCGATACAAACACGTTAATTGCCGAAGTTGAACGAAGGCCTCACATATGGGATCCATCGCATGAGGACTACAAGAACCGTGAACTGCGATTGAAGGCGTGGCTAGACGTCTGTGCAAATATAATACTCGGCTTTGAAGGTCTGAACGAGGCAGATCAGGATGGCTCTGAGCACTATGGGACTTGACATCTATGGTCATCAGTCCCCTAGAACTTCGATCTACTTAAACCTAACTAACCTAAGGACAACACACAACACCCAGCCATCACGAGGCAGAGAAAATCCCTGACCCCGCCGGGAATCGGAACCCGGGGCAGATCAGGAAAAGTGTGGTAAGTAGACGCATATTTTCCTTGTGTTTTTTTGTAGTTCTATACAAAATACAATGATTTACAATTATAGAATCATAGGTATTCACAAGTTCAGTTTATGCACAATACAAACATTGATTATGTAGAAAAACTGTACACAAGCGCAAATGTCTGTCATTGAGATAAGTGGCCTGTGTTCAGTGACTTTTTGATTCCTGCCAGGGCACAGCTCCTCTACCGACAAAATATTCCGCAAATTTATCTCGTACAGTATTACCCGATTTACTGAAAGGTGAAGTTTCTGCCACATCTTCGAAGCCAATAACATACAAGGTATCTTCAAAGTTGTATCCGTCTCTTACTCGAACAAAATTATCCAAAATGCAGCACGTTTTGACAATAGATACTACTAGATCAAGATTGATATTCAGGGGCCGGTGAAAAACTCTCCACTTGTGGCTTAATATTCCGAAAGTACATTCAATAAACCTTCGGGCTCGGGTAAGTCGGTAATTGAAAATCTTTTTTTTTTTCGCGCATACGGCCTTAACACATGTTGACATACGGCCTTAACACATGTTGTGTTAATGCGAAGCCTTCGTCTGCCACAAGAACATATGGCACTGGAGAGTCGTGTGTACCTGGCATTGGCTTTGGTGGGGGTAACGCTAATTTTCTTTTTTCCATTTTCCTCCAAAAGACGCTGTTTTTAAAAATATTTGAATCACAGTTCCTTCCGTATCCTCCTACATCAATGAACGTGAAACAATAGTTAGTGTCACAGATGGCCATAAGAATAATGGAGAAATAATTCTTGTAATTGAAGAAAAGTGATCCACTTTTGATAGGTTTTACTAGACGAATATGTTTTCCATCCAGGGCTCCGATGCAATGAGGAAAATTAGTGACATTTGTCTGTTGAGGTCTCAGGCATCCATTATTGTCTTAATGGCGCTCACCTGCCTTGTAATCTGTCGAATTGTTGATGCACCCATTAAATAAGAGTAATGCAGATCTGTAAATGTATTTCCGCTTCCAAGATACCTGTAATGTGTAAAGCATATATTTGATACTTATGTACATTCACAGAGGAAAGTAGAATTAATTCTAGGTATTACGTCGGCTACGCTGACATAAAAGCTTAGATGTATTCCTTGTTAAAATAATATATGTACGCGTGCTCAGTAATAAAAGACTTATCGATCTTGTTATTTCAGTTGACAAGGTCCAAACGAGATGGAAAACTGCACGGGATGCCTATTTTAAAAGCCTCACTAGAATAAAGCAAACGAGGTCCGGATCAGCAGCAACTAAGAGACCAAAATACATCTACCATAGGCAGTTACTCTTTCTTCACCTCTCCGAGTTGCACCAACAGAGAGTAACTTTGACTCAGTATCGGTCGTACAAGATAATCTGTATAACAACAATGCACTCGCAGAAAACAGTCCAGACGAACCCTCTGAAGAACAAACCGATGATGTCCGACTGAATGTCAACACCGAAAAACAATCCTTCAAGAGGAAGAGGCCTATCAAGAACACAACATTTGAAGATAATTTACTTACATTATTAAAAGATGGTAAGGGAAAAGAAGAAGACGACGACCGAGCATTCTTTGTTTCGCTGTTGCCCTCTGTGAAGACATTAAATGTTGATCAGAAGCTATTATTTCGTACTCAGGTACTTCAACTGCTTATGTCGATTAAGCACACAAATCAGGCTAACTCAAACATACACCCCGTCAGCTCCCATCAGCTCTTTCCAGTATCCACAGACCTCTTTTACCTACGCCCCACCTTCAATATCCCAACAGCATCCTAAACGATCAATGCAGTACCGCGAGGATCCGTCCGTACAGTCACAAGTTGCGACTCCCCATCCCTCTCCAGTCCAATCAACGTCATCATCATCTTGAGAGATGTTTTAAAAATTACTGGAGTCCAGTAGTAATACAATACAAATGTAAAATTGTCTATTGCCAAACGAATTTAATACATAGCTGTAGCAAAGCTTTGAATGATTGAATATATTGTTAAAGTAATCGTCATCCGTGTACATATTGATATTCTTACCTTAAGGTTACTGCTGCTCGTTCTGTCGGAGTAATAGGTATTCTTCTGAGACTTTCAAGTGTCAGGTTGTCTTGTATTTTGCCGACAAGCTCGTCAAAGCAAACGAATAGACATACGAAAATATGTATTAAATTTGTCTTCGTCTTTGCGCAATTCGGAATACAATGTGACGAGCGCTCCTTTCGTCGTCTTCGTTACACCATAGGATGCACGCAAAACCGTCTCTCGCGCGTGGAATTTCTGTTTTTGTTTATCTTATAGGCTGAAATGACTTTTACTTGCAGCGAGCTCATCTCCATAGATCCGATCAAACAGAACGATGTGTTGCACCAGCACAGTGCAGGGAAGACCGCGTTCACTCGACTGCACTCAACCGAGAACCGAGCGCATCCGCCCAACCGTGTGAACCATGACGCGGGTCCGACAACCGCGCGCGGAACCCGGAGCGCGGCCGATCCGCGTAAGCGTGCAACGGGCCTTAGACTGCTCGGCTAATCCCGTGTGTTCGTGTGTGTGTGTGTGTGTGTGTGTGTGTGTGTGTGTGTGTGTGATAGAGAGAGAGAGGGGGGGGGGGGATCAAATGCACCGAAACCCAAGTGCCGAACGAGGTCCCAGTGCTCTCCGTGCCTTCTACATTTGACACCATATATCAGGCGATATTCGCACACCATGAAAAGTCGCAGCAGCTCCTGCTGTTTCTTCACAGCGTCCTGAACAAGGACTGCCAAGTTCTCGACCGGCTGAAGCCGGTAGAAGTCACTTGGCTTCGGGCCACGAGTGTTATTCGCCCGGGATCTGAGACTGCACTATCAGTGTTGCGAACTGATTTGGGTGCCGTGACTCACCAGTGAACACGTTTGTGATCTACATCTACATCTACATGACTACTCTGCAATTCACATTTAAGTGCTTGGCAGAGGGTTCATCGAACCACAATCATACTGTCTCTCTACTATTCCACTCCCGAACAGCGAGCGGGAAAATCGAACACCTAAACCTTTCTGTTCGAGCTCTGATTTCTCTTATTTTATTTTGATGATCATTCCTACCTATGTAGGTTGGGCTCAACAAAATATTTTCGCATTCGGAAGAGAAAGTTGGTGACTGAAATTTCGTAAAAAGGTCTCGCCGCGACGAAAAACGTCTATGCTGTAATGACTTCCATCCCAACTCGTGTATCATATCTGCCACACTCTCTCTCCCCTATAACGTGATAATACAAAACGAGCTGCCCTTTTTTGCACCCTTTCGATGTCCTCCGTCAATCCCACCTGGTAAGGATCCCACACCGCGCAGCAATATTCTAACAGAGGACGAACGAGTGTAGTGTAAGCTGTCTCTTTAGTGGACTTGTTGCATCTTCTAAGTGTCCTGCCAATGAAACGCAACCTTTGGCTCGCTTTCCCGACAATATTATCTATGTGGTCCTTCCAACTGGAGTTGTTCGTAATTTTAACACCCAGGTACTTAGTTGAATTGACAGCCTTGAGAATTGTACTATTTATCGAGTAATCGAATTCCAACGGATTTCTTTTGGAACTCATGTGGATCATCTCACACTTTTCGTTATTTAGCGTCAACTGCCACCTGACACACCATACAGCAATCTTTTCTAAATCGCTTTGCAACTGATACTGGTCTTCGGATGACCTTACTAGACGGTAAATTACGGCATCATCTGCGAACAGTCTAAGAGAACTGCTCAGATTGTCACCCAGGTCATTTATATAGATCAGGAACAGTAGAGGTCCCAGGACGCTTCGCTGGGGAACACCTGATAACACTTCAGTTTTACTCGATGATTTGCCGTCTATTACTACGAACTGCGACCTTCCTGACAGGAAATCACGAATCCAGTCGCACGACTGAGACGATACCCCATAGCTCCGCAGCTTGATTAGAAGTCGCTTATGAGGAACGGTGTCAAAAGCTTTCCGGAAATCTAGAAATACGGAATCAACTTGAGATCCCCTGTCGATAGCGGCCATTACTTCGTGCGAATAAAGAGCTAGCTGCGTTGCACAAGAGCGATGTTTTCTGAAGCCATGCTGATTACGTGTCAATAGATCGTTCTCTTCGAGTTGATTCATAATGTTTGAATACAGTATATGCTCCAAAACCCTACTGCAAACCGACGTCAATGATATAGGTCTGTAGTTAAATGGATTATTCCTACTAACCTTCTTGAACACTGGTGCGACCTGCGCAATTTTCCGATCTGTAGGTACAGATCTATCGGTGAGCGAGCGGTTGTATATGAGTGCTAAGTAGGGAGCTACAGTATCAGCGTAATCTGAAAGGAACCTAATCGGTATACAATCTGGACCTGAAGACTTGCCCGTATCAAGCGATTTGAGTTGCTTCGCAACCCCTAAGGTATCTACTTCTAAGAAACTCATGCTAGCAGATGTTCGTGTTTCAAATTCTGGAATATTCCATTCGTCTTCCCTGGTGAAGGAATTTCGGAAAACTGCGTTCAATAACTCCGCTTTAGCGGCACAGTCGTCGATAACAGTACCATCGGCACTGCGCAGCGAAGGTATTGACTGCGTCTTGACAGAACGACATGTGGGAAGTGCAGCATGTTCCCTCAGCACCGCGGCTCTCGCCGTGGTTGTATGTGTGTTGGGCTATGCTCAGCAGATCTTGCTTTCACCGCTCCCTTAATCCCCCAGAAAACTTGGTCAGGACATCGGGAACAAACTGTAATCACTTTAGCAGGAACGAATGCCTGCGGCCTGAACTACCAACAGTCGCCCAGTTAGCAGGCTAACAATGAGACGGCTGACGTTCGCCTCAATGACTTGGCTAGTCGCGGTGCGCATGCGCACAGGGCACTTTCCTCATTCCGTGCCATTTGGCCTCCCTGACAGCGTACCTTGCTACACGTAAATCTGGTTCTGTATGGTAGAGTTGGGCAACACGATTCTTTTTCCCGATTCGATTCCTACGATTCAATCTCACATTGCGAATCGATTCCTACGATTCGTTCACGATTCATTCTAGTCTGCGATGGCACGATTCTTACAGAATGCAAAAATTTCTACATCTTACTCACAGATGGCAGGACATGTCTGAAATTTTTAATGGGGTTAGAATCGAACTGTGTCATGATAAGATATGCCAGAAATAGTTTATTTATGAGTAAACATGCATATGACGTTACAAGTGTGTTTCTCGATATATACGTGTAATGCCTTAATTGATGAAAGGTCACATTTGATTTGATTGCATCTATTGTTTTATTTCAGTATGCCAGGAAAGAGGAGTCGATCTGTGCGAAAGGCGGTGCAAAATTACGTGGTATGCCAGTTTGTTTGTGTGGTTTGAACGTATCTAGCTACAGACGCCTGTTTTATAGTAACAAAATCTAGCAGTGAGGCAGATGTGGTTTGGCTCGTATCATCCTATGTTTTTCTGTGCTAAGATGTCTTTCCAAGTCCACAACACCCTTGTAATTCATAACGCAGCTGACAGCCCTCCCACACAGCAAATTTTGCTTAACTTTCATTTCTTCAAAATACAAAGCGTAGGTATTTTGCTTTTAATTTGTCTGAGAACATGCTGCTGTGACTACTATAATATAATAAATAATCCAAGTGCTATTGATCGTGTGTAAAGAAGGTGTGTGTGTTTTGCATTACATCTGCAACAAATAAGAGGTACGTATTTATTCATCATACTTGGATTTCTTGATTTTAATCGTGTGTATTGGGAGCTGTGTACTCGCTGTATATCGTTTCTGTCATCACTAGTTCGTGTAATACTCGCGCAAACTAAGCTGACGTCGGTGCGGTGGCTGATGGTAGCGATAGTAAATGGGAAATGCCTTTACGCTCATTCCCGTCAGCCACCGCCAAGTGTCAGCTTGGTTTTTACGAGTAATATTACGGCCCACGAACTTCGTTTGTTCGTTCCGAGCTTCCTTTGTCCACACGCATCCTCCACTTGACTTCCATCTGGCGGTCGTAATCATTCGGCACGACTCGGCACGATTCGGAAGTTGTCTTCGAAGCATAGCGTACTAAGAATCGATGAATCGTTGCAACTTGGAATCGTCACGACTCGGAAACACGCAATTGTTCTTACGATTCTTTTGAACGACGGTTCGTCCGTATCACGGTTCGATTCTCACGATTCTTTATTTAGAGTCGTTCAAATGAACGACTCATTCACGAATCGCCACAACTCTACTGTATGGTGACTCACCGCTTCTGCCACATGACGATGGGGTCGGCCTCCAGGTCGGACATGTCGACCTTGGCGCGGTTCTCGGTGACGGCGGGGTGCGGAGTCAGCACGAGCCAGCCCACGTGCGAGAACAGGAAGCCGCGGCGCGCGTCGTGGGGGTCCGCGTCCGTCTCGCTGAACTTGTGGTGCACCCGGTGGTCCAGCGCCCACTGGTACACGTGTCTCTGCACAGCCGTCATCAAGAAGGCATCATACACTGAGGAGAAAAGTCACGGGAGAGCGATATGCACAAACACAGATGATACAGTTGGCGGTGGTATCGGCCGCATTAATGGCGGAGCTGCCATCAATGGAATGTTCTTTTATTCCTTGTGCACCCGTTACCACCGCCATTTGTTCTGAGGTGATTCATGTGAAAAGGTTTCCGACGTGATTATGGCAGCACGACGGGAATTAAAAGAATTTAAAAGCGGACTGGTAATTGGAGCTAGACACTTGAGATACTCAGTTTCGGAAATCGTTAGGCAGTTTAGTATTCCGAGATCCACAGTGTGAAGAGTGTTCCGAGAGTGCCAACTTTCGTGCATTACCTCTGACCACGGGGAACACATTGGCCTTCACTTAACAACTGAGAGCAGCGGCGTTTGCAGCGAGTTGTCAGTGCTACCAGACAAGCAACAACGCGTTAAATAATAGAAGAAATCAACGCGGGACGCATGACAGAGGTGTTAAACAGTTTTATCACTTACGAACATGTACATATGTTTTAGTCTGTTGTGCTGGATACACAAAGAGCTTTGGTTTAACGCCACTACTTCCAGTTTTATGCTTTAGGCGCTGTTATAATTAACAGTCACCTTATGTAAGCTTGCTTCATACGTCTGATATGCACTACATCTATACTCTTTTATTATGCAGGAGCCTGAAGACGGCATAACGACATGCTGACACTGGTAGCCTTCAAAAAAATAAAATAAAATAACATCTTAAGTTACGCGGCTGTGCCGGCCGGTGTAGCCAAGCGGTTCTAGGAGCTACAGTCTGGAACCACGCGACCGCTACGGTCGCAGGTTCGAATCGTGCCTCGGGCATGGATGTGTGTGATGTCCTTAGGTTAGTTAGGTTTAAGTAGTTCTAAGTTCTACGGGAGTGATGACCTCAGAAGTTAAGTCCCATAGTGCTCAGAGCCATTTGAACCATTTTTACACGGCTGCACGTGAATTTCATTGACATTGACAATTACTTAATCTGCCGATGTCCCCTGACCATACTGGACCAACAGAGAAAAAAATAAACGGTCACGTTAGGTATACTGCTTGTATCTCTTCCTAATCGTTGGATTCCTGCAACTGATTTTTCTATATAACAACAGTCTACAAAGAATGTGCGACGGTGTCTAATACGGGCACTGATAAGGCTTACATGGTCTGGCGTTTCTCAGCTTGGGCGTGTATCTCGTTGTAAGGCTTCTTTGAAAGTGTTGATGATAATGAAGCGCATTGTGCAAGAACTTGGCCAGGCAATTTGCTCTGATATTTAATGATGTTATCAAGTTGTCATCCTCCTCTTTCATAGGACATCTGCATCATATTGTGTGAAATTTTCAGTACTTCACTGTTCTGCACAGACCAACAGCCATTTTCATTCTGCTTGGTATTCCCACTAGAACGAGAACTATGTGTGTTCGATACCATATTTTGAACAGCGCCACATAATTGTTGTACCATAGCTTTTAAATGGTATTGAGTTACCTGTGGCAGTATCTTTGCAATTGCCCACGTATAGTTCCGAACCCTATTCTCCAGTTGATGGCCGGCCGCGGTGGTCTCGCGGTTCTAGGCGCGCAGTCCGGAACCGTGGGACTGCTACGGTCGCAGGTTCGAATCCTGCCTCGGGCATGGATGTGTGTGATGTCCGTAGGTTAGTTAGGTTTAAGTAGTTCTAAGTTCTAGGGGACTAATGACCACAGCAGTTGAGTCCCATAGTGCTCAGAGCCATTTGAACCAATCCAGTTGATGGTGCTAGCTCGCTGCAGTGGTTTTGTGAAATGCAAGCCCAGTAGGTATTTTCATAGTGTTAGAGGCTTGTATCCAGTCAGTTATAATACGATTTACGTCAGGCCCCGTGTTCCTAATTCTTGATTTGGATATGTTTAATGATGCATTAATGGCTTTGCACTAACTACCAAGTAGTTCCCAAACGTCTGTTACGTCGACGTCATCAATTTTTCTCCTTGATATAGCAGCCCAGTAGTTTCTAAGGGGACAGCTGTAAGCAAGCGCTATAATGCCCAGGTGAATAATAATATGGAAAGCGGACAGCCCTGTCAAACCGAACGGTTGATATTGATAGGTTTGCATATGTTTCTGCCCATCTGAACTCTTGACAAAGCGTAATGTATTACCGTTTGGATGAAGTTGCCATACCCCTGACACAACCCCATTTTTTTCCAGTCTTGTTTAGGTAATGATGGTTCACATGGTCAAATGCTTTGTGAGAATCAAGCAACAAATTGCCGATTTGACGTTAGCAGCACGCGAAACTTCTACCGCAGCATCTCTAACTTTGGGTAGAGTATGAATGACAGAACGTCTGTTTCCAACACAGGTCTGATATTCGCTGACACGTTTGTCTACTAAGAGTTTCATTCTTCCCGCGATTATTCGGATTAAAAACCCCATCTTAAAATCGGAGTTAAGTGGGGTTAATGGTCTATATTTTTCAACATTTTCCTTTTCAGCTTCTTTAGGGATCACGGACATAAATCTTCTCTACATGACACGTATGTAGCATCTCATTACACATTTCCGTAAATGGATTTTTCAGCATTTCCCAATATTCCGTATAGAATTAGATGGGCAAGACATCAGGACTCAGTGTCTTTTTGATGACGTGAAACACCTCTTTGCTGTGATTTGTTCCGTTTCCCTCTTCGCTGCTGACATCTTCTTGAAGAAATTTTATCAGTTTTTCGGCTTCGTTTTAGTCTATTGGTTCTTCTGCGTATAATTAGGTCACAAATATTCTTCCATTGCCGCCAGGATTCCTCGCTGGGTCTCGATAGTTTTGCATTCAGATGTTTTCATTTCGGCTATTAATGTTGTCTTCGCGCTACGCCTTCCTTGGACGACGCAGTGAACTGTTCTCTGGCTCACACCTGCTATCCAAATACACTCCTGGAAATGGAAAAAAGAACACATTGACACCGGTGTGTCAGACCCACCATACTTGCTCCGGACACTGCGAGAGGGCTGTACACGCAATGATCACACGCACGGCACAACGGACACACCAGGAACCGCGGTGTTGGCCGTCGAATGGCGCTAGCTGCGCAGCATTTGTGCACCGCCGCCGTCAGTGTCAGCCAGTTTGCCGTGGCATACGGAGCTCCATCGCAGTCTTTAACACTGGTAGCATGCCGCGACAGCCTGGACGTGAACCGTATGTGCAGCTGACGGACTTTGAGCGAGGGCGTATAGTGGGCATGCGGGAGGCCGGGTGGGCGTACCGCCGAATTGCTCAACACGTGGGGCGTGAGGTCTCCACAGTACATCGATGTTGTCGCCAGTGGTCGGCGGAAGGTGCACGTGCCCGTCGACCTGGGACCGGACCGCAGCGACGCACGGATGCACGCCAAGACCGTAGGATCCTACGCAGTGCCGTAGGGGACCGCACCGCCACTTCCCAGCAAATTAGGGACACTGTTGCTCCTGGGGTATCGGCGAGGACCATTCGCAACCGTCTCCATGAAGCTGGGCTACGGTCCCGCACACCGTTAGGCCGTCTTCCGCTCACGCCCCAACATCGTGCAGCCCACCTCCAGTGGTGTCGCGACAGGCGTGAATGGAGGGACGAATGGAGACGTGTCGTCTTCAGCGATGAGAGTCGCTTCTGCCTTGCTGCCAATGATGGTCGTATGCGTGTTTGGCGCCGTGCAGGTGAGCGCCACAATCAGGACTGCGTACGACCGAGGCACACAGGGCCAACACTCGGCATCATGGTGTGAGGAGCGATCTCCTACACTGGCCGTACGCCTCTGGTGATCGTCGAGGGGACACTGAATAGTGCACGGTACATCCAAACCGTCATCGAACCCATCGTTCTACCATTCCTGGACCGGCAAGGGAACTAGCTGTTCCAACAGGACAATGCACGTCCGCATGTATCCCGTGCCACCCAACGTGCTCTAGAAGGTGTAAGTCAACTATCCTGGCCAGCAAGATCTCCGGATCTGTCCCCCATTGAGCATGTTTGGGACTGGATGAAGCGTCGTCTCACGCGGTCTGCACGTCCAGCATGAACGCTGGTCCAACTGAGGCGCCAGGTGGAAATGGCATGGCAAGCCGTTCCACAGGACTACATCCAGCATCTCTACGATCGTCTCCATGGGAAGAATAGCAGCCTGCATTGCTGCGAAAGGTGGATATACACTGTACTAGTGCCGACATTGTGCATGCTCTGTTGCCTGTGTCTATGTGCCTGTGGTTCTGTCAGTGTGATCATGTGATGTATCTGACCCCAGGAATGTGTCAATAAAGTTTCCCCTTCCTGGGACAATGAATTCACGGTGTTCTCATTTCAATTTCCAGGAGTGTATTTGCTTCCCCGGAAGTTTCACTATTTGCATCTTTATTTTCATAATGCCATTCGAATATTTAGTGATACCATTTTTCCTGTATAAAGGCGTGGAACAAATTTAGATTGTTAATAAGGTAGGCAAATTCTTCGCTATTGTTGCAGCTCGGGGTCTGATCTTTCGGTGACGAACATAGCTAAACTTTCCAGTTCTAATGACGTCGTCATGAGGGGATATTAGTAAGATGGGTATTTCAGTTTAATAGAAATGTTCCCATAGTCCCCTTTAACATGTACTTTAACAATGCGTATTGCGTCTATTGGAGATATGCCGCGACTAATGGCAAGCAGCTTGACTTGCGTCACTTCAATGTCTTATTTGATCACTGTAGCAGTCCAGCGCTCGAACCATTCCGAAGTTTTGTATTATTGCATATGCATTTATTTTACCCCTTTGTCCTGGAATCACTTCTTGCTCTTGCGCTATATCGACGCTACTGCTTATAAATATGCTGAACATATTTTAATTTACGTTCCCTTTGAGTTCTCCAGAAATTTAGCATTGCTACGCAATACGTTTGACGTCAAAGTTTGTTATTAACTGGTGCATGACAGCAGTATGAGGGGGGAGTTAAATTGGGGCCTATGTAGTTATCATAGTTTATATTACCCGACTGGATGACAGCTATATTGCTACTAAGCCGCTATGAAACTTGTAAAAAGAAACAACTCTGTTCTCTTTTAACATTCATTTCATGGAGTGGACATTAATAATGCTGTGTCTCCACATCATCTGCACAACTGGAAGACTGTTGACTGGGAACTTTGCCATCTGAGACGCTTCCGGAGTTGCCGTCTGCCACGAATCTTACCACCCTTTGGGGCTGCTAATGCTTCCGAAGTTTTGGATGCTCTTTGGATTTTCTCTTGTTGGTGGGGGAGGGGAGGGGGCGGAGGTTTCCCTGTCATTTTCCGCCTTTCCTAGTAGGGCTTGTAATCTGATACTTTCTTCCCAAAGACGCTTCTGCCTCGTGGAAATGATTTCAGGATCCTGAGAGCTTTCCTGTTTGATTCGCGAGGAATTCCTGCAAGTGGCTGATAAACCAGCATTTGTGTCCGTCCTGGGTTTCGTTGTTTTCTGGGCTGTTTTCTCTACTCTTGCTGTCGGCCCTGTCAGCTAGATGTGGAACCACATCCATTTCCGCTGCACGTGTTTGATCGTCGGTGATTGGAGGAACATTCTCTTCTCCGTTCGTTAGCGCTACTATTTCCGGATTCTCGAGTAAACTTTTCTTATTGTCTGGTGCTGAGCTGACACTGCTTGTATCAGTTGTGTTCGTAGTGGACGTTTTCACGTGTCTACGGTCCGCTGTGGCTTGGCATTGTGTATCATTATCAAATAGTTTCTACCCCAGTTGTCTAAGTGCGAACATAGAGGCACTAGTAGACGCAGCGGTTCCTGGCCCCACACCTACTTCATCGACGTAGGCACTCGCGCTTCCGGCCTCCGGGCGGGAGTTGTACGATCTGTTTACGCAAGTGATGGCGCGATCCACAAACAGAACGGGACTGCAGCTGGCCACAACACGACGCAAAACCCCTGTCTCTTTCTATGGTCAAATAGCATGGCATAGGATTTCTCACATCGATCCTGACGGTTCTTACGCCCGAATCGATGCAGAAGAACCTATACGCAGACGATCATTTGTCATTTGTGACACTCAGCACGCAATGCCCGACTTATTTGGACACTCAAAAGGCACTTTATACATCTCAACATTGCTGACACCATATCCAGCCTGCTGTGCAATTGCATCACTGATGCTTCCTTCATCAAGTCTAAATTTTCTACCGTCCCCAATATATGCATACAGCACTACTAATGCGTTTCAAAAAAGAATGTTTAGTACAAAGTCAACTGAAGTCCATGAATATTCGATTCACTTCTTATCCTTATATCAAAGGAATATGGAATTTGATGGTGTATATTAAAATTACACTGCAATGTATCTACACGACTAATAGCAGACATTTTCTGATTATTGCTACAATCATGAAACAGTACGGTCACTTATGAGGGGACTGTACGAACTTCCCCTCACCTATTTCATTCGTATTAACAAAATGTATAGGGCGACTACCACTTCAACATATTTAAACAAGAAGATGCAACTCTCAACCATTTTCGAGAAAACCAAGTCTCAAAATATTAGCCCTATTTATTTTGTATGGTCGCTAGTACTCAAGAAGTCCGCATCCGAGAGTGTTAAGAGGTCAGTTGGAAGAGCGCGAGGTTCACGGATCGAATATCCCTGCCTGCACTTATTATTTTTTCTTTGCACTTTATTATTATGCATGTGCTAACTGAACTGTCATTATTGACTGATTAATTTATTATTTTATAATCAATAAAAATTTGATTAAGAGATTTATAAAAATGGATACACAAGAACTTACGATCAAATTAGTACAGTCATTTTATTTGTATTATTTTATTTGTATGTGAGGCAAGCATACTGTGTATCCTATGCGCAGAGTACAAATCAGAATGATAAAGATCATAGAAACATGAGAAACAATAGTTACTGCGATATACATCACTTGCAAGGAACATCGAATCTTTGCAAATGGTTCAAATTGCTCTAAGCACTATGGGACTTAACATCTGAGGTCATCAGTCTCCTAGACTTAGAACTACTTAAACCTAACTAACCTAAGGACTGCACACACATCCATGCCCGAGGCAGTATTCGAACCTGCGACCGTAGCAGCAGCGCGGTTCCGGAGTGAATGTGCTTAACCAGATCGATGAAGACTTGAAATCAGCGATGTCCTCACTTGCGATTCGGAGGGCTTAGTCTCGTAGGTCTCCATTGGTAATCTTCCACTGCATCTCATGAGCTGCTGTACATGTTTTATACCTCAAGAAAACTCCTCTAAAGAACTGTTGTTCATGTTATTATGTTTCGCGGTTTATGTTGGTTATTAATGGAGGTTATGGGACTTTGTGGCTACCGTGTACTGTAAATCTTTCGGACAGTTTTTCATTCACTGTTCTGTGAGTTTCAATTTGGGATGTTTTTATTAGTTCGTTTCAGTCTTTCTTCCATTTATGCTACTCACAGTGAGATTTTTCGATGCAAAAACGGGTTTGCACGCTGCTTAACATTAAGCATTGACCACAATGAGTTTTTTATCTCCATTATTGACACTCTACCACAAAAGCAACTGATAATTATTTTAGATATTAAATGAGTCGCAAAATCTGAGTGAACAGTAACTGTGGACAGTTGTTTCAGAGAAAGTATGAACGAAAACTGAAATTCACTTTACAAATTACGATCCCGCTGAATCATGTTATCTGTTTACCGCCGCGTGGTTGACTAAGGATATGGTTCAAATGGCTCTGAGCACTATGGGACTTAACATCTCAGGCCATCAGTCCCCTAGAACTTAGAACTACTTAAACCTACCTAACCTAAGGATATCACACACATCCATGCCCGAGGCAGGATTCGAACCTGCGACCGTAGGGGTCGCGCGGTTCCAGACTGTAGCGCCTAGAACCGCTCGGCCACCGACGGCCGGCGACAAGGATATGCACTTGTCGTTGTGTTATTCGAAGTCTACTGTAGCTTCGGTACTGTTGCACATTTGTGCAGATGCCTGGCGAGCTACGAATTTGGCAACTTTAAATTTTTTTTTTTAAAATACTTACAATACTTGTTTGGAACTACAATTTTGACATGGACTTTCTTTCGATGAATTGTTTCTGTATAAAAAATTTGAGGGCATGTTTCGATATTTCGGATTGGACCATTCCCTTGTTAGAAGTGCTGCTGGTGATTACGTTTCAGCGGTTGAACTACACCTCTCCTACCTCACGGTGGCAATACCCAATGGAAACCGAACAACTACCGATATCTTGCCCAGTACCGCGCCACTCCACAGATGCATGTCAAGTTGGTTTTGTGCGTGCTGTACAGTGCGACTGCTCGTCCAACTGCGCTCGATAACCAGATGCGGGAGGCAACCTAGAAACCCTAGTGGAAAGTTCAAAAGTAACCTTGCCACAGAGGGGATTTTGGTCGATCAAAGGCTTTGTGGGACCATAATGGACTGCAATGTTATTTGATGTTTCTCACAAAGTGTGGTATAGATGCCACGGCGTAGGTGCAAGTTCTTAGGTTGGCACACCGACGACAGCGCCGTCTGTGCAGATCTATGAGCTCCGCTCCAGATTAAGCCCATTTGATTCCGAGCCGACGACCTAGCAACATTGTTTCTACTTCATAGAGGGGTAGCAACTACAGGCTGTGTTACAATTACCTCAATCATATTTTGTCCAGCTACTAGTAGCTGGTAGATTTGGTGGATGAACGGCTTCGCACCTACGTGCTCGTCTGTACGCAAAGTTAAGTAAAAGAGTTATAACCTAATTGCAGTACCAAGCATTTCACCTTTTCCTTCTCCTGCTCACTTCCTACATTCGGCCTACCCTTCAGTTTACAGGAGCAGACCCATGCGTCGCCTTCCAGGCGGGATACAAAACAGAGAGAGAGAGAGAGAGAGAGAGAGAGAGAGAGAGAGAGAGAGAGAACAGTGTTATATGCACTACTTTTCGTTTCTTTGAGTCTTCTGTCTATTTAAGGCAACGAGCGCTGCTTTCCTTTCAGCCGGCAAAATTACCGTGATTGTGGAAGTATTGTCGGTTATTTATGATTGATGGCTCACATATTCTTCAGTCTATCCCTCTCTTCTTGAGAACGAGCATGGCACTGTGACGCTATATAGTAGTCTACATAGAAATTGCTGCGCTTTGATGCGGCACCGAACTTGGACAGCAAGTTGAAATTTGTCTTAATTTTCTGTGCAGTTTAAAACGAACAAGGAAGTTCCATTGATTTTGCTGTCCATTAATCTTAGTTCCACGTCACTCAGCGGTAGCCGGTGCTCAAGGTACCTGGCTAAGCTAGCACTTGGTGTAGGCTGTTTACACCAATTTTTCCACACATTGATTCGTCCTTTTGCACATCGTCACAGCATGCTAGATCGTAGAACCGGAGATCCCGCGAGATCTGTGTGCTTAAGTAGGCATGCATATTGTGTGACTAGCAGTAATATGTGACTTTGTTTGAGTGTGTATTGATTGTTGTTGTGTGCTTTTGTTTTGTTGAGTTTTCTTTTGCTTCTTTATTTTTGGGCCCCAGTGTTACATTATATTTCCCCTATAAAGAGTTGCTCATCAACTGACACCGAACACGCGATCTAGTGTGCGGTACAGACTTTTTATTCATTGTAGAATTCTCACAAATTTCTAGCAGTGAATGTCTAGGATTGTAAACTACAGATTTAGCTTTGCGGGGGGTGGCAGGAAATACCGTGGCCATAGCAACCACTGTACAGTGTAGTCCGTAGCTGTATAACCGCTGCTCTGACTCATGGACAGGTGGACCACCAGAAGTTTAAGGTCAAGTAGAATGACAGAGATTCTTTTTTAACGAATCATAGGAGAAATGTAACTGCCATACAGGCACTCCCTCGGTAGTCCATTGTTACAATGAAGGGGGTAGCAGAACCCCACCACGGCCAGTCCAGCGGCAGCAGGCAAGGCGGAAGTGACCAGACGTGGACAGAAACGTAGAATTTGTCTCAGTTTTCTGTCCAGTTTGAAACGAACAAAGCAAGTTTTAGCAGTGGATGTTTAGGATCGCAACTACAAATTCAGCTTTGCCGGGGCTGATGGGAAATACAGTGGCTACCCCTTCTAGCGCGCTATTTGTTTACGGCCTGACGTGAATGATGGAGAATGGCCCTGACTTGTTAACAAGAATCTCTCTCACCCGATAACCCGATGATGTATCTTCAATTGACCCAATACTTATCGTGACCTTTAATACAAAGTATTTTACGCCCAGTGCGGATCATTTCATTCAAAATGTGGAAATTTGGGCCGCGCGGGATTAGCCGAGCGGTCTAGGGAGCTGCAGTCATGGATTGTGCGGCTGGTAACGGCGGAAGTTCGAGTCCTCCCTTGGGCATTGGAGTGTGTGTTTGTCCTTAGGGTAATTTAAGTTAAGTAGTGTGTAAGCTTAGGGACTGATGACCTTAGCAGTTAAGTCCCATAAGATACATTTGAACATTTTTTTTTTTTTTTTTGGGAATTCGGCTGTGGCTGCCGCAAATCAAAATAACATGCTCTAGTGGAATGGAAATGAGCATTTGGCGTCACTGGCCGGGAGGCCCCTTGCGGTGCAGGTCCGGCCGCCTTGGTGCAGGTCTTATTACATTCGACGACCTGCACGCCGGACGAGGATGAAATGATGACGAAGACAACACGACACCAAGTCCTTGAGCAGAGAAAATCTCCGACGCAGCCGAGAATCGAACCCGGGCCCGTAAGACGGCAATCCGTCACGCTGACCATTTTTTTTTTTTTTAATTATCAGATTGACTTGGTATATTTCACGAGAATTCAGACAACCATAGTCAAATCATCATTTAATATTAGCTGCAAAAAGAAAATCAACAAATTAGTTGAAACACAAATAAAACATTTCTTCTGAAGGGGAAGACCAACCCGTTATCCCACCCGTATGAATTTTGGGTGGATATATATACATGCAAAAGAGAAAAAAAAATTACGAAAAAATACAACAAGGGACGGGACTCAAGCTCAGGGAAGAAACAGGAATCACAGGGGAACTTAACCAACACCTTGACGGTTAAACACAAGAAAAAGCATATTCGCAAAAAGCGTTCGGTATTGTGGTAACCGCTGCCATTTCCAATGCGCAGTTGACAAATAATGGTGAAAAACGCGGGGATCTGGGTCATTACCGCCTTCAATGACGTAGTGGACATAGTATCCCAAGAGCCAGACAATCGTGTTCGTTTTCGTCTGAGGAAAATAAGAGATGTCCGGATGTAAGAAGATGTCGTCTGGGAATGCGGTTTCAGGCCCTCTAGTAAGAAAAGCTAATTGACGGCGGACCCAGAGCCAATGATCCCGTCCGCAAGCAACTAGCCTGTGAAGTAAGGTGTCAGTTTGATGACATTCCTCACACTGATCAGTCGGACGAAGGCCAATACGAAAAAGACGATCACCAGTAGGTATCAGACGGTAAATGACCTTATACCACGTTGAAACAATCTCCATCGGCAAAATGGGAAGACTAAGATGAGACCAGACCGTTTTCCATGACGTTGACGGGGAAGCAAGTTCAACAGAAGAAGGGAAACATGCTGTACCCCAACGGATTTGTAGCATGTTGGTAGTAATATGCGTCATAGAAAGTATATCAGCACCCAGAATACCGACAAGTACAAAGTATTCACGAATGTGCCGCAATTTAGGATTAATCCGTCCAACATCAATAGGAGGGGTCAGACTGGCCGGCCGGAGGCGGGAAAGTAAACGAGAGGTGACTGAATGCGGAGCCCGCGTACAGGTTAAAACATTGCGGCGGGCAAATAAGATGGACGTCTTCACTTTGATATCTGAAAGACCCAATCCTCCAAGCTTCCGAGGCCTGGCCACAACTTCATACCGGACACGGAAGACATGGCGGCGCCACAGAAATCGACTAGACAGCTGTTTCAGCCTGCGGGCCATCATCGCGGGAAGCGGGAAGACCTGCGCAACGTAGTATATTTTACTGAAGACATAGGTCTCTAAAACCCGTGCCTTGTGAAGGAGGCTAAGGGAACGGCGGTCATGTTCAAGGATCGCCCCGTGAACACGACTCGTAACCTCACGCCAATTTAGCGCCGCCATTTTGATCGGATTACTATCCACTATGATCCCCAAGGTCTTATGGCGATCGACAACCGTCGCCCAAGGAATGACAACATGATCAAAGCCTCTCAACGGCAGGAACGTGCATTTGCGATCATTAATGCGAGCACCAGCAAGACCACAAAATGAATCCAAGGTATCCTTAAGCCGCGGTATGTCCTCGGCATGTCGTACTAAAACCATGACGTCATCGGCGTATGCACGGACTGCAAAAATTTCCCCCAATATATTCCAGCCACGTAATTGTATGGTGAGATGGCGAAGTAAGGTCTCTAAGGATAGAACAAAAAGTGACATGGATAAGGGGCTTCCCTGGGGTAACCCCCGTCTGATCGATATCCGGGGGGTAGGGTGACCGTTCACAATCACCGAGACACTGATACCGGTAAAAAGATTAGTTAAGACTTGTCGAGCATCATTATTAAAGCCGACAGCGGTGAGCACTCTCGATAAAAAATCATGGCTGACGCGATCGAACGCTTTTTGGAAATCAAGAAAAAGCAAAGCCCCTGGGATATTAGCGGCAGCCGCCACCGAGATTACATCGCGACATTCGAGAACGGAAGTCAGTATCGTGCGTCCAGGCACACAGCTTTGGTGGGCGGCAATAATGGTATCGAGCAGCTTAGAGAGACGGATATTAATTGCTCGAGCGACAAGTTTATAATCAAAGTTAAGGAGAGTAATAGGACGGAGGGAATCAATTGCAGGTCGGCCTGTGGATTTCGGGAGGAGGACCATTCTGCCTTCCTGAAAAGGAGCAGGAAGTGAGACTCCCCGCATCACTTCATTTACCATTGACGTTAAGGTGTCACCAATGAGCGGCCAAAATTGAACATAGAACTCCTTAGGAATACCATCTAATCCAGGCGACTTGCGGGACTGCGATCCTGCAACATCATATATGTCATCCTTCTGAAAGGGACGCAGAAAGGCGTCGTTTAATTGAGGAGTGACGACGCGAGGCAGCAAGGAGGTAAAGTCGTCAAGAGAGGTTTCCGCCGGGACATGAGTATCGTACAGATCAGTAAAATAGGTGTAAACGAAGTCAGAAATGTCACGGTGAGAGGTGAACACGCGGCCGTCAGCGGTTGTGAGGGAGGCAAGGCACCCACGTTTCCGGCGCGACCGTAAACGGACTAGATGGTAGAGTGACGTCAGTTCCTCTTGTAGAAGGGAACGTGGTTGAGACCTCGTCCGCAGGCCCTCCATTTGAATGCGTTTGAGCTGCAGCAATTTGGCTTTGATGCGCTGTATATCAGTAACCCGTAGGGGAGCATGCGTAGCACTATCGTACAGTTGACGTAAGACAGAATAGTAAAATTCTTGCGTTCGTCGATCTTCTGCCACCTTCGCAGCCCCAAAACGCATGAGAGCCCTACGGATGTGTGGTTTTGCATACAGTGTCCACCATGCCACGATAGACGGGTACCGGTCCATAGTACGAGAACAACGAGTCCAAATGTCCTCCAGGACGATACCAAGGGAGGTATCTTGCAAATACGCGATATTGAGCATCCAAGGAGGACGAAACAATTTTACCGGTTGTCGCTCGTAATTAAACGTAACGGCTACAGCGCAATGATCAGTAAAACAGGCTGGTATCACATCAACAGCCAGAAGTTGCCCACACAAGGAATCGGAAAGGTAAAAGCGATCGAGGCGACTGCTAGACGTGGGAGTAAAGTAGGTGTGTCGCACAAGTGTAGGATAGCGAGAAACCCACACGTCACGCAGGTGCAAGGAGCGCACAAGGTCGTCAAGTTCTTTACTGAAATTAAAATTAGGAGACTGATCTACCGGCCGTAGAACACAATTGAAGTCCCCACCTAAAATTATCTTTGTCGGGGATTTACGAAGCAGGTAAATGACTTCTTCTTTATAGAAACTCGAACGTGCGGTAGTACAACCCAAACCAGAAGGGGCATAAAGAAGGAGTAAACTGAGATCATAAAACGTGCACCCGATCCCCCTTCCACTGTCGAGTACTTCGAAATTCATCAACGGAATGCCTTCTCTATAAAACAAGGCAGTGCCCGTAGAAAGTTCGGAAGCGACATTAAAAAACGTCGAGAACCCAGGAATGGAAAACTGGTCGAATAGGACTTCCTGTAAAAAAACAACATCTGCCCCAGACTGATAGATAAACTGTCGCAAAGCGGCGAGCCGAAGCTCAGAACATATTCTGTTAATATTCAGAGTAAGAAATGTATATGCTTGCATGGAACTTCAACCCAGAAAGAAGAACAAAGATCGGTAGAGAGCCGTCAGCTGACGGAGCAACATACAAGTAATCATACCAGAAACAAGCGCTGAACCACAGAGAGAAAAACTACGAAACAGAACCCTCATCTTCCCACTGCTTTTTCTTCGGCCGTGACGCGGCTCTCTGTGGCTGTTTACGGATTCGACTGCGGCTCCGCAGTGCCGACGCTGCAGCGTTCGGCTGCGTGGGAGCATCATGTAGACATTCCGTGTCAGATTGCGGAGAGAGGCCTCTACATCCCACTCGTCCGCAGACATGGGTTCACGGTGGGACAGTTGGTGAATAACAACGGGATCCACTGGCTCTGGAGAATCAATCAGTTGTTTGATGGGAGGAGGCTGTGACCCAGAGGGGGCGACAGAAATTCCAGAAGGGGGATGCGAAACAGAGTCAATAGGAGAAGTGTCAGAGAGAACCGGAGAAGACACGTGGCAACCAGAAGCAGGTTCCGTCACGGGCGTCTCCGAAGAGGCTGCCGCGGCAGCAGGAACAACGTCAGATAAGGTGTCAGGGAGCTTCTGCAAAGGCGTGATAGCACCTGTGGCGTCCTCATCCACGATTTCCGACTGAGAAGGAGAGTCCTTTACCGGAGGCCCATCGGAAGGGCGAGCCAATAAGGAAGATTCATCAGCCGCATCATCCTGTGTTCGCTGAAGATGTGGTGAGAAATCAGCGCGGGCACATCGGAATTAAGGGCAGCAACATCCCTACTCAAGGACAACGGGGGAAAATCACGGCCGTTGTCGGGCAACGGATCACTGCGTCCCTCAGTAACAGTGAGCGATTCAGTCCGAGATCCTTGCGGGAGAAGATCAGCTAAAGTCAATTTTTTACGCTGTTCGTATGTAGGTTTTAATACCACCACACTCCGCGGACAATTAGTACGGAAATGACCAGTTTCATTACAATAATAACATGTTCCTTCCTGGCCACTGTACGTGATATGGACCCTATAACCACATACCTGTAGGTGAGAAGGAATAGTTTTTTTGACCATCATTTCCACCGACCGAATACCACTATATACCTGTAAGCGGTGCTGAGCAGACCAGCGTTCCTTTCGAATATGGCGTACGTCCCCATAAGGAAGCAAAACGGACTTCAGAAAACAGTCGTCAACCTCGGGCGGAAGGTTAAATACCCGAACATTCGTATATATCACTTCTGCATTTGCCAAGAGAACCATACTAGTGGAACCATCACGGTGCGTAAAGGGTACCTGAGAACCATGACGAGAAAGTAGCCTATCAACCTGGAGCGGGTCAAGAAACTTAACAAAAAACACATATAATTCGCTGTCGAAATATGCGGTATGCACCTGATCAGTAGTGACCTTAACTGTATCGACTAACCAGTCATGTATCTCCAAAGAACCGGGCTGGACGTGACGCGTGGATTTGTCAAAGGTAAAACTGACTGTACCTGTACGCGGAACTTTCGTGGGAACCATGGTGGACATCACGGCGAGAGACGACGCCGCGACAGGAAGGGCCGCACGAACACCAAACACCAGCCGACAACCAGCGATGCGACGCGCACGGAGATCAACACGGCACTAAACTGACAGGAGGAAAACACGCTGCGCTACGGTAGAGGCGGAACTAAGAGCACAACCTAGTCGCCCGACGCGCGAAGCGAGAGTATACCAATCAGCTATCGACGCGGACGCTCAAGTAGAATGAGATGGCATAGGTGGAAAACCGTACAGGCTATCTTACCAACGTGATGGCAGCTTCGGAGGCCACCATCTTGGCCAAACTAGTAATTTTCAAATGGAGAGAAATAAAAAAAATTACCCGAGTAAAAAAATTGGTCATAGTTTCATTCATCCTCGAGTTTTGACTGACGGTTCTTTCTTGCAGATGGGGTGAAAGCTGATGGCGTTAACACAAGCCAAACACATTGAGATCGCCGCAGAGAATTTCAACCATCGCTATCCAGCAGGATTAACTATTAAATTCTCACGAAGCTCCGAGAAACTGGCAGCGCCGTAGACAAACCGAGAGCTGGAAGATTGAAAACGATGAAGCAGAAGCAACATTGTTCAGTAAAAGTCCGGAACGCACTAGTCGCCGCATCCCACAGGAACATGGTGTCAGCTGCCATCACTAAAGATAATTTACCCAAAACACAGGAATAGACGGAACAGTTCTGATGGAGTGGACGCAACGTTTCCCAGATTTAAGTCCATTAGATTTCTGCATTTGGTGACGTGAAACAATTGTGTAATCATTGAAGATGAAGAAACTTGCACACATCAGGAAGCGGAAAGTTTATGCTTGTGATGGTTAAAGTCCATCAGGAATGGGTGAAGCAGACAGCAACAACCATACAACGTGATGGATAATGCGTCGTGCACATGGTTCATCCTCTGTGTCAAAGGACGGTCAGGAATTCTGCACCCGAGCCGCACTCTCGCTCAGCGGAGTTCAGCCACCTGGCTGCACTATTCCCCCACTTATTTTTGTCAGAAGTTACCCCTTCCACACTGCGATTTTCTTTCAGTGTAGCTCCATCAAATCAGAGATAAGTTGTTTCTCACCTTGCAAACATTTGCTGTGGGTAGTTGTCCAGTCAAGGTCACTTAAAGTGAGAGGTCTGCAATCTATTCTGGTTCAAATAGCTCTGAGCACTATGGGACTTAACTTCTGAGGTCATCAGTCCCCTAGAACTTGGAACTACTAAAACCTAACTAACGTAAGGACGTCACACACACCCATGGCCGAGGCAAGATTCGAACCTGCGACCGTAGCGGTCGCGCGGTTCCAGACTGTAGCACCTAGAACCACTCGGCCACTCTGGCTGGCCAATCTATTCTTCATGTTCTAATATTCCTTCCTGCTTTTCTTCGACAATAGCCGGACTTGAATCGAAAAATCGTTCCAGGCATGTGTCTTGACTTCACCAACGTTCTTCGCAATAACGTGTTACACATCCATACTTTTCATTCAGTTCCATCAGAAACTCAGGTAAATGACGATGTAATAATGTCAGCGACTTCAGAAAATTTGCTATTCGTTCCATCAATTTCATAACGTGCTCCATGCATGCCAATTTAGCACAAAGTGCTTCTTGATGTACAGAACAACAGCGGCCCGCCACGAATTCATTTCCTGTGCTAACCTTTTCATCTTAGAGTAGCACTTGCAACCTACGTCCTCAATTATTTGCTTGACGTATTCCAATCTCTGTTTTCCTTTACAGTTTTTGCCCTCTACAGTTCCCTCTAGTACCATGGAAGTCATTCCCTCATGTCTTAGCAGATGTCCTATCATCCTGTCCCTCCTCCTTATCAGTTTTTCCACATATTCCTTTCCTCTCCGATTCTGCGTAGAACCTCCTCATTCCTTACCTTATCAGTCCACCTAATTTTCAACATTCGTCTATAGCACCACATCTCAAATGCTTCGATTCTCTTCTGTTCCGGTTTTCCCACAGTCCATGTTTCACTACTATACAATGCTGTACTCCAGACGTACATCCTCAGAAATTTCTTCCTCAAATTAAGGCCAATATTTGATATTAGTAGACTTCTCTTGGCCAGAAATGCCTTTTTTGCCATAGCCAGTCTGCTTTTGATGTCTTCCTTGCTCCGTCCGTCACTGGTTATTTTACTGCCAAGGTAGCAGAATTCTTTAACTTCATTGACTTCGTGACCATCAATCCTGATGTTAATTTTCTCGCTGTTCTCATTTCTACTTCTCATTACCTTCGTCTTTCTCCGATTTACTCTCAAACCATACTGTGTACTCATTAGACTGTTCATTACGTTCAGCAGATCATTTAATTCTTCTTCACTTTCACTCAGGATAGCAATGTCATCAGCGAATCGTATCATTGATATCCTTCACCTTGTATTTTAATTCCACTCCGGACCTTTCTTTTATTTCCATCATTGCTCCCTCGATGTACAGATTGAAGAGTAGGGGCGAAAGGCTACACCCTCGTCTTACACCCTTCTTCATACGAGCACTTCGTTCTTGATCGTCCACTCTTATTTGATATTAGTAGACTTCTCTTGGCCAGAAATGCCTTTTTTGCCATAGCCAGTCTGCTTTTGATGTCTTCCTTGCTCCGTCCGTCATTGGTTATTTTACTGCCAAGGTAGCAGAATTAATAACTTCATTGACTTCGTGACCATCAATCCTGATGTTAAGTTTCTCGCTGTTCTTATTTCTACTACTTATCATTACCTTCGTCTTTCTCCGATTTACTCTCAAACCATACTGTGTACTCATTAGACTGTTCATTACGTTCAGCAGATCATTTAATTCTTCTTCACTTTCACTCAGGATAACAATGTCATCAGCGAATCGTATCATTGATATCCTTTCACCTTGTATTTTAATTCCACTCCTGAACCTTTCTTTTATTTCCATCATTGCTTCCTCGATGTACAGATTGAAGAGTAGGGGCGAAAGGCTACAGCCTTGTCTTACACCCTTCTTAATACGAGCACTTCGTTCTTGATCGTCCACTCTTATTATTCCCTCTTGGTTGTTGTACATATTGTATATAACCCGTCTCTCCCTATAGCTTACCCCTACTTTTTTCAGTATCTCGAACAGCTTGCACCATTTTATATTGTCGAACGCTTTTTCCAAGTCGTCAAATCCTATGAACGTGTCTTGATTTTTCTTTAGCCTTGCTTCCATTATTAGCCGTAACGTCAGAATTGCCTCTCTCGTGCTTTTACTTTTCCTAAAGCCAAACTGATCGTCACCTAGCGCATTCTCAATTTTCTTTTCAATTCTTCTGTATATTATTCTTGTAAGCAGCTTCGATGCATGAGCTGTTAAGCTGATTGTGCGATAATTCCCGCACTTGTCAGCTCTTGCAGTCTTCGGAATTGTGTGGATGATGCTTTCCGGAAAGTCAGATGGTATGTCGCGAAACTCATATATTCTACACACCAACGTGAATAGTCGTTTTGTTGCCACTTCCCCTAATGATTTTAGAAATTCTGATGGAATGTTATCTATCCCTTCTGCCTTATTTGAGCGTAAGTCCTCCAAAGCTCTTTTAAATTCCGATTCTAATACTGGATCCCCTATCTCTTCTAGATCGACTCCTGTTTCTTCTTCTATCACATCAGACAAATCTTCACCCTCATAGAGGCTTTCAATATATTCTTTCCACCTATCTGCTCTCTCCTCTGCATTTAACAGTGGAATTCCCGTTGCACTCTTAATGTTACCACAGATGCTTTTAATGTCACCAAAGGTTGTTTTGACTTTCCTGTATGCTGAGTCTGTCCTTCCGACAATCATATCTTTTTCGATGTCTTCACATTTTTCCTGCAGCCATTTCGTCTTAGCTTCCCTGCACTTCCTATTTATTTCATTCCTCACCGACTTGTATTTCTGTATTCCTGATGTTCTGATTTTCCCGGAACATGTCTGTACTTCCTCCTTTCATCAATCAACTGAAGTATTTCTTCTGTTACCCATGGTTTCTTCGCAGCTACCTTCTTTGTACCTATGTTTTACTTCCCAACTTCTGTGATGGCCCTTTTTAGAGATGTCCATTCCTCTTCAACTGTACTGCCTACTGCGCTATTCCTTATTGCTGTATCCATAGAGTTAGAGAATTTCAAACGTATCTCGTCATTCCTTAGGACTTCCGTATCCCACTTCTTTGCCTATTGATTCTTCCTGACTAATGTCTTGAACTTCAGCCTACTCTTCATCACTACTATATTGTGATCTGAGTCTATATGTGCTCCTGGGAACGCCTTACAATCCATTATCTGATTTCGAAATCTCTGTCTGACCATGATGTAATCTAATTGAAATCTTCCCGTATCTCCCGGCCTCTTCCAAGTATACCTCCTCCTCTTGTGATTCTTGAACAGGGTATTCGCTATTACTAGCTGAAACTTGTTACAGAACTCAATTAGTCTTTCTCTTCTTTCATTCCTTGTCCCAAGCCCATATTCTCCTGTAACCTTTTCTTCTACTCCTGCCCCTACAACTGCATTCCAGTCGCCCATGACTATTAGATTTTCGTCCCCCTTTACATACTGCATTACCCTTCCAATATCCTCATACATGTTCTCTATCTGTTCATCTTCAGCTTGCGACGTCGGCATGTATACTTGAACTATCGTTGTCGGTGTTGGTCTGCTGTCGATTCTGATTAGAACAACCCGGTCACTGAACTGTTCACAGTAACACACCCTCTGCCCTACCTTCCTATTCATAACGAATCCTACACCTGTTATACCGTTTTCTGCTGCTGTTGATATTACTCTATACTCATCTGACCAGAAATCCTTGTCTTCCTTCCACTTCACTTCACTAACCCCTACTATATCTAGATTGAGCCTTCGCATTTTCCTTTTCAGATTTTCTAGTTTCCCTACCACGTTCAAGCTTCTGACATTCCACGCCCCGACTCGTAGAACGTTATCCTTTCGTTGATTATTCTATCTTTTTCTCATGTTAACCTCCGCTTTGGCAGTCCCCTCCCGGAGATCCGAATGGGGGACCATTCCGGAATCTTTTGAGAATGGAGAGATCATCATGACACTTCTTCAACTACAGGCCACATGTCCTGTGGATACACGTTACGTGTGCTTAATGCAGTGGTTTCCATTGCCTTCTGCATCCTCATGTCGTTGAACATTGCTGATTCGTCCGCCTTTAGGGGCAATTTCCCACCCCTAGGACAAGAGAGTGCCCTGAACCTCTATCCGCTCCTCCGCCCTCTTTGACAAGGCCGTTGGCAGAATGAGGCTGACTTCTTATGCCGGAAGTCTTCAGCCGCCAATGCTGATTATTTATCAAAATTTAGGCAGTGGCGGGGATCGAACCCGGGACCGAAGATGTTTTGATTATGAATCAAAGACGCTACCCCTAGACCATACAACTCATACAAGTCACCTAATTCCGGGCAGGGGGCGATGAGCTATGACACCACGTTCGAAAACATTTCAGATGTGTTATTTCGGATTCAGATCTGGCGAGATGGAGGGCCAGCACGTCAATTGGAACTCGACACTGTTTCTCGAACCACCTCATCGAACTCCTGGCCTTGTGATATGGCGCATTATCTTGTTGAACAATGCCACTGCCGTCGGGGAACATGATCGTCATGAAGGGGTGTACGTGGTGTGCAACGAGTACAATATTCCTTGGCCGTCATGGTGTCTTGCACGAGCTCTACTGGATCCATGGATGCCCACGCGAATGTTCCCCAGAGTATAATGGAGACGCTGTCAGCTTGTCTTCGCCCCGGACTACAGGTGTCAGGGAGCTGTTTCTGTGGAAGACGAAGGGTTCGCCCCCCCCCCCCCCCCCCCCCGTCGGCATGATGAAGAAGATATCGGGATTCATCAAACCATGCAACGCTCTGCACGTCACGTGCACATTCCAGTCATAGTTGACGATGTCGTGATGTTAACATTGGCACATGCGCGGGTCGTCTGCGGAGGCCCATCGTTGAGACTGCTCGGTGCTCTGTGTGTTCAGACACACTTGTACTCGGCACAGCATTAAAGTCTGACGCTAGTTCTGCCACAGTTCGCCGCTCGTCCTGTTTCACATGTCTGCCCCGTCTACAGCGATCGACATCTGTAATGAGTGAATGAGTGATGGCCACCAAAGCCCACGACGTCTGGACGCGGTTTCATCCTGGTTCGCGACATGTTGAAGACACTCACCACAGCACACTACGAACAACCGACAAGTCGTGCAGTTTCCGAAATGCTCATGCCGTGCCTCGGGCCACCACAATCTGCCCTAGGTCAAACCCAGACACATCGCGCACCTTCCCCATTCCACATATGGACAGCACGCTCACTGATACTGCAAACATCACTCGCCAGGTGACGCTGGTATCACCTGGACGGGTTTATATCGACAGTAGGTCGGTGGTCATAAAGCAGCCCGACTGAAGGTAACAGATCGCCAGGGCCACCTGAAGAAGCCGCAAGTCAGTTCACCGAAATGTCGCGCCATGAGTACTATGCCAACCGGCTGAACACCCGAGAAGATCTCAAAAGAGCCACCAATCATCGTGACATCGAATCAAAGCAGCCTGTATAGATTTATCGGGAATATTCTTCCATTCGATTTGTTTGCGAGTCTAAAAATCACCATTTACGACTGTAACACAACAGTGATGGACTGGTGGTGAACAACCCGCATGCTTGACATTTTCGTTGGACGACATATCAGGTGAACATGCAGGGTGGGGCAGCAGGGCCGCTGGTCGTTGTTCAAAGGAGGCTTGCATAATCCTCGCGACAAGTAGCTGACCACTGTCCTGTCCAAGTGTGGAATGTGGGAATTTTCAGAGGGTGGACAGTTATTCGCGCTCTGAAAGCTCACCAACGAAGCGGTTCATCTCCAGATTACTTCTTAATACGTAGTAGTTGAAGTGATAAACTGTATCCAGTGCCACTTAAATAATTGCTCGATTCCCTGCCCTTTTCGTAAATCTACGATCGACTGCAAACACTCGATCTATATGAACGATGTTAGGGGTATAAGCGCAGATATTTCTATTGATGACTGAGGATAATGTACTGAACAACATTACGTCAGTATTTACTTCGTTTGCAGACTAATAATTATACAACTTTGCTTCCGTCGTTTGCCTATAGGTGGTGACAACGGCAAGTAGCGGTCGAAAGAAACAGATCACAGATGTCAAGCAGTTAGCTTGAACCTCGGTCGACATAACCTTACTAAAACATTAGTCGAGTTGTGTCTGCATCATCAAGTTGTTCTTAATTGAAAATGTCAGTTTACGAGCCTAATTCTCGTCATTTGCGGGAGATGTTACTGTTTTGTTTCAATATGTAGAAAACAGCGGCTGAGTCTCATAGAATGCTCTCAAGTACGTATTGTAAGGGAGCTTTGAGCGAAAGAACGTGTCGTGAGTGGTTTCTACGATTCAAGAACGGTGATTTTAACGTCGTAGACCGGCATAGTTGTGGAAGAGAGAATGTTTTCGAAGATGCAGAATCTGAGACATTGCTGAGTGAAGACGCGCCCCAAACTTAAGAAGAATTGGCATGATTAGTGGGAGTGACACAGAAAGCCATTTCAAAACGTCTCAAGGCTATGGGCATGATTCAGAAAGAAGGAACTTGGGCCCCGTGTGAGTTGAAACCAAGAGACGTTGAACGACGTTTGTGTGTTTGTGAACAGTTGCTTCAGAGGCAAAAACGGAAGGGATTTCCGCATCGCATTCTGATCGGGGACGAAAAATGGGTTCATTACGATAACCCTAAACGCAAAAAATCATGAGGATATCCCCGCAATGCTTCCACGCCGACGGCCAAATCGAATAATCGCGGCTCCAAGATCGGCATAGTGTACTATGAGGTGTTAAAACCAAGTGAAACAATCAGAGCTGTTCGTTATCGAACGCAGTTAATGCTTTTGAGCAGAGCATTAAAAAACAAACGGCCGCAATACAGTGAGAGGCACTATTAAGTGATTCTGCAGCACGACAACGCTCGACCCCACGTTGCAAAAGAGGTCAAAACGTACTTGTAAACGTGAAAATGGGAAGTCCTACCCTACCCGCCGTATTTTCCAGACATTGCTCCCTATTTAGATCAATGGCGCATGGTCTGGCTGATCAACACTTCCGATCTCATGGATAAGTCACAAATTGGATAGATTCGTGGATCGCTTCAAACTATGAACAATTTCTTCGCCGCGGGATTCGTACACTGCCTGAAAGATGGGAGCAAGCAGTGGCCAGCGATGGAAAATACTTTGAATGATACTTGTGTAACCAATTTGTTTCATTAAAACCTCAAATGTTGGGGAAGAAACTGCGGAAGCGAAGTTGTACACCTTGTAGCTATTAAAAGAGTGTTTACAGGATGGTTAATACCTCCAAGTACGCATGGCACAAGCGGGCCATTAATGTTTATTTTCCCCTGGGCGGCAGGACAGGTGCTGAAG
The DNA here is from genome assembly GCF_023897955.1 of Schistocerca gregaria. NCBI lineage: Eukaryota > Metazoa > Arthropoda > Insecta > Orthoptera > Acrididae > Schistocerca > Schistocerca gregaria. Next base: position 741,430,679 of record NC_064921.1, read on the forward strand.
CGTGACACGTGGACACGAAGTGGATAGTCTATACCGACAGGTGTAGTCCACTTATGGCGCAGTTACGACCTTGTAGAAAACATCAGCTAGTAAATTATGTGATGTGTTTGCGGGAAGATTGTTAGCTGCTGAGGAAAAATAAGTAACAAAATGAACTGGGTGTATGTTAAGATATCAATTATCAAAATATCTGTGCCTACAGCCCTAAAACCGTTTGTAATAGATTGCTTAAGGCGAAAGGTTATTTGTTCACCATAAACTAAATTTTCACGAAATAAAAGTTGATTCTGATGTAACATGACAGAGGCTTTCGATTACACTGATAAGCCAAAACGTTATGACCACTTCCCACCGCGACGTTGGATGTCCCACGGTGGCGTTGCGGGCACGTGACGCGGTAACAAAAGTATTCAAACGGAGCAGACAAGGACGGGGTATCACCCTAGCGAAGATATGCGCTGCAAATGGGGAAATCCACTGAGATAAGCGACTTTCACAAAGGGCAGATTACTATTACACAGAGCCTGTCAACGATTGTGTCGATAACGGGGAGGCCGGTCCAACATTCACGTCGTCGTGAGCATCTACGGAAAGAGGTAGAAGGACAGTGAAACTACTACTAGGCACGGAATGGTTTGACGGCCACGACTCTTCACAGAACGTGGGCTTCAGAGGCTTGTCTGCTCTGTAAAGTAGGATAGATGGTGATCCGTGGCATCTCTGCCGAAAGAGCACTATGCTGCTGCACGCACAAGTGTTTCGGAGCACACCGTTAATCGAACATTGTTGAAGCCCCGCAGCAGACCGCCCCTATGTGTTGACACGTTGACCCAACGACGTCGCCAGTGGGCTTGCGACCTTCGACATTCGACCGTCGATCAATGGAAACACGTCGGCTCATCGGGTGAGTCACATTTTGGCTGCGCTAGGTCGCAGGTCGTGTCCACAAACTCTGTCTTCGAGGCGAACGGCGGCTCGAAACGTGCAGCACCCCGGACGCAGGCTGGTGGGAATTGTATTATGATATGGGAGACATTCACCTGCGCTTGCGTGGGATCTGTGCTGTTACTCGAAGATACACTGATAGCTGGGAATAACCTCCATCCCTTCATCCTTGATGTCTTCCCCGACGACGGTATCATCTTTCAGCAGTATAATTGTCCGTGTCTCAGAGCCAGAAACCTGCTACAGTCGTTTGAGTAGCATTATAGAGAATTCACGTTGATGTCTCAGCGACCAAATTCTCCTGATGTAATTCCTATGGAACCCATGGCAGCTATCGGGCGCCATTATCGCATACGCAAATCAGCGGCTGGTTATTTACGCGAATTATGTGACCTGCACGCCTCCACAAGCCTACCAACAAACGCAGAATCAGTACTGTATTTCGTTCCGAAGGCGGACAAACAATCTATTAAGCAGATGGTCATAATGTTTTGGTCATCAGTGTGTAACGCAAAGTAATTGTTTGAAATTACCTGTTTCTTTCATATCTATTTTTTCTTCGAACTTGGCGTTAAGTCCGGAGCTTACAAAATTACTTGTGACGACTGCCCTAACTCTTACGTTGGACAGAGAGGCAGACCCATTAAAGTTAGATATAAAGAACACATTCTAGGTAAAAATGGGGAAAACGTGTACAACTCCACGTTTGCTGAACATCTATTGCTCTTACAACATACATCACGTAAACTGGATGACGTAGAATTGCTACTCGAAGAGAGTAAGGGTTACACACTGGACCTGTTCCACAAATTAGAAATGTTTAAACATCTATCTCAAAAAGATGGATTTATTCTTAACGAACTGGTGCAGCTTAGAAACAATTTTTTTTTGATAGTTTCAGACCCGTTCTTGATCTAACGTAATCTAGTTTGACTGACTAGGAGCTAGTTTTCTTGTCTGTTGATGCTGGTAAGATGCTCCTTTCCTGTCTTGTCGAGAATTTACGTATTTTTGATTATTGTTGTTCCCGGTTTTCGATGTGTATGTGTGATTTACATGATTCTGTTATGTTTTTTATTTATGATGACAGATGGTTTCGATTTTGTACAACATTTTGTTCGTTTTCGTTAGTATGTATTCTAGCCTTTAATTTTGCGCGAGATTCTCGCGCATAACACTAGATCCCTCTCTCGTTGGATATGTTCCTTAGCGCAAGCTTCACCGGCTTGACACTAGGACACAGGCAAATTGCTGTTCATATTTCCTTTGTATGTAGGTGTTTTAAATGGTTCTGATATGTTTTATTTATTAAGACAGAGGGTCTGAACTAGCACAACCTTTAAAATTTTGACGCACATGAGTATGTATCCCAGGTTTTAATGTGCGCGAGTATCTCGCGACTACCATAAGTGCCCTCTCTCGGTGAAACTGTCTGCCCTAGTGCTTCTACACCCTCTTCACGCTAGTTAACAGGCTAAGTTATGATAGTATGCAGCGTGCATCGACCATCTCTTCATAATTATGCTGTACAGATGGAGGTGATATTTTAATTTTAACTACTGGTGCCGCCTTTGGCACGATCGTTTTATGCATCTCCGCTGCAGGATGTGATTTTAGTAAGTGCCTAAAAGTTTTTGTGCTTGTAATACTTTGGTAATTTTCACGGTTACTTAAAGCTATAACCGTTAGTTTTTCTTCTTCTGTCTTAGTTATGTTGCTAAGTTTCTTCTTCTAAGGAAGGTGTCTTCCTGTTCAGGTGTATTTTTGCTTCTGGAGAAAGTATATTTAGATATACCGAAACCGTGGTCAAAGATTTCAATAAATCTTTATCCTACAACTGTTTGGCTGTTATCATTTACCCTGAAGATCCTGCATACGGATATATATAGATGCAGAATCTACAGTGTACGTATGCGAGTCTCGTTCGGCTGGTGACGCCAAGCGAACAACTAGAAGGTCGGGGCTGTGCGCGGAAGTTCATGGGTTCAAACAGTGCCTATTGCTGGCTCTGAATGCTGGCAACTCGCGTGACGCTGAATGGGAAGGCTGATAAGCTCGGCTAGGCGGCGGACACAGTTCGTGTCGGCGCGGTGGCACCTGGTCGATTAGAGCATTGACTACTTCGGAGGTGGCTGGAGTGGAGGGTCAAGAACCAGAAAACAAGATTAATGTCGAAACGAGGGAGACAAATTACGTTTGTACGATTGTCAGCCCCATTTGCATCCATGAATCATTAAGTCAGTTTATTACAACATCTTATGTTACCCTCTGTTGCTCTTTATCGGCTTTTACCACTTTGTGGTTTCTCACTCGGAAGCAGTTTCAACAACCTGGCCCCTGTTTTAAATCTTCCAACGCTGGTCACAATTTTTTGATGTTATCAATTTTTCGTACAATTTTGCGTTATTTGAGAAAATTCGTATTTCAGAATCGTTTATGAACAAATTCTTATTGACATCGTCATGCGCTATAAATATTTTTTACAGCAGCTTGTGTGTCGTTGTCCTTAAAACGACACAGCGTAACAACCGTATTACCATATAGGCTCTTGTAAATAATGTTATGGTACTTGAGGATGATGAGATAACTGGAACCGGTAGTTAATAAATATATCTACTACACCACAGGAAAAATTAATCTCGACTGCTACAAGGAATTATAACCCCTTCACTAATTTCCTGCCCGCCACAGTAGCTGAGTGGTCAGCGCGATAGACTGTCAATCCAAAAGGCCCGGGTTCGATTCCCGGCTGGATCGGATATTTTCTGCACTCAGGGACTGGGTGTTGTGTTGTCCTACTCATCATCATTTCATCTCAATCGACGCGCAAGTCGACCAAGTGGCGTCAAATCGAAAGACTTGCACCAGGCGAACGGTCTACCCGACAGGAGGCCCTCGTCACACTACATTTCATTTCACTAATTTCCTTATCGCACAGATTTAAAGCGATCCAAGGTTTAAGTAAGGGAGATAGGAAGGAATGAAGACTGCCCGGAAAGCCGAAGAATGAGGAATGAAATCGGCCGTGCTTTTCAAAGGAACGATCCCAGCATTTATATTAAAAGATTTAGAGAAACCACGTATAAACTAAACCTGGATGCCCCAACCGGTATTGGAAACTTTGTCCATCCAAGTGCGATTCAACGTTTAGTGCAGTCGTGGTGGTAAATGTTTTCAAGCTTTAGAAATGTTATTTACAGTCAGCATAATCCTAAATATTTAGCATTCTGGCAATACACCAGCAGTTTTTTTCACTTATACCGCTTTTTCCCTTCGGCGTACAGTCATGTAACATATCTATAAGAGATTCAATTATGCACTTTCAATAAGTGCACTAGTTGATGTGGACTACCGGTGTTGAATTTTAACCTCTTTCTTTCCATTTTCTGTACAAAGCTCATACTCTGGTAGCTCACACATTGAAATTGTGTGAGACAGTAAACTGGATAAAGATGCAAAAATCCAGCAATAGGCGTGGTGTACTTCACAAAATTTGTATTCGCAAGTTGGTGCCAAATGCAGTGCAGAATGCAGTTTTCGTTGTATTTAACATTAAGAATCTCTTCACTGTACTTTCGCAGTCGTAACCTGTAAAGGATAGGTGTTATGATTCCGTGGGAGCTGATAGGTTTTACGCCTCTCCGGAAACTGAAATGAACCTACTTTGGCAAGTAGTGGGCTGTTGGTTCAGATGATAGCGTTTATCGAACGAATTAATCAGCATCATATGCAGAGAATGTCTGCATTCGTAGTTTCTGAAAATTTCATCAGGTAATTTCGTGACACAGGCATCCCGGGCTGCAAATCAACATTTTAAATCTATTCTTTACTTTATTTTCTAAAATTTTTGAGGAGGTAATTTACCCTAGGTTGTCATCCACCTGTGTAATTAATGGGATACTTAGCCAATCACGGTTTGGATTTCAAAAGGTCCGATCTGCTGAGTCAGCTATGTACACATTTACCAAACACATAATAAAATCATTGAATTATAAAACATCAGCAGTTGGGATGTTCTGTGACTTATCGAAGGCACTTGATTGTGTCAGTCATAATGTTCTATTAAAGTTTTTATGGAGAACGTAGTTCAGCGAATGCCTCGTTTGGTTCTTATTTACGTGACAGAATGCAGAAAGTTACATCAGGCACTTCGAGTAATACGAGGAGGGCCGGCACATCATTTGCATGGGGAGAACTTAAGAGAGTCTCAGAGAGTTCGGCTATTGAACCACTATTGTTCTTGCTTTATGTAGTAATCTGCCCTTTCATTTGACTTAGGTGGCAGAATTAGTCCTGTTTGCAGTTGAGACAAGCATTACTGTGAAGCTGAACAAAGGAGCAACAACAAAGAAAATAATAAATGATCTTTCTGTGAAAATCACTGAATGGTTTTGCGAAAATGGACTAGTTTTTAAACTTTGAACAAACTAGCTCACCACGTTGAGTATTGTCAAAAATATATCACCTCGTGTTAACCTAGTAGACGAACAATGAATAATAAATAGGGTAGAAAATTGTAATTTCTTAGAAGTTTACTTTTACAAAAATTTGAACTGGAAAAGTCATATAGGAGACCTCCTAAAACGTTTAGGTTCAGTTACTACTGCCATAAGAGTAACTGTCTACTTTGGGGATATAGAAGTCTGTAAGCTAACATATTTTGCATGTTGGCATTTATTGATTTTTCATGGGACAATATTCCGGGGTAACCCCACGTTTAGGCAAAAACTATTTGATGCCAAAAGAAAATAATTAGAATTGTTGATGGAACTCACACTCCTACATCTTGTAGGTGTTTCTGTGGGCAGATAGGAATATTAACCACAGCCTCACAGTTCATTTATTTGGTTATTAAATTCATTATTAATAATCCATCTAAATTTGAGAATAACAGAGATATTCACAAGTAAAACACTAAAAGTGAAAATGATATGCATTTCTGTTTAATGACTCTAACTTTGACACAGTAAGGAGACAAATAGTCAACTATAAATCTCTAGACATCCTAACCATGGAAGTAAAACGCCTGAGAGATAGCAGATATGTTTTCAAATGTAGATTAAAGAGCTTTCTTCTTAACAACTCCTTCTACACTATAGACGAATTCTTCAATTAAGATACTTCGTCACTAAAAAACCCTGTAAATGACAAGCATGAAGCCATATAAATGTTATTTTTTGTTTTAGTTGTGTGTAAGTGTTCTATGTTGGCTCTGTTGACACCTTCCACGTCATAATGTTATCATTGATTTGATCTACAGAACAAGAAACTAAGTAAATAACTACTGAAGCAAAACCCGCAGGGATCAGTTTGTTTGTGTAACACCGGAAGCACGCATGAAGCTGAGAGTCATATGAGCAGCAGCAAGTGGAAGGATCTCGCACGCCTCGCAGTACCTAGCAGATGAACTAGACGGGGCGAAGCCCCACTTGACCCCACTTCCTTCTTAATTCCAAATCACATCTTTTATCGATTCATCGATATGGCACTATAATACAGGCCCAGACAGCATAAGTTTGCTCTTAGACCCATATTCCAGACATTGTTGATAGCCGATGTAGGCAGCCTTCCCGACAATCCGCGTCGTTTTCTTCGAAATAAAACTGTCAGGAAATTTCTTTCACTGTTTGAAGGAAGCGATGTTAATACCTCTTGCTAACGTATGGGAAGGTCCGTGCTTTCCCAAATGGGCATAACAGCATCGTCTCTACAAGATGCGTAGAAAAATCCTTATGGCGGATGGTCAGTTACCGCTTTGCCTAAGCCAGCTCGTTAGTTGCAACCTGCTAGCGACAGCTTCAAGACATGGCATCCACAGGTGGTCTTACTAATGGGGCTTGTGCGAACGACTAGACATCATTAAAACTTGTTTCCCAACAAACAAGATAAGGCTCTTCACTTTGCATTTGCAGAGATACGCTGTGAAGGATGGGTTTTACGGCTCCATGTTATCTGTTGTGGGCGATCAAAAAGTTTCCATTCGCAGGCCGTACCGCCCACTATCGGTACACCAATTAGGCGAAATCGCCGTGAGCAATGAGAGAATCACTGCAAAACACCGTGTCCTGCTGCGTGAAGAAGTCTGTAACTGCCTGCTGCACATCCTCGTCCGACACGAATCGTCGACCCTTCAGGATATTTTTAAGGGACAGCAGATGTGATAATCACATGGGGAGAGATCAAGACTGGCCGGCTGCTGTGGCCGAGCGGTTCTAGGCGCTTCAATCCGGAACCGTGCTGCTGCTACGGTCGCAGGTTCGAATCCTGCCTCGGGCATGGATGTGTGTGATGTCCTTAGGTTGGTTAGGTTTAAGTAGTTCCTAGTTCTAGAGGACTAATGACCTCATATGTTAAGTCCCATAGTGCTCAGAGCCATTTGAACCATTTGAGATCAGGACTAGAGTTTCTCCCTCTTGAATTGGCATAATGTCTGCGTTGCGACATTTGCGATGTAGGAATGTGTATTATCACGAAGCAGCAGCACCCGTTGTTGCACCATTCCATAACGAAGTTTCTCGAAAGACATGCTGCCCGTAGAAATTCTTCTGTGTTTGAAGGATGTCTACCGATGTTTTTCCTTTGACAGCCAAGAAATGAATAACAGCACACTGGTTCTGTTTGGACGCATTTGGTAATAACGTCGTAACGGCTCGCGTTTACGCATTTACGGTACGCATGCTGGAAAGACACGAATGCCACACTAATCCCTTGACTGCATTTAGGTGCTTATATATCCACATCTTAGTCACCCTACGTTGCATTTACGCTGCAGGAAAATGGCCAGTAAGAAACTTCTCCTATCATACTTGAATAGCATAAAAATGTCGTGCAAATCCTCATGATGTGTGAGACACACAGGTCCTTTTTAGATCCTGAGTTTCCAATACTGCCTTGGAAATGGCTTCGCAAATCTCCACAAGTGGTAAGGCATTACTGGACTAGCGTGAAAGCTGAATTACTGGCACCCGGTGTAGATCAAATTCTGGGAATGGACCCAGCTGCCAATTTGGACTCTCATGCTTGATGTGGAGGTGCTGACATATAAAAGGGAGAGTACTCTAGAAATAAATTTAAAAGTTGTTTACAACATTTTGTGCCACACTCCTAGCACTTCTGGCCATAAAAATTACTCGACCACGAACGATTCAGGCCACAAACGTCATACTGGCATGCTTGGATGTGCAAACGATTAGCATTTCAGCGCAGGCACATGAAGTAGGCAGGAGTAACGCCATCTAAATTAGGTATTTAAAGAGAGATTACGCAGCAAGTTTCTCATTCAGAAATCGCATTTTAATATTGTCTGTGAGAAGGCCGTGTGTTGCCTCATGTAAGAAGAAGCGACAACTGCGAGCACATGTCAGAGTTCAACAACGGTAGAATCCTTGTCTATCAAGACTGGCATGTATGGCTCTACGATACTGCAGCAGTCGATGGTTAGGATCACGCAATTGCCATGCGAATGTGGAATCGATAGGTCCTGGAGACCTATACTCAATTCTATGAAGAACGTCAATGGTCCCATACGACCAGTGCCTGATAGAACAGCCATATTACTCGCACAGCCATGCAGAACCGTGCAGCCATGGCATGAGTTAAGAAACGGACTTTTTTTTGCAGCACAGCACGTTTCCAAACGGATAGTGTGGCGACGTCTGGAACATCACTACTGTATTACATACGCATAATAAGTGAAATTGCTTTTTTTGTTGTTCTTGTCAGTGAGCAACTTTAATGACGTGACGCATAATATACCTCTTTCGGAAAGACTCCATGGGAGACAACTTGTAACACTATTTCCTAGTGCCTCACGTATTGTTGGGCTGCTTCATTTACAGAGTTTAGAACCATTTTTTGTAAATATATGTATTAATGAATTTTATCAGTATTAATTCTTTAAGGAAATGTAAAGCATATTGATAGAATAAGCAAGAATTAATAATTTCAGATGACTGTAGTCAACACGCTGGCAGTGTCATGGAAATTTTTATAGTACAAAGCACAGAGAATATCGTGTAACAAGAACATCGTTGGCGGGAGTGCGCGCAGACGTAGAGATGAAGACAGAGAAGTAGTTGCGAAGCATCTGTGGTGTGGAACAGACGTGTGTGTTGCCGCGCAAATTTTGAAGTGTTTGCGTCGAAAATGTTGTAATATGTGGCCAGGCAAATTATAAGTGGACGAGCAAGAATGTTGGAACAGTATAAGGCCGGAAGAAGAATTTGGAATTAATGCAGAATATTGTGTGGCCCAAATGTATTTCAGCTGCTCGCTAGTCAAAAAGAGCCTGTTACCAATAATGCATATCATAATAAGCATTACTTCACACGACAAGCGACGCATCGCGAAGTAAGATCCAGCCAGTATTTTGCAGCTGTATAATAGACATGGTAGCCTTTTAGCCTTGGAGCATTTACACTGTATTTAACCAAAGTACAAACTTGTCGACAAAAACTTCAATGACTCGGGTCTTTGACCATCAGCACGGTCGTATCTTCTCCCTATAGATCCCTAGAAGGTCACAAGTGAGACAAATAGCCAAAAGATGCCAACTCTAATTAAATTTATAGTTAATTTTCACTCGAATGATTATTATAATAAAAGGCAGTAGTAAATGTAGTTGCTCATAGAATATTGCACTACTATGACAATCAGTTCAAATTAAATGATTTAAAATGAAATTCATATTCTACGACAAAAGTCAAAGTAGTTTTAGTATTTTATGCTGCCTTTTGTAAACGATATCATGCGCATACATCTACGCATCATTAGCACTGAAAATAGTTGTTGCCATTAATGAAGGTTATTGCGACGTTAATCTGAAATACAATCATTTGCAATGTAGTAAGTAAATAATAATAATCAGCTTTTTTACGGTTAGGCTACTGTAAGACAGACAGCATTCTCATGAGTTACGTAACACAGTACAGTTTTCACAAAGTGTTGCTAGTCACTAGTTATTATTGGAGACTGTTATGGTAACTAACACCTTTACTAAACAAACCCTGTTTTTTGACTTGTTTCACGGTTTTATTATTAATGTTACTGCACAACCTAGGTTTCGGATTATAAGCCCATTTTCAAGGACATTACTGATTCCCAAAGGTGATAATCAATAGCTAAACACGGTGACAAGGCAAAGATAATCATCCTATCTTCTTAAGGTATCGATCCATAGCTTAATGTACACTGACGTAAATGACCATTTTTCCAAGTTGCTGCTTTGTATTTCTTACACGATCATTGCGTAATTTCAAGGTTACTCCAATAATTTATCAGATTTCTCTCTTCCCGTTTTGTAACTGACGACAGTTTTATTCTGGAGTCCAAATTCTGGCATTCAAAATTTCGGCTAACTACAGTGAAACTTTAATTTATTCTCACTTTTTAGATTTCGATCGTTGTTGTACAGAGTAACAAACACTAGTGAGATGGCGATCATGTTGTAACTATCTATATTCCTTTGGTAAGCACTGATGTTCGGATTCGAAGCCTTGTTTCCACCAACAACTGAGCATTAGGTACACACGTTACAATGAAATCGAGGTACGCGATGAACTGCGGGCTGACCCGCCACTCAACTCACCTGGCCGGCGATGGTGAAGAGGAAGACGAGCAGCAGCCGCAGCGGCCACTTGGCCTTGTAGGCGCGGTGCGACCACAGCCGGTGCGCCCCCGCCGTGATGCCCACGCCGCTCGTCACCACCACCACCAGCGCTGCAACACCACACAGCTGTACGAGGGGCTGAGCAGCGCTCAGGGGCTGCCGGGGCACTCACACTCTGCATAGAACTATCCACTCTAGCATCTCAGCCCGTTCAATAGCTACACTACTGGCCATTAAAATTGCTACACCAAGAAGAAATGCAGATGATAAACGGGTATTCATTGGACAAATATATTATACTAGAACTGAAAAGTGATTACATTTTCACGCAATTTGGGTGCATAGATCCTGAGAAATCAGTACCCAGTACAACCACCTCTGGCCTTAATAGCGGCCTTGATACACCTGGGCATTGAGACAAACAGAGCTTGGATGACGTGTACAGGTACAACTGCCCATGCAGCTTCAACACGATACCATAGTTCAACAAGAGTAGTGACTGGCGTATTGTGACGAGCCAGTTGCTTGGCCACCATTGACCGGACCTTTTCGGCTGGTGAGAGATCTGGAGAATGTGCTGGCCAGGGTAGCAGTAGAACATTTTCTGTATCCAGAAAGGCCCGTACAGGATCTACAACATGCAGTCGTGCATTATCCTGCTGAAATGTAGGGTTTCGCAGAGATCGAATGAAGGGTAGAGCCACGGTTCGTAACACATCTGAAATGAAATGTCCACTGTTCAAAGTTGCGTCAGTGCGAACAAGAGGTGACCGAGACGAGTAACCAATGGCACCCCATACAATCACGCCGGGTGATACGCCAATATGGCGATGACGAAAACACGCTTCCAATGTGCGTTCACCGCGATGTCGCCAAACACGGATGAGACCATCATGACGCTGTAAACAGAACCTGGATTCATCCGAAAAAAGGACGTTTTGCCATTCGTGCACCCAGGTTCGTCGTTCAGTACACCATCGCAGGCGCTCCTGCCTGTGATGCAGCGTCAAGCGTAACCGCAGACGTGTTCTCCGAGCTGATAGTCCATGCTGCTGCAAACGTCTCCATCTGTTGACTCAGGGATCGAGACGTGGCTGCACGATCCGTTACAGCGGTGCGGATAAGATGGCTGTCATTTCGATTGCTGGTGATACGAGGCCGTTGGGACCCAGCACGGCGTTCCGTATTACCCTTCTGAACCCACAGATTCCATATTGTGCTAACAGTCATTGGATCTCGACCAACGCGAGCAGCAATGTCGCGATAGGCTATAATCCGACCATTATCAAAGTCGGAAACGTGATGGTACGCATTTCTCCTCCGTACACGAGGCATCACAACAACGTTTCACCAGGCAACGCCGGTCAACTGCTGTTTTTGTGTATGACAAATCGATTGCAAACTTTCCTCATGTCAGCACGTTGTAGGTGTCGCCACCGACGCAAACCTTGCGTGAATGCTCTGAAAAGCTAATAATTTGCATATCACAGCATCTTCTTCCTGTCGGTTATATTTCGCGTCTGTAGCACGTCATCTTCGTGGTGTAGCAATTTTAATGGCCAGTAGGGTATCTATGTGCCATGTTGTGCTGAATAATTTAAACATCGATGGAAAGAGAGGAAATTTTGGTAACTGGGAAGAAATCGCAAACGTTGTTCCACAAGATTCAACTTTGGGTCCCTTCCCATTGTTTATACATTTGAATGGCTTTCCACGTAATATCCATCGAGCAGAACTGGTACTTTTTGCAGACTATATTAGCATTATAATAAATCCCTGCCGAGTGAAAGACACAGAAGAGATTGTTAAATATGTTCTCCAAAGAATTAATAACTGATTCTCTGAAAATGGTCTTTGCCTAAATTATGAGAGAACGCGCTATATTCAGTTCTGTACAATAAACTGAGTCACACCAACAGCTGATGCACCGCATGAACATGACTGTGTAAGCAGGGTAGATTGCTCCAAATTCTTGGGCGTACATATTGATTAAAACTTAAACTGGAAGAAGCATATTACTGAGTTGCTCAAACAATTAAATTCAGCTAAGTTTGCTCTTCGTATAATTGCTGGTCATGGAAACAAACGAATGAACTTCCTCACATATTTATCATATTTCTACTCAGTAATGTCTTATGAAATAATATTCGGGTTTACTCCTCACTTGGAAAAAAAAAACTACTACAGTCCGGAACCACGCGACTGCTACGGTCACAGGTTCGAATCCTGCCTCGGGCGTGGATGTGTGTGATGTCCTTAGGTTAGTTAGGTTTACGTAGTTCTAAGTTCTAGGAGACTGATGCCCTCAGATGTTAAGTCCCATAGTGCTCAGAGCCATTTGAACCATATTCACGCCAGACTCATTACCCGATCTTTGCCATGATATTACTGTTTCAATTCCATTGTGATCTGTGTTAACTCATGAAGCTAACGATTTTCTGTCTTTGCGCATTTGTGTTTAAGTTGAAGTCTACGCAGGCTTGTAACAAATATGGTTTTATAGTGACCGTTGTTTCATTCGGTAGTTTGACGAACCCGCTTTTTTTCATCTTGTGAGTTACAGCACTCGTGTTTCACGCATACAGAGCCAATCGTGTTTAATAAATTCAGTTCATTAATTATTTGTTGCGCGACACTTGTAATATAATTAACATGGTCCCATGGGGAGTGATCTGCTTGTCGGTAAGGTCACCTGCTTGTCGATGACTCAGCCGTAACCTCCAGTGTGTTCGTGGACTAAGTTACAGCGAGATCCGACCATGTCTTCAGGGCAATTCACTTTTTTTTTGCCAGTCAGTGTAAACTTGACTGAAGCTGAGGAAGCGTTATTTTATAAATTTCGTAACACAGATACAGACCTAAACCAATCCATGCATCCTAGACACATTTAAGTTTAAAATTTTTAATCTACGTACAAATAAGCAAAAGTAGAGTTCTGTACTGTCACTATTTAGTCAGCCGAATGCCATGGAAAAGAAGTGAAACGTCATGATGGCGTCACATTAAAGTACCTAGAAGCTCGGCCCAATCTTACGCGATCTTCGACCACGCCCACTTTACCGAAAAAGGAAGAATGGGCCGCCATTTGACAGCACTAGGGCTCTGTCAAACAGCGGGCGCGGCGCGGCGCCGAGGCAATCCCGTAATGTGGCGACCGTGTCCGGCAGCTCTGGCTACTCTGCCGGCTAGGAGCTCCATCAGATAGCAGCACTTCCGCCTGCCCTCACGCGACATCCCACGCCAGCTTCCGGCAAAGTCAACGCGCGACCAGAATGACCTGACGCTGCAGGCGAATGTTTACTACACAAATCAAAACATTTATAAGCTAATTACACTACTGGACTTTAAAATTGCTACACCAAGAAGAAATGAAGATGATAAACGGGTATTCATTGGATAAATATATTATACTAGAACTGACATGTGATTACATTTTCACGTAATTTGGGTGCATAGATCCTGAGAAATCAGTACCCACAACAACCACCTCTAGCCGTAATAACGGCCTTTATACGCCTGGGCATTGAGTCAAACAGAGCTTGGATGGCGTGTACAGGTTCAGCTGCCCATGCAGCTTCAACACGATACCACAGATCATCAAGAGTAGTGACTGGTGTATTGTGACGAGCCAGTTGCTCGGCTACCATTGATCAGACGTTTTCAATTGGTGAGAGATCTGGAGAATGTGCTCGCCAGGGCAACAGTCGAACACTTTTTGTATCCAAAAAGGCCCGTACAGGACCTGCAACACCCGATTTTGCATTATCCTGCTGAAATGTAGGGTTTCGCAGGGATCGAATGAAGGGTAGAGCCATGGGTCGTAACACATCTGAAATGTGACGTCAATCCGAACAAGAGGTGACCGAGAAGTGACCCCATACCATCCCGCCGGGTGGTACGCCAGTATGGCGATGACGAATACATGCTTCCAATGTGCGTTCACCGCGATGTCGCCAAACACGGATGCAACCATCATGATGCTGTAAACAGAACCTGGATTGATCCGAAAAAATGACGTTTAGCCATTCGTGCACCCAGGTTCGTCGTTGAGTATACCATCGCAGGCGCTCCTGTCTGTGATGCAGCATCAAGGGTAACCGCAGCCAGGGTTTCCGAGCTGATAGTCCATGCTGCTGCAAACGTCGTCGAACTGTTCTTGCAGACGGTTGTTGTCTTGCAAACGTCCCCATCTGTTGACTCAGGGATCGGGACGTGGCTGCACGATTCGTTACAGCCATGCGCATAAGATGCCCGTCATCTCGACAACTAGTGATACGAGGCCGTTGGGATCCAGCACGGCGTTCCTTATGACCCTCCTGAACCCACCGATTCCATATTCTGCCAACAGTCATTGGATCTCGACCAACGCGAGCAGCAATGTCGCGATACGATAAAAGCGCAATCACGATAGGCTACAATCCGACCTGTATCAAAGTCGGAAACGTGATGGTACGCATTTCTCCTGCTTACACGAGGCATCACAACAACGTTTCACCAGGCAACGGCGGTCAACTGCTGGGCACCGGCGCCAACCATGTGTGAATGCTCTGAAAAGCTAATTATTTGCATATCATAGCACCTTTTTCCTGTCGGTTAAATTTCGCGTCTGTAGCACGTCATCTTCATGGTGTAGCAATTTTAATGGCCAGTAGTGTATTTCAAGTCGACTACCTCTTTCTTCGTTGTTAGTTGAGGCTGAAGTCAAAAACTTCGTCACGCATCAGCTTTATAAATAAAAGGTAGAAGCGTCTGGTGAAAAACAATCTTAAATAACATTTAGCGTAAGACGGAAAAACCAATAATAATTAGTTTATAACACCTAGCGCAGAAAAATAGTCTTGCAACAAACATTTTGACACATGCATCTGTGTCAGTCAGTAGTTTCTTCCACGACTTGCTCCGAGGGCTTACATTCTCATCTTCAGACAGATCACTGGATTCATTTTAAGGATGTAGCCAGTTGTCTGTCTTATTCGTCATTTCGAAAAAAACCAAGGGGAAAAAACACTGAATGTTAATATAAATATCATTTATTTCACTAAAAAGCCCAAAGACAAGAAACGAAAACAGTTCGAAGATAGTAGACGCGCGATCTCTTGACTGTTTTTACTTCGTTTTTATGGGCTATTCACTGAAACAAAACACTCAGATACAGTGGCTGGATTGTTATTTATAATCGTTTCACCTATATAAATAGCGACCAGTAGCTCAAGCAACAAGACAACACGTTTTCGAAACTTCATTAATCGCCGAGATACAGGCATTACAGTGGTTGAGCAAAAATATTGAAACACCGCGAGAAGAGCGTGTTTGAATATAAATGCAGATGCTGGCCAAGCCTACATGTTCCGCTATTGTATTTGACCACGATGCCACCTGTGCAATGTCCTCAAAACGTTGGGAGTGTCACTCATGGCCAGAACAGTGTTCAGTATAGTTAGTAGTGCATTATGCCGGAGCTAAATGAATGCCATCGTGGGTGGCTGCTTCCGTAACCGAGATAGCCGAAGAGTCTGGTGTTTCATGAGCGCCATTATCCAACATTTATATCACATACAGGGAAATCGGAATAACATCTGCTAAGTCACAACGGTGACGAAAGTGAAGCGGATTGTAACGAAAAATAAGGGGACGGCAGCTGCAAAAATAAGAGGACGGCAGCTGCAAAAATAAGAGGATGGCAGCTGCAAAAATAAGAGGATGGCAGCTGCAGAATTGAATGTCGCGCTCGCGAACACTGTCAGCACCAAAACAACACGAAGAGAGCCCAATCAGCAGGGAACTGCAGGGCAAGCTGGAACCACTCATAAGCTGGGTTGGGTTGATTTGGGAGAAGAGACCAAACAGCGAGTCATCGGTCTAATCGGTTTAGGGAAGGAGGTCAGCCGTGCCCTGTCAAAGGAACCATCAGGGCATTTGCCTGAAGCGATTTAGGCAAACCACGGGAAATCTAAATCAGGATGGCCGGATGCGGGACTGAACCGTCGTCCTCCCGAATGCGAGCCCAGTGTGCTAACCACTGCGCCACCTCGCTCGGCCACTCACATATAATGCAAATGCCCGTAACAGGAAAATATGGTGCCAAAGCTATAAAACCTGGACTATGGAGCAATTGAAGAGAGTCATTTGGTTGGATGAATCTTATATGACACTGTTTCCAATCTTTACGTCCCAAGAGCAAAACATGGCGGAGGTTATCTGATGATTTGGGTAGCCAAATCGTGAAATTCCATGGTCTCCGTGGTTACTCTTGTACGTCGCATTGCTGCCAAGCATTATGTGACCATTTTGGCTGATCAGGTCCATTCCAAGGTACAATTTGTGTTCTCCAATGGTGATACTGTTCACACAACTCGTATCGTCCAAGACTGGTTTTGTGAGCTCGAGGATGAATTGCCGCATCTCCTCTGGTCACATTCGTCAGATCTCTATTATATTACTGAGTCTTCATGGTCTACTTTGCGGACAACGGTACATGATCGCTATCCACCTCTATGTCGTTACCTGAATTGCCACTATTTTGCAGGAAGAACAGAGTAAAATTCCCTTAAAAGCCACAAAGGACCTCTACCCATCGCGACTACTAAATGGTTCAAATGGCTCTGAGCACTATGGGACTTAACTTCTGAGGTCATCAGTCCCCTAGAACTAGGGACTACTTAAACCTAACTAACCTAAGGACGTCACACACAATCATGCCCGAGGCAAGATTCGAACCTGCGACCGTAGGGGTCGGCGGTTCCAGACTGTAGCGCCTAGAACCGCTCGGCCACCCGCCGGCCGCGACTACTAGACGCTGTCTTGAATGCCAAGGGTTTTCCTACGCCGTATTAGCCATGGTAATATGTTTGTGATGTTCACATTGTACTGTTGTTGCTGCCGTTTGACTATTGCACCACCCGGAAGTTTGCATCACTTATCACGAAACTAGGATCTCCAAGGCAAGCGATACTTGGTGTTGACTGACGTCTAACTTACCCAGTAGGCACTTTATCAACTCTTCGATATATTATGAACTGTATGATACCGATAAGTTCGTAACACTGTTTGTTGCTCTCCGTGTCTTGTTTTGCAAAGTAAACCATTCATTTTGTATTGGTGTGCGGTATCTATGAATATACTTTCATGATGTGAATATTACTAACTGGAATGAACTGTTTGGATTTCAGAAATTATGTGGTCAGTAATACTAAACTAACAATGCATGAGCCATTGTTTACGGACTACATTTTTATATGTTATTACGTAAAAGGAGATATTAATTAGTAGAACAAATGTTTAACAGAAAAAAACTGCCTCAATCAATGTCATAGAAATGTGAGAAATATTGCGTCAAAACCAATAGAGAATAATTATGTGAAACATCAAATTTTTGACGTGAAGAAATTACTATTTGTAATGAAAAAGGCGTGTGATTTTTAGAATATTAGATGCAAATGAAACATGTGACAGATATGAGAAAAGTTGTAACATAAAAACTAAACATCGTGAAGACACTTAAAGAATTATAACTAACTGTCACGAAAGACTGAAAAAAAAGAAAAGAATCATCGTAATCGTTATTATACTGTATTTAGGTACACCGCTGAGGCCCCAGAGGGCTATACTTGGAGCAGACTGTTTTTGTTTGTTGTGCGAACTTCTCCAATACATAGTTATTAAAATAACTGTCAAGTTTATTTACAATACATTAGAATTTTACAATTCAACAGTTCTGTGCTGGGCGCTATGGCTGAGCGGTTCTAGGCGCTTGAGTCCGGAACCGCGCTGCTGCTACGGTCGCAAATCCTGCCTCGGGCATGGATGTGTGTGATGTCCTTAGGTTAGTTAGGTTTAAGTAGTTCTAAGTTCTAGGGGACTGATGACCTCAGGTGTTCAGCCCCATAATACTCAGAGACCAGCCTCTCTTCCAAAGGACGCGGTATTTTAACACTGCCACTTGGCAGAAAACCGGAGAGCTTTTCATCAATTATTTTCCCGTGATTGCAAACGCTTTTAAGACTTGCTCGCTTTTAGCGAGTATGCTAGAAGCCAATAATACACTGCCAGAAAAAAAATAGTACACCTGGACTTTGATCCGCTGACGGGATATGCCACTTGGGATATAGTAAATGTATTGATAGTGGTTTCAGAGTGTCCGCCCCCGGGTAGCTGACTGGTCAGCCCGACGGAATGTCTTCCCTGACGGCCCGGGTTAGATTCCCGGCTGGGTCGGAGATTTTCTGCGCTCAAGGACTGGGTGCTGTGTTTCACCCCATCACGTAAGTCGCTGAAGTGGCGTCAACTCGAAAGACTTGCACCAGGCGAACGGTCTACCCGACAGGAGGCCCTAGCCACACGGCATTTCCATTTATGGTTTCAGAGTCGTCCGCAAACAAACAGCGTAGTGGCATAGTTACGAGACCGCCATCTGTGTCCATCCCTTAATAGGGGATGCTCACAGTCGGAAGGCTCAGTGTGGAGCAATGCGAAGCAAGGAGACGCACTCGTGCTTCCTACAGCTAACTGAGTGAATTTTAAAGGCATTAAACTGTGGCCTTCCGAGTGGCAGGACCTTTCGCAGACTGCGATACAAGTTGGACTTGCTGCGTCAGTTGCGCAGTGATGTTGGTATCACTGATCATGTGAACACTCGCACGCATCTAGACGAGGTTCCGGACGTCCATGCAGCACAGACGACCTCCAAGATCGTCGTATTCTAACGACAGCAGTGCAAGATCGTGCGGCTACTACAATGCGGATAAAAAATGGTTCAAATGGCTCTGAGCACTATGGGACTTAACATCTGAGGTCATCAGTCCCCTAGAACTTAGAACTACTTAAACCTAACTAACCTAAGGACATCACACACATCCATGCCCGAGGCAGGATTCGAACCTTTTGTTAATATATATATATCCCACTGTATGCAAGCAGCCAGCTTTTCGTCCGTAGCAATCGACGCTGACTGATGTCTTTCTTCAGGCTCCAAAAACATAGAAATAGCATGGCGAGTTATCGGTACTGTATGGAGGATGTATGAGGACTTCCCAACGAAACGTCTGCAGAGTATCCAAATAACAATGGCAATATTAATCTCTCCATATGTGATTTCCGTATTTTTGGAGTCCTGAAGAAAGAAATCCGTGGATATCAATGTTCTTCCGCTGAAAGTTGACCCCTGGGTACAATTGCGGTTCTAAAGCCAAGAGCAAACATTTTTCCATGAATAAATTGAACGTCTTGTCTCACAGTTGGATAAACCTGTTAACAGTAATGGCGATTGCTTCTGAGTTTGAAGTATTTATCCAGTCCCATTTAAGCATAAGTGTTGACACAAAGGTTATTGTTAAACAAGACGTTTGCTGAGCAGAATGGAGATTCCAAAATAGGAAGACGAAAAATACAACTAAAATTGAGGAATGAAGATTAGAATTTAACGCTCCATCGAAGACAAGGTCATTAGAGACGAGAACAAGCTGTCTCGTTTTCATTTTACTGCCTCTATAAATGATTTGTGGATGAATAAACAGGCAGCTAACTAACTAAATGACACAGTGCACTCTGTATATCTTGTGAAATACGTCGTCTGCTCCGTGACTTACCCCATACTGTGGTGGCGAGTTTGGCCGAGGTTAAGGTCAGCCAGAAGCCGTAGAGGAATCCTGTGTGCAGGAAGAGCTGCACGATGAGGTCCAGCCAGCGGATGCGAGGCTGGTAGGGCACGAACGTCTTGGAGTCAGGGGCCGCCCCAGGTACCGAACCCGCGCCCGCGCCGCCCTCCGCCGGCGACGCCGCCTCGCCTGACGTCATCTCCGTGGCGCCCATCTGTAACACCAGCAGAGAACGCACCGTTACTCTGCCACTCGTCAGCGCCGTACGACAGGCAACCGCTCAGCGCCTGCTGTTATGCATGCAGTCTAAGCCGCTACGCGCAGGCGCTGTACCTGCTGTTTCAAGATGCCATGCTAGTGACCAGTCCTGGGAAACAGGACACCGTCTCACCATCGTGGAATCAGTTTATGAATTAAATATTTCTTGCCTCGTGATGTCACACGTATTAAATGAACATGCTCGATTTTAATTTTAATGAAGACGTTTGTAACACTTATGAATTATCTCATCGTTTACAAGTGGTTACTCTGTGAGACCATGTTTTCTAGGTCCAGTACCTAGTTACCAATACGAAACATTAAAGTTTACTGAAAGCTACTAACCTCTAGCAGACACCTCCAGAACTTTGCGTTTAATAGTACAAATTTTAAGTTTTTCCTGGCTTCGACATCACCACTGTAGCCCATTTTTCTTTGTGCTCCACTGTCTGTAAGTCGTTTCTTGTTTGTGATTAGACAGTACAGACACCTTAAGTTTTCGTCGAGAGTAAATATTTATGTGTTTCTAAGTTATGTTTTGTGTTCCGCAAGCCACGTGTGGTTTCAGTTCGTAAGCACTGGCAAGTAAGGGTGAAGATATCTTCTCTACTCTATTTGCTGCTGACCAGTGACATGCTGTATCAGCTATGGGATGAATTATCAGTGGTCTCCGACACTGACAAAGTAAACTGGTGGCTTGTCATAATGTGTCATTTTCTTGACGGGGATGTGCCAAAATGGGAGCATAATCTTCAGCGAAATTAATGCATACGACAGAACCAGGGTGAAGAAGCTTAGAGTTGCTGCCGTATAAAGGATTGTGGCGGAATCAGCGAGTTAGCCAACTTCCCTTCTTCTTTTTGCTAAGTTTTATTCAAATTTTATGTTATTACTTAACTTTGTGGCCGGAAGCCCTTACTGTCGTCACAGTCTTCCAGGTAAGATAGGTGAGGGAAGTCGTGTTTCTCCAATTATTGGGCTAGAAACCCTATTTTTCATTTAATCTCCGTTCATTTCTATTGCCTTACCACACCTTCGTGTGACAGTCTGTAATGCCCAACTGTACTGCTGTCAGTTCTTGTTGCGTCAAATACTTCCTCAGTGTTGCTGTAGTAATACTCATGTAATCTGTCCTCAAGTGGCCCGAAGACACGGAAGTCAGAAGGTACAGGATACAGTCTGTAGGACTGATGAGGAAGAAAAGTCCACTGAAAGTTTGAGATCTTCTCTCGGGTGTGCAGACCCGGACGTGGCCTTCCGTGATCTTTTCTTCAGTTTCCCAAGAGTCTCACAATAGACTTCGGAGTTGATTTCATGACCAAGAGGAAGTATATCAAACACAATAACCCCTTCAGATTCCCAGTAGACAGAAGCCACGACTTTACCAACTGAGGGTACTGTTCTGAACTTCTTCGAAGGAGACGTTGTGTGATGCCACTCCATTGACTGCCCTTTCGTTTCAGGGTTAAAGTGGCGAATTCATGTTGGATCGCCTTTGACAATGTTTGTCAATAAGTCTTCACCATCAGTCTCATAACGTGAAAATAATTCGGCAGAGATATTACTTTTTTTCTCTTTATGCTCTTCAGCTAGACTTGGAGGGATCTACTAGACACAAATAATCTTTGAATACGTTGACTGACGGGCAAGTGTCGCAGCACCACCTACAGAGATGTCAAGTTGAGCACTGAATTGCATGATTGATAATCGTCGACCATCTTAAATACGAGTGGCTACAAGTTGCAGCATTGCAGGCATCACACACGTTTGTGGCCGCCCTCCTCGTCGGAGATAAGACAGTTTTCCTTCTTTTTCTGATGAGAACAAACACTGCGCTCAGCAACTTTGGCTGTTATCCACTAAATAGCTGCTCTTTGCTTGGAATGCACCTCAGTTGCAGTCGACATTCTGAAGATTGGTTATTCCACTGCCATCTGCCTGGAGTTAGTGGGAATGTATGAGGTGATACGGGAATTTTAACGGATGTCGCAAACAAAATTATAATTTTTTGAGCCAAAACATGCCAAGAACTAATGTATTGCAGTATTTATCGAACGCCCCTCGTATTTTAACTGCTTTTGTTCAGTGTTCTCTGAGACAGAATTTAGGGAACAGCTCAGTATTTGCATAAATGAACGTGTAAAACCGCCTAAAGGCCACAATCGGACTGCCCGGTGTACCACAGCGCGGCCGTTAATCAGCCGTGTGGATTCGATCCGTGTCTGCCACAGCTCCCCGTCCCGCCAGTTTACGTGCTGAAAGTCACGCTATACGAGCAGGTCCATTGTGTTCACTAAGAGAAAATAAAACATCAACGGGATTAGGAACCAACTACTTCTGAGAGGGGCCTCGTGGAGTTAGCCTCAGGTATGTACAATGAGAGGCAAAAAGATTGTCCGATGCAATAATTTAAGAGTCCAAGAACAGAGCATTGGCCATGCCCGAGTTTAGAAGTGCCAGTGTTCACAACTCTAGCGTTCCGTGGAGCTTCAGCTTCGTATTTATATCACCAAATATAAACAATATAACAGTCACGATACAGTATACGTCGAGATTCATAGCAGTTTAACTCATCGTATCATTTATTTTGAAAATCGTTGTCGGGCACGTAGAAACGGTTGAAATATAAGAACTCGACATCGATAGAATTACTACGACGAGCATTTCACATGCGTTTCAATGGCTGAGTGGAGAGGCTGACGGTTTACGAAAGTAAAGGACGAGCATTTGAATCTAATTGGAATCAGTTGTCATTTCCTTTTATTTTGACCTGTGCAGGTAATATTTTAAACCTTAATTCACACAAATTGTGCTGTTGTGGGATTTCTATGTTTCACATTCTTTCAAAAGATACCATTTTATAATTGTCTAATGTTTAAACAAACAGAAAAATGGCCATAGTAAAAATATTGAAAATGGATGTATTTATTTGTAATTTCTTCGCCCACCACCTGATATATCTCTAGTTTTCAGCTAAGAGAAACGTATGAGTGGATTTGGCATACGTCATAGGTCAGCTTCAAAATGGCTGATGCGAATGTTCGCGAGCGAATAACTGCTCTGTTTGAAAACGATGCTAGTGCATCAGAGACAGGGCGTCTCGAAGCATCCAGGCTGTTGTTGATGCCAATGGCACGTGGACAAAATACTGAAGCTATACGTAGCCTACTCTTCATTTTATTTTGTTTCATTTCTCTGTAAAAGGCCTACGTAATTATTAGGCCAACAATATTAATTTCAAAACACAAATCTACTTGCTACTATACAATTATTTGTATTTTTATGGGAGGTTAGATGAATATCATCCTCTAAGGAATATTATTTGTACTTTTGTGGAAGATCAGGTGAATGTCAGCCCTCAAGGATGATTATTTTTATTGTTATGGGAGGTCAGATAAATTTTACCTTCCAAGGAAAATTATTTGCAGATATCAAATACACAAACCATAATTAATTATTTACTGAAGAGAATATTGAAAAAAGTAAAAAAAAATATTATTTAGTAACAAGAAGTGAACAGCACGAAACATTTGCAACGCGATAAAAAAAAAAAAGGTGCGATTCTATCTGACACATAGAACACCTACCTGTACAGTAAGCTGATATGCTACCAAGGAGCTACCTCTCTCCTTTTTACAGCAACGCTCGAATAGGCCAACCATAGTTAAAGAACGAATTTTTAACTGGCAACAACATATACTGGAAGGCATATCCATCCGCACGTATAAACCGCATGTAAGGACTTAGAAATTAATGCAAATCCGTTGATACGTTTCTTTTAGCTGAAAACTACAGAGACACAAGGTGGCGACTGAAGTAATTAAAAATAAAAACATTCATTTTCAATATTTTTACTCTGACCATTTTCCTGTGTGTTTAAAGAGTAGACAACTATAATATGGAATCTTTTGAAAGAATGTGGAACCTAGAAAAGCCTACAACTGCAAAACCTGTGGCGAATTAAGGTTTAAAATATTACCTGCACAGGTCTAAATAAAAGAAATAACAATTGTGTCGCCGGCCGCGGTGGTCTCGCGGTTCTAGGCGCGCAGTCCGGAACCGTGCGACTGCTACGGTCGCAGGTTCGAATCCTGCCTCGGGCATGGATGTGTGTGATGTCCTTAGGTTAGTTAGGTTTAAGTAGTTCTAAGTTCTAGGGGACTAATGAACACAGCAGTTGAGTCCCATAGTGCTCAGAGCCATTTGAACCATTTGAACAATTGTGTCCAGTTAGATTCGAATTCTCGTCCTTTATGTTCGTAAACTGTCAGCCTATCCACTCATTTATTGAAACAGATGTCAACCGGTCGTCGTTGTACTAATTCTACTGGTGTGGAGTTCTTATATTTCAATCGCTTCTACTTGATCGAATAATGATTTAAAGAAAAAATGATACGATGAGTTAAATTACAATGAATCTCGATCTATACTGTATCCTATTATATTGCTTCTACTTGACGATGTAAACAACAAGCTGAAGCTCCAAAGACCGCTAGAGTTGCGAGCAGTCACTTCTGAACTTCAGCATGCGCAATGCTCTGTTCTTGGACTCTACATTTTTCGGGCCGAGCAATCTTTTTTGCCTCTCATTGTACAAGACCGATCATAAAAACTGCATCACGACGAAGGCAGATGACTAGCATTTACAGATGACTAGCATTTAACAGCTGCTGCACGATGTAAGGCAGAGTTACTTTATCTACACAGTAAGAATATAAGAAAATGTTACGCGGGTGTTTCTCATTCCGAAATCGCAGAAGTCGATTACTTGTGAGAACATGGTGATATGCCTCGCGTAAAAAAGCAGAAGCTTGTATCCCAGAAATCAAATGACTCTTTTAGCGTTACCCCAGGAACAAATCCATCCCTAGAAAATATCTGTTAGCTATTACATGAAGGCTTTTCAGCCATAAGATATTACACAGGGTGTAAGATAAACACGTGTTAATCGGAAGGGCTGCGAGATGCTTAGTTGCGGATATTGGCTCAGTCGTTGCGTTGGCGCTCCGTCAAATGTGTCGGCAGTGTTTTACGATGCCTTTCTCACAGTACTCCACCTCATATTAGGTGGTCTGCAATCAGTTGTGTCCTTCGAGTCGCATTGTCGGCTACGTTAGTTTTCGTCGTGTTTGTGTGCCTTATTGCACAGTACTGTCAATCCTGGGTACGTATCACGGTGTTTTACTTTCTCCCAAACGCGGATTCACTTATGTGTTTACTGTTATTCCGCTGCTTGTACGCAGAAATGGTGTAGTACATTTACGTTTTCCTCTCCCACCACTTGTTAGCAATGGATGCCTACTACTCGACAAGTGAAATGGCGGATATGATATTCTGCTATGGTTTAGCAAATGGGAGTAGCCTGCAAGTCCGTGTCCTGCATACTGAAAATATCCACATCGCAGAGTGCCCTCTGATGAGCTGTTGGGCAGACTTTTCCAGCGCCTGGAGGCTATAGGTACCCTAGCACCACGGGAGACTGACAGTGGAAGGGCCCGCACAGTCTGCACACCTGGCATGGAGGAGCACGTGCTACATTTGGTGGAAAAAAACTTGAGACCACTGTGTGATGTTTAGGAGTAGCACAAGGCGTGGTGCGGTACTTCACGAGCAACTGCTGTACCCATATCATCAACAAAGCGTTCAGGCCCTAAGGACACAGGATCATCATGGCAGACGGCGGTTCTGTCAATGGCTGTTGCAGGAGTGTGCCGCAGATCCACTGTTGACATCCAACATTTTATTTACCGATGAGGCAGGGATCACAAGCGGTGGTGTTGTGAATTTATATAACCAGCATGTACGGGCAAATGTAAATCCCCAAGAAATTCAGGAAAGAGCGTATTAACGCCGATTCTCAATCAACGTATGGGTAGATAGATTAATAGGGCCATACGCGTTACCACAAGGGTCAACTGGGGCGCATTATCTGGACATCCTCATTAAAGTTTTGCCTACTTTGCTGGAGACTGTGCCAGTGCAGCAACGAAAACAAATGTGATTCATGCACGATGGCGCACCAGCACTCTTCGTTACAACATGCGCTATCATCTGACGCTGACATTTCAGGACTGCTGGATTGGTCGGGATGAGGGAGAGGTGGCGGGGGAGGCACACCTTGGCCTCCTCGTTCCCCTGACCTCAATCCCCTAGATTTTTGGTTATGGGGGTACTTGAAGGAATTGGTGTACGCTATGCCAATCAACGATATGCGCACACTAGCGGATCACGTCTTCAATGCGTGCCAGCAGGTACAACAAAAACCGGGTATAAATGGACGCCATGTTGAACAGTTCCTGTAAACACGTGTTTATCACAGAAAGTATGCATTACCGGACTCATGCTTACTGGATTTATCCCAGAAGAATATGCATTTCGGGACCCATGTTTATTGAACTTCTTGTTTCGATGATTGTTGCCACCTCTCAAAGTATACGACACTTTGGCTGGCGAATTTTCTGTATTTTGGGCATAGTACCAGGAACTTCAGTCTATAAGCTGCATGATGCAGGTGTGCCAACACCATGCAGCTAAGAGAGCTCACTACGCTGGGAACTCATTAAACTCATTAAACAACACGAGTATGTCAAGATGGTGTGACCTGAATGTCTTTAAAGCTGTCAGCTAATCCGAAAACCTATTTCCCTTCTTTTAAATAACTAGCTCTGTCCAGGACAGATTAGCATTTTTTGTATTATGATAGGAGCATTTTTCATTCCGGTTCCCAACTCAACCATATTTTTGACATTATATCGCCATAGCTTGGTAACCGATGTAGATATTTTTGACTCGGCTGACGACGGATCAGGCATAGGTCATTTTTTACTTATAGAAGTGGTGACCTTCGAAAACCTCCCACAAAATGGTGTTTTTTTGGTATGTTTTTGCACGTATAATCTGAACGGGGCACATACAAAAGGTGTCATTATGTGACCATTAATTTTAGCCTAATTAAAATTTTTGCAAAAGGAATTAATCTATTCGCAGGGTTTCCCTGTGCGCCAGCCCCGCTTCGTCGTTCAAACTTTGCTTAATGTACTGTAACATAGATACAGTGAGACAGATGTACGAATGGCTATATAAATGGCCGCTGGTGCGGGCTAAACCAAAAACTTTTCATCCCATATTCCTAGCTCAAATAGGAAGCGACCAGCGAGCAGTGAGACTCCCCTCTCCCCACAAACCGCAATTCTGGTTCAAATGGCTCTAAGCACTATGGGACTTATAAAACATCTGAGGTCATCAGTCCCCTAGACTTAGAACTACCTAAACCCAACTAACCTAAGCACATCAAACACATCCATGCCCGAGCAGGATTCGAGCCTGCGGCAGTAGCAGCAGCGCGGTTCCGGACTGAAGAGCCTAGAACCGCTCGGCGACAATGGCCGACCCGCAATTCTGCGTGCAGCCTTTTCGGACATATGTGATACAGCGTTTCCGCGCGTTAACGATAGGATTGGTACCAAAATTGGACTCTGTCGGCATCCCTTAGTGGTTCCTCCCCAGTCAATTAATTTTTCTATCTTTACAATTGTTAAGAGTAATTCAGTCCAGTTGTGTATAGTCATTAATTCCATAAAACCAACACTTATAGCCAACGGCGTACATCTGTGATCTGGGAAAAGTCGGTGCAGTGTGTAACAGCACGTGGCCAGTATGTAGGCCCTCGGAATGGCCCGCATGTGACGAAGCTTCAGTAGCAGCTGTTGTGGGCCCACGGTCCTGAGGACTCGACGCCGGCGCCGCCCCCGCCGGCCAATCGATAGGGCGGTCGCGCCGCTGACTGTCTGCTGACGGCTGACGACTGACGGCTGATGGATGCCCCCTGAAAGGCCACGGGCGGCCAAATGTCGCCGCCGCGGCAGCCAGCGAGTGCTCTCTCGCAAAAGTCGAGTCCTCGGGGCCACTTTCCTGCAGTGGGGGGCGCCGCGTTTGCGCCGAAGAAAGGGAGCGAGATCAGTGTTTAACCGTCCCGTCGGCGACACTGTCATCAGACGTGAAGTACAAATTCGTGTTTTGTCTGGAAGGGGGAGGAAGCAGACAGTGTCTTTTAAGCGATTGAAGAAAATACTGAGAAACCTGAATCTGGATTGCCGGTCGCCCTCGCATCCAGTATCTTAAACACTGCACCATCTCGCTCTCGATAGTTTCACCGCAATTTCTCCGTGGGGAGAAAAGAGAGTGGTGAATTTCCAGTCTGTCTGACTGCCCTACGAAGAGGACAACAGAAAGTACGGTCGACGGGGACCACGCCCTGGGACATTTAAACGTCGTGCAGCACTGAAAATTCCTGGCACATTAAAACGGACGGCGATTCGAACCCTGTACTTTGCATTTTGCGGTCAGTATTCTTAACCAGCACAGCCCAGTCGGTCTAGCATGCGCTTTTAATCTGCCAAATGGATTCAGAGCTCCCTGTAGAGTGAAAGATTTATTCAAGAAACAATACCCAAGTTGCAGCTAAGCCACTTCACCCCAACATTTATTCTTCTGGGAGTGCTATTGCAACTGAATAGCCAGGAGAACTCCTGTGGAGATATTGAAAGTAGAGCAGAGGGGCTGGCAAAATGAGTCTGTGAGTGAGTGTCGTAAATGGTGTCTTGAGAGCTCAGCTGATGAGAACAGAGATCCGGTCTGGTCCACACAATTTTAGAAAAAACTTTTTCTTTGCAGAGACAGTGACAGACTTATTGTAAGGTATTACTTTTTTCCCATTCAATTTTTCATGATACAATTATAACCAGTTTCGGCCTTCAAAGGCCATCTTCGGTTGCTATGGGCGGAATTTGATGAACAAGTATTCATGCGTTGAAGGCCGTAACTGGTTATGATTGTATTATAAAAATGATTCAGTCTAAAATAAAAAAAAATGATATCTTACACAAAGTTTTATCTTCTCAGGAAGTTTCAAAACAGCACATACTCGGCTGAGTACTGCATTGTTAGCTGCGATATACTGTAAAGGGTCAGGGGCCAAATCAGAAAATTTTCGTTATTGCTAACCACTACGAACTCCGAAGTGTCGGGGCAGGCTATAAATGCACCTGAGACGACATTACTCACCTCAATATCTAGGTGTAACACATAGCACCCTCCTGTCCTCTATCATCAAAAACGGGAACAATATGTTATCAGCCGGAGTACGGACTATTTAATCAGTGTACTTCCATAAAGTACCCCTCCAGCTCACCAGGACTCGAACTATTATCGGAGGAAGTGATCTACGAAATCCGTTGACTCGTTTTGGCATGTTGTTCGTAAAGGCCAGAGATCCCATTTTTAAAGCGAGAACAAAATCCGCCACAAACTCTTGGATGCTCTGCAACAGGCCGCCAGCTTCTCGTCCCGATAGGCATGTCAAGCTAAGAGTCCTGTTTCCCTGTATCAGGCAATACTACTTCATACTAGTTGTACATCTAAGGATAACTTACTCTTATCCACGGCAACATTGTACAGGAGACTTTTCGAATTAGCTCCTATCTGTTCAAGATGAATCGCCCAACCCAAAACGAACTGGGCGTATGTGTGGCTTAATAAACATCAACCTTTCTGCCCAGCAACGTCAGCTTGCAATGGTGTGACGTTGTCAATGGCAGATTGGCGATAGGAGAGAAACTATTTGAAATCTCGATGGAAGTGGACCCATATTCCACAAAGTGTGCTTACAAGATACCCCAGTCTCCTAGGGTTTGTCGTGCACAGATCAAAATGAAACATGGTCATTTATTCAGAAAAGAATGGCACATATCACGCCCACTGCACCTTCAGCAATACGAGTGGAAAACTTATTACGACTGGTTCAAAATGGCTCTGAGCAGTATGGGACTTAAATTCTGAGGTCATCAGTCCCCTAGAACTTAGAACTACTTAAACCTAAGTAACCTAAGGTCATCACACACATCCATGCCCGAGGCAGGATTCGAACCAGCGACCGCAGCGGTCGCTCGAATCCAGACTGAAGCGCCTAGAACCGCTCGGCCACCTCGGCCGGTTATTACGACTGGACACGCACTTCCAGCCATCTGCAAAACATAACAGCTACCTGTGGTGCATGGCTCACTTTTATTGTTACGTATATACTGGATCAACAACAGGCACAATGGACATTAGGGACTATTTAATCCAGAAACACTGGTTATTAATCAAATAAGCTGCAACAGATGTATGGCGTGTATTTCTGAAACTTTCTAGAAGTCTCTCTCAGTAAATACATCTAATTTTCACTGTTTTTCGAGAAATGAGCTATTGCTTTTTCTGAAGAATTAATTTTGCTTAAGTAAACAGTAATTTCGTATGTATGGCATGATTGGTTGGGAACTCCTCAATGTTCAACCGCCTGTTTGCAATTACTTTCTATTGGAGCCACTGCGGCGCCTTGAGGCCCATAATTTACCCCAGTAATTCCCCTGGGGAAGGAGGCCTACAGGTTAAGTTGCAGTCCGAACCACGTGTCGTTCCTGGTACAGCTTTACATCACTGTGAGGTGAATGCTAGCATACAGGGAGACAGCAACACCAGGGTTCGATTCTGCTACCTCGCAGTTTTCAGACTCGCATTTTTCTTGCTTTCCGGAAAGATCTACTTTACATGTGTACAAAAGGAAGATGCACGGTGAGCCGTACCAACTTGCATGAGTTGCTGGCACCACGGCCGGTCCGGTGCCCGGCGGTATCCGGTCGCTATCGATCATCGCGGCCCGACAAGCCATCCTGGATCTACGTGGTGACAGTTTCTACCATTTTATTCATCCATGCCAAATCCAGCCTTGGCGAGCAAGGTCAGATCTCTCTCCAAGTGAGAAAATTTCGAGCATTATGGACAGGGCCCTGCTACCAGTACATCACGTCTACCAGTTTCCGTCCCAATCGGAAATTCCTTCGTGGTTTGTTGTTTTTCTTGTATTAGAGTGTATCTGCTTTTCATGAAGAAGCATATTTTAGTTTTAAGAAGACTTACCAAGCAGTCTGGAAGACACTACAGCACAAATTCCGCGAGAAAAATATTCTTACAAGCTACAAACTTGAGTCGATTAATTGTTTTTTTATGACAAGCAACACACCGGGCTGAAGTGTGTGTTAAGAAAAGTGGCGCTGCGGTTTGTAAGGGAAAACAAAACAAAGCACGCTTGTGTGATGACACTCGAATATCAGAAGCAGCCCGTTTAAAGCCTCGTGGCGAAAGAAATTTTCACCACCTAACAGTTTGTACCTGGAGGATGTATGGAGAGATGGTGACAATGTTCCTGATTACTGGGATTTTCTCCAACGTCGCCGTCTAAATCCCAAATCTCTCCGCAGTGTCTCGTCGAATGAAGGAGTGGGTAATCTTGATGGTGTTCCATCCAACGGAGGGGCGGGTTCGTGGAAGAAAGGTGCCTCAGTGCACAGTGAAATAAAACCTTTCCAGTTGGGCGTATGGAGCCCATCTCTCATGGTCTCTGGGCCAACAATGCAATTCATCTCTTCTCTTTCTTTATTTTGTTGTGGTGAATGGTGTTTGGTAAACCGTGGCACACCTTTGATCTGTTTGTGTCGACATGACAGAGAAAGAAAGAAGAAGATAATTCTGGAGTAGCACCAAGCTTAAATACTATTCTGCCTATAGGATCACCTTTAACAGCGTCGTACCATCACTCCATGAGACTCAATATAGGTTTGGCATTTATGCCAGAGCCTTGCACCACAGTGTGGTGGTCAGCAACACCATATCGTCATGTGATTCTCGTGGTAGCAACAAGGTACCTGCGATGAAAATTTCTTCCACTTCCGGAAATTGAACCGGTTATTATCATTAAACGCAGAAGAAAGAGCGTACACACTGAAAGCGTGCATTGAGGGTCTGTACAAGATGGATGAAGTGCCTGGTGTCGTGACAGTACATGAAATGGATGTCGATTTAGGGGGCATAGTTGTTTCGGTACCAGAAGTCTGACAGAGGTCTGAAAGAGTTGCTATCAAACAAGGGATTGGGAGTAGCTAACATTCCTTCATAATTTCTAAAACTATCGGAGGAAGAGACAATCGACCGATTATTCAAATTAATTCGTAACATCTGTAAAGCTCGAGACATATCTTAGGACTTTCAGAAGAATATTATTCATACAATGCCGAAGAAATCAAATGCAGATAAATGCGAGACCTAGCCGACGATCGGCTCAACCAAGACCGAAATGATATACAAAAAAAATAATAAAAAAATGGAAAACGTAAGTGAGGATTTGTTCGATGGAGATCAGTTCCTTGTGAATTATAGAGAAAGACTGGGAAAACACAGTATGTACAAGAACTAAGAGGCAACAATAAAATAGAAAACCAGGAGAAAAGTGTTCTGTTTAAAAATGGGGTAAGGCAGGGATGCACTCTTTTTCCTCTGCTGTTCAGCCTGTGTGTCGAAGACCCATTGAAGGATTTAGAAATTCATTTAGTGAGGGGGTGTAATTTTTAAATAAAAAGGAAGGAAGATTAAGTTTTAATATCCCATCGACCACAAGAAACTCGGGAGTTTCATCAGACCCGGAGATTTATCAGTGGTAGCGATTTCAACTGTTTCTTACTGTGAATTGCAGCACAGTGGTCATGTAGCTGGGGAGGTGAGCCTCATGGAAGTGTATCGAGACCCTTGCTGTTCACGTTGTATGTTAATGGCGCAGCAGACAATATTAATAGTAACCTCAGATTTATCGTAGAAGATACAGTAATTTATAACTGCCTGGAAGTAAGCTGTACAAATATTCATCAGATCGCGATTGTATTTCAAAATGGTTGAAAGATTTGCAAATTGTTGTACATGTAGAGAAATGTAGAACTGTGCAAACTTACAAACACCTGGAGGTAATAATTTGGAGGGATATGAAAAGGAATAAGTGGAATGTGAGTCGACTGGGAAGTGAATAGGGAAGTCGACCCATTTGCGAGAAACACTGTGGTTGACACAACTACCTAGTAAGCAGGAGGTCACGGATTCGGGCCCCGGTAAGGCAACGTTATCAATAATCGCCGCTGATTTCGCACAAATTCCCGTTGCAGTTCATGTCATCAATGGCTTTCCTTCCCTTTCTCCCTTCAACTTCAATTACATGATATGGAAAAATGAAATAGGGACAGTCGCACGTAGATCAGTTGTTAGATTTTAGTTTGTTGGTATGATAATGGGAAAATGTAATCAGTCTCCGAAGGATGTTGTTGTTTTTGTGGTCTTCAGTCCTGAGACAGGTTTGATGCAGCTCCCCATGCTGCTCTATCCTGTGCAAGCTGCTTCATCTCCCAGTACATACTGCAGCCTACATCCTTCTGAATCTGCTTAGTGTATTCATCTCTTGGTCTCCCTCTACGATTTTTACCCTCCACGCTGCCTGCCGTTACTAAATTTGTGATCCCTTGATGCCTCAGAACGTGTCCTACCAACCGATCCCTTCTTCTAGTCAAGTTGTGCCACAAACTACTCTTCTCCCCAATTCTATTCAATACCTCCTCATTAGTTATTTGATCTACCCATCAAATCTTCAGCATTCTTCTGTAGCACCACATTTCGAAAGCTTCTATTCTCTTCTTGTCCAAACTATTTATCGTCCATGTTTCACTTCCATACATGGATATTGCTTTCAAATCACTTACGACGTAACGTCGAAATCCAACACCAAATGGGACTTGCAGGAGATATGTAGTTTCTAGAGATTTGGGACACGATAGGTCACAGATTTGGTGGGTCACGAGAGAGTCACAGAGAAATGCTGAAAAACTTCATACTCGAATGCACCAGTAACAGGCACTAATAAGTAGTACAATAGATTAAAAACTTTTGTATGAATAATAAATACAATGTGTGTTTATACGTAAAATTCCTTTGGATTATAAATGTAGAGTAATATTTTGTAGGAAGTAAAATATAGGGCATCCCGTTGCTTGTCAGAAGTTCCCGAGGGGCTTCCTACTGCAATGATGCGTCATCGTGTCTTAGAGAGGAAAGTAATCTTGTGCTCTCCGTCGTATCTCGGAGGTAAAGGGCGGTGCTGCTCCTTCCCGCCCGCTTGTTTTCGGCGACGCGGCCATGGCGCCCCGCCCGTTGGTTCTCTAGTGATATAAAGTCTCGGCGGGCGCCGCGCCTACGCGCCGGCTGGCCGCAGCCCGCCAAGCAGGCGCCACCCGCCGTGACGTCACAGACCACAGGCCTGCGCGGCGCCTCTACCCTGCCCTAGAGGTCGTCCCCGCCGTCCCTGGCTGCTTTGACGCCCCGAGCAATTCACTTCCGCACGCAGTAAGCAATGAAATTTTTTTGTTTTTCTTTTTTCTTTATTCGCTGTGACCAACTAAGGAGCGCGTTTGAACTTACTTAGTACGTTTTTTTTTTTTTTCCTTTTCTTCCCGTCCTCTTCTCAGCCGTTGACTTTGTTTCATTTCTTTTCATTTTACTCGCCTCCGTAATGCCGATCAAAACGAAACGTGGTCATCGCTGCGTAAAGATTGGCCCATATCACACGCGCACCACATTGAGTAATACCACTAGAAAGTATTACACACTGAAAGAAAAAAAAAATCGCAGCACGAAGAAGATTTCGTGCAACATAAACGAAAGTTGGTAGGCGTGTTTCTCCATATGAAAGATGACGTATATTTAAATTCCGCGCCAGTTGCATAAGGGTGACGCTAGTAACGACACTGTAAGGATGTAAATCAGGTTTGCTTTCAAAGCACACTGTAAGAGTCGTGAGCATTAATTACCTTTGAGATTGGACGCGATGAGTTGATGTTAGTCAAGAATTCTTTTAAGACAACAAAGACGCAGTTATTAACCCCTCACTAAGTTTGAATGAGGTCGTGTAATAGCGCTACAAGAAGCTGGATGTTCCTTCTGCAATATAGCAGGAGGAGTGGCAGGAATACAGTCGCAGTACATGATTGTCGGCAGCGGTGGACACGATAATCTGTCGCGTGGCACTACCGAGGGGGAAGATCATCGCGTTTGGCATGTGGCTCTGGCACGCCGTACAGCAGCTGCAGCAGCAATCTGAGCATCAGTTGGCACCACTGTGGCACAACGAACTGTTACAAACCGGTTACTTCAAGGAGAGATCCGAGTCAGATACCGTGTTGCGTGCATTCCACTGACCCCAAACCATTGCCATTTGCGATTTTAGTGGTGTCAAGCGAGAGGTCGAGGAGGGCAGAGCGGAGGTCTGTTGTGTTTTGTGATGGAAGCTGGTTCTGCCGCGGTACCAGTGACGGCCGTGTGTTGGATAGAAGGCGACCAGCTGAGGACCTGCTACCAACTTGTCTGTGCGGACACACTGGACTACACCTGGAGTTACGGACTGGGGTGCGTTTTCTTATGACAGCAGGAACACTCTCGTGGTGTTTCCACTCATTATGGTTGGAAATTTGCACGTCAGCCTGGTGATTCGACCTGTGAACAGCATTGCGGTGGAGGGGGGTTCCAACAGGATAGCTCTCGCCCACATACCGCTCTTGTAACCCAACATGCTTTATAGAGTGCCGACATGTTAGCTTCGCCTTCTCGATCGCTAGACCAGTCTACTGTCAAACATACACTCCTGGAAATTGAAATAAGAACACCGTGAATTCATTGTCCCAGGAAGGGGAAACTTTATTGACACATTCCTGGGGTCAGATACATCACATGATCACACTGACAGAACCACAGGCACATAGACACAGGCAACAGAGCATGCACAATGTCGGCACTAGTACAGTGTATATTCACCTTTCGCAGCAATGCAGGCTGCTATTCTCCCATGGAGACGATCGTAGAGATGCTGGATGTAGTCCTGTGGAACGGCTTGCCATGCCATTTCCATCTGGCGCCTCAGTTGGACCAGCGTTCGTGCTGGAGGGTGCAGACCGCGTGAGACGACGCTTCATCCAGTCCCAAACATGCTCAATGGGGGACAGATCCGGAGATATTGCTGGCCAGGGTAGTTGACTTACACCTTCTAGAGCACGTTGGGTGGCACGGGATACATGCGGACGTGCATTGTCCTGTTGGAACAGCAAGTTCCCTTGCCGGTCTAGGAATGGTAGAACGATGGGTTCTATGACGGTTTGGATGTACCGTGCACTATTCAGTGTCCCCTCGACGATCACCAGAGGTGTACGGCCAGTGTAGGAGATCGCTCCCCACACCATGATGCCGGGTGTTGGCCCTGTGTGCCTCGGTCGTATGCAGTCCTGATTGTGGCGCTCACCTGCACGGCGCCAAACACGCATACGACCATCATTAGCACCAAGGCAGAAGCGACTCTCGTCGCTGAAGACGACACGTCTCCATTCGTCACTCCATTCACGCCTGTCGCGACACCACTGGAGGCGGGCTGCACGATGTTGGGGCGTGAGCGGAAGACGGCCTAACGGTGTGCGGGACCGTAGCCCAGCTTCATGGAGACGGTTGCGAATGGTCCTCGCCGATACCCCAGGAGCAACAGTGTCCCTAATTTGCTGGGAAGTGGCGGTGCGGTCCCCTACGGCACTGCGTAGGATCCTACGGTCTTGGCGTGCATCCGTGCATCGCTGCGGTCCGGTCCCAGGTCGACGGGCACGTGCACCTTCCGCCGACCACTGGCGACAACATCGATGTACTGTGGAGACCTCACGCCCCACGTGTTGAGCAATTCGACGGTACGTCCACCCGGCCTCCCGCATGCCCACTATACGCCCTCGCTCAAAGTCCGTCAACTGCACATACGGTTCACGTCCACGCTGTCGCGGCATGCTACCAGTGTTAAAGACTGCGATGGAGCTTCGTATGCCTCGGCAAACTGGCTGACACTGACGGCGGCGGTGCACAAATGCTGCGCAGCTAGCGCCATTCGACGGCCAACACCGCGGTTCCTTATGTGTCAGCTGTGCCGTGCGTGTGATCATTGCTTGTACAGTCCTCTCGCAGTGCCCGGAGCAAGTATGGTGAGTCTGACACACCGGTGCCAATGTGTTCTTTTTTTCCATTTCCAGGAGTGTATATGGTGGATCATCGGAAGACAACTCTAGCGTCATCCGCACAGTGCATGACTGACACTGGTTATTGATGTACGAGCATTTCACATCTGCAGTGGCATATCTCGCGCCTGCAGTTAGTTAGTTACGTGTTCCGTAGATCATATGAACGATTCTTTTATCGATATAGTGTGAAACGAGTCAGTTTACAAGATATGTGTAATGATTAATGTTAACTTTAATGAACGCAATATCATTTTATTTCTACCTATACAACTATAAGCAGAACAAATTTTTTTAATTGTCAACCAGCTTTGAAGTAGAAATTTGTCAGTGGAATAGAAGGACTTGTCCAGGAGAAATGATTTTAAATTAGATTTAAAACTTGCTTCACTACGTGTCAGACATACATTAATCTGTGATGTTGCACTGTTAATCACTTAAAGATGTTACCTGGATAAATGTATTCCCGAAATGTTATTATCCTACATTAATTATTTTTTGGTATCGTGATTTGCGTCTGTGTATGACCGTGTTGGCTCTTCTATCCAGTTGCAAAGCGGAGCGCTTATGTCTGGTGTTTGGACTGCTTTGTCTGTTACATTTTTTCGACTTCAGTGCCAGACAGAACAGGCAGTAGAGACTTTCTAATTCAGCAACACTGGTTATTAAAGAAATGCAACAGAAATATATAGAATTTTCTAGGAATCTGACTCTGTAAAGAAATTTTAATTGTTCTTCGAAAAGAATGTTACCGTTTTTTATGAAACAACAACTAGCTCTCATTAAGAGTGCTTGTGCACTGGATTTTTTAAAAAATGTGTTAGTTGTTTTTTTTTCAGGAAGACTGTCTATTGTTTGTTGTCTCTCAGAAGAAAAATTTTCTTTCCTTCTTATCATTTAGAAGAGTAATATACTTCTTTCCCGGGGGTTAACGCTTTGAATTTTCTAAATTGACATATATTTGTTTTAGTTTGTACGAAGATTTTATTTTATTAATTTACACGAATAATCTAGTTATTTGTTTTTCGTGTGAAAGTTCATGTTCTGTCAAGACGAGGTTTCGGTTTTCAGAATAATACTTAAACAGCCTGGAATACACTTCAGGACAAACTCCGCGAGGAAAATATCATCACGGGCTACTTGCTTGGATCGATTGAGGTTGTGTTTTATGGTTTTCGTAGCGTGGGACTGAAGGGAGTCCCTAAATTTAATATCAAAAGTAGCAGATGTACCTAATGTACACTTGTGCAGTGGCGCACGACTAGGAATGTAGGCTATCGAATCGTCGTGGTGGAAGGCATTCTTACTATCTGTACATGGCTGGCAAGGGAGGGGAGGTTGTGACGTAAGCTTCCTGATCACTAGAGTAGACGCTGATGTTTTGGATTAAATACCAGACCTCTCCGCAATGCCTCACAGGGTGAGTACTACCCAACCACGATATTACTGCACTTGGCCCTCCCACGTCCAATGTCGGAAAGACGTGGTGACGTTACAGTACACAAAAATTATATCAATTTTTTCGACTGTCGTATACGCTGTGTAAGTCAGGACAGCTTCACGAGCAAGTTGTCTGTTCGTTAGAACAGCAGAGCACATACTGGTGGGCTTCAGGAGCAGAGGTGAATACACGAGACGAACACCAATAATAGTCAACAGCTGGCAACGCTTTATGGAAACAGTACTGAATTACATAACTTACGATAATGCTGTCCGTTTGAAAATGAACAAAAACATGACCAAAACTAATTACTCTTCCCTAATTGTTACCTCTCAATTTAAGGTCGTAAATGGAGTCATTTATAGCAACAACCATTTGCAATGTCAGAGGTACGACTCTATAAACACTTGCAGTTATCTCTAAAATGCAACATAAAACCATAAAATTACTTTGGCTGCAGTAGTGTCAACATACTTTTGTCATTGAAATATAAATTACTTTTATGTAACTTTTGGTTTGTGTGATTGTCTGCAGTAGTAGTGAAACACTGTATGGAGAACTACTGTTTCTGATTCCAATAATTATTTGAATATAAGTTGACTGTAAAATTAACTGGATTTCTCTCCTTATAATTATTTCTTTCTAGAGACTGTGTGTGTCTGTGGGTAACGGGTCCCTGTACCTTGGTTCTTGGACTGGGAATCTTTGAGTGGTAGTAACAGTTTAGCCAACTTTTGTGTGTAGGTTAAGTAGCTTCTGCTGGGCCACTGGGACACAGGCCAGCAGCTGCTGCAGAGGCTGGCACAGGTAAGCTGGAGCGTGTTTTCTCTGCACGTTTCCGCTACTGACTGTGTCCCTCCGTCTGGTATCGTGGAACATTACTGCTCGGAAGGCTGTCGGTAGGTGACTCTGCAAGCTCTAGTCATCTCTTGCTATATAAGTTTAGGTAGTTGGAATGTGTAAGGGTTTGGTTGAGGGTGAGATGCTAATACGTTTCTAGAAGTATAGCTATGATAAATCATACCAGCTTATCTATTTCAGTTAGGGACGATGCTTATTAATATTTCTGTTACTTAATGCCATTCTTTGTCCTGCCGCTAATTGGCGATGGGACTGTGGTTGGTCCAATCTATGTTTCGCTTTAGTTAGAGTGAACCATTTATTCGTGAATTAATCGTGTGTATTATCCGTTTGCGTGTAAGAGTTCTTTTTCCACGTTTCAGTTTAAATTACTTTCGGGAGTTTCGGGTTTCTAGTAGTATGCGGTGCATTAGAGCCTTCCGCTTTGTACGCCTCACGTACTCTTTCTGCGATTTCTTTTTTGTATCGTGTTTGTATAATTGTATTTTATTTGAATAACTTCCGTGAGTTTAGTGCTTCTTTGCTTTCATTATGTAAACTGAACCAAGTGTGTTTCCGCCAGGTGGGGATAAAAAAAAGTTCAAATGTGTGTGAAATCTTATGGGACTTAACTGCTAAGGTCACCAGTCCCCAAGCTTACACACTACTTAACGTAAATTATCCTAAGGACAAACACACACACCCATGCCCGAGGGAGGACTCGAACTTCCGCCGGGAGCAGCTGCACAGTCCATGACTGCAGCGCCTTAGACCGCTTTTGTCTCCGTTGTCTTTGGTCGTTGCGGACGTCACATGAGATCCGTGAAAGTTCGTTTGTAGGTCCTTTCACTCGGTTTTTTTTTTATTACAGAGGCCAACCAGCTCTCTGACCGACCACGCTGAGCTGCCGTGCCAGCTGACCGCTCGACTAATCCCGCGCGGCAGGTGGGGATCCTTCAGCTCAACGTTATTATTCATTCGAGCGCGTTATTCGACTCGAATTTCGAAACGTGTGAGAATGTGCTTTCATCCTACATATTTACGTATTTTCTTGTACCTCCGAGATGGAGAATTTCTACGGTAGCTACCGACCACGCGGTTGATCAGTTAAACTACGGTTTCTCTAACCCGTCGTATTTTTATCTGGTGTGTAAATTTATCCTTTTTCTCTTCTTTCTGCCCGTGTATGGTGGGATGAATGTACGTGCACATGTGGATGAATTGAAATCGTCTTTATACCAAATCTAGGCTTTTCCCACGTGTTACCATGTACACTGGCGTCCAAAATTAAAGCAACGAACCGCTATTTGCCCGTCGTGTGTCTGATTCATGTATTATCATACAAATTGACAACGGACGTCCGTATAATCGTGTTCTGCACGGAAGATGGTATTTCGCTCAACAGCAAACTACGCCAACGATGACGTCAGGACACCTGTCGAACGGAGTAGTGTTTGTCGGGTAGCCCTCCATATACAATCGCTGTGTACAGAGTCACAGACGGTGCAGTATGGCAAAGAGAAGGCGCCTACCGGACAGGACCATAGGAAGAATGGAAGCAGGACGGTCTCAAGCTTATGTGGCTCGATGGCTTAACGTGAATCGTTCTGTTATTTCTCGGATGTGGTGACAGTTTATAGAGACCGAAACTGTATCCCGAAGAACAGGGCAGGGCCGACCACGTGTGACATCGGAAAGTGTCGACCGTTCTTTGGCTGTAAGGGCACGACGGTACCGCCTCAGTACTGCACAGCAACTGGCATCTGACCTCGCTGCATCCACTGGACGTGTTTTATCAAGGCAAACAGAGAAGGCTTCGGCAGAACAGCCTTTATTGTCGGAGACATGCTGTATGTGTGCCTCTGACGCGTGTTCATAGAAGGGAACGCCTAGAGTGTAGTCGATACACATGCCACCCGGACAATCGACAATGGGCCAATGTTCTTTTCACAGATCAGTCCCGATTTGGTCTGGAGAGTCATTCTCGAAGTATTAGCATCTGAAGGGAATGTGGAACGCGATTTCGAGACCCGAAAATCGTGGAAAGAGACCGATATCGAGGAGGACCGCTAATAGGGTGGACAGGGATAATGTTGACCACTCAAATACCTCCTCACGAAATTGTATGGGTGAACTGGAATGATTTAACTACTGCCAGGTATCGTGACGAGGTCTTGGAACCTGATGTATGATTGTTGCGAGCTGCCACACGCCAAGACATCGTAACGATGGGCGATAATGGTCGACCTCATAGAGCATGAGTGGTTCACGTTTTACTGGAAAAGGAAGATATGCACAGATGGCGAGGCCTACTCGCTCTCCCGATTTGAATCCCTTAGAGCATGCCTGGGATGCACTAGGGAGACGGGTTACATCCCGTTAACATCCACCAACCATTCTTCAAGACTTGAGAGCAGCTCAGCCAGAAGATTGGGCATTATTGCCTCAAAATGAAGTTATTCACAGCATGTTCCGTCGTTGTCAGGCCTGTATTGCTGTCAGGGGAGGTCACATCCCATAGTGAGCACATTAATAAGTTGTCGGAATGTGTATGCAAATCTGTTAATTTGGGAAAACACGAACGGCTTTTATTCTATTATTATACAGGTAGCAGTTGTTTACGTTCTGTATTCTTTACATTGTTTCGACTTAGCTATCACCTGTTTACACTTTTTTGTGGCAAAATAAACACAACCTTGCAAAAATTCAGTCTGTTGCTTTAATAATGGACACCAGTGTAGTTTATCAAATAACTACCGTATTACACTACTGGCCATTAAAATTGTTACACCAAGAAGAAATGCAGATGATAAACGGGTATTCATTGGACAAATATATTATACTAGAACTGACATGTGATTACATTTTCACGCAATTTGAGTGCATAGATCCTGACAAATCAGTACCCAGAACAACCACCTCTGGCCGTAATAACGGCGTTGATACGCCTGGGCATTGAGTCAAACAGTACTTGGGTGGCGTGTACAGGTACAGCTGCCCATGCAGCTTCAACACGATACTACAGTTCATCAAGAGTAGTGACTGGCGTATTGAGACGAGCCAGTTGCTCGGCCACCATTGACCAGACGTTTTCAGTTGGACAGAGATCTGGATAATGTGATGGCCAGGGCAGCAGTCACACATTTTCTGTATCCAGAAAGGCCCGTACAGGACCTGCAACATGCGGTCGTGCATTATCCTGCTGAAACGTAGGGTTTCTCAGGGATCGAATGAAGGGTAGAGCCACGGGTCGTAACACATCTGAAACGTAACGTCCACTGTTCAAAGTGATGTCAGTGCGAACAAGAGGTGACCGAGACGTGTAACCAATGGCACCCCATACCATCATGCCGGGTGATACGCCAGTATGGTGATGACGAATACACGCTTCCCATGTGCGTTCACCACGATGTCGCCAAACACGGATGCGACTACCATGATGCTGTAAACAGAACCTGGATTCATCCTAAAACATGCCTTTTTGCCATCCGAGCATCCATGTTCGTCGTTGAGTACACCATCGCAGGCGCTCCTGTCTGTGATGCAGCGTCAGGGTAACCGCAGCCATGGTCTCCGAGTTGGTAGTCCACGCTGCAGCAAACGTCGTCGAACTGTTCTTGCAGATGGTTGTTGTCTTACAAACGTCCCCATCTGTTGACTCAGGGATTGAGACGTGGCTGCACGATCCGTTACAGCGATGCGGATAAGATGCCTGTCCTCTCGACTGCTAGTGATACGAGGCCGTTGGGATCCTGCACGGCGTTCCGTATTACCCTCCTGAACCCACCGATTCCATATTCTGCTAACAGTCATTGGATCTCGACCAACGCGAGCAGTAATGTCGCGATACGATAAACCGCAATCGCTTTACGCTACAGACCGACCTTCATCAAAGTCGGAAACATGTTGGTACGTATATCTCCTCCTTAGACGAGGCATTACAACAACGTTTCACCAGGCAACGCCGGTCAACTGCTGTTTGGGTATGAGAAATCGATTGGAAACTTTCCTCATGACCCCAAGTTGTAGGTGTCGCCACCCGCGCCAGCCTTGTGTGAATGCTCTGATAAATTTCGCGTCTGTAGCACGTCATCTTCGTGGTGTAGCTATTTTAATGGCCAGTTGTGTATATAAAAAATATTAGACATTCCTTTAGCAGTCATTAGTGTTCGTAAATGAAGTTACTTGTGATTTTATTTCTGAATAAATGTTAAATGGTTTCTAAATTGTGTTTCGTAGCGTTACTTGTGCAGCCTGTTCAACTTCTCCATCTGGCGCCCTAAGAGTCATCCGATTTGATTTTTTATGTGTTTTTTGGTGTAAATACGAAAGTTTTATTTTGAATATGATCCAATGTTAACCAGGAAGACAATATCCCAGTGATTCAGTGCGCTATTAATTCATTTAATTACTAATTAGCTCATAAATTTAATTGAGTTAGACTTACTCCACGCAAACGAGCACTTGGCTCGCTTTGAGTCTGACAATGCGAAGGGGATGTGTAGTTGAAGCACGGGTAGCTGTGGTTCACTGCCTGTGGCAATGGGCAATGTTTCATAATTAAGACAGTAGCGGCTTGGAACCACTCACGTACATTGGAACCTTTATGCTTCAGCTATATATACTTTCAGCCACGTCAGTTTTTGTGAATCATACTGTATAATAAATGTGAATTGTGTAGTGCTTTCCACGCATGTACTGTGCTCTCAGTGCGTCTAGCTACACATAAGAGAAGGCTTTTTCTCGTGTTGCTTCCCTTTACGCATGTTCCGCAAATTAAGATCCTCGCGAAGCAAAGGTGTCATTAACATAAGTAATGTTACACATACGAGTTTCAACTTCCGCACTCAGTTTTTCAGTACAAGCGGTACAGCAACTACAAAGGGCCACGTTTATTTTGTTTCACGTTCGGAGCTAATCCAGCACCGGCGGCTCTGCGCTGCCAGGCAGCTCCCGTCCTTCCGCGTCACTGCGCCCTCCGCCGCCACGCAGAAGGAGTGGCGCCTGTAATGGGATGATGCTCGGTGAATAGATAGAGACGTGGCGCCAACTTCCAGGCGCTCCCACGCAACGAGCAGTCCCAGCGGCCAATCAGCTAATCGACGCCCGGCACCAGGCGCAGGGCGGGGCCGACACGCGACGCCCTCCCGTCGACGACTGTGTCAGTAGGGTCGCCACCACAGACCACGCCTGCC
Source organism: Schistocerca gregaria (assembly GCF_023897955.1). Classification (NCBI taxonomy): domain Eukaryota; kingdom Metazoa; phylum Arthropoda; class Insecta; order Orthoptera; family Acrididae; genus Schistocerca; species Schistocerca gregaria. Next base: position 741,475,504 of record NC_064921.1, read on the forward strand.
CTCACTACAGTCTTATACTTTCCTCACTTATCCGTTTGCTAGACGCTTGGGCGTGAATTTTAACTCCCTAGTGCAACTGCCGGTCGCTATGACCGAGCGGTTCTAGGCGCTTCAGTCCGGTGGAACCACGCAGCTTCTCTGATCGCAGGTTCGAATCCTGCCTCGGGCAGGGATGTGTGTGATGTCCTTAGGTTTAAGTAGTTCTAAGTCTAGGGAACCGATGACCTCCCGTGTTAAGTCCCATAGTGCTTAGAGCCGTTTGAAACTAATGCAACTAACTCGCTCCCTCGTTGATTACCAAACGTGCGTCGAGTCAAGATGCCGATAAAACGGCAACAATAGGCCTTTTCCGTTCTCCGTTACAACAGGTGCAATTCGGATACGACTGCGCGACTGATTTTCGTCGAGAATATTGCACTGCACCTCCTACAGCGTAAAGGACGCACGCATCTCGCAGTACATCACTGGCCTGTGAGGTCGCCTCATCTCACGGTATGTGAGACTGGTGAAGTGTTTTTAAAAGGCTCGTGTGAGCAGTTGCCAGCGGACTCAGGTCTATGTGTACAGATGAAGTCACGTATCAGCAGCACCTTCTCCCGCTTCTGCCTGCTTGAAGTGGCCAGATTCGCACGTGCACATACTAGTCTCAATTGTAGTGGGAAGATGGTCACCATATGACCCATTTTTGTGTTTCGTGACTTTATTGATTCCTCCTCACGTCAGATGGAAACAAAACGGATTTCTGTGGCTGGGAACTCTCAAGTGACTACTGGCCATTAAAATTGCTGCACCACGAAGATGACGTGCTACAGACGCGAAATTTAACCGACGGGAAGAAGATGCGGTGATATGCAAATGACTAGCTTTTCAGAACATTCACACAAGGCTGGCGCTGGTGGCGACACCTACAACGTGCTGACATGAGGAGAGTTCCCAATAGATTTCACATACACAAACACCACTTCACCGGTGTTGCCTGGTGAAACGTTGTTGTGATGCCTCGTGTAAGGAGGAGAAATGCGTACCATCACGTTTCCGACTTTGATAAAGGTCGGATTGTAGCCTATCGCGATTGTGGCTTATCGTATCGCGACATTGCTTCTCGCGTTGGTCGAGATCCTATAACTGTTAGCAGAATATGGAATCGGTGGGTTCAGGAGGGTAATACGGAAGGCCGTGCTGGATCCCAACGGCTTCGTATCACTAACAATCGAAATGACAGGCATCATATCCGCATGGCTGTTACGGATCGTGCAGCCATGTCTCGATCCCAGAGTCAACAGATGGGGACGTTTGCAAGACAACAACCATCTGCACTAACATTTCGACGCCGTGTGCAGCAGCATGGACTATCACCTCGGAGACCATGGCTGTGGTTACCCTTGACGCTGCATCACAGACAAGAGTGCCTGCGATGGTGTACTCAACGACGAACCTGGGTGCACGAATGGCAAAACGTCATTTTTTTCTGATGAATCCAGGTTCTGTTCACAGCATCATGATGGTCGCATCCCTGTTTGGCGACATCACGGAGAACGCACATTGGAAGCGTGTATTCTTCATCGCCATACTGGCGTATCACCCGGCGTGATGGTTACACGTCTCGGTCACCTCTTGTTCGCATTGACGGCACTTTGAACAGTGAGTGTTACATTTCAGATGTGTTACGACCCATGGCCCTACCCTTCATTCGATCCCTGCGAAACCATACATTTCAGCAGGATAATGCACGACCACATGTCGCAGGTCCTGTACGGGTCTTTCTGGATACAGAAAATGTTCGACTGCTGCCCTGGCCTGCACATTCTCCAGATCTCTCACCAATTGATAACGTCTGATCAATTGTGGCCGAGCAATTAGCTCGTCACAATTCACCAGTTACTACTCTTGATGAACTGTGGTATCGTGTTGAAGCTGCCCATGCCTGTACACGCCATCCGAGCTCTCTTTGAGTCCATGCCCAGGCGTATCAAGGCCACTGTTACGGCCAGAGGTGGTTGTGCTGGGTACTGATTTCTCAGGATCTGTGCGTCCAAACTGCATGAAAATGTAATCACATGTCAGTTCTAGTGTAATATATTTGTCGCATGAATACCCATTTATCATCTGCATGTCTTCTTAGTGTAGCAATTTTAATGGCCAGTAGTTTATATCCAGATACTCAGGGGAGACTAAAATAAGGTTTTATTACTTTCAGTTTCCTGATTTTATCTTGTTATCGGTTTATTAGCAATCAAGCGTGAATAGTCATGCAGAAAAATGAAGTTTTGGCCTGTTTACTAAACAAATTTGGCTTTTATTAATATTTTCCGCAGAGGTAGTCAATCTATTTCAAATGAAGTATTTCATTCAACACTATTGGCTAGTTTCAACTGTTTGCTGGACTTCAAGTGCACATTTTTCTTATCTAGCATGCATTGCAATATGCCACATAAAGAATCGAACATGAGATAGTACAGTAATGGTACTCCAAATGGACACAAGAATTATGCATTTTAGTGTGGTTTACAAAATTAGGATGCTCTTGGAGTATTCTCTGAAGTTCTGTTACCTTTATGGCATAACGTAACTTTTATTAGTGCTGTATACAAAGATATGTAAACGTTTTCTTGAAGTGACAAAGCACACTTGTGCGGTATCTTCTCTAGGCTAGACGTTATATCGTAATTAGCGTTGTTTATAACTCATATTTGCAGAATTCTTTGGTAATTTTTAGACTAACAACCCACCGTGTTTTATCATCATAACTCACTACATGGCTTTACAATTATTCCTACAATAGAATATAAACTGCAGGATGTACAGTTTCTTAGCTTCTTAGCTAGTCTTGTTAATTTTTTGTAGAATATGAAATACCTTGAAATAAATTATTGCCCCTAGTTCTAGAGTATAAAAGCTACTTTTTTTAAAATACTTCCTGGCAGATTAAAACTGTTTGCTGGACCGAGACTCGAACTCGGGACCTTTGCCTTTCGCGGCCAAGTGCTTTTTTTCATTTTGTTCGTTATTGATCGTTGTTTGGTCGTTGCGGACGTCGCAAGACATCCTGTTCAAGTTCGGTGGTTGATTCTTCCACTCAGTTTTTTATTACAGAGGGCAGCTAGCCCTCTGACCGAACACGCTGAGCTACCGTGCCGGATGCCAACTGAGCTACCCAAGCACGACTCACGCCCCGTCCTCACAGCTTTACTACTGCCAGTACCTCGTCTCCTGCCTTCCAAACTTTACAGAAGCTCTCCTACGTAGGAGATAATAAAATTAATGTGCGTTACGTTCCTATCTTCCGTCGTATAACCAGCCTTTGCTGTGAAATAGATTTGTGCAGAGAAGTCATGCCCATAGAAGAAACTTAGATTAATCCTTACATTAAAGACACTTCACATCTGTTTAACGATAAGTGCTTTTGTACCCTCAGCCAGAAGTGTGTTGTTATTTATGTAAGCAAAGTTTTAAGTTTCTTCTGTGGCTATGATTTCTCTGCAGATATCTATTTCATAGCACAAAGTTGGTTGTACATTCCATTATAGATCAGCTTTTTGTAAACAAGTGTGAAAATGCTTTTAAGTTGTATCTGTAGCAGCTTTCGTCTTTAGCCTTATTGTGTAACTGTCGAGATATCCTGTCTTTGTGAGCTCAGCTAAACCTGTTGTAACTTTCAGTGTTGCTGTCTCTTTTAAATTTTGACAAATGTATGTATCTTTCTATATTTTAATCTATCCCTAAGCATATGGCTTTCTAATACTTTGTTTTTCATTGCTGCTTAGTGTATGCAATTTGTAAATACTGTGTAGTTTGCATATTGTATTTTATTTCAGTAGCGCAACGATGTATAACACTTGTAATTCCATGTACTAGATATTTCATTGTTTTATAAAATATTCTGTTGAATTTCAGTAAAGATGCTTCTCCCCCCCCCTCCCCTCCTTCTGCCTCTAACACCTGCCTGCATTTAATTTTACCTATAGATCCTTTTCCCACTTTATTTGTAATTTTTAAATATCATTTTTGTGTCCATGTGTTTACCTCGTGAATGCTATCAAAACCACTGTCTTATAACCACCCCATATAGAGACATTTTTCGATACTTAGATTTTGTAACGGCGATTCGTCGTTAGTTGAGCACTGCTGGAGAGGTCGTAAGTATGTGACACTATACTTTGAAGGAGAACGTTATGTTTGGTATGGTATACTTGTGGCCTGACAACTTTGTATTTCGTTTTGGCACACATTCTGTAGATAGCCTACGCTCGAAATGCGTCAAATATATTTTGATGAACGACAAGTGATCTCTTCATTTTTCAAGCGACCCATTCAGCAGTGCTCTCGACTTACACTATGGTCACAGTCCTCCTATGCGACTTTATTTCGCAGCATTAGTTAACTGTTACGACGTACCTTCGCCATGCACTACCGATAGATTAGATTAGGTTAGTACTTGTGCCAAAGATCATGAATACGACACTTCGTAATGATGTGGAACGTGTCAGGTTAATAAAAGGTGTCTATACAAGATGTTACATTACACAAAGTATTACATGACACTCAATATTTTTAATTTTTTTGTGAGTGTTGGGGAAATTGCCCACTTACTATACCCAAAATTCATCTAATGAGCAGATGGAGTTGCTATTAAGAAATTCTTTTAATTTCCTTTTAAATGCTATATGGCTGTCTGTCAGACTTTTGTTGCTATTAGGTAAGTGACCAAAGACTTTTGTGGCAGCATAATTTACCCCATTCTGAGGCAAAGTTAGATTTAACCTTGAGTAGTGAAGATCATCCTTTCTCCTAGTGTTGTAGCCATGTACACTGCTATTACTTTTGAATTCGTTCGGATTGTTAATAACAAATTTCATAAGTGAATATATATATATATATATATATATATATATATATATATATATATATATATATATATATATTTATTTATTTTGTGAGGCTACAATGAAGATCTCTAGCTCTTTAAATAAGTGTCTGCAGGATGATCTTGGATGAGCTCCATCAATTATTCTGATTACACACTTTTGTGCAATGAATACTCTTTTACTGAATGATGAGTTACTCCAGAATATGATGCCATACGAAAGCAGAGAATGAAAATAGGCGTGGTAAACTGATTTACTCAGGTGTATATCTCTAAAATTTGCAATGACCCTAATAGCATAAGTAGCTGAACTCAAAAGTTTCAGCAGATCTTCAGTGTGTTTTTTCCAGTTCAGCCCCTCATCAATGTATGCAGCTAGAAATTTTGAATATTCTACCTTAGCTACCAATTTCTGATCGAAGTCTATAGTTATTAATGGTGTCATTCCCTTTACTGTGTGGAACTGTATATACTGTGTTGTCAATGTTTAATGAGAGCCCATTTGCAGAGAACCACTTAATGATTTTCTGAAAAACATCGTTTACAATTTCACCAGTGGATTCTTGTCTGTCGGGTGTGATAGCTATACTAGTATCATCGGCTAAAAGTACCAGCTTTGCGTCTTCGTGAATATAGAATGGCAAGTCATTAATATATATTAAGAACAGCAGAGGACCCAAGACCGAACCTTATGGCACCCCATTCTTGATTGTTCCATAGTTTGAGAAATCACCAGTTTTTTTGCATTTTATATGTTGGAGAGTACAGGTATAAATGTGGATATGGCGATATGTCATGAAGTGCGACGTTGCTAACATGGAAGACTGTCGCGCGACACGCTGGCCACGGTGGTGAACATAGTGGGAGGAACATGAGCCGACGTGGACACGCGATAGGCGCTGTTATTACCGTGGCGACGCGAGGGCGCTGACCGCCAGCGCCGCTGATTGATGGTCGACCCGTGGTCTCGCTTCGACTGCCGTATCGACCGCTCTCTTCTGGCGACCATCAGCACCGCTGAGTGAGCTACACTGCTGGCACCGTTCCTGTCCACAAGAGCGGCATAGACGCGTTTACAACCGGTGCTTCACACACTGAATACCGCTAAATGCGATCTTCTGTTGCTAATTCAAATTTCCAAACTTGAGCATTCACTCGCATGTAAAACAGTTGATTTTAGTTTAAACAACATAGAAATGTGGGCAGGGGAGCCCTAATAAGAATTCTTCCACTATACCGAGCTTAATCAAACTAAACTCAAGTGCTTCAGACTGTCTCCATCTGCCATAAGTCCGATAATCTTCCATTTCGATAATCGTCGAAAATGGTAATGAAAGACGAACATAACAGTTATTTGTATTTTATCCGGTGTTTGGTCATGGACCTACCATTGTAACTCAATTTACCTGGAAAACGTTTGTCATTTCCCACAGCATGATTTTATGACTTGGTGTTCTTTACAACAGAGTGCAGTTCAGTTCATAGAAGAAGCATGCCGGTGTCACGTAAGAGCTTACCGACCGTCGGACTACATTTCTGATTAGATTCAGAATGCGCTTGCATATAGAACCAAACACTTTTTCTTATTGGAGCAAATTCGATAGATGTAAAGGTAGTTTCTAGAGTAGCATAAAGGAGTGTTATAGGGCTGTTAATGTTTACCATTTACATCAGTCATCTGGTAAATAGCGTTGGGGCACCGTGAGACTATTCGCGGATGATGCTGTTGTCAATAAAAAGCTGCAGAAAGACCTGCACAGGATCAGCGAGTGATACAGCGACTGGCAGTTGGATCTTAACTCATACAGGGCGATAAAGTTGCCCCTACCGATGTCGTCTTATGCAACCCGCAATGTCATATCCGACCTTCAGGATCCACATACGAGCTTTCCATATTCTCCCTCTCGCTACGCGCAAACTGTTAATCTTACAGAAAAAGTTGAACAGGAAATTTCAATTGGAAATTTAATGTAGTTAAATTTTGTAGTGGGATACGTTTTCGCAGGAGGACACGGTTTTCGAGGTAACGTACAAAAGTGATATTCAAACGCACCTCCACCCGCATACTCATCCCTCACCACTCAGGATTTCTAGTATGTTGTTCGTGGCAGTCCCTCCTACCATCATAAAAAAAAATCCGACTGCACGGGCTATTCCAAATATTCGATATTTTTGGGGCTCCATAGATTGGGCTATTACGACATCACCATAGTCAGCTATTTCGTTAGCATTATTACTGTAAATGTGCCCGTGAGGGAAACGAAAGGAAAACGGCATATGTAACCGTTACGCTAAAACTAATTACGTTGACAATTCGATCCAAAATTCACCCTTACAAAAATGGTTCAAATGGCTCTGAGCACTATCGGACTTAACTTCTGGGGTCATCAGTCCCGTAGAACTTAGAACTACTTAAACCTAACTAACTTAAGGACATCACACACATCCATGCCTGAGGCAGAATTCGAACCTGCGACCGTAGTGGTCGCGCAGTTCCAGACTGTAGCGCCTAGAACCGCTCGGCCACCCCGGCCGGCCTTTACAGTATTTTTGTCGTCACAGGGCCTGACGAATAGAAGTGAGTGCTCGACTAAGTCGGTGCTGTAATAAAGCCAGTCAAAGATGGCCGAAAAAGGTCGAATGTGGAAAAATGATTCGCGTAATCGCAAATTTTTTGTATAGTGGCAGGAGGGAGTAGCATAACGACATACTAACAATCCTGATTGGTGAGAGATGAGTGTGAGGGTGGATATAACATTGTGGATCGCATAAAGCGACATCGGTTGAACCAACTTATAGAAATGTAAGATACCACTCACAAATAGGCGAAGACATCCACTACTGTTCGTTACACTATCGGCAACAAATCACTGAAAACAGTAACTACCGAAAAAAACAGGAGTGTCCAGAGCCCTAAAGCGGGATGGCAACATAACACAAACGGTAGGGAAGAAATGGCTTACAAAACGATCGACCGCTTCTTTAGTACTGCACGCCAGTCTGTGACTTTTACCCAGTCGGTTTAATCGAACTGAAAGACAAGATCCAACGAAGAGAGGGCTTTTCGTCTCGGGATCGTTTAGTCGACGCAAGAGTATTACGGAAGTGGTCACCGAACTTCAGCGGAGAAGTTTGTTATTGAAATTCCGGTGGAGTAAGTCCCAAGAAGAGTCGGACAACATATGTCTTGCGGAATGATCGCGACGAGAAAATCATGTGAAAATTAACTTTGTTCCAGGAAGATAGAAGCGTTTGTGTATGTAAAACATTGTCCCCTTTTTTCACTTAAGTATCATGCAGATTACGCAACACAGAAAAGTGACGAAAAATATCAACTAAAGAAGCCATAAGGAAAGTAGAAACACGTCTATCTATTAAATATTTTGCAGCAAGAGAAATGCGTTTATATGTGTAATACGAAGTCTCGTTTTTTTTCAGTTACGCATATTCATTAACCTGCTGACTATCATTTGTCACATACATATATTTCGAATTTATTTCTCGTTTATAATTCTTCGTGTTGTTTCATGAATTACACCACCCGAATATAGACAAATACCCGTGATTAAGTTTTCGTGGTTTTCTGAAGCATACACGCTAACACCTTAAAACAGCTGAAACCTTGGTATTATTTCAAAAAACACACGCGATGTACACTCTGCGATGCACTTCACAGTTATTTGCAGAGTAAGGATGTAGATCTAGAAGAAGACAAAAATTGAATTAAATAACCTCTCCGCTGCGGCGGGAACGGCGATTTGGGAGAACGATAATGTTTGTTTTCACCAAAAAGCAAACAGATATTGAATCAAAACAATGAATTCTGTGGCTTCGTAAATTACGCAAGTTTCGTTAAATTTTATATCCTTGTCCGACTTGCGCAGATCAAAAAAACTTCAGAGGCCTAACACCAGAGAGACTGCGGCAAGGAAGTAAAATTTAACGAAACCTGCGAACTCTCCAAGAAGCCAGGGATGGTATAAGGGGCGTTCAAAAAGAAATGAGCCGGAGTCTGGAATGCGCAAACCGGTGATAAGTGGGCAATATCGTGGCATGTGTAACAAGGTGTGGTTCCGACCAGAGCGTGGAAGTTCACGGCCCGTCGCTAGAGGGCAGACCAGGACGTCACGTGACTGTACAGAGCTAGCAGCAGCATGCATCAATCGTCCAACACTGCCAGTCGCATTGCAAACAGTGACATGGAGGCGTCAACAGAGGAGCAGTGAGGCATTGTTCGTTTTCTGACAGCGGAAGGAGTAGCAGGAACGGACATTAATCGACGAATGTCAGAAGTGTACGACGAACACTGCATGTCCCTTGCAAGGGTCAAGGCGTGACACAAGTGCTTCAGGGATGTACGGGTGTCGTTAGCCGATGATGCACGGTCTGGAGCACCACACTGCATTACCGATGACAACGTCCAGCTGGTGGATGCACTCATTACCCAGGACCGCAAAGTGACAGTGGAAGCAGTAGCCGCCGTGGTCGCATTGAGCGTCGGAAGTGTTCACACTATAATGAAGGAATGACCGCACTTGCGCAAAGTGTATGCCCAGAGGGTGCTCCACAGTCTTAAACCACACCAGGAAGCATGTCGAATGGTCCACTGTCTTGCTCGTCTGCAGCGCTATACTCGGAAAGGGAATGCGTTCCTGGCACGAGTGGTGGGTGGAGATGGTGTCATCACTTCGAATCAGTATCCAGACGACAAAGACTCCAGTGGAAGCATCCAGGGTCACCACCACTAAGAAAAGCCTAGGCCATACACACAAGTGCAGGAAAGGTTATGCCGTCTTTCTTCTTTGACCAAAAGGGCCCCCTTCTGATTCACTTCCAGCCATACAGGACAATCGTGAATGACCAGCGTTACTCGCAAACCTTGACTACCCTTCGCCAAGCGATCAAATCAAAACGACCAGGCAATCTCACCCCTTGGGTCATTCTGCTCCACGACGATGCAAAGCCTCATACGGCCAGCACAGTCGCGGCACTCCAGCCGAAATTCAAATGGGAGGTTATCGGCCACCCTCCATATAGCCGGACCTCTCTCCCTGTGATTACGCCCTGTTTGGTCCCCTTAAAAAGGCTCTGAGGAGCAAACGATTCACCTCGGACGACGACGTCTAGCTGAACATGCGGAAATGGTTAACATCGTAGTCCCGGGAATTTTATGAGACAGCCATACACCGCCTTGTGTCACAGTGGGACAATTGTCTCAACAGACAGGGTCAATACTTCTGACACACAGGTACTGGTTTCTGTAATTATTCCTCCGGCTCGTTTCTTTTTGAACGCCCCTTACAAAATGCAAGATCGGCGAAGCCTTCTAAATACTAAAACAACCTAACAACAGAGAGAACAGACTTAGGCTTGCCACATCCTGGCTCCCAATCATCAGAGTCCAACAAGCCGCCTTAACAACACAAGACGGCGAGTAGCTGCTGCCGCGCGGCCTGTGTCCCGTTGGAGGAAAACTGCAGTCCACACCATCTTCACCGATGACTACCAGCCGTGACACATACTGAAAGAAGCAGTAGACAACAGGAGATCTTCTTTCTTCACCGCGTTAACCTGCTACGGTAAGATTCCCACTCTTTCCGCCTCATGAGACCAATATCTCAAAAAAAAAGGGGGGGGGGGGAATGCCGTGCTCACAGAGAGTAATCAATCTGGACAGCAAAAACACACCAGTAGACCCAGAAGAGGACCACTATAACCGTGGCCGAAACGTTGGTCTTACCGGTAACCATTTTTTACAGTATGACGCTGTACCATGCCCAGAAAACTTCTATGTTATCTGACTGTGGCCGCGGAAGCCTACGCAGTTGCAAAAATAAAACGATTTACTGCGTCAGTCACAGGTTTGTTTTCCCTTTGCTAGTTTCGGTGGTTCATAGTAAAAGCACACGCAACAAGGATCGATATGCAGCATCTTTTCGATTCTACTTCCCCTGAAAAGGCGAAACACAACATGCCTTGCACTTAGTCTGCTGCTCTTAAAAGGCATCTGTGCTCTACACCGATAACAGGAGTCTAACAAAACAGTTCTCCAACCGATGCTGAAACGCGAAAATAAACTTCTGATTGATCGAGTAAAGTGTTTTCTTTACAGTGACAGGACTTCCCCGCGAGTGCTTGCAATTCTTCGTAGCCGTTTGATGTGTAGAAAGAAATGGCGGTTTGGGAAAGTCTACAAAACCGTCACAGTGGAGCGGTTCCTTTCCTGAATGATAACGAGTACTTTCGTCGCCCGTCCACGTGGAGAGGAGAAGGTACAGATTTAGCATCTCAAGAATATCCACCCTTAAATCAGTTTCACTGTGGAAAGGGACGATATTAGCGGTTTGTCGTTTCTCGACGTCCAATTCCACAGACATTCAGAATTAAAATCAGGACACAAAGTTAATAGAAAACTCAAAAACACGGATTATCACTACAAAACAGAACGAAAACAAGCAGTTCTCAGAGCGCTTTCTCCAAGATCATCGTATTTTCTCATATTAAGAAATGAGAAGGAGCGAGCCGTTTTACTTGGTGAAAAAAAAAATTCAAAAGCCGACGTTGCATAAATATCTCTTTATTTCCAACAACCGGTTTCGACAAACTTTGCTGTCACCTTAAGGTCTTCAAAATTTTTGTTACAAAACATATTCATTTTCAACAACCGGTTTCGACAGACTTTGCTGTCATCTTCAGGTCTTCAAGATTTTTCTTAAAAACGTGTTCATAAAAATCACAAGATACAATAAAATGCACAGTAGGACATCCGTTAACGTTAGCTTGGCATGTTCCATTAATTGCTGGTCCACCTAAGATGGCGTTGATTTGTAATGTATACGCCGTCTTAGGTGGATCAGCAGTTAATGAAACATCTCAAGCTAACGTAAAAAGATGTGCTACTGTGCATTTTAATGTATATTGTGATTTTTATGACGTAAACACCGTGTGTGACTGCTACTTATACGGACATGGCGATGCACAGAAGGTGGTTTTTAATTGTAAATGTATTATTGCTGACAAACCTTAGCACAAGTTGCTACATTTTATCCACCAGCACGATGACTTGGCGTGAGGTTCCAACTCACAATGAACACGTTTTTAACAAAAAGTTTGAAGACTTGAAGATGGCAGCAAAGCCTTTCGAAACCGGTTGTTGAAAATAAAGAAACATTTTTACTCCAGCGACGTATCGTATCAGTGACGTCGCCAATTTGAAGCAAGAATTAAGGAAATCAGTGATTACAAGTGGCTATAATACAAAGTGACTAAACACGGCACTGGAGAGTAAGAAACTAGCAGACAAGAAACAGAAAGAGGTAGCATTATCTCAACAACTTGTGTTTTTTCCGTGTATAAAGAGCGCGACCGGTCGCGTCGGAAGGATTCTCCAGTGCAGACGTTATGAGTGTCGCCAACGCTATTATGCAGACTTCGCGAATAGCGCTTCACGAAAGAGAGTTCCATGGAAGGGTAGATTTTTGTCCTAAATAACACTGTCTTTCGCTGCCAGACGGAGAACCTTTAGCGTATGTCTCGGACTTACGAGTCACTCATTGGTATATTTGTCACCTTCGCTTTTCATTAACACCCTTGCCGGCGTCTCCTGCTGACTGAATCAATTAGTCAGTCCCCAGCAGGGTTCCTATTTTGGAGGCCTAGCAGGTCCTCATTACGGCCGACGCAGTGAACCGGCCTTAACCATCGGACGGGTGAGATTAGCACGACATACTGTCAGTGCCTACCCGTGTCGACTGTGAGCAGGATGTCCAGAAGTGTGACAACCCAGAGCAAAATGTGGAAGCAAATGTGTTAGCTGAGAACATGCAACGCTCACGGATGTCGAGTTGAGCCCCAGCCGGAAAGATATGGCGTAATAATCTTGCTATTCAGTAATGGAAGGGTTTTGGAGTCAGCTGGCTAATTTGTTTCACTGTCTTATCGTTACCTTATCTTTAATGATCGTGCTGTGAGTGGATATCGCCCTGTCTTCTTCTTCTGGCTTGTCAGTGGAACCTTCGTGTAACATAGACCTCTCAGCGTAAAGGCTCTTGCCCAGATCGATTTGCTGACATTTATACGAGTGTATATTAATTGATGAGATCTTTTTAATACACTTCTATTAATCGCGGTAATATTACAATTTTAAAGCCAAAATCTATATTCCTAGAGCCACACTACACGCCTACAGTCAGCTAGTGTCCAGTTAATGTGATGTTTGTCACATTAAAAACGCGCGGTTTTTTTGTGCTGCAGTCGTCAGGGACCATATGACAATTGCACGGATTTACCTTACGAAAGTTCTCTCGGAAAGTGGTTGAGATGCATGCGCGTTCACTGACGGCAGCGATACTGTGGGGTTTGAAATCTATTGTCACTGACAATGCGTGACCGTCATCTCCTGCCCCTGTCAGTAAGGAAATTTTTAACATCACTGTTGTTACGCCGTGTTACGTGGGTGCTAGTGAGACATGACACATTCGACTTTCCGCGCTGATACAGCATAAAAGCGGGCAGCTTCATTCACGGTACGGCCACCCGCTCTTCGAAACACGATACCTCCATACTGGCACTGTGTCATGACTTTATATCGATCCATCTTCCTGCGGTGATATCGTATAGCCTACTATCACATACACACCACTGTACAGCCATGGCCTGGGGGGGGGGGTGGCATTAAGTTGCCGTCTGGTATCAATTATACAGTTTTTCAGGGGGTGACAAATATTTCTTTCGGTGAGCTTGTTAGCAACCATTGGTCCTTGGTAAGCCACGCTGACTCATGACCACGGGATCCTGTGTTCCATTTCCGGCCGTGATGGGGATTTTCTCCCCTCCGGCCTGTATGTGTGTATTTGTGTGTGTGTGCGTTGTCCTTATTCATCGTTTCTTAATCATCGACGCACGAGTCGCCGAAGTCGCACCAAATGAAAAAACTTTCACCAGGCGGCCGAACTGCTCACATCTACATGGATACTCTGCAAATCACATTTAAGTACCTGGCAGAGGGTTCAACGATCCACCTTTACAATTCTCTATTATTCCAATCTCGTACACCGCGCGGAAAGAACGAACACCTATATCTTTCTGTACGAGCTGTGATTTCACTTATTTTATCGTGGTGATCGTTTCTCTCTACGTAGGTCGGTGTCAACAAAATATTTTCGCATTCGGAAGAGAAAGTAGGTGATTGGAATTTCATGAGAAGATTCTGTCGCAACGAAAAACGGCTTTATTTTTAACGGTGTCCAGCCCAAATCCTGTATCATTTCTGTGACACTCTCTCCCATATTTCGCACAAAACGTGCCGCCCTTCTTTGAACTTTTTCGATGTACTCCGTCAGTCCTATCCGGTAAGGATCCCACACCACGCAGCAGTTTTCTAAAAGAGGACGGAGAAGCATAGTGTAGGCAGTCTCGTTAGTAGATCTGTTACATTTTCTAAGTGTCCTGCCAATAAAACGCAGTCTTTGGTTAGCCTTCCCACAACATTTTCTACGTATTCCTTCCAATTCAAGTTGTTCGTAATTCTAATACCTAGGTATTTAGCTGAATTTACGGCTTTTAGATTTGACTGATTTATCGTGTAACCGAAGTTTAACAACTTCCTTTTAGGACTCATGTGGATGACCTCACACTTTTCGTTGTTTAGGATCAACTGCTACTTTTAGCACCATTCAGATATCTTTTCTAAATCGTTTTGTAGTTTGTTTTGATCTTCTGATGACTTTATTAGTCGATAAACGACAGCGTCTTCTGCAAACAACCGAAGACGGCTGCTTAGATTGTCTCCCAAATCGTTTATATAGATAAGGAACAGCATAGAGCTTATAACACTACCTTGAGGAACGCCAGAAGTCACTTCTGTTTTACTCGATGACTTTCCGCCAGTTACTACGAACTGTGACCTGACAGGATATCTCAAATCCAGTCACATAACTGAGACAATATTCCATAAGCACGCAAATTTCACTACAAGCCGCTTGTATGATACAGTGTCAAAAGCCTTCCGGAAATCCAGAAAAACCGAATCGATCTGAAATCCGTTGTCAATAGCACTCATCACTTCATAATCGTCGGGGAACTCACGGCCAAAAATACGCACGTTCCATTTGTTTCCGGTAAGCTTAAGTGGTGAACTGGTAAATGATGCGCTGTGTAATTTCCAAGTCAGCATTATTCTCCTCTCTTGAAAATAAATGTTCTTACATGGGTTGAATTATTACACCAGGCAACAATTCGCTACATCGAGCTATGCCGATTGGCTTTATGAACGCGAAAGAGGCTGACATCTCCAATGTTCATAATACTGAAATATTTTTTTCGTCAAGTGATGGTACATGAAGGGATGGGGTCTTGGAGCATGATCAGCACCTTCAATCTCTTTTACCTGTCGAGGTACTATGCAAACCCATTTTTTTTCAAAACGACGTGTTCTAATGGCATTTTAAATCACTTTTCAGGATGATTACACTGACATGACATTTATTATGGCTGAACTATTACACAGAAAGAAACGTTCAATTTGCTAAAGAGGAAATCCAAGGCTGATGGCACAACGATGTTTCGTATGCAATGCCACGTAAACGCGGAAACTATACTGTGCTGGTTTCTACATCTACATATATAGCGCGATGCCTTTTAACGATAAAAAAACCTAAACGATGTAGATGACACTGAGACAAGTAATTTAATGTCAGAGATATAGGGCCGCGTATGTCGGGAAATACCGCAAAAGTGGATAAAAAATGTTGAACATTTTAGCCCCGCAGTCATTCTTAAACGATTTTACAGAAACTATAAAATTTGATTTCGGCGTTACTTGTAGCTTTACAGATCAGCTTCATGGCAAAGTACCCCTCATTTCGTTAATGGTCAAAGTTATTATGATATTTCACATATAAGTAACAAATTCCAAAACGTTGCAATGAAAAATAGGATTTGCTATGAAGTTGCGTTTGGTGCATATTAGACCATATGTTGCTATCTATAAAATGCAGGTAACATTTTGAATTTTTCTCTAAACTTGAGAGTGGATGAATATGACTCCGGTATCGAGATACTGGATTTTATGTAGTATGTACATTTCCGTCCGCGCAAATGAAATATTCGTAACATCCCTGATATCTCGTAAGCCGTTCGAGATACTGAAACGAGATTTTGACAAACGACAGCTCGCAAAGATGAGAGTATTTTGTCATATTGTTAACATACAGTACTTCATTTGCCGCAATATAGCAGAAGCTACCGTTTTTATTTTTTTTTATTTTTTCAAACCAGTGCCGTAATTTTTTAAGTTATCGATTGCAAGGGAAAAGAAAATTTGCTAGTAGCAAAACATGAAATTTCTTCTCTTATGTTCCCGTAAACCGACACAGTGAGACTTACCAAAGAATTTTCTTGCTAGTCTTCAGTTATCTTTGACAAATGAAAAATTACAGTAAATAGAGAGAGTACTATTCTTCCATACCTATCGCTGTACAGAGTGTGGGAGTGAATCTTCTTATTGCAAATATCTCTTAATTCTTCGGTGAAAGTGACTCTGACGAATAGTTGACAAGGTTCTGCAAGTCATCAGTTTGTACGCAGCTTCAGAATTACAGAAGAGTTCTATTGGTTGAGTTCTAGTTTGCAGCAAAAATTAGGATTTGTTGTATTGGAAATAGTAAATTTCATGCCTGTTTATCTTTGGTTAACAAGGTTACAAAACATGAGAGTAATTTCTTTATGAACCGCTTGAGGCAATTAATTAAGATTGAAATAGGTTATATATATATATATATATATAATTTGTCTTTAACACATCCGAGGATAATTAAGGTGAAGGCGTCATTAATTCAGTGTGAATAGAGCACTAACGAAAAGATGGTACACTTTATGCTGCATATAATTTTCATATTTCTTAGATGATGAACAGGAAGAAAACCCTTTGATAAGTTTCTGGCCGGCCGAGCGGTTCTAGGCGCTGCAGTCTAGAACTGCACGACCGCTACGGTCGCAGGTTAGAATCCTGCGTCGGGCGTGGATGTGTGTGATGTCCTTAGGTTAGTTAGGTTTAAGTAGTTCTAAGTTCTAAGGGACTTATGACCTCAGAAGTTAAGTCCCATAGTGCTCAGAGCTATTTGAACGATTTGAACCATAAGTTTCAGTTCCAGATGTTCACCGTTAAAAATACGATAGGTTACACAATTCCGCCAAAATTGCAACAGAACTTGCGATTTATTTTTGTCTGAAATGTTTACCTTTTCTCATTTGAAGAAACGTCGTCAGTTATGAGTAACGGCTATGTTTCTTTTGTTGACAGCTTTAATTTTGCTTATTTTGCCAAAACACTGTATAATTTGCATGAAGTCACCTTCTAGTAGCTGTTGCAACAGAAACCTGGAACAGGATGTCTTATTAACAAACAGTTACTAACCAGAGAGGTCAACAGTTTACGGAAAATTTCGTTGTGTCGTTCAAAAAAAAAAATGGTTAAAATGGCTCTGAGCACTATGTGACTTAACTGCTAAGGTCATCAGTCCCCTAGAACTTAGAACTACTTAAACCCAACTAAGCTAAGGACATCGCCCAAGGATTCGAACCTGCGACCGTAGCGGTCACGCGGTTCCAGACTGTAGCGCCTAGAACTGCACGGCCATGGTTTTTCGTAAATTTTTGTTTCACTTGCAGTCGATGACTTAAGAAATTAGGTACTAGTTTGAAAATAAAATAAAAACTGTAGCTTCTGCTATGTTGCGGCAAATAAAGCTCTGTATGTTAACCATATGGCAAAAGACTTTGCCTCGTATCATTTGCCAAAATCTCGTTTCGATTCCCGAACTGTTTAGGAGATATGGGAGATGTTACACATATTTCATTCCCACGTGCCTGCTATCAGAAGAGAATATACTACGCAAAATCCAGGTTCCAAAGACTGGAGACAGATATTGACCCCTTCCCGAGTTTAAGGAAAAGTTCAAAATATTATCTACATTCCATATACAGCAACGTATGGGCTAATGTGCACCAAACGCAAATTCATCGTGACCTCTATTTTTCATTGCAACGTTGTCAAATTTTTTACTCATATATGAAGTATCACAATAACCATGACCATTAACGCAGTGATGGGCACTTCACCTAGACGCTGACATATAAAGCAGCAAGTAATGCAGAAATTATGTTTTTTTTACCGAATAGTTTCTGTAAAATCGTTTGAGAAAGACTGGAGGGTGTGAGCCTCGATTCTGTCAGCGCAGCGCCGCACCAAGCCTGGCCTGCTCTCCGAGACGCCCTTCTCTTCAGGTGGTGGTGTTAAAAGACACGGTAGTGCATGCGTGGTAATACAAGACTACAGTGAATCGGTTTACATTTGCGAAAACAGGGTAGCCTATCGGTGCGATGTGTAGCTCTGCCCCCTACCAGCGAGAGCAGTATCGCCTAGCCCTATCACTCGACGTGCGGCGAGGTATATCATCTGCTGATGTCGCATGTTCAGTGTTTGTCATCCACTTTTAGGGGTATTTCCCGATAAATACGATACCATGTGTCTCGTATTAAATTACTTGACTCTGCGTCATATCCGTCGCTTCGGGGGTTTTTAAACGTTGATCAGAATCACACTGTGTACTCCGCAAGCCACCGCACGGTGCTTGGCGGTGGGTACCCTGTGCCACTGCTAGTCACTTTCTTTCCTGTTTTGCTCGAAAATAGGGCGAGCGGAAAACGAACGTCTATATGCCTCTGTATGAGCCCTAATTTCTCTCTATATGCCTCTGTATGAGCCCTAATTTCTCTTATGTCCATGGTCCTTACGCCAAATGTACGATGGCGGCAGTTGAATCGTGCTATAGTCAGCTTCAAATGCTTGTTTTGTAAATTTTCCTTAGATGTACGAAGTTCGGGAGGGGTGGGGGGTGTGTGTGAATACCACAGGTACCTGAATTACGCAATTAAACATTTTTTATTATATGATATATTTACTAAAATGACCACTTTCAGTAAGTTGTGCAAGCACTTTTCAGTGTGTATTGTGTGTGTGTATTAAACTGGGGACCTAGAAACGTCGGAGAGGCTTTGTCCCGCCGTAGCCCTCAGTAGTACACAACCCCACAACAGGTCACAGCAGTCCACCCACTGCACCTCACACCTCACCGAACCCAGGGTTACTGTGCTGCAGTTCGGCCCCCAGTGCTATTCACTGGGTAAAGTGCTTCGTTAATACCAGGCTAGCACCTAAGCACCGCCTAAGTTACACGATTCGCAAACTTTAGCACTACAGGCAAGCTAAAGTGTAGAGGAATCTATGCGCCTGCAATGAGTTCAAATTCAGAAATCTGCTGTTCAAGGAAATGTTCTTTTAAATATTACCTCGACTGTGGACGTGGCTCGGCGTATCTTCTTTCACCCTGCGGAGTGTGGCATTCAAAATCGTGAGGAAGTATAAATTACGGTATAAATAGGACTGTTTTACGCTCGCATTCTGATTCAAACAAGTAGTAACTTTTGAGTTTGCTAATATCGAATCTCCTCCGAGTTGCTAAACGAGAATTATGTATCACCCTCACATCGCTGAACTGTCACGTCTACAGATTCCATTGCCCCAACATACTCATTCGTGTTTTCGTACCGTGTAAACAACATTGACAAAGCAGCTATGGTATCATTTTTTTGGAAATCTAGTGCACCAAATGGAACGGTAAAGTCATGCTCAACTCGAAAGTTCATATGAACATAATGTGATCTTCAGTCAGAAGACTGGTCTGATGTTGCTCCTTACGCTGTTCTATCCTGTGCAAACCCCTTCAGCTTTGCGTTATTGCTGAAACCTACATCCAGTGGAACCTCCTTATTGATGTCAATCCTTGGCCTCCCTTCACAGATTTTATCCTCCACACTCTTTTCGATTACCGAAATAACTGTTCCTAGATCCGTTAGGATGACATCTCCGCCGGCCGGCTGTCTCAAGGAAATTTATTATATTCGAACTGAGAATATGTTCAAGGATTCTGCAGCTACCTGTGCCCCAAGGAAATGTAATAGTACCAGTAAAATTATCAATACGCATAAACATTTTTCAGATTTGGGTCGGCCTGAGTGAATTGATCTTGTTAATCCCTTTGCCGAGAATGACAGAAGTGCAATGTCGTCGACAAACCTCTTTTTTTTCCTCTCCATGAACTTTAATTCCCTTCCCAAATTTCTCCCTGATTTTCTTTATCGCCTGCTGAGTGTGTAGACTTATTAAAACCGGGACAGGCTACAACCCTCCCTCACTCACTTCTCAGTTCTTGCTTCCATTTTATGTCCTTCTACTGCAGACTGCTTTCTGAATAAGTTATAAAAAAATCTTTTCGCTTCTTGTATTTTACCCCTGAGATTTCCAAAGCTTCAAAGCGAGTATTCCAGTCAACAAGAACAAAAGCTATAAATGTGGGCCTGTCTGTCTTCTAAATTAAGGTGTAAGGTCACTATTTACTCGCGTGTTCCTACATTTCTCGGGGAACCAAACTAATCTTGTCAGAGGTCGGCTTCTGCCCATTCTTCTTTATTGTTACGACAATAACGCCATATTCGGGGTTTGGTACTGAACAGAGCGACCCGCCTGGTAAGCTGTGAGTGTTACAGCGCCGCTTCTGGGAGGTGAGTTGGTCCTTTATCGAAGCGTCTAGGCGCGCAGTCCGGAGCCGTGCGGGTGCTACTGTCGCAGGCTCGAATCCTGCCTCGGGCATGGATGTGTGTGATGTCCTTAGGTTAGTTAGGTTTAAGTAGTTCTAATTTCTAGGGACCTGATGACCTCAGATGTTAAGTCCCATAGAGCCATTTGAACCTTATCGAAGCCGCCCGGCAGATTGACGACGACAGTCGGTGAGTTGCCTAGCCTGTATGTGGTTTTCAGGTGGTTTCCCACATCCTACTAGGTTAATACCAGGCTAGCACCTAAGCACCGCCTAAGTTACACGATTCGCAAACTTTAGCACAAAAAATTGTTCAAATGGCTCTGAGCACTATAGGACTTAACTGCTGAGGTCATGAGTCTACTAGAACTTAGAACTACTTAAACCTAACTAACCTAAGGATATCATACCATCCATGCCCGAGGCAGCATTCGAACCTGCGACCGTTGCGGTCGCTCGGCTCCAGACTGTAGAGCCTAGAATCGCACGGCCACGGTTTGGTTGCTACGATGATCGCCGGCAAACCTTAGCACATTTTCACATGAATTACACTGCTCGCAGACAGTTGTGGTACATACATTCTGTTCTGGGGGGTAACGGGGCGGCAACAGGAACGCCATCCGGCCACCCTTTAAACTAAGCCTGCCAAATCCATTGATAACCATGTCGACCCTACGTCGACGCGGGACAAATGGACAAGAAAAAGAAGAAGAGGTACTGAACAGAGCGAAACGGCAGCACTCGGCAGAACGCCAAGCACAGCAAAGCTGAGGCCATTAGCTGCTGTCTGCCAGAGCAACAGGTGGGATCTGGAGTGTTTTCAACAAGTGCGTGCTGTCAGCGACACGCCCACGGCCGACGCGGCAGCACTGGCGCTGCCGACAAAGCACCAGCTCGATTGTAAACATTTCTCACTGACCGCTTGGCAAGGCGTTCTCTTGAATATTCGTACACTGCTAACTCTCTACCATTCAGAAATTCGTTGCTTGCATTTTTTTCTCTCAGGCGTAACGGCCCATTGTGCTAGTCAGTAAGTCATGTAACAGGATAGTACCAATACTCAAAACTATATTTTTAATTATGTGAGGAGTGTTCAAAAGAAAAGGTACGAAACAACACTCTGGGTACAATTGAAGGATTCCCTGTTCCCAGAATTCCGGTGGCTCTGACAGGAGCCAGTCCTCCAATTTCTCTTTCAGTTCGTCGGCCGCGTTCAAGAGCTTTCCTTTGAGATTTTTTTCTTTACCAGGTTTTTCTAAACAAAAGACAGGGTATTTTTTTCGAACATGACACTTTTAAACTGAAAAAAAAATCGGTATTTTTAACGTGTGCCTTTAACCTCAGTTTCGCCTAAATGAGACATACTAAACTATGAGAGGCATGCAATACAGCGAGAATTATAGCTAATCATTTTGATCTTTGCGAAGCCATGAACAAACCTTACTCCACTTGTCATTAAAACTGGTTTTCAGTGTCACTTGCAACACCCTTTTTAGCACTGGAACTTCATTAGTTTCGCTGACGGGGAATCATATCGTAAAAATGCTTCACCATGAGGAACAATAACAAACTGTTTCGACCGATCTCTGACTCGCTACTGAGTTCGATGTAAGTTAGCCGACTGCAAGCCCTGCCCCCATATTCACCGCACCGTGTGGGGTGAACAGATCACAGCTGCTTCTGCAAATAGAAGTCAGAGATAAAAACCGATTAAATGATGTGCATCTTCATATTTACGCGGCGCAAAGACTGTTCCATAAAATTCTGGGCGTGCAGCCACATAAATTCAAACCATAAAATTTCGGGCGTGCAACCACTTAAATCCAGCCCATAAAAATTCGGGGGTGCAGTCGCAAAAACGTAACGCATTGTTTTAAAATTTATGCTGCTGCACGCCCGAAATGACGGATTAAATGATGTCTGCGATCGAAACTGAAATCGTCATATGCACTGATATTTTTAATAAAGATTGTAACTGCAACAATTACGTAAACAATACGTTGGCTGCAGCCAAAAACAAATGACTGTCGACTGAAGCCTATCGACTTCTACCTATTGAAGATTTTTGTTGTTGGCCTAAACTGGCATTTAGTCATCGGCATAAAGCGATTCGGGTCTGGGAAGCTGATCGGCCAACTTAGAAGTTGAGACTCTGAACTCCTGTTGAGTGTAGGTTTGTCAGGACTAAGACTGTATTTTTAAGTTACGTTTACAAGAGTGTCTCTTAACTCGTATAACGAACAGCCTATATAATGTGAAATATTATCCGTTCCGGTGTAATCGGGACTTTTGTGTATCACGACAAGGTTTAATCGGCAGTCCGGTTTTCAATAGAAAAATCGGAATAAGTCCACACAAATAGGGGTAGCTGGCAACCCTTTGTGGAGCGGATGGTCAAGCTGCTCCAACTCGAATTTGGCCATTACACTTTTTGTGACCTTGGAGACGTGTGGACGCACGTTGTCGTGGAGCAGAATCACTTCCTCCGCGAGCAGCCCAAGCCGTTTGCTCTTGATAGTCTGGTGTGAGCTTACGGAGTGTCTCACAGTACACCACACTGTTAATGATTTCTACGTGATTGCGGAATTCGATGAGTATCGAAGAACAGACGTCGAAAAAGACGGTGAGCATCACATTGCCTGCCGATTGCAGAGCTTTTAATTTTTTACGGGGAGGTGACGACGCATGCTTCCATTGAATATGCAGATTTCAAACGGTTTGGTTGCTACGATGATCCGTACCTTTTCATATGAAGACTTCATATATAAATTTTGCCGGTTTCACGTTACAGGGCAATCATGTAGGCAACGGGTCACCGATTTTGACCGTCTTTCGCACGATTGTAGTACGATTTTCGAGGAATGGATATCTGAAGTTTTACGAGCCTCTTGAACACCATACGGGAGCACCACCAGTTGAACAGTGGGGGATTACATTTCAGCACGAGCTGCGTTCGAGACTCGTCATGTTTTTTCTTTTTCTTCTAATCATTCATCAAACACTCGTATCGCTATAAATAATCATGTTTCCTCAAAAAGGAACCATAACATTAATGATTATCATTGTCGCACATTCGTGGCGACGTTTGATAAGAAAACGTGATGAAATGATTATTTACACCGAAGGAAAAACATCGAAGCACCAGGACGATATTCATCACACGCTTTGGAGGTGTTAATCACGTAACTGGTACCAAATGATTAAAATTTCATTGCATTTGGAACTGACGTCCAGTATCAGCGTTAGCACGAGGGGTGACCCTTCTGTGAGGACATTCCTACAACTGTTGACAAAAATAGGGGTGGTGCATGGGAACCACCTGGCTTAACGCTCTCATGTTTCATCGCCAACAACACCCGACCTCCTAACTGCATGAACCAATCAGGGCAGATCTGAGACATAACCCAGGAAATTGGCTTGACTATAAGACACCGCAATGTTCCTCTTGTGGGGCGAGATGCTGTGGACGAAAATAGTGTTCACTTCCAGGGATCGGACCTTTCAATCCCATGTCAAGCGACTTCAACTATCAAGGCGATAGGGTACCACCCTGCTTTCTTCAGCACGCTATCCCTGGGGATCTCTTAACCAGGCGAATATCCTCAGTCTCTTTCTTCTACTCTTACCATCTCAGAGCAGTTCTCCACGTCAAATACTCATCTTTCGTTCGCACACTTTATGGTGCTATATCCTAACAAAGAAAGCCCAAAATGTGACGTGTAGCATGTTCCAGCATTCTTGTAAGACTAAAAGAGAAGCTTTTTACCTTGGACTTCAAAAATACTCTGGCCGACGAAAGGACGTAATTATCTCACAAGATTTTACTGGAGGCATGGGACAGTTGGTGAGTTAAAATTTTTAGAATTTACCACAGTAATATTGTGAATTTACATCGTCCTGACGAAAAAAAAGTAAGACACCACACGATTTGCCCAGTAAGACACTACAAGACCTGCCAACAATATGCCTGAAATTACGTAAAATAGGTACACTGAGCTACCAGGGCGTGCTGGGAATGTGACACCTCTGAAATTTTTATGTGAAAAGTTTTAAACCTTGTTAAGGTTGGTTGGTTGGGAGAAGGGACAAAACAGCGAGGTCATCGGTCCCATCGTATTAGAAAGGATGGGATAGGAAATCAGCGGTGCCCTTTCAAAGGAACCTTCCCGGAATTTGCCTGAAGCGATTTGGGGAAATCACGGAGAACCTAAATCAGCATGGCCGGACCGGGATTTAAACCGTCGTCCTTCCGAAAGCTTTTTAAATAAAACAAATTTTATTAGCGTTTTGCATCTTTATTCGCCATGTCTACATATTTATTTCTCAACAGAGTCACCCTGCTGACGATCACATTTATCCCTACGAGAGATCAGTTTGATACTACCACTGTAGAATGTTTGACTTTGTTGACGGAACCCCAGCCTCACCTCTGCTTGTACCGCTTCATCACTACAAAGTGAAGTCCTCGTAGGTGTTCTTTAAATTTTGGAAACAGACGAAAATCGGATGAGGCTGAAGCGGTGTGGAGGATGATCGATGACAGGAAACCCGAGGTGTCAGTGCGTTGCAGATGTCGCAGCGCTCGTATGTGGTCTGGCATCGTCACGCTGCAAGAGAGTGTGCACCATGTGTGGGCAGTCTCTGCCGATAGAATTCCATTACAGTACTGTGTTTCTCACGCACCGACGTAGTAATGTTACACGGCTGCACGTTACACGCTACAATTCGGAGCGCAAGAGAGTTGCAACTTGCGAGAGCAAAGTGGGAAAGTCGACCGAGTAGTAAGCGTGACATGTATAACTCAACGAATATTGAGAAGAGAACAAAAAATTCCCGACGAATTACTTTTCAGCACGCCCTCGTAAAAATGGGGAAAACATAGTACCATCACGTTCTGAAGACAGCGCGATGAGGACCGTAGCACTGTTATCCCATGCATACGGTATGATCTGGCCACCGTAAGGGGGAATGAGTAAGCAGCATACCGCTTCCCAGTCATTATCGGCTTTTCTGTATCGAAGCAGTCATTTCTCATCGAAACAGTTTCTCGCGTCGTCTTATGATGCCTACTGCAGCCCATGGCAGTCCTCCCACCAAGAAAAATCCCTAACAATGCTGAGTTCGAAGTTCTCTGCGTAGCAGTCAGATAAGCTGACAGCTAAGCTATGGAGGCCTACAAATCAAGCGAGAACCTCATACGAGGGACGTTTGAAAAGACCGTGCAAAAATAGAAACTACTTACGTGTTTGGAGTAAACCTTTTTTATTATTCGATATAATCTCCTTTTAGACGAACACACTTCATCCAGCGCTGTTCTAGTTTGTTGATCCCTTCCGAATAATAGGAATTGTCCAATCTGCAAAATAGCTATTAGTTGCTGCAATCACCACCTCGTTTGAATAAAATCTTTGTTCCGCCAGCCATTTCTTCAAATTGAGGAACAAACAGTAGTCCGAGGGAACCAAGTCTGGAGAATAGGGGGGATGTGAAACGAGTTGGAATCCTATTTCCATTAATTTTGCGACCACAACTGCTGAGGCATGTGTTGGTGCACTGTCGTGTTGGAAAAGGACTTTTTTTGCGGTCCAATCGCCGGCGTTTTTCTTGCAGCTCGGTTTTCAAACGGTCCAGTAACGATGAATAATATGCACCTGTAATAGTTTTACCCTTTTCCAGATAGTCGATGATTATGCCTTGCGAATCCCAAAAGACAGTCGCCATTCCAGCCTAAAGAACGGTCTTCGCCTTTTTTGGTGCAGATTCTCCCTTGGTAACCCATTGTTTAGACTGTTGTTTGGTATCAGGAGTACAGTACTGTACCCATGTTTGATGCACAGGGACGAAACGACGCTTAAAGTTTTTGGTCAAGCGTGAGCAATCGCGAAACCCATCTTGCGGATAGCTTTCTCATCTCCAAATGTTTATGCAAAATATTATGTACCCGTTCATTCGAGATGCCCACAGCACTAGCAATCTCACGCACCTTAACTCTTCTGTCATCCAACACCATATCATGGATTTCGTCAACGATTTCTGGAGTCGTAACCTCCACAGGGCGTCCAGAACGTTCAGTATCACTAGTGTCCATATGGCCACTCTGAAAATTTTGAAACCATTTATAATCTGTTCTAATCGAAGGTGTAGAGTCATCGTAATGTTTATCAAGCTTCTCTTTAGTCTCTTGAGGCGTTTTGCCTTTCATAAAGCAATGTTTAATCACCACACGAAATTCTTTTTCGTCCATTTTTTGACAATCACTCGTCTTCTTTGATTCACACGAATGCCAAACACACAGAAATAGACCAATAAGGCTGAAACTTGGTGTGCGTTCTTTCCAAAGATGCTACTGACTAAACATGACCTCGATACTCGCTGGTGGTGCCATCTCTCGGACTTTGCACGGACTTTTGAGATGCCCCTCGTAAAAATCAACAATTGCAGTACTATAGAGAGAAGGCGGAAGTGAACGTCAATCTCTTTAAGCAGTTTTGTTCACGATCCACCAAAGAAGTATTAAGATGTTTCAGTTTATTCGTTGTGGTGACAATAGGTGTGATTTCAGAAGGAAGAATTACACGGTGTTTCAAATTGAACATACGGGTTTTAAGGCTTTGTAGCATTTATTACATTCAACTCATAATTACAAATAATACACCACATGAAAAAGCAACTGAAAGAGTTTTTCTTAAACGTATTCATTGCGAGCGAATTCTTCCCATACCTTGATCAGGGTGTCTGGAGTCATTGTTGGAACAATGCTGTTGATAAAGCCGGGAGATCATCTGGTAGCGGAGGCGCGTACACGTGATGCTTTACGAACTGCCACAGGTAAAAATCTCATGGCGTCAGGTCGTGTGCGACCGTGGAGGTCTCGCCAACAAGCTCAGCCAGGCTGCCCCTTGCTACCAGTTCAGCGGTCGGGTATAGCGGCGCACTGAGTCACGAGACTATGGCGGCGCACCACTTTGCTGCCAACTAACTTCTTTGGTTCAGCTTTTTCCAACTGAGAAAAGAGCCGTAGTTCTAGTACTTCAAGATAAGAAACACAAGCTACAGTTGCTTCACAGAAAAAGAAAGGCCCATAAACTTTCCGCTCGGATGAGGCACAGAAAAGTTCAGTTTAGGGTAGTCTCGATGCAAATGTGCTATCTCGTGGGGATTTTCCGATCCCCAGATGCGCACATTATGTGTGTTCACATTTCCACTTAGGCGAAATATCGATTCGTCACTGGAGACGATACGATCTAGAAACTGTTCGTCGTCATGCAGCAACATTTCGTTTGTAAAACTGGCACGCAAACCGTACTCTGTAGGCTGCAAACGGCAAGGGGGTAGTTGTGAGCATTTCCTTGAAGCTCTCCACACGGGTATCACTTGAACTGTTAATTGACGAATAGCCTTCCGAATTAATTTCTTGGTGCTACGCGTGAAAGACTCTCTTCTCTCTCGTCCAACACGTTCTTCAGTCACTCTCGGTCGTTCCATACTCTTCCCTGTATGAGTTGCTATTTCATTTGATGTATTATTTATAATTGTAAATTGAACCTGATAAATGCTACGAAGTCTTACAACTAGTACATTCATTTTGAAACACACTGTTTTTTTTTCAATGCTATCTAATGGAATTGTGCACATTTTATAGTTTGTATGTGATTATTTTGTAGGAATAATGTCTGTAAATTTTGAGGCAGAAATAATTCACATCAAGTGGATAGGCTGGATTGGGAAAGAACAGCGCGGGCAACAGATAAGCGACCTCAGTCAGGATTACGTTAATTTCTAGGATCGAACAAGTGGTTGACGAACGCAGGTTTGCATGCAGAACCTGAGGAATATCTGACAGTGATGCAGGATCAGGCAGTCGTGAGAAGGAACTACTGGAGTTTTATCCGGAACGTTCACTTGCGACCAACTAGTCTTTTGCGACACCAGTTCTACAACACCTCTTTCATGGTGTCGTGAATCTCTGCCCTACAATAAATGTCGTTACTAAAGCGACGGAGTCGCTACGGTAGAGAAGAGGACTGGAGCTAGGGAAAGGAATGCGCACTGCTGAATCACATTTCTCGGAAGTGTAGCTCCCAGTCAGGGGAAAAGCTGAAGGCGAAGAGGAATTTCAATAAGACGAGCCGCGATACTGACCTTATTCCGGCGCGCACCAACCAACATACCAGCTCTGTTTTACACCGTCCAATAACGGGTGGTATCAGCAGCCACGTTGCAGCGAGTAGCGGATGCCAGTTCTAACACTGTAGGCTCCACTGCCAATACATATTCTCGACATGCTGTTGGTTGGAAGAACGGCCAATACATTTTAGAAACAATATGTTTTAGTCTGTAGTCGCCAATCTTATTTTGCCTACTGGCTACCGATTCCGATACACAATGTCATCCTCAAGCCACACCCTGGCAAGTAGACGTCACGCTCGCATCCCAGATAGCAGCAGAATCCTTGAACATATTCTCAGTTCGAATATAATAAGTTTCCTTGAGACAGAAACGCTTGTGTCAACGAATCAGCACGGTTTTAAAAAGCATCGCTCGTGCGAAATTCAACTCGCCCTTTTCTCACATGATATACTGAAAACCATGGATGAAGGGCAACAGGCAGATTCCTTATTACTAGATTTTCGTAGTAATTGACGGAAAGTCATCGAGTAAAACAGAAGTTATTTCTCGCGTTCCAGAAGGTAGTGTTATAGCACCTTTGCTTTTCCTTACCTATATAAACGATTTGGGAGACAATCTGAGTAGCCGTCTTCGGTTGTTTCCAGATGATGCTGTCGTTTATCGACTAATAAAGTCATCATAAAATCAAACCAAACTGCAAAACGATTTACAAAAGATATCTGAATGGCGCGGAAAGTGGCAGTTGACCTTAAATAACGAAAAGTGTGAGGTCATCCACATGAGTGCTAAAAGGAACGCGTTAAACTTCTGTTACACGACAAATCAGTCTAATCTAAAAGCCGCAAATTTAACTAAATACCTAGGTATTACAATTACAAACAACTTAAACTGGAAGGAACACGTAGAAAATGTTGTGGGGAAGGCTAACCAAAGACTGCGTTTTATTGTCAGGACACTTAGAAAATGTAACAGATCTTCTAAGGAGACTGCCTACACTACGCTTGTCCGTCCTTAAGAATACTGCTGCGCAGTGTGGGATCCTTACCAGATAGGATTGACGGAGTACATCGAAAAAATTCAAAGAAAGGCAGCACGCTTCGTATTATCGCGAAATATGGGAGAGAGTGTCACAGAAATGATACAGGATTTGGGCTGGACGTCATTGAAAGAAAGGCGTTTTTCGTTGCGACGGAATCTTCTCGCGAAATTCCAATCACTAACTTTCTCTTCCGAAAGCGAAAATATTTTGTTGACACCGACCTACATAGGGAGGAACGATCACCACGATAAAGCCAACCGGAGTGACCGTGCGGCTCTAGGCGCTACAGTCTGGAGCCAAACGACCGCTACGGTCGCAGGTTCGAATCCTGCTTCGTGCATGGATGTGTGTGATCTCTTTAGGTTAGTTAGGTTTAATTAGTTCTAAATTTTAGGCGACTGCTGACCTCAGAAGTTAAGTCGCATAGTGCTCAGAGCCATTTGAACCATTTTTGAACCACGATAAAGTAAGGGAAATCAGGGGTCGTACGGAAAAATATAGGTGTTCATTCTTCTCGCGCTCTACGAGATTGTAATAATAGAGAATTGTGAAGGTGGTTCGATGAACCCTCCGCCAGGCACTTAAATATGATCCGCAGAGTATCCATGCAGATGCAGATTTCAAAAAATCATTTGACATGATGCCGCACTGCAGACTATTAACGAATGCACGAGAATACGGAATAGTTTACCTGTTATAAAACCTCTTCGAAGACTTCTTAGGTAACAGAACCCAGTACGTTGTTCTCGACGGCGATTGTTCATCACAGGAGTGTCCCAGGGAAGTGTGATAGGACTTCTATTATTTTATATTTTCATAAATGATTTGGCGGATAGGGTGGGCAGAAACATGGAGCTGTTTGCTGATGATACTGTGTTGTACCGGAAGGTGACTGTGGGAGGATGCAAGATGACTTACACACAATTTCTGATTGGTATGTTGAATAGCAAGTTAATGCAAATGGTTCAAATGCCTCTGAGCACTATGGGACTTAACATCTGTTGTCATCAGTCCCCTAGAACTTAGAACTACTCAAACCTAACTAACCTAAGGACATCACACATCCATGCCCGAGGCAGGATTCGAACCTGCGACCGTAGCGGTCACGCGGTTCCAGACTGAAGCGCCTAGTACATGACGGCCACACCGTCCGGCCAAGTTAATGCAGATGAGTAGGAAAAACAATCCCGTAATGTTCAAATGCAGCAATAGTACGTTGCTGCTTGATACAGTATCGTCGATTACATTTCTGGGCGTAGCGTTGCAAAGCGATATGAAATGGAACAACCATGTAATGATAGTGGTAAGGAAGGTGAGTGGTCGACATCGGTTTATTGGGAGAATTTTGCGAAAGAGTGGTTCATCTGTAATGGAGACCGCATACAGGGTACTGGAGCGACCTGTTCTTGAGTACTGTTCGAGTATTTGGGATGCGCACTAAGTCAGATAGAAGGAAGACATCGAAACAATTCAGACAGAGGCTGCTACAGTTGTTACCGGTAGGTTGGAACGACACGCAGGTATATCGGAGATGCTTACAAAACTGAAATGGGAAACAATGGAGGGAACGTGACGTTCTTTTCCAGAAGCACTACTGAGGAGATTTATACAGCCAAAATTTGAGGCCGACTGCAGATCGATTCTACAGGCACCAACGTACATTTCGCACGAAATTAGGATCCTATGGTGGCAAAATGACTGTTGTTATCGCCTCGCTCCATTTGCGAGTGGAACAGGAAAAGCAGTGGTAGAGAATACCCTCCGCCGCGCACCGTACGGTGGTTTGTGGGGTATGTGTGTAGATGTAGACGTAGGAGTGTCCAATACTAATATAACACACCTACTTGGGAAGCGAGTGTGACAGCTGCGTGCCAAGGGGTGGCATGAGGATGACGTTGTGTATCAGCACTGGTAGTCAGCACGTAAATTAAATTTGTGACTATAGACTAAAACTTACGTAATGTAGTAACGCGTTTGGAGCTGAACAGCATCAAAATAAATTTTGACTTCTCACAGACGGCAAGCTGTTGAGCCTCTTGCGTATGCTGTTCTACCGTACACAGAATCGGAGTCTTCTTATGTTGTTTTTGGCTGGCTATATGTGTTTAGAGTAGGAAAAAGTAGTTGGGGTGTTGCTGCTAGGTATAATGGTTAAACGCTGGTTACGTTGTCAAATCCTATTCCTACCTATAAATTAAAGATTTTAGGAGATCCGTAAAACTACGTATGCTCTACGACGTAACTTGTGATTTGAAACATCTGTGGTTACCGAACTGATGTTTTTGATTGACTAGATGTGAAGAGAGTATAAAATGGATGGGTGTTGCTGCTGACTTTGGAATGCAGAAGTGGTATTGGCGGTAACGGACCTGCGAAGGCGTGTTGTGTGAGTCGGGCGTGGGTAGCTCAGTGCGTACAGCATTTCCTCACGAAAGGCAAAGCTGCCAGATTTCAGTACCGATCCAGCATAGGATCTTAATCTGCCAGGAAGTTCCAAGATGAACCGTTTCAATACTAATATAAAAACAGTGAAAACTCTACTCTGTGATTATGAAAATCTCGCTTGATCCAGACACTTGAGTCTGATCGGACGACTAATTCTGCTCTATATTCCTTGCGCTTTACTCATACATTCCGTTATGGAGCAGATTAATAAATTAGGTACTAAAGCAGTCAAATGTTTTAGTATGCATAATTCGTAAACTTAAATTTTTGCTACAGGCTTCTGGATAAACATCACTTATTTTGACTGAGAAACGTCACTACTGATGAAATTTCCTTATGAACAAAGCAAATAAATATTGAGTACGAACTGTTGTTACAAGGTCACCTACGTCTCACTCTAAAACGAACTACAGTTTTCACATATTTGGTACCTGAAGCGATGCATTGCTTACTAGCTGTTGTGTTGCTACGTAGTACCATAGAGTCAAGCACTGTAAAAGCGACAGTGTATTTTCATGAAGTGTTTTCAGGAAAATTATGTGCACTTACGGGTTCTGTAGCCGGTCTGTTTTGACAACACAGGTGCAGGTACAAGGTTACTGTCAATGGAATCCCGGATAAGTGTTGTAAATACTTGTCAAGTTCCTGCAGGATACACACAATACAGACACAAAACACACAAAATATTAATGTATATGGCGAGCCAAATTTTCTGCTACCCTTTGCAGAAACAAAACCACCAGAAAGAAACTGCAAAATTCGAGGCTTACGTGAATGAAACAATTACTCGGATCATGTAGGCGTTTTCCAATGATTCGGCTGATTTGTAATACCCTGCTGAAGCCACAGGCATATTGTTTACAATGTGAGTTGGGTAAATAATGATTAATTAGGTACAGGAAAATGGAAACATTGTGCGTAAGTACAATATGACGGAAAATGCAGGACGCGCGGAGTGGCCACCGGAGGCTCAAGTCCTCGCTCGGGCATGAGTGGGTGTGTGTGTGTTGTTGTTGTTGTTAGCATAAGTTAGTTTGTAAGTCTAGAGACCGATGACCTAAGCAGTTTGATGCCTTACGAATTCACACACATTTGAACATTTGGAAAATGCAGAAGGCACAAATATGCACACCTGTCTCAGTTCTGGTCATCCATACAAATCATAAAAATCACATCTCTGCCTAAACCAGTGAAAATGAAAGTGCAGGGTGAAATTTTCTAGACATACTGGTGAAATATGTGTGGAGATGCGGGTGAAATATATTACATGTGTGTGAAACATATCTAAAATGTGCGTTTGCGTGGAAAGCCACGGGTAAAAACATCATCCTTAGCCTCTGGAACAATTTCTATTAAGTCTGGTGCACATAGTATACTAAAGAGCCAAAGAAATTGGTAGACCTGCCTAATATCGTGAAGGGCCCCAGCGAGCACACAGAAGTGCCGCAACACGGCGTGGCATGGACTCGACTAATGTCTGAAGTAGTGCTGACGCCATGAATCCTGCAGGGCTGTCCATAAATCCGTAAGAGTACGATGGGGTTAATATCTTTCCTGAACATCAAGTTGCAAGGCATCCCAGATATGCTCAATAACGTTCATGTCTGGGGAGTTGTGGCCAGCGGAGGCACTTAAACTCGGAAGAGTGTCTCTGAAGCCACTCTGTAGCAATTTTGGACGTGTGGGGTGTCGCATTGTCCTGTTGGAATTGCCCAAGTCCACCGGAATACACAATGGATATGAATGGATGCAGGTGATGTGACAGGATGCTTACGTATGTGTCACCTGTCAGAGTCGTCTCTAGACGTATCAGGGGTGCCAGAACAACTTGTCACGCCCCACACCATTACATAGCCTCCACCAGCTTGAACAGTTCCCTGCTGACATGGATTCATGTGACTGTCTCCATACCCGTACACGTCCATCCGCTCGATACAATTTGAAACGAGACTCGTCCGACCAGGCAACAGTCCAATGTCGGTGTTGACGCAGCCTCCTATTGGGGTACGAGGAAAAGATGAACAGAAACAGGAAAGGGGGGAAATGAAGAGAGAGAGAAGAGAGAGAGAGAGAGAGAGAGAGAGAGAGAGAGAGAGAGAGAGAGGGAGGGAGGGAGGGAGGGAGAGAGAGAGAGATGAGCACAAAAATAAAGGGGTGGTGATGAGCAGAGGGATGGGAAGGAGGAGACGGACAGAGAGGGGAAGGAGGAGACAGACTAAGAGAGGGGGTGGAGGTGATGGAATTAGAGGGGGAATGAGGAGATGAAGAGAGACAGGAGGTTAAAATGGCTCTGAGCACTATGGCAGTCAACTTGTGAGGTCATCAGTCCCCTAGAACTTAGAACTACTTAAACCTAACTAATCTAAGGACATCACATACATCCATGCCGGAGGGAGGATTCGAACCTGCGACCGTAGCAGTCTCGCGGTTCCAGACTGAAGCGCCTAGAACTGCACGGCCACTCCGGCCGGCAGAGAGAGGAGGGAGGAGAAGGTAAGACTAATAGAAGATTGGAATAAATAAATACCTGGGCAACGCCTTGTTTCTCAGCTAGTGCAAAACAGAATCTTCACTGTCGAATGACGTATCGTTTACGACTGTTTGATTGAAACATTGATGACTCGTCAATGAATACAGTTGTATGTCTACATAGAAATGTGTAAAAAGGACGTATACATATGTTAAAATAAAGCATGCGTGTGCACACACACCCAAAAATTACGATGTAAAACGTTAATAGGAACTACAAGTTTCCCTCTTTCTTAAAATTTTCCATACTGTAATAATATTGCCTGTAGGTATACATTGGAAGAACAGACAGATCTATTAAGAGAACACAGAAGGAGGGAGAAGGAGAGAGATAAGAATGTAAAAATCATCGTCGTTTACATAATCTTCCTTATTGTAATAACATTTGCTTTCTAAGAACGTTTCAGTCTTCTATTCTATGGTTTTTGGCTTGTCGCCCTTGAACTCGGAACGTATTTTATCTTAAGCTTTAAAGCCATGTAATATGGGGTGTTGTCCAACATTTTAAATCTGAGACAAGGCAAGTCTCGTTTCAGAAGTATTTGTAAAAGAACTTCTTTCGAAAAGTTTTGGAGTTTTTTTAGTTCAAAGAGAAGAATTTCATATATAAACCCAAAAGACATTGTTCATAAGTCAAGGCTAATTGTCTGCATGGTTGTCTCTTGTTTGTTCTCATCATAGCTCTGATGATTTTCTTTTCTGTAGCTTAAGCAGAGGAGGTTTGGGTTTTGGACGTCCCAAAAAATTATGCCATAACAATTTTCTTAACAGGTAAGTCAGTTACATTATTTAGAACTCTCACTGCATAAACGAAGTTGTTTAATCGCTTCACTAAGCAATCCATGAGGTCACTTCACAAAAAGTTTTTGTTTATAATAAATCCAAGAAATGTAACAGAGTCTGTAGTATTTGCATTCACAGCGCCAGATTTGCACCTGGTGGCCAGAACTGGACTAATTTTTTTTTTTTTTTTTTTTTTTTTTTTTTTCAGAATAAATCGGTACCACATTAACGCATGAGAATATATATCCAGTTTCGCTGCCATACGAAAGTTGCAGCACACACTGGGCCTTTGTGAGTGGTTGCAGTTATCATTGTAACCAGCCGATATATTCAATCAGTGTGTGTGATTCTGAAATGTACGATTTTTTTAACGATGAGTTCCACAGCACTACTATTTATCCAAGTTTCAAGTTCTTCAAGAGTTTGTTTAGCACTCAGTGCTAGTTGTTCGTTGGTTTTTACAGCAAAAGAAGGCTGTTGAGTCGTCTGTACAAAAACTGTTCCTGAGGTTATTTTATATGGTGTGTCGTCTATGTTATAGAGGTATAACATAGCCGATATAATGCAGCGAAAATTACTTATAACTGAAGCATGGGGTACCACCCGTCTGCTTTTAGCCATGACATCATAAAAAAATAATGGTAACGGACTCTTCCGTTGACTTTATGCAAAGAAACCATTTATTCTTTTCTGTAACCACCTGAAGATGACACAGATACTGTAGCCCAAATCTGTGCAACATTCATACCTTGTTTATTTCTTTCTCCTCCTAAACTTCGTACTTCTTTGCAAATTCTACAGCTAAGTTTTTTGTTTGAAACGATCAACCAGTCATTTTTCTCACAAAATGCGATATCTTGTTCCAAAGTCCAACATTCTGGACGATCATTTAATTTTCTTTCATGCCCACGTTCGCTCACTGCATTTTCACACGTAGGTTCAGTGCTCAATTTTTACAGTTTCACTTTCGTCATCCACTGATGTTGAACTTCCTGGCTTTTCACTCGCATACGGATTATAGACAGTTTTTGGTTTTTTAGATGCAGAAGAACAAGTGAATTAGTTTGTTGGTTTCCTGCTCATCTCTCGCCTCCAACTTAACTTAGAAGTTGCAACGAAAGACAGAATACACTGTAAAACTTCGCACAACCGACAACAACGGAACAGCAAACACAAACGAATAAAGAACGACAAAACAAAGATGGCAATGGATTACGAAGGATCACGGTGGCGGGACCATAGAGACATCTATCGGTAGCTCGGCTTTTGAGCGTACGCATATCCGTGTAGCACTACCCCATCGCCCACTATTAGCGGGTGAGGGCACTACGTGCTTGTCGAACTGGATGCCAGCGATTCAGTTGTCGAGAACAGTTGCTGCAGCTTCGAAATGCTCGAAAGAGTCAATGACATCGCTTTACCCACCAAAAACTGCACTGGTATCGATCGTATTGCAATTACCAACACGAAAAAATGAAATAAAAAATTTACGTCCGTGAAATAAATCTTTGGCAGTCTTCCAAGTTCTAAGCATCGTAAAACAATTAGTTCGTCGACGAAAAAGTTTAGAGGTACGCATCCCCTAGCGTTCCATAAACACGGGTTCCCAGGTAGATGCCGTGCTTCTTTACTTCCGCAAGGCGTTCGATACAGTTCCCCACAGTCGTTTAATGAACAAAGTAAGAGCATATGGACTATCAGATCAATTGTGTGAATGGATTGAAGAGTTCCTAGATGACAGAACGCAGCATGTCATTCTCAACGGAGAGAAGTCTTCCGAAGTAAGAGTGATTTCAGGCGTGCCGCAGGGGAGTGTCGTAGGACCATTGTCATTCACAATATACATAAATGACCTTGTAGATGACATCGGAAGTTCACTGAGGCTTTTTGCGGTTGATGCTGTGGTATATCGAGAGGTTGTAACTATGGGAAATTGTACTGAAATTCAGGAGGATCTGCAGCGAATTGACGCATGGTGCACGGAATGGCAATTGAATCTCAATGTAGACAAGTGTAATGCGCTACGAATACATAGAAAGAGAGGTCCCTTATCATTTAGGTACAATATCGCAGGTCAGCAACTGGAAGCAGTTAATGCCATAAATTATCTGGGAGTAGGCATTAAGAGTGATTTAAAATGGAATGATCACATAAAGTTGATCGTCGGTAAAGCAGATGCCAGACTGAGATTAATTGGAAGAATCCTAAGGAAATGCAA
Organism: Schistocerca gregaria; assembly: GCF_023897955.1. Taxonomy (NCBI): domain Eukaryota; kingdom Metazoa; phylum Arthropoda; class Insecta; order Orthoptera; family Acrididae; genus Schistocerca; species Schistocerca gregaria. Next base: position 741,513,168 of record NC_064921.1, read on the forward strand.
TCCGAAAACAAAGGAAGTAGGTTACAGTACGCTTGTTCGCCCGCTGCTTGAATACTGCTCAGCAGTGTGGGATCCGTACCAGATAGGGTTGATAGAAGAGATAGAGAAGATCCCACGGAGAGCAGCGCGCTTCGTTACAGGATCATTTAGTATTCGCGAAAGCGTTACGGAGACGATAGATAAACTCCAGTGGAAGACTCTGCAGGAGAGACGCTCAGTTGCTAGGTACGTACTTTTGTTGAAGTTTCGAGAACATACCTTCAAGAGTCAAGCAGTATATTGCTCCCTCCTACGTGTATCTCACGAAGACACCATGAGGATAAAATCAGAGAGATTAGAGCCCACACAGAGGCATACCGACAATCCTTCTTTCCGCGAGCAATGCGAGACTGGAATAGAAGGGAGAACCGATAGAGGTACTCAAGGTACCCTCCGCCACACACCAGAGTATGGATGTAGATGTAGATCGATGTTCCCCCAGAAAAACAGCACTGAAAATCACTATTGGCCAGGGACTTGGTCACTCGGGGTGTTTTGTGGTTCGCACTGCTCTTCGTGGCGATTGCACGTGAGAGGTGCGTGCCAGAGGAGAGGGGAGCAGGTTGTCGCTCTGCGAGCGCAGAGGCAGCCAAGGCCGAGGCGAGCCGTGCCCTTGGTCCGCCTCCACTGGCCGCCGTGGCGCTGCTGCTGCCTGCTGTGACGTAACACGCGGCCCGGTGACGTGGCGCGCGCGCTTCCGCCGCTGTGTTTGTAGCTCGTCGCGCCGCTACGGGAATGGCCGGGCCTGGTGTGTCTACAACAGCTCCGGAATGTGATGCAAATAAATAACTGCCAAGAAAAAAAATCGATAGGTTGCACCTTTTCCGGGTTAATTACACTACTGGCCATTAAAATTGTTACACCACGAAGGTGACGTGCTACAGACGCGAAATTTAACCGACAACAAGAAGATTCTGTGATATGTAAATGATTAGCTTTTCAGAGCATTCACACAAGGTTGGCGCCGGTGGCGACACCTACACCATGCTGACATGAGCAAAGTTTCCAACCGATTTCTCATACACAAACAGCACTTGACCGGCGATGTCTGGTGAAACGTTGTTGTGATGCATCGTGTAAGGAGGAAAAATGCGTACCATCACGTTTCCGACTTTGATAAAGGTCAGGCTGTAGCCTTTCGCGATTGCGGTTTATCGTATCGTGACGTTGCTGCTCGCGTTGGTCGAGATCCAATGACTGTTAGCAGAATATAGAATCGATGGGTTCAGGAGGGTAATACGGAACGCCGTGCTAGATCCCAACGGCCTGGTATCAAAGTTTTTTTGCGCTAAAATCTGAGTGAAGGTAGATTTTTGAAAGTGATTTTTCAATTATATCGTAAGAATGCGTATTTCGTTTATCTTATTCACTCTAAACTTTCCGCGCATTCAGTTCACGTCAGAACGAATTTCAGTGCAACATTAAGCTGTACTTTAAAGCATTGTATCTTGACAACGAAATTGTTGGGAAAAAAGTTTCTTTCTGACTTTTTCCATTTATCCAGCACGTGCAAAGTTTGAACTGATTCGTAGAAGTATGTAGTAGAAGCAGTGCTTCACGAACCTCCCAGACAAAACTTGTTTGTTTGTTGTAAATTTTTGCACGTAAAATCCGAACAGTGAGGATACAGATGGTGCCAGTAGCTGAGTGTTAATTTCGGCCCAGTTAAAGTCTTTTCCAAAAGGAATTAATCGATTCGCACAATTTTCCCGGGCGCCAGCTCCGGTTCAAACCTTGCTTAATATACTGTAACATAGGTATAGTAGGACAGATGTTCGAATGGCTAGACAAATGACCACTGTTCCGGGCTAAATCAAAAACTTTTTCCCCATGCACCTCAAATAGGAATCGAACACTGAGACCGTTCCGAGTCTCGTTACGTAACTGTGATTTATTCGGATTGTCACACCAGTACACAAACTTATGTACAGATTCAGAAAGTACTGTGTTGTGGTTGCTGTCACCGTCGAAACACCTGAACTGTTGTGCCGCTCTTCCGTTGCAGTGCCTGAGTGTGAAACGCGTTATACATATTTGCATCATTGACCAAGCGGGCTTGTAATGTTCTTTGTTGTTATGAAAGGGTGCTATAAAGAATTATAAATTCAGAGTGTGACAGTTCCTGATTCAGAAGGAAGACTGTGGCCTTATTTTGCTTTCCTCAGAACATCCTCTTTGATTTTCGTTTTCATTGTTTCTCCACATGTAGCAAATAGGGCAAAATGCTTCGCATCGTAGCAGCGTCGCTGTGGACGGATAGACAGGAATTTCCCACGTAATGCTCCTAGGAACAGGAGGTTTGCTCTGCGCGAACAGGAAGGGGTGGTTTGCGTTGGTGCTGACGCAAAACTTATATACGTTGTGCGTTTGCGTTTCCCCAGAAAGTGATACTATTCAGTCCACACTTGCTGTCTGGAAGAGAGTTCATACAAATTGTTGTTACTTTCACCAAACTGCTCAAATACTGTACAGCACTGATGGATCGTGGGGGAGAAAAGGAAAAGAAACTCCTGGGTTTGCAGATAGCTAATCAAATACCTGACGACGGAGAGGATATTTGCTCCAGACTTAGAGAGAAAACATTCAGCAAGATGTTTTTGACTTTGCGTCAGTTAACGGTTTATGTTCCAAGGCACTAAAACGCACTTGTAGCTTTTTAGCACACTTTGTATGCGTTTGGACACGAACTTTAGCTGACTTGCAATAATTTCTTCGCTAGAAAGCAGCGTACAACATATTAGATTCGGCCAGAACCAGTTGGTGTGTCATACCTGACGTAAAGCGCTTGGGCACTACGTACTGCGTTCGGTCTGAAAGCAGTTCCTTATTTTGTAAATATCTTACGGCCCTGTCAGCAACTGTGTAAATATTAATTTTAATTATTAACAGCCTCAGTTGCACTGTTTGCCTAGAATTTACCTAGGTTTCAATCGGGATAGTCCAACCTCCTTCAGAACAACAGTAACTACCCTCTTTCCATAGTGGACATCGTGAAGCTAAAACTACAAATCCATAAATTATCGCCAGACTATAAAACGTATATGGAGCTGCCTCGGCCCCGACTGCGATTCGGCAGCCACGAGCGCTGCGCCGTGTGCATTACGTACTACGCGCAGCAAAATTCCTGCTCCTAGGAAAATCTCGCTGAAGTGCATTTCGCCATCGCGCACAGTATTCTTACAGTCTCAGAAAAAAACCCTGATACAATAGGTGCCCTGACTGTTATAATGGCATGACTATTATCAATCAGAATTACTAAGTAGTGCCAGTTAAAATCACAGCTGCACTTATTGCGTTGGTGATCTTAAAAGGACGACCCCCTTTCGCTGTGACCTGCAAGAAGAATGTGGATTTAGATGACACACCTGTTGTCAATTTGCTGATGTCCACCAGTGAACAGGCACATTATTTGTTGACACGCTGTCGCCCAAAGGCATTTCCTCTGGTACCGGCGCTTTGAAGTACTCCAGGCACAACCCTGAGGCCGCGCCGTAAACAGTGGTAAGCTGGGTCCTCGCCCTGTCCATCCTAAGCTCGACTGCCGCGCCGACGCCCGGCACGTGGTCTGACGTCATACGAGACGCGCGATACCTACCTAACTCATCCGTGGAGGCCCCTATACTGTCAGTAATACTTTGCCAAACTTTGTATTTATTTATTTATCGTAGTATGACAGGAGAAAATGCTAGGCAATACTACACAGATACACGCAATCTAGAGTTCGTACTGGCTCCGTAGTTCTAAGTCCAGGTTTGAAATCCTCCACACAGAAGCTTCCGAAGACAAATTGTAGAGCGCTTCCATTGCCCTTTTGACTGCTCTGAAGGAACGTTCAAATGTTATACAATTTACTGTTCGCTGCTCGCTGCAGTCACACTGAAGCGCGGACTTCCATCCCGATTGGTGCAGCAATGCTTCACTTCTGTCGTGCTCAGTTCTGATCTGATTCGGGATGCACCAGTGTCGGCGGGGCACATGAAAACCTGTTGGTCCCTCCCAAGGAGTTTAAGTTGATGATGCTCCTACCATTGATTGTTTCAGGATCTTGCATGTTCAAATGACTGTCTTGCTGGCTGATTGCAGTGCGCCACGATGGTTTTCTAGATCTCAGTCAATCGGGCTCTGATAATGAAATTTCGGAATAGTTTGTAATTCTGTTATTGTCCACACGTTCAGCAATGACTGCGATCTTATCACAGAGTCTCGACTGGGTTTAAATCCGGGGAATTTGGTGGCCAGGGAGTTACGGTAAACTCATACTTGCGATCTTCGAACCACGCACGTACTCTGCGAGCTGTGTGACACATTGCTTTGTGCTGCTGGCGGATGCCATCATGCACGGGAAAAACAAACTGGAGACAGGGTTCGATAGAGGCGTACTTGTGTTAATCCATTGTACCTTCCAGAATGACGAGATCAACCTGGGAATTCTACGAAAAATTCCCCAGACTCTAACGCTCCAATCTGGTTCCAGGGTGTTCGCTTCCAGATTTTCACGCCGTGCATGCCAACGGCCATCTGTCGGGACTTCAGTAGAGAAGGCTACCTGCGTCCAGTTGCGGTATTCGCGTGCAAATTTCCAGCCTTTGTGGCCGATAAACAGTAGTCAACATGGGTACATGAAGCAGCCGCTTACTGAATGGTCGCTTAGGAGATACTGTTGTTAGCCCCATGGTTAGTCTGCGCGGTCAATTGTACAACAGCTGCACGTCTATTCACCCGTATACCTCTCTAAGCAGTTGTTCACCCGAGTCATCTATGGCCCGTGGGGCACCACAGTTGCCGCGGGGCCGGCTTTGGCTAGCGTCATGTTGCCACGCAGAGTATTTTAACCACGACGACCAGCGTACAGATTTTAAACGTAGCCGTTTCGGAAATTATTCCACCGTTGGTCCGAAAGCCAATGATAATTTCCTTTTGGGCATCAGATAAATAGCTCCGTTTCCGCATTCCGACAACAACTTCACTACTTTTCGCGTCCCCCCCCCCCCCCCCCTAAACGCGTTATGTACCCTCAACTGTTAGTGCAGTCACTTGCCAGCTGCGGCTGGTTATTGCATACTGACGTCGAACGTACGTCGCGGTCACATTAATATGACTGAACCGTGTATACGGAATACAGACGGTGTTACTCTTGCTTTGTTCCGTAGTTGCGCTTCTGTTGCAGTTGCACTGATACGCTAATCATTTGCACACCCAAACATGTAGTAACATACTTCTCGCCAGTTTGACGTTTGTTGCATGCTGCCTTCATAATGCTACATAGATTAACTTTTACAGACTGCTTGTGGGGCGTTATTAAATCTGTTCGTTTTTGCCCCTCAGGAAAATTTACCCGCCCCCCCCCCCCTCTCCCCGTCGCAAGAGGCACTTTCCACTTTCCTCAAGATTGGGACGTGTTCTTCGTACTTATTATGGTCCAATATTACCGACCAGCTACGAATGAAATTGAAGGATGTGCAGCTGTGCTAAAATAAGATTTTTAGTACGCAAACTGGTTGGGCTGTCTAGTTCAAATGGTTCCAATGGCTCTGAGCACTATGGGACCCAATTTCTGAGGTCATCAGTCCCCTAGAACTTAGAACTACTTAAAACTAACTAACCTAAGGATATCACATACATCCATGACCGCGGTAGGATTCGAACCTGCGACCGTAGCGGTCGCACGGTTCCAGACTGTAGCGCCTAGAACCACTCGGCCACCTCCGCCGGCGGGCTGTATAGCCCCTGGCTAATACTGCAAATCTTTGTCATCTCAATCCCGTTTGTCAAACTGTTTATTTTGCCCGACTTCTTTTGTAGTGTAAAACGAATCGTGCAAATGTCTTCGAAACAGACGGAACGTAGGTTCATTTCTGAATTGTTGGGAGTTTATTGGGGTGGCCAGCGGTATGGTACGTAAAATGAAACGAGTATAATAACCGTAAGAAGAAAACCGAGAAATACGATTAGTTGTTCTCGAAATATAGGGAAATATTAAGTAGATAGGTTTCAATTAGTTAAGAAGCTAATTCATTCCAAACGAATTACAGGAAGAAACTGAAAAGAAGTATCAGTGCAAAATTAAAAAAAAAAAAACATCGGAACAGGCACTGACTAGCTACTGGAGCGAACACTTCGGTACATTGATGCCATGAACTTTTTTGCAAGGGCAAGAAATCCGTCCTAATTCAAATATAATTATAATTTCAGCAATAAATATCTTTCCTTACTTTTATACAATGTTTCAAGTTTTCTATAATAGTTGTGCATGTTTTATCGCAATTAGGCTTATTGTCCGTCGTTACATTATAGCTATGAATTTTAGATCTTCCAATGAATTTCCTGTAGCCAGATATCATAAGGTAATTGTCACATGCTGATTTGTAGGAGTAGCATCTCGCAGTTGAGCGTCCTTTTCCTTAAATATCTCTTCGCTGTCTGCAGCCAACTGTCAATATATTGCACATTATTTTTGCCCAATATCCCCAAAGGAGCTCTAGCGACCGCAGCTGCTATATCTAATTCAGATAATCATGACTGTAGATTACGCCGTGTACAGTAACAAATGAAAAAAATAAAAAGTGGGAGAAATAAAATAACAGTTTTTTCACTAAAAAAAGAGAAAAAGCTGAAGGACTGAACTCTGTCATCGCGTCAGTTGGCCTAGTTTCTCTGCGGAGCAAATGCCTCAGGTGGTAAGTTTCGTGGTTCGCATTATATAACTAAGACAGGTCAGTGACTCCAACGAAAACATTCAGACTTTATAGATACGGATCTCCGAGAACACTTGATAAGGAAAATCTTATAAATGTGCTGTTTATCTTTCAGTCCACGTTTTCAGTGACAACTGCGTGCAAAGAAAAACAGGCAGAAATTTTCACCCACATTTACAGCTGATAAAGACTCTCGAAATTTTAATAAGTTCCAAAAGTCATAGACGTTACAATCTTATAGCTGTGTTTGGTTTGCTTCTACTTCGGAGAATCGTTTTTTTCCTCTGCAAATGCGATACATTGCAGCCGTGTATGACTGTGAGATATCACCAAAAGATTAATTTGCTAACTGCCTAGTGACGGTTTTCATCTGCCGTAGCGGCAGACTTCCAGGCAATGAAACACTCGCCTATTTGGTGCTATAAATGACACTTGTCTTCAGTGTGTGTATAAACGAAGTATAATGCACATAACAAAGACAGAGTATCTGATTGTATCAAATTACAAGCTTAATGGTAAACATCTGAAGCGTATCAGATCTTATAAATATTTAAGGGCAATAATAATAGGAGGACGAACACATGAAATCGATACGTTTGAATTCAAGTGTTGCAGTTGCAATTCAGTAAATAATCACGGAAATTAGGAAGATGAAGCAGCAGCCTGCATCTCGGTGAAGTGTAAAAGAGAAGTATTCACTACTAAGAAGTACTTCATGTTAGAGGCGAAGCATATTGTAAGATAAACGTTAATGAACCAACATGCTGTAGTAATAAGTAGCATTTCTGTACCTTAAAAAATAACAACTGTACAGTTCAAAGGTTAATGTACTGACATTTCATGCACCACCATATATTTCTCCTCTACGTATCTATTCCCCAAACCGTTCTAGAGTACGTGGCAGATGTTAGTTTTTACCAATATTGTACATTTTTTATCCTGTTTCATTCCCGTATTGAGCGAGGGGAAAAATCAATGTCTGTAAATCCCTGTACGCACCCTAATCTCTCTTATTTTATTGCCACAGTATCTATGGGAGATTTACGATGGCGACAACAGGGCTGTCGTATATTCTTCCCCGAACACCAACTTTCTATGTTCATTGGACAAGGTTTCGTGAGGATAACGTGTTTTTTTCCAAGTTTTCAAGTTAAAGCTTTGCTAGGAAGTCTACTAAACTGTATGGGCTATCATATCATTCTAGCAGAGTGTCTCTGGATTCTTTCGGGGCCTGATTTTATGTCTTATTTATAACCGAATAATTTAACAGTGCTACGAAATCTTCCAAAAAATCTATGTCTTCACACTATCTGAAAAATGTATGAGGAGTCTTCAAATGGCTCTGAGCACTATGGGACTTAACATCGGTGGTCATCAGTCCCCTAGAACTTAGAACTACTTAAACCTAACTAACCTAAGGACATCACACAACACCCAGTCATCACGAGGCAGAGAAAATCCCTGGCCCCGCCGGAAATAGAACCCGGGGACACGAGCGCGGGAAGCGAGAACGCTACCGCACGACCACGAGCTGCGGACCCGTTGAAACACGCATATGGCGCTTTGGAATAATGTAGTGAGTTATAAATGCAATGGAAGCAATCGTCGTCACTTCCCTCTAAAAAATTCAAAACGTGCCCTCGGCAGCGAAGGTGTGCTCACAGTTTTTTTCGACGTCAGAGATCCGACACTCTAGCGAATTCGTCGACCACCATCAAGAGCAAACGGCCTGGGCTGCTCACGGAGAGAGTGATTCTGCTCGACGATAATGTACGCAAGGTCACACAAAGAGTAGTGGCCAAGTTCCAAGTGGGAGCAGCTTGAGCACCCGCCCTGCAGCCCGGACACGTCGTCCTGCAACTTCGCTGTGTTCGGTCCGCCAATAAAAAACAATAATGAAAACTGGAAGGGAAGCGGTTATGTCGCGCGACAAAGCGAATGACACAGTGGTGGACTGGCTCCCGTCACAGCCAATGGACTTCTGGCAACAGGGAATCACTTGGCCCGTGAAACAGTGGGATGGTTCTGCTCAAACGTCTGGTGATTACTTTTGAATATGGGCTTAAGTTGTACGCACAGTGTCGTTTCGCACCTTTCCTTTTGAACATCCGTCATACACTCCTGGAAATTGAAATAAGAACACCGTGAATTCATTGTCCCAGGAAGGGGAAACTTTATTGACACATTCCTGGGGTCAGATACATCACATGATCACACTGACAGAACCACAGGCACATAGACACAGGCAACAGAGCATGCACAATGTCGGCACTAGTACAGTGTATATCCACCTTTCGCAGCAATGCAGGCTGCTATTCTCCCATGGAGACGATCGTAGACATGCTGGATGTAGTCCTGTGGAACGGCTTGCCATGCCATTTCCACCTGGCGCCTCAGTTGGACCAGCGTTCGTGCTGGACGTGCAGACCGCGTGAGACGACGCTTCATCCAGTCCCAAACATGCTCAATGGGGGACAGATCCGGAGATCTTGCTGGCCAGGGTAGTTGACTTACACCTTCTAGAGCACGTTGGGTGGCAAGGGGTACATGCGGACGTGCATTGTCCTGTTGGAACAGCAAGTTCCCTTGCCGGTCTAGGAATGGTAGAACGATGGGTTCGATGACGGTTTGGATGTACCGTGCACTATTCAGTGTCCCCTCGACGATCACCAGAGGTGTACGGCCAGTGTAGGAGATCGCTCCCCACACCATGATGCCGGGTGTTGGCCCTGTGTGCCTCGGTCGTATGCAGTCCTGATTGTGGCGCTCACCTGCACGGCGCCAAACACGCATACGACCATCATTGGCACCAAGGCAGAAGCGACTCTCATCGCTGAAGACGACACGTCTCCATTCGTCCCTCCATTCACGCCTGTCGCAACACCACTGGAGGCGGGCTGCACGATGTTGGGGCGTGAGCGGAAGACGGCCTAACGGTGTGTGGGACCGTAGCCCACCTTCATGGAGACGGTTGCGAATGGTCCTCGCCGATACCCCAGGAGCAACAGTGTCCCTGATTTGCTGGGAAGTGGCGGTGCGGTCCCCTACGGCACTACGTAGGATCATCCTACGGTCTTGGCGTGCATCCGTGCGTCGCTGCGGTCCGGTCCCAGGTCGGCGGGCACGTGCACCTTCCGCCGACCACTGGCGACAACATCGATGTACTGTGGAGACCTCACGCCCCAAGTGTTGAGCAATTCGGCTGTACGTCCACCCGGCCTCCCGCATGCCCACTATACGCCCTCGCTCAAAGTCCGTCAACTGCACATACGGTTCACGTCCACGCTGTCGCGGCATGCTACCAGTGTTAAAGACTGCGATGGAGCTCCGTATGCCACAGCAAACTGGCTGACACTGACGGCGGCGGTGCACAAATGCTGCGCATTTAGCGCCATTCGACGGCCAACACCGCTGTTCCTGGTGTGTCCGCTGTGCCGTGCGTGTGATCATTGCTTGTACAGCACTCTCGCAGTGTCCGGAGCAAGTATGGTGTGTCTGACACACCGGTGTCAATTTGTTGTTTTTTTCCATTTTCAGGAGTGTATATTAAGAACATTGGAAGTTTTCTTACGCTTCACTGCGTACACTCGATGTTTCTACTGTTTCTGTTAAATATTCCCCGTCAAACATCACATCAAAAAGTCATCTAGCCAGTCGACCGTCTGTGAAGCCAATTCGTATGATCATACCTTGATTGTTACTCGAGACTGTGTTACGATGACCAATGGTTTTCGGTTCAAATGGTTCTAATGGCTCTGAGCACTATGGGACTTCATATCTGAGGTCATCAGTCCCCTAGAATTTACAACTATTTAAACCTAACTAACCTAAGGACATTACACACATCCATTCCCGAGGCAGGATTCGAACCTGCGACCGTAGCGGTCGCGCGGTTCCAGACTGAAGCACCTAGAATCGCTCGGCCACAAAGGCCGGCCAACAGTTTTCGGAAATACATGAAGACGGAACCTGCCGGTTCACTCGCAGTCTATTTGACTCGTAACACGAGAAGCTATAATTCCGAAGATTAGCGTCATTGTTGGTATGACGTGGTGGTTAAGTACCAGATAACGTATTAGAAGGTCTGGGGTTAGATGCTCGATCGTCCATAGGGTGATTTTTCTATCTCTTAGCACTTTTTCCAGTTGTGAATGATTTGTTATTGTGAGAAACGCTAAGTCGCTCCTTCAGTGTCCCCATTACAATCTAGCTTCTCCTACAACTGGTTCGGTAAGTCGGTTCAAAGTTTGGAAGAAGGCAACGGCATGCAACCTGCAATAGGACCGTGCCTAGTAAAGTACTCTTATGTGTAATGCAACCTATGCGCATGACAGCTTCCCTCAGTTTTTTTTTTTTTTGTTTTTTTTTTGTTTTTTTTTTTTTTTGCGTCGATCTAGTCCAGGTCGCCCGTATGTTGTGCGATTCAATCGACAGGCTTTCTACAGTCGTTTGAAATATACGATTCAAAGGCGAGGAGCGGGCGGCGACGGCGCCAAGCTTCCTGCTGTCCCTTAAACAGCATAGAGTCGGCAGCGCAGCCATCAACGAGGCGCTGCTGACGGCTTATACCTGCGCGAACCGCTGACGGTGGCAGCCGCTCTGCCGTGTTATCTTACACGGCGATAAGATTAGCGCTTCCGCTGTGCAAACGCGCCGCCAGTGGGGTGCGGCTTGTGCACTGCTAGACGGAGCTGGCCACATTGCCACCTGCAGGTCGCCCATGTAGGCTATACAGGGCGATTCAAAATTCCTGCTACAGGCTTCTAGTGGCTGTAGAGGGCCTTAGCAGATGAAGTTTTGCTAAGAAACTCACGTTCGGAAATTTAGCCTTTGGATGTACACTACTGGCCATTAAAATTGCTACACCAAGAAGAAATGCAGATGATAAACGGGTATTCATTGGACAAATATATTATACTAGAACTGAAAAGTGATTACATTTTCACGCAATTTGCGTGCATAGATCCTCAGAAATCAGTACCCAGAACAACCACCTCTGGACGTAATAACGGCCTTGATACGCCTGGGCATTGAGTCAAACAGAACTTGGATGGCGTGTACAGGTACAACTGCCCAAGCAGCTTCTATACGATACCATAGTTCATCAAGAGTAGTGACTGGCGTATTGTGACGAGCCAGTTGCTCGGCCAGATTTTGACCAGACGTATTCAATTGGTGAGAGCTCTGGAGAATGTGCTGGCCAGGGCATCAGTCGAACATTTTCTGTATCCAGAAAGGCCCGTACAGGATCTGCAACATGCGGTCGTGCATTATCCTGCTGAAATGTAGGTTTTCGCAGGGATCGAATGAAGGGTAGAGCCACGGCTCGTAACACATCTGAAATGTAGCGTCCACTGTTCACAGTGCCGTCAATGCGAACAAGAGATGACCGAGAAGTGTAACTAGTGGCATCCCATACCATCACGCCAGTATGGCGATGACGAATACACGCTTCCAATGTGCGTTCACCGCGATGTCGCCAAACACGGATGCGACCATCATGATGCTGTAAACAGAAAATGGATTCATCCGAAAAAATGACGTTTTGTCACTTGTGCACCTAGGTTCGTCGTTGAGTACACCATCTCAGGCACTCCTGTCTGTGTTTCAGCGTCAAGGGTAACCGCAACCACGGTCACCGAACTGTTCGTACGGAGGGTTGCTGTCTTGCAAACGTCCCCATCTGTTGACTCAGGGATCGAGACGTGGCTGCACGATCCGTTACAGCCATGAGGATAAGATGCCTGTCATCTCGACTGCTCGTGATACGAGGCCGGTGCGATCCAGCACGTCCGTATTATCCTCCTGAACCCACCGCTTCCATATTCTGCTAACAGTCATTGGATCTCGACCAACGCGAGCAGCAATGTTGCGATACGATAAACCGCAATCGCGACAGGCTACAACCCGACCTCTATCAATGTCGGAAACGTGATGGTACGCATTTCTCCTCCTTACACGAGGCATCACAACGACGAAGAGTGGTCACTGCGGTCGACGAAAGTATTGTGACTATCGAGATAGAAATTCACTCCGTCTGTGAAGTAATCTGGACGTGACAATCGGCCTACGTGAACTCAAGTTAATCATCGGACATATTTTTCAGGCCACCCGATTTCGCCGTAACAGTTATAGAATCATTTAAAGAAACTCTACGCCTGGCAGCGCGGAAATACCCCGATCACGCAATATTACTCGGAAGCGGCTTTGCCCTACCGAGTCTAGACTGGGACTTGTCATGTGAAGCTGCTTTCCAAGAACTTTCTTGAGCAGCTAGTTCGACAACCCATACGCAATTGAAATAATCTAGACGTTGTACCTGCAAAACAGATCTGACCCCATCGACAGTGTCAGTATGGAGACTGGGATTAGCGACGAAGTTTACTAAAGTTAATACACTCCTGGAAATTGAAATAAGAACACCGTGAATTCATTGTCCCAGGAAGGGGAAACTTTATTGACACATTCCTGGGGTCAGATACATCACATGATCACACTGACAGAACCACAGGCACATAGACACAGGCAACAGAGCATGCACAATGTCGGCACTAGTACAGTGTATATCCACCTTTCGCAGCAATGCAGGCTGCTATTCTCCCATGGAGACGATCGTAGACATGCTGGATGTAGTCCTGTGGAACGGCTTGCCATGCCATTTCCACCTGGCGCCTCAGTTGGACCATCGTTCATGCTGGACGTGCAGACCGCGTGAGACGACGCTTCATCCAGTCCCAAACATGCTCAATGGGGGACAGATCCGGAGATCTTGCTGGCCAGGGTAGTTGACTTACACGTTCTAGAGCACGGTTGGGTGGCACGGGATACATGCGGATGTGCATTGTCCTGTTGGAACAGCAAGTTCCCTTGCCGGTCTAGGAATGGTAGAACGATGGGTTCGATGACGGTTTGGATGTACCGTGCACTATTCAGTGTCCCCTCGACGATCACCAGAGGTGTACGGCCAGTGTAGGAGATCGCTCCCCACACCATGATGCCGGGTGTTGGCCCTGTGTGCCTCGGTCGTACGCAGTCCTGATTGTGGCGCTCACCTGCACGGCGCCAAACACGCATACGACCATCATTGGCACCAAGGCAGAAGCGACTCTCATCGCTGAAGACGACACGTCTCCATTCGTCCCTCCATTCACGCCTGTCGCAACACCACTGGAGGCGGGCTGCACGATGTTGGGGCGTGAGCGGAATACGGCCTAACGGTGTGCGGGACCGTAGCCCAGCTTCATGGAGACGCTTGCGAATGGTCCTCGCCGATACCCCAGGAGCAACAGTGTCCCTGATTTGCTGGGAAGTGGCAGTGCGGTCCCCTACGGCACTGCGTAGGATCCTACGGTCTTGGTGTGCGTCCGTGCGTCGCTGCGGTCCGGTCCCAGGTCGATGGGCACGTGCACCTTCCGCCGACCACTGGCGACAACATCGATGTACTGTGGAGACCTCACGCCCCACGTGTTGAGCAATTCGGCGGTACGCCCACCCGGCCTCCCGCATGCCCACTATACGCCCTCGCTCAAAGTCCGTCAACTGCACATACGGTTCACGTCCACGCTGTCGCGGCATGCTACCAGTGTTTAAGACTGCGATGGAGCTCCGTATGCCACGGCAAACTGGCTGACACTGACGGCGGCGGTGCACAAATGCTGCGCAGCTAGCGCCATTCGACGGCCAACACCGCGGTTCCTGGTGTGTCCGCTGTGCCGTGGGTGTGATCATTGCTTGTACAGCCCTCTCGCAGTGTCCGGAGCAAGTATGGTGGGTCTGACACACCGGTGTCAATGTGTTCTTTTTTCCATTTCCAGGAGTGTATATACATCAAGAAGAGTAGCAGAGTATTTATGATGTAAAGAGCAGATAAGCGATTGTTACCATCTGCGACACTGAATGGACACGATTTATTTGCAATATGATGGATGTAGAGGTGTTACTGATAGCTTAAATGGATTATAAATCACGCCTTCGAGAAGTATGTGTCGGGTAAGCGGATTCAGGGCGGAAAAGACCCACCGTGGTTTAATAACAAAATCTCTAAATTGCTGAGAATGCTCAGATGAAAAGAGGCGAAATTCAGTAGACATTCGTACGTCTGTAGAGCGATCGAAGTGCGACATGACCACTGTCACATCTTAGCAAACGATCTAGCCGACAAATCGAAAAAAAATCTGGTTATGCGGAAAAACGCTTAGAGTTTCAAAGGCTTCTGTCCAATCGCTCGTTGAGGAGTCTGATGTGACAAAAGAAGACAGCAAAAATGAAGCTGAGGTCTTGAATTCAGTGGTTAAGAAATCATTCAAGCAGGTGGGTTGTACAAATGTACCGGCGGTTGACCATCGCAGCGACTCCTGTATGGAGGACGTATTAGTAGGAATCCTTGTCGTAGCGAACCAACTGAAAGATTAAAAAACAATTCGCTAGGTCCGGGTGGAACCTTAGTCATTTTCACAGAGAATAATATACGGCACTGTCCCCTTAGCTTGCGTTTATAGTGAATCTCTCGCTCAGCGGAGAGTTCCAAGCGACTTGAAAAAATCGCAGATGACTCCTATATATAAGAAGTGTAAAAGAACGGACCCCCAAAATTACAGACCAATATCCGTAACATCGCTTTGCTGCAGAGTTCTTGTACATGTATTTTGTTCGAATATAATAAATTTCCTTTAAACGGAAAAGCTTCTGTCAACAAATCAGCTCTAATTTAGAAAGCATCACTCGCACGAAACTCATCTTTTCCTTTTCTCACATGATATTCAGCGAGCCATGGGTGAAGGATAATATGCAGGTTCTATATTTCTAGATTTTCGAAAAGTTTTTGACTGCATGTCGCATTGCAGACTATTAACGGTAGTCAGAGCATACTGAATAAATTCCCAGTATGTGAATGACTCGGAAATTTCTTAACTAACAGAATCAGAGACAAAGCTATCCTCAACAGTGTCCCAGGTAATTGCTATAGGACCACTTTTGTTCTCTATGTGCATAAATGATCTGGCGGATAGGGTGCACAGCAAAAAAATCTGTGATTGTTTGCTGATGACGCTGTACTATACGGGAAGTATGTTCGTTGATTGACAATAGAACGGTACAGGATGACGTAGACAATTTCCATTTGGTGCGAGTGGTAGCTTGCTCTAAATGTTAAAAAGATGTAAGATAATGCAGATGAGTAGGATAAATAAGCCTGTAATGTTCGGATACAACATCTGTTGTGCCTCTGCTTGACACAGTCACTCCTTTAAATATCCGGACATAACGTTGGAAAAAGTGATATGAAGTGGAACGCTCACGTAAGGACGGTAGTAATGCGATTGGTTGATTTCAATTTATTGGGAAAATTTAAGAATAGTGCGCCGCATCTACGAAGAAGGCATCGTACAGAACACTTTTGCCACCTATTCTTGAGTACTGCTGGAGTGTTTGCTGGGATCGCCACCAGGTCGGTTTGTAGGAAGACATCGAAGCAATTCAGAGGCGGGCTGCTAGGTCTGTCACCGACAGGTTCGATCACCACGCGATTATTGTGGAGATGCTTCGTGAACTCAAATGAGAATCCCTGGATGGAAGACGACGTTCTTTTCGCGAATCCCTACAGGGCAAACCGGCATTTGCAGCTGACTTCAGAATGGTTCTACTGCCACTAAAGCAGATTTCGCGTGTAAGGACGACGAAGATAAGATAAGAGAAACTAGGGCTCGTACGAAAGCATATAGAAAGTCGTTTTTCCCACAAGCCATTTGCGAATCTAACAGGAAAGGAAATGTGCTACAAGATACCTTCTGCCATGCACCATACGGTGGCTTGTACAGTTTGTTGTTGTTGTGGTCTTCAGTCCTGAGACTGGTTTGATGCAGTTCTCCATACAACTCTATCCTGTGCAAGCTTCTTCATCTCCCAGTACTTACTGCAACCTACATCCTTCTGAATCTGCTTAGTGTATTCATCTCTTGGTCTCCCTCTATTATTTTTACCCTCCACACTGGCCTCCAATGCTAAATTTGTGATCCCTTGATGCCTCAGAACATGTCCTACCAATCGGTCCCTTCTTCTTGTCAAGTTGTGCCACAAACTCTTCTTCTCCCCAATTCTATTCAATACCTCCTCATTAGTTATGTGACATTAGTTATGTGATCTACCCATCTAATCCTCAAGCATTCTCCTGTAGCAAAACATTTCGAAAGCTTATATTCTCTTCTTGTCCAAACTATTTATCGTCCACGTGTCACTTCCATACATGGCTACAGTCCATACAAATACTTTCTGAAACGACTTCCTTACACTTAAATCTATACGCGGTGTTATCAAATTTCTCTTCTTCAGAAACGCTTTCCTTGCCATTGCCAGTCTACATTTTATATCCTCTCTACGTCGACTATCATCAGTTATTTTGCTCCCCAAATAGAAAAACTCCTTAACTACTTTAAGTGTTTCATTTCCTAATCTAATTCCCTCACATCACCCGACTTAATTCGACTACATTCCATTATCCTCGTTTTGCTTTTGTTGCTGTTCATCTTATATCCTCCTTTCAAGACACTGTCCATTCCGTTTGTATGTTGATATAAATGTAGTCAATTTCTCACATTGGCTCAAGTGCAGCCGGGGTACTATTTCTTTGTTATTTTCAGTGAGTCAAATAGATCCGTCATCAGAAGACGGGCATCAAAACAATCACAGCCACGCCATTTACGCAATTGTTTCGATTCCTGCTCTTTCATCTGTTCTAAATTACCTAAATGAAAGCTAACATACATGCAGAGTGAGGTGACGGTTACGGTACTGGACAGTATCCGGAATGGCCATGGTTTAAAGGGTTTATATCTTCCGTTTCCGTTGCTTCTCTAAATCACTTATGGGTGAACCCCGGGGTGGGTTTCTGATTGGTCGATCGATGTTTCCTTTCTATAATACTCCAACACAGAAAAAGCGAACTTCAAATATTTTGTTTCGCCTTGTCCAGGCAGTTGTGGTGTAACGTTCGAAGTTTTTTTGTCGACGGACACTAGTGGAAAGCTAGGTTCGGCGTGCCTGCCCCGCGGACTGATAAAACCGCAGAGCTGGCGGTTTGTCAACAGGTTGCGCGTAACAAGTGGGCGGGGGCGGGGGGCGGCTGGCTGCAGCAGCCAGCGTGGAGAGTACGCCACTCAGGAAGCGGCTGTTTAGCCCGCTAGGTAGTGCGCGCACACACACACAAACATACACAAACACACGCACACATGGGCCTGTGGACCGAACACGTCGTCAATCCATACAGCTTTCCTTTTCGACAGTCTTTCAAGGGGGGCAGCAAAAATCCTTTCTGCGCGTAGATGCTACACCCAACACCCATAGTATTCTCTGCGACAAAAGTCATCTTCACGCTATCCCTATAATTTCAACTCGTCCTCTGGTATCTAACTGCCAGCCTTCGAAATAGTGTTTCCATTATCATATCGTCTGTCAATTTGTTCTTCCTCAATAGGCCTTTGCTTTCCAGCCTTGACAAAACTTCCTTCATTTCTAATTTGTCCTTAGTACTAGGAGACTAAAGCATTACACTTATATCTTAATCTCTCCCTCTCTCTCTTTTTTTTTCTCCCTTCAATAACTGTTTTTCACCCCTCTCGGCCCTCACAGGCACAGCTGGCCTATCAGTTGTACATCGGCATGTCTTCTTCAGCCAGGAGTTGTAATATTTTAATAAATTAATAATTTTGAATTGAAATGATCCAAATCTTATATTAGGCTTTATAAGTTAAGACGGATTAGTACTGCACGACGAAAATGAAGGATGAAAATTTGTTGATTTCATATGAAGGACTGCACGGGGACTATACAGCGTGAAAGAAATGGTGCGAGAGCTTAAAGGCTTAGACAAGATGAACAGTTCACCTCTTGGAGCAGGCATGGCATTGATTTAAAGAAAATTATATTTTCCTAACTTTTTCAATATATTTTTTGTGTTGTGCACGGTCTACCTGAAATATTAATTCTATCTGAAAAATAGTTTTTCTTACACTACCGTCCAGGAGAGTCGTTTAGTATATGCATCGTTCAGACGGTAAGCTCGAGTACGGCACCGTCATAATTTTCTAGTTGTTTCGTCGGCATTCCAAAGTCCTCTAAGCTGGAAATTGCTCCTTAATTTACAGTGTTTTGGAATCAGATAAAAACATCGTTCATGTACTCAATAAGGTATTAGAAACCTGGCGATGGGGTGTGACGCGTCTGACGCTATTCGCCTATAACAATGGTTGTCAACCTGGTCCCAACTGCCCACCAATTAGCGTTCCAACTAACATGGTGGGCCGTAGGTGATAGGGTTCTAAAATATTTTCATTAGGGTTTCATAAAATTTTGACACAAGTAAGTACTGTTGTATGTCCAACTTGCTATAGCTACTTTTTGATTCTGCAACAGAAAGAGGTTCCTACTCAATGGTCTGAAGATGACCACAATAATGTATTCAATAGTAATTGCTATAACTACGTTTTTTTAAATTTCTTACTTACCTACTTTATAAGCCGCCATTACTGTGGAAACAGTGGGCAGTTAGAAAATTTTACTATAAACAGAGACTCAAAAGCGGGTGGTAGGTAACAAAGGTTGACTACCCCTGGCCTATAAGGAAAAAGAGGGGGAGGCATCTTATTTGAACAACGGGCTATAAGGAAGCTTCATACAAGAATAATGCCACGTTTGTTGAATACTGCCCAAAACTATTAGGGAAAAACCCGTTTGTCCGCAATGTTGTGTCATTTGAAGAAGACTCCTACTAACTACGCGCCGATTCAGATGGAATGCGGATCCACAAAATACACTAGAAATGAAACAGTAATTGGTGCAGTAAGTGGAAGCTGATGGCCCAAACTAGAGAAGGCAAAGTAGTTTTCATCGCCTGGAATGCAAAAAGAGATTGTTTTTATTGATTGCAGAATGATTGGTAAAGTACAACTAGCGAACTCACAAGTATTCTGGACCGACATGAGAACTGTGAAAGAAAAAGAAAGTCTTTCTCGAGGACTATGTACCGGTCCAGAGAGATATTTATGAAGGGAAAATATGATTGATTTGGTGTTCATAGTTCACAATCTCTGGCGGTCTTCATCATATTCTGTCGCCACGACTACAGAACTTGTGACTGGAAATCGTTTTGAGTTCAATAAAGAGATTGTGAATATATGACTATTTTGGAGACCTCCTAGAGCCATAACGCAATGTTGGAATCTAGGTCACTGGAGAGCACAGAACAACTTGGACTTACCTAAAAGAGGCTACATCTCAATATAAGGGCATTTTCTTCTTTTTTCTGGAAAACATAGTACTGTACCGGCAGGACAAGAATTTTTCACGTTTTCCTCGGAATGCTGACGATAACGTGGAGGAGAACAAAGACTTGAGTGGTTGAAGGGAGTTTACAGAAATGTTACACTGTACATTTCATATAATATCCACACTACTTGTTAGCCCCAGTTATTTGTACACCGTGGCTGATTGTAGGCTGCAGTGCCAGAAGGTTCTAGCGAAATGGAAGAAGACCTGCGGAGGATCACCGATTGCTGCAATGACTATAAGCTGACCTTCAATGTAAATAAATGCAATGCGTGACTCTTAAGTAGGCGGAGAAATGTGTTACTGTGCGGTTGTGCTATTGGTGATAAAACACTGGAAGTGGTAGTAAAGTAAGACAGTCCTCAACATGAAGATTCGTTTGAACTCTGTACTGCTTTATTAGACATGGTCCTATTGGATATGGTATGTCCTTGTCTCCCTCGACGTTGCAACTGAATGGGTAATTCATTTACACGGGAAGCTACAGTCCGACGTAACCTCAGAACCACGGTGAAACTCGGCGTCAACTAATCGTTGACGGAAACTAAAAAAGCTGAAACTAATGGAAAAATTCCTATGCCCGACCGAGAATCGATCCCCAAAACCACTGAAAATGCAATCTGGCACTAACATACTGAGGCAGCAGCCCCTAGGTAGAAACGATTGTAACTTTAAAATACGTAGGAATAACCGTTCGTAGTGACCTAGAGCGCAATGATCACATCAGATTAACTGCATGGAAAGCAGGTAGCACGCTGAGATTCATTGGTAGAATCTTAAGGCAATGCAGTTCACGCACGAAGGAAGTAACGTAAAAGATATTCGTTCGACCGACGTTTCAACAGTCATCATCAGGCTGGTTAAACAGAAGATATAGGGAAGATCTAACGAAGAGCTGCACATCGATTAGTAAGCGCGAGAGCATTTTAGGGATGCCCAACAAACTCTATTGGCAGACGTACGCGAGAGGCGTTGTGCATCGCTGAGATGTTAACAGTTAAAATTTTAAGAGCGTACGTCCACGGAGGATCAGACATTTTATACCTTCGTCTCACAAGTATATCACGAAAGACCACGACAGGAATATCGAGAACTTCGAAATCATAGGGTTACCGACAAAAGTCTTGGGGTACCTCATAATGCCCTATCGGACCTCCTTTTGCCCAGTGTATCGCAGCAACTCGAAGTCCCCTGCAGAAATATTGAGCCATACTGCCTCTATAGCCGTCCATAATTGCGTAACTGTTGCCAGTGCAAAATTTTGAGCACGAACTCTCGATTATGCCCCATAAATGTTCGATGGGATTCATGTCGGGCTATCTGGGTGGGCATGTTATTCACTGTTCTTCAAACCAACAGCCTACAACTATGGCCTATTGATATGACGCTTTGCCATCGACAGAAATTCCGTCGTTGTTTGGGAACAAAAAGTCAATGAATTGCTGCAAACGGTCTCCAAGTAGCCGAACATAACCATTTGAAGTCAATGATCGCTTCAGTTGCACAAGAGGACCCAGTCCAATCCATGTAAACACAGACCGTACCATTATGGAGCTACCACCAACCAGATTGCTAAGTTGACAACTTGGATTTATAGCTTCATGGGGTCTGCGCTACACTCGAAACCTACCATCAGCTCTTACCAACTGAAATCGGCATTCATCTAACCAGGCCACGATTTTGCAGTCGTCTGGGATCCAACCGATATCGTTGGAGAGGCGCTGCAGGTGATGTCGTGCTGTTAGCAAATGGACTCACATCGGTCAAGTGTTACCGTTGCCCATTAACACCAGATTTCGTCCCACTGTTCTAACGGACACGTTTGTCGTACGTTCCACACTGATTTCTGCTGTTATTTTGCGCAGTGTTGCCTTTCTGTCAGGAGTGACAGCTCTCTAAGCAGACGGTGCTTCTCTCGGTCTTTATGTGAACGTCATCCGCCACTGCTTTGTCTGCGGCGAGAGGTCATGCCTGAAATGTGGTATTCTCCGCAGTCTCTTAACACTGTGGATCTCGGAATATTGAATTCCGTAACGACTTCCGAAGTAGAATGTGCCATGCATCTAGCTCCAACTAAAATTCTGTCTTGAAAGACTGTTAATTCCCGTCGTGCCGACCGCTGTGCTCGAGCGGTTCTAGGCGCTTCAGTCCGGAACCGCGCTGCTGCTACGGTCGCAGGTTCGAATCCTGCCTCGGGCATGGATGTGTGCGATGTCCTTAGGTTAGTTAGGTTTAAGTCGTTCTAAGTCTAGGGAACTGATGACCTCAGATGTTAAGTCCCATAGTGCTCAGAGCCATTGAACCATTTGAATTCCCGTCGTGCGGATGTAATCACGTTGGAAACCTTTTCACATGAATCATCTGGGTACAAATGACAGCTACGCCAATGCACTGTCCTTTTATACCTCACGCACGCGATGCCACCGCCATCTGTATAAGTGCACGTAGTTATTCCGTGACCTTTGTCACCTCACTGTGATTGGACCTGTACCGCGACTTTCTCCCGGCGAGCTTAAATGCAACTCAGTTCCGGGCCGTGCAGCTTTTTAAGCCAGTCACCCGTTACTTGCAGCGTGTCCGCTAAGTGTGACCGCTGGTTAGCAGGCTTTGCGTAAACAGTCGCTAAGAGCCGTGCCGTGTCGGCAGTGACGGCAGCGCCACCACGCCAGCACATGGATCCGGGGGACGCGCCGCGCGCTGTGGTGTGTGCGCGCGCGCGCACACACACACACACACACACACACGCTGTGTCCTTACTGCAAGAGCCATCCACAGTTCCAGCACTTCTTCATGAAACCGCTATTCGATAGCAGGTCAATACTGCAAGTTTGAAGGACTGCTTTTCAAAGTTTCGGCTTCGGGGCCGATATTCAACTCACAGAGAGTTTCAGCTCTCAGTACAATTTCTTCCTTCTGGGAATTTAAAGAGTACTGAATTACGTTAATAATAACATACTTTTAGATATAAAATACCAAACAGTAAGGCATGAAAGGGAAGCAGTGGTTGGGAAGGGAGTGAGACAGGGTTGTAGCCTCTCCCCGATGTTATTCAATCTGTATATTGAGCAAGCAGTATAGGAAACAAAAGAAAAATTCGGAGTAGGCATTAAAATCCATGGAGTAGAAATAAAAACTTTGGGGTTCGCCGATGACATTGTAATTCTATAAGAGACAGCAAAGGACTTGGAAGAGCAGTTGAACGGAATGGACAGTGTCTTGAAAGGAGGATATTAGATGAACAGCAACAAAAGCAAAACGAGGATAACGGAATGTAGTGGAATTAAGTCGGGTGATACTGAGGGAATTAGATTAGGAAATGAGACACTTAAACTAGTAAAGGAGTTTTGCTATTTGGGGAGCAAAATAACTGATGGTGGTCGAAGTAGTGAAGATATAAAATGTAGACTGGCAATGGCAAGGAAAGCGTTTCTGAAGAAGAGAAATTTGATAACACCGAGCATAGATTTAAGTGTCAGGAAGGCGTTTCGGAAAGTATTTGTATGGAGTGTAGCCATGTATGGAAGTGAAACATGGACGATAAATAGTTTGGACAAGAAGAGAATAGAAGCTTTCGAAATGTGGTGCTATAGAAGGATGCTGAAGATTAGATGGGTAGATCACATTACTAATGAGGAGGTATTGAATAGAATTGGGGAGAAGATGAGTTTGTGGCACAACTTGACAAGAAGAAGGGACCAGTTGGTAACACATGTTCTCAGGCATCAAGAGATCACAAATTTAGCATTGGAAGACAGCTTGGAGGGTAAAAATAATAGTGGGAGACCAAGAGATGAGTACACTAAGCAGATTCAGAAGGATGTAGGTTGCAGTAAGTACTGGGAGATGAAGAAGCTTGCACAGAATAGAGTAGTATGGAGAGCTGCATCAAACCAGTCTCAGGACTGAAGACCACAACAACAACAAGGCACGGAGCTTTTCGATGTGCGCCTCACTGGGATTGCCCACATTTTAAAACACATCCAGTGACATCTAGGCATATATGTACTGGCTGTATTGTAATTGATATTGAAAACTGATAGGGGTGTAAATTTACGGTAAGAGCAGAAAAAACTTTGGAGTAAACACGGGTCAGCAAGCGAGCCGTTTCAGAGATGCGATTATGTAGTTATGAGCTGGCGCTAGTTCAGTATCTAAATTTGTTCTACTTAGTATGGCTCTGAGAACTATGGGACTTAACATCTGTGGTCATCAGTCCCCTAGAACTTAGAACTACTTAAACCTAACCAACCTAAGGACATCACACACATCCATGCCCGAGGCAAGATTCGAACCTCCGACCGTAGCAGTCGCGGGGTTCCGGACTGAGCGCCTGAACCGCTAGACCACCGCGGCCGGCATTCTACTTAGTACAAACGCATTTTAAGTATTAGGTTTTTGAATAAGTTCGTAGCTTTTTTTGTTTCGCATGTTGGTATTCCAGTTGCTAAGGGTTCGTTTATATGTCGTCAGTTTTTATTCGAAGTTTACTGTTGCTATTTGTGTTTACATATTGCCATTTTGTCATTTGGATATAGTGAGTGGGGCTGATGACGCTATAAAATGGACTGCCGAGTGCAGAAATCGGAACACTTGCGAGATATTCTTCCTTTTGAGTTCAATAGAGGCGTCACAGTAGCATTGCGCTGTGTATGGGAATAATATCATTGGACAGAGCACGGCAAGAAAATGGTTTTCTCGTTTATAGAGAATCGTTTTCATATTAGTGATCCTCTACTTTCAGGAAGACCTTCGGATTTAATAAGGATCGCTTAAACTCATGAATCCACAATGATCCGCGTCACTGTTCTCGAGAACTGGCAAATATGATAAACTATGATCATTCCACTACCGTGCAATGGAGAAGGTTCAAAAATCGTGTGTACCGTGAGCCACAATCACAAAAATCAGTGGGGGATTTACTTGCATCTCTGCTTCCTCGTCATCTGTTGTCTAATGACAAAACCGACCATTCCTATTCTGTATCGCTACTGACGATGAGAAATGATGTCTTTGTGCCAACGCACGGAAAAGAAAGGAATGGCTGAGCTAAATAAAGCAGCAACTCCCTCTACAAAGACCTGCGCTCATCCACAAAATTTGGGACCAGCCTGTGTCTGGATGTTTTACTAGAGACAGGTATACATTATAGAAGTGGAATCTATATGGACTGGGAAGCGGGGGTGGCGAAGAAAATATTTACTATTTTCTATGTAAATTTTTGGGGTGTGTCACACTGAAAAGCAAAAACTCTGTGGCGGATAGGAATAGCCCCTCAGCATAGAACGAAATAGGGAATCCTTCCTCAAACCAAGGTGTGGGTGCTTTTAATCAAATAAAATTATATGGTCCAAGAGAACTTGTCAAGGCTCAAACATCTGCGATGTATGATGACTGAAGCGATGAGTGAAAATTTCAATCAGGGCCGGGATTCGAACCTGGGACTCCTGCTAAGGACACATATGCGCTAAGCACTACGCCATCGTGGCACAGTGGCTTTGCACAACTGCGCCGACTACCGAAGCACGACTCTCTTCTCGATAAAAATCCCTTTCACAACACAGCCCACTTGGTGTTCTCCCTAAACTTGAGAGGGTTTGTAAAGCCTCTTCAAGTGTATTAGAATTGCACCTCAGCATCGGACGAAACAGAGAATCCTGCTTGAAACCCAGGCATAGTCGCTTTAAATCAAATGAAATTATATAATTCAAGAGACCTTGAACCATATAATTTCATTTGATTTAAAGTACGCATGCCTGAGTTTGAGGTAGGATCCCCCCTTCCGTTCGATGCTGAGGTGCTATTGCAGTAGAGTTGGTGGGTCTGTACAATGTTGTCAGAGTTTAGGAGGAGTATCGAGTGGGGCGCTTCATTTACATACATCATTAATACCATGCATGCAGTTAACTGTAATTAAAACCATTATGGTGACATCATGATGTAAGCACTGGAGATACTTCGCCATATTTAGTGCTTATTTGTTTCGATTTTTCCTGTCTTCTGAAGCTACGCAGTGAGCCCCAAGCTGCTACAAACAGCCATTAAAAATGCGTACCATCTGTTGATGAGTCACTAGGCGTCTCGAAATCGGTAATGATGAAATGAAGATTTCTGTCGTCTCAGTAGTGGGCGGGTGGCAGTCATTCCTGAAAAGCTTTATTCATCACACTCGTAGTGTTCCACATCCATACTGTACAAAAGTTTCAAATCATTGCAGTACTGAGTGGGTGTGACCCAGATGCTACCAGATATGTGCCGGGATGACTCGCAGGGCAGAAATTCTTATTGAAGTGGAAAGCAACGGCTAAATTTCTATTTTATCTTATGTCTGATACCTGACGGTGCACGAGAATAAATGAAAGGGCGGCTTCGAACAGGAACCTGGTTTTGTTTTTTACTCGAAAGGAATGAGGCGGGCATATGTAGGGCTTAATATCATTTGGAGCCTTAGCTTAAACTTATTTTATTCTTGACACATACACATGTCTGGCAGGCTGCTTCCTTTAAAATAAAAATAACACACGGCGCAACGAATCACTAAATTTTAAGTTTTTTATTTACGATTTCATCATTAGGTGACAGTTCCGATGTTTACTCAGGCGACTGCTCTTGGGAAACCAACAGTTTCGAGTTTCTGCTGTCCTGTGCATTTTCATTGTGTTTTTTCATGGAGAGCACAGGATTGTGAGCTAAACGCTTCAGAAACACGTCGCAAAAAAACTTAAAATGTACGGAGAAGTTACGTTGTGTTTTGCTTGAAATTTTATTTTATTCGGTTTTGACATAGATTACTTTTCGTTTGGATACGTATCCTAACGTTGTCTGTTGTATTTTACTTAGATCTAATATATTCCTTTCTTCGTGTTTGTTGTTTTCTGCGCTTTTCATTGGGAGGATGTTCGCAACCCCGGCATTCACCTAAGAACTGAGGGAGACCTCCCCAAAACCATAGCTGGTGATGGGTTGTTGCATTCTAACGCTGGCTGTGTGTGGCTTATTTCTGTGTTTGTAAATGACCACGCAGTTCTGTTCCACTTAAACGTAGCTATAATTTTATCTTTTGCAGGGCACATTTTCTCTGTCGCTCGCTAAATCGTGTCACCACTAGTACCTTGGCAAGTTTAGTTTTGTGCGTTTGTTTGTGATGGCAAGGTTGCACTTCGCCCAGTGTTAAGTATGCAAGGCGAAGGCGTGGTCCGCTCGCCAGTGTGTGTTTTAGTGGTCGTCTAGAGTTTCCGCAGATATGCGGCACCCATTTCCATGATGAGGTTACTGCCAGTCGCCAGTTAGGACTGGACAGGGCTGAACAATGAGCGGCGACAAACGGTGCGAAACTGGAGAGCTGTTTGCGAGGAGGCGGCGGGCGGCAACAACTCGCGCCCTCTGTGACGAGGCCGGCCTTCTTAGCGCCCGGCCCATTATCGCCGGCTAACACACTGCCGCACGATACGGAGTGAAAGCGCCTCGCTGCGGCAAGACTGTCTACTACAGCTGCAGGACACATTTTAGACTAAAACGTTGACAGCTTGAGGTGAGCAAGACTGTGAATATGTTTTGTCATCGTATCCGTTCATTTACATGTTGACTTACACCGGAATTTAAACTGTCCAATGAAATTATTATCAGTGTGAACATATTTAAATCAAAGCTGCAATGTTCCAAAAGAGATTTGATGATGATGAGGTTCCATACTCCGAGGAGCGTAGGGGTCGATGCGGGACACCCGCACCGCTCTACTAGGCAAGGTCCTAGTGCAGGTGGTTTGCCATTGCCTTCCTAATGGGGATGAATGATGATGATGAAGACGACAGAACAACACTCAGTCATCATGAGGCAGGAAAAATCCCTGACCCGCCGGGAATCCAACCCGGAACCCCGTGCACGGGAAGCGAGAAAGCTACCGCAAGACCACGAGCTGCGGACAAAAAGAGAGTTACTGACGTTAATAATCTAATGTTAGTAATGATGAAAACAAACGTTTGTGGCAAGAACTTTATTTAACAGGTAAGGAACTTAGAGTTACCTGTATATTGAAAACGATGGCGATGTCTGTAACATTAAGGAAAATCCATGAACTGTTAACAGGTGGCTTATTAGTGCGAGAAGTGAATGAACTCTCTGGTTCGGGGAGGAGATTGTTCCATTGCCAGGTGAATACAGCGCAGTAAAGATTCTAGATGTCATTCAGTCTTTGTTGCGAGATACATAAGTTTGTAGATTGGCGACTCCATGGCTTGTTGTGTGCACCACGAGAAAATAGTGGATAGAATTGGAAGCAAAATCAGCTCTGGCCGTATTTTGTTGTTTTATTGTCAGCAGAATCGATTTTCGGTCACTTAGTGACCATCCTCAGTGCTGTAATACACAATTAAAATTGGTAGGCACTGGTATCAAGCTATAACCACAAGCTTAGAGCGATCACATCAATTCATATGATCACTGGATGAAAAAAAGAATTCATGCGAATTCCTTCCGGAATTCGCATGTTTAAGTGTACAAATGCGCAAAATTAATGTTCACATTATTTCCCAAGCCTATTTATGGAGACTTTTCGAGGGATGCAGAAACGTTGCTTGGAAAAAATACGGACAATTTATAGATGAAAGTTATTTTTATTTCTTTGTTTGGCCAGAGATTTACTCGATAACTAATTTCAAAACATGTTTTAGTGATAGGAATGACCTTCGGAACCACAGACTGATGTTGGAAGAAAAAAGTGGTTCAAATGGCTCTGAGCACTGTGGTTCAAATGGCTCTGAGCACTATAGGACTTAACATCTGACGTCATCAGTCCCCTAGAACTTAGAACTACTTAAACCTAACTAACCTAAGGACATCACACACATCTATGCCCGAGGCAGGATTCGAACCTGCGACCGTAGAGGTCACGCTGTTCCAGACCGTAGCGACTAGAACCGCTCGGCCACAGCGGCCGGCGGATGTTGGAAGAGCCATACAGATAGCACATCTACAAGGAGATGTACGAAAAGAAATATTTCACAAATTTAAAATACAGCCTAGGACCTCAGACGCACAAACATAAAATTCGGAAAAAGGAGGCCTCATTCGCTCGACGTTATTCGCCATGTAGCGCTGCAGGCCAAGCCTTGAGCAAGGAAGCGCAGTGTCCGCCCTCCCTCCCCCGCACACATCTTCCCCTCCGCTTGGTTCACTACTGAATCTTTCCGTGTATTTTGCGACCAGTGTCGTACATCTGGATGAAGCAGCTACGTTAAAATCCTTACCGTGTGATCATTTTACGCATGGACTACTTTTGTATCCTGCCGCCCTGTTCGTGAGATCCAGAAAAGTAATAACACCCTGATTCGAGTGACGTCATCGGACGCTGATATGGAGGGGCGTGGCGTCAGCACACCACTCACCCGGTCGTTGTCAGTTTCCGTAGCCTGGAGCCGCTGCAGCTCGGTCAAGTAGCTCCTCAGCTGGGACCACGAAGCTGAGTGTACCCCAGCATAGCAACAGCGTATGACGGCCCGGAAGGCCACCCATACGAGTTCCAACCATGCCCTAAGGTGCTTTAACTTCGGTCATCTGACGGAACAGGTGTATCCACCACGATACAGTAGTTGACTTGCAGAAAAGTAGTGATAGTCGGTAAAAATTGCTTTGCGTGAAAGTTTACACATAACTTCGCAATACTTTAGAGCAGCATCTGCACGTCGTCTGATATTTCCTATGCACGTAGAAAAATCACCTTGTACATGATACGATGTTTGGCTGTAAAATAACGGGGCTATTGCTGTAAAATATTTTATTTCAAAAATTATACTCTACTCCTCTATAAATACAACGCACCACGAGAATTTTCCATCGACGGAAACATCATGGCTCTGTGAGCTCCTTGATGAAGTGTGCCGCTTTTTTTTTCCCTGCTTCAACGGACTGAAATCTTCTTCTTTTTCATGCGCATTTGACCCTCGGGAATAGATATGAGTCAGTTGGTGCTAGGTCAGGCGAATACGGTGGGTGGTCTAACACTGGAACGCTGTACTTCGCTAGGAAACTCTTAACGGAATATGCGGGGCGAGCCGTTTCGTTGTCTTTATCCAGTACCCAAGACTTATTCTTCACAATTCGTGTCGTCTTTTCCTTATTTTCTCGCTGTGTCCCGTAATACCTGAAGGTACTAATGTCGATTAACAGTTTGACCGTCAGGAACACAGTGAAGATACACAACCCCATGAATATCGAAAAAAAAAACAATCATCATAGCTTTGAATTTTGATTTGCCATTCAAGCTTCTTGCGCTCTGGGTGAAGATGGGCCCTTCCAATGGATGGACTGGCGCTTAGTTTCTGGATCACAGGTGAAAAACCAAGTTTCGTCACATGTTATCACTCGTTCCAAGAAATGAGGATCTTCTTCAATAGTATTCAAAGTGTCAATTCAAACATTTTCACGAGCTTCTTTCTGTTCAATCGTGAGAATTTTCCGCACTAGTTTCGCACACACCTTTCTCTTGTTAAATTCGTTATGTAAATTTTGCCTTCATTCTTTGTGAATTCCTGCAGTTTCAGCACTCGATTGAATACTCAGCCTGCGGTCAAATCGAATCAGATTACTCACATTTTCGATATTTTCATCAGCTCTCAATGTTGAATGGCTTCCTGCGCCTGAGTCATCTTCAACGTCTTCTCGACCATCTTGGAAATGCTTGAACCACTCAAAAACCTGTATACGTGATAAACCATCTTCGCTGTACACTTCTTTTAGTAAAAGATAGCTATCAGAGGCAGTTTTTCCAAGTTTCATGTGAAACCTCATTACAGTTCGTTGCCCAAATGTGACGCTTATCACTTTTCTGGCAAAACAAAATAAGAGCTCGTATACAAACGAAGGTCACCGATACGTCTACAGATGCCAGAGATGCCGTATTTGACTTAGAGGGCTTCACGTTTCACAGCTATTGGTCGTCCATCTATGGCGCAGGAGTGCTTACTCTGTGATAATATTAGAATATTAGTTGGTTCTGAGCACTATGGGACTTAACTTCTGAGGTCATCAGCCCCCTAGAACTTAGAACTACTTAAACCTAACTAACCTAAGGACATCACACACATCCATTCCCGAGGCAGGATTCGAACCTGCGACCGTAATGGTCTCGCGGTTCCAGACTGTAGCGCCTAGAACCGTTCGGCCACGCGGCCGGCCGATAATATTAGTCCCGTTACTTTTTTGCTCACCTCGTATTTTACAACCGTTGGTATCGCAACAAGGAGTACAACTCTGCCTCAGTCAACAAAAATATTGGACTGATAACTGGTTACTAATCTAACCAAATAAAGGCGCACAGAGTTTCAAGCGCAATGAATGAAACTGATTGCTGAGTTCATCGCGAAAATTTGTTACGCAAGTTGCCGTGTGCTCAACGGAGGCTGGGAGCGCACGGGGTAACGTGATATGCGGATGGACACATGACGTCACGGAAAGCTACCGCACCGCTGACAACGGCGAGTCCGCACGCCGGCACACGCCGGCCACGCAACACGCGATAACAACTCAGGTGTCCCGGCTGCTCGAATTCGTCGGCCAGGCACCGCAAGGGGGGACAGACGGCGTCGAGGGGCTAAGTCGTTACCGTGTTGGAGCGTCTATGTGCATTCAGAAAAATCAAAAGTACCGCAGCAGCGTTTCCAACCTTGCACGTCTTCACGAGACGCAGGAAAAAGAATCAAATGATACTTATAGCCGCATCGGACTAAAAATTAGTCTTCCTCGGTGGCGACTGCAGGTTAATACCGTGCAACAGTGCCTTAAGACTTCATAATCACCTCAGTTCAGCGGGAAAGAGAATATACAAGATCCTCCAGGTATGTCTTATCCCACTGAAGACACCAACCGAAGAGAAGTTTCAACTACTGTCTCCAATAGTCCCAGTCATTTTCGGTGGATTCAGGTCGTGTGGTTTAGCAGGCCAGTCAACGGCGATTAGGGTGCCAGAGCGATTGTCAAACAGAGAACATACGGTTCAAACCCTGTGGTCCCGGTTGTTGTCATCCTGTAGGACGGAAGTGTCCACAACACCTTCATCGTCAAGATGCAGCACAATGGACATACACTACTGGCCATTAAAATTTTTACACCACGGACATGACATGCTACACACGCTAAATTTAACCGACAGGAAGAAGATACTGTGATATCCAAATGAGTAACTTTTCAGAGCATTCACACAAGGTAGGCGCCGGTGGCGACACCTACAACATGCTGATATAAGGAAAATTTGCACCGATTTCTCATACAAAAACAGCAGTTGACCGGCGTTGCCTGGTGAAACGTTGTTGTGATGCCTCGTGTAAGGAGGCCATACCATCACGTTTCCGACTTTGATAAAGGTCGCATCATAGCCTATCGCGATTGCGGTTTATCGTATTGCGACATTGCTGCTCACGTTGGTCGAAATCCAATGATTGTTAGCAGAATATGGAATCGGTGGGTTCAGGAGGGTAATACGGAACGCCGTGCTGGATCCCAACGGCCTCGTATCAGTAGCAGTCGAGATGACAGGCATCTAATCCGCATGGCGCCTTCGATGGTGTACTCAACGACGAATCTGGGTGCACGAATGGCAAAACGTCATTTTCTCGGATGAATCCAGGTTCCGTTTACAGCATCATGATCGTCGCATCCGTGTTTGGCAACATCGCGGTGAACGCACATTGGAAGCGTATCACCCGGCGTGATGGTATGGGGTGCCACTGGTTACACGTCTCTTGTTCGCATTGACGGCACTTTGAACAGTGGACGTTACATTTCAGGTGTGTTACGACCCGTGGCTCTACTCTTCATTCGACCCCTGCGAAACCCTACATTTCAGCAGAATAATGCACGACCGCATGTTGCAGGTCCTGTACGGGCCTTTCTGGATACAGAAAATGTTCAACTGCTGCCCTGTCCAGCACATTCTCCAGATCTCTCGCCAATTGATAACGCTGATAACGCCTCGTCGATGGTGGCCGAGCAACTGGCTCATCACAATACGCCAGTCAGTACTCTTGATGATCTGTGGTATCGTGTTGAAGCTGCATGGGCAGCTGTACCTGTACACGCCATCCAAGCTCTGTTTGACTCAATGCCCAGGCGTATCAAGGCCGTTATTACGGCCAGAGGTGGTTGTTCTGGGTACTGATTTCTCAGTATCTATGCACCCAAATTGCGTGAAAATGTTATCACATGTCAGTTCTAGTATAATATATTTGTCCCATTAATACCCGTTTATCATCTGCATTTTTTCTTTTTAGTGCAGCAATTTTAATGTTCAGTAGTGTATTCTCTTCGTGTAGAGGCCGCCCTTGTCTTTGAGTCGTCCTAGAGAGGGGTCCGTCAGCTTATAATTGGCTGATGGCGTCTCGCACCCTCTCTGTTCTTCCGATCTAGATCGTCGTGCCGGCGTTGTTGTTACGCCGGAACTTTATACGATTCTTCCTGCGAAATACTGGAAAGTTCAGGTAACGATGAGGCAGATGGTTGGCAATCACTCATATTTCTATCCAAAGTACAAAATAAATGCTCAATAATATTGGGATCTGTTGACTGTGAGTAATGGAATTACACGATATGGCTGCCCAAATTATCTCCGAAACCGCTCCGTGTGTCACTCTTTGGACGTAAACTCGGGGAGAAGTTGTAAATAGTGTGCAACAAATACTCACCTGAGAAAATGACTTCCTTCCGTCCAGATTTATACCTTCAGCACCATGTTTTCATGGTAAGGGCATTTGCATCAATACCTTAGGAATTCCAGGTTCAAATGGCTCTCATCTCTATGGGAGTTAACTTCTGAGGTCATCAGTCCCCTAGACTTACAACTACTTAAACCTAACTAACCTAACGACATCCATGCCCGAGGCAGGATATGAACCTGCGACCGTAGCAGCAGCTCAGTTCCAGACTGAAGCGCCTAGAACCGCTCGGCCACAGTGGCCGGCTTGGAATTCCAGCTTGGCCTGCAATTCTCTTCGTACTGTTTTGACACTGACAGTTTTTGCAAGTGCAATATTCAGTTGTGCAGTGACTTTTGCAGCTGTCGTCGTCTTATTTTTTGTTACAATGCTCTTCAATGTCCATGTATCACGATCATTCAATACACATTTTCGTCCGCGTTGTGACTTGGTGGGTGGTGTTTTTTTGGTATCCCAGTATGCAGTATAAATCTTTGACGCTGTAACTCTTGAAACACAAAACATTTCCGCTTCCTTGGTTCCGGAAGCGCCCACTATAGGAGCAACAACAATATGCCCACATTCGACGTCACTTTTCTCCGACGTAACGCACTCACAACTACACAGAATATTCTTCTGACCACTGCTGAGACTTGTAACAAATCGAGGACCCTGCACAGGCGTCGTTAGCTGCCAAATACAAGAGCTCAACCTGCACGCTTGGCTAGCATCTGCATCTCTGTTCAAGCATGCACTTCTCGTGGCGTTTCCACATTTTTGTTCAACCCCCCAATGACATCTTGCGATTGCGTCATTGCCTTGAAAATCAGGAAAACTCTGATTTCGAGCTCCGTCTTAAGCACGAGTTTTGGTTTTAAATGCGTTGTTACTGTATGAATCCATCATAGTTGATAAATAGAATGTATACACATATGTACCTCACATAGAAGAAGAAAATACACTGACAGACAAACAAAGTGAAGCACCGAGAAGACATGGTCGGGGTGTCAACGTTATGTCTTACACGTACACACCATTAGCAGTATCTAAATGATTAGAGTTGCAATTTTCTGCGACAGTAAAATGGCCAGCAGAGAGCATTAATGTTATACGTGTTTCGTGTTGTGACCAGACCTGATAGGGTGCATAAGGGCCGTGATCACAGGGAGATGTCGCGTACTTGTGTGTGCCAGCACTATCAGCACTTCTAGGGCCTTATTATGGGTCTCCATTTGACCGATTGGTCAAATCGTGAAGTACCCAGATTTTGTGAGGGTATGTGATGGGCCAGTGGTTCGATGTTGGATTGCAAATGGCTCTGAGCACTATGGGACTTAACATCTCAGGACATCAGTCCCCTAGAACGTAGAACTACTTAAACCTAACTAACCTAAGGACATCACACACACCAATGCCCGAGGCAGGATTCGAACCTGCGACCGTAGCAGTCGCGCGGTTCCGGACTGAGCGCCTAGAACCTCTAGACCACCGCGGCCGGCTGTTGGATTGCATGGGAACGTGAAGGCAGGCATACTAGTCGTTGAAGCTGCGGTCGACCACCGCACGGATAAATCGTCGTATTGCGCACCAAACACATCGTAAACAGTTCACATCTGCGTCTACCATCTGAGAACAAGTAATGGACTCCTTGCAACATTTTGAGGCACCCCGCACCGTTTGCAGGAGACTAGCAGCAGCTGGGTTAGGGAACTACCATCCCATGTGTAGGCTGCCATTGCTTTGACCGAGAAGCGTGGAGAGCTGATGAATAGCGTCGCATTGTGTTCGGCAATGAAACGCGGTTCGGCACTTTCCAGAATCACTACCGTCGACGAATGTGGGAACGATCTGGGGAGAGGTCCCATTCTTCCAATGGTTTGGAGAGACCCAGCGGTGTTATTCCTGGAGTCATTGTGTAGGGAGCCATGAGGCATGGCTTGAGGTGACGGCTGATATTGACTGAAGGAACTCTGACGGCACAACAATAGCATCATTGGAATCCTCATATATCCGCATGTTTCCTCACGTTACATCTCCTGCGACAATACGGTTGTGTCATTTTTCAACAGAACTATGGTCTATCACACACGACATGTATCTCTACGAACCGTCCCCTATAGACCTTGTGTGAAACTAGCTCGGATATCAACTCCTTCCTAGTGCCAGGATAAGGAGGACCAGTTACAACAGCTTTATACCAGCTTGCCTCAGGAGAGGATTCAATGGCTATATGACACCTTTCCCAAATCAGTAGATGCATCCAGGCCTGAAGGGGTACAACGTCATACTGACAAACGGTCTCATACTGCCAAATTCTTTGTAAATTTGACTCGATTTAGTAATCATTGAAATAACGTAACATACCCTCCGAACCCATGAAGTTTCGTTTCGTTTTCTCCTCCCCTTGTCGGTGCTTCACTTTCTTGACAGGCGGTGTACATTGTATGGAAGTGGGTCCGAAAGCGCTTAATTTCCGTATTATAACTCATTTTCGATAATTCCTTAGAAAATATTCTACGTGATTTGCTGGTATATACAGGGTGATTCAAAAAGAATACCACAACTTTAAAAATGTGTATTTAATGAAAGAAACATAATATAACCTTCAGTTATACATCATTACAAAGAGTATTTAAAAAGGTTTTTTTTTTCACTCAAAAACAAGTTCAGAGATGTTCAATATGGCCCCCTCCAGACACGCGAGCAATATCAACTCGATACTCCAACTCGTTCCACACTCTCTGTTGCATATCAGGCGTAACAGTTTGGATAGCTGCTGTTATTTCTCGTTTCAAATCATCATTGGTGGCTGGGAGAGGTGGCCGAAACACCATATCCTTAACATACCCCCATAAGAAAAAATCGCATGGGGTAAGATCAGGGCTTCTTGGAGGCCAGTGATGAAGTGCTCTGTCACGGGCTGCCTGGCGGCCGATCCATCGCCTCGGGTAGTTGACGTTCTCTGTAAACTGTTTATACCAACGTTTAATACACCACCTATCAGGAGGTTTAACACAGATACTTCGTTCGAAATGCACGCTGAACAACTGTCGTCGATTCACTTCTGCCGTACTCAATAACACAAAAGGCTTTCTGTTGAGCGGTCGCCATCTTAGCATCAACTGACGCTGACGCCTAGTCAACAGCGCCTCAAGCGAACAAATGTACAACTAAATGAAACTTTATAGCTCCCTTAATTCGCCGACAGATAGTGCTTATCTCTGCCTTTTGTCGTTGCAGAGTTTTAAATTCCTAAAGTTGTGGTATTATTTTTGAATCACCCTGTATATCTTCATCAGTCTGAGGAGAGATATATGTGACTCTTGATACTGTTTATCATGGTTTCGGTGTAATAGACTAGTTGTTTAAAAAATAATTAATTCCGTGGCAGATGCACATGGAGAAAATACTTTTACCTGGCCCCGTGGCTTCTGGACGTAAACCAGTTACAGTTTTATTTGCGAGATCATTTGAAAGCTCTTTCAGAGTCTTTGTACCGGTATGGAAGGCTCCGAAACCATACGCTATACTTCAGGGCGCATCACTGCATACGAGATGTAAGGCAACGGCGGACTGATGCTTGTATTGACACTACCGGAGGGAATTTCGAACATTTCGAGTAAGAT
This sequence comes from Schistocerca gregaria, assembly GCF_023897955.1. Classification (NCBI taxonomy): domain Eukaryota; kingdom Metazoa; phylum Arthropoda; class Insecta; order Orthoptera; family Acrididae; genus Schistocerca; species Schistocerca gregaria. The sequence goes on from NC_064921.1 coordinate 741,550,524, forward strand.
GGAGTCTCAGGTAATATAGTGGTACATTCTGTTCCTGTTTGTTTCTCATTATTAATATACTATACATTTTCTAGCGGAGTAGGTACAGTAATCTCTAAAGAATTGTGCAAAGTGAATTCTACCATGGAAATAAATCGTTTCTGGCTCCATGGCAAATAATGTATTTTATTCTGCTATGTGAGTGGAACGTGTCAGGTTACATAGCCGCTTCAGTGCAGATCTCTTTAATATTTGCTAACGCAGCCAGGAAACGTAAACTTGGCACATGAGGAGTAGCAGAGGTTAAAAGCTTGTAGCGTGTGCAAATAGTAGGATACATAAAACTGAGTTCGTTGTTCGCAGTACGGTAATTCAACTTCAGCGTGTGGGAGGTGATGCAATTAGTGGACTGCAGATGGAAATACAAATACAGTAAACGACTTCATATATGGTAACTTCATCCTAAAAAGTCATATGTTCTTTAGAGACTATGGACAACAAGCATTTCATCCTATTTTCGTCACGTCGTTTAGATTTTTGACGAATTTGTTCTTATGTTTATAACGTCAGTAGAAGATCCTGTCTTAGAAATAGTTGAACTTATTGGTTAATTTTCAGTGCTTCACAGCTTGGCATAGCATACTTCTCTTATTTTATTATTTGCGTTCAAAAACAATACTTCGGCCGTATTTTAGATTAATTGTTTATGACTGTGCGACTAAAGAATACCCGTATTGCCTACCGCACTACCGACCCACACGTCGCGATGAACTACGAAGACGTCGGTAGTAAACACTGGTAAGGAACAAAGTTGGTTGTTTTGAGAAATTGCGTGCAAAAGCTACAACATAATCTCATAAATAAGATATTTCAAGTACGTCCTTGTGCTTTATTTAGTCAAAAAAGCCATTGTTCTCAAATATTTCTAGAGTAACGGCATATTTTCAAAATCGTAAATTCTGTCCTTAATCTCATCCTTAAAATACGTCAATGGGCACGTGAAACTGTTGACTTGCAAACTCAGTGCGCTTAACCTGGCTTAGCATTGATTTTTCATTGTTTACTTGCTGGTCGAGATAACGAAACATTTCTGTGAAACCTCTCAAAAATACAAATTTAAAAGGTGCGGATTGTTTCAGTTTATGACAATAAGATTTGTATTACCAACTTTTGCAATAACAGAGTATAACAACCTCAAAAATTAATTTTTCATTCAGCACAATATAAAATTAATACCTTAACATTTCTGCCATCAAGCTGTCACATAAATTCACGGAAACCACGGTAAGGGACATTGTTTACTTGATTCAATAATTATTTGCATTTAGCTGGTAAGTACAAGCTTTTGAAGCGCATTTGCGTTCAGGAACATATTCAGGATCTTTATCTGAGCCGTAGTCACCCACATCGTCAGCGGATTTGTACAAATTGTCCTCGAAAAGAATTTTCGTGGAACGAACATCACACATCTTACTACTAGTAGCAGTAGCCTTGTTTCCGGCATTTACTACTGTTTATATGCACACGTCCTGACAACGTCGCCGTTAGCGAGAATCTGAAATTAGAGACAGCGCTCCCATGTCTCAAGTTTACCGCGGAACTATCAACTCATATGAATAAATCACATCACGTACCATGCTTTCCATGCAATAATTCTGTTTCTCATCGACGGTACCTTGCCGATGTTTGCAGCCAAGGTCTTCATTCACAGTATTAAGCACCAAGTAAATGACTGTAGCATACGAGTTCTGCATACGTGTCTACTGAGAACACGTACGCCAAAATGCCTACCCGCTAGGTGCTAAACGTCTTAACGTGGCCGAACTGAAGTCAGCATTATTTTAGCACATTCAAAATGTGAGATACGCAATGTTATGACAGACAAAGAAGATGACATTAAATGTTTTCACACGTTACAGACGCCACATCAACTTTCTATCTACATGTATGAAATAACATAACATTGGCTAAGAGTTTAGTTAACGTTTATCTCCCCGCTTCCTCTCAAGTGTGAACTTCTTTCAAGCAAGTCCTGTGTAAGGGGAAGCCAACGAATTAGAGTGAGTCATAAAATTAACTTTAAATATGACAGCCGGATTATTGCACTGATATCGAATAGTTCGAAATGCCTTGAGATTCCACTTATGAAACACAATGATACGTTTACAATTTAACAATATTGATTTCAGTGTCTGTTTAAACTTCCACAAACTTGAAGATGACTAACGTAGATAGCGATGAAACGTCAGGAACAACTTTTTTACCCACTGTCCAAGCACCGTCGTCTAAAACTACCTTTCAGAGGAAAATTTTCTCGCTGATGACGGGTGACTGCCTTGTTTATATTAAAACTGAGTAGAAGAGTTCAATAACTGAGCACGCCATTTTATTTCGAAGAAGCCATTTACTTTCAAAACAGGCTTTGACTTGATATAAAAGTATTTCCGTTGATTTCCATCACGACTTGTAGTATTGGCAAAGCGCCACTATTAATGGTTAACAATCACAGCATTTCATAAATCGCTTTTCACCTCCGTCTTCACTGCACAGCTTGCCACGTTGCAGCGTGTGACTATGCCTTTGCTCCAGAATGGATTTGACAGCCCAGGCATTGTAATGCATTATTCCAGTGTTTTCCAGCACGGATTTTGACAGCTTCAAAATATATTATTTGCGTCAGAGATCCGTCAGTCCTCATACAAAAGGTGTCTGACAAGTGTGTTGTTCATGTCATATTAAGTCATCAGTGCTTCAAAAGCTCTCTGCATGCAAACTCACAAAAACCTGTAACTTATTGTAGGCTATATCATGTCCGTCCAAAGTGTTTGCCTAAAGTAATATATTAAACTAAATTAAATTAAATGCATTTAATTAGTCACATCTCAAACTGTTGCTCATTTCGTCAGTTTTATTATTATTATTATTATTATTATTATTATTATTATTATTATTATTATTATTAGTAGTAGTAGTAGTAGTAGTATCAAAGTACTGCTGCTCACTTCACTGTTTAGATTGGCTATGTTTTACAGTCTGTACTGAGTGCGTATGAATCAATAATTGCCCACGTAACAGACATTATTTCTTCCCCCATGCTCAATAGTGCAAACCTACAGAAACAATGAATGTCTGTTCAGTGTTACTAACAGACGACTACACAGTGCAATGAAGAAAAAACTTCTTCTAATGAAAGTGGCTTGTGATTTTAGTTTGCTGAATCCGAATATGGTAATAAAGAATACACATCACCCATAGTTTTTGTATAAACATTAGGTATTTTAAGAAATGTGTTTTTCACCATTATATCATTCAATTCTGCCACAAATGTGACAAAAAAAGCCTTTAGATTTGCTATTTCAGTGATGTGGACAATGTTTCAAGTATACCCGCAAGACGTTTAGACATTTATCAGAAGTGAAATTGGAAGAGGTGTGTTTGTTGAACCTGATATTCGGAAATAATGTTCGATTCCAACTTAGAATGAAAAATGGCAGTGAGTGAAAAGGAGCCTTGAGTTTCATTCAAGGAAACTGTTACTAAGTTCTTAAGCAACAAAAGAGATGCACATTACATATCTGCTTCAGCTGTAAAAATTCAAAAACTTAGCCTGTTTGTTCAGCCTCAAAACTTCCTTTTCTTAATAGTCACCATGATCATTTCCCTGAAATTTGAATGATTTTAGTGAGAATTGAAGTTAGGGCTTTCATCAAACTGATTCGAAAGACGGTCTCAGGATGTCTAGAATAACAATATGATAAGCGACTATTGTTGGTCACCTCACCGAGATATATAACAGGCAAATCATCAGAGGAAAAGATATATTAGATGCTGTAAGCAAATGTGAGTAAGGAAATATAAACGAATGGGCACGCAGTAAAGAAGTATTTTCGCGTTTATATTTCAATGAAGCCTTTGTTTGTGCTGAATGATTAAAACACTTTTGATTCCAGTTAAATGTGTTTTCATAATTTTCTAGTTTCTAACAAGCCCACATTTTGACAACAGTGTTCATGGGACTAAATTGTACAGAATATCAAAACAACTGAAGTCAGCTATGGATTCAGTGTACAAAAAAACTAATAGCTATAGTCATTACATAACGAAAGGTAATGCAATATTTCTTTTGTTTCTCTCTTTTTTGTTGTTAGCCTGTTACATTTAGTTATGTGTGAGAAGAGTTTGTGCTCCATCTTGTTTTCTTGTCTGACAGTTTGTTGTGCTTTATTTCAAGTTTTTAGCAAAAGAAATCGGTGAAAGCATACATAGTTCTTTCCGTCATTCTATCGTTATTCGCCGGCCGCGGTGGTCTAGCGGTTCTAGGCGCTACAGTCTGGAACCGCGCGACTGGTACGGTCGCAGGTACGAATCCTGCCCCGGGCATGGATGTGCGTGATGTCCTTAGGTTAGTCAGGTTTAAGTAGTTCTAAGTTCTAGGGGACTGATGACCACAGATGTTAAGTCCCATAGTGCTCAGAGCCATCTATCGTTATTCCGTTCTTGTTGATGAAAAGCAATAGCTTTGTTGTTTGCCACTCGGAAATAGCTCGCAAAATCAAAGTGATTTTTACTTTTTCTGCTATCATGTGGCTACCGTAGTCATTTGTGAACTTTAAAAAGCTGTTATTGTTGAAATATAGCGTTCAATACAGTTAGTTATATGTAGTTTTGTTACACATTACTATTGTCGCTTGACAGAACCGAGAGTTAAAATCTAAAAATGAGAATTGAAATTAATTGCTGAGTTTGATTGTGAAATAAGTATCTAGCTCGTGTTTCTTGAGTGTCTGAAACACCACACTCACAACAGAATTTGCAATAACAGGGTAAAATCCCATCTCTGTAAGGGCTGATAAAACCATGTCAGCGAGCCAGATGTGGTGTACGTTGGTGAATATTATAGAAGGCGCTGGTGCTGTCACTGTGTGCCGTGGCGAAAGGAGTACTTCTGGGACAACTTGGACGTCCGGAAGGGCGAAAGAGGCTCTCAAGCATACCTAGAAACGTAACTAGACAGGTGAATAATAAGGAGCTATTCAGCAGAATCAGCGCATGAAAAGCTGTTAGTGGGATAGTAACAACCGAGAGGCAACGAATATTGTTGCACTGGCACAGACTGTACTGTCGTGGCTGTGGACTTGTTTTCAGACAGCAGGAGGTAGGCCTCAACGACAGTAAGAAAAATGGAACTTCGCTCACAGCCAGCACCTCGGCAACAGTAGAAGGTAGCAAGATACAACTCTAAACAGCTCACATCCCTATTTGTGAACGTGGTCTCTAAGCCTGTAGACACATGGCGTGTGGCCTAAGATCAACGCGGCGCTGTAATGATCAAAGAGAGTGGCTAGCGGAACGCATAAGGGGGCACTCTAAATGAGGGCGGTTATTTAATTTTGTTCTTAGGTTTGTGATAATTCAGTAACTGACTTGGGAACTCACGCGTTTACATCTGGAGATGAGCCGGAGAGTGAAGGTAGGTACAGCTTAGCTAGAAACATGTGTCACGAAGTCTTGAAGACGATGTGAGAAGGAATCAGTACTGGTGGAGGTATGGACCTCGACATCATCCGAAACGATTCTCTTTCGGCTAGGGCATATAGAGACAAGAACATGCGTGCTATTGGCGATTTACTTTTTAAAAAATAGAAAGCAGTTCTTATCTGCATATAGCTCAGAGGGTCTATAAATTGACACAAGGTGAAGGTATGATTCGAATCGTGTTCTTCACAATTACATTGTACTGAAAATGTCTGAAATTGTTTGGAATACAGATGAAGATAGACAGCACTTTCACATGACTGCCCCAAAACTTTAAACAGTTCTCGAAAAGTGGAAAAGTTTTGCTCAGATACTGAATACCAGCAAAATGTCTCTACACCGGGAGGTTCAAATGGTTCTGAGGACTATGGGACTAGAATTTAGAACTACTTAAACCTAACTAAGCAAAGGACTTCACACACATCCATATCGTAGGCAGGATTCGAACCTGCGACCGTAGTGGTCGCGCGGTTCCAAACTGAAGCGCCTAGAACCGCTCGGTCACAGCGGCTGGCACGGAAACCTTACACGAGATGAGAAATGTACTTAACACATTGTTAATAGGACTGACATTACTGTAGTACCTATGTTCATTACTACAACTACAGCTATTATCATTTTCATTATTGTTATCATCCGTACACATCAATATTAACTAAAACATAGTTTTTACGGATGCTTGGTTAGGTGTGATGAGGTCCTAAACTTCTAAGAGCTCCAATGTTACCAAGTAAAACAAATGATTAAACAAAAATAATCAAATTGAATCCAAGTTTGCAGTGCAGTGTTCAGCATCCAAGCTCTACACACACTGTATAAGGGTGCCATAATTATGGTTTTTATGCTTGATTCATTCCACTGGTGCAAAAATCGTCTTCTGTTATTCAATTGTATGGAGTAAATTTACTGAGTAAGTGTGTCATTACAATTTGCTGTGCCGTACTTGGTTGTGTGAAGATAATCTTTTGACACACTCTAATGTATACTGGAGGCTATGCGTGGTACCAGCAGGAATCGAAAGATTGGCTCGTACTTCGTCTGTTGTTCTGCTTTGATCAGTGTGTTCCATGCGACTGAAAGTAGTCATTCTTAAGAACTACAAGACCATATACACTCCTCCATGAAATTCTGAGGCATTAGAGAAAAAAAAGCGCCTCGTTAGATCTCACTGAAGAGGCGCCTACAGAAGAAAGAGCAAGTCACGCTAGCTGGCACGCCTTCGTTACCTGTCAGTTGCAACAGTTAATGCAAGTCTGTGGGGAAAAGGACGCGTCTCTGGTGGTCTTGAAGGCTATGCCGTCAGCGTCAGTGGTCGTACCTGGAACACAGACAATTCAATCATAATTTAGATTTCAATCTAAAACACCTGAAGCGTATAAAATTGCGCTGATGCAAATTTAAACGACAATGAAATGATGCACAAGTGATGACTCTAGATGATTAATCCATTTTCAGTACATTGTCTATTATTAAGCCTCCAGACATTCTCTACCAGACAAGAGGCTGCTTTGTCTTGGCATTGCATTGTATTTAGTTATGTGTTACTGCTATTAATGGATAAACATGGATATGAAAGAAAAGGTATCCAAGTCCATTATAGGCATTTAGCTTAATATCCAAATCCGGCCGATGGATCACAGCTGACAGTACCATCTGACTTCGCTGTATAAAGCGCTGCGGGTAAACTTAAGTTTAATTCAAGGCAAAGCTGCACGATAGTGCGGTGGCGCTGTTTGAATATTGGTGACGTTTACTTTATTTTATAATTATTCATTCTACAGGAAGAGAAGAAATGGTTGCGTCCTATTGGTGAAAGTTGGAAAGTGTACCAATATTTCGGCTTAAACCTTAACGTAACGTAAGGTTCTCTGAGTAACTTTGCCCGTTGTTTGAAAAGAGGTTTAGGCCGATCTAAATTTTAGGGAACAATCCCTTCACAGACTAATCTTTATAAAGGTCGCAACGGATAACCCAGTGAATTATTATGGGGCAGTCAAAGAAAACTACGTCCCTTTAGCTACACTTGTGCCAAAAACTACGTATTTTAGTAGCATAATCATCAATGAAATAAATGTGACTATTTTCAGACGTATTGAAAAGGGATAAATTAAACGAGCACGGAAATAGCTTCAAATGATGAAATATTTATTTTGGCTAAGATTTCGCATGGTAACAGTAGTGTTTTGTATTTAACAGATAGACAAAACATTCTTGATATATTTACATAAACGAACCTATGGCCTGACGTTCGCCTTAATCTGGCGAGTACTGTGGGGTGGGGAAATCTGGAGACCTCGTGGTCACTGCTCAGTTTCGAAACACAAACACTCACGTGCACTAAATCCACATGCCGAACAAAATGTTGATAGCATTTTTGTAAAAAGTTTTGTATGTACCACGTGACTGGCATCGAGCAGGATTTTGGGTGGCTGCATACCTTTGTGTGAAGCGCTTCGAATCAAATCGATTCATTCTTTGCCAAATGTACACTCGATACAATTTTACTGATAATTTAAAAGTCCACCACACAATAATATGGCAAGCCGAAATTGTTAAGGCTTGGGCTACGATTTGAGTCTAGCGACCGCGTGGTCGCGACTAACGGAAATCATCCTATTACACAACTGATTAACTGAACCAAAATTGTAACCAGACGCCACGTGCCGTTATTCTTTTCTTGACTGACGAACAATAAACCTCGGTAGACATCCACCGGAGAATAAAGAATGTGTACGGCGGAGCATGGCTGTCGCAAATCACCAATGTGCGATAAGGGGTGCTGCTGCTTCATGATAGCACATGTTCCCATGTAGCAATGTCGTAACGCAAATGTTACACCAACTCAAGTAGGTGACACTCGAGCACCCGTCCTATAGTCCTGATCTCTCTCCATACGACTAGCATGCTTTCAATCCCTTAAAAAAGGCCTTGAAGGGTGGATGACTCCTATCTCTGGAGGACGTGAAGCAGGCAGTTACTGCTTTCTTCACGCAGTAGGACACGGTATATCTCCAATATGATACGCCGGTGGGATAATTGCCTCAATGCTCACGGCGATATTTTGCCTAACTGGCATACCGATTCTAGACTGTACGGCCTTCGAACGGAAACTTTTTGATTGCCCCTTGTATTATCCGAGTGCGGTTGGCTGTGTAGCGGTAGCGAAGCTGACGCTATCCTTTCTTTTCATTTCCCTAGACACCCGTTAATAACGTTAATACAATTCTACACTACACAAGCGCTTATCACAGTAATAAATCCCACAGAAGTATAGACTCTGAGCACTACGCTAGATGTACTTCAGTAAATATCACGGACAGTTTGGAAGTCTGTTACAATGTTCGCATATGAGGGAGTGATAATGCGTAGACCGTGATTAACATGAATTTCTCACGTCTCCTTCTCATCCAGGTAATTACCAATAACAAAAAGAATCTCCTTTACCAGGAGTGTAATTGAAAACTTCCGTATCGGATCCTTCCCAACGTGCCGTACGGGATTAGCCGAGCGGTCTGGGCGCTGCAGTCATGGAACGTGCGGCTGGTCCCGGCGGAGGTTCGATTTCTCCCTCGGGCATGGGTGTGTGTGTGTGTGTTTGTCCTTAGGATAATTTAAGTTAAGTAGTGTGTAAGCTTAGGGATTGATGACCTTAGTAGTTAAGTCCCATAGGATTTCACACACATTTGAATCTCCTTCCCAACGAATAAAGCTAGAATGTTCTAACATCCTATCAACTTCAAGGCCATTTGAGTAGGAGCAGATAGTCTGAACGAGTATGGCGAAAGAAAATTGTCGTTGACAACTCAAGTGAACCATCATCGCATTTGCGTTTCGTAGGGATAAATTGGTGATCAAAACAATTGAAAAACTGAAAAATATGTAATTAGAAAATCCTTTACGAGTATTAAAAAATGTTGTCGTATTGAGTATTTCCGTAAGTGTAGTTCCTAGCAGTGCATTTCAAAAATTCGTACTTCACATGTTTTGCACCACTCGAAATGCGTCTTTCTTGCAACTCTTCATTCCCTCATTATAACTTTTTCGAAGATTTTTCTTCAGGGCGTTAGAAATAAACTAGCGAATTAACCAGAACTCATTTGAGGCGTTGAGCAAAGAAAAACGATATTAACACAATACTTTTCCTTAGTAAGGGTCACTATAAAAGAAGCAATAAAACATCGAATTTAGCGTCCTCTCGAGCGATGCGGTCATAAGTGAAAAGGCATGAGCTCAGAATGACCCAAGTGGGCCGTGGACATTTCAGAGCAACCGTCAGCGACTTAGGGAAAACCTGAATATGGATGGCACATAGGCCCAAAATACATGTCCAGGTCCTTGACCATTGCCCCACCTCGCTCGAAGAGATTCACTGAGTATTTGCCAGTGTAATATTTTTTGAGAGGTTTGCGTCTGTTTGGATTGGTATCATCGAAGCTATTTGGGCGTGCAGCGGTATAATTTCTTTCCACTTCCACTGAAGACAGCATCAGATTTCGATTCCCGCAAGAATGACTTGATGCTTCACGACATCCCTTGTGAATCTGCCGTTTCGTACATGGGACATACGACGTGCACAGACAATGAGAGGTGAACGGCACATCAAAGGTACATCGGGCCCTTGCAATAAAACAGCTGTGGCAGAACGCTGGATTGTCACTGTCCGTACCACAACGCCAGCGCAGTAACTACCGTGGCAGCTTAAATTAACAATGTAAACAACAGATTCCCCCCGCCCCTCTCCCCGTCAGTTGTGAGCATGAAGTATTTGTAGTGGCCTTAGTTTGTCAAGGTCACTGTGTCACAAAGCGCAATGGAGCAAAGAACTTCACATCTCTAAATAAAGCGCTCAAGGCATTCACTTGAATGTTTTCAAGAAGAGAGAAGTGTGTGTGTGTAGACACCTGCCGCGACTTGCCTTAATGCAAAACGTAGAAGGTTCTTTTCTGGAAAAAATCATCACGCACGACGAGTCTACAACAAAACGAGACAATGCGTAATGGGTCTGTGATGGTTCGCCTAGACCGAAGAAGGAATGGATGTGACATGGTGAACAGTATACCAATGGATTTTCCTGGTAGTTTCAATGATCATATGAACGTTCTGTGCTTGTGCTCAAGAGGGGGGAGACTCCGTATATCACACGAAGCATTAAAACCATTATCTTAACTTTTCTCAGTTTCTTATTAACCCAGTCTTGTAACTTTTTGGACAGTATGTATGCTGTACGACAATGTCGAAATTCTAGTGTGTACTTCATCATTCTGAGACTCGTTGGTAAGGAAACTGGTTTAGTGAAGGAATATATTAACAGAGATAACAGTTTCGCTCTGGACAAATCATTGAATTCGACACTTTCTTTTGTCAGCTGGCAAAGACGTCGCTACAGTGCAGCTCTTTTCAATGTATCGCTGTCTCAGCATGGCTCGAGAATCTAACTACAGATTCAGTTCAAACAAAGCACCTTACCTCCAAACACCTCTGCCTTTTGCGTTCTCTATGGGCTTAAGCACAGAGACACGGCTCTCATGTTTTAAATGGTGTTTGAGAGTGCTTTAGCTTTAGTCTGCCAGCATGCTTGGAAGACGGCCAAAACGTATACGATCGAAATATCAGTTGAAGTACTGAAGTTTCTGTGGCAGCACGGCCGACATCTGAAGTCTTTTACTATTTACTGTGTGTGTTTTCCTGTCGGCATACGACTTCCGCTGGTAAAATTTATGGACGAGGACATTATTTCTTGCGCTGTCAGCGTGGCATGGTAACAATTGCTTTCAATCGCTATTGTGAGTTCTCGTCTCTATCGACTTTTGAGATCACGTGTCGATCATATCATCACTCGCCCGTACTTAGATAGCACGTGACCTACGTGACAATAAAGGATAATCATTCGTATGTAGCGCATGACGTGTTGTGCCAACAGTACCTTTCCATGGAGAGCCTTCCTGGTGCATATCTTTACAAGCCAGAGGCAGAATAACTTCCATACAACAGTGAGGGATGTGAACATTTTCATTACTGTTACACTTGTAACCAGAAATTTGAAAGAATATAGCATTCTGCCATATAAGCTGATCACCTAATGCTTGTAGATGTTGGCTCTTCATTATAAATTAACTCATTCTCTAGCTTCTGTGGAATCACATGAAACCGTGGTGGTTTTCTTTTTTCCTCAGTCGCCACCTGTCAATATTTTCCTTAACTATCGCCATTCAGGAAAGGGCGTTACATGAAATGCGAGCCTAATTGCCGAATGTACACCATACCCAAGAAAACCAGTAAATATTAGAACCTACTTCCAAATCTATCTGTTCTTTTCTTGAATTTTTTCGATGTTTCAGACACAATATTACGAGATTTGTCTGCGCTGTATATACAGCTTTGCTCACGAGAGAAAAAAATTTCTGCGTCACATTAACCAGAAATATAGCTAGGCTCTTCAAAGGGGCGATAATGACCAGCTGATTGTAAATATCAAGTTCTCGTCTGGTCTGTGACGCTGATTGGAAAAATTCAAGCTGAATACGTGGTTGAAAGTAGACTTCTTGCACCTTAGTGTGCATCTCCTACTCTGCTACATACATGAAGTGGTCCTTCACTGTTTCAAAATTCCACAGACGCTTTCCTGTATACCTTGGAATAACACTCGATGGGCAAAGGATACGAAGAAGAACAGGCTGGACACAGAGAGAAAGAATCATTAGTTCTACAGCGGAATGTGCACTGTTCCTCGCAGATTAAAACTGAGGACTTGGAACCCGCACCATTGCCTTAGGGAGTAGGAAGAAGGCTCCATCAGGCTGAAGGTGCCGATAGCTCATATTCCGTGCATGGATAGTTCAGACGGTAAGAACGTCGCCGGTGAAGGGTAAGGATCTGGTTGATACTTTTTGCCTGAAAAGTGCTGCCACCTCTCATAAGATATTAGGAGTTATTTTAATGTAAAATGTTCCACTTAACTATTTTGAATTCTTAATTTGCTACTTTGCTCATTCTCCCTTCTTTGGAGTTATGTAAATCATTACAGGACCATATTGTAACTGTATACCTCTACGATTGCTTACTCGAGTCGCACAAGAACAAAGGAGAGGAAAAAAACACCAACTCTGTAACGTTCTACCACAGAGAAGACAGCTGATGAAACAGAGCAGAATCCTAAGAATGTGTGTACATCTACGTCCCTAGGCCTTAATCACGTGGGGCACATGTGAAATATGCTCAAGACATGTCTTCCTTTCCTGAATAATTGCAGCACGTATTTCAGACGAAGTGAACGCCGATATCAATCGAGGTCATTCATGTTCTTCGTATCAGAATGCTACGCCAACTTAGGGCTTGTATTCCTGGTAAATGTGCTTATTTTTCGATACTTCACTACCACACAGATAACAGGTGATTAATCAGAAACCAAGTGGCCTTTACAAAAAACAGCAAAACATTGAAGATAAACTTGACAGAGCATTGCGTAAATGAGTCTACCAACATGGGTGCGGCGGGTGCATTGCAAACACACTGTAAACTTAGTCACGATCGAAAGAGCCTGAAACGTTTCAGCAGAAAGGGCCTTGTTACTGTTTTCTTTAGTCATCTACCGTTAGTCCATTACTGTAACACATATGTGACTCTTAAATATAAGCTATCGAAATGATATTAACGGCTGTAAATGCTTTAAAACTCTTTTTAGGTTCCTCTTGCAATCATTTCGTGATATAGTCAATGATTTCGTTCAACAGGTTTCACTAGATTTAGTAGAAAGTAGGTAAAACGAGTAGTCGTGTTTTCTTTTTCACCTTGTCCTTTCTTAAACTTTTTGATAGTGATAATGAAATGTCTTGCTAAGAATAATCGCAGTATGTTAGATTTAAGGGCGACAGCTGCGTATCAAAGTTACGGATGAAATAATGTGCACTGGAATAATAACCACTAGTCAAAATCTGACGCAATATTACCGTTTTCTCAAGCAGCTGATTGTTTGATATTGACTTGTATTTTTAGATAAATAATAATAACTATTATTCAAATGAAGTGCAATATGGTGCTTACGCAACTGCAGCCACTGCTGTTTTCAGTGGTATCATTTGTGGTATTTGCATTGCTCATATTATTCACTCATAAATACTTCGTTTCCACAGAACTGGATTCCAGTTACAAAAAACATGTCAGTAACATTTCCAAAGTTGATTAGAGTTATCTCGTGTTTACAGAGGTACGAGTCAATAGCTGATATGCGCTGCAGGCAGTCTCAAAGATGCATGTCGAGGCTTATGAATCAATATAACTATTTCACAGGACGTGGGCAAAATCTTTTGTAAGACTCTATAACTGCAGTAGAAGAACATACAAGGGGAAAATGCTGTATCTTCTCATTGAATCTGAAGCCACAGTTCATTATTATCTGAGTTTGGTTTCGGCCATCATCCTTATAGGATATTGTATTCCAATTCTAAGAACATCAAGGTCCGTAGTATACTAACCTCTTACATTTTGATCATTCACATTTTTCTTCTCAACCAGTAACAGTCAGGTTCGCTTACGACATGTTGCAAGCAGCAGATGCAGGTACACAGATACATTCCGACACACTAAATTCCCGGAAGTTTTTCGATCTTATACCACATTGTCATTAGATAAGTAAGAAACAACAGTAGTGATGACTCGAATAATTTATACTCACATAACCCGGAATGCTATACCGGTCGGCAAATATTGAAGAGAGAGGAAGAGAACACCATCGGTGTAGCAAGAAAATGTAACATATACAGAGTGGTCCATCTGAAGTTTCGGATGAGGTTATCTCGAAAACTATACATCGGGTAAAAATAGTGGGTAAGACAAGTTCGTAAGCTCAAAGGGGGACATCAAATGACACTACATGTGACCTCCAGCCCCCGTCCCCTTGGGTGCTGCCGGGCAACTTTTAAATCTTAAGTGGAAACACCCATTTTTATTGCAGATTCGGATTCTCCATAAAAAAACTAATCAAGTTTTGTCTAAAACATTTTTTAAACCATTGACAGAAGGGGCTGAAATCGAGAAAAATTAAAATTGTGGACGAACTCCGATTTATTTAGAATGATCCGAGAAGGGCGCATCAAATCGATACAAAATGTGCACACTGTATCCTGCCCGCCACAGGTTTTGATGTTAAAATCTCGTTACGGAACTCTTCACAACTGCATTACTCACCTGACTGTGGCCTGTGGCGCTACCGTGACCAAACTGCGGACTATGGCTCAGTATAAAGGTCAGTGCAATGCGATCAGACGTTCATACGGCCTCCATGTTCAGAAGACCTAACATTTCCTGACTTTTTCTTGTAGGGTTATTTAAAAAATATTGTTTATGAAAGACAGCCCACAACCAGAAACGATATGGACGGCTTGTATGAGCAGGATTTGAGGCTCGTAGTAGCGTACTCAGTTGCGGGTAAGGAAAAGGGAAGATTTACATTTGTTAGGGGAATTCCGCGACATTGGTGTGCTTGTAAAAGAAATCGTATGTAAGAAACTAACGTAAATTAGGATAGAAAACTCCTCCAGCGTTTGGAATCCTATCAAGTAGACTTCTCAGCAACATAAAAAGAGTTCAGAGACACGTTGTTATTATACATTGGTGTACAAAACTTAAGGATAAAAGTAACTTTCGCATGATTTGCCACTGTCAAATAACAAAGGCCGTTGAAACTTTGACCGTACATTAAAAAAAAAAAATGCTACAGAAAGGTACAGAAGATAGCCGAAAGAAATACACAGCTTTTACTGAAAGACAATAATTACACTAAAGTCACCGCTATTCGTAAGGGATCCGTGGACATTACAAAAGGTGGGACATAGTGGTCAGTAAGGAGAGCAATGCATGCTTTGCAACGATCTCTCACGTTAGCCACGAGGATGGTAAGGAGTTCTTGTGGTAGAGCGTTCCATTCGATCTCCAGTACGTCTCCGCAACGCATTCCACATGTGTTCGATGGGATTTAAGTAAGGGGAAAAAGGAACGCTAGTCCATTCGCCATGTATCCTCTCGTTCCAAGAGCTTTTCAACCTGTTCGATGCAGTCGCGTATTGTCGTCCAGCAGAATGAAATCGGGGAGGAATGGTCTCCCTGAAAAAACGCACACTGGAAAGGAGTACAGCGCTGACCGGTGAGTGTATCCTTAACAAAGATTTGATGGTCAGAGCATAATGTTGCATGGGTAGTGCTGACCTCGATATCTTTGAACAAGGTACACTCACCAATCAAAATCACTGTGAGGCTGTATCATTCCCCACGTGCGTCTCGCCAGCGGGTCCATTTGCTCCTCGACTTCATTCTAATGGACGACAATACGCAGCACATCCAGCTGCGCTGATGGCGGAGCTGTTGGAACGACAGAATATTCGGCGAATGGACTGACCTGCCCATTCCCCCGAGCACGGGTGGGATGCCTAAGGAGCCCACCCTCGACCATCCAGCACTTGTTAAAGTCGCTGGTGCAGCAATGGAATCTCGGACCACAAGAACTCCTTACCATCCTTGTGGATAACATGGAAGCACTTTACAGATCTTGATTTGACCTCCGTGGTGATCACAGAGGCTATTAAAAATGATGTCCAACCTTTTGTAATGTCGAGCGGACCAACATGAATCGCGGTAAATTTAGTGTACTTATTGTCTTTGAATAAAAACTTCATTTTTGTTCGTCTCACTGTGTACTTCCTTCATTTACCTTCTATATAGTGCTGCAGCAGTTTTATCTGTGTATGGTTCAAGTTTCGTCGAGCTGCGTTACTTAGAAGCAATGACACTTCCGTCCTTAAGTGTTGCACACCAGGCTAGTAATAGGCCCGTAAAGCAACAAAAATGTAAGATATACACTACTGGCCATTAAAATTGCTGCAGCACGAAGATCACGTGCTACAGAAGCGAAATTTAACCGACAGGAAGAAGATGCTACGATATGCAAATGATAAGCTTTCCAGAGCATTCCACAAGGCTGGCGCCGGTGGCGACACCTGCAACGTGCTGACATCAGGAAAGCTTCCAACCGATTTCTCATTCACAAACAGCATTTCAGACGTGTTACGACCCGGGGCTCTACCCTTCATTCGATCCCTGCGAAACCCTACATTCCAGCAGGATAATGCACGACCGCATGTTGCAGGTCCTGTACGGGCCTTTCTGGATACAGAAAATGTTCGACTGCTGCCCTGGCCAGCACATTCTCCAGATCTCTCAGCAATTGAAAACCTCTCGTCAATGGTGGTCGACCAACTGGCTCGTCACAATACGCCAGTCACTACTCTTGATGAACTGTGGTACCGTGTTGAAGCTGCATGGGCAGCTGTACCTGTACACGCCGTCCAAGCTCTGTTTGACTCAATGCCCAGGCGTATCAAGGCCGTTATTACGGCCAGCGGTGGTTGTTGGGGGTACTGATTTCTCAGGATCTATACACCCAAATTGCGTGAAAATTTAATCACATGTCAGTTCTAGTATAATATATTTGTCCAATGAATACCCGTTTATCATCTGCATTTCTTCTTGGTGTAGCAATTTTAATGGCCAGTAGTGTATTTGACATTATGTCAACTGCTGGGGGCGAAGTGGGTTGTTATATTATTCTGAAACGTCAGATAGACCAAGACAAGATGGCTTGTAAATTTTTTGTGTGTGTGAAATCTTATGGGAGTTAACTGCTAATGTTATCAGTCCCTAAGCTTACACACTACTTAACCTAAATTATCCTAAGGACAAACACACACACCCATGCCCGAGGGAGGACTCGAACCTCCACCGGGACCAGCCGCACAGTCCATGACTGCAGCTCCCCAGACCGCTCGGCTAATCCTGCGCGGCTGTAAATTTATTGATTACTGCTTTCGACAGATCTGTGCTGTCATCTGAGTTACAAGATGCGATGGTGACAATTAAAGTTATCAAATTTTATTTACTTATTTATTTGTGCAACATGTCGTGCTCAGAACAGACCTATGTGAAAATCGAACTATCCACGTTATCAAACGTCTGATATACACACGAAAACCGTAACGTGCACACCTCATGCCCATTAATTAGCAACGAGGCTGAAAATATAGTATTATTAGGCCACAATGAGAGTTGTCGTGAATGCGGTCTGAGCTCACTGGAGCAACGCAGGTTAGCCAACCTGAGCGTTACCGCTATCGTACAAAATATCCCCGAGAGCTACTAGTAGCTCGTGATCGACCGTTGGCCTTCAGTGAGTCAGGGCGTCCTTTGAGAATTGGTAACCTTCACGATTGACACGTCCGGTATTTTCAGACAAATTGCAGTCTCCACGATAGCGGCAGCGTGTTTCTGGGACTCAGGAAGTGGAAACGGAATTGCCGGAGAAGCGCGGCAACGCCGCCTTGCGTAAGAAGAGTCGCGAAATGGCTGTGCGCGTGCCGGCCTCCCGTGTCGGAGTCTGGCGGAGGCGGAGGCGGCGCCCACCGCCGGCCGGCTTGCGTGGCGCGCTCGCCGGTGAATCGCGTTGCGCGCTTGCGTAAGCACCGGCAGCGGCACCGGCGACAGCGCCAGGTAACGGCGGAAGGAGCGCCCCGCCAGCGGGCACGGGAGCCACGCCGGCCGGGCCGCCAAGGTCGCCGGTGGGCGGCAGCGCCTGCAGGTTCCCTTTCCCCCAGTACAATCTTCCTGGACTCGCAGCGTGGGCTTACTGCTTTGTGCAACCCAGTGCCGAGCATTGCTTCCATCTCTGCGTCTATGTCGTGTCTTCTCGCAGCACGAACTCATTAAATGTTTTCAGATGTCAACGTTGTGGTGTCACCGCCAGGCACCACACTTGCTAGGTGGTAGCCTTTAAATCGGCCGCGGTCCGTTAGTATACGTCGGACCCACGTGTCGCTACTGTCAGTGACTGCAGACCGAGCGCCGCCACACGGCAGGTCTAGTCTAGAGAGAATCCCTAGCACTCGCCCCAGTTGTACAGCCGACTTTGCTGGCGATGGTTCACTGCCTACATACGCTCTCATTTGCAGAGACGACAGTTTAGCATAGCCTTTGCTACGACCTAGCAAGGCGCCATATTCAGTTACTTCCAGAATGTATTCTGAACAGATAATATTGTGACTCATGTAGCGTCAAGAGCGACGTTCATCATTAATGGATTAAAGTTAAGTATCAAACTAATAACGTCCGCTTTCTGAATTCTAATTCCTTGTCATGTTCCAGAACTCACGTTAGTATAGTTCTTCCCTCCTCACGCCACACTGCGTGAGCTAAAACGCGTGCATTTCGGCCTCCTCTCGTAACACGGTGTTGGCTCTTCTGCCAACACAATAGACGCAATTCTCCCAATAGCGGGAGCAGCTGTTAGTACGTGCCGGCGGGAAGCATGGTGACACTCGGATTGCTGTTGGTCAGCGACCGCATGCAGTGGTTCAAATAAAGCGCAGACATCGCTACGCCATTTGTTAGAACTTGAGTGATGTAGCTATTGAGTCTGTGCCACAAATTTTGTTTGTTTTAGAATGTCGAAAAAAAATGGTTCAAATGGCTCTGAACACTATGGGATTTAACTTCTGAGGTCATCAGTCCCCTAAACTTAGAACTACTTAAGCCTAACTATCCTCTCATCAATCAATTACTAGAGTTTGTACGCGTTAAAAAAATCACCCTCAATAAACGGACTACATTTCTTAGTCAACTTCAAAAACAAATTTTTGTTTAAAAACTTATATTTTATTGTGAGGCCCATACTAGTCGATACTTTTATTAACAACTCAGCTTTATGTTTAATCTCAGATGGCGTATAGCTGGTATTATGATTATGCACTTTAAAATATATTGGACATTGCTACTTCAACATGGTCCCAAATTTCCAAATAACTTTTTGTGTATTGCAACACTCCTGCACAAGTGTGATTAACAGGGCCTCCTGTTAACAAAACATACGTATATGTTTGTGTCTGCGAAATATGGTTCACCCCAGTTGTGAAATCCACAGTGGGTGATTATTTAGTTTCTCTAAAACTATAAATAATAGAAAATTTGCGCATTTGGAATATCTGTACATTAGGCTATTTACATTATGTCTATGTTTTACCTACCTATTGATTACATTTCCTTTCTCTGCGACTGTCTACCAGCTTCAGTTGCCGGCCGCGGTGGTCGTGCGGTTCTAGGCGCTCCAGTCCGGAGCCGCGCTGCTGCTACGGTCGCAGGTTCGAATCCTGCCTCGGGCATGGATGTGTGTGATGTCCTTAGGTTAGTTAGGTTTAAGTAGTTCTAAGTTCTAGAGGACTGATGACTACAGCAGTTGAGTCCCATAGTGCTCAGAGCCATTTGAACCAGCTTCAGTCAGAGATATATACTTTAAGAGGGCAGAGCACCAGAAACGAACGCTGTTACTATTAATATTTCTGAAAGCTTTACACGCACACAAACACACTTGCTGATCTTCCACTGCCCTATGTAACACATCACATATTACTTCAATTTGGATTTCAATCGAATTACGTAATTCCATTTCTATACAGCACACGATTATTTCACTCTTATACGAGGTGCATTCAAGTTCTAAGGCCTCCGATTTTTTTTTCTCCGGACTGGAAAGAGATAGAAACATGCGCATTGTTTTAAAATGAGGCCGCGTTCTTTGTCAATGCGTCCCAGAGATGGTAGCACCGTACGGCAGATGGAATTTTACCGAAAGCGGCGAGAATGAGAACTGTTTTAAATACTTAAAATGGCGATGTTTTCCTTACTTGAACAGCGTGCAATCATTCGTTTTCTGAATTTGCGTTGTGTGAAACCAATTGAAATTCATCGACAGTTGAAGGAGACATTTGGTAATGTAGTTATGGATGTGTCGAAAGGGCGTTCGTGGGTGCGACAGATTAATGAAGGCAGTACATCGTGTGACAACAAACCGAAACAACCTCGGGCTCGCACAAGCCGGTCTGACGACATGATCGAGAAAGTGGAGAGAATTGTTTTGGGGGATCGCCGAATGACTGTTGAATAGATCGCCTGCAGAGTTGGCATTTCTGTGGGTTCTGTGCACACAAACCTGCATGACGACCTGAAAATGTGAAAAAGTCATCCAGGTGGGTGCCACGAATGCTGATGGACGACCACATGTCTGCCCGTGTGGCATGTTGCCAAGCAATGTTGACGCGCAACGACAGCATGAATGGGACTTTCTTTTCGTCGGTTGTGACACTGGATGAGACGCGGATGCCATTTTTCAATCCAGAAACAAAGCGCCAGTCACCTCAATGGAAGCACAGATTCACCGCCACCAAAAAATGTCGGGTAACCGCCAGTGCTGAAAAAATGATGGTGTCCACGTTCTGGGACAGCGAGGGCGTAATCCTTACCCATTGCGTTCCAAAGGGCACTACGAAAATGTTTTGAAGAACAAATTCCTTCCTGCACTGCAACAAAGACGTCCGGGAAGGGCTGCGCGTGTGCTGTTTCACCAAGGCAACGCACCCGCACATCGAGCTAACGTTACGCAACAGTTTCTTCATGATAACAACTTTTAAGTGATTCCTCATGCTCCCTACTCACCTGACCTGGCTCCTAGTGACTTTTGGCTTTTTCCAACAATGAAAGACACTCTCCGAGGCCGCACATTCACCAGCTGTGCTGCTGTTGCCTCAGCGATTTTCCAGTGGTCAAAACAGATTCCTAAAGAAGCCTTCGCCGCTGCCATGGAATCATGGCGTCAGCGTTAAGAAAAATGTGTTCGTCTGGAGGGTGATTACGTCGAGAAGTAACGCCAGTTTCATCGATTTCGGGTGAGTAGTAACTTAGAAAAAAAAAATCGGAGGCCTTAGAACTTGAATGCACCTCGTATGATCACCTCTACATTGTTCCGCAAGCTGCAACGTTCCTTGGAAATTAGATGTGTTCTCGTGCATTTTGGTAGTCAATCATTAAAGTCAAGGGTTTTTTATGAATTTACTGGTTTCTGTTTACAGTTTTTCATAGTCAAACTGTAGCGGCAAGGCAGTAACTGTGCCACACCTACTCATAACAAACCCAAGATTCAAATTCACTGTCGAAACTGCTTTTTTTGTCGAGTATCATTTCTGTCGCAGTGTCTTCGGTAGTAAGTACCTATAATACTGTTATTCACTGCTACATGTACATGTATACTCCGCAAGCCACCGTACGGTGCGTGGCGCAGGATGACTTCTTTTTATGTATTTGATATTCTTCAGACCACACGTAATTCGAATGTTGTATTTGAACCTTAACAGTTGATAATTATCAAGGAGCAAGGAACAGTTATTTAGATTTCTAAATAGTGGTCGTCTTACGTTACTAACGCTTCAAACAATCGATTTTGTGTTTTATGCATTGTGTTAATAATATTCTGTTCTCAATACCCTTGTCACCCCACAACCCCATAAATAAATAAATAAAAATCCGTACTGTAATACAAGCTCGTAGTAGCTTCGGTTGGCTGTCTTTCCCGAGTCTGTATTGCCTACAAAGAATCCTATATCAAGGTAAACGCAAAAATATTCCCTACAGTCTCTGAAGAAAGAGGCCACTGAAAGTCACCTAACAACGGAGCGATGGATAACTGTTTTAGCCGACACTGGACTGATTTTCGAAAACTGGTGCTCCTCGGCAGTTAGACTAGCAAATCCGGGATGCTAGTAGGGCACAAAGCGGCAGTGAGTGGCCGCTGCTTGCGTCACGTGGCACGCAGCTGTGACCTTGACCTGCAGCAGCGTGCCCAGTGACGTCACGCGGACCACCTTTACCCGTCGGAGGCAGAGCAGCGGCCCACAGCGTTAAGCCGAAAGGCTCTGCAGATGATGTCGGGTCTTCATTCATCATAAAATCCCCTCGTAAAAAGGCCCTCTATCCTCTTACAGCTCTGGAATACGACTACTTCTAGCCGGCCAGGGTTTCTTATTACGACATCAGTTCTGGGAAGTAAAACAACTTATTCCGTGAATTTCTCTCAAATTTGAAATGTTCCACAAAGATAGTGTCGTTTCAGACCATTAAGTCTTAATAATTTTATTACCAAGTAATGATCTCACTGCTGTTTGACATCACCTTGCTGTTCTTCCACTGTTTTGTTAACGCGAGAATGTCTTCTCATATACTATTAAAATGTGGCTCGGTGGCCAAGTGAATGTCTCATACTAAATGCTGTTCAGAAAATCCTAGGTTTTTTTCTATAATTACCTCTTTCAGTTCTCGAATGACTAGAATATGTGAAAAATGTCAAGAAGCTCATGCTTCCCTCTGTCATTGACTGCGTAAGTCAGTTCAAAGGTCGGAGTAAGGAGTGTACCACCTCAAATAGTATGGCTGAAATGGCTTGAGCACTATGGGACTTAACATCTGAGGTCATCAGTCCCCTAGAACTTAGAGAACTACTTATACCTAACTAACCTAAGGACATCACACACATCCATGCCCAAGGCAGGATTCGACCCGCGACCGTATCGGTCGCGCAGTTCCAGACTGAAGCGCCTAGAACCGCTCGGCCACTCCGTCCGGGTTCAAATAGTACCTCGTGCAGAAAAACAACGAGGTATTACAACCTACCTCAGGGTTGAGGACAGTTGTATCTTCAACTTGTCTTGCACTGATTAAGAAAGTTTTGCTGGTAATCTGAAATCCTGGTTCGTTATTCACAATGTTAGTCACACTTGTGCTTTGGATTCTTCTCAACTGCCCTCCTTGTCGTGTACTTTTATTTCTAGATTTCAACAGTTGCGCTGTCTCCGGCTCCAAATTCGAACATGTCGTAAGAGTAATTTGGCCATGTTTCAGATATCACATTTTAAGTCCATATGCCAGCAGGGGCTAATGAGACTGGACACAGATTCCGAGACTGCATAGTGCCACGTTGTCAAACTATGAGTGGTGGGTTACTGAGTAGTTTAGTCTGATACTTCTGTTTATTTTTTTCCCGATTTTTCTGTTTCGTTTTTGGTTTGTTTGATACTATAATTCTGTTACACAAAAATAAAATTTAATCTAGCAAAAAAATTTGACTCAGGTTCGTTACATGGTATGTGAATTTCCAATTTGAGATAGTCACCTAACCTCAAAATTACCTTTGAACTCACAATTACATATTCCAGTACAGTCTCTTTCCTGAAACATTTATTTGTTTTTCCTGTCTCTCCTATAAATTTCCGACGCTCATCTCCTCTTTTCGGTGGAAAACCAATACTTTTAATGGGAAAACCAATCAAAAACTGTCGGCTGTCTCACTACAATATGTCAAAACTGGGAAAATATACAGTAACGTTTCTTACATAAGTAGCTTAGTTTTAAAATTCCGTTTAGTTCAGTGAAAGGCCTCAAGGCTACTTTCGCTTTCTTTGCCTGTTGAATACAGTCGTTGACTGCAATGCGTTCAATACAGTGGCTCATACACTAGTTCTATGAATTTTTTCTTATTTGTATTACATTGCTCTGCAAAATTTAATTACTAAACAGATAAAGTAACATAATATATTAAATACTCTGAGGAAATGAATGAGATGGTTCAAATGGCTCTAAGTACTATAGAACTTAACATCTCAGGTCATCAGTCCCCTAGACTTAGAACTACTTAAACCTAACTAACCTAAGGACATCACACACATCCATGCCCGAGGCAGGACTCGAACCTGCGTACGTAGCAGCAGCGCGGTTCCCGACTGAAGTGCCTAGAACCACTCGGTCACAGCGGCCGGCAAAGTATGGGATCACGTTGTCAACGAATTCCAGTCGTGCACAGAAAGTGGGACGTCACGTGGCTTGAAATTAGCGCAAGTATAGCGCCAAATGGGGTTGGCCCCGAAAAGCGAGGGAGTTGAAGGAGTGGGAACAGACAGGGGAGTGTCAATCGGCAACCAGTTACAGGGTAATGTGGCGGTTTTCTTCATTACAACGTTGCCTCGAGACAACATCTGTATGACTTAATCGAAAGATGGAAGAAAGACGAAGTGTGACGTGTGTAGCTCAGGAGCTTTTATTGATCACGGCATTGTTTTACGTGCATGGGAAGCGTTCCAAACCACAGACACTGCTGCCCGGAGACGGTCGACCACGGTCAGCTACAGAAGCAGGCGACCGCTACACTGTGCAGCCGGCCGTTGTGATCGAGCGGTTCTAGGCGCTTCAGTGTGGAACCGCGCGACCGCTACGGTCGGAGGTTCGAATCCTCCCAAGGGCATGGATTTGTGTGATGTCCTTAGATTAGTTAGGTTTAAGTAGTTCTAAGTTCCAGGGGACTGATGGCCTCAGATGTTAAGTTCCATAGTGTTCAGAGCCATTTGATTTTTACACTATGCAACAGCAGGTCAAACAGCGTGTCCAGTTGTAACCATATTTAACAGAATTGGAAGAGACGTAATCTCACGCTTCACAGCGGCACAGTGGTTGCATCGGAGTGGTTTCTTTGGCCTGCGACCAGTACGTTGCGATCCGTTGACACCCACACATCGGCGGCAGCGTTTGCGATGGTGCCAAGAGCATAGGGACTGCAGCAACGGTGCGGGGGCACGTGCTCTTCTCGGATGAGAGCAGACACAGTCTGAGTAGTGACTCTTCACGTACCTTTGTTTGGTAATGGGTGGGAACACATAATGCACCCAGGCACATGGTCGAATACAACAGTTTTGGTGGTCTCCGATCAACGTTACTGTGAAACTTTACTCCTTCCGCATGTGCGTCTTTTCAGGGTTGCATTCGGCCCTAACTTCACTTTTATGGATGACGATGAGCGACCGCACCGAACAGAGCAGATGGAGCAGCTCTTGGAGCGAGATGATATTAGGCGAATGGGCCGTTCCCCGACTTGTACCCCATCGAGCACGTCTGAAGAGCGGCAGATGACGTATTGCTGAACGTCCACGTGAACGAATGATCGCCCAGTAGTTATTAACCGCTCCGGTACAGGAATGGAACTTGGTACCACAAAAACTCCTTATCAACGCTGTGTCCGGCACGGGAGCACGTTGCAGAGCATGCACTGCCGTTCTTGGTGGTCATATACCGTGTTAAGAATCTTGTCCCGCCTTTTGCAATGTCCAGCCGTGAATAAAGTTTTCATTCCTGTTCGTCTCATTGCGTATTCCATTTAGTTACCTCCGGTGCTTTAATTTAGCTGTTCTTTCTACGTATGGCCCAAGTTTCATCGAACTATCTACGTCTACATACATACTCCTCAATCCACCATACGGTGCATGGCGGAGGGTATCTCGTACCACAACTAGCATCTTCTCTCCCTGTTCCATTCCCAAACAGAACGAGGAAAAAATGACTGCCTATATGCCTCTGTACGAAACCCTAATCTCTCTTATCTTTGTGGTCTTTCCGCGAAATATAAGTTGGCGGCAGTAAAACTGTACTGCAGTCAGCCTCAAATGCTGGTTCTCTAAACTTCCTCAGCAGCGATTCACGAAAAAAAACGCCTCCTTTCCTCTAGAGACGCCCACCCGAGTTCCTGAAGCATTTCGTAACACTCGCGTGATGATAAAACCTACCAGTAACAAATCTAGCAGCTCGCCTCTGAATTGCTTCTATGTCCTCCCTCAATCCTACCTGATAAGGGATCCCAAACGCTCGAGCAGGACTCAAGAATAGGTCGTATTAGTGTTTTATAAGCGGTCTCCATCACAGATGAACCACGTCTTCCCAAAATTCTACCAATGAACTTGGCAGAAAAACGTCGTGCGAAAGTTGATCTAATCCTTAAATTTTGCATGCCACTGTATTTTGTTTGTAGTGTGATGATTATATCATTTTCAAATTATCAAGTTCTTCGATTCACTGTTGAAGTTAATCTACACTCATGGAACCAGAAGTTAATCTACCCTCATGGAAACAGCAGAACGTCACTAGCTAAAGGAAGGTAGTTTAGATATATTCCATTTAGATGCGTTCCTTCTTCTTTCTCGCAGTTTAAGAATCTTAAAACTTCCTGTGGACTACCGACAGCAGTTTTGGTACTATTTAATATATTCGCCTGACACCTGATACAGTTTTGGATTTCTGATGTTTTGATTAAGCACTAGAGATTCCCCCGCCGGAGGTTCGATTCCTCCCTCGGGCGTGGGTGTGTGTGTTGTCCTTAGAGTAAGTTAGTTTACGTTTGATTAAGTAGTGTGTAAGCTTAGGGACCGATGACCCCAGCAGTTTGGTCCCATAGGAACTTACCACAAATTTCCAAATATCCAATTGACGATGGCTACGGACATTATTGCTGTTAGCGACTTACAAGCGATTTGTAAACAGCCTCCTTTGTAAATTGACTGCATCTTCCCAGTTCGATGGATTGAACTCTGCCTTCAGCCTTACCTACGACTGAGCCGTTCTTATCATTCCATTTTACATCCCTAAATAATATTACATCCAGATATTTGTGTGAGTTGAGTGATTCGAATAACGACTCACTGGTACTGTAATCATAGGATACTACTTTTACACGATTTGGGAAATACACGATTAATTTTACATTTCAGTACGTTTACGGTAAGTTGTCAACATGCGCACCACTTCGAAATCTCATCAAGATCTGACTGAATATTTTCCAGCTTTTTTTCAGACAACACTTCATTGTATAAGGTCTGCAAAATAAAACTGACCCAGGAGATGTTTATAAGACTGAGGTCTGAATCAGCCTGTCAAGGTATGTGAATCCAAAGAACATGTACTATTAGCCATCAGGAAATGCCATCAGTGCTCTGAAGAGCCGTTGCACGATTGCAAGACAGGTGTTTGGTTCTCCGTGTCTGATGTCCGCACAGCAACAATATTTTTTTTCATTAAATTGTTAATGCTAACGGGTATATCCAGAAACTACTTAATTCATATGTCAATCGGTTCATAGCAGATGAAGGACAGTATGGGTATTTTTAGTGAGACGGGTCAACAGCACACACCGCGCAGAAAATCTTGTGACGAGCACACGAGGTGGCCGGTGAGGTGAGGACCAGCAGCAGAGACAGCGCAGCCTGCTGGCCACCTCGGCCCTCCGATCTCTCTCCCGGTGATTTTTTACCTGCAGGGCAAACTGAAGGTTCAGGTGAGTTCAAATAATCCTGGAAGAGCTAAAGCAGAACTTTGAAAACGCTATTGCTGCTCACTCTCAGGCAGAGTTACTATGCATGTCTCACAGTTCGATAAACCGAGCACAGTGCTACATGGAAGTCAACAGTAGCCATTCGCAGCATCTCCTGTGATATTCGTCAACATGACTAAATCCGGCGTCGGTCTTATCGTAAATACTTTACAAGCCAGTTTTATTTTGCCCAGTAATCAATCAGTCAGTCATTCGATCAATGGCCTATACTTCCTAACGGAAGATTCATGTAGCATCATGCCGACTTTTTCGTTGCTGACTCAGAAGTCCACAGTCTACTTGGTGTCCGCAAATGTATCCCGAAAGAGCGGTTCATAATAATTGCTGGTCTAGACACTCGTTTCGCAGCTACGCCGTTTAGCCAGGCGCTGTGTGGAACTAGCTGTCGTCCTTGAAGAGCTTCCTCCATCTACTGCGGTCTTCTCTGAGCTTCTCCCGTATGTCGCAGTCATGCGATGATATTGCTCTTGGCGCGGTGGATAAGGTGCAGTGATGGACTTCCAGGCGGAACTTTGTAAAATGCTATCTCACTAAGCAGTCTCCTTCGGGGAAGAGGAGAGTAGTCCTTAAGATGTAAATGTTGTAGTAACCGCAGGCGACGTTCGTTTATAGTGGCGGTGGTACTCGGCAGCTTTGCTTTATTCAGGACCGTCTCATTTGTCACATGGTCCCTCCAACTTATGCGTGGAATATTTCGTAAGCAACACAGATGAAATGTGTTGAGCTTAGGTTCTTGTTGAGCATCTGATGTCCAGGTCTCAGCACCATACAAGTGGGTGCTCAGCATACATGCTTGACGGACGAGTATTTTTGAGGTCCCATGAGTCGTTTTTTGTTCCATGCCCTTGTAGTTGCTGAACTTTATTGGACGTGGAGTGATTTGAAAAAAGTGAATGAACTGGCTGTTGCTGGTACCATGTTATTTTGCATATTAACTTTACAAGCCAACCTTGTGTTCCGTTGACTTTTGTGGCTTCTGGATCCTTCATCTCTAGCACGAATTTCGATAGCTAAATAAAAAACTCATTGATTTAGGGCAACAGAGGAATTCTACAGGCAGGCAGATTTGTTATATAAATGAAATAAGTTAACCAAAATAAAAAGACCTGAAATGAGGGGTTGCCCGTTACCTGCTTTAAAAGATCGATACACTCACAATTAATGAAATAACCTTACACTAAACTGTTTAGCTGTAGGTCAAGACAAAATAATAAAACATCAATGAATACAGACATGAAGCATGAGCAACTCGTTCATCCACTTACAGATCGTGTACAAGCAGAAGATCACGAAGGTACTTGAGAATTTGAAATCAAAAGGGAAGTAATCAATAGCCACGAGATTTGGGTTTGAACAAGAGTCCAGCCGGGAGCAACAGGACTAGCTTAGCGCTTCAGCATGGAAACAGACGCCATGCCCTGTGAAACCGCGACGGAAATGACTGCCAGCGAATTATTAAGAAATTGTGGTACTAAAACGACCGGCTCGGTCCATGGCTGCTACGGACTCACGGAAGAGAGTTCGTGGAAACCGAAAGTGAGGGTGTCATGTGCTCTACTGCTATCACGAAGTGATTTCAACGTAGAACTGCAGCTCAACAGGCGCTGAGAGCACTTCTTCGTACCTTCGTCAGGTTCGTGTGTCCTTGCACAGAATGCGTCCGCTGGTAGAAAGAGGTTCTCGGAGCAAACTTAACAGGGGTCGGAAGTTACAGTCTGTTCCGGCCGGTGACGACCCGGCCTCCTAGTATAGGAGACTAAGGTGGCGCCAAGTCTGCGAAAGCAGACAAGCCTTGTATCACTGCGCGTCGAGGCAGCTGTGGCTTGAGATTTAAATACATGTGCAGAATTTCGCTATCTTCCCATAACTAAAGTACTGGAACGGATGAACAAACAGCGAGAAATGTTGACAGTGTTTAAAAGAAAAAAAGCTGCATAGCTAGGACATATAGTACGGAACATGAAATATTTGTTTCTGCAGTTAATAATAAAAGGGAAGACTGAAGGAAAAAGAAGACAAGGGCGAAGAAGAACATCCTGGTTGGACAATATAAAACAGTGGAAGGATTACGAAGTGTAAACCAGCTGTTACATACAGAGATTCATAGAAGAAAGCTGCAACATGTGGTCGCCAACATCCACTAACGGATAACCAGCAGCAGAAGAAGATTAATTAATTAATTTTATTGTCTTTCGAATTAATAAATCGAGTGTCCTGTTATTGACGCCATTTGATTCGTAATTTCACAAGCAGCCTGAAACCCATGACGTAAATTTGACATAATTAGCAACTCTCTCTTCGTCAAGAGAGATGACTGAAGAAACTGAACTGGGCAGAGGTGTAAGACAAAGCAGGTGTTTATCGCTAACACTGTTCCATATCTATCTGGAGGAAATTATTAATGGAAGTTTTGATGGAAGGAGAGTGGAGTGTATAAGATTTGAAGACGACATGGTTGTGATGGCAGAGAGTGCGAGAGAGATGGAATAAATGTTAGATGATTTAAACACAAAATTAGGAGAATATGGAATGAAGATTAACAAGAAAAAAAACGAAAAGGATGGTAATTGGAGGAAAGGGGAGAAAATGCCGTATGAAAATAGGGGGAAAGGAAGTAGAGCAAGTAAAAAACTTCTGTTACTTTGGAAGTGTAATAATGGATGATATGTATTACTCAACAGAAATTAGGAAAAGAATTCCAATGGCAAAAGGAGGATTCAAGAGGAAAGAGAAATTACTTTGCGAACCAGTAAACAAAGATCTGTGGAAGAGACTTGCCAAATGTTACATCTGGAGCGCTGCACTGTATGGTGCGGAGACCCGGACATTGAGGAAGGAAAATGAAAGAAGATTGGAGGCACTAGAGATGTGGATATGCAGAAGAATGGAAAAAGCGAAATGAGAAGACCGAGTAAGGGATGAAGGAGTTTCAAGAAGAGTTGGAGAAGAAAGAAACATGCTGAAAGTCATCGGAAAGAGGAAACGGAACTGGATTGGACATTGTTTGAAGTAGTAGTAGTAGTATTGGCATTCTCCCTTACTGCTGATCTTGTCATGAGTTAAACCTTTTCCACTTTTGTTTGAAGAGGGACTGTTTATTGAAGTAAGGAATGGAAGGAATGGTGGAGGGGAAAAGGGGAAGAGGAAAAAGAAGATATCAAATGCTGGACAGTTTCAAGGGAGAGAAGTATTCAGAAATGAAAAGACTGGCTATGGACAGGCAAAAGTGGAAGAGGCTCAACCCACGAAAAGACCTGCCGTAAAGCAGAATACCATACTACTACTCCGTCAAGAAACTGCACAGAGCTGCTGTCGCGGGTTCGCCAAATCTTATTTTTGTGAGAGAAAAGTCTAAGCTAAGCTTTTGTGCGAAATTTCTTGAAAGTATACGGCACTGCATCATTGATCTTTGCTCAGTTTCGATCACGATAAAGCCCCTATAGATCGCGGAAGTAAAGCTGAGAAGTGTGTCAGATGTGCAGAGCGTTCGCCGTCCTCATTAGAACTGTCGTCCCGACGCTGTACGTGCGCTGCGGTGTGTGGTGACCGGGCACGTCGGCGGTGTGGGAGCGACGGCTGGGGGCGCCTTGTGTGCCGGCCTACCTGCGAGAGTGGCGTCATCGCGGCCACCGCACCGAAATAGTGCTGAGTACGGCCGCGTCCTTGGCGAGTTTCCTGCACGGCCGCAACGCGCGCACATTGCGGCCGCTGGTTCGACTCCCGGAGGGCAACGGTCTCGCTGCTACCGAGCCGCCAAAATATGGCGGGCCTTGCGCTGCGAACAGCACGCTCGCGTGTTATGACCTTTTTGGACAAAGAACATTTCTTCTCTAGAAGCTAGGACGGTTTACGTAGTGAGAAATCTCGTTCAAAAATTGTTCAAATGGATCTGAGCTTTATGGAACTCAACATCTGAGGTCATCAGTCCCCTAGACTTAGAACTACTTAAACCTAACTAACCTAAGGACATCACACACATCCATGACCGAGGCAGGATTCGAACCTGCGACCGTTGCAGCAGCGCGGTTCCAGACTGAAGCTCCTAGAACCGCTCGGCCACACCGGCCGGCTACAGATCTCGCGAAGTCATGAAGTCATACACAACATCTAGAAGGTGGTAGATAACGGTGGTCTGGCTAATGCTGTGTTGATTGTCAAAGCCACAACGCTATTCGACAGTGACTATCAAATTTATGAACTGGTTTTCCAGAGAGCACTACCGATAAAATGGTTCAAATGGCTCTGAGCACTATGGGACTTAACATCTATGGTCATCAGTCCTCTAGAACTTAGAACTACTTAAACCTAACTAACCTAAGGACATCACACAACACCCAGCCATCACGAGGCAGAGAAAATCCCTGACCCCGCCGGGAATCGAACCCGGGAACCCTCGCGTGGGAAACGAGAACGCTACCTCACGACCACGAGATGCGGGCCACTACCGATAAATTTTGCGATATGTTTAGAGGTCCTCAAGCAAAAATGATAAGCAGGTGCAAC
This sequence comes from Schistocerca gregaria, assembly GCF_023897955.1. Classification (NCBI taxonomy): domain Eukaryota; kingdom Metazoa; phylum Arthropoda; class Insecta; order Orthoptera; family Acrididae; genus Schistocerca; species Schistocerca gregaria. Next base: position 741,582,610 of record NC_064921.1, read on the forward strand.
TGCACAAAAATACTAGCTTATTTATTTATGGACAAACTGTTATTTATGATTATTGTAAATTATTTGAGTGAGACAGAATGTTTGTAACATTTCTTTATTTAAATATCGTTGTAATATATTAGTTTAGTGCAGGAAAGTGGTCAAGATGAATCAAATAGTATCTATAGAGTTAAGAACGATGTGTTTTTAGTGGGGTGGAAAAGCAATGGAAAAGCAGACAGTAGTGGAACATTACAGGAGTCAAGTGGAGACTGGGACTTTTCGAGTGGATAGTCCAAGAGAGCAATTTGGAACACTTTATGTCGAGTGCTGGAAGAATGCTGTCAATGGCAACGTTGGTGATTCTGTATCCTGAATGGCTGCTACAATACTTTTGAAGAGACTTTATATTTTGAGAAGCCTGAATGTGCTCCAGAGCAGGACTCTCATTTTTCCGCTTGTATTAAATAACTGGGGATTGACAGAGTACGAGTTACTATTCCTTTTATTGCGTGTGTTAATTTGTGATTCCCCATGTTGAACTCTGAACTATTTTGAACATGCCCTCAAAGTAACTTTACCCCACCTGATAACGATATTTTCTGTCTGTATTTTAACGAATATCGTAGGACCACTTTTAGTTTATCTGAGATGTCCTTTCTTGAAAAAACATTATTCAACATAGTTCTCTGTTATCAATTACAGACTTGGAATAGGACTCTTTTGATTAAATTATTCGCTTCTCTTTCATTTTATATTACTGTGTATTTTATTAACTCGAAATTCTGGCCAATGCGTAGACTAAGTGAATGCAGGATCAAAGCTACAAGTTATTACTTGCTGCACGGTATGAAATCAGACGTGAGCGACTAGACCCTGTGACTGCATCGAAGTATTCTCTTTAAACGTAACCGTGCATAACCCCAGTAACTGATGTACGGGTTTGCGTGTAAGGTATACTGTTTAATAGAGCAACTACGCAGCAGTAACCGATAGGTACCGTCTCATAATCTCTCCCAGATCGTCCCTGCCGAGATTTCAGTCTCTTCTTACAGCCGAGCCGGCCGCTGTGGCCGAGAAGTTCTAGGAGCTTCAGTCTGGAACCGCAGGTTCGAATCCAGCCTCGGGTATGGATGTGTGTGATGTCCTTAGGTTAGTTAGGTTCAAGTAGTTCTAAGTTCTAGGGGACTGATGACGTCAGATGTTAAGTCCCATAGTGCTCAGAGCCATTTGAACTTACAGCCGAAGAAGGAGAGATTCAACACATTCACACTGAAAACATGGCTATTGTTTCCAATTCAAGGAGGTAGGTTTTAGGACAGAGGGCCGCAAAAAATGATCCTACAATATGCACATGTCCCAGTTTCGGTGGTGCATGTTCTGAAATGTGTCTCAATAATTGCTATGTTTGTTCTAACGAATTATTCAAGGCAAGTAGCGTCTTCTTCCTGTTTACTATTCTTGTGAAACTTGACTTTGGATTATCTTAGTGTACTAGTGCTGAACATCTTATTATAAGGCTATTCACGTAATCTTTCTCTGTCAAGACAACATTTATTTCCATTCTACTGATTAATGTTTTTTTTTAACGAAATTTCAATTTTCTGGGGAATAGAAATTTTGTGAGATATTTCATTGCCTTTTCTGTTTACTCTGAAATAATGACAGGAGTTGTGCTACATACTGACTTTAGAAATTAGATAACGTTATGCGATTAGGTGGACAGGGAAATTTATTTTCTGCTACATATTACATCGGCATTACAACATCTGAACAATGACTACCGAAATACAGCTCTCAATGTGTAAGCAACATGTATCAAAGTAAATAAATATTTAATTTAACTGAGTTACATGTTTTACACATTATATTAACGATAAACCCTTCTCTGTGGAATTTATAATCATACTTAAAAATATTTACACTTAAAAATATTTCGTTGAAAGTTGTGTAATGCTTCATGTTCACCGTCACATACTTTTGCTGATCTTGGTCTTGTTATACACTAAAAATCCAGTAACTTCAGCGTTGTTTATAGTTTTTCGTCTTGGCAATGAAAGTATAAGAAAGACAGCTATTTCGTGTCGGAGGCCTGTGTCACATTTCTTTTTTCCTGCTCATTGGTGCGTTCGAAAGATATTTATCTTGGTCTATGAGATACCAAGCCATAGGCAATCTTATAAGATATTTAACAGTCCGCTGAAATTCTTTATTACTTCGCAATGTTTAATCTCATTCTCCACGACACAAGTTCGTCAATTTGCATACCAGACTAGAGAAAACACTACCAGACAAGGAACCCTAAGCGTATCGATTCCCTTGTCTACGCCGAAGCAATCTGCCTGTAACTACAATTGTGGGACAGAACCAGTAAATCTCGTAATTCTTACCGAGGTGAGTGATATAAACAGGGTACTTTAAAAAATTGTAAAGCTTGTTTTGAAATTATTTCACCCTTACGCTACTCTACGTTCAAGAAGGAAGTACGGCCTTTTGTTCCGACCTTCCCCGAAGAAACCACTGAGAAACGCTGAGTTAGGATGGTCGTAGGCGTAAAATATGTCAGAAACGTGTCTGGTTTCAGAAGAAAAGAAGGTACAAGTGTTGCCCTAGAAGTATTTCGGTGGACTGCTTACAGTTCTCTTAATCTCGACCGTGACGTCACCACTTATGTCACCCGCACAGATGTGGATGCGACCTGGAGAAGGGAGCAACGGCCAAATGATACTCCGCCGCCTTTTTTTTTTTTTTTTTTTTTACAGGTTCCACCAGAAATAGTCGGTCTAGAAATACAGCGGCGTCGAGGCGACGCTAAATGCCAACCGCGCGACGTCTCCTACGCGTTCTTGAATGGGGAGCCAGTCGTAAACACGGCGGCGGCGGCAGTACGCCGGCAGTGAGAGGCGATGCAATTAAGCTGCAGCCTCGGCGGCCTTGTGATTCAGGCCGTAGTGTGCTCGGTGCCTTCTACACTCCTGGAAATTGAAATAAGAACACCGTGAATTCATTGTCCCAGGAAGGGGAAACTTTATTGACACATTCCTGGGGTCAGATACATCACATGATCACACTGACAGAACCACAGGCACATAGACACAGGCAACAGAGCATGCACAATGTCGGCACTAGTACAGTGTATATCCACCTTTCGCAGCAATGCAGGCTGCTATTCTCCCATGGAGACGATCGTAGAGATGCTGGATGTAGTCCTGTGGAACGGCTTGCCATGCCATTTCCACCTGGCGCCTCAGTTGGACCAGCGTTCGTGCTGGACGTGCAGACCGTGTGAGACCGAATGGTCCTCGCCGATACCCCAGGAGCAACAGTGTCCCTAATTTGCTGGGAAGTGGCGGTGCGGTCCCCTACGGCACTGTGTAGGATCCTACGGTCTTGGCGTGCATCCGTGCGTCGCTGCGGTCCGGTCCCAGGTCGACGGGCACGTGCACCTTCCGCCGACCACTGGCGACAACATCGATGTACTGTGGAGACCTCACGCCCCACGTGTTGAGCAATTCGGCGGTACGTCCACCCGGCCTCCCGCATGCCCACTATACGCCCTCGCTCAAAGTCCGTCAACTGCACATACGGTTCACGTCCACGCTGTCGCGGCATGCTACCAGTGTTAAAGACTACGATGGAGCTCCGTATGCCACGGCAAACTGGCTGACACTGACGGCGGCGGTGCATAAATGCTGCGCAGCTAGCGCCATTCGACGGCCAACACCGCGGTTCCTGGTGTGTCCGCTGTGCCGTGCGTGTGATCATTGCTTGTACAGCCCTCTCGCAGTGTCCGGAGCAAGTATGGTGGGTCTGACACACCGGTGTCAATGTGTTCTTTTTTCCATTTCCAGGAGTGTATGTTGAAGCCGTCCCCACTCGGGTCGTGTTAGTTAACGTTAACGTGGAGCTGTACGAGTTTCATGACGTCACTTCCTGCTGTTTCACAACGATGGGGCATTGCCTCCACAGAGCATAAATGTCTGTGGAGTGGGCATAAGGAGAATTCTGTCCACATCTGCTGCAGCTCAGGTCACGTGATTTTGGGACTGCGTATTTAACCCGTATAGCGCTTGGCGTATTTTCAGTGTTACTGCTTCGCTGCTACAGACAGTTCACCTTCAGAGGTACGGTGAAACTTTGTATACGCGTTTTACAGACATCTTAACAATTCTATACCAGGAACTGAAGTTGGCTTAAAGATGTGAAGAGCAATGGTATGGCGCTTTTTCGCGACTGAACCATAGCGCAGGTTCCACTGTATTTAGGTTTCTTCGCTGACCGGATAGGAAGTAACCGCTAACAATATTTCTCTTACGTTTTCTGCTGCACTTATTTATCTTGTCAAATCTCAGTTACTTACGCGACAATGACACGTAGACAGCACCGAAGTATCACGAAAAAACAACGCATTTGGAACTATTATGCTGTTACAGTAAATACGGCCAGCAATTTGCACCACCTGCTTGTCCACTGTTTGTTTCAATTATTCTTTTTTTTTACCATTCTGCTTTTTATACACAGGTAAGATATCTATACCATTTTCTCACCATCTCACCAGAAAAGTAAAACCATACTCTGCGCACAAAAAAATAAACGATACAATATCAGTACTCAAATTTTGGAATAATAAAAGAAGTCACAACCAACGATATTTTTTAAGTCCTGCGATATTTCGGCAGCGAGCTACAGATGTGGGAACCAATAAAAGACAAGAATACTCCCTATGTTCCGAGCATAACTTGCGAGACGGCATGTGGTATTTGTCGTTTTCAACTGAATCCCATATTTGGTGTGGTTTGCATCACAACTTAGACCCTATAAGCCGACGCTGTTTCTAAGCAATAGCTGACTGTGAAGCTCTGGAAGAAGCGTCATTGTTGGTACGATTTGTTGCAACAAAATGCGGGAAACGCCATACTGATGGTTAAGCAATTTTCGTATGTAGTTATTTTCGTGTTATAACTAGCGCGGTATGAAAGTTTATTGATTTAAGGCAACCGCATATTGAAGATGCACCAAAACGCGTCGAACTTGGTAGGACTTGTTATAATGAAACTGCAGTTAGCAACAAGTGGCGATTAACGCCTTCAGAAGACTGTAACATTAAATACAAATCTTGCACAGACGGGCAGAAGCTTCACTTTAAGATACTGCGAACACGTGACCTTTACACTAAAAGACATAAATAAATTTGCAATAGCCACTAAACCTCTAACACTCGGAACTCTGCACAAGAAATAAAAACTATTTATCATGTAAGGAACAGATTGTGGAAATATAGACTATCACGCTGAACAAATGTGTTGTTCTCGTCCCACTCCCTTTTTTAATTTGGTGCTTTCCTCGGCCAACTTATAAATTGAAATGCTAATTAGATGTCTGCATATACATGTGCGTGTACAGTGAATTGTCTTTAAACATTTTCGTCAACCTTTTTGCTATTAGTTACATCTAAAAAGTGGTGAAAACCACTCGAACTATAGTCCTTCAATAATAAGTTCACTCTCAGAGAGCAAACATTTTTCTTTTATTAAGATGATGCATTTCGCTCGTCCCACATGTCATCTTTACTCTGTTTACATCCTTGCTCAATAGGAAATGAGTGATATCTTTGTATATTTACGGAATATTCCGTCAGTTCTCGGAAACCTTTCCACATGAATCATACAGGGTGTTTCAAAAATGACCGGTATGTTTGAAACGGCAATACAAACTAAACGAGCAGCGATAGAAATACACCGTTTGTTGCAATATGCTTGGGACAACAGTACATTTTCAGGCAGACAAACTTTCGAAATTACAGTAGTTACAATTGTCAACAACAGATGGCGCTGCGGTCTGGGAAACTCTAGAGTACGATATTTTCCACATATCCACCATGCGTATCAATAATATGGCGTAGTCTCTGAATGAAATTACCCGAAACCTTTGACAACGTGTCTGGCGGAATGGCTTCACATGCAGATGAGATGTACTGCTTCAGCTGTTCAATTGTTTCTGGATTCTGGCGGTACACCTGGTCTTTCAAGTGTCCCCACATAAAGAAGTCACAGGGGTTCATGTTTGGCGAATAGGGAGACGAATCCACGCCGCCTCCTGTATGTTTCGGATAGCCCAAAGCAATCACACGATCATCGAAATATTCATTCAGGAAATTAAAGACGTCGGCCGTGCGATGTGGCCGGGCACCATCTTGCATAAACCACGAGGTGTTCGCAGTGACGTCTAAGGCAGTTTGTACCGCCACAAATTCACGAAGAATGTCCAGATAGCGTGATGCAGTAATCGCTTCGGATCTGAAAAATGGGCCAATGATTCCTTTGGAAGAAATGGCGGCCCAGGCCAGTACTTTTTGAGGATGCAGGGACGATGGGACTGCAACATGGGGCTTTTCGGTTCTCCATAGGCGCCAGTTCTGTTTATTGATGAAGCCGTCCAGGTAAAAATAAGCTTCGTCAGTAAACCAAATGCTGCCCACATGCATATCGCTGTCATCAATCCTGTGCACTATATCGTTAGCGAATGTCTCTCGTGCAGCAATGGTAGCGGCGCTGAGGGGTTGCCGCGTTTGAATTTTGTATGGATAGAGGTGTAAACTCTGGCGCATGAGACGATACGTGGACGTTGGCGTCATTTGGACCGCAGCTTCAACACGGCGAACGGAAACCCGAGGCCGCTGTTGGATCACCTGCTGCAATAGCTGCGCGGTGCCCTCTGTGGTTGCCGTACGCGGTCGCCCTTCCTTTCCAGCACGTTCATCCGTCACGTTCCCAGTCCGTTGAAATTTTTCAAACAGATCCTTTATTGTATCGCTTTTCGGTCCTTTGGTTACATTAAACCTCCGTTGAAAACTTCGTCTTGTTGCAACAACACTGTGTTCTAGGGGGTGGAATTCCAACACCAGAAAAATCCTCTGTTCTAAGGAATAAACCATGTTGTCCACAGCACACTTGCACGTTGTGAACAGCACACGCTTACAGTAGAAAGACGACGTACAGAATGGCGCACCCAGAGACTGCGTTGTCTTCCATATTTTTCACATCACTTGCAGCGCCATCTGTTGTTGAAAATTGTAACTACTGTAGTTTCGAAAGTTTGTCCACCTGAAAATGTACTGTTGTCCCAAGCATATTGCAACAAACGGTGTATTTCTATCGCTGCTCGTTTAGTTTCTATTGCTGTTTCAAATATACCGGTCATTTTTGAAACACCCTGTATGAGTACAAATGGCAACTCCGCCAATGCGCTGCGCTGTCGTAGCTTGTGTTCGCGATACTACCGCCATCTCTATATGTTCAGACTGCTATCCCATTACTTTCGTTACCTCAGTGTAATAAAGCTGCAGACAGTAAACATAATATAAAATTCCCGTCTAATGAAATCGGCCACCTGTAGGAATCCGATGAAATATGTTGTACTAGACGGTCTCCCGGTCGTCAACTACAAAGCCTGCTGACTTGCAGCCACTTCTAACTGTTCGTTTGGCCATGCCGACAGAACATCTCTTTTCGCGACACAGCAGCTATCTGAAATTCAGTTGTTTGTGAACTGCGTGACGCTGGCCCGGCCATATCGTCGACGTCATTAAACTGTCCTGTGAAAGTTACTGCGTGTTTTAATGCACTAGAATACCGAGAGTGGTGCAGATGTTCATTTCTGTAACTGTTACTGAAATACGTGAGGCAAGAGACGTACGCTTTGGAAAAGCTTCATCCATCATTTTTACAAGTCAATAAAACAAACAGGAAGAAATGGTGCCGTGTACTTTCCCGGCTAGATCAACCAAGATAAGGCTCTCAAGATTCCAGCCATTTTCATTCATGGAAAAGGTGGGTCAGTTCGATAAGACCTAATCTAATCACGTTCCAGCGAAATGAATACGCCGGAAGACTGTGCGAGTGACTCATGTAGAAATCTGTCGGTGAATTCATTTGACCCGAAAATCGAGAGTTTCTTTTAAGAGAAAGATGAGTGAAGTGTGTGGAGGAAGATCACTCTCTGACATATGACAGCAGAAAGAGTAGCATCACATAGCTATGTGACGTGAATTTAAAGGGTAGCTACACTGACGAGGCTCTGGCGACCGAATGACTCCCGGGATAAGGAGTCCTTCGCTACCATGGCAACGACTTTGCAGGGAGACGAATGAGCTCGTAATGGTTAAGCACTCTCTTGTCCTAGGTGAGGGAAACTTACCCTATGTGCCGATGAACGACTTGACGTCAACGACATAGAAAATCTCCATCGGCGGATCTGGCGTTAGGACAGTAAGTCCCAGTGGCGGCTCGTGACCAAAGAAGATGGTGGTGCACTTTGCTCACGAAGGAAAACATCAACAAAAGAGAGAAAATCAGTACACTGCTCATGTTTTTGTAACGCCTGGTATAATCAGGCCGCTCGTTCGTGTCACTCCTGCATCTTCTCATAATAAAACCAAAAGGTGTACACAGAAAAAAGTATTACTTTTGCAGAATAAAAGGAATTAAAATCAACTGCAGCTGTATGTGCTCAAAAAGTGGTAGGCATGCCTTACTAACCTTTTTCAGCAGGACTGACATTAACGCCGTTCGATTTTGTCCCTGAATTTGGATGTGGTGGTGCTCACTTGTACAGGAACTCTATTCTTCTTTCCTTCATATTCCCAAATCTTTCAATCACTCTTTGATTGAAGTTTACAATTCCTGATACGAGGTCTCGTTCAATAGAGACCATCGCGAGTGGTTGGTTGGTTGTTTTGGGGAAGGAGACCAGACAGCGAGGTCATCGGTCTCATCGGATTAGGGAAGGACGGGGTAGGAAGTCGGCCGTGCCCTTTGAAAGGAACCATCCCGGCATTTGCCTGGAGCGATTTAGGGAAATCACGGAAAACCTAAATCAGGACGGCCGGACGCGGGATTGAACCGTCGTCCTCCCGAATGCGAGTCCAGTGTCATCGCGAGTACTGACAGTCTTTCTTGGTCCATAGGTTTCCGCAATTCAGTGCTGATAGTACTGTTACCGACGACTGCGCCGCTAAAGCGGAGTTATTGAACGCAGTTTTCCGAGATTCCTTCACCAGGGAAGACTAATAGAATATTCCAGAATTTGAAACACGAACAGCTGCTAGCATGAGTTTCTTAGACGTAGATACCTTAGGGGTTGCGAAGCTTCTCAAATCGCCTGATACGGGCAAGTCTTCAGGTCCAGATTGTATACCGATTAGGTTCCTTTCAGATTACGCTGATACAACAGTTCCCTACTTAGCAATCATATACAACCGCTCGCTCACCGATAGATCTGCACCTACAGATTGGAAAATTGCGCAGTTCGCACCAACGTTTAAGAAAGGTAGTAGGAGTAATCTATCGAACTACAGACCTATATCATTGACGTCGGTTTGCAGTAGGGTTTTGGAGCATATACTGTATTCAAACATTATGAATCAACTCGAAGGGAACGATCTATTGATACGCAATCAGCATGGTTTCAAAAAACATCGTTCTTGTGCAACGCAACTAGCTCTTTATTCGCACGAAGTAATGGCCGCTATCGACAGGGGATCTCAAGTTGATTCCGTCTTTCTAGATTTCCGGAAAGCTTTTGACACCGTTCCTCACAAGTGACCTCTAATCAAGCTGCGGGCCTATGGGGTATCGTCTCAGTTGTGCGACTGGATTCGTGATTTCCTGTCAGGAAGGTCGCAGTTAGTAGTAATATACGGCAAATCATCGAGTAAAACCGACGTGATATCATGTATTCCCCAGGGAAGCGTCCTGGGACCTCTGCTGTTCCTGATCTATATAAATGACCTGGGTGACAATCTGAGCATTTCTCTTAGGTTGTTCGCAGATGATGCTGCAATTTACCGTCTAGTAAGGTCATCCGAAGACCAGTATCAGTTGCAAAACGCTTTAGAAAAGATTGCTGTATGGTGTGGCAGGTGGCAGTTGACGCTAAATAACGAAAAGTGTGAGGTGATCCACATGAGTTCCAAAAGAAATCCGTTGGAATTCGATTACTCGATAAATAGTACAATTCTCAAGGCTGTCAATTCAACTAAGTACCTGGGTGTTAAAATTACGAACAACTTCAGTTGGAAGGACCACATAGATAATATTGTCGGGAAGGCGAGCCAAAGGTTGCGTTTCATTGGCAGGATACTTTGAAGATGCAACAAGTCCACTAAAGAGACAGCTTACACTACATTCGTTCGTCCTCTGTTAGAATATTGCTGCGCGGTGTGGGATCCTTACCAGGTGGGATTGACGGAGGACATCTAAAGGGTGCAAAAAAGGGCAGCTCGTTTTGTATTATCACGTAATAGAGGAGAGAGTGTGGCAGATATGATACGCAAGTTGGGATGGAAGTCATTAAAGTAAAGACGTTTTTCGTCGCGGCGAGATCTATTTACGAAATTTCAGTCACCAACTTTCTCTTCCGAATGCGAAAACATTTTGTTGAGCCCAACCTACATATGTAGGAAGGATCATCAAAATAAAATAAGAGAAATCAGAGCTCGAATAGAAAGGTTTAGGTGTTCGTTTTTCCCGCGAGCTGTTCGGGAGTGGAATGGTAGAGAGATAGTATGATTGTGGTTCGATGAACCCTCTGCCAAGCACTTAAATGTGAATTGCAGAGTAGTCATGTAGATGTAAATGTAGAAGGTTTTGATGCATTTCAGCGAAGAAAAACAACGTTCTGCCTCTGATGTGGTCATTGTAATTGTAATTATCGCTTTCAGGAGCTTCACAGATTCGCTCAGTGTATCACAAAGATTATTGTCTGTTATGTAATCCAGAGAGCTCAAAGCTCCACATGTGCTTCTGAACTCCTCTCTTCCATAAATAACAGAGAGTTCTGTTCGAAGCTTCTTTGGTTCCAAAAAAGAGTAGCATTCCGTAGCAGCTCTGAAAGAAGTTTCTGGAAAACTGGAAGCGTAAGTAGCGAATTTCTCTGCAAGTAGGTGTCCAGTGAACTTGGCTCTTTCTTTTGCCTCGTAACTTATGACATCACATACTTCTTTTGCCTCGCGCAGTAGATTACACATAGCTGTTCCAGCTTCCGTTCTCCCTTTTTCATGCTAGTCGTGTAAACCTGTTGAATGTTCTGCACTAAAATTAATCATGGAACGAAAAACACCAGGATTGGAAGATGATTCAGTCCCATCATGTCCTCTAAGAGCAAGTTCCAACGCACCACAGAAACGAATACAGTTAATAATTAGATTCGATATGTACCTATTATCGGTTACTTGATGGTTGTGTAATGTCACGGACCTTCTGTACCCACTGGGTAGCTATATTTACATTGCCTAGACTTGCCGTATTAAAAACGTTATTTACATGGTCTGAAGAAAGTTGGTGTTTTCTAATTTTGTCATGGAGGTGTTGAATGTCACAGACTCCGTGTTTAGACCATGAAAGATCTTCTCCAAACAATAAACAAGGCATTATTTATGTCAGAACCTCGCAGCCATTCATGCTTAAATTCTAATTTTTCTTCAAACTTCTCTGAAGTGAAGGGTTCAGAGAGCTATGAAATTACCTTATTCATTATTTCACGTATTCACTTGTCACTTGAGCCTCAAAATTCAGGTGCTACCACACGCGAAAATAACTAACACAGCGCACAGAAATAGTTCGCTCGCACACAGCTATTCATGCTTAAATTCTAATTTTTCTTCAAACTTCTCTGAAGTGAAGGGTTCAGAGAGCTATGAAATTACCTGATTCATTATTTCACGTATTCACTTGTCACTTGAGTCTCAAAATTCAGGTGCTACCACACGCGAAAATAACTAACACAGCGCACAGGAAATAGTTCGCTCGCAACAACACCTGAACTGGTTAAGGTGGCGCGAGAATCCTGCTTTGTTCGAAGATCCGATAGTTCCGTTTCCCTTCGGAAGAGTTCGGGCCGTCTTCCTGCGGCTGGCAGGGTGGCCCAGGTGAGGTGTTGATACACACAAGGTCCGCATACGAGTACAGTGTTTCCTAGCATTGCCCCCGCACCCCACACCCCCTCTGAGACACCCAGGTCCGCGTTTGCAGCCACAGTGCTACCTACTGTCGCCGGCGGCACATTCCGTCCAACTCCTCTGCGTCCGGCGTTTGGAGCCCGGGCATTTCAAAAGAGGTAAACGGCGCGCTACTTCTCCACTAGTATAGAACGCTCAGAAGGCAAACACAGTTGGACAAAATCATTCCTTGGGGGTAGCGCAAACCTGCAAACCTATACGGGAGCCGCCCCTGGTAAGTCCTATCTCGGCTGGAATGGCGCACGAAGGCTAGGAATCCTTGAGGTCTCTTGTTCTAATTTAATAAGTAAGGTCGTTAGTGATAGGTCTAGTGTATCAGCGGCACAAAAAATTTCCGGATACACTGAGGCATGCAGTCGTTAAACATCTCTATAAGAAAACGACAAGAAAGTCTTAAATACTGACATATTTTCCCAAAATATTCGGAATGTAATCTTCTCAAGAGTAGTATCACATTTAATTAGAAACACCTTATTTTATATATCACAGGTTGGTCCCAAAAAGGGTTGCTAGACTGATGTTTTTATAGATTCACTCATCCAATGGTAGAAGTCTTAAATAACAAAATATCACCAGTTGGTATTTTTTGTGATCTTACCAAAGCTTCAGAATGTATAGACCATGTTGCTCTAATAGAAAGAGTCTCATGGAATTGATGGTTTTACACACAGCTGGTTTGAATCGCTCTTGACATGTTGGCTATAAATTCAACTAAATACTTAGGGATTACAATTAATTTGTACAAAAATGTATCTGATAGCGAACTAGAACACATACGTACATCATATATGAACAAAAGGAAAATGAAATTATAATTAATAATACGTTCAGTTCACCCGCAGTGTCGATAGTTGCTTGGTATCTCTGAGACATGCTTAAAACCAAGTTTTCCGTGTATTCAAGTGGACGAGACTTCCAAATGGGTCGAATTTGTGTTGACATCTGTTTCAAAGTGAGGACCATTTTCCTTACAACTTCTTTTTTTTTTATATAAGACCACACATTTTCAATAGGGTTAGCGTCAGGTGACTGTGAAGACCAATCTAATTTTGGAGGAGAAATGCGCACCTTCCTCCTATTTCCAGTTGCTGCAATGCCAACTGCGGGGCTTCGATTCATTGCCCTCCTACGGTATCCAATCTTCATTTATGTCGGTGAACCAACATTTGGCAGTCGGCATCAAATATCTTTGATGAACGCGACACTAAGCTGCAGTCATGTCTCTCCTTGTGTATATCAGCCAAGAATTAAAAAAAAAAACTAACGCTTTATGAACACTGAATGAAGAACATTGGTTCCCTATGTTGAGTTGTGAAAGAACTAAGGTGATGTCACTTGGATCTATGTGTAATGCCGACTACTCTCTTACTTAACAGACTCTGAATTCGAACGATCACTTAGATAATGTTGTGGGGAAGGCAAACCAAAGACTCCAATTTGTTGGGAGCACACATAGAAAATGCATCATGTCTAATAAAGAGATTACTTACACCACACTTGTCTGGAGTATTAATGTGCAGTGTCAGACCCATATCAGATAGTAGTGACGCAGGGCATCGAAAAAGTTCAGAGAGGGCAGCCTGTTTTACATTATCACGAAACAGAGAGAGAGTGCCACGCACATGTTACATGAATCGGGGCTGCAGTAATTAAAACAAGGCGTTTTTCGTTGCAGTAGGATCTTCTCGTGAAAATTAATTCACCAACTTGGTCCTCCGAGTGTGAAACTATTTTGTTGACGGCCACCTACGTAGGGAGGAATGATCGTCATAATAAAATAAGAGAAATCAGAGTTTGCACGGAAAAATTTAAGTGTTCGTCTTTCCCGCGCGTTGTTCCGGACTGGAACGACAGAGAAATAACATGAAGTTAGTTTGATGAACCCTGTGCCAGGCACTTAATTGTGAACTGCACTGCAATCATGTAGACGTAGATGTGAACAAACAGAATGTAAAAGGCGTCATGCAGGTTAAGCTGTATACAAGCAGGATTTTCTTTTCTGCTGCTCCACAACGTTCTTGTCTTAGTTTTGTACGACAGCGAACACTTACTTTCGCCATACTTGTACTTTTTTAAAATAATCTTATGGGACTTAACTATTAAGGTCATCAGTCCCTAAGCTTACACACTACATAACCTAAATTATCCTAAAGGCAAACACACACACCCATGCCCGAGATAGGACTCGAACCTCCGCCGAGACCAGCCGCACAGTCCATGACTGCAGCGTCCAGACCGCTCGGCTAATCCCGCGCGGCAACACATATGAAATGTAACGCCCACTGTTCAGAATGCCGTCAATGCGAACAAGAGGTGACCGAGACGTGTAACCAATGGCACCCCATACCATCACGCCGTGTGATACGCCAGTATGGCGATGACGAATACACGCTTCCAATGTGCGTTCACCGCTATGTCGCCAAACATCGAATGCGACCATCATGATGCTGTAAACAGAACCTGGATTCATCCGAAAAGATGACGTGTTGCCATCCGTGCACCCAGGTTCGTCGCTGAGTACACCATCGCAGTCGCTCCTGTCTGAGATGTAGCGTCAAGGGTCACCGCAGCCACGGTCTTCGAGCTGATAGTCCATGCTGCTGCAAACATCGTCGAACTGTTCGTGCAGATGGTTGTTGTCTCTCAAACGTCCCCATCTGTTGACTCAGGGATCGAGACGTGGCTGTACGATCCGTTACAGCCTTGCGGATAAGATGTCTGTCATCTCGACTCCTAATGATACGAGGCCGTTGGGATCCAGCACGGCGTTCCGTATTACCCTCCTGAACCCACTGATTCCATATTCTGCTAGCAGTCATTGGATCTCGACCAACACGAGAGGCAATGTCGCGATAGGCTAGAATCCGACCATTATCAAAGTCGGAAACGTGATGACACGCATTTCTCCTCCTTACACGAGGCATCACAACAACGTTTCACTAGGCAGCGCCAGTCGACTGCTGTTTGTGTATGAGAAATCGGTTGGAAACTTTCCTCGTGTCAGCACGTTGTAGGTGTCGCCACCGGCGCCAACCTTGTGTGAATGTTGTGAAAAGCTAATCATTTGCATATCACAGCATCTTCTTAGTGTCGGTTAAATTTCGCGTCTGTAGTACGTCATCTTCGTGGTGTAGCAATTTTAATGGCCAGTAGTGTAATTGGGTAGGCGGATACAGCGAACTGGCTAAAAGTCTCCCTTACCTGGTCATCCCGCCGCTAGTGGCTGTCTTCGCCATTTATAAACATTCCGATACAGTTCCATGCATCTCGCAAGACCCACCCTGTAAAGTTAGTCGTCGGAAAAGCCACGATGCCAGAGAGCAGCCTTCGCTGAGCCACTTCGTACAGACGCGGTGAGACCGCAGGCTCTCGTCCTCTTCCTCCCCGCGAACTTAACGCTACTGTGCGTAGGTGTTACCTGCTTCGGACATTAGACTCCTTTAGTACTTCTGTCACGAACTTCCCGTCAAGGTTGTTTCCTCATTTCCCGCTGCCTGCGACGCTGACGACGAAAACTGCGTAGTTTCAGACGACAACACAATTGCTTCACTACAGTCGAGTATTAGCGGAAGTTGTATTACTTAAACCATTTCGCATTACCTGTATGAATACGTCAAAAATGTATACACACTTTGAACTGTCATAGACAATTTATTTCCCGTGCTACAAGGTTAAATATCTGTGAGAAAGTGATGTCACGTTTGTTCAACAGGTGGCAGCAGTGGCAAGGAAGCAACTGCAACATGGCGGACGTGCGTTTGAGCTTTGAAGCGCGGAAGCAGATAATTAAGTGGTGCTCGAAGTTTGAGAATGTAGCTACGGTTCGAAGGCAGTGGACAAGTGAGTATGGTACAGAACCACCTTCAAGGTTAACAATTAAATGTCTACGAGACAAATTCGAAATTCATGGAACAGTGTGTGATGTGTATAAAAGTCGATCAGGGTGACCTCGTACAGCTAGAAGTGATGATTCCACAACTGCGGCCTTGGAACTGTTTCAGCGTTCGCCTCACAAATCTTCAAGGCAAGCGGCACGTGAGAGTAACGTAAGTGCTAGTAATGTGCTACACATTCTGAAGATAGGCAAGTTTCGTGGGTACATTCCAAGGCTGGTGCAACAGCTAAGTGATGACGATCCAGATCGAAGGTTAGAATTTTGTAAATGGGTTCAGGAGATGGTGAGACGTGACTGACATTTATGGGTAGCATAATTTGGTCGGTTGGAGCCCAATTCAAACTCACTGGAACAGTCAATGGGCACAATTGTGTGTACTGGGCTGAAGATAATCCTCACATTACAGTTGAAAAGGCTGTGAATTTGCCTGGTGTAAATGTGTGGTGCGGTTTGTCTGCAAGGGGACTCATTGGGCCTTTCCGCTTTGAAGATACTGTTTACTGGAGAAACGTACCTAACAATGCTTGCTGACTCCATGTTCCCTGCCATTCGTGCATTATACGGTAATGATGAGTTTTATTTCCAACAGGATGGCGCCCCGCCGCACTATCATAGGGACGTACGGCATACCTGGATCACAATCTGCCAGGCCAGTGGATTGGACGCAGGGGACCAATCGAGTTTCCTGCACGCTCTCCAGACCTCACGCCGCTGGATTTCTTCTTATGGGGCACAGTAAACGTAAACCACGTAACCTGGACACACTTTGGAATGAGATTCAGGCGGAGTGCGCAGAAATGTCATTGGACACTTTGGTACGATGTACGGAATCAGTGGTGACTCGTACTCAGAAATGTATTGATGTTGAAGGCTATCAGTTTGAACATCAATCACATTTGCCTGGTATATTTATTTTTCCAATTGGACTTTAAGCTTTCCATTTCCAGAAATTTAACATTGTAGAACGGGAAATAAATTTTCTATGACGCTTCAAAGTGTGTATACATTCTTTTGACGCACCCTGTATATTCCACTAGATAGACTACTTTTTACTAATAACTGTCACTTCCTCTATGGATCACGTAGCTTGTATGTTGGTACTATCGCTTGTTCCTCTTAACTTGTTGCAACGTTCTTAACGTGAAATATACATCGAATATAGGTGAATCATTTTTTGGTTCTAAGAATAGCGGTTCTTTAGTCTTGTCAAAAGCTGAATCTTTTCCAACTGTGCCATTTCTTATTTCTCTGAGCAATTTTCTAACCCACTTGCTGCTGCCTCAACTAGACGGTTACAAATTTATCTATACAAATCGGCAATGTCGTTTGATCTCAACTGTTAGAAACCAAACCTTTCGACCAAAACCAAAGTATATATCGCACAAGTGTCTTCTCTGAGGTCTAGTTTCCAGTTAGTATCTCAGGAGTATCCCTGAAAATCGATACGTCCATTTGCCTTACCTACAAATGATTATAGAAAACCAGCTATTCAGATCTTCCGACTTCTTCATTTTAACGATTGGTGTTCAGTTGCTGCTCCTTCCTTATTTAAGAAACTTTTCTACATTGATGGCCGAGTGTTTGCTTTTACATAACATCACATCCACAAACAAAATCAAGAGGTTTCACCGATAGACTAAGCATTAGAAAATGCAAGCTGTCGGTGGATGTTGGATATACCAGGTGTAGAAGTATGAAACTGGAATTCGGTTGCAATACTAACACGGCTGTTGTTTGAAACCGATAAACAATATTTTATTCAAAATAATCTTCGTTGATATGTATAAATTTCGCCCACCACACCGGCAGGCTATGAATGCCACGCAATAAAAAGGTTCTTCTTCTGAAGCGAATCAGCCAGCGAGCCATTTCTGTACGTTTTCATACGGATTGAAGCGTTGTTCAGTTCAGAGAGAGCGTGTCCCAGTGATGCAAATACTCGTAGATAATAATCGGACAGAGCCAAGTCTGTAGAATAAGCCGCATGCCTTGGTATTTCCCAACTAAACGGTTCAATCGTTTCTCTGGCCCGATTTGCTGCGTGTGATGGACGTTATCATGGAACACTATGACTTAGCATTGCCCTAATCCATATTCCGGTCGTTTTTACGTAATGCTCAATTTAAATTGATCATTTTCTGTTGGTAGCGATCAGTGTTAACGGTTTCACCAGATTTTAGCAGCTCGTAATAGATGGCATCCTTCTGATTCCACCAAACACGGAGCGTCGTCTTATTCCCAAAAGCGATTTTGTCTTGCAGTGGATTCTATGCAAAAACGACTTTCTTTTGTATCTGGAGAGCATTTCACAAGTGGCCTTTCGATTTGCTTGCTGTCTTTCATTTAGTTCATGTGGAACACATTTCCCCACTTCCTACACCCTTCCCATGGCTTTCAACCGAAGAGAAACGGCTATCTGCGTCAAATTCAACTGTTCCGCGAGTTCCTGTTAAGTCTGAGTATCGTCTTCATGCAATAAGGCCTGAAATTCGTTGTCTTCGAATTTTTTCGGTGGTTTCCAACGCTTGCCGTTTATCACGTCAAAATCACCAATTTCGAATTTTTTGAACCACTCGTATCACTGTGTTTTCCCAAGAGCATGTTCGCCGAGAGCTTCGACAAGCATTCGATGCGATTCTGCAGCAATTTTCTTCAAATGATAACAGAAAACCAATACTGGCCGCAATTTGTAGTTCGTAGGCACAAAACTCGACGTGTTTACGGGTGTGAAACAGATACCGATGCATGGAACTTGGGTTACTGAGTGTTGGCATTCGTCGTCAGCCGTTACAGGAAGCAGAAGGCGGTCTCACGGGCCACACACTGACGGCTAGCACGACCTATAGGGAAATTCCAGTTTCATAATTCTACACGTAGTACGTGCCAAAATCGCTCTCCTCCCTCTCTCTGTACACCGCCATCTGCCCCTCTTTTTGCCCACCTCCTCCCCCCTTCTCTCACCTTCTCCCCCCTCTCTCTCACCGTCTCCTCCTTCCCTCTCTCTATGTCCATTTCCACTCTCTCTCCTCTGTGTGGCAGATATCATACGCGAGTTGGGATGGAAGCCATTAAAGCAAAGACGTTTTTCGTCGCTGCGAGATCTATTTACGAAATTTCAGTCACCAACTTTCTCTTCCGAATGCGAAAATATTTTGTTGAGCCCAACCTACATAGGTAGGAATGATCATCAAAATAAAATAAGAGAAATCAGAGATCGAACAGAAAGATTTAGGTGTTCGTTTTTCCCGCGCGCTTTTCGGGAGTGGAATGATAGAGAGATAGTATGATTGTGGTTCGATGAACCCTCTGCCAAGCACTTAAATATGAATTGCAGAGTAATCATGTAGATGTACATGTAGATGTCGATATCCTTTTCCCATCTATCGCTCTCCTAGAACCTCATTTATTGTTATCACAAATTTAGGTTCAGTAATAGTATTCTAATCGTAAGCCGATAAGTAATAAATACAATTTTCCAATTTTTGTGGAAACGGACTGTGGGAAAGGAAACAAAACCACACTTTCTCACAGCAGAGCACAGCGCAGCATTTTCTTTCGCGTAGTCCGCTTCAGTACAAAACCTGTACATTATTCTAAAATAAAAAATGTAGCCAATGTTCGTCTGGATGTTTATTATAGAACCGCATAAAAATTGAAAAAAAACGATTAAAAACATTTTGAGAGTTTTGCTACAATGTTTCTCTATGTCCGTCCGAATGTTCATTAGAATACCGTGTAAAATTTTGAAGTATACCGGTCAAGAATTTTTGAGTGTTTGGTAATTACGTTTCCCTTTTGTGCGTTACATATATAATTACATATAATGTATATAAAATATATATGTAGCCTATGCCCCCCCAAAGATTCGTTAGAGTACCGTTTAAAAATCGGAAGTAAATCGCTCAATAGGTTTTCCAGATTTTTGCTAACAACTCCCCCCCCCCCCCCCCCCCACATATTACATATTAATTTGTACATTATATATATTACAATAAATAGCATATATCAGTCCGAATGTTCATCAGAGCAGCGTGTAAAAATTTCGAGTAAATCGGCCAAGTGCTTTTCGAGATTTTTGGTAACTACGTTAAACAACGATTGTTCTCTGTGTAGTATACTGCGGTCATAGAGATAAAGCTCGAATTACTGGGGCATCTATAGTAAATAATACATTTCTCGTAAACAAATGCGTTGCTACACGACACGCACCAGTCTGTGAGCAGGCTACGCACCTGGAGAAGTACAGAGCATCTCGTCACCGCACAAAGTCTGCAGTATCAGAAATGGCTTCGGGCGTGTCTCACGGTAATGTGGCGCAGCAACTATTGTTTACTTATATATTAATATTCAGCAGAAAACGTCGTTTGCTATCTCCGAAAGTTGTGAGGAACGCGGCTGAAATCTCAGGTAAAAAATTTCTGATCTAAGTTAGCGTAAATCAATTTCTGTACGGATACTCGAATGTGACCACAGCCAATTTCTTATGCTCAGTTACAGTACTGTGATGCCCGTAATGACCATGATGTCGACTAGACGAAAAAAGCCGGCCGTTGTGGCCGAGCGGTTCTAGGAACTTCAGTCTGGAACCGCGCTGCTGCTGCGGTCGCAGGTTCTAATCCTGCCTCGGGCTTGGATGACGGTGATGTCCTTGGGATTAGTTAGGTGTAAGTAGTTCTAAGTATAGGGGACTGACGACCTCAGATGTTGAGTCCCATAGTGCTCAGAGCCATTTGAACCATTTTGAACTAGACGGAAACGCTAAGCTTGTTTTGTTCCTCCAACCATTCACACGTGAAAGCGTTTCTGTGATAAAGTGATATTACAAGAAAAATACAGGGGTATACAATGTATACAATGATATTTCTATAAACTGACGAAAATGTATCAATTTATAGCTGCTACACAGTAAAAGTGAAAGACTATGACACAAATCAAACGTCTTTATATCACGTGTGTGTATGGATTTGCGGGAAAGTGGATCCAAATGACCACATTTCTGCAAACCACCGATAAAAAACTTGTAAGAACGATTCCAATTTGGAAATGTATGGTAATTAATATAAGGAAATCATTTAGGGGGAATTCTGAAAACTGTTGTGTTATTTATAGACTTGATCGACAAGTACCAGAATTAACTAGCGATTTCTGTAACAAGGAACTCATGAATAATAAATATCGAGCACCTTAATACCCCAATTTTCACTGTGAAAATTTCGCCACCAACTGGTTACTCACCTTATAAAGCCTAACTGATTTAAGTTCAAAATACGAATGTAGCGCTGAGAAAGCTGCAGTACGTGTGGGTGCCAAGCACAGTAACGAAAGCTACGTAAGATTTCCACAATACAGAATATAGAGCCAATCTCTGTGGCATTTTTCAGCAAGTGTAGTCGAATGTTTTCTTTCCCACTGTGAAAGATAGCGTAATATGTCAACCTCTAGAACGCCGGTATCTGGCTTTCGCCTTAGATACACGCACGATAATATAAATGTAAGCCGGCTGTGGTGGCCCAGCGGATCTAGGCACTTCAGTCTGGAACCGCGCGACCGCTACGGTCGCAGGTTCGAATCCTGCCTCGGGCATGGATGTGTGTGATGTACTTAGGTTAGGCTGAAGTAGTTCTAAGTTCTAGGGGACTGATGACCGCAGAAGTTATGTTCCATAGTGCTCAGAGCCATTTGAACCATATAGATATAATTTTCCTGTCAGCTAATAGATTTAGAATCAGCATCCGATGGGAGATATTCCCATTTCAAGTTTAGCACCGATATGACGAGACGTCCGAATCACAGACTCACGTAACTAGTTCTTAGATAAGAGAAATCAGACTGCTCTTTCAGTTAATACTGCCAGACGTGTTTAGGTATGATCTACCATCAGAGATTAAAGATCACGGTAGTTTCTTATCTACAGACTTTGGCCAAACAAAATTAAAAAAAAAATAAACTGAATTCTCATGAAGATAGTACCGCAAAGCATTCAACCTGTCCGAAGACTGGCAAAACACAATGACCCACTATCACCAGATACGTATCTAGATTGAAGTGTCTTCTTCCTGTTCTAGATGTCGACATGTAACTATTCTTTTAATCAGTGTAGAATGTTGCTCTTTTCTCCCGTTTTCACGATTGTAGCACTTGTAATCAGTATTTAGAATGGCTGATGAGATCTGAACCACCAACGGGTAAATTGTGGAAAACATTTGAGCTAAGTGGTAGACATTCAAAATACGTTATTACTTGTTTGTTGTCTCTCACCGACGCTATTCAAAATGTTTCGGCGAATTATTGAAACACACACCATAACCGCATAGGGCACACATGAAAAAGATATGCCCTATGAAGTGGGATCAGCAAGAGGTATAACAGGGTAGTTAAATTCTTTTGTTTCAAACGCTAACATCAGGAGAAAGATATTCATATGTTCAAATCATTAGCGGGAAGCACTTTACGTATGGATAAGAAGCACAGTTCCCCAATAAAAGCTAAAGTCAGGAATAAGTAACGTAGAAAGGGGTTATGAAGACGATACTGCAGGGGGCGGGACGAAATAAAATTAGGATGATATAACTTAAGAGAAGAAAGGGAATTGAAAAATCTTTTGCGATGCTATAGAAGTAATTGTCATTGCACGGTTACTTGAGGGAGCTACCGTAGAAAGGGCAGTCACTAACGCATCGAAATACACTACTGGCCATTAAAATTGCTACACCACGAATATGAGGTGCTACAGACGCGAAATTTAACCGACAGGAAAAAGATGCTGTGATATGCAAATGATTAGGTTTTCAGAGCATTCACACAAGGTTGGCGCCGGTGGCGACACCTACAACGTGCTGACATGAGGAAAGTTTCCAACCGATTTCTCATACACAAACAGCACTTGACCGGTGTTGCCTGGTGAAACGTAGTTGTGATGCTACGTGTAAGGAGGAGAAATGCGTACCATCACTTTTCCGACTTTGACAAAGGTCGGATTGTAGCCTATCGTGATTGCGGTTTATCGTATCGCGACATTGCTGCTCGGAGACCATGGCTGCGGTTACCATTGAGGCTCCATCACAGACAGGAGCACCTGCGATGGTGTATTCAACGACGAACCTGGGTGCACGAATTGCAAAACGTCATTTTTTCGGGTGAATGCAAGTTCTGTTTACAGCATCATGATGGTCGCATCCGTGTTCGACGACATCGCGGTGAGCGCAAATTCAAAAATGGTTCAAATGGCTCTGAACACTATGGGACTCAACTGCTGTGGTCATCAGTTGCCTAGAACTTAGAACTACATAAACCTAACTAACCTAAGGACATCACACACATCCATGCCCGAGGCAGGATTCGAACCTGCGACCGTAGCAGCAGCGCGGCTCCGGACTGGAGCGCCTAGAACCGCACAGGCACCGCGGAAGGCTGAGCGCAAATTGGAAGCGTGTATTGGTCATCGCCATAGTGGCGCATCACCCGACGTGATGATATGGGGTGCCATTGGTTACACGCGTCGGTCACATCTTGTTCGCATTGACAGCACTTTGAACAGTGTACGCTACATTTCAGATGTGTCACGACCCGTGGCTCTACCCTTCATTCGATCCCTGCGAAACCCTACATTTCAGCAGGATAGTACACGACCGCATGTTGCAGGTCCTGTACGGGCCTTTCTAGATACAGAAAATGTTCGACTGCTGCCCTGGCCAGCACATTCTCCAGATCTCTCACCAACTGGAAACGTCTGGTCAATGGTGGCCGAGCAACTGGCTCGTCACAATACGCCAGTCACTACTCTTGATGAACTGTGGTATCGTGTTGAAGCTGCATGGACAGCTGTACCTGTACACGCCATCCAAGCTCTGTATGACTCAATGCCCAGACGTATCACGGCCGTTATTACGGCCAGAGGTGGTTGTTCAGGGTACTGATTTGTCAGGATGTATGCACCCACATTGCGTGAAAATGTATTGACATGTTAGTTCTAGTATAATATAATTGTCCAATGAATACCCGTTTATCACCTGCACATCGTCTTGTTGTAGCAATTTTAATGGCCAGTAGCGTATATACAAAGTGTATGCAAGTGGAGTACGATAAACTCATCCTGGTGCTCTTTGTTCTGAACTTTCACCAACTGTCCTTGAGGAGACTCCTTTGATAGCCCCTCGTTTCATCTGGGCGGCCAGTTGCTCAACAGTTGTTCGTGTATTCGCTTGTACATATATCCGCAACCGTCGTTCACCCCTGTCACCTCGACCCGTCGAGCAACACTGTGGTGCTTTTGGATGTCGCTATAGTACCACGGACAGTATTCCTTAATGACGGCGGCATGTGAACAGTGTACAAACTGAGCCGTTCCGGAAATACTTGCAACCTTGGCCCTAAAGCCAGTGGTCGTGTTTTTGGACGCCAGATAAATTGTTCCGTTTCCGCATTACGACAGCAACTGCACTATTTTCCGCCTCCTCCTGACATGCTTTACATACCCTCCATCGCTAGTGCTGCCGTCTGCCGTCTGTGAGTAATTATTCCACGTTGACTTCGAACATAGGCGGTGGTCATGTTAATGTGACTGGACCGTGTATTTTCAGAGTGAGATTTCTCCTGAAAACCTGATCAGGAAATTCTTTCCGTGTACCGTGTTCTCCATTTTTTGCTGTCATTAGTCTTAGTTGTAGGGCTATTGTGATTGAGCTTATTCTCTACTAGCGACTTATCACCGAACTGAAATGAGTTTGCAGGACTCACGCATGTTCGCATTCATAGGCTCTAGCGAAAATTAAAACGGTTAAAGTCATTCCTACGAGTATTATTGCTCATAATTGGGAAATCATTGAATAATAACAGTTTAAGTCTCAGACGTACACACCTAATGTGTGTCTCGCACCGTTTCAAGATACAGCGCTGCTTTGCCCAGGCCACCTTCAAATGAGATGCTATCTATCTCTGGTTCGTGAAGTTTCAACGGGTCCTTCGATGAACCAAAATTATCCGTCGTATTCGGTCGTGGTTGGAAGACAGATTAATGTCACATTTTCCAAACAGACTCTCGATCTCGGGTCGGAATGGCCCCACACGAGGAAGCGAAACGAGTCTCTTGTCTCCTTCCTCTTTTTGCTAATTCGCTGCATCTTTTCTTTCCTTCAGTGCGCTTCTAATCTGGGCTTCATCCTACCCATTTCGACGGGACTCTTTCTTCAGGTGTTGTAGCTCGACTGGAGGCTACCCGTATAACAGACGCTGCGCTTCCTCTGTACCAGTGTGGTCAGTACTGCCTGCCTCTGCGCCGGACGGTGGCAGTTCGTTCTATGCAGGTAAACATCTGCGTGGCTCAAAATTGTTAAGGCTTTCCTGGCCAATTGTTAACAAACTGCCTACTGGCTCCTGTCTCGGGTTCTTCGGCCGACGTTCATCTAATGATTTTACTGACGTTTCGCCAGCACGAGTGGCTGGATTCCCGTACTGCAGCGAACGACCGTCGCAGGTAGCAAGAGGAGAACCGCGCCGGAAATGACCGCGGAGAAGTCCTTGGACGTTGGCGCACCAGGTACATATAGTCTGTGCCCGCGAGCTCGGCTCCAGTTCACCACCGGCAATGGAGGGTGAAGCTTTGACAATGCCAGCCACTCGTGATGTCGAAACGTCAGAAAAATCATTAGATGAACGTCGCTCGAAGAACCCGAGACAGAAGCCAATAGGCAGTTTGTCATCTGCGTGGCTCTTCTTCCTGCGAACTACACAGCCTAGAGTACAGATGGCCTTCTTCCTTTTTAGGATGACCAAGAAAAGAACACATCCATTCTCTTCTAGTCCAATCGCAAATATAATATTTTGACAATCTCTGTTTAAGGGATCCAGAAACTCAACCAGCGCTTGTCTGCCATGCTCCCACACCACGAATGCGTCACCGACGTCAAGGAAGAAGTTCTTGGGTTTTAGAAGAGCAGTTACAAGGGCCACCTCCTCAAATGGTTTCACGTAGATATTTGTAATCGCAGAAGCCAGCGGAGATCCCATGGATATTTTACTGGCTCATAAAAGTGCACGTTGCACTTGAAGTAGGTGGTGGTGAGTGAATGTTCAAAACATTTTACTGTTTCATCCTTCTGTAACCTCAGAAAACACTACTTGTGACCTTATACTGTCGAGTGATTTTCCTGTATTCAGAGTAAGAGCTTCTACTGAAGATCGCCTAACAATAGTTGAACATATATGATCCTTTTTTATTCCAGTCTCTGATCACAATATCAATTCTTTAGATGATGACCGGTTTCAGTCCGTAATGACCATCCTCAGTTCTTTTTTACACCATGTACACCACGGCCGTATCACTTTAGGACATGGTGTGAAAAAGATCTGAGGACGGTCATTACGGACTGAATCCGGTCATCGTCTGAATAATTGATATTGTGATCAGAGACTGGAATAAAAAAGCATTTTACAGTATTGGATCACTGTTTGTATACGCGATTATGTTGCAGTTGGTGGAACATATATGAGTTTAAAGAAGAAAAAAGAAATATATTTTGCAGGAAATGTGAGCCGCCAGATTTACAGCCTCATCTGCAACAACGGGTGAAACACGCAAGTAACAGCTTCTGGGTATCTAGGTTTGCATACGCTCAACCGCGAATGACTCCATTGTGCAAGGTGGTACTAATATTTGGTCATTGCGAGCTCTGTTACTGACAAGTGGAGCACAGAGAAAATGTCTGTATGGGCCCTTTGGACTCTGAAGAATATTTCTACAGTACGTCTCAGATATCATCTAGGAAGGTGATTTTCAGTCCTCAATGCTTCACCGGTCATCTTTCTATTGGAGGTGCTATACCGCTGCCAAATGCTGGGCTGTGAACAAAATTATCAAGGCGATGTAGGACTAGTATATAATTCGGACAGAAGAATGATTTTTCATGCAGGTGGTGTATACGCCAGGCAGAATGTCGCAAGACTCTAGATTAAGGTACTGAAACTTATTTATTCTGTCGTCGACGTACATTTCACTTAAGGACCGCAAAGATAGGAGAAATTAGGGCTCCTACGGAGACGTGTAGACTGTCGTTTTTCCCTCGCTCTGTCAGCAAGTGAAATAGGAAAGCAAATGTCTAGCAGTGGTACAAGGTACCCCCAGGAATGCACAACACGGGGGGTTGCGGAGTATAATGTAGAGGGCCCGCCCGGTTAGCCGTCCGGTCTAATGCACTGCTTTCCAGTTGGGAAGGCGTGCCGCTCCCCGGCACGAATCTTCCCGGCGGATTAGTGTCGATGTCCGGTGAGCCGGCCAGTCTGTGTATGGTTTTTAACCGGTTTTCCATCTGCCTCGGCTACTGCGGGCTGGTTCCCCTTATTCCGCCTCAGTTACACTATGTCGTCGATTGCTGCGCAAAAACTATCTCCACGTACGGGTTCACTATTATTACTCTACCACGCAAACATTAAGGTTACACTTGTCTGGTGTGAGACGTTCCCGGGAGGGTCCACTGGGGGCCGAACCGCACAATAATCGTGGGTTCGGTGTGGGGCGGCGGTGGGGTGAGTGGATTGCTGTAGCCTGTTGTGGGGTTGTGTACCACTGTGAACTACAGTGGGGACGAAGCCTCGTTTCTAGGTTCCCAGTTCCATACAATACAATAATGTAGACGTAGATATAAAAACAAGCGGTCTTTCTTGCTTTCCTTGTACTTCCTTGATTGCTTCGTGTCGCTATTATATTGTTTGAGTTGGCGTGCTAAAACCCTAATTCCACGTTTCCTCGTTGAATCTCGAACATTGCAGCAGAATTCCAGGATAGGTTGCTCAAGGGTCCTGTACGCCACACCATTTGAACAATGCATGACACTGAAGACACCCATACGTCGGAGCCCTGTACTTGGCGACGCCGCAACTCATTTTAGGTGTTACACCACTGCGTCCCAGTCTGCAGTGAAATCGAGGTGTGAGGGTCTAACACAGTATCATTGTTTCTGATGACATCGCTGGAGACCACAGCTGTTGACCCCACATGTTGACTTCATCGTACTGACGGCGCCATTGGTCAGAGTCGTTTCCATACGCAAAGCCCAACTTCGCAGTTGCAAATATCGTGATGATGGGAGGCGCTAACGACAGCCAGGTCACAGCGAATGCAGACTTCGCATGTCAAAGCCACTGTCTGCAGCGATAACACCTTCTGACGCCGCATCGACCAGACCAGTACTTCCTGGAAATACGTTAGCCAGCAACAACAGTAGCCAGAGCCCTGTACAAAGGCACCTTCAATAACTACAAAAACTGTGCCCAGTAGTGGCATGAAAACGTAGATCACACCCATCTACAAGAAAGGAAGGAGAAGTGACCCACAAATCTACCGTCCGATAACACTGACGTTCGTGTTTTCCAGAATATGAGAAATATTGCGAGTTAAAAAATAACGAGATATTTCGAACGGAATGACTTCCTCTACGTCAATAAGCATCGATTCGAAAAATATCAGCACGAAACCCATCTTGTGCCTTTTTCATGTAATGTCCTGAAGGTCTGCTCAATTTAATCTGGTAACTGCAGTATTTCTTGACCTTCGAAAAGCATTTCGTTCTGTACCATACGAATACTTATTAAGAAAAGTAGATTCATATTGGGTCTCAAAAGAAAATTGCGACTCCGCTTTGGATTTATTTATAGGGAGGATGCAGCATGTTAACTTGGATGGAGAAGCTTGTACAAATTTTGAAGCAACTTCACGAAATTCAAGAGATTCAGAAGGTCCAAAAAAGAGCGGCAAGATTCGCGACTCGTACATTTAGCCGTCGCGAGAGCGTTACAAATCTGATAGAAAGTTTGAACTGGGACACACTTGCAGATAGACGGGGCTCTAAACGGAAGGGGCTGCTCACTAAATTTCCGAAATCCGATCTTCATCGAGTATGTAGAGCATATATTATTACCACCAACTTTCAAATCGCTCAATGATCACTACTCAAAGATAAGGGAAATAAGAGCTCGTACTGAGGCGTTCCGACAGTCGCTTTTCCCCTCGTGCGATCTGCGAGTGGAACAGAGGGGGGAAATATAACTTTGACGCGAATTGTGCCCTCCGCCACACACCGCATGGTGGCTAGCTGAGTATACATGTAGATGTAGACCCAGGGAAATGTATCAGATCCCTCGTTATTCATGTCGTGTATGCTGTTCGTAAATAGCACGGCATTCTCAGAAAGTACCAACATTCAGATGCGATATCTTAATGAGGGTAGCTGTTGCACTATCGAGTCTATTTGATTGGTGTGCTGACTCTTTTCTGATTTTACTGTTTTCCTTCGATTCTGTGTTTACATGTGTCTGTGGCCAAACTGTTACACAAATGAGAGACGAAAGCTGTGTGACTGCAGCTGGAGATCAGACCCTGTGCAACAGGTGGATTGGCGCCTCATTGTGCATGTATGTACAGTATAGTAGGAAGAGTACATAGGAAGATACAAGTGTCGCTCTAGGAACGTTCTTTCATGTCGCAGCCTCCACGCAAGGATAAGTTCAACGTGATGATGTACACAGTACAGGGACTCGTCTTCTAAAAAGAGGACGTGGTGCCACTGTTGTACCGAGGGTTGTTACGCGAACTACTATCGGAGCGCCTTTCTCTACTGTCGCTAGGGCAAATCACAACAACGGTCGCCGTGCTGATAGTGGGTGCTGATCCATACCTCCTTCCACTGTGCATCTCCACTCTTATCTCGCTGCAAACAGGCCAGTTTCCTATGTCAAAACACGGGAGTGGCTATTCGGTCCGCCCCTGTCGCGTGGGACCGTTGAGATCCTACATCGCGTTGCACATGTCACATATTCCACATTGGCATGGCTGCCGTGGGATAGCTACCACCGCGAGCGGAAATATCACTGACCAAAAAAATCATTCTCTTGATGGCCACGGCTCTACTAGTGTCGAATTCCCTGCACGAGGCCTACACAACCAACAATCAAATGCGATTTTTGAAAGAGAAACCCACTGCGTAACCTTTTCGTACTACACAATGTATATGGTGTTATTCTTATCTACTTCCTGCGGTTACACCGAAATGCTAATAATTTACGTATCCAGGCATGTAGTGCACTCATACCAGTTTGGGCTTTGTTGGAATCCGTACCATGTATGACTGACAGAAACCAGTTCGTACTTTGTTGGAATCCGTACCATGTGTGGCTGACAGAAGACATAGAGAAGATACAACGAAGAGCAGCGCGTTTCGTCATGGGAATGTTTATTTGGCGTGAGACCATTACCAAGATGCCCAACAGACTCCTTTGGCAGGCGTTACAACAGAGGTGTTGTGCATCACAGAGAGGTATATTATTGAAATTTCGAGAAACCACTTTCCGTGAAGTGTCGGGCAGCATATTACTTTCTCCCACATGCATATCGCGTGATGAAGAGAACGAGAAAATTCGAGAGACAAGAGCCAATACATAGGCTTACCTTCAGTCAATCGTCCCATGCATCATACCCGAATGGACATGGTAGGGGAGATCAGTCTACCGGAAGCCCCCTCCACCACACACCATCAGGTGGTTAGCGGTGTGGTACCGTGTACTGGTACTAACCACCTCACGGGTGTCAAAGTTGGCAACAGAATTGCGAGTTTCCGTCAGCCTCTGATAGCAGTCGTGTGGGATCCGGCGCACCCAACAGGGCGTGCCCACTGAGTCACACCTCCATCGACTCTGTATCACGAGCGCCCTCTACCGCCGCGATGTAAGACGGCTGGCGGCGGCCACGCAAACCACTGTTGCTTGGAGCTTCTACACTACGTGACGCCACATAGACGCCGCTTTGTCGCGACTCTGATACCATCATTCGTGCTTACTTCAGAGAGCCTCATTCATGTTGATACTGTGATAGCTGGACTCTGTTTCTTACTGCTTTATTTGTAATAAGAGCCGGCTAGAGTGGCCGAGCGGCTATAGGCGCTACAGTCGCAGGTTCGAATCCTGCCTCGGGCATGGATGTGTTTACTGGGTTAACTTGTTCGCTAATAATTCTTGCTCCTGTCCAGCTTTCCTATGACGACAGTTGGCACACCTCTCATTACCATTGTAAAAAATTACGAAGTTGTACACAACAAGTTGAGTACACTGAGGGGCAAAAGTCATGGAATACCTTCTAATATTATGTCAGACCTTTTTCCATGAACCATACTGCCTCTACACCCGTCCATAACTGCGAATGTGTTGACGGTGCAGAATACTGTACACGAATTGATCTCTCGATTACGTCTCATAAATGTTCGATGAGTTTCATGTCGGGTGATTTGGTTGAATAAATTATTCACCCTAACTGTCCGGAATGTTTTTCAAACCAGCTGCAAACAACTGTCGCCCAGTGACATGCTTAATTGTTATCCATAAAAATTCCAGCGTTGTTTGGAAAGTTATGGTCCATGAATGGTTGCAAATAGTCTCCAAATAGCCAAACATAACCATTTCCAGTCCACGATCGGTTCCGCTTCCGCTAGAACCCAGTCCATTCCATATAAACACAGGCCAATTCGTTATGGGGCCAGCGCCAGTTTGCACAGTCTCTTTTTGACAACTTGGGACTATGTCTTCATGGGGTCTGCACCACACTCGAACCTTACCATCAGCTCCTACCAACTGAAATCGGGACTCATCTAACCAGGCCACGGTTTTCGAGAAGTCTAGTGTCCAATCAATACGGTCTCGAGTCCAAGAGAGGGGCTACAGGCGATGCCGTGTTCTTAGCAAGGCACACGCTGTCGTTTGTGCCACAGCCCATTAAAGCCACATTTCGTCGCACTGTCCTGACGGATACGTTCGTCGTACACCCCACATTGATTTTTGCGGTTATTTCACACAGTGCTGCTTGTCTGTTAACACTGACACTACCCAAGCGCCGCTGCTCTCGATCGTTGAGTGAAGGTCACCGGCCAATACGTTGTCCTGGTGAGAGTTAATTCCTGAAATTTGGTGTTCTCGGCACACACTTGATACTATGGATCTCGTAATATTGAACTCCCTAACGATTTTCTAAATAGAATGTTCTAAATTGTTCAAATGGCTCTGAGCACTATGGGACTTAACAGCTATGGTCATCAGTCCCCTAGAACTTAGAACTACATAAACCTAACTAACCTAAGGACAGCACATAACACCCAGTCATCACGAGGCAGAGAAAATCCCTCACCCCGCCGGGAATCGAACCCGGGAACCCGGGCGTGGGAAGCGAGAAATAGAATGTTCTATGCGTCTATCTCCAACTACTGTTGAAACCTTTTCACAAGAATCATCTGAGTACAAATGACAGCTCCGCCAATGCAGTGCCGTTTTTTACTTTTTGTGCGCGATTCTCCGGCCACCTGTATATGTGCATATCTGTATCGTATGACTTTTGTTACTTCAGTCTATGATGTAGATGTAGGTGTTGTATGCCTCTTTCATGGTGCTGTAAAATTAACGGCCAGCAGCTTTTCTTCCTTAAATGATATACTTTTCATGCGAACGTAGTAATCCACTGGAGAAATGTTCCAAAGAAAAGACAGTTTCTATTGCAATATTTATTGATTAATTACGCTTTTCGCTGTCGTAGTGCAGCATCAGATTAACTGAAAAACGTAACAAAGTAACAATACACAAAAGTTTTGATTCGAAAACCTATCTAAACAGTTAAGTGGCAGAATAAGTTACCTTATAAACAAGTTAAAAAGTACAGAAGACGCTAAATTACTCAGAATTAAAAGCCATGGTGGTAGTCATCTTCGTCAATACTAAAACCATGAAAAAAACGGCAAGTGTAAACACAGTGGTCAAACTGAGGATAAAAATCCTGCAACGATGAAAAAATTGACCATGCAGGAACGAAATACACGAGAAGCGAGTATTCAGGATAAGGGAAGCAAATGAACTCACCAAGCACCAGCAACAAATAGTGTAGGCAGGCGGGCGTTCACAGGCATATGATTCACTGACAAACAAATACTGCAGCCGATGAAATGCGTGCTGAGGGGTGGAAGACGCGAGATGAAGTGAGGTAAAAGCAGAAGATGGTGGGGAGGGACGAGTGGTGGAGCTAGTAGTGAGGGCAAAAGGAGCTGAACAACTTACATTAGCTGATACAAGTGAGATGATAAAATACACAATAGGACGTGGTATAAAGTCGGAAAGTTGAGTGGTGAGCCTATAAAAACAGTTCCTATTACTTAAGCAAGAAACGAAAAATAATAAGAATTATAAAATGTGAGTGACAGCGAGAGCAAGGATTGGTAAGGTATAAATAACAAATGGTTCACACGGCTCTGAGCACTATGGGACTAAACTTCTAAGGTCATCAGTCCTCTAGAACTTAGAACTACTTAAACCTAACTAACCTAAAGACATTACATACATCCATGCCCGAGGCAGGATTCGAAACTGCGACCGTAGCAGTCACGCGGTTCCAGACTGTAGCACCTAGAACCGCTCGGCCACCCCGGCCGGCTATAAATAACAATAAAATTATAATTAAAGTGTCATTCAAGCACAAAGCACTCCGGCTTCAGGCCACAAGGCAGGATGCGGATAGGTGGGACGTGTGGTCAGCACTCCGCTCTCCCGGTCGTTATGATGGTTTTATTTGACCGGAGCAGCTACTATTTGGCCGAGTAGCTCCTCAATTGGCTCACGAGGCTGAGTGCACCCCAAAAAATGGCAGGAGCACATGGCGGCCTGGGTGGTCACCCATCCAAGTTCCGGCCACGCCCGACAGCGCTTAACTTCGAGGATCTTACGCGAACGAGAGTGTCCACTGCGGCAAGGCCGTTGCCAAACTCGTTATTAGCAAAATACTAATTGAATGTAGAAATCTGCAAAGGAATGAGTAAAAAACAAGGGTAAGAGCAAAGGAAAGTAAAATTACAAAACAAGGATGCAGAAGCGGAAAAAGGGGAAGGGAAGAAGGGGAGGAGAGAGGGAAGAGAAAATAGGTGGAGGAAGAAGAAAGGGGAAAGACTGGCTGAGTTTATAACACTGGTGAGGGGAAGGTGCCCGGGAAAATAATATCAAATGGCTTAGAAAATCACGCCCCAACGGACTCACATAACTAAGACCTCAGCAATCAGCATTATATGTGCTGAGCCACAACCACACCCAAAAGAGACGCACATAACAGAGACCTCCCTTACCACATGCAACAATCTGCCAAGCTCTGGTAATTTCTATGGTGGTAGTAAGTTCCTATGGGAGCAAACACTGAGGTCATCGGTCCCTAGGCTTATACACTACTTAATGTAACTTAAACTAACTTACGCGATGCCCGAGGGAGGACTCGAACCTCCGACGAGGGGAGCCGCGCGAACCGTGGCTAGGCGCCAAGACTGTGCCGGTACCCCTCGCGGCGCTAACTTCTAGTTTCCGCGACTGTAGAACTCATGTGGTTTTCAGGCGAAGAACCCGATAAAGGAAAGTTGACATGAAGAGGTAGTGGTAGGGACCAAGTGCGTGAGAGGCACGAAAAACAAACATAGAATAAATGTGGAACTAAATCAAGCCAACTCTGGCAAAGCTGTCATCATGATATCGTAGTAGATTTTATTTTTACTCTCCAGTTGTTCATTAAGGCTTAACTAAACAGATGACCTAAGAAATTTCACTATTTAGAATTCCTCCGCAGGAGTTTTTTCCTTTGCGATGTCTATATAGAATTTGAGGTACGATAGTCGTCGGCTCGCAATGTCCGATGGCATCAAAATGCTCGGAAAATGACCAGTAGTTTCTTTTACAGCACCTCTTTTTGTAAAAAGGCGTTCTTTAAATCTAGTCCTGGCCGCATGGCCTGTTTGTTCTCTATAGGTGCGTTACTGGGCATAAGTAAGTATGTTTACACCCGAATCAGAAAAATAGCCTAGCTTTTCCTTATGGATGAGTTAATATTGTAGGGGATCACGAGTGGAGAAGGAAATCTTGACACCACTTTATTTGAAAATGGCTCTGAGCACTATGGGACTCAACTGCTGTGGTTATCAGTCCCCTAGAACTTAGAACTACTTAAACCTAACTAACCTATGGACATCACACACATCCATGCCCGAGGCAGGATTCGAACCTGCGACCATAGCAGTCGCACGGTTCCGGACTGGGCGCACTTTATTTGAGTAGGGTAGCCTACCTGTAAGACATGGCACCGAAAAATGGTAAAAGACGTAAATGGAGTCGGACTGGGTGTAACAGGTGTCACGTGCATGGGTTGCATTCTTGATTTAGGAAGAAACAGTTTATCTACTAGACTGAACAACGTATTTCAAATTTGCTGTTTCTCGCTGTAAGGGACTTACAGGTACATTCGGTGTGCGCTGGGACATGAACGAAATCACTATATATTGCTGAGACTGTCTTTTATTTGGAATGTGGAACCACTGTTGCTGCACCAGTCTGGAGCACAATGGAGTGTGGAAACATTATTCTGCTTTTCAGATGCTTCAGTTGTCTACATTGTTGACAGACTGGATCAGATGGAACGAAGCAATTGCATATGAAGTAATACAGAGCGATGACCACTCAGACCAATAATTTTATGCGGCGTTCTATAATGCGTTCCTCTGTCAGGGCGTAGGCATCAACGTGGCTTACTCACACCACA
This sequence comes from Schistocerca gregaria, assembly GCF_023897955.1. Lineage (NCBI taxonomy): Eukaryota > Metazoa > Arthropoda > Insecta > Orthoptera > Acrididae > Schistocerca > Schistocerca gregaria. The sequence goes on from NC_064921.1 coordinate 741,618,088, forward strand.
GCCCAACGTCCTGGACGCTAGTCTACGCGAGTTGTTTGCGATAAACGGTACAATGTAAGCACATAAATTCGATACTCACAGCCTGGAAGTCTTCCAGTTTGGTTCCTCGCCAGCCCCTATCGATTTGCAGATGTGGAAACTAACGCCGCCCGAACAGGTAGTTTACGGCCAGATAAACGGACGCGGTCGTGCGTTTCTGTTTACCTGTCCGCTGTCTGCTACTGCAGGTTATGCCTCACGGAGAGCAAATAAACTTGTAGGTATTCCGAAGAATTTGAGACTCGCAATATATTCTCTGCAGCGAATTCTGTGCTTCCTTTTCCTCGTTTGCTAACACAAAATTTTCTTCCTGCACGAACATTGTGAGCTGTAACATTGATGACAAGGAAACGATAATTCTCAAAAGAATGATTCAGGTTTAACGTCCCGTCGCCGACATGGCCACAAGAGAAGCAGTATTAGCTCGTGCTGGGAAAATACAACGCGCCGTTTCATTTTCAAAGAAACAGTCCCGGTCTTCGCCTTGAACGATTAGGGAGAAACATGGAAAACGCAAATTTGGTTGGCTGGGCGGGGACCTGAACCGACAGCCTTTCGAATACAAGCCCAGTGTTTTACCGATGCGCCGTAGTCCTCCAAATAGCGATTAACATTTTTGACAGGCGTCTCGCATCTTACGACCTTTCTTCTATTTCCTGGGCTTTACCGTGTATCATCACGGGATCGGAATGTAATTGCGGTGTCACCGCGAGACACCACACTTGCTAGGTGGTAGCCTTTAAATCGGCCGCGGTCCGGTAGTACACGTCGGACCCGCGTGTCGCCACTATCAATGATTGCAGACCGAGCGCCGCCACACGGCAGATCTAGAGAGACTTCCTAGCACTCGCCCCAGTTGTAGAGCCGACTTTGCTAGCGATGGTTCACTGACTAAATACGCTCTCATTTGCCGAGACGATAGTTCGCATAGCCTTCAGCTACGTTATTTGCAACGACCTAGCATGATATTGTCAATCATGTACCGTCAAGACCGACGTTCGTCATTAATGGATTAAAGTTAAGTATTCCACCAGCTACGTCCGTTTTTCTGAAGTCTAATTTCCTTGTCCTGTTCCAGACCTCACGCAAGCCTACGTGAGCTAAAACGCATGCCTTTCGGCCTCCTCTAGTAACATGGTGTTGGCTCTCCTGCCAACCACAACAGTAATCTGCATTTGGCAATGTTAGTGGTAGAGGATGGCCTTCCTGTTGCCACCCGCCCATCACCCCAACCCTCCATCCACCCAAAATTTCTTTTCTCTTTTTCCCAAATTCGATTTCAATTAGTTATCCGATCTACCCATATAATCTACAATCCTGTGTGACTGCCTTCTCAACTACTCCGTCCCCTTCATGTCCTTCGAGTCTTCTAACTGCTGTGTATTTTATCCCTGCTACCTTCAGAGTTTCGAAGAGTTTATTACAGCCAATAATGTCTAAAACGTTCTCTAAATTTAGAAATACTGCAAATGTAGGTTTTCCATTCGTCGGTCTTTCTTCTAAGACAGGTCGTAGCGTCAGTGTTACCTACATTTCTCCGGGACCCAAAATGATCTTCCTCGAAGCCGGCTTCTACCAGTCTATGCCTTTTTCTGCCAATAATTTTTATCAGTATTTTGCAACCATGACTTGTTCAACAGGTAGTTTGGTGATATTCATTCATAATTTTTATCAGTATTTTGCAACCATGACTTGTTCAACAGATAGTTTGGTGATATTCATTCGTGTCAGTACGTTATTTGCAACTGGGATTATATTCTACTTGGAGAGTAAGGGTATTCCGCCTGTCTGAAAGATCTTGCGTGTCAGTTGGGACAATTCTGTCGTGGTACGTGCTTCCAATGATCTCAGTTATTCTATGGAAATGTCGGCTAATCAAGGGCCCTTGTCTCAACCTGGGTCTTTTAGTGTTTTGTCAAATTCTTTTCGCAGTATCTTATATCCCATCTTCTTTTCTCTTTTTGTAGTATCATCTTCAAGTTCGTTAATCTGGTATAGCTTGCTATATATTGCTTTCACCTTTCAGCCTTACCTTCTTGGCTTAGTACTGAATTGCTATATTAGCTCTTAATATTCATAATGGAGCAATTTGTTTTTTCCAAAGCTATCTTAAATTTTTCCAGAGGTGGCATCTATCTTTATTATAGACACGTGGCAGTAGCAGGTTACGTATTTGATGTTTAGTCATTTTGTAGCGCTAATGAAAGTCTGTATGTGACTGGAATTCACGGTAGGCGTTGGCCTGTTGTCTGCTTAAAAATGTCAACATTTACGGTAAAATGGCGCTATATAGCAAATTTTCTAAAATGGTGTTAAATAGCAAATTTTGGAGAACACGTTGGCCAGACGAGACCATCGCGCGTCACTACTTCCGTTGTCAGCTCAGCCGATCATCACACATTCTAAGGCCAGGACAACGTGGAATACCAAAATTACTGTGGCTAGACACTATAAACACAGGTGTAAGATCAAAAAGCCTAAATCCACACGAAGCGTTAGACCGTAAGAATTGGTGTGCATTGACCCAGGAAGCGGACACCGCTCCAATGGGATGACGCTAAGAAGAAGGAGAAGAAAGAAGAAGAAGACTAACACACGTCAAAACACAAAGACGCGTAATGCAGGCTGTTTGCTCTCCGCGTACATCAGCAATATTCAACAGACCAAAAATACCCAGGGACACCGGTTAGTGGGTGTGTAAGGGACTGCGCCCCATGTTTACGATGGTCGGTACTTAGAAGCACTGTTCATCTGAGAAATTTCGAAACTGCAAAATATCGTTGTGAGACTGATTCTAGGTCAACTACGATTGCATCAAAAGTGCTACTGAAATATACCGTGGTAGTATGTGTAGATTCAGTACTTACAGTGTTTACGGACGAGTAATGTTAAACGTAAATCATTTCTGCTTGAGAACAACTTTTCAGAAAAAGTATTTAGATTGCAACACCACGAAGGCGAAGAACTTTATAGAAAAAATATTAAGATCGCAACACCATGAAGACGGTATGCCAGCGATTTCAAACTGGCATGAAATGTAGTGCATACTTGGATATCCAAATGATATCATTTCAGTACACTGCACGAATGAGGTACGTGAAATGCTATCTACATTATCTACACATAGAAGCAGAAGAGAATGATGCGCCAATTGTCACAGTTATAAATATTAATCCCGCAAAGTACAACCGATAACAGAAATTCACTGACCGACAGACACTCAAAACTTTTCGATAATATCCCAGACTATTGTCAACATTTAGTCATTTTTCTGTTCGTGCTTCTACCCAAAGAACACTGCTTGGCTCGAGGCAATGTGAGGAATGGAGAAAGAACGACGTAGGTTACACGTCTGGGAGGGTCGTGAGAGGGGAAATGCTTACGTGCTTCTCGGTCATTACTGGCAGGCCACGGATTTGCTCGCCTAGCAGAGATCGTCAGCGGTGGTACAAATAGGGGCGGAAGTAACGAGGATTCGCCAAAGCGCGTTATACACTCGTTATATTATTTATTTCTCTGTTGGTTCAGACAACATAACTACATTTCACAACAGTTCGAACGAGTCAGTACCGATAGATCACTTACACTGGGAGGGTTCCTGAATATTGGACCCCTTTTTGGACCAAGGTACACTATGTGATCAGATATACCCGGACACCTGGCTGAAAATCACTTACAAGTTCGCGGCGCCCTCCGTCGGTAATGCTGAAATTCAATATGGGGTTGGCCCACCCTTAGCCTTGACGACAGCTTACACTCGCAGGCATACGTTCAATCAGGTGCTGGAAGGTTTCTTGGGGAATGTAGCCCATTCTTCACAGAGTTCTGCACTGAGGAGAGGTACCGATGTCGGTCGGTGAGGCCTCGCATGAAGTCGGCATTCCAAAACATCCTAAAAGTGTTCTATAGGATTCACGTCAGGACTCTGTGCAGGTCAGTCCATTACAGGGTTGTTATTGCCGTGTAACCCTTTCGCCACAGGCCGTGCATTATGAACAGGTGTTCGATCGTGTTGAAGGATGCAATCACCAACTCCGAATTGCTTTTCAACAGTGGGAAGCAAGAAGGTGCTTAAAACATCAGCGTAGGCCTGTGCTGTAATAGTGCCACGCAAAACAACAAGGGGTGCAAGACCCATCCATGAAAGACGTGACCACACAATAACACCACCACCTTAAAATTTTACTGTTGGCACTACACACGCTCGCAGATGACGTTCACCGGGCATTCGTCATACCCACACCCTGCCATCGGATCGCCACATTATGTACCGTGATTCGTCACTCCACACAACGTTTTTCTACTGTTCAATCGTCCAATGTTTACGCTCCTTACACCAAGCGAGGGGTAGTTTGGCATTTATCGATGTGATGGGTGGCTTATTAGCAGCCGCTCGGCCAGGAAATCCAAGTTTTCTCACCTCCCGCCTAACTGTCATAGTACTTGCAATGGATCCTGATGCAGTTTGAAATTCCTGTGTGATGGTCTGGATAGATGTCAGCCTATTTAGACATTACGACCCTCTTCAACTGTCGGCGGTCTCTGTCAGTCAACAAACGAGGTCGGCCTGTACGCTTTTGTGCTGTAAGTGTCCCTTCACGCTTCCACTTCACTATCACATCGGAAACAGTGGACCTAGGGATGTTTAAGAGTGTGGCAATCTCGCGTACAGGCGTATGACACAAGTGACACCCGATCATCAGACCACGTTCGAAATCCGTGAGTTCCGCGGAGCGCCCCATTCTGCTCTTTCACGATGTCTAATGAATACTGAGGTCGCTGATATGGAGTACCTGGCAGTAGGTGGCAGCACAATGCATCTAATATGAAAAAGTATGTTCTGGGGAGTGTCCGGAGACTTTTGATCACATAGTGTGTGAGTTCAATCTTTATGCAGATTGTTTTTATTCCTAGTACTGATATTGTGTACTGAGATATTGGTTGTAAGAAGAGATATACTTCTTATATCAAACGAACGTCATTATGAAATAAATATACTGAGAAGCAGTCGTCAACGTATTCAATCCTTTTAATGGGTTTCAGCATGCTGTTCTTGAATTTAAACAACAAATGAGTCTCTTTACATGCTTTTGCACTCTAAAAACTTTCTGCCTGTTTGTGGATTTACCCCGAAGTATGATACAGAATAAAAGTAAACAAAGGGTGTCATTTTTTATTTATATTTGTATCTTTTATTTATATTTATGTCTCCATTACCAAGCCACTCTAAGAAAATGCGATGTAGTTGCACACATGGTATTTATTACGACAAAATATCCCTTATAAATTCCTTAAAATCATGGTCAGATGTTAACCATCTAGCTTAAAACCATGATCAAATATTTGTCACTCCAGACATATCCGTACCAATCACCCAAGCTCAGGCGGTCTCGATGCCCAGCCGGATTACAGCCACTGTTGGTATTAGAGGTGGTAGCTCCGCGAATTAAATTTCTCACGCTGTGGTCCCCCGTAGTCATATATATATACTTGGAATATACAGTTGGTGCGCCTATACTGAAACGTTTTCTTCGCAACATAATGTATAGGCGCACTAAGTACGTTTTCGTTACTTTCGATAGTTTATGATGTTAAGATTTTAATGGCCATCAGTACACTTTCGCTTGATTGTTTAAGAGATAATGAACTTTAATTTGAGTATTGTTGCGATAATTTCAGCTATGGAAAAACCTGCAACTGATAGTGTGAACGAGAATTGCTTACTATCATTGACGAAATCGGATTCTGTTAATGTGAATATTTCCATCTTGTCCCCACACGAGGTCACAAAAGGGATTCTCACCCCGCCACCCGATGCACATAAAATAGCGTTGAAATTACCCACCATCCTTACATTTACGAAACGCCGCTTCATCTGGCTACAGAGTAACTGATGAAATGCACACAGAATGCCCTTCAAATCAGTTTATATTTATGATACTGAACCAAATGGTAAAGCCTGTTTCTTTCGTTTAGTCAATGGTGATTTAAAAGTAAATCTCGCAAACACAGATAACATTTTGGGAATAGACGGTAGCGATTCACATGTGAAACACGATAACGTATTCCAGGGATTGGACGGTAGGTAATGTAATATACAGCTTTAGTTCAATTCGTAAAAGATGGAAGAGCAAAATAGTGGCACCTTTGTTGAATCACAGCATTCGTATGGGGTAATTTAAGAAAAATCATGGAAAATTTAAACCTAAATGTCCGAATCGTGGTTTGAACATCACTCTTTTCGGTTATATGAGTCCAACGATTCAATCAGTGCATCATTCGATCATTTATCACTGAGATTGGTTTTCAGTAGAGTAGGCCACTATCGTTGTTCTGGTTCTAAAGATTGCAATTGCCTTTCGCTGTCGTATCTTTTGTTTACGCTGATACTTCACCATCTGATGTTCTAGACCGTTGTGGAACACTCGCATGAAGTAAACGATCGAATAATCAGTATGTTTACAAACACGTCATCTGTGGAACCTAAGTGGTAATTAAATTATCGTTATCTGGTATTTGTGCTCACATTAGTATTAAGTTTTATCAGTATATGCATCAGATATCAGCGTTTCCTCTGTTCTGACCAGTTATCACTATAGTCAAAACAGTTATGGTAAAAGACTCTCATAACAAACGTCAGATACTGTATGTTAAGTTAACCGAATATTAAGAATAATTTTGTTTGTGCAAACTATTTTCGTGTCAATGTTGATCCGTTTTCATGTCATGTCTGTCTCTGTTGTGATTTATGACACAAGGAAACACCCTACATCACTGGCACTAGAAGACGACACATCACCTTAAGTGCCGCTTAGTGCTAAAACACTCTTTATATATCAAAACATCTTTTTATCTACTATAAGAGAATCACTCTAAGATACATATGGAAGTAATGAAAATATACAATAGTTTTTTAACTTTATAATACAGTTGTACTTTCTTTCTAGACTGTGTAGCACGTATGTCAAACTTGATATTGTTTACGGTCTGGAGAAAGATAACTTACTGGTTAGGAAATTTTTAGCGTGTGCAGAGCAATGGTGTAAGGATTTGATTCCAGTGGTCAACGCTGAATAACTATAAACAAAAGCGACGAAGAGTCTTCAGACTTCCTTTTATTGTATTTCGTAGCTTCTGGCACACAAATATTATCATGACGTGTTATGCTTAAAAAGAAAGAAAACAGCGGTTAGCAAAACACTAGGAAATCCTTTCCTCTTTCTTCTTAAAGATAACACAACCGGGCATGATACGATTTGTGTGACCGATGTTGCGTAAGATAGTACAAGAATTTCGTTACAACACGGCCACTGCATTCTCCTTCTGCAACCACCCTAAAACTAGACGGCACCTCGTTGTGTTTTTCTTCCATATTTTACTGATCTCTTTTTCAATGGGACTTGAAGCTACAAAAAACTTTAAGATTATGTGTACTGTAAACATACGAAAATTTATGGCGCTAACTACCCTGATTTTACAGCAATTTATGAGGTCCTTTCATCATAATCATGCAAGGGGCTACCTTATATGGTATCAAGGCAGCACATATGGACGTAAAAGGAAGCAAAGTACAGTACTGGACAGTAATATTACGAAACAGAAACTTGTAGCCACATTTATACACGATAAGTTGGCAAGTGAAATGCGCAGCTGTCGTTCAGTTGCCTGTTTGAACTACTTCCGAAAACGAATAGAGAGATAGATCTCAAAATTTATAGGGCAAAAGCCATCGAGCAGGCAGGTTTGAGCAAAATGAAAGTTTTTAATGAATAAAACCATGTAGATCGCTCAATAAAAGACTTTATTGATTACGGCGGTTCGGCATCTGTGATCATAAGATATCAAAAAAACTTTGAACTTGCGAAATAAAGTTCATTGTCAGTATTAAAATCCAGTATACATTTTAATATTGAAGCTTGTTTTTGGCAATCTACGTACAGATTTTAATACTGACTTTAACCTTTGTCCTCCCGTTTTTTGTCTGATTGTGGCAGATGCCGAAACGTCGGAATAAATAAAGTTATTTTATTTAACAGGGTTGCCGTTTTATTCATAAAATATCCATGATGATTGGGGAGTCAGACGGAAAATGTATGTTCTCTAGTAACAAACAAAATTTAAGTGGAACGAGAATCCACTTAGCTCCTGAGTTAAGAAGGAGTTTTATTCCCAACTTTGATTACAACTGTTCAGTTTAGCGAACTCACGTCTTAATTTCTGTAGATACGGTGGATGATGATACATATGCTTTGTAGAAAAGTGTTAGCTGGGATGAATCTCGATCTTATATCATGTTCTGTACACTCAACTGAAACTTTGAACTCCCTTCAGAAATACTGACCTAGTTTCAAAAGTTTCTGGGGGCAACTGACAATGTTCCCACCATTTGTACCCCACCTTCACCTGAAAATGGCTGTACCTTGTGATGTACTCCTATTAAAACTTGGTGTAAGATTGCAGTATGTTTTCTTACTCGTTCATCAACGCGTAGCGAGCAATGTCTTAGTGTTGGTGTGTGCAGAAGAGTAGAAAGCGCCTATGACATAAAGTAAAAAGCCGGCCGCGGTGGTCTAGCGGTTCTAGGAGCTCAGTCCGGAACCGCGCGACTGCTACGGTCGCAGGTTCAAATCCTGCCTCGGGCATGGATGTGTGTGATGTCCTTAGGTAGGTGTAAGTAGTTCTGAGTTCTAGGGGACTGATGACCACAGATGTTAAGTCCCATAGTGCTCAGAGCCATTTGGACCATTTTTTTTAAGTAAAAAAATTCCTTCGGGCCGGATTTGAACCAGCGACCTATGGATATCTGCTTCGTGCACCACTACAGTCCACCGCTCTACCAACTGAGCTACCGAAGGAGTTAGTGAGACCGTGCCTCTTGTAACCCACTTACACGAAACCGGCTGGGCAGAATCTGGTTCTCAGACTGGCGGCCGTTGTCTCTAGACAACTCGTTCAGCAGGACGGAGGTGCTTGCTGTTGGTCTGACGTCACTTGCTCGACCTTTTACCTCATGTTGGTAACGAGACGGAGACGGTGGAACTTCGTCACTTCGTCTTTCCTGCTTGTGCAGTGGTCGCTCCTATGACGTGGTCAGGACACCCCTAGAGGGGGCTGAAAGGGCTGATAGAATGTGTACACAGCGTGTATTTCAGGAGGAATCAATCGTCCACCCCGTGGAAGAGGAGGAGGTAGAGGAGGAAGAGATTAGTGTTTAACGTTCCATCGACAACGGTCATTATCTGCGGAGCACAAGGTCGCATTAGGGAAGGATGGAGAAGGGAATCGGCCGTGCCCTTTCAACGGAACCATCCTGGCATTTGCATTGAGCGATTTAGGGAAATCACGGAAAAACTAAATCAGGATGGACGGACACGGGTCTGAACCGTCGTCGTCTCGAATGCGAGTGCAGTGTACTAACCAATGCACTGTCTCACTCGGTGCCAAATGGAAGAGGCTATACCGTGAGCTATTGCGAACACAGCATCCATCAGCATTGGCATTAATGGCGTCTGTTGCCTAGATTCTGAGACGATTCTCAGTTCTTTTGAGAGACTGCCGGAACTGGTGAAGACAGCTAGACTAACTCGTGAGGTTTCTATGCAAATGTCGGCTTTCAACATCATTCCAAAGTCTTTCGTCTGTAGCCAAGTCGAGAATCTAAACCAGAGGCTTCGTCGAGTCGAGACACTTGGTAGAAGAAACAGCTTCAGAGAAACCAATTACTTGAACATATGGAGTGGGATAGCTGGAGAATAAGAATCTCAAAATATTTTTCGCAGTAAAGTCCGCGAGTTCACGTCCCTTGTAGAAAGCAGTCGACTCGTCATTATACTAGTAACTGAAAGTAGGCTAAAACCCTAAGCAAAGAGTAGAGAAATTTTCGATAGTGCGTAGAACTTCCATCGGAAAGATATATTACACTTTCCAAGAGGAAGCTTATAGAAACAAGCAGAAGCATTAGGTCTAGCGAGGTCCAAAATAAATCTGACTGTAGGCTACTAATATAGGAGAGGGCAACAGTGTTCTATGTTTCTGCCAACAGCAGTATTCATGCACAGAGGTCGTAGGACCATTTAAACATAGCCTAAACTCGAAAGCAGCTAACATGTGGCAGTGGAGCATGTATTATAAACTTCTACACTTTCCAAAAATAGTTTGTCATTTCTTTTCATTGTTTACCTTGCAGTTTTAATTAGTTATAAGGAAAAGGCGTTGAACGGAGAGTGTGGTGTCTTGAAAAGCGATTGCAAAATGGAAACCAATTAAAGTAAGGCAAGGGTAACAGAATGTAGTCGAATAAAATAGGTGATACGAGGAAATTAGGTTACGAAGAGAGACAATAAAAGTACGAGAGTTATTCGGAAAGCAAAGTCCGGCTGTGCTCACATGAACCCCTGGCTATGAAGACAATATTTTGGCACAGTCAACGAGATGTAGAATAGCGCAGACAATTGTCGGAAAGCAGAGGCTGCTGCCTTCTATGATGAAGGTACTGGTAAGTTGGTACACAAATGTCTAAGTCTGAACGGCACCTATGTAGACAAGTATCTCGAACTGTTGAAGATAAAACATTTTTGATTTTCACAGTCGTTTCCATTTCGCGACCGAGCCGAACTTACTTCCCGAATAGGCCTCGTAAGAGGTGACATTTTTTCTTTGGGCAGCAAAATAACTCATGATGCCGAAATAGAGATGATACGAGGGTCGTTCCGTAAGTCATGGCATATGGGAGATGTTTCGACAACAGGAAAAAAGCAAGGTATATTTTGATACCTATTGTCTCAGGGCACTGTTGAGGTGTAATTGATGGAGGAAGAAACTCGAATTGTTAGTGAAGCAATGCGCCAGCAAATAATATCGGCTGCGTTTGTGGCCGTCGTGCTGTTATTTGGCGAAAGATGACGTACTTCCTCATTGTGTGACTCCACGCTGCAGCAGGCAACCCTATTAGCCATGACAAAGGCACGCCTCTCGCCTCCATCTCACGCAGCGCCCCACCGCCGAGAGCCGCAATATGGGTGCGTGGCGAACGTGATACACGAGCACCAAACAGCCTTTCTCTCACACCACCTCGCTTGCAAGAACAGTTCTTATACATTACTTGGGAATATCCACCGCATGCGCTTAATAGAGACTGAATTGTCTTTGTTTTTAGGTACCACATGCGCTGTGTAATCTCGGAAACATCCTTGACCCATGTGTGGAAGCTAAAAATATAATTTACTCTCCCTGTGGCGTTTTTGTTCAGTTTCCACACGTCTTTATGTCTAAACATACCTGGGAAACGCCACAAGTGCACTAATGTCCAATCCATAAATTACTACGATCGATATAATGACCGATTGTGTCACAGTTTATAAGAATCGTCGGATATCGGCTCACGTATTTCTAACCTAAAATTATTACGAAAACTCTTTTGCTGCTGGTGACATTAGACAGGCGTATGGTTGAAACGAGAGCTGAGGAACAACTGCCCTTTCATTTTAAAACCATCTCCTTACAGACATCACTGACTACGTGATAAATCGTGGTTCAAAAGACAATTTGATTAACTTCATACTTGGTCGAAAAGCTCGAAGACTGCAGATCTATTTGGTTTGAAATCACTACTATAATTATTTGATTCAACGGCGGTTGCCAGCAGAAGGCAGTGTGAACGAAAAAATTAATACTCATCTAATACTAATGTAAAAAATAATTTACCGATGCTTGTCATTCGTGCACATTTTGTAATAAAGATTGTTTCTGGCTTTAAATCATATTGTCACGTATATTTATGGGATAGTATTACGTAGGATTTAGATTATGACCCAAAGACATTCTTCTCCGCAGAAGTGTCTCACGTTTTGCCTGAACTTCTACGTCTTCATTGTGAAAACACGATCGTCTGAGTACATGACACACAGGCATCTGTGCATACCTATGGGTCACAGTAGCGCAAGAAATGGTATGTACGTAAGTACACAAAGTGTTAGTGAAAGCAGAGGAAGTGAGCCGGAACGCAGGAGCTGAAAAATCAGGATGAAATAGAGCAACAAACTATGTAACTTCATTAATGAATTACTTTCAGTTTGAAACCCAAATGCTGCGAAAATTTCTCTCTAAAAGTGAAGGTTTTCTCTGTTTCTCTCTGTAGTTAGGTATTGTGTTAATAATGACATTTCCTGAAAAAATGATGTTTCCTTGTAAGGTGCTTCGTTGTTAATCATGAACTTGTAAATGTAACGAAAACTCCAAATTGCAGATGTTTCTGTCTTATTTGGCATCGTGAGAAATGGTAAAGCGGTAGGAGGAGGATTGGGGGGGGGGGGGTAATGAGAATGAGGGTGACACTTGCTTCGAACGAGATGCGAATCACTAGGCAAGAAGTCTGGAAGTATGCCTGTCTATGCAGCTGTTATCATCAATTTATCTCTGAAAAGTAGCCACCGTGCCACGACATTTTCAGCAAGCGAGATGGCACGCTGTCTAAAATAACGACCTCGCATTCGGGACAACCGGTTCAAATTCTAGTGCTGTAATGCTGATTTACTCATTCCATAGTTCCCCTAAATTGACTAAGCTGAATGCTGGGATGGTTCCTTTGAAGTCCTTTTCCATATTTTTTACAAACCGAGCTTGTGCTCCTTCTCTTAAGATCGTATACTCGAAGGAAGGTTAAATCCTTGTCTTCCTTTTCTTACTACACTTCGACTTTCATGAATTTCTACACGCTCAGAGATTTCGAAATTGTCATTTTATCTTAATCTGTTTACGGACGATATCTAGCCATCTGTTAACCACAGGTGCCATATCAGTTGTTTCTTCTGATTATGTGAGAAGGAAACGTCAGTCAGAGGTGATTGTGTTGGGACTGCAGAATCAGCTGTGTATCGCTGCTGAAAGACTGGGTTATCTGTCACTGATACAGCCGGGGAATAACTTTTGCTCGATATACAAACTACGTTGGCACCGATATTTAAAAAAATTACACTGCTTTATGGCCGTTCATGAAAGTTCAATGTGTCCTCCACAGGACACACAAGAAACATGCACCCGATAATCAAACTCGACGAATATTTTTGCAAACATGTCTAGAGCTATCGCTATTGCATGCGGCACCGCAGTTCACACAAAGGAAGCAACAGAGCCGAACTCTTTCGCAATCTTCTACAGAAAAGAATCGCATACCGTGTGATCAAATGACGTTGGAATCCAATAGTACAGAGCCAGAACCGTACACCCATACGGCCGATCCATAACGACAAAAATCACTCCGCACGGCTGTAATGAGATTACGTGTTGAAACGGAGAACTCAAGATGCGGTTTGTTGCTGTGCCGCCACCTTCTCGACTGAACGTACGTTGAGGTTGGATGAGCAGGTGATTGACTTAGCTGTACTAGGAACGTCCCTGCCGGGAGCCAAACAAACCGTCACTTACAACTGATGCCAATGTACGACGCGTGTTTTTTCAGTAAGTACCGTTTTGAAATGAAAAAAGACGTGCTAAGATATCTCAATAATTTTATTTTTACATGAAAGCCTGTACCTTAATCTACTTTTCTACATAATTTCCGTCAATACTGAGGCACTTGTCACAACTTTGTACCAGTTTTTGAATACCCTCCTCATAGAAGCCTGTCGCCTGACTTGTTAACCACCGCATCACCACTGTTTTGACTTCGTCATAGTCTTGAAGACGCTGACGGCCCAGGTGTTTCTTCAAGTGCAGGAACAGATGGTAGTCACTGGGCGCAAGATGGGGGCTGTACGGAGGATGATCTAGAGTTTCCCATAGAAAAGATGTGATGAGATCTTTCTTCTGATTCGCCACATGCGGACGGGCATTGTCTTGCAGGAAAACGATGTCCTTGCTCAACTTCAGTGGACTGTTGCTTTGATTCTGGTGTGACGTAAGCCACCCATGTTTCATCGTCCGTAACAATTTGGCTTAAGGAATCATCACCGTCGTTGTGGTACCGCTCAAGGGAAGTCAGTGCACTGTCTAAACGTTCGGTTTTGTGCACATCCGTCAACATTTTCGGTACCCAACGTGCGCACAATTTTCGGTAATTCAAGTGCTCGCTCACAATGCCATAAAAACACTACGAGAAACATTAGGAAAGTCACCCCGCAAGGATGAAATCGTAAAGCGTCTGTTTTCTCTCACGTTATTGTCCACTTCCTGCACCAAACTTTCATTAACGACCGAAGGACGCCCACTCTGTTGTTCACCATGCACATTTGTGCGGCCACCTTTAAATGCTCTCACCCACTTTCTTACTATTCCATCACTCATAATGTTTTCTCCGTAAACTGTACAGATCTCACGATGAATATCGCTCTCTTTTAGGCCTTTAGCACTACGAGATTATGTAACAGCCCCTACTTCACAGTCGGCGGGACTCACGACTATCGGAGGCATCTTAAACGCTCAGTACACAACGTAAACAAGGAAGAATCAGACTGTAATGGCGTCAGTGCGTAGATTAAGGTACAGGATTTCATGTGAAAATAAAATTAGCGAGATATCTTAGCAGGTCTCTTTTTTAATTTCAAAACGGTACTTACTTAAAAAACATGCCTCGTAAATTTCCAGTTTCACAGCCAATTTCTATCTTCATTCGTGTAGAAGATATAGCATTGTAAAATGTGATGGATCTTTATGAAACTCTCTGTAGCATGCGATGGTTGGCCCTCTCTCTCTCTAAAGTGCTCTCACGTGTTTCTGAATAGAAAACTACCCGAGAATTCAAAAATGTGTGGCACAGTTAGTGATATAGCTTTCCGGCCAGATTAGACGACAGTGCTATAATAAGGGTAGGGGGAGACAGGGAACTTTCCTCCCGAATTAACTAACCTTGAACTTTCCACTATCAATCAACATTACTTAGGGTAAGCTCTGTTCAAATAAAAGTTTTTCCAGCATAGCATATTAGCCCTCGCTAAAAGCTCAGAGCGATAACACGCAGGTCGAAGTGTGAACTACCTCTCAAATCTTTGTATTAGGGTACGCTGCATTACTTATGTTGAGCGACAGCTGTTGTTCATGTTTTTCGTATCGCGATATACTTTTCAGACAGACTGATACTACCTTAAACTCTACCCAGCATAATGCACCCATTCATGCTCACCGCACTCGCAGATCCCAGACAAAGAGCAACAGCAGAAATAGAGGGGAAGAAGCAGGAAAATGACTCTTCGATATCCCTTGTTTGGCTATAAATCATTCAACTGTCTGGGCTTAGATCAAGAAACGTATAACTGCAACGACGGACTGCCGGACTTACCTTCGAATTATTTTTTTCAAAACATGGCACCATTTGCCGTCGCTGACGCATACTGAACTTCCGTACGTGTTTTGCTGCTGGTATATAAAGACGCACAATTTAGCCTACGGTCTCTGTTTTATTCGGACCTCTCTGGAATATATAATCTTTCTGTACATTTGCAGAAACTTGAACTTTGATACTATGGAAATTGGCAGGTGCCGAAGTGTGTCTTATCTGTCAAACCGCCTGATAGCGAAATCTCGCTCGTCGAAGTATGTGAGCGTATTGTTCTTGCTCTACCTCAACCAACAGCGCCGTAAAGTAATATGAGATATGACTTCACCCCAAAGTAATAAAACTTTTCCCAAACCTTTCCTCTGAGAATAATAGTTCTTTGGCGGAACAAATTGTTTACTTTTGAACATTAACAAAATCTTTGAATTGAGAAAAACGTTTTTTACTCAGTGATTTCTTCGATTTTAAACCATAAATAATAACAGAGAAATCATAATAAAGTTTTAAAAAAAGTAATGTATCGGAAAAAAATGCCGTGCTGTTAGTAGTTTTTCGCGGAACACATTATTCACTTCCCGCAGAACACCAGTGTTCTGTGGAACACAGTTTGGGAAATCCTGGACTAATATGTTCATTGTGCTTCACAATTCAAGCCGGCCTCTGTGACCGAGCGGTTCTAGGCGCTTCAGTCCAGAACCGAGCTGCTGCTGCGGTCGCAGGTTCGAATCCTGCCTCTGACATGGCTGTGTATGTTGTCCTTAGGTTAGTTAGGTTTTTAGCAGTTCTAAGTCTAGGGGACTGATGACTTCAGATGTTAAGTCCCATAGTACTTAGAGTCGAACCATTTTGAATTACAATTCCTATTACAGACTTCTATGGGCTGTAGTGCGATTCTAATACTTAAAGTTCTGACGTCGAACCCATGACCGGAAATGTACCGTTTGGATATAAAATAAGTTCGCTGTTTGAATCACTTTCCATATTCCCTCTTAACGGTATAGTACGTAATGGTAGAGTTGCACAACGCGCATATCGAGAACGGTTTCTGGATCGCCTCAGTCTACAACACATAATTTTCGTCTGACTACGACAACTGCTGAGAGAAACTGGCGCTTTCACAGTGGTTTTGGGGTTATTACTGTACACCTTGTCTTTAATACAGCGCCACCAAAAGTAGTCGCACGTTTTCAGATCCGGAGAATATGACGGCCAAACAAGGCCCGTGCCAGTGGCCTCTCGCTACCCCAGAGCCAGAATGCGGTTCCCAGAGTCCTCCTCCAGGACATCAAACACTCTCCTGCTTCGATGGTGTCGAGCTCCGTCTTGCATGAAACATATCCTATCGAAATCAGGGTCAGTTTGCATAATGGGGATAAAATCATCATCCAAAACTTTCAAGCACCGTTCGGCAGTCACCGTGCCAACACGGAATATCGCGCCGATTATTCCGTGACTGGACGTTGTCACCCGTTGAGGGTGAAGAGATTTATCGATCGCGAAATGCTGATTCTCAGTCCCGCAACTGCGCCAGTTTTGCTTATTGACAAAAACATCGAAATGAAAGTGGGCTTCGTCGCTAAACCAAATCTAATAAATCATTCTAATTTCCATCATGCCCCGCGGCTAGCCGTGCAGTTTGAAGGTCCTAACGCAAACCGTTCAGAAGCTATGACGATTTCAAACCATATAGTTCAATAATTGTTACTCTGTATTTCTATTAGCGTTAGTTTTCGCCTATGTACTACAGCAAAACCGAGAAACGCCTCCAGGAGCTAATGACGATATCCACGAGATCATTTATATCCTTCGTGTAAATTGAAACAGGTGATAGTGGGCCTACAACCGATTACATTGAGACAGGGAACCCATGGGCGGAAGTACATGTTTATTGTGTTATGGAGACACACAGCAAACACCGCACAACAACAGCATAGCTCATAGTAATTGTTCAAAGCGACCATCGGCAGTCTCAGTGTATGTATTGCACCGCAGCAAGCCGTTCTGCCGCAACCGCACAAAGATATCGGGTGTGTGTTGTACACTAGAACAGGCAGCGACTGATAGCTTACACTCCTGACCACCAAACACACATAGTGTACACAGCTCATGACACGTGCGTCGTGTGACGACAACATGCGTAGCACCTGCGCACGCACACTACTATTCCCGGTGCCACTTACCATTACATATGTCTATGGTGAGGTGTGTTATTGCGTACAGTGCGTGACGCCTAGTCAAAGATGGAACGTTATTCATCACGAGAGCTGGCAGACATGCATTGAATGTACGATGCTGCAGGATCTAGTGCCCACAAACCAGAACAAATGTAGAGACAACGCTTACCCTAACTCGAAGAAGTTTAACTGCGCGGGTACCAATTAACGAGAAACGGGGTCGCTTACGCCACAGAGAACAGATCAAGGTTCTCGCCAAAGACATGTCCGAACAAAAGACTTTGAGGAGATGGTGTTGGATGGTGTGGCCGACCACCGAGCAATAAGCACCCGTCAACTTGCCCGTGAAACGCACACTTCGAATTATACTGTGTGGAGAGAAGTGGTGCTACAGGTATTACATCAAGTGGTGCTACAGGTATTACATCTCTGTCATAAAGAAAGTGTGTAAGCACTGGGACCAAAGAATTCTGAGTCCCGCGTTCACTTCTGTCAGCGGATTATTCACCGCAGTGCTGTAGTGCCGTACTTGGTACAGTTTGTATTGCTCATGGATGGGGTTTCGTTCACCGATGGTGCTTAGAACAGCCGCAACAGCCATGTCTGCCGTGTGGACAGACCACCCCTCCCCGCCGCCCACTTCGGCGGCAACCCGCAACCATTCCTGTCAAAGTAACGGCGGTCATTGTCAAAGATCATCTTATAGAACCTTATTTGCTGCCTCCCCGTTTGACTGGTTGACCTTACCTGGTGTTCATGCCACCGTCCTTGGAGACTGCACATCTTGTTGTCCACGAAAGTACGTGATTTCAGTACGACGGTGCATCAGCCTACTTCGATGTTAATGACCGCGAGCACCTGCACAACACATAATATCATCGTTGGATTGCGAGATGGGGTCCTGTCCCATGCCCAGAGCGTTCGGCGGATGTCACACCTCTGGACCTTTTCCTTGGGGTTACGTAAGACGTTGTTTTATAAAAACCCCGGAGAAACGGATGAAGGCCTATTTGCTAGGGTCTAAGCTGCCTGTCTCTTGGTTCAACAGACACTACGGATCTCTTTGAGAGCCCGCCGGAGTGGCCGAGCGGTTCTAGGCGCTACAGTCTGGAACCGCGCGACCGCTACGGTCGCAGGTTCGAATCCTGCCTCGGGCATGGATGTGTGTGATGTCCTTAGGTTAGTTAGGTTTAAGTAGTTCTCAGTTCTAAGGGACTGATGACCACAGCAGTTAAGTACCATAGTGCTCAGAGCTATTTCAACCATTTTTGATCTTTGAGAGAGTGTGGCAGAATTTCATGCGCCGTTGCCATGCATTCATTGAGAGGGACAGTCAACACTTTCAACAATTACTATCAGCTACGTTGCTGTTATGCCGTGTTCGCTGTGTTTGTCCATAACACAATAAATATGCATTTCCGACCATTGGCTCCTTATCTCAATAAAACTGACTGCGGACCCACTTTCACCTGTTTCAATTTGACCAGAAAGGTTTGAGACACCCTGTATAGGTAACCACCGGCCGCGGTGGTCTCGCGGTTAAGGCGCTCAGTCCGGAACCGCGCGACTGCTACGGTCGCAGGTTCGAATCCTGCCTCGGGCATGGATGTGTGTGATGTCCTTAGGTTAGTTAGGTTTAAGTAGTTCTAAGTTCTAGGGGACTGATGACCAAAGATGTTAAGTCCCATAGTGCTCAGAGCCATTTGAAGCCATTTTTGTATAGGTAACCGTCCTGGGGGTGTGCCAGAACATACTTTCCTATCGGACGTATCTTTCTCTTAATCACGACGAACTGAATTCTATAAACTAGAAAGTCTTCAGTCCGATTACAAAGCTAGTGCGATATTCTATGAGCTTGTATTTTATTTAATAGAGGATGGTGTGAAATTCATTTTGTGAAGCCGTACACCATTTGCCTGCTGACTCTCTCAGTCGCGCATATCGAGCATGAATGGTGACGATAAGATAAGGTGGCTTACAGCAGGATGTAGATAATAGGGATTTCGCGCTAATCCGTCGGTAGCACGACGGGACAGGCTCAATATTGCGGCTGCAGCCACAGAGCCTTCCGTCTCACACTAGTATGACAGCTCAGCGCGCAGACACGTGTAAACGTAGAAATGAAGGACAACAGCAAATCCAGAAATGAGTAAGCATTCTAATTAACAACCCTCGACCGTGTAACGGCTAGTCTCACTTACAACGAGAAGAAGAAAGATTCGAAGAACTACCCACAAATGTTTACTGGTATGGCCGGCCGGGTTGGCCGAGCGGTTCTCTACGGTCGCAGGTTCGAATCCTGCCTCGGGCGTGGATGTGTGTGATGTCCTTTAGGTTCGTTAGGTTTCAGTAGTTCTAAGTTCCAGGGGACTGATGACCTTAGAAGTTAAGTCCCATAGTGCTCAGAGCCATTTTGAACCTTTTTTTTTTTTTGTTTACTGGTATGGTCTCCCGTTGGCACGTCTTTGATTTCTTTCTTCATTAGACGCTGATACTTGTGGTCTAATTTTTCGCTGCTTGGCAGAACTATGCATTTTTTATGTTTCACACAGCACACTTTTTTTTCGAACAGCACTGTATACTGGTTAGTTGTGTACTTTCTATTTTGTTCGCTGCTTTGCAGAACTAAACATTTTTTATGTTTCACACAGCACACATTTTTTTCGAACAGCACTGTTTACTGTTTATTTGTATAGATAAAAGTGTGCTGTGTAAAACATAAAAAAGGCATAATTCTGCAAAGCAGCGAAGAATTAGACCACAAGTATAAGTGCCTAATGAAGAAAGAAATCAAAGACGTACTAACAGACGCTATTTCCGGATGTAGGCGAAAAATCAAGCAGAAATTATCACCAAGGACGATGCAATACTTAAATAAAGCGAAACACGGCAGGTGAGAAAAGATGCTCCTTTTCTTTTAGCTGTAACGGCGGAACAAAAGTACCCTCAAGAATTCGGTAAGTTTACTACGTTCTGCTACAAGTTACAAACTACACTGTATCCTTTAAATTGTTATGCAACTCTTGCATAATAAAGTGGATTAATGTGTATTTTAAGAAAAAAATATGGTATATATCTTGCCTCAGCTTCGACGTTGAATATTGCCATTACGTAAGTACATTTCTATGATTAACATGTTGTGATGAGTTACACCGTCGAAAATCGATAATGACATGAATAAATATTATTTATAATAATTTGTTGCTAAACTTGTCAATAAAATAATTGGAACAGCTGGTGTAAGGGGATTAAAAGGGCGCCGAACCACCTTACTATGGAGGACGCTGAGCTGCGACGGTATTCGCGTCACATTTGGCCTCACCTAACTCTGGTTTGTTGAGCTTTATACTGCTCTCTGTATCCTGGTCTACTAAAAGTTTCACATTTTACTGTATTTCATAATAATTTCCTTCGCTGTATCAACAAATAACAGTCACAGTGTAGCCCCAAAACGTCTGTGTTATGGATCCTTGATATTACCACTGATTCTACAATACTTACTGTTTTTGGGAGATACAGTTTATTCCTTATTTTAACCCCGGAAATACGAGCTCCAGCTATCTGTTGTAGCTGAATTTTGTGGCTGATTTTGAATCTGTGTGCTCTTCCATCGCATATTTCATACCAAATAAACTGATAAGTCTTAATATAGATCTATCTCGCTAGATTTATATTTTTGATTGAGGTAATAGAGTCGTCTTTCTGGGGAATCGAACGAAGTTGGTTAGAAATTTCTACCGATTCAGTGCGCCATAAAATTTACACGTGATTACTAATTTGTAGAAACTGAAATGTTGGATTTCAGATACTGGAATTACGGCCTAGGAACTTCTCACGTCAGAGTGTTTCTTAATCTAAATAATCCCTGGTACACTCTACACCTACTCCGTAACCGAACCTGCTGCTTGTGTTATACAGTGTGTTCATGATGTACCTATAGCGTCACTGCAAGATTCCAGCATACAGAGGGGTCTGAGGAACCTGAAATTGTGATAATGATCGAATTACAACATTTTCAGCTTGAGCCTGGATATTTTCATTTCGTCTCTGAGATCAAAACTGGACATTGACAACTGTGCTGAAACCAGACGAGAGAAGACAGCGAGTTTCACCACTGTCGACAATCTCCGGAAGGAAACGGGAATGGTTTCGTGTCATATACTGAGCGGCAACCTACACTCATTGCTATTCTTAGGGCGGCATCTTCAACACGGAAAACAATGCTGTCCTTTTACGACACAAACCGAGTAAATGTTGGCTTCCTTTCCCTTCCGCTATGTTGTTGCCATGAAAAGGCCAATTATGCACCTAATATTGGAGCTACTTCTAACCAGCACCTTCTTCCTTCTTTTCTATATTTTCTTAAGAGACGATAGTACGCTGATCGAGCAGAAAAGGCATGTATTGCTGGGTCAGACTCACAATGGCAGACAATGTTTTGATCTATTCGCCATCAAAATCGTGACTGCCATGAAAAGGCCAATTATGCACCTAATATTGGAGCTACTTCTAACCAGCACCTTCTTCCTTCTTTTCTATATTTTCTTAAGAGACGATAGTACGCTGATCGAGCAGAAAAGGCATGTATTGCTGGGTCAGACTCACAATGGCAGACAATGTTTTGATCTATTCGCCATCAAAATCGTGACTGCCATGAAAAGGCCAATTATGCACCTAATATTGGAGCTACTTCTAACCAGCACCTTCTTCCTTCTTTTCTATATTTTCTTAAGAGACGATAGTACGCTGATCGAGCAGAAAAGGCATGTATTGCTGGGTCAGACTCACAATGGCAGACAATGTTTTGATCTATTCGCCATCAAAATCGTGACTGCCATGAAAAGGCCAATTATGCACCTAATATTGGAGCTACTTCTAACCAGCACCTTCTTCCTTCTTTTCTATATTTTCTTAAGAGACGATAGTACGCTGATCGAGCAGAAAAGGCATGTATTGCTGGGTCAGACTCACAATGGCAGACAATGTTTTGATCTATTCGCCATCAAAATCGTGACTGACGTAAGTCCAGTTCGATCTCATATCCTTTTTTCCTGAGGAAGACGTAAAGTCTTGACACAATCACCCTGCCAAAGCGTGGTATATATGCAAGTGTTCATCACGCTTCACTTTGAAACCCGTAGGTCAGTCATTTGGGTAGTTTGTAGAAGGCAGGTATGCGGCATCACTAGGCAGCCCTACCATTTAATCTATAGAACAGCCTACAGCAGCTTGGAGGACAAGGTCAACAGGGACCACGATAGCTTATAAGTCTGCTTCCCTAGCCGAGATAGCTAGGGATCGCCTTCAGTGGTTCGCGACCCGAAGGTAACCGTTTCGAATACGTATGATGGAAGGAATTTTCACAGCCAGTGTTTGGCCGGAAAAGGGAGGTGAAGTCTTACTTTAAAATTCTTGATCACCAGACTTTGCGCCAATTTTCTGGGTTAAATTCAAAGCCTCTTTGCAGCGACCCTGGGACTGAAAGGGTGTGACACTGTCGATAGTGATCCTCCGGGTCTGATGAGGGCGTTAAGGTCGGTAACACCCTTCGTGATATTCATCTACATCTACATCTACATCTACATGATTACTCTGCAATTCACATTTAAGTGCTTGGCAGAGGGTTCATCGAACCACAATCACACTATCTCTCTACCATTCCACTCCCGAACAGCGCGCAGGAAAAACGAACACTTAAACCTTTCTGTTCGAGCTCTGATTTCTCTTATTTTATTTTGATGATCATTCCTACCTATGTAGGTTGGGCTCAACAAAATATTTTCGCATTCGGAAGAGAAAGTTTGTGACCGAAATTTCGTAAATAGATCTCGCCGCGACGAAAAACGTCTTTGCTTTAATGACTTCCATCCCAACTCGCGTATCATATCTGCCACACTCTCTCCCCTGTTACGTGATGATACAAAACGAGCTGCCGTTTTTTGCACCCTTTCGATGTCCTCCGTCAATCCCACCTGGTAAGGATCCCACACCGCGCAGCAATATTCTAACAGAGGATGAACGAGTGTAGTGTAAGCTGTTGCATCTTCTAAGTGTCCTGCCAATGAAACGCAGCCTTTGGCTTGCCTTCCCTACAATATTATCTATGTGGTCTTTCCAACTGAAGTTGATCGTAATTTTTATACCCAGGTACTTAGTTGGATTGACAGCCTTGAGAATTGTACTATTTATCGAGTAATCGAATTCCAACGGATTTCTTTTGGAACTCATGTGGATCAACTCACACTTTTCGTTATTTAGCGTCAACTGCCACCTGCCACACCATACAGCAATCTTTTCTAAATCGCTTTGCAACTGATACTGGTCTTCGGGTGACCTTACTAGACGGTAAATTACAGCATCATCTGCGAACAACCTGAGAAAACTGCTCAGATTGTCACCTGATATGTGGCAGTGCTGCGTTTCTCCATCTCCTCCTGTCTCTATCTCCTTCAACGAAACAAACAAAGTTTTCCAACTTCTCACGCACTCATTACAGTCTCTACTCAAGAGACACTCTCAAAGACACAGTTCTCATACCTCTCAAGGGAAAGGCGCCATTGTGCAGGAAATTCCGTCTGTCGCGGAAACTCTCGAGGATAAGGTGCTGTTGTGCACGAGCGTCCGTGTGTTGCAGAATCCTAGAGCATATTTCCTTGAGGCAAAGAAGCTTCTCTCAAAGGATTAGTACAGATTCAAGAAATCCACTAATCTGAATTACATCTTGTTTATTTACAAATGGTGTACCGTAAGCTGGGGTTACTTTGTCCCTTTGTGGATTAACTTCGGCCCATTCGTCAGAAAAAATTTCAAATTTTCCCGTCAAAATTACATCATTAGCATTGAGTAAACAAGGCAATATGTACTTACAATACGTGAAGAATGATCTGGAAAGTTGTGAGTTCCACGACGTAATAGTGTGTTGGCAGCACTGGAATCGATGTTGATCATACATATTTTAACAGCTATTACACCCCACTAACTTCTGCCTGGAGGGTTCACATCTGCGTTCACATCTGCTAAGCTAAAATATGGTAATAATAATTTGCATTTTGTCAGTAGTAGGTAATAAGGTGAGAAACCCATTTGTCTGAAATTCAATTTAGGTAATATATTTCACGCTTCTGTCAAATGGCCACATTGTTGCAATATTTGAGGTTACTTTACTCCGGGTCAAAAAAACCCAAACTAAAGATGAAGTAGTACTACAATCTGATTGTGATTCTGAAAGTTTCTCTGATCTGGAAGATGATGTCCAGCACCACAAAATGTTGAAAGATAAATTAGTAGTTGGGCAATAGCTACAGTTTTTTTGCGAGAATTGGGCCTGAGGTGAGCGATGAGGTGCTGAAATGAACTGTTCCAGACTGAAGCGCCTAGAACCGCTCGGCCACTCTGGCCGGCTTTCCTAGATTTCCGAAAGGCGCTCGACACTTTAGCACATCGTCAATTAATGAACAAAGAATGCTACAGTAATTTTTAACTAACGGAACCCAGTATGCTACACTGCGCCGCTTACGGAAGTGGACAAAAAGGTGGAAACACCAACAACACGACACCTTACCGTGCCTAATAAGGTGTAGGAAAACAGTTGGCATTCAAAACAGCTTTGTCATCTTGGAATGAATAAATACAGTCCATTCATGGTTTTAAAGAGAATCTTCTACCACTCTTCTTGCAAAATAGTGGCAACTTCAGGTAGCGACGATGGAGGTGAACAGCGATCACACATCCTTCTCTGCAAAGTACACTACATGGGCTCAATAATACTGATATCTGATGACTATGGTGGACAGAACACATGCGACATTTCGTTGTTGTGTTCACAGACCCTGTCCTGCACCATGCGACCTGTGTGAACAGGGGCTCTGTCTTCGTAGTTCACAGCATCACCACTGAGAAACAAACATTCTACTATGGGATACACCAAACCAGCCAAAACTGTCACACAACCTTTGGCAATAGTGCGACCTTTCAGAGTAGACATGGGGCCCATGCAATACCTCATCCGCATCTACATCTACATACATACTCCGCAGTCCACCATACGGTGCGTGGCGGAGGGTACCTCGTACCATAACCAGCATCTCCTCTCCCTGTTCCACTCCGAAACAGAACGAGGGAAAAATGACTGCCTATATTGCTCCTTACGAGTCATAATCTCTGTTATCTTATCTTTGTGGTCTTTCCGCGAAATGTAAGTTGGCGGCAGTAAAATTGTACTGCAGTCAGCCTCAAATTCTGTTTCTCTAAATTTCCTCAGTAGCGATTCACGAAAAGAACGCCTCCTTTCCTCTAGAGACTCCTACCCGCGTTCCTGAAGCATTTCCGTAACACTAGCGTGATGATCAAACCTACCAGTAACAAATCTAGCAGCCCGCCTCTGAATTGCTTCTATGTCCTCCCTCAATCCGACCTGATAGGGATCCCAAACGCTCGAGCAGTACTCAAGAACAGGTCGTATTAGTGTTTTATAAGCCGTCTCCTTCACAGATGAACCACATCTTCCCAAAATTTTACCAATGAACCGAAGACGACTATCTGGCTTCCCTGCAACTGCCATTACATGCTTGTCCCACTCTGCAATGTTACGCCCAAATATTTAATCGACGTGACTGAGTCAAACGCTACTTTACTAATAGAGTATTCAAACATTACGGGATTCTTTTTCCTATTCATCTGCATTAATTTACATTTATCTATATTTAGAGTTAGCTGCCATTGTTTACACCAACTACAAGTCCTGTCCAAGTAATCTTGTATGCTTCTACAGTCACTCAACGACCACACCTTCCCGTACACCACAGCATCATCAGCAAATAGCCGCACATTGCGATCCACCCTATTCAAAAGATCATTTATATAGATTGAAAACAACAGCGGACGTACCACACTTCCCTGGGACACTCCAGATGATACCCTCACTTCCGATGAACACTCACCATCGAGGACAACGTACTGGGTTCTATTACTTAAGAAATCTTCGAGCCACTCACATATTTGGGAACCAATCCCATATGCTCGTGCCTTAGATATGAGTCTGCAGTGGGGCTTCGAGTCAAACGCTTTCCGGAAGTCAAGGAATATGACATCCGTCTGATACCCTTCATCCATGGTTCGCAAGATATCATGTGAAAAAAGGGCGAGTTGCGTTTCGCTGGAGCGATGATTTTTTAAAGCCGTGCTGATGCATGGACAGCAACTTCTATGTCTAAAGGAGATCATTATATTCGAACTGAGAATATGTTCGAGAATCCTGCAACAAACCGATGTTAAGGATATTGGTCTGTAATTTTGAGGATCAGTCCTTCTACCCTTATTATATACAGGCGTCACCTGCGCTTTTTTCCAGTCGCTCGGGACTTTACGTTGGGCAAGAAATTCGCGATAAATGCAAGCTAAGTAAGGAGCTACGCTGTGGCTGTCCAAGTTATTATCAAACCCCGACAACGTTTCAGTGTTGGCAGCAACCAGTGTACAGGCGCACGCCATACGTAAACCCAGCCAGAAGTTGTAAACAGTGTGAAACAAGAACTATCCGAACAAGAAAGTTTCTTCCAGTGCTCCGTAATCCAAGATTTACTACTTCTGTGCCATGGTTTCCTGTTACGGGCTTTTGCTTCACTGACGAGTGAGTTTCGAATTGCAGCTCGCCACGCATTTTCCTGGTTATGGAGCTCCTTTCGCGTCGTTTTGATGCTGACAGGATTCGCCAGTGCGATGTTCAGTTGTGCAGCGACTTTTGCTGCTGTCGTCGTCCTACTTTTTGTCAAATCCTGTTCAGAGACCGCCTGTCACGATGACTCAACATTCACTTTCATCCACGTTGCGACTTAGCGGGAAGTCTCCGATAAGATGGCTCTCGAAACACCAAACATTTCGCTTAGCTTGGTTACGGAACCAGCTAGCATACGACCGCCAGCAATTTGTTCACGTTAGATTAAGTTGGCTTCGATATAATGGCCACGACTGACACTTGTAAATGTCCTGAGGACATTGTAAAGGTGTCGCACGTGGTCAGATACAACAGTGTAACGTGGAGGCTTGGCTAGCCTCTGCATTTGTGTTCAAGCATGCATTTATCGCGTTGTTAGCATATTTTTGTCCAACCCTGTACGTTCAGCAGAAATGAAAGAAACATGGGCTGTGCCCCAAGGAAATGAAATAGTACCTGTAAGATTCTCAATACACATAAACATTCTTCAGATTTGGTCAGCAGCGCTATTAAATTTTTCGCTGATGACACTGTTGTATATAGGAAAATTGCATCGTTTGACGACCATACGTAAATGCAATAAGATTCAAATGGTTCAGACAAGGGAACATCCCCATCGCACCCCCCTCAGATTTTGTTATAACTTGGCACAGTGGATAGGCCTTGAAAAACTGAACACAGGTCAATCGAGAAAACAGGAAGAAGTTGTGTGGAACTATGAAAAAAATAAGCAAAATATACAAAATGAGTAGTCCATGCGCAAGATAGGCAACATCAAGGTTGTCCCAGGTCAGGAGTGCCGTGGTGCCGTGCTTAGCGTGTGCAGCTGCGGAACGGGAGGTCCTTGGCTGAAGTCTTCCCTCGAGTGAAAAGTTTTTTCTTTATTTTCGCAAAGTTATGATCAGCCCGTTCGTTCATTGACGTCTCTATTCACTGTAATAAGTTTAGTGTCTGTGTTTGGGACCGTACTCGCATTATCCTGGATGTTGCCTATCTTTTGCATGGACTACTCAGTTTGTATATTTTGCTTTTTTTTCGTAGTTTCACACAACTTCTTCGTGTTTTCTCGATTGACCTGTGTTCAGTTTTTGAAGGCCTAACCACTGTGTCAACTCATAACTAAATCTGAGGGGTGTGCGATGCTGAGGTTCTCTTGTGAGCACTATGCGACTTAACATCTGAGGTCATCAGTCGCCTAGACTTAGGACTACTTAAACATAACTAACCTAAGGACATCACACACATCCATGCCCGAGGCAGGATTCGAACCTGCGACCGTAGCAGCAGCGCAGTTCGGAACTGAAGCGCCTAGAAACTCTCGGCCACAGCGGCCGGCTGAGGACTAGATCAAATCACAACTATGGAGTGTGAATGGAAGACTTAGTATTGTTGGAAGTGTTCTGGAAGAGTGCGATATATCTGCAAAAGAAGTCTTGTAGAGGACGTTAATGCGAACTGTTCCAGAATACTATACCAGAACTCGAAGCATTTATCAAATCTACATGAGAACAGAATCAAACGAACTCAGAAATGCAGTGCTAGGATCTTATCTTGTAGCTGCTGCTACACGGCCAACAACTCATCCACAAATATCTCACAGCGACTACAGTCTTTAGCCATAAATGAACTGTATTCGAAATTGGAAATTTGGTGAACCATCAGCTGTATAAAGGAATGACGAAATGACGACAACGAAAATTTGTGCCGGACCGAGTCTCGATCCCAGATTCTCGATCCGTACCAGGTCGGGTTGACAGAAGAGATAGAAAAGATCCAAAGAAGAGCGGCGCGTTTCGTCACAGGGTAACCGTGATAGCGTTACGGAGATGTTTAGCAAATTCAAGTGGCAGACTCTGCAAGAGAGGAGCTCTGCATCGCGGTGTAGCTTGCTCGCCAGGTTTCGAGAGGTTGCGTTTCTGGATGAGGTATCGAATATATTGCTTCCCCCTGCTTACACCTCCCGAGGAGGTCACGAAAGTAAAATTAGAGAGATTCGAGCGCGCACGGAGGCTTTCCGACAGTCGTTCATCCCGCGAAACATACGCGACTGGAACAGGAAAGGGAGGTAATGACAGTGGGACGTAAAGTGCCCTCCGCCACACACTGTTGGGTGGCTTGCGGAGTATAAATGTAGATGTAAATGTAGATCGATCGACTTGGAATTGGGTTATTCGACCACGCTTCACGGCCAGACGCGAACTTAATTTGTCGTCAATCATGTATCTACTATCTACAACCGGCACTCGTACATCGGTTACGTATGTACCAGTACAGGAGAGACATTTCAATTGAAAGCCGCTTGCACGGTGTCAGCGAATAAATACGATATTTTTCTCAGGAATACGATGCAATGTGCCTTCAAAGAATCGTTATCGTACTTCTGAACAACACAGGCACAGCAGTATCGTTCTTAGCCATATCTATTTAGGGAAAAATCTACTTTTAAGTAATCTATAGAACCGATTGCAGACAAATAAAATGGCACAATGAAATTATATTAGCTGATCGTACTAAATAACAATAGCCATAAAAAAAATCAGTTGCGAACTTTGCTGAGAGTGCGCTACTGCAGGGAGCCTAGCTCTCGACAATATCGCTGCAAATACTGCCACGGAGACGAAGCGCGATAGAAACTTCCAGCTAGCACGCACCTGATACACGCTCGGCACGATCAATGTTAGTGTCTGTCACGAAAAAATTCCGA
The DNA here is from genome assembly GCF_023897955.1 of Schistocerca gregaria. NCBI lineage: Eukaryota > Metazoa > Arthropoda > Insecta > Orthoptera > Acrididae > Schistocerca > Schistocerca gregaria. The sequence goes on from NC_064921.1 coordinate 741,647,985, forward strand.
CAGGCGGCAACCTTCGCAGCAGACTGAACAGCGATTCGTAATCGTCGACATCGTGTTTCAGAACACAGAGATTGAGGCTTACCTGTGGAGAAGGCAGGTTAAAGGGAAGTCCAGTAGCAGAGACGAGAGTACCGTATCGATGGGCTGGACGAATACTCTTAATACCCGCGGCTTCTGAGTCGGGAGAGATTCACAACTGCGGCTGGCGGAGTTTTTGTAAACGAGTCCCGCTGGCGAGCACGGTGAAAACAAACTGTGCGCCAGATAAGGCGGGCCTCTGTATATAACGGCGGTCATGCGGTTCGCAAGGAGTGGCCGCGATTATCGCATCTGCAGATACGGCGACGGCGGGAAGTGAGGCAGCGGACCGGCCCGTGCACGTGAGCCGTCGCCGCCCTGTGTGCTGGGTCACGTGCCACAGGGCACGTGGGCGCGGCTCACCGACACCCCCGGATTGCTCGACAAAGGTGTGAGGGTGGCACAGAGGGGGCTGTCGAACTGGGCTATAGCCTCAGAGGGACGCACATGTTAATGGTGTACTACCGCGTGGTCACGCCACAGGGAGGTAGAAAACAGGAGGGTTGATAAGACATAACTGCCATTTACTGCTTCGGACCACGTTCAGTTTTCGTCGAATGGCTTTGAACGGTGCGTAGTGGTTCCAACCTGTACACGAGAGCATAATTTGCGGTCGCACTGTCCTCCAAATAGGTGCGGTGCCGTTTAGTGGGGATGCAGCACAATAATGGCCTTAAACATACGAGAGTACCACCAGTGTCAAAGGTATATATGAAGATGGTATCTGTTCTTTCGGACATGTCCGAAACAACAGATACCATCTTCACATATGTCGGCCGGAGTGACCGAGCGGTTCTAGGCGCTACAGTCTGGAACCGCGTGACTGCTACGGTCGCAGGTTCGAATACTGCCTTGGGCATGGATGTGTCTGATGTCCTCAGGTTAGTTAGGTTTAAGTAGTTTTAAGTTCTAGAGGACTGATGACCTCAGAAGTTAAGTCCCATAGTGCTCAGAGCCATCTTCATATAAAGTTAAGGCCGGCCGGTGTGGCCGTGCGGTTCTAGGCACTTCAGTCTGGAACCGCGTGACCGCTACGGTCGCAGGTTCGAATACTGCCTCAGGCATGGATGTGTGTGTTGTTCTTATGTTAGTTAGGTTTTAGTAGTTCTAAGTTCTACGGGACTGATGACCACAGATGTTAAGTCGCATAGTGGTCAGAGCCATTTGAACCCATATATAGTTAATGCTAACCGGCCATTGACCTTCTTCTGTGCGGATGCACACGCATTGCCAGAATTCTTACGGGCCTCGGTAAGATTGTCTGCCGCGAGTAATGAGTGTAATGGGTAGGGGCACTACGAATGTAGTGCGTGGACATTATATTGGGAATGTGGGTCTCACGGGGAGCGTGCAAGGGATAAGTCCATGCAGTTCCACTATCCTCTGTGCCCTCGGTGGATCAGATGGATAGAGCGTCTGTCATGTAAGCAGGAGATCCCGGGTTCGAGTCCCGATCGGGGCACACATTTTCAACTGTCCCCGTTGAGGTACATCATTGCTTGTCGGCAGCGTAGGGTCTTGATTAAATTATTATTTCAGTGTCAAAAGTTGTCAAGAACATACTCCCCTTGCTCATCGCACAGCGAACTGTCGTGTTCGACCGCGAAATGCGACGGAATCAACTCCCGAAGGGAAGGGGTAATTTTATTGACGCCCTTTGTGCCACCCCTTGAGCCCTTTCCGAGCGGCGGTGTGTCTGAGATGTTCCCCTCGGACGCCCAGAGTGATTTCAGCGCTTAGTGTCGTGGTTCTGGCCTCCATCGATGTGACTACCTTCCCATCATGTGATACGTCCACGGTGATGTTGGGCAGGACTGTGGTGAAAGTTGCTGCCAGTGTGACATTATTAACCCACGTTACAGCTCACATGAATTTTTGAGTTGAGGCCTTTTTTTCGTTTTGATGTTGCGCCTACCCCAAGAGCGACATCGCATGACGTCACGCTCTCGTACCATTGCAGAGGAAGGTTGTAGCCACCTTTGAGACAAATTTCTGACATATGGGTCACAATGGGAGGCAATTCTCTCTCTCTCCCTCTATTCGTTTAGTCGGTTCCGACTCTTCGTGACCCCATGAACCAAATCACGCCACTTTTTCCTGTCTTGCACTTTCTCCCGTAGACCTCCCAGGTTGGAACACATGGCTTCTGTGATGCCATCGATCCATCTCATCCTCTGATGTCCTCTTCTTCTAGTTCCTCCAATCTTCCCTAGCATTAATGTTTTTTTTTCCAGCAAGGCATGTCCAAAGTAGGTCAGCTTTTGTTTTAACATTAGACCTTCCAGGGAGAAATCTGGTTTTATTTGCTCCAATACTGATCTGTTGGTTCTCTTTGCAGTCCATGGAACTCTAAGAAGTTTCCTCCAACACCACAATTCGAAGGAGTCAAATTTTCTCCGTTCAGCCTTTCTAATGGTCCAGGTCTCACATCCATACATCTCAACCAGAAAGACCATAGCCCTCACAATACGGATCTTTGTTGCTAGTGTTATATCTCTGGACCTTATAACCTTGTCAAGGTTTGACATCGCCTGTCTACCGAGCAACAGGCGTCTCCGGATTTCATGACTGCAGTCGCCATCAGCAGAGATCTGGGAACCGAGATAACTGAATGTGGGCACTACCTCCATGGTTTCTCCTGCTATATCCCACTAATTGGTAGGTGTAGTTGCCGTAATTTTCGTTTTCATCACATTCAGCCTAAGATCGGCCTTTTCACTTTCGTCTCTCACCTTCAGCAAGAGTGTTCTCAATTCTTCTTCACTTTCTGCCAACAGGATCGTATCATCCGCGTATCTGAGGTTGTTTACATTTATTCCAGCTACTTTAATTCCTGTTTCTCCTTCATCTAGCCTCGCATTCCTCATAATATGTTCTGCATACAGACTGAATAAGTGCGGTGACAGTATGCAGCCATGCCGGACCCCTTTCTGAATCTTTATCCATTTCGTTGTTCCATACATAGTTATCACCGTGGCTTCTTGGTCAAGGTATAAACTCCGTAGCAGATGAATGAGGTGATCTGGTACACCCATGTTTTTCAATACGTTCCATAATTTGTTGTGATCGACGCAGCCAAAGGCTTTGGCGTAGTCAATAAAGCAGAGGTGCACATCTCTCTGGAATTCTCTTGCTTTTTCCATAATCCGCCGAATGTCAGCAATTTGATCTCTAGTTCTTCTTCCTTTCCTAAATCAAGATTGTTCTTCTGGTAGCTCTCGATCTAGAAATTGGCGAAATCTATTTTGTAAGATTTTCAACATGACTTTGCTGACATGTGAGATAAGTGCGATTGTTCGGTATTACGGGGTCTCTAAAAAAGTGAAAAAAACTGGAAATTTTTGGCAAGGTCTTGGGACCAAACTGCTGAGGTCATCGGTCCCTAGGCTTCCGCACTCAGTAATCTAACTTAAACTTACGCTATGGACAACACACACACAAACACCCATGTCCGAGGGAGGACTCGAACCTCCGAGGGGGAGAGCTCCGCGGGCCGCGACAAGACGCCCTACACCGCGCGGCTACCTCACGCGGCTTCTAAAACAGTGATCCTTCAATTCTATTACGAAGTGCATGTATATAAAGTAATCTGAAAGTGGTTGTCGTAATTACCAGTATGCATAGATTAGCACGAGTCACAGTTTATTGTTTATACAGCTCAAAGGCGTACCCTGCGGCGGCTGTGGCTGCTTCTGTCCTTTAGTGTACGAGTGTAACTTTATTCATTAGCCATCTGTGACGGCTCTCCTTCAGAATGGAATCTACCGACCACAATTTGTGAATGAATTTCTCAATCAAAACAACCTCATGCCTCATGGCCGGAGTAAGAGACTCATCGCCGCGCATATTCCGCGAAATAGTAGAAAAGTAAATCTAAGGAACCAGTTATCTTATACAGAGGAAATGACGTGTTTTTGGAAAATACAGTTTGTCACAACTACGCAGATTACGCACGTCTCTCAGACAGTTGTTTTTGCGATAGCACTATCGTTGCATCTTAGCGACAACTGTAAGCTGCTGCGAAGCGTTACGTCAGCTGTCTACTAAGTGTTTTGTTGTCGTCTTGACCTCGTATCGACTAGAGGGTGATCTTCGAGGGGATAGATTGATGGAGCGTGAATGACGAGTGAGTAATCGTTTAATCACCTATCTTGATCTGTGTCCCGTGCTTTTCTTAGCCACTTGCAGCGCAAAATTTTTTATTACGTCATTGGTCTCTCTATGACGTAATATGATGCCACATTTTATAGCTGTAGGTGGAGACTTACTACATTTTTCCACGTTGTTGGCAGCCGTCATTTTTAACCAGTTCTTCATTCTTTTACACTTGGAATAGTTCCTACTACACTTTCTTCTTCTCGTATTTTATTAAACCTTCCTGGATTTTGCTGTATGCTCTGTATTTACCTTTCCAGGCCTTACTTGATGGCTGAAACAGCAGAACGCTAAGTATTGGCTTTACGTTCGTGAGACTCAGTAGAAATGCTGCATCTTTGTCAACAAAATGTCGCACAGGTGAGGTACAATCTCAGCAACCATTATTAGTGGCAACTTCGCGCCCCACAATAAACATCAAAATCATTCGCGAACACTATATTTAAAGGAGAATCAAAACGTGACTCTGATTAACTGCTATAGTGACAACTTTGAGAATCTCTTGTTCCTTTTCCCTACAGCTAACGCGTATTTTTGCTGCCTGTGGTACAGAGGCAACTGAAACGAACGGTAGTGAGGCAATAAGTTCCTTGGGCAGGAAGAGAGACTATTGCTCAATACAGACACATTTGATTTACAGGCTTTGTCTGCGAACTTGTCCAGATGGGATCTTGAGATCCGTTTCCTTTCTAGCTACAGAGACGCAGCTGCTTGATGTGTTCCCAGAACATCGCAAAAGGCGTTATGTACCTGTAAATAACGAGATAATGCGACTGTGTGCACACCTGTGCGTGACTAATCCGGGACGAGATAAGGGTCCAGGGCCGGCAGAACGCTCGCCGGAAGTTGGGTGTTACGACAGTCCGTCATTGATAGGGAACGTTATCTCAGAAGTGGGGACTTGATCCAGGAAACAGCCCCACGGAAGCTGCGTCAAAAAGCTGCGTCAATTGCGCCGCGTCCATCAAGCTTTTCTGTTTTTCGATAATCTTCTCTCCTTGTTAAACGTGAACATTTTACGGAGGTGTGAGGGTGAATCTCAAATTATCCTGCGCATAAAATTTTATACTCACAGTGAAAAAGTTTTAACACGAAACTGAGGAGAACCGAAATATTTTAGATCTCCTCATATTTTATTATAACGCAATTACTCTATTCCCTACTAAGTTTTATGCGTGTAGGTACGTACTGTGCCTATCAGCATAAGGGGTGATCAAAAAGCTTTTCTTTGAGGGTGTTGCTGCAGCATATATGCTACGTAGCGCGACTCCAATGCGTCTCTGTAAGCCTGTAGGTAACAGATAAATGCGGCGTTCGTGTCTTTCCGAAGTGCGTGCTGTAAATGCGGAAACGTGAATTATGGCAACGTTACTGCCGAATGCGTCCACACAGGACGAACGTGCTGTTATTCTTTTCTTGCCTGCCGAAGGACAAAGACCGGTATACATCCATCGGAGAGTGAAGATCGCGTATGGGGCAGCATGTCTGTCGCAAATCACCACTGTGCGATAAGGGATGCTGCTGCTTCGTGATAATGCACGTCACCATGTCGCAAATGTCGTAACGCAGAAGTTACGCCAACCAAAGTGGGAGACACTCGAGTACATGCTGTGTAGTTCTGATCTCTCCCCATACGATTATTACGCTTTTAGTCCCTTAAGAAAGACCTTGATGGGCCGACGGTTGCTGTCTGTCCGACGAGTAAGTGCAATTGACAGTTAAGGACTTCTTCACGCAGCAGGACACAGAGTCTTCAGGTGCTTCGGTGGGATGATTGCCGTAATGCACACGACGATTTTGCCCTGATTGGCATACTGTTTGTCAATTGTAAGGGTTCCGAACGGAAACTTTGTGATTGCCCCTTATACACTCTAAGGACGAAATAGACGCACCACGAAGGAATTATCCGAATTTCGGAAGAATTGGATGATTTAGTCAAGAGAAAGACATTCGTAAATTGAGCAAGTCAATAACGCGTTGGCTCACCTATGGCTCTGATGCAAGCAGTTACTCGGCTTTGCATTGATCGACAGAGTTGCTGATATCGTGCCACATTCCGTCCAATCAGTACGTTAGATTGTCAAAATACCGAGCTTCTTGGATGGCCCTGCCTGTAACGCACCACATGTTCTCGACTGGGGAGAGATTCGGCGACCTTGGTGGCCAAAGTACAATTTGGCAAGCGTGAAGGAAGGAGCATTAACTCTCGCCGTGACCGAGGGTGTGGGGGCACCCCTCCGATTCGAGCGCCACTGCACAAGCGTGCCTTTGCGACGTCGGCTACAAAGGCGGGTAGGCATCAAATGTAGACCTGTGTGATTATTTGGAGCCTAATGGTATGCAATCAAACTTAAAAAAAAATTAATAAAAGTTTGCCGTCTAATTAAAATTTTTAGTGACCCACTGCTTACCGTTTTTCCAGAACTGCGTGTTTCTGAGCCATTTATAATGATAAACATTTGTCTTTCTTCACTGTAAAACTAAAATGCAGTGAAAAACATTTAACGTCAAAATATTTAACATGGCAGTTGGTGTAACATGAAGTAATACCATGTTCCTGAAGAAAGAGTATATCATTATATACATATTTTCTCTTTCAACGCCAAACGAAAATCGTTTAAAACAAATTTATTAGGTTCTAGAACGAAGAAATATATCTGCTTTTTGGAGTCGACGTGACCTTGATGTTCAAATGTTCAAATGTGTGGGAATTCTTAAGGGACCAAACTGCTGAGATCATCGGTCCCTAAGCCTACACAATACTTAACCTAACTTAAACTAACCTACGCTAAGGACAACACACACATCATGCCCGAGGGAGGATTCGAACCTCTGACAGGGGCAGCCGCCCGGACCGTGGCAAGACGCCGCAGACCGCGCTGCTACCCCGAGCGGAGTGACCTTGATTTATTGGCTTATTTCTTATCGTTAGGCGAAATAAAGTAAACGATGATTAGTACTGTTGCTACGGTAACGCATGTCTTTGAGGACTGACATTATCAAAACATTTCACTTAGTTTTAGATTTCTGCAATGAGTGGCTCGCAGTCGGTAGATGAATTCTATGTTTAAAACCGTGAATTTTGTCCCAAAATCGCATCCTATTTTTCTTTGTAACTAATGGTACCGTAAAACAATTTTTTATACGAAGTGACAGACAAATTGGGAGTTTTTCGGCGTTATTAAAATCTGCTACGGCGTCGCTCGATGAATTTTTTCAGTCGATGATGATGTGGTACAGCGTTAATAGTGACAGACGAAGACTTTTGGAGATCGTAAAGAGCACAATAGATCACATCCAGCAGACGACGACGAATTTGAAAGTGAAATCGACATTACAGTTCCTGTCTCCTCTACCACAGTAAAGCCAAACATTAGCAAAAGTATGCGCAGCCATTTATACACGCCTTCGAATGACGAACTTGATAAGAGTGGGCCGGCCGGCCACTGTGGCCGAGCGGTTCTTGGCCCTTCAGTCCGGAACCGCGCTGTTGCTATGGTTACTTTAGTTCAACATGTAACTTGAAAATTAATTCTTCAGTTGATGAACTATGCAACATTTGTATAGTTACTGAATCACTTTCTCAAAAAATGTGTTCAAATGTGTGTGAAATCTTATGTGACTTAACTGCTAAGGTCATCAGTCCCTAAGCTTATACATTACTTAACGTAAATTATCCTAACGACAAACACACACACCCATGCCCAAGGGAGGACTCGAACCTCCGCCGGGACCAGCCGCACAGTTCATGACTGCAGCGCCTCAGACCGCTCGGCTAATTCCACGCGATATCACTTTCTGAATAAAGTTCAGCCGGCAGAGGTGGCCCAGCGGTTCTAAGCGCTACAGTCTGGAACTGCGCGACCGCTACGGTCGCAGGTTCGAATCCTGCCTCGGGCATGGATGTGTGCGATGTCCTTAGGTTAGTTAGGTTTAAGTAGTTCTAAGTTCTAGGAGACTGATGACCTCAGATTAAGTCCCATAGTGCTCAGAGCCTTTTGAACCATTTTTTTAAAGAGTGGGCCGTATCAAAAAATTTGACAAAGATTTGATGCTGAAAAAAATATGTGTTCCTCTCCCAAAAGCAGTAAATATACGTTCCATATACTCTCTCACGTCAAAATAAACGACGCACTACGAAGTTATCCTAATGGGATAATGCAAATCGGTAAATTAGATGTAGGAGACAAACAATGATTACAATTTCAGAAAAATTGGATAATTTATTCAAGAGAAAGAGCCTCAGAAATTGAGCAAGTCAATAAGGTGTTGGTCCACCTCTGTCCCTTATGAAAGTATTTATTCGGCTTGACACTGATTGACAGAGTTGTTGGTTCTCCTTCTGAGCAATATCGTGACAATTTCTGTCCAGTTGGCGCCTTTGATCGTCAAAACCCAGAGCTGGTTGGAGGTCCGCGCCCATAATGCTCCGAACATTCTTAGTTGGGGAGAGATGCGGCAACCTTGCTGGCCAAGGTAGGGTTTAGAAAGCAAGAAAACAAACGGTAGAAATTCGGCGTGTACAAGAAAGGTGCTGAAAGGTGAGCCCATGATGGCTTGTCATGAAGGGCAACAAGTAGATGGCATGAAAAATCGTCGACGTACCGCCGTACTGCTTGAGGGGCGCGGATGGCAAGCAAAAGTTTCTTACTATGAAATGAAACGGCGCTCCAGTCTTTCTCTAGTGGCTGATGGGCCATATTTTGGTCGACAGTCAGGTTCGTATTCCACCTCTGTTTCTTGCGTCTCCAGACACGTCTTTGGCCAGGAATTTCCTCAGTGATGAACCCCGCTTCGATTTGAGCCGCAATAACCAGCAAAGACGTGTCTGTAGACCCCCGGACAGTTGAGGTATACGAGTTTGACTTTCGCCCACCATACGGCTCGACAGCCAGGAGTAATGGACCAGGGTGCGATTTACTTCCGTAGCAGGACCCCTTTGGTTGTCATCCACGGCACCGCTACGTCGCAGCTATATGTTCGCGATATTCTATAACCCCGTTATGTAGGCCTTCATGGCAAGGCAATCCTGGGCTTACATTTCAGCAAGTTTACAAAGTTTACGTCCGACCAGACCCAGCAAGGTCGCCGGATCTCTCTCAAATTGAGGAAGTTTGGGGCATTATAGTGAGGGCCTTCTAACTAGCTCAGATTTTGACGATCTAACGAACCAATCGGCCAGAATTAGGTACGATATCCGTCAGGAGAACATCCAAAACTTTGTCAGTACCAAGCTCCTTGCATAAGAGTCAAAGGTGGAAAGATGGATCAACGTTTATTGACTTGCTCTATTTGAGAATTTTTCTGAAATTGTAATCATTTATTTGCCTGTACGTGCACATAACACCTATTCATTTCCGTCCCTTTCGGATAATTCTCTTCGTGATGCCACGTTTTTTTTCTATCTTAGAATGTACAACATATCACAACACCGCAAATTTTACGTGCTTTGGATGTCGACGTTGGTGCGTGGATGCTCATTCTCATGCAAGGACCAAAGCCATAAGCATTTGCTCATGATGTTATATGTTTAACACGCATACTCATTTCTACCTGTCTTTCTGCACTTTGGATATCTCAAAGTATTTTTGAATGTGAGAGGGAGTGGCATGCTTCTCGAAAAGATCTTTCACTTCATACGCCATTATGAAACAGATTTACATGCTGTGTCTTTGAATTATGTTCTGTCCCCCCTCCCCCGCCTCAAAAATGACAATCAACACTGATCAAATCTGACGACCGTATTTGTGAAGTAACTCACTCCACTGCCTACATCCACTAATGGGGAACATTTTTTACGAAAACAGGCAAATGGCTTCAATTGTAGTATACAGATGGAGGATTATTTCTAATTTGTTATTAATTTTTTACTGTTAAAAAGAGAAAAACAGCACTTATTTAAAAATTGCCAGGGATAAAAAATATTATGTGAGCATTTACATTAAAAGTGTACATTTGCGCACATGCAGCAGCCCACTCCAAAGGAAACAGCACTACACACGGGTGTGTCTCGAAGTTGTCTTTTCAGATGAATCCCAGTTCACTGTACCGCATTGCGACGGACGTATCCGCGTGTAGAGCATTCGAGGAAAACGATTACTGCCACACTGCATTCGTTATCGTCACACGCGCCGAGCACCTGCGTGATGGCGTCGGGTGCCGTTGAGTACACAGCACAATCTCGCCTGGTTCGCATATCCAATAAAATGGAATTGAGGCGTTACATTTCTGACATATTGTGGCCGATGGCTATGCCCTGTCTCTGAGATTTCCGTGGCACTGTCTTTCATCGCGATAAAGGAAGACCGCATACATCCCCATTCTGTCCTTACCAACATCGACACAGAGGGCATTATCAAGCAACATCACAACTAACATTGTTATGTATGCAGCATGATATGATCCACATGAAAATGCCCAAGGGAACTAAACAAGGCAATTGCTAAATAATAAAATAAAGTGTTCATTTCAAAACAAAAATAACAGCCTACACAGGAAACTGATTTCGTTCCATAAATACAGACCGACAGAGGAGCCATACATAAAAAGACTATTGATACGGAAGACTATATTCTTTTCCTCAGTTTAAAGATCTGAAACTTCGTCTAGGAACTTCGACACTGGATTATCCGCCCCCGGTAGCTGAGTGGTTAGCGAGACAGAATGTCAATCCCAAGGGCCCGGGTACGATTCCCGGCTGGGTTGGAGATTTTCTCCGCTCAGGGACTGGGTGTTGTGTTGTCCTAATCATCGACACAGAGGGCATCCCCATCGACACGCAAGCCGCCGAGGTGGCGACAAATCGAAAGACTTGCACCTGGCGAACGGTTTACCCGACGGAAGGCCCTAGTCACACGACATTTACGTTTATGACACTGGATGGTGTGATAGCGCATCTACTTTTCTACATTTTTACGAGCGCCTGCTGCAAAGTAACGCCTTGTTGCTGTTGTTGTCTTCAGTCCTGAGACTGGTTTGATGCAGCTCTCCATGCTACCCTATCCTGTGCAAGCTTCTTCATCTCCCAGTATCTACTGCAACCTACATCCTTCTGAATCTGCTTAGTGTATTCATCTCTTGGTCTCCCTCTACGATTTTTACCCTCCACGCTACCCTCCAATGCTATATTTGTGATCCCTTGATGCCTCAAAACATGTCCTACCAACCGATCCCTTCTTCCAGTCAAGTTGTGCCACAAACTTCTCTTCTCCCCAATCCTATTCAATACCTCCTCATTAGTTACGTGATCTATCCACCTTATCTTCAGCATTCTTCTGTAGCACCACATTTCGAAAGCTTCTATTCTCTTCTTGTCCAAACTAGTTATCGTCCATATTTCACTTCCATACATGGCTACACTCCAAACAAATACTTTCAGAAACGACTTCCTGATACATAAATCTATATTCGATGTTAACAAATTTCTCTTCTTCAGAAACGTTTTCCTTGCCATTGCCAGTCTACATTTTATATCCTCTCTACTTCGACTATCATCAGTTATTTTACTTCCTAAATAGCAAAACTCCTTTACTACTTTAAGTGTCTCATTTCCAAACCTAATTCCCTCAGCATCACCAGACTTAATTCTACTACATTCCATTATCCTCGTTTTGATTTTGTTGATGTTCATCTTATATCCTCCTTTCAAGACACTGTCCATTCCGTTCAACTGCTCTTCCAAGTCCTTTGCCGTCTCTGACAGAATTACAATGTCATTGGCGAACCTCAAAGTTTTTACTTCTTCTCCATGAATTTTAATACCTACTCCAAATTTTTCTTTTGTTTCCTTCGCTGCTTGCTCAATAAACAGATTGAATAACATCGGGGAGAGACTACAACCCTGTCTCACTCCTTTCCCAACCACAGCTTCCATTTCATGCCCCCCGACTCTTATGACTGCCATCTGGTTTCTGTACAAATTGTAAATAGCCTTTCGCTCCCTGTATTTTACCCCTACCACCTTCAGAATTTGAAAGAGAGTATTCCAGTCAACATTGTCAAAAGCTTTCTCTAAGTCTACAAATGCTAGAAACGTAGGTTTGCCTATCCTTAATCTTTCCTCTAAGATAAGTCGTAAGGTCAGTATTGCCTCACGTGTTCCAACATTTCGACGGAATCCAAACTGATCCTCTCCGAGGTCCGCATCTACCAGTTTTTCCATTCATCTGTAAAGAATTCGCATTAGTATTTTGCAGCTGTGACTTATTAAACTGATAGTTCGGTAATTTTCACATCTGTCAGCACCTGCTTTCTTGGGATTGGAATTATTATATTCTTCTTGAAGTCTGAGGGTATTTCGCCTGTCTCATACATCTTGCTCACCAGCTGGTAGAGTTTAGTCATCAATGGCTCTCCCAAGGCCGTCAGTAGTTCTAATGGAATGTTGTCTACTCCCGGGGCCTTGTTTCGACTCAGGTCTTTCAGCGCTCTGTCAAACTCTTCACGCAGTATCGTATCTCCCATTTCGTCTTCATCTACATCCTCTTCCATTTCCATAATATTGTCCTCAAGTACATCGCCCTTCTATAAACCTTCTATATACTCCTTCCACCTTTCTGCCTTACCTTCTTTGCTTGGAACTGGGTTGCCATCTGAGCTCTTGATATTCATACACGTGGTTCTCTTCTCTCCAAAGGTCTCTCTAATTTTCCTGTAGGCAGTATCTATCTAACCCCTAGTGAGATAAGCCTCTACATCATTACATTTGTCCTCTAGCCATCCCTGCTTAGCCATTTTGCACTTCCTGTCGATGTCATTTTTGAGACGTTTGTATTCCTTTTTGTTTTAAATTGTAGGACATTTCCAGGGGCAGATGTGGACTCTGACCACAATCTATTGGTTATGACCTGTAGATTAAAACTGAAGAAACTGCAAAAATGTGAGAAATTAAGGAGATGGGACCTGGATAAACTGAAAGAACCAGAGGTTGTACAGAGTTTCAGAGAGAGCATAAGGGAACAATTGACAGGAATAGGGGAAAAAATGTAAGGATGTAGAAGCTTATCTCACTAGGGGTAAGATAGATACTGCCTACAGGAAAATTAAAGAGACCTTTGGAGAGAAGAGAACCACGTGTATGAATATCAAGAGCTCAAATGGCAGCCCAGTTCTAAGCAAAGAAGGGAAGGCAGAAAGGTGGAAGGAGTATATAGAAGGTTTATACAAGGGCGATGTACTTGAGGACAATATTATGGAAATAGAAGAGGATGTAGATGAAGACGAAATGGGAGATACGATACTGCGTGAAGAGTTTGACAGAGCACTGAAAGACCTGAGTCGAAACAAGGCCCCCGGAGTAGACAACATTCCATTAGAACTACTGACGGCCTTGGGAGAGCCATTGATGACTAAACTCTACCAGCTGGTGAGCAAGATGTATGAGACAGGCGAAATACCCTCAGACTTCAAGAAGAATATAATAATTCCAATCCCAAAGAAAGCAGGTGCTGACAGATGTGAAAATTACCGAACTATCAGTTTAATAAGCCACGGCTGCAAAATACTAACGCGAATTCTTTACAGACGAATGGAAAAACTGGTAGATGCAGACCTCGGGGAGGATCAGTTTGGATTCCGTCGAAATGTTGGAACACGTGAGGCAATACTGACCTTACGACTTATCTTAGAAGAAAGATTAAGAAAAGGCAAACCTACGTTTCTAGCATTTGTAGACTTAGAGAAAGCTTTTGACAATGTAGACTGGAATACTCTTTTTCAAATTCTAAAGGTAGCAGGGGTAAAATACAGGGAGCGAAAGGCTATTTATAATTTGTACAGAAACCAGATGGCAGTAATAAGAGTCGAGGGGCATTAAAGGGAAGCAGTGGTTGGGAAAGGAGTGAGACAGGGTTGTAGCCTCTCCCCGATGTTATTCAATCTGTATATTGAGCAAGCAGTAAAGGAAACAAAAGAAAAATTTGGAGTAGGTATTAAAATTCATGGAGCCGAAGTAAAAACTTTGAGGTTCGCCGATGACATTGTAATTCTGTCAGAGACGGCAAAGGACTTGGAAGAGCAGTTGAACGGAATGGACAGTGTCTTGAAAGGAGGATATAAGATGAACATTAACAAAAGCAAAACGAGGATAATGGAATGTAGACAAATTAAATCGGGTGATGCTGAGGGAATTAGATTAGGAAATGAGACACTTAAAGTAGTAAAGGAGTTTTGCTATTTAGGAAGTAAAATAACTGATGATGGTCGAAGTAGTGAGGATATAAAATGTAGACTGGCAATGGCAAGGAAAGCGTTTCTGAGGAAGAGAAATTTGTTAACATCGAATATAGATTTATGTATCTGGAAGTCGTTTCTGAAAGTATTTGTTTGGAGTGTAGCCATGTATGGAAGTGAAACATGGACGATAACTAGTTTGGACAAGAAGAGAATAGAAGCTTTCGAAATGTGGTGCTACAGAAGAATACTGAAGATAAGGTGGATAGATCACGTAACTAATGAGGAGGTATTGAATAGGATTGGGGAGAAGAGAAGTTTGTGGCACAACTTGACTAGAAGAAGGGATCGGTTGGTAGGACATGTTTTGAGGCATCAAGGGATCACAAATTTAGCATTGGAGGGTAGCGTGGAGGGTAAAAATCGTAGAGGGAGACCGAGAGATGAGTACACTAAGCAGATTCAGAAGGATGTAGGTTGCAGTAGGTACTGGGAGATGAAGCAGCTTGCACAGGATAGAGTAGCATGGAGAGCTGCATCAAACCAGTCTCAGGACTGAAGACAACAACAACAACAACCTACCTGCCCGATTAAGGGATCTGACATTCCACGCTCCGATCCGTAGAACGCCAGTTTTCTTTCTCCTGATAACGACGTCCTCCTGTGTAGTCCCCGCCCGGAGATCCGAATGGAGGACTATTTTACCTCCGGAATATTTTACCCAAGAGGACGCCATCATCATTTAATCATACAGTAAAGCTGCATGTCCTCGGGAAAAATTACGGCTGTAGTTTCCCCTTGCTTTCAGCCGTTCGCAGTACCAGCACAGCAAGGCCGTTTTGGTTATTATTACAAGGCCAGATCAGTCAATCATCCAGACTGTTGCCCCTGCAACTACTGAAAAGGCTGCTGCCCCTCTTCAGGAACCACACGTTTGTCTGGCCTCTCAACAGATACCCCTCCGTTGTGGTTGCACCTACGGTACGGCCATCTGTATCGCTGAGGCACGCAAGCCTCCCCACCAACGGCAAGGTCCATGGTTCATGGGGGGAAGCTTTTATTCTGTTCGCAATATCGGTTGAGATACTACATGTCGTGCACGTTATTCGGCCGACTTTACCGCTTCACTGACGCAACTAGCAACCCTTTCCCGCTAGAGGGCTTCGAATTGGTTCTAACCCAACGAGTGTGACAGAGCTCGGAGTGGACGACCGCTTGTGGCAACTGACGACAATCATCGGTACCTTGTCAATGAACTCATCAAAGAAAATCGTCGGATAACACAGCCACAGCGCTCAGTTAAGAGTGACGTATCACGAGAGTGTGTATAGGCCATCGTTGCAGAACTGCGGCACGGGAAACTTTGTGCACGGTTGGTACCTCGAATGCTCACTCCTGGCGTGACAGGAGAGATTGGACATCTGACAAAACGATTGCTTAACAATGTTGTGATAGCTGCTGAAGCTGGGTTCACCATTTTGACCACGTAAACAAGGGAAATTCAATGGAGTTTTGCCACAAAGGGTAATCGATGCCTAAAACTTTCAAGACCATATCGGCAGGCAAAGTCTTGCTCTGAGTGTTCTGAGATGTCAAAGATGTTGTGCAATTGGAATTCATGCCTAAAGGCACCACCAAAAGCTCTACAAGCTACTGCGAGACCCTCAGAAAACTGAAATCACGAATTCGGAGAGTTCGTCCACCACTAGAGCACCCTCTCCTTCAGCATGGCAATGCCAGACGACGCGCGGGGACTGCGACATCTGTAACAATATGACGCATTGGATTCAAGGTCATCTATCATCCTCCATACAGTCCCGACTTGCCTCCTTCATATGTTTCCAAAACTTAGAGAACACTCCGGATGACTTCACTTTAGCAGTGCTGAAGCGGTGCAAACAGAGATGAGGTTATGGCTCCGTCAACGAAGTGACACATTCTACCATGATGGAATCAACAAACTAATCTCTCGTTGGGAAAAATGTGTTTGTCGCCAGGGTGAGTACATTGGGAGGTAAATATGTAGGTATGAAGAATAAAGGTGTAGAATGTTAATCAAATTTGTTTTATTTAAAATGCGTTAAGAGTTTTCACATGAAGAATTCGCAGGCATTACTTTTCAGCACGCCCTCATAGTAATAAAATTCTCACTGTCTTGACAAAACCTAATAAAACGTATAGCACTGACGTAAGTATTTTTCAATTTATTAATATTGGTTGCTGAAGGAATGTTAGTTCATGTGTATTTGAAACTTAGCAAAATGCTTTCTGAGGATCTATCAGGCATTTCTTCGTTCTATACACCTTTCACATTTTGCAGCTGGTCCATTTCGTATATCCATTGGTAAAGCCAGCTTGTTTCTTTCCCTAGTTTCAGTGCATTGTTTCTTTTTCTTTTTTTCTGTGTCTGATAGTTTACGAAAATAACTTGAACGTTTTGTGAGGAAGCGCATGAGTCTACAGCTTTTTGTATCTTGCCTGTGTCCTTTACTGTGAAACTTAATTATTGCAGCCTCGTTCGAATTTTGGTGGACTGTCTTCCTCTGCAGACTTCATGAAAACAATTTTACAATTTGCTTATGTATAACCTTTTCTCTTGTTTTTATCATTCTGTTGTAACTCAAAATCTACAGGCATCTTCTGTCTTCGTACATGAGACAGTTTTATACGCCTTATCCAGTCTTACTTACAGAATGTCATTTTCATTATTAACTACTTCCATTTCTAATACATGTGCTATTCTAAAGAAACATTAAAAATAGATTTTTTGGTACTACTATCACTCCTTTTAACTGATGAAATGTGGTCTGTGTTGCGTTTTCGTCATTTTCCTTTTGTTTTCAGTTTTTTACAAATTTTTTCACTTTTTCTTTTCACATCTTCGGGAAGACATGCGGAGATGTTAGTTGTATGATACAATTATTTAAATAATTAACTAATCGTATTTCTGGGAACAACCTCCCAATCTATATAAATGAAAATTAAATGCTGTTCTGCGATAATGATGAAAGCTGAAGAAATGAATTACAATTTTTGCCATAGTTGGGACTTGAACCCGGGTTGCTCACGAGGCAGGTGTGCTGTCCACTACACCACCTCCACAACAGTATTGCGGAGGCTCTCCAGCATTGGAATAGCACTGCAGTGTTGGACGTAATGAGAAACCTGACTTTACCTCAGGCTGAGGTGATATATAGATCT
This sequence comes from Schistocerca gregaria, assembly GCF_023897955.1. Taxonomy (NCBI): domain Eukaryota; kingdom Metazoa; phylum Arthropoda; class Insecta; order Orthoptera; family Acrididae; genus Schistocerca; species Schistocerca gregaria. Next base: position 741,665,589 of record NC_064921.1, read on the forward strand.
GATATAATTAGATTATCTTTGAGACATCTGAGTCTGTTCTTTATCTACAGTAGTGATGGAGGCTTCCATCATTATCACAGATAAAGATGAGACTCGAATGTCTCAAGGAAAGTGTAATTATATCATATTCAAATGCTGTTCGTTGGCAAGAGCATCAATTGAGAATGGCAGCCCCGATTTATCTAAGTTAAAAAAAATGCTCCTAACGTTGTAGCGAAAATATAATTGGAAAAGTTGTCCAGAAAATTGGAAAATTCGGGAAAATATGAAAATGCCTTTATCAATGCGATTTTTGGATGAACTCAATATCATAACTCAGGATCTGAAGGATGGATATGCGTAATGCTTTCTTTGTTTTGTTCGTAATGGTCCTGGAAAAAGGAAAATTCGGACAAACTGCAAAAATCATAAACGATTAATCGATTTCAACCAAACTTGGTACACATATTAGTTACTATCTGGGTGGAGAGATGGACAGACAAAGATGGAGAAGGAGGAGGTGTACATGGATATGGGGATGGAAGAAATAGATGCAGGGAGGGGAAGGGAAACGGACATTACAGAGAAAGAGAAGAGGTGGAGATGGATAAAGGAAGGAAAGGGGAGACAGATAGGGAGAGGGGGGAGGCGAAGTTGGACTGAGAAAGGGGCAGGAGGAGATGGACAGCGATGGGGAGAAGAAAATGGACAAAGCAACAGATAGAGAGGGAGGTGGAGATGTGCCTACAGAGGGGAGGAGAAGATGGACAGAGGGCGGGTGAGGAGAGGGATGGATGGAGAGAGGGTGGGAGGAGAAGACAGAGAGTGGGGGGAGGAGGAAATAGAGAGGTGAGGAGCAGAAAGAGAAGAAGAGAAGCGGATAGAGGGGCAGCAGGAGCAGCAAATGGACGAACGGGTGTCGAGAAGATTGATAGAGAGATAGGGAGTAGCCGATGGACAGAGAGAGGGGGAATAGCGAATGGGCAGAAAGAGAGGCAGGAGTTGGACAGAAAGTGTGCCCCCGCCCCCCCACTTTCTGTCCAACTCCTGCCTGTATAAAGGGGGGTGCTGAAGAAGCGAACAGAGAGAGGGGGAAGGAGGAGACAGGCTAATACGGTAGGAATAAATAGAAATGGAAGTTTTTGCTTACATTCTGAGTGAAATCCTTCTCTGCCTGCTCAAACAACAGAGGGACAAAGTATATGCTACCTCACACTTCGGTTATTAATATTCGTTGTCGATAACTTCTGACGTTGGTCGTCTTTGGTTGTGTGGAGGAGATAATGTTTACAGTGTGTGTGTGTGTTTCTGTGTGTGTGTGTGTGTGTGTGTGTGTGTGTGTGTGTGTATCTTTCCACATATGCTCTGCACACTGACGTTTTAATTTTCCTGGTACAGTGCTCTCCCGTTTCACTTGTGCATTGAAAATGAGGGGTGTTCACCTGTCGAAATAGCGGCGGTTGTCGAAGCGTCACCTGGTGCACTCCTGTAAGTTATTTGAACGTTTTATACGCTGGGAGAAACACATGTTGCACAAAGAAAAGTCAAAGACTTAAATGAATATGGGTAGGCGACATAAGAAAACATCAAGATGTGTACCGCTGAATACTGTGTCGATAAGTCTATGTGAGGCCTTTATTCAGTAGTCTATGTACGTTTATAATGATAATAAACTCATCGCAGTGAACGTTTACGTAAAACAGAAATATTACACATTTCAAGCACAAGGCAACACGTGCGATCCAGATTACAGGATGTATACGTGATAGCAGAGGTGAAACTCCGCTCTCCAACTTAGCTCCTGATATTTTCTATACTTTGCCGAACTCCAGCGTAATGTTAACGAACGCTGTATCACTACAGTCTTCTGTTCAAGAGCTCTCGGACGCGATTAAGTCCGGTGTTATCTAGGGCGGCCTTTGTATAAGCTTTATCAAAAGTACTTATATAAAGTAAGGAACAAGTAGGTTACTTGAAAACTTGAGAAAAGGCTGTCATGCAAAATATCTGAACGATTTCGTTATTCAGTAATTTTTGAAAGAACGTGTGATGTCACATGGAGCGGTTATGATCTTTCCCAGACGCCCCACGGAATGTGCTCTAATCATTCAGAAGAACAACGTGATTTATGCGTGAAGTGTTCCATCACATTTAAGCCTTTGTCAGAGACGTACTTGTTGATGTGTGTCGTGTCAGATGGGTAGTAGGTACGGAGCGATCAGTCCCATAGTTGGCACGTACGTAATTACAAACACGTAGACGTGGAAAGGCATCTGGATCAGATGAGATGCCTACAAAGGTTATGAGAAAGAACTTACTCCTTTACTAACAGCAATTTATCATACGTCGCTGGAGCAACGAAGGAAGAAAAGCACGGGTCATTCCTCTTTTCGAGAAGGGTCGTAGGACAGACGCACATAATTATATTTCTCTCTCGCTGACTTCAGCATGTTGTAGAATTATGGAACATTTTTTATGTTCACATGTTATGACATGTTTGGAGAATGAAACACTCCTCCATAAAATTGAAAATGGATTTCACAAGTAGAGATCTTCAGAAGCTTAGCTCTCTCTGTTCGTTCTTGAAATCCATGAATTCCGAATTGTACAATCGGTGCGAGAGCGTCACAGAGATGCCCAACTAACTGCTGTGGCAGACACTACAAGAGAAGTTTTGTGCATCACGGAGTGGTTTACTATTGAAACTCTGAGAGAGAACGTTCCCGGGAAGAGTCGACAACATATTACTTCATTCCACACACATCTTGCGAAATGCGATCACATTCCCCCCACCCGTGCAGTAAATGTCAGCGCTCAGAATGAACTGCGTTCCTGTACTTCAGAAAAGCATTAGACACAGTCCAGAACTAACGCTTAGTGAAAAAAAAGTGGAGCTTACCGTGCATCCAGTTACCATTGGATTGAATTTAAGACTATCTAGCAGAGAGAATGCAACACGTCGCTCTTAACGGAACAAATCTGACAGACGTAAACGTAGTTTCAGGGGTACCCCAAGGAAGTATAATGGAGCTATTATTTTTTGAATGTCGGGAACTTCATATACTATTCGCAGATGATGCGTTTGTCTACAAGACGATATCAATGCCAGAAGGCAGTATCAATTCGCAGGATTACCTACAGCGGATAGATGAAAGGGACTGGCGTTAGACTCATAACGTAAATAAATATAACTCATTGCGCATACATAGGAAAAAGTCCACTATTGTACAGCTATACTATTGATGACAGATCGCTGGAAAGTATCTAGGAGTATCTATCCAGAATCACGATTGAGATTCATAGAAAGTGGAAATGTAATTCAATTCATGCACTATAGGAAGGATTTACAAGGCTCTCGCTCGACGAATTCTTGAGTATTGTTCATCAGTCTGGGACCCTTACCGTCTAGGGCTGATAGAAGGGACAGAGAGAGAGGGTGGTTCGTTTCTTCGCGGAATCGTTTAGTCGGCACGAGAGCGTTACAGAAAATTGGAAATTTGTAGTAAGGACCTATGGGACCAAACTGCTGAGGTCATCGGTCTCTACGCTTACACACTACTACTTAATCTAACTTAACTAACGCCAAGGACAACACACACACACACACACACACAAACACACACACACACACACACACACACACACACACACACACACACACACACACACACACACGCCCGAGGGAGGACTCGAACCTCCGAGGGGGGACCCGCGCGAACCGTGACAGGGCGCCTGAGACCGCGCGGCTACCCCGCGCGGCAGCATTACAGAGGTGGTCAATTAACTCCTGTGGCAGATGCTACAAGAGACGCGTTGTGCATCACGGAGTGGTTTACTACTGAAATTCCGAGAGAGCACGTTCTGCGAAGAGGCTGATAACATGTTGTTTCATTCCACCTACGTCTTGCGAAATGACCACGACGAGAAAATTCGAGAAATTACAGCTAATCCAGAGGTTTACTGACAATCATTCGTCCCTCACGTCATTCGTGAACTGAACAGGAAAGGGGGGGGGGGGGCTTAATTAGTGGTACCAGAAGTAGCATCGGGCACACACCGTCAGGTAGCTTGTGGAGTACTGATGTAGATGTACATGATTTAACAGCGTGTTAAGAAAATGTGCGAGACATGATCAGACGAGTTAATGGTGTCCAGAAGTAGGAGGTCGATAATTTGAACGTTTCCTAAGTGTTTCTATGAGTTTGTAGCATTGTGGACATCACCTATGAGCTGATAATTGCGGGCGCATGACGTGAAATTGTACTACATTGAGATATTATTTCAAAGCGAAACATTTTCGCATATATTCTTCGTCATTATATTGGTGTGAGCAACGTGCTCTAGCATATGTTCCAAATATTGCTCATGCTTCCTATACAAGAAGCACAACTGTGTTCCACCAGCGGCCGGCGAAACCTTTCGTAGCGCGCGGCATCTCCAGTGGCTTCGAATGAGTTCCAAATTTACAGAGCAGCCAGAGAATTCTTATGGGGGAGCGGGATTCGCGTACAACAATCTCGACCACCTCGTATCTTGCACAGAACACAGGAAGCGACCTGCATGCGAAGAGTGAGCGTTTCTGGTTTTCGCTTCATGACAAGGAGCTATTGTGTTCCGTGAACGACTCCTTGTTTGGGAAGACAATCCCTCATCGAATATGAACAAAGGGCGTTTGTTGGAAACACCGTTTCCAGCCATTAACTGCTCTCGGGCAACTACGCCAAACAATGATGGCAGTATATCTCTCTACATACAACAAGACTATAAATGTGAACTGCGAATGGGTGCCTCTTGCTTGAGTAGATTGAAGATCGTTACTTTTTGGAATCATAAACCGGTGTTTATATTCCCCTCTCTTTGATATACTAGTAAATCATGCCGTAACGTTGCTTTCTTCTTTGCAGACACGGGTACTTGCTCACAGTCAATATGTGTATAGATCAAACAACAGATCTTTGAGACAGCTGAAAAAATTTGAGCTATTGATGGAAAGGCGACCTCTGAGTCGCAGCCCTCCGTCCTGGACCGTCCTTACACGTTCAATCGTCGCCTGCGAAGCAACAGCTCACAAGCACATCAGATCCGTACATATTAAACGATCCTATTTAGTGACATCTTATATGCTATAAACATTGTGTTGTCAGTTCGGGAAGCTGATGGCGACCAGACAGCATTCAGTACCAGTCAATGTATTTTAATTTCCACAGGTTCAGCTATTACTATCAGTCACTATACCGAGAGTCTTCTTCCACAGTGTGTACAGTATACTGTCGGGTCAGAAGTATCCAGCCAGCCCCATGTAATTTGGAACTGACAGCTACACTGAAGCACCACAGAAACTTAAATAGGTATGCGTATTCAAATACAGAGATACATAAACAGGCAGAATATAGCGCTATGGTCGGCAATACCTATTTAAGACAACAAGTGTCAGTTACTGCTGCTACAACGGTCGGTTATCAATATTTAAGTGAGTTTGAACGTGATGCTATAGCCGGCGCACGAGCGATGGGACACATCATCTCTGAGGCACCGATGAAGAGGGGATTTTCCTGTACGACCATTTCACAAGTGTACCGTGAATATCAGGTATCCGGTAAAACAGCAAGTCTCCGACATCGCTGCGGTCGGTAAAAGGTCCTGCAAGAACGAGACCAGCGACGACTATAGAGAATCGTGCAACCCATCCGCAAATTGCTGCAGATTTCAATGCTGGTCCGTCAACAAGTGCGAGCGTGCGAAACCATTCAAGAGAACATCATCGATATGGGCTTTCGGAGCCGAAGGCCCACTCGTGTAACCTTGGCGACTGCACGATATTAATATTTACGCCTCGTCTGAGCCCGCCATCATCGACATTGGACTGTTGATGACTGGAAACATGTTGCCTGGTTGAACGAGTCTTGTTTCAAATTGTATCGAGCTGATGGGCGTATACAGGTATAGAGACAAGCTCAATAATCCATGCACCCTGCATGTCAACAGGGGACTGTTCAAGCTGGTGGATGCTCTGTAATGGTGTGGGGCGTGTGCAGTAGGAGTGATGCGCAACCACTGGTACTTCTAGATATGACTACGGCTGGTGACGCGTACGTAAGCATCCTGCATGGTCACCTGCATCCATTCATGTCCATTGTGCATTCCGAAGGGCTTGGGAAATTCCAACGGGACAATGCGACACTCCACACGTCCAGAATTGCTATAGAGAGGCTCCAGGAACACTCTTCTGAGTTTAAACACTTCCGCTGGCCACCAGACTGCCCAGAGATAAACATTATTGAGCATATCTGGGTTACCTTGCAACGTGCTGCTCAGAACAGATCTCCACCCATTTGTACGCTTACGGATTTATGGACAGCCGTGCAGGATTCATGGTGTCAGTTCCCTCCAGAACTACTTCAGACGTTAGTCGAGTTCATGCCACGCCTTGTTGCGGCACTTCTGCGTGCCCGCGAGGAGCCTACACGATAATAGGCAGGTGTACAAGTTTCTTTGGCTCTTCAATGTAAATGTCACGAGAAGCGGACCCATGAGTATAAAGGAAGCGGGGAATGTTGTGATTTCAGTACAGAGGGAGTAACAGCAGAATGGGTCGGCCGGTAGAGCTCACTGACTTCGAACATCTACATCTACATCTACCTGATTGCGCTGCTATTCACAATAAAGTGCCTGGCAGAGGGTTCAATGAACCACCTTCAAGTTGTCTGTCTACCGTTCCACTCTCGAACGGCACGCGGGAAAAACGAGCACTTAAATTTTTCTGTGCGAGCCCTGATTTCTCTTATTTGATCGTGATGATCATTTCTCCATATGTAGATGGGTGCCAACAGAATGTTTCCGCAATCGGAGGAGAAAACTGGTGATTGAAATTTCATGAGAAGATCCTTAGCAATGAAAATCGCCTTTGTTTTAATGATTCGCACTCCAATTCACGTATCATGTCTGCGACACTATCTCCCCTATTTCGCGATAATACAAAATACAAAATGAGCTGCCCTTCTTTGTACTTTTTCGATATCATCCGTCACTCCCACCTGATGCGGATCCCACACTGCACAGCAGTACTCCAGAATATGGCGGACAAGCGTGGCGTAAGCAGTCTCTTTGGTAGACCTGTTGCACCTTCTAAGTGTTCTGCCAGTGAATCGCAGTCTTTGGTTTGCTCTGCCCACAATATTATCTGTGTGAGCGTTCCAATTTGGGTTATTTGTAATTGTAATCCCTAAGTATTTAATCGAGTTTACAGCCTTCGTGGGCTACTTGTTATACGTCATATGAGTAACAGATCTATGTGACTGTGAACTGTGAACGCAAAGCGGCAACCACAATTAAACCAAGAGCAGAGTAGACCTCATGTACAGATTGACATGGTTTGTCGAGTATTGCGGAGACTGGTTGTAAAAAGTCGCATGAAATCATCGGAAGGAATCGATCATGAGTAGCAAAGAGTTACCAGAAGTTCAGCTGACACGACAACTGCGCACAGGGTGTTAAAAATAATACAGTCCTGTGGTCGAGCAGCTTCTCGTAAGCCACACATTTCTGTAGTGAGTGCTAACTGCCGGTTAAAGTGTGGAAAGAACTGCTTCACGGCAAAGTGGATAACTGGAACCGAGAATTTTGGAATGGCGAATCACCATGCACCCTAGAGCAGTTCGAAGGAAGGGTTTGTGTTTGGGGAATGCCTGGAGAACGTTACCTGCCATCATGTGCAGTGCCAACAATTAAGTTAGAAGGTGGTGATGTTACTGGGCTGTTTGTCGTTGCCGGCCGATGTGACCGAGTGGTTCTACTCGCTTCAGTCTGGAACCGCGCGACCGCTACGGTCGCAACTTCGAATCCAACCTCGGGCATGGATGTGTGTGATGTTCTTAAGTAGTTCTAGGGGACTGATGACCTCAGATGTTAAGTCCTATAGTGCTCAGAGCCACTTTAACCATTTCTTTGTCGTGCTTAGGGTGTGGTCCCCTTATTGCGCTGTAGAAAATACTGAATGCATAAGGATATGAACAAATTTTACAGCATTGCATACTGGGTACGGTAGAGGAATAGTTTTGAGTCGATGACTATTCCTTTAAACATGACACTGCTCGCTGTCGTGAAGCAGCATCTGAGGATACGCTTTATCGACAATAACAATCCTGAAATTGGCTGCCCTGCCCAGACTCCCAACCTGAAGCCAGCGGTACATCTTTAGGACTACTTAAATAATGGCAATTGAAACCCACAGCTGTATTGTAAAAATGGCTCTGAGCGCTATGGGACTTAACATCTGAGGTCATCAGTCCTCTAGGACTTAGAACTACTTGAACCTAACTAATCTAAGGACATCACACACATCCATGCCCGAGACAGGATTCTAACCTGCGATCATAGCGGTCGCGCGGTCCAGACTGAAGGCGCCTAGAACCGATCGGCCACCCCGGCCGGCAGCTGTATTGTAATCCAGCATCATTTACTCAAAACACGCAGCCAGTTTCGACGCCAAAAAGTGTCATCTTCGGGCCCCTGTACATGGATACATACAAAGCATAAAAGAAAAGTGTGGGAATTCAGATAACAGAAATCACAGTTTGTGACTAAAAAGGGGATAAATCGAATCATAAAATTACATAATGAAATTATACTATCGTTGTCCATACAAAACAAAATTCAGCTCCCTATACGAGAAGCATTCAATAAGTAGTCTAACACATTTTTGTTTCGGCCTATTTCGGACAAAAATATATCGAATTTTCTGTGGGACATCGTGAAATATTCCCTCTTCAGCCCTGTACTTCCATGAATTTTTCCCCGCGTGTCATTCGAGAACGTAAGAGGAGCAGGGCAGAATGATAGCAAACGAGCTGGCACAGTGGTTCACGAGCTGAACCTGATTGATGGTGTCCCAAATTCGATTAAGATAAATGACCGTATGGTTTCTTTGAAAACGACATGACCCATTTATTGCTAATATTTACTAATAGTTATGCAGTTTCAGTTTCTAATGATGTCGTCGTCGAAGGGTCATAGAACTATTGTTTCTTTTCCTTTGGCAAAGTTATGGCGCTACTCTGAATACTTTCGGCCACACGGTGTGCCATGGTTTTGGAGTACATTTAAATATGTAACATAATTCATATCGTACCATTTGTTTGTTGACTGGCCGTCATTATTGTTGCTCTCGTTCATAACGAGTTTATTTCAGTGAGCAGTAAGGTATCTATGCGCTCAGAACAAATTGCAAAAATCAAGTTTGGATCGCCGTTAACTTGTCTCTTTCACTGAATTTCATCGTGCAAAGAGTACAAGTTTAGACAATACATACATATTTACTGCATTCAGTGGCTAAAAAACGAGGCGATACGCTTTTTAAAAGTCAATAATTATTCGCCTTCCCTTTGTGCGATTGGCTGCATTTAACAAATTTGGCATTATGTGAAATTATTAACTGGTCGCAAATTATTCCTGGCGCATAGAAACAACTGAGAGGGCTGAAAACACATAAATCACGAAGTCTGTACGGAAACCTAATTCGGTTTTTCAAAGAGTACTCTATAGGATTGGCAGTATGGAGAATCTGTCGCCCAGCGCAAAGTTCCAACGACTAGAAAAAGGCGCAGATGACTCCTCTATATAAGAAGGGCAAAAGAACGGATACACGAACCAACAGACCAAAATCCCTAATGTCGATTTGCAGCAGAATCTTTGAGCCCATTGTCAGGTCGAGTATATAATTTTTTTCGAGACCGGAAATCCATGTATCCGCACGGTTTTACAAAGCATCACTCGTGCGAAATTCACCTTCTCCTTTCCTCATATGATATCTGGACGTAACATTGCAAAGCGATAAGAAATGGAACGAGCGTCTGAGGACTGTGATAGGGAATGTGAATGCTCGACTTCGGTTTATTGGGGGAATTCCAGGAAAGTGTGGTTCATCTGTAAAGGAGGCCGCACGTAGGATGCTAGTGCGACCTATTCTTGCGTACTGTTCACGTGTTTGGGATCGGTACCAGGTCAGATTAAAGGAAGACATCGAAGCAATTCAGAGGCAGGCTCCTAGATTTGTTACTGGTAGGTTCGAACAACATGTAAGCGTTACGGGCATGCTTCATAAACTCAAATGGGAGTCTCTGGTGGGAATGAGACAAACTTTTTGAGGAACTCTGTTGAACAAATTTAGAGAACCTGTATTTGAAGCTGACTGCAGAACGATTCTACTGCCTCCGACATACACTACATGATTAAAAGTATCCAGACACCTGGTTGAAGTTAGTGGCGCCCTCCATCGCTAATGCTGGAATTCAATATGGTATTGGCCCACCCTTAGCCTTGATGACAGCCTCCTCTCTCGCAGATAAACGTTCAATCAGGTGCTGGAAGGTTTCTTGGGAAATGGCAGCCCATTCTTCACGCAGTGCTGCACTGAGGAGAGGTATCGATGTCAGTCGTGAGGAATGGTACGATGTTGGCGTTCCAAAACATCTCAAAGGTGTTCTATGGGATTCAGGTGAGGACTCTGTGTAGGACAGTCCATTACAGGGATGTTATTGTCGTGTAACCACTCCGTCACAGGCCGTGCATTATGAACAGGTGCTTGAACTTGTTGAAAGATGCAGTCGCAATCCCCGATTTGCTCTTCAACAGTGGGAAGCAAGAAGGTGCTTAAAACATCAATGTAGGCCTATGCTGTGATAGTGCCACGCAAAACAACAAGGTGTGCAAGCCCTCTCGATGAAAAACACCACATCATAACACCACCGTCTCCGAAAATTGTTGGCACTACACACGCTGGCAGATGACGTTCACCGGACATTCCCCATACCCACACCCTGCAATCGGATCGCCACATTTGTACCGTGATTCGTCACTGCACACAACGTTTTTTCCACTGTTCAATCGTGAAACGTTTACATTCCTTACACAAAGCGAGGCGTCGTTTGGAATTTACCAGCGTGATAGGTGGCGTATGAGCAGCCGCTCGAATATGAAATCCAAGTTTCCTCACCTCCCGCCTAACTGTCGTAGTATTTGTAGTGGATCCTGATGCAGTTTGGAATTTCCTGTGTGATGGTCTCGATAGATGTCTGCCTATTATACATTACGACCCTCTTCAACTGTCGGCGGTCTCTGTCAGTCAACAGACGAGGTCGGCCTGTATGCTTTTGTGCTGTACGTGTCCCTTTACGTTTCCACTTCACCATCACATCGGAAACAGTGGACCTAGGAATGTTTAGGAGTGCAGAAATCTCGCGTACAGACGTATGACACAAGTGACACCCAATCCCCTGATCACGTTCGAAGTCCGTGAGTTCTGCGGAGCGCCCCATTCTGCTCTCTCACGACGTGTAATGACTACTCAGATCGCTGATATGGAGTACCTGGCAGTAGGTGGCAGAACAATGCTCCTAATATGAAAACCGTATGTTTTTGGGGTATCCGGATACTTTCAATCACGAAGTGTACATTGCACGTAATGACCACGAAGATAGTCATGTGAAATTAGGGCTCATACGGACGCATATAGATGTGCGCTTTTCCCACGCTCTATTTGTGAGAGGTACGGGAAAGGAAATGACTGGTAGTAGTATAGGATGCCCTCCGCCACCCGCCGTACTGTGGATTGCGGACTGTCTCAATTTCTTTCTCTCTCTCCCATCCTCCCTCTCTCTCGCTCTGTCTGTCTCTCCGCAACTCTCTGGAACTCTTCTAAGCTATCTCGCAGGCGAGGATATTAAAAGTCCGCAAAGCCTTCGGCTATGGGCGGTGACTAGTTAGTGGCTTTTAACAAGCCATCAGTCAAAAAAGACTCAGCAGAGTCACGAATGAAATTCTCGAACTTTTATTAATGTGGGAACGTTCTGTATCTTAAAGACGGAAGTCCTAAACTACAGAGATTCCGTGTAAAATTCTAATACTAGGTCACCATCATTAATGCCTCAGTAAGGCTAAACAGTATTAACGCCACAGTGAGGCGTCGATTCAGTTCACTTGTAAGGAAAACAGTAATTATGACGATAATTGTCTACTGATTGTGCACTTTGTCTCTTTATAGTCTATAAAGGTACTTTCCGTGCAATGGTAGTTGGTTCAAATGGCTCTGAGCTCTATGGGACTTAACATCTGTGGTCATCAGTCCCCTAGAACTTAGAACTACTTATACCTAACTAGCCTAAGGACATCACACACATCCATGCCCGAGGCAGGATTCGAACCTGCGACCGTAGCAGTCGCGCGGTTCCGGACTGAGCGCCTGAACCGCAAGACCACCGCGGCCGGCAAATGGTAGTTAATTATTATTAGAGACATCTACAGATTTCTATATCTATTGATATACACAGAGTGTCATAATTAAGGTTCTAGTTTCAAAATGCTGTGGAATCGGAACCACTGCTCAGAATGACGTCAAATTTGAATAGAGTACTATTGACTCAGAGATAAATGACATGGACCAAAAAACTGACGAAAATTTGACTAATAGGTGGAGCTGTTGGTGCGCACACAGGGCCGTTACTCAGCCAACATGTTTGTCTCCATGAAGAATCGCTCTGATAAAGCTCTTTTACAAGAATGGTGATTGTTTACCAGTAGCCTTGCAGAAATATTGCAGCAGAAGACGGACAAGTGTAATGTAGGCTGTCTCTTTAGTGAGATGCGACAAACCCACTAAAGAGACGGACTACATTACACTTGTCCGAACTATGATGGAACACTGCTGCGCGGTATGCGATCCTTAACAGGTAGGATTGACGGAGGACATCGAAAAAGTGCAAAGAAGGGCAGCTCGTTTCGTGTTATAGGGATGCAATAGGGATGAGAGTGTCACTGATATGATACGCGAGTTGGGGTGGCAGTCACTGAAACAAAGGCGGTTTTCTTTGCGGCGATATCTATTTAAGAAATTTCAATCACCAACTTCCTCTTCCGAATGCTTGAACATTTTGTTGACATTCACCTACGTAGAGAAATCTGAGCTCGAAAGGAAAGATTTAGGTGTCCCTTTTTCCCCACGCGCCATTCGTGAGTGGAATAGAAGAGATGTAGTATGAAAATGATTCGATATACTCTCTGAAAGGCACTTCTACATCTACATCTACATTTATACTCCGCAAGCCACCCAACGGTGTGTGGTGGAGGGCACTTTACGTGCCACTGTCATTACCTTCCTATCCAGTTCCAGTCGCGTATGGTTCGCGGGAAGAACGACTGCCGGAAAGCCTCCGCGCGCGCTCGAATCTCTCTAATTTTACATTCGTGATCTCCTCGGGAGGTATAAGTACGGGGAAGCAATATATTTGATACCTCATCCAGAAACGCACCCTCTCGAAACCTAGACAGCAAGCTTCACCGCGATGCAGAGCGCCTCTCTTGCAGAGTCTGCCACTTGAGTTTGCTAAACATCTCCGTAACGCTATCACGCTTACCAAATAACCCTGTGACGAAACGCGCCGCTCTTCTTTGGATCTTCTCTATCTCCTCTGTCAACCCGACCTGGTACGGATCCCACACTGATGAGCAATACTCAAGTATAGGACGAACGAGTGTTTTGTAAGCCACCTCCTTTGTTGATGGACTACATTTTCTAAGGTCTCTCCCAATGAATCTCAACCTGGTTCCCGCCTTACAAACAATTAATTTTATGTGATCATTCCAAAAAATGGTTCAAATGGCTCTGAGCACTATGGGACTTAACATCTGAGGTCATCAGTCCCCCAGAACTTAGAAGTACTTAAACCTAACTAACCTAAGGACATTACACACATCCATGCCCAAGGCAGGATTCGAACCTGCGACCGTAGCGGTCGCGCGGCTCCAGACTGAAGCGCCTAGAACCGCTCGGCCACACTGGCCGGCTGATCATTCCACTTCAAATCGTTACGTACACATACTACCAGATATTTTACAGAAGTAACTGCTACAATTGTTTGTTCCGCTATCATATAATCATGCAATAAAGGATCCTTGATCCTTCTTTCTATGTATTCGCAATACATTACATTTGTCTATGTTAATGGTCAGTTGCCACTCCCTCCACCAAGTGCCTATCCGCTGCAGATCTTCCTGCATTTCGCTGCAGTTTTCTAATGCTGCAACTTCACTTAAGTGTGAATAGCAGAGTAACAATTTAGATGTAGATGAAAAGTTCCGGACACTCAAGGGTATAAAAAAAAGGCATTAGTTCGATGTTTGCTAAGGGTCTAGACAAAATGGTTACAATATTCCAAGCAGTGAGTGGAAAGCACGTAATCCGACGTCTGTGGAAGATGTGGGCACAGCACTGCAGGAAGTGCCGAGCGGTGGTGTCCAAGCTTGCAGTGCACGGGGAAATCACCCGAACGTTGGTCATGGCTGCGAGCAGGCGCCCTACGAAACATCCTGAATTGCTATCCACATAAAATCACCCTCGTTCACGAGTTACTTCCTGCTGACCTGCCAGCAATATATATGTTCGCTCTGGAATTTCTTGCTCGCGTTGAAGTGGACAATGCATGGCCATGGAACATTCTGTGGACAGACGAAGGCCATTTTTCATCTCCAAGGACACATCAATACGAGTAATTGTAGAATATGGGGAACGGAAAATCAGCACGCACATCAACGGTACCACTTCATTCTGCAAAGGTGACTGTGTGGTGCAGCTTGACGGGCATCGTTTATCGTAGGATCCTGTTACCTGTACCGCCACTGGTAAACGCTATGAGAGTCTTTTGCGGACTAGCGTTATTTCAACCCTCAACAGCATGGATGTGTGGGTAGGATCACTTTTATGGAAGACGGCTCTCCTCCGCACACTGCACAGCCAGTGTAGCAGCTGCTGCAGCCGCATTTCGGAAATGCTAGATTTACGAACCGTCACTTCCCTACAGCCTGGCCGTCCAGATCTTAATCGGTCAGACTTGTGACTATGGGGTGGTGTGAAAGACATTGTTTTCAGTGCTCCAGATACGAACGTAGCTGAATTGACGGCGCGTATTGCGCAACGCATTCTGAACGTGATCTCTAACACACTGTGATCTGTTTTGAAGCATGTCGTTTGATTTCAATTTGCGGAAGAAAACGGTGGACAGCATACTGGACATGTCTTGCGTCAATCCTGCGACAAATAGAAACCGACGTCATTTTGATTTCTGTACGGTTTCTGGCCCCAGGACAATTAAAAACCTATGTCATTTTAGTTTTAATGCTGTTTTTTGTCTCAGGACAATTTGTCATGGTAGATAGGCTTACATAACTAACAGTGCCAGGGACCGACGGCCCTAGCAGTCTCGTCCCTTCAATCCTACAAACCAACCAACCAACAGAGCCATAATTGTTGAGTGCCGAACTTGTGCAGTCATACACAGCGAACAGTACGGATGGCGCAATTTGCAGCTTAGATCATAGTTGTCGTATTGCGATTGTTATGTCATTTATAGCTGACCCCACAAACATTAACATTTGGTAACATTTTCGTTAATTTGTTTTGTTTCGTAACGTTCCCCCTGTGTCTACAATATGACGTCATTCTGAGCAGTGTTACTCTTGCTAGAGTGTTTTGATACTGAAATTTTAATCACGGACACCCTGTACCTTGACTTGCGCCACTGTCACATCCGCTCTTCATGATGGGCTGAAATAAACATTGTACGTTGATTAATGATTGACTTAGTGAAAGAAAAGGCATCCATTTTTCTGGCGGACCGTTCCGGTACCCGAAGTTTCTTCGATGAACATATTTGTGTCACTGATCGTAATTGACGGGTAAAACGCTTTGTTGTATTCGTAAAAAGGGAAAGTATGTTTAGTATCTGTAGTGGATATTAAGGATAGCAAGAAAGCCAGGAATCAGCGAAATTTTACTTCTTGTGCGCACAGTAGAGCAAGAACACTACGTTACTGAAGTTATAAGCGATTTGGGGTATGGATGGTGGGAAATTTAGTACACAGAGCTGACACGCCTGGCAGTAACAACGGCTCTAAGTCCGCTGCGCACCGAACTGACCTCGGATGTCACATACGGCTACGTCACTCTAGGCTGCTTGAACTCTATGCCAGCGATCACCGGCCGCAGTGACTGCCGATTTGTGGTGTGCCAT
The DNA here is from genome assembly GCF_023897955.1 of Schistocerca gregaria. Lineage (NCBI taxonomy): Eukaryota > Metazoa > Arthropoda > Insecta > Orthoptera > Acrididae > Schistocerca > Schistocerca gregaria. Next base: position 741,681,626 of record NC_064921.1, read on the forward strand.
TCAGAGGGCAACCCACGAGCAGATGTAGAGATCGCGCTGGCCAGGGCAACAGTCTAACGCCCTCGGTCAGGAAGACACCGCTAACATGTGGTCAAGTTACGCTGTTGACCTCGAAGATAGGACGCAGCCATCGGCCTTAACACTCCAGACACGTAACGGCTGCTGTCCAAATTAGTCTCTATGTGAAGGAGATGATCGTGTTGCGTACCCAGTGCCACTCCACGCCATTACCCAAGCTGCTGGGTCCGTCTGGAAAGAGGGCAGAGCGACACTCCCATGATGCAGAGCTGTTGATGGCTGTACCAATGCCGGCGCGCCTCTTCTCGCTAGTTCCGGGTCGAGGGAAGCCGCGGCAGCGGCTGCCGTGCTGTCAGTCCACGGTGCTCCAGCCGTAGCCCATCCGACCGTGTCGATACTTGTGAAACTTGTAATGCTGCAGATAAGCCCGCTTCCTGAATCAAGGTGCGAGGGGCATTAGAAAAGTCCGTGCAAAAGTAAAAACTACTTACGTGTACTGGGGTAAACCTTTTTCATTTTTCGACATAGTCTCCTTCTAGACTTAATACACCTCGTGCAGCGCTGTTCTAATTTGTTAATCCCTTGCAAATAATAGCAGTTGTCCAAGTCTGCAAAATAGCTATTAGTAGCTGCAATCACCTCCTCGTTTGAATAATATCTTTGTCCTGCCAGCCATTTCTTCAAATTGGGGAACAAATAGTAGTCCGAGGGAGCCAAGTCAGGAGAATAGGAGGGATGTGAACGAGGTGGAATCCTATTTCCATTATTTTTGCGATCACAACTGCTGAGCTGTGTGCTGGTGCGTTGTCGTGATGGAAAAGGACTTTTTTTTGCCGTCCAATCGCCGGCGTTTTTCTTGCAGCTCGGTTTTCAAACGGTCCAATAACGATGAATAACATGCAAGTTTTACCCTTTCCCAGATATTCGATGAGGATTGTCCCTTGTGAATCCCAAAATACAGTTGCCATCACCTTTCCGGCGGAAGGCATGGTCTTCGCCTTTTTGGTGCAGGTTCTGCCTTGGTAATCCGCTGTTTAGATTGTTGTTTAGTCTCAGGAGTATAGTAATATATCCATGTTTCATCCACAGTGACGAAACGACGCTTAAAGTCCTGCGGATTCTTTCTGAACAGCTGCAAAACATCCTTGCAACGCTTCACACGATTCCGTTTTTGGTCAAGCGTGAGGAATCCCGGAATCCATCTTGCGGAGAGCTTTCTCGTATCCAAACGTTTATGCAAAATATTATGTACCCGATCATTCGAGATTCCCACAGCACTAGCAATCTCACATACCTTAACTCTTCTGTCATCCATCACCATATCATGGATTTTATCAATGATTTCTGGAGTCGTAACCTCCACAGGACGTCCAGAACGTTCAGCATCACTTGTGCCCATCTGGCCACTCCGAAAATTATGAAACCACTTACAAACTGTTCTAATCGAAGGTTCCGAGTCACCGTAATGTTCATCAAGCTTCTCTTTAGTCTCCTGAGGCCTAATGTTGAATCACCGCACGAAATTGTTTTTCGTCCCTTTTTTGGCAATCACTCGATTTCCTTGATTGACGCGAATGCCAGACACAAAGAAATAGACCAATATGGATGAAACTTGGTGTGTGTTCTTTCCAAAGATGCTACTAACTATACATGACCTCGATACGCGCTGTTGGTGCTATCTCTCGGACTTCGTACGGACTTATGAAACACCCCTCGTACGTGACGTGTCTGTACGGTCGTGCATGGTTAGGAGCACAATACGTCTGTGGTGGTGGTGGATTTGATGGAGAGAACCAAACAGCGAGATCATCGGTCCCATCGAATTAGGAAAGGATGGGGGAAGGAAGTCAGCCGTGCTCTTTCAAGAGAACCATCCTGGCATTTGCCTCAAGCAATTTAGGGAAATCACGGAAAACCTAAATCCGGATGGTCGGACACTGGTTTGAACCGTAGCCTTCTGAGTCCAGTGTGCTAACCACTGCCCCACCTCGCTTGGTACAATACAGCTGTCCTCTCGGGCGCTAGTCGTTGAGATTCTGCGTGGCGTTGAGTAAGGCCCTCCTGAACTCATCGATTCCATACTCGCACGGCTTTCATGGACTTTCGACCAGCGCGAGCAGCAATATCGCGAAACAATAATGCACAGTCTCCACAGGCCAAAGTGCCGCCTTTGTTGAATTCCTACACATGCTAGATTATGTCCCGCCTCATTACTAGCAACATAGCACGATCTTCTCACAAACAGTCCAATACGATTTCTGAATGAGAAACCCTCTTTGTAGTCTTTCCTTACGTATAGAATACAGATGGCATTTATCTGACATAATTCGTGCAGTAGAACTGAAATGCAAATTCTTTTCATATCCAAACATGTAATAAACTTCATGCCAATTCTATGTTTGTTGCATGCCATTTACATGGTTTTGCAACTTTAATGGCCGTTTGTGACACAGAAGATTGAACAGAAAGCAAGTTCCTGAAAACTAAAAGCATTAGCACTTAGCAGCTCTAAAGATCGCCACCAGAATCTGTTTGGACATAACAGTAACTAATATCAATTAAGAGATACCATTCATTAAAGAAGTAGACGGCGAATGCATGATTTTAGCTATGGGTCAATTTCGTCCGCCTGGGTGGTCAACTTGCATTATTCAAGCGCAAAAACATACTGACTATAAACCAAAGATAAGTAACCTAAATCTGTGATGAATAAGCGAAATCATAACTGATGCCTTAGGTGTAGGCAGTCAAGGCAATTAGATCAGGTAGGCCGTTCCAGGGTCACGCAGATACTGCCTAACGCGTATGAAGCCAGTGGGAATAATGTTCTACCGCAGTCCACGAGAGTTTTAACACAAGCCTCATTAACTGTATGTCGGTAAGTGTTGGCTCACGTTATTAAGCATCGTTTAGCTCTAAAATTATAATGTTATGATAGTATCCAACTTCAAAGACTTAATATTAAGAGCTAGAAAATCTTACTGCGTTTGTAATTGCTTAAGCTCAGGCAGATAAAATCGCAACCCACTGAAGATTTTTCTTCGCCACAAGTTTTTTTTATGTATTCTGTTTTAGCTTGTATGTTATGATTCCTTATTCTAATGAAGGGTCTTGGCTTTACATAGACACAATCCACTTGTGATGCATTTCGGGAAATTTAGAACTTATTGTAGAAATTGTATTATGCGTCACTCCGCCACTCTTAGCAACCTGTTGCCCATGAAAATTGTAAAATATCATTTCAGTTCCTTTATTTGATTGAACCAGCCAGCTGAAGTGAGCCGACTTCTAGAGATCACGGAGATCCAGTCTTTACTGATGATGTAATCTGAATCTGGAAGAAGTTTCTCGGAGACTGAATCCAAGGAATTTATAAATGTAAGGTTGAATCTGGCCTAGTGTGAAACACTGAGACAAAAAACTATTTACATTATCCCTAATCTGATTTTTTATTGCAGAAAATAACTGTAATCGACTCTAAATAATGAAAAGCGTGAAGTCATGCAAATGATTACTAAAATAAATCCGTTAAATTTCGGTTGCACGATAAATTCAATTAAATAATTAGGTATTACAATTAGAAATAACTTGAACTGGAACGATCACGTAGCTAATATTGTGGGGAAAACTCATAATAGTCAGCGATGGTCGAAGTGAGCATCCTGACACTCTGTATCACTACTATCTTGTCCTAAATATCGATAGGAGAAATAAGTATAAAGTAACTATTAGTATAAATACCTTTACGTAAGGCCAATAAAAATGGGACTGTACATAAGTAATCAACTGAGGGTGACTGTAGTTATTAATAAGTAGCAGATATCTCGTCCATTATCTCAGTAAAAATTTACACGTTGCTTGCCAACATGTAGTACCTCATAGAATACGAAACCCACAGTGCAATGATAGTATGTTTCTAGTAAAATAATTTACACAAGGGGTATAAACATAAACAAGGGTAGTCCTAGACTTCAGTTGCGTGAGGTTGTAGTGAATATTATTTACCAGTTATTTAAAAAGTTCAACAACGTAATCGCAAACTACTTTACGACACCTGGTATTAGTGATGAATACAAGCAGTTCAGATGCTGTGTTGTGCATAGCTGAATGTATTTAAATAAGTAAAATTTAATCTTGTGCTGGAACGCGGTAATATCGGTTCTATGGGCACCGCACATATGTGGTGTGATTCTTATTAATGTTTAAAAAATCGCGAAATGACACAGATGTCGCTGAGACAAGTAATTTAGTATAAGATGCAAGAGGTCGAAATATTGAGAAATAGCCCAAAAGTGGATGACAAATGTTGCACATGTGACGTCGCACACGATGTAACTCGCAATATGTGGATCAACGGTGGGCTTGCCGATCCTACCCTTGCTGGTAGGAGGCAGTAACCTTATCTAAATCGAATCTGCTGTAAACATGGAAATCATAAAACTAATATCCTCGCTCTAACCAAGCAAAAGCTATTCTTATTTTGTGTTTCTTTCCTTTGCCCCTTCTTCGGTTGTCCATGGACTTTATTTACCCAAGAAAACTTAGGTCATATACTGGCAGCTCATACTTCAAATGGTTCAAATGGCTCTGAGCACTATGGGACTTAACACCTGAGGTCATCGGTCCCCTAGAACTTAGAACTACGTAAACCTAACTAACCTAAGGACATCACACACATCCATGCCCGAGGCAGGCTTCGAATCTGCGACCGTAGCGGTCGCGCTGTTCCAAACTGAAGCACCTACAACCGCTCGGCCGCATCGGTCGGCGAAAGCTCATACTCCTTTACTTGTGACTCGATACGCTAGGTTTTTATTGTACTGTACTATGCAACAAGAAGAACGCGATATCAGTAAATAAAAGAGTAAGTCTTACCTCTATGTAAACACATGACTGTCTAACGCATTGCAGAAAAATACTGCCTGCCAGCTGCAAAACTTGAACTGTGTGGCCCACGCGCTAGCATCACGCGCCTGGGCCCGGAGCCACGCCGATGTCCTTTGTGCTAAACAGGTGCAACCGACAGCTTAACCGCTGCACGTGCGGCGAGGTACGTCGTCTGGTGACGTCACGTGTTCAACATTTGTCATCCAGTTTTGGGGTATTTCCCGACATTGCAGCCACATGTGTCTTATCTTAAATTACTTCTTTCAGCGTCATCTGCGTCGCTGCGGGGTTTTGTAAACGCTAATAAAAATCATTCTGTAGATTTCTTCACACACGTATACACGTATGTAGCATTGTCTCCCTACTCAGTTTAAGTATTGATGTCCTCTGATATTAACTGTCTAACAATATAGGAAGTAACTGAAGACGGCTGTCAGGATATTACACTCCTGGAAATGGAAAAAAGAACACATTGACACCGGTGTGTCAGACCCACCATACTTGCTCCGGACACTGCGAGAGGGCTGTACAAGCAATGATCACACGCACGGCACAGCGGACACACCAGGAACCGCGGTGTTGGCCGTCGAATGGCGCTAGCTGCGCAGAATTTGTGCACCGCCGCCGTCAGTGTCAGCCAGTTTGCCGTGGCATACGGAGCTCCATCGCAGTCTTTAACACTGGTAGCACGCCGCGACAGCGTGGACGTGAACCGTATGTGCAGGTGACGGACTTTGAGCGAGGGCGTATAGTGGGCATGCGGGAGGCCGGGTGGACGTACCGCCGAATTCCTCAACACGTGGGGCGTGAGGTCTCCACAGTACATCGATGTTGTCGCCAGTGCTCGGCGGAAGGTGCACGTGCCCGTCGACCTGGGACCGGACCGCAGCGACGCACGGATGCACGCCAAGACCGTAGGATCCTACGCAGTGCCGTAGGGGACCGCACCGCCACTTCCCAGCAAATTAGGGACACTGTTGCTCCTGGGGTATCGGCGAGGACCATTCGCAACCGTCTCCATGAAGCTGGGCTACGGTCCCGCACACCGTTAGGCCGTCTTCCGCTCACGCCCCAACATCGTGCAGCCCGCCTCCAGTGGTGTCGCGACAGGCGTGAATGGAGGGACGAATGGAGACGTGTCGTCTTCAGCGATGAGAGTCGCTTCTGCCTTGGTGTCAATGATGGTCGTATGCGTGTTTGGCGCCGTGCAGGTGAGCGCCATAATCAGGACTGCATACGACCGAGGCACACAGGGCCAACACCCGGCATCATGGCGTGGGGAGCGATCTCCTACACTGGCCGTACACCTCTGGTGATCGTCGAGGGGACACTGAATAGTGCACGGTACATCCAAACCGTCATCGAACCCATCGTTCTACCATTCCTAGACCGGCAAGGGAACTTGCTGTTCCAACAGGACAATGCACGTCCGCATGTATCCCGTGCCACCCAACGTGCTCTAGAAGGTGTAAGTCAACTACCCTGGCCAGCAAGATCTCCGGATCTGTCCCACATTGAGCATGTTTGGACTGGATGAAGCGTCGTCTCACGCGGTCTGCACGTCCAGCACGAACGCTGGTCCAACTGAGGCGCCAGGTGGAAATGGCATGGCAAGCCGTTCCACAGGACTACATCCAGCATCTCTACGATCGTCTCCATGGGAGAATAGCAGCCTGCATTGCTGCGGAAGGTGGATATACACTGTACTAGTGCCGACATTGTGCATGCTCTGTTGCCGGTGTCTATGTGCCTGTGGTTCTGTCAGTGTGATCATGTGATGTATCTGACCCCAGGAATGTGTCAATAAAGTTTCCCCTTCCTGGGACAATTAATTCACGGTGTTCTTATTTCAATTTCCAGGAGTGTACTTCATATACTCAGCGCATAAAGTAGTGTCCACAGCCCATGATATCTTTTTTACAGAATTAAATGGGTGTTATTCTGACACTGTGCAGTAGGTGAATGTAATGGATGCGTATACATTGGGTTGTTATGTTTGTCTTGTATGATGACGATGAGAGAAGGGAAAGCTGAAACCCGTTATCTGCACATAGCCCTCTCCTATAGAAGAGTATGAAGGAACCCGCTAAGCTTAACGTCCCCATGTGACGGACAGATCACCATCAGGTGTGTCACATGCCCTCACTTCGTGAAGCACTGTGGAGAGATTTGGAATTTAATCTCGGGCAATGTCGCAAAGACTGGTGTTCAATGGCTTAACGCCATCACCTCTGCTCCCCCAGCGCTCAAATACTGGCTCTACAACTGTTCCAACCAGCTTACTGCCGAGTCGAGAGCCACAATACATTCGAGTGTTAATGACCTCTGCTACGGCCAGGTTCTAGAAATCACTTGTATTGTCCTGTGGTGGTGAACTTCAGCTTACTAGTCGCATTCTGAACAATTAATGACGACAAGCAAACGCCCCGTTTTCACAAAGGTAGCCAGCTTGAAACACTCTGAACGTTCCCAGACTCTTAAGGCCAAACTGATCTGCCCAACGCCCAACCTGGTTATGGGTAGCCGTTAATACGTAGATAACTGCGGACGCTCATTCAGACGGAATTCTCGCACTTAGAGTGTTCGAAAGCAGAGGAAGGCAGGGATATCGTTACGCCGCGAGCTTCGTTCTCTCGGCCGGTGTGTGGAAGGGGTAACTTCGAGCGTCAAAACCGGCCTGGCCGTTTCAGGCAGCCTGTGGCTTTTGGAAATTTTTTACTTTTTACTAGAGTGCAATTAATAGACGAACTAGGACACTCATCCTCTTTCGTCTAGTAGACCAGTGGTATATTTTTCGCTTCATTCTCGCCACACATCGTCGTCTACTTACTCCGCAATTTAGTCCCGCGAATGAATTGACCTCATAGGTGGGCGAGCGTTTGTGTGTGTGTGTGTGTGTGTGTGTGTGTGTGCGTGTACTTTCCAAAATAGCTCTGGAGTGCCTAGAGCAACTTCAGCGTTAACTTGTAATTGATGTGACTTACTGTTTGGGTAAGACACTTCTAGCAGCGGGATTGGACGCTTCGTGATGGGAGACATTTAATGAAAACTGAAAACGAATGATGTTAATGTCGAAGCAGTAGTTTTCGACGTCGCCAGGCTGAATGGTAATACATCTGGTGCCATTTAAACCCTACGGGTGGGGGTGGTAGTTGAAAGGGGAGAAATGCAAAGCTTAACTCTGGAAAACTTAGCGCAATTTCAACCGAACGAATGCCTTAGTAGCTGGCTGTGGTTTTTAGGCGGTTCTCCACATCCTACTAGGTGAATACCGGGCTGGTCCCCAGGTCTCGCCTCAGTTACACGACTCACAGACATTTGAAACACATTCACACTATTTCCCGATTTACAGTAGACGCAGACAGCCGCGGTACACTAATTCCGTCATGGGGATACGGGGTGGTGGCAGGAAGGGCATCCGGCCACCCACCCCTCACAATTAACATGCCAAATCCGGTTAACCATGGACGACGCTGCATAACCGCGGGGCAAGGCGCAAGCGATAGAATGCTTTAGTAGCTGCATACTGTATTAGGCAACGATGACTGATTAACTAGTGTATAATAGAATTACATACTGAAGAAACAGATTTCCTTAAATTATCTGCTCTTGACCACCTTCAGCCTTTATCGAAACATAAACGTACCGAGCGAGCTATCAGAATGGTAATACACTGGAGTCCTACTTACGAGGAGCTGGGTTCAGATGTACGTTCCACCGTCGAGATACAGGTTTTACGTTACTTCTTGCATCGCTTAAGGCGAATCCCAATTACTGGCGAATTACCTTTCACATCCTTCACAAATTCGAACTTGTGTTCTGCCACCAGTGACCTGGTTGTTAACCAGATACTAAATCCCAAACTGCCTGTACTTCCTTCATAAGGTGTGGCCCTTTGTTTCAAATATAGCACTACGTTGCGGGAAAGAGCGGAAACTGATGATACGAAATGGCTTCACGTGGCTACCGATTTTACTATAGCGTATCAACGGAGACGATGACAGCCGTACGAGACGCAGAAGCTGATATTGTCGAGACAGTTGTAGCGGGGGAACGTTGTGAGTATCGATAGCCACGCGACACGCACGTACGCTGTCGCACGCGCACACACACACACACACACACACACACACACACACACACACACACACAATCTCACAGTCTGATGGAAGCTGCGATGCCGCCGCCCAGCTGTGGGCTGTGGTTAGAGCTAATTTCCGGGTTTCGCGTGCCGGAACGCCGACACGTGTGCGAGCTACACGTGGCAAAACGCGCTCAATGTATTGAGGGCCCCTTCTAGCGATTATTTTGCCTTAGTAGGAGCGTATATTCTAAACTTGTCAAGAAGTAACTTTCACCAGGGACAGCCGCTGCATTGCTGTGTCGGAGGTGGAGTGCGACGTACGTGTACGTGCAGAATGTATCCAGCAGCCTAATGAAATGAACTACTCATACGTCTCCGCGGCTCGTGTAGATACCAGTAAGTTCCGCGCCCCTGATTCCTTAAAGAATAGAACTCCGTGTACAAAACAACTTCAAACGTCTAGTTACTTTATAAACGAGATAATATGTTAAACGTTTGACGTGGTGTGTGTGAGCGAGGGAAAGCCTTGAAATTATATTTAAAGTTTGTTCACAATCGTTAAATGATCTCGGTATTAAACACTGAATAAACAGGTTCTGGGTAAATTGCACTCCTTTTTTTAGCATAAACTAGTTTTTCAAGTATCTCAATGTTCATTACGTCATATCTGGTGAACTGCGCACCGTGCAATGATACAATTTTGCAAGTACATCCAGTGGTATATGGGGATACTGTCTACAAAATATGTTGAGAATAGAGTTACTAGAAAAGAAGTTGTTGTTGTTGTTGTTGTTGTCTTCAGTCCTGAGACTGGTTTGATGCAGCTCTCCATGCTACTCTATCCTGTGCAAGCTGCTTCATCTCCCAGTACCTACTGCAACCTACATCCTTCTGAATCTGCTTAGTGTACTGATCTCTCGGTCTCCCTCTACGATTTTTACCCTCCACGCTGCCCTCCAATGCTAAATTTGTGATCCCTTGATGCCTCAAAACATGTCCTACCAACCGATCCCTTCTTCTAGTCAAGTTGTGCCACAAACTTCTCTTCTCCCCAATCCTATTCAATACCTCCTCATTAGTTACGTGATCTATCCACCTTATCTTCAGTATTCTTCTGTAGCACCACATTTCGAAAGCTTCTATTCTCTTCTTGTCCAAACTAGTTATCGTCCATGTTTCACTTCCATACATGGCTACACTCCAAACAAATACTTTCAGAAACGACTTCCTGATACATAAATCTATATTCGATGTTAACAAATTTCTCTTCTTCAGAAACGCTTTCCTTGCCATTGCCAGTCTACATTTTATATCCTCTCTACTTCGACCATCATCAGTTATTTTACTTCCTAAATAGCAAAACTCCTTTACTACTTTAAGTGTCTCATTTCCTAATCTAATTCCCTCAGCATCACCCGATTTAATTTGACTACATTCCATTATCCTCGTTTTGCTTTTGTTAATGTTCATCTTATATCCTCCTTTCAAGACACTGTCCATTCCGTTCAACTGCTCTTCCAAGTCCTTTGCCGTCTCTGACAGAATTACAATGTCATCGGCGAACCTCAAAGTTTTTACTTCGTCTCCATGAATTTTAATACCTACTCCAAATTTTTCTTTTGTTTCCTTTACTGCTTGCTCAATATACAGATTGAATAACATCGGGGAGAGGCTACAACCCTGTCTCACTCCTTTCCCAACCACTGCTTCCCTTTCATGCCCCTCGACTCTTATTACTGCCATCTGGTTTCTGTACAAATTATAAATAGCCTTTCGCTCCCTGTATTTTACCCCTGCCACCTTTAGAATTTGAAAAAGAGTATTCCAGTTAACATTGTCAAAAGCTTTCTCTAAGTCTACAAATGCTAGGAACGTAGGTTTGCCTTTTCTTAATCTTTCTTCTAAGATAAGTCGTAAGGTCAGTATTGCCTCACGTGTTCCAACATTTCGACGGAATCCAAACTGATCCTCCCCGAGGTCTGCATCTACCAGTTTTTCCATTCGTCTGTAAAGAATTCGCGTTAGTATTTTGCAGCCGTGGCTTATTAAACTGATAGTTCGGTAATTTTCACATCTGTCAGCACCTGCTTTCTTTGGGATTGGAATTATTATATTCTTCATGAAGTCTGAGGGTATTTCGCCTGTCTCATACATCTTGCTCACCAGCTGGTAGAGTTTTGTCATGACTGGCTCTCCAAAGGCCGTCAGTAGTTCTAATGGAATGTTGTCTACTCCGGGGGCCTTGTTTCGACTCAGGTCTTTCAGTGCTCTGTCAAACTCTTCACGCAGTATCGTATCTCCCATTTCGTCTTCATCTACATCCTCTTCTATTTCCATAATATTGTCCTCAAGTACATCGCCCTTGTATAAGCCTTCTATATACTCCTTCCACCTTTCTGCCTTCCTTTCTTTGCTTAGAACTGGGCTGCCATCTGAGCTCTTGATATTCATACACGTGGTTCTCTTCTCTCCAAAGGTCTCTTTAATTTTCCTGTAGGCAGTATCTATCTTACCCCTAGTGAGATAAGCTTCTACATCCTTACATTTGTCCTCTAGCCATCCCTGTTTAGCCATTTTGCACTTCCTGTCGATCTCATTTTTGAGACGTTTGTATTCCTTTTTGCCTGCTTCATTTACTGCATTTTTATATTTTCTCCTTTCATCAATTAAATTCAATATTTCTTCTGTTACCCAAGGATTTCTAGCAGCCCTCGTCTTTGTACCTACTTTATCCTCTGCTGCCTTCACTACTACATCCCTCAGAGCTACCCATTCTTCTTCTACTGTATTTCTTTCCCCTATTCCTGTCAATTGTTCCCTTATGCTCTCTCCGAAACTCTGTACAACCTCTGGTTCTTTCAGTTTATCCAGGTCCCATCTCCTTAATTTCTCACATTTTTGCAGTTTCTTCAGTTTTAATCTACAGGTCATAACCAATAGATTGTGGTCAGAGTCCACATCTGCCCCTGGAAGTAATAAATTAAAAAGCCCTGTCTGATACTGAAGTTTTAGTGCATGACGCGAGAAAATGTAGTATGCCTAAGTGACGTACTCTTTTCCTTTCACTAATTTGTGAGAGACGTCAGCGAGGAAAAAGTTTCGTAACAGTTTGAAATTATGTGTAAATTTTGTTGTATGCAAAATCTGCACGCCCTGCATCATGCTGCCTCACGACATGCACGATGAAGCAGCTAAGACAGGCCACCCAAAATATATCGAGAATAAATAAATATATCGAGCTGCTGCTTTCGCCAAGTTACAACGGACAGTATGGCATATTCCCTAACGTCCGTAAGTAATTTTTGTCGTTTATATTCGCCGAGTTGCAAGAACGACTTTGCTTTTCATTTTTATTATTTTTTATTTAATAACGGAACCAGTTTTGATTACGTAGAAATATTGGAACACGTGAGGCAATACTGGCCCTACGACTTATCTTAGAAGATAGATTAAGGAAGGGCAAACCTACGTTTCTAGCATTTGTAGGCTTACAGAAAGCTTTTGACAATGTTGCATGGAATACTTTCTTTCAAATTCTGAAGGTGGTAGGGGTAAAATACAGGGAGTGAAAGGCTATTTACAATTTGTACAGAAACCAGATGGCAGTTATGGGTCGAGAGGCATTAAAGGCAAACAGTGGTTGGGAAGGGAGTGAGACAAGATTGTAGCCTCTCCCCCATGTTATTCAATCTGTATATTGAGCAAGCAGTGAAGGAAACAAAAGAAAAATTCGGAGCAGGTATTGAAATCCATGGAGAAGAAATAAAAACTTTGAGGTTCGCCGATGACATTGTAATTCTGTCAGAGACAGCAAAGGACTTGGAAGAGCAGTTGAACGGAATGGACAGTGTCTTGAAAGGAGGATATAAGATGAACATCAACAAAATCAAAACGAGGATAATGGAATGTAGTCGAATTAAGTCTGGTGATGCTGAGGGAATTAGGTTTGGAAATGAGACACTTAAAGTAGTAATGGAGTTTTGCTATTTGAGGAGCAAAATAACTGATGATGGTCGAAGTAGAGAGGATATAAAATGTAGATTGTCAATGGCAAGGAAAGCATTTCAGAAGAAAAGAAATTTGTTAACATCGAGTATAGATTGTCAGGAAGTCGTTTCTGAAAGTATTTGTATGGAGTGTAGCCATCTGTGGAAGTGAAACATGGACAAGAAGAGAATAGAAGCTTTCGAAATGTGGTGTCACAGAAAAATGCTGAAGATTAGATGGGTAGATCATATAACTAATGAGAAGGTATTGAATAGAATTGGGGAGGAGTTTGTGGCACAACTTGACAAGAAGAAGGGATCGGTTGGTAGGACATGTTCTGAGGTATCAAGGGATCGCCAATTTAGTATTGGAGGGCAGCTTGGAGGGTAAAAATCGTAGAGGGAGACCAAGAGATGAATACACTAAGCAGATTCAGAAGGATGTAGGTTGCAGTAGGTACTGAGAGATGAAGAAGCTTGCACAGGGTAGAGTAGCACGGAGAGCTGAATCAAACCAGTCTCTGGACTGAAGACCACAACAACAACAACAACAATGGAAGTTAAGAGAATTTCAAAGACTTAAAATGTTTGGTGTTTACCAAACAGTATCATGATTAGAGCGTCTCAAACCACTGTGCCGCCGTCACAAGAAAAGCTTCCACAAACGTCTGCCCTGTTTTACCAAGCAGCGTACGGAAGCACGTAACTCAGGTGCTGTTATTGTATTTTCCTGTGCGGTTAAAGCGGACCAGCCTGCGTTTTCCTCTTATGGCAATGAGATACCTTGCTCGTAAAGCTACTTAGACTCTGACATTGAATACGAAGTAAAAAAAGTTAATACTGTTGATGGCGAATGTTGCCAAACTACAGCAGCCGTGCAGTTGAATGCTGAAGAGTACCCAGATCCTGCCAAACACTCACCATTTGTCTTTGCAAACAGTGCAAAAAGTTCTAGAATTGGAGTGTGGAGAGTGAAATACCCCAATAAAAAGAAGAGTATCTCACGAAAGAAATGAAACTAACATTTCAGCAGCAGTAACACATACCGCGAAAGGGACGAACCAACGAGTGTTCTGCTAAAGCTACTTTCCGTTGCATTTCGATGCATCTTCAGCTTCATGGAAATGACTTCCAGAATTGGTTACAGCTCTCCGAATGTCATCTACCAAAAGTACAAAGTAAATGTAAATATAAATGTCGTGTGATTAGGGCCTCCCGTCGTGTAGACAGCCGGGTCCAAGTCTTTCGATCTGACGCCACTTCGGCGACTTGCGCGTCGATGGGGATGAAATGATGATGATTAGGACAACAAAACACCCAGTCCCTGAGCGGAGAAAATCTCCGACTCAGCCGGGAATCGAACCCGGGCCCTTAGGATTGACATTCTGTCGCGCCAACCACTCAGCTACCGGGGGCGGACAAGTACAAAGTGATGCAGCATATACATGCAAACTTTAAGGAAGAACCATAGTTCACGAACATGTGCAAGACAATCATTTCAATATACGCTAATCGTGAGTCGAAAATCCACGCCGACTCAAAAAAGTGGATGAAAATAATACTATTGGTCTATCGACGTTTGGTGCGTGATTTTCAAGATCCGTGCCATTGGTCCCTGCTTTATTGATTGGAAACTAAATACACTCAACTTTCTCCAGTTCCTAAGATATGTTACTCCCGCAGTTACTGGAAGACACGCACTGGACAGAAGACAAGCAGTGTGGTACCAACATGACGGGTGTCCCTGTCACTCCGTACATGTAATGACAGATCCTCTTAAGGCAACATTTGGAGAACACAGGAACGGTCGTTCAGCAGTGCGGCTTTTCGCGGATGATGCTGTAGTATACAGAGAAGTTGCAGCATTAGAAAATTGCAGCGAAATGCAGGAAGATCAGCAGCAGATAGGTACTTGGTGCAGGGAGTGGCAACCGACCCTTAACATAGACACATGTAATGCATTGCGAATACATAGAAAGAAGGATACTTTATTGTATGATTATATGATAGCGGAACAAACACTGGTAGCAAAATATCTGGAGTATGCGTACGGAACGATTTGAAGTGGAATGATCATATAAAATTAATTGTTGGTAAGGCGGGTGCCAGGTTGGGATTCATTGGGAGAGTCCTTAGAAAATGTAGTCCATCAACAAAGGAGGTGGCTTACAAAACACTCGTTCGACCTATACTTGAGTATTGTTCATCAATGTGGGATCCGTACCAGGTCGGGTTGACAAAGGAGATAGGGAAGATCCAAAGAAGAGCGGAGCGTTTCGTCACAGTGTTATTTGGTAAGCGTGATAGCGTTACGGAGATGTTTAGCAAACTCAAGTGGCAGACTCTGCAAGAGAGGCGCTCTGCATCGCCGTGTAGCTTGGTGTCCAGGTTTCGAAAGGGTGAGTTTCTGGATGAGGTATCGAATATATTGCTTCCCCGTACTTATACCTCCAGAAGAGGTCACGAATTAATTTTAGAGATTCGAGCGGCACGGAGGCTTTCCGGCAGTCGTTCTTGCCGCGAGCCATACGCGACTGGAACAGAAAAGGGAGGTAATGACAGTGGTACCTAAAGTGCCCTCCGCCACACACCGTTGGGTGGCTTGCGGAGTATAAATGTAGATATAGATGTAAATGCAATATGGTCTGCATACTCAACAGATTTAACATTTCTATACTTTTATCTATGGTGAAAATTAAAGCAAGAGCTCCCTCAGGTAACACAGATGACACCAGAAAGTACGAAGTGCCGTATAACATAGACCTTGCTGGCGTTAACTTCAGACGAATTTCAAGGTGTAGTCTTGTTTCTCCATTAACATTTTATATCGAGTAGCAATGCACAAGATGAGCATTTTGACCCCTTGGTCTGACAGCCGTGAGAATAAACACACGAACTACAGACGAGTTACGTGTTTGCGTACATTTGGTGTAATGGGGCAGATATTTGTGGAACCTCTTCTCTTGACGGCGGGTCAGTGGTTTGGTTCATAAGGCTCTGAGCACTATGGGACTTAACATCTGAGGTCATCAGTACCCTAGAATCAAAGTACTTACGGGCATTCAGCCAGGTTGAATTTTCGACAACTGCCGATATTTCGGCGGATGCACACTCCGCCATTTTCAAGGCTTAACTGCAACGACCAGACGAAGTGCAGAAAACACGAGAGCTCGGTTCTGCGAGTTTAACAGAAAGATAACACACACCTAAACAAAAGCCACCAAAGATGAACGAAGTCAGAGCTATCGATAGTAAGAAACTATGGACTGGTAGTTGAGGAAACGTTAACTCTGTCCCTATGTTTTTTAACAAGTGAAAGAGCAGGATTCCAGGCCGAGTTTAAACAAAAGCCTCCATCCCTATTCACAAGGTTGCTAGCCAATTTAATTTCAACAGACTCCTTAATCACACTATCCCAATAGCCGGACGTGCATGCTAATATCTCGGTATTATTATACCACATGGGGTGACCAGTGTCCAAACAATGTTCGGCAATAGCAGATTTGCTAGGCTGCTGTAGTCGCGTGTGCCGTTTATGTTCAATACACCGGTCCTCCACGGTCCTGATGGTCTGACCAATGTATGCCATGCCACAGCTACAAGGAATGCGATAAACACCTGCCTTACGTAAACCAAGATCATCCTTAACAGACCCCAAAAGCGCTTTAATCTTAGATGGAGGTCGGAAAACACATTTCACATTGTATTTCCGTAAAATACGACCTATCTTGTTTGAAGTGCTTCCTACGTAGGGCAAACAGGCAATAGATTTAGGAGTCAACTGAGAATTATCAGTCACCTGGCGCACAGTTGGTTGATATCGCAACGCCCGTTCAATCTGTCTTTCACTATACCCGTTGTGGCGGAAGGTAGCCTCAAGATGGGCCAGCTCAGCAGGCAAAGTCTCAACGTCGGAGATGACATGTGCCCTGTGTACCAGGGTACGAAGTACCCCTTCACGTTGGGCCGGATGATGACAACTGTCCGCCTGCAGATACAAGTCAGTGTGAGTACGCTTCCTATAAACTGCATGTCCAAACGATCCATCCACCTTCCTCCTAACCAAAACGTCAAGAAAGGGAAGGCAACCATCCTCTTCCACCTCCATGG
Organism: Schistocerca gregaria; assembly: GCF_023897955.1. Classification (NCBI taxonomy): domain Eukaryota; kingdom Metazoa; phylum Arthropoda; class Insecta; order Orthoptera; family Acrididae; genus Schistocerca; species Schistocerca gregaria. Next base: position 741,698,711 of record NC_064921.1, read on the forward strand.
TAAAACGAATGTTGGGGTGGATCGAGTTTAGATGTTCTAAAAAGGCATTCAAATTCTCCCTGCCATGCGGCCAAACAACAAAAGTATCGTCAACGTATCTGAAAAAACAGGCAGGTTTCAATGGCGCCGACTCCAATGCACGCTCCTCGAAGTCTTCCATGAACAGATTTGCAATCACAGGAGATAACGGGCTACCCATCGCAACTCCATCTGTCTGCTCGTAATACTGGTCATTGAATAAGAAATACGTGGACGTCAACACATGTCGAAACAAATTAGTTAGTTCCAATCCAAACTTCACTTCAATTAACCGCAACGAATCAGACAAAGGAACACGAGTAAAGAGCGAGACCACATCAAAACTTACTAACATATCAGAGTCATTCAACTGCATTCCCTCCAAACGCCGTAAGAAGTCAGATGAGTTCTTAATATGATGTTCACAACGTCCAACTTGTGGGCTTAACATTGAAGCAAGGTGCTTAGCCACACGATATGTTGGAGCACCGATATTGCTGACTATGGGGCGGAGAGGGACCCCCTCCTTATGTAGTTTCGGAAGGCCATATAACCTGGGGGGAACAGTACTATAGGTGTTAAGACTCTTGATAGTGTCCTGTGGCAAACCACTTTTCTTCAGGAGGTTGTTGGTCTTCCTCTCAACGCTTTTCATGGGGTCAGCATCGATCCTGCGATACGCTGAGTCAGATAATAAACAATTCATCTTTTGTACATAGTCATGTTTGTTCAAAACAACGGTGGCATTGCCCTTGTCCGCAGGTAAAATGACAATGTCCGGATCAGCTCTGAGAGAGCGTAAAGCAGCCCTCTCCGCTGATGTCACATTGCTCTTGGGTGGACGAGCCCTAGTCAAAACACGACATGTCTCCCTCCTGACATCCTCTGCATCAACAGGAGGTAGTTTGCAAACTGCCTGTTCAATCGAACTGATAAAATCCACTACCGGCAAACTCTTCGGTGTTGGTGCAAAATTTAAACCCTTCCCTAGCACGGATAACGCTGCGTCGTCAAGGGATTTCTCTGTGAGATTTATCACAGAACGTCGGGAGATAGGATCAGCCTCCGAGCCACGGAAACGTTCAAACTTAACCAGATGCCGAGCAGTGACAGAACGATATTCACAATCAGCCTGGGTCCATGAGGCACCGTCCAACCAATCCCATGTAAATTCAGACAGCCTATAGTGCTGTTCCCCCCAGGTTATATGGCCTTCCGAAACTACATAAGGAGGGGGTCCCTCTCCGCCCCATAGTCAGCAATATCGGTGCTCCAACATATCGTGTGGCTAAGCACCTTGCTTCAATGTTAAGCCCACAAGTTGGACGTTGTGAACATCATATTAAGAACTCATCTGACTTCTTACGGCGTTTGGAGGGAATGCAGTTGAATGACTCTGATATGTTAGTAAGTTTTGATGTGGTCTCGCTCTTTACTCGTGTTCCTTTGTCTGATTCGTTGCGGTTAATTGAAGTGAAGTTTGGATTGGAACTAACTAATTTGTTTCGACATGTGTTGACGTCCACGTATTTCTTATTCAATGACCAGTATTACGAGCAGACAGATGGAGTTGCGATGGGTAGCCCGTTATCTCCTGTGATTGCAAATCTGTTCATGGAAGACTTCGAGGAGCGTGCATTGGAGTCGGCGCCATTGAAACCTGCCTGTTTTTTCAGATACGTTGACGATACTTTTGTTGTTTGGCCGCATGGCAGGGAGAATTTGAATGCCTTTTTAGAACATCTAAACTCGATCCACCCCAACATTCGTTTTACCATGGAGGTGGAAGAGGATGGTTGCCTTCCCTTTCTTGACGTTTTGGTTAGGAGGAAGGTGGATGGATCGTTTGGACATGCAGTTTATAGGAAGCGTACTCACACTGACTTGTATCTGCAGGCGGACAGTTGTCATCATCCGGCCCAACGTGAAGGGGTACTTCGTACCCTGGTACACAGGGCACATGTCATCTCCGACGTTGAGACTTTGCCTGCTGAGCTGGCCCATCTTGAGGCTACCTTCCGCCACAACGGGTATAGTGAAAGACAGATTGAACGGGCGTTGCGATATCAACCAACTGTGCGCCAGGTGACTGATAATTCTCAGTTGACTCCTAAATCTATTGCCTGTTTGCCCTACGTAGGAAGCACTTCAAACAAGATAGGTCGTATTTTACGGAAATACAATGTGAAATGTGTTTTCCGACCTCCATCTAAGATTAAAGCGCTTTTGGGGTCTGTTAAGGATGATCTTGGTTTACGTAAGGCAGGTGTTTATCGCATTCCTTGTAGCTGTGGCATGGCATACATTGGTCAGACCATCAGGACCGTGGAGGACCGGTGTATTGAACATAAACGGCACACGCGACTACAGCAGCCTAGCAAATCTGCTATTGCCGAACATTGTTTGGACACTGGTCACCCCATGTGGTATAATAATACCGAGATATTAGCATGCACGTCCGGCTATTGGGATAGTGTGATTAAGGAGTCTGTTGAAATTAAATTGGCTAGCAACCTTGTGAATAGGGATGGAGGCTTTTGTTTAAACTCGGCCTGGAATCCTGCTCTTTCACTTGTTAAAAAACATAGGGACAGAGTTAACGTTTCCTCAACTACCAGTCCATAGTTTCTTACTATCGATAGCTCTGACTTCGTTCATCTTTGGTGGCTTTTGTTTAGGTGTGTGTTATCTTTCTGTTAAACTCGCAGAACCGAGCTCTCGTGTTTTCTGCACTTCGTCTGGTCGTTGCAGTTAAGCCTTGAAAATGGCGGAGTGTGCATCCGCCGAAATATCGGCAGTTGTCGAAAATTCAACCTGGCTGAATGCCCGTAAGTACTTTGAACATAGTTTACGCCAGGAGAAGCTCAGGTTACACACAGTACCCTAGAACTTAGAACTACTTAAAACTAACTAACCCAAGAACATCACACACATCCATGCCCGAGGCAGGATTAGAACCTGCGACCGTAGCTGTCGCGCGGTTCCAGACTGAAGCGCCTAGAACCGCTCGGCCACACCGGCCGGCGTCAGTGGTTTGCCGCGCTATAATCCTGACATTTCATCAAATCTCACACATGGTATGTCGTTAAGCTATCTTACAAGTTTCTTTCAAATGCCTCAAAACAAAAACAAAAAAAGAAGTATATAGTTTCATTGTATAAAAAACAATGTCGGCGTTGTAATTCAGCGACTATAAACTATAAAAATTACTAGCGAACATCTGGAAATAGGCCATACTGTCCGCTATAATTTGGCGAAAAATTCACATCTGTATATTGATTCATTCTGGATATATTTGGCGTGGCCTGCAATAGCTGCATCACCTTATCTTCACAGTTTATTACTGTAATGCTTGCCTAGTTGTGTTAATCATTTAACATTATATTAGACCTCTTAATGGGCAGATTATCGCAGCATTTTAAAATTTTAAATTTGAGCAATAATTACATCAATAACTGTCAATCAGAGCTTGTTGCCCCTGGGAGCGTGCACCATGGACGGGGTTAGCGGTTTACTAATACGGATCGTTTATTTGATCGGACATCTCTTTCTCAGCACTCTTTTGACCATAGAACTACGTTGCAGAGTGAAAGTTTCGGTTTGGAAACAGTCCCTTGGCTGTTTCTCCACAATACTGCTTTTTTGAGGAGTCTCACAGGTACGTAGAATTTACTTTAGGTTTGGAAGGCAGGCAGAAGCATCCCTGCAAGGGTGCATCATGAGTCGTCCCTGGTTTGCTCAGTCGGTAATAAAATTGCCAACTAAAAGCAAGGTTCGGGTTTCGTGTCCGTCTTCCATTGTTGATGTTAAAGCATCAAATACAAATTGTTCAGTACAGTAAAAGTAAAGGGAGTAAATATAACCGTAAACATTGGACAAGGGAACAGAACTCTCACAGAAAGAAACGATGTAGATCTGATAGAGAATAATAAATCTTAAAATTGAAAAATGTTTGTGCGATTAATTTGTTGCTGTTTAGCTCAAATATTCGCACACAGAGAGTCATTGGGGCGTTACAGAAAGTTTTACTTTTTAAAGTGCGCATCACAATAGACTTCTCTAGGATGGATCAAAGTTTGCATACCAGCACGCAGCAGCAACAGTGAGTGAATCACGTAGGAAAACCCACTGGATGAGATAAGCGGCAACTGCATAAATATTTACATACCTGTTTCGCACTAGTTAGTATCTTTAAACCTTAACCGATAAGGAAACAAACGCTCTTCATGTACACAGCACAAAATTTATACACATTTAGTGATCGGTACTTACTTTATAAAAAACGTTTGCTAAATAACAACACCAGTTTACCTTATTTTCATGGAGTTGTATTTTGCAATTGACTTGCTGCGAGTCTCCGTATCTGAGCGCCTGTCTTACCAAGCGCTCCACAGTGTTCCGTGCAAAGTCTATCAGCGTCGTTCAGCCACTCACCTGAAACAACAGAGAAACGTTCGTCAGTGCGAGCTTTTAGAGTGTGTATTCGCTACAGCTCGGGCAGCACAATAAATCTGCCAGTACCTGTTACAAAAAGCCTTGGTGAATTTACGGCGCAATTCAGCTAAATGTAGACTAGTTGTAGAAGCTTGAGTCCATTGAATATGTTCCACTATCAGTAGGTTGACAAATAAATGATTGCTAAGTGGCAATAACCATTTTGAGTAAAATACCATTGTACTTAATTATTCTGGACTGCTTTCGAATGGACTTGTGTCCAATACTCTTCAATATAATAGAAGTCAAGAGAAACAGAAAAAACAACAGCGAGCCGATTTCATGATCGATGTTAGTGGCGGAGGACTGGTTCCGCTGGACAAGCATAACGACGGAAACAGCTGTAGGCAAGTTTTAGGAACCATCTCAGCATTGACCACGATTTACCTGGGAAAGCCGTGGAAATCAGAATAATGCAAGTATATAAATGATTTCGGCGGTGCCCACGACACTGCACTCTATATAAATAAACATGAAATATTAGCGTGAGACACTTGCATACAGGAGCACTATATTTCACTGTTTTTGCAGGTGTGTGCGGGCGGTTAACAGAAATTTCAATACACTAATATAGGACGAGCAAAATTAAAAAGTTATTGGACATGAAAAATATGTTGATGGCACAATTTAGTTAAAATAATGGATCGATCTATAGGACAAATCCTGAGACATCAAGGAAACGTCAGTTTGGGAAATACGAACGCGTGAGGGGTAAAAACTGGAGACCAAAGCGTGACCACAGGAAGCGGGTTCAAGTGGGTGCCAGCTGGTTGTAGCTATGGAGGCATGAAGAGACGTGCATAGCAAATGTTAACGTAGAGAGCAGTGTCAAAGCAGTATTCAGACTGAAGCCTATGACAACTACACTGAGAAGCCATTCTTCGATTAAGAGGCCTGCGTACGCTCTTGTCCCAAATTTCTTGAGAAATGATGCATATAAGCTGATTCCAGGTGGATTTTGTCATAAAATAAAGAAAATAGAGGATCCAAACAACATGCTTCACTGCTGATTAAAAGTAATGTCTACATTGTCCTCACAAAAGCCTTCTTTTTCTTTTATGCGAGGCAGGGAAGGAGGGAGAGATGGAGAGGAGGTTAATCGATCGAAGGATTGTTGTGACTGTCATACGAACAACGTTCAGTAAGTAATGCAACACATTTTTATTCTGAAAGCAGGTTGGTTTTATTATTCCTTATTCTTTCTGCAGCAAAGCCCTGTTTCTTAACATAATCTCCATTCAATTCAACAGCCTTACGCGGAGTCCTACCGTATGGTAGTCTAAAGAGTTTACTATGGTAGTCCAAGGAGTTTAATGTGTTCCAGTCCTGCTACATACAACTACAAACAAAAACTTTATTTAATTGCGTAGGCTTCCGCTGCCAGAGTCAGTTGACATAAAAGTTTTCTGGGTATGGTACCGCGTCATAATGTAAAAAACTACTGCTGCTGGAGAAAACCAACGTTTCGGCCACGGTTGCAGCGGCCTTCTTCTAGGTCTAATAGTGCGTTCTAGCTATGCAGTGTCCTTTATATTTTGTTATTACAGTTCACTGCGCATGCCATTACGTCATAATTTTTTAAAATTATTAAGTTGGCAACACTGGTGTTAACCTTGAGCCGTTAGCTTTCTCCTCGCGGTCGTTCGGCAGTTGAAGGTTGCTTCTGGTTGGAGTAGGTCGTGTTTGAAATGGCTGCGCCGATTCAGAATCCCGCCAAAAGCGATGTGCGCTTCGTCATACGTTTTCTTCATGCAAAAGGTCAGCGACCAGTGGATATTCACAAAAAAATTGTTTCTGTTTTTGGGAACATTGTGAATCGACAAAATGTAACGAAATGGTGTCGTCATTTCTCTGAAGGTAGGTCCGATGTTCATGACGAACAAAGAACAGGTCGGCCATCTGTGATCTCTGATGCCCTTCTTCGGAGAACGGAAGAAGCAATTCTTGCGAATAGATGTCTCACAGTGAAAGAATTGCTTCAGATCATACCGGACGTGTCAATGACAACTCTTTATAAAGTTGTGACTGTCAAGTTAGAGTACAGGAAGTTGTGTGTGCGCTGTGTTCCAAAACTGTTAACGGAAGAACACAAAAAGAAAAGGATGGGCTTTGCATTCGACTTCCTCACACGCTATGCTGAAGTAGGTGATGAGTTCCTTGATCACATTGTGACAGGTGACGAGACGTGGGTTTATCACCATACACCTGAATCCAAGCAGCAATCAATGCAATGGCGCCATTCGAATTCACCGAAAGCCAAGAAATGTAAAACGTCGGTTTCAGTGAAGAAAATCATGGCTTCTGTTTTTTGGGACAGACAAGGCATTCTTCTGTTGGAAAGTATGCCTCCTGGAACGACAATTAATGCAGCTGCAAATTGCCAGACTTTGAAACGTCTTCGAAGGGCAATTCAAAACAAACGCAGGGGAATGCTGACAAGTGGAGTCCGCCTGCTTCATGACAACGCTCTGCCTCAAACAGCGCTCGCAACCAAAGCACTAATCAAATAATTCAAATGGGACGTATTGGACCATCCGCCATACAGCCCAGACTTTGCGCCCACCTACTTCCATGTTTTCCGTTACCTGAAGTCACATCTTGGTGGAAAATCATTCCACGAAGATGAAGAAATCAAAGATGAAGTTGAAATGTGGTTCTGACAACAGGCGGCAACCTTCTATGACTATGGGATACAAAAGCTTGTGAACCGACTTAACAAATGTTTGGATAACGGGGGTGATTATGTCGAAAAATAACAAATAATCCAGTTACTAAGATGTAACTAACGTTTTCTAAATAAATGTTCTATTTAAGGGCTGCGAGCCATTGTATCTTTACTTTTCGAAATGCCCTCGCGTATGAATATGGTGTCCGAAAAAACAGACACCGTAGGTGATCTTGCAGCTCTCAAAGAATGAAATTACATTGAAACCCAGACCTTTGTAGCTGCTTACAGGCGTTGATAAATATCAACGGGGACAGCTGAAAATGTGAGCCCCGATCGGGATTCGAACCCGGGATCTTCTACTTACATGGCAGACGGTCTATCCGACTGAGTCATCGAGGTCTAGATTTCAATGTAATTTCGCTTTCCACGTATGTTCACAGCCATAGCATGTGAACAGCTGACGAACTTTGTCGTTTGCGACATGCTCTTTCCCTGGCTCAGGGCCATAACAATCTGCCCTTTGTCAAAGTAGCTTATTTCACTGGATTTCCACATTTGTGGCTCGTATCGTAGCTAAAATTATTCCCAAATCATCTCTGCTCCATAAATACATTGTTTGCCACGTCACGTGCCCCCAACACCGTCAGGCGGTATTCAGTCTCGCAGTGGGCAGTGATCACGATGTTTTGGTTCATCGATGTAGGCCAGAAAACCACTAATACTGATGTGAAGTACTCTGCACACTGCACTGAACGCTAGCTTGTGGGGTGCATAAGCAGACGCTGATGTTACACGTCAACCACTGCGCAAGGTGACACACTTCCGTGAAACTTTCACTTAGTTAATATTATCGAACAAGTAAGATACGCGGATGCTCAAGGTGTGTGTGCGGAGTTAGTGCGTGTGAGGTGGTCTACGCGGCAGGCGCCAGCACGTCTTCTCCTTATTCAGTTTGACACACACGATATCGTTTGTTATTTAGAATCGTCTGCAGAGAGAGGTTCTACGTCTGCCAGTGTGTGTGCATAGCGTTGTCTCGCGTTGCCTGTGTTTCCAAGTCGGATACTTTTCTGGAACAATTGCAGTGCCGGAAAAAAACAGCTAATCTTGTATCACTGTAGCGTAGTGATTATTCTGACTAAACCGAGAAAGTAAAGTGAAAGGAAAACTTAATGATAAAATCCGTCTACTCTCTCTGTAACATCTTTATTATGCCAAATGTACATTCGGAAGTCCATTTCAGCCTCAGGATGTTTTGTTGTTACTTAGTGACCTTCATTTCGATATAAACAGCCAGAAACGCATATCTGTGAGTTTTGTTCACTTCTTTTGTATATGAGGCAACAATGGAGCAGTTTCCACCTGTTCAGTACATAGAGTTTTCAAAGATAACAGAACAGAAGTGTGTTGTCATCTTTGCCGTTCTGGCGCTGCAGTCCGGAACCGCGAGGCTGCTACGGTCGCAGGTTCGAATCCTGCCTCGGGCATGGGTGTGTGTGATATCCTTAAGTTAGTTAGGTTTAAGTAGTTCTAAGTTCTAGGGGACTTACGACCTAAGATGTTGAGTCCCATAGTGCTCAGAGTTATTTTTTTGTTGTCATCTTTGAAAAGCGTGTATGTAGAACATAGAGAACTACTTCGTTGTGATGTTCGGCAGGGTTTTTGAACGGGTGTTAGCAATCGCATAACCCAGCGTACGGCGACCATTATTCACTGACTGAAAAAATATCCCACCATTAAAAAAATAATTAATGTACAGTAAAGAGATTTTGGGAATTTATTTCCGTAGTTAATATACACTCCTGGAAATTGAAATAAGAACACCGTGAATTAATTGTCCCAGGAAGGGGAAACTTTATTGACACATTCCTGGGGTCAGATACATCACATGATCACACTGACAGAACCACAGGCACATAGACACAGGCAACAGAGCATGCACAATGTCGGCACTAGTACAGTGTATATCCACCTTTCGCAGCAATGCAGGCTGCTATTCTCCCATAGAGACGTTCGTAGAGATGCTGGATGTAGTCCTGTGGAACGGCTTGCCATGCCATTTCCACCTGGCGCCTCAGTTGGACCAGCGTTCGTGCTGGACGTGCAGACCGCGTGAGACGACGCTTCATCCAGTCCCAAACATGCTCAATGGGGGACAGATTCGGAGATCTTGCTGGCCAGGGTAGTTGACTTACACCTTCTAGAGCACATTGGGTGGCACGGGATACATGCAGACGTGCATTGTCCTGTTGGAACAGCAAGTTCCCTTGCCGGTCTAGGAATGGTAGAACGATGGGTTCGATGACGGTTTGGATGTACCGTGCACTATTCAGTGTCCCCTCGACGATCACCAGAGGTGTACGGCCAGTGTAGGAGATCGCTCCCCACACCATGATGCCGGGTGTTGGCCCTGTGTGCCTCGGTCGTATGCAGTCCTGATTGTGGCGCTCACCTGCACGGCGCCAAACACCCATACGACCATCATTGGCACCAAGGCAGAAGCGTCTCTCATCGCTTTAGACGACACGTCTCCATTCGTCCCTCCATTCACGCCTGTCGCGACACCACTGGAGGCGGGCTGCACGATGTTGGGGCGTGAGCGGAAGACGGCCTAACGGTGTGCGGGACCGTAGCCCAGCTTCATGGAGACGGTTGCGAATGGTCCTCGCCGATACCCCAGGAGCAACAGTGTCCCTAATTTGCTGGGAAGTGGCGGTGCGGTCCCCTACGGCACTGCGAAGGATCCAACGGTCTTGGCGTCCATCCGTGCGTCGCTGCGGTCCGGTCCCAGGTCGACGGGCACGTGCACCTTCCGCCGACCACTGGCGCAACATCGATGTACTGTGGAGACCTCACGCCCCACGTGTTGAGCAATTCGGCGGTACGTCCACCCGGCCTCCCGCATGCCCACTATACGCCCTCGCTCAAAGTCCGTCAACTGCACATACGGTTCACGTCCACGCTGTCGAGGCATGCTACCAGTGTTAAAGACTGCGATGGAGCTCCGGATGCCACGGCAAACTGGCTGACACTGACGGCGGCGGTGCACAAATGCTGCGCAGCTAGCGCCATTCGACGGCCAACACCGCGGTTCCTGGTGTGTCCGCTGTGCCGTGCGTGTGATCATTGCTTGTACAGCCCTCTCGCAGTGTCCGGAGCAAGTATGGTGGGTCTGACACACCGGTGTCAATGTGTTCTTTTTTCCATTTCCAGGAGTGTATATTTATCACGCCGAAAGTGGGATTCGATTCCAAGATGCTACTCCAGGCAGGTGTAAAATGAATGTGCGCAACGGAAAACAATAGACGCTAATATGAAGATTTGGCCCTGTCTGACTACCACCCGTAGCAGATCTTAGGATCTCTTAATGGACTTTAACATTTAAATTACAACCTAACATAAATGAATGATGAAGGCAACTAATCCTACTAAATGATAAACGTTGTTCCTGCTTATATATTTACTGCAGATTAAAAAAAAACCTTTATATTACAATGTTTACATTTCCTAAGTAAAATTACTGATCAGTTGCCCAACTCTGCCCCTTATTATGACTGCGCGGTCTAATATCAATAATGCGGAATCACTGACATCATCTACGTACCAAACACTAGAAGACACTAATTTCAAAGATGATCTACGGTAGTGTGGAACCTCAGTGGAAATAAATTAACGTGATAACAGCCGTTTAGTTTATATAGCCCTAATAAGCCGAAGCAGTTTGCGATATCACCGTATGTACTGCGTCCGGTGCGTCGAAGTGATGGTTCTCGTATTCGTCTGCTACTATGGAAGAACTCCAGCCACAAACAAACTCTTTCAAACACTAGGACCGCAGAAGGCGGTCCTGTGACTAATATACTCTAATACTGCGTTCTCCTCTGTGTCTTCTACAGACGAGTAACGCGAACTCCCAACCACAAGGACGGAGTTCACATAACGTCTCTACGTAAGTATAGCCAAAGGAAGTGCTCTCAATTACTGAACTCTGCGTACTCAACGACGACTTCCAAACCGGAGGTGAAGTCCAGAATCGTATAGGTTCGCAACAGCACAGTTCCTAACTGTTCTACTCGTAACTACAAACTCTACTGAGAGCAAAGACAGCAAGTACGTCTGCACCAACAAAAGCTGATATCGAGCGACCGTCACACACGGGCGCTCACAACGGAAGACCTCGTCCTTCCAGCGCTAGCTTCCCAGCAATGCTCGGCTCCGAAAACGAATCATATTCCCGAAACTACGGGATATTCTCCCTCTCTACAAATTCTTCCGAACGCCGACCAACCATAGTTTAGTCTTTTGTCGTCCAGCGTGGAAATTTCGCGAGGAAAAACCTATACTCTTACTATGGTACGCTTCTTAGTAAAAATCCTTGGAAATAACGCAGCCTGCGTGGTTTCCGAGGTGCCGCTTCTTCGTTCCTCTCACCTGCGTCCAAGATTTTCAGCGTTCGGAAGTATTATTCGGTTATCATTCCGGCCCCTACTACAATAGCGGCCAGCCGTCACCCTATTGTGCAGCAGAACTCAGTTGTCACGACGTCCGTCTAGCTACTTCCTCTGTTTAAGCAGGACCATCATCTGTGCGGGTCTTCCACCCAGAGCTCGAGTTCTGCCTGCCGTTTCATCTGCACTGGCGGTCCAACCTCTATTAGTATAGGCAATCATTCATTACGCCTTTTTTATAATAAAGACACTCCGTCACCTTTCATGCAATAAGCGTTAACAATTATTTACAAGACGTACGTGACAATGTCAGTCTCCTTTATACCGGGTGATCAAAAAGTCAGTATAAATTTTAAAACTTAATAAACCACGGAATAATGTAGATAGAGAGGTAAAAATTGACACACATGCTTGGAATGGCATGGGGTTTATTAGGAAAAAAAAAACTAAGTTCCAAAATGTCCGATAGATGGCGCTGGACAGCAAAACGTCAGTGACTGCGCATGACAATCGTGTACTCGTATAAAAGGAGGTGTAATGAAAGACAGAATCAGATGCGCCAGCAGTCGCAGCATGTTGACGTTACCTGAAAAGGCGCTTTTAGTGAAGCTGTATTATCAGAATACGGAATGTGCTAGTTCAGCGTTACGAACCTATCGCCATAAGAAGGCGATTCGAACGGGTAAAGGTCCGTTGTCAAATGCAGCTGTGGTTAGAATGATTTCGAAGTTCGGTTGTTTAGACGATAGACCCCGTAGTGGCCGACCGAGCACAAGGCGTAATGCTGCTGAGACAGTTCAGGAAGAAATGGAGACTGTAGCGGGTTCGTCTATCCACGGGGAAGTCAGCGCTCGTGCAGTCGCACGTCGCACCGGCATTCCATACACTACTGTTTGGATGGCACTTACGCGTACCCTCCGATGCTATCCGTACAAAATCCATTGCGATTTAGTGAAGCGGAGGGCATTTGCGGTGTGGGCGTTCCAAAAGATGGCGGAAGATAACGATTGGTTGAGTAACGTGTTGTGGACTGACGAAGCTCATTTCACGCTCCGAGGGTCTGTCAACGCCCACAACTGCAGAATTTGGGCTACCGAAAATCCTAGAACTGCCGTGGAAACTCCACTGCACGACGAGAAAGTCACGGTATGGGTTGGATTTACCACATCTTCAGTTATCGGGCCTTTTTTCTTTGAGGAAATGCGTGATTCTGGTTTTGTAACTGCTACCGTGACGGGTGAGAGGTACGCCAATAAGAGGTTACCTGAAGTCGCAAGTGTATCGTGATCGACCGACATCTCTAGGGATGCTGAAAAACAACATCCGACGCCAATGCCTCACCATAACTCCGGACATGCTTTACAGTGCTGTTCACAACATTATTCCTCGACTACAGCTATTGTTGAGCAGTGATGGTGGACATGTTGAGCATTTCGTGTAAAGAACATCATTTTTGCTTTATCTTACTTTCTTATGCTAATTATTGCTATTCTGATCAGATGAAGCGCCATCTATTGGACATTTTTTGAACTTTTGTATTTTTTTGGTTCTAATAAAACCCCATGTCATGCCATGTATGTGTGTCAATTTGCATCTCTCTATCTACATTATTCCGTGATTTAGTTAGTTTTCAAATTTATACTGATTTTTTCATCACCTTGTATATTCATATATACGATGTACTACCTATCAAATAATACCTAATGTGATTGTAGATCACGGCAAAGTATGTGGATGAGTGCTTGTAAGGTGCGAATTTTTAGCCACTTACACGATGTAGGTGTTCTTCTACACGCTCGTTTCGCAGCTAAGTCGCTTAGTCAAGAGCCGTATGGAAATTGCTGCTGTACTTGACGAGTTTCCTCTATCTGTTGCGATCTTTGAAGAGCTCCTCCCATTTGTCGAAGACAGTATTAAAACCGTATATATATATATATATATATATATATATATATATATATATATATATATATATATATATATATATATATATATACTGTCTTCGACAAATGGGAGGAGCTCTTCAAAGATTCTATATATATGGCGCAATCTTTAAAGTGCAGTGCAAGTCTGGCAGGCGGTCTCTTGGCACGTGCTGTCTCACTAAGCAGTGAGCAGGTATCAAAAAAATAAAATAATAATAAATGAATAAATAAATAATAATAAATGAAGAAAAAACTGTCTTTATGAATTTCCACTCTTCTCCACATGTGTAGAACTTTGTTACAGTACCATACCTTGAAAATACGTTACTGAACTCTGTTACTGACACTAAGGTTCTAGGCCTATGGGTACAAGATAATTTAAAATGGGACTGTCATATAAAAGAACTTGAGAAAAAACTTTCAAAAGCTTGTTATACTCTGCGTGTGTTACATAGAAGTGCAAGCAAGTCAACAGTTATTCAGGCGTATTATTCATACTTCCATGCACTACTTCGATATGGGATAATCTTCTGGGAAAATCCAGCCACCAGCATAAAGATCTTTAGGATGCAGAAAAGAGCAATCAGGGCTATCTGCAACCTAAGAAAACTGGAAACATGTAGACCACATTTCATCCAGATGAAAATAATGAGCCTACCGAGCCTTTACATATATGGGTGTATCCCGTACGCAAATGAGTATCTTTGAAACCAAACTGGACATCTTCAACAAAATAAGCATATTCACAGTCATAACACAAGAAACGCAAATAATATCCACATGTCACAGTCTAGAACAGCACTGTACCAAAAAAAGTGTATCATAGATAACAGTTCAGCTATATAACAGCCTACCCAGTGATTTAAAACCGCAGCAACATAAATTTTTAAATACATAATCTTAAGTCATTTCTAGTGGAAAAATGTTTTTACTCTGTAAAAGTATTTTTAAATTACAAAAAATAGCCTTGTAAACAATAATTATGTAATGATGGTTAAATTCAAATTGCTATATTTGTCACTTGTAATTTATGATTGTTATCTGTAATTAATTTTGTCATGCTCTCTCTCTCTCTCTCTCTCTCTCTCTCTGTGTGTGTGTGTGTGTGTGTGTGTGTGTGTGTGTGTGTGTTTCTGCTCCTTTCGCAATTTTGACTTGTCCTATATTCAATGTACTGTTTAAGTATGTAATGAATCAAATGGACCAATAAATGATTGAATGAATGAGGGAGGCGGGATTGGTCCATATGATGTAAGTGTCGTAGCCACCGCAGGCGACGTTACTTGAGAGTGGCAGTGATATTGGTAGCTTCGTAATATGCAGGACCGTCTCATTTATCATATGGTCCCTGCAAGTTATGCCTAGAATATTTCTTAAGGTGTTACGTTTACTTTCTTATTTAGGAAATTGTGTCCATGTCTCAACACCATACAAGAGGGTGCTCAGTACACATGTTTGATAGAAGGGCATGAGCATTTTTGTGGGCTTTTACAGAGCTTCACGAAAGTATTTGCGGCTTTGTGAATTCTTGCGTTTATTTCGCCATCTTAAGAGAAGCCTTCTGTCAGTAGCGTGCCGAGGTAGCACAATTTGTAGACTACGATCAGCAATCTTAAGGCAGATATATCCGTGTATCCTTGCGCCATAATCACAGTTTTCTTTAGATTTACAGACATAGAGAAAGCTTCACTCAGTAACAAAATCCTGAAACCTTTGAAGGTCGTTTTCAGTATGTGCTACGAATGCTGCAATTAATTCTTAATTATAGCGCTTGGGTCTCAGGAGGTACATGTAAAGTTTCCCACCAGTCTTGGTACACACAGATGGATGCTCAGGTTTAGTTCACCAAAACTCCTCTTTGTACAGCAAAAGGATAGGATGCGGCGGAAGCACTCTTCAGACAAGTCTGATAAGACCTAATCATCTTCAGGGGTTTTGGAGGACACTCTATCTTCACTACTAAAGTATACATTCCCTCCGTGCAGACTGTGTCAAATGCCTTGTTTAATTAGTTGAAAGCAATGAACAGCAGAGTCTTCCGCTCGTGGCAAGTTTCAAGAATTTGCCGGAATGTGAAGATCATATCAACAACCCACACTGAGACTCAGGGTACACAGGCTCGGCAAGCTTCTCCAGTCCGCCCAGCACCACAGGCACCAACACTTTTCCGACGATACTAAGTAGAGAAATTCCGCAGTAGCACTCACCGCGACCGCCTTTACCTCTGTAAACTGTAACGCTGTTAATATCGCTCATATTCTGCTGCACAATAGCCTCAGTCCAACATTTCAGTAAAAGGTTTTAGAGTACTAGGAGGAACCATGTCTGTGTGGATGTTTTCTTCACGAGGGCTTTTCCCATATTTAAGCCATGCAACAGCTCTTTGAAGCTCCGACTTTAGTCGACACGGAGTCCAGCTAGTGGTAAGTTTACTAAGGAAATCTCATGTGTGGCGTTTGGGGTAATGTTGGTGGTTGGAGTAGTGTTTCACCCAAAGTGGCAATTAGCGATTACAGTCCATGATGACAGTCCCATCGATTTCCTTAAGTGGGTCAGTTTTCTAAGGCGTAGGTCCAATGACCCTTCTGATGCCCGAGGATGCCCCACTGATGTTCCCTCACTGACACACACATGTAAATTTGCGCAACATTTCTTCCAGCCCACGTGCTGATGCAGTTACGTACGGTGAGCTGATCTACTTCCTTCAACTTGTTTCTACCCCTGCAGGTAGAGCTGCCATACTTCAGCAATGGGTGCGTTCACGTCCCAGGCGTCACCTATTCTCGGACTTTATCGCCAAATATTTCTACTGCGTTGCGCAATACTGATACCTAGCATTTCACACTGACTGAGTTATTACTGGGTGAAGTTAACATTCCTGGTGATTTCTGAAAATTTTCAGCTAACAGCTACATGTACGAATGCAGCATACCGGAGTTATCTAGTTTTGTCTGTTTCTCAAACTGAAGGTTTCTTTCAATGATAACCTATCTTAAAACTGCTTCCTTCTGTCCTTCCTAACATGAAAAATGAGCTGCCCTTTTTATTTTTTATTTAATTTCTTTTGCAAGTTTTGCTGATTGCATATTACAGGCTTTTTCTCTGTAACGAATGTGTTTTCACAGAAAGTAAGGTTACTAGAGTAACTAACTGAACAAATCTTAATTACATTATTGCTCTGCAACGAGCCACCTGACATCAGGGTTTCTTTATAGCAAAATACCCTGAAAATATTCCTGAAAAACGTCTGAAATTTTGTCTGTACAATCCGTGGTCACCTGTGTAAGGGGAAACTGTACATTTAACACAGAAGTCAAGTATATTGTCATCCTGTTATTTCCACACGAATCTATGACACGCAGATTTGCTGTGCTTCGATCTGGCTGTTCGAGGTGCATTCAAGTTCTAAGGCCTCCGATTTTTTTTCTAATTAACTACTCACCCAAAATCGATGAAACTGGCGTTACTTCTGGACGTAATCGCCCTGCAGACGTACACATTTTTCACAGCGCTGACGCCATGATTCCATGGCAGCGACGAAGGCTTCTTTAGGAGCCTGTTTTGACCACTGGAAAATCGCTAAGGCAATAGCATCACGGCTGGTGAATGTGCGGCCACGGAGAGTGTCTTTCATGGTTGGAAAAAGCCAAAAGTCACTAGGAGCCAGGTCAGGTGAGTAGGGAGCTTGAGGAATCACTTAAAAGTTGTTATCACGAAGAACCTGTTGCGTAACGTTAGCTCGATGTGCGGGTGCGTTGCCTTGGTGAAACAGCACACGCGCAGCCCTTCCCGGACGTCTTTGTTGCAGTGCAGGAAGGAATTTGTTCTTCAGAACATTTTCGTAGGATGCACCTGTTACCGTAGTGCCCTTTGGAACGCAATGGGTAAGGATTACGCCCTCGCTGTCCCAGAACATGGACACCATCATTTTTTCAGCACTGGCGGTTACCCGAAATTTTTTGGTGGCGGTGAATCTCTGCTTCCATTGAGGTGACTGGCGCTTTGTTTCTGGATTGAAAAATGGCATCCGCGTCTCATCCAGTGTCACAACCGACGAAAAGAAAGTCCCATTCATGCTGTCGTTGCGCGTCAACATTGCTTGGCAACATGCCACACGGGCAGACATGTGGTCGTCCATCAGCATTCGTGGCACCCACCTGGATGACACTTTTCGCATTTTCAGGTCTTCATGCATGATTGTGTGCACAGAACCCACAGAAATGCCAACTCTGGAGGCGATCTATTCAACAGTCATTCGGCGATCTCCCAACACAATTCTCTCCACTTTCTCGATCATGTCGTCAGACCGGCTTGTGCGAGCCCGAGGTTGTTTCGGTTTGTTGTCACACGATGTTCTGCCTTCATTAAACTGTCGCACCCACGAACGCCCTTTCGACACATCCGTAACTCCATCACCACATGTCTCCTTCAACTGTCGAAGAATTTCAATTGCTTTCACACCACACAAATTCAGAAAACGAATGATTGCATGCTGTTCAAGTATGCAAAACATCGCCATTTTAAGTATTTAAAACAGTTCTCATTCTCGCCGCTGGCGGTAAAATTCCATCTGCCGTATGGCGCTGCCATCTCTGGAACGTATTGACAATGAACGCGACCTCATTTTAAAACAATGCGCATGTTTGTATCTCTTTCCAGTCCGGAGAAAAAAAAAATTGGATGCCTTAGAACTTGAATGCACCTCGTAAAAGAAAACACGAAGATTGACTTGGTGTTGTCTACATCACTGACAGCAGAGACGTAGTACAAGCACGGAAAGGAGAAATATGTAGAAGGGGTTTGGCCACGTCGTTGCTCAAATAAGCATTCTGGTAGTTGCGTTAATGGATTCAGAGAAAGCGCAGGATACCCAAATATAAACAGCCGGACAGGGATTTGAACTGCGGCCGTCTCGAACGCGAATCTAACGCCTTCACAGCCGCCACACCTTGTTCGATGTCCCGGTTCCATCATCAGTAGCAGACAGAGGCATGCGTAAGATTAAGATGGTGATCGTTGCCGCGCAGGATTAGCCGAGCGGTCTGAGGCGCTGCAGTCATGGCCTGTGCGGCTGGCCCCGGCTGTGGTTCGAGTCCTCCTTCGGGCATGGGTGTGTGTGTTTGTCCTTAGGGTAATTTAGGTTAAGTAGTGGTAAGCTTAGGGACTGATGACCTTAGCAGTTAAGTCCCTTAAGATTTCACACACATTTGAACATTTGGTGATCGTTGCTGTGGAAGGAAAAGAAGACGAGTGGTACATCAATGGCTACAACGTATCAGTTATCAATTAACTGTGCTGGAGGGCCTGTGGCTCGCTGGAGACGAGTAACAGTCCGAAAGATGTGACGAGTTTGGTTAAATGTTCGGCGTCCGTTGTTAGTGTTGTATGGCCACAATTTCTAATGAGAGTTTAGAAATCCAGAATGTACAGCCAACGACTGTAAAACATCGTTCCCAAACCAACTGCGCTCTGTCCTTCCTGCACCCACCGGAAGCGTGATATCATCGAATCCTGTGCGCAGAAAGCTGGGCAACCAGCCGTGTATACAACGCTCGTTACTCGCCACAGGAGATTGTGTCGGTAGCAGCCCCGCTGACGAGCAGACTGGGCTTGCAAACTCTAAATCTATGTACACATTCAGTAAGCCAGTGCACTGTGCATAGAGAAGCGTACGTCTACCAACGTAAGCAAATTTCTGCCCTATTCCATTCGCGTTCAGAGCGCGAGAAAAATTATTTTATACGCCGTCTGATCGAAAGTACCCGGACAGTGCTCTGTAACTGGGAAGTGAGCACAAGATGGCACCAGAATCGGACCCGCCAGTATAAAAGGTGTGCGCGAGTGTTGCATTGTCAACAGAGAATCAGTAACGGCAGAATAAGCGACTTAGACTGTGGACTAGTAATTGGATGTCACCTGAGTAACACATCCATCGGGAAGATTACTGTTCCTTTGTAACAGCAGAATAAGCGACTTAGACTGTGGACTAGTAATTGGATGTCACCTGAGTAACACATCCATCGGGAAGATTACTGTCCCTTTGTAACAGCTCTACTCGACTGTGGGGGATGTGATCATGATGTGGAAAAGCGAAGGAAGAACCACAGCCAAAGCAAGACCAGGTAGATCTCATGTACTGGAGGACAGGCACTGCCGAGCACTTCTGAGGTGGCTGTAAGAATCGCGTGGAATCACTGAAAGTAATATTTCGTGAGCTCTAAAGGGCTACGAGTAATCCAGCTAGCACAGTGTGTGTGCGTAAGGAGTTTAAAAGACTGGGGTATTCAAAAGTCACACATTTATGTAACCAGTGCTAAGCGACGCTTTAGGTGGCGTAAAGAGCGACACCACTCGACTATGGACGACTGGAAACGAGTGATTGGGAGTGGCGAATCACGCAATACACTGTGGCAATGCGATGGGAGGGTTTGGGTTTGGTGAATGCCTGGAGAATTTTATCTGCCATCGTGTGTAGTGCGAGGAGTGAAGTACGGAGTAGGTGGTTTTAGTATATGGGGGTGTTTTTCGTAGTTGGGGTGTGGTACCCTGGTTGTGCTTAAGAAAACGTCTTACTCATGGAGGTAACAAAAGAAGGAGATGGCGCTATAGACTTGCGCTGTACATTGTTATGTAAGGCAGAGTGGGAGAGGCCTGTCGCCATTTTGAATATCCCAAAACATTAATAGACTACTGTCTACGACTGCCACTTGTTCGTTATTTCTGTCATGTGCACGCAACAACTGTATTAAATACTAAAAACTGATGTGTTTACGGGAATAACATAGTGGCAGGAACGCAATTTTTCTGTTCTTAAATGGGCATTCGCTCTAGCAATACGACTCATTTGGCCTTGTGAACGTAACTTTTGTTGACATATTTTGAATAACTAACATGAGAAGGATGCGATGTGAAAAGGTTGCTTCTGTGATACATTTCATTCGGCTCTTATTGTATTAGTGTCAATAGCAAATGAAACTGGAGCTCCGAAACCAATGCTTCTTTGCTTACCGGTACTGCTTCTGTTCGTAACATTTTTGGCTTTCAGCTCGTATGCACAACATGCTTAATGTTCACGTTTGCAAAAAAACGTATCCATCTGTTCTTTGTTAACTCATAAACGTGTGCAATGAAGGCTGGCGCAGCACATGCTATCGTACCTTGCGCGTGTCAACAAAGTGAAAGATTGTTGAAATGTCAAAGAAACAGAACTACATAGAGGTGTACCTCCATGCAGAATAGCATCCTTGTTTTATTAGACTGTCAGTGCATTAGTTTCATTATAGTTTACACATCTTCTCATTTCAAAATCATACCTATGATGCGTAATTCAGTGTGTAGCCAATAATAGAAATTTACAGGGTAAAAAGAAACACAATACACTTTTTTAGTCTTCCAGCATTGTAGAATGTTACAAATGTGATTAAAAGAATGGTCTCAAACGCTTAAGACCCGATAAAATGGATAATTTGCTTTAACATGTGCGTAAGGTTTTTTTTGGTAATGATAGCCTAATTTGTGTAACATGTAGACCTATTTTTCCAACAGTAGACTATTTGCTTCTTTCCTGGAATATTTCTCGCGTGTAACTCTGTCACTTTTTCAGGAATAACCTAACATAGCACAATTAGAACGTACGTCTACTTTGATCATGTGCTTGGTTTTATTTTTGAATTTCATTTTGTGGTTTTCAAAGTATATAAGCCTATACCATGCATTTTGATATACCAATAGTTTGTCAGTTACTTAGTTAGTTAGTTCCCTGTTCCATGTATCATTTGCGCAACAAATCTTAATGACGTGGAATGAGTCATTGTATATTGGAATCAATATGTTTTGTAAATATGCTTCCATGCTGATCACATACTAGTTTTTTTTCGTTTTGTAATTAAAGATGGACAGATGTCATTCAGTAATTCCTACCCATCACCATTTACACATTAAAGTGATAAATAATCTTCTGGGAAATAGGAGGAGTTGTCAAAGAGACATGTTTACAATTTAGTTTCACATTTTACTTTGCTG
Organism: Schistocerca gregaria; assembly: GCF_023897955.1. Classification (NCBI taxonomy): domain Eukaryota; kingdom Metazoa; phylum Arthropoda; class Insecta; order Orthoptera; family Acrididae; genus Schistocerca; species Schistocerca gregaria. The sequence continues at coordinate 741,720,286 of NC_064921.1, forward strand.
TCTGTCAGGCAATTTACATCAATGGGTAAGTGATCAAAACTTTTGGTTGCAGCATTGTGAACCCCTATTTTACAGACAACCTTAATGTGGCGTAATGAATTTTATTTTTTTCTTCTAGTCTTGTAGTTACGTACATCATTGTTCCTGTTCTAGTGCAATGGACTATTTAGAACAAAAACCATGAGGAAATAATTATACTGTGAAACGTATAGATTGATACTCACATGCGAAGCAGCAGGCAGGCACGACGGAAAGAATGCTTACGTAAGTTTTCAGCCAAAGAAAGGAAGCAAAGCATACATACACAATTATACACACAAAACTCACACACACATGATCGCTGCCTCCAGCTGTTCTAGCCCGAATATTTTTTAAAGGGAGAGTAAATGTGAACAATGAATAATTATCGGTGGGAGGAATTTAGGGCGTGAGAGGCTGCCCCGACAATTAGCTCGGTTACGTAGCAGTGCGTTGTGCGGGGACGAGATTGTTGATAGAGCGTGGGTCGGATGTCGGAGCGTTTGCGATCCGGAAGGCATTGAGAAACATAGGAAAGAAGAGAAAGATCGGACACTGAGTAAAGTAAGACAAATCTAAAGACAAATGACAGAAATAAAACCATTACAATAAAAACGAACAGTGCAAGCATCATTTTTGTATACAGAAGAAAATATTATTTGAGGGCTTCTCTTGCGAATTAAACATGATTCCTTTAAGTTCTGGATTACAATCGGAATGGTCAGAACATTATTAATGCAACGATACTCCACATGTACAAAAGAAAATATTGCTTGAACGGCTCCTCTTACGATTTAAATGGTTTTTTTTTTAACCTTAGTTCACAGTCTGATCAGTTAGTACATTCGTAAACGATAGAAGCTAACATTTCTGATGAAACAACTACGTCTACACACAGTCAAAGCACCCAACGTGGTCGAAACTGGGCACGGACACGCCAGAGTGATGTCACGTGTAAGTATCACCACGAAGAACCATGGAGGTATGTGGTGAACCTAATGTTTTGGGCTACACAAGATGGAGGATGTCGGCTTCATGTTTGTGATGTAATAACAACTCCCTTCATTTTTTACCTCATTGGTCCCTCTAGACAAGTAACATCTTTTCCAACGTTGGTAACAAATATTGCACCGTCTTTGACAATAGTCATTTAAAGTGTGTTGATGGTTTTGTAAACCGCAAACTGGTTAGCACAACAACATAATACCGTAGAAGATACACAATATCGAGTTTTTCATTTATAACAATAGAAAGTCGTTAAAAATAAGTGCATCGTTTCATTTAAGAATACAGCAGTTTCTTTCGGTCTCTCGGTGCATAAAAAACTTACAAGAATTTAAGCATGAAGCAACGTACTTTGCTGTTTGTCTATTACCAAATGCCGGAAACTTTGTTTCGATATCTTAAATCAATTATAAAATATTGGAATGAATGTACGTTACATGGGGCTTCTTGCAGAAACCTCTCTTGCCTCGACCTTGGTTGTAGGGGTGAGTCTCACCCATTCGACCGGTTAACCTGCGTGTTTCGATAAAAATAAATAACGCACAAGCGATATATTATTTGCTGGGATGACTACGACTTTATGTGTTGGTATGTCAAATAATACAGAACGTCTTTTAGACACAGTGGACGCAAAGGCAAACTCGAGACAGAACGAATATGCCTCTTGACTCGTTACTAAATGCTATGCACAATGAGCTCAACATGGTGTAAACATGAACATATAATTTCTTATAAACTAACAGTAAACGGGACGGAATTTATAGACAAACCACAGCGCTCCTGGCGGTCGGCGGGGGACTAATTTGACAGCGCAAAATCGAACAATTGTAGCACGACACAGGCATCAAACACTCGAATACTGCACTGTACTGAACTGCTGGCGGCGGTCGCTACACTACTGTCAGCGTATCAAATTACATTGTTTTATTTTTTACCGCTGGGAGATGATGTAAGTTGAATTGATAAACGGTATCATGAAGGGGAGAATGCAGCCTTCCGTTGTGAATGAGGAGTTACTTGGATCAGAGATACAATTGTTCCGCACTAATTATTGGCATCGAAACAGATAAAATACGAAAGCAGTAGAGATTAAATACAAGCGCGATGTTGACGACAAAATGAGCATCCGTGTAGACCGTAATATGCGAATCGCAGGCCCTTAGAACAGAAAAAAATACACGCATAAACAGAGAACAATGTTTCTGTTAGTCATGGGATACTTCTGCAGTGTGTGACATTGTCTCCAGCTCGCATTGACGTAAGAGATAAAGCTGTATGCCATGGGATGTGGCACGTTTCGTAACAGGATATAGCATTCTAGAGCTCATACGAGAACGTTGCATAAGCGGGAACTGAAACGCGGTACCTATTTTTAAATTTCTGCTTCCATCTCTCATGACATAACTCAACAAGTGCGTGGACCATACTAATAAAGAAATAATCGAAGCTGGAAACTCTAATACACGGGACCCAACATGGAAGTTGTTAAAATAAAACTCGTTTAGCTTCAGTATAACAAATGTTCGTAGTGACATTCTCAAAGGGCTCCAGATTTTAATAAAATTGGGTGGTCAATAGTGAAGGACTCTTGATAATTTGTTTAGCGAGTGAGTTAAATTTGGCATAATTATTTTTGTGTTTTCTAGAGACGAAAAAGCGACAGAAAGTACATCAGGTTATTCTTTATAAGCGAAAGTGTGGTCTGACAGTGACACTCCATGTAAAATATGCTACCCTTACAAAGGAATTATAAAGATAGTCTGTTTGAAACGAATGCTTGAAGTACATGGTGTACTAGAATTACTAAGGAATTATCAAGTTAATCTGTTTGAAACGAATCCTTTAAGTAGGAGGTGCACTGAAAAGTAATGCCTCCGAATTTTTTATGTGAAAACTCTTAAAGGTTTTAAAGTTAAACAAACGTTGTTAATACTCTGCATCTTTATTCTTCATGTCTGCATATCTGAAGCTCTATGCCACTACAGGGCTCCGAATTACAACGTGTAACATGGCGGTGTGTAGTGTAACTATGTCGATGCTTGAAAACAACATGCTGTAATCGAGTTTCGAATTCGAAGAGTTCGCCCACACATGGAGAACCATCTCCTTCAGCATGAAAATACCAGACCACACGAGCACTACGACATCTGAAGAACTCGATGCCTTGGCTTCATTGACATCGACCATCCCCGATTTGGCATCATACGATTTTCATCTGTTTCTAAAAATTAAGGAAATGTTCGAGGATTTCATATTGACAGTAGTGATGCAGTGGAAGCAGAGGTGAGATTGTGGCTCCGTCAACAAACTCAAACAATCTATAGTTACGGAATCAACAAACAGGTTTCTCGTTGGGAGAAGTGTGTTTGTCGCCAAGGTGATTATGCTGAGAAATAAATATGTAGACATGAAGAATAACGGTACAGAACGTTAATAAAGTTTGTTTCATTCAAAAAGCTTTGAGTTTCCACATATAAAATTCTGAGGGATTACTTTTTAGCATGTTCTCGTACATCGCTCATCACAGCTGACTAAATATCTTAACAAGTAACACATATCTAGCAGGAACATCACAGAAAGTAATTAATCAAACGAAACTGATTGTCCCGTATAACTCCCGAACAGATGCCGAGCTACCACTTTAACACTGCTTTTTCTCAACAAAGTGTTTGACACCACTCATTTCGGTAACTTATTTCTGAAAATGTAACAGCTGAATTTTATGGAAAGTACATTAATGTTATTCTATACATACTTTAGGAACAGATATCAACGAGTTGTCTTTAGACCAAAGAATTCATCAGGGTAAGGTATTTTCAGAAGTGCTTCAGGGCTCAGTTCATGGACCATCGGTTTTTCGTAGCGCTGTCGAGGGCTGTGCGCTTTTCAGGGGCTCCATTTGTGTCGCTATCAGTCTCCAGAAGTACAGAATTAAAGATGGAGCTCTTACTTCGAAATAAATAAGTACTCCAATAAAAACAAGTTTACATATAGTTGTTGATTTTTTTTACCAATAAGATATATAGCTCTCTCCTCTTGAGTGGAAAAAATCGGGTTGCGTCATTTTATATTTCTACTTCATGAAGAGCTTACCTTAATGACGCCCCTTGTGTTCACTCCACAAGAAACTACAGAAAGTGGCTAAGCTGACGGTTATGATCTATACACCACCACCATTCTTCACATTATCGTCCAGATTCTGTTGACAAATATCTGTTATATTATGATGATTGGACTGATTGTGGATTAGAAACATTTCCTACAGATGTAGGTGTTTTTAGAGTGATGTTTGGTCATATTTAAGTACCAGAACAGTCAATACGAAATGATGCAGGGGAAAACAAGTTTCACCCTCTAATAAAACACGACAAACGATATGGAGCTACTGATACTTTATAAGGAAACGCCCTGGTACCTTTTAAATAATGTACCTGTGTCTGAAACTACTGCTTCCTTCGAAGGCTTTGAAGCTTGCTATATTGGAAAGAAATAAGTGCGTATCTTCATCTACCTGAATTTTATTGTTGTATTTAATGAGATCTAACGCTTTTAGAGCTTCTGGTCGTCATTAGACAAGACAGGCGGCTAGAGTAAATAATGATGTTTGTGTAGTATCTATTCCATAAATTTAGGAACATTTATGTTATACTTCGTTCTGGAGACCACAGGTGGCACAGACGTCCTTTATCGACTTTACATGGAAATTTTGATGTTGTTGTTATGCAGGGTGAATGGGCCTATTAGTAATTACTTCAGTACCCGAAAGAAACAAAGGTGTGGTTTTAAAGTGTGGTCGATGTCGAGGTAGAGACGGAGCCGTATTGGGCTAGATGGTGAAAGAAAGTGGAACTTTGTCTTGTTGACATATTCAGTCTCTAGCGTTTTAGGGAAACCATGGAAATTACGACTGTGGGAAAGGAATGTGAATCCACATCCTCTTACGTACAGGCGTAATACGTTTACCACTACGGCGACAGCATACTGTACCTTGCATTACGTAAAGTACCTTTGGTACTTGGGAAGTCCAGTTCAAGAAATGAGATGGCTGAATTTTAACTACCTGCAAAGTGTCCCAAGACGATGAGCTGAGGGTGAAACACGTTGCTACATCTACATCTATACTCCGCTACTGTCTGAATGCCTCAGTACGAGCTCTAATTTCCCTTATCTTTGAATGGTGATGATTACGCGCTCTGAAAGTTGATGGTAATAATATATGCTCTACATCCTCGGCGAAGATCGGAGTTCTAAATTTAGTGAGCAGCCCCTTCCGCTTAGAGCGCCGTCTATTTGCAAGTGTGTCCCACTTCAAACTTTCTATGAGATTTGTAACGCTCTCGCGATAGCTAAATTTACCAGTCACGAATCTTGCCGCTCTTCTTTGGATCTTCTCAATCTCTAGAATCAGACCCAACTGGGAAGGGTCCCATACAGACGAATAATACTCTAATACTGGACTAACTAACGTATTGTGAGCTATCTCCTTTGTTGAAGGATTATAACAATAAACTGGCCGAACGAAATCAGTGAGCTGCATAGTTCTGCCTGTACAAGTTTATCGACAGTTTGTTAGAAACGCGTATATTTTATGTTTTCAGTTTCATTGAAATTCCACATATTGTCATAACAGGTATTTTTTCTTGTGAGTGACAAAAGAACAGGCTTTTTAACCCTTATGTAAGTAATTCCATTATGTACTGCGATGACGCGCAAAACAGACAAGCACCTGTTTCATAATCTATTCCAGACAGGACCTTCACTGAATGTAACAGTCACGTAAATGAGACTCAATGCATGCGACCTTTTGATTCACGTGGGAACAGCTGAAAATTCATGAGAAGTGGATTAATCATTTAGAGATTATCTCTTTTATAATTTTATATAACATTGTTGAACAGCTATCTTTATTGTCTTAAAATTATTTAAAAGCCGTCTTGATCACAGCCGATGTTAACTTCTGACCAGTTTTGGCTTTTTAATTACGGGCCATCACCGTAATAACAAAGTAAAAGTGCTATTTTCCGTAGAGAAGTCAATGATGTAAAACTATACTGTAAAACGGTGCATCTTTGCCCACCTGGATGGCGCCGATGGCCCCTGACCCGCCGTCAAGGCCTCAGTCGCTGTAACTGATGCTGATGGGTAAGCACCCATTTATTATACAGGGCAGAGAGAGGGCGCTCCAGATCGTAAGGCATCACCGTCAGCCAATGGAGAACGGCTTACATATGGTTTGAGCCTTCATCTTTAAATATTTCTCTTTTAAATTTAATTAATCAAGAAGAGTTTATATTCATTTACGGTTCATTATCTGTGTTTGAGTCAGCCTCGTAAAATGCATTAAAATTTAATTTAATTCGTTAACTAAGGTCCAGAGCGTCGGTTGAAGGAAATAATTACTACTATAAGATCGCTAATTCTATAGGTACTGTTATTTATTCATAATTAAACCAAATGTATGGCGTATGAAGTTTATACATGTTGACTTATTTGTGTTAGTAGTCAGTTACTTAAAATCTTAAAAAAACTAAATGCATCGTTGTATATGTGTGCCATCTCGTGGTGCTGTAATAAGGTATTAGGTCGCCGTTTTCATGGAGACATCCAGGTTGATAAACAGTTGTCAAACATGTACTTGACACTTGTATAACACTGGAGGTCGATATTAGTTACCAAAGATAAAAGGGGCATTGTTGACAGAAGTGGCACCAGTTTAGCCACATTATGTTATTGTGGATGATCTGCAATACATCACTGTTCACAAGAGGAAACGATTTGTTACAAGTAATTCAGAAACATTTGGAGCTTACAAACAAAATATATGTTAAGAAGAGCAGTAAAAATGTAGAAGTTATGTTAAAATCGTATCCATGTCATTTGTGAAATGAATATTTCTGCGACTGTTCCACGTTTTATATAAGGAGAGAGTCACAATTATTACCACACAACTACTGTTGGAAGAATTAGAAATTTCTGTTCACTAAAGGAAACGCCCGCTAGCTCTGTTAAATAAACAGATTTTCCGGAAAAAGCGTTTTTTGAGTTATTTGAAGATGTCTTTCGAAGTAGAAATACTCACTGCTCCAACAGTCTATGGTTCTATTTGACTTTTAAGCTTCTTGTTATAGCCAGTTTTAAGATTTTTAGCATCAAAGAGAATCTTATAAATGTATCTCATTATTCTAACATTTGTCGTCCAGTGACATGGAGCATTGTTATCCATAAAAATTCCATCGTTCTTTAGAACTTGGAATTTACGAATGCCGGCAGATGGTATACTCCTGTCAATGATCAGTTCAGTTGCACCAGAGGACCGTGTCCATTCCATGCAAACACAGCCCAAATCATTATGGAGCCACCGCAACTTGCACAGTGCCTTGTTGACACACTGGGTCCATGGCTTCGTGAGGTCTGCGCCAAAATCGAACCCTATCATCAGTTCTTACCAACAGAAATTTGGTCTCGTCTGAATGGGCCATGGTTTCCCAGCGGTCTAGGGTCCAACCGATATGGTCACGAGCCCACGAGAGGCTCTGCAGTTCATGTCGTTCTGTTAACACGTCGGTCATCAGCTACCATTGACCACTTACGCCTAATTTTACCGCACTATCCTAAGGGATATGTTTGCCGTACGTCACGCATTGATTTTCGCAGTTATTTCACTCAGTGTTGCTTGTCTGCTAGCGTTGGACACTCCACGGAGACGCCGCCTCTCCCGGCCGTCGTCCACAGCGTTGTCCTTGGTGAGAGGAAATATCTGAAATATGGATTCTCGGCACACTCTTAATACTGTTTATCTCGGAATACTGAATTCCGTACGATTTCCGAAATGGAATGTCCCATGAGTCCAGTTGCTACTACCATTCTTCTTTCAAAATCTGTTAACTCCCTTCGTGCGGCCATAGTCACGTAGCAGAACTTTTCACCTAAATCATCGGTATACAGATGACAGCTCTGCCAATGCACTGCCCTATTATGCCTTGTGTACGCGATCCTGCCGACGTCTGTATATGTGCATATCGTTATCCCATGACTGCTGCCACCTCTGTGCAATCAATCTCCTTCGTAGACTGACTGCAATTCGATAGTGTAATACCAGTGAACCGAAGTCTGCCACATACTTTATCTACAAGTGATCGTTCTGTTTCATACCCCTAAAACTGTTACACCCAGGTATCTGTATGAGTTGGCTACTTAAAACCTTGAATAATTGATATCGTAGTCATAAGATACTGCGTTTTTGAATTTTTCGTAGTGCACAGTTCCACATTTCCAAAAATTTAAAACAAGTTTGCACCACTTTGAAATTTGGTCAACATCTGACAGGACGTTAGTACCAGTTTTTAGGCAGCACTTTACTACAGATATCTGCATCATCTGCGAAAAGTATGAGATTACTGTTAATATTGTGTGCAATGCCATTAATACACAACATGAACAAGGGTCCTAATACAATCGCCTGAGGATCACCGGAAGTTACTTTTACATCACTACGTAACTCTTCTACGTCCTCCCCACCAAGATAAACTCAATTCAGTCACAAATCATACTTTATATAATAACCGTAAGTGTAAATCTGAGTCAAATTCTTTTCTGAAGACAAGAAATGTAGAATCAACCTCACTGTTCTGCTCCATTACTTTCAGAATGACACGTGGAGAGAAGAGAGGGTTGTGTTTCGCATGATCGACGTCTTCGGAGTCCATCCTGGTTGTCATGGTGCGGGTCTGTATGTTCAAGATGCCTCAGTACATTTGAGCCTAGAATATGTTCTAAGATTCCTCAACAATGGATATCATGGATAGTCGACGATAGTTTTTTCGATCACTTCTGCTACCCTTCTTCTAGTGTTGTGCCACCTGAGCTTTTTTACAACTGCTGGGCGCTGTTTTTCGTTCTACGGTATGTTATGGTGTAGAACCTGAAAGGAATTCCATGGAGATTTGTTAAGTTTACCGATTTCAGCTGCCTCTCATGCCCACTGACACAAATACGTATTTCAGTCACCTCTGTAGTGGTGCCAGAAATAAACTGTGTCAATACTCTTGAAATATCCTTCGCAAAGAAAAAGTTGTAAACGGAATTCAGCATTTCTCAAAAAAATAGCTCTGAGCACTATGGGACTTAACTCCTAAGGTCATCAATCCCCTAGAACATAGAACTACTTAAACCTAACTAACCTAAGGACATCACGCACATCCATGCCCGAGGCAGGATTCGAACCTGCGACCGTAGCGGCAGCGCGGTTCCAGACTGAAGCGCCTAGAACAGCTGGCCACACCGGCAGGCCAGCATTTCTCACTTCCCCTCTCGTCCAAGAGCGTCTGAACACAAACTTTGGTGCCACTGACAGTCTCTATCTACGGCCAGTGTTTCTATGGGTTTTTTGAGAAGTATTTCGATAACATTCTGCTATGGTAGTCGTTGAAGGATTCGCGCATTCCACAATGAATTTTCGCTCTGCAGCGGAGTGCACGCTGATTTGATACCTCCTAGCAGACTAAAACTATGTGCCGGACCAGGAATCCAAGATGCAATCTTTGTCTTTCAAAGGCAAACGCTCTACCGACTCACGACCTGTTCTCAAAGCTTTACTTCCGCCATTATCTCATCTCCTACCTTCCAAACTGGAGGAAGTGAAACTGTGAAGACGGGTCGTAAGTCGTGCTTGTGTAGCTCAGCTGGTAGAGCGCTTGCTCGCGAAAGACGGTCACATCTTGCAGGCCTGGTCCACCATAGCTGGTACGGTAGCTCAGCGTGTGCGGTCAGAGAGATAACTGCCCTATGTAACATAAAAAAACTGAGTGAAGCGATCAACGATGAACTTGAACGGGTGTCACTGCACGTCCGCCCCGAACAAAATGTGGGTAGAGCACTTGGTCACGAAAGGCAATGGCACGGTGTTCGAGTCCTGGTCCGGCATACAGTTTTAATCTTCTAGGACATTCTGCCTCTCTGCTCTCTTGACGCCGAACGTGTTTCATTCAGCATTTCTCTACCTGCAGCTCTATGCTTTCTTTTACAACTATTATTCAGTATGTCTTTTTCATGAGAAATTACTTTACTCTAACTATATACAGTGGAGAGTGCATCATACCATGAACCGTCCCAAAAAAAAGATCAAATGGCTCTGAGCACTATGGGACTCCAAACAATCCAAAATAATATTCCACCAGTTTCTGCATTCTCCTGTAAATAATTAATGCTGATAGTTTGCAAATATGACTAATATTCACACCTGTCAGCACCCTCTATGTTTGGAATTGGAATTATTACATTTTTCTTTAAGTATGAGAGTATTTCGTCTGTTTCATATAGCTTGTACGCCAGATGGAATAGTTTAGTTCAAATGGCTCTGAGTAGTATGGGACTTAACTTCTGAGGTCATCAGTCCCCTAGAACTTAGAACTACTTAAACCTACTCACCTAAGTACATCACACACATCCATGCCAGAGGCAGGATTCGAACCTGCGACCGTAGCGGTCGCGCGCTTCCAGACTGAAGCGCCTAGAACCGCTCGACCACATCGGCCGGCAGTGGTTAACGGGCGTCGCGTCGGATAATGTTGTGGAAGCTGCACACTATTTTAACGAGACAGCTTGTCATCATCTTCAGGTGTTTACAGGCGTGTTGCTGCACTGGCTCTCCACCTTGTACGCTGGCTCGCTATAAAAGCACAGGCGCCAAGGAGTGCGGCTATAACGTCATCGTAAAGGGATCACAGAGCACGGCGGCATCTATCGCCCCTGCTGGAGAAATGGGCCACTGTTATAGTCAGTGCATGAGCTATGGGACACATCATCTCCGAAGTAGCGAAGAAGTGGGGATTTTCCCGTACAACCATTTCACGAGTGTACTCTGAATATTAAGAATCGGGTAAAACGTCAAATCTCCGACATCGCTGCGGCCGGAAAGAGATCTTGCAAGAACGGGACCATCGACGACTGAGGAGAATCGCTCAACGTGACAGAAGTGCAATACTTCCGCAACTTTCTTCAGATTTCAATGCTGGACCATCAGCAAGTGTCAGCGTGCGAACCTTTCAACGAAACATCATCGATATGGGCTTTCGGAGCCGAAGGCCCATTCGTGTACCCTTGATGACTGCTTGACACAAAGCTTTACGCCTCGCCTGGGCTCGTCGACACCGACACTGGACTGTTGATGACTAAAACGAGTTGCCTGGTCGGACGAGTCTCGTTTCAAATTGTATCGAGCGGATGTACGTGTACGGCTATGGAGGCAAACGCTTGAATCCACGGACTCTGTGTGTCAGCAGGCGACTGTTGAAGCTGATGGAGGCTCTGTAACGGTGTGTGGGGTGCGCAAGTGGAGTGATATGGGACCCGTGATACGTCTAGATATGAGGCAATGACAGTGGCACGTAAAGTGCCCTCCGCCACACACCGTTAGGTGGCTTGCGGAGTATAAATGTAGATGTAGATGTAGACTCTGACAGGTGACACGTACGTGAGCATTCTATCTGATCACCTCCATCCATTCATGTCCACTGTGCAAACCTATGGACTTGGGGAATTCCAACGGGACGATGGGACACCCCACAAGTTCAGAATTGCTACAGAGTGGCTCCAGGAACACTCTTCTGAGTTTAAACACTTCTGCTGGCCACCGAACTCCCCAGACAAGAACATTATTGAGCATATCTTGGATGTCTTGCAACGTGCTGTTCAGAAGAGCTCTTCCCCCTCGTACTCTTACGGATTTACGGACAGTCCTGCAGGATTCATGGTGTCAGTTCCCTCCAGAACTACATCAGACATTAGTCGTGTCCATGCCACATTGTGTTGCGGCACTTCTGTGTCCTCGAGGGGGTCCTACACGATATTAGGCAGGTGTACCACTTTCTTTGGCTCTTCAGTGTAGAAAGCGTGTTTGCTTATGGTTTTAACAATCACATAAAAAAAGAAACATGCAGCAGCTGGACATTCTGGCTGGGCACATGCTAAACTTGGAGAAGAGGAATGACGTACCGTAACACGTGAAGCCTTTGTATAATTTATTTTTAATTGTACGAGCAATTTTGGTCAGAGACCATTTTCAACTATAGTTTTTTCTTAGTAGCAGGTGTTTCTGGTATCGTTAAAGAAAAAGACTGCAACAAGGACATAGTAGTAAAGGCTGCACAAGGCTAAAGAGGTTTCTATAGAAAGAAACAGCTGCTATAATCCAAAAATACGAACTAGTGACCTGAAAAATCAGTAATGAGAAACTATATTTGGAGCACAGCTATGTATGAGTACAAAACACGGTCAGCGGGAAAGACGGAAATGAAAAGATCAAAGGCCTTTAAAATGTTGTGTTATGGGAGGCTGTTGAATATGAGAGGCATTGATAGGGTACGAAACGAAGACTCCTGAAACGAGACAATGAGAGAAAATTGCCTCACAAAAAGCGTAATACATCTAAAGGACAAGGGGTTGTGTACGTACACGGTAGGCGAAACAAAACTGGAATGGAAAATATTAAGGTTCGCTCCATAAGTGGTCCTTGTAAGTTGGGTTGCCTATCTTAAGGTGTACAAAATATTTTCTAGGTCTGTCTTATTTTTCCCTCTCAGTATAACAACAAGAGCTGTTGTTGAAAATTGTAGTTGCACGCATGGGGGAAGGGAAGAGTCACAGAGGTAGATCTACATAGGAGTATGTAATGTAGATAGTTGATGATGTGGGATGCAGCAGTTGTGCCGGAATCAAGAGGTCAGATGGAAAGTGCCAGGAGTGGAGAGAGGCATCAGATAAATCTCAGGGCCCGTGACAGGAATAACAGAGCAATGGCAATGTAACCTCTTTTAAGAAGTGTTGTAATAACGTTACTGCGTTGTGGCATCGCTATGATGAACACTGAGTGCAGAAAGGGTGTACGTGATAGTGCTAAACTATTCTGTGCGCAGGTATTTCATTAAATTGCGATTTGTTGCGTTATACTGTTTCCTGCTTTTTATACTACTGGCTTTCAGCTGAGCAAGTCAAGGCCGAAGTATTTTACCAACCATTGAGGCAACAGGAATAAAGGAATAACATCCGTGCATTAAGCACTGTGTAACAGCAACTACAATTCACGCGCCAACTGCATCAAAGCAGAGACTGAAAAACGTTCATGACCATGCATCTAATAATTTCGTTACCCCTCTACACAGTATAATGACTTCGGTAACTGCTGACGAGGCAAAGATATACAGGTGTTACTTAGTAAGTAAAGTGCAGTTTCCACATGGTAAATTTAGTTGCTCTTTGTGGTAAAAAAAGAATAAAAAATGATGTTAATTATGAATAAAGTGTTGCTGGTATCTGTTTTTCAACTTACCGGGTTGTACAGGATAAATTACACTGTTACGAAAATAGAATGTGCTATGCTTTATTAATTTGGTTCTACTGAAGTCCAAAATGATGTTAGATGTCGGGTTTTATCTCTGGTTTTAGAACTGCAGCAATTAACTGTAGTTACTTTTTCAGTGTGCACATATAAACTGTTGACAGCACCATCGTGGTTTTCAGGAATGATATCGCCGCGTGATCAGGTACGTGTTCATCGCGTGATCGGTACTGTCCCAGCTAGATAAGGGTCCCCTTAACCCTCCGTTACTGATGCAATAATTCCTGACACGGTTGCTGGCGCGGTCTATCTCGACATACTTCGAACGGTGTATATGAACGATTTTAGGATTGTTTTTTTAAGATCTAAATATCATACATTTAATACACATATACAGCAAGATATTTTTTAATGTTTGAAACAGTTTGTGCAAGACTTTTATAAGCTTACATTTTAAAATAACAATTTTATATCTGTTTTCCATGTAAAAATTCAAGTACGTCTAACAACGCAAGCACTTACCGTAAGAACATGAGAATATTTATTTCAAAACAAGGCCCTAACTGATGAACATGTACAAACAGTAATGTAGGTGACAAAGTGCAAACAAAATAGAAATAAGGAATATATCATTTGACAACACAGTTTACGCATGTCTTTCGAATGACCAATACGTCTCCAGTTGTTGAACATAGTACATCAATAACTGGTTGTTTTATTTGGTGCCGTTCCTCATAGATAACGTCTTCTATGTGATGAAGTTGCTCTTTCTGGCTGTTCCACAATTTCTTGTGTGTCTAACAGTAATGTAGCTCTCTTGCGAATTTCACATGGAAGGCTTTCAATAAGGGAACAAGGCTCTATTTCAGTCTTTATTAGGTCCTATCTGTTATGTTCTATAAAATCAATCCTCTTTACAACCTGATTTTGAATCCATGCAATGGTATTTATACATGGATAAAGTATTTACAGCAGTAGTTTTCAAAATACTGTAAAACAATAGCATGGACCACCTTGTTTTGTTATGGGACACATTGTATTTCTGACATAGCTGATCCAAAGGATGTACCCCAATTTTTGACAAAGTGTGGAAGGTAATCATACAGGCTTCCTTTGCTCTCCTTTGAAGGATCTCTAGAATCATCGAAATGCATGCTTGGCAGTACCAACACTGTCCTATTTTTCATTGGTCAGTATGACACCAATGTACAATTTTGTTGAAATCCAAAGATACATGATTTTGTCTCCCTTTTTTTTTTTTGTAGAAACTCTTTTGCCACTTATCTTTTGCTTTTTTGTACTGTTCCGACGTATGTCAGTTTCTTCGCCTGGAATTTCTAGACTAAAGACAAACTGGAAAACCAGTTGTCGCCAATAATATTTCTGATTGTACCTTGTACTGGTTCGACCACTCGAAGAACAATACTTTCAGCTGAATTACTGGCAATGTACGGGTCCTCTGGTTGTATAAAAGTGTAAGCCGTTTTTATATCAGTAACCCATACTTCTAAAGTTCGTTCGGAATATATTGCCTGAATGGGTAGTTTTCTCTGAATGCCAAAAGCAATTCGTCAACACTAAGGTATTTACTAGGTAAGAAACATTTTTGGCAATTGTTCATAAATATTATAATACCTGTCTGATAGTAACTAAGTAGTGAATCTCTTTGTGAACACCTCTACCAAGAATATTACCAAACCTCAGATATCTCAAGACAAACCTGAATCTGTTTCCACTCACGCATGAGTAACATGATTCAAATTCTTTTCCCTGTGAGTTATAGTACAACTTCGACATATTCTTTCTAGAATATCTCAGACATCCACACAGATATAACAAACCAACGGAAGTTCTGATCTCTATCGCATCTGTTTCTTTAGTATCCCTTTCCCTAGAAAAGTTACTACGAACTTCACTGATGCAAATATTCACGCATGTTGGGATAATGCGCATTATATTTTCATCCAAGAATAAATCCAGAATATCCGTTTCTCTCTTTATTAAATTATTCTATATTAAAATATGTCGTCCTGAATTACTTCTTCCTGTGACAGAAATTCATTATTTTCCAACACTTATTCTGTTTCCGAATCATGAACACTTTCATGTACACAATCCTAGTTCTCTGGGTCAGCAGTATCACTGTCAGGATCTTCATCACTCAGCTTATGGAACCGTTCCAGATACACATTAGGATCTATACCTAATTCTGTTCGAGGTTTTGACACTTTTTCCACAAACTAAAACAAAGAGAATGCTAGGAAATAAGGAAATGAAGTGTGGTTACTTGCAATACGCCTAAAACCTCGCCCATGAAAGATATATTGAATCTAGGAAAGCAATGGAGTATAATACACTTACTTTGGTTTACACTGTAACAGAAGAATCGCGTGAACGACCAGTGTACTCCAGGCAATAATAATGACGCACAAACAGCGTAGCTTAGGTAACTGAAAGCGATACATGGCTGAAGGTAATAGACGAAGAGTTAACGGGAAGGTGCTGGAAATGGCACGAACTAAGTCCACCCCAATCAGGAAAATCATGTGGATGACGAGTGTCATCCGCGCGAACGATGGATGATGAATGGCTATTATAATGTGGCCATAGTCTGTCGCTTGTACGAGTGCTTTCATGAGAATTCTGTTGTGTTGCTTCCAGCCGGCGATCTGCTACAAAAAGGAAAGTGCAAAAATATCCCGTATTTGAGATGATAATGTAGGTGTCTTATCTTACTCCTGCAGTGAAGTCACAATTTCTCCAAGGAAAGGTTCAGATTCACCTTATACATTTATAAGGCATGTTTGATGTATTTTGGCTGTAAGACGTGTAGCCAACAAGTATATTGTACTGTGTTCGTCCGGTCTCAGTGCGTGGGTGAATGGGGAAGGACATCGTACGCCATTTGGACTGTCGATGCTTTGGACGGAGCGAACAACCATATGCACAGGATGAAACCCGTTGTGGGCGGTAGACGGCAGTTATTGGAAAGTTATTAAGGAATGTTCAACATACGTTTTCGTTTTTGCTACGCATGTGATGGCCTACGTCCCACAGCGATCCAGAAGTGGTTAGCACCAGCTGGAATTGCTGAAGTGCCTCACTCTGGAAGCGGTTCCTGCGGCGACCAATAGGACGTGTGGGAGAGATGTCACGTGTGGTGGCGGGGGGAGACGAGACGTGTCTGAGTTGAAGGGGTTGGTCTCTGTTACCAGCCTCCAGACCGATAAACGCAACTCTCTCTTCCACTCCTGCCTTCCTTTTTGAATTTGAGTCCGTCTTAGGTCAGCCGCAACTGTTCCTCCAGGTGGTTGGTGGCATGTGAGTCGTCCTAGAGCGCGCCCCATTTATCTCCTGTCAAAGCTCCTGTTGTTACATTACAGTTTATAGGCGCCCACTCATCTCGTACCCTGAAAACATCTCCTTATTCAGCCTCCCGTTCACTGCATAAATCAGGCGTCAGTGATGTGACTGTTCATTCTGTACGGTTATACAAACGAAGAGTTACATATACACTTCTGGAAATGGAAAAAAGAACACATTGACACCGGTGTGTCAGACCCACCATACTTGCTCCGGACACTGCGAGAGCGCGGTACAAGCAATGATCACACGCACGGCACAGCGGACACACCAGGAACCGCGGTGTTGGCCGTCGAATGGCGCTAGCTGCGCAGCATTTGTGCACCGCCGCCGTCAGTGTCAGCCAGTTTGCCGTGGCATACGGAGCTCCATCGCAGTCTTTAACACTGGTAGCATGCCGCGACAGCGTGGACGTGAACCGTATGTGCAGTTGACGGACTTTGAGCGAGGGCGTATAGTGGGCTGCGGGAGGCCGGGTGGACGTACCGCCGAATTGCTCAACACGTGGGGCGTGAGGTCTCCACAGTCCATCGATGTTGTCGCCAGTGGTCGGCGGAAGGTGCACGTGCCCGTCGACCTGGGACCGGACCGCAGCGACGCACGGATGCACGCCAAGACCGTAGGATCCTACGCAGTGCCGTAGGGGACCGCACCGCCACCTCCCAGCAAATTAGGGACACTGTTGCTCCTGGGGTATCGGCGAGGACCATTCGCAACCGTCTCCATGAAGCTGGGCTACGGTCCCGCACACTGTTAGGCCGTCTTCCGCTCACGCCCCAACATCGTGCAGCCCGCCTCCAGTGGTGTCGCGACAGGCGTGAATGGAGGGACGAATGGAGACGTGTCGTCTTCTGCGATGAGAGTCGCTTCTGCCTTGGTGCCAATGATGGTCGTATGCGTGTTTGGCGCCGTGCAGGTGAGCGACACAATCAGGACTGCATACGACCGAGGCACACAGGGCCAACACCCGGCATCATGGTGTGGGGAGCGATCTCCTACACTGGCCGTACACCTCTGGTGATCGTCGAGGGGACACTGAATAGTGCACGGTACATCCAAACCGTCATCGAACCCATCGTTCTACCATTCCTAGACCGGCAAGGGAACTTGCTGTTCCAACAGGACAATGCACGTCCGCATGTATCCAGTGCCACCCAACGTGCTCTAGAAGGTGTAAGTCAACTACCCTGGCCAGCAAGATCTCCGGATCTGTCCCCCATTGAGCACGTTTGGGACTGGATGAAGCGTCGTCTCACGCGGTCTGCACGTCCAGCACGAACGCTGGTCCAACTTAGGCGCCAGGTGGAAATGGCATGGCAAGCCGTTCCACAGGACTACATCCAGCATCTCTACGATCGTCTCCATGGGAGAATAGCAGCCTGCATTGCTGCGAAAGGAGGATATACACTGTACTAGTGCCGACATTGTGCATGCTCTGTTGCCTGTGTCTATGTGCCTGTGGTTCTGTCAGTGTGATCATGTGATGTATCTGACCCCAGGAATGTGTCATTAAAGTTTCCCCTTCCTGGGACAATGAATTCACGGTGTTCTTATTTCAATTTCCAGGAGTGTAGATTGCTAGAGGGTTGCTAGGGAAGTGATTAAAGTCGGCACGCTTAAAATACCGCACATAAAATCTTCTGTTTTTGCATGACCATAGAATTGTTTTCTGTGAATAACAAACACTGTTGATCGCCATGTTGCAATCAATTGAAGGGGTCAAGGGTTACACAATATTAATCTTAACATATTAAAAAATCCTGTAAAACCGTTTGTAATACTGTGGCTACAAATGTTTATAAAATGACAGCGCTAACATAGCTGTTTCACAACGCTTCCGCATTATTTAATTTAAGCTGTTATGTTATAATATTTTTTGTATGACTCACATAGAAATGGTAAGCTAGGAAACCACATTCTAGCCATTTTAACATGTCTCTTATCAATGGTGAAATGTATCATATTTTCATATCGTCTGATACCAGTTTTTTGTAGCCTCTGAAATTGACGGAAAGTCTAAATACGTAAGGTTGATAAAAATGAGTAAAGTTATCAAAAGCACATTCAGATGGCCGCGTCGCCTCATAGCACTTCCAGGCAAATTGCAGCTCATGACACACTCTGCATGGATGTTATAGACCTGCGGTCACAGTATAAAATCTTGTCTGACTCCATTTGTCACATCGAAAAATTCGAATAATCACCATCCACCTATAAAGATGTAGTAAAACTAAACTGGTCAAAATTGTTTATTGTTGAAGTCCGAATAAAATTCACAGATTTTGCTAACACAGTTGTTAAGTTGGCTACCATTTATTGGCACTATCCATGAATTCTTCAGGCAGAAATTAATTCCGCTTCTTATTCAGTCAACAGACGAGCCTCTTCTCTACTTGACCCATGCACTCTTTCTCTGAATATTTCGTGAGTCTGATGTTCTATTACGATTTCGCCAATACGTTCCACGAAGACACCATAGTTCACTGTCTGACAAAACCTTCTTCTTAAACTACTTGAATTTAACTTCTTTTCGTAAACGTTCCTCTTTTTCCTTCTGATCCACCCATTACTGTCTTCAACTTGGCTCAGAAAACTACTTCTGCCCACAACTATCGGGACCGTGCTTTTACAACCGTGCAACCACTAAAACTCAGTTCATTCATCACATTTCATCTGTCTTGTTCATTTCAGTACACAGGTATTAATTAGTAACCTACAGGCCATAGTACTTCACTTACAAGAAGTACAAAATTTGTATTAACATTACACAAAAGTAAGAGAATAAAGACCTACATTTACAGATAGTATTACATACATTCAAATATTCAGGATGCAGATAATTCTGTTTATGACTGACAACAGTGTCTTGAACAACATTACATCTGTTTTTACTTCATTTGCAGACTAATAATTATAGCCATTAGGAGTACTATGTTTTTAGGTTGGTTAGTACCTCCAAGTACGCACAGTACAAGTAAGCCATTAATGATTATTTTCCCCTGGGCAGCAGGTCAGTTACGGAAGTGGGGATGCATGGACAAAAATGGATAGTTTATGCTGATGGGCGTAGTCCACTTCACGGCTCAGCTACAACTGTGTAGGAAACATCAGATACTAAATTATGTAATGTGTTAGCAGGAAGACTGCGCGCCTAGAACCGCGAGACCACCGCGGCCGGCGGCAGCTACTCCCTCTGCTTTAAACATCATATTAAAAGTTTTGCCTTAATTTTACAAAGTGGTCCTTGACCTCCGCTTGTGTCTTGTCATCTTGTAAATCAAGGAAAATGTGTTCGAAGAGAAGTCTGCACCTCCTCAACTGGATAGTTTCATTATTCCATTGAGCATTCATTAGAGCTCACACAACCTTTTCCTGTGTGTTTAGAATCTCGATAGTGGGTGAACTGTATTTGTACACTCCTGGAAATTGAAATAAGAATACCGTGAATTCATTGTCCCAGGAAGGGGACACTTTATTGACACATTCCTGGGGTCAGATACATCACATGATCACACTGACAGAACCACAGGCACATAGACACAGGCAACAGAGCATGCACAATGTCGGCACTAGTACAGTGTATATCCTCCTTTCGCAGCAATGCAGGCTGCTATTCTCCCATGGAGACGATCGTAGAGATGCTGGATGTAGTCCTGTGGAACGGCTTGCCATGCCATTTCCACCTGGCGCCTAAGTTGGACCAGCGTTCGTGCTGGACGTGCAGACCGCGTGAGACGACGCTTCATCCAGTCCCAAACGTGCTCAATGGGGGACAGATCCGGAGATCTTGCTGGCCAGGGTAGTTGACTTACACCTTCTAGAGCACGTTGGGTGGCACTGGATACATGCGGACGTGCATTGTCCTGTTGGAACAGCAAGTTCCCTTGCCGGTCTAGGAATGGTAGAACGATGGGTTCGATGACGGTTTGGATGTACCGTGCACTATTCAGTGTCCCCTCGACGATCACCAGAGGTGTACGGCCAGTGTAGGAGATCGCTCCCCACACCATGATGCCGGGTGTTGGCCCTGTGTGCCTCGGTCGTATGCAGTCCTGATTGTGTCGCTCACCTGCACGGCGCCAAACACGCATACGACCATCATTGGCACCAAGGCAGAAGCGACTCTCATCGCAGAAGACGACACGTCTCCATTCGTCCCTCCATTCACGCCTGTCGCGACACCACTGGAGGCGGGCTGCACGATGTTGGGGCGTGAGCGGAAGACGGCCTAACAGTGTGCGGGACCGTAGCCCAGCTTCATGGAGACGGTTGCGAATGGTCCTCGCCGATACCCCAGGAGCAACAGTGTCCCTAATTTGCTGGGAGGTGGCGGTGCGGTCCCCTACGGCACTGCGTAGGATCCTACGGTCTTGGCGTGCATCCGTGCGTCGCTGCGGTCCGATCCCAGGTCGACGCGCACGTGCACCTTCCGCCGACCACTTGCGACAACATCGATGTACTGTGGAGACCTCACGCCCCACGTGTTGAGCAATTCGGCGGTACGTCCACCCGGCCTCCCGCATGCCCACTATACGCCCTCGCTCAAAGTCCGTCAACTGCACATACGGTTCACGTCCACGCTGTCGCGGCATGCTACCAGTGTTAAAGACTGCGATGGAGCTCCGTATGCCACGGCAAACTGGCTGACACTGACGGCGGCAGTGCACAAATGCTGCGCAGCTAGCGCCATTCGACGGCCAACACCGTGGTTCCTGGTGTGTCCGCTGTGCCGTGCGTGTGATGATTGCTTGTACAGCCCTCTCGCAGTGTCCGGAGCAAGTATGGTGGGTCTGACACACCGGTGTCAATGTGTTCTTTTTTCCATTTCCAGGAGTGTATATAATTTTAACTTTTGTTAAACATTTCTGAACTTTTGCTAATGGTAGAAATTTATAATCTATAAGTCGTAAATAAATCAAAAGATTTGTTTGTTACGGAGACAGTTGGCCCCAGCGCCAATCAGCGCACTCTTCCAATGTGTTATGTAAAAGAAAGAACTGTAACACATTGTTTTGTAAAGTCATATTTTTGTAAAATATTGTCCGTAATTCCAATATTGACTGATGAATTTATTTTGTACGTTGTAACGATGAAAATTGCGATTTTAAACAGAAACAAATTGCAGCGCACACCACGTACCCAGTGCTGCCTTGCGGTCTACTCCACTTGGCTTCCAAAATTTTCACTTGGTAGTAGTTTGCACTTGTCCCATTCTCGAGAATATTGACGTGATACAATGTATCTGATGTTTTTATATGACTGAAATAGCAATGGTAAACTAGGAACCCACTTTCTAGTCGTTGTAACATGTCTCTTATTATTCATGAAATGTATCATACTTTCATATCGTCTGGTATCTGGGTTTGGTGAAAGTTCAATTGGCGACAGGAAAATCAACGACACAGGCTTTGCAGATGTACTGGCCTCATTGCAGTAGGCGAGGAAGAACTTAGTGATCTAGTCTCCCGAGTGAGAACTACTAATTTAAGTTTCAGTCTAGAGATAAACAAAAAAAAGATAAAGTAATCACCAAGGTTCAGGTTAAATTCACCTTAGAGTATGCTAAAGAATCTGCAGGAAGTGAATGACTTTGTATGTCTAGGATCTCCACTTAGTGACACAGAGAAGCGTGATAAAGAAACAAAACGAAAAACTGTCCCTGGCCGAGGAGCAATGGTTAAACTCACTAAGATCTGGCAGAACAGGGAAATAGCCGCTAGAGCAAAGATGCGTCTGATGGACTCCTCGGTGTTTCTGGTATTCTCGTTCGTCTGTGATACCTGGACCACGTAAGCTGGTAACAAGAGCCGAATTGATGCCCCTTCGAGAGGTGGTGTTGGCTGAAGATGTTACGTGTACAATGGACAGAAAGCAGAACCATTGCTTCCATTATACAAGACGATCGTTACCAACTTCTAGGATTTGTAGAAGAAAATGAGCACATAATATTTTCAATAGGAACCTATGCCCGAAAACGTACCATTTGCGTTTGTTTCAGTTCAGATGCTTAACTCATCTACTTCCGCTTGAGGAAATGAATTAAGTGTGACGCAGGGTAATTATTAGGTAACAATTCGAAAGGAAACATAACGAAACATCCATTTATCGCTTAAGCACATTTTTCTTCTATTAACAAATAAACGTTATGTTCTGTACGTACAATATGCTGTGTGCTTATGTGATAAAAGGATGTTTCGTTATGTGTTCTTTCTATTCATTACCTAAAAATTAAACCGCGTCAGCCGGCAAGTGTAGTCGAGCGGTTCTAGGCGCTTCAGTCTGGAACCGCGCGACCGCTACGGTCGCAGGTTTGAATCATGCCTCGGGAATGGGTGTGTGTGATGTCCTTTGGTTAGTTAGATTTAAGTAGTTCTAAGTTCTACGGGACTGATGACCTCAGATGTTGAATCCCATAGTGCTGAGAGCCATCTGAACCACACCGCGTCACGCCTAATTCAATTCCTCAAGCAGAAGTGGACGAGCTACACATCTGAACTGAAACCATCGTACAACGGAAAGGGTAGGCTACGTTTCCGGATATGTGTTCCTGTTCAGAATACTATGTGTACAACCCCCTCGACAAGTCCTAGAAGTTTGTAACGGAAATTTCCCCAACACCTGAAGAAAAACGTAGCTCCACAAGCAAGTTTATCTTTCCGTGTTAACCAGAGATACTTCTAGTTCCTTGGGCACATTTTGAATACTGGAAGGGGTAGTTTAGAAACGACCGTCTTGCAAGGTAAAATCGAAGGCAGAAAACCGCGAGGAAGAGCACGAAGTAGACGGACGGATCAAGTGAACACGGTTAACAGCCTACTTCTTCACACTACATGAACAAGAATTGAGAATCGTTACGGATAGAGACTTCCAGTCGAAGATTCAGTTCCTTAAGAAGTGACTCAGCACTGATTTAACCGACTAATGACGATGATGGAGGGCATAGTATGTTTATGTGGAACTTTAATTAAAAGTGCATGTCGCTCGACCAAATAAATCTGTCGTAGGAGTGCACTGTTACAACGTAAAACAGTGTGCGCCTTAGACGTATGATAATGTCTTGAATTAACTGTGTCATTACAGCGTGTCAGACATGTGACTTCCCTACTTTGTAGGGATGGTTCAGCAGTAAATGCATATATGTGTATGTGCATGTAACCGGGGACCTAGAAACGACGGAGAGGCTTTGTCCCGCCGTAGACCTCAGTGGTTCACAGCCCCACAACTACAACAGGCCACAGCAGTCCACCCACCTCACCGTCGCCCCGCACGGAACCCAGGGTTATTGTGCGATTCGGCTCCCAGTGGAGTCCCCCCCCCCCCCCCCCACCCTCCTCCCTCCACCCGGGAACGTCTCATACCAGACGAGTGTAACCCCAAATGTTCGCGTGGTAGAGTAATTATGGTGTACTTATACGTGGAGAAAGTGTTCGCGAAGCAATCGCCGACATAGTCTAACTGAGACGGTATAAAGGGAACCAGCCCCCATTCGCCGAGGCAGATGGAAAACCGCCTAAAAACCATCCACAGGATGGCCGGCACACCGGACCTCGAGACTAATCCGACAGGCGGATTTGTGACGGGAAGCGGCACGCCTTCCCGCTCGAGAAGCAGCAGGTTAGACCGCGCTGCTAGCCGGGCAGGCAACATGCACATATACTGTCGGAAAAAATCGCATCTCCAAGAATGTGTTCGTAAGCGTATTTCTGCATCTGAAAGATGATGTCTTTTCAAATTTCGGACCATTCGGAAAGACTGGCGCTAATAGCGCCACTATGAAAATGCATATTAGGTTTGCTTTAAATACACGCTGTGTCCTTCGTGTGTGTTAGTTTTGAAACTGGACGTGATCAGTAGATTTAGTGAAGAATGCCTTTAAGGCGACAAAGACGTCATTTTGAACGAGGTCGTGTGATAGGGCTACGAGAAGTTGGACGTTGCTTCTGCGTTATTGCAGAAGGCTTAGCAGGAATGTAGCGAAGCGTATGATTGCTGGCAGCGGTGGTCACGAGAATGAACGGTCGCAAGCTGACCAAGCTCCAGACGGCCACGTGGCCCTGCCGAGAGGGAAGATCATCGTGTTGAGGGAGTGGCTCTGGTGCATCGACTGCATCTGCAGCAGCAATTCGAGTGGCGGTTGGCACCACAGTGACACAAAGAACTGTTGCAAATCGGTTGCTTCAAGGGAAGCTAGAAGCATGGCGCCGCAAACCACCGCCATTAGCGAGTGCTCATGGTAGGGCACCTGGAGGTCTGTTGTTTTTTCTGCTTCTCCCTCGGTGCCAGTGATGGCCGTGCGTTGACTATAAGGAGGCCACTTGAGGGCCGGCAACCAACCTGTCTGCGCACTTTGGGTACTGGACTCACATCTGGAGTTACGGTCTGCGGTGCGGTTTGGTATAACAGCAGGAGTACTCTCGTGGTTATCCCAAGTACCCTGAATGCACATTTGTACGTCAGTCCGGCGATCTGGCCTGTAATACTATCATTCAGGAGCAGCATTGCAGGTGTATTTTCCAATGGGATAACGCTCGCCCACGTACCGTTCTACATCTACATCTACATCCGTACTCCGCAAGCCACCTGACGGTGTGTGGCGGAGGGTGCTTTCAGTACCTCTATCGGTTCTCCCTTCTATTCCAGTCTCGTATTGTTCGTGGAAAGAAAGATTGTCGGTATGCCTCTGTGTGGGCTCTAATCTCTCTGATTTTGTCCTCATGATCTCTTCGCGAGATATACGTAGGAGGGAGCAATATACTGCTTGACTCCTCGGTCAAGGTATGTTCTCGAAACTTCAACAAAAGCCCGTACCGAGCTACTGAGCTTCTCTCCTGCAGATTCTTGCACTGGAGTTTATCTATCATCTCCGTAATGCATTCGCGATTACTAAATGATCCTGTAACGAATGGTGCTGCTCTCCGTTGGATCTTCTCCATCTCTTCTGTCAACCCTATCTCGTACGGATCCCACACTGGTGTGGAGTATTCAAGCAGTGGGCGAACAAGTGTACTGTAACCTACTTCCTTTGTTTTCGGATTGCATTTCCTTAGGATTGTTCCAACTAATCTCGCTCTGGCATCTGCTTTACCAACGACCAGCTTTATATGATCATTCCATTTTAAATCACTCCTTATGCGTACTCCCAGATAATTTATGGAATTAACTGCTTCCAATTGCTGACGTGCTATATTGTAGCTAAATGATAAAGTATCTTCCTTTCTATGTATTCGCAGCACATTACACATGTCTACATTGAGATTCAATTGCCATTCCCTGCACCATGCGTCAATTCGTTGCAGATTCTCCCGCCTTTCAGTACAATTTTCCATTCTTACAACCTCTCGTTATACTACAGCATCATCCGAAAAAAGCCTCAGTGAACTTCCGATGTTATCCACAAGGTCATTTATATGTACTGTGAATAGCAACGGTTGTACGACACTCCCCTGCGGCACACCTGAAATCACTCTTACTTCGGAAGACATCTCTCCATTGAGAATGACATGCTGCGTTCTGTTATCTAGGAACTCTTCAATCCAATCACACAATTGATGTGACAGTCCATATGCTCTTACTTTGTTCATTAAACGAGTGTGGGGAACTGCATCGAACGACTTGCGGAAGTCAAGAAACGCGGCATCTACTTGGGACCCCGTTGTTCCAGTCCAACATATTTTATAGAGATTCGACTTGATGGCTTTCGCCTGCTCGAGCACCGGATCTGTCTCCAGTCGCGCGTATATAGAACATCTTCGGAGGACAAGTTCAGAGGCGTTCACGAGCGGCATTAATCGTCCCTGTATTGCCTGACCACGGGCATGGAACACCATTCCACAAACTGACATCAGGCGCCTGTACAACACAATGCATTCACGTTCACACACTTGCATTCAATATTGTGGTGATTACGCTGATCATTAATGTACCTGCATTTCACAATTGCAATGGCTTATCTCGCACTTACATTAATCCGTGCTCTTGCAATGTTAATCGCTTGAATGTGTTACCAAGAAAAATGTATTCCAGAAATTTCATTACTCTACATTACTTATTTTTTGTTGCTGCGACTTTTTTCCGCCAGTGTATGTCTACAGTGTGTTACAAAAAGGTATGGCCAAACTTTCAGGAAACATTCCTCACAGACAAAGAAAGAAAATATGTTATATGGACATGTGTCCGGAAACGCTTACTTTCCATGTTAGAACTCATTTTATTACTTCTCTTCAAATCAAATTAATCATGGAATGGAAACACACAGCAACAGAACGTACCAGCGTGACTTCAAACACTTTGTTACAGGAAATGTTCAAAATGTCCTCCGTTAGCGAGGATACATGCAGCCACCCTCCTTCGCATGGAATTCCTGATGCGCAGATTCAGCCCTGGAGAATGGCGTACTGTATCACAGCCGTCCACAATACGAGCACGAAGAGTCTCTACATTTGGTACCGGGGTTGCGTAGACAAGAGCTTTCAAATGCCCCCATAAATGAAAGTCAAGGGGGTTGAGGTCAGGAGAGCGTGGAGGCCATGGAATTGGCCCGTCTCTACCAATCCATCGGTCACCGAATCTGTTGTTGAGAAGCGTACGAACACTTCGACTGAAATGTGCAGGAGCTCCATCGTGCATGAACCACATGTTGTGTCGTACTAGTAAAGGCACATGTTCTAGCAGCACAGGTAGAGTATCCTGTATGAAATCATGATAACGTGCTCCATTGAGCGTACATACTGACGAAACATGGCAATTAAGCGTTTCCGGACACATGTCCACATAACATATTTTCTTTATTTGTGTGTGAGGAAGATTTCCTGAAAGTTTGGCGTTACCTTTTTGTAACTCCCTGTATACTTTAGTTAGTTGATGATGTGCGATGCAGCAGTTATGCTGGAATCAAGAGGGCATATGGAAAGTGCCAGGAGTGGAGAGACGCATCAGATAAATCTCAGGGCCAGTGACAGGAAGAACAGAGCAATGACAATGTAACCTCTGTTAAGTAGTGTTGTAATAGCGTTGTTCTGGCATCGCTATGATGAACACTGAGTGCAGAGAGGGTGTATGTGATAGTGATGAACTATTCTGTGTGCAGGTATTTCATTAAATTTTTCCTGAAAGTTTGGCCGTACCTTTTTGTAGCACCCTGTATATCATCTACCTCCAAGGAATCAAACACGAGACGACGACTGACAGTGTTGCATGCCCGCTCAAACAGTGCGCTGTGTGGCTCAGATACGGCGCCTGCGGGATCCGTGTCGGCTTGGCTCGTGCGCTGCGGCGCGGCAGGTGGGAGGCTCTGCACGTGCGGCCAGCAGCGAGGCCCCGGGGTCGCCGACCGTCACCTGCAGACGCGGCCGCCGCAGCGGCAGAGGCGCGAAGCGCGAGCTGCCGCCACAAGAAACTGCGAGGTGCCCGCTGGCGCAACAGGTGCGCAGCGCACAGCTGCTCCACGGCTGTCACCTTAGACCGGTTTCCAGGTGCTGCCACTACTGGCGCCAGCAGAGTGCGTTCATTCATTCTGAGCTTGGGGACCTAGTTTCTCTGACACTTGCTACACTGTGACAGCGAGTCAAACACAGCCAAAACTTAACTCCCTTTGGTCTGGAGGACAAAGTTTTGTTGCGCGGAATCCAAGTCTTGAACCCCCTGTGGTTAAGATGCCCGATAGTAGTCGTTACTTGAAGAGGAGCTCTTCCTTCCTATCCATTTCATTGGACATGGAAATTCCTGTTTCTCAGTTACTCGCCGCCGACGACACCCATTTTCTTCCAAAACGTGAAACCTTGTAAAACAATTAATATTTCTACTTGGTGGAATAGACTTAACCTGACCGCCTTTGTTAAATTTAGCGTGTCTGTCCAACACATCCACAATAGGTTAACCATTGCATAATACAAGGTGGATCACCTAAAACTTGTACCTTCAATATTTCGTTAGTGGAAAGAGCTCTTGATGTGCGGTTTTCACAGAATTGATTTGTACCTAGGAAATAACAGATTGTAATAATACTTACAAAATATATTTTTTGTGCAAACATACACTTTTTAATGGAACTATGCCTACTGACATTAACAAATTTAAAGTAGCGTAAGTTAGAACGTCATCAGTGTTTGTTGCTGGATTCTAGTGTGAGTCGTTTATGAGATATACTATTTTGAAAAGTTTCCAAACCGACACTTGTTTGTGCCCTGTAACCTGCGTAGTTTCTAGGTACTATGTTGTAATGTTAGCTTAAAGTGTGCTATTGTGATTCTAAAGTGCTGAGAGACTTGCTAGTCAGTGTGTAACAGTCCACGCAGTAGATTGCAAGTGGACGAAGGGATTTGCCAATGCAGAAAAAGCCGACATGCTCATGATATATGGAGAGTGTAGAAAGAAATCAGTTCGTTCTTGTGTGGTGTATGCGGCAAGATATTCCAACAGACGTTACCATTTCGACAACTATTAATCAACCTCTTCAACCAGTTACGTGAAAGTAGTAGTGTAACACCTAGACAATGTAACAGAAGGAAACAAGTATCGACAGAATATCGGGGGAATGAATGTTTTTGCTGCTAATGTAGTTGGTCCGCACGTTAGCTCCCGTGCAATCGCATAAGGAAGTGGCATGCATCAGGGGAAGTGTCCCACGCATTCTCCATTGACATAAATTTCATCACTATCACATCTCCCTCCATCAAGAGCTGCATGCAAACGATTACGAGACTCGTGCTAACTTCTGTACATGGATATTACGCCAGGATACTCCAGGTGCATCATACATTTCCTTAAGTGATGAAGAAACATTAACAATTCGAGGCCATGTAAACCACCGAAACATGCACTATTGGTCTGTTGACGATCCCCGTTGGGTTCATCAGCGTCCATGGAGTGTAGACGTGTGGTGCGGGGTAGTGAACCGTCTGCTCATGGGCCCGTTCTTCGGGTAGTGAACCGTCTGCTCATGGACCCATTTCTCGTAGACTGAACACTGAATGCACACAAATATCGCGTCCTCCTACCACACAATTTTCCACGTATACTAGAAGACGTTCTTCTGCAGACTAGCAGGAACCTGTTACACCAACATGATGGCTGTCTAGCCCATAGTGCACCAAGTATTGTAGAATGTCTTCAAGAATTGTTTCCAAACGGTTGGACTGGATGAAGAGGACCTGTACCTTAGCCGGCCCGTTTCCCAAATTTGACGCCTGTAAGTTTTTTTCTGCGAGGAAAGCTGAAAGATGCTGTATAAAAGGACATACCAACTACACCCGATGATATGCAGTGATGTATTGCTGCAGTCTGCTCTGACATCTCCTCTGAAATGCAAGAACCTGTGCAGCAGTCGTTCCAAGCGCGCATAGCCGCTGCCGATGGTCATTTTGAATACAACCTGTGATGGTCAGTTGTTGCGTTACTGGTCACAATAGAAATAACCAGTGTGTAAACTTGTGTTGTTCTTTAGTGTGTGTTACCACAGATATTGTACAAGTGTCGACGTGGGAACTTTTCAAAATACGACATCTCGGAAGCAACTCAGACTATAATTCTGCAACAAACACCAATGACATTCTAATTTACCCCAGTTTTAGTTTGTTAATGTCTATAGGCATTGTTGCATTTTAAAAAAGTGTGAGTTTGCAAAAAAATACATTTTTCAAGTATTATTACCCTCTTTCGATAGCCTATCGCTACGATCCCCTGACTACCATTCCCGTGTGTGAAAACCGCACATCAATAGCAACTTCCATTTCAGCAATATGGCGGTGCAAATTTACCCTCTATAATATACAACTCTGATTGCCCAGTTGCAATAACCAATGCAACTTTTACAATCTTCCATTATAATTAATAGCTGTCTATGTGCAGCGGTTCTATGCTGACAACGCTACAGACGGTTATCGGAGCTGAAGATAGTCTGATTAGAACCGACATCGACTGTCTTTCCTAAAAATAAAGTAGTGCAGTTGTGTATTATAGAAAGCAATTTCTAACCTTCCCCAAAGCCGACCAGCACCACCTATACTAAGTAGTTTGCAATATTATTCTTGTACAGGTTCGCCATATGAAAGGTTGCTGTACTTGTCTTGAGATTAAACTGCACCCATAAATCTGTGATATTTATTATGTATGTTGCTAGCACCATCTGAGATCACAACCATCTGCATCTATGTACACCAAAATCACTTTCCACACGTAGCCTGCATAGATTTTGGTTCATACACCAAAGGCATAGCCCAATAAAAACGAGAAATGGTCATTAACAAATTATTTAACTGCGCAAAGGCGAACGCGGATCTTAAACTGCATGAATAGTTAAAAATATGTAAATATTGGTGAAAATGGGTTCATAAACATACAAGGTTCTCTGAGTCTTCGGCATATAGGGAATCAGATCTTTATATCATCTCTACTACAATTTTGTCATAACAAATAATACTTTCAAGTTATTTGAAGGAAGGAAGGAAGGAAGATTGGGTTTAATATCCCCTCGACATCGAGTTCATTAGAAGCGGAGTACAAGATCTGATTGTGTAAAGGATGGGGAAAGAAATCGGTCGTGCCTTTTCAAAGGGAAATCACGGGAAATCCAAATATGAATGGCCGGACGCAGGATTGACCCGTCGTCCTCCCGGATGCAAGTCCAGTGTGCTAACCGCTGCGCCACCTCGCTCGGTAAGTTATTTGAAGGAACGACATGATGGGGAAAGAAATGATTCTGATCATTAACATCTGAACTGGTTTCATTTAATTTCCACTGGTGTATTACTAGGAGGAAGATTAAACTTGACATGGTACGGGCTGACGTTCTTTCAGTTAGCTATTCAATACACAAGAAATATTTATGATAAAAGCGATCCCTTAAGATAAATTTAAACACTCAAGCATGATTTATTTAAGCTTGTACAGTGTTGGTCGAGGTGAGGAAGCGATAATTGTACATGCGTTCAAAAAGGAAACATTTATTTTCTCAAGCATACAGCAGTAGATTCCCACTAAGTTAATGAATTTTTCAGTGCACCAGATGCAGGGACAGAATAGCTGACAGCGGGATCGGTTAGCGTTTATACTCAAGCATGCTAAGTCCGCTAACTTAATCTCGATACCGAGCACGGAGCATAAAATATGGATAAACCAGTTACTAAAAAAAAAAAAACATACTTACCATTTTCGTGCAACTGAAGTAAAATCCTAACAAGTATTTGTTTTGTTCCTAAACAACGAGCCATAAAGCAACAGCCGAGAGGTTGGGTGATGGGTGAGTGTTAAAATTCTGTTCCCAAAGAACAGTTTCACGCGCCAGTTGTATTTCATTACACTTCCTATAGCATATAGAATCAACTGACAATTATGTTAGTGTACTTAGAGACAGAGTAACGGGCCACATCCTTAGCTGAGGGGCACAACAGCAATGATGTGGTTCACAAAGGCAGCTAGTTAAAATTAGTTATATATCAACATGGTTATTATGACATAACCAATCATTTTATAATTGTTCTACTGTGATAAGACACAGAGTAAGGACCTCGTGGTTGGCTGAAGCAAACAACACCAAAGATGTGGATCACGAACTAGTTAAAATTATGAAAATTCACACGGAAATGGTATATCATCAAGCTTTTTATGACACAGTAACGCAATCGTTTTGCAGTCATTCTACTGCGATAACCTTCAGTAGTCTTACATAGGACGGCATTTCAGATACTTTTGTTCTCTTCGCTTACATAATACCACACTCTAGACAAAAACTTTCAGCAAAGACTTCCTAACACTTAAATTTATATTCGAAGTTATTAAAATTTCTTTTTATCAGAAACTCTTTTCTGGCTGTTAACAGTCTACATTTTACATTTTCTTTTAGTTCTGGTTTGGTCAGTTATTTTCTTGACCAAATAGCAAAACTCAGCCACTGTTCTCAGTTTCCCATTACCCAGAACGGCCTGATTTGATTCTACTACATTCTCTTACCACTGTTGGTGTTCATCCTACAACCTCCTTCCGAGACACTGTGCGCCCCGTTCAACTCATCTTACGAGTCCTGAGTCCATTGTCGTATCTAAGATAATTACATCGTCATTGGAAAATTTTAAAATTTGTATTTCTTCTCCTCGATCTTTAAATCATTTTCGTGATTTCTCCTTGGTTTCCTGTACTGTTTGTCCAATGTATTGATCGAATAATATGGGGCATGGTTTACAAACCTGTCTCACACTATTCACAACCAATGGCTTTCGACGCACATAATTAAAGTGTGTCACTAACCTTGTACGCCAAAGTAAAAAAAAAAGGAAGGCTGGAGAAGGAAGTCGTCCTTTCACAGGAACCATCCCGGCATTTACCTGAAGCGTTTTAGGAAAATCACGGAAAACCTAAATCAGGATGGCCGGACGCTAAAGAGAGCGCACTACACCTTTAAATCGCCACATATATTGTAACAATGAGAGCAACAACTTTCTTTATTTAAAACTATATCATGCTTTTTCTAACTAAGTTTCCTCCATATACGAAGAAAGAGCACCAGATGATTGAGGTAATATGTGAAGTATACACAATTGTAAGCGCTAAAATACATTTTGAAATACTATGTTTAATTGTTGGAAACGATGCGTGTTCCGTTTTTTTATGCAGCGTGGAAAAGACCACAAGACTGAAGCCCCTTGTTGAAATAATAAATTATTTTCATCGTCAGTGTGCTTTAATTTGCAGTCAGTTGCACCAACAAAGCCGGCCTGCGTGACCGAGTGGTGCTAGGCGCTACAATCAGGAACCGCGCGACCGCTACGTCGCAGGTTCGAACCCTACCTCGGGCATGGATGTGTGTGGTGTCTTTAGGTTAGTTAGGTTTAAGTAATTCTAAGTTCTAGGGGACTGATGACCTCAGAAGTAAAAAAAGTCCCGTATTGCTCAGAGCCATTTGACCCATTTTGCACCAACTGTTATCTTATGGCCGGCCGCGGTGGTCTCGTGGTCTCGCGATTCTAGGCGCGCAGTCCGGAACTGTGCGACTGCTACGGTCGCAGGTTCGAATCCTGACTCGGGCATGGATGTGTGTGATGTCCTCAGGTTAGTTAGGTTTAAGTAGTTCTAAATTCTAGGGGACTAATGACCACAGCAGTTGAGTCCCATAGTGCTCAGAGCCATTTGAACCATTTTTTTGTTATCTTATGAGTACCAAATATCTGTTTTTACTACTTTCAAATGGTCACATTCGCGCGGCCCCACAGTTGAAACGTAGAGGCCTCCAGTGAAAGGTAAAACTTCTTTCTCAAATGCGGGCGTTATTGTCGGCAATACTGAGTGCGTTCTCTCACTGTAGAATTCATGGGCAAAGATCGCAAGGGGTATCACCACTTTCAGTTCTTCCTGCTGAATTTACACGACTTTAAAGCATTAATAAATTCAGTGTGACAGAACGGAAATTGTTACTATTAGAAACGCGAAGTATCTTTTACGATTTTACTTATTCATGTTAGTAACTGGAAAAACACCAGATTTGTTTGTTATTTTGCCTGGAATGTTAGTACGCGGGCTGCTATTGTGCGATCATCGTTGAAGTAATAAACCGTGTGGAAGACGACGTCTGCATCCATAATTAAAGGGCCAGAACGTCATTGTCTGCTCGGCGGCACATCGACCTGTCGCTCTTTTGGTGGCTGCACACGCTAATTGCCGCACGGCACGTGAGGAAAAAACTACTGCCGGCGTTGGCGGCGTGTTGGCACACGGCGGCCACCTCACCAATCGATATCGGCGCAAGCGCTGGCCCGCCCTACAGGTTGATCCATCGCCACGAGGTTAATTAAAAGCGGTCTTCAGAACGAGACATGATACAAATCAGTAGCCACCGAGAGCTCAACTACTGAATTCATAAGTAATGAAAATCTCTTTCTGTTACCGCAATGCTTCCCACGCCCGGGTTCCCGGGTTCGATTCCCGGCGGGGTCAGGGATTTTCTCTGCCTCGTGATGATTGGGTGTTGTGTGGTGTCCTTAGGTTAGTTAGGTTTAAGTAGTTCTAAGTTCTAGGGGACTGATGACCATAGCTGTTAAGTGCCATAGTGCTCAGAGCCATTGAACCATTTTTTTACTGCAATGGTGTAGACAGCGTAGCTGTGGTTATGTGTATGACCTGATCTGATCAGGGCTATCTGCCCCTCTCTTACATTAACCAGGGTTTCACACAATTATCTATTATATCATAGTTGCGTGAGAAACAACAATTTTAATATGACCAGTAGTATTCAATCTGTATATTGAGCACCCCTCACACATTCCTATTTCCCAAACTGACGATTCCTTGATGCCTCAGGATTTGTCCTATCGATCGACCCATTCTTTTAACCAAATTGTGCCAGCAACATATTTTTCAAGTCAAATAACTTTTTTGACAAACGAAAAATTCGGAGTAGGAATTAAAATCCATGGAGGAGAAATAAAAACTTTTGAGGTTCGCCGATGGCATGTGAAAGACAGCAAAGGACCTGGAAGAGCACTGTAAGGAATGGACAGTGTCTTGAAAGGAGGATATAAGATGAACATCAACAAAAGCAAAACGAGGATAATGGAATGTAGTCGAATTAAGGGGGGTGATGCTGAGGGAATTAGATTAGCAAATGAGACAGTTAAAGTAGTAAATGAGTTTTGCTATTTGGGGAGCAAAATAACTGATGGTGGTCGAAGTAGAGTGATTATAAAATGAAGACTGACAATGGCAAGGAAAGAGTTTCTGAGGAACAGAAATTTGTTAACATCGAGTAAAGATTTAAGTGTCAGGAAGTCGTTTCTGAAAGTAATTATATGGAGTGTAGCCATGTATGGAAGTGAAACATGGACAATAAATAGTTTAGACAAGAAGAGAAGAGAAGCTTTCGAAATGTGGTGCTACAGAAGAATGCTGAAGATTACATGGGTATATCGCATAACTAATGAGGAGGTATTGAATAGAATTGGTGAGAAGAGGAGTTTGTGACACAACTTGACAAGAAGAAGGGATCGGTTGGTAGGACATGTTCTGAGGCATCAAGGGATCACAAATTTGGCATTGGAGGGCAGCACGGAGGGTAAAAATCGTAGAGGGAGACCAAGAGATGAATACACTAAAGAGATTCAGAAGGATGTAGGTTGCAATAGGTACTTGGAGATGAAGACGCTTGCACAGGAAGCAGTAGCTTGGAGAGCTGCACCAAACCAGTCGTTGGACTGAAGACCACAACAACAACAGTAGTATAAAAATGATTTGAGTGTCTGAAATCGTAGTGTGAGTGAATTATACTGATTGTGAACTAACAAAGTTAACACCAGCATTACTTGTACCACTGCAGCTGCAGCCACTAATTAGTGATAATAGTAATAATACTAATTAGAATACCGAACGAGGTAGCGCAGTGGTTAGCACACTGGACTCGGATTCTGGAGGACGACGGTTCAGACGCGCGTCCGATCGCCCTGATTTAGATTTTCTGTGATTTTTCTAAACCCCTTCCGGCAAATTCCGGGATGGTTCCTTTCAAAGAGCACGGCCAACTTACTCCCCATCCTTCCCCAATCCGATGGGACCGATGACCTCGCTGTTTGGTCGCTTCTCCTAAATCAACCAACCAACCAATAATAATAATAGTAATAATTGTGATGTTAATAACAACAATGATAGTGGTAAATGTAAGAATAGTTTATAAGTCTAGAAAATAGATGTTTCCTGATATAACCAGTTTTGGGGAAAGGAAATTTAATGAGACTACATCTGTTAGGAATACAGGGGAATGAAACGATCGTGTGCCATTGTTGGCCGGGAGGCCCCGTCCGGGGAAGTTCGGCCACTGGGTGCAAGTCTTATTTCAGGGGACGCCACATTGGGTGACTCGCGGGTCAATAACGATGAGATGATAATGAGGACAACACAACACCCAGTCCACAGGCGGAGAAAACCTCCAACCCAGCCGGAAGTCGAACCCGGGCCAGCTACATGGTAGGCAAGTACGTTAGCAATCAGCTAAGTAGGCAGCCAGAATACTGAAAAATGAAGAAGATCAGATTAGAAAGAGGAACGTACAAGGGTAACGAGTACGTCCAGCGCCAATGGTGATCTTGTGATCTGAGGTTTTCCCGGTGTACAGAAATCTTGAAAATTTTTCGGGTACTCAGCTGGGTAGCGTCGTCCAAAAGGTGCGATATTTCCGCAAGCCGACTTCTTGTCATCTTCAGGCGTTCAGACACCAAGAACGCTTGAAGATGGCAAGAAGTCGGCTTGCCGAAATATCGCACCTTTTGGACGACGCTACCCGGCTGAATACCCGAAAAATTTTCAAGAATGGCAATCTTATTGTTGTACATATATCATTACCTGCTTTGTGAAGCTGGAGACATTACACAGTTCTCCAAAGTTATGCGGGAGGTTGCCCCAGAGTCGGGTACCAGCTACTGCGAAGGACTTCGAGAAGGTGGCTTAACGATGGAATGGGACTGAAAGCATTGTACTCTGTTGGGAAAGGGTATCTCTGGCGTGTTGTTCAGACAAGCACGTTAAGGTCGAGGAGAGATATGAGGGACAGCGTTTAGTGGTACGACAGTAGAGAAGACAAGGGGTAGATAAAATCTCTGCACTTGTCTGCACGCAGCCAGGGTAAGTGTGCATATGGTGGCGACATGTGATGACAGAGTCGAACATCACAGATATAACGTACACAGGCATTACTAACCAGCTCCAGGCGCCGTTAGCATTATTGAGAAAGGCCTTGCAGGATAAAATCGCAGTAATCAATAATTGGAAGTATGTTTGTACAACTTTGTTTTTCAGGTCAAGAGGGAAGAGCTTTCATATTTTTGTAGGGTATGGAGAGGTGGTGATACCTTCTTGCACATTACATTACATGTTCAGCCCGACTTAAATTTTCATCTATTATTACTCTTAGAATCTTTGCTGAAGAAGAGAAGTTAATATTTGTCCCCTTTAAGGTTAAGGATGATGGTGATTGCCGATAGTTTGGGCTAATGAGCCTAGAATGACCAACCAGTAACGTTTGGGTTTCTGAGGGGTTCAGCTTTAACCCATATATCCTGCGCCCATTTTGACAGAGTACGTAGGCCGGTACTGAGATTCTCGACAGCTGTCTTGAAGTTAGTAGATTTTGTACGTAGATACAGCTGGAGGTCATCAGCGTACGTCCGCTTTTTGCAACTGGACAAGACTGATGAGACATCGTTCGCGTACAATGAAAAGAGTATACTATTTAATGACATGCACCTTGAGTTACGAAAAATCTTCGATGCACTTTTTCTCTGCTGCCTTGCAAATAAACTGCTAGCGTTTAAAACTGCAACACCGTGAAAGCAGGGTGCAAAAAAAGTCAGTTTGGCGTGGTGTGCAATATGAGTGAATTTTCCAATGACTAGCACTTCAGCGTGACCGCTTGAGCCGGCCGAAGTGGCTGAGCAGTTCTAGGTGCTTCAGTCTGGAACCGCGTGACCGCTACGGTCGCAGGTTCGAATCCTGCCCCGGGCATGGATGTGTGTGATGTCCTTAGGTTAGTTAGGTTTAAGTAGTTTTAAGTCCAGGGGACTGATGACCTCAAAAGTTAAGTCCCAGAGCCATTTGAACCATTTTGACTGCTCGATGTAGGTGTGAATGGCGTCACCCACATCTTGTACAGAAGGGATGATTACGCAAGGGGTTTATCATTCAGCAATCGCACTTAAATATTGGCTGTTCACTAAAAGATCGAGTTAGCACTCATGAAGGAAAAGAAGCGTCTACGAGCTGGTGCTGGAATTGGACATCAGCAGGAGCATATGGGGCGGCTACCGACACTGCGGTTTGCCGTTCAGCGTTATCGTTGCTCACTCTGGTCGCAATGTCACTACTGCCGCGCGAATACGAAACTGATTGTGTAGCGATCGGAGTCTGACTAGACCGGGAACGAATAGCCAATCATCCGGGACTGACAGATCGGCTGAGAGCTTCGACAGCGCGAAAGCAGCCGAAAGCAAACAGAAAGACAACAATAGAGAAAGACAAAAAACAATAACGATACGGCAGAAGAACAATTCCTAAGACGTAGCGAATTCAGAACCAATCAACGAAGTGCAGCGAGATCAGTGGTGTAGCGCAGTGGAATCACGACTGACTGACTGAGTGGCTGCGCTATTGGCTTTAAAGGATGGTCGCGAGTCCTGATAGGTCGGCAGGATGGGCGTGTCTCCCTAGACGACGCTGCAGAGACGACAGCAGCGCTCGCAGATTATGGCATTGTCGCCTAGCGGCCGTCACCGAGGTCCATACGTTCCAACGGTCTTCCAGACTGGCCGACCGGGATACCAGAGATTGGATCAAGAGGGTCATCTCACTCAGATCTCCAAGCGCCCAAAACGGCAGACACTATTCGCTCGGTTGCGAAGGCTCGTACAGCCACGTCATGTACTTCGACTTTGGAAATGGGTTTCTTTTCAGTGTCGCAAGTATCCACACGGACGAAGTGACGGCTGCTGCTGCGTCTTCACTTGTGACAGTAGAGAGACGCATACCGACTGTGGTGCATCTGACGAAGACACAGACCATAGGAGTGGCACTGCGTCGCCTTCCAAGATCAGCCCCAGTCCTGATTACACCATTACAATGGACATATGAGCGCGTGGAGACCCTGAAAAGAGTGAACGTTGCTCGTTTCCATTCGTCATTGCCATTTAGGTCGAGTGTCTATGGTGGGGGGAGGTGTGCCATTTGGCATACAACACGATCACCTCTTGACTAGATAGCCGGTAATTTGAACAGGCGTTGTCAACCTGGTGACTGTGCCGCATCATCGAAGTCTTCTTGACGTTACCATCCGACAAGATAACGCAAGAGCATATTGCCCGTGCTGTCCTTATCTACCCCGACACTGAGGGTGTTCGACTATTGCCCTGGTCAGCATGTACTCCATATCTGTCACCCTTGGAAACATTTGCCATCGGTTGTCAAAAAATGGTTCGAATGGCTCTGAGCACTATGGGACGTAACATCTGAGGTCATCAGTCCCCTAGAACTTAGAACTAGTTAAACCTAACTAACCTAAGGACATCACACACATCCATGCCCGAGGCAGGATTCGAACCTGCGACAGTAACAGTCGCGCGGTTCCGGACTGCTCCCCTAGAACCGCGAGACCACCGCGGCCGGCCATCGGTTGTCACAATAGCACATCACCACTAGCCAGTCACTACGATGAATGCTCTCTGGTATAGAACTGAATTAGCATCGTTGCCAACGAGATATGTGGGCACTGTGACGTGTGTCACGCCACTTAAGGCTACAGGTTTTACGAGTTACAGCAACCGTCTCCAGTGGGGAGCGAGTTACAATTACACACCAATCTATTACTTGTAACTGCGCTTTTAAATGCAGCGAAGTTTAGTAGGTCCTTTTCATTCATATACTGATTTCCCACTTGGCCTAGCGGTCGCGATGTATACTGGGCAAGGCAACTAGTGTGACGCCACAAGTTCATTGCGAAGCTCGTATTTTTCGTGGCCCCGAGTAACATATAATGAGGAACCCATATCAGCTGTCCAAGCTCATTTCGATTCGATGACCAGCCGTGTTACATTCATTGTTGCTACCCTATATATCACCCTGTATCCAACTAAAAATTTAGTCCTGTATTCTCATTGCCACACTGTATACGCGAAGTAAGTACCATTTTGTTATTTTTTATCTTTCCTGGAGCTGCAATTTAATGGCCAGTACTTACAGAGCGTGAGATCGGGTAAGAGATTGAAGAATTATCGGAAACAGAACTCAATAGATCGTTCCCATCGTGATCAGTACAGGTGGAAAATGCTTGAGGTGTGCCATTCACCATAACCTACGTACATCGAGAACATTAACAATGTTTAGAATGTTGCAGAGTGCAGAAAACTAGTCCTCAACCTCCTTCTGGAAATGCATAGTTTGGGTTCTAAGGAGCTTCGAAGCTAGAGAGCAGTTACGTCAAAAATTTATCACGGTTGTGTTTGGAGGACAAATTGTTCTGACACCTCATTAACCCTGAGCGTCATGTGGATGCATGAACAGCGCCTAATAGCCACAACAGTCAAATGATATGTTGTTTCCATTCTGGATAACAACTTCTGAAGCTGCTTCACATCAGAAGACATCGCTCATAAAACATTCACTGACGGCTTAATGCCCTACTATTTCACCTCTCAAACATGATGAAGGAATACGTATTTTTTTTATACAACGATGATACTAAGGGATGAAACAAGTTTTATAGGTATTTTGCCCTGAATTGGTTGTAAACCTGTTTAAAGAATGCTTACTCCACTCGTCTGGAGTCATTCTGATATGTATAAGCCACCATTGCTGTAGTGTAGCGTGAAAATTATGTCTAAAGGAAGTGAGCATCGTGCGTTACCTGTTACTTCTGTTGGCGTCCCCTGTCACTGCTATATTTATCAATTCTTGAGGCGAGCTGATACGTTCAATGAAAGTGAAAGCAGGCTGTTCTAGGGTTGTTATCTTCTATAAACACTTCACAATTATTACTCTCTCAGCCACTGCATATTATACACCAGCAAAACCAAATAATTCTCAAGGAAGACATATAACCACAAGACGATATATTTCACACTGCAACTTGGAAAAATAATATC
This sequence comes from Schistocerca gregaria, assembly GCF_023897955.1. Lineage (NCBI taxonomy): Eukaryota > Metazoa > Arthropoda > Insecta > Orthoptera > Acrididae > Schistocerca > Schistocerca gregaria. The sequence continues at coordinate 741,761,608 of NC_064921.1, forward strand.
TTTTCTTCTGTGCAACTAACAAAGTCAAGCCCTGCGCAATTATATATTATTGATTTTAAGTCGTGGACTTACTATGTCCGCGGCTTTTCCGTTGTCCTCTGTTGTTGGTAACGGTTCGCGTGGTGAACGATGAGAGGTGAACAGGACAAATCATTAATCGAATGTGGGTATCCAGTCGGATTGCTTGTTCGTCATTTGTTACGCGCCGTAAAGAAAGTCAACTGATATTTCGTTTCACCCGTAACAAATTAAGATGTGGTACCAAGTCCCTACCTAACCACGATATTGGAAAGCGTGACATATTACAGAAAGACGGCCACAGATTTGTGATGACCAAGATCAAAAATTTAGTTACTGTTGGTTTCACTCGCAGCAGTTTAAGTTACTATTAGGTCCCCACTCAACCACAAACTTGGAAATGGTGACGTTTTCAAAAAAAAGGAGAAAAAAATTTAGGTTGCCCATCTTAAGGTGCATGAAATGCCAGTTGGGTCCAATTTTATTATGTTCATTCTGTATTATGGCTTTCTTAAAGCTTTTCACGAGAAGCAAAATATTTTCAGTTTACTTTCTTTCGTCATCAAATATCAAATCTGCCTTGGTGTAACTAGAAAGAAATTCACTCAACACGCTTTTTGGTTTTATGCCAAAACAATGCTTTTATTCTCTCTTTCGTTGGAAAGAATCACTGGTTTCATACATAGCAGTGCTTCCCGAATCAGTCTACTCTTGGTCTTTCCTACTAAAAACACTTAGTTGCCACCACCACCTTTAACCTATTTATTAGACAGTGAAGTACCTCTCTTCCGCTTTCGACGTTGGCGTCAGATATTCGAATCAGCCTGCCCTTTAAGCAGAAAATAATGCTGTTCCTTGCTTCATACAATTCCAAAATATCAACTCGCAATCGTCTAACTGAAACTGATTCTGTGTTAGGCTCAGTGTTAATAACTTCCTATAACATCTCGAACTATGTGGATAATACTAACCACAGTATCTGTTTCACCATCAAATTACAACTGTGTATGTTCCAGCACTGAAAACCATCTATCACTACAATATCTGATAAAGAGCCCCCTTTCTCACTAGACACATTGCTACTTATGACAGCTACTAATTCCAGATAAAGATTTATAAAATTTCCAGTCAAAGTGCTTTCCCATTAACATATTACCAAATACGTTCGAAACGTTGTTTACCTCGCGGTTGACTAATGATCATAATTTTTCCGCAACAAAGCGGCTCTTACCCTGAATGAAGTGTTGTTGTAATGGTTAGTAGTCCACCCTCTTCTATCTGGTTCTTAGAGAAACTAAGTTCGAGAACCACTTTAGTTGGGACTGAACAAATAAATAAAGAAGATGTGTACAGTTTACGATGAAAATGCTACTCTACCGTTTGGACGACTGTAATTCGCCGACAATTACACCCAGTCCACTCAAACCAAAAAACTCAACTGCAAGAAAAAAATTCTTATCGTGCGTTATGATCATCGTCATGTCCGCCCCTGGTAGCTGAGTGGTCAGCGCGACGGAATGTCATACCTAACGCCTCGGGTTCGATTCCCGGCTGGGTCGGGAAGTTTCCCCGCTCAGGGACTGGGTGTTGTGTTGTCCATATCATCATCATCATGGCGTCAACTCGAAAGACTTGCACCAGGCTAACGGTCAACCCGAAGGGAGGCCCTAGCCACACGGCATTTCCATTTCCATCATCATCATCGTCATCATCATCATCATCACAAGGCGTTGTGCTTATCGCTGAGCGTCGTGACGCCATGAACCAAGCGTCTTCATCCCGGACGGTTACCAGCTTCTCTTAAAGCCTGCTAAAGAGGCAGACGGGAGATTTTGATCTGATCTGTCTATCTGTTCGCCGTTCTTCCCGTCGGTCTTTTGTCCCCGATATTCTCTTCCACGATTATTTTCTCTAGATTTTATGCATCCCTTCTCACAATATGACCAAAGAAGAGGAGCGAATATAAAAAAAATCAGAATTCACGTAATTTAAACAACAGCAGTTTTCTTTACTATTCAGCCTAGCATTTATTTGTACGTTAGATAGTGCGACACCTTTCTTACGTGACGCATTTTGTCCTGTCACATAACGGATAGCTGTGGGTATATAGAAAACCTGTGCGAATCATTGGAAAAACCATGACCCCTGGTCTAAAGAAGATGTGAGTACCTCAACGTTACCAGTAGGACTCCTTATACGCTACGAAAGATATTTATCAGGCATCAGTATTTTAAAAAAATCGGAAAATCCAGGTTGGGTTGTCAACAATACAAGGGAAAAACAGATTACTACTCAACGTAAAGAAGCCATTTCGAGTTGCACAGCAGCTACGAAGAAACACGCGCTTTTCATTGTGCCTATCTGACACACAACGTGTCGTATTTACGGTAAGCAATCTTTCTTTTCGTTGAAATAAAGAAATCATTGGCGGTTCCTCGGAAAGAAAACTCGAGAAAATTGCTGATTTAACTCAGTTCGATGGAACTGTTGTTCTGGTCATCAATGCGAAGATTCGTTTGATGCCGATCTCCACACTACTCTATCCCTGTGCAATCCTCTTCCTCTCCGAGTAGCTACCGCTATTTACATTCAAATGAAACTGCTTACTGTATTCACCTCTTGTCATCCCTCTAAAATTTTTACCCTCAACATTTCCCTCCAGTACTAAATTGATGATTCCTTGATGTCCCAGATTGTGTCCGTTCAATCGATCCCTTCTTTTAGTCAGTTTATGCCACAAATTTCTTTTCTCTCCACATCTATTCAGTACTTCATTAGTTACACGTCCCACCCACCTAATCTTCAGTATTCGTCTGTAGGACCAGATTTCCAACCTTTCTATTGTATTTTACTTTCAACTGCTTATCGTTCAAGTTTCACTTTCGCACAAGGCGATACTCCAATCAAATACCTTCAGAAAATACTTCCTAACACTTAAAATTTACATCCTGTGTTAACAAATTTCTCTTCTTCAGAAACGATTTGCTTGTCATTGCCTGCCTATATTTTATATCCTCACTACTTCGGCTCTCATTTTACTGCCCAAATAGCAAAACTATCCTACTGCTTTAAGTGTCTTATATCCTACTCTAATTCTTTCAGCAAAGCCTGATGTAACTCGACTGCATTCCATTCAATTTGCTTTGGTTTTGTTGGTGTTCATCTTATATCCTCATTTCAAGACCATGTCCGTTGCGTTCAACTGCTTTTTCGAGTCCTTTGCTGTCTCTGACAGAATTACAAGGTCATCGTCGAACCTTAGAGTTTTTACCAATTTTTCTCAATTAAAAAAAAAAATCCTTTACTACTTGCTCAACGAACTGAACGAGTGAATAACGTCGGGTACGTCCGGTATAGGGTGCAACACTGTCTTACTTCGTTGTCTCTTGTAACTTGCCACTGGTTTCTGTACATATTCTATATATCCTTTCGCTACCTATATTTCAACCCTGTTACCTTCTGAATTCCCGAAGAGTATATACCAGTCAACATTGTGTGCAAATATATAACAAATGTTCTTATTAGTAATATTGATCGAATTAATTACAAAATTTTAATTAACAAATCTTGTAAATTGTAAGTCAGTGGTGGCGCAAACTTACGTCGATTTTGCTTGCTTTACGCCGCTGAGATTTACAGAATTTGGTTATATGCTTCTTCTTCCGCCATGGATACTTCTCATTTTTGACCGTGAATACAATACTGATTTTTATTGGACTTCCTCTTCAGATGCAGGCAGCTACAGTAACATGACATTAGCATAATGCCCGGAAGAAAAGAAAACTTTCGTGGTTTTGCACTAAAAAGAACTCTTACACTTCATACTTTCATAAAAATTATTATTCAGGGAACACAATATCTACTACACACTTATCACAAGAATACGTCTTCTCCCCACGAGAACTAAAGACAGAGCCTCTTAAAATAATTGACAAAAAAATTGAAAGGAGTTTCCATCTTTTGTCATTCGTCTTCCGGCGTAGCAAACTGCATCTTTTTTGACGCTTACAGCGGTCACGCCAGTGATTGTTATAATTGATTTTAAATTTTTGTCGCAGCTTGTTGGGACTTTTCCTTATGTACCTATGCAATTGTCAAAAACTTTTTTTCTGTCTGCAAGTGCTATATACGTATGTTAACCTTTCCTTAACCTACATTCTAAGATGTTTCTAGAGTCAGAATTGACTCGCGTGTTCCTTCACTCCTCGGGAACCCAAAATGATCTTCCCTGAGGTCGGTTTCTTCCAGTGTTTTCCATTCTTTTGTAAAAAGAATTCGCATCAATATTTAGCAACCATGACTTATTAAACTAACAGTTCGGTAATGTTCACACCTGACAGCATCTTCTTTCTTTGGAGCTGCAATTAATATATTGTGCCTGAGTATGAGAGTATTTCGCCTATCTCATACGAGTATATATTGGACAATAGGCAGAGTAGTTATGTCATGAATGGCACTTCCAAGCACATCAGTAGTTCGGACTTAGTCCTTTCAGTGCTCTGTTTCGGCGAACGTTGTTCTTGCTGGGAAGCAATGCCATGGAGAGGGTGAGACAAGCTGTTTGTTGTTAACCTGTCGATTCTTCGTTGCGTACATCGTAGGATTTGCAGACGGAAGACGATCTGCCACACAGGACTTCGGATTTTATTTGTTGCACCGTTAAGCACATACCAACAGTTTCCCAGCAAGAGTCCAACAAGGATACAATGGTTGTGATGCAGAAATAGGAGATTCGTAAAATGCTGGGTGACTAGAAGCGATTTAATGAGACTTCATGTCAAAACTTAGTGGTAAATATCTTCTGAAGTGATAGAATATTACTTTTGAATAAGGACGGTTAGTGAGATCAGGCTTACTTAGTCACTGTCCCAGTCTGTCAGACGGAGACAGTTGAACTCGCAACGCTACGACCGTGCACCCCTTAATAGCTGCAGCCTCTGGATCTTCTCTGACCCTTCCGGACGATTAGCACATCGTTCTTTACTGTTGGAGATCTTTTGGGCTTGCCGAGCCAGCTTGTCTGCTACAGCCGAAGCTAGTGAGACACCAAACTACAATTTTCCTTACATTTTTCCAGAACTCCTTATACCACTGAACTCTATCCACTCTTACGAGAAGTTTTAATTATCAAACCATAAATACAAATTTACGCAACTACTTTGTTTTTTGTTGTTGTTTATGTCAAGGTACATGTCAGCGAGCAGTCATAGTACGCATCGGAATCCCTGCGAAATGGTACCATAGAACACCGCTAGAGGAGCCAGAACAAAATGGCATAGCCCCCTGCTGAAGTCGAGTATCGCACGATGATTAGTTTTCTGCATTTCGAAGAGAATAACGCTGCAACTGCCAACGCAGGTAAAGGGAAGTATACTGCGGAAATGCACTATCATGTGACACAGAAATTACATAGTGCAAACGCTACAAGTATGGTCAAAAGTATGACTGACGAAGAAGGAAGAGCCACACCACCTCTCAGTGAAGAACCAGCAATGGCAAGAGAAGCGGAGGCCCTGGTACTCGAAGCCCCATACATCACAGTCGAGGTGGCAGCGGAAAAAGTGGATATCAGTCGTGGATAAGGAAAATCGCCACTCGCTTGGTTCCGGGAAGTGCTGTAGCTGGTGTAGGACAATCCAAGCGACTTAGTTAAAAGCCTAATCACCATGGACGAGTGTCACTAAGGCCCTGAGACAACAAAGGAAAACAAGCAGAGGAAACATGTGCATTCACCATTATCGAAATTAGGTTCCTTTAGGAGTATGCTGATGCATTAGTTCCATACTTAACAATCGTATATAACCGTTCGCTCTATGAAAGATCCGTAACCAAAGACTGGAAAGCTGCACAGGTCACACCAATATTCAAGAAAGGTAGTAGGAGTAATCCACTAAATGACAGGCCCATATCGTTAACGTCGATGTGCAGCAGGATTTTAGAACATATATTGTGTTCGAACATTATGAATTACCTGGAAGAAAACGGTCTATTGACACAAAATCAACAAGAGTTTAGAAAACATCGTTCTTGTGAAACACACCCAGTTCTTTATTCACATGAAGTGTTGAATGCTATTTACAAGGGATTTCAGATCGATTCCGTATTTCTGGATTTCCGGAAGGCTTTTGACACTGTATCACACAAGCGGCTCGCAGTGAAATTGCGTGCTTATGGAATATCGTCTCAGTTATGTGACTTGATTTGCGATTACCTGTCAGAGAGGACACTAATTAACGGAAAGCCATCGAGTAAAACAGAAGTGATTTCTGGCTATCCCCAAGGTAGTGTTATAGGGCCCTTGCTGTTCCTTATCTACATAAACGATTTGGGAGACAATCTGAGCAGCCGTCTTCGGTTGTTTGCAGATGACGCTGTCGTCTACCGACTAGTAAAGTCATCAGAAGACCAAACCAAACTGCAAAATGATATAGAAGAAATATCGGATGGTGCGAAAGTGGTAGTTGACTTTAAACAACGAAAAGTGTGAGGTCATCCACATGAGTGCAAAAAGGAACTCGTTAAACTTCGGTTACACGATGAATCAGTCTAATCTAAAAGCCGTAAATTCAACTAAATACCTAGGTATTACAATTACGGACAACTTAAACTGGAAGGAACACATACGAAATGTTGTGCGCAAGGCTAACCAAAGACTGCGTTTTATTGGCAGGGCACTTAGAAAATGTAACAGATGTACTAAGGAGACTGCCTACACTACGTTTGTCCGTCCTCTTTTAGAATACTGCTGCGCGGTGTGGGATTCTTACCAGGTAGGACTGACGGAGTACATCGAAAAAATTCAAAGGAAGGCAGCACGTTTTGTATTATCGCGAAATATGGGAGAGAGTGTCACAGAAATGATACAGGATTTGGGCTGGACATCATTAAAAGAAAGGCGTTTTTCGTTACGACGGAATCTTCTCACGAAATTCCAATCACCAACTTTCTCCTCCGAATGCGAAAATATTTTGTTGACTCCGACCTACATAAGGGAGGAACGATCCCCACGATAAAATGAGGGAAATCAGAGCTCGTATGGAAAGATGTAGGTGTTCATTCTTTCCGCGCACTATACGCGATTGGAATAGTAGAGAACTGTGAAGGTGGTTCGATGAACCCTCTGCCAGGCACTTAAATGTGATTTGCAGAATATCCATCTAGATGTAGATGTAGGTGTAGTCGAAATTACAATCAGTCAAGGCGACAGTGAATGTTTTTGGGACTGCATTTGTGTGGAGGTAAAAGACAGTGCTCGTTAGGGGCCCAACGACGCAGCAGCGTTCTGACAAAATCTCCTGACGAGTTTACGCGAGACTGCGGGATGAAGGGTCGTGGGAAGCTGTCCCAGTGTGCTTATTGCTCAACGACGACACTCCAATCTGTTTCTTTGGGATGTCATCTCCTTTATTCTCCCGAAGTGATATACAGTGATTTATTCCTTTCCTCTTGGTCGAAGGAACCATAGCGTGGTAAGCATTTCCAGAATTATGACAAAGTGGTATGTTTCAGAGGGAGTCAAAATGCAGATTTGTATGAAAAAGGGCTCTGCCATCTCAGCCATCGCTGAGAAAAGTATACTGTCCACTCAGATTAATACTCTTACCAGTCAAAAGCCCGAATAAACACCTTTTACAGCGTAGACCACTGCGAAACTGCCGGTCTCTGTGGCCGAGCGGTTCTAGGAACTTCAGTCTGGACCCACGCGACCGCTACGGTTGCAGGTTCGAATCTTGCCTCGGGCATGGATATGTGTGATGTGCTTAGGTTAGTTAGGTTTAAGTAGTTCTAAGTTCTAGGGGACTGATGACCTCAGATGTCAAGTCCCATAGTGCTCAGAGCCATTTGAACTGCGAAACGTGCAGGAAGAGAATCAGTGGGGTTCTGGAACATACCGGCGAGGATGTGGAGCCACGCCGAATCTAGTGCCGTGGTCAGCTGCATTAGGTTTCTCGGATGGCGCCAATCGTTTCGTTTCCGCAATACGACAATGGCTGCACTGTGTTTTCGGCGTCCCCAGCGACACGCTTTATATACCCTCCATTGCTAGAGCTGCCACCTGCTGTTTGTGAGTGGCACTTAATCGTTGGCGTCCAACATGTACGGTGATCACATTAATTTGACGTGACGGTATAAGTGGCATCGAGAGATGAAAATGTGGGGAAGGATTAAATCGATCACCATGTTTTCATATTCACAGCTTCATTTTTTCGACGCGAGAATTAAAACTTTAAAATATCGTAGTATTAACGCAAGGCAGTTCTAAGAGTCGAGGGGCATGAAAGGGAAGCAGTGGTTGGGAAGGGAGTGAGAAAGGGTTGTAGCCTCTCCCCGATGTTATTCAATCTGTATATTGAGCAAGCAGTGCAGGATATTCGGAGTAGGTATTAAAATCCATGGAGTAGAAATAAAAACTTTAAGGTTCGCCGATGACATTGTAATTCTGTCAGAGATAGCAAAGGACTTGGGAGAGCAGTTGAACGGAATGGACAGTGTCTTGAAAGGAGGATATAAGATGAACATCAAGAAAAGCAAAATGGAGATAATGGAATGTAGTCGAATTAAGTCCGGCGATGCTGAGGGAATTAGATTAGGAAATGAGACACTTAAAGTAGTGAAGGAGTTTTGTTATTTGGGGAGCAAAATACCTGATGATGGTCGAAGTATGATATAAAATATAGACAGGCAATGGCAAGGAAAGCGTTTCTGAAGAAGAGGAATTTGCTAACATCGAGTATAAATTTAAGTGTCAGGAAGTCTTTTCTGAAAGTATTTGTATGGAGTGTAGCCATGTATGGAAGTGAAACATGGACAGTAAATAGTTTGGACAAGAAGAAAATAGAAGTTTTTGAAATGTGGTGCTACAGAAGAATGTTGAAGATTAGGTGGGAAGATCACATAACTAATGAGGGGGTATTGAATAAAATTGGGGAGAAGAGAAGTTTGTGGCACAACTTGACAAGAAGAAGGGACCGGTTGGTAGGACATGTTCTGAGGCATCAAGGGATCACAAATTTAGCATTGGAGGGCAGCATGGAGGGTAAAAATCGTAGACGGAGACCATCAGATGAATACACTAAGCAGATTCAGAAGGATGTAGGTTGTAGTAAGTACTGGGAGATGAAGAAGCTTCCACAGGATAGAGTAGCATGGAAAGCTGCATCAAACCAGTCTCAGGACTGAAGACCACAACAACAACAACGGAATTATGTTGCTACTAACTTTCTGCTGTTGTCAATGGCCGACTGGAGATTTAATGTATGAAGTTGCGAGTATGCACTCGTCCAATGGTTGCTCCATCGCTCTATAGCTTTGGTAATAATGAGCCAGCTGTCGTCCACCCATCGCACAAAAGATAGCTGTTCTAACTTAGATTCGCTCCTTGTCGGCATATAATCACCATCGTATACTACGAGAAATTTCAAGGGACTACGCATACTTAAACGGCTTGCAAATTACTGAGAGAATTCAATGGTTATAAGCCGTTTGTCTTCAGCGCACGATTTCCGCAACCCACTCCGTCATGTACACACATCTGGCAATCCCATTACTGGAAATGAACCGTTAAACTGGGCGTAATCGCTTCTGATGGATATTGAGCGCTCCGTGGAGTTACCAGCCATCTGTCCGCCCGGTGTGAAGGCTGCCAGGCGAGCGTATCGATAACGAGTGATCATCGATAAGACTCGCGAATCAATAGCTAGGCCAACCGTTTGGTACCAAAGCACTTCGTTACTTCTCTCTCTCTCGTCCTGTGTTTTGGTTTCTGGCTAGTCCGGTCCGACAAGTCATTATAAGCTAAAATATCAGTGTAGAAGCAATCGGAGTGCTGTTTGTTAAAGAAATTCCATTATGAAACTAGTAGTCGCCCAAATAAGATGTGATAAGATAGTATGTCATCACAGATGATTAAATTCAACCGTTTTACAGCTTAATTCTCCTGCCTTTTGTCACGCACCAGCTATAATGGCTAGAGAACCTACTGAGCAACGGCCGGTTGACAACGAACTCCTTAGATGCAGATCGACAGCACGCATTCGACAAATGTAGCTTCAGAAATAGGTTGTGGTCTTTTCGGAGGACTCATGCCACTTGCGACGGATCGCCTAGGGCCTTCGTCAACACAAACTTTAAATCTTCAAAAATATCGTACTTGTAGGATTCTTGACAGTCATCACTGCTGAGCGGTCAAGCTTACGACGAGTGCAGCGAATTTATTTGTGCTAATTTCTGGACAAGTCTGTTGCAGAAGTTATGAACATAACGAGCCTCGGTGAAGCCAGACGCACTGTCGGAACTACAGCATCTGGTAAGGAGATGGGCGAAGGGCGACGACCGTTCCTGAAGTATGAAAAAAAAAGAAGAAGAAGCCTATGTTATAAGTACAGTTTCCTGTTGATTAGTATTCTAAAAAGATCAATGCGCCAGTAGTTTAGCTAAATGAACCTTGTATTTGCCTTAACTGAAAATACGTAAAGTTAGCTAGGGACTCGTGAAACACAATACTTGTACGGGATTACTAAGAATGTCGCATGTTAGGTTACAGCATTAGTGACCGTGTGCTTTGTTGGCTATTGTTTGTGAATTGGCGTTATTTGGCAGTGACTGCTTGTTTGAGTTTAACTCTGAACAGTTTATTCAGTTGTGAGTGACATTAATTACGTGACTTTTGCAGTGCAGTAATTACTCTTACCAATTTATATGATGTCCATGAATTGAAATGTCATCAGTTGTAAGCAGTTACGAATTTTAACTTAATGTCCAGGCAGACAGATCAGGGATATATGAACTTGCTGCAGCTGGATCGGAAGTTACAATCTTTGTGCGTCAAGGTTCGCGAGGGCGGAAAGTGAACAGATTAGTAACATTGCATAACATATTCATCTCCTGATAGGCTGACCAGCACACGGTATTCATCTAAACATATCTGGCCAGGTACGTCGATAAGCCCCTATCCTCCCTCTTGTAAACCCAGTGCTGTAACTGCTGTGCCATCGCTATCGGTCAGAGAACTGATTACTCAGAGGAGTCGCAACGATAACCTGAAGTCACAGACAGAATATTACATGTTTTTAAGGGAAAAAAAGGACTTTGAAAATACGAGGGCGTATAATAAGTAATGCAATACATTTTTTCTGAAAGAATGTTGGTCTTACTTAGGATTCCAATACACCATATTATTACCCACTTTTTTGGCTACAAAACACTATTTTTCAACATAATATCCACTCACTGTGACGTCCATATTCCACCTTACTCGGAGGGTCTGTATGTCCGCATGGTACAACACTACTGGTCGACGTCGGAGACAATTTCTTTCTGCATAAATAACCTCCCCATCATCGACATACTACTTCCCGCGAAGTGAATCCTTCACTGGTTCAAACAGTTGTTAGTCGCGAGGTGCCAGATCCAGGCTGTAGTGTGGGGATGAGGAAGAAAAGACCAATGAAATTTTATGAGTTCTTCTCGGGTGCGCAGACTTGTGTAAGATAAGGCGTTGTTGTGGATAAGTTTATTTACATTTTTATGCCACCACGAATGAGAGTGTCCGCACGTTCCAACATTGCAGGAGTCACAGCTGTGTGCGGCCGGCCGCAGGCGGGAGATCGGGCAAGTTTGCGCGACGTTATTATGATGGCACACAGACGCTTCGCCTGTAGACTTCCTGGAAGCACCTGTGAACATCTGCGATACTCTGGTCTTTCACCAAAAGAAACTCAACGGCATCTCCCTGCTTGGAACGCACCTCCCTTACAGACGACATGTTGAAGGCTGTATATAGCGCCGGAACTTCATGAAACCATAGGGGCTCAAGCAGGAACATTCCACAATATACCACAACAAATTTCGGATTTTCTCAACCGAAATAGGCCGAGAAAAAACATGTTGCATTACTTACTGAATGCCCTCGTGTAAGCACATATTGTAAATTTACAGAAATAGATGCCGTCTCCGGACGTGACTTATTACAATGATCCGTTCCTTATTTGAAATATTAGGTTTAATTTCAAGAGACAGTATTTCGAAATACGCTCACCAGAAAAAGATGTTAGTGGCCCCCTTAAAAGAGTATGGCTGTAGCTTTCGAAAGCAATAGATGATCCTGAACTGATACCAGGCGCTCATGTAACCCTGCACCACTGACGTAAGCCACGGCAGTGAGTGGTGTGTGTGTCCGTGTTTCCAGATACTAGTAATGGAATTGGTATAGCGACATGGAGCGTCGTGGGTACGTGGCATAATGGTAGAAAGTAGCTATCGTGTTTGGACGTAACCATGATCACAACGTGAGAAGTTGCCCGATTTGTTTGTGTACCACCACGGACTGTCCAATGTGTGTAGAAGGAATGTTTTATCACTTGTAGCGGTGATAGAGCAGTTGCTGTAAAAGGATCCTCGCCGACAAGAAACAAAGACAGACTATCACGTCTTATCAATGATTGCCGGTTTTAAGCCCAACAGGAACAGCTGCTATCGGTGAATGCCGGCCAATCTCAACCATTTTCGAGCAAACATTGCGAAGTGAACTGCAGGCAATGGCCATTTGGAGTCGGGTACCTCAGAAGAGCCTACTGACCTCAAAAGCACAGGACGCTGCACGTCTTCAGCGGGCCGCACAACACAGAAACTGGGCAATGACTGGCTGGAGGCATGGTGAGAGCTACTTTCCAAAGCGTCATGGCGTCTGCTGGATGAGGCGTTTAACGCGCCGTAAATGCCGCAAGTGGTTTTGTCGGTGCTTTTCGAACCAGACTTGCGCCCACACATTCAGTTTAACGTGCACACGAAACAGGGCATTTGTCTGAACATCCGCGGTATCAAAGTGTTGCCCGTTCTTCTACGTCTGTGCTGTGGACAATCCAGTCTTCTAGGATGATAAAAACTATGTTTACAGGATTGCTCGCGGTTTTCCCTGGTTTTAATTTGTTGTGTTCTGTTTTATTTGGCCTCCAGAGTTTGTACGCTATTTAATCATCGAAAGCACATGTTTACACACACTGAGGTGACAAAAGGCGTGAGACTCCTCTTAATATCGTGTCAGACCTCCTCCTGCCCGGCGAAGTGCAGCAAGTAGACGTGGCGTGGATTCGACAAGTCGTCAGAAGTTTCCTACAGAAATATTGAGCCATGGTGCCCCTATGACCGTCCATGATTGCGAGAGTATCTCCGGTGCAAGATATGGTGCACGAACAGACCTCTAGATTAGGTCCAATAAATGTTCGATAGTATTCATGTCAGGCGATCTAGGTAGCCAAATCATTCGGTCGAATTGTCCAGAATGTTCTTCAAACGAACAATTTTGGTGCGTTGACATGACATCGTTGCTTGGGAGCACGAAATCCATAACTGGCTGCAAATGATCTCCAAGTAGCCAAACATAAAAATTTTCAGTTAACGATCAGACCAGAGGACACAGTTCATTCCATGCAAACACAGTCCAGTCCATGTAAACACACCAGCTTGTACAGTGCCTCATTGACAACTTGGGTCCAAGGCTCCGTTGGGTCTGCGCCACACTCGAACTGCACCGTAAGGTTTTACCAACTGAAATCGGGATTAATCTGACCTGGACATGGTTTTCCAGTTATCTAAGCCCAACCGCTACGGTCACATGCCCAGGAAAGGCGCTGCAGGCGATGTCGTGCTATCAGCAAATGCACTGGCGTGAGTTGTCTGCTGCCATAGCACATTGACGCCAAATTTCTCCGCACTGTTCTAACGGACACGTTTATCGTACGCCACACATTGATTTCTGGGTATTTCACGTAGTGTTGCTTGTCTATTATCACTGACAATTCAACGGAAAGGTCGCTGCTGTCGGTCGTTAAGTGAAAGCCGTCATCCAGTGGTTTGTCCGTGGTGAGAAGTAATGCCTATAATTTGGTATTCTCGTCAAACTCTTGACACTGTGGATCTCTGAATACTGCATTCCCTAACAAAAAAAATAAATAAATAAATAAAAATAAAAAAAATAAAAAAAGTTCAAATGTATGTGAAATCTTATGGGACTTAACTGCTAAGGTCATCAGTCCCTAAGCTTACACACTACTTAACCTAAGTTATCCTAAGGACAAACACAAACAACCATGCCCGAGGGAAGACTCGGACCTCCACTGGGAGCAGCCGCACAGTCCATGACTGCAGCGCCTCAGACCGCTCGGCTATTCCCTAACGATTTCCAAAATGGAATGTACAATGTGTCTAGTTCTAACTACTGTTCTCGTATGAAGTCTGTTAATTCCCTTCGTGCGGCCATAATCACGTCGGAAACCTTTCAAACGAATCAACTTTTGTTCCTTATGTACGCACCACTACCGCCAACTCTATATGTGCGCGTCGCTAACCCATAACTTTTGTCATCTCAGTGTAGAATACATAATTGTACATAGGAAATGCATATTTGCAGAATTTAAAGCTCAAGCCATAATGTTTTTACAACAAAACTTTAGCAGCTGGTATGATAAGTAACCCAGATGTTTTCATGTTATCAATTCACACTGTTTCTTACATTTGTTAATGAACCGCGCATATAAATGAAAAAAAGAATACTATTAAGATCTACAAAACTTTCCGTATACTCTTAAGGAAATTCAGAATTACTTGATAGAGCAGAATGCCTGCAGAAACCAAAGGGAAGAAAATCGTTAAGGCTTTCATGGCCACTTGTTGACAAATTGCGTGTTGCCTTCTGTCTCTGATCTTCGGGAGACGTTTGTTTGGTGATTTTTTCTGGCTTTTAGCCAGCATGAGTGGCTGGCATTGTCAAAGCTTCATCCTCCATTGTGGTGATGGACTGGAGTCGAACTCGTTGCCGTGGATTATACGGGGTGTTCAAAATGTCTCTCCGCAGTGTCGTATGATTGTTAGCCGCGCGTGCCGTATGCCGCAGTGAATACACCGAAATGAAACTCAGTAAAATACAAGTTATTAATTTATTGAATATTCATTTTTACTTACAAATTTTGACATTAAATGTTGAAAGTGTCCGCCCTACTGTTGAATACACAATTCAATTGGTCTAATCACACGGCATACGCGGCTAACAAGCATACGGCACTGCAGAGAGACTTTTTGAACACCCCGTATGTACCTAGTGCGCTAATCCAGGGACTTTTTCGTGGTCATGATCTGTGCAGTTCTCCCCTAGCCACATGCAACAGTCGTTCGCTGCAGGACGGGGGTCCAGGATTCGTTCGCGTTAATGCTTTCTTCTTTCTTGTTGAAGCTGTTGTCTTGTTGGGATACTTATATAGCTTCCCTGAACAAGCGTGTGTGATAGTTCTTCTCTACAGTCAGAACTTCCGTAT
Source organism: Schistocerca gregaria (assembly GCF_023897955.1). NCBI lineage: Eukaryota > Metazoa > Arthropoda > Insecta > Orthoptera > Acrididae > Schistocerca > Schistocerca gregaria. The sequence continues at coordinate 741,776,934 of NC_064921.1, forward strand.
CGGCGAATTTTTACTGTGTGGTAGGTCTCACACAACGGGCGCTCCGTCACGGTCGATTTCCCCACCCTCCACAACCTGAAATGCCGCTTATGTTCGTTGATACTGGTGTCAATTGATCGTCCAGTTATTCCGACGTAGACTTTTTCCATTGTGCATATGCGGTATATTCACGACATTGCAAGTGGGTCCCCCATTTCCTTTGCCCACCTGACACACTCTTTGGTCTTGTTTGCCGGTTTATATAAAGTCTTCATGCCGCGTTTGCACAAAATACCGTCCTTTCTATCCTTCACTCTGGGAATGTGAGGCAGAAAGGCAGTAGCCGACATTTCTTCTTCCGATGTGTCGCTTCACCGAGTGACACTTCTTACGTTACTAGTGGAGGACACACTACTCCTCAGAACGGTTCATAAATGTTGCATCTCGCAACTGCCAAAGAAGATCAATTGGCGTCTCAGATCGTCGAAGGAAAAAAGGGACCCACTTGCAATGCCGGAAGTATAAAGGATATGATGCACATGTAGAAAAGTCTACGTTGGAATGACTGACGATCAATGAACACTAAGATCAATGAACATAAACGGCATTGCAGGTTGGGGCGGGTGAAGAAATCGTCCGTAGCGGAGCGCACGTTGTGTGATGCCGACCACACTAAAATTCGCCGATACGGAAGTTCTTCCTGTAGAGTAGAGCTATCATACCCGCTTGTTCAGGGAAGCTATAGAAATAAACAAAGATGACAACAGCTTGACAAGCCTTAGCATGAACGGATCCTGGATTCCCGCCAGCAGCGAACGACCGTTGCAGGTAGGAATGGGAGAACCGCAGGGGGCCATGACCACGATAAAGCCCGTGGATTTTGGTGTGCCGGGTACATTTAATATGCGGCCGCGAGCTCAACTCCAGCCCACCACCGCAATGGAATGTGAAGCTCTGACAATGCCAGCCACTCGTGCTGGCGAAACGTCGGAAAACTCATCAAACAAACGTCGGACGAAGAAACAGAGACAGAAACCAACAGGCATATTGTCGAAATGGAAGGCGGTGACTGAGGGAGGCGGTAATCCATACTTACAAAAGTTTTCAAAAATTCCGAACGTTCTCAAATTTGGAACACGAAAATAAATCAGATTCTGACTCAGAATCACATTACATACAGGGAGTTGGTAATATTGGTTCTGTACAAACGTACAGGAAACGAGGTATGGTTAAATTGGAGTCGAATGATTGTAGAAATCGTATGTCGGTCAAAAGGTGTCCTTGTAAAGCACGGTGTTGAAGGAATTTGGGGTTGTAAGAATGAATAATACAGACGTTTCGTTTGTTGGGACCCATGCCACGTCTCATGCCATTGCTGTTTTCTGCGGCTCTTGAGTACACATAAGAAGTCTGTGTACGCTCATTTCAAATCGAAAACGGTTCCTGTCGATGCAGCTTGTTTCGCTAAGTCGTGATCTTCTCATTACGCCGGATGCCAGTGTGAGAATGCGTCCTCCGTTTTCAGCAAAAAATATTGCAGTACCCCAACCATTAGGCCTCTATATTTAAGAACACTATGGGAGTCAAACATCTGATTTCAAAGATCCAGGAAAAAAACACAGTAGATACAACAATGAAAAATGCACCACATTGTAGAGCATCTCCAAGAATTTATTTATTTATCATCAATACACCTCTATATCTGAACCATTTGTAGCTCATAGAATATCAAGTCTATATTCAATTCTTGCCAAGTTCTTTGTAACATTTCCTCTGTCATTGTCGGAATCGCATTAGTGATACGATGTCGCAACGTAGGAGTAACGTCCACTTTGGCCACATACACGCGGTCCTTCACGAATCCCCACATGAAGAAATCAAGCGGCGTAATGGCGGGTGAAAGTGGCGGCCAGGCAATGGGTCCTCCGCGTCCGACTCAACGATTGGGAAATTGCCTTTCCAGGAACTAGCGAACAGCCGTTTACCAATTAGGCGGAGCTCCATCTTGTTCATAAATGATTTTGAGTTGCAAATCTTTTATCTGAGGGTACACAAACTGCTCCAACATGTACGGATACACTGACCCATTCAATGTTTGTTCCCCAAGGAAGAACGCTCCAACAATCCTGTCGTGCATTAGCCATCACCGTTTAGTTTAGGGCTATCACGAACAAGTTCAGTGACAATGTGCGGATTTTGAGAACCCCAAATCCGAACATTACGCCTATTAATCCTTCCTGATAGATGAAAGGTTGCCTCATCTGAGAATAAACAGCTTTCCAATGAAAGGTTGCCTCATCTGAGAATAAACATCTTTCCAGGAAGCATCAAATCAATACTCTGCAGCATTTCCGCGCTTTCCAATGAAAGGTTGCCTCATCTGAGAATAAACATCTTTCCAGGAAGCATCAAATCAGTACTCTGCAGCATTTCCGCAGCAAATTGTAGTTGGTGTGGTTTGTCGTTCAGCGTCAAAAGTTGCAGAATTTGCACTTTGTAAGCACCCATACGAAGACGCTGGTGAACTACACGATGCAATGTTGATCGAGGTACAAGTTGCCTAGATGCTTGACGAACTGACTTACGTGGGCTTCTGAGGAACGCTTGTCTGATGTCCTCCACCGTCTCTTCTGAAGTTCTGTAACATGCACCGCCAGAATGTTTCAGAACACTTACTGCTGCCAGAAACTTCCTATACCATTCCTTAATTATTTTCAAATCAGGTGGTCACATTCATACACACGACGATAATTTCTTTGCACAGTAATCGGCGATTTTGTTTCTGCAAACTGCACTACTGCTTGCGCATGCTGCTGTGGAGTCGCCATTTTCACTTCATGCGACCATGCTGCACTCTGGTGACGATACTTCACATTTCTGACGCGGGAATATAAATTCTTTGAGATGCTCTACAATGTGGTGCATTTTTCATCGTCGTATCTACTGCGGCTTTCCTCTCCTGGGTCCTTGAAATCAGGGTGGTTTGAGTGGGAAACACTGTATTTTTCAGAAGGAAGTGGAAAATACAAACTTGATCGCTTCCAAAATTGCCACTGTTCCTGCCATAAAACCTGAAGCACTTTTTTTTTGCGGGCTTTACTGGTTTCTGTCTGAGTGTATAGAAAAGCACATCCAGTATACCTCTCTTGTGGAATTATGGATCCATCTGTATATACAAGGACACAACTAGGCCACTCGGCTTCAAGGAGATGGTTAATTCTGCTGTTTACGTCAACACTCTCCGAGCTTGTCATATTATAATAATAGACTGGAATCTTGCAGCTGAGTGTGTCAACATGGTATTAAGGCAAATGTTCGTGGTTTGACGAACAGACAGACAGACATCCAGTCGCTGTTAGACAGATCTACCGTATCACCATATCTCAATCCCACAGAAAAAGTCTGGGCCTATTTTGAGCAGTGCAAGAGACATAGCAATCAACATCGTCGAAATTTGGTAGCTGTAGGGCATCTAATCACCCTTGGGTGGCTTCAACTGGATATGGCATATCCGAAGAAACTTGTGGCCACGTTGCATTGTCGAAATGAGGCCTTCATCAAGACAAGAGATGGTGTTACACGGTATTAGCGTCATATCTCTTTCGGACCGACAAACTCTTGTCTGGTGCGCTGATTTTTGAAACGTTATCTTAAGACGCCGTGCGCCAATCTGCTGCCACAGCGCGACAACAATGCTTTGTCGTAGTACGTTTCATGGCAACGCTCCTGTGGACTAATCGTCAGCGAATCTCTGCTGCTGAAAGCTGCTCTTCCTCATGGTAAGGTTTATGCTGTAACTAAATCGTTAACGATAATATTATGTATCACGTGTGTCGCTGGTATTTAATTGAGCTTGGTTAGTATTTGTTCTGGAGAAATAGCTCAAGTATATAAACTATAGAGGAACATTGTGCTTGGTCGGCTTGTTTGAGGTCAGAAGAACTTCCCGAAGTTTCATGTGCTATGGCTGGACATATGTAACCAGAAACTAAGAGGCTGGGCCCAGACCTGATGGTGGCATGGAAACGATTAATTTACGGTGGTATTTTTGCATTCAAACCAACCTTAGGTTTATACTTTTGATAACATTCGAAATTATCATTGATAAGTGGGTGAACTTTTTGACAGTATCAGGTATTTAGATTATGGTAAAGGCGTTTACAACCGCCGTGAGCGAGTATTAGGTGAGGAAATACACTCTATACTTCAGCAACAATCTTACACTTATCTATTTTTCTCTTTGTCTTTACTCATAATTTACATCCTACTCAAAAGAGGAAATTGTTAAATTTAAGATCTGCCCGTTCTCTTCCGACATTATAATGAGATAGGCATGTGAAAAGGGGGATATACAAGAGAGAATATACAAGAGAGAATTCCCAGATCCGGCTATCCGAAATCTCCTTAAAACCTTGGAAGGAGTCACGAGGTGAATTATATTTTTGTTAAGTGGAGGAGTAGTATTACGAATCCTAGTTCACGCAAAAGGTGTAACGTCAATGACTTGCTTGAGATGTTCTGCTATGGTCCTGATCGACCGCATTTAACATACGCAGAAGTTTTCTAATAACTGTTGAATATAATCCGTTAGGATTACACAGTGCCAACACGTAGTGTGCTGTTGTTGCAGGTCAACTTCGATGTCAGGACCACCACCAAGCTTTCTATACTTTTTCAAGAGATGGTACCGATTAGCGTTTGATGTAGGATACCGATACCAAACCCGCGAGGGAATAACCGATCGTGATCAATGCTCTTCGCCATCTAATTAGAATTTCAGTGATGAAGCTTTCATCCACTACTGTGACTTCTGTCAGCGTCTGCTTTGTAGTACAGGGAGTGCCAACACAAGTAAAAGAGGAGAGCGGGCCAACTTGAGGATGATAACAGGTAACCACGGTAATAAATTCTTTCTTCTTTGCATGTATTAATACAGTGACCATTTACTGTATTGAAGCTAATAGTATAAATTTTTATTTTAATATAATCACGACTAGTTTTACGATTTGAAAATCGCATACAAAAGTGTCATCTTGCGTCAGAAGTGTGACAAGATAACTTTGACCACGGCGCAAAGTGACAACAATGGTGAGGTTAGAAAGGTGTAGAAATGTATTTGAGAGTACAAGAAAATGCTTTAATTAATCAAACACTGCTATGTCATTCTTAGTGAATAGTATGTAATGAAAAGATTATTAGTTCAAAATTAAATTAATTCCAAATCAATGTTTCTCATTAATAAAACTTACGCACAAATTTTCATCTTCCAAAATTTGATTTTTGCTCATGCCACCACGTGTAGCATTTGCGATACTCTACATCGTCTTCTCACGAAGGCCCAACGCAGATCTCATCGCATTTAGCATGCTGGGCTATACTTTCTTGGGAAGTTTTCCTATGTTGCTTTCAATGCTGTTATTCTATCTTATGCTATATCAGCCAACGTCTGTTTCACAAGAGACCTAGTTAAAGCATTGGTCCTTGGAGAACTGTCTGTGACTTTCCCGTCTTTTTTCGCACACAGTATTTCTTTAGACAATGGTTTAAAATTAAAAAAAAAAATCGGCACTGATTTAGTTTAATGAGCCCATTTGCAGTAGGTCCTGGCTCATCAGTTTTCTCTGCCAGATGTTCGTCAGGAGAATCACCTGGAGTTTCTGTGGGCCTGCCTTTAAGTACTGTAGCTTGAGAAGGGACATTTTCAGTTCTTCCATCTACATCAATACTCCGCAAATCAGCTGACGGTGTGTGGCGAAGGGTATTTCTTGTACCATTCTGTCCCATTCGTGAATGGCGAGTGTTAAGAATGATTGTCGGTAATCAGGCTCATTAAACACAAGGAGATCATAAGTTTCGGCACCACAGTCTTTTACGCCATTAACTGCATTACCAACTGTAGGTGCTTTGAAATAAGCAAGTGTCCAATAGATGCTCAACATGTGGCGAGGTCGAAATCTTGTCTCCTTTTGCTGGCTATGTTTGTTCCTTTAATTTTTGGTCCAGATGTTAGCAGGTGAAACATTTGTTGCTATTACTACGTGCATTAGCTTTAGCATTCCCCCTTTATTAACATTTTTTATTCGAAATGGTTAAACTAATTAATATAGGCTGTATGTTCGTGTTGCCTGCAGTGAAAAGACGTGATAGTGTTCTCTTACCATTTTTTAATTTAATGTACTGCATAGCGACAGTTAAAGTTTTCGTTCAAAATTAAATTTTTCCATATTACAGGTATACATTGCTTTTAGCAATGATTTTCAAACAATTTATCCAATTCAAAATAGTAATGATGAATTAAAAAAAGCTCGAGCAAATTATAAATTGTAAATTGTTTAAAAGAGATCGTGGAAGCTGACGGCAGATACTTTGGGAGAGAGCAACGAAAGAGTCTTACCTCCACGGATGGCACACCTTGCATGTAGAACAACCTTTCCTTACTGCTTCAAATTACAGACCATTCAGAATTCACCTCAACGTGCCTGCGCCGTGTAACGCGCGTTGGCTCAGCACTTCTACAATCGAACGGTTCTGGGAATCGACACCTGACGTGCTTTTCCCATGAAACCATAAAAAGAGTTGAGCTCGGCTTTCGTGGAAGAAAATTAACGATTCTGCAGCATGGAGAGCCACAGCACATGCACAGACGCATAAGTGCAACCGTTTGATGCAGTCAAATCAAGAAAGAGGGTATATGAGACAGAAAAACAGAGAGGAAATAACGTTGGAACGAATAGAGAAACAAGAGATCTGTGTCGCAATGGATGTAGGTTAGTTCTTTCCTTCTCTCTTGACATACGATTAGTTTCCTTGAAATTCAACAGCCGGAGCAGTCCGTTTCACAGCTCCAATGCTGCTCCCGTCGCTGATGTAGCAACTGCATTGTTAGGGTAGCAGCTACCACAGGGTTGTAAAATTAAACCAGTCCAACGAGATAACGATCACGACAGACGAACTCGTGGCTGGGCTGTACAACGAACGCCTCTATACGTCGAAAACCATCTGGGTGAACAGATCGTTATACACTTGATTCCAGATCAGCGCTGGAATTACCGTGCACAACGATGCACGAAACAATCTTCCGGCGACATACGACTTCATGAACCTGAGACTAAAGAACACAAACAGAAATTAGCGTGTTATCATACGCCGGGTGTAAGTTCACGGCGACGAGATGGTCAAAGCACCCACCTGAGGCGTATATGTTTCAGCTATTTACAGCTCCAACGCTCCTCCCTGAGACTCTTGAACAGCAGGAGTACCAGCTGCCGATCCTCTAAACGTTCTCACATTGGTTAGCAGAGAAGACAGGAACGCAGAATGGAAAGAATCATCCAGGTTGAAAGGCAGATGTTATGTATCTGGCAGCGGTGACCACATTTTGACACGACAATATCAATGCCCCAGAACATTCAATAATACTTTCAACTGCGGCTGCTGGTGGAAACATCTACGATAGTCACATGGAGCCAGGTCAGGACTGTAAAGCGGGTGTTCCGGTGTTGTTCATCCGACTTTTGTGATCGCTTCCATGGTTTTTTGACTGACATGTGGCGTGTATTGTCGTGCAGCAGCAAAACATCCTGCTTTTGCCGATGTTGTCGAACACGACTCAGCTGAGCTTGAAGTTTCTTCAGTGTCGTCACTTTATGCATCAGAAATTATGGTGGTTCCACTTGGCATGATGTCCAAAAGCAAGAGTCCTTCGGAATCGAAAAAACACCGTAGCCATAACTTTTCCAGCAGAAGGTGTGGTTTTGAATTTCTTTTCTTGGGTGAATATGCATGATGTCACTCCATTGATTGCCTCTTCGTCTCTGGTGAAAACTGATGAAGCCATGTTTCATCACCTGTCACAATTCTTCCAAGAAATTCATCTCCGCCATTCTCGTACTGTTCCAAAAGTTGCAACCTTTTTCTTGTTTCTTTGTGAGAGTCTGTCAACATCCCGGGAACCCACCTGGCACAAACCTTTTTTAACGCCAACATTTTCAGTATTCTGCAAACACTTCCTTCCCCTATCCAAATGTAGCGTGACAATTCGTTCACTGTGATGCATCTGTCAGCAGTCACCATCTCGTTAACACTCTACACATTGTCTGGAGTGTGTGCAGTAGGAGACCTGACGCTGCGACGACAATCCTCAATATTGCCGTGCCCACTTTCATCAACGTAACCTGCTTGCCCACCGACTAAATGTACTGCGATCGACAGCAGCATCTCCATACAACTTATTCAACCTCTTGTGGATGTTTCACACTGTCTCATTTTCACAGCACAGGAATTCTATAACAGCACGTTGCTTCTGACGAACGTCATGTGTAGCAGCCATCTTGAAGACATGCCATGACGGCGCCACTCACGGGAACAGGCTGAACTAAGTTTTCACACATGCAGAATGAAAACTGTATTTTTACAAAAAATGTGTGCATTTCTTTTGGAGTGACCCGTGTACGTCCCGTTGGCTTCGCTGGATCCAAATCACGCTCTCTGGTGCCTGCAAACGTGCTGCTACGCCTAAAAATCTTTAGAATGTACCGCCTATTATATTCATTTTTGACTGAAGTTACCTTTCAGTGCAGTTCAACTGTTTTAACCATTTTAAGGGACCTCCTCTTGCCCGGCGTAGTCCAGTAACTGGATGTCGCATGAACTCAGCAAGTCGTTGGTAGTCCTCTGCAGAAATACTGAGCAATGCTGCCTCTATAGATGTCCATAATTGCGAAAGTGTTCCCGGCTCAGGGTTTTGTGCACGAATTGAGCTCTCGATTATGTCCCATGTCGAGCGATCTGTGTGACCAAATCTTTCGCTCGAATTGTCCACAATGATCTTCAAACCAATCGCGAACACTTATGGCTCGGTGAAGTGGCGCATAATCATTCCATCGTTATTTGGGAATATGAAGCCCATGGATTAATGGTTCAAATAGCTCTGAGCACTATGGGACTTAACTTCTGAGGTCATCAGTCCCCTAGACCTTAGAAGTACTTATACCTAACTAACCTAAGGATATCACACTCTCCCATGCCCGAGGCAGGATTCGAACCTGCGACCGTAGCGGTCGCGCGGTTCCAGACTGTAGCGCCTAGAACCGCTCGGCCACTCCGGCCGGCTCTGAAGTGTTCAGTACTTCCGTTGAAGACTTGGAGAAGAGAACTATACGGTAGTGTTAGGATTTGGGAGGTCATCAGAAGGCATTTGAAACCATTCGTAACTCACTGCAGAGACAACAGAAGGATTGTATCCAGATGTGGGGACAGCATGTGGACCTCGTCCTTGAACACGTAACAGTGTACAACAAATTGTAACTACGAGGGTCAGCCTCTTTGATTCGGGTTCAAAAAAATGCACCCATGTTTCGTCCCCGGTCACAATTTTTTTCAGAAACTCATCTCCCTCCAAACGGAAGCGCTGCAAGTGTTGGGAGGCTATTGTTTTCCTTGCCTCTTTATTCTGATCGGTTAACATTCTTAGAACCCACCGTGCACAAACTTTTGAGTACCCCAATTGTTTAATAATCGTGATCACACTGCCTTTACTAAGAGAAATAATGCGACACACTTCATCTGCAGTCACCCGACGGTCACCACGAATGATGTCATCAACTTGCTGAGTGTTGTGTGGAGTCACTGCACTCACCGGCCTGCCGCTCCGCTTTTCGTCAGTCAACGGTGTTTGCCCTTCAGCTTCCTTACAACGACGAACCCATCGTCTAACAGTGCTGACATCCACTGTCACAACACCATACACCTTCTTCAGTCTTTCATGAATGCATATGGGCGTTTCACCTTCTGCATTCAAGAATTCAATCACACAACGCTGTCTCAAACGAACATCGATGTCGGCCATCTTACAAACTTCTGCTGTGCTGCCACCTGTTGACACAGAAAGTTACTACTGCAGTGGATTGCAGAAGAAGGTTTGAGGAATGGCGCCAAATTCAAATTTTTCACTTAACTTAATTTTTTTAAGTAGAAAAAAAATGGGAGGCATTACTTTTTGACCGACCCTCGTACGTGGTGCAGAATTTTATTTCTTGTAAGCTAGGCAATAGGTGGCAGTAATTTGAACCAAATAATATGGCGACTTTTAGGAAAGTTTACATGTCAAATACATTGTAGTAGCTATGAGTACGACAGTATTTCATACAGAAGTCAGTGACTACTCGTAATCACGCATCAGCAATTATCTGCAAACGTCTCTGCCACTGCGGCCGGCCCCATGGATGACAGCTAACGGTCTCCAAGCTGGCGAACATGACAATTTTCAGTGAACCAGAAGATCCAGTCCATTCCATGTAAACACAGCCGACACCATTTGGACCAACCATCAGCATGCACAGTGCCTTGTGGACAAATTGCGTCCAAGACACCGTTGGGTTTGCGCCACAAGCAAACCCTACCATAAGCTCTCACAAACTGAAATCGGGACCTAGCTGACCTGGCCACGGTTTTCCAGTCATCTAGAACCCAACCGGTATGGTCACAAGCCCAGGAGAGGCGCTGCTGGCGATGTCGTGCTGTTAGTAAAGGCACTAGCGTCGGACGTCTGCTGTCATAGCCCATTAACGCCAAATTTCGCCACACTGTCCTAACGGACACGACCACCGTACGTCCCATATAGATTTCTAATGGTATTTTATGCAGTGTTGCTTGACTGTCAGCACTGACAACTCTACGCAAACGCCGTTGCTCTCGGTCGTTAAGTGAAGGCCGTCGGCGCTGCTTTGTCCTGCCTGAAATTTGGTATTCTCGGCACGCTGTTGACACTTTGAGTTTCGGTATATTGACTTCCCGAATGATTTCCACAATGGAATGTCCCAATCTCTAGCTACAACTACCATTCCGCGTTCGAAGTCTGCCGACTCCCTTCGTTCGGGCATAATCACGTCGGAAAGCTTATCACAAGAATCACGTGAGTAGAAATGACAGCTCCGCAACTGCACTGCCCTTTTATGTCCTGTGTTCGTGGTGCTTCCGCCATCTGTATATGTGCACATCGCTATCCCATGATTTTTGTCACCTCATTGAATATTACATACCGGGTGATCAAAAAGTCAGTATACATTTGAAAACTTAATAAACTAAGGAATAAAGTAGATAGAGAGGTAAAAATTGACACTCATGCTTGCAATGTCATGGGGTTTTATAAAAAAAAAAGTTCACAAAATGTCCGACAGATGGCGCTGGACAGCAAAACGTCAATGACTGCGCATGACAATCGTGTTACAGAATCGCATCATCCCCAGCCTGGCTGATAAACACCTGCTGGAGCGTACGATGTTTATGCAGGATGGCGCTCCACCCCATATTGCTAGACGAGTGAAAGGTCTCTTGCGCGCGTCGTTTGGTGATGATCGTGCGTTCAGCCACCACTTTCGTCATGGTTGGCCTCCCACGTCCCCAGACCTCAGTCCGTACGATTATTGGCTATGGGGTTACCTGAAGTCGCAAGTGTATCGTGATCGACCGACATCTCTAGGGATGCTGAAAGACAACATCCGACACCAATGCTTCACCATAACTCCGGACATGCTTTACAGTGCTGTTCATAACATTATTCCTCGACTACAGCTATTGTTGAGGAATGATGGTGGACATATTGAGCATTTCCTGTAAAGAACATCATCTTTGCTTTGTCTTACTTTGTTATGCTGATTATTGCTATTCTGATCAGATGAAGCGTCATCTGTCGGACATAATCTGAACTTTTGTATTTTTTTGGTTCTAATAAAACCCCATGTCATTCCAAGCATGTTTGTCACTTTGTACCTCTCTATATACATTATTCCGTGATTTATGCAGTTTTCAAATTTATACTGACTTTTTGATCACCCGGTATATCTGTTCAATTTTATCATGTTGAGGGCCCCACGAAAAAAAAAAAAATTATTAAAGAAAAGAATTTTTAAAATTCTGATTACACATGCAACAGGTAAGTTAATAAGTGATGCAGTCACAAATATGAGAACAGCTCGGAGCTGCTTTCAATAGCGGTCGGGTACACAGGAAGAGGTTCATTTGTTATTCACTGCTAATTACCATCACAGTCTCGCGAAGCAGCTAATCACTTCCAGCGCTGTATTAATGAAATAGTCGCACAGGATGTTACGCTGCGCCGGAAGTTATTTGTTCTGTGGTTGCATGTAATTATCTATGATTATTGCGGCTTCCTGGTCCTCGGTAAGATCATTGTGTGCTGCGATATATGGACATCGCACGTGTATAAACAAACGTTGTATGCATGATCATAGGCATATCTGATTTACGAAAGGCTCTAAGGGAAATTAAAAACAAAGGGTTTTTGGCAGATAGTCACCGTATACACAGTCGTTTTTATTTATTTATTTTTTAAAAAAAGGTTTCAAAATTATTCGCGTTTTTTTTCGCAAACAAAAAGAAGAAGAAGATTTCATCCAAACATATGTCCTAAAATCCTTTCCTGTGTAATGAATGATAATTTACTTTCAACGCATTTCGATATACGAGCCTGACAAAAACGTAAAGCACACAGGAGAGAAGGAGGAAACGAAATGAGACCTCACAGGTTGAGAGTGTATGTGATATTATTTCTGTGATTACGAAATCGCACCAGATTTACATAGAAAACTGCCAGCATGAGCACCCTTCTCGATATGACGCTGCACATCTTCTGGTCAGGATGGACGTGCCGATTCGGTTGAAAAGGCTGTTGTAAAGTCGTTGTCTCCTCTTCTGAGGCAAGCTGGCCCACATCTGCTGTAAATGGTCCACGATATCGTGGAGACTGGTATTAGGGCGGAGTTGATGTCCGAGCTGGTCCCACACGTGTTCTATCTGGGACAGATCTGCAAATCTTGGTAACCACGGGACGGTTCGTTTTACCACCGCGCAAGCAGTTCACACACAAGTGCCATGTCTGGACGAGAATGATCCTATTGAGAAATAACACCGCAATATTGTCACATGATAGGTACATATAGGGGCGGAGGATGTCCGCGACGTGCCGTTGTGCCGTTCAAAAATGGTTCAAATGGCTCTAAGCACTATGGGACTTAACATTTGGAGTCATCAGTCCCCTAGACTTAGGACTACTTAAACCTAACTAACCTAAGGACATCATACACATCCATGCACGAGGCAGGATTCGAACCTGCGACCGTAGCAGCAGCGCGGTTCCGGACTGAAGCGCGTAGAACCGCTCGGCCACAACGGCCGGCCGTTGTGCCGTGAATGTTCGCCTCGTTACTACCAGCCGTGGCATGAAGTTATACCCGATGCCTTCTTACACCGTGACGTCAAGAGTAATGCTGCTGTGCCTTTCCAAAACACTGGAAGAATGGAATCTCTTTCCAGACCACCGCCATAATCGCTAGGTCAACAAGAAACCCATGATTCGTCGCTCAACTCAATGCAGCGGCAGTCAGTGCTTCCCGGACAGGGCACCAGACCAGACGCAGCCGTTATTATTATAATTAAATTTTCCCGAGACATTTAAGTCTCATCTTTATCTACGATAATGAAAACTGAAGAAATGAATTTAAAATTTGTATCACAGCTGGGGTCTCCAAGCCGGGTCTTTTTACTTTCTAGCCAGAAACGCTATCAACAACACCACCGCAGCACTATGGTAAATTTAATTGCTCAAACTAACTAAGTCGAATGCCCTCCGCAGCACAAATTCAACCTTCAGCTTATAAGATCTATAAGATCGCCTGTGGTACAGGACTTCCCCATTACGTCCAACGCTGGGGTGCTATTCCAATGCCGGAAAGCCATGGAAATACTGGCAATTTAGAGGGAAAATAAGCTGAAGATATGAATTAAACTTCGTATTGCGGAGGGCACTCTACTTATGTAATTCGTCCAGGATTGTTCACCATCGGCCTGCAATGGTGTAATGGTCAGCATTTCTGCCTGCTAAGCAAGAAAACTCAGATTCGAGTCCCGGTGACGGCACAAATTTCAATTCACTTCTTCAGCTTCCATCATTATCGTAGATAAAGATGAGACTTAAAAAATTCTCGGGGAAAATTTAAACACCATGTTCGCGGTCAAGTGCACCCTAACTTAAAACAACTCCAACACGTGTCCTGTGTCATCATGTACCGGTATTTCTTCCCTAAGCTGGTACACGTCTCCCAGATCCTTCCAATGCCGTTACTCCTTGGCCGCCGCATCCAATCAGCCTTTGGATATTTCGTGTCAGCAGGGGCACTTTTCAAAGTCCGCTACGACACTCTAACACTGCCTCTTGCAAAAGGTGGCCTCGGACTCGTCAACGTGCGGGCACAGTCTTCTGCACTCTTTGTCCATACTACGTTGCGGCACTGGCGGGGGCCGGTCCCGTCCTTAACACACAGATATCCTCCTACCAGCTTCTCTCGATTCACCTATCAATGTGGCACCTATTTTTCCATTGTTGTCCCGTGTCGCCAATTGTTTCGTAGATCTCAGCTACGTTCGGACCGATCTTCCAGCCACCCGTCCTCCCCCTACAAAATATATGATCTTTTGTTTATGCTGTCCAAACCTTGCGACCCCATGGTGCTACAGCATCCTGACATTAACTGGCGAACGGTTTGGGGCTGTGTGCATGCACCCTTTTTACTGTCGTCTGTGTCTGCACTCTGGTATGTTTTAGTCTAAGTCAAATTCCCGACTAATAGTGGACTTTATCACATAGGACTGGCCACCTCCTCACTCTGTCCTGACTGTCAGCTCGAAGACACCGACGAGCACCGTCCTACGTGGCCCCTAAAATGAAACGTTTGCCTCCTCGTTCAACGAATCGTGGGCTTTTACCTCCGTATCCCGCCAACGACGGTACCCCAGATTCCTTGTTGTTGCCCCAGACATTTCACTACCCTCTTGATAAGCGCAATACACTCATCTTTTTTCGAGGACAGGCTTTAGAATACCTCTTTCAGAGTGGTCCCCAAACAGTCCTCGACTTTTGGTACAGAGTTGTGACCGCGCATAGTACGGTCACCCGAGAACTATCTTACCGACCAAATTTTACCGGTTATCTCCGCAGCGTCTTCCTTGACCCCCTCAAAGTTGGGGTATGCCATGCCTACCCGTCACGTGATGAAACACCCTTATCCACGTTCTCATGCATCGACAAAAAGAAAAAGAAGACAGAATGTGTTATATTTTGTTGTATGTAATGTTTTTTTAATATTTTTGTTAAACTAAAAACCAATTGTATATGTTAAAATTGTACTTTGAAGAACTGTTGCAGTGTGTACATATATGTACACTGCAGACTACTGCATCTTAAAAAATCTACAAGATCTACAAGGAGCCGTTTGTGGTGCGGTGTTAACAGCAACCTACCCTTGGGACGATGGCTGCCTCATCCGAATGCTCCTAGTCCCCGGCCATTGGCGCAGGCTGGCAAAGAATGTAGCAAGGAGAACATTACTTGATCTCGGATGGGAGGCACAGATGTTAAGGGATTACGATGGGCTTGGATCAGAATGTGGCGCTCCTCATACGTGGTCGACAGTAACCTTGACAACGAGTACTCCTTGACCTCACGTTCCCAAGCAGTCGAATGCCGGGCCACTGTCGCATCCGACTGCACCACAAATCTGGATACGGCACCATTCGTCCTGCAGGCCAAGTGGAGATCCACAAGGAGGCCTCCTTCAAACTTTGTCAGACAATGATATCGCAGTCTCGCTCGAGTACGCGACAACTCCGTCTTCTTCAAAATGATGACTACACATCTGACGCTGTTCAAACCCCTTATACACTCCCCAGAACCGATAGCAACACCAGCTTTTCTACCTGCCACAGAGAATTGCAGCTCTAATCATTTACACGCTGATGGTGCCTACTGATTTCATATTTTCCATTTCTACTTCAAGTGGGCGTCTGAAAGGGTTATGTGTTAGCAAATCTCTGAAGGTATTTTGCCTGGAATGAAGCGTTGTACAAAAGTGCAAAGCTTGGAGTAGGAATTAAAGTTCAGGGGAAAGGAGTAAAGAAATAAAAACATTGAGATTTGCCGATGACAGAGACAGCAGAGAACTTTGAAGGAGCAGTGGATCGGAATGGACAGGGTCTTGGAAAGAGGATATAAGACGAACATCAACAAAACCAGAACAAGGATAACGGAACGTAGTCGAATTAAATGTGATGGTGAGGGAATTAGATTACAGTAATAAATGAGCATTGCTATTTGGGCAGAAAAATAGCTCCTGATGGTCCAAGTCGAGAGGATATAAAATGAAGAGTGGCTATGGCAAGGAAAGCATTTGTGAAGAAGCGAAATTTGTTAACACTGAATATAAATTGTGTGTTAGGAAGTATTTTCTGAAAGTATTTGTCTGTATTGTAGCCTTGTATGGAAGTGAAACCTGGATGATACAGGCTATACAAGAAGAGAATAGGAACTTTTGAAGTGTGGTGCTGCAGTAGAATGCTGAACATCACATGGGTAGATCACGTAACTAATGCGTAGGTACCTCAGAAGAACTGAAGAGAAAGGAAGTTCGTGGCATACCCTGACTTGAAGAGGTATTCGATTGATAAGGAAACATTGTGAGACATCAAGGGATCACCGGTTTCATATTGGATGGAAGTGTGTGTGTGTGTGTGTGTGTGTGTGTGTGTGTGTGTGTGTGTGTGTGTGTGTGTAGGCGGGGAGGGGGGTTAAAATCGTAGAGGGAGACCAGGAGATGAATACAGTAAGCAGGTTTAGAGAGAAGTAGGTAGCAGTATTATTCTGAGATGAAGAGGCTTGCACAGTATAGAGTAGTATGGAGAGCTGTCTTCGGACTGAAGACACAACAAATAATTCAGACAAGAAGAAAACAGAAGCTTTTGAAATGTGGTGCTACATAAGAATGCCGAAGATTAGATGGGTAGGTCGAAAACTAATAAAGAGATATTCAAAAGAATTGAAAAGAAAAGAAATTCGCTGTCCTACTTGAATAAAACGAGGGATCATTTAACAGGACACTTCTTAAGACAAGTACTCGTCAATTTGGTAATGCAGGGAAGAGAGAGTGTGTGTGTGTGTGTGTGTGTGTGTGTGTGTGTGTGTGTGTGTAGGGGGGGGGGAGGGGGGATTGGGTGAAAAGTGTAGAAAAAGGAACGAATGCAGGATGAAAATGTTTTAACACAACGAATTTTGGGAGGGTACCCGGGACACAAGCACAAATATTTTTCTCTAATGTCCTGTGAGGAATTTTTAAATCGATTGAGCGAGTTCTCTTTCGGAGAAAATTAATCAGACCACAAATTCCGGGAGCTTGCATGGGACATCAAAAACATTTTTTCTAATGTGTTTTCCTGTGACACACCATTTTTGAGGACCTGAAATCTTACCTTCAGTTGACCAAAAGTAACACAAACAGTTTTTAATTTTTGTAACAAGAGACAACAACATTAAGGTAACACAATTAATTCATTTGCAGTATACGTCCAAAAATATCTCAATTGACTTGTAAACAAAGGATACGACAACGTGTGACAATCTTTCTAACACGGACAAAAACTGAAGGGTTAATTTCTCGTGCTGCTGCTGCTATCCGGGCACCTAAATCCTGTTCTGATTCAACAGAGGTTTTGTATACTAGGTTGCGCGTCTTCCCACGCAAAAAAGTCCAGAGGGGTTGAAATCAGGGGATCGAGTTGGCCATTGTACAGGGTCACCTCCGCCAATCCACTTTTCTGTAATCAGTCGGTTCAGAAATCGGTGCACAGGACGACTAAAACGTGCCAGACCACCACACATGCGCTGTCTTGTAGCGTGTGGCAAGTTGTGACACGTCATTCAATAACTCTGGTAATCCTCCGGCATGGAAATTGTAATAATGCCTGCCACGTAATGGCCTAGGCCGGATATATGAGCCAGTTAAACAGTCACAAATAGCAGCTGCCCACACATTCAAACAGAACCGCGATTTGATGAGAGCGAATGAATTTGGCATGTGGATTAAATTCATTGCAAACACGCGAACTGCGGATGTTGAAGACTCCATCATGTCCGAACGGAGCTTGATCTGTATACAACACAGCGGATGCTAATGTAGGATGCATTGACGCTGTTGCAGATACCATTGCAGAAGCAATGTTATGGCTGGGTAATCAGCTGGTTCTAGATTGCGCAACGCTATAAGTGACATGGATGCGACAACTGCTCATGAAAGACGTTTCTGAAGCCTAGTTTTCACGACGACATTGCGTTGCGCCAATCGTTGAATGGAATGAGTTGCACGCAAATGGTTTCATATTTGATTGTAGACGCGGCGAAACCAGAATACACTTCAGTTTCGTCGTTTTGTGGGTTCCTGAGTCGTGTCTGAAATGAAAGTTTTCACTGCATAAGAAAAAAAAAATAAGAAACGTGATTCGATTCGTGACTGGATGAAGAAAAGACGTCAGCTCGGTTGCTCAGCATCCTTCCGAAATAATCTATAATTGAAGACACAAGAAGTTCTTTTAATTATCTTAGAATGTCACCAGAACTGTTCACGTTACTTCTAAATAGAGTTAATTATGTCATAAGGAATAAAGATACTGTAATGCATGAACCACTGTCGCCAGAACTGAAATTACATATCACATTGCGTGCATTACAATCGAGAACACTCGGCATGCTATGAAATGTGGTTTTAGTTGCTGCTGACGCATTTTTATTAGCACCAATATTATTAACATTAACAGTTATTAACACTGACACCAGTAATTATTCGAAGCAGGCAGCATTAAGAAGAGAATGGTTTGCAAACTACTCTCTTGAAGATAGATAATTACACTGGCAATATTAAAAATTCTAACACATGTGAATGGGGAGCACTGCAGCGGCGTTTTTTAAATACATGAATAATGAATAAAGAATGCAGCTTTTTGAATTGGTATAGCCTTCCCTCCTGTCAACAGTATTCCAGCTCGAACGATGGAATTTTAGTCTTGTAGATGAGACCATTTCTACATCTAGAATTACATTTGCTGGTATTTTTCTTAATTCAGTTGAGTAAGTGCTCCTAATTCAATAAATTATGCCCTGCAGCTCAGATACTGTCAAACTATCTATGTTCTGATCGGACGTGATGGTCTCAGGAGCAGCAGTATGTTGCTATTTTTGAAATCAGCATCACTGAAATCTCACAAACAGCTATGCAAAGCATAGACCTCCAAATAGCGAACAGTATTCTCCGGAACAGTATTCTCCGTTCCCCACTTCATATTTCAGTTTGTCTACACTCTGCGAACACACATAACCTCAAAACTCATGCAACTAGTGTCGCCAAAGTTGGAACACGCATGCGCAGTGGCCAGTGGCGCAGTTGCCTGCAACCTAGTGTCGTCGTGTAAACTAAGCTTTATATTCGTATGATTCGTCCCCAAGTAAGGCGTAACTGCACGAGTTGCTCCACATGCTGCAGGACACCTTCCTCAAGTCGCAGTGTTAGTACTGGCCGACTTTGTCACTGTCCAGGTAATCTGCTAAATGGCCTAGTCTCAAGCAGACGTCGATACGAATAACTAAATTTCGAATGATGCGCGGTACGGCGATTGGGATATTGTTGCTGAATATACCCGCTGTACTGCTTGTCCATTGCTGTTCGTTATTTATTAAGCATCAACCATATCAGTGTACTCACTCCAGGTGTATCGCTGCATTAGTAAAGAATTAGTGCGTTGTGTCATGGTGTAAAACTAAATGTGTATTGGAAACTGCTATTACAACAGTAGAGCGAAGTTTCTCTCTACCGGTGCAACAGGAACCGTTACAACAACGAATCAGTCATTACAAGTGAAGAGCGAATACGCCCTCTACAGGATTAAATAACGCTCAGAGGAAATTATGATATTAGAGAAAAATATTTATTTCGTTATCCCGTACAACCTACCACATCTTGTCGGTTTAAATAATTTTACCCTGTACAGACAACAGGTTCAAATGGATCTAGGGTGCTGTAGGTACTCGGATATTCGAAGATGAAGAGCCTTGCACAGGACTAGCATGGAGATGAGCACTAAACCAGTCTTCGGAACTGGAGATCACAATGACAACAAACCTGTGAGGCGAGCTCCATCGCCGAAGCAAAGAGTCAGCAACCTGAGCCACGAAAGGGATTCCTTACGGAGTAGGCGCCTATGACTGCTGAGCGCGGTACCTCCATCGACTGACAACCTTGATCTCTACTCTGTTGGTACTGGGCACCAAGAAACAAAGGACGTGCTGACAGCGAGTGCTCAGGAGTTCTGCTTTTCTTTCCATAACAATGCATCGCAACGCAACACTACAAAAGCACTTATCACAGTCGTACACATTTGATATACAGTGCTGAGAACAATAGGCGTACGTTACATACGTATTTCATGACGACGTAAAACGTTTGTTCTCTCTAAACGTCACCTAAACTCATTCCCGTAATTCCTCACTTTCGTTTGACAGTAACTTTGAAGAAGGGCCGTCTAGTTTTTAACGCGAGTACTTGCGATTGTACGCATATTCGGTGCAACGGAAAAGCAATGTACTTGCTTGAGAAACAGTCTTGCTCTTCTTTACTGCTCCTGAGTGTAAAGCGATGTTGCTGCAATGTTAAATATCCTACCTCGTACTGCAAACACTGCGTGCAGCATGTGGGAAATAAGAAAGCTCAAAATCAAATAGTATATCCTGAAGGGATGGAAATGACGCCATAGTCGTCCTCTGTATAGGGAAGTATGCCACACTCAGTGTACAATTTTTACTGTCATTTCATGAGCATTGTAATTTACCAGCTTCTCTGGCCAATAACATGAAAGTACATAGACTATTTCACAATCCGAAACTGGTATGAAAGCGCCTAATAGGGAATAGAAGGAAGGGGAGGCTCACGCTGACTACCAAAATGGGCAATAAACTACTAAGAAATAAATTGAAATGTACTCTCGGGGGAAACAAGAACCCTTCGATCTGTGTGAAGTAGTCCACGCGTGTATCACACAGACACACCTAATCTCATCCCCATAAACATGCCAGAATGCATATAATATTGTTGCTGTGGTCTTCAGTTCGAAGACTGTTTTGATCAAGCTCTCCTCGCTATTTTATGCTGTGCAAGTCTTTTCCTCTCCGAATAACTATTACAATCCACATCCATTTGGAGTTGATCACATCCATTTGGAGCTGATTCCTGCAATTGTATATTGGTTTGCCTCAGTAATTTCTGTCATCCCCCTCCTCCTCCCACCCCTCCACCTGCTTCCCCCCAGTGCTAAACTGGTGATCCCTTGACGTCTCAGAATGTGTCCTACCAATCGACACCTTGTTTTAGTCATGTTATGCCACAAATTTCTTTTCTCCCCAATTCTGTTATTTACCTCAAAAACGCAATCTACTCAATCTTCAGCATTCTTTTGTAGCACCATATTTCAAAAGCTTCTGTTCTCTTCCCCTCTGAACTGCCTATCGTCTATGTTTCATTTCCGTCCAAGGAAACACTCTAGACAAACTCTTTCAGAAAAAACATCCAAACACCTAAATTTCCATTCGATATTAACAAATTTCTTTTCTCGTAAAACTCTTTTCTTGCCACTGTCATCCTACATTTAAATTCTCTCTACTTTGGCCACCATAAGTTATTTTACTACCCAAATAGCAAAATTCATCTACTACAGTTAGTGTCTCATTTCCTACTGTAATTCAATCAGCATTGCCTGATTTAATGTGACTACATACCATCACCCTTGTTTAGCATACATTCTCCTCTCGATACACTGTCCATTTCATTCAGCTGCACTACCAAGTCGTTTCTGAGAGACTTGCAGTGTAATGGGTAAGCCACAGACTTCTTTTATCCTCCCTGAACTTTCCCTTTCACATTTTCTGCTTGCTTTCCTTCATAACTTGCTCAACGTACAGACTGGATAACATAAGGGATAGGCTACCACCCCGTCTCACTAATTTCAACACTGCAACTCTTTCATGCACTTTAGCTCCTACAACTGCCATCTAGTTTCTGTAAAAGCTGTGTATAACCTTTTGCTCTCTGTATTTTACACCAACGACCTTCAAAATTTCAAAGAGGGTATTCAAGTCAAAAGTTTTCTATAAGTCTGAAAATGCTATAAACGTAAGCTTGTCTTCGTTTAATCTATCTTGGAAGATAAGTCGTACCATTAGTATGGCATCGCATGTTCCTACATCTCTACAGAATCCAAAATAATATTCCACCAGTTTCTGCATTCTTCTGTAAATAATTAATGTTTATAGTTTGCAAATATGACTTATTAACTGATAGTTTGGTAATATTCACACCTGTCACCACCGTCTATATTTGGAACTGGAATTATTACATTCTTCTTGAAGTCTGAGGGTATTTCGTCTGTTTCATATATCTTGTACGCAAGATGCAATAGTTTAGTCATGGCTGGCCATCCCAAGGATATTATAAGCTATGAAGGGAAGTCGTCTACTCCCGGGGCCTTCCTTTGGCTTGACTTTTTCAGTACTTCGTCAAATTCTCCTCGCAGTGACACACCTCGCATCTCATCTTCATCTTCTTCCTTTTCCAGTCTACAACACTCCCCTCAAGTTCTTTTTTCTTGTATACACCCTTGTAATGGTACGGTACCAACACACGTCAATATATTTGACACCCGTTATTAATTTAAATGGTAAAGCTATAGGCATATGTATTACAGCTACCAGGCCAGAGATACGAAATAATCTATGATTGCAGACAATGCTTTACAGAGGACGGTAACTGCTTTCGCTTGCTGCGAGCAGGAGTGCTGCAGTTGCTGCGGAGCAGTCTCAGAGTTGAGTCGAAGCAGTGCACTGTTGGGCTGTTTTGCTAATGAGTTCTTAAAATTGTTATTTGCTCCATTTAAGTTTCAGTGTGAAAGCGATCGGTAAGGTATGGTGGCTTGTGGAATGTGGCTTAGCTATGTGTAATTAAACGCATTAATGGTTCTTGAGTATCCGTAATAAAACATGCGGTGCGTGATCTCTTAACAATCATTGTTCTCAGCCGATTCCGTCATCACCCACTTTCTTACTTGCCGTTAGTTAACAGTTACCGTCATGGAGAAAGGTGAACAAGAAGTACTCCTCATATGACAGTCCAGACATATTATAGCTCAACACATTCCTTCCACCTTTCAGCTTTCTTTTTTTTTTTGCTTAGTACTGGTTTCCTGACAGAACTCTTGATATCCATACAGCTGCTTCTTTTTTCTTTAACGGTCCCTTTAATTTTCCTGTAGGCCGTATCTGTCTTTCCCATAGTTATACACTCTTCTACAGACTTATACTTGTTCCTCTAGCGACAACTTCTTAAGTCATTTGGCACTTCCTGTTAGCTCCATGTTTTAGATGATTGTATCCCCTTTCGCCTGCTTCATTTGTATATTTTCTCTTTTCAATAGTTAAATTCAGTATCTCCTGTGTTACCCAATGATTTTTGATAGGTCTTGTCGTTTTACTTATTTGGTTGTCCGCCGCCTTCACTATTTCATCTCTCAAAGCTACCCATTCGTCTTCTACCGTATTCCTTTCTCTTTTTTGTCAGTCGTTTCCTAGTGCTCCATTTCAAGCTCTCGTATCACAGACACAGTCCCTTTGACAGTTCATAGATGTCACTAAATCCGCCAAAAGATGTAAACAACCATGCATGAGCAGCGCCTATTAGGCAGAGTGGGTCCAACACCCGATCAGTTCCAACGATCCCCCAGGAAGGAAGTAGTCCGACCATGCCTAGACCGTCAATACCGCGGTTCGATCGCGTCCGCATTGTTACTTTGTGCCAGGAAGGGCTCTCAACAAGGGAAGTGTCCATGCGTGTTGGAGTGAACCAAAGCGATGTTGTTCGGACATGGAGGAGTTGCAGAGAGACAGATACTGTCGACGACATGCCTCGCTCAGGATGCCCAAGGGCTACTACTGCGGTGGATGACCGCTAGCTATGGATTATGGCTCCGAGGAACCCTGACAGCAATGGCACCATGTTGAATAATGCTTTTCGTATTACGACTCAGACTGTGCGCAATAGGCTGCCTGATGCGCAACTTCACACCCGATGCCCATGGCGAGGTCCATCTTTGCAACCACGACACCACGCAGCGCGATAAAGGTGGGCCCAACAACATGCTGAATGGACCGCTGGGGGTTGGCGTCACGTTCTCCTCACCGAAGAGTGTCGCATATGCCTTCAACCACACAATCATCGGAGACGTGTTTGGAGGCAACCCGGTCAGGTTGAACGCCTTAGACACACTGTCCAGTGAGTGCAGCAAGGTGGAGGTTCCCTGCTGTTTTGGGGTGGCATTATATGGGGCCGACGTACGCCGCTGGTGGTCATGGAAGGCGCGGTAACAGCTGTACAATACGTGAGTGCCATCTTCCGACCGGTAGCGCAACTATATCGGCAGCATATCGCGAGGCATTCGTCTTCATGGACGACAATTCGCGCCCCCATAGTGCCCTTCTTGTGAATGACATCCTTTAAGATAACGACACCTAATGTTCAAATGTGTGTGAATTTCTAAGGGACCAAACTGCTGAGTCATAGGTCCCTAGACTTACACACTACTTAAACTAACTTATGCTAAGAAGAACATAACACATCCATGCCCGAGGGAGGACTCGAACCTCCGGCGGGAGGGGCATAAATACATCGCTCGACTTGAGTGGCCAACATGTTCTCCAGACATGAACCCTATCGAACATACCTGGGATAGATTGAAAAGGACTGTTTATGGATGACGTGACCCACCAACCACTCTGAGGGATCTATGCCGAATCGCCGTTGAAGAGTGGGACAATCTGGACCCACAATGCCTTGATGAACTTGTGTATAGTATGCAAGAAGATGTGCTACTGGGTATTAGAGGTACCGGTGTGAACAGCAGTCTGGACCATCACCTCTGAAGGTCTCGCTGTACGGTGGTACAACATGCAATGTGTGGTTTTGATGAGCAATAAAAACGGTGGAAATAATGTTCATGTTGATCTCTATTACTGTGCAGACTCTGGAACTCTCGGAACAGAGGTGATGCATAACTTTTTTTGATGTGTGTGCAATCAGTCTGAAACATTCCGGCGTCTCTAATTCTCTTCGACGTATACAGTCTTTCATGATTCTTAATCCAAGTTTAACCAATGATTAAAATATGTTCTCCGCAAAATTCTACCAGACAGCTTCCTCTTTAATTCATTTCGTCTAGTCCACTTTCTCCCGCTATTTTCCCCCTCTTGCTCTTCCTACTACCAATTTCGGTCCCCCATCTCAATTAAATTTCATCTCTCTCAACTATCTGAATAATTTCTTTTATCTCATCAGACATTCTTTCAATCTCTTCATCATCTGCGGAGCTAGCTGGCAAGTAAACTTGTCTAGTGGGGTGGGTAAGGGCTTTGTGTTGATCTTGGATGCGATAATGCATTCACTATGTTGCTCATAGTAACTCACCCGAATTTTTATTGTCTTATTCATTATGAGATCCACTTCTGCAGTATCTCTATTTTATTCTATATTTATGGCAGTGTACTCACCTGACCAGAAGTCCTATTCATCCTGCCACCGAACTTCACTGATCCCCACTATATCTAACTTCTGCCTATCCATTTCCGTTTTCAAACTTTTTCCACCTACATGCCCGATTAAGGGATCTAACATTCCATATGCCCGATTAAGGGATCTAACATTCCATACGCCGATATGCGGAGTGCCAGTTTTATTTTTCCTGAGTAGTCCCTACCGGAGATGTCCCTGAAAACCAAAGCCTAGCTAACCAAAATGTGCTTCTCCTCTCTGTGTATACACAACACATAGGGGCCCGGACAAAAGGAATCCCTGAAAGCACTAGCCAGAAATGTCAATCAGACAGCTGACTACTGATATTGCCGCTAGTGACTTAATTCGAAAGATGTCACTAGCCAAATAGGACGAAGTGTGGTTAAGTTAAAGATATTACCACAGGAAACAACTACAGTTAGATCTACTTAGATCCTGCGCAAGTCACTGTACAGTGTGTAGCAGAGTACAAGTATCAGCAATACCGCTTTTCTTTCCTATTGCACCGAATACCGAACGAAGGAAAAACGACTGTTTTAGTGCCTCTGTACGTAATGCTATACCTCTTATATTATTCTCATTCTCATCAAGCCTACGCTATACGATGCAACAGTATTCAAAGAAATACGTCTTTTGTAATGCAGATACCGCCGATGATGGGCAACGCCCGAATCTAGTCCTGTAAAATGAACCACTACAAACAAGCAACTTACGTCAAACAATTAATTATTAATATGAAATATTTACATTGGCCCAACGGCGTTTTGGGGCAACAAGTCGTCTTTCTTCCAGGGATTGCTATGTAAGTCCTCCAAATATTTTCTTGACACTTCCGTAGATACTACGCCGACCTGTAACGATCCTAACACTGCATCCAGAGTTCGTCCATCGTCTGTCGCCATTCCTGCTTGATAACGACTCCAAACACTATAACAGGTCACACTAGCATCTTGTACGACATTTCCTTTACAGATATACTGCATTTTCCCACAATCATTGTCCCCAGCTCGTGGTCGTGCGGTAGCGTTCTCGCTTCCCGCGCCCGGCTTCCCGGGTTCGATTCCCGGCGGGGTCAGGGATTCTCTCTGCCTCGTGATGACTGGGTGTTCTGTGATGTCCTTAGGTTAGTTAGGTTTAAGTAGTTCTAAGTCCTAGGGGACTGATGACCTCAGATGTTAAGTCTCATAGTGCTCAGAGCTATTTGAACCCACAATCATTCCTATAAATCTAGGTCTTCCATTCGTCTTGCTGAACACTGAATTTAGATGATCGTTTCTTTAAAATCGCTTCTTAATATTATCCCTAAATACTTATACGATATGACGTGCACAAGGTGTTTACTACTAATCTTGTACTCACGTTCTTCCTCCTAGAAATGTCCAGGCTTAGCGCCTTGTATATATGTTCAAACATGTGTGTTTATTTACAGAAAGTTAATTTTACTATGTGTATTAACACACCTTTCACCTTTAATCTTAACAGCAAACACAATTGCTTAGAGAACCGAACATTCACTCTCACCCACGAGAGACTGTTTCGCTGTTTGTATCATCCTTGTACGTATATCTCGCACAGTTTCTAGCGAATTCTAACTGCTGTCAGGTTTCGCGCAGAAATGGAACACTCATATCTTTGGTATCACAGTAATGACAACGGAACTCAAGCTTCCCTGGACCTACCAGAAAAGTGTCAAAATCATAGAGGCCGAGTTCCATTCATGCGCAGATACCACAGCCGACACTGAAAATATAAATACCGCTAAGGTGGTAAAATTTATGTTCGTCAAGGAACCCGAAGACAATAAATGTATTATGATGTATTCAACGCTTTCGTAAAGATGGTGGCTCAGAGCCATAAAAATTACAACCATCACTGGTAAAGAGTATTTTGTTTGGAACAACAGGACGGCAATGGGAAGATCGACGCATACGAACGCAATGGAGGGAATCATATGGACAATTACAGCAGGACATTTCTTCCAGGCACTGGTTTGTTATAGTTAAAACGAATAAAAATTTCGAAAGTTTCATAATCCACATGAGATTAATCCTGGATCATTTGGAATTCATTTTTAATGCCACGTTTTAATCGGGGATCAAAATGACATTTTCTTCTCACGTAAGCTCTATGAAGGCCAATAACCTCAATCAGTTTAATAAGATATGAGCAACCAATACACACAAATAATAAAGTCCTCATAATAAAGATACAAGCAATCGGTACACAATAATATGTCAGGCCACATTCATCAAAATGAAATACTATCAGCAGTAATAAGAATTTGAAATAACTGTATCTTCGCCTGTAGCGCTCTGGAAAGAATCCATCCTTCACATAGAGATAACACACACACACACACACACACACACACACACACACACACACACACACACACACAGGACTGAGAGATAATCACTCTCACTAACGAGCAGAGTGTTTACAGAATTACATCTTCCTTACATATTAAATGTCTAGTAATTCCTATCCATTCCGATGTCTGTGATTAATCATACCTGTTTCTTATGCAACGGTAACATGATTCCTTGGGCGGATGTTAAGAATGTCAGATTTGTGATTGCTTGTACGAGACAGGAGCGCTTCTGGAATCCGAAATGTCCCCTGTCCTGTAATCTCTGTATTCGGAAGAGGTTTGTAGGAGTCCTAAAACTAAATCCAGAAACGATGAGGAATAACACTGACTCCGTGTCTGTTTTTGAAGGTATGTCTTCCCTTAGCCGGACATCGCTATGGTGGTTTCGAGACCGTACTTTCTCTGACAGAAAAATGAGACAATTCACCGGCATTCTCATCGTGAAAATATATTATTTTACGTCTTCAGGTGAAACTTCTTTAAGAAGTTAATTGGGGACACTAAGCATATATCTTCAAGCAAATCTATTCTCGTACCGGTTTGCTTTTTTTCATTCTTCTAATGTCTTTTCCACCTCTTCCAAGATAAGTATTACTGATTCATTTATTAAATGATTCGTTTTTGGTTTGTGGAACAACTTGCAGTGGACACACTATTGCTATCATTACTTGACCAAAGAACGAAGAAGCAATGACTGAACACACACTCGTCCCCTTGCAACTTTCTCGTTCATTAGGTACACCAGGGCACTCGCCATTGGACCGAATTAGCGGCCCAATGTAAACCAATTTCAAGCTGTGCTCCAATAGTGCATTTTATAGAATGCTGACCACGAAATGCACAAATCAGGATTCTTGTTTCTATATGTCAAGCATTTTATCTGTTTGGAAGACCATTATCAGTGTATAATCGGCTGACATATTAGAGTTGAAATCCAGAATCAACGAACATTCTTTATTAAGTGGAAGATAGTGGTATTGATCGAGGTTTAACGTCCAATCTGACTCGGTCACATGAGACTGCGCACCCTAGGACATTGGCTGGAATAGAGGGAGTCATCTTACTGAAGGGCCCTTTGCGATATTCACATGCTCCACAAAGATATTGTTGATCGGGGCGCCTACCTTACTTGTAATTTAGCTCCTGCAGTATCCTAGACCAATCCCGTAAAAGCGAAGAAGCCGTTCAGCCTGAAACAAATCTGACCACAAGAAATGTAATAAGCGTCAGTTTGGGTAACACTACTTAGAGTACTGGAGGGGATCCGGCGGCCCGCAGACCGGTACTGCCTGCGATTGGTTTCAGTCCGGCCCGAGGTAGAAATTCATGAGAGAGAGAGAGAGAGAGAGAGAGAGAGAGAGAGAGGCGCTCGCGCTTTAATCTACCTCGGACGCATTTTCCGCCATGCTGTCATGTGTTTGATGAGCCGTTCCGGCTATTTCGTTAAGTGTTCACAATATATTTTTCGTGTCTCTCATCTGCAATGATCGAAATGTCACACGGACGTTAAGATTCCCTCACACATTCAATATTATTGTCAATACGTCTATATAATGACCGACTGAGGTCTAATATTGTCGTATTATCAGTACTAGAAGTATTGACGAACAGCACTGATACCGACCAAAATATTCCCAGCAATACGTATTGCACGTGGAAGGGTGAGTATCATAGGTTTGACAGTTAGGCATTCTGTTGCTCGCATTTTCCACATTGGTTTCTGAAGAATACAGCCGAGATGTTACTCTTAAGCGATGTAGGCTTTTGAACCTCCTAAAAAGAACACAAAAATGACGGCTTAAATTATTTAGTGTTACAGAAACAACTCCATGCTTATGCCGTCAGTTATCAAAAGTATTTTTGGACAAATATTTAAAAAATGCTTGCCTGGACATTAACATACTAAATTTCAAATACTCTAATGACATGTCTGTGCCATGTGGCTACTCTTAACTGCGTGTCCAGTTGGACTGCCTATCTGTCTCACTGCCGCATTTTGTGTTTCTATTCTTTCTTTTATTAACGTTAGTAATTAATTCTTGTTCGTTGTGGATGTCTTACAATACTGCAACTGTTGAAATCTAAAGTAAGTTATAATTAAACAGCTACAGCCAGTCACTTTTATAGGCGTTTACTTTTCCATGTAGACATTTCAAGCATCTCATGTTCAAATAAAGCACTCCGTCTTCAGACCACAAGTGGCCCATCGGGACCATCCGACCGCCGTGTCATCCTCATTAGGGATGCAGATAGGAGGGGCCTGTGGTCTGCACACCGCTCTCCCGGTCGTTATGATGGTTTTCTTTGACCAGAGCCGCTACTATTCGGTCGAGTAGCTCCTCATTTGGCATCACGAGGCTGAGTGCACCCCGAAAAATGGCAACAGCACATGGCGGCTGGATGGTCACCTATCCAAGTGCCGGCCACGCCCGACATCGCTTAACTTCGGTGATCTCACGGGAACCGGTTTATCCACTGTGGCAAGGCCGTTGCCCTCATGTTCAGATACTTAAATTTATTTACATGTCGTGAACATTATTTCTTTACTAACGGCGTTGCAGAATTTTGTAACGGAAGATTTTGAGACAGCTATTGTAAAACGTCGTACGTAAACAGAGTGTTATGGAGCGTAAATAAATGTAAATATCTGAAGATGGGATGAACATGAAGTGAATATAATCCTCAAAACCCTTATAATGAGGGACAATTAATGTTTACGCGGTGTGTCGGGAGATGGGTGGTATTCATATCGACGCGTTACATCATAAGCATTAACGACACTGACACTGTAGTTTTTACTTTATGCGCTAGGAGTGCTACTGTCGCATCACGTGACGACGTGGTCTGTGAGCTTAAATAAGTATGTGAATCAGTACCGCGAGTCACCGAAGGTTGCCCATGCCCGACTTAGAATGTAATGTGGCAGGGATAAAGAGAGGTCTGAATATAGAGGTATGATGTGTTAGTGTACACAGGAATGGTTTCATTAATACTAGCGTGCAGAGCTTGGTAGCCGGATGTGTCACGTTACCTCTCAACTGAGAGAACTTACGCAACCTCGTGACGCAACGGCATTCTTCTACTGCCTTGCGGCTCGGCGATCCACCTCACCTTGCAGAAACTGGAATTCCTCTTACCTGCAACATAGTAACGTAATACATTGCTTTAGTTTGACTGTAGAAGGTCTGCATCGCAGTTCATGCTAATTGTACTATAGGGACTAATATTCTGTAACGCAATGAAAAACAAATGTGCAAGTACACTACTCAACAGACTTAAGGGAACATGACTTCGGGCGTCCTCCATTCTCCACTGAGCAATAACTGAGGACTGGATATATTACCAAATTATACCTTTGTCTTTCACAAATTAAGGACACAACAAAACATCGTCACATCCTGTATCATTTACATAAAAAGAACTGAAATGACAGACAGGTTTGGAAAATAGATTGGAAAAATCATCCATTCTGTCATCCTGGATGCTCTTCATTGCCCTCTGAGACCTTTAATACTGAGTAAGCCCTCTGTGATCGTTTATCACTGACTGAAACCTACATGACATGCCTCCTGTAAGTCTACGGAGGTCACCCTGTGCAATCAGTGCCCATTCTTCAATAACAGCCCATGAGAGTTCTTGGAGAGTCTGTGGTGGAATAGGACGACCACGAACACGGCTGTAAAGCATATCCCACATATGCACGATGAGGTTAAAGTCGAGGCTCACTGCCAGCTTTTCCATTACTTCAATGTGTAGGCTTCTTTAGAGATCACTGCGACGCCCGCCACATAGGCTCTAGGATTAGAAGGAACTCAGAGCCACCGCCGTGTGCAGCAGCCATCACATAGTCGAACAGGATTTGTTCATTTACTGCATGACGATAAGGAGACCGTGAAGAATGACAAGATCCAAATGGCTGTCAACAACGATACCGCCTCACAACATCACAGAACTCTGGAAATCTGTCAATTTCCTGGACAACATCAGGGAATTGCTGCTCACCAGGGGTATCCACACACGAATTTAGCCATCACCTTGCGTCAGAGGATATCTTGACTTGGTGCTGAATGACACATTTCGCCAGTGGAGGAGTTACCAGTTGATCGTATTGCAGTGGCCTGGCGGCATCCGTACGATGCGGCAACCCATAGAGGGCCTAATATAGGTCTTCACATAAGATTGTAACCTATCGACCGCCTTGTCCAACCTGCCTTGTGTACTGACCAGTCTCCCTGTAGCGTGTTCACAACCTATGGAGGACACACACAAAGGCATTGACATCTGCAGCAACACGACCGAAAGTACATCCTCTTTGATCGAACAGAACGCCCTTGCAACTTGCACAGTATTAACAAGTCGCATTGCATCTGCTTGACTGGACACAACGTCCACAAAAGACAACTGCCATCTGAGTACCTCACTAGAAAAACCCTGGAGACCGATACTCTCTGCCTCGTGATGGCTGGGTGTTGTGTGATGTCCTTAGGTTAGTTAGGTTTAAGTAGTTCTAAGTTCTAGGAGACTAATGACCATAGATGTTAAGCCCCATAGTGCTCAGAGCCATTTGAACCATTTGAACCGATACTCACTTCCTTCTGAGGAGTCACCTGACGCTGTAATGCGTAACACAGCCAATAGGTGGCGAATTATTTTGATTGTTGCTAAAATTGAAAGCGAAGATTTCAGGGCATGTAATAAGGCCACAGGTACCTCCTGTATCAACATAGATTTAACTGATGTAGACGTATAACTGAAGTTGTAGATGGATTCTCATGAAACTTAAACAATGCGTAGAAAGCATACCAAGGCACAAAACATTGTTCCTGACAAGTAATTTATCGTGAAAGATGACCGTATTAGTAGTATACAAAATGTATGTCTGTGTCTCTAGCTCCATTACACGTGAAAAGACATAAAGGTATGTCCGACAATCACCTCTCACACTCAATATGACAAGTTATCAGGCATCTGAATCACTGAAATGCTTTGGTTTTTGGCTTCATGAAAGATACAAATACTATCATTTTGCAAGCTAACCCCCAGGTCATTTGTAAGAGGAATAGTATAACTTTTAACGATCATCCCGAAAAAATAGAGTCACCTAATTAACTTTTTGTTTGCAGGTACATGTCAGCAATACTATATAGTTCACACTGAAATCCCTGTGCCACAGTACCGGAGCACACCGATAGAGGGACCAAAACAAAACGGCGCAGCCTTTATAAAATTGACGCATCGTGCGGTAACCCGTTTTCGCTAGTAGCGTGAATGTATCAGTCGAATACGGACAGCTAAATAAGTCATCTGAAATTGCCTGACACAGCTGCAATATTACCGCTACTGTCGAAAACGTGTTACCGCACGATGTTGCAATATTTTTGAAGGGTTGCGCCATTTTGTTTTTGGCCCTCTAGCGGCGTGTTACAGTACTGTGGGGCCGGGATTTCAGTGTGAGCCACGTCTTAAAACACCCCCATTAATTTTGCTATTGTTAACGGTCGAATAATGTAACAGCCTATCTTTATTTTAAACGACCGTAACCTAATGGATAAGAGCTAATCGTGTTTGACCGCTCCGGGAATTGTTTCAATCGGATTATGACTGCTCGATAATGCTACATTCAAAGAATAGATATTTCGCATTAATCAAAGGACGCGAAAATTTTGCACAAAGTAAAGTTATATATCCTCGTTGAACACAATGGAGGCAGTCACTGCCATTGTCATATATTTCTATTCACGGTTTATCTCAACACAGATTAATTAAATTGAAATATCATCACACGACGTTGTAAAAATTCTTTCTTTCTTTCTCGTGGCTTTTGACCCACTCCAACGCTGGGTTGCCTTTGTTATGACGGATTTGGCAGCGTTAATGGCACAGGGTGGCCGGATGCCCTGGGACGGAAGTAGTGTACCCCAGCTGTCTGCGTCTAGTGTGAGTCATGAAATAGTGCGAACGTTTTTAAATGTCTGTGAGTCGCGTAACTTAGGTGGAACTTGGGGACCAGCTCGGTATTCAGCTATCGGGACGTGGAAATCCGCCTAAAAACCACATCCGACGGGCGGATTCGATCCGGGGCCGGTGGGCCTACCCGAGTCCAGGAAGCAGCGCATTAGCGCTCTCGGCTACCTTGGAGGGTCACAGGACATTGTAAAAATATGAACACGATATCCTTCATTGCAGTACCTTGGCCGCGGTGATTGAGGGGTTGACGCGAACACA
The DNA here is from genome assembly GCF_023897955.1 of Schistocerca gregaria. Classification (NCBI taxonomy): domain Eukaryota; kingdom Metazoa; phylum Arthropoda; class Insecta; order Orthoptera; family Acrididae; genus Schistocerca; species Schistocerca gregaria. The sequence goes on from NC_064921.1 coordinate 741,811,011, forward strand.
TGATATTGGTACTGCGTATTTGTCATCACTTTTCGATAAAAACCACTTTGTCGTAATTCGAAATATTCCTTATGTTTGCTGTGGTCAGTCCAGGGCGAATGGGGACACGGTCAGCCGGTACGATATACCCCCTCCCGTTACGCCATTGCAATCGCCATATACTACTCAAGAGCAAGTCACAACTACAACATTCGCTGGGCGTACTCGGTGCTGGACAATCGATTATTAACCTACCGTCAAACTGTGCTGAGGTGACAAAAGTCATGGAATACCTCCTAATATCATAGCCCCTCGAAATGGCAGGGACTAAACAAGCTATTGGAAGTCCCCTGCAGAATTTAGAGCTGTCTGTGTCCGATAAATGTTCGATGGGATACATGTTGGGTGATTGGGATGGTCAAATCATTCTTTCCAATTGTCAAGAATGTTCCTCAAACCAGTCGCGAACAATTGTGATCCGGTGAAATGGCGCACTGTTATTAGTAAAAATTCCGTCTTTGTTTGCGGACATAAAGTCAATAAATAGCTAAAAAAGATCTCCAACTAGCCGAACATAACGGAGGACACAGTCCATTCCATGTAAATACGGCCCACACCATTTTGGAGCCACAGTGAGTTGTTGACAACCTGCGTCCATGGTTTCGTGGGGTCTGCGCCAGACCCGAACCCTACCCGTAAGTTCTTACCAACTGCAATCGAGATTCATCTGGCCAGGCCACGGTTTCCCAGCCGTATACGGTCCAACCGATAGGGTCACGAGCCCAGGAGAGGCGCCGCAGGCGATGTCTTGCTGTTAGCAAAAGCACTCGCTTCGGTCATGTGCTGCCACAGCCCAGTCACATCAGATTTGGCCCCTGTGTCCTGACAGATACGGGCGTACATTACATATTTATTTCTGCGGTTATTTCATGCACCATTGTTTGCCTGTTAGCACTGCTAATTCCAAGAAAACGCTGCTGTTCCCGGTGGTTAAGTGAAGGCCGTCGGCCACTGCATTGTCCGTGATGAGAAGTAATACCTGAAATTTGGTGGATCTCGTTATATTGAATTACCTACGATTTCCGAAATGGAATGTCTCATGCGTCTAGCTCCAGCTACCATACCGCGTTCAAAAACTGCCAATTCCCGTTGTGCGACCATAATCACGTATAAAACGTTTTCACGTGATTTACCTGAGTACAAATGACAGATCCGCCAAGGCACTGCCCTTTTTTGCTTTGTGCACGCGACACTACCACCCTCTGCATATGTGCAAATCGCTATCCCATGAGCTTTGTCATCTCGGTGTGTGCTTATCTTTGAGTAAGGGACCATGGATCCAAAGGCGCCCACATCTGTAGGCAAGGGGCACCGTGCCACCCCAAGCCCCTCAGCTCTCAGCGAAAGGAAAAAATAGTGTCACCAGGTGTTAATTTCTTTCAAGAAAATTATTTAAAAGTCGGTATTACCTAGTTCTTTAACAGGGTCGGAACAAGAGCATTTTTACAAACCGTCATTCGATTTCCAAAATATTAAAAATATTGCATACCTCGAAGTCTAGTCTTCTCCGTACACATTTTTGTATGAGCGCCCTTGCATTCATCCCTTAGAGACTGAGAACATTAACTGCAAGCACACAAAAAGTTAATTACGTAACTTTTCGAGGTGATAGTTAAAACTTAATGACTGTCCCTCATAAAGAGAATTGTACCAAAATATATATAAGGGCAAGTGAAATAGTTTCCGTTAGAGGACCGTAGAGTTCAGAAGCGGTACGCCAATTAGGTAAAATCGCCGTGAGTGTTGACGCAATTATCCCACTGACGCACCAGACTGAAGATATCCGTTTGCTAAAACATCGTGTCTCGCTTCGTGAAGTTGTTCGTAACTGTCTGCAGCTCATCCCAGTCCGACAGGAACCGTGGACCTTCCAGGGCTTTTTATTATTTTTTTTATAAGAAACCGAAAGCTTAAGGATTATAAGGCGGGTGCTCGAGTGTCTCTCACTTGAGTTGCAGTTTCTGCGTTACATTTACGATGTGGGGACGTGTGTTATCATGCACTTGGGCACCACTACACACAGGTGTTTTTTGGGCACTTATGCTGCCCCATATACATTCTTCATCCTCCAACAAATATCTACCTATGTTTGTCGTTCGGCACCCTAGAAAAGAATAACAGCACATTGGTCTTGCTTGGGAATCTACATGGATACTCTGCAAATCACATTTAAATGCCTGGCAGAGGGTTCATCGAACCACCTTCACAATTCTCTATTATTCCAATCTCGTATAGGGCGCGGAAAGAATGAACACCTGTCCGTGCTGGCCGGGGTGGCCGAGCGGTTCTAGCCGCTACAGTCTGGAACCGCGCGACCGCTACGGCCCCCATTGGACCCCCCCTCCCCTCCCCGGGGGGAACGTCACATACCAGATGAGTGTACCCCAAACGCTTGTGTGGTAGAGTAATTACTGTGGACATGTATGGGGATATAGTATTTGTGCAGCAATCACCGACATAGTCTAAATGAGGCGGAATAAGGAAAACCAGTCCGCATTCGTTGATGCAGATGGACAACCGTCTTAAAAACCATCCAGAGGCTGGCCAGCACACTGGCGCCCGACATTAATCTGCCTGGCGGATTCGTGGCAGGGACCGGCACGCCTTTCCACTCGGGAAGCAGAGCACTAGACCGCACGGCTACCCGGGCGGGCTGAGCTGACACTGAGTTTCTTTTGGCGGAAAACCAGAGCATCGCAGATAGTCACGGGATCTCGTGGAATATCTACGGAGGCCTCGCAGTGAATCTGTAAGCCGTTGGCCGATGTGTCTGTCGTCGAAGCAACAGTGGGCGTAAACCTGTCCGATGGAACGCGTGCCGCCGGCCGCACAGCCCGCCGCTGTGGCCGAGCGGTTCTAGGCGCCTCACTCTGGAACCGCGCTGCTGCGATGGTCGCAGATTCGAATCCTGCCTCGGGCATGGATGTGTGTGATATCCTTAGGCTAGTTAGGTTTACGTAGTTCTAAGTCAAAGGATGGTTCCAAATGGTTCAAATGGCTCTGAGCACTATGGGACTTAACATCTGAGATCATCAGTCCCCTAGAACTTAGAACTACTTGAACCAAACTAACCTAAGGACATCACACACATCCATGCCTGAGGCAGGATTCGAAATTGTGACCGTAGCAGTCGCGCGGTTCCGGACTCAAGCGCCTAGAACCGCTCGGCCACTCGGGCAGCTTAAGTCAAGGGACTGATGACTTCAGGTGTTAAGTTCGATAGTGCTTAGAGCCATTTGAACCATTTTGAACCGGCCGCATAACCGTGACTCCTGCTGTGATGGAACGTGCAGACACTCACATTCGAGGTGTCAAAATCAAACGCCTCGCTGCTCAACTGGGCGTTTCTGTTGCTAGTGCGGACACACTCGTCCACCAGCTGGCGCACTCTGAGGTCTCTTCCGCTGGGTGCCTCGTGCAGCTTGACTAGAAGAGCATGAAAGAAACAGCGACGGACCACTTGTGCGAAATTGCTTGCACTTTACTAGGCTGATCGTGACATTTTTTGTCGCATATCGTTACAGGCGATGAATGATGGCTTCATCACTTCGAACCGGAAACAAAACAGCAACACAGGGAGTGGCGCCAGAGCACCTCTCCTTCGAAGAAAAAGTTCAATGCCGCGCCCTCAGTCAATAAAATCATGACGACGGCCTTCTTGAACTCGGAAGGGGCTATTCTGTTTGATGTCCTGTCTCACGGTGCAACGATCAACTCTGAAGTGTATTGTACTATCCCCAGGAAAGTGAAGAAACGATTTCAGTGTGCTCACTAACTTCTGCTTCTCTGTGACAACGCATGGCCTCACGCAAGTCTGCGCAGGGGAGGAGAGCCGACAAAACTTCATTGGACTGTCCTTCCTCATCCACAGTGAAATTCCAATCTCAGACGTATCAGTGCACATCTGTTTGGCCCAATGAAGGACGCTCTCCTTGGCAAGCAGTACGTTGGTTCCGACGTCGACCAGGAGAGTGATGCCATGCGGCATACGGATCCTCCCAGTAAGGTGGCTTAAGGCCGTCGCACTGAACGGAGATTACGTCGAAAAATAGAGTTTTGTAGCCAAAAGAGTGGGGAAGAACATGGCGTTTTCGAATCCTGAACGAAACCAACCTGTTTTCAGGGGAAAAAAAATGTTTGGGAGTATTTAATGAGCGCCCCTCGTATTTCCCGCTGTAGACGGTGCGTTGAGCGATGCGTAGTTCAGGCGTGACTGGCTGCACGGGACACTGTATGAAAGCGGCACAAAAAATTTATTTCTTTGGCTGCAGTGTAATATCTCTTTATACTCTGCTAACCATCCCTGCACAATTCTATGAGTGAATTACGTTTCCTACTTGACCATCTATACGCTCGCAGAATCGATGCGCAAAGCAGTACAGTACTATTACTATTCCATGAGCGTATAATTACTCTTTGTAATATTCTCTCTGGTGTGTTGGGAGGACTTCTAGGATCTTCTCCGTGCCGAATAGCCGCATTGAATAATTTTAATTTTGCTGTAGACAGTACTGGGATAAAGAGGTTGAAAATATATTGTTTGCTATTCAAGAAAAGGTATACTGAGCATTTACATCAAAGATGTGTAAGGAATTTCATTATATACGTATTCTCTAATTGGAAATTTGCACGGAGGTGTCGTTTCGTTGGTAATCAGAAGGGAACTTCCGATGAATTGGAAACGAACCTGCAGTTACTAGATCCAAGAGTTCCATTATTTCATCGGATAATTAAACTCTACCAAAGCAAAATTTCCGCTTTATCTGAGGTTTCCCGACTGACTACGCAACGCAAGAAAACCAAAACATCATCGAAACTGCGGACAAGGAGAGCCATCGTCCGATTCTGATTAAACAAGTAAAGCTTAATTATAACTTTCTTGAGCGACTGTGATGACTGTGATATGGCTGCTTATCAATGAGATCATTAATAAAATACTAATAACGAACTTTCCTCCTCGCCAGCAACCAGTATAAACACAATATTAATTAAAATTATATGCAGGTGAGCTTAGAGTACAAGTGATCAGAGTGAAGGTCCGTGGTACATGCTACATAGCACGAGTCTTAATTCCTCGTAATTACAACTTCTTTATTGGACGAATTTTTTAGAATCAGCAGCGTTTCCCTTATGTTTGTAAAAAGGAATGCCATATTTTATGCAGTACGGCGTTAAACAGGCTAAGGAACGGCGATGAGAACGCTTAGTCCTTTATCGTTGAACCGTCACTGTTAACAGTCTTAAAGCGACTGACGTCAGTGCAGTGATTGAGAAAAGCGAGGCACGTGGCCAGACAGTGAGGTGTCCGGGCCAGCCACGGTCAAACGGTGGCGGCCACTGCGTTTGACACGGCGAGAAGCTGTGGAGGCTGAGTTCTCTGAGGGCCGCAACGCAGCGCGCGCAGCCGACGCGCCAGATTGGAGCGTCGAGGCCGCCAATTGGAACTGCTTCGCGTATTTTGTCGCTTCTACTACTTGTCGCAGTGCTGACTGCGCTCTTCTGATTCTGGCTTTCACAGACAAACACAAGGGATCCTTCTTTTTTTTTTCCTTTTTTTGTTGAACACCATGTCTCCCTCTCAGGTTTTTAAAAGTATTGTATTGAGAAGTCACGAGCGATTTCACACTCTTAAAATGCATCACCATGTCATCTATACATTAAACGAATAACGTTTTTACTCTTCGGAATAATAAATTTTTAAAAGTAAGCGATCATAGTCACCTACGATTACTAAGAAGAGTATCGTTAGATTATATTTTAAATCGTTGTAATAACTGGAAAAAGTTATAGACGAGTCGCATCGTTCGTCGTCAAAGCAATAAAAATAAATAACTCGCCTTAAAGCGGTGGTCTAAGTTACAATAATGGGCCCGAAAAGCAATCTATGACATAGAACCATATCTACACTCATGCTCATATATTAAGCATAATTGCAGAAGGTGGTGCCACACAACGTGTTACTACACAAAACTGGCACTAATAGCATAGGCACACAGGGAACACACACGACACAGATCTGTAAGTCCACGGTATTGGTGATAAGTTGAGAAAACCGTCCCGAAACACATGTGCTACAAAACGCCACCCTTTCCTGCGCATGTACGCCGACATCAATATGGGATATGGTTGGCATACTAAGGATCAGGTGGTCGAGCAGCTGCCACTCATTCTTGCACCAGTGCCTGTCGGAGCTCCTGAAATGTCCAAGGGGTTTGGAGACGTGCAGCGATACGTCGACCGAGAGTATCCCAGACGTGCTCGATGGGGTTTATGTCTGGAGCAGAGGCAGGCCACTCCATTCGCCTTATATCTTCTGTTTCAAGGTACTCCTCCACCATGGCAGCTCGTTGGGGCCGTGCGTTATCATCCATCAGGAGGAAGGTGGGACCCACTGCACCCCTGGAAAGGCGGACATACTGGTGCAAAATGGCATCCCGATACACCTGACCTGTTGCAGTTCCTCTGTCAAAGACATGCAGGGGTGTACGTGCACCAATCATAATCCCACCCCACACCATCAAACCACGACGTCCATACAGAACCCTTTCAAGGACATTAAGGGGTTGGTATCTGGTTCCTGGTTCACGCCAGATGAAAACTCTGCGAGAATCACTGTTCAGACTATACCTGGACTCGTCTGTGAACATAACCAGGGACCACTGTTACAATGACCATGCACTGTGTTCTTGACACCAGGCTTTACGGGCTCTCATGTAACCAGAGGTCAGTGGAATGCACCTTGCAGGTCTCCGGGCGAATAAACCATATAGGTCTCTAGAAGAGCGTAGCGTTCCAAAGGATTGGAAAAGGGCACTGGTCGTCCCCGTTTTCAAGAAGGGACGACGAACAGATGTGCAGAACTATAGACCTATATCTCTAACGTCGATCAGATGAAGAATTTTGGAACACGTATTATGTTCGAGTATAATGACTTTTCTGGAGACTAGAAATCTTCTGTAGGAATCATCATGGGTTTCGAAAAAGACGGTCGTGTGAAACCCAGCTCGCGCTATTCGTCCACGAGACTCAGAGGGCCATAGACACGGGTTCACATGTAGATGTCATGTTTCTTGACATGCGCAAGGCGTTTGTTCATTAAACGACTGTGGGGAACTGTATCAAAGTAAGAGCATATAGACTATCAGGCCAATTGTGTGATTGGATTGAAGAGTTCCTAGATAACAGGACGCAGCATGTTATTCTCAATGGAGAGAAGTCTTCCGAACTAAGAATGATTTCAGGTGTGCCGCAGGGGAGTGTCATAGGACCGTTGCTATTCACAATATACATAAATGACCTTGTGGATGACATCGGAAGTTCACTGAGGCTTTTTGCAGATGATGCTGTGGTGTATCGAGAGGTTGTAACAATGGAAAATTGTACTGAAATGCAGGAGGATCTGCAGCGAATTGACGCATGGTGCAGGGAATGGCAATTGAATCTCAATGTAGACAAGTGTAATGTGCTACGAATACATAGAAAGAAAGAAAGATCCTTTATCATTTAGCTACAATATAGCAGGTCAGCAACTGGAAGCAGTTAATTCCATAAATTATCTAGGAGTAGGCATTAGGAGTGATCTAAAATAGAATTACCATATAAAATTAATCGTCGGTAAAGCAGATCCCAGACTGAGATTCATTGGAAGAATCCTAAGGAATTGCGATCCGATAACAAAGGAAGTAGGTTACAGTACGCTTGGTCGCCCACTGCTTGAATACTGCTCAGCAGTGTGGGATCCGTACCAGATAGGGTTGATAGAAGAGATAGAGAAGATCCAACGGAGAGCTGCGCGCTTCGTTACAGGACCATTTAGTTATCGCGAAAGCGTTACGGAAGTGATAGATAAACTCCAGTGGAAGACTCTGCAGGAGAGAGGCTCAGTAGCTCGGTACGGGCTTTTGTTAAAGTTTCGAGAACATACCTTCAGCGAAGAGTTAGGCAGTATATTGCTCCCTCCTACGTATATCTCGTGAAGAGACCATGAGGATAAAATCAGAGGGATTGGAGACCACACAGAAGCATACCGACAATCCTTCTTTCCACGAACAATACGAGACTGGAATAGAAGGGAGAACTGATAGAGGTACTCAGGGTACCCTCCGCCTCACACCGTCAGGTGGCTTGCGGAGTATGGATGTAGATGTAGATGTGTTCAGTCGTCTGTAGACTGTGTGTCTGGAGACAATTGTTCCAGTGGCTGTTCAAAAAAATGGCTCTGAGCACTATGGGACTTAACATCTGTGGTCATCAGTCCTGTAGAACTTAGAACTACTTAAACCTAACTAACCTAAGGGCATCACACACATCCATGCCCGAGGCAGGATTCAAACCTGCGACCGTAGCGGTCTCGCGGTTCCAGACTGCAGCGCCTAGAACCGCACGGCCACTTAGGCCGGCTGCATTTCATACCTCATGTTCAATTTTTCAAGTGATGTTTCAAAGCAAAACAATTGTAATAGGCTTATGCAAGGATAAACATTGCATATATCATTTTAGGACGATCACGGAGGATTCTCTATGACACTGCTTACTTCTTTAATTTCAGCATATAGTATGTTTGTGAATTACATAGCAACTTGGGAGAACTCATTCATTTCGAAAAATGCATAATATATCTTTTATGACTAGTAAGAGGCCTGCGAAATGCATGTCAATTCCACCAAATCATCAGACGACACAAAAAAAATTTTACTTCAGTTGCCTGAACTATCCTTGCCCGTCAGATACAATTGCTTCAGGGCTTCCATGCGTTTTTACTAATTCTGTCTGATGATCTTACAGAACTTACCTTCGAACATTCAAATGATCTGCATGTCGCCAGAGATCTCGTCGAAAGTGACTGCCTCTCTAATTAACATATATTGCTTCTTTATTTTGTCTAGTATCAACAGTAATAACTTGTTGCATGATGCAGGACTCATCGGAAAATAATTCATGGAATATTTTTTGTTCTGTGGTGCTGATTTTGGCCAGTAAATTATCATGTAACCAGTCGCTTCTTGTCGCCAATCACTCTCGGACCTATTTAATCCTTTTCGTTGTTTTCTATTGCTTGGAAGTAATATCAAATACAATTCCAGCATACTCTTTCTTTTGGCTGTTCAGCAACTTAATCCTGTAAAACCGTGTTGTCACGTAACAGTTTTTGTCAATCTTATTGAAGATGTGAGGGCGTTTCAGTATACTGAAAGTTTCGAAAATCACTATTGTCAATAAATACTGAGCATGTGCGGGCCCCTTAACAGTAACATTGAGTCATCCGCTCCACAGAGTTTATTTTTAAAAGTGAGAAGTTGGAGATTTTGAACTAAGATTCTCGGCGATTTGTCTCCTGGCCGCGGATAGAGCTGATCAGCAGACGTTAGCCGATTTTTGGCGAATGTAAGCGTCGCAGTTAGTTCTGCTTCAGTTGTTTTATTGGTTGTAATTTGTGGCCATCTTTTGTCTCGTTAACTGTGAAATCGCAAGGTGCCCAGAAGAGGTCGTGTTTATTTTTCTCCATACAGTCTTCCATCTTATTTTGTAAGCACCATTTTGTAATATCATTTGCGCTTTCAGAGAACTTTGCTAATTATGCCAATCATTAAGAGCAAATAAGCATCCGTTACTGTCAATCATGACTTAGACTGCAGGGTCTTTTACTGTCCTACAATTTTTCCTTGGTTAGGCGATCCAAAAATAATAAACATAACCTCTTTTATTCCTAAGCAGTTGATCTCAGTGCGAGGATGTTTCCGTCGGGCAACTAATAGTTACATAAAACTTCAGAGAATGGAACGAACGTTGGACTCACTCATCCTGTATTATCATAAGACTTGGTTATAGATCACAGAGAGTGGTTTCGATTTCCCATCGGTCTATAACTTGGCTATGTGTTGTTTCATGATAGAACCTTAATACAGAGATCAAAACATTGAACTGTTAGGGTATTTTCTTACGAATTGTCGAGTACGAGTACATACTTCAGGAATAAGTATCGATTATTTTTTGTCGGAAAACAAACTTTGCACGTCATGTACAGGAAAGAAAGAGAACGCAAACATGAGGTGTGAGCAATGTGAGATGAAGGGGTTGATTAATAAAATTCTTTTCCGGGCTATTATGCCGTGGTCTGATGGATTTCGCATTGTAACCCAACGTTTCGTCCCCATCTGCGGAGGACATCTTCAAGGGGGTTCGTGGCTTCTGTTAACTTCCGAAACACACACTGTCTCACTACTGACTGCAGCAAATTTTTGTTTTCGCGTGCTCCCGCGCATAGGCGTGACGTCACATGTTTTGAATACGCGAGCGCAATTGGCCGTTGTCGGTTGCCGCCGTCCGCTCTTGCTATCATCCCATGGCGGAAGACTGGTACACATCTTCTTCAGCACCGGCATCCAGATGTCATTCAATTTCACGCCCTCCTCCTTCCTATTAAAATTCCTGGGGTGTTTCATAATCTCTATAGCCTCTCTGTAAAGCCTTTCATGATATCCGCTTGTGGCTGCCAGTACTTGAGTTCTACCAAAATAAATGTGGTGGTCTCCTGACTGCAAAGCGTGTTCCGCAACAGCTGATCTATCAATCTCTCCCCTTCTACAATTGCCCTTGTGCTCTTCTAGTCGTTTTTTGACCGTTCTTTTTGTGGTACCCACATATACCTCCCCACAACTACACGGGATCCTGTAAATTCCTGCTTTTTCCAGCGGTTTACGAGCATCCTTAGCCAATCTCAGGTGTTCTTGTATCTTCCGGGTAGGTTTGTAAATCACCGCGATATTCCGTTTTTTCAATATTTTCCCTATGCGGTCAGTGACGTCCTTAATAAAAGGCAGGAAAACTTTCGATTTTGCAAGCGCTTGTGCATTGCTATGATTTTCACGTGGCGGTTGGCACGTTTAATGTTTTCCCTTCTCGAGCGGACAGCCGGCCGCTGTGACCGAGCGGTTCTAGGCGCTTCAGTCTGGAACCGTGCGACCGCTACGGTCGCAGGTTCGAATCCTGGCTCGGGCATGGGTGTGTGTGATATCCTTAGGTTAGTTAGGTTTAAGTAGTTCTAAGTTCTAGGGGCTAAGGACCTCAGCCATTTGAACCTTTTTTTTTTCCGAGCGGTCTGTAACGGAGCGACTCGCAGCGACGCCACTGGGAAACGGCCAGCGTGCATTTGGCTTTGACCGCGGCCAGTCCTCCTCGGCGCCGTGAGCGAGTGACGCGCGGCCGCGCTCAAGAACTGCGGCGGACGACACCCGCCACTGCGGCAGACTGCACACCAGCCGGCTGGCACGCTCTCCCGGCAGCCGAACACGAGGGAGCGGAGGCTCAGTGAGCCCACCTCGTGCGTGTACTGGCGCGGCTCTTACGTGGATCATTCAATAAGTAATGCAACAGATACTCTTTATCTCGCCCAATTTCGTTTAAACAAAAGCGCCGATCTTTTTTTGGGACGTCGGTCCAGCTCTTACAGTTTCATGAAGTCCCGATAGGTTGCAGCGCTATACGCCATGGCGTCTGTAGCGAAGATGCGTCCCTAGCAGAGAACTATCATTGAGTTCCTTTTTGGCGAAAAACTAGAGCGTCACAGATGTTCACAGGCGCTTGCGAGATGTCTACGGAGACCAGGAAGTGAACAAAAGCACGTTGAATCGTTGAACGATTTTCCTGTCATCATGATGACAAGTTTGCGGCCGGCCGGCTGGTCGCTCACTCCTGTTACTTCTGCAGCGTTGAACGTGCGGGCACACTTATTCGAGGCGGTTGATAGGTCACAATCAAACACTTCAATACTCAACTGGACTTCTCTGTTCGTAGTGCAGACACACTCGTTCACCAGCTGTGGTATTCAAACATGCACTACTGGCCATTAAAATTTCTACACCACGAAGATGACGAGCTACGGACGGGAAATTTAACCGACAGGAAGAACATGCTGTGATATGCAAATGATTAGCTTTTCAGAGCGGGCGGTGGCGACACCTACAACGTCCTGACATGAGGAAAGTTTCCAACCGATTTCTCATACACAAACAGCAGTTGACCTGGTGAAACGTTGTTGTGATGCCTCGTGTAAGGAGGAGAAATGCGTACCATCACGTTTCCGACTTTGATAAAGGTCGAATTGTAGCCTATCGCGATTGCGGTTTATCGTATCGCGACAGTGGTGCTCGCGTTGGTCGATATCCAATGACTGTTAGCAGAATATAGAATCGGTGGGTTCAGGAGGGTAATACGGAACGCAGTGCTGGATCCCAACGGCCTCTGTATCACTATGAGTCGAGATGACAGGCATCTTATCCGCATGGCTGTAACGGATCGTGCAGCCACGTCACGATCCCAGAGTCAACAGATGGGGACGTTTGCAAGACAACAACCATCTGCACGAACCGTTCGAAGACGTTTGCAACAGCATGGACTATCAACTCGGAGACCATGGCTGCGGTTACTCTTGACGCTGCATCACAGACAGGAGCGCCTGCGATGGTGTAATCAACGACGCACCTGGGTGCACAAATGGCAAAACGTCATTTTTTCGGATGAATCCAGGTTCTGTTTACAGCATCATGATGGTCGCATCCGTGTTTGGCGACGTCGCGGTGAAAGCACATTCGAAGCGTGTATTCGTCATCCCCATACTGGCGTATCACCCGGCGTGACGGTATGGGGTGCCATTGGTTACACGTCTCGATCACCTCTTGTTCGCATTGGCGGCACTTCGAACAGTGGACGTTACATTTTAGATGTCTTAAGAGCCGTGGCTCTATCCTTCGTTTGATCCCTGCAAAACCCTACATTTCAGCAGCATAATCCACGACCGCATGTTGCAGGTCATGTTCGGGCCTTTCTGGATAAATGTTCGACTGCTGCACTGGCTAGCACATTCTCCAGATTTCTCACCAATTGGAAACGTCTGGTCAATGATGGCCGAGCAACTGGCTCGTCACAATACGACAGTCACTACTCTTGGTGAAGTGTGGTATCGTGTTGAACCTGAACGGGGAGCTGTGCCTCTACACGCCATCCAAGCTCTGTTTGACTCAATGCCCAGGCTTATCAAGGCCGTTATTACGGCCAGAGGTGGTTGTTCTGGATACTGATTTCTCAGGATGTATGCACTCAAATGGCGTGAAAATGTAACCACATGTCAGTTCTAGTATAATATATTTGTCCAATGAAAACCCGTTTATCATCTTCTTGGTGTAGCAATTTTAATGGCCATTACTGTATGTTCCTTGGCGCCTTACAGAAGACTGTAATGAGCAACTGAGGACCATCTGTGCGTAACTGCTTGCGCTTTACGACGCTGATCGTGACAATTTTTTGTCGAACATCGTCACAGGCAAAGGGACCTGGGTCCATCAGTTCGAGCCGGGAGCAAAACGGCAATTCACGGGGTGGCGCCACGCCACCTCTCCTCCGAATATAGTATCCCTCTGGTGAACGATCATTTCTTAAGTTTATTGTGCTACTTCCAGGGAACGAAAGAATCGACTTCAGGGTGTTCGTCGCCACAAAAATGCAAACGAATTGCATCTTGTCCAGGACAACGCAAGACCTCACACAAGCCTGCACACCTGAGAGCAGCTCACAAAACTTGGTAGAACTGTTCATCCTCATACACCCTACAGTCTGCCCGATTTCCATCTGTTTGCACAATGTAGGATACACTCCGCGGGAGGCTGAGCAGGTTATTGATGCAGAAATACATTGGCTCCGACGTCAACCAGTAGAATAGTACCATGTGGACGTACAGACACTAGCAGTAAGGTCGCCGCATTGAAAGGAGATTATGTTGAAAAATAGGATTTTGTAGCCAAAAGAGTGGGGAATACTGTGATATATTGGAATCCTGAGAAAGAAACGAAATTGCTTTTAGAAAAAAAATAATGTGCTGCAGTTCTTACTGAACCCCCCCTGTCTGTTTTCAAGTTTAAACTTTTCTTAATGCTACCCTGAATTGTATCAAAAAATTACTTCTGCGTAATTCGGGACTCAGTGGGTTACTACGAGCAACGTTTGTGAGACAAATTTGACGAGACCACATTTCCTTACAAAGTATGATTTGTAGCATACACTGTTTTTTGTATTTTCACAATAGATGAACGAGCTGCCCGAAGCGTTCAGCACATCAAAGATACCTTATAGCAGCCGAACTCGCTCAACGCTTACATCTTAGAAAATGAGATAAAAATGTAAGAGCTAATGGTAAAAACGGATGATACACAGAAGCAGCGATGTGCGCAACAATCGAAACACTCAAGAACATTAAGTCAGCTGGTTTTTATGAAATCTGAGCCGAAAATCTGAAATATGGAGGTCCGGACCTTGCTAAACTGTGCAATATTTGTTGGCAAACAAGGCAAGCCCAACAACACTGGAGGCGAATGATAATTAAATCAAGACTCTAAGCTGTCGACAGGCGTTGATATACATCAACGGGGGCAGTTGAAAATGTGTGCCCCGATCGGGACCTGAACAAAGGATCTCCTGTTTACACGGGAGACGCTCTATCCATCTGAGCCAGCGAGGGCGCAGAGGATAGAGCGACTACAGGGATTTATCCCTTGCACGCTCCCCGTGAGTCCCACATTCCCAACTTAATGTCCACACACTACATTCGTAGTGCCCCTACCCATTACACTCATTACTCGCGGCAGACAATCTTACCGAGTCCCGTAAGAGTTCGGGCAATGCGTGTGCATCCGCACAGAAGAAGAAGGTAATTGGCCGGTTCAATCAATTCAGTTCACGCGATCAGGCCCAGAGGACCGCGCGCCACCACAGTTAGAGCTCTCCATCCGTCTCTGTCTTCTGCTATCTGTCTCCAGTTTTCCGTGACTCCCAGCTGCAACGGGTCTTCTCTCACTCCATCGATCCACCTCTTTCTAGGTCTTTCCACTGGTCTGCTGCCTGACGGGATCCAGTCAATTGTGATTTTGGGCCATCTTGTTGCCTCCATTCTAACAACATGTCCAGCCCATTGCAGTCTTTTGCTTCTCATCACTCCCAAGATGTTAGGCTCCTTGTACAGCTCTTCTAATTCAGTGTTATGGCGTCTTCTCCATTCTCCAGTAGTCTGATCTCTGACTGGTCCAAATATTTTCCTGAGGACTTTCCTTTCAAATGTTAGCAATCGCTTAAGGTCTTGTTTTCGAGTGCTTCAGTTTATGTTACTTCTGTAAAAAATGATCCAAGGTATTTGAACTCTTTCACATGTTTATACCTGGTGTTGTTCACAATTAAATCTTGAGAGTTCTGGATCTTTCTTCCTATGGTCATATACTCTGTCTTTTCAGAGCTAATCTGTAGACCGATCCTAGCTGCCAATAACTCCAAGGTCTGGATACTTCTATTCAGATCTTCTTGTGTGCATACTAATAGTGCAATGTCGTCTGCATAGGCCAGATATGTAATGTGTTCATTACCAATTTGAATGCCCTTGATGTTTTCTTTGTTGAAATCCCGCATTACCTTCTCAAGTGCCAGGTTGAAGAGGACAGGTGGTAGCCCATCTCCTTGGCGTAATCCTGTTACAACTTGGAAGCTTTCTGTCATTTGATTGCCTACCTTAACCTTAAGTTTTGTGTCGTTTAGGCATACCTCTACCAGTTTGACCAACTTCTCTGGTGTACCAAACTCTGTCATAGTTCTAATCAGGCTAGGTCTATATATACTGTCGTAAGCCTTCTTGAAGTCTACAAACAGGAGATGTATCTCTCGTCCGTATTCGTACATTTTTTCACAGACCTGTTTTAGGACAAAAATCTGGTCCGTGGTTGATCGCCCTGCCTGGAAACCTCCTTGGTATTCTCCAATTATGTCTGTTGCTAGAGGTTTTATTCGTTCTAATAGGCAGTTGGAGAAGATCTTATAACAGGTGTTGAGTAGCGCTATGCCCCTGTAGTTGTCACATACGGATTTGTCTTTCTTTTTATATATGTGGCATATCACAGCTACCTTCCATTCCTCTGGTATTTCATGTTTTATCCAAATTTGCTCGATTAGCTTGTGGATTTTGAAACAGAGGATTTCGTCTCCAGCCTTGAGAAGTTCAGCAGGAATACCGTCCTCACCTGGACTTTTACCATTCTTAAGGTTTTTAATCTGGTTCCTTATCTCTTCAATGGTGGGTGGAGGAAATTCTGGGTCTACTGTTACTGGTTCATCAAATTCAAGTGGTTCTGTTGGTTCATCAGAGTTTAGTAATTCTCTGAAGTATTCCATCCATCTTCTTCCAATTTTTTGATCTTGTGTTAACATTCTTCCATTGGAATCTTTTATGAATCTGTGTTGATGTTATGTCCCTCCTTTAAAACTTTTCTATGAAGTTCTTTATACCTATTTCCATGAAAGTCTTGTTCAGCTTCCTCCATGACACTTTTTACATATTTTCTCTTTGCTTTCCTCAATGTGTCTTGGGTCTGCCGTCGTGTTTCTTCAAACTTGGATTTTTCTTCTTCTCGCATATTGCTTTGTATCCACAGTAGTTTGGCCCGTTGTCTCTCCCTGATATCTCCCTCACACTCCTCATTGAACCACGCTCTTTTTCCCGTAGTTTGCTTTGGGATTACTTCTTGCGCTGTTTCTTTAATGGTCTCTGCAATCGCTTTCCAGTTCTGATCTACCACAGTATCTCCTTCCTCTTCATTCAAAGCCTCAAAACGGTTTGTTAGTGCTATCTTGAAAGTTCTTGTTATATTATCTTCAGTCAGACTCTCATGGTCATATCGAGTGACTCTTTACATTCTTTTGTGCTTCCTGGCTCTCCATATTGTTTTCATCCTTCCTCTGACAAGGAAGTGGTCTGATCCACATTCCGCACCTCTTGCCGTTCTAACATTTTGTATCCACTTCTTTATTCTCTTCTCTACAATTAGGTGGTCAGTTTGGTTCACTGTTTTCCCATCTGGAGACACCCAGGTTCCTTTATATATTCTCTTCCTGTCGAAATCAGTACTACTTATAAACAAGCCTTTTGCAGTCGCAAAGCTAAGCAGCCTAGTGCCGTTATCACTGCTCACATCATGTAAACTGTGCTTTCCGATGGTCCCCATGAAGGCTGCTTCTTTCCCTATTTTCGCATTAAAATCTCCAAGGATAATTTTGTAATGTTCACTTGGTACACTGTCTAAAACCGTTTCTAATTCCTCGTAGAAAATATCTTTTTTGATGTCATCGCTTTCTTCGGTTGGGGCATGACAATTTATATACGTGAGTTTGTGTTTTCCCGTGTCTATGGTTAGGAGTGAGATTCTGGGGTTGATTGATTTAAAATCTATGAGAGTGGTACAGAGTGATTTCTTCACTGCAAAACCAGTTCCTAGTGAGTGGTTTGTTTCTGAGGCTTCATGGAATATGATATAGTTTTCCATTTCTGTAGCTCCGGTTTCTGTCCACCTTGTTTCTTGCAGGGCCAATAGATCAATTTGATACTTATCTGCCTCCCTTACTACACATTTTGCTGCCCCAGGCTGGTATAGGCTTCTGACATTCCAGGTCCCTAGTTGTATTTCCTTCCGTAGTCCTTGTTCTTGCTTAGGTCGTTTTACAGAGATCAGTCCTATCCGAGGCTCTTCTGTGATGCTAGTACCGGTGATTATTTTTTCCAGGACGGGTTGGTAGCCCGTCGCCAACCCCCAACCTGGAGGACCAGGATTTTCATTCGGGGTAGTCTCCCGTAGAAAGATTGGCTTCTCCACGCCTATAGAGGTCTTTCTGCCCTTTTGTACGTATACGAGGGAATGGCTTCTCCACGCCTACAGAGGTCTTTCTGCCCTATACCAGGGAATGACAGGAAAAGGAAATGGTGAGGACAGGTTTGGGGTAGTAAAGGGGAGCAATAGATGGTTGTGGGACACACTTTGTCTGGCTCCTCCCCTTTGGCCTGTCCGGCATGTGTGACCCTGCTGCTAGCTACGCTACCGCCGGCATAGCCCTCCAGATCCGGAGCACGCAAACCTCCTTGCCCGCACGGACAGTGCTACGTTAAGGCGGTGTCCCCTGAGGAGGCAATGGCCGGTTACCCCTAACTATATATGAATATGGTATCTGTTCCTTCTGACATGTCCGAAAGAACAGATTTTATCTTCATACACTGGAGGCGTGTAGCCAATGTTAAACTGCCGAAGAACGAATGTCTGAACGAAAGTAAAAACTGGGGAGTTATCACGCTTTTTCCCGGTGCCAGGCAAAGTTTTTTCCCTCGTTCTTCTAAAAAAAGATACAAGCTGCACCAGATATTCGATGACATGAATAACAGCCCGGCTTTCGACACAAGATCAATGTACAGAATTCAGTTGTCAATTGTACCTAAAATTCGTTATTTTAAAAATGAGCTTTTGACAATGGTAATCTAGAATTATTGTGAAATATTGTGAGGCTATATGGAATCCTAGATCATTACAATGATTGTAACATATAAACTTTTGCGGCCAAAAAACGTCACAGCTAATAAAACAGTTGGGGCTAGGTTGTGAACCGGACACTCAAAGAAGCTACGATCCCCATTGAAAATATGCTCCGCAGGTGGGAACGAAATGCTGGGTTTTAATGTTAAGTCCCGGAATATTTTATTAATTGTGGCAACTCTGATACTTTCAGAAACCTGTATCTAGACTCGAGTCGCTGTATGGGAACAGAAGATAGGAACGACCCTTTCTGTAGCTTTCCGATGGGCTTCAGTGAGGGAAATGTTTCATCACCATTCCTTTAATAATGGATTTCATACTGATAAATCTACGAACAACTCTAGTATGGTCATACTTTGGATCTAGGCTTACGGATCTGGATTTTTCTGATGACATGATTCTTTGGGCGGGAACTGCACAAACTTTACAACTAATGACTAGAGAGCTGGATGAAATGGCCGGTTCTGTAGGGCTAAAAATAAATGGTGATAAGGCAAACACTACGTGCATAAAAAGTGTAAACGTATCTACTCAAATTATAATGCAAGATGATGAACTATTTCAACATTTCGGTTGCATTATCTCTGTAATAAGGGGAACGTAGACATGAAGTGCACGAATGGAAAAGCTTTTGCAGTCTTCCAACGAATGCAACTCATGTGGCAATTAGATTCTGTAAGTATGTCCACAAAACTTCGGCTTTAATCCTGTATCACCCTACCGATGGCTGTATATGCATGTGAGATATGGAAAATGTCACCAAAAACAGCACACAAGCTCAATGTTTTTTCAACGACGACGCCTGACGTGAATAGTCGAGATATGTTCTCGCGACCATGTTTCAAATGATGAGGTACTGATAGGTAGTGATCTATGCAGTCTGCACAAAATCATTGCTGAAAGAGGAGTGAAGATAGCCGCGCATGTTCCGCGCATGAAAGATGGAAGAATCTCCAAATCCGTGCTCGTATGGAAATCACACTACCAAGAAAAGAAGACCTCGTAACACCTGTAAACGAACTACTGCAAAGGATCTTCCGTGCATGGACATAAACTGGGAGGAAGCTGAGAACTTTCAAATTCTTTGCGGGAGACTAACATTTTCAAACAACAGACAGTTTTCACCATCTACCTTGTATGATAGATATCCCCGGGATCACAGCAAGATACTGTATCTTGAGATGGAGCTTCACGAAGAACAGCTACTGTGGCTTTCAGGAGTGCAGTTACATAACACTGTACAGGTATGACCGAGATAGAATCGAGGCGGGACATGGGCGTCCGGGTTTGTTAGGAAGTATGTTGAAATGAAGAGATCAACTGTCAGAATTGGAGTTTATTGTCTCCAAAACCGTGATGCTAAGAGATATAAGCGATGTGTTCTTCGGCATCAGGCGGCTGCCGCAGCCACATTGAGGGTATGATGTCTTAAGAGAGGAGCTGGGAAACACGTCTGATGGGGAGAAGAGCTGGTAGGCAAAAGAGCGCCCATGTCAGCCAATGCGCTTCTCACCATCCCTCTCTGCGTACCCCACGTGACCGTTTCTAACTTTCCGATTGGCCGGCAGAGGGGCACCTTGAAGCGTCCGTCTGTCAACATTACTTTTATAGTACCGTCAGCTGATCTGCAGTACCGGCTGTCGGAACGCTACCTGCGTGAACTGAGCGTGGGTAGGTGCGTATCTAGCAACATCCGGTACTGCACCGGCCGAGGCGTAACCACTGTTTCATCATTAGACACAACCCCAGTGCCAAAAAGTAGAACGGAATAAAATGCTTGAAAGAACATGCTCAATCCTTCAGGTAATCCACTCAGTCTGACTGCACAACACATTCGCAGATTGTAAAGTAAAGCATAATAGCTTGCTGGTCATGTGGCGGACGTTTTTTTCAGTAATTCAGTGCGAGTAGTACATAATTTTTTTGCTGTGATCGAACTGGAGACAAAGGCACTATAGTAGTTACGAATTTCTGTCTTTCCTTGTAAAGAGGAACGGTTGGCTCCCTCTCTGCCGCCTCTCTATGTGATTTGTGGACATATCACCCAACTAATGCGGTCTGTGACATGAGAATGCATTCAGTTAAGGATATTGAAATTAGTTAAGTATGTCATGTTCCGTAGGTCAATTTCCCGATTATTTTACCGATATGATGTGGAACAAGTCAGATTAAAGATATACACACACACATGAATAATGCTGATATTAATATTACTGAAATTTTTAGTTCTACACATGCAACTACATTTAGAAGTACAATTATTTTTTTTGTTACCATTTCTGAAATAGAAACTCGTCCATGGAGTAGAAGGAGTTGTCTAAAAGAAATGATTTTAAGATAGATTTAAAATTTGATCTGCTACCTGCCAGACACTTTACGTTGTTGGATAAATGATCAAAGATTTTTGTTGGTGAATAATGTACTCCTTTTTGAGCAACTGACAGCTTCAATAACGGATAGGAAAGGTCAGTTTTACCTGTAATGTTGTACGTATGAACATCACTGTTCTTCGCGAATCGAGTTGGATTATTTGTAACGAATTTCATTAGCGAATATATGTACTCTGATGGTGCAGTTAAAATAGCTAACTCCTTGAAAAGATGCCTACCTATCTTATTTAACGAACGAATTTATCACGAAGAAGTAATTTTTTGCAACCGCAGAGGTTGTTTTAGTATGGAATATAAGCAACCTGAAGGGGAAAGGGGGGGGGGGGGAGATGCGAGAGAAGTTACACAAAATTTAAAAAAAGTAACGTGTAAGAGGTATACTATTTCATTAACGCACTCAGTATACAGGAATTCACAGTTTTTTTGTATCTCACATAATAATATTACTACATGACAAATTGAATTTTATGAGACGAGTCACCATAAAGAAAAGCGGATAAAACGCACCGGTTTATTTGATGGTAGGTTCTCAACTCCTCACTAATGACACTTATGAACAACTAAAAATGATGTACTGCAGATATTCGGTGTCCAAAGGCCACAATACTCCGACGAACAGCCTTGTCACCATCAGCTCGTGCGCTGACGAACAGAGCTCCTGCGAGCATGCGGGTGACTTGATATGCCTAAGCTGGACGTCTCCGTAGCGGCGTTTCGTACGGCATCCGCACCGGAAGGCGCGCTCCACTGGCTATGAGAGGCAGTACCGGCAGCGTAGCGGATGGCGCCTCACCCGCCTCGTAGACCATCTCGTTCTTCCTTGAATACCTCCACAAGATTAAGGAGAGGCGGGGAGAGGGTTTATAAGTCACCTGCGTGACTCCAGGAAGTCTACCCGTCAGCTCACCTGATAATGTCAGCAGGTTTGCTCGCCGAAATATTGTGACTTCGGACACCGAGTACTGTCAGTACACCTGTGGACTTTTCTGTCGACAGATACTCCAGGAGAAGCATCACGACTGAAATATAGACACCTATATAGCAGCGTGTACCAATCTCTTTCACCCTGATCATAGTGATGACACGTTTCGTCATGGACTTTAAGAAGAAACTAATAGTGTTTAGATGCTCTACCGATCAAGAACGATCCAAAAGCCATCCACATCTTACGGAAACTGGCCAGACCTAGATTCAGGCAAACACATCACGTTCCATGCCATCCACGATTTGCTCAATAGGACTGAGGTCACTTGACCTGGAGCTCCAATCGAGCGAGGTGGTGTAATGGTAAGGTTTCACATGAGGCTCCTAAATCACTTAAGGCAAAATAAGGACGACTTCGTTGAAAGAATGCCCCTGATTTCCATCCACAATCCCTGCTTGTACTTCGATTCTCGTTGTGGCTGTGCGGTTCTAGGTGCTTCAGTTCGGAACCGCGCTGCTGCTACTGTCGCAGGTTCGAATCCTGCCTTGGGCATGGATGTGTGTGATGTCCTTAGGTTAGTTACGTTTAAGTAGTTCTAAGTCTAGGGGACTGATGACCTCAGATGTTAAGTCCCATAGTGCTCAGAGCCATTTGAACTTCGTTTCTAATGACTTTAACGCCGACTGGACATTAAACCTTCATTCAGTTGTTTCATGGGAATCCATCCAAGAAATGGTTCAAATAGCTCTGAGCACTATGGGTCTTAACTTGAGAGATTATTAGTCCCCTAGGACTTAGAACTACTTAAACCTAACTAACCTAAAGACATCACACACATCCATGCGCGAGGCAGGATTCGAACCTGCGACCGTAGCGGTCGCGCGGTTCCAGACTGTAGCGCCTAGAACCGCTCGGTCACCCCGGCCGACCATCCAAGAAATCTCGTATTCGTGTTCTTCACTCCAGTCGGACACCATGAAAAGCGACTCGACTACGTAGTGCACTGACTAGCTTAATAAGTGACATCTGACATATTGTAGATGAACACAGGAACGGACGATAGTGTTCTTTGTCGTTAGCCTACGAGAGAGGATGTGAAACGTATCAGGGTCCCACGTTTCATCCTATTTATGCATTCGCCAGACGTGAATACATTTATCACCTGACGAATAAATCTCTTCGTTCGGTTCTCGATGAATTCGTACCCTTGCATCGCCATCTGCCAGTGTGTACCGTGACTTATCAGTACAGTCAACGGCTCTGTATGCTTCGAATGTCTGATGAAAATGTTCCTCTGCGCATGGTAACCTCATTTCTTCATTAAGGAAAAACTAAATCTCGATAGTCGGAGTGGGATTTGAACGATGTCCTCTGGAATTTGACTCCAATGTACCACCGCCTTCGATCCTTACGCAGGACAACAACAACCTTTGCAGATATGATCTTGCATTCAGCCGGAAATGTCACGCACGGGGCCTGCCATAAACCGAATGACACTGACGCTGTAAATCTGCCTCGGTATCGCGCGCCTTGCACAACGCTCTCACTGTCACGCTGATGGCCTGTACGACGTCCGACCACATCACACTCACTTGACTTTTTTGAACTATTCTATTCGCTCTTTCGACAGCAGAATTCATCTCCAACACAACAACTATCTACGACTCAATTGCTCAAGGGACGTTTTCATATACACTGCCTGACAAAAATGTGGGTCACCCAGAAAAGGAGCAGGAAACGTAATTAAACTTAATAGGTTAAGAGGGTATATGACATTATCTGAGTGATTACAACGTTGAGTCAAATTTGTGAAGAACTTGGCAGTATGAATTCACTTACAGGCATGTCGTTGCGTCTCCTCTGGCAGGAATGTACGCAGCGACTGATCTGGGAACGCTGTCATGAAGTCGTTGTATTCGCTCCTGAGCTAAGCTGACCCACAAGTGTTATAACTGGTTCTTAAATATCCTGCTTAATGGCACTGGCACGCAGTTCACGTCCGAGCTCTTCCCAACCGTATGCCATTGGGGACAGATATGGGGATATTGTTGGCCACAGGAGTAGCTTAAAATGATGCAGTGAACAGAAACACGTACCATGTGTGGAAGAGGATTGTCCTGCTGAAAAATGGCATCACGTTCCTGTCCCATTAGACGTATCACATGACAGATGATGTTCATGGTGTACTGTTTGCACCAGAGGTTCTTCAATCTTCACCAGCCGTGACCTCTACATCTACTTCATACTCCGCAAGCCACCTAATGGTGTGGGGCGGAGGGTACTTTCGGTACCACTATCTGATCCCTCCAAACCTGTTCCACTCGCGAATAGTGTGTGGGAAGAATGATTGCCGGTATGCCTCTGTAGTGGCTCTAATTTCTCGAATTTTTTCCTCGTGGTCAATATGCGGGATGTATGTGGGGGAAAGTAATATGTTGTCTGACTCCTCCTGAAAAGCGCTGTTCCGAAATTTTAATAGTAAATCTCTCCGTGATGCACAACGTCTCTCATGTAACGTCTGCCAGTGGAGTTCGTTTAGCATCTCAGTAACGCTCTCTCGCCAGGTAAACGATCCCATGACGAAACGCGCCGCTCTTCGTTGGATCTTCTCTCTCTTTCTTCTATCAGTCCTACCTGGTAGGAATCCCAGACAAATGAACAATACTCAAGAATCGGGCGAACAAGCGCCTTAAGCCACTTCCTTCGTGGATGAATTACATTTCCTTAACATTCTTCCCATGAATCTGAGTCTGCTGTCTGCTTTTCCCAGTATCTATTTTATATGGTCAGTCCACTTAGGTCGCTCTGGATGGTTATGCCTAGATATTTTACGGCCAACTGTTTGTCATCAATAGTGGAGCTGTACAGTAGTG
Organism: Schistocerca gregaria; assembly: GCF_023897955.1. Lineage (NCBI taxonomy): Eukaryota > Metazoa > Arthropoda > Insecta > Orthoptera > Acrididae > Schistocerca > Schistocerca gregaria. The sequence goes on from NC_064921.1 coordinate 741,835,624, forward strand.
GATTTCTTTTCCTATGTATGCGCAATATGTTACACTTATTTACGTTCAGGGTCAACTGCCAGAGTCTGCACCATTCATAAATTCTCTGCAGGTCGTTCTGCAAATTCTTTCTATCTTCTGGCGCTGCTACATTGGTATAGACAACTGCATCAACTGCGAATAGCCTTAAAGAGCATCCGACGCTTTCTACTAGATCATTTATATATATTGTGAACAGCAACGGTCCTATCACACTTCCCTGTGGCACTCCCGATATTACCTTGACATTTGTTGATTTAGTTACGTTAAGAGCGACTTGTTGATTTCTATCTGCAAGAAAGTCTTGAATCCAAGCTCAAGTCTGCTCCGATACTCCAGAAGCTCGTATGTTTTTCATTAAACGGCAATGCGGGACGGTGTCCAATGCCGCACTGAAATCAAGGAACACGGCATCAGCCTGAGCGCCGTTGTCCACTACGCTGTGGACCTCATGGAGGAACAGAGCGAGCTGAGTTTCGCAGGATATCTGTTTGTGGAATCCGTGTTGATTTTTACAGCGGAGCTGTTCATTTTTCAAGAACGTCATAATTCTTGAGCATAAGACATGTTCCATAATTCTACAACAGATTGACGTCAACAATATAGGTTTATAATTGTGTGGATCTGTCTTACGCCCTTTCTTAAAAACGGGAATGACCTGCGCTTTTTACCAGTCCTTAGGTACCTTTCGTTGCTCAAGCGATCTACGATAAATTACTGCTAGAAGGGGAGCAAGTTCTTTCGCATAATCTTTATAGAATCTTATAGGTATCTCATCTGGTCCTAAGCGATTGTAGCTGCTTTTCAGTTCCGCGATCGGTTATCTCAATATCTGTCATTTCGACGTTCACACGACGATTGAAAGGGGGGCAGTGTTACGATCTCCCGCGGTGAAACAACTTTCGAAGAGCAAATTCAGTATTTCGGCCTTCTCTCTATTATCTTCCGTTTCGGTGCTGGTGTGGTCACTGAGAGAATGAATAGATGATTTTGACCAGTTACCGATTTTATATGCGACCAAAAATGTCTTAGGGTCTTTACTCAGACCGATTGACAACGTCTTACTTTCAAAATTGTTCAACGCTTCTCTCATTGCTCTCGTTACGCTCATTTTCGCTTCGTTCGGCTTTTGTTTGTCAGCTAGGTTTTTAGTTCTCTTGAATCTGAGATAAAGTGCTCTTTGTTCTTGTAGCGCTTTTCTAAAACGGCTATTAAACCATTGTGGACCTTTCCCATCCCTTAAAACTATACTTGGAACATACCTGTCTAGCGCGTATTGAACGATACCTTTGACTTTTTTTCCATTTGTTCTCCACATCTTCGTCCTCATCACCGACTTTTTGATGCGGACTGCTGTGGTATTCTGAAATTTTTATCCTGTCACCCTTGCTGAGCACATATACAGGGTGATCAAAAAGTCAGTATAAATCTGAAAACTTAATAAACCACGGAATAATGTAGATAGAGAGGTAAAAATTGACACACATGCTTGGAATGACATGGGGTTTTACTAGAACTAAAAAAATATAAAAAAACAAAGTTTACAAAATGTCCGACAGATGGCGCTGGACAGCAAAACTGCTACAGTGACGGGTGGGAGGTACGCCGCTATGTTACAGAATTGGCCGGCCGCGGTGGAAGTGCGGTTCTGGCGTTGCAGTCCGGAACCGCGGGGCTGCTACGGTCGCAGGCTCGAATCCTGCCTCGGGCATGGCTGTGTGTGATGTCCTTACGTTAGTTAGGTTTAAGTAGTTCTAAGTTCTAGGGGACTTATGACCTAAGACGTTGAGTCCCATAGTGCTCAGAGCCATTTGAACCTTTTTTTTTTTTTTTACAGAATCGCATCATCCCCAGTCAGGCTGATAAACACCTGCTAGAACATACGATGTTTATGAGGATAGCGCTCCACCACATATTGCTAGACGAGTGAAAGGTCTCTTGTACGCATCGTTTGGTGATGATCATCTGCTCAGCCGCCACTTTCGTCATGGTTGGCCTCCCAGGTCTCCAAACCTCAGTCCGTGCGATTATTGGCTTGGGGGTTACCTGAAGTTGCAGGTGTATCGTGATCGACCGACATCTCTAGGGATGCTGAAGACAACATCCGACACCAATGCTTCACCATAACTCCGGACATGCTTTACAGTGCTGTTCATAACATTATTCCTCGACTACAGCTATTGTTGAGGAATGATGGTGGACATATTGTACATTTCCTGTAAAGAACATCACCTTTGCTTTGTCTTACTTTGTTATGCTAATTATTGCTATTCTGATCAGATGAAGCGCCATCTGTATTTTTTGAACGTTTCTATTCTTTTTGGTTCTAATAAAACCCCATGTCATTCCAAGCACGTGTGTCAATTTGTACCTCTCTATCTACATTATTCCGTGATTATTTAGTTTTCAAATTTATACTGACTTTTTGATCATCCGGTATCTTCCTATCTTTCTTAACATTCCTTGTAGGACCCGTCGTCATAAATACTGTCACATCCTTATGTTCACTGATACCTTCCTCTACGTTAACTGATTCGATAAGTTCAGGTCTGTTTGTTGCCTGGAGGCCTAAGACGTTATCCTCACGAGTTGCTTCTCTAACTATTTGCTCAAGGTAATTTTCGGACAAGACACCCAAAACAATGCCACACCATTCCCTGTTTCTGGCACCAGTTTTGATGGCATAACACTCCCGATCTATACCTGGGAAGTTGAAGTAACCACCTATTACAACGGCATGATCAGGAAAATTACTAATGATAGCAAGCTCTGTCTGAAGAGCTCTACAACTACAGACCTGACCTGTCGTCATACTACACTGCTGCCACACCATTATGCCAGGAGTGACACTGTTGTGCCTCTCCAGAATATTGACAGAATGGGACCTCTCTCGAGGTCGCCACTGTTGTCGCCGATGATTGTCATACCCTGCCGTTCAACTCCGAACACAATGCGACGCCATCCATCAGCTTCCTGATGACGGCATCATTCAGACTCAGACGACTGGGTTTTGTTATTCACGGCAGCCTGCGCTTGGAATGGCATTTCCATAGCCTGGTTATTCTCAGTCTCCGATCGGTAGTACGAGATGACACAGAATATTGCAGGGGGTCCATTACTTGTTTTAAGATGGCAGTCGCAGATGGTGCTTGGTGCACAATAGGGCAAATTTCGCTTTTGATGGTCAGAAGTGGTCGGTCGCAATCTTCACGGCGAGTATGCCTGCTCTGACGCCCCCACACAGTCCAACATCAGGCCACTGTCCCTTCTGAATGCCTCACAAACCTGGATACTGCGTCGTTCGACTAGCCGGCCAAATGGACCCCATCATGAGGCCACATTTCGATTTCTGTCAGGTGCTGATAATGCTTCTCACACGTGTACGCAACATTTACGTGTACTATGATGGACTTTTATTTCTTGTACAAAATTGCAACCCTAATCATTTACACCCCACCGGCGTTATGAAGTTACACTGACTTCCGACCATATCCTGTGGATGCTTTAGGTTTTTTAGACAGGCAGTGTACATGATGCGGTGGAGGAAATAGCATGGCAGGGGGATGCACAGGGCTATGACAAGCTTGCAGGACTGCAAATGTCAGAACAGAAACTGGTCGAAATCTGTAAGTATTTTTTCTTCGTGGTGATACGTCAAAAGACTCAACCCAGAATACTGAGTGCATCAGAAACGAATTCCAGACGAAATTAGTGGTATTACAGCTGAGATGTGGCTACGAGCAATGGGGAGACCTCAAATAGGTATTCATACACTGAAGAGAACACCACCTGCGGCGTGTAATTTTCAAATGTTAATGAGTTGTAAGGGAAGAATCAGGAATGGACCCAATAATCCAAAGGCAGCCGAATACTAAGAAAAATGGGGATAACATGTACTTCGTATGTCGCCACAAAGAGTTCCTAAACTAGTATTGGATTATAAACCATGGGTTAAGAGAACAGTTGGAAAACCGAAGAGGAGATAGTGAGGCTGGAACAGGCCCCAAGCCTAATCTTGGAGAAGTAGAAGAACAAGAAGAAGAATAGTGATTTGGGTTGTTATTTGTTCAACTGCGAGATGTAACGGTTAATTTTCTGTGAAGGACCTTTTTGTTCGTTTACATTAGTTTTGTTTGATTTATGTGAAATTCCGTTCCCGTGCGACCATGTACTTGAGATTTCATTAAATGACATGTGGCTGACTTACTTGAAGACTAGTAATAATGCGTATGTTGAAAAGAACAAGGAAGTATTGAAACTCTGTAAGAGGCTAGCTGAACAAGGGAATTTCATTTTCTGACAAACTGGTAGAACACAGACCTGTCACTCTTTGAAAGGATTTAAACCCCTGAAATAAAATCTTGGGCGCTTTTGAGCCGTCGTAGGAAGGCCAATGACCAGTAAATGTTTAAGAATGAAGTTCTGCAGAAACTAAAAGAGAATCCAGCGTACTTATGCAGGAGTTAGCTCTGTCGTTCACTGAGCATAGATAAGAACGTAAAGTGCGAGATAAGTGGCGAAACAGCAAGGAAAGCTTGCGGAGGGACGGAATCGTCATCGAAAGTCCACTCCAAGACAGACATTTTTAACGAAGCAGTGATTACTAATTGTGGGACACTGTGAAATCCATAAGACTGCCCCTTCATCGAATTTGCTATTCTAGACGTTCTGCATGTTAGACGTAAAATGGAACGTAATATTATAACGTTTAATTTTACCAGAGTTTTTTATTTTTTTATTATTATTTTTTTCTTTTTTTTCGGATACGTCTGGTATCATGCATTCTTTAGTTTTATCTGAGTGCTATTTCCATTAACTGCTCTTTGTTATTAATTTGTTTTCTTTGTTATAACTATATGGATAATCAGATAATCAGGTGTTTTCTGCCTGTACTGCGTTGCATTTTGTCATCGTATTAGCAATTCTACATGAATTACCTGCCTCTGTAAATACTAAAATTAATGCTGGTTTCCTCTTTCTCCTTTAGTCAAAATGTTATCGTTTAGTTCTTGTTCTTGTTTTTCTACGTCTCCCTTTATTTGTACGCAACACCCTAAATAATCCACCTTTCATGCTAAGTTTTCGTTCTCCCAAGAATTTTTAAACTATACTGTCGCTGCATCAAGAAATTTGTTCTGTTGCTTTCAGTGGTTGACCTAATGTCTCCTCGACCAGTCCCTTATATTTAAAACACTTTTAAATCGTTGTTACGCCTTATATTATCGCCTTATATCGTTGTTCATGCCTTATATTATATGTAGAGGGCGGTCAGAAACGGTGTGAAAAGCTTGTAGCGGTGTTACAGGGTAGGTTGCGCTGAGAAATGATTATTAAGAAAACAAAATCGATACGTTGCACCGTTTCCGAGTTGAAGTTAGCCAATCAGGTGGTCGGCGTGCTAACTCAAACACCCTTCCGGTGGCAGTGTTCCCCAGTGTGTTCTCCATTTGTTTAGCTGAAACATGAATGCCCTCGCGCGACAATCTGATTGGATAAATTGGAAACAGCACAACGAATCTAATTTTTTCTTAAAAATTATATATCAGTACAACTTATCCTGCAACACCATTACAAGCTTCCAGACTGTCTATGTATAATAAACTTTTTCACATCCTCCTGAAATCATTCGAATATTTCTACTTTCTTCTTTTACATTTAATTGTTCCGCGGTCCTAACTTTAATATCTTCTCTGTCTCCTCATCGCACACTTCCAGAATCGTCTTCCTTACGTTACGCTTAGTAATCGAAATCAGTAATTTACTCTAGTTGGTTTCAAGCATTTTAGTGCTATCCAATAGCTTAAATTTTGCTTTCGTATCCTCAAACCGAATCCTGTACCTAATACTTGTTTGAGTGATCCTTATATTGGTCAAACGGACAGCATCACGATAAAGCTTTTATCAGTATTATTATTTCCCTTTATGCATTTCTTCACACGCCAGAACATTTTTTACCCCGTTCACAGTATTTCTGATATGTATATTTTACTTTCTTGCATGATCTATGAAAAGAACTAGTGCCCTTTTGGTACCCTGTATATAACATGAAGTGATCTTCTGAGCCCAAAGTACAAAGAAAATGATGAAAAACTAAGAATACGGTCTTTAAAACATCCCTTGAGAAACAAGGCACTTATTCAGCCTATTTTGGTATATCGAATATGATTAACTTCATCAGGGTAGTGAGAAATTTACAATTGAAAGAGAAATCAGGCAAGGAGATTTCATAATTACCATACTACCCTCAGTAAACCTAGAGAAAGTTCTTTGATCATTAAATTTGACGAACGGAAAAGGAATATATGTTAATGGCGCATCAAGATCATCTTTGTTTTGAGCACGAAGCTTACTATTTTCCTCAGCTCCAAATAAACGTCAACAAGGAATACAAAAACTGAATAGACTAAGTATGAAAGTGGGTCTGAAAATCGATCATAATAAAACCAAAACAATACATAATCAATACAACAAAGAGAAAAATAGTATTTGCAGTACATGTTGTACCTTGGAATACTTTTCTCATTTTCAACTCAAGTCAGCTCCGTAAAAAAAGTTTGATATATTTTCTTATTCCATTTCGAAATGAAATCATGCACTTTACGTGTGCTGCAGTCTAGTCTTTTTATGACTTCACGAAAATTACTTCAGAAAATTAAGATTTTTCCTAACCTGAAAAACTGTGCCAAAGTAAACTCTGGCCATGCACTTAGGAACAAATATTGTACTCAAATGTAAAAGTATCACAATAGAGAAGATTTTGCAATAATATATTTAATAGTCTATGTGTGACATTATTACTCTACTACACACCAATAATCAACTGAAGAAGAAGTATTATCAAAAACCAGTTAAAAGTAAAAAACTTTTTGAAAAAGAAACCACTGCAAACCAACGCATATGCCCATTTTCAAGGCCGAGAAAAATTTTAAGTCATTAAAACTCAATTAATTAGCATATATCATGTGTTCCGTGGCAGAAGACCTTTCGTTTTAGGGTAGAGGATGGTGCCCGACTGATGCAGCGTGGCTTAATCTCTGCCACTTTACATAAATAATTTTAAAAATGTACTGAGTTTTACTCACCATAAAACTCTGTAACTGAAGAATGAATAATGTTATCCGAATAGGTTTAACATATTATACAGCACTTAAATATGTACAGGTCGTAATGTTTACAAACGCTGCACATAAACGCAACCTCATGTCTCACAATAACAAAAATAGTAGAAAATGACGGAAACTGCTTATGGCGAGCCCTAATGCGTGTTCTTACACGTGAATCTAAAATCGGCCACTACATTGAAACGCTGACCAGGAAGCATCAAGTGTTCCTAGGTACCTTAACCTACAGGTACAAGGCTCTGCCCTATAAGTTACGTAAAAGCTTAATACGGAAGACAAAATAGTTCAAATTAACGGTGAACACGTAGACCCAAATGATGAGTTTTAGTTACTAGAGCAACTGTAAAAGACGACGGGATGGGCAGAAAAAGATATACGTAGAAGTATAAAAATGTTCCTAAGGGCTTTTGGCAAACTGTATTTCCCAAATTCCATAAAAGTTTGCACCCAGTGCGTATAATCAGTTTTGACTTATAGCAACGACACATACTTTAAATGCGCAAACCAATCAGAACCGGGAGATCGCACGCCAAGCGATGGAAAGATCCATGGTGGGGAGGAAATTACTGGGACAAACTGGAAAGCAAGAAACTGCTTATGGCGAGCCCTAATGCGTGTTCTTACACGTGAATCTAAAATCGGCCACTACATTGAAACGCTGACCAGGAAGCATCAAGTGTTCCTAGGTACCTTAACCTACAGGTACAAGGCTCTGCCCTATAAGTTACGTAAAAGCTTAATACGGAAGACAAAATAGTTCAAATTAACGGTGAACACGTAGACCCAAATGATGAGTTTTAGTTACTAGAGCAACTGTAAAAGACGACGGGATGGGCAGAAAAAGATATACGTAGAAGTATAAAAATGTTCCTAAGGGCTTTTGGCAAACTGTATTTCCCAAATTCCATAAAAGTTTGCACCCAGTGCGTATAATCAGTTTTGACTTATAGCAACGACACATACTTTAAATGCGCAAACCAATCAGAACCGGGAGATCGCACGCCAAGCGATGGAAAGATCCATGGTGGGGAGGAAATTACTGGGACAAACTGGAAAGCAAGAAACAGACAAGAGTGGTCATATAATTCCAGCTATAATGGAAATGAAATGAATGTGGGTGGTCACGTACAAAGGCGAACTGCGCTAGAGGAGCTTTTTGATGAAGTACAAGAAATAAAAATCTATGCAATGGCCTAATGGAAGGAGAAAAGATGACTGTTTATAGTAGAGCACCATAATCTGAGGTCCTCTGGAGGCGACTTTGATCGAGCAGTGGATGACAAATTATTGATGATGACCATGACAACTAGAGTTTTGAAAAACGCTATTTTAATGGTATAGCTTCAAGTATGCTAGAGAAAGAGAGGACTTATAATGTGATTCAGGATTACCAGACCGGATCGGTTTCCTGCTCTTCTCAATTACGAGCTCACATTGCTGCCCCACCCAATGTAATTATTGACCTGCTGAACTGTAATCGACGCCAACTAAAGGACGTTTACTGCCAGATCTGGTAACATCCTGACACCGAACGCCACTGGAGAATTACAATGTTTGCGTGTCACATAGACGCTTTGATACGACTCCCTCAGATGCTGAAAAAAATGGAGTGATCACCAAAACGGTCACTTGGTGCTATTAATTACGAAATGTTGTCCATTACCACCCTTTCTTCCTGTAACTCTTAGTTTACTAGCTGATTTAATTAAAGACACGAGGTGCAAAACATCTTGACTTCAATTAACATTGTTTTGAGAGAAACTGTTTTTTAAATATTTTCTTGTAAATTGTACACTGCGCTCTGATTTTGATTCCAGTTCCAGAGGCTGCTATCAAAAAAGCTGTGGTGAAACACTGACGTACTCAAGCTGCCAATTCGTAGTTCATAAAAACGGGAATAACTTGCACGTGTGCTGTCTTGCAACTCATTTTTTCCAAAATTTGTTTCATTTAAAAAATGGTTCAAATGGCTCTGAGCACTATGGGACTTAACATCTATGGTCATCAGTCCCCTAGATTTTAGAACTACTGAAACCTAACTAACCTAAGGACATCACACAACACCCAGCCATCACGAGGCAGAGAAAATCCCTGACCCCGCCGGGAATCGAACCCGGGAACCCGTGTTTCATGTAGATATACGCGTATATCATGCTCTTTCACAAGCTCAGAATGTTAGGTTTCACGCGAAGTATTCCTACATTTCACATCTCCTACACATGTTTCAAATATATGTAGTCTGCAAACATGATTAAAGATTAATCACTATCGATGACCATAGTTCGCCATCACTTTCACGATTATCACTTGAAAGGCTTCCAAATTTATCGAGTATATCCTGAAATTGCTTCTTATGCTCAATAGGTATACTGAGTTAAAATTCATTAGCTCTCCGGATTTTGGTACTTTCAGTGGTATTTCACTGTGATAGGCATTGGGGAGGGGGGCATTAATTACGAATTCCCTTCTTTTGGAATGAAACACTTTTGCCAGTATTCTGCTGGATGTTAATATCAGTACTGATTTCGTAATAAAGTTATACCATGGTTTTACAGTAGATAACCTGCTGGATGTTGTTGATACAGTCACATTTTTACAGTGCAGTTCAGTTTCTTGCTGTGATTTGCATCAATAAATGTGGTGTCCGCATAACCATCATATTTAGGCTCATCAGTTCACTATTCTACACAGCTGACAACGACCCATTCATATTCCTTTCACGCCCTATCACGCTGGAGATACGAATGTTCATTTGTTGTATACATATGATGCACTGATTTGAACCGATTGCTCTGTACCACTAAAAGGAAGAAATTTACAATGGCGTTGTTTCTAATCTGTATGCTGATATAATTGGTAATGTAGTGACTACTTCATTTGGTGCTCTCTTACGAAATCACCAGCTAGCTGAATAGCAAAATAGCACATGTCTCAAACACGAATTGACAATACTTTCTTCATTCGATTACGTGGTTGGTTGTGTAGTTCTACGAGGGTAATAAAAATAGTTCAAATGGCTCTGAGCACTATGGGGCTTAACATCTGAGATCATCAGTCCCCTAAACTTAGAACTACTTATACCTAACTAACCTAACGACATCACACACATCCATGCTCGAGGCAGGATTCGAACCTGCGACCGTAGCGGTCGCGCGGCTCCAGACCAGAGCGCCTAGAACCGCTCGACCACTGCGACCGGCCAAGGCTAACCCCAAAAATTAGATCTCCTATTTTTTTATAAGGACATAGACCTGTTTACTTCTACAATGGTTTACATCAATTTACAGCTTGAACGTTTAACTATTTGTTGACATATCTGTCGATGCGTTTTGGTAGACGCTGTGGTAATTTTTGTATGCCCATGTCATACCAGCTCGCCGCCATGCTGTTCAGAAAGTTATGAACCTCTTCTTTCATCTCGTCGTCGGAGCTGAATTGCTTTCTGGCCAAATGTTCTTTTAACCTAGGGAACAGGTGATGGTGACTGGGCGCCAAGTCAGGACTATAGGGTGGGTGATAATGTTCCGCTGAAACGGTTTGTCGAGCGATGTGTGGGCGAGCGTTGTCATGGACAATGTGTACGCCTTTGTTCAACATTCTTCTTCTCCGGTTCTGAATTGCCCGGTTGAATTTTTCAGAGCGTCACTGTACCTGTCAGCGTTAATTGTGGTCCCAGGCGAACTGGTATGACAAGGGCATACAGAAACTTCCGCAGCGTCTACAAAAAATTCATCGACAGAAATTGTGATTATGTCGAAAATAGCTAAAGATTCAAGCTGCAAACTGATGTAAACCATTGTAGAAATAAACAGGTCTATGTACTTATAAAAAATAGGAGACCTTACTTTTGGGATTATCCTCGTAGTTCTTAATTTCTATAAAACTATACAAAAATGTCAGCTTTGACGCCTTTCAACTAAAAACTGTACATCCATGGCTTTGCTTCTCGGGGCTTCAGTTACTGGAACAGCCAGTCTTCCCTAAGATTCCATCCAAGTTAGCTATTTTGCTTTTATTTTTGAGCAACTGTTCATCGTCTCGGGTATATTCCGTATTTAATAACGTATATTCACGGATGTCACTTGGGTTGACAGACTGTCTACCCCTTTCTGTATTCGGCCAAATGGCTCTGATTTTAGCGTCGTAGCCATTACGCGAGCTGACAGTTGGAGGAGATAATAGATATTTGGACTCGTTTTGGACGAGAGATTTTGAAGTATTGTGAGCAAGGCTCTGCACGATGCAGAACGCCTTTCTTGTAGTGTTTCCCACTGCAGTTTCCAGTTTTCTGTAATATCTAGCTGACTGAACGAAATCGCTATGAGGCATGCAGTTATTATTTGAGGTTTCTCTATATCCTTCATTTATTTAACTCTGTGAAGGTCAGTGCAAAAGAGTTCATATAACGAAGGTTTTGTAAGTGATATCTTCCGCGCTTGAATTAACGTTTGCCTTGGATTCTTCTAGTAAATTTGAATCTGGCATCCACTTTCCCTAAAGCCATCCTCTCGCAGGACGTGAAAACGTCCGCGGACGACGAGCTGTTGACGTTACAGCGTGGAATTCCACGTTTCACTACAATGGGAAGCGTGAAATGAAGAGTCTAGCACGTCAGGTTTTTGTCTCGTGGAGAGGAACGTAAGCCAGTGAGATGCGGCATCGGTTTTACATTACAAGCACAACTTACGAGACGGCATATTGTATAGAACTCCGTAGTTGGTGTTTCTTGTATATTATAGACTATGGTATAAATAAAAGCTGTTTCACAGAACCAGCATCTTAAGGCTGTTCGAGCCATCGATGGGTTCAGAATCTTCTTCGTGATTTTTTTTACACTTCTTCGACAATCACTAAGAGAGCTGTTGCAGCTGCTTTACGCGCGTTCATTTTCGCAGCGGAACTGTGTGATATTACAGTGCCTGTGTTGTTAAGAAGAAAGATGCGCTGTTACTTCGGACATACATGAATGCAACTGCAGTTGGTAACCCTCTCCACATTATGTTATCTAACCAAGATATTCTTCAGCGTACTTTTCTTCTTTTACCCCAGATCTTCCCTTCTATTATCAACAGAAAGGAGTATATACTTGGTGTTATGTCAGACATTCCTGGATGTGTAGTTTTTCCTGTTTTAAACGTTGCTAACTTTTATCGCTCTTAATGTACTTGCCGCAATACTTAGGTCTAAGTTATTCTTACCGTTCACGGTATTTTAAGAGTTTTGGGGTGCATCCACATTTCAGTGACCTCGATCTTCTTTGTCGTTGGCATCTTCACCGACCAATACTTCAGAACCGTACAGAAGAACGGTCTACAAGTATCATCTTACCAAACGAAATGTAAAAATTTAGTTCTAGGCCTGGACTGGTGTGAATTTTCTTGAATTTTCTGAAAGCGGGATGGGTGTTCTCTGTGCAACAATTTCTCTCCATGGCTGATCTCCAATCTTCGCAGAGCTACGTTCCAAGGTACCTAAACTTTTCTACTCTTGGTACTAAGGAGTCATTGAATCGTAGATTTGCAATGGGAAAAACATGAGCCTCTCTCTTGACAATCAAGAAATACATCTTTTTGGTGCTGATATTCAGACCTAGATTACTGCTGTAATCTCCTGCTATGTTGACATTTTCTTGAAGAACACAGAAATTATCAGCGATCAATACTGTACCATCACCATGCGGAATGTTGTTAATGAAGATACCTTTAACCACATGCCTTTTTCTGTGTCACGACGTGCTTCATGAAAGACACTCTCGCAATACAAATTGAGTAACAGGATTGGCAAATCGCATTCTTGTCGTACTCCACCACGGCTAATGAACAAGCTGGTGACCTCATTATAAAACTTAACCTGCTGTCTGATTCCAATATAAATTCTCTGCAGTGTGTCCCAGAAATCTAGCGACATTCTTAGAGGGGTTGTGGTGAGTGTCTTGAGGATAGGAACCCGTGCCCGGAAACATCATCCGACGACATCGGTCCCAGGCATTCCGAGACTCTGGAGAATGTTTTAATTTCAAGTTCGAAGTCGTATGTACTGTGAAACTTTTCTGCTTACCAAACTACATGACTCTATTTCGCCGGAGAGTACCCACAGGTTTTAATGAGTGAATTTGCAAGTATCAAAATACGTGACATAAATGGCCGTATGTTTTGATTACAATGACTTAGAAGGTTCACTTTTCTACATTTCCAAGACATCGCAGACCTCAATATGTGACATAAATTTCAACTTGAAACGTCCACACATTACTGAGAAAAAGGATTCTTAATAGACGGACGGACAGACAGTAGGCTAATAATGACAAAATAAATCATGTAATATAGTTACATATTAACAACTTTCGGATATTTCTTTACTTATACTGTGAACCTAGCTTCCTACCAAATTTCATGAGTCTAGTTCAACGGAAAGTGCCCAGTAGGTATTGATGAGTGGGTTTGCGAGTAGCAAAACATGTGGCATAAATGGCCGTACCTTTTGATTGCATTACCTCAGAAGCTTGAATGTTTTACACCGCAAAGGGACCGTAGATCATAGTATGCGACATTAATTTCGAACTCATACGTATACCGTTCACGGGAAAAAGCCGTTTAACACACGGATAGACGGACAGTAGAATAACACGAGAAAAAATATTTTTTTTTTGGTGGTATAATTACAAATACAGTGCAAAAAGAATGGCTAGCTTTGAGAGATGAAATAATGAAGGCAGCAGAGGATCAAGTAGGTAAAAAGACGAGGGCTAGTAGAAATCCTTGGGTAACAGAAGATCTATTGAATTTACTTGATGAAAGGAGAAAATACAAAAATGCAGTAAATGAAGCAGGCAAAAAGGAATACAAACCTCTCAAAATGAGATCGACAGGAAGTGCAAAATGGCTAAGCAGGCATGGCTAGAGGACAAATGTAACGATGTAGAGGCTTATCTCACGGGGGGTAAGATAGATACTGCCTACAGGAAAATTAAAGAGACCTTTGGAGAAAAGAGAATGGTTTGTATGAATATCAAGAGCTCAGATGGAAACCCAGTTTTAAGCAAAGAAGGGAAAGCAGAAAGGTGGAAGGAGTACATAGAGGGTCTATACAAGGGCGATGTTCTTGAGGACAATATTATGGAAATGGAAGAGGATGTAGATGAAGATGAAATGGGAGATATGATACTGCGTGAAGAGTTAGACAGAGCACTGAAAGACCTATGTCGAAACAACGCCCCCCGGAGTAGAAAACATTCCATTGGAACTACTGACGGCCTTGGGAGAGCCAGTCCTGACAAAACTCTACCATCTGGTGATCAAGATGTATGAAACAGGCGAAATACCCTCAGACGTCAAGAAGAATATAATAATTCCAATCTCAAAGAAAGCAGGTGTTCACAGATGTGAAAATTACCGAACTATCAGTTTAATAAGCCACGGCTGCAAAATACTAACACGAATTCTTTACAGACGAATGGAAAAACTGGTAGAACCCAACCTCGGGGAAGATCAGTTTGGATTCCGTAGAAATATTGGAACACTTGAGGCAATGCTGACCCTACGACTTATCTTAGAAAATAGATTAAGGAAAGGGAAACCTACGTTTCTAGCATTTGTACCCTTTTAGGAACTTTTGACAATGTTGAGTGGAATACTCTCTTTCAGATTCTGAAGGTGGCATGGGTAAAATACAGGCAGCGAAAGGCTATTTACAATTTGTACAGAAACCAGATGGCAGTTATAAGAGTCGAGAGGCATGAAAGGGAAGCAGTGGTTGGGAAGGGAGTGAGACAGGGTTGTAACTTGTCCCCGATGTTATTCAATCCGTATATTGAGCAAGTAGTAAAGGAAACAAAAGAAAAATTCGGAGTAGGTATTAAAATTCATGGAGAAGAAGTAAAAACTTTGAGGTTCGCCGATGACATTGTAATTCTGTCAGAGACAGCAAAGGACCTGGAAGAGCAGTTGAACGGAATGGACGGTCTCTTGAAAGGAGGATATAAGATGAACATCAACAAAAGCAAAACGAGGATAATGGAATGTAGTCCAATTAAATCGGGTGATGCTGAGGGTATTAGATAGGAAATGAGACGTTTAACGTAGTACATTTGGGGAGCAAAAAAGTGATGATGGTCGAAGTACAGAGAATATAAAATGTAGACTGGCAAGGGCAAGGAAAGCGTTTCTGAAGGACAGAAATTTGTTAACATCCAGTATAGATTTAACTGTCATGAAGTCGTTTCTGAAAGTATTTGTATGGAGTGTAGCCATGTATGGAAGAGAAACGTAGACTATAAACAGTTTAGACAAAAAGAGAATAGAAGTTTTCGAAATGTGGTGCTACAGAAGAATGCTGAAGGTTAGATGGGTAGATCACATAACTAATGAGGAGGTATTGAGGACAGAGTAACATGGAGAGCTGCATCAAACCTGTCTCTGGACTGAAGACCCCAACAACAACAATTACAAATTAACAATTTTCGAATTTTTTTCTTTGGTTGTAGTGTGAAACCTTACGTCTTGACAGGTTTCATTATTCTGGGTCAACGGAGTTTTGATGATAACTGAGTTTGCGAGTATCGAAATATGTCATAAATTGCCGTATCTTTTGACTGCATTGACTTAGAAGTGTCAATTTTTTTACATCGCCAAGGGACCGTGGAGCTTAGTATGTGACATAAAAAGCAGCTTGATGCGTCTACCTGGTCGTCAGAAAAAGGGTTTTGAAAAGTCGGACAGACACACAGACAGACGAACAACGAAGCGAGCCTATAAAGATTCCGCTTCTACTGCTTTTGCCACGGAACCCTAAGAAGTCACCGAAACGCCCGGAGCTGCTCAGCTGCCATCGACACCACAGCTGTATGCAGGGCGAGGTCTGGAGCGCGGAGGCTGGAGTGTGGGGCTGGCCTGGTGGCTCTCGCTCGCCTCTGTTGACCCCAGTTAGCGGGCCGGCGCTTCCTGCACGTTGACGTCAACAGCTCGGCCCGCAGCTGCCACCGTTTCGATTACGGCCGCTGCTGGAGAGGCCATCGGCCCCAGTTGCGAAGTACTGTAGCACGGGCACTCCTCCACGCGGCTGGTCCAAATGGCTCTGAGCACTATGGGACTTAACTTCTGAGGTCATCAGTCCTCTAGAATTCAGGACTACTTAAACCTAAATAACCTAAGGACATCACACACATCCATCCCCGAGGCAGGATTCGAACCTGCGCCGTAACGGCCGCGCTGTTCCAGACTGTAGCGCCTAGAACCGCTCGGCCACCTCGGCCGGCGCGCCTGGGTCAAAGATGGAGTGAATTGACAGCAGGTAACCGAGAGCGGTTTCAATCTCGTATGTTAGAACTGCCACGTAACTGACAGCGATGGCTCATTCGTTACCAAAACATGTTGTCGAGCCTTTAGCCCCTACTTATGAAGCAGTTACATCCTGAGTTGGGCTCATGAGTTTGATTGCACGCCTTCAAGTCCACTCACCAAGTAAAAATGCCTTGCAGAAGTGGGAAATGGACCAGGTTCTTCCACACGCTAGTCAAACGTTGACCACTGAGGTAGAAATGCTGATGTATACTGGAGTAGCACAATCAATTTTACAGGGAACACTATGCAGCATTGGTCCATTACTTAGTTCGCATTTATCGAGACTCTCTCTCCCAAGGCAAAGTCCCAACATAATTGCTGACCAATATCTTTAGCATCGGTTTGCTGCAGAATTCCAGAACATATTATGAGTTCGTATATAATAAACTCTTTTGAGACTAAAATACTTCTGCCCACGATCTTTTCCTTTTCTCACATGGTATCCTACAAACCTTGAATGACCGGCCGCTGTGGCCGAGCGGTTCTAGGCGCTTCAGTCCGGAACCGTGCTGCTGCTACGATCGCAGGTTAGAATCATGCCTCGTGCATGGATGTGTGTGATGTCATTAGGTTGGTTAGGTTTAAGTAGTTCTAAGTCTAGTGCAATGATGACCTCAGATGTTAAATCCCATAGTGCTTAGAGCCATTTGAGCATCTGAGACCATGGATGGAGTGCAACAGGCAGATTTCATATTCCTTGATTACAGGAAAGCGTATGATACGGTGCATCACCTCAGACTGTTGACGAAGGTCCAAGGCATGTTGATTAGGCTCACAGATATGGGAGGGGCTCCAAGATTTTCTAAATAATTCAACCCGCGACGTTGTCCTCGACGGCTGGTCTTCAGCAGACGTCAGTTGTAAGGAGTGGCCAAGGAACTGTGACCGGACCGCTCTCATTCTGCATATCTTGAATGGGTGACCATCCGTCCACCATGCGGTGTTCCAATTTTTCGGGATGCACTCAGCCTCGTGATGCCAATTCTGAGCTACTCGACCGAATAGTAGCGGCTTCGGTCAAGAATACCATCATAAGGACCGGGAGAGCGGTGTGCTGACCCCACGCCTCTCCTATCCGCATCCTCCTCGGAGGATGACACGGCGGGTGGATGGTCCCGGTAGGCTGTTCGTGGCCTGAAGACGGAGTGCTTATTCTGCATAAACATGAATGATCTGGTGGATAGGCTGAACAGCACTTTATGGTTATTTGTTGATGACGCTATGGTGTGCGGGAAGGTATCGTCATTGAAGGACCATAGGAGAATACAAGATGATTGAAGTACAATTTCTAGTTGGTGTGATGCTGCACTTGTTGCCTTCTTTGTTGATTGATACGTTTTTCATATTCGGTGCATTGTGCTGCTTCCTACTACGAGGTACTCCATATAGACATCGCGAGAGAGCAGAATGGGGCGCTCCGCGGAACTCACGGATTTCGACCCTGTCAGGTGATTGGGTGTCACTTGTGTCATACGTCTGTATGCGAGATTTCCACTCTCCTAAACATCCCTAGGTCCACTGCTCCCAATGTGATAGTGAAGTGGAAACGTGAAGGGCCACGTACAGCACAAAAGCGTACAGGCCGACTTCGCCTGTTGACTGACAGAGACCGCAGACAGTTGAAGAGGATCGTAATGTGTAATAGGCAGACATCAATCCAGACCATCACACATGAATTGCAAACTGCATCAGGCTCCACTGCAAGTACTATGACTGTTAGGCGGGAGGAGAGGAAACTTGGATTTCATATTCGAGCGGCTGCTCATAAGCCACACATCACGCCGGTAAATGCAAACGATGCGTCGCTTCGTGTAAGGAGCGTAAACATTGGAAGATTGAACAGTGGAAATATGTTGTTTGGAGTGACGAATCACGGAACGCAATGTGGCGATCCGATGGCAGAGTGTGGGTATGGCGAATGCCCGGAGAACGTCATCTGTCAACGTGTGTAATGCCAACAGTAAAATTCGGAGGCGGTGGTGTTACGGTGTGGTCGTGTTTTCCATGGAGAAGGCTTGCACCCATTGTTGTTTTGCGTGGTACTATCACAGCATAGGCCTGCATTGACGTTTTAAGCACCTTTTTGATTCCCACCGTTGAAGAGCAATTCGGGAGTGGCGATTGCAGCTTTCAACATGATCGAGCACCTGTTCATAATGCACGGCCTATGGCGGAGTGGTTACACGACAGTAACATCCCTGTAATGGACTGGCCTTCACTGAGTTCTGACCTGAATTCTGTAGAACACCTTTCGGATGTTTCGGAACGCCGACTTCGTTCCATTCCTCATCGGCCGACATCGATACCTTTCAGTGCAGCACTTCGTGAAGAATGGGCTCCCATTCCCCAAGAAATCTTCCAGCACATGACTGAACGTATGCCTGCGAGAATGGAAACTGTCATCAAGGCTAAGGGTGGGCCAACACCATACTGAATTCCAGCATTTCCGATGGATGGCGTCACGAACTTGTAATTCATTTTCAGCCAGGTGTCCGGATGCTTTTGATTACAAAGCGTATCAGCGTCGCTGCTTTATGCTTTAGTCTGTGAACATTTCGACACGCGTAGATTACATTCTGGACTTCCGCGTAGTGCAGTCATAAGTTAGGATCGATGCACTGTGAGAGCAGCAAAGGCCGACCGAACATCATCCATTGATAAAACTCGAGAACATGTTGCACCTGCTACTTCATGAGTGACCATTGGGAGCCGTTGGCTTGTACCAGGCCTAAGATCATGCATGCCTCCGCCCAGGCTACTACTGGCTGCTTTGATGTCGCCAAAGAATCAACTGGAGAGTGGAATAGCGCTCTGTTGTCGTCAGTGATGAGAGTAGGTTCTGTAGGTATGCCAGTAATGAACGTACACGTATGTGGCGTTGACCCGGTAAACTGCCTATTCCGGAATGCATTCGCTCGCGGCACAAATATCCCATCCCAGGCTTCACAGTGTCGGCGGCCGTAAGTTAAAACGCACATTGGGTGTCTGTGCAGGATAAGGTGATGTGCTTGTTCAGCAGGACATGCACGTCGACATAGGCTACTGCGACGCAGCTTGCACTTCCTGCCCTGGTCACCAGGCTCGCTATATCTGTCGCAAACTAAACACATGTGGGACATGATGAAGCGGGGACCATTGCCGAACTGCAACAAAGGGGCAAGATGGTTGGCACAAGGATGTGATTTGACACTTTGATGATCATCCGCATGTGAGAGTACGTGCCTGCGTTGGCGCCAGAGGAGGGTACACCGTGCACTGAAGCGAATGTTTTGACACCCTTGGTCTGAATCTGTTATCATTTTGTTGTATTTTTTTCCAGCTGTGTAGTTAACCACGTTCTCGTGTAAGAAACCACCAACTCACTCTTTCGCTTGATGACTCTAAGCACTATGGGACTTAACATCTGAGGTCATCAGTTCCGAAGACTTAGAACTGCTTAAACCTAACTAACCTAAGGACATCACACACATCCATGCCCGAGGCAGGATTCGAATCTGCGACCGTAGCAGCAGCGCGGTTCCCGAGTGAAGCGCCTAGAACTGTTCGTCCACAACAGTCAGCTTTCGATTGATGAGAAGTATAAAAATATATCCAAACCTCTATGCATTTCTTTAAACAAAGATGGGTTTTGAGACCATCACTTCAATTATTGCCCTGGTGAAAGACAAGATGTTGGTGTCGGACAGAACGAACCGTGTTCGTTAAGTACGCTCCAGCAATTATACCACTTAGATGTAGGAAAAAGTTGTTTATTATTTCATACACTGAAGATTATAGAAGAGCGAAGCGTGAAAGAAAGAAGAAGAACATAACTCCGCTTTGAGCTGTTCCTTACGACTGAACAATGAAAAACGAAATGTGAACTGAAAAACGTTCTAACTAAACATTTTTATTTTATAAGTAACTTGGTGATTATCGCATACTCCCTGGTTGCATATTAACAGCATCCTCTGTTAGAGAGCAAATGTCATTTGAAGTATCTCTAGTCTTAAATCTTGGGGATTTTATTTACATATTGTACAAATTAAGTACAATGCATTAGCAATAGAGCGAAAACTTTTACAAGTTCACTATAACATAAACCTTGGTTATAAAGAACAGGTTCAGCTTCCTTTCCAACACTACTACGAAATAAATATTTTAATGAATCCACCATTCCGCTATAGATAAAGTTGTCTGTCTTTTTTAAAAAAAAGTCCAGTGAGCTCAACAAAGCTCTGTTCGTTCCATTTGAATAAAACTGGCCTTAAATTTCAAAATATCTCTTATCTGTCAGCATAGCGGTCCGAAAATTATGGATTTGATTCTAACTTCAGTCGTTTCCGATTATTTTTACGTCACTTCCTTCTTAACTGTTCTTACAACCCTACTGTTTTTTACTCACTATGTAGCTTCTTTTAGGTTAGTATATAATTATGTGAACCATGTTTCGCGGGGATTGTCCTGCTGCTCGAAATTTCGCAGTGAATTCCCACATATACGGAAACTAACGGCGTAGTAAAAGGTATCAATTTCTTCTGTTAGTATGACGTACAAAGTTAATGTGGAATTCTTCCATGAGTTCCTGTGCTATATTTATTGCTGCCTATCGTCTCCTTCTTATAACTGCCCTCGTTCCTTAGGACGGTAGAAATGTTCGGTAGGAATTTCTAGAGGAAAACGATGAGAAGTACAGAAAGTCATCGAATGCTGTAAAATAGCTTTATCAGAAGTAAAGACAAAAAAGAAGGTTTTCATTATTGTGTTTACCATATACAAATGGGCACCGCGTTTCTATATTCAAATGGATTACTATATATTGAACAGGAATCGATTCTTTCAGCTTCATTGCGCTTTGTGATGCAGCTTGTATTTAGAACAGGTATTAAATGTAGCCATTTTTTTCCGCAGCTTGTGGTCGTGCGGTTGCGTTCTCGCTTCCCGCGCCCGGGTCACCTGATGACCATAGGTGTTAAGTCCCATACTGCTCAGAGCCATTTGAACCATTTTTATTCCAATTGTCTGTAGCCTAACACACTACAACGTTACTTTTCATCACGAGACACGTTTATAGAAAAATTGCAGTTATTGTAGACTGCCTTTGTTTAGTGACAAGGAAACGAGATGCTTAAATAAGCCGTGAGCTGGAGCCCGTTGTTGTAGATGTGGCTGTCGCTGGGTCTACTTTTTGTCACTGTGAAGTGCGTGTCAAATTGTGTTTGGTGTTTGCTCCGCTCGTCAGCCCACAGCTCTGCAGACTTCTGAAGAGGTCTCGTCGCGTGCGCGGCGGTCATGTCAAGATGACGAGACAGGCGTAGGCTGCAGCTGTCAGCTTAGACGTCCTTGCGTGTCGTTGGCGAGTGGACGCTAACTCGGCGGCAAACGAAGCCGCGCGCAAACAAACTCATCCCGTGAGAATGAATGGATGTGAGTCGCCCACAACTATCATAAGAGTCGGTCTACGAAGTGATTAGAATGTAGGCGACAGTAACATAATAAGTAACAGAGCAGCGGATGTTATTTTGCCACACATTTCGTTAGTTGTCCATTTTCACTTCAATGGCGTATACGAGATTTTTATTAAATGGTTCTGTGACTTCAGTTTGCTGCTGAATGCGTAACAACACAGGAGTCTGTTCCGAACAATCAACTGTTCATTGAAGGGAATGGCCTTTTTAGAGGTTGTCACTCTGATTTTTCTTCCCTTGCGATTTCATGTTTTGGTGGCAGTACTAGTCGTAACCAGACAGGATCAGTAGAAGACGTAGAGATAAACTAAATACGAGCAGCGCGTTTCGTCACAAGTTTACTTAGGAAGCGCGAGAGAGTCACTGAGATTCTCATCCAGCATCAGTGGCAGAGACTAGAGGATTAGAACTACGCGTGTTAGTTACGAATGCTGTGAAAATTCCGAGAGCGGCTTTCTCAGCGAGGCTCAAGTAGCGTATTACTTCCTGCAACAAGTATTTCGAGTCGTCAGCATGATGGTGACGTCATCAGACAAGAAGACACAGGTACCTCGTGTCAACAAAGGACATATTAAATCCAAGAGAACGTCTTCCATTGGTGAGGAGTCGAAGACTGCAAATGCGAACTCGCATTCTAATCATACTCGTTATTAAGTACTGTGTGTGTCAGTTAAAGATAGAATTTTGACGTTCACACTGAAAAAAAAAAGAATAGAAAGTTTGTTCTCCAAGGCGTGTCATCCCCAGAAGTGAAAGCAGCATCGAGATTAATTTTAAGTAATATGACAGAATAAATGTTGTTATTCGTGATGTACTTGAATACGTGAGGGGGAGATTAATGTTTAAAGTCGCGTCGACAGCGAGATTATTAGATACGAAGCACAAGCTTGGACTAGGGTAGGATGGGGAAGGAAATCTATCGTGATCTCTCAAAGTAACCACCCCTGCGTTTGCCTGAAGCGATTTGGGGAAATTACGGAAAACCTGAATCAGGGTGGCCGGACGCGGATTTGAACCGTCGTCCTCCTGAATGCAAGTCCTGTGTGCTAACCACTGCTCCACTTCGCTCGGTTTGAATATATGACGACAAAGATAAAATTTCACGGCATGGCGCAGATGTAGCGATTGATTTCAATTAAATTTTGCTTTTGCTGTGTTGTTAAATGTTTCGCAATAACTTTATACGTGGAATACTTTTGTTTGTACGGCTTTTTAAAGTAGTGTGTTGACGTTTCGTTCAAGTGGATGCATTGGAATAGCGTCTCTTCATAAATGTCTTTGTTTCGGACGATTTATCGCATATGAAAATTCAGAAAAAGGTTGGTAAAGGCTAATAAAGGGCTTACTGCTCCAACAGTTAAAGTATGCGTTTCGTCACAGATTCATTTACTTTCTGAAGACGGTCACGAGAAGGACGCCATAAAGTGCAACCACAGATTACAATATCGAGAAAATGTTCAATATGGTATTGTAAAATCAATGATCAAACGTATATTCAACAACTAACGCCAAAGGCAAATCAGAAGAAACATTTTGATGTATTTTGTAAGGAAAGTTAACTAAAAAATGTTTTATGCAAGACTGATCTAATACCCCGCCGTTCTACCCTTTCAGCAGCTGTGGTTCCGACCTCAAATCACCATATTTCAATATTTTTACTTGGAGTACGAGTGCCTTTCACATGGAAACATCTATTTTATTCAAGACAGAGACATCTGGTTGTACAATGAGATACTTCCATGAATGTAGTGTGTGGAATCCTGACCACTTCTACATCTACATCTACATGGATACTCTGCAAATCGCTTTTAAGTGCCTGGCACAGTGTTCATCGAACCACCTTCACAATTCTCTATTATTCCAATCTCGTATAGCGCGCAGAAAGAACTAACACCTATATCTTCCCGTAGGAGATCTGATTGCCCTTATTTTATCGTGGTGATCGGTGTCAACAAAATATTTTCATATTCGGAGGAACAATCACCAAGATAAAATAAGGGAAATCAGAGCTCGTACGGAAAGGTACATATGTTCATTCTTTCCGCGCGCTGTACGAGATCGGAATAGTAGAGTATTGTGAAGGTGGTTCGATGAACCCTCTGCAAGGCATTTAAAAGTGATTTGCAGAGTATCCATGTAGATGTAATAGTTTCATGGTCGCAGAGAGATTATCGTCCATTATATTAATAAAATACCTGCCATTCTCTTCTTTCCACGCATGGATTTTATGTTGCGGGAGTACTTATTTGACAATACATAAACCGTTCTGTATGCTGACATAGAACTGTTCCGTCGTTAACGGTCATGCACTTTCAGCTGTATGTATTAACAGCAGCGTCGACTTGCCCCTGGCTATCCTGTCGAGACAATACAAGTTCCAAAAGAACTTTTGAGATCTCTGGATCACAGCTCGCAAAGAAATTTGACATAAAGTTCGATAGATTTTACTCCGCACACTCATGCCTCCTCTTTTCCTCTTTTTACTGAACTAGAAACATTGCCAGCTCCGAGACAGTTAATCTGTGGTTATACGGTGGCGTTTCACTAGGAATGAGGTGGTACGATTTTGGGTGAGGTGTTTTTTAAGCAAAACATACGAACCGCTTCTTGCTCTTAAGTGGCGTCCGCCAGTTATTTTTCTACAGTGCGGATGTGGTTTTAGAGGAGAATAGAAATAAAATCGTAGAATGGCTGACGACCCGCAGCTACGATCTCTCCTGACAATGTTAGTCTGAATGTAAACAATTATTTTCTGACAAATTTTCCATGAATACAACAACACACAAATGTTGAAGAAACATCTTGCTGCTGCTTCACGAAAGGGCAAAGATAAATTTTCTTGCAAACAAGAATACTGACTCGAAGCCCTCCTTTGAGAACAGTGAAGCTTACTCGTGGAGCGCAAGAGATCCCATCTACACAGATTATGACTAGAAGAACAAAAGATTAAAGCATATTTACTTTTCGCTGGCAACCAAGCTCGTGTGGTTTGACGAAAGGTAGAAGTAATTAACTTCCCCCATCAAAAGGACTTCTTCCTTTGCTCGTTATTAGGCATCTCTTCTGAATTACTCAGTGAAGGTAATTTCGACAACTGTTTGCATTTTATTTGTAATTCATCCTTTTGGGTTCTTTAATCTTCGCGTAGTATCTAACGCCCTTCTGAGAACACTGTCAACACATCAGTATCTTCTTTCAGGTACAAACTTACTCATTCTATTTCATTTATTTTCCACGCTGCGTCCTCTTGTATAACGTCGTCTGCGTACAATTTAGTGAAAAGGTCCTTTGTGAAAAATGATTGGTATTTTATATTTCCCTTTCCTGTTCACAAGGGTCTATTTAGCCAGTGATTTAATTACAGCTTAATATTCACGATAACGAAAGTGTCAACGTTTTACACGTAAACAAGAGCGCCGGAGGACGTTCTGTACCCTGCGTGTTACGTAAATTTTCTCTCTACCTCCTCCTCAATCTCATTGTGGGGTCGTATGTTGGTCTACAACTTTACCTTCTCAAAGGAAGAGCTTTAGGCCAAGAGAAATGAAGCGGACGATACTCTAACGCCCATAAAACAAAAATCACCAAAGAGGATAATCGTTGTCTTTCGAAGAAGTGCTACTATTACCTTAATGACAGAACACTGAAAATACGTCATGTGTGACACGTTTTTGGTAGATCAACCACTTTCAACATAAGGCGACAGCCTTGAATATCTGAAGAAGATGATGAAACTGACATCACAGTTAGATGCGTCAGTTCTGAAATATTCAATAGAAACTAAAACTAATGATCACTTCACAACATTTCATTTCATTTCATACTCTTGCTTTGTAAACCCATAAGTGCCACGTCAATTTGGTAAACGCAGACGATCTTTTGCAATATCACAGAATTCGGGGAAACAGTCTCTTGTGACATCTTGAAGATAAATGTTCTTTACTCCTATTAAGAAAAAGAAAAATACCTGTCGTTCACACAGAGCTAAACGATGTGTTTTTTTTTTTTTTTTTTTTTTTTTTTTTTTTTTTTTTTTTTTTTTTTTTTTTTTTTTTTTTTTTTTTTAGGATTTGTACTGTTAGAAAAGGTAACAGATGAAATGCTTCAATTGGTCGATGAAAGGAGGAAGTACAAAAAAATCAAATAGGGCCGGCCGGTGTGGCCGAGCGGTTCTAGGCGCTTCAGTCTGTGACCGCTACGGTCGCAGGTTCGAATCCTGCCTCGGGCATGGATATGTGTGACGTCCTTAGATTAGTTAGGTTTAAGTAGTTCTAAGTCCTAGGGGACTGATGACCTCAGATTTAAGTCCCATAGTGCTGAGAGCCATTTGAACCTTTTTTTAAAAAATAAATAGGATGTGCAGGAAAGCTAAGACGAAATGGCTGCCGGGAAAATGTGAAGACATCGAAAAAGTAATGATTGCCGGAAGGACAGACTCAGTATACGGGAAAGTCAAAACAACTTTTTGTGACATTAAAAGCATGGGTGGTAACTTTAAGAGTGTAACGGGAATTCCACTGTTAAATGCAGAGGAGTGAGCGGATAGATGGAAAGAATACACTGAAAGCCTCTATAAGGGGGAAGATTTGACTGAAGTGATACAAGAAAAAGAAACAGGAATCTATATAGAAGAGATAGGGGATACAGTATTAGAATCAGAATTTAAAAGATATTTGGAGGACTTAAAATCAAATAAGGCAGAAAGGGATAACATTCCATCAGAGTTTCTAAAGACATTGGGTGAAGTGGCAACAAAACGAGTATTCACGTTGGTGTGTAGAATGTACGAGTGAGGAGACATGCTAATCTGACTTTCGGCAAAGCATCATCCACACAATTCTGAAGACAGCAAGAGCTGACAAGTGCGAGAATTATCGCACTAACAGCTTAACAGCTCATGCATCCAAGTTGCTTACAATGATAATATACAGAAGAATGGAAAAGAAAATTGAGAATGCGCTAGGTGACGATCAGTTTGGCTTTAGGAAAAGTAAAGGCACCAGAGAGGCAATTCTGACGTTACGGCTAATAATGGAAGCAAGGCTAAAAAAAAAATCAAGACACGTTCATAGGATTTGTCGACCTGGAAAAAGCGTTCGACAATATAAAATGGTGCAAGCTGTTCGAAATTCTGAAAAAGGAACGCGTAAGCTATAGGGAGAGACGGGTCACATACAACATGTACAGCAGCCAAAAGGACGACGAAGAACGAAGCGATCGTATTAGATGAGTGTAATTTAAGGATGTAGCCTTTCGCCCATACCGTTTAATCCGTACATCGAAGAAGCAATGATGGAAATAAAAGAAAGGTTCAGTAGTGGAATTACGATTCAAGGTGAAAGGATATCAGTGATACGATTCGCTGATGACATTGCTATCCTGAGTCGAACTGAAGAAGAATTACATGATCTGCGGAATGGAATGAACAGTCTAATAAGTGAAGAGTATGGATTGAGAGTAAATCGAAGAAAGACGAAGGTAATGAGAAGTAGTACAAATGAGAACGGCGAGAAATTTAACATCAGGATTGATGGTCACGAAGTAAATGAAGATAAGGATTTCTGCTACCTAAGCAGTATAATAACCAATGACGGACGGAGCAAGGAGAACATGAAAACCAGACTAGCAAAGGCAAAAAGGGCATTCCTGGCCAAGAGAAGTCTACTAACATCAAATATGGCCTTAATTTGAGGAAGAAATTTCTGAGAATATACATCTGGAGTACAGCATTGTTTGGTAGTGAAACATGGACTGTGGGAAAACCGGAACAGAAGAGAATCGAAGCATTTGAGATGTGGTGCTACAGAAGAATGTAAGTGGACTGTTAAGGTATGGAATGAGGAGGTTCTGCGCAGAATGGGAGAGGAAAGGGATATGTTGAAAACACTGATAAGGAGAAGGGACAGGATGATAGGACATCTGTTAAGACATGAGGGAATGAATTCCATGGTACTAGAGGGAGCTGTAGAGGGCAAAAACTGTAGAGGAAGACAGAAATTGGAATACATCCAGCAAATAACTGCGGACATAGGTTGCAAGTAAGTGCTACTCTGAGATGAAGAGGTTGGCAGAGGCGAGGAATTTGTGGCGGGCCGCATGCTTTATTTCGGCTAGTTTCTCATACAAGCAGCAGCTATATGAAGAGCACCAGAGAACTAATGTCCAATAAGTTCACACGTTTTGAAGTTTGGACAGTATTCGAATTTATAGATTGTAGGAGAGCAGTAAAAAGGTAGTGTAGTTCTTTGGGTTTTTCCTGTCTTTTGTCGGTCTTCAACGATTGTCATGCTTGCTTAAATTTCTTGGGAGTAATACAACATCGACGTTCTGGGATCATACATTGATGTGTTACGCCTAGATACCTACTGTAGCTTCCAAAGTCTTTCGTCGAATTCATATTGAGGCGAATGACTGAATTTCCGTAAGGTTCAGATGCTACGCGTCCGAATCTGCCCATGGTTACAGCCTTTCAAATCAAAAGATGTTGCCACTCTCTGTTCACGGTGTTACACGGTGGACTTCCTCTCGTGGTCATCTATACTACTAATATTCACATGATGCAGCGCCACCTGCTTCGAGCTTTTGAGCAGTGTCAGTGGTCCAAATGGCTCTGAGCACTATGGGACCTAACATCTGAGGTCATCAGTCCCCTAGAACTTAGAACTACTTAAACCTAACTAACCTAAGGACATCACACACATCCATGCCCGAGGCCGGATTCGAACCTGCGACCGTAGCGGTGGCGCGGTTCCAGACTGAGGCGCCTTGAACCGCTCGACCACAACGGCCGGCCGCAGAGTCAGTGGTTTAGCCTAATATGTGTGTAAGAATAATCATAATCGAGATACATTTCTTTCTGTGCGGTCTACGGAAATCTTATTCTTGTTAAGCTGACGTGTTTTCTGAAACAAGTAAGTAACTGTGAGTTATCATTGGCAATTTAAAAACTAGAAGCGTATAACTTAACCCTCGTGACATACGTGTCATCTTGGAAACGACATTAAATAAAGCTTTGTTTATGTGAGCAATATAGGTTTTATTATTTTTTATTAGCTTTTCAAATAACGATTCCTTCTACTCTGACGTCTCCTACGAGAGGCGTCCAATAAGCAATGCCACACTTGAAAGCAGGTTGATTTTATTCAGGATTCCCATAACTATATTATTCGTCACTCTTTTGGCAACAAAACCCTATTTTTCGAAATAAGCCCCGTTAAATGCGACGACCTTAGGCAGCTTCACTGGGAGGGCTTGTTTGTCCGCAAGGTACCCCTCTACTGGTCGACGTCAGAGCCAATGTCTTGCTGCATCAGTAACCTCCCCCTCATTCACGTACTGCGTGCCGCGGAGTGCATGGAAGTCAAAAGGTGCGGGATCCGAGCTGTAGACGGATAAGGAAGAACAGGCCAATGGAGTTTTGTGGGAGATTTTGCCTTTTTCACGGAGAAGTTCGTCAGCATTTTTGTGGTGACGGACACGCTGAAGTCGTTTCTCCACTTTCCTAACGGTAGCGCAATACACTTCTGGGTAGATCGCTGCTCCATGGAGGAGGACATCAAACAGAATAACCCTTTCAGAGTCCCAGAAGACCGCCGCCGTGAGGTGGATTGCCGGTTTGTTTCCGGTTCTAATTGATGAACCTGTATTTCATCGCTTGTGACAATGTTCGACAATAAATTGTCACGATCACCCTCGTAACGCTCAAGAAATTATGGACAGGTGGTCCTTCATCGTTCTTTATGATCTTCTGTTAGGGGGCGAGCAACCCAATGGGCACACACCTTTGGGCACCCCATGGTGGACGAATGTGTCGGAACTACCAACAGGGACTTCCAATTGTGTAGGAGGACTTTGACTGTGAGACGTAGATCAGTGCGGCGCCGCACGGAGTGGCCGCGCGGTCTCAGGTGCCTTGTCACGGTTCGCGCGGCTGCCC
Source organism: Schistocerca gregaria (assembly GCF_023897955.1). Classification (NCBI taxonomy): domain Eukaryota; kingdom Metazoa; phylum Arthropoda; class Insecta; order Orthoptera; family Acrididae; genus Schistocerca; species Schistocerca gregaria. The sequence goes on from NC_064921.1 coordinate 741,865,484, forward strand.
CCGTCGGAGGTTCGAGTCCTCTCTCGGGCATGTGTGTGTGTGTGTGTGTGTGTGTGTGTGTGTGTGTGTGTGTGTGTCGTGCTTAGCGTAAGTTAGCTTAAGTTGGATCAAGTAGTGTGTAAGCGTAAGAACCGATGATCTCAGCAGTTTGGTCCCATAATAATAATAACAATAATAATAATAATGATAATAATAAATCACCACGGCAGCAATGCATGCTGTGAAACGTGCTCCCAGAATGGCTACAAGGCTGGAAATGAGTTCTTGTGGTGGGCATTCCATTCCTCTGCCAGCACGGTTGACCACTGCTAGATGATGGTTGTTGCATGTGGACGCGCTGTGGTACGTCTCCCAAACACATCCCACATGTGCTCCACTGGACTTAAGTCGGGAATACTGGCAGACCAGTCCACTGGCGAAATATCTGCTCGTTCCGAGAGCTCCTACACCTGCAACGTGTTTGGTGAGTGGACTGGCCCGTCCACTCTCCCATCTTAAATCCCAAGGACCGCTTGTGGTAGAAGCTGGTGAGACGTATTGCACAATGCCCATTTGCTCGTCCATACTGGTGGAGGAATGAAGCGCCCTGCCACAAGAAGTCCTCACCAACCTTGTGGCCAGCATGGGAGCAGTGTTGTCCATGCACTGTTGTCCACGGTGACAGCACACCGCATTACGCACCACGTTCTACCATTTCTAATGACAATGGGACCGTTAAGACTGCTGCGCCTTGTTGTCTTTGAATAAAAGTGTCATTTCTGTTCGTCTCACTCCGTATTTCTTGCAGTTACCTCCTATATTGCACTGTAACAGTTGTTTCTATGTATGGTCCATGTTTCAACGAGCTGTATTACTTCGCCGTGACAAGTCTTGCGAAATTTGCTTTCGTCCTAAAATTTTGTACATAGTGGATATTTGGATTACACAGGGTGAACCAGAACTCCACAGACAAACTTCCGAAGGTTGTTCATGGAGGTATTCTGAGTGTTTTTGTATGAGACCCACGTGGTATCCGGTGGATCGTTTGAGAGTAACAATGTAATTACGATTTATTCAATTTGTCACCCAAAAAAATGGAAACGAACGTATGGCATCGTTGGCCGGGAGGTCCCTATTCGGGGAAGTTCGGCCGCCAAGTGCAAGTCTTATTTCATTCGACGCCACATTGGGCGACTTGCGCGCCGGAGATGAGGACAACACAACACCCAGTTCCCGAGCAGAGAAAATCTCCAACCCGGCCGGGAATCGAACCTGGACCCACTTGCATGGGAAGCGAGCATGTTACCACCCAGCTAAGCAGGCGGAATTTTTCACCACATTACCTTTGGTTCAGAGCTGTGGAAATGTCTGCGATACGTAATAACCAAAACATACAACATAAAACACAGAGTAATGCAAACAACTCTCAAATGCGAAGCTATTGTGTTATAGTTGGCATCACCTCAACAACCCAGCATGACGTCATTGTGTCGCCGTTCCAATGCATTCAGTGAAACAGACGAGGTGCATATCGGCCAACTCTTCTTTAGTAAACCAATCCATACTTATGTCTATCACTTTTAACGAAGAACTCATAATGCCAGGAAAATTACCCGAGACAGCACTGAACAGGACTGAATGCAGGCTTGACGGCAAAAAGTGAAATGGTCGTTACTGCTGCCAACAGCAAGTACCGTGGCTGAACGGAGCAAGGTTGTTTCCAAGTACACGGCGCATACCGTCGACATTTTCACTGTTGTGTACTAATAATAACAATAATAATAACTTCGTATGGGTCAGTGTTCTGTTGCAAGTCTTTCTACTGGACACCACTTCAGAGAATTCATGTTCCTAACCTACACCACTTATCCAATCTGGGAAAGGGTGTCTACAGTTTAACGTAGAATCCGAACCACGTGTCGTTTCTGGAGCTCCTCACATCGCTGAAATGTGAAGTCTAGGTTAAAATGCAGACTTAAAATCCGTCGTCCCACCGAGATTCGATCCTACATTTATCCAGTCACACGCTTTATCTCTAGACCATCAGGTCCGACACTGTTTGGCACTATTTTTCAGTGCAATACAGCCACAAAACTAACTGGGGCAAGGAATCGAGCGAAATGCAATAACTCTTTAACGAGCCACCGGAGACACTGTATCCCATACAACAAAATACACAGAAGGTATCGTTGAACAATCTCTGAAAGTTTGTGCCGGCCGAGTCCTGGTTCGCCCAATATAGGTATGCAAAGCCTGCAGCGGTGACCCAGAGATTCAGGGATAAATGCACATACTGGACGCTAACATAAAGGCCTGATATTCTGCCTGACCTTGCTGGTTAATTGTAGGTGCCAGTGACCGGCCTGTATTTAATTACAAACAGACTGTTGTCGATTGCTTGTTACCTGGTAGCGCAAGGTCATGGTGCAGTTGCGTGTCATTGAAGATAACAAACTCAGAGCACGTAGCTGTTTAAGGTACTAATCGTGTGACTGAGGTCCAAACAAGAGACCAAACAAACACCAATAAAACGTTTTCATTCTTTTTGTCATGTAACTGCGGGCGACGCGAGGTAAATACTTGTGTACGTCAGACAGTTCAAATGGTCCAAATGGCTCTGAGCACTATGGGACTTAACTGCTGAGGTCATCAATCCCCTAGAACTTAGAACTATTTAAATCTAACTAACCTAAGGACACCACACACATCCATGCCCGAGGCAGGATTCGAACCTGCGACGGTAGCGGTCGCGCAGTTCCAGACTGTTCCGCCTAGAACCGCTCGGCCACTCTGGCCGGCGTCAGACAGTGAATGGTGTCTTGGATAGCGTATTTTACTCCGTACTCTGTGTCCGTTGTTGGGATCCTAATTCTTATTTTAACGATAATTTCGTTTCAGGATTTAGAAATGGTATAATTTGTTAACATTTGAGGCAATATTTAACGTTGTTACTTATCTTAGAAGAAAGATTAAGGAAAGGCAAACCTACGTTTCTAGCATTTGTACACTTAGATAAAGTATTTGACAATGTTGACTGGAATACTCTCTTTCAAATTCTGAAGGTGGCAGGGGTAAAATAGAGGGAGCGAAAGGCTATTTACAATTTGTACAGAAAGCAGATGGCAGTTATAAGAGTCCAGGGGTATGAAAGGAAAGCAGTGGTTGGGAAGAGAGTGAGACAGGGTTGTAGCCTATCCCAGATGTTATTCAATCTGCATATTGAGCAAGCAATAAAGGAAACAAAAGAAAAGTTCGGAGTAGGTATTGAAATTCATGGAGAAGAAATAAAAACTTTCAGGTTCGCAGGTGACATTGTAATTCTGTCAGAGACAGCAAGGGACTTGGAAGAGCAATTGAACGGAATGAATAGTGTCTTGAAAGGAAGGTATAAGATGAACATCAACAAAAGCAAAATGAGGATAATGCAATGTAGTCGAGTTAACTCGGGTGATGCTGAGGGAATTAGATTAGGAAATGAGACACTTAAAGTAGTAGTTTTCCTATTTGGGGCGCTAAATGACTGATGATGGTCGAAGAAGAGAGGATATAAAATGTAGACCTGCAATGGCAAGGAAAGCGTTTCTGAAGAAGAAAAATTTGTTAACATCGAGTATAGATTTAAATGTCAGAAAGTCTTTTCTGAAAATATTTGTATGGAGTGTAGCCATGTATGGAAGTGAAATATGGACGATAAATAGTATAGACAAGAAGAGAATAGAAGCTTTAGAAATGTGGTGCTACAGGAATGCTGAAGATTATATGGGTAGATCACATAACTAATGATGAGGTATTGAATAGAATTGGGGAGAAGAGGAGTTTGTGGCACAACTTGACTAGAAGAAGGGTTCGGTTGGTAGGACATGTTCTGAGGCATCAAGGGATCACCAATTTTGTACTTGAGGGCAGCGTGGAGGGTAAAAATCGTAGAGGGAGACCAAGAGATGAATACACTAAGCAGATTCGGAAGGATGTAGGCTGCAGTAGGTACTGGGAGATGAAGGGGCTTGCACAAGATAGAGTAGCATGGAGAGCTGCATCAAACCAGTCTCAGGACTGAAGACCACAATAACAACAACACTTCAGTCGTTAAATGCGAAAAAAAGGAACATTTCTCTTTGACGCTGAAATACATTTCCCAGCAGCTGCTTAACTTGCATATTCTTTTGCACTATCTTTACCATCACAAGTCTATAATATAAACGTGTAATGCAAATACTTCCTTTATGAATTATTATTTTTGTAAATCAAAAGTGGTTTCACAACATACAACACGTATCTGGGTTTCATTAATAAACACATCTTTGTAACTGATATAATAGAATTTTTCTTGAGACATACCAGGCTAAACTTTATCTACGATAATGATAAAAGCTGAAGAAATGAGTTAAAATCTGTGCCACAGCTGATACTTGAACCCCGCTCTCCTTGCTTAGTAGGCCACACCAAGACAACAGTATACATAACGCGGCTGCACCAACTATCCTAGCCAGATGCTCTTTTTAACACAAATTTTTTGATGCTCTTTTTAACACAAATTTCGATTACTTCTGAAGTGGAGGTGCTATTCCAATACTGGAGAGCCTTGGCAATAGAGGCGATTTAACAAGGGGAATAAAGCTGAAGACGTGAATTGAAGTTTGTGTTAGGGAGGACACTGCAGTAGGGTAGCCCATGAAGCTATGTACTGCAGTGTTGTCTAGTAAGCGCACCTGGCTACTATGCAAAGAGACTTGGGTTCGAGTCCTGGCTACGACACAAATTTTAATTCATTTCTTCAGCTTGAATGTTTAAGTTTGTAGTAAGAAAAATGAGTTTGTAATAAAACACCCGGGAAGACTAACACTGTTTGGTGGACATCCCTCAGCAGGCTGAGGGTTTCATTCCGGATTTTGCAATTACGTGAAAGTGGTCATTCTAAGAACAGAATAGGAAACTATAAATTTCGAGTAGCTCCTTGTCATTTCTTTTTGGCATCCATTAAATTATAACTACGACAATGCTGCAGACAATTAAAACACAACTATTTTATCCCCTTATGTATTCTTTGTAATTAGTTATAAACCCAAAAGTTTGTTATAGTGCTCAAACAAAGTTAGCTTCACAGTGGTTTGGACCCTAGTGGAATCGATTATATGATGGTTTGCTTTTGGTGACTCGTGACTGCTTCAATATACCTTCAGTATTTCTATTAGCACGACAAAATCACAGGATTCTGAATAAGAACCAACGTTTACTTACTTTGACCACTGCAGTCAAATAATGCGTAAAAAGTAATAATCTATAATTTTCTTAGTTATGGTTACAGCTTTAGCTTCTGTCGAATTTACTGTCAGCGTATCGTCCTCAGAGCATGAAATGGTATTTGTACAGTTATTCATTCATCTAATCTCAATAATTCTTGAGTAACTGAAAATGGTTACTATTCCTCCAGTCGTTTAGTTGTTGTTGAATTCTTATGTGGTAACTGGAGATCCTATGAAATAATTTTTGACTTCCAGCAATGTACTTACCTAGTACGAAACATTTCTGATATGTTTTCCATGGAAATTCTGATGCCAATTTCGTCTATGCCAAATTACACTGCACTTGTTGACACATTCCATGTAAACGTAATAAATGACTGTCATGACAGTATCCATGTAAAGGTGGATATCGATGACTGAACTGAGTCAGATCTGACTTCCCAACCAAACGGCTTGTATGGGCACGTTATGTCACTCGGATGGACAAACATCGATGGCTTTTGAAATCCATGAATTTTACAGCCCCGCGAAAGATAACCACTGGGTAGATCAAAGAAATAGAGGACGGGCAGGGTGCGAGAGGACTCGTTACAGATCAGCATAAAGCGCGACTGGCGGCAGAAACAGAATCAAGCAGGAGAGGAGCCTAGCAGCTGCTCGCTGTCCTCTGAGCCGCATCGCGTAAGATAAGTAAGATAGTGACTTCTAGTTCAGTATACCACGATAACTGTCCTCTTGGCCAAGACTGACTCTTCTTTAACTAAGCTCACTAGAGAAAATATTACTCACACCTTTAAAAGACCACACTGCTCGCTTTGGAGCTTTGTACATGATGTAGAACTGGTACCAGGGGTTATGTGATCCTCCATCGCTGAAATAAAGCGTCTTTTCACGGGACGTGAAAACGGATGTGGACGAAAAGACGGTGGCGTCGCAGCGCGTAATTCGACGTTCAGCTACACTGCGAAGCGTGAACTGAAGAATCTGGCACGTCAGATTTTAAGCTTCGTGGAGAGGAACGTTACCAATGTGTTGCGACGTCGTTTTTAGGTCGTAAGCACAACTTACGAGCAGACATATCGTATGAAGGTCATATTTGGTGTGTTTTTTTATTATAGAGTGCGCAGTATGAATATAAACTGTTTCAGCGCAACAGCAAATTGAAGGTCTTTCGAAACGCTTCATTTTAGATACGATTTGTTACAACAAAATGACAGGTTTTACGTTGCGGTGGTTACAGACTTCCCATGTCTGATGTTTTTAGTGTTTCTGTTGTGTTGGCAGAAGAGCCAACACCGTGTTACTAGAGGAGGCCGAAATGCACGCGTTTCAGCTCACGCAGGCTGGCGTGAGGAGGGAAGAACTATACTGATGTGAGGTCTGGAACATGACAAGGAATGAGAGTTCAGAAAGCGGACATAATTAGTTTGATACTTAACTTTAATCCATTAATGATGAACGTCGCTCTTGACGGTACATGAGTCACAATATTATCAGTTCAGAATACATTCTTGAAGAATATGGCGCCTTGCTAGGTCGTAGCAAATAACGTAGCTGAAGGCTATGCTAAACTGTCGTCTCTGCAAATTAGAGCGTCTGTAAACAGTAAACCATCGCTAGCAAAGTCGGCTGTACGACTGGGGCGAGTGCTAGGGAATCTTTCTAGACTAGACCTGCCGTGTGGCGGCGCTCGGTCTGCAATCACTGATAATGGCGACACGCAGGTCCGACGTATACTAGCGGACCGCAGCCGATTTAAAGGCTACCACCTAGCAAGTGTGGTGTCTGGCGGTGACACAGTTTCAACTCAAGGTATACTGTTTCAGTACTATGGCACACTGATGATCTGTCAAAAGCGCGTCGTTTAGCTACAGTTTGTCATAATTTAATATCAAATAGTGACAGTCTTTACACAGTGTGTATCAAATGATCCAGAGCACTATGGGACTTAATATCTGAGGTCATCAGTCCCCTAGAACCTAGAACTACTTAAACCTAACTAACCTAAGGTCATCACATACATCCATGCCCGAGGCAGGATTCGAACCTGCGACCGTAGCAGTCGCGCGGTTCCGGACTGAAGCAGCTAGAACCGCTCGGCCACACCGGCCAGCAGTGTGTATCACATATTACCATGTCAAAGACCGAGAGGTAGTAGGTTCGTGTTGACCTGTTTCCAGTTTTTTTTTTCATTTTTCGTTTTCTAGAAGACTGGATCTTTCTTATTAATTAATAGAAGTATTATTTGCTACAGTCGATGTTATTTATTACACATAATAGAACTGTCGCAATTATTGTTGCAGAAGCCAACGAATGAAATGTTTGCCCAGTGGATAAAAATCTTAACGCGACTGCTAGTCTATGTCAGAAAGTAAACACGAGTTACACAAAGTAAGTTTCTGCTGTTAGGAAACGTTGTATAAAAATAATATACATACGTATCTCACGGTTTTATGGACTGCCTCATGTTCGTATCTTGCGGAAATATCTTTCTTAATTATGGTGAGAAGCTTCAAAAAAAAATATTTTCTTCCATTCACATGAAATTACGAAAGGAATCTCGATCTTGAAATCTGTATTATGAAGTACGTAGTCAATATAACGTCGAACATGAGTAAACTGACATTAGACACTAGACTTTAAGTAAATACAACTTAAAACCGAAAAGGACAGGCAAAGTCAAATGAATTAACTTCTACTAGTATATATCTCTGCTCGTTGTTCCTCTACCAGCAATTTGCTGATCACGCCACCAACGAATCCACAATCTTCTTTGCAATCTTCTCCGCTTTTCTTCGACTACCGCTAACGGAATTAAAGCAGCTATTTCACATTCGTCTAGTTTCGTAATTTAAACTGTGTTGTTTGCGAGCTAAATAGAGCCGACAACTGCCGCTGGAGAGCGCTGATCATGTCAACCACCTCGTCCTGTGTGCCGACGGCACTGTCTGGTGAGATAAGATGTGCCGTCGGCGCCCACGTCAACGTTAGCTGCTGGATTACATGTGAGGGACGCTTAAGTCATGGCAGTGAAGTTATGTGTGTGTGTGTGTGTGTGTGTGTGTGTGTGTGTGTGTGTGTGTGTGTGTCAGTCGGTAATGTCGACTCAGCACTGTAAGATGGGTCGTCGTGCTGACGTGACAGAATGGTGTTTGGATGTTCCCATCACTACACCGTAAACTAAGTTGCCAGATTTGTTGGCGTATCAACGAGGACTATCAAACGTATCTACACAGAATGGCGTACGGCTTACAACCATGGAACACTGCATAAGGACGGTGTTCTTAATAAGAATCTTTCAGGGACCGGAGACAAGTGCTACGCCTTGTCAACGACAGCTGGTTTCACGCCAGACAGATATTGCTACCATCTGTGAATGCACGCCGATCTGAACCAGTTTCCGAGGGAGCAATGCGAACAGAACAACATACAACGGACATATGGAGTGTGGCATCTCGCACAAGGCCGTTGCTCGTAGTGGCTCATTAAGCTGAACTCGTAGTGTGGTGCGACGCGCCACGACTTAGCCTTGTTTTAAACGATGCAAGTTATCGCGAGGATAATGGAATGTAGTCGAATAAAGTCGGGTGATGCTGAGGGAATTAGATTACGAAATGAGACACTTAAAGTAGTAAAGGAGTTTTGCTATTTGGGGAACAAAATAACTGACGATGGTCGAAGTAGAGAGGATATAAAATGTAGACTGGCAATGAATGGCAAGGACAGCGTTTCTGAAGAACAGAAATTTTTTAACATCGAGTATAGATTTAAGTGTCAGGAAGTCATTTCTGAAAGTATTTGCATGGAGTGTAGCCATGTATGGAAGTGAAACATTCACAATAACTAGTTTGGACAAGAAGAGAATAGAAGCTTTCGAAATGTGGTGCTACAGAAGAATGTTGAACATTAGGTGGGAAGATCACATAACTAATGAGGGGGTATTGAATAAAATTGGGGAGAAGAGAAGTTTGTGGCACAACTTGACAAGAAGAAGGGACCGGTTGGTAGGACATGTTCTGAGGCATCAAGGGATCACAAATTTAGCATTGGAGGGCAGCATGGAGGGTACAAATCGTAGAGGGAGACCAAGAGATGAATACACTAAGCAGAATCAGAAGGATGTAGGTTGCAGTAGGTACTGGGAGATGAAGAAGCTTGCACAGGATAGAATAGCATGGAGAGCTGCATCAAACCAGTCTCAGGACTGAAGACCTCAACAACAACAACATCGCGAGCACCGACGGCGCAATGAGAAGTTTAAATTGCAGTGTGTGGGTGGTGAAGGTGATGTCGAAGGTGGTTCAGTGATGTCTGAGGATTTTTTTGTACCATGACTTGGGTCCACTCAATCAGGTCGTAGCGAACATGGAGCATGACGTTTACCTCAGCACGGTCGGTGGCCAGGTGTTGCCCTCTTTTTCTGCATCTTCTTCGTGACTGTGCCGTTGACATTCTCGTTTTCCAAGATCGCAACAGCCGTATTTAACGGTTGGCCAACACTCATGTACTCACTGCAGTTCGATATCCCCGCTGTATTACCCCACCTTAACACCACAGAAAATGTCTGCGACTACCTGGAACAGCGGATGAATTGTTGCAGTCAGCATCTCGATAATATGGCAGCTTCGTGGTATCTAATCAATGAGTAGCTTCAGCTTTATGTGTCATACCTGATGAAATTTGCTGACTCCCTTTCTCTTAGAACTGCGGCGGTGTTACACGGTGATAGCGCGATGTCTGTTGTCGGTGGCTAAAGGTATGACTGGTGCTTTTTATACAGACGCCCACGTCACCAGCGTTTTTCTCATTACTGTCCTATGCTTTCCACGACAACGAGCTGGCGCGTAAGGGCAGTGAGAACAGAGCGGAAGTATAATTATGGACTACAGCATCCAGTTTTCTTCCTGACGAAAATGATTCGAACATTTCCAGAGCGAAATTTTCTCTTGCCAGCGGCGTGTGCACCGATATGAAACTTCCTGGTATTCAGGCAGCTCACGAAACACTGAATGGAAATGCACCACAGTCGCTGTTAGATAATGCAATGTCACTTACTTTATTCTTTGTCAAAGTTGTAGCGCCAAAAAGTAGACATATAGCCTAAATGACTACAAGGTATAGATTAGGCACAAAATACACATCTGATTAGCTGATTGAAATGGCTCTGAGCACTATGGGACTTAAAATCTGAGGTCATCAGTCCCCGAGAACTTACAACTACATAGACCTAACCTAAGTACATCACACACATCCACGCCCGAGGCAGGATTCGAACCTGCGACCGTAGCGGTCGCGCGGTTCCCGACTGAAGCGCCTAGAATCGCTCGGCCACTGCGGCCGGCCATCTGATTAGCATTGCGAGACTGTACACTATCTCTGTGCTGCAATCAGAGCCTCTCTGCATCACAACACAGAGTCTACGATGTTCTAGATGTAAATACTGAAGCTCCGGCGGCCAAAATTAATTTCATTAAAGTGCTTCGGAACATGGTACCATGTAGTGATGTGAAATACATAAAATCCTAAGACAACAGCCATTTCGGCCCTACTATAGCAGGCTTCGTCAGGACGAAGAGTTTCTTGTAAGGACAAGGATTTTAACAAAGAAGACTGAATATATGCCGACCGAAATTCTCTCCACGAAATTTGTATGTCACTCGGCAAAGAACTTTAGTAGTTACAGGGGCTTCACCAGAAGAGCGAGGTGCCAAAGCAAAGTTGGTACCTAGCAACGGCAACGCAACAATAAGAAAAGATAGTTGCTGCAAGCTGAATGAGCGACTCCTGCGTAGCTACGCCCACAAACGTTTAGCTACGCTGCTGCAACGTCTTCCTCCACTTACGGCCGAGCACAGTACCGCTCTGCTCAGTTCGCGATCATTAACTAAGATGACAGAACCATCTGCTAGTGGGTCAGCAGAGTAATCAGTGTCTTAGGCAGAACTGTAAGTGAAAGTTATTGTTCAATGAACTCTGGGTGAGACACTTGTAATTTGTCTGTATCAAGTGATACGTTAATTTTAAAAGACAGTTGTTAGTACCTATGGCATTCTTGTGGAAATTGATTGTACCAGGTTAAGTAATTCTTCATATCTATGTTGTGATAACATCAAATATTATTTTATGTGTTGAAGCATCCACCCGATCTCCTCCCGGAACAAACCCATTGTTGTACTGGCAAGTGTATTTTCGTCCGACACAATAGTTACTGCTACAGAAACATTTGTCTAGACGTGTTTGTAGACTGTTACACTGGGCGAACAAGCAGGCCAAGGAAGGGACGGCACACGTCGCCCATCGAAAAACCTTGCACATTTCTTGTCAAATATGGCCAGTCAGAGAGTCGATGAAATATAGCACAGGTATTTGCTTCAAGGGAGAACATTGCGTCGGACTCTGGAACCTCTCTAACGTAGCATTTACAGTTTAGGTCGTCCTTCATTCGCACGAATGGAGCTAGCATGTTGTATCTCAGAGTATCCAAAACCATCATAATTTGTTTGTTATTGACACTCAGTAATGCAAAAATACTAGACTGTTTGGTCCCATACCAGTATCTAACATGTATCCATCCATCACTATAGGGCCAGCTGAAACACGAGTCGTCTGAGAACGCTCTTTAGCACGCCAGTGGTGGCAAGTGCCCATTTCAGGCTGAAGATTTTATGGTTTATGGACACTGGAATCAATGGCATGTATGCCTCCACCCCATTTCGTCGGTGACGGCGTTGTTGCAGAGGTCCACACCCGTTGTAGACCGCGTGGATAAGATGGCGGTCACCTTGAGCTGTGATTACTTTATGTGAGTCAGCATCCACCTGTCGTTGCATGCGACCCTCTTGTCCACCAGTTACACACACGCATCACTGTCATAGCAGCATACCGCATACGAGACGAATCGTCACGGCGTGAAAAATCCATTCCCAGGCTAGCAGAACCCACTCACACACCGCTACCTTTCATCTTCTACGGCTCACACTCAACACTGCTTTCAACTCTTCACTTCTTCTGAAGACTTCATAGAAGGACGTGGCGTAACTCTGTCATTTCCAGTCTACAAGTTGGAACGCCTTTGGGTCTACAAGTACATCTTTACACTCTTTATCACTTAATGAGTAATTTGAATTATTTCGAGAGTTGTGATTGGGTGCCTCAACTTTCAGTGACATTAGTTAACTCAACGCGCCTTTGCCTCCGCGAGCCGGCCGGAGTGGCCGTGCGGTTCTAGGCGCTACAGACTGAAGCCGAGCGACCGCTGCTGTCGCAGGTTCGAATCCTGCCTCGGGCATGGATGTGTGTGATGTCCTTAGGTTAGTTAGGTTTAATTAGTTCTAAGTTCTAGGCGACTGATGGCCTCAGAAGTTAAGTCGCATAGTGCTCAAAGCCATTTGAACCATTTTGAGCCTCCGCGATTTAACGTTGGCGCTAACAAGTAAGAGTGCGCTTTAAAAACAAAACAATCGTTATCTTAAATGCCAGTTAGAACATAGGCATCACTCTATTGACCGAACCAGCAATGGTTTGGTACGCCTCATCGCTGTCCCTTCACTGTCCCAGCGACCATCTGATCTCAATCTGTCCTCTTGATCTCTCGTTGGCTAACAGACCGAATATCTCTCAATCTCCCTGACTGCTGTAATATTCACAAATGGTTCAAATGGCTCTGAGCACTATGGGACTCAACTGCTGTGGTCATTAGTCCCCTAGAACTTAGAACTACTTAAACCTAACTAACCTAAGGACATCACACACATCCACGCCCGAGGCAGGATTCGAACCTGCGACCGTAGCAGTCGCACGGTTCCGGACTGCGCGCCTAGAACCGCGAGACCACCGCGGCCGGCTGTAATATTCACAGATTGCCCGAATTTTCTGTCATATAAGTTTTGCCACTGGCTGTTGGAATTTACGGTTCCACTCAATGGATGACTAACATTTCGTGACCATATATCCTGATCTACCTGCTGAGTGAAAATTTCCGGTCCTGCGGTGGCTAGTATGTGACTTGGAAACTCTTTGTGTTCTTTCCGCGTCTTCAGTCTGATGACAGTTCCCAGTGCTCACTGCAATCTCCCTAGTGAATTGTTCAATTTTTCGTCTACATTCTTGAGTGTGAATGATCAAGGAAGCAGCCACACAACAACAAACTCGTTTCTTTGTAATGGGAAGGCTTGTACTTCGTTCAAGTGTCTGTCGGTGTTCATAACTTGGCGGCATTCCTCTTGCTGACTGTCACACTTTACCCGAGGCAGCCTATCTCGCAAGAGCCAAACACTTCAGAACATGTCCATGTGTTACTTCTGGGAATGTTACACGAACCGGTTGCGGGTTAAAAGTCCCCTCTTGTCCGCAGAACCTCGCAGTGAAGTTTTACAATACAAATCATCGTAAGTTCAAACCCCATTTTGTAGCAGCTATTGATTTCCCAAGATTTCCGCAAGCCGTTTAAAGAGAATACAAGGGCGGTGTCTTTGAAAGTGACGTTCTATTTATTTTCCCCGTTCAACAGCAGAAACAAGAGTGTTCTGCCTGTATTTGTGGTTGTCTAGCTCTTCTACTGTTACAGCTGAAAGCAGAGTGAGCACTGGAGATACGTACAGAAATAATCTTCAGTGATTTATAGTAAAAAAAAAAATTCATTAAAACAATAGGACAAGCGCGAGTAGCTCTGTGGATCCTGTACAAACTTAGTTATGTATGTAGATTGTTCATCTATAGGTTTTGACGAGTGACTTCGCGTGTATTAGATTATGTGACATAAACGGCCGTTTCTTTTGATTGCAATGACTTATTAAATTATTTACACCGCCAAGGAATCATAGATCTCAGTATTCGACATAAATTTTAACTTGATATCTCATCTCACTCATGAGAAAAAGGGGCTTAACAAAATGCAGAAGAAATTTTTTCATGTGATTTAATTGCGAGTTAACAATTTTCAGATGTTTCTCTTTACTCGTACTATGAACCTTAATTCTTACCAAATGTCATTATCCTGACGATGAGTCCCATACTTCTTTACAGAGCGTACGCAAGGTCCTAGTGCCTCCCTCTAACCTTAATGGGGATGAATGATGATGATGAAGATGACACAACAACGCCCAGTCATCTCTAGACAGGAAAAATTCCCGACCCCGCCGCGAATCGAACCCGAGACCCCGTGTTCGGGAAGCGATAACGCTACCGCGAGACCACGAGTAATCCTAGCACAACGAAAAGTACCCTATAGGTTTCGATTAATGACTTGGCGAGCATCAAAATATGACATACAAGGCCAAATTTTTACTGCATTGCCTTAGAGGCTTAAACTTTCTACGTCGCCAAGGGATCGTAGGCCTTAATGGTCTGTCATTAATTTAAAATTGGTATCTCCACACGTTGCTGAGTACAACGGAAGAGACTAAGGTACGTATACCTAAGAAGGGTATTAATCATATGAAGCGTCAAACTAAACATAAAGTCTTTTGCCCTGCTTGAAGCGATGTTATTCGCTTTGAAGAAATGAAGCCGCTACTTCTCCCTCAAGAAAATCTTTTTTTGTCCTCGTGAAGCTCAGTGTCCGTCATTCCAGTCCGGCTACTTCGGAAGGTACTTCGTATCGAACCTGGGTCCTTCGGATAACAGCCAGACACGGTGAGAGTTCGCCAGCGGAAGAGGGCACAGGCAAGTCCGAACGTCTGGCGTGAAAGCGAAGGATGCGCTGCAGTATCACCGAGCAGCCGCGACACCAGCAACACGTTTCCCCGACTCCTCCGCTATTCTCGCCCTGCTACTGGTATCCCTGGCAAGCACTGCGCAGATGCAGGTGGCAGTGCTCCACGTGGCGGAAGTTTCTCCGAGCGCCTGAGTGGGGTGCTTGGCGGACCGGTTTCGCCGACCTCTGCTCGGCGCTGGCGCTAAGCCACGTTTACGCGAGCCACGTCACTTACAAACGGTTACGTCACGGCGCACCTGTTGCTTACACTGCCGGCTCAGATACCGACACTTGGTCGTCTTTCGTGTATGTGTATACACACCGAAGGCTGCACCTCGGTGACTGGTCCAGTAAAACACGACGAATCAGAACTGTACCGACGAAGTTTCGGATCTTGCTTTGAAAAATAATTAACTTAACGGCACAATCCTCAGACTTCAAGAAGAATATAATAATTCCAATCGCAAAGAAAGAAGGTGTTGACAGATGTGAAAATTACCGAACTATCTGTTTAATAAGCCACGGCTGCAAAATACTAACACGAATTCTTTACAGACGAATGGAAAAACTGGTAGAAGCCGACCTCGGGAAAGACCAGTTTGGATTCCATAGAAATGTTGGGACACGTGAGGCAATACCGTCCCTACGACTTAACTCAGAAAATAGATTAAGGAAAGGCAAACCTACGTTTCTAGCATTTGTAGACTTAGAGATAGCTTTTGACAATGTTGACTGGAATACTCTCTTTCAAATTCTGAAGGTGGCAGGGGTAAAATACAGGGAGCGAAAGGCTATTTACAGTTTGTACAGAAATCAGATGCCGGTTATAAGAGTCGAGGGACATGAAACGGAAGCAGTGCTTGGGAAGGGAGTGAGAGAGGGTTGTAGCCTATCCCCGATGTTATTCAATCTGTATAATGAGCAAGCGGCAAAGGAAACAAAAGAAGAATTCGGGGTAGGAATTAAAATTCATGTAGAAGAAACAAAAACTTTGAGGTTCGCCGATGACATAGCAATTCTGTCAGAGACAGCAAAGGACCTGGAAGAGCAACTGAACGGAATGGACACTGTCTTTAAAGGAAGATGTAAGATGAACATCAACAAAAGCAAAACGAGGATAATTGAATGTAGTCCAATTAAATCGGGTGATGCTTAGGGTATTAGATAGGAAATGAGACGTTTAAAGTAGTAAATTTGAGGAGAAAAATAAGTGATGATGGTCGAAGTACAGAGTATATAAAATGTAGACTGGCAATGCCAAGGAAAGCGTTTCTGAAGAAGATAAATTTGTTAACATCGAGTATAGATTTAAGTATCATGAAATCGTTTCTGAAAGTATTTGTATGGAGTGTAACCATGTATGGAAGTGAAACGTGGACGATAAATAGTTTGGACAAGAAGAGAATAGAAGCTTTCGAAATGTGGTGCTACAGAAGAATGCTGAAGATTATATGGGTAGATCTCATAACTAATGAGGAGGTATTGAATAGAATTAGGGAGAAGAGAAATTTGTGGTACACCTTGACTAGAAGAAGGGATCGGTTGGTAGGACATGTTCTGAGACATCAAGGGATCCGCAATTTAGTATTGGAGGGCACCGTGGAGGGTAAAAATCGTAGTGGGGGACCAAGAGATGGATACACTAAGCATATTCAGAAGGATGTAGGTTGCAGTAGGTACTGGGAGATGAAGAAGCTTGCACAGGATAGAGCAGCATGGAGAGCTGCATCAAACCAGTGTCAGGAATGAAGACCACAACAATAACAACAATGGAGCAATCCCAAGGATTTAATAAGAAATACCGTTTTCGGCCAGCTTCACAAGACGGATGCCGTGGTTCAGTGCAACTACTAAGGAAACTACACTGTCAGTCCACAAAAGAACGGAACTTCTGAAGAAAGGACAATAACACAATACAAAAAGTAGTTAGAAATGACCGATAGCCAAAACCACGGTAACAGAGTGGAAAGTAGCAAATTACATAGTAAAAATGAACAGGTGTGAACAGTACAGTGTAGTTAGGTAAAGTAATGAAATTTTTGAGCAATTGCAATAATTATCGCCTATCCAATATCATAACGAGAACATACACAGTCAGCTAATTAATTATGAGAAACTTATTATTGCAAAAGCAGGTAAAGGCATTACGGCGCTGTAGAGGATTTTTTTTGCCTTGGTGCTTGCCTGGTGCTTTTTTTCCTCTGCCCTTACAAACCGCTACCCTTCGATCGCTTTCCTCCAGTTTCTGTCTCCTGGTGGACCATGTCAATGAGTAATCATACCCAGACGCATGGATAACATCGCAGTTCGCATCCTGTGACTCACGATTCGAAAACTAACATGTTATATGGAGGTGACAGTAGAACTTTTGGTTTGGTCACAACGCTTGTGTGGGCGTGGCGGGGCGCCATCCTATTAAAAAGTCGTGTTGTCAGTAGACAAACAGTAACAACAGAATTAGTCAGTCAAAAGAGATCAATGATTTGGAACCTGGAGTAGTCATTGGATGTCACCTGAATAACAAATCCATCCGGAATCTTTCAGCCCATCTAAAAATTCCCAAATCGACTGCTGGTAATGTGATTGTTTGGTACAAAGGAGAAGGAAGAACCGTAGCTACACGCTGATCATCCTCTAACATTTGAACTGACTTGCACAGCTTGTCATGTGGGGGGAACTACAGTCTGGTGCACACAACGAGCTATGGTGTAGCTCAGAGGTTTTGCTACTTTGTCCCATAGCAGGGTCCGAAAAGCACGACACAGTGACTGGAAAAGATGCTGCTTTGGATCGTGGCACTTCATCGTGTTAATAGACGCAATGATATCCCCCGCCATTTCAAATAAAACTAAGCGTTTCATATTCCTTATCAGGTTAGAATTCACAGACATGCGACACCATGTCACTAATTGTTACAGTCAACATTATCACTATACGTAATACTTGAAATATCTACATCTACAGCTACATCGATACTATGCAAATTACATTTAAGTGCCTTGCAGAGGGTTCATCGAACCACATTCACAATTCTCTATTATTCCAATTTCGTATAGCGCATGGAAAGAATGATCACCTATATCTTCCGTACGAGCTCTGATTTCCCTTATTTTATCGTGGTGATCGTTCCTCCCTATGTAGGTCGGTGTCAACAAAATATTTTCGCATTCGGAGGAGAAAGTTGGTGATTGGAATTTCGTGAGAAGATTCCGTCGCAACAAAAAACGCCTTTCTTTTAACGATTTCCAGCCCAAATCCTGTATCATTTCTGTGACACTCTCTCCCATATTTCGCGATAATACAAAACATGCTGCCTTTCTTTGAACTTTTTCCATGTACTCCGTCAGTCCTATCTGGTAAGGATCCCACATCGCGCAGCAGTATTCTAAAAGAGGATGGACAAGCGTAGTGTAGGCAGTCTCCTTAGTAGGTCTGTTACATTTTCTAAGAGTCCTGCCAATAAAACGCAGTCTTTGGTTAGCCTTCCCCACTACATTTTCTATGTGTTTCTTCCAATTTGAGTTTATCGTTATTGTAAAACCTAGGTATTTAGTTGAATTTACGGCTTTTAGATTAGACTGATTTATCGTGTAACCGAAGTTTAACAAGTTCCTTTTAGCACTCATGTGGATGACCTTACACTTTTCGTTATTCGGGGTCAACTGCCACTTTTCGCACCATTCAGGTATTTTTTCCAAATCGTTTTGCAGTTTGTTTGATCTTCTGATGACTTCATTAGTCGATAAACGACAGCGTTTTCTGAAAACAACCGAAGACAACTGCTCAGATTGTCTCACAAAACGTTTAAATAGATAAGGAACAGCAAAGGGCCTATAACACTACCTTGGGGAACGCCAGAAATCACTTCTGTTTTACTCGATGACTTTCCGTCAGTTACTACGAACTGTGACCTCTTTGACACGAAATCACAAATTCAGTCGCATAACTGAGACGATATTCCATAAGCACGCAATTTCAATACGAGCCGCTTGTGTGGTACAGTGTCGAAAGCCTTCAGGAAATACAGAAATACGGAATCGATCTGAAATCCCGTATCAGTAGCACTCAACACTTCATGTGAATAAAGAGCTACTTGTATTTCACAGGAACGATGTTTTCTAAACCCACGTTGACTGTGTGTCAATATACAGTTTTCTTCGAGGTAATTCATGATGCTCGAACACAATATATGTTCTAAAATCCTGCTACATATCGACGTTACCGCGATATGGGCCTGCAATTTAGTGGATTACTCATACTACCTTTCTTGAATATTGGTGTGACCTGGGCAACTTTCCAGTCTTTGGGTACGGATCTTTCGTCGAGCGAACGGTAGTATGTGATTGTTAAGTATGGAGCTAATGCATCAGCATACTCCGAAAGGAACCTAACTGGTATACAGTCTGGACCAGAAGACTTGCTTTTATTAAGTGATTTTAGTTGCTTCACTATTCCGAGGATATTTACTTTTACGTTACTCATGTTGGCATCTGTTCTTGATTCGAATTCTGGAATATTTACAAATAATCTAATTCAGTACATAGTCATACGCAATGCGGCGTATCTAAGCAATGACCAATGAAGGATTTCTCACGCTCCACTAGGCAATGACAGTGAACCATTCACTGTTGTCATTGTCACACATAAGTATCGGAAACATAGATAAATTTAAATTTAGATATTGCTTTCGTCTAGTAGTCATCTAGCCATTGTGTCCGACAAACTATTGGATCCTTCCACCATCACTATTTTATTATTCATTATCAGTGTACAGCAATCGATTTGGAGATACGGGCATAGATGCCTCAAAAAAATATTCAAATGTGTGTGAAATCTTATGAGACTTAACTGCTAAGGTTATCAGTCCCTGAGCTTACACACTACTTAACGTAAATTATGCTAAGGACAAACACACACACACACCCATGCCCGTGAGAGGACTCTAACCTCCCCCGGGACCAGCCGTACAATCCATGACTGCAGCGCCTTAGAGCACTTGGACACATGCATCCCATCGAGTCTAATATGGTTACGAAACTGTTGAAGAAATTTGTTACAGAATGGGAAAACTCAGGGTCCATCTATGCACATGGTGCCGTAAGATTGAAACTGAATTCACCCTAAGTAGAAAACCAAACGGCGTAGAGAATTGAGACTTACTGCAGAAGCTTCTGTGTTAATAGCACACCTACGGTCACACTAAGGTACATGTGCTACGAGCATATGTGGCGACACTGTCATAACACTGTCAGACTAGCGTTCCCCGTTGGTGCTTTTAAAGAACCATTTAGTTTACAAAACGAGTTATTACTTTCCATGTTAAATAGTAGAAGAAGTAGCTGAATTATACGGTAGTGATAAAAGACCGTTATGATGTGGTTGACGGGACATGAGGGTGTAAAAAGAAATGAAGTTGCCGATACCCTTGTGGGGGAGTCAGTGCACACAGTATCTTCATCGGTTACAAATGACTGAATCACATCAGTGCGAGTGCGTCGTGAAGGAGAACACTAACCGTAACATCGCTGAACGATGAAGGACTGCTCTCACTCCACTAAACAATAATAGTGAAACGCTCAGTGAAGCCATGGCTAGAAAGACCTAGTTCACTTAACAGCTAAGTAATGTGTGGAAAGCAATTACTCATCAGCAAGAAACATTTTTAAGCAATTAATAATGTCTTAATATATTAATACATAGCCAACCTTTACTCCACTAGGCAAATACGAGTAGTTACATGGAATCAAAATGACACTTGACACTCTTATGTGAAACTTGAGATGGTTGTTACAAAAATGGCCGGCCGATGTGGCCGAGCGGTTCTAGGCGCTTCACTCTGGAACCGCGCGACCGCTATGGTTGCAGGTTCGAATCCTGCCTCGGGCATGGATGTGTGTGATGTCCTTAGGTTAGTTAGGTTTAAGTAGTTCTAAGTTCTAGGGGACTGATGACCTCAGCTGTTAAGTCCCATAGTGCTCACAGCCATTTGAACCATTTGAGCCATTTGTTACAAAAATGGCATATCTGACGATTCTGTAAGTTATCTCAATAAATTTCGATACCATTCTGAATTTGTAAAGCCCTTTTTGACTCATTCTGTATCATACTTTGATATTTTGACAGTGGATTTAAGATTCTTAAGTCTGAGCATGAAAGTAAGAAATTTGTTTTTCTGTCTCTACGTAGTCTGTCAAATCTTCAGTCCCCTTTTTTCTCCCCTGTGTTCGATGCCAGATTTTAAAGTCATTCGTGAGTCGTTCATTTGTGGTATATATCCATAAAATTTCAGATGTGTTTCCTTTGCAATGGAATTAAATCGATTCGTCAAAGACGAGACCTTATCTGTGTTTTTTGTCATCCATATACTGTCCAAGATATTGGGCTCGAATGTTTTCCGCAGTATCTGTCATTCCATCTTCTTAAGACGGCTGGTAATGGTGTCTCCACAGAATAGAGTGCTTCTGAGAGATCGAGTTTCTAACAGTGGTAATGTACGCCTGTGGTGGAAAGCGATTTCTTTTTACAAATCCTAGATAATTCGTATGTTTTACGCAAATTTTTGCACAGGTATTCTCAGTATTTCCGATAACCTCACCTAAGCACTTCAAGTGTTTTACCTGAGTGCTGTTGCTTGTCGTGCGAAAGGTCCCTGGCTTTTTTGCTTGGAGCTTTCATGTAAGAAAATTCAACGATAGTTTGTAAGTTGTGTTTCGTGTAATAACAATGAACTACTTTCATGAGCAGTGAAGCAAAGACCTGAACTGTTAAGCTACGCTGCCATATGTGAATATTTATGCTCCTGGAAACAAATTTTAAATGCAATCTGACCACAAATGTTTCAGGAAATACCTGCAGACGCACACACTTACTTATGAAGGTGCAATGGAAATGCTTTTTGCGTAACTGGATGCCTAAACATCAAACAGTGGGTAACCATTCACCATGAAACTATCCAAAATTGTGTGATGGTTATACTTTTAGCTCATAGCCAAAGCAGTTCTATGAACGTGATCCTTTGTAACTGAAATCAGCGAATTTAGACTGGGTAAGAATATGTAACTGAAACACATCATTAAACCATGTAGATGTGGACATGATTTCTGAACAAAATCTCCACGTACTACTGAAAAGAGGTGGCCACTCACTATCATGTGTTCCACAGAACGTCTCACTAATATACCAGAATACTGTGTTGTATTAGAAAATCATCAGACTTGCAGAATAGCAGGCATGAATTACCTTCCTCCACGTGTAGTCTTAATCCATGAAAAGAACAGAATGTTTATTGCTAATCGTGTCCAATGGTAGCATTGATTAATTAAGTTAACTGTTCATGTCGATGTGACAAGGTCTACAGGAAAAAGTGTGGGATAGATGCTGTTACAGCAGCACGTAGCTACACTAGGTAAGATAATACCGAAATGGCTTGCGTTGAATAAAATAATTCAGAGAATATGTACAATATAAATTACATACTCTCAAAACAGTGGAAACATTTACAAAGCTCACATGGATCCTCAATGCAACTATACACTATAGGTTTTTTCTAACAGAGTAATGAGATTACATACTCTCAGTACAAGACTTCTAGCAAGACAGTAAATCATTTATAACGCAGGAGAGAATGTCACCAAAATTGAGCGAACCACGAAACTTCGTTTCACCACGCTTAAAAATACCATTTCACCATCTAAACGCGGAGTGATCGCACGATAACTGTGCTGATATTTAGAATGCACGACTGAAATAACCTGAATGTCGTCTGTCAGACGCCATGGCAATTAAGTGGAAAGATCTCACCCATTATCTTCACGATTATAGAAACACCTAATCAGCCACCATCAACACCAGACAAAGCAAGAAGCAGACGAGAGCAGACTGCGTCCCAAACCGAAAACAAGCAACAAAATCAAGACACTGAATGGCGAAAACTCATTAGAAACTATATCACCTCGTACTTCCAGTCCGCAGCTAGTGGTCTCGCGGTCGCACGGGGTCCCGGGTTCGATTCCTGGTGGGGTCAGGGATTGTTACCTACCTCGAGATGACTGGTTGTTTGTGTTGTCCTCATCATTTATGAAAGTGGCGAGATTCGACTGAACAAAGATTGGAAATTTTACGGGCGATGATAACCGTGTAGTTGAGCTCCCCACAATCCAAACATCATGATCATAATCATCATCAGCAGCAGCAGCATCGTACTTCCACACCTGCGAACGTTTCCCATTGGCTGGTAGACCAAACGGTCCTGCAAAGATACGAACTGCACTAGTGGAGACATAAGGATCCCTCAAAGGGCTTGTTTCAAGCAATCGAAGCCGATCGTAGTACAAACTGCAAAGCATTCCAAAGCTAAACCCGCAACTTTGTGGTAAAAAAAAAGACGTGTAAATAAACAGGCAATTTTCAAGTTTTAACAGTGATCTCAAGAAGTTTTTCTAGGGCACATCTGGCTGCGATAGTAGGCCCTACAATTATTGTTAAGTGGACAGAAAAGATTAAATGTTTAGTATAGATTCGTTTACTTTCTGTTGTCGTATTTATTTCGAGAATTAGTTTGTGCCACATTCTGATGTTGGTGCCTTAAGCGTATACATTATGCCAGGTGTACCAAAATGGTACTGAGAACTTCACGAGGATGCCCTGACAAACAAATTGAGTGTAGAAATCCATTTCAGTAAACGTTACCTAACGATGCTAAGGACCACCGAAGTTACATGGACAAACATGTTTTTGGGACCAGCCCTGAGATTTTAAGCTAAGGCAGCACTTAGCAGTTTCTGCAGTGACAAAGCGACAGCCGAGGATTGTCTCGACGCCTTAAAACGGCATTAACGCTGTCAGGTCCATTGTCAGAATTTCCACTTGAGGTCCGTCAGTGTACAGACTCACTCCAAAGATGTTGCCTCGCATTAGGTACTTGCCTCCAAATATTCACAGGCTATAGTGTCACTGGATGTTGTTTTCAGGAACATCCTCTACAAGTCTTGGAAGTTTTCCAGTATTATTATGTTAGAATGTAAGTACCGATGATCCGAAAATTGTCGAGCACGTGCTAATAGCATGTTCACCCTCCTTTGAAACCTTACACAGAAGGGATTCTGCGTAACGATTCGACGAATCCTTGGTAGATTTCCGGAAATATGTGGCACAAAAATCTATGCAGAGGTCATACAAGCTTCGTAAATTACAGAACAGAAGTGAGCGGGCATAGAGCTGTCCCTCATGTCGTCCATCTGAAGCAGATCAGATGAACTTTCTGGCCAAGACGTCAACCCGATTTCACTATCATCATCCTCAAACCACTGATGGCATGACTCTGGCCTTGGGACATTAACAGTTATCCTGCTAGAAGACGTCATCGTCGTTGGGGAAGACATCAAGCATGAAGGGATACAGATAGACAGAAATAATGTTCACGAAGTCTACAGCTGTCATGGTGCCTTAGATTACTATCACAGACCCCATGAAAACCCAGTTAAATGTCCCCCACAGTACAATACTTCCCCTACAGACCAGTGTCTGTGGCGCAGTGCTGTTAGCCGTTCGCCTGAATGACGGCGCGTTCGGAGGCACCATCGACAACAAACGTGATTCATCCAACCCTGGGACACGTTTCCATCGATCCACAGTCCAATCTCGACGACCATACGACCCTGGGACACGTTTCCATTGATCCACAGTCCAGTCTCGACGATCATCCGACCCTGGGACACGTATCCACTGATCCACTGTCCAATCTCGATGATCAATCATCCGACCCTGCGACAAATTTCCATTGATCCACAGTCCAGTCTCGACGACCATCCGACCCTGGGACACGTTTCCATCGATCCACAGTCCAGTCTCGATTATCATCCAACCCTGGGACACATTTCCATTGATCCACAGTCCGGTCTCGACGATCGTCCGACCCTGGGACATGTTTACATTGATGCACAGTCCAGTCTCGACGATCCCCTGCCCACTGCAGTCGTGATTGACGACGCTGAGGTGTCAATTTGGGAACACTTACGGATCATCTACTGCAGATACCGACGTTCAACAATGTGCGCTGAACGGTGCGCTTCAAAACACTGTACTCCGTCCTCATTTCTGCCATAGAACTCGCCTACTTGCTATACGGAACGGGGAAGCCTCCTCCCCTGACCCCTCGCCATGTTCAGTGATGAGGTTCGGACATCCAACGTCTTCTCGCATGTTTGTTATTTCGTCGTACGCCAACCATTTTCTATAGATACAACAGTAGCACTCGAACAGCCGGCCATATTCGTCGTTTCCGAAGTGTTCGTTCGCAGGCCGTTGGCTATAATAATCTGCCCTTAGCCAAAGTCGCTTCTGTCAGTGGATTTCCACAATTGCAGCCCTTATGGTTCAGAACCATTCGATGAAATCAGAACGTGATCCGAAGCAGCTAAGGATGTTTATGCTTTTCCAGCGCTACTAGTTTGTGTCTTCCTGTGGAAAGACCACGGAGGGATGCGACATTGACAAATGAGTGAATAAAACAGCAATGGGCCCCTCTAAGCCCCCCATCCCCGCGACACACACACATACACACACACACACACACACACACACACACGCACACGCACGCACGCATACACATTCACCAAACGCTTCGGATGCCTTGGTTACAGACGCACGCACTATACGAACACTAACAACTTTCCCTTGTTCTAAGTCACTTAAGTCCGACATAATACGCTGACCACGACTGAAACTTGAAAGGCATTGAGGACACTGCACGGATGCTGTGTTTATTGAAATACAACAGTACAACCTGCAGGCTTGGCTAACATCCGCATTTATGTTCAAGTATGCATTTCTCGTGGTGTTTATAAATTTTTGCCCGACCCCTGTATTTGTGTGTGTATGTCTAAAAAATATTGGTCTTACATTACATTTTGCTTCTTGTAAAGCAATATTTTTAAATTTCAACAATAATGTGAGAGGGCCGGCCGGTCGTTGCATGGGATCCAATAGGGAGAGGAGTACGGGATCATCAGACTATGTCTATTGCGCTGATGTGCACACCTAGATTGGGTTTCGCAAGCAAGCCACGGGACCCAACGGCTCATCAAAATGTTTCGCTGGACGGTCTAGAGGAGACGAGATCGCTCTAAATGCTGCCCGAGGGTTGACTGGCCTGACGGTGAACGGCGAACAGAGCACAACGGCCGGACCTGGCGATGCAATTAATGCGTAATGGCGCCAGCGCTCTGGCGGGCGGGTAACCGAGTGTGACTAATAGGAGGTTCTCCGAGGGGAAGATTAATCTGCGACAGACCAGCGGCTCGCCACCTGCGGCTATGAGGTATTTTTTTCCATCCACTTGGCTGGAGCGGCGAGACCGCCACAGCTGCCTGCTGGTGATGCCGTATCTCGCTCGCTGCACATCCGTGGCTCTACTTTTGATCTGTTTGCCATTTCCGCTATCAACTGGAACCCAAGGAAAGAGATACCGTTCCGTGTAGCCTTGAAATCACAGTATTCGATCCTGCTTCTAAAGGTGTGAATCAAGAGTTAACTGGTATATTGATAATATATGCTAATTCTACATCTACATCTACATTTATACTCCGCAAGCCACCCAACGGTGTGTGGCGGAGGGCACTTTACGTGCCACTGTCATTACCTCCCTTTCCTGGTCCAGTCGCGTATGGTTCGCGGGAAGAACGACTGCCAGAAAGCCTCAGTGCGCGCTCGAATCTCTCTAATTTTACATTCGTGATCTCCTCGGCAGGTATAAGTAGGGGGAAGCAATATATTCGATACCTCATTCAGAAATGCACCCTCTCGAAGCTTGGACAGCAAGCTACACCGCGATGCACAGCACCTCTCTTGCAGAGTCTGCCACTTGAGTTTGCTAAACATCTCCGTAACGCTATCACGCTTACTAAATAACCCTGTGACGAAGCGCGCCGCTCTTCTTTGGATCTTCTCTATCTCCTGTGTCAACCCGACCTGGTACGGATCCCACACTGATGAGCAACACTCAAGTATAGGTCGAAAGAGTGTTTTGCAAGTCACCTGCTTTGGTGATGGACTACAGTTTCCAAGGACTCTCCCAATGAATCTCAACCTGGCACCCGCCTTACCAACAATTAATTTTTTGTTATCATTCCACTTCAAATCGTTCCGTACGCATACTCCCAGATATTTTACAGAAGTAACTGCTACCAGTGTTTGTTCCGCTATCACATAATCATACAGTAAAGGATCCTTCTTTCTATGTACTCGCAATACATTACATTTGTCTATGTTAAGGGTCAGTTGCCACTCCCTACACCAAGTGCCTATCCGCTGCATATCTTCCTGCATTTCGCTGCAATTTTCTAATGCTGCAACTTCTCTGTATACTACAGCATCATCCGCGAAAAGCCGCATGGAACTTCCGACACTATCTACTAGGTTATTTATATATTTTGCGAAAAGCAATGGTCCCATCACACTCCCCTGTGGCACGCCAGAGGTTAAGTTAACGTCTGTAGACGTCTCTCCATTGAGAACAACATGCTGTGTTCTGTTTGCTAAAAACTCTTCAATCCAACCATACAGCTGGTCTGATATTCCGTAGGCTCTTACTTTGTACATTAGACGACAGTGCGGAACTGTATCGAACGCCTTCCGGAAGTCAAGGAAAATGGCATCTATCTGGGAGCCTGTATCTAATATTTTCTGGGTCTCATTAACAAATAAAGCGAGGTGGGTCTCACACGATCGCTGTTTCCGCAATCCACGTTGATTTCTACAGAATAGATTCTTGGTTTCCAGAAATGACATGATACGCGAGCAAAAAACATGTTCTAAAATTCTACAACAGATCGATGTCAGAGATATAGGCCTATAGTTTTGCGCATCTGCTCGACGGACCCTTCTTGAAAAGTGGGACTACCTGTGCTCTTTTCCAATCATTTTGAATCTTCCGTTCCTCTAGAGATTTGCGGTATACGGCTGTTAGAAGGGGGACAAGTTCTTTCCGTACTCTGTGTAGAATCGAATTGGTATCCCGTCAGGTCCAGTGGACTTTCCTCTGTTGAGTTATTTCAGTTACTTTTCTATTCCTTGGACACTTATTTCTATGTCAGCCAGTTTTTCGTTCGTGCGAGGATTTAGAGAAGGAACTGCAGTGCTGTGAATAAGGTGTTTAGTATTTCAGATTTACGCGTGTCATCCTCTGTTTCAATGCCACCATCATCCCAGAGTGTCTGGATATGCTGTTTCGATCCACTTCCTGATTTAACGTAAGACCAGAGCTTCTTAGGATTTTCTGTCGGTACATAGAATTTTACTTTCGAATTCACTGAACGCTTCACGCATAGCCCTCCTCACACTTTCTTTGACATCGTTTAGCTGCTGTTTGTCTGAGAGGTTTTGGCTGCGTTTAAACTTTCAGTAGGGCTCTCTTTGCGTTCGCAATAGTTTCCTACGGGTAGGTACAAAAATACGGAAACACCGAAAACACATTATCATCGATAATACGGTACAGGAAAGCCGTTGGCATTTAAATAGCGCCTAGTCGTCTCGGAATGGATAAACCGATCTTGTACGGTTATCATGGGGATTTTATACCATTAATCCTTCGCAATGTTGGTAGTTTAGGCAAGATGACGGAGGTGGTAGCGATCGCGCACACTTCTCTGCAAAGCAGACCATAAAGTCTCAATAACATTGACATCTGGGAACTGCGGTGGCCAGGGGACACGCGACAATTCAATCTCATGCTTACAGAGCCTGTTCTTGAGGGTACGAGCTGTGTGAGTAGGGGCCCTGTCGTGTTTGGAGACGGTGATCAATGCATGCTTGAACACACATGCAGATGGTAGCCGCACCCCATTGGGGAACAAACATTGTACCAGAGGAAGTATCTGATCCATTGTACCAGCGGAATGATCTGATCAGCCATACTGGTCAAACAATCCTTGGTCGTAATGCGATGTTGCGAAGTAAACATGGGGTCCGTGGAATACCACGATCCAAATCGACACCGAACCCTGAGCATACTTCAGACATAAACTCGGCCTGAAGTTGAAAGCAATGTGCAACAAGCCTCATCCGACCAAATGACTTTCATCCATTGCTCCACAGTCCAATTACTGGGTTTCGGGATCACATTTTCCTTCTGTGTGCATTTGCGTGCACTGACTCGTGGCTTTGGAATTCCAGCCCGTCCTGGTTATTGAGCTCCCTTCGAGTGTTTTGGTGCTGACAGAGTTCGCGAGCGCGACTTTCAGTTCTGCAGCGACATTTGCAGCTGCCGCCCTCTTATTTTTCATTACAGTCCTCCTCAATGACCTCGCGTCACGATATATATATATATATATATATATATATATATATATATATATATATATATATATATATATATATATATATATATATATATAAAGGTTCAAATGGCTCTGAGCACTATGGGACTTAACTTCTGAGATCATCAGTCCCCTAGAACTTAGAACTACTTAAACCTAACTAGCCTAAGGACATCACACACACTCATGCCCGAGGCAGGATTCAAACCTGCGACCGTAGCGGTAGCGCGGTTCCAGACTGTAGCGCCTACAACCGCTCGGCCACCCCGGCTCAACATACATTTTCTTCCTAGTTCCGACTTAGCGGATGATATTTCTTCAGGTTCCTAGTATGCGATATAAATTTT
The DNA here is from genome assembly GCF_023897955.1 of Schistocerca gregaria. NCBI lineage: Eukaryota > Metazoa > Arthropoda > Insecta > Orthoptera > Acrididae > Schistocerca > Schistocerca gregaria. The sequence continues at coordinate 741,895,059 of NC_064921.1, forward strand.
CGATACACTGCCTCTTGAAACACCAAACACTTCGCTCTCTTGCTTACGGAAGCACGCCTCATCACTACATAGGAGGCTGTTTGAGCACGACTGACACTTTTAACGCGTTCGGGATATAGAACTAGTGCCGTTCGTCGTCAAAGGACAACAGCACAACCAGCAGGTGCGGCTACCATCTGCATGTGTGTTCAAGCATGCATTGATCACCGTCTTTCGAACCCCTCTAGGTGAGAAGGGATGGTCGCCCCAGAGTCATAACACTGGTAAGATCCCAAAATCTACTCTCCATGGACATCCACACCCATGCCATGAAGCCACCTTAAGTGTATGGCAGAGGATGCTTGTGGCACCACCATCACTTCCCCTCTTCCCTGTTACATTCCTGAATGGTTTTTGTGATGAGCGGTTGTCGGTAAACCCACGTATGGGCTCTAATATCTCTGGTTATCTCGGTGTGGTAATTTCACGAAACGTATGTTTCAGGAAGCAATACGTTGCCAGACTGATCTTCGTGTGTAAGCTCTCGAAATTTCAGCAGTAAACCACTCTCTGGTGAATCAAGGTGTCGCTTGTAACGTCTGTCACTGAAGTTCGTAAAGCAATTTCTTTTGCGGATGAAATACATTTCGTTGAGTTTCTTCCAATGAAATATATGGTCATTCTACTGTACATCGTTCTACATTCATGCCTCTTGGTATTTTACGGTAGTTACTGTGTCTAGTCATTTGTTGCCAATAGTGCAATCGAACGTTTGTGAATCTGCCAATTTCTGCGCAATATCTTATATTTACACTGTCGAGACACATTAATGTTATCACCTGTCAGAAGTCCGCCCCGATAACTGAATGGTCAGCGCGACGGACTGCCATCCTAAGGGGCCCGGTTTAGATTCCCGGCTGGATCGAGGATTTTCTCCGCTCAGGGACTGGTTGTTATGTTGTCTTCATCGTCATTTCATCCCCATCCGACGCGCTGGTCGCCCATGTGGCGTCGAATGTAATAAAATCTGCACCAAGACCGGGGGACCTGCCCCGTAAGGGGCCTCCCGGCCAATGACGCCAAACGCTCATTTCCATTACCTGTCAGAAGCCTGAATAACCAAGTTTCGCAGCGCCGACCGTTGCGAGACGTGCGCGAAGACATTCAGTGAGGTTCTGAAAGATATCGACAGGGATGTGAAGCCACACTGACTTCAGTGCTGTGGCCATCTGCGCTAGGTTTCTCAGCTGATGACCCATGGTGCGAATAGCCCCATCGAGGTGGTCTCACAGATTCTCGATTGGGTTTAAATCCGGAGAGTTTGGTAGTCAAGGGGGTACGGTAAATTCATCCTGGTGCTCTGAGAACCACGCAGGCACACTGTGAGCTGGGTGCCACGCTGCACTGGCCTGCTGGTAGATGCCATAGTGCTGAGGAAAACCAAACAGCATGTAGGTTGGGCATATTCCTAAGGAATAGCCGGCCGGGGTGGCCGAGCGGTTCTAGGCGCTACAGTCTGGAACCGCGCGACCGCTACGGTCGCAGGTTCCAATCCTGCCTTGGGCATGGATGTGTGTGATGTCTTTAGGTTAGTTAGGTTTAAGTAGTTCTAGGTTCTAGGGGACTTATGATCTCAGATGTTAAGTCCCATAGTGCACAGAGGCATTTTTGAATCTAAGGAATAGATGGTAATGTTAATGTGCGTCAGTGAAAAAGACCAATAAAAAGGTGTTAGCATGTGGACGTATTATGCTGTTCCAGTCTCTTCTGTACCTAAGGTCCATCACCGTTCCCTTTGGATCCCTACGTAATTTGCTGCTCTCCGATACACACGATCGAACAGCGAAGGAGTGGTACTCAAGCGTCAACAATATCTCCGGATGTAATTAACATTTTACAATGCAACAAACGGCACTGATTACGTATTTGTTTATATGTTCAGATGTGCTAAAAAACTAACAGGGTTCCATTTAAAAAACGTAGGTTTGTGTTAAAAAACATACTTCCGTGCATTTTTTTATGCTTTGTATTAACCAATTACACTAGCCTCTCTCCTCACGTCCGGTCTGTGGAATCGATTCGTCAGTATTTGATGTGGTTTACGAAATATATCCAGCGGTAACGTTAGGTGACTCACCCTGTATATTTAGTAACGTCGTTATAAACAGCATCCTTGTCTGATACCCTGATTCACAGATTCACATCTTAAATACTTCTACCTGTTTTAACCACTATTTTAGTGTCTGTGTACATATCTTTCAGAATGTTTATAATGTGTTTACTATAACCTCGTTTCTCTAGCGTGTTCCATAGTACTCACATATTCACACGATCGAACGCTTCTACTTGATCTATAAAGGCTATATGCGTTTCCGTATTACATTCTGTTTAATAAATTATTAACTGTTTCATAAAGAATACACTATGTGTTTACGACCTTCCCTTTCTGAAACCATCATGTTCTTATAAAAAGAATGTCTCACGTCCAGACAATCACTGTAGCACACGTCTTATAGGCTTTGCCTCTATCCCTTTGCCTATATCCCTCTATAAATACCACATTTATGGCGCAGTATACTTTTTAAATAAAAGAATTACAGCGTATTCTTTCTTATCCATTTCTATGCAAGAGCACCGATACATTACAACATCTGCCACTAAACAAATGTGCCTTACGCTCATTTAAATATTTGAACTAACCTGATGAAAGATCACATTTACCAAAATTATGCCACTTCACAAAACTTTCTTAACTTCGTTGCGGTTTACCTGATCTGTCAACCTTCGTCAACTTACACTTATTACTTTCCTCTCATTGAGAAATACTCCAAGGCAAAGATGCCCAAAGTCAAAAGAAAGAAGAGAGAGAGAGAGAGAGAGAGAGAGAGAGAGAGAGAGAGAGAGAGAGAGAGAGAGAGAGAGAGCATTCGGCACACGCCCTTGACAGCACGTGTGCCGTCTGTGCTTACGTTTTTAAAGTGCCGGTTTATTTATCTTCTTGACGTCGATTTACGCGCCGACATATAAAGGGTAACGTTCAAATGTTTGGATGTCGAATTTCTTGTGAAACCGGGCGACGTGTCGCAAAGGTTAGCACACTGGGTTCCTATCCATATACATGAATGTTTCCTGTGGTTTCACTAAACCAGTTGAGACAAACGAATGGATGAATCCATCGAAAAGAATATGGCCGATTTCCTTCCCCGTCTCACCCCAATCCACCCGAATGCTTCGTCGCTAATGACTTTGCCGCGGATGGGACGTTAAGCCCTAATAACTCCCCTTCATTTCCTACTCTGTCTTCAGCTTGCCTGAATTTAAGACACACAGCTCTGGTATTCCCTCTATCCTTACCATTACGATGGTTTGCCATTTCGGTCCGCAAGTCACCATCCCGTGTCTGGTGCGGAATACCCAGTACCATTATAATTTTCCCCCTTCCCTGTCAGATTTACGAATGGTGCGTGGGAGGAAGAACTTTCGGTAAATCTTCGTATGGTCATTAGTATCTCCGATTTTCTCATTGTTCTCATTTTGTACATCGAATGGGCGGAGAAGTACACTAATGGCCATTAAAATTGCTACACCACGAAGATAACGTAATACAGACGCGAAATTTAACCGACGAGAGGAAGATGCTGTGATATTCAAATGATTAGCTTTTCAGAGCATTCACACAAGGTTGGCGCCGGTCACGACACCTATAACGTGCTGACATGAGTAAAGTTTCCAACCGATTTCTCATACACAAACAGCAGTTGACCGGCGTTGCCTGGTGAAACGTTGTTGTGACGCCTCGTGTAAGGAGGAGAAATGCGTACCATCACGTTTCCCACTTTGATAAAGGTCGCATTGTAGCCTATCGTGATTGCGGTTTATCGTATCGCGACATTGCCGCTCGCGTTGGTCGAGATCGAATGACTGTTAGCAGAATACGAAATCGGTGGTTTCAGTAGGGTAATACGGAACGCCGTGCTGGATCCCAACGGCCTCTTATCACTAGCAATCGAGATGAGAGGCATCTTATCCGCATGGCTGTATCGGATCGTGCAGTCACGTCTCGATCCCTTAGTCAACAGTTGAGAACGTTTACAAGACAATAACCATGTGCACGAACAGTTCGACGACGTTTGCAGCAGCATGGGCTATCAGCTCGGAGACCATGGCTGCTGTTACCCTTGACGCTGCATCACAGACAGGAGCACCTGCGATGGTGTACTCAACGACGAACCTGGGTGCACGAATGGCAAAAGTCATTTTTTTCGGATGAATCCAGGTTCTGTTTAAAGCGTCATGATGGTCGCATCCGCGTTTGGCGGACCTTTCTGGATACAGAAAATGTTCGACTGCTGCCCTGGCCAGCACATTCTCTAGATCTCTCACCAAAAACGTCTGGTCAATGGTGGCCGAGCAACTGGCTCGTCGCAATTCGCCAGTCACTACTCTTGATGAACTGTGGTATCGTGTTGAAGCTGCATGGGCAGCTGTACCTGTATACACCATCCAAGCTCTCTTCGACTCAATGCCCAGGCCTTTCAAGGCAGTTATTACGGCTAGAGGTGGTTCTTCTTGGTGTAGCAATTTTAAAGGCCAGTAGTGTAATATGTTTCCCGACTCTTTGTGGAATATACACTCTGAGTTTTAACACTAAACATATGTGTGACGTGTAACTCCTCTTTTAGAGGAGCTTTCTAAGTATCTGTGTAACGCCGTCGCACATTTTGTGCGGGGCCATGGAGAAGTTCTTCTGTGGGTCTTCTGTATCTCTCCTGTTAATGGAAACTAGTGAGTGTCTTTGACTGATGAGCAGTTACTCGATAATCGGTGGAAGGAATGTTTTGAAAATTACTTCTTTTGTAGATGAGTGACATTTGCTGAAGATCCTTTCAACGAATTGCATTCTGGTACGTATTTTTCATAAACAAGTTTTACGTGATAGTTGCGCTTAAGGTCGCTCCGGACGGTTACTCGTAGATCTCTTACTGTTTCCAGGAATTTATTACCAGTACTGAAATGGAACAGCAGTTTATCTCTTTGCAAATTTTGGTGCAGTAGCTACATTTATACATGTTCATGGTCAGCTGTCAGTGCCTGCACCATTCTTTAATCATTCCTACGGACAAAACATCGTCCTGAGCACTCACGGAGCCACCCATGTTATATAGATGATCAGTCGTATGAAGGTGAAATAGGTTTATGCAATCTACAACGTCTTCAGATACCACGCACAAGACTTTCAGATTCTCTTGCTCGCTACGTGCAAGCCGTATCGCGTAATTGTTCCTGTACGTAGATGAATCACTTCATCAGTTTAGGCGAATCAATGTAAAACTCACAGAATCAGTATCACGAATGACACTGTTTATGAGGACTTAAAGCAACTCAAACTGGTTCAAATGACTCTAAGCACTATGGGACTTACCATCTGAGGTCATCAGTTCCCTGGACTTAGAACGATTAAACCTAACTAACCTAAGGACATCATCACACACATCCATGCCCGCGGCAGGATTCAAACCTGTGACAGTAGCAGCAGTGCCATTCCGGACTGAGGCGCCTGAAACCGCTCGGTCACATCGGGCGGCTGTTGTTTGAGACATAGTAGCGTGAAGTTGTGTTTTTCAGAAAATGAGATCTGTTTTTGTGAATCTGGCATAAGCTATTTAGAATATTTTATTATGTAGATAAAAATTTATTTAATACTTTCTTTATATTCATGAAGAAGAAATTGAAGGAATTTAAAAGGTATCTCTGTAATTTTTATCAGAAAATTTTGTAGTTGTTAGAGTCTTCTTATTTTGTGCTGCCTTTTCTCAATAATCATAGTCTGATTTCTCAAAAGCGATTTTCTTTAACGCAAAACTATCTCCATGATTTATAGTAAAGTTTTGAATTTTCATCGTGTGTGCATTGCACCTTACGCCACGCGAAGCAACAAATCGTTTCTCACAAAAAGAATTTAGAGTAGATTATTTATCTGCTGCTTTGTATTTGCATTCGAGAACATCAGTACTGCAGACACTAAAACAGCAGGCTGGACAAGAGGTAAGTCACTTTTATTTTCTGGCAGATATCACCTTACATTCTTGAGCAAACAGTGTGTAGTCAGAATTGTTAGGTGTCGAGCTTGTAAGTGCATTAATTTTCAGTGAACAGTGTTGATAATCGCAAACAGTTATTTGCTTCCGAGTAATTTATTTTTGTGGATATTCTTAGTCTAACTTTGCGTTTCATATCACGCATAGTTTTCGTTGATCACACAGTTACTTTCTTTTGGCACTTTATTTATTTCACGATACTGTTCATGTGCACAACACAGGGCCATAAACAATCAGATTTGCTCAGCAACTTGAATACGTTGTCTAAAGTACATGTTACATGAGGAGAAAGCTTTGGAAATCATTGTTTTCAATTCTCTCAAATACAGGCGTACATATTTAATAGAAAGGTTACACGACTGTATACAGCGCCATATTTTCACCTGCTGGCAGAAAGTGGAACTATTATTTTTTCAGCATTCCCCGGACGCAACGATTAATACTTCTGTTGTTGCAGAGTCCTGTAATATGCCACGCAGAGTGGCTGCACGGTTAGAGGCACCATGTCGCGGATTGCGCGGCCGCTCTCGCCTGTGCTTCGAGTCCTCCCTGTGGCACGGGTGTGTGTGCCTTGTTCTTAGTATAAGTTAATTTAAGTGGTGTGTAAGTGTAGGGACCGATGACCTCAGCAGTTTGGCCCCTCAGGAATTCACACACATTTTAACATTTGAGTCCTGTGATGTATGCAGTCCCCGCTGCAGCACTAGAACACTGTCAGTCACGTGGTACGTTTAGTATCTAGCAAACTGCCATACAGACTCCAGCTACTAAAGAAATACAGCTTAGGAGAATTTAAAAGGATCACTTGCTTTCAGTGTTCGGAAATGTAAAATTGTGCGCTACACAAATCGAATGATCGTAGTATTCTACGGCTGCATATCAATGAATCACAACCGGAATATGTCAGATCGTACAAAAATATCTGGGTATAACCGTTTTAGTGGCATGAAGCGGAATGATTACATAGGATCAGTCGTTTTTGAAGTAGGTGGCAGACTTCGATTCGTTGGTAGGGGCAATAAGTCTACTAAGGAGACTGCTTACTCATCCGACCATCCTAGAATATTGTTCAAGTTTGTGGTACCCACACCAAATAGGACTATCAGAAGGTATTGAACGCATACAAAGGAAGGTGACATGAATGGTCACAGGTTTGTTTGACCCATAAGAGAGTGTCACGGAGGTGCTGACAAGCGTTGCGTTGCGTTGTTTGGGGGAAGAGACCAGACAGCGAGGTCATCGGTCTCATTGGATTAGGGAAGGACGGAGAAGGAAGTCGACCGTGCCCTTTCAAAGGAACCATCGCATAATTTGCCTGTAGCGATTTTAGGTAAATCATTGTAAACCTAAATCAGGATGGCCGAACGCGGGACTGAACCGTCGTCCTTCCGAATGCGAGTCCAGTGTGCTAACCACTGCGTACTGACAAGCCTGCACTGACAGACTCTCGCAGATAAATTCCCACTGTCCCACGAAAGCCCACTTAAAAAGTTTCAACAAACAGCTTCAAGTACGGAATCTAGGAATATGCTACAACCATGTACGTAATGCTCCTAGAGGCACAGCGAAGATAAGGTTGTACTAATTACAGCGTGTGCATGAGCAATCATTCTTCACTTGCTATAAGTGCGAGAACAATGGGAAAAACCCAGATAAGCGGTACGTCTGCCAGGCACGTCACAGTGGTTTGGGGAAGGCTGTAGATATAAGTAGAAGTAGGCGTAGATTTACGGATGGATAGCTCTTTACTTGACAGATTAAAACTGTATGCCCGACCGAGACTCGAACTCGGAACCTTTGCCTAGCTCAGTTGGTAGAGCACCTGCCCTTGAAAGGCAAAGGTTCCGAGTTCGAGTCTCGGTCGGGCACACAGTTTTAATCTGCCAGGAAGTTTCATATCAGCGCACACTCCGCTGCAGAGTGAAAATCTCATTCTGGAAACATCCCCCAGGCTGTGGCTAAGCCATGTCTCCACAGTATCCTTTCTTTCAGGAGTGCTAGTTCTGCAGGTTCGCAGAAGAGCTTCTGTAAAGTTTGGAAGGTAGGAGACGGATACTGGCAGATGTAAAGCTGTGAGTACCGGGCGTGAGTCGTGCTTCGGTAGCTCAGTTGGTAGAGCACTTGCCCGCGAAAGGCAAAGGTTCCGAGTTCGAGTCTCGGTCGGGCACACAGTTTTAATCTGCCAGGAAGTTTCATATCAGCGCACACTCCGCTGCAGTGTGAAAATCTCATTCTGGAAACATCCCCCAGGCTGTGGCTAAGCCATGTCTCCACAGTATCCTTTCTTTCAGGAGTGCTAGTTCTGCAGGTTCGCAGAAGAGCTTCTGTAAAGTTTGGAAGGTAGGAGACGGATACTGGCAGATGTAAAGCTGTGAGTACCGGGCGTGAGTCGTGCTTCGGTAGCTCAGTTGGTAGAGCACTTGCGCGCGAAAGGCAAAGGTTCCGAGTTCGAGTCTCGGTCGGGCACACAGTTTTAATCTGCCAGGAAGTTTCATATCAGCGCACACTCCTCTGCAGAGTGAAAATCTCATTCTAGCTCTTTACTTATCGTTGAGAAATTTATTAGCAGAACCTATTGACGTACTTATCATCAACTACTGATTTTGGCACAGTTTCAGTGTAGTGTAACGATCTATGTAAGTAACCTTGCAAAGCGTTTTTCTTTCTGACGACGGTTTGTGTAGGTTCGTTTTTAAAATAATGAGTAAATCAAAAACTGAATTTTTTATTTTATTTTTTCGTGTCCTTAAGGATTATTTTACTAAGGATCTTGCCAGGTACATTAGAACAGCGATTGTTTTGTAAATAAATATTACGTATTTATGCCGGCCGAAGTGGCCGTGCGGTTCTAGGCGCTGCAGTCTGGAACCGCGAGACCGCTACGGTCGCAGGTTCGAATCCTGCCTCGGGCATGGATGTGTGAGATGTCCTTAGGTTAGTTAGGTTCAAGTAGTTCTAGGTCCAGGGGACTGAGGGCATCAGATGTTAAGTCCCATAGTGCTTATACCCATTTGAACCTATCTAAACCAATATAAAAACGGTTTTATGGTCAGCTTTAATTCGGCCACCCTGTGAAATGGTTGTAGAAAGGAACGTCTCTTCTTAGAACACATAGTTGGCAAACAGTTAAGAGTTAACCAGGCTCGAGTAGGACTCGCGCACTTAGGGTTCCAACAAACATAATTATTTATATACACAGTTCATAACTTACAGGAATCGAAATCTCGATCATTTTGCCGGTTATCGACAATGATGCTGGGAAGATATCGGCCCCAGGGATTCCAAGTGTTCCGAGAATGTTTTGATTTCAATATTATAAATGCGACATAAAGTCGAGCAGGAGGCAGGCGACCACTATTATAATAATCAGTAGTTCCGCATCCAGGGTGACGGGTTCGCTAAGGTAGTAGTCAAAAATCAGACAAGGAATGACTTTATGCCCATATGACGTGTTTCGGAATTTATCCATCATCAGGTATCGAGAAGCAATTGCTGAACTTATATAGGGCGTTTCAGTCTGTTCGTGAAACAAACATTCGCAAAACAGGGGCTCCAATTTTTTGCTCTCGAAGGGACCAAATAAGAACCAAAGAACTCAAAATGTCATACAAATTTCAAAGCGGTACGTCTACCCATACCTGAGAAAAAAAGGTCTTAACAGACACAAACAGGCAGATAAGTAACAAACGATAATTTTTTGTGTAATCTAATTATAAATTTTAGAATTTTTCCTTCGGTTGTATTGTGAAACGTTGCTTCTTGCCAAATTTCATGATCCTAGGCGATTGTGAAGTACCCTATAGGTTTTGATGAGTGAGTTCCTGTCAAAATACACTACTGGCCACCAAAATTGCTACACAACGAAGATAACGTAATACAGACGCGAAATTTAACCGACGAGAGGAAGATGCTGTGATATTCAAATGCTTAGCTTTTCAGAGCATTCACACAAGGTTGGCGCCGGTCACGACACCTATAACGTGCTGACACTGGATCCCGACGGCCTCGTATCACTAGCAGTCGAGATGACAGTCATCTTTTCCGTATGGCTGTAACGGATCGTGCAGCCACGTCACGATCCCAGAGTCAACAAATGGGGACGTTTGCAAGACAACAACGATCTGCTCGAACAGACTATGTCTGCGGTTTCCCTTGACGCTGCATCACAGACAGGAGCGCCTGTGATGGTGTACTCAGCGACGAACTTGGGTGCACGAATGGCAAAACGCCATTTTTTTCGGATGAATCCAGGTTCTGTTTACAGCATCATGATGGTCGCATCCGTGTTTGGTGACATCGCAGTGAACGCACATTGGAAGCGTGTATTCGTCATCGCCATACTGGCGTATCACCCGGCGTGACGGTATGGGTTGCCATTGGTTACACGTCTCGGTCACCTCTTGTTCGCATTGACGGCACTTTGAACAGTGGACGTTACATTTCAGATGTGTTACGACCCGTGGCTCTACCCTTCATTCGATCCCTGCGAAACTCTACATTTCAGCAGGATAATACACGATCGCATGTTGCAGGTCCTGTAAGGGCCCTTCTGGGTACAGAAAATGTTCGACTGCTGCCCTGGCCAGCACATTCTCCAGATGTCTCACCAACTGAAAACGTCTGGTCAATGGTGGCCGAGCAACTGGCTCGTCACAATACGCCAGTCACTACTCTTGATGAACTGTGGTATCGTGCTGAAGCTGCGTGGGCAGCTGTACCTGTACACGCCCGTTATATCTTTTGACTGCACTGACTTAGAAGATTATATTTCTTACACCAGCAAGGGACTGCAGCCCTTACTATGTGATATAATGATCAACCTGACACACGTTCCCGAGAAAAATTGTTTTTAACAGTCGGACAGACAGACAGACAGAAGTAGTACGAAGTAATTCCGTTTTTACCGATTGGGGTACGGATCTCTAATAAAAGAACGAAGATTATGATGTAGGGATTGATACCACATTATTTACCTCGTCAGCACCAAGTGGAGTAGTAACGATGTCGGCTGGCAGAATCATACCGGGCGGAAGAAGGGAGAACTTTTATTCAGCTGTGGCATACTTTAGTGTTTTATCGCCACGCTATGTGTTCAGTCCTGCTATGAACCTTCTGGGAATGGAAAGGACGAAACAGTGTCAGATAAAGGCGAATACACGCGGAGCACTGCAGTAACTGGGCATGTGACAGCAAATGCTGAACTTTTGTGTTAAAAAAAGAAATTGCGGAGAATCCCCTGGTGACTGACGAACGCCAGTTGGAGGTGCTCAGCTGGAGAGCTACCATGCGGTTTTGGCCACTAGCAGGGTCGATAGCACGGCTGCTGGAATGACTCTCACAGCCTGCTGCTGTCCGTCACAGTTGCGGCTTTGAGGTTTGCTGGCCGCAACCTAATTCTGGCTGCAAGAGCCGGACACGGTGATGAGCAGCTCTCGACAGCAGCACACAGAGAGGGATGTTAACGCGCACGGAATTCACACGAATCAGCGGAAACGTACCACACAAAAAAGGAAAAGTGGCGTCTGAGGCTATCCCGGCATCGTTGATGCTCAGTACGTTTTCTGGTGGTTAGCTGTATTGATGGCTCCATCTTCATGCACAATGGTTCCGTCAGTCTTAGACGGGCTATCCACTGGGCTATTGTACTACGAAATCTGGAGGAGGTCCGATACAGAGCTTTCCTAGTCAGTACTGATGCGGCAGTATTTCCTCTATCTTCTATAATTTGGCTGAATAACATATTACCACATTTACTTTTTTTTGGTGGTGTTTGCCATGCCTCTTTCTTAATCAACATAAAGGCCCTCCTTCCTTCGGTGATGTGTGTATACTCCTTCGGGAATATCGGAGTCTATTCTAAGCGATGTACTCATTTATACTATAGTTCTACATTCGCGATCATACACTCTGCGTTCGTAATTTTGTCCAATTTTTTTAAATTTTACGCGGGTCACTCCAAAAGAAATGCACACTATTTTTTAATATATCTTTTATTCTACATGTTTGAAAGTTTTACTGTGTGTAGATACATCCTTTAGGAACAATGTTTTCATTTCTCCATATAATTTCCATCCCTCGCAACTGCCTTACGCCATCTCGGAACCAGCGCCTGTATACCCGCACGGTAAAATTCCGGACCAACCTGTTGGAGCCAGTATTTGGCAGCGTGTACGAGGGAGGACAATCCTCAATATTGCCGTGCCCGCTTTCATCACGTAACCTGCTTGCCCACCGACTAACTGTACTGCGATCGACAGCAGCATCTCCATACACCTGTTTCAACCTCTTGTGGATGTTTCCCACGGTCTCGTTTTCACACCGCAGGAATTCTATGACAGCACATTGCTTCTGACGAACGTCAAGTGTAGCAGCTATCTTGAAGACATGCTGCGATGGCGCCACTCACGGTAAGAGGTTGAACTAAGTTTGAAAACAAGCGGGAAGGATGTATCTATACACTGCAAAACTTTCACACATGCAGAATGAAAACTGTATTTTTACAAAAATAGTGTGCATTTCTTTTGGAGTGACCCTCGTATTTCCCATTTCTCGTTTGTTCTAGTGTACCCTGTTGCCTTTCTCAAAAACATGTACCCTGCGGACTTAATTTCTCAAGTGTAGAACACATAATCAACTATCCATGTAGAAGCAGAGCTGCTAGAACTTTATAAAAAATCGGATTGAACAGCAAGAAACAATGAATTTCGGAGTAGATGTTATACGTGTAACTGAATGAATGCAAGTTCACGCACTATATTGATAAAAACGGGCCGCTCAACATTTTTTACGGTAAACATACTAATTGACAAAAACCTCATAAGGTAACCCACTGAGATAAATGAGAAAGACTGCAGCTGAAACAGAAGGAGGGGAGAGTAGCGCTGGTACGTGTCTCCGCTGAGGTGAGCGCAAAACCGCAGCAGAGGAGATTGGTCTTCTGTCCTTAACTAGGATACTGTACTGTCACCTACAGTGCAGATAAACTTCAACAATGTCAAAATAGCAATTACTGATAAAGAAGACATAGAACGAATTGATGAGTTTTTATAGACTGGGGTGCACAACTTAAGGCTGAAAGTAACTTTTCCATGATGTTTTAATTCTTGAGGGCTCGCAGAGACATAATAAGTAGGGAAATCCAAATACTTTCTATGCTTAAGGTATTTAGCGCTTTACTGGTCTGCGACAGGCCTGTTTCGGCTGTAGCCGCGCGGGATTAGCCGAGCGGTCTGAGGCGATCCTTTCATGGACTGGGCGGCTGGTCCCGGCGGAGGTTCGAGCCCTCCCTCGAGCATGTGTGTGTGTGTTTGTCCTTGGCGTGAATTAGTGTGTAAGCCTAGGGACTGATGACCTTCGCAGTTAAGTCCCATAAGATTTCACACACATTTGAACATTTTTTGTTTCGGCTGCTATGCCATTTTCTAGATGCCTGCGAAAAATACGTGTTTCCATTAACCTTTGTTTCTATTGCTATGTGTAATTATTGACAATATTGGGTGGTTATGCAATTGTACTGGCGTCTAGCTGTTTTTGACGCCCACAAAACATTGATTGGTGCTGCCGCCGTTTAAAAAAAGAAAAAAAAGGTTCAAATGGCTCTGAGCACTATGGGACTTAACATCTGTGGTCATCAGTCCCCTAGAACTTAGAACTACTTAAACCTAACTAACCTAAGGACAGCACACACAGAGGCAGGATTCGAACCTACGACCGTAGCAGTCCCGCGGTTCGGACTGTAGCGCCTAGAACCGCACGGCTAGCGAAGCCGGCCGCCGTTTAAAGATTTGGTTTTTGTGTCTTGTTGGTCGCATCCGTGTTTGGCGCCATCGCAGTGAATGCACATTGGACGCGTGTATTCATCATCGCCACACTGGCGTATCACCCGACGTGATGGTACGGTGTGCCACTGGTTTCACGTCTCGGTCACCTCTTGTTCGGATTGACAGGACTTTGAACAGTGGACGTTACATTTCAGATGCGTTACGACCCGTGGCTCTACCCTTCTTTCGATCCCTGCGATACCCTACATTTCAGCAGGATAATGCACGACCGCAAGTTGCAGATCCTGTACGTGCCTTTCTGGATACAGAAAATGTTCGACTGCTGCCCTGGCCAGCGCATTCTGCAGATCTCTCACCAACTGAAAACGTCTGGTCAATGGTGGCCGAGCAACTGGCTCGTCACAATACAAGAGTCACTACTCTTGATGAACTGTGGTATCGTGTTGAAGCTGCATGGGCAGCTGTACCTGTACACGCCATCCAAGCACTGTTTGACTCAATGCCCAGGCGTACTACGGCCAGAGGTGGTTGTTCTGGGTACTGATTTCTCAGGATCTATGCACCCAAATTGCGTTAAAATGTAATGCTGGGCATCTTCTTGCAGCAGACGACGTCGAATGGCAACAGTTGTTGTTGATGATGATAATAGTGACGATGACAATAATGATGATTCAGTTACCAGAATTTGACTGTGGATAGAGACCTTCAGGTGGCGTCAAGAAACGACTGCAGGCTATAAACGTCTTTTTCTGTTGCTTGTTGTGTTCCGTTGTCTGGACGATAAAACACTCCTCGCCATCACAGTCATGTACGAGTCTCTGCAAAGCATAGAATAATTTCCCTCCCTCAGCACGGATGCTACGTCGTCTAATGGATAATCATAGCTTCGAATTTTCCATAAAGGATGAGCACACTTCGAACACTCATGTCAGAAATACCAAGTGGATAAGCGAGAGGCAAGGAAGAATCGACTGGCCAACCGAACAGAAAACGAGCAGGAGTCCTTGCAAACGTTTGTCAGCATTGTTGAACAGTTTGGAACACCAAAGGTGTCTACACAGCCATCACCGAATCCACAACCAGTGAGTTCCTGAGGTCCCAAAAGAAAAACATAGGCGGCCGTTTCGGAAAGGGTGCCTTACATGCATCGCAGAACTGCACCACACTCGGCGCAAGTCTCTTGCGGATCTCAGACAATCATGAGCTGCCTCTGACCGCGAGAGGGGCTCACCTTCACTAGAGACAAGGAAATGCCGTTTTATCTTTCTGCAAGGCCAAAAACTTCGACTGGAGTCGGCCAATGGGAACGCAAGCTGGCAGAATTCGCTTGGGTTCCATTGCGCTTTGAAGCGAAAGGCACTCTCGTCTTGTCCTTTGCCCTGGACACCACACTGTAGAAAGCAATATTTCAGACATTTGTCGTGTGTTAATAAGGGCGCATTCGGCAAGCAAACTTCGGGATAATAGTCAGACGCAGCAAGCCGTGGGCATTTCAGTTGTATCGTCCCACTGGGACCCATTATGTTATTCAAGTTAGGTGAGGTCCTACATTTTTCTAGCTGTCTTTTAAACGCGGCTTTCAGAAGCAGATTACTGGCTTTTTGTCTGCTTTTTC
Source organism: Schistocerca gregaria (assembly GCF_023897955.1). Taxonomy (NCBI): domain Eukaryota; kingdom Metazoa; phylum Arthropoda; class Insecta; order Orthoptera; family Acrididae; genus Schistocerca; species Schistocerca gregaria. The sequence goes on from NC_064921.1 coordinate 741,910,532, forward strand.
GGTTCCTTCAGAAAAATGTTGTGATCCGAAACCGTTTTTGTTTCCGTTGTAAATGCAAGTGAACTACAAGCAGCCTTACTCATTTGCAACGGTGTTTTCAAGCAATTTGTAGTGTTATTTACTTTGTGATTCTGAGATGTTTTTCAGAAGAGAGGGTACATATCCCTGCTCGAAGTTTGTTCATAACCATCACGGCAGACCTGTATACATAACTAACTTCACTCTCTGATACATTCGCGACTTCAATGATTCATACCATATTGTGTAACTAACAATTTCCGCCACTCTTATTTGCCTCCTTTTTAAGTTTACTAAGTGTATTTTGATAGACAAGCGCGTTTCTTACACTTACGTTGCATTTGGTCAGCGGCTACAAATACAAAGCACATGCGCGCCCCACTAGAATTTATGGTTTTGTAAAAGATTTCCGGTAATTCTTCGAGGTATTCCTACCGCTAAGACAATGTAATTGTAATTCATAGCATTCACCACACAAGCTCAGTTCTGCCCACAAAAACATCTGTTCTTCTTCAAATCAGATGTGTAAGGTGCGACTCATTATACTTTGCAGACGTATAGTAGGTGGTTTTGCAGTTCATGAACATGTTCAATATAAAATTATCTTACTTCCGAGTAACTGTCTTCCCTCTTGTTGCACTTTTTGTGAGCGAGCCACTTCCTATTGCTAGTCAAAAGTTGATTGTGTTATAATTGAGCTGTATTCACTGTCTGGGGATAAATTATGTTCACAAGTTTATATGTTCTGCCCTGCTTTTTCCTGTGAATAATTCGAGCTTGTCGTTTTTCTCCGGAATATGTTGCCAGGCAGTTGCTAGGTGAGTATAATGGAGAGGCAGCCTCCTCTTGACCTTTAAGCCTGCTGCTAATTATTCTATCCCTAATTGGCGGATTGCCCCTTCCGGTGATCGGTGCTCCACTGTTTACCCTGGGCTGGGCTCTCCATATTTACGTCCCTGAAGAGTGATTGTTCCAGCATTCTAAGTTCCCGGAAAGTGGTCTTCTTACTGATCCGCGGGCCGTAAGGAGTTGAGAAGGTGAAGAGGGTTAAAATAAGGAATATAGAAACTGAAGAGACTGTTAAGGAAAAACAAAAAGCTTCTAACTCCTGCTATAAAAAACGTACTAAAAAAAGAGCATAAGTATAAGCAAGTGCGCATCGAGACTACACAGACAAATTAATTATAAATATCGAACATGATGCACGTGGAAAAAAGAACTTTGTACATAACATGTTAAACAACTTAAATCAATGATAAAATGATAATGACAGAGTTAATGTAATTAATGAAGTACAATGGATACAGCTTTACAGGAATTTATGGTGTTGTGAAACCGCTGCGATAAATACAAAATACATAACAGATTCACGTTTGGGCGAAGAGTGTAATGGGTGTACGAAACGACATCAAGAGAATTTTAGAAAAATGACGAAAAGTCAATTTAGAAGCAAGTGTTGCTTTTGTTGTCTTCGAAAAAGCCTTTTAGATAACTATTTGAAATAGATTGTAGAAATAATGGACAAGCGAGGATACCCCATGCATCTTATGCTGGTAATCAGAAGCATAAATGAAGACACCAAAACAATCGTAAATACAGGCAATTCAAAGACACGCAAGGTAATGATAAATCACGATGTCAGATAGGCATAAAGCATATCTCCGACTTTTTGACATCTAAAGTGAAGACCTCACGAGAAAGTGGATGAAGGCAGCCCATGAATGTATACAGGGTGTTACAAAAAGGTACGGCCAAACTTTCAGGAAACATTCCTCACACACAAATAAAGAAAAGATGTTATGTGGACATGTGTCCGGAAACGCTTAATTTCCATGTTAGAGCTCATTTTAGTTTCGTCAGTATGTACTGCACTTCCTCGATTCACCGCCAGTTGGCTCAACTGAAGGAAGGTAATGTTGACTTCGGTGCTTGTGTTGACATGCGACTCATTGCTCTACAGTACTAGCATCAAGCACATCAGTATGTAGCATCAACAGGTTAGTGTTCATCACGAACGTGGTTTTGCAGTCAGTGCAATGTTTACAAATGCGGAGTTGGCAGATGCCCATTTGATGTATGGATTAGCACGGGGCAATAGCCGTGGCTAAACACTCTAAAAATATCTGCTACTTAAGAAAAGTTGTGTCTCACTACAGAAATTCCCAGTCTGAACTAAGATTGTCATCGAAAGCAATGTACCTGAGCAAATCTCGAGTTTCAGTTATTTAGGCAGTGATACAAGCCTGGACACAGATATACAAATAGATAAGAAAACCAACAAATTTCAATATGTATATGGAATTATAAAAATAAATTTAAAAATGAAGTTAGCGAAGCCATAAAATTGAAACTGTATAATGTGGTCTCACGTATCGATATCACCCCATAGCGTCTTCCAATTGGCAACAGATCTGCAAGTTGCCTACAGCGGTCGTGTGGGATCCGGCGGACCCAATGGAGCATGCCTGCTGAGCCTCGCCTCCAGCAGCTCCGTACCACAAGCGCCCTCAGCCGCGATGTAGGACAGCCGGTGGTAGCCACTCAGTCCACTATAACGTGGAGCCTCCTCTTCGCTGCGACACCATCGTTCATGCTTGCTTCACAGAGCTTCATCATTGTTACTGTTGTAATAGCTGGTCTCTTGTTGCTTGCTGTATTATTCGTAATGAGAGTTCGTATGCTTGAAGAATTACAAGTTTTACTGGGTTAACTTGTTCGCTAATCATTTCTGCTCCTGTCCAGCTTTCTTATGACGACAGTTGGTGCACCACCCTGTAACCCACCTCCCCTTACCTCTGTGTGCAAAGTCGTGCACAACATATAAAACTATGACAGTGCATTTGCTACTTTATGGCAGCGAATCTTGGACTGACAGAAAAAGAGATAAAAATAAGTCCGCAGAAATGAGATTTTTAAGAACTTTTAAAGGTTGCTCAAGGAGGGAACGCCTAAAAATGATGACATTCACGCAGAATTGGAAATTTATGGCTTAAATGAGAATACTGAGAATACAGAGAGGAATAGAGGCAACACCTCAAGCGGATGGATGGAGACAAAATTCCCGTCGTTGTAAACAAGTACAAGCCCTCAAGGAGAAGGGCTGTAAGGAGGCCGAGAAAGAGATGAAGGTAAATATGTGAAATCGGAACAAGCATATTTTCCAAGCCTTGAAGTGCAGAAGGAGAACGTTGTACGAACAGCCGTGGGGTTGCAGCCGACCAGCACGTCATAATCGTTAATGTGTGATTAGGACCAGTTTCAGAAAATTCTTCGACACAAGGGGCTTTTCATTTGGCGTCCCCCACTCCCCTCCCGCTTCCCCCCCCTCCCCCCTCACCCCTTTGCGTCTTACACTTTCACCAGTGCATATCACTGCTAATTGTGACATGTACAGTATACAAATCTTGCCGCTGACGTCCCCTATCAACTTAGGACTCCAATGGCTGCTGCTAGTTATTGTGATCTACATCTGCATATACATTTATACTCCGCAAGCCACCCAACGGTGTGTGGCGGAGGGCACTTGACGTGCCACTGTCATTACCTCCCTTTCCTGTTCCAGTCGAGTATGGTTCGCGGGCAGAACTACTGCCTCAAAGCCTCCGTGCACACTCGAATCGATCTAATTTTACACTCGTGATCTCCTCGGGAGGTTTAAGTAGGGGGAAGCAATATATTCGATACTTCATCCAGAAACGCACACTCTCCAAACCTGGACAGCAAGCCACACCGCGATGCAGAGCGCTTCTCTTGCAGAGCCTGCCACTCGAGTTTGCTAAACATCTCCGTAACGCTATCACAATTACCAAATAACCATGTGACGAAACGCGCAGTTCTTTGGATCTTCTCTACCTCCTCCGTCAACCCGACCTGGTACGGATCCCACACTGATGAGCAATACTCAAGTACAGGTCGAACGAGTGTTTTGTGAGCCACCTCCTTTGTTGATGCACCACATTTTCTAAGGATTCTCCCAATGAATCTCAACCTGGCACCCGCCTTACCAACAATGAATTTTATGTGATCATTCCACTTCAAATCGTTCCGTAAACATACTACCAGATATTTTACAAATGTAACTAGTACCAATGTTTGTTCCGCTATGAAATAAAGGATCCTTCTTTCTATGTATTCGCAATACATTACATTTGTCTATGTTAAGGGTCAGTTGCCGCTCCCTGCAACCAAGTGCGTATCCGCTGCAGATCTTCCTGCATTTCGCTGGCAATTTTCTAATGCTGCAACTTCTCTGTACACTACAGCATCATCCGCGGAAAGCCGCATGGAACTTCCGACAGCATGGCTCAGTATTTCTGCCGGGGACTTCCAACGACTTGTTCAGTCCATGCCATGTCGACTTACTGCACTGCACTAGACAATAGGACATGGGTCACAAGGTCAGGGGGTATCCCATGACTTTTGTTACCTCACTGTATATTTGGTCAGGCTGTCGAATGTGTCCTGAAAGTCCATTTGTCCACTTGGCTTTTTGATTTGTTTCCCAATAAGATGTAATGCAGGTTACTTTGTCCCTATAGTGCAAGATGACTAGCTTACCAATAACATATCCGCTATGACTTTGTAGCTGTTGCTTGTACCCTACAAATTTGAGAATCATTTATATTCCGGCCGAAACTCTTCTTTTCTTTTATCCCTTTTTAATTACGCTGGTACTAGCATGACAATCTGTTACGCTAACCTCACTGATATGGTATCGGAAAACTGTTTCCCACAACCACGTGAAAGTATCTAGAATGTGTTGACACACAATACATTAATTTGTGAAAACAGACAGAAGATTCTCAAAAATAATTAATAAACGTTTTTGCAAAATGGTTCAAATGGCTCTGAGCACTATGGGACTTAGAACTACTTAAACCTAACTAACCTAAGGACATCACACACACCCATGCCCGAGGCAGGATTCGAAACTGCGACCGTAGCAGCTCCGCGGTTCCGGACTGGAGCGCCAGAACCGCTCGGCCACCACGGGCGGCCCCGACACTATCTACTAGGTCATTTATATACAGGGTGTAAGCTGTATAAGGCGCCAAAATTATACAGATGGCACATCTCGGAGTGCTTGACAAAAAAGTCTAATGACATTTTCTTGTATCATGTACTTTATATTTATATTATCAAAACCTAATGTTCATAGGATAGATAGTATACGCATTTCTGTTTACGTAGTCAACCGACAGTACACAGCGTACCGAGTTCATTGCCTACAATGACGGGGCGGCCAGAGAAAGGCAACGAGCCGACCAAGATTCAAATCATTAGACGTGTACAACGACGTGGTGTGATAATCAGGTGGTACCGAGAAAAGGAATGTAAACGGTTTTTGGGTTGTCAAGAATGTGTAATTCGCTTTACGTCTGTTTCTCAACAAGTCGATAACAAAGGCCGTAGTAGTAATGACAAGCTAATATAAAAAATAACGTATTTCCATTAATACAAATTCAATCAATCACCAGGTAGATAAATGAGCATTAATTATAATCAACTGTTTCAGCTTTTTACGGCAATGCCATAACGAATACTAAATTCACATAACTTTCCTTATGTACAACAACATCGTAACGAAAAGAAAACCCATTACTTCGTTTCCTCTTACACCAATACTACAACAAATGTTCGAAATGACCACCATTCGTTTCTAGACATGCTTCATTACGGCGAACCCAGTTTCGTCGCACTCGTTCACACACATGCACTTTGGCCTTTATGGTATTGGCAGAATCTAAAATCTCCTGCGTCAAATAGTCCACATTATTTACTGGCTGAGCATAAGCAAGTTCCTTCATATGGCCCCAAAAGTAAAAATCCAGTGGATTTAAATCAGGGCTGCGTGCTGGCCAACGACGTGGACCCGAACGCCCGATCCATCGTCCTGGAAATCGACTATCCAAAAATCTGCGTACTCTGTGACCAATGTGGGGTGGAGCACCATCGTGGAGGAACCACATGTTATGACGTATGCCTAACGGAATGTCTTCTAACAACGTTGGTAACAATGTTTCCTCTAGAAACGTTCGGTAATAGCAACCAGTCAAACGTGCAGGTAAAACATAGGGCCCAATAATGTAATTATCGAGCATACCCGCCCACACATTTACGGAAAATCGTCGCTGAAAACGTGTTGCCACTACGTGCCGAGGATTGTGTACACTCCACGTGTGCATGTTATGAAAATTAGTTATTCCGTCGCGAGTGAAACACGCTTCACCTGTGACGAGTATTTTGTTGACAAAATCATGCTGCGCACTGTGTAACAAAAACCACTCTGAGAATTCACGTCGTGGAGGGAAATCTTGTTCTTCCAATGCTTTTACGCGTTGAATGTGGCAAGGCCGCAGACGCTCCTCTTGTAAAGTGCAATGAACGACAGTGTGCGATATACCCACGTGGCGGGCGACGCTTCTAGTACTCTGAGAAGGATCGTCCTGAAGGCGGTCCAGAATTCTTTCCTCAGGTTCCAATGTACGATCGGCGCGTTGTGGGCCTCTGCCTTCTGCGCGGGGCAGTAAAGAGCCAGTATCTCTCAGTCTAAGGAAATTAAATATGTACTCGTCAGTTGTATTCTGTCATGATGTAACAAAAACGGAAAGCATATCAGAATAGAAGATACGTTTCGCATACGGACGCAAATTTACAAAGGGGCAGATAACTACTACACTTTATTAAGACGTAAATGCATAATAATCGCATACAAGTAGAGAATTGCAGTGACACAAACCTTTGGTGCACAGCAGCAAATGTCTTTCGTGCAGGAAGTCCTCGTTGTGGGAAGCGTTCTCGATAAATTCGTACAGCTGCCCTCGCAACACCTTTTGCCTCACCATAAATTAAATGCATATCGCATAGTTCAGCTATAGTAACTCTCCTTTCCATCCTGACAGTTAACAGAGTTGCAATAATATCTGCACAGGCTGTCGTCGCTCGGTGTATTACAATGACGCAGCCACTGAGGCCGGAGTTGCCCATGTGTTTATGTCTACGCTCGCGATGTCAATACGCGCGTTAATACGACCAAGTATCTCCTTTTCAAAACCATTATCCTGAGACGAACTGTTTTTTCTGGGACTACCGTAGGAAACACGCGAACATGTTACTAGACTTTTTTGTCAAGCATTGCGAGATGAGCCATCTGTATAATTTTGGCACCTTATACCGTTTACACCCTGTACATTGTGAAAAGCAATGCTCCCATAACACTGTCCTGTGGCACTTTAACGTCTGTAGACGTCTATCCATGGAGAACAACATGCTGTGTTCTGTTCGCTAAAAACTGTTCAATCCAGCCACACGGCTGGTCTCATATTCCGTAGGCTCTTACTTTGTTTATCAGGCGACGGTGCGGAACTGTATCGAACGCCTTCCGGGAGTCAAGCAAAATGGCATCTACCTAGGAGCTTGTATGTAATAGAAATCTTACAGATGTGGCGTCTCCGACGCCCTTTTCCGACTGACGACTCAAACGGCGACTTGCGTCGCTTGCGCCTTAACTCGGCGATTCGTGTTACAGCTCATGATCGTGATCACTTTGTTCCGGAATCTAAACTTCAGTAGCACACTATAATGAACACAAACTACGGTACGTTTTGAAAGCTTCGCCTGCGGTAACTGGTTAGCGAGGTGGCGCCTGCCCCTCGCGCCTTCGCTGCGGCCGGGCTGTCGAGACGCTCAGTGAGGAGAGGCGCGGGCCGTTTAGGAGAGAACGGCCCGCAAAGCAAACACTAGCTGCCCCGCTTTCGCATAGCCGGCGTCTCGAGACCCCGCCGACGCAGCGTGCCGCTTTTAGGCTGGTCGCGTCACCGCTTCGACGCCTCTCTCTCTCTCTTTCTCTCTCTCTCTCTCTCTCTCACACACACACACACACACACACACACACACACACACACACTCAACTGGCGAGCAGACGGTGCCTGGTGATGGAACGAACACCACACGACGATGCAGTCGCAACCACACCGTGTTTAGAGGTCTTGACACTGCAAGTTTGTTACGAAGAAACTTTTTCAAGCACAAAACGATTGTGGCAACGTCACAGTATATGTCCAGACCAGTCCTCGCCACAAAGGAAGGTCCAGTAAAGAAATTAATCCTTTAATTCTGATCTCAGATACGACCTCCAAATAAAATTCCGAGTATACGGCCTTGATAGGCCTGGGCATTGAGTCAAACAGAGCTTGGATGGCGTGTACAGGTAAAGCTGCCCATGCAGCTACAACAAGATACCACGGTTCATCAAGAGTAGTGATTGGCGTATCGTGACGAGACAGTTGCTCGGCCAGCATTGACCACACATTCTGAAATGGTGAGAGATCTGGTGAAAGTGCTAGCCAGAGCAGCAGTCGAACATTTTCTGTATCCAGAAAGGCCAGTACAGGAACTGCAACATGCGGTCGTGCATTATCCTGCTGAAATGTAGGGTTTCGCAGGGATCGAATGAGGGTTAGAGCCACGGGTCGTAACACATCTGAAATGTAACGTCCACTGTTCAAAGTGCCGTCAATGCGAACAAGAGGTGACCGAGGCGTGTAACCAATGGCACCCCATACTGTCACGTCGGGTGATACGCCAATATGCCCGTGACGAATACACGCTTCCAATGTGCGTTCACCGCGATGTCGCCAAACACGGATGCGACCATCATGATGCTGGAAACAGAACCTGGCTTCATTCGAAAAAATAACGTTCTGCCATTCCTGCACTCAGGTTCGTCGTTGAGTACACCATCGTAGGCGCTCCTGTCTGAGATGCACCGTCAAGGGTAACTGCAGCAGTGGTCTCCGAGCTGATAGTCCATACTGCTGCAAACGTAGTCGAAATGCTCATGCAGATGGTTGTTGTCTTGCAAACGTTCTCATCTGTTGACTCACGGATCAAGACGTGGGTGCACGATCCGTTACAACCACGCGGATAAGATGCCTGCCATCTCTACTGCTAGTGATACGAGGTCGTTAGGATCCAGCACGGCGTTCCGTATTACCCTCCGGAACCCACCGATTCCATATTCTGCTAACAGTCATTGAATCTTGACCAACGCGAGCAGCAATGTCGCATTACGATAAACCGCAATCGTGATGGGCTACAATTCGGCCTTTATCAAAGTCGGAAACGTGATGGTACGCATTTCTCCTGCTTACACGAGACTTCACAACAACGTTTTACCAGGCAACGCCGGTCAACTGCTATTTGTGTTTGAGAAATCGGTTGGAAAGTTTCCTCATGTCAGCACGTTGTAGGTGTCGCCACCGGCGCCAACCTTGTGTGAATGCTCTGAAAAGCTAATCATTTCCATATCACAGCATCTTCTTCCTGTCGGTAACATTTCGCGTCTGAAGCACTTCATTTTCGTGGTGTAGCTATTTTAATGGCCAGTAGTGTGATTACTGAAGTTATACTACTAAATTAATTTTCCCAAGTCTGCAGATGCTGCCGAGGTATTGTCTACATACAGAACCACTGGTTGGAGAGGGAAGGACAAATTTAAAATTCCCCATTTAATTTATATAGGAAACGTCCAAGATGGCGATATATAGCTTGGTTTTCTGGCTTTTATTTCGAACCGTCATTGAAGCCACACGGTGGCGAAAGCACACGCAACTCTCCAGCGTTCTGAAAATACGCGCCGGCTCAGGTCAACCAACTTGGGAGGCGGAACTCGGTCATTCCAGGATCGCCACGACAGCAGAAACGCTTCCTCCTCTCACCCGTGTTAGTTTGACTGCAATGACATTTCATGTACCGCAGATGTGCAGCGTAGCTCATCGACGGAATCTTTAAATAACCTGGGTACGCCATTCCGTTGCACTTTCTAGAGATGTCAACATTGCGAAGTTCATTGTATTTGCAGTTACCCTTGTTTAGTGGCTAGTGCTTCCTATTACCTTGGGGACATCCTAGGTTAATCATCCGCGAACCGCTCGTGATGTTTAGAGTTGCTTAGCACACCTCAATTACAGTGGTTGCTACCGAATTCCGCCTCGTCTGCGCCGCAAGACACTGGCGCTGCAGATCGACGTGTAGCGTGGTTGTGTTGGTCGATCCTTGTTACTGTTACCTTAAGCGTCACCCACGGTTAGTTTGTTCTGCTATAGTGAGACCTGTTATTTCATTCTGTGCTGTCTTTGAGGACTGGTCTTTATTCTGAACATGATTTTGTTATGCGAACTTTTGTACTTTCAAACAGCAAGTCTGTTGCTCGCCAACTGCTACATCCTGTGAGCGATAATTTATCGAAACTTTCATTTATGTGTTCATTTTTAAATATACGAGTGTTGCCCAGAAGGTAATGAACCGCATTTTTTTTCTCGGCCGAAAACAGTGCTAAGAATGCGAAACGTTACGTATGTATTATCTGAAGTCTCCTGAATGAGCACACCAAGTTTCCGTCACTTCCGACAGATAACATAGCTGTAGGTCAGCTTCGAAGTGGCATCTGTAGGTGATATACGTTACAAGCAACGTGCCGTCATTTAATTTCTCACTTGCAGAGAAAGAAACTATGGGGAACAATGACAAACTATTGTGGAAAGTCTATGAGGCATCTACTGTCGACAGTACAAAATGGTTCAAATGGCTCTGAGCACTATGGGACTTAACATCTGAGGTCATCGGTCCCCTAAAACGTAGAACTACTTAAACCTAACCAACCTAAGGACATCACACACATCCATGCTCGAGGCAGGATTCGAACCTGCGACCGTAGCAGTTGCGCGGTTCCGGACTGAAGCTCCTAGAACCGCTCGGTCTCCATGGCCGGCGTCGGCAGTACAGTTAGTCGCCGGGCACGGAGGGTGAGGTCATGAGAGTTCGGTTCGGCGGAGCTCCACGATTTGCGGCGGTCAGGGATACCATAAGCGGCTGTCACACCCGACAAGCTGCAGCGATCTGATGTTATTCGCGAGGACAGCCGCATTACGACTCGGCGATTGGCGCTGCATCTGCCAATCAGCAAAGGGAGTGTGAATACAAGTATCCCCACTCTTGGATATTCAAAAGTGTGTGCAAGATGGGTCCAGCAGCGTCCAACGTTGGATCACAAATCGCACTGAACAAAAAAAATTGTCTTAATTTGTTGCAACGTTTTGAAGCTGAGGGGGACGCCTTCTTGTTCCGGGTGTGACACGTGATGGAACCTGGGTCCACCATTTTGAGCCCGAAACAAAACATAGTCGATGGACTGGCGCCATTCCCACTCTCCACAGAAGAAAAAATTCAAAGCAACTGCTTCCGCCGGTAAGGCTATTATCACCGTGTTCTGGGACTGTGAAGGCGTGGTTCTCATTGATGTTATGCCAAGAGGCGGTACCATTAATTCAGAAGCATATGAGAACACATTAACAAAACTCAAGCCGCGCTTCGGGCGACTTCGGCGCCACAGCAACCCAGGAGATGTTTTGCTGCAACACGAAAACGCTCGGCCCCCCACAAGTCTGAGGACTGCTGAACACATCGCAAAACAGGGCTGGACAGTGTTACCTCATCCACCATACAGCCCTGACGTAGCCCCCTCAGACTTAGATTTGTTTGGGCCATTATTCGTGGAAGACATTTTGAAGACGATGAGGAGGTGATTCACACAGTGAAGCACTGCCTCCGCCGCCAGGACAAAGATTGGCACCGGCAGGTCACAAACGCCCTTTTTTCACTCTAGAGGAACGCCGCAGAACGGGATGGAGATTACGTGGAAAAATAGGGGGTGTAGATAAAGTGTGTGTAAGTCTCATTATGTTCAATAAAGAATTGTTGAAGAAAAAAATGTGGTGTATTACTTTTTTGGGCAACGCTCATACATTTCTGAGATTATCCCGACTTCCATTGTCTTTAATTATACTACTGCTCGTTTTGCAAATCAGTTCCTCACTAGGTGATGAAAAACTTGCTGTAAGGAACAAAGTCCGACGCCTGGAACAGAAGATCCGCAGCTGAGTGATCCGCTAGGGAATAATGTTAGTCGGTGCTCCTTTACTAATCTGCTACAGTTACGTCCACGAATACCAAAAGACTACAAGTGGCTCGCTGGCTGGCTGCTTACACTGAAGCGTTGCTTCCGCCTCGCCCTCACCGCTCCTATGGCGTCTCGCCAAGTCCTGAGTGCTGCGGCGGCCAGAAAAATCTTGTAATCGTGCTCCTCCTCTCACACTTAACTCCTCTGTAAGTTTTCTTTCGTAATCTACCTTGCGACCACACAGTGACTTGGTTAACTTGATTAAATACAGTTTTAACGGAAACACCATTTATTAACGAATAATGCAACTTCCATTATCGATCACATAAATGTTCACTGCCTGCCCTAAGAAGTGAAGTACCGAGAAGGGTAGCAAAAAACGAAACGAAACTTCACTGGTTGGGAAGGTATGTGATGTTATTTCAGTGATAACGCAATCGATCGAACTAACAAAGAACTTGGCAATGTGAGCCTCCTTATCAGTATGACGTTCCAACCTCTCTGGCATGGATGCATGCATTGATTCATTTGGGAAGGGTGACATAAAGCCGTCGTATCCCCTAGCTAGGCAAGGTGCCCGGCAACTGTGGTAACTGATCGTCGATATCTGCATCTACATTATACAGTGCAAGCCACGTAAAGGTGTGTGGCGGAGGATACATGTAGCACCACTAACTGATCCCCCCCCTTCCCCGTTCCACTAGCTTATGGCGCGAAGGAAGAATTATTGTCGGTAAGCCTCTTTATTAGCTCTAATTTCTTGAATTCTCTCGTCGTGGTCATTTCGCGAGACGTATGAGCACTCCGTCTTCAGGCCAAGAGTGGTCTACCGGGACCATCCGACCGCCGTGTCATCCTCAGTGGAGGATGCGGATAGGAGGGGCGTGGAGTCAGCACACCGCTATCCCGGTCATTATGATGGTATTTTTGACCGAAGCCGCTACTATTCGGTCAAGTAGCTCCTCAATTGGGATCAAGAGGCTGAGTGCAACCCAGAAAAATGGTAACAGCGCATGGTGGCCTGAATGGTCACCCATCCAAGTGCCGACCACGCCCCACAGTGCTTAACTTCGGTGATGTCATGGGAACCGGTGTATCCACTGCGGCACGGCCGTTGCCCGAGATATATGAGAGAGAAATTAATATTTTGTCCGAATCTTCCCTGAAATTAAACCTCTCCGTGATGCACAACGCTTCTCTCATAACGTCTGGCACTGGAGTCTGTTGAGCACCTCTGGAACGCTCTTGCGCCCACTAAACGATTTCGTGACGGACCGCGCCGCCCTCAGTCCAACCTGATAACCGTCCAGATTGATGAAAACTACTCAGGATCGCTCGAACACGGGCCTTGTAAACCATTTCCTTCGTGGATGAGTTACATTTCCTTTAGATTTTCTCTATGAATCTCAGTCTGGCATCTGCTTTTCCTGCTGTATGTTTTATGTGATCATTCCAGTTAAAGTCTCTCTGTAGATGTTTTACGATAGATACTGTTTCCAGCAATTTGTCATCAAGAGTGTAGTTGTACATTGTTGGATTTCTTTTCCTAAGTATGCTCAGTATGTTATATTTACTTATGTTCACGGGCAACTACCAAAGCTTACACCATTCATCACTCCTATGTAGGTCATTCTGCAAATCGATGCCGGCCACTGTGGGTGAGCGGCTCTAGGTCCTTCAGCCCGGAACTGCGATGCTGCTACGGTCGCAGGTTCGTATCCTGCCTCAGGCATGGATGTGTGTGATGTCCTTATGTTAGTTAGGTTTAAGTAGTTAAGTCCCATAGTTCTCAGAGCCATTTGAACTTCCTTGGGATAGCCCTTTAGGCCTACATCTGTCGATTTTGTTCCCTTAAGAGCGACATGTTGAGTTCTGTCTGCAACGAAGTCTTGAATCAAGTCGCAAATCTGGCCCTCTACTAGGTAAACTCTTATTTTTTCCAGATTTCAAATGCGTTCCTGAAGTCAAAGAACACAGCTTGAACCTGAATGCCGTTGTCTACGGCGCTATGGATCTCATGGAGGACCAGAGCGAGCTGAATTTCGCAACATCTATGATTGCAGAATCCACGTGGAAATATTCGTTCTCCAAAAACGTCACAATTCTTGAGCATAAACATATTCCATAACTCTACAGCAGATTGACGTTAAAGGTGTATGCCTATACTTATGTAAATCTGTCCTACAGCCCTTCCTGAAAACAGGAATGACCTGCACTTTTCTCCAATCGCTAAGTACCGTTCTTTACTCCATCGATCTGCTATAAAGTGATGGTAACAATTGAAGTGATCATTGTAGGCTATTATAAACGCCTCATATGGCTCTAATGCCTTTCGGCTACTAAGTTGCTCTTCTATTCCGCGATCGGTTGTCTCGGTATCTACTTGGATACAGGCAGTGGGACGGAGTTGACGTCCTTCACAAGTTCTGTCGGAACAGACCTGGGAATCTGTGTGGCCACATTTCGTAGAGGCACGTGACAGATGTGCACGAGCAGTGTCCTGTTGAAAAATGGCAGCACGATACGGTCGCCTGAGAGGTAACACATGAGGACACGGCATGTCCGTGACTTACCGCTGTGCCATCAGAGCTTCCTCAATCACTACCAGCCGTGACCTCAAGGCAGGTCCTGTGGCTCCACACACAATGATGCAGGTAGTGCCACAGCTGTCCCTTTCCAACACAATGGAAGGCTGGGATCTATATTCATGTCGTCTCCACACTTGCCGACAAAGGTCAGCCACGCCAGTGCGGAACCGCTATTCGTCACTGAAAACCGCGTCGCCGTACATCAGCAATCCAGGCTTCAAGGTCACAGCAACACTCCAAATGCTGCCGTTGCGGAGCGGCGGGTGCATTTTTAAATATGAACAACTGGTTCAACTGGCTCTGAGCACTATGGGACTTAACTGCTGAGGTCATCAGTCGCCTAGAACTTAGAACTACTTAAACCTAACTAACCTAAGGATATCACACACATCCGTGCCCGAGGCAGGATTCGAACCTGCGACCGTAGCGGTCACGCGGATCCAGACTGAAGCGCCTAGAAACGCTCGGCCACAACGGCCGGCAAATATGAACATTCCTCGCTTTTACATTATCTTGAAAACTATTTTTGCGGTCAGCCAGAAAGCGATTTCCAGTCAATAACCCCGCATTCTTCTTGGGCTCACTGAAAGAAAAGATTTCTGCCCTCTGTTTACTCAGAGGCATCAGGAACTATGACTTTAAATAAAAGCTTTGAGTTCAAACTGATTTATACATTGAAGCGCCAAAGAAGCTGGTAAAGGCATGCGTATTTAAATATACATATATGTAAACTGGCAGAATACGGCGCTGCTGTCGGCAACGCCTATTTATGACAAGAATTTTTTTTTTTTTTTTTGGTCATCAGTCTACTGACTGGTTTGATGCGGCCGGGGAATTCCGTTCCTGTGCTAACCTCTTCATCTCAGAGTTTGCCCTCTACAGCTCCCTCTAGTACCATGGAAGTCATTCCCTCATGTCTTAGCAGATGTCCTATCATCCTGTCCCTTCTCCTTATCAGTGTTTTCCACATATTCCTTTCCTCTCCGATTCTGCGTAGAACCTCCTCATTCCTTACCTTATCAGTCCACCTAATTAGCAACATTCGTCTATAGCACCACATCTCAAATGCTTCGATTCTCTTCTGTTCCGGTTTTCCCACAGTCCATGTTTCACTACCATACAATGCTGTACTCCAGACGTACATCCTCAGAAATTTCTTCCTCAAATTAAGGCCGGTATTTGATATTAGTAGACTTCTCTTGGGCAGAAATGCCTTTTTTGCCATAGCGAGTCTGCTTTTGATGTCTTCCTTGCTCCGTCCGTCATTGGTTATTTTCTGCCTAGGTAGCAGAATTCCTTAACTTCATTGACTTCGTGACCATCAATCCTGATGTTAAGTTTCTTGCTGTTCTCATTTCTACTACTTCTCATTACCTTCGTATTTCTCCGATTTACTCTCAAACCATACTGTGTACTCATTAGACTGTTCATTCCATTCAGCAGATCATTTCATTCTTCTTCACTTTCACTCAGGATAGCAATGTCATCAGCGAATCCTATCATTGATATCCTTTCCCCTTGTATTTTAATTCCACTCCAGAACCTTTCTTTTATTTCCATCATTGCTTCCTCGATGTACAGATTGAAGAGTAAGGGCGAAAGGCTACAGCCTTGCCTTACACCCTTCTTAATACGAGCACTTCGTTCTTGATCGTCCACTCTTATTATTCCCTCTTGGTTGTTGTACATATACATAAATGACCCGTCTCTCCCTATAGCTTACCCCTACTTTTTTCAGTATCTCGAACAGCTTGCACCATTTTATATTGTCGAACGCTTTTTCCAGGTCGACAAATCCTATGAACGTGTCTTGATTTTTCTTTAGCCTTGCTTCCATTATTAGCCGTAACGTCAGAATTGCCTCTCTGGTGCCTTTACTTTTCCTAACGCCAAACTGATCGTCACCTAGCGCATTCTCAAATTTCTTCTCCATTCTTCTGTATATTATTCTTGCAAGCAGCTTCGATGCATGAGCTGTTAAGCTGATTGTGCGATAATTCACGCACTTGTCAGCTCTTGCCGTCTTCGGAATTGTGTGGATGATGCTTTTCCGAAAGTCAGATGGTATGTCGCCAGACTCATATATTCTACACACCAACGTGAATAGTCGTTTTGTTGCCACTTCCCCTAATGATTTTAGAAATTCTGATTGAATGTTATCTATCCCTTCTGCCTTATTTGAGCGTAAGTCCTCCAAAGCTCTTTTAAATTCCCATTCTAATACTGGATCCCCTATCTCTTCCACTGTGGTCTAGGGGCAGCCGGCACGGTAGCTCAGCGTGTTCGGTCAGAGGGTTACGCGACCCCTGTAATAAAAAAACACCAGGTGTAGGATTCATTATGAATAGGAAGGTAGGGCAGAGAGTGTGTTACTGTGAACAGTTCAGTGACCGGGTTGTTCTAATCAGAATCGACAGCAGATCAACACCGACAACGATAGTTCAGGTATACATGCCGACGTCGCAAGCTGAAGATGAACAGATAGAGAAAGTGTATGAGGATATTGAAAGGGTAATGCAGTATGTAAAGGGGGACGAAAATCTAATAGTCATGGGCGACTGGAATGCATTTGTAGGGAAGGAGTAGAAGAAAAGGTTACAGGAGAATATGGGCTTGGGACAAGGAATGAAAGAGGAGAAAGACTAATTGAGTTCTGTAACAAGTTTCAGCTAGTAATAGCGAATACCCTGTTCAAGAATCACAAGAGGAGGAGGTATACTTGGAAAAGGCCGGGAGATACGGGAAGATTTCAATTAGATTACATCATAGTCAGACAGAGATTCCGAAATCAGATATTGGATTGTAAGGCGTACCCTGGAGCAGATATAGACTCAGATCACAATATAGTAGTGATGAAGAGTAGGCTGAAGTTCAAGACATTAGTCAGGAAGAATCAATACGCAAAGAAGTGGGATACGGAAGTTCTAAGGAATGACGAGATACGTTTGAAGTTCTCTAACTCTATAGATACAGCAATACGAACATGTCATCGTAATGGGTGACTTGAACATAGACCTGCTAAGAGACACTCCCTCCGCAATAAACCTAAGAAGATTGTTCAGTTGCAATAGCATGAACATTCTTCCATTACAACCTACACACCATACGGCGCACAGTCATACTCTTATAGACGTGATCGCAACGAAACAGACTGACAAATTAAGAGATGTTGGTCAATCATCGGCCCCTGGCCTCTCAGCACATGATGTAATATTCCTGGCCTACTCTGTGCAGCCCCCAAGGATCAAATCGCGTTACATAACTTGTAGGAACATGAAACGTATTGACCTTGACGCTCTAACAGCCGAATGCTCAGAAATCTCATGGCATCAAATAATCAGAGAACCTACAATCGACGGCAAAATTAATGAACTTGGTGATAAACTCACTGCCCTCTATGACAAACATGCACCTGTGCGCACAGTCCGTGTAAGAAAATCTCCTGCTCCATGGCTGACAGCTGAATTACGTCAAATGATGACTAATAGGGATGCTGCCCACAGGCGTTTCAAGGCAGATCCGAAACCCGAACGTTTTGAAGAATATAGAAAGCTACGGAACAGAGTGAAACAATGCATTCGCAATGCCAAAATCAGGCACGCTTGTATGCCTTGTATGCAGCGATCTGACACCCACGACTCTATGGAAGAATCTCCGTAGCTTGGGGGTCGGAAAGGCAAAATCGGAAACTACTTTTCATGTGTCAGCTAACGAATTAAATGAATTCTTCTCTGCACCTCTGAATACCAGCACGGCTGATAATTACCGTCCACAAGAATCCCCAAACAGAATAACTAACAACGATACCTTCCATCTAAAACATGTAACAACAAATACGGCAAGAAAAGCAATAATGAGAATCTCTTCTGATGCAATAGGCAACGACAGTATCGGTATAACCATGATTAAGAATGTTGCCGATATGTTAGTACCTGTCTTAACTGACATATTTAATTTTTCCCTCGTGAACGGAATATACCCCACTGCATGGAAAAGAAGCATAATTCGACCCATCCCTA
The DNA here is from genome assembly GCF_023897955.1 of Schistocerca gregaria. NCBI lineage: Eukaryota > Metazoa > Arthropoda > Insecta > Orthoptera > Acrididae > Schistocerca > Schistocerca gregaria. The sequence goes on from NC_064921.1 coordinate 741,929,116, forward strand.
AGGTCGAAAACCCGCAACTGCCTAGTGATTACCGACCAATTAGCATACTGCCTGCTGTTTCCAAAGCACTGGAATATATTGTTCATGACCAAATCACTGAACACTTGCATGAATTCAGTCTATATGACAAATTTCAATCCGGTTTCCGTAAACATCACAGCACACACACTGCTCTAATTAAAGTAAGTGATGACCTGAAATATGCCATCGACAATCGAAAGGCAACAATATTGACGCTACTGGACTTCAGCAAAGCTTTTGACACTGTTAACTTTGACATATTACTCAGAAAAATGCAACAGCTTAATTTCTCTGATAGTTCAATGAGATGGTTTGAAAGCTACTTAAAAGACAGACAGCAATGTGTTGTCTGCGCAAATGAAAAATCTTCCTGGAAACATGTTTCTTCGGGAGTGCCACAAGGATCAGTCTTAGGACCACTTTTGTTTTCTTTATATGTCAACGATATTTCGTCGGTTTTGTCCTCCTGTAAACATCATTTCTATGCCGACGACCTCCAGCTCTACCTAAGCGTCAGACCTGAAGACGTTAACACTGCAATCGCTCTGATGAATGATGATCTGTCTTCAGTAGTGACATGGGCGAAAAACCTGGGGCTTAAATTAAATGCAAAAAAGACGCAAGTAATCTTAATAGCCCATCAGAAATTAATAAGTTCAGATTTCCGCGAACGGCTACCTCCTATTCTGCTCGAAGGTACTCCAATACCATGAAGAACTTGGGTGTAACTTTGGACGAGCATCTCAACTGGGCGGAGAATACAGTCGCAGTGTGCCGAAAGACGTCTGCTTGTCTCTATGCTCTCAAAAAGTTTCGGAACATATTCCCACAGGACTTGAAACGCCAGCTCGTGCAAGCACTCGTTCTACCGAACCTCCACTATTGTGATGTGATTCAACAAGGCATGAGTAGTGAAAACAAAAGACGGCTAGAGCTAACCATGAATGCCTGTGTGCGTTACACCTGCAACATTCGCCGATATGATCATGTTAGTGCTTCATACTCCGAGCTAGGGTGGCTGCGGCCGGGCAAACTGCGTGACTACCACACTCTATGTCTACTTCACCGACTCCTCATCGCGCAAGCACCCCAGTACCTAGCTTCAGAGATTAAAAACCTGTCATGCCATCATAATCGAAACACGAGGTCACTCTTATCTGGTATCCTAACTGTGTCCACTCACAAAACAAAAACTTTTGCAAACTCCTTCTCAGTTGCCGCTGTCCGCCTCTGGAACAAACTGCCCCTTACCTTGAGGAAAATTCAATCTCCTGTTGCTTTTAAGAAGAAGTTGAAGCATTTCCTACTATCATCCGCATAAAATTCTCCACAAAATTAATGTGCAAGGCCAATCCTCTCATCTGTCAAATAGCAAAGCCAGCGTCTCCTATCTTGCTCCTGAGATGCCTTCCTCTTCATCTATCTCTATTAGCCACGGAGTCTCCTTTTCCTTTATATTTTCCTTAATTATGTTTCATCATGTCTCTCTATTCTTCTCCTCCCTTCACCATGAGTCTCCCTCATACTCCCTGCTGCCAGCACTCCTATCTTAAATCTTTCTCTTCAATAATGTATTTTTCGAGGTGTACCTTTCTAATTGTGTATCTCACTTTTTGTATTAGATGTAGCTTAACATGCCTACTGAAACATATGACTGTAAAATATGCAGAATGCCTGGTTAGATGTAAGAGAGGGCCTGATGGCCCTAATCTTGCCAGGTTAAATAAATAAATAAATAAATAAGGAATAGCGCAGTAGGCAGTACAGTTGAAGAGAAATGGACATCTCTAAAAAGGGCCATCACAGAAGTTGGGAAGGAAAACATAGGTACAAAGAAGGTAGCTGCGAAGAAACCATGGGTAACAGAAGAAATACTTCAGTTGATTGATGAAAGGAGGAAGTACAAACATGTTCCGGGAAAATCAGGAATACAGAAATACAAGTCGCTGAGGAATGAAATAAATAGGAAGTGCAGGGAAGCTAAGACGAAATGGCTGCAGGAAAAATGTAAAGATACCGAAAAAGATATGACTGTCGGAAGGACAGACTCAGCACACAGGAAAGTCAAAACAACCTTTGGTGACATTAAAAGCAACGGTGGTAAGAGTGCAACGGGAATTCCACTGTTAAATGCAGAGGAGAGAGCAGATAGGTGGAAAGAATACGTGCCGGCTGCGGTGGTCTAGCGGTTCTAGGCGCTCAGTTCGGAGCCTTGCGACTGCTACGGTCGCAGGTTCGAATCCTGCCTCGGGCATGGATGTGTGTGATGTCCCTAGGTTAGTTAGGTTTAAGTACTTCTAAGTTCTAGGGGACTGATGACCACAGATGTTAAGTCCCATAGTGCTCAGAGCCATTTGAACCAAAGAATACGTTGAAAGCCTCTATGAGGGTGAAGATTTGTCTGATGTAATAGAAGAAGAAACAGGAGTCGATTTAGAAGAAAAGAAGTATCTGGCGCAATTCTCAGATCGGTTACTGCTGCTCCAGTGGCGTGTTATCAAGATATGAGTGAGATTGAACGTCGTGTTATAGTCGGTGCACGAGCTGTGGGACACAGAATCTCCGAGCTAGCGATGAAGTGGGGATTTTCCCGTACGACCGTTTCACGAGTGTACTGTCAATATCAGAAATCCGGTAAAACATCAACTCTCCGACATCGCTGCGGCTAGAAAAAGATTCTGCAAGAACAGGACCAACGATGACTGAAAAGAATCGTTCAACGTGACAGAGGTGCAACCCTTCCGCAAATTGCTGGTCATCAACAAGTGTCAGCGTGCGAACCGTTGAACGAAACATCATCGATATGGGCTTTCGGAGTCGAAGATCCACTCGTGTACCATTGATGACTGCACGACGCAAAGCTTTACGCCTCTCCTGAGTCCGCCAACACCTACATTGGACTGTTGATGACTGGAAACATGTTGCCTAGTCGCGTTTCAAACTGTATCGAGCGGATCTACGTGTACGGGTATGGAGACTATCTGATGAATTCATGCACCCTGCATGTCAGCAGCTGACTGTTAAAGCTGGTGTAGGCTTTGTAATGGCGTGGGACGTTGTAGTGATATGGGACCCCTGATACGTCTAGATACGACTGTGCTAGGTGACACATACTTACGCATTCTGTCTGATCATCTGCACCCACACATTTCCATTATGGATTCCGACGAACTTGTGAAATTCCAGCAAGCGAATGCGACACTCCACGCGTCCAGGATGGCTACAGAGTGGCTCCAGGAACACTACTGAGTTTAAAGACTTCCACTGGCCAGCAAACTCCCCAGACATGAACATAATTGAGCATATTTGGGATGCCTTGCAACGTGATGTTCAGAAGAGATTTCCATCCTTCCACCCCCCACCCCCCTGGACTCTTACGGGTTTATGGACACCCCTGCAGCATTCATGGTGCCAATTCCCTCCAGCTGTACTTGAGATATTAGTCGAGTCTATGTCACGCCCTGTTGCGGCACATCTGCGTGCTCACGGCCGCCCTACACTATATTAGGCAGGGTGCCAGTTTCTTTGGTTTTTCAGTGTGTATTCATTAAAAGATCACACACACAAATGTAATAACCTTCCCGATAGTAGTAATGATTTCCCTATCACAAACAATAAGCACTTTTAGCATTTCAGAGGCAATCTCTACGGTAAGTTCCGATTAAAATGGTCCATTGCCCTGACTTCTAATCATCATAGTTAATTGCTCGTCACAAAAGGCGAAAATAATTTCGGCACTTGCCACGTGGTTTTGACAACAAACAGATACTTCTGTGAAAACCAAGCGATCCAGGGCGGTGTACAGTCCTTGAGAGTTAATTCCTATTTTTATCGAACACGTTTGGTACCTGCCTGGCTGTGACGTCATCCGAGACAGAGTGTATGCCGGCGTTTGAGTGACGTGGACAGATTAATAGTTCGATGCGTAGTGTCTCTCCCTACTCCCTCTTTGGCCGTATTTATACATGGGCGTAGCTAACGGCCGAACGGAACATCTGCTCTAGGCATAGGCAGCAGTATCTAAATGGCCGCTTTCTCGGTCACGTATAATTTAATAGCTCTGTAGTGAAGCAATTTACAGCCTTCATAATTTTTGTAAGAGTGAAGTTAAATTGGCTTTAGTTACTCAGGAAGTTTCAGCTCGACTGCATTTGAAGATAGCCACCTCTGATTTTTAGAATGGAACCGACAGTAGATCATGACCTCTGAACTACTTCTTTAAGAGTCCTTGTATTGACGATTATTCACACTAAAGTCCTAAAACTTTGTACAGATGTATAGTTTAACTAATCGAGTGTGTTCCTATCATAAATACAAATGATACTTAATCTATTACGAATAAGGACGTTTCTGGTCCAAATTTAGTTTTTAATAAATTACTTGAAAACTATTAGGCGTACCTTAATGTAATCACGTAGTCAGTGTTTTTATATCAAACTGAGGATACATACAAAGTTTTAATTCTTCTGTGCCTAATGTTTAGCGTCTTCAGTTTTCCGTAAAAACGCCAATTTTGGCCAAAATATTGCAGCAATTAAGTTGAGACTCGTAACTTTTGATTGTGACATACATTTGCACAGATTATATTAGATTAGATTAGATTAATACTTGTTCCATAGATCATGAGTACGACACTTCGTAATCATGTGGAACGTGTCAGGTTAATTAAAGATGTCTGTACTAGATATTATATTACACAAAATATTGCATGACACTAATGCTTAAGTTAGTTTTTTTCCCTCCCTTAATTTATATCTAAAAATTCAGCCAATGAGTAGAAGGAGTTGTCATCTAGAAATTCTTTTAATTTATTTTTAAATTTTGGTTGACTATCTGTCAGGCTTTTGATGCTGTTTGGTAGGTGACCAAAGACTTTTGTGGCAGCATAATTTACCCCCTTCTGTGCCAAAGTCAGATTTAACCCTGCATAGTGAAGATCATCCTTTCTCCTGGTGTTATAGCTATGCACACTGCTATTACTTTTGAACTGGGCTGTATTATTAACAACAAATTTCATAAGTGAATATATATACTGTGAGGTTACTGTAAGGATTCCTAGATCCTTAAATAGATGTCTGCAAGATGACCGTGGGTGGGCTCCAGCAATTATTATGATTACACGTTTTTGAGCAATGAATACTTTTCTACTCAACGATGAATTACCCTAGAATATGATACCATACGAAAGCAGTGAATGAAAGTAGGCATAGTAAGCTAATTTACTGAGATTCTTATCACCAAAATTTGCAATAACCCTAATAGCATACGTAGCTCAACTCAGACGTTTCAGCAGACCATCAATGTGTTGCTTCCAGTTTAACCTCTCATCAATGGTTGAACAATTTTTGATCTCCGCCTTCATCATTAAGCGCCACTTTTTTTTTTCTTTAAACGATGTATTTGGCAAAACATATTCATCTGATCATTCTGGGATTTAACAATTTTAACATTAATATACTGAAGCATATATTGGCAAAGTCTGAAAAGTTACCTTTTACTTTCATCCTTAGAGTGTGGAGCAATTCTTTGCATGCTAAGCACAGGCGCGTTATGATGACGTGGCGCTAGTAGCTATTAACTGGGTAAGTCCTGGCACACGTCCTCCCCTCTGTATCTCTCACATGATACAGCGCTTGTTTCCCCATACCTTTTGTGTTGCAGTGTTAACTGCAGTCTACGCATGGGACGGTAAATCCCTGCTGCTAGTCCCACAGTGAGCCCACTTTCCACCTATGTGGGTTGCTGATGACGCTGTCTCGCACCGGTACGTAGCATCGAGATGTCTTTCACAGTGATCGCTCAGCATCTGATGATGTTGACGTCCCTTACCAGGCTTTGATACAACGCTAAACACTTACAACAATAACACAGTCTGGTGCCCAGCATAGCCGTCGAAGGCGTGTTTTCTTGTGTGGAGTCACACTGACATCATTTTTTGTGAGGCAACTTTTAAAAGTCCACCTTGACTATTACTGTGTGCCACATTTGCGTTCTGAAATTGTTAGAGAGAAGCTTCATTTGCGTCCTAACCAGGCCATGCCTCACATAGAAGTGGCCGGCCGCTGCGGCCGAGCGGTTCTAGGCGCTTCAGTCAAGAACCGCGCTGCTGCTACGGTCGCAGGTTCGAATCCCGCCCCGGGTATGGATGTGCGTGATGTCCTTATGTTAGTTAGGTTTAAGTAGCTCTGAGTCTAAGGGATTGATGACCTCAGATGTTAAGTCCCATGGTGCTTAGAACCATCTGAACACAGAAGTGGCGCGTTTGTCCTCTTAGTTTGCTGTGCGAGCTGAAAGGCATTATTGTCATCAGCGAAACATTTTACGTTACAGGATATTTTACTTTCATATCCTGCACAATAATCATTCCATGTAACGATACTGCATCCTCACACACTCACTGTTAAGTGACGTGCGATGCACAGGACAATATTGTTTCGCAGATTTACTCAGAAACGTTTATTGGAGGACCGAACTAATTCTCTGCTTTTATAGTTTGAAGTTACCTGTAGTTAAAATAACGGTTGCTGGGCTCGATTTGACCTGCAGGACAGGGTTAAAATTGTCACTAATCTCATACCGCTAAAAAATACCTTAAAGCAGTTCAGCTGCTTTTAGGATGACTCTCAGATCCAGTCATTACGTAGGAGGACGAGAACTGCAGGCAGTCATTAGACCGCTACCAACTGGTTTCTAGCACTTCCTGCCGATAAAGTCCTCCTAAAATAGAGCAGGGTAACAGGTCAAAGTCAAAAGGGAAATAAATTATGGAAAACTACCCTAACTTCGAGTTTTCAGAAAAAAAAGTAGCTCTAATTTATTGGTAGAATTTGGTATCGCCATGTCTGACGCTGTGAACAAAAGCCATCTCCAACCATTCAGTGGCTCCAATTTCTGATGTGTGGTGACTCCCTACAGAATGCGTTACCGTTCATTAAATCGCAACTCTTACTCAAATCACCGGAAACTGACTAAGTCAGATTCAACATCCTTGCATGGAAATTAACTTTCAAATACCTGAAACTTCCTGGCAGATTAAAACTGTGTGCCGGACCGCGACTCGAACTCGGGACCTTTGCCTTTCGCGGGCAGGTGCTTTGTAAGTTAAGAGATGAGATACTGGCAGGACTGAAGCTGTGAGGACGCGTCGTGAGTCGTCATCGGTAGCTCATATGGTAAAGCACTTGTCCGCGATAGCAAAGGTCCCGACTTCGACTCTCGGTCCGGCACACAGATTTAATCTGCCAGGAAGTTTCATATTAGCGCACACTCCGCTGCAGAATGAAAATCTCATTCTTTCATATTCCTGTCAGCTTTCTTCGTATCAGAATAGCTTAGTAACACGTAATGTTCTCCAGTCCAAAGGGCTCACGACAGCCCATGAAAACTGTGTGGCACTCAGGCCTTTGAACCAGTCAAGTTCAGCGACTGAACACAAGTAGTTTAATTGGTTATTTTTCACTCATGTTAACAGCACTCCTTTGCAAAATGCTGCATCGTGCCTGGGCTTTTCAAAGGTTTATTTTAAACGAGGTCTGGAAAACTTCAGCTATCAAGAGAAAATCCTTCCCCCATAAGCCAGCATCGTAGGCTCCGCCCACAATCCATTTACAAGGATGACTACCGCGTCGTTTATTTGCAGTCGTAGCTCCCTACAAAAGAAGTAAATGGGTACATCTGAAAGTATAGAAGGGACGGGACGGGATGAGGTCGGCGAGTATTAGCTGAGAGCGCCGATCTGCGTGATGCAGAAGCGGCGCCACTATGTTGTGTGCGGCGCCAGCGGGGAGCCTGGAAATTAGACTGCGCGGCGGAGCATGCGGCCCCTGGAGAGAAAAAAAAAACTGGAGCTAGACTAGCGAAACGGCGCCGCAGCGCTGGAAAGTCTCCTGGAAATCTACGTTGGTCAACACAAGTCGCCGCGGAAGGAGCGACCGCGGGCGCCACAGTGCAGCTGCGGTACTGTAGTCCGTCAGGCTTTCATCTAACGAGAACACGGCAAGTGCCATAATCTGATTTCCCAGTAACTTTGCTCAGTGGAAGAGGAGTCAAAACAAACGAACACGTTTCTCGGCTGATCTCTAGATACTCGACCGTTTCTGAAAAAACGGTGGTCAACGTTTTCGAGGTATTTCGAGAGGTATCTGCGTTTTTCGCGCGATATCATCAGATGTAATGGTGACACAGTGTCTATGGTTGCGGCTTGTTAATTTTGCGCCGTGTTCGGAACCTCATTATTACTTTCGCTTTTGTTTTTATTTATTACCCATATGGCTGGTTCAAATGGCTCTGAGCGCTATGGGAGCTAACATCGATGGTCGTCAGTCCCCTAGAACTCAGAAATACTTAAACCGAACTAACCTAAGGACATCACACACATCCATGCCCGAGGCACGATTCAAACCTGCGACAGTAGCGGTCACGCGGTTCCAGACCGAAGCGCCTAGAACCGCACGGCCACACCGGCCGGCTATTACCCATATCTGTAGCACATTGATGCATGAATGTTTTCCATTGTGTTCTTCTATAACGTCGTCTTTCTTCGTCTACTAACTGTATATCAGATGAATGAATTTTAAAAAATGAGTAAATTATTTGAAAGTTTTTTCGGTGAAATTCCTGTGTGTATCTTGATTCATAACCAACTGCAAGCGCCAGTTTTCGAAAAAGTGATACATTATGCACGGTTTGCAGCGAAATTATTGCCAATTCGAGAAATCTTCACCGGTGTTAACGACACTTCTTTCCCAGCGAGATTCATACGAATAAATGTCACATTGGCAAACCTGCCTTGCTGAAAAGTGAACATATAAATAAATTATAAGCATTAATATGAGAATGAAATATTAAGACTACGACAATTTAAAAAGATTGTAACCCCTCCGCCTCCGATTCACACATAATAAATGTATGACCCTTACTGCAAAACGCAATTGTAATTTTACAGTTAGTACAACGTCATTGTATCTCATAACCTGATATGAGACGTTCGTGTTGTAACCATCGCCAGACGTGGATAGATAAATGAAAACACCGGCGGCGGTGGGGTGAGTGCACTGCTGTAGCCTGTTGTGGGATTGTGAACCACAGAGGGCTACGGCAGGGACGAAGCCTATTCGTCGTTTCTAGGTCCCCAGTACGATACAGTACAAAAATACAATATAATACAATGTTGCTGCGTGTGCTGCGAGAGCACTCATAAATATTAAGGAAGAGACTGAATATTATCAGAGAAATTCTGATGCTTTCAAGTGGTTCTCGTCAAACGAAATGTTTGTTGTGGTGATGGTCGATATAATCATCGGAAATATGTAACAGTCTCAGGTGTCGTACCTTACCTGTGTTTCAAACAACTTAACGTGGGGTAATACTTGCGATGTATTAGGACGTCCGACACGTTGCGTTTTATCGCTGTCACCTGCCTTCGCTGTCAATACATTCCATATCCTAGTTTAACTTCGGACCACTTAGAGAGATTACTTGTGTGCCTGCCGCAGGAAGGCAGGCGGTGGATCGTCGATCCATATACTCGTACTACGCGCCCTGAAGTCTCACAGAGTGCTTTTTTAATACCGTCCCATCATAAAAGCCTAAAGTAATTTATGCTTTATGCTGCTCAAAACTACAATCATTTTTCTTTTTTTGGTACAGTTCACACCTTCAATTATCAGACCAGGTGATTATTGAAATACCGATACGTTGATAGCTTAGAGCAACTAGCGCCTTCCACCTTCTCCCTCCTCAGGCATTCACTATAACTCAACTCTCTCTCTCTCACACACACACACACACACACACACACACATACAGACCTAATATACAGGGCACCCAAGGTTGGGCTGATGCAGAACTACCTACGAAACTGGCGAACAATCAGCAGAAGCCGATTTTCATTTATTCTTATTCGTATACAGACGGTCCAGATATACATATTAAAAGTTATACCACCAAAAAAATTGCATTTATTGAGGTAAACAAGGTCAAAATGCAGTTAGAAACGGCAGCGAATAGTCCCAACGTGTAGACAGGTCATCGTTTGTAAATCTTAACTTTAGGGCAGAAAAATAAAAGATATACTCACTGATGAAGGGCTGTGACGAGTTTTGAGGAATACGTAACTTCTGTTGTTGCCATGTTAAAATCTGCTTTTTTGTGGAAACACAGCAGAATTTAGAAATATTCATCTCACTAACATCATAATTCAGTTGAAAATGCGACAAAATTCTCAGATAGTGTAATACTAAATTAACAACTGATTGCAAGTCAGGTTAATACTGTATGAAACAGTCCATTCCAGTATAAAAATAAACTTCTAACTTCTTCCCTTACATTGTTACAAAACCCACAGCTGTTCTCGTTTCACCAGCTATCGATGGCCCTCAATAATTACATTATTTCACTGACAAAATCTATAGTCGCTGGAATATCGCGGTAGATATAGAGGTTTTAATCATATACGGATCACTCAGGTATTTGCGCTCTGTCATGTACCAAAATCCTGTTTCGATACCTCAGACTATTTATGAAGTACGAGGAATTTATGAATATTTCATTCTAGTTTTCACTGACACACGAGTTCATGACGGTGCACTTTACATACATTCCATTTTCTCGAGATTGGAAACAGTGGTGTCCTTTCAAGTTAAAAGAATAATTCAATATATTATCTACATTTAACACTCAGCAACACTTAACTTGACACGTATTAAACACAAATTCATAGCGATACCTATGGAATGTAGTCGAATTAAGTCGGGTGATACTGAGGGAATTAGATTAGGAAATGAGACATTTAAAGTAGTAAAGGAGTTTTGCTATTTGGGGAGCAAAATAACTGATGATGGTCGAAGTAGAGAGGATATAAAATTTACACTGGCAATGACAAGGAAAGCGTTTCTGACGAAGAGAAATTTGTTAATATCGAGTATAGATTTAAGCGCCAGGAAGTCGTTTCTGAAAGTATTTGTGTGGAGTGTAGTCATATATGGAAGTGAAACATGGACGATAAATAGTTTGGACAAGAAGAGAATAGAAGCTTTCGAAACGTGGTGCTACAGAAGAATGTTGAAGATTAGATGGGTAGATCACATAACTGAGGAGGTATTGAACAGAATTGGGGAGAAGGGAAATTTGTGGCACAACTGGACTAGAACAAGGGATCGATTGGTATGACATGTTCTGAGGCATCAAGGGATCACTAATTTAGTATTCGAGGGCAGCATGGAGGGTAAAAATCATAGACGAAGATCAAGAATGAAACACTAAGCAGATCACAAGGTTGTAGGTTGCAGTAGGTACTGTGAGATGAAGAAGCTTGCACAGGATAGAGTAGCAGGGCTGCACAGGATAGAGTAGCAGGGACAGCTGCATCAAACCAGTCTCTGGACTGAAGACCACAACAAAAGCAAACAATCATTTCTTTTTCTGTACATCTGGAGTAGGTATTAAAATCCATGGAGAAGAAATAAAAACTTTGAGGTTCGCCGATGACATTGTAATTCTGTCAGAGACAGCAAGGGGAGCTGGAAGAGCAGCTGAACGGAGTGGACAGTTTCTTGAAGGGAGGATATAAGATGAACATCAACAAAAGCAAAACGAGGATAATGGAATGTAGTCGAATTAAATCGGGTGATGCTGCGGGAATTAGTTTAGGAAATAACGCGCTTAGAACAATAAATGAGTTTTGCTATTTGGGGAGCAAAATAACTCACGATGGTCGAAGTAGAGAGGATATAAAATGTAGACTGGTAATGGCAATGGAAGTATTTGTATGGAGTGTATCCATGTATGGAAGTGAAACGTGGACGATAAATAGTTTGGACAAGAAGAGAATAGAAGGTTTCGAAACGTGGTGCTACAGAAGAATGTTGAAGATTAGATGGGTAGATCACATAACTAATGAGGAGATATTGAACAGAATTGGGGAGAAGAGAAATTTGTGGCACAACTGGACTAGAAGGAGGGTTTGGTTGGTAGGACATATTCTGAGGCATCAAGGGGTCACCAATTTAGTATTGTAGGGCAGCATGGAGGGTAAAATTCGTAGTGGGGGGCCAAGAGATGAATACACTAAGCAGATTCAGAAGGATGTAGGTTGCAGTAGGTACTGGGAGATGAAGCTTGCACAGGATAGAGTACCATGAAGAGTTACATCAGACGAGTCTCAGGACTGAAGACCACAGCAACAACAACCTATTTTTCACTGTGAACTAATAAATTCTTGCAGCAACTTACCTACTATCGATGTATCACAGTGACTATGACCATTAACGAAACGATAGACGGTTCACCAGGAAGCTGACGAATTAAACTATAAGATGTGGGAGAATGAGAATTTATTACCGAACAGTTTCCTTAAAATCGGTTGAGAAAGATCGCTGATCGTCCGACTTGCTCTTCACACAGTAGGCCTGGCACGATACTACAGTCACCCGCTGAAGCGCCCAGCACACACTGGCAACTACGCTTCCCTCCACTCGCTGCGTACTGGACTGTCAGAAGTCGTAACTTGTTTTAAACGCACTATAAAGCAGTCTCGTCACGAAGAATCAGAAAGGCGGACCGAGCGCCGTACCACCTGCAATGCTTCGCTTAGGCCGGTATTACACTATCAAATTTCTTTGTCAAAGATTTGATTAAAGATGTGATCAAATATTCTGTCAAATATATTTGACAAAGATCTTTGACGTAGAACTAGAAGGGGTATTACACTGTCATCATATTTCTCGTCAAAGTTCAAGATGGCTGACAACACCAACTAGTTATTAACCGCAGCAGTTGCATGTACCACCATTGCGCTGTGTGCACATGTGGAAGAGAAGCGGGGAAAAAAAAGGAAACATACTTGGGTGAAGCTGTGGGTTTTACGACGACACGGTAAAAGCATTCAAAAAAACTTGTTACGTGAGCTTATAGTGGAGGAAGTCAAGTCCTACATCAATTACTTAAGAATGGATGAGTATACATTTCTGTATGTGCTAGATGAAGTGTATCTCATCACAAAGCACAATATTCACTTAAGAACTGCTACATCTACAGAAGACAGGCTCACTGTAACACTCCGATTCCTTGCTACAGGAGAGGGTTAGGTTAGGTCAGGTCAGGTCTCCAATCTTCTTAATCTAATGTTGCATTCAGCGTGATTCACGTTGTAAAGCGCCTCATCAGCTTCATACATCTCTATTAATTTTGTAGTTGTCAGCACACACCAATTGTATTTACGGGCAATGTTTATAAAAACAGTACAGAATGCTGCAGCGATGCAAGCGCTCCATGTGGTAACATGTCACATTGCAGTGTACAGAACACAAGCGACTTCTTTGGCCAAATATACAGCGAGCCACTAGATTTGATCAAATATTGAGCGACATCTGACAAAGTTCCCTATTACACCATCAAATATCTTTGACGAAGATACTGGACAAAGATATTTGACAAAGAAATTCGATGGTGTAATACCGGCCTTAGTCAAGTGTGTAGTTCCCGCGAGGAGCGCTCGGCGTGCCGTAGCGTGAGTCACCCACCGCACGGCTTATGGCAGAGCGGTCGCCGGCTGTGACGCCCGCCATGCGCCCAGCCACTCTTCCAGGCCTGACCTCACCCAGCGTTACGTCACGCGCACCAACAGCCGTGACGCCTCCATGAAACGAGCGCCAGTCGCGCACAGCCGCTCTCATTCAAAGAGTTCGCGATGCTGGTGAAGGCTGTCTCGAGGAGAGTAGAGCAGGGTGTATACGTGGACAAAGTAGAAAAACTCCAGGATTTCTCCCGGATTTCTCGGTTAAAAATACATTTTCTCCTTGGTGAAAAAATACTTTTTCCCTGGTAACTGACAGTACATTTTCTCTCGGAACTGTATAACTTATCCATCTTTAGAACGGTTATGGTTTGATACACAAGTGTAGAATTTCCCAACGCTTTAGAAAACGAAACACAAGGGAAAAAAACGTGTTGGAAATATCTTTGATTTGCAGTAACATATACGCTGCATATTTTCGTATTACGAAAGTATAAATTCGAATTCCACCAAACACCGCATGTTACTTTCCGAAGCATTGAAATCGAAATTGCGATGCGCTTTTGTAAGCCGGTCATACCTCATGTCACGTGATTTTCACCAGCCGATGCTACCAGGTATTCAGTGCTTATCACATGTGATGAAGTCAGCCATGAGGCTGGACTGGCCGAGCGGTTCTAGGCGCTACAGTCTGGAACCGCGCCTCGGGCATGGAGGTGTGTGATGTCCGTAGGTTAGTTAGGTTTAAGTAGTTCTACGTTCTAGGGGACTAATGAACACAGCAGTTAAGTCCCATAGTGCTCAGAGCCATTTGAACCATTTTTTGAAGTTAGCAACAGCAACATCACTGCTAAGTAGCGCGAACACACAAACAGAAGAAGTTAATAGTTTAAATTAATATACATAGTATTGCTACAAGAAAAGTAAAGCTTTAACTTATAATATTGGTCTATAAGATTAATACGCTGGAAGAGAAGCTAAGCTTTCACATATAATGTTGGTCTTTTATGCGCATATTACAATTTAAGGTATATCACACAAATGTGCTATTAAAATTTTTAATAACGACATAAATGTCTGTTCTTCTGGGGTCGAAATTCATCTAAATGGCTCGTCATCAAAGAGTATATTTTTGAATGAGATTCAAACGCTCTTTGATTTAAGAAATTCATCGTACATTCGCGTACGTAGTTCAAATTGCGTAAAAGGAAATTTTCTTTGATAGTAACGCTTTTCAAACCTCCATACGAGATATTTTCCCGCGACCTATTAGAAATTGGTTCGTTTCTGCAAGTGCCAGAGAGCGGCAGATGACAGGCGTCACCGTGCTTGCGCAGCTACGATGTCGTAGGGAGCCGTAGGTCCGTACGTGTAAAACATTAAAAGATCTTACATTAGGTCATAGAAGAAACAAGACATTCGAACCTGCGGCTGCTTACAGAGCCAATAGCCACATTTCTGTAGCCAGAAGCGGGAGAAGGTACTACTCAACGGAGCATGCGCATGATTCCGCTTGCAAGTGCTAAAACGAATCTAATGTAAAAAGTTGTGATGTCACGCTCATCAGAGACAATTTGTTGTTACGAATCATTGCATAATTCTTCCTAAAGCCATCGACAAATTTTGCTGTTGGCAGACGCTTGTATGAGCACTTTGTTTTGTTGCTGTATATGGCGCATTTACTTTGCAGTTTAAGTTTTATTTTCGTTTCTTCACTCGTCCATGTTTTATTGCTCAAGTATTATTCCGCAGTAGCGGGATACAGTAATATTCTTTGTTAGAGTATCGGTTCTTACCAGTCAAAATTACAAACATTTGACTGAAAACAATGAAAAACTCCCGGAATTCTAAAATATTCCCGGTTTTCTCCCGGATGAAAAAAAAATCCCGGTTGTCCCGGGTCGTATACACCCTGGTAGAAGACAGCCGCTTCGGTCTTTCGCAGATCCGTTGAGTTGGCTGACAAATGATCGTACCGACTTTGAAAGGCCCTGGTGACTTAGTAAAGTGGAGTGTTCATACAATATTTTGATGAACAGCTTATCAGTAAACTTTTTAGTGGTCTTTCTTAACAGGATGGTGAGCGCCCTCCAGGGTAGCCGACAGCAATAACGCGCTGCTTCCTAGACTCGGGCAGGCGCGCCGGCCCCGGATCGAATCCGCCCGGCGGATTAACGACGAGGGCCGGTGTGCCGACCAGCCTGGGTGTGGTTTTTAGGCGGTTTTCCACATCCCGCTAGGTGAATACCGGGGTGGTCCCCGCGTTACGCCTCAATTACACGCGTCGGAGACATTTGACACACATCCTCAGCATTTCGCGATTTACACTAGTGGCAGACAGTTGGGGTACACTGATTCCGTCCTGGGTGGTATGGGGTGGCAGCAGGTAGGGCATCCGCCCATCACTAAAACTAACATTGTCAAATCCGTTGTAACGACTGTGCCGCTAAAGAGGAGTTATTGAACGCAGTTTTCCGAAATTCCTTCACCAGCGAAGACGAATGGAATACTCCAGAATTTGAAACACGAACAGCTGCTAGCTGATACCTTAGGGGTTGAGAAGCAACTCAAATCGCTTGATACGGGCAAGTCTTCAGGTCCAGATTGTATACCGATTAGGTTCCTTTCAGATTACGCTGATACAACAGTTCCCTACTTAGCAATCATATACAACCGCTCGCTCACCGATAGATCTGCACCTACAGATTGGAAAATTGCGCAGTTCGCACCAACGTTTAAGAAAGGTAGTAGGAGTAATCTATCGAACTACAGACCTATATCATTGACGTCGGTTTGCAGTAGGGTTTTGGAGCATATACTGTATTCAAACATTATGAATCACCTCGAAGGGAACGATCTATTGATACGCAATCAGCATGGTCCCAGAAAACATTCGCACGAAGTAATGGCCGCTATCGACAGGGGATCTCAAGTTGATTCCGTATTTCTAGATTTCCGGAAAGCTTTTGACACCGTTCCTCACAAGCGACTTCTAATCAAGCTGCGGGCCTATGGGGTATCGTCTCAGTTGTGCGACTGGATTCGTGATTTCCTGTCAGGAAGGTCGCAGTTCGTAGTAATAGACGGCAAATCATCGAGTAAAACTGAAGTGATATCAGGGAAGCGTCCTGGGACCTCTGCTGTTCCTGATCTATATAAATGACCTGGGTGACAATCTGAGCAGTTCTCTTAGACTGTTCGCAGATGATGCTGTAATTTATCGTCTAGTAAAGTCATCCGAAGACCAGTATCAGTTGCAAAGCGATTTTGAAAAGATTGCTGTATGTTGTGGCAGATGCCAGTTGACGCTAAATAACGGAAAGTGTGAGGTGATCCACATGAGTTCCAAAAGAAATCCGTTGGAATTCGATTACTCGATAAATAGTACAATTCTCAAGGCTGTCAATTCAACTAAGTACCTGGGTGTTCAAATTACGAACAACTTCAGTTGTAAAGACCACATAGATAATATTGTGGGGAATGCGAGCCAAAGGTTGCGTTTCATTGGCAGGACACTTAGAAGACGCAACAAGTCCACTAAAGAGGCAGTTTACACTACGCTCGTTAGTCCTCTGTTAGAATATTGCAGCGCGGCGTGGGATCCTTACCAGGTGGGATTGACGGAGGACATCGAAAGGGTGCAAAAAAGGGCAGCTCGTTTTGTATTATCACGTAATAAGAGAGAGAGTGTGGCAGATATGATACGCGAGTTGGGATGGAAGTCATTGAAGCAAAGACGTTTTTCATTGTGGCGAGATCTATTTACAAAATTTCAGTCACCAACTTTCTCTTCCGAATGCGAAAATATTTTGTTGAGCCCAGCCCACATAGGTAGGAATGATCATCAGAATAAAATAAGAGAAATCAGAGCTCGAGCAGAAAGGTTTAGGTGTTCGTTTTTCCCGCTCGCTGTTCGGGAGTGGAATGGTAGAGAGATAGTATGATTGTGGTTCGATGAACCCTCTGCCAAGCACTTAAATGTGAATTGAAGAGTAGTCATGTAGATGTAGATGTAGATGTAGAAAGACGCCGACCCTGCGATCGCTATGGGACTATGGCGTAAGCGAAAGAAAGAAAGACTTAACAGGATGGTGAACGAATAGTTAACACATTTTAACACTGATAAAACTTGTGCCTCTAGTTATATTCCATTTAAATTTCGTTCCAACGTGTTTTGTTTCATCGAAATGCCGTTAGAGGTCGTGTTGTCGCAATATCCCCCGCCCCTTGTTTCGCAGACAGCGTTTCGCTATGGCCGAACGCGGAAGCTTATCTGTTCGGCAGCGTGTTAAGGGTGTTCTCCTTTATGATGAAATAAAGATGTCACAGCAACGCAGAGAAGATTTAGGGGAATATTCCACCACGTTGGATTCCATCAAGAATTAAGGAGTAGAAAACAGTTTGTTGCAAGGGAAACGACCTCGAGCACAGACTGTTCGTTCTCCGGAAAACATCGCAACTTTACGCGTCTCTGTTCGACGAAGTACAGACAATACATCACGACGGGCAGCACCGGCATGAGGATGTCTCGTAGTTCTATGCAGAGAATTTTACGGAGTGATCTCAAGCGTTTCCCTTTCAAAGTGACTGTGTTACAGATGCTGACTGAGCAGAACAAACGGAGAAGACTTGAGTATTCATTATGGGCAGAAGTAAAAGATGGAATAATGTTAGACATGTGGTCCTCAGAGAACGCTTTTTCTGCCTCAGTGGAACAGTAAACAAACAAAAAGTTCGATTTTTGGGTAAAGAAAAACAGCAAAATGTTTATGTTCATGAAAAGACGACGCTTGGGTAAAAGTGATGAGTAGCTCTGTACAGTCATGGTCCCATCAGACTAATGTTTTTCAATGAAACTGTGGATACTGACCGATACAAGACAACCAACAGACATTGGTTCATGCAAGATGACGTAACACCTAATACGGCTAACGCTGTGCTGTGCTGTGCTGTGCTGAATTTTCTGCAAGAAATATTCGGCAATCGTGTGATGTCCCATTGTTACAGCGCCATCAAGGAGGACCATTTCGGACTCGCTCAAGTCCTAATTTCAAACCATGTGATTTTTTTCTTTCGTGAGGATAACTGAATGAGACACTGTTCACTTTGAGGCAGCAGAATATTATGGAAAGCTCAATTGTGCAACTAGATAAAAGAATACATGAGGCTCAAAGGTGTAAGCAATATGGGTACTCGCCTTCGCGAAGCTGTCCGCTGCAATGGAGAGGATATAGAACACGCGATGAACTGAAATGCGTTTCCGTACTCCCTGCCTGTAAAACTTGAAGTTTTTCTCTTCCGATATAAAATTGTTGCGTCAGTACTAAATGTGTCAACCACTGTGCACCACCCTGTAGCAAACTGGAGAGTAAATATTCGAGCAGCTTCCATCAGCCCAATCAACTCGTCTGTTAATGCACAGCTGACAAGAATAACCACACCTCAGCTTAGCAGGGTTCGTTAATGGTGCACGTCATTCTGGTCTCTCTTATCGCTCTTCTCTGCGTGTTGTACAAAACGTTTTCCCAGCCGAGACAAAACTGAATAGGAACTCAAGCTTTAAATGACCTCCGACATCGTATTCGTCAGAGGCAACTACTGTCGTGGCTCTTGGTATGTTGGCCTTTTATGACGGATAGACGACTCATGATTGATTGAGTACGTTATCATTACGTTATGCGGCGGGCGACTGTTTCATGTCGGCGTTGGTGGTAGATACAGTGAGTCAGTCGAAGGTTTTACGTTCATATGAGAAGGCTGGCGCCACCAACGCAGCCAGACGTAATGTTGACGTACGCCGACCAATCGCATCTAGACATAGACTATGCAAGATCACCACGACAACATCCAAGACACTCACCAGCTCCTGATAGTCGAAATCTCGAGTTCTTACTCAGATTTAATGGGGTAAGAGAGTTGAGAATAGTTTACACCAGGATGCTGTCAGGAGAAACACTACATGACCAAAAGTATCTCGCCACCTGTTAGTGGACATTAATATGCAGTGTGTCGATCCTTTGCCTCTATGACGGCTTGATCTCTGCTGGGAACACTTTTAATGAGGTATTTGGTTGTCTGTAGAGAAATGACGGCCCATTATACCTCAAGAGCCAAAACCAGAGAAGGTAGTGATGATGGGCGCTGACGTCTGGAGCGAAGACGACGTTATAATTCATCCCAAAGGTGTCGCATTGCATTCAGGTCGGCACTCTGAGCAGGTCAGTCAATCTACATCTACATCTATACTCCGCAAGCCATCTGATGGCGTGTGGCGGAGGGTGCCTTCAGTACCTCTATCAGTTCCCCCTACTATTCCAGTCTCGTATTGTTCGTAGAAAAAAATATTATCGGTATGCCTCTGTGTGGGCTTTAATCTCTCTGACTTTATCCTCATGGCCTCTTCGCGAGATATACGTAGGAGGGAGCAATATACTGCTTGACTCCTCGGTGAAGGTACGTTCTCGGAACTTAAACAAAAGCCCGTACCGAGCTACTGAGCGTCTCTCCTGCAGAGTCTTCCACTGGAGTTTATCTATCATCTCCGTAACGCTTTCGCGATTACTAAATGATCCTGTAACGAAGAACGTTTCTCTCCGTTGGATCTTCTCTATCTCTTCTATCAACCCTATCTGGTACGGATCCCACACTGGTGTGGAGTATTCAAGCAGTGGGAGAACAAGTGTACTGTAATCTTCTTTCTTTGTTTTCAGACTACATTTCCTCAAGATTCTTCCAATGAATCTCAGTCTGGCATCTGCTTTACCGACGATTAATTTTATGTGATCATTCCATTTTAAATCACTCCTAATGCCTACTCCCAGATAATTTATGGAATTAACTGCTTCCAATTGCAGATCTGCTATATTGTAGCTAAATGACAAAGGGTGTTCGCACCACATTGCGCTTGTCTACATAGAGATTCAATTGCCATTCCCTGCACCATGCGTCAATTCATTGCAGATCCTTCTGCATTTCAGTACAATTTTCCATTGTCACTACCTCTCGATATTCTACAGCATCATCCGCAAAAAGCCTCAGTGAACTTCCGATGTTATCCACAAAGTCATTTATGTATATTGTGAATAGCAACGGTCCTATGACACTCCCCTGCGGCACACCTGAAATCACTCTTAGTTCGGAGGACTTCTCTCCATTGAGAATAACATGCTGCGTTCTGTTACATAGGAACTCTTCAATCCAATCACACAATTGGTCTGATAGTCCATATGCTCTTACTTTGTTTATTAAAAGACTGTGGGGAACTGTATCGAACGCCTTGCGGAAGTCAAGAAAAACGGCATCTAACTGTGAAACCGTGTCTATGGCCCTCTGAGTCTCGTGGACGAAGAGCGCGAGCTGGGTTTCACACGAGCGTCTTTTTCGAAACCCATGCTGATTCCTATAGAGTAGATTTCTAGTCTCCAGAAAAGTCATTATACTCGAACATAATACGTGTTCTAAAATTCTACAACTGATCGTTGTATATAGTTTTGCACATTTGTTCGTCGTCCCTTCTTGAAAACGGGGATGACCTGTGACCTTTTTTGCAATCTTTTGGAACGCTATGCTCTTCTAGAGACCTACGGTACACCGCTGCAAGGGGGGGGGGGGGGGGGGGGGGGGCGGCGGCAAGTTCCTTCGCGTACTCTGTGTAAAATCGAACTGGTGTCCCATAAGGTCCAGCAGCCTTTTTTTCTATCTCTCTGTCATCTATTTCGATATCTACTATTTTGTCATCTGTGCGACAGTCTAGAGAAGAAACTACAGTGCAGTCTTCCTCTGTGAAACAGCTTTGGAAAAAGACACTTAGTATTTCGGCCTTTTGTCTGTCATCCTCTTTTTCAGTACCATTTCGGTCTCAGAGTGTCTGGACATCTTGTTTTGATGTACCTACCGCATTGACATAAGACCAAAAGTTCTTAGGATTTTCTGCCAAGTCAGCAGATTGAACTTTACTTTCGAATTCGCTGAACGTCTCTCGCATAGCCCTCCTCACACTACATTACGCTTCGTGTAATTTTTGTTTGTCTGCAAGGCTTTGGCTATGATTATGTTCGCTGTGATGTTCTTTTTGCTTCCGTAGCAGTTTTCTAACTCGGTTGTTGTACTATGGTGGCTCTTTTCGATCTCTTACGATCTTGATTGGCACATACTCATCTAACGCATATTGTACGATGGTTTTGAACTTTGTCCGCTGATCCTCAACACTATCTGTACTTCATATACAACTTTTGTGTTGAGCCGTCAAGTACTCTAAAATGTGCTTTTTGTCACTTTTGCTAAACAGAAAAATCTTCCTATCTTTCATAATATTTCTATGTACGGCTGAAATCACCGATGCTGTAACCGCTTTATGATCGCTGATTCTCTGTTCTGTGTTAACTGTTTCAAATAGTTCGGGTCTGTTTGTCACTGGAAGGTCTACTATGTTATCGCCACAAGTCGGTTCTCTGTTTCAGTGCTCAAGGTAGTTTTCAGATAATACACTTTAAAAAATTCCACTGCATTCTTTGTCCCTGCCACCCGTTATAAACGTTTGAGTCTCTCAGTCTATATCTGGTAAATTAAAATCTCCATCCAAAACTATGACATGGTCGGGAAATCTACTCAAAATATTTTCCAAATTTTCCTTCAGGTGTTCTGCCACGACACCTACTGAGCTAGGGGGCTTATAGAGATATACAATTACCCTGTTTGAGCCTGCTTTAACTGTGACCTTCACCCAAATTATTTCACATTTCGGATCTCCGTCAATTTCCGTCGATATTTTTGCACTTTTTATCGCTATTATCACACCTCCTCCTTCACTGTCCAGCCTGTCTCTGCGGTATACATTCCAATCTGAATTTAGAATTTCATTACTGTTTACATCTGGTTACAGCCAACTGTCCGTCCATTTGAGGAATGTTATTGTTCACGCACCATTGTCTCTAAGATACTGCTTTGTGACTTTGTCATTCTGGTGCAAACAGTCATGTTCCTCCACTGTACACAGTAAACAATGCTATAAAATTTATTCACATCCTTCCTCGTTTAGCATTTTCTAACCGAAATAACGGGAGATTAGAGTTACAAAACAACACTCAAAAGGCCTTATGTTGAGCAGGAGTTCTGGACAATGTAATAATCTCTTCTACAGTATGCTTCTGTAGTAAAACAGAGAGATGTGTCAGTTTATTTAAACTGCTTTCAAAACAGAGAAAGTTAAACATTACTGCCAGCTTGGTTGCCATAAGTACTGCTCATCGTCGATGAGTATCGGTACACTGCATTCTAGTCAGCACTTTTTCTGACTGAAAATTAAAGCATTTATTCGACGTTCTCAGTGTTCAAAAGTTTTCTTTTGGATCTTGAACAACGAGTTCCTTTGGTAGTATGTTTAGAGGCTCGGCACAAGTCTCCTCGGCGAAACCATACTGGTACCAACTTTCTGGTCTTCTCCTTTTATTACCTTCTCATCTCTGTCAGAATAAGCTTACTGCGACCCCATACTGCTTCAACTGCTACTAGGGCTCTGGAATTTTTTTCCTCGTACAGACATGCCATGTGTAGATAATATGAAACAGGAATTCTGTCGTGCAGTTACTCCTTGTGACGTCCTCGTGGAAGGCTGTTCCGACCGCAGTTTAAAGGTCGTTCCCATAAACAAAACAAAACTTTGGCTTTAATTATTAAGTAAACCACTGACGAAACAAAACACAAAAGTGGCAGAGGAATTACCTTCAAATTACCTCTACTTTTCGTAGGTGACGTTTTCGAATGCATCGAAAGGTCACCGAAATTTTTCGGGCGTTTTTCCACCAGCGTGTTTAGTTTGGACAGTATATAGAAACTGTGTCATTAATAGTGAAAACTGACAGGGGTGAATGTATACGATAACAGGACCAAATACATTCTTTAAAAAAAAAAAATACATTACGAACCACGAAGGAATTATCCGAATGGGATGGAAATCGATAGATGTGATGTACATGTACGGGCAAACAAAAGATTGCAGTTTCAGAAAAATTGGATAATTTATTCAAGAGAAAGAGCTCCACAAATTGAACATGTCAATAACGCGTTGGTCCACCTCCGGCCGTTATGCAAGCAATTATTCGGCTTGGCATTGACTGATAGTTGTTGGATGTCCTTCTGAGGGATATCGTGCCAAATTCTGCGCGGTTGGCGCATACGTCGTTGGCCTAGACAGGATTTGGTGCGCACAAAGGCAAACAGTAGAAACTCTCACCGTGTGCGAGCGGGCATTATCTTGCTGCAGTTTAGGTCCAGGGTTGGCTGCCATCAAAGGCAACAAAACGGAGCGTAGAATATCGTCGACGTACCTCCGTGCTGGAAGGGTGCTGTAACGAAATGAAATGGCACCCCTGACAATCACCTCTGGTTGTTAGGAAATACGGCAGGAGGCAGTCATATTGGTATCCCACGGCTGTCCGGAGCGTCTCAGTCCAACACGTTTTCGGTCTGGAATCTCATTTGCTGGAGTATAATTGTCTTCAGTGATCAGTACCGCTTCGAAATGCGCCCCGATAACCCAAAGACGACGTCTCTGGAGACGCGCCGGCTAGTGGTAAGATTACCAGTCTGACTGTCGACCGCCATTGGGCCCAAAAACCAGAAATAATGGTCTAAGGAGCCATTTATTTTCACACCAATTTCCTTTCGGTTGTCAACCACGGTGCCCATACAGTACAGCCGTACATAGACGATATATCTACGCCTCTTTTTTGCTACCCTTCATGCCAAGTCGTCCTGGGCTTGCATTTCAGCAAGATAATGCCCGCCCGTACCCGAAGTGAGTTTCTATTGCTTGTCTTCGTGATTGTCAAACCCTAACTTGGCCAGAAAGCTCGCTGGATTCTCTCCAATTAAGAATGTTTGCAGCATTGTGGGCAGAGGTCTACTAGGAGCTCGGGATTTTGACAGCCTAATGCGCCAGTTGGGCATAGTTTGGCACGATATCCCTTAGTAGGACACCCAACAATTCCACCAGTCGATGCCAAGCCGAATAACAGCTTGCATAAGGACCTAAGGCGGACCAGAGCGTTATTGACTTTCTCAATTTGTGAAGCTATTTCTCCTGAATAAATCATCCAACTTTTCTGAAACTGTTTGTCTGTATATGTACATCGCATCTACCGATTTCCGTTCCATTCGGATAATTACTTCGTGGTGCGTAATTTTTTCTTTTTTTTCTTTGAGCGTGCGCTCCAGTAAAGATGCGCCCGCAAAACAGCCGTTTGCGAGATAATTGTGAAAAGACGGTAACGAGCTGTCACTGGCTCCTCTAAAAAATATTGTCCTAGTCTGTGCAAACGTATTTGAAATACAACCAGTTCGACTAAGTTCCCATCCAACTGGGGTAAAATATTGCCCTTTATCATTGGTACTTGCAAACTGGGTCACCAGCACTTTTTGCTGCTGATCTACGACTACATCTGTATGCGGTATAAAATGGTCAGTTTCAGTATGCGCTGGACCTTTTCCACAAAGATTAAGTGGCCTCAATCCTCAAGATTATTCTGTCATAGGCTGTCTGGAAACTGAAGTGTTCAGTACTTCGTTGATCCGGTTGAAGACTTGGAGAAGAGAACTTTACGGTAATGTTAGAATTTCCGAGAGGATCAGACGGCATTTGAAACCATTCGTAACTCACTGCAGAGACAGTTAGGATTTGCTAGGTGATTAGAAGGCATTTGAAATCATTCGTAACTCTCACCACAGAGACAAGAGCAGGATTGTATCCAGATGTGGGGACAACATGTCAAACACATTTTAGTAACTACGAGTATGACAATATTTCATACAGAAGTCAGTGACTACTCGTAATTACGAATTGGCAATTACGTACAAACGGCTCATTTCTGTGGACGCGAGTTTACTGGAACGGGTTTTCTTTTCCATTAGATTATTTCCACCCGTTTTTTCTGTTTACTATAATACACTCTATATACAAAGGGGTGAGAAAAGTCATGGAATAGCAATATGCACCTATACAAGTTATGGTAGTATCGCGTACACAAGGTATAAAAGGACTGAGCATTGACGGAGCGGTCATTTGTACTTAGGTGACTCATGAGGAAAGGTGTCCAGTGTGACTATGCCCGCACGACAGATATTAACGGACTTTGAATTCTGAATGCAATTTGGAACTAGACACATAGGACGTTCCATTTCGGAAATATTTAGGGAGGTCAACATTCTGCGATGCAGAATGGCGAGAATACCAAATTTCAGGGACCTCTCACCACGGACAGCGCAATGGCCGACGGCCTTCACTTAACGACCGAGGGCAGCGGTGTTTCCGCAGAGTTGTCAGTGCTAACTGACAAGCAAAACTGCGAGAAATAAACGCAGCAATCAATGAGGGCCGTACGACGAACGTGTCCTTTAGGACAGTGTGGCGAAATTGGCAGTTAACGGGCTATGGCAGCAATCGACCGACGCGAGTGCATTTGCTAACAGCACGACATCGCCTGCAGCGCCTCTCCTAGACGACTGGAAAACCGTGGCCTAGTCAAATGAGTCCCGATTTCAGTTGGTAAGAGCTGACGGTACGGCTAAGCCACGCCGGCTGGGGTGGCCGAGCGGTTCTAGGCGCTACAGTCTGGAACCGCTACGGTCGCAGGTTCGAATCCTGCCTCAGGCATGGATGTGTGTAATGTCCTTTGGTTAGTTATGTTTAAGTAGTTCTAAGTTTTAGGGGACTGATGACCTCAGATGTCAAGTCCCATAGTGCTCAGAGCCATTTGAACCACTGAGGCACTGTGCAAGATGGCGGTGTCTCCATAGTGGTGTGGACTGTGTTTACATGGACTGGACTGGGTTCCTTGTATGTTCTGCTACTTGCAGGCCATTTGCAGCCATTCGTGGACGTCATATTCACAAATACCGAAGGCATTTTTATAGATGACAATACGTCATCTCACCGGGCCACAACTATTCGCGATTGTTTTCAAGAACACTGGACAATTCGAACGAATGTTTGTGCTACCTAGACTGCTCGAAATGTATCCCATAGAAATTTATGGAGCTTTATCGAGAGGTCATTTAGTACATAAAATCTTTCACTGGCAACATTTTCGAAATTATGGACGTCTATAGAGGCAGCATGGCCCAGTATTTCTGCCGGGGACTTCCAACGACTTGTTGAGTCCATGCCATGTCGACTTACTGCACTGCACTAGACAATAGGACATGGGACACAAGGTCAGGGGGTATCCCATGACTTTTGTTACCTCACTGTATATTTGGTCAGGCTGTCGTATGTGTCATGAAAGTCCATTTGTCTACTTGGCTTTTTGATTTGTTTCCCAATAAGGTTACTTTGTCCCTATAGTGAAAGATGACTAGCTTACCAATAACATATCTGGTATGACTTTGTAGCTGTTTCTTGTACCCTACAAATTTGGGAATCATTTATAGTCCGGCCGAAACTCTTCTTTTCTTTTATCCCTTTTTAATGACTCTGGTACTAGCATGACAATTTCTTACGCCAACCTCACGGATATCGTATCGGAAAACTGTTTCCCACAACCACGTGAAAGTATCTAGAATGTGTTGACACACAATACATTAATTTGTGAAAACAGACAGAAGATTCTCAAAAATAATTAATAAACGTTTTTGGCAAAATGGTTCAAATGGCTCTAAGCACTATGGGACTTAACATCTGTGGTCATCAGTCCCCTAGAACTTAGAACTACTTAAACCTAACTAACCTAAGGACATCACACACACCCATGCCCGAGGCAGGATTCGAACCTGCGACCGTAGTGGTCACGCGGTGCCAGACTAAAGCGCCTAGAACCGCACGGCCACACCGGCCGGCAAACGATTATGCAGTTAGGCGTTTACAAGACATCTAAAAAAAAAAGAATAGTTGTGCTATCAGCTGTACGAATGTATGTGTATTCTATACCGGTTCCGATTATTACACTCATCTTCACAGGAGAAACCTGTGAGGTTCAAGAAAGACGAATATAGTATATATACAAGCATGATAGAAAATGCAGGAATTAAGAAAGGTAATTTTTAAAACCATAGTAGTTAGGCAGTGTACATCACTGTATCAAACACATATTTTCGTCATATGTGAGCCAGAAATTTAGAACATATACAATTCACATAGTAGTTTGTTTTAGCAAAAATGGTTCAAATGGCTCTGAGCACTATGGGACTTAACATCAGAGGTCACCAGTCCCCTAGAACTTAGAACTACTTAAATCTAACTAACCCAAGGACATCACACATATCCATGCCCGACCGTAGCAGTCGCGCGGTTTCAGACTGAAGCGCCTTGAACCGCTCGGTCACACCGGCCGGCTTGTTTTAAGACAGTCCATGTAAACGCACTGTGCCTTGATACAATTACAATAATGCACACTTGACGATAAGTCAGCATTTAATAATTGACACATTGTAACTGTCAACGGTAGAAATACTACGTGATTTTCAAAGACATCAAGTTGAAACACAAACAAAGTATGATTACCTAGGAGGCTAAAAATATTCTTTGGTCTAGCCAAATACTACGGTAACAGAAATAGAAAAGCAACATGTCGTCCTTTTTCTGAAAGTTGGAAACTATTATACCATGTGATAATAATGGGTGAAGTTATTACATATGTAGATCGTCAAAGGCAATAAAAGTATGAGAAGCGTTGAAGGCAGTCGCGGAAGCCAACTGTCTGTAATAACCAACTTTAAAATTGTGTTAACGTGACTACCAGATCTTATTAAAGTACTGTTTGGCCTCTGTGATAACAACAACTGACAGCAGATGGCACAAATCTGCGTTTTTCAAATTATCTAACAACTGTACACAGTCTCCTACGAAAATTTGTTTACATGAACCTTTGTAAACCCGGTAGCCAGCTCTGTGGGTCTGATGACTGGAACTCTTTCCAGTATGGTGGCTCTCAATCCGGAGGCAGCTATTTCGATTCTAATTATGGAAGAATAATTATTTGGCCTGCAAGGTGAGGTAGGAGCACAGTTTCTAGTCACCAGTCTGTGCAGTAATGTTGTGGGCGAATTTGCAGACTACTCTTATAGAATGAGGACATGTACAATTCTGACAGAGATCCATCCGTTTTATGGGAACGTGAAATTCGACGTCTCCCACAATGCTACTAGGAGATCGATGTCAGGTTTCACACTCTCTTTTCTTTCACTTTCAAATTAACCATAGCAAGTTAGACAGAACATGACACAATGCAGCTTCTCATCAAGATCTCTGTGCTGAGGATAGAAGGGGGAGGGAGGGGGGGTACACCTGTCTCAGTAATTCAACATGTTTTGCGAAATCTCTTAAAAAGTATAAGAACGTCTGAATCGAAAATCACTAGGTACACTCAAATTCTGTTAGATTTCTACCTATGGAAATGAAATTCGCTTTCCTTTCTTCCCAAATATCAGAGTGCGAGGAGTCTTTCTCTTCAATGAAGAGATTTGATGACATTCTTGCTTTGTTTTCAGAACAAACGTCAATACAGTACAACGCATTCAAAGTACAAAGCTATCAAGTTTCTTGTACGAACAACAGTTTACTAATGCATTTCAACCGCTTTTGTGGATGAATTCCACGAAAAATGAGAATTACCTGTCGCTGAGTATTACAGCACCGCACGTCCCGTAATACCTCTTTTAGAGATAACTTTTCTTTGCTGTCGTATTTTACGATGACGTCACAGTACAGTAATATCTCAAGCGCCTGGGCAATCCTGATATGCGCCGGTTATTTCCAAGGACATTGCATACCTGGCTGCCTTCAACGAAGGTGTGCTTTCCTGGGAAACAACCAACTGAATTAAGCATGCCACAATTGTTTGTATAAACTGGGCAGATGAGGTAGGGAGTGCTTATGAATGCGAAAGCTGTCGTCTGTGATCTATACATGCAGCGCCATACTGATCAGATGCGGTTTAGCAGAACGCTGAGGAATAGAAACGAGGATGAATACAACCCACGTCACTTCTTGCTCCCGACTTCAGTATCTAAGGCCAGTTTCTTCCTTCCTTTCGCGTGTAATATGTACTAGCACTGACAGTTAATTGTAAGAATATGGTACTTCCCACGAGAGCCATTTGATACAGGAAAATTTGAATCAGTCTGGTACTTCAAATAGACGCTGCCTCAAACTTCTAGGATCTACATCTACATATATACTCCGTTAACCACCTATCGGTGTGTGGCGGAGGGCACAATTCGGGCCAAAATCGTGTCCCCCCCGATGTTCCACTCGCGGATCACGCGAGGGAAAAACGACTGTCTGAACGCCTCAGTACGAGCTCTTATTCCCCTTGTCTTTGAATGGTGATCATTGCGCGATTTAAAAGTTGGTGGTGATAATATATGCTCTACATCCTCGGTGAAGATCGGATTTCGAAATTTAGTGAGCAGCTCCTGTTTAGCGCGTCGTCTATCTGCTAGTGTGTCCCACTTCAAACTTTCTATGAGATTTGTAACGCTCTCGCGATGGCTAAATGAACAAGCCACGAATGTTGCCGCTCTTCTTTGAACCTTCTCAATCTCTTGAAACAGACCCAACTGGTAAGGGTCCCATACAAACGAACAATACTCCAAGACTGAACGAACTAACGTATTGTAAGCTATTTCCTTTGTTGAAGGACTGCATCGCTTCCGGATTCTACCAATAAACCGCAATCTAGAGTTCGCCTTACGCGTTACTTGTGTAATCTGATCATTCGTTTGAGATCATTTCGAATAATCACACCCAGGTACTTGGCAAACGTTACCGCTTCCAAAGACTAGACACTTATTTTGTATTCGTACATTAATGGGGATTTTCGCCTTCTTATACGCAGTAGGTTACACTTATTAATGTTAAGAGATACCTGCCAGTCATTACAGCATGCATTTATTTTCTGCAAAATCCTCATTGATTTGTTCACAACTTTTGTGTGATACTACTGATACTATTATCCTGTAGACTACAGCATCATCGGCAAACAGTCTCAGACGCTGTCAATACCATCAACCAGATCGTTGATGTAAATCGTAAAAATCAGAGGACCTATTACACTGTCCTGGGGCACACCTGAAGTTACGCTTGTTTCTGTTGATGTCACCCCGTTCAGGACGACATACTGCTCCCTGTCTGTTAGAAAACTTTCTATCTAACCGCATATGTCATCGGATAGACCGTAGGCGCGCACTTTTTGTAGCAAGCGACAGTGCGGAACTGAGTCGAAAGCCTTTCTAAAGTCACGAAATATGGCATCAACCTGGTAGCCGGTATTCCAATGATCTCTGATAGATGATGGATAAGAATGGTGTTATATTTGTAGCATAGTCAACATCAAATCTTACGGGGATACCGTCTGGACCAGATTCCTTCCTGGCGTCTAAGGATCTTAACTGTCGTACAATCCTAGAAACACTAAACACTATCTCAGCCAGCCTTTCGTTTGTTCCACAATTGAAATGGGGAATGGTGCTGCAGTCCTCTACCGTAAACGAGTTTTTGAAAGCTAGGTTTAGAATTTCGGCCTTCTGTTTACCATCATCTGTTACATTACCCGTACTCTGAGCAAGAGGAGGTATTGAATTATTTGTAGCGTTCATATATTTTACGTACTAACACAGGTGTTAGTGGATCCTAAGCTGAGGATTTCGAGCTAAGGAACTACTGGCTGGAACCGAATATTTCAGGCGCTAAAAGGTCTTGAAAGAACAATGCGTGAGAATCACGGGTTTTTATATACTGCCTGTGTTTCAAGACGGACAACCCCCTGCCGCACTGACGTTGGTGCTATGGGGCAACAGTGAAGTTTACCGCTATAGTTCACCAGTACTTATTGAAGATGAATCATTATTCGTAAACGGCACACATATACATTGATTTAATGTGCGGTCCGACACGATGTACTGTCCGCAAAGCCGAACGAACGTACAGAAAACAGTTTCAGGACAGACGTGATCCTATTTGGATGACATTTAATCGTACAAGAAACTGGCTCGTGCCACCCGCAGATAGATGGCCAACGTTCTCGAGAAAGACTTATTCGCGTAAAGGTATTTCAGAAAAGGACATTGGATCATATGGTAGGAGATTCATCATCAAACACTCGTCAGATAAATTACTTCTAATAGTATCGTGTGGAGAATAGTGACCGAAAAGTAATTACACCCCTATCAGAATCAACATGTGCAAGCAGTAAAGTGAAATGATTTTGATGGAGATGTCGTTTCAACAAGACCGCGTGCCATCTCATTCTTATACAATGTCTGTGGAAACATGAACAACGCATGCCATCTTGCACCATGAGCAACGAGTATTTGTCATAGAGTTATCATGATTTTATAACTTGTGACGATGCATTCATAGCTAAAAGTTTTATTTGCTTCTTTTACTAAGTTTAAGAGACAAATAGGTTATTTGTTAGACGTTTCTCAGGTCATGTGAATCAGCGCTATTACTTATTACTCACAAATGTGCACGTCCTTTCTTTTACTGATCAATCTGATAGCGATCGTAGTGATCGAAACTGATAATTGAATCTAAAAAAGAAAATTGCGGTCGAAGACTGTTTTAGTTTATACGTCTTTTCTAACGGATAACATTGGTGGTTGGTTGGGCGGTTGGTTCTGACCATGGGCAGAGCGATCGCCGGATCACACATAATAGTTTATATCACAAAAGACACCTCGTAATACTGTCACAAAGGTAACCGTGATGTATCCTCTTGTGCTGAACAGCGAGAAATAACAACCAAATAACAGTAGTTCTTCCCCTTGGTTGTTATTTCTCTCAATGAAATTTGCAGTATGTTGTGCATACACCTATCAGAAGTTATACATGGATGGAAAAATATGAGTTTAATAATTCGTGTTACACTAACTGCACAAGACATTCCTGTTTCCACATCTGCAGAAGGCCTTGATGTAACTTACGAGAATTTCCACTATTATAACTTTTGTATCCCGCCTGGAAGGCGGCGATTGGGTCTGCTCCTGTGATCTGAAAAATAGGCCGAATGAAGGAAGCGAGTAGGAGCAGGAGAAGTAAAGCACTTCGGTACTGCGTGTAAAATTAAAGATGCTTACTACAGGCAAAAACAAGTTAATAAATAGTTACATAACATTGCGATTATGAGCACGTAGATGGGAAGCCGTATTCCCGTCGTAAGTAATACAAAGTCTCAATAGCCAGCTAACACACACTGAAGTTGAAGCGATGTTTCCAGGCCGTCTGCTCTTGATGAAATGGGCAGAAAGGAGAGCGGTGCTCGTTGAGCTCCACAGCGTCGGCTAGAGGGCGCTGTGGTCGGCGTAGATCGTCCGCTCTCGTAGTGCCAACCTACGAGCGTGCACCTACACTGTGGCATCGGAACTATCGATACCACAATGACATAGATTGTTTGCGAGTTCACTTACAACGATAAATGCAGCATTTTTCATCAGCTACCTGGAAGAGAACGTAATAACCTGTTATTCAGTGCTGACATTGAGCAACACTATGTGAATTCAAGATATTTTCTTTATTCGGGACCACAGTTGCCCAAAAGTTTTTAAACTACAATATTTTCGCTATTTGACTGCCATTATGTTTATTATGTCGACTGTTGCAGTTTCAGCTTTGGAGCCATTTTCAAGTGCAATACGTAATCACACAGAACATGTAAAACATGTCACCCAGAGATCTGGACGCTCATGTTGTCGTCAAACATACTCCACTCGACACATTTCCTTTGCGTCCTGTCCTACGGTTAATAAATCGAAGAGTCATAAGATGGATGAACATGCCCGTTAGCCACTTTGGATTACTGGCAGTGTTACACGACATGACGGAAAGACAGCAACTGAAGTACATTGTCCAGTCACATTAGTGTGACCATCTGTGAAAAGCCTGAATTACCACCTTTTCCAGCGCGAACGTGTAGGAACAGAGGCAATCATATTCTGGATGGTGCCGACGGGGGTGTCGAGCCATGTCGACCCCAGTGTCATGGCCGGCTGTGATGGGTTTCTAGGCTGAGGATCGATCCATGGCGTCAGCAACCCGATCGTGGTTGCTCCACACATTTTTAATCGGGTTTAAATCCGGGGAGTGTAGTGACCAGGGCAGTACGCTAAACTTGACCTGGCGCTCATCGAACCAAGCACGTTCATTGCGAACTGAATGATACGTTGCATTGTGCTGCTGGTAGGTGCCATGGTGCCGAGGAAAAACAGGCTGCATATAGGGATGGACATGGTATAGATGCATACTTGCGTTGATCCATTGCACCTTCCAGAATGACGAGATCAGACGAGATCACTCAGCGAATGCCACGAAAACATTGCTCAGACCGTAACGCTCCCTCTTTCCGACGATCCAACGGTCACCTATCCGGTGGAACATGAAACGTGGTTAATCTGAAAACGCCACCTGGCGCCACTCAGTGAAATCGAGTAGAGGTACTGGCGAGCAAATTGCAGCGTTCATCGCCTATAACAGCAATCAGCATGGGTGCATGAACCAGGGGTCTGTTGCCGAGGCACATATGCAGCAATGATCGCTGAACAGTCGTTGGTAGCCCCTGGATTCATTCAGGTGCTCAGCAATCGTACGTCTATTCGCCCGTTCACATCACCGCAGCCGTCGTGTACCACACTTGCCTCAGAGCCGATTTTGGGTAGATTTATTTTGCGCTGAACCGTACACTCAAAACACGGCGGAACATGAATAGTTCACAATGTTAACCGTTTTAGGAATGCTTCCGTCCTTGGCCCGAAAGCCAATGATCATGCCCCTTTTGATATCGGATAAATCGCCGTGTTTCCGCATTACGCCAAAGACTGCACTCTTTTCCGCGTGCTCCCGACACGCTTTATATACCCTCCACTGCTAGCGCTGCAATCTGCCGTCTGTCGGTAGTTGTTGCACTCTGACATCGAACGCAGACGTTGGTCACGTTAGTGTGATTGGACCATGTATGTCTGAAGACTACACGAACACGGTTAATCATCAGCACCTCCGAGGTTTCCGAAGACGAATACGCAAAAACTACAAGAGGTACAGAAAAATGTTTCACTATCGTATTGTATTGTATGTTAACCGGGGGCCTAGAAATGACGCGTAGCAATCGCCGACATAGTGTATCTGAGGCGGAATATAAAGGGAACCAGCCCGCATTCGCCGAGTCAGATGGAAAACCGCCTAAATACCATCCACAGACTAGTCGGCTCACCGGACCTCGACACAAGTCCACCGGGCGGATTCGTGCCGGGGATCAGGCGTTCCTTCCCGATTCAGAAAGCCGTGCGCTAGACCGCATGGCTAACCGGGCGGGCAATGTTTTACTAGGTGTAGTCACATCGGAACATGTAGACAAATCATCCGCTTCATATCTTCGCATCGAAGCAGTTCACACTTGCAGATAGGCAACCCAGCGAACAGATCGTCAAAGAGGTGTGCTGCAGTGCCCTCCTGGACAACCCAGTCAGCGGCTTCAATTAATTGCTTGCTTGTATTGATGTTTGCCGAGTCACAAACCTAGCCTATATTGAGCACCTGCAATGTGAGTTAAAAACTTGGAGAAATTCTGTGTCTATTTTCTGTACGTATTGCAATTTTCATGCAGCTGCCTTCTAAAATTGATGGGAAACAATGTACATGCAGAACTCTGTGTGACAAGTTCGACATATCTATTGCGCCTGAAAATGGCTGCAAAGCTGAAATTTCAATAGCGGACATAACAAACACAAACAACGTAAAATGGCGCACTCGGTATTTGGAAAAAAAAGAGTACCCGAACTGGTTGGTGAATTCCTAACATTAGTTTCTAATGTTTCATTTGAAATTGGTGTACAGCTCTGTGAACTACGACTGACTGACTAGCTGACGTTCTAAACGTCGAACGTCCTTCCTAGGTCACTCCAAACTTATTCCCCCCTCCCTGCACACTTCGGCTAAAGCCAATATGTAATGTGCCAGATTTCGAGGAACGACCTGCACCGCATGCGATGATTGCAAGCTGCATCTTCCTTCCGCCGGACACAGCGCTCGTGCCGTAGCGGAATGCCGAGCACCAGAGGAGCGGAGCTCAAGTCCGTGACCGCTCCTGTTGATCTTGTGGTTTTACCGAGTCACTGTAGGCGAACGCTAGGATGGTCCTTCCAGATGACCACTGTTGCCTCCATTTCCTGTCCTTGTCTGAGAAAGCGCTCCGTCCCTTCTGCTCCCGATGATGATACACTGAACTACACTGCCTATAGAAGAAGACCCTGCAGGATCGAAGATTATCTCGAGTAGCCGCTTTCGAACAAACGTCCATTCGTACTGGAAGATCCCCTCGTGTGCTAAACGTTCCATAAATCCTACTCCGAACAACAACGAGTCCATAAAAGATGGCGTAAAGACAAACTTCCCTTCGATTACCTTTGTGAATTGGCGGGTAAAACTTCCTCCTACCTATTCTGTGGAGTGCTCTAGCTTACCCAGTACCTGGCAGCAGACATTGTAGCGTATTGGAAACGTTTGAAGTTGCAAAAAGTCTAACTATGTCGTTACAATTGGACAATCGGGTAACAAATCTACTTTGTATAACATTCCAGGATACTATTAGGTTGCGTTTATTGATAAAAATCTGCAAAATTATTCACAATCACACTTGATACACTAAATTTTATGGAACAGCAGAAGATCGAGAGCGTGGTCGACACAGACATTAGACCTACATCACGAAAGCCGATTACTTCGTGCGTCATCGGTAGCAAATTAACCATCATTTGTCTGGAACCGAGTGACCGCTACGGTCACAGGTTCGAATCCTGCCTCGGGCATGGATGTGTGTGATGTCCTCAGGTTAGTTAGGTTTAAGTAGTTCTAAGTTCTTGGGGACTGATGACCTCAGAAGTTAAGTCCCATAGTGCTCAGAGCCATTTGAACCATTTACTTTTACTGACTCTTACACTGCCCCTAGCATTTATTATGGGCTCTAAAAATTAATATTTGATAACGGAAAAGTAGTAGTTTCACGCCTAAACTTCGGGAGGTCCCTGACGTATTAAGATTCCTAACGTGGAGAACATGACAAGTGCTATAACCCGATTTTCCAGAAACTTCTCTCTGTGGAAGAGGAGTCAAAAAAGTGAATAAGTGTCTCGGCTTATCCGTTGACACTGGACTGTTTCTGACAAGACGATCAAATCTTGATATGTAATTTAGATACCTTTTTGAGCGCAGGTGTGTCAGGCCAAATGGATGCACAGTGGCTAGCGTCTCGAGCTTCAATTTTTGACTTCCGTGTTCGAAACGTGATCATTTTTTATTTATTTTATGTTATTTTTTAATTATTTTTCATTTATCTACCCATGTTCGTAGAAAGATATCACATGAATGTTTCTTATTCGATTAGGTGATACAAGGGTGTTATATTCATTGTAAAATTTCAACTGTGTCTCGGCTTGTCACACGTTCATTATATGATATATGTGTGTCTGGTATTTTCAGGGGTTACAATCTTTTTAAATTCTCATTTTCTTATGTTTTTTTCTTGTATCAGTTCTTGTATTAATTCTTGTATTTTATTCTCGTGTTTATCCTTCAGGAAGATTTGATGTATTCCTCTCGATGATACCGATCGTAAAAACATTCGAAACATAGACATTCCGAACACCACGAACATCACGCCGGGAAACTTTTGTGTAGTAGCGCTCTATGGACATGAGTAAATAAATGGAAAACAAAAATAAAAGTAATAAATGAGTTACGGACACGGGGTGCAAAATTGTGAAGCCGTGGCGCTAGGCACTGCGCTATTTATTCGCTAGAATGCATGTGAAATACCTCGAAAACTCTGACTGCCGTTTTCTCAGAAATGGTCGGATATCTGCATATGAGTCGAGATATATGTTCGCTTACTTTGACTCCTATTCCACTGCGCGACGTTTCTGTGAAATCGGGTTATGGCACTTGCCGTGCTCTCCTCACAAGTTAGGTACGCCTATGTCGGTTCATCATCGCACTAGAGTACTTTCAGCACTATCTAGTGTTGCCATCTTCGCTGTCCGCTTTCCAGCAGCGGGAACTATTTCGTTACGCACCGCGTCGCAGTAGCGATGTGTATCACCGCTCAAGTTACTCTTATTAACTGCAGCGTTACAATAAAATGTGAAAAATGGCAAAAAAGTGTCTTAAATAACAGGAAACTCACATTATATATGAGTACTACATGAAAAAGTATATTTTTTCTGAATTTGTTATTGCTTAAACTAAAACAAAATTTAGAGACTAATCTTGATGTTTAGTGCCATACGATTTATTTACACGTTTGTATTCCGGCTCCTCCACTACTCATATTTCACGTCATTCTTTCAACAACTCAAAACACTAACAAGGTGTAAGTTTAGTACAGCTTCCACAGAAAGAACAATTGTAAGTAACGTCTTTATTACATTTTTCCTAGTAGTTTATAAGTGTTTTGATAACGCAACATTGCCACATTTAATCTACTTGATTTCGAATCGGGTATTCGGTTTCAGATGCAAACAAAAGCACCTGAAAATAAAAAATACGAAATGTATTGACAGTTACTTAGGTGAGTATAGTATTTAATAGCTGCCAGCAGAAAAATGGACCTATCCGAGTGCAAAAAACGCAGATACGTTCCTGTTTACTTAAAAGACTCTGACTGAAAAGTGGAGTACCATCTGCCTCATGCAACCCACCTCAAATTCCCACAGGCTCCCCTAACTGTGATTCGTTGTAAGTCGGTCATAGCAACCCAATCCCAACTGCCCTTTCTCTCTTGCTGCTGATGTCTCATTCCTTCCTACTGCTGCTGTCTCTCCTCACCAGTGGCGGATTTAAAATTTTTACGCCCCTAGGCACACCGACCCCTCCAAAAATATGTTTTAAATAATAACTATATAACTTTTAAATAACAATGAATGTGCTCTAAGTTACTAATAAAAACTCACACTATAAGCAGAATTTTTTAAGTCTAATATGAAGAAATAAACCAAATTCGCCAGTCAGCGAAGTTTGTGTGTGGCTTTGATGGCAGCAAACTCTTTAATCATATCTTCATAAGTTAGCAGGTCACCTTCGCTGAGAAGAACAGAGAAGCCGATCAGTCTCTCCTCAGACGAGGTGGAACGCAGCTATGATTTCAGCCTTTTAACAACAATTCTAAAAGCAATATCAGAATTCGGAAATGTGGACTGTAACTACTTCTTTCGTAAAAATTTACTCACTTCAACTGGTACATCACTAATCTCACAAGATTTCAAAAGTGCCGCGAAATGTCGCATTCACTTGGGAAGGAAGGTTCTACATCAGTTTCACATGACGCACGTAAGTTCACTGCGCCTTCAGACATAACGTCTGCTGAACTATTCTTAATTTACTAAAAGCTATGAAGGAGTCTAACAGCGTTTCATAACTTTCATTTCTCCTTACTAAGTCAGCATACAAGCTGTTGAGTATTGGGAAATATGTGTCGACCCTAAATTTCTTCCTACTATTCAGAAGAACTTCTTGTGTCCGCTTCTTCATCGACATGAAGTTTGTGTTTCCACGATCTTCTATGAGTGCATTGGCGGTCCACATCAGTCATAATCTTCAAGGATTTATTTTCCTAATAGTTGAAAATGCCACAAATAGATTTAATAAACCCCACAAGCGATTCACATAATTCATGCAATGTTTCAATATCAATTTCATATTTATTCTATTCAATCTGTGGAGTATATCCTTCCAAACTGTCATTATGAATACTGTATCTAGTTACTGAGTTGATTCAGTAGAGCTGAAGACTCATTTCGCGCAAGTAGTTTCTCACAGGTGTTATTGGTCACATATGTGAGGGCATTGATAACGCTCTCCCAATTTTCATTTAGACTAACTCATGCTTCCTCTCTTGCTGACCAACGAGTTTTTGATAAAACTCCAATTGTTCTGCTTTTTTTAAAAGAAAGACATTGATCCCAGCGTTGTGTGGCACCTGAGAAAAATTAGAAACGTTTTGACTAAACTGAAAAATGAATATGCGTCCTGATAACAGCTTGCAGCACTAGTGCCGACTACATTCAAAGAATGTGCTGCACTAGGCACACAATGCGATTTCTGACTTCGTTCTTTAATGCGTGCCTGCGAACCTGTGTAGGCTCCTGACAAGTTGCTTGCTTTGTCGCATGACTAGCTTGTACAGTCAGTAATATCAATGGAATTTCTGGACAGTACGGCCTCAGCTAGGTTTTCAGGCTTGTGTCTCGGGTTTGGTAAAAACAGAAGGAAACGTTCAGTAGGCTCCCCATTCTCGATCACATATCTTAATACGAAAGTTAACTGATCAATATGTGAATTATCGGCAGTAGAATCTACTATTACAGAGAAGTATTGGGCCTGTTTGATATCATTTGTGATAACTCTTTCCATTCGTTCAGAAAGCGGCTCTATTATTTCGTCACAGATAACTTGGGTTTCTCTACCCCTGATTTCCATAATATTCAGTGTCCTCTGCGAGAAAAGGATCGAACTCGGCTATAAGTTCAAGAGACGTCATAAGGAGACTGTTATGTAACGAATGAATTTTTTCAGCATGTCCAAGTGAGAGAAGTCGAAAACTTGTTAGTTTCTTCACTACTGCAAACACCCTTTTCAACACATTGCGACAGCACATTTTTTTCTGTCGCAAAATATACTCGACATGTTTTCCTTCCGTTCCTAGTGATTTTTTTTCCTTTTTAAAAGTGATTTCTCAAAATTTTTGTTTTCAAGTGAATTTTCATGATGAGATAAAGGATTAGAAACATTTCTCCAATCTGAAATAATTATAGTAACAATCGTGGTCTTACCTCCGAACAAAAATTAGCATGGGTGCTACAGGAGTACACATTTAAAAGATTACTATAGAATAAATTTTTGTTCAAATATCGGGTCTTACCGTTTATTGACCTTTGTCAATTAGAAAAATCACCGTTACAATTTTTATTAATGCCACGGTCTAAAACAATGTCAATGGTTGAGTCATTAACACACCGTTCCGCAGGATTCTCACTAATGACATTATTTGTTTTGTAACATCTGATTCGACATTTAAGTTTTTATGAGACTCGAATTCGGGAAAAATCTGTTGTTCTTCATTTTCACTCATTGTTTCGTTCGCATTTACTTCTTTCACTACAGCTGTAGATATAAACCGGTCATCAATGTTACATGAAGTCGGACGAGCTACATTTTTTGTGAAATATTCATTCCAACAATCATTTTAGAACATTAGCTTCCCGTTCTCATTTTTCCTTCGATAATTTCCGAAATTCTGCACCACTTAAATTTGCACGTTTATGTTTTTGTAACTTTTATTAATGCTAAAGACACTTACGAAATTTTCTACCAGTACCAACACAAAAGAAAATAAGTTTGTAAAAAAAATATCCACTTCAAAATCGTACCAGACAGCACAAAAGCACGAAGCTATTTACTTTAAAAACGAGTCTACCAACACCAGCGCAAAAGAAAATATGTTTGTAAGTCATACGCATCCAGTTCAAAATCGTACCACGCGATACATGAGCACAAAGGTCAGTTGCTATTGGTTATCCGTCTTGAGCTTACTGCTCTT
Source organism: Schistocerca gregaria (assembly GCF_023897955.1). Taxonomy (NCBI): domain Eukaryota; kingdom Metazoa; phylum Arthropoda; class Insecta; order Orthoptera; family Acrididae; genus Schistocerca; species Schistocerca gregaria. Next base: position 741,970,225 of record NC_064921.1, read on the forward strand.
TAATTAAAGAGAATTACACCAGACGCGTTTCTCTTTTATTTATAAAACATTCTCCGTGGTTATTCTGCAAGCTGGATACATACGTTTGTACATTTATGGTTGTTTTAGGTTAAAAACAGCGTTAATTACGGTGTTTTTCTTTTTTTACATATTCTGCTTCTTCCTTCCTTGTTAGTAGCTGTTGACTTCAAAAGGCTTCGATTCACATATCCACTATGCAGTTTTTGCCAGTCTGCAGTATTTCTTGTGTTTCATTATTTACACTTCACTTTTTTAAACTGAACTGAAGTTACGTGTGTTTCTCACTCTGCACAGTAACAGTGTTTACGTCTGTTCGTTTGTTTTCGTTCACGTTGTGAGTGTTGCCAACCTGTGAAACTACTTTGTTTGTGTATGTGCGTGCGTGCGTGCGTGTGTGTGTGTATGTATGTATGTATGTATGTATGTGTGTGTGTGTGTGTGTGTGTGTGTGTGTGTGTGTGTGTGTGTGTGTGTGAATTAGTGGTAAATGGAACCTGAGGTTGTATGTGTACATTTAATGTTATATTAAGTGGTCAATCAGTTTAAGAAGTGTTTGGTTTGCGAAGTTGGTCTGATCATTTATGAGTTGTTTCCTTTCTGTTGTCGTTTTTAGAATGTGATAGTTTTCTTGTAAGGTGAGGAGCTTTTTTGTTGCTCTTTATCCTTATGATCTTTGTTAAATATAATCTGTTCCAAATGGCTCATGTTTGTTACGTTCCAGACACTGGGTATCCCATTGGTTATCCCTCACTTTAAAAATAGATTTCATTACTGAACTGAAAATAGTACTGTTCTATTATTAGCTCTAGAAGCCTGGCTGTTTCTTTGATGTATTCACGTGGAAATGTACTGTGTGTCTTAAGATTTTGCTCTATAACATTTATTGTTTCAGTTATTGGTATATTGGAATATATATTCTTTAGATCAATCGACAGGAGGGTGGCTGCGTCTGGAAACTGTGTTTTATGTAATGAGTCAATTGTGTGGTGCTTCTTGCAGTTCTGTCCTCTTGTAATTTGTAGTTTTCTGATAATATTTTCCACATGTATCTTGCAAGTGGGTAAGAGGAAGCGTTTACATAATTTACAATAGCTCTGACGGGAAGGTCCTTCTTGTGTACCTTTGATTGGCATCGGAGGGAAGGTGCACTGGGAATTGTTTGTAGCAGTTTTCTTTCTTCGTTGTTTTCTATTGTATGTTCAATGCCTTTCAGTGTGTTTCTCAATGTCGCTTGGAGTCTATTACTTTTATCTGATTTTAGTTTTCTAATTTTAGTTTTTGTTATGAACTCTTGTGTCTTACTGATGTATTGCTCTTTACCCATAAGAACCAATGTGTTTCCTTTATCTGCCTGTGTAATGATGGTGTTGTGTTCCAGTTGTTTCTTTCTAAGTTTCATCAGTTTATGGAATCTGTATTGTTTTGGTTTCCTCCGTTATCTTTCATCTGTATTATTATATATTCGATTTCATTATTGTCTATCTCTCTCATCAGGCCAATGTTTACCTCACTTGTTTCATTTCTATTTTCCTGTGTGAGAATGCTTTCTGGTTCAACTATACCACAAACAATGGATAAAAAGAGAACTTAGTACCAAAGCGTAACAAGAAACAGAAAAGAACAAACACTCAGCTTTCACCAACACAAGGACAAAATCACATACAAACAAACACACAAAGTAAAAGAACAGGAACAACACCAAGTGTGAAAGAAACGGATAACAAATGATGGTATACAGTGACATATAACCACAAATACACAGAATATCCAATATTTTCAAAAAACAAGGCATAAAAATAGCACTCCAAACCGACAACTCAATTAAGAAATACTTCACAAAAACAATAGGAAAAACTGTTCTATATCATATGTCAGAAATTTGCCAACTGAAATCCAATACATGCGATGGAAGATACGAAGGTCAAATCAGGAGGACATTTGACACCATATGCAAAGTACGCGTAAGGGCATGGGAGTATAGGACAAATCATTCAACTTTTGCAGAACACTTACATCAACACCAACATAAAGTTACCATCAGAGACACAGACATTGAAATCATAAACAACAACAAAAAACGCCTCCTTATCTTACAAGAAAACTAACACATCCAAAAACCATAACAGAAAAGAAACAACTAACATATGATCAGAGCAACTTGGCAAACCACAGACTCCTTAAGCTGACTGATCACTTAATATATAATTAAATATACACATATCACCACAGACTCCATTTACTACCACCATCTCCTTCCAGAATCTGTCCTATAGTGACCATCAAGGCCCACACCATCCCCACCCCGCAAAAATTTCAATCAACATCCCTCCCCTCCCCCGCATCACCTCACACATCTCACCTAACATGTAAGAAAATGTCAGTAATTTACACTAACTCTCTCTCTCTCTCTCTCCATCTCTCTCTCTCACACACACACACACACAAAGTACTTTTACAGAACGCCAACACTCACAACGTGAACGAAAACAAAGGGACAGGCATAAACATTGTTACTTTGCAGAGGGAGAAACACACATGACTTTAGTTTACAAAAGTGAAATGCAAATAATGCAGCACTAGAAATACTGCAGAATGGCATAACATGCATATGTGAATCGAAGTCTTTTGACGTCAACCGCAGCTAGCAAGGAGAGAAACAGAGTTCGTAAAGAAACACCGCAAGCAAGTAGCACACCAAATTCATAAACAAAACACTGTTTTTAACCTAAAGCAACGAAAAATGTACAAACATATGCATCCAATTTACAGAATAACCACACAATATGCTTTATGAATAAAAGGGAAACGCGTCTGTTGTAGCTGTCTTTAATTAAATTATACTAAGCTCGATACAGATAACCAATATTAACTGATTTTAACAGCTGCTGCGGAAGATGGCCTTGCAAACGTATTTAGCACAAAGGTGTTTACCTTAAGCGCGACAGTGACCAGCTGACTAGCTTGGATTACTTGACCGAACTGTGCTATGAAATAAAATCGTTAAGGCAAGAACGACAATGCAGACTAATTTCATTGTCGCCTCTTTCTCTAGTCTCAATGAATTACTTTAAAATATTACTGAACACTTTCATAAACGCGATTCCAGACGGAAACTGAGCGTGAATTCCCATTTAGTGACCAAGTGAACTAATAATCTTTCAAAGAATGCATTGTCGATTGTCGTTCTTACGGGTTATTTCAAAATATTAACAATTTTTGTCATTAGTAAGCGCAGTTATTTTAAAACGTAAAATGCTAACTTAAACATAACGCAAATATATCGCTGTCGAAAACTACCGCCACTAGACCCGTGCCTACTGGGTGTACGCGTAAATCCGCCTCTGCTTCTCACTGTGGCTAGCTGTCTCTACCGTGTTGTGTCATTGTCATATACTCTGTCTGTCTTTTCTCGTTCTCCCCCCCCCCCCCCCCGGCTGATTTGCCACCTTCACTCTTTTTCTAGCACTGTTGTGTCGCTGTCAAACTACGTTTCGCCGGGCGTTGTGGCCGAGCGGTTCTAGGCGCTTCAGTCCGGAACCGCGCGATTGCTATGGTCGCAGGTTCGAATCATGCCTTGGGCATGGATGTGTGTGATGCCCTTAGGTTAGTTAGGTTTAAGTGGTTCTAAGTTATAGGGGACTGATGACCTCAGATATTAAGTCCCATAGTGCTCAGAACCATTTGAACTACGTTTCGCAGCCATTGTCTACTTCTCATACTTCTCATTCTCTCACATTACCATTGTCCCCTCCTCTCTTTCTACAACTCAATCACTGTCTACTATCTTCCAGTATGTATCACTTTTCCGTCTCTCTGCCACTGACACTATATTCTTCTCTCTCACCATGAAAAAAGTGCGAATACCTTCGGATGCCAATAGTTTTGGGAACATTTTTAAAGTTGCTGAGGAAGGCAGAATGAGGCAGCTGGTACCCCACTTTCAGTCAGAGTCTATTTATAAACAGGAATGTCCTTGACATCTCGTGGAAATCGGGTTTTCTGCCGGATATCAGCGTCTTCCAAACACGATATTTCGACGTCATTACTTGACTTCTTCATCAGGTGTTCCCTGAGACTGGCTGCTTGCTGGACCGGGTCGCATATTTATGGCTGCCCGGTGCCTGGTGTTCTATTTGCCGTTCCCTAGTCGGTGCGCCCGCTAGTCGCGCTATCCTGCCGCTCTAGGTGTTCTCTATTCCGTCCGCGCCCCCTCTGGCCGTCTCCAACTGCGGTCGTGGCCTCCTGGTGTTCCCTTCTCGGTCCGCACCCGCGAGTGGCGCTCCAGTGCCGCTCTGGGCGTTCCCTATTCCGTCCGCTCCCGCTCTGGCCGTCTCCGACTGCGGCTGAGGCTTCCTGGTCCACCAGGTCCAACTCCCTGCCCTGGCCACCCTGGAAGCCACCGGGGTGACCGTCACCACGACAGCAGGGCAGATCACATTCGTGGCTGCATACAGGCCACCCCGAGGACACCTCCAGGAGGCGGACATCGACGAGCTGCTGGCATTTGGGGGGAGGGTGTTCATTGCGGGTGATTTCAATGCAAAACACCCGGAATGGAACTCCCGCCTCACGAATGTCAGTGGCCGCCGACTTCTCCGTGCTGCCCAGAGGAACGACGCCCTGGTCTTGGGCCCGTACGACCATACTATATATCCGACCAGGGGGCGGTCGGATGTGCTCGATGTCGCAGTCATCAAAGGCATCGGGCGCCACACGACTGCCACCACACGGTGCGCGCTGTCGTCCGACCACCTTCCGGTGGTGTTTGGTATCGACATCGACGGTGCCATGCTGCCACCTCGCCGACCGACGTACAGACGCATGGACCGCGACCGGTTCCAGGACACAGTCCTGGAATAACTCGCGGACTCACCTGACCCTGCCGCAGTAGGGGCGGATGCCGCACTGCACTTCCTCTCTCGCCAGCTGCTCCAAGCAGCTGACGCAGCCTGCCCACCCCCTCCACAGGGGCCGAGGGACTTCTCCCGCAGTCTGCCACCTCCCATTCGGGACGCAATCCGGGAGAAAAACAGGCTTCTGTTCGTTTGTTTTCGTTCACGTTGTGAGTGTTGCCAACCTGTGAAACTACTTTGTTTGTGTATGTGCGTGCGTGCGTGCGTGTGTGTGTGTATGTATGTATGTATGTATGTATGTGTGTGTGTGTGTGTGTGTGTGTGTGTGTGTGTGTGTGTGTGTGAATTAGTGGTAAATGGAACCTGAGGTTGTATGTGTACATTTAATGTTATATTAAGTGGTCAATCAGTTTAAGAAGTGTTTGGTTTGCGAAGTTGGTCTGATCATTTATGAGTTGTTTCCTTTCTGTTGTCGTTTTTAGAATGTGATAGTTTTCTTGTAAGGTGAGGAGCTTTTTTGTTGCTCTTTATCCTTATGATCTTTGTTAAATATAATCTGTTCCAAATGGCTCATGTTTGTTACGTTCCAGACACTGGGTATCCCATTGGTTATCCCTCACTTTAAAAATAGATTTCATTACTGAACTGAAAATAGTACTGTTCTATTATTAGCTCTAGAAGCCTGGCTGTTTCTTTGATGTATTCACGTGGAAATGTACTGTGTGTCTTAAGATTTTGCTCTATAACATTTATTGTTTCAGTTATTGGTATATTGGAATATATATTCTTTAGATCAATCGACAGGAGGGTGGCTGCGTCTGGAAACTGTGTTTTATGTAATGAGTCAATTGTGTGGTGCTTCTTGCAGTTCTGTCCTCTTGTAATTTGTAGTTTTCTGATAATATTTTCCACATGTATCTTGCAAGTGGGTAAGAGGAAGCGTTTACATAATTTACAATAGCTCTGACGGGAAGGTCCTTCTTGTGTACCTTTGATTGGCATCGGAGGGAAGGTGCACTGGGAATTGTTTGTAGCAGTTTTCTTTCTTCGTTGTTTTCTATTGTATGTTCAATGCCTTTCAGTGTGTTTCTCAATGTCGCTTGGAGTCTATTACTTTTATCTGATTTTAGTTTTCTAATTTTAGTTTTTGTTATGAACTCTTGTGTCTTACTGATGTATTGCTCTTTACCCATAAGAACCAATGTGTTTCCTTTATCTGCCTGTGTAATGATGGTGTTGTGTTCCAGTTGTTTCTTTCTAAGTTTCATCAGTTTATGGAATCTGTATTGTTTTGGTTTCCTCCGTTATCTTTCATCTGTATTATTATATATTCGATTTCATTATTGTCTATCTCTCTCATCAGGCCAATGTTTACCTCACTTGTTTCATTTCTATTTTCCTGTGTGAGAATGCTTTCTGGTTCAACTATACCACAAACAATGGATAAAAAGAGAACTTAGTACCAAAGCGTAACAAGAAACAGAAAAGAACAAACACTCAGCTTTCACCAACACAAGGACAAAATCACATACAAACAAACACACAAAGTAAAAGAACAGGAACAACACCAAGTGTGAAAGAAACGGATAACAAATGATGGTATACAGTGACATATAACCACAAATACACAGAATATCCAATATTTTCAAAAAACAAGGCATAAAAATAGCACTCCAAACCGACAACTCAATTAAGAAATACTTCACAAAAACAATAGGAAAAACTGTTCTATATCATATGTCAGAAATTTGCCAACTGAAATCCAATACATGCGATGGAAGATACGAAGGTCAAATCAGGAGGACATTTGACACCATATGCAAAGTACGCGTAAGGGCATGGGAGTATAGGACAAATCATTCAACTTTTGCAGAACACTTACATCAACACCAACATAAAGTTACCATCAGAGACACAGACATTGAAATCATAAACAACAACAAAAAACGCCTCCTTATCTTACAAGAAAACTAACACATCCAAAAACCATAACAGAAAAGAAACAACTAACATATGATCAGAGCAACTTGGCAAACCACAGACTCCTTAAGCTGACTGATCACTTAATATATAATTAAATATACACATATCACCACAGACTCCATTTACTACCACCATCTCCTTCCAGAATCTGTCCTATAGTGACCATCAAGGCCCACACCATCCCCACCCCGCAAAAATTTCAATCAACATCCCTCCCCTCCCCCGCATCACCTCACACATCTCACCTAACATGTAAGAAAATGTCAGTAATTTACACTAACTCTCTCTCTCTCTCTCTCCATCTCTCTCTCTCACACACACACACACACAAAGTACTTTTACAGAACGCCAACACTCACAACGTGAACGAAAACAAAGGGACAGGCATAAACATTGTTACTTTGCAGAGGGAGAAACACACATGACTTTAGTTTACAAAAGTGAAATGCAAATAATGCAGCACTAGAAATACTGCAGAATGGCATAACATGCATATGTGAATCGAAGTCTTTTGACGTCAACCGCAGCTAGCAAGGAGAGAAACAGAGTTCGTAAAGAAACACCGCAAGCAAGTAGCACACCAAATTCATAAACAAAACACTGTTTTTAACCTAAAGCAACGAAAAATGTACAAACATATGCATCCAATTTACAGAATAACCACACAATATGCTTTATGAATAAAAGGGAAACGCGTCTGTTGTAGCTGTCTTTAATTAAATTATACTAAGCTCGATACAGATAACCAATATTAACTGATTTTAACAGCTGCTGCGGAAGATGGCCTTGCAAACGTATTTAGCACAAAGGTGTTTACCTTAAGCGCGACAGTGACCAGCTGACTAGCTTGGATTACTTGACCGAACTGTGCTATGAAATAAAATCGTTAAGGCAAGAACGACAATGCAGACTAATTTCATTGTCGCCTCTTTCTCTAGTCTCAATGAATTACTTTAAAATATTACTGAACACTTTCATAAACGCGATTCCAGACGGAAACTGAGCGTGAATTCCCATTTAGTGACCAAGTGAACTAATAATCTTTCAAAGAATGCATTGTCGATTGTCGTTCTTACGGGTTATTTCAAAATATTAACAATTTTTGTCATTAGTAAGCGCAGTTATTTTAAAACGTAAAATGCTAACTTAAACATAACGCAAATATATCGCTGTCGAAAACTACCGCCACTAGACCCGTGCCTACTGGGTGTACGCGTAAATCCGCCTCTGCTTCTCACTGTGGCTAGCTGTCTCTACCGTGTTGTGTCATTGTCATATACTCTGTCTGTCTTTTCTCGTTCTCCCCCCCCCCCCCCGGCTGATTTGCCACCTTCACTCTTTTTCTAGCACTGTTGTGTCGCTGTCAAACTACGTTTCGCCGGGCGTTGTGGCCGAGCGGTTCTAGGCGCTTCAGTCCGGAACCGCGCGATTGCTATGGTCGCAGGTTCGAATCATGCCTTGGGCATGGATGTGTGTGATGCCCTTAGGTTAGTTAGGTTTAAGTGGTTCTAAGTTATAGGGGACTGATGACCTCAGATATTAAGTCCCATAGTGCTCAGAACCATTTGAACTACGTTTCGCAGCCATTGTCTACTTCTCATACTTCTCATTCTCTCACATTACCATTGTCCCCTCCTCTCTTTCTACAACTCAATCACTGTCTACTATCTTCCAGTATGTATCACTTTTCCGTCTCTCTGCCACTGACACTATATTCTTCTCTCTCACCATGAAAAAAGTGCGAATACCTTCGGATGCCAATAGTTTTGGGAACATTTTTAAAGTTGCTGAGGAAGGCAGAATGAGGCAGCTGGTACCCCACTTTCAGTCAGAGTCTATTTATAAACAGGAATGTCCTTGACATCTCGTGGAAATCGGGTTTTCTGCCGGATATCAGCGTCTTCCAAACACGATATTTCGACGTCATTACTTGACTTCTTCATCAGGTGTTCCCTGAGACTGGCTGCTTGCTGGACCGGGTCGCATATTTATGGCTGCCCGGTGCCTGGTGTTCTATTTGCCGTTCCCTAGTCGGTGCGCCCGCTAGTCGCGCTATCCTGCCGCTCTAGGTGTTCTCTATTCCGTCCGCGCCCCCTCTGGCCGTCTCCAACTGCGGTCGTGGCCTCCTGGTGTTCCCTTCTCGGTCCGCACCCGCGAGTGGCGCTCCAGTGCCGCTCTGGGCGTTCCCTATTCCGTCCGCTCCCGCTCTGGCCGTCTCCGACTGCGGCTGAGGCTTCCTGGTCCACCAGGTCCAACTCCCTGCCCTGGCCACCCTGGAAGCCACCGGGGTGACCGTCACCACGACAGCAGGGCAGATCACATTCGTGGCTGCATACAGGCCACCCCGAGGACACCTCCAGGAGGCGGACATCGACGAGCTGCTGGCATTTGGGGGGAGGGTGTTCATTGCGGGTGATTTCAATGCAAAACACCCGGAATGGAACTCCCGCCTCACGAATGTCAGTGGCCGCCGACTTCTCCGTGCTGCCCAGAGGAACGACGCCCTGGTCTTGGGCCCGTACGACCATACTATATATCCGACCAGGGGGCGGTCGGATGTGCTCGATGTCGCAGTCATCAAAGGCATCGGGCGCCACACGACTGCCACCACACGGTGCGCGCTGTCGTCCGACCACCTTCCGGTGGTGTTTGGTATCGACATCGACGGTGCCATGCTGCCACCTCGCCGACCGACGTACAGACGCATGGACCGCGACCGGTTCCAGGACACAGTCCTGGAATAACTCGCGGACTCACCTGACCCTGCCGCAGTAGGGGCGGATGCCGCACTGCACTTCCTCTCTCGCCAGCTGCTCCAAGCAGCTGACGCAGCCTGCCCACCCCCTCCACAGGGGCCGAGGGACTTCTCCCGCAGTCTGCCACCTCCCATTCGGGACGCAATCCGGGAGAAAAACAGGCTTCTGTTCGTTTGTTTTCGTTCACGTTGTGAGTGTTGCCAACCTGTGAAACTACTTTGTTTGTGTATGTGCGTGCGTGCGTGCGTGTGTGTGTGTATGTATGTATGTATGTATGTGTGTGTGTGTGTGTGTGTGTGTGTGTGTGTGTGTGTGTGTGTGTGTGTGTGTGTGAATTAGTGGTAAATGGAACCTGAGGTTGTATGTGTACATTTAATGTTATATTAAGTGGTCAATCAGTTTAAGAAGTGTTTGGTTTGCGAAGTTGGTCTGATCATTTATGAGTTGTTTCCTTTCTGTTGTCGTTTTTAGAATGTGATAGTTTTCTTGTAAGGTGAGGAGCTTTTTTGTTGCTCTTTATCCTTATGATCTTTGTTAAATATAATCTGTTCCAAATGGCTCATGTTTGTTACGTTCCAGACACTGGGTATCCCATTGGTTATCCCTCACTTTAAAAATAGATTTCATTACTGAACTGAAAATAGTACTGTTCTATTATTAGCTCTAGAAGCCTGGCTGTTTCTTTGATGTATTCACGTGGAAATGTACTGTGTGTCTTAAGATTTTGCTCTATAACATTTATTGTTTCAGTTATTGGTATATTGGAATATATATTCTTTAGATCAATCGACAGGAGGGTGGCTGCGTCTGGAAACTGTGTTTTATGTAATGAGTCAATTGTGTGGTGCTTCTTGCAGTTCTGTCCTCTTGTAATTTGTAGTTTTCTGATAATATTTTCCACATGTATCTTGCAAGTGGGTAAGAGGAAGCGTTTACATAATTTACAATAGCTCTGACGGGAAGGTCCTTCTTGTGTACCTTTGATTGGCATCGGAGGGAAGGTGCACTGGGAATTGTTTGTAGCAGTTTTCTTTCTTCGTTGTTTTCTATTGTATGTTCAATGCCTTTCAGTGTGTTTCTCAATGTCGCTTGGAGTCTATTACTTTTATCTGATTTTAGTTTTCTAATTTTAGTTTTTGTTATGAACTCTTGTGTCTTACTGATGTATTGCTCTTTACCCATAAGAACCAATGTGTTTCCTTTATCTGCCTGTGTAATGATGGTGTTGTGTTCCAGTTGTTTCTTTCTAAGTTTCATCAGTTTATGGAATCTGTATTGTTTTGGTTTCCTCCGTTATCTTTCATCTGTATTATTATATATTCGATTTCATTATTGTCTATCTCTCTCATCAGGCCAATGTTTACCTCACTTGTTTCATTTCTATTTTCCTGTGTGAGAATGCTTTCTGGTTCAACTATACCACAAACAATGGATAAAAAGAGAACTTAGTACCAAAGCGTAACAAGAAACAGAAAAGAACAAACACTCAGCTTTCACCAACACAAGGACAAAATCACATACAAACAAACACACAAAGTAAAAGAACAGGAACAACACCAAGTGTGAAAGAAACGGATAACAAATGATGGTATACAGTGACATATAACCACAAATACACAGAATATCCAATATTTTCAAAAAACAAGGCATAAAAATAGCACTCCAAACCGACAACTCAATTAAGAAATACTTCACAAAAACAATAGGAAAAACTGTTCTATATCATATGTCAGAAATTTGCCAACTGAAATCCAATACATGCGATGGAAGATACGAAGGTCAAATCAGGAGGACATTTGACACCATATGCAAAGTACGCGTAAGGGCATGGGAGTATAGGACAAATCATTCAACTTTTGCAGAACACTTACATCAACACCAACATAAAGTTACCATCAGAGACACAGACATTGAAATCATAAACAACAACAAAAAACGCCTCCTTATCTTACAAGAAAACTAACACATCCAAAAACCATAACAGAAAAGAAACAACTAACATATGATCAGAGCAACTTGGCAAACCACAGACTCCTTAAGCTGACTGATCACTTAATATATAATTAAATATACACATATCACCACAGACTCCATTTACTACCACCATCTCCTTCCAGAATCTGTCCTATAGTGACCATCAAGGCCCACACCATCCCCACCCCGCAAAAATTTCAATCAACATCCCTCCCCTCCCCCGCATCACCTCACACATCTCACCTAACATGTAAGAAAATGTCAGTAATTTACACTAACTCTCTCTCTCTCTCTCTCCATCTCTCTCTCTCACACACACACACACACAAAGTACTTTTACAGAACGCCAACACTCACAACGTGAACGAAAACAAAGGGACAGGCATAAACATTGTTACTTTGCAGAGGGAGAAACACACATGACTTTAGTTTACAAAAGTGAAATGCAAATAATGCAGCACTAGAAATACTGCAGAATGGCATAACATGCATATGTGAATCGAAGTCTTTTGACGTCAACCGCAGCTAGCAAGGAGAGAAACAGAGTTCGTAAAGAAACACCGCAAGCAAGTAGCACACCAAATTCATAAACAAAACACTGTTTTTAACCTAAAGCAACGAAAAATGTACAAACATATGCATCCAATTTACAGAATAACCACACATAACTTAAACATAACGCAAATATATCGCTGTCGAAAACTACCGCCACTAGACCCGTGCCTACTGGGTGTACGCGTAAATCCGCCTCTGCTTCTCACTGTGGCTAGCTGTCTCTACCGTGTTGTGTCATTGTCATATACTCTGTCTGTCTTTTCTCGTTCTCCCCCCCCCCCCCCCCCGGCTGATTTGCCACCTTCACTCTTTTTCTAGCACTGTTGTGTCGCTGTCAAACTACGTTTCGCCGGGCGTTGTGGCCGAGCGGTTCTAGGCGCTTCAGTCCGGAACCGCGCGATTGCTATGGTCGCAGGTTCGAATCATGCCTTGGGCATGGATGTGTGTGATGCCCTTAGGTTAGTTAGGTTTAAGTGGTTCTAAGTTATAGGGGACTGATGACCTCAGATATTAAGTCCCATAGTGCTCAGAACCATTTGAACTACGTTTCGCAGCCATTGTCTACTTCTCATACTTCTCATTCTCTCACATTACCATTGTCCCCTCCTCTCTTTCTACAACTCAATCACTGTCTACTATCTTCCAGTATGTATCACTTTTCCGTCTCTCTGCCACTGACACTATATTCTTCTCTCTCACCATGAAAAAAGTGCGAATACCTTCGGATGCCAATAGTTTTGGGAACATTTTTAAAGTTGCTGAGGAAGGCAGAATGAGGCAGCTGGTACCCCACTTTCAGTCAGAGTCTATTTATAAACAGGAATGTCCTTGACATCTCGTGGAAATCGGGTTTTCTGCCGGATATCAGCGTCTTCCAAACACGATATTTCGACGTCATTACTTGACTTCTTCATCAGGTGTTCCCTGAGACTGGCTGCTTGCTGGACCGGGTCGCATATTTATGGCTGCCCGGTGCCTGGTGTTCTATTTGCCGTTCCCTAGTCGGTGCGCCCGCTAGTCGCGCTATCCTGCCGCTCTAGGTGTTCTCTATTCCGTCCGCGCCCCCTCTGGCCGTCTCCAACTGCGGTCGTGGCCTCCTGGTGTTCCCTTCTCGGTCCGCACCCGCGAGTGGCGCTCCAGTGCCGCTCTGGGCGTTCCCTATTCCGTCCGCTCCCGCTCTGGCCGTCTCCGACTGCGGCTGAGGCTTCCTGGTCCACCAGGTCCAACTCCCTGCCCTGGCCACCCTGGAAGCCACCGGGGTGACCGTCACCACGACAGCAGGGCAGATCACATTCGTGGCTGCATACAGGCCACCCCGAGGACACCTCCAGGAGGCGGACATCGACGAGCTGCTGGCATTTGGGGGGAGGGTGTTCATTGCGGGTGATTTCAATGCAAAACACCCGGAATGGAACTCCCGCCTCACGAATGTCAGTGGCCGCCGACTTCTCCGTGCTGCCCAGAGGAACGACGCCCTGGTCTTGGGCCCGTACGACCATACTATATATCCGACCAGGGGGCGGTCGGATGTGCTCGATGTCGCAGTCATCAAAGGCATCGGGCGCCACACGACTGCCACCACACGGTGCGCGCTGTCGTCCGACCACCTTCCGGTGGTGTTTGGTATCGACATCGACGGTGCCATGCTGCCACCTCGCCGACCGACGTACAGACGCATGGACCGCGACCGGTTCCAGGACACAGTCCTGGAATAACTCGCGGACTCACCTGACCCTGCCGCAGTAGGGGCGGATGCCGCACTGCACTTCCTCTCTCGCCAGCTGCTCCAAGCAGCTGACGCAGCCTGCCCACCCCCTCCACAGGGGCCGAGGGACTTCTCCCGCAGTCTGCCACCTCCCATTCGGGACGCAATCCGGGAGAAAAACAGGCTCTTCCGAGAGTGGCAGCTGACTCGCCAGCCAGCTACAAAACGGCGCCTCAACTGCATGCGGCGAGAGATAAAAGCAGCGGCGGAGGCCCACAGAAATAGCGTCTGGTCAGACCTCGTGGCCACACTAAATCCCGAGGATGGTAGCGCCTGGCGGACGGTGAAGTCGTTCCTACGCAGACGACAACGCATTCCACTGCTCCAGGTAGGACAGGAAGTGATCTGCAGCCCAGACGGCAAAGCAGGTGCTCTGGCTGACCACTTTGAGTCGTCCTTCACCCTGGTGGAAAACGACCTGGATGAAGACCACATCCAAAGGGTCGCTGAACAACTCCCTGTGTTCCTGCAAGCCAGGGAGGACTTGGATGAGATCGACCCCATCTCTGAGGAAGAGGTGGCCGCACAGCTGCTGGCGCTCAACGCAAGGATGGCAGGAGGGGCTGATGGCGTCACTAACCACCTACTGAGGAACCTGCCAGCAGGGGCCCCCCGCTCCTGGCGGGTATCTTCAACCAGGTCCTCCGCTCTGGGGTCTACCACTCTGTGTGGAAACATGCAGAGGTGGTAGCAATCTCCAAGGCAAACAAGGACCCGCTCGAAGCCGCCAACTACAGACCCATCAGCCTTCTGCCAGCGCTCTCCAAAGTGTTTGAGCACCTGCTTCGCCATGTGTCTGCAGAGGGCATAATACCAGACGAACAATTTGGTTTCAGGAGGGGCCACTCCACCGTACATCAGCTGATGCGGCTGGTGGAAGAGGCCATGCGCGCCCTGGAGACGCGGGAATTCCTTGGGGCGGTGTTCCTTGACGTCTCCAGGACATTCGACTCCGTGTGGCATGACGGCCTCGTGTACAAACTCTTTGTGCACGGTGTACCGACGTCGCACGGAGTCCTACTCCGGTCATACCTGGCCGACAGGACGTTCCACGTCAGGCTGGACGAGGGGACCTCCACTCACCGACACATCCGGGCTGGAGTGCCGCAGGGGTCCGTACTAGGCCCTCTGCTTCACTCCATCTTCACCGCCGACGCTCCGCGCGTGGCGCCAGTGAAGTTGGCACTATACGCCGACGACACGGCGCTATTCGTGCGGAGTATGAGGGCGGCCGAGATGCGCCGTCAGCTCCAGCGAGGCTGCGAGGCCCTTGGCGCTTGGTCAACCAAGTGGCGGCTCAAGCAGAACGCGGCGAAGAGCCAGGCGGTGGTATTCACAAGAAGACCACTGCCTCAAGACCTACCGCCTGTCACCATCATGGGAAGCCCCGTCCCATGGAGCAAGACTGGCCGCTACCTGGGAGTCATCCTAGACCAAAAGCTGACGTGGAAGCCGCACATCGAGGACGTCAGGGTCAGAGCGATAGGGCGCTTACGCGTTCTGTATCCTCTGCTCAATCCGTCGTCTGCTCTGCCTCTCCATCACGGCATCACGCTGTACCTGGCGCTGGTTCGCCCAGTACTGGAGTATGCGGCCGTGGTGTGGGGCAACGCAGCCGACACACATATTATCAAGCTGCAGAGGGTACAGAGCAGGGCGCTTAAGCTCGCTCTGCGCCTGCCGAGGCGGTACTCGACTGCTCGACTCCATGAGCAGACGGGCATCCCCCTACTCCGCGGCCGATTCCGGCAGTCGGCGCGGGTTTTCTATGAGCGGACCGAAGGGTCCGATAGTAGGCTCATCAGGGGCTTGGGCCATACTATTCACCACAGGCCAACCACGCGTTGGCCTGACCTGTTACGGGAGTAACATCCCGTGACAGAGCCAGGACAACATCGCCAAAGGTCCACCTCAGGCCAATCCAGACTGAGAGGAAATCACCCCTAATTAGCAAGGAGTACGCAGGAATAGCAGTAGATGCTTAACCTGCAACCCCACGAGTCAGGGCAGACTCGTAAGGTAAACAGCGAGGCTTCCTGGTGTTCCCTTCTTGGTTCATGCCCGCAGTGTACGGATGTTTGAGGCTCGTTGTTGGTGTTGGAAACATATTTTCTCCAGCATTGCTTCAGCAGTTCAAATGCCGGGTTCCATGCAGTGCTTAGCTGGTATCCTGCTTCCCGGTTAATCAAGTTTTGTGCCATCTTTATCTCTATAGATTCAGTGATGACACTATCCCAGAACCTGGGGGTCTGGACCATCACCTTGGTGTTCTCATAATCCATGGAATGTTCCAATTCTAGGCAGTGTTCTGCTACTGCTGATTTTGTGGCCTGCCTTAGCCTGGTATGTCGCTGGTGTTCCTTACATCTGATTTCCACCGTTCTAGTCGTTTGGCCAATGTAGGACATACCGCATTCACAAGGAATATTGTAAATGCCAGGCTTCCTTAAGCCCAGGTCATCTTTGACTGTTCCAAGTAAAGCCCTGATTTTGCTAGGTGGGCAGAAGACACTCTTGATGTTATGTTTACTTAGTATTCTGCTGATCTTGGCAGAGACAGGCCCGGCATACGGTAAAAATGTCAGTTTCTTGATTTCTTCTTCTTGCTCGTTCTCCGGTGTATCCTGACGTCTGGTGGGATGTAGAGCTCTGCGGATGTCCCTGGATGAGAATCCGTTGTTAGCAAACACTTTTTGAAGATGTTCAAGTTCCCCTGCCAGGCTGTCAGTGTCAGACAGTGTCTGGGCTCGGTGTACGAGTGTTCTAAGCACCCCGGTCTTTTGTGCTGGGTGGTGGCAGCTGTCGGCCTGTAGGTATAGATCTGTGTGTGTTGGCTTTCGGTACACACTGTGGCTGAAGGTGCCATCCGCCTTCTTCTTCGCCAGGACATCCAGAAACGGCAGCTAACCATCCTTTTCTAGCTCCATGGTGAATGTAAAATTCGGATGCCTTGAGTTCAGGTGGTCCAGGAAGTCTTCCAGTTTTTCGCGACCGTGTGGCCAAATGACAAATGTGTCATCAACGTATCTCAGGAAGCATGTTGGCTGGTAAGTGGCAGCTGTAAGAGCCTCGTCCTCAAACTTCTCCATAAACAGGTTGTCCACTACTGGTGACAAGGGGCTACCCATCGTCACCCCTTCAGTCTGTTCATAGAATTGACCTCCACAAAGGAAGTAAGTCGATGTTAGAATATGCTTAAACAGATCCAGCACAGCTCCATCAACGTCCTTGCATTTTTCGTCCTCCGATAGGAGCATTTTTTTCCTGCTGGTTCACTTCTTTTCCCTGTTGCACCGAGGCATGTACCTCATATGAAAAGGAGTGCATTGGTCAACAAAATTTAGAGAGTGAGTAGATACTTGATACTGAAATTCTACAGAACTAATTTTACTCCTCAGGCTCGATTTTTAGTGCAAAAGAAAATTGCACACGTTTCAGTACTACAACATGGCGTTCCCAGATGATAACGGAGGCATTTTACAGCATATTTCTCCGTGGTATGTCAGTTTATAAACTACGCTTTCGTTTCGACTCATATCGTATTTTACGTGCTTACTTTACGTGTACAAGTTGGATAACTTTTAACCTCCGTATTTTGGAAACGGATGAAGATGTGAAGAAAATTTTGAAGATGATTCGAGATCGGGATCTTAGGAATAAATTGTAAAAATTACGCCCATCTTCTGTGCGTAGCCGTCTCGAAAAACTGCGCCTGGGTTTTGCTACTGTTGGGGTATTGCTCGATAACGCATGAAGATTTTTGAAAATTGGGAGATGGTTCTTCCACATAAATGCCTAGAGTATATACCGCTACTCTGAATTTCGCTTCATACCGGATGCTACGCGTAGAAGTAGGGTAACTCCGACCTTCTGTATCTTGGAAGCAGATACAGATATCAAGGGAATTTTCAACGTTATTAAGAATACATCGCAAAAATTTTAGCCATTTGCAGTACACTGGTATCTTGGAATCCTCGGCTGGGTTTAGTCCACTGGTGACGGCGAAAATAAAGCAATAAAAGCTTTTTTGCGGTTTTCCCTTGAACTAACTATGCCTTCACAACCGCATCAAGCCCATCGTAGACAATATCAAATACACAAAGAACCAAACGATTTGCTGCATTTGCCTAAGCAGGATTGAAATGTTTAACATTCTTATCTCGTCCCTGTGCTGTAGGATAGTGACACTGAGACCGTACTTCTGCTGGGTATACAACTGGTATCTAGTCCAAAGCTATCCAAAACACTTAACCCCACCTTCTTGTCACCAATAGAACTCGAAGTATGAGCACCGGAAAATCCCGTTTTTATGAGCGGCATTTTGGAACATATTACGTACGCATGCTGTCGCATGCATACCGATTACGTTGCAGCCTATTCATGGAAACTGCCTGACACAGTAAAGGAAACCAGTGGCCTTCTTTTCACTAACAGAGAATAATTATGACGTCTGTGTCTGCTATAGTGAAATGGAAAGATAATGCTCAAGTTACACTGAAAATAAAATATTTATTACAAAATCCAAGTATTTTATTACACATTTCTTTAAGCGGCCCATCGATACCAAGTTCCCCGCCATGTGCCTGGGGTGTGCGTCTAACGTTACTACAACTTTTGAGCTGGAGATAGCAACATAGCGTGCCCACAGCCCACAGCGTGCCGCCTATCGCCATTTTTCGCGCTTTGAAAGAGGACGAATCAGTGGCATGAGGGACACAGGGAGAAAAGCGCATAGACGGTGAATAGGAGAGCTGGTGGAGTCAAACAGAATTTACTGCTTGTCGCTTGTTTCTCCCTCACTGAACTAGCAGTAAGCAGTAAACTTAATGTCACTCCACCTACCTCTGGTATTCACCACAAAGTGCTAGAAAATACACTCCTGGAAATGGAAAAAAGAACACATTGACACCGGTGTGTCAGACCCACCATATTTGCGAGAGGGCTGTACAAGCAATGATCACACGCACGGCACAGCGGACACACCAGGAACCGCGGTGTTGGCCGTCGAATGGCGCTAGCTGCGCAGCATTTGTTCACCGCCGCCGTCAGTGTCAGCCAGTTTGCCGTGGCATACGGAGCTCCATCGCAGTCTTTAACACTGGTAGCATGCCGCGACAGCGTGGACGTGAACCGTATGTGCAGTTGACGGACTTTGAGCGAGGGCGTATAGTGGGCATGCGGGAGGCCGGGTGGACGTACCGCCGAATTGCTCAACACGTGGGGCGTGAGGTCTCCACAGTACATCGATGTTGTCGCCAGTGGTCGGCGGAAGGTGCATGTGCCCGTCGACCTGGGACCGGACCGCAGCGACGCACGGATGCACGCCAAGACCGTAGGATCCTACGCAGTGCCGTAGGGGACCGCACCGCCACTTCCCAGCAAATTATGGACACTGTTGCTCCTGGGTTACCGGCGAGGACCATTCGCAACCGTCTCCATGAAGCTGGGCTACGGTCCCGCACACCGTTAGGCCGTCTTCCGCTCACGCCCCAACATCGTGCAGCCCGCCTCCAGTGGTGTCGCGACAGGCGTGAATGGAGGGACGAATGGAGACGTGTCGTCTTCAGCGATGAGAGTCGCTTCTGCCTTGGTGCCAACGATGGTCGTATGCGTGTTTGGCGCCGTGCAGGTGAGCGCCACAATCAGGACTGCATACGACCGAGGCACACAGGGCCAACACCCGGCATCATGGTGTGGGGAGCGATCTCCTACACTGGCCGTACACCTCTGGTGATCGTCGAGGGGACACTGAATAGTGCACGGTACATCCAAACCGTCATCGAACCCATCGTTCTACCATTCTTAGACCGGCAAGGGAACTTGCTGTTCGAACAGAACAATGCACGTCCGCATGTATCCCGTGCCGCCCAACGTGCTCTGGAAGGTGTAAGTCAACTACCCTGGCCAGCAAGATCTCCGGATCTGTCCCCCATTGAGCATGTTTGGGACTGGATGAAGCGTCGTCTCACGCGGTCTGCACGTCCAGCACGAACGCTGGTCCAACTGAGGCGCCAGGTGGAAATGGCATGGCAAGCCGTTCCACAGGACTACATCCAGCATCTCTACGATCGTCTCCATAACAGTGTATATAACTTGTAACATTGTATTCATAACTCACTTTGCATACACCCTAACGTAGTGTAATTTTAATTACTTTAGAGTACAAATCGTAAAACAGAACAACATAATATACTATCCAATCACATTAATGTGACCATCGTCTGTGTTCGACATCAAACTGCAACAGCCATCCACAGACCGAAAACGGCAGAACTAGCGGAGGAGGGTATATAAAGCGTGCCAGAGGGGATGGGAGATCAAATCAAATGTGTGTGAAATCTTATGGGACTTAACTGCTAAGCTTACACACTACTTAACCTAAATGACGGAGGACTCGAACCTCCGCCGGGACCAGCCGCACAGTCCATGACTGCAGCGCCTGAGACCGCTCGGCTAATCCCGCGCGGCGGGGATGGGAGAAGGGGGCGGGCGGAATTAGAGCTGTCGCTCTCGTAATGTGGAAACGGAGCGATTTATCTGACATCGAAAACGCCATGATCATCCGCTTTCGGGCCAAGAGTGGTTGGTTGGTTCATTCGAGGGAGGAGGCCAAGCAGCGAGGTCATCGGTCCAATACGATCAGGGAAGTTTGGGGAAGGAAGTCGGCTGTGTCCTTCCACAGGAACCAGCCTGGCATTTACCTGAAGAGATTTAGGGAAATAACGGAAAACCTAAGTCAGGATGGCCGGACGCTGCTTTGAATCGTCGTCCTCTCGAAATCGAGTCCAGTGTGCCAACCACTGCGCCATCTCGCTCTGTGGCTAATAGTGGAAGCGTTTCCGAAATGGCTAAGTCTGTAGGCTGCTCGTGTGTCTGCGTAGTTGAAGTGTACCGTGCGTGGCAAAATGGCACCGAGACAACTGTGGTACACCACGGGCCATAGATGATAGGGATAAAAGACAGCGACGGTGATGTGTACGGGATAATAGACGTGCAATTGTTGAGCAATTAACCGCCCAGAAGATCCAAGGCGCTACCAACAGTGTCTCCTCAACGGCCGTTCAGCGAACGTTGTTGCGTACGAACCTACACAGGAGACGCCAGGGTCAGACACCCATGCTAACTGCTGTTCATCGACGACGAAGGCTGGAATTTGCACGCCATTACCGCAACCGGACGTACAATTAGTGGTGACAGGTAGCCGTTTCATATGAATTACGTTTTGTGTTCTATTGGACAGGTGACGGTTGGCGTGTGCGACGTGAAACGTCTGAATGCGAACAGCCTGCAATAAACACTGGAAAAGTACACTCCGAAGGAGGGAGTCTTATGGTCTGAGGAATGTTTTCGTGGCATTCCCTGAGTGATCTCGCCATTCTGGAAGCGCAGTGGAGCAACACAAGTATGCATCTGTCCTTGGGGACAATGTATACCCCTACATGCTTTATGTTTTTGTAGTCTCGTACACTATTGACATTATACCACGCAGTCAACGTCAAAAACTGTCCTTTGCGCTTTTGAGATGGTAAAATATTTTCGTCTAGGTGGATCAAGGTGTGCCTTGTAACAGATTTTCGAAATGGGCCTCGACTCCTCCACTCGCTGTCTGTAGTTAAAAAAAAAAGAAAACTGAATCTACTTGTCCAACGTTGCGTGTTGTACTGAAAGTCGAATAATCTACAGATGGGCAAGTGACATTGGACTTAAGAATGGGGAAGTGTTAAAGCACTCTCACTCCCTCACTGTAGATATAACATCGTCCAAGTAACACACAAACATTAATTTAAAAAAATGAAGTCAAACCGAAGCGACACAAAGAAGCTGTTGAGGGACACGGAAAGTATCGTGAGACGATGAAAATTTTGTAAAACGAGGAAAATTTCGTAAGATGAGGTAATTTCTGATTTCCTATTCATTGGGTTAACTTAAAGAAAAGGGAAGGTAAGTTGGACAACGGGGTAACTGACCAAAAATTGTAAGTTGCAGTACTTCATGGGGATCTTGACTTCAGCATAGTAACCCGCCAGGGAAGCCGGGAACGCTAACGCGCTGCTTCCTGGACTTGGGTAGGCGCGCCGGCCCCGGATCGAATTCGCCTGGCGCATTAACGAAGAGGGTCGTTGTGCCAGCCAGCCTGGCTGTGGTTTGTAGGTGGTTTTCCACATCCCGCTAGGTGAATACCGTGCTGGTCCCCACGTTTCGCCTCAGTTACACGTGTCGCAGACATCTGACACAAAGCCGCACTATTTCACGATTTCCACTAGGCGCAGACAGCTGGGGTACACTGATTCCGTCCTGGGGGGTATGGCGAGGCGACAGGAAGGGCATTCGGCCATCCCTCAAACTAAGATTGCCAAATCTGTGTAACCACGCCGACCCTGCGTCGCTGCGGGACTATGGTGTAAGGGAAAGAAAGAAAGAAAGAAAGAAATTGGCTTCAGCATAGTTGGACTAGTAAGGAAGCCGAACAAAACTTATAGGTTTCAGTTTTTCATGATACGCTTCTGGTATGACATCCATCGATAAAACATTTAAGTGTAGGTAGGAACAAAATGACTCTGAGACACTGATACAATTTTTCGAGAGACTGAAACAGGTTGAGGTAGTAACCCACTAGCAGCCCATTATAGACCACTGTTGGTTTGTGGAGCCTTCCTGTCTCTCATGAGCAGAAGCCATGCTTATTCAAGACACCAACTCCAGCCTTTGACAGTCGGAAACCGATCCTACAAAAGTGTTCGTGAATTAAAATATCTGGGGGTAATCTTTACAGAAGACGCAATATGTGAAGCAGAAATCAAAGCGAGGATCCAACGCGCCAACCGATCACTCTTTGATCTCAGTCAACTTCTTGCATCGCGTGGTCTCTCGAGGAATTTCAAACTCCAGCTGTATAAAATAATGATTCAACCCGTAGTACCGCGTGGTTGTGAAACTTGAAGTGTCCGGAAAAATAACTTGAACACTCTTCTTGTTTTTGAGTGGAAAGTCTTAAGAAAGATCTTTGGTCAGGTACAAGATGAGATTACTGGAGAATGGAGGATCAGACATAATTGTGAACTAGACGAAATGTACGATAGACCAAACATTGTAGGACTGATGAGAACCAAGCGCCCTGTATGGGCAGGGCATGTCAGTCGGATGGATAAATGCCGATGGCCTTTGAAAGCTACGGATTGTACTCCCCGTGGAAGACGCCCACTAGGAAGACCAGAGAAGAGATGGAGGGATGGAATCCATGAGGACCTCTTGCAGATTGGAATAGAGAATGATTGGCGCCAAGAGGCATAAAACAGAACCCAGTGGAGGAGGAACCTAGCAGCAGCGTGCCGTCCTCTGGGCCTGATCGCGTAAAGAAGAAGAAGACACAGTGTGGTGGATTTGAAAAGGTTTGGTGGATAATACGACGTGATGGTCACGTGTGGTCTATTGGAGCTTTGACAACGAATATGGCTGGCTCCATGTCCCCACGCAGTCCATCAACAGGACACTGCTACATCGGAATGACCCACAAATCTGGTTCAAATGGCTCTGAGCACTATGGAACTTAACATCTGAGGTCATCAGTCCTCTAGAACTTAGAACTACTTAAACCTATCTAACCTAAGGACATCACACACATCCATCCCCGAGGCAGGATTCGAACCTGCGACCGTAGCGGTCGCGCGGCTCCAGACTGAAGTGCCTAGAATCGCTCGGCCAAACCGGCCGGCGTGGTAGAGTAATGGTGGTGTACGCGTACGTGGAGAACTTGTTTGCGCAGCAATCGCCGACATAGTGTAACTGAGGCGGAATAAGAGGAACCAGCCCGTAGTCACCGAGATACATGGAAAACCGCCTAAAAACTAACCAGACACTGGCCGGTTCACCGGACCTCGACACAAATCCGCCGGGCGGATTCGTGCCGGGGACCAGGCGCTCCTTCCCGCCCGGAAGGTCTTCAACTAAACAACCGAGAGCAGCGGCGTTTGCGCAAAATTGCTAGTGGTAAGAGAAAAGCAGCACTGCATGAAATAACCGCAGAAATTAATGTGGAACGTACGACGAACGTATCGAATAGGGCAGTGCGGCGAAATGTGGCAGTAATAGGAAGTAGCAGCAGACCACCGTCTCGAGAGTGTTTGCTAAGAGCACAGCATCGCCTGCAGCGCCTCTGCTGGGCTAGAGACCATATTTATTGGACCCTAGACGACTGGAAAACCGTGGACTTGCCAGAAGAGTCCCGATATCATTTAGTTAGAGCTGACAGTAGGGTTGGAGTACGGTGCAGACCACACGAAGTCGGTGACCCAAGTTGTTAACAAGGCACTGTGCAAGCTAGTGGTGACTCCACAATGGCGTGGGTTGTGTTTGCATGGATTGGTGTGGGTCCTATGGTCAAATTCAACTAGCTGGAGACCATCTGCAGCCATTCATGGACTTCACGTTCCCAAACAACGATGGAATTTTTATGGATGACAACGCGTCGTGTCACCGGGCCATAAACGTCACTGTTGCTTTGAAGAGCACTCTGGACAATTCGAGAGAATGATTTGGGTACCCAGGTCACCCAACATAAACCCAGTGAAGTGTTTATGGGATATAATCGAGAGGTCAGTTCGTACACGAAACCCTGCACTGTGTCGCAGTTATGGGCGGCTATAGAGGAACCAAGGCTCATAATTTCTGCAGGAGACTACCAACGATTTGTTGAGTCCATGCCAAGTCGATCAGCTGCACCACGACAGGTAAAAGGAGGTCCGACACGGTATTAGGGCCGCCCGCTGTGACCGAACGGTTCTAGGCGCTTCGGTCCAGAACCTTGCTGCTGCTACGGTCGCAGGCTCGAATCCTGCGTCGGACATGGATGTGTGTGATGTCCTTACGTGAGTTAGGTTTAAGTAGTTCTACGGGACTGATGACCTCAGATGTTGAGTCCTATAGTGCTCAGAGCCATTCTTGAACGATATTATGAGGTATCGCACGACTTTTGTCATCTCAGTGTAGTAAACGTCGCAAAATTACGGTAAGGGTCTGCTGGGATGTTTCTGTTATGATGTCATTATGGCTTCCGTCCATCCTCATTACACTTGCCATTCCTGCTCAATGCGAACTAGCTTTCTGTTTCTAGTGATCTTGATGAGAACTCTAGCTCTACATTCCTACAGTTTTTTTTAGGAAGCAGAGTGTGGATAATGCGAGATAGATCGCTGATATGACGACAAGAGTGCCTGCTTTTGCGTTGACTTGAAGTAGGGAGACGGGCAGCCCGAAGAGCAGTCGTCAGGCAGACATTGTGCTCGGCGGCGAGAACACGCGAAGCCGGGAAAAAGGGGCGTGGCAGTTCCGCGGGTGGCCAAGGACGTCGCCGTCCGAACAGGTGGGCGCCGCCAGCAGCTTCTGCCGGCTTTGCTCACTCCTCAGCGTCACTGGCGTCCCTGCAAAGGCGAGTCTTCTCCCTCTCAAATGTCGGTAAGTGGAAAAGGCGGAGCAGAAAGAACACAATCCTTGAATTACGCGCTACGGTGGTTTTTGCTTTTCGGGATCTGCCCTTACGAATTACAATGTCCGAGTATCTCGGCAGAATTCGCGTGAGCCGTAAGCTAAAATTCAGTCCATTATAAACAACATTTAAAATAACAAACTAGCACCTTACAATATATTTCTGTCGCAGTGGATATCCGTTATCAAGGAAAAAATCCCTTCTGAATACAGTCACTGGCTCGCACCACATCGCAGTCGTAAGTTTCTTTTTGTGGTGGTCACTGTTGAAAAATTGGCGCCGGAAAATAGGTACGTTTTCTTGCGGTTCGAACGAGCCGCGCTCCCGTACCGCGCCGTCGGTATCTTCGCGGTAAACTGTAAGCTGGCGCTCACCTGTCGTGCTGTTGCCGGCGCTTCCGTCACTCAGCTCGCGGCCTCGAGTCAGTGCCGGCAGGGTTGGTGCGCGCCTGTGTCGCGGCCGGTCCGCATGTCCCAGTCAGCTGCCGCGCCGCCCGCCACTCACACACGCCGGCGACGGATCAGAGAGCTACTCCACGTCACGCCCACCGCAAACTGTCCGGCGTCGACGCCCGGTGCTGACTGATCCGCTCGGCGCCCACGACGCGGCCTGCGGAGCTGGCGAAGCGACGGAGGCGCCCCTGCCGCCCGGAGCGCGAACACCGGCGGCGGCCAGCGCCGCGCCGCGGGACTCTGCGCAGGCAGGCCGGCGTCGCGTGCTGCCGAACCCAACAATCCGCGAAACCCTCCGTCTACACACAAGAGCCAAAGAAACTAGACCACCCGCCTAATATCGTGTACGGCCCTCACGAGCACTCGTAAGTGCCAGACAGCGACGTGGCATGGACTCGACTAACCTCTGAACTGGAGGGTCAATTAGTTGTAAAATTTTGCAACACGTATTATGTTCCGGTATAATGACTTCTCTGGAGACTAGAAATCTACTCTGTAGGTTTTCGAAAAAGACGATCGTGTGAAACCCAGCTTGCGCTATTCGTCCACGAGACTCAGAGGACAATAGACAGTGGGTCCCAGGTGGATGCCGTGTTTCTGGACTTCTGCAACGCGTTTGATACAGTTCCCCACAGTCGTTTAATTAACAAAGTAAGAGCATATGGACTATAAGACCAATTGTGTGGCTCAACTGGCTCTGAGCACTATGCGACTTAACTTCTGAGGTCATTAGTCGCATAGAACAGGGGTCTCCAAACTACGGCCCGCGGGCCGAAACCGGCCTGCGAGAGCCGGCAAACCGTCCCACGTTAGCTGGCCGGACATCCCCCGTATCCGGCCAGCCGAATATTTGAGGTGGTACCTATACAGCCAACAATTGAGTTTCGTGGCCCTCTCCCGACCAATACACCGCGACATTGGCTCTGCTACTCCCTACACGACTGCATAACTAAACTTATTGTTGCGCCGCTTGAAACAACAATGCGTTGACATACTGTACCTCTGTTACGTCTTGCAGTAAAAGTGTTGCTAACAATGATTTTGAGATTTCGTTAACTTCGCAGGACGCTTTCGTGAAGAATGTGCAGTGACATACTTTTTTGTCGGTTAAATTCGCCAGAATTTCGGTCAGGTACGTCCATTAATAAAAATTATGTAATAAAATAAAAATCGTAGTTCATTTCAGTGCTAGCTATTCCCACAACCTCAGGTTTTTCCGATTTCATCTTTCCTTTAGCCTTACATTACGGTGTTCGTGGAATGCTAGGGTGCTTTAATCCCACTAGGTAGATCTTGGCCCTTATGACTTCGAGGAGGAGTCAGTGTGGCCCGCGTACCAAAGAGTTTGGAGACCGCTGGCCTAGAACTTAGAACTAATTAAACGTAACTAACCTAAGGGCATCACACACATCCATGCCCGAGGCAGGATTCGAACCAGCGACCGTAGCGGTCGCCCGGATCCAGACTGCAACGCCTAGAACCGCACGGCCGCTCCAGCCTGCCCAGTTGTGTGATTGGAGTGAAGAGTTCCTAGATAACCAAACGCAGCATATCATTCTCAATGGAGAGAAGTCTTCCGAAGTAAGAGTGGTTTCAGGTGTGCCGCAGGGAGTGTCGCACTACCTTTGTTATTCACGATATATATAAATGACCCTATGGATAACATCAGAATTTCACTGAGGCTTTTTGAGGATGATCCTGTAGTATATCGAGGGGTTGTAACAATGGAAAATTGTACTGAAATGCAGGACTATCTGCAACGAATTGACGCATACTGCAGGGAATGGCAACTGAATCTCAGTGTAGACAAGCGAAATGTGCTGCGAAAACATAGAAAGAAAGATCCTTTATCATTTAGCTACAATATAGGTCAGCAATTGGAAGCAGTTAATTAAATATATTATTTGGTAGTAGGCGTTAGGCGTGATTTACAATTGAATGACCATATGAAATTAATCGTCAGTCAAGCAGATGCCAGACTGAGATTCATTGGGAGAATCCTAAGGAAACGCAAGCCGAAAACGAAGGAAGTAGGTTACAGTACACTTGTTCGCCCACTGCTTGAATACTGCCCACCGGTGTGGGATCCGTAACAGATATGGCTGATAGAAGAGATAGAGAAAATCCAACGGAGAGCACCGCGCTTCGTTACAGGACTATTTAGTAATCGCGAAAGCGTTACACAGATAATAGACTCCAGTGGAAGACTCTGAAAGAGAGACGCTCAGTAGCTTGGTACGGGCTTTTGTTGAAGTTTCGAGAGTATACCTTCACCGAGGAGTCAAGCAGTATATTGCTCCCTCCTACGATTATACCGTGAAGGGACCATGAGGATAAAATTAGAGAGATTAGAGCTCACAAAGATGCATACCGACAATCTTTCTTTCCACGAACAATATGAGACTGGAGTAGTTGGGAGAACCGATAGAAGCACTCAAGGTACCCTCCGCCACACACTGTCAGGTGGCTTGCGGAGTATGGATGTAGACTTTTTGACACCATGAATCCTGCACAGCTGTCCATAAATCCGAAAGAGTACGAGGGGATTGAGATCTCTTCTGAACAGCACGTTGCAAGTCATCCCAGAGATGCTCAATGATGTTCATATCTGAGGAGTTTGGTGGCCAGCGGAAGTCTTTAAACTCAGAAGAGTGTTTCTGGAGCCACTCTATAGCAATTCTGGACGTGAGTGTGTTGAATTGTCTAGCTGGAATTGCCCAACTCCTTCAGAATGCACAATGGACATGAATGCAGGCAGATAATCAGACAGGATGCGTCTGTCACCTGTCACCTGTCAGAGTAGTATCTAGACGTCTCACGGGTCCCACATCGCTCCAGCAGCACACGCCCCACATCATTACAGAGCCTCCACCAACTTCAACAGTCCTCTGCTGACATGCAGGGTCCATGGATTCTTGAGGTTGCCTCCATACCCGTTCACGACCATCAGCACGATACAATTTCAAACGAAACTCGTCTGACCAGGCAACCCGTTCCCAGTCATCAACAGTCAAATGTCGTGTTGAGGGTCCAGGTGAGGCGCAAACCTTGTGTCGTGCAGTCATCAAGGGTACACGAATGGTCCTTCGGCTTCGAGAGCCCATATCGATGATGTTTCGTTGAATGGTTCGCACGCTGACACTTGTTGATGCTCAGCATTGAAATCTGCAGCAATTTTCGGAAGGGTTGCACTTCTGTCACGTTGAACGATTCTCCTCAGTCGTCGTTGCTCCCGTTGTTGCAGGATCTTTTTCCGACCGCAGCGATTTCGGAGATTTGATGTTTTGCCGGATTTCTGATATTCATGGTACACTCGTGAAACGGGCGTACGGGAAACTCCCCACTTCATCCCTACCTCGGAGATGCTGTGTCCGATCCCACGTGCCTCGACTATAACACCACGTTCAATCTTACATAAATCTCGATAACCTGCCACTGTAGCAGCAGTAACCCATCTAACAACTGCGCCAGTCACTTGTTGTCCTATATAGGCGTTACCGACCGCAGCACCGTATTCTGCCTATTTACGTATCTCTGTACTCAAATAGGCTTGCCTGTACTAGTTTGTTTCGCGCTTCTATATACAATTTCTTATTGTTAAATTCTTGGAAAAATTATTTGAAACTCATTGCCAGGATGCTGTATTGGACAGAAAAGTTGACTGTCAGTAAGCTTCTGCGTAACTCGAATTTATACATCCGTAGCTCACGTCACGGTGTGTGACGGATCAGAGAGTGCTTATGTTGCCACGATCTTCCCCCTCTCCCTCCCCCCCCCCCACCCTTTCACCACTTCACCACATCGCTGTTCTATTCTCAAATACCAATAGGGAAGAATAAATTTCAGTAGTCATGGAGTGAAACAGAAGTAATGTCTGACGTTCTCCAAGAAAGTTTTATAGGCCCTCTGCTGTTCTTGATTCACATGAACAATGTGTGAGAGAATCCGAGAAGCACTCTCAGATCGTTTGCAGATGATGCTGTCATTTACCGTCTTATAAAGTCATCAGATAATCTAAACAAAATTCCAAAACTATTTACACAAGATATCTGTATGGTGCGAAAAGTCGTAATTGACTCTAAATAACGAAAAATGTGAAGTCATCCACCTGAGTATCACAAGGAATCCTTTAAATTTCGGATACACGGTAACTCACACAAATCTAAAGACTGTAAATGCAGCTAAATACTTAGGGATTACAATAACAAATAACGTAAGTTGGAACGATCACATGGATTATGTTGTGGGTAAACCAGACCGAAGACTACGATTGTTTGGCACCACCGCAAATCAAAGACTGTACGGTTTATAGGGAGCACTCTGAGAAAATTCAATATGTCTACTGATGAGACTGTCTACACTATGCTTGTCCGCACTCTTCTGTAGTACAGCTGTGCCGTGTCGGATCCACATCAGATGGTATCGACGGAGGATATCGAAAAAGTTCAAAGAAGGGCAGCTCGTTTTCTTCTATCGCGAAATAGGAGACAGAGAGCCACGGATGTGATACGTGAAGTGGGGTGGAAATCATTAAAACAAAAGCGTTTTTCGTTGCGGCAGTATCCTCTCATTTCAATGACCAACATTCTCTTCAGAGTGTGAAAATCTTTTGTTGCACCCCCCCCCCCCCCCCCTACACAGAGAGCAATGATTACATTAACAAAATAAGTGAAATTAGGCCTTGTGTAGAAAGATTTCGTGCTAATTTTTTCGCCCTATTACATAGTGGAAAGATAGAGAAATAGCTTGAAGATGATTCGATGAATTCTCTGCCAGGCATTTAATTGAAGAATAATCATGAAGATGTAGAATAAATATTCATTTAACTCTAACTTCTCTGATTTTCTCATCATGGCCATTTCGTGAGACGTATCTGGGAGGTAGTAACAAACTATCCAAAGAAAAGTATCCGGACACCTGTTAAGGGGCATTAATATTGGGTGTGTCCAACCTTTGTCTTTACGAGGACTTCAGTTCTACTGAAGAGATTTTCAGTGAGGTATCTGAACATCTGTGGAGAGTTGAAGGATCATTCTTCCTCAAGAGCTGAAACCAGAGAAGGTACTGATGGACGTTCGGATATGGAGGATGTCGACATTCTGACTCATCCCAAAGATATTCCACTCGGTTCTCGTCGGTACTCTTGGTAGGCCAGTCCATTTCAGCAATGATTTGTCCCCAAAACATTGTCTACATCTACATCTACGTACATACTCTGCAAGTCAGCGTACGATGTGCGGCTGAGCGTATCATGTGCCACTACTAATCATTTCCTTTCCAGTTCCACTCACAAACAGAGCGATGGGAAAACGACTGTCTGCTTGCCTCTGTATGAGCATAGTTGCTCGTATCTGGTCTTCGTGGTCCGTAAGTGGAACGTATGTTAGCGGCAGTAGAACCTTCCCGAGTCAGCTTCAAATGATTGTTCTGTCAATATTCTCAATAGTGTTCCTCGAAAAGAACGTCGTCTTCCTTCCAGGGATTCCGGTACGAATTCTCGGAGCATCTTCGTAATACTTTCATGTTGTTCCGACCGACCTGTAACAAATCTAGCAGCCTACCTCTGAATTGCTTCGATGTCTTCCTTTAATCCGAACTGGTGTGAATCCAAAGCACTCGAGCAGAATCCAAGAAAAGGTCGTACTAGCGCCCTATATGCAGTCTCATTTACGACACTTTCCCAAAATTCTTCCAATAAAGTGGAGCCGATCATTCGCCTTCCGTACCGGAATCCTCACATGCTCGTTCCACTTCATATCGCTTTGTAACGTTACGCCCAGATATTCAAAAGACTTTACTGTGTCAAGCAGGACACAACTAATATTGTGTCCTAACATTACGGGTTTGTCTTTCCTATTCATCCGAATGAACTTTCATTTTTCTACATTTATAGCTAGGTGTTATTCATCACTACAACTATTTTCCAAGTCATCTTGTATCCTCCTACAATATCTCAAAGACGACACCTTCTCATACAACACATCATTATCAGCAAGCAGCCGCAGATTTATGCTCACCCTGTCCGCCAGATCACTTATGTATGTAGAAATAATAGCGGTCCTATCACAGAGGGAATTCCTTACGATATCCTTATGTCTGATGAATGCTCACTGCCGAGGACAAGGTACTGGGTTCTGTTACAGTACTTGAGTAGGCTTCGAGCCACTTACATATCTGCGAACCTATTCCGCATGCTCGTGTCTGCATTAAAGGTCTTCAGTGTGGCAAGGGGTCAAATGCTTTCCGCAAATCTGGAAACGTAGGATTTGTCTGCTGCCATTCATCTATAGTTCGCAGGATATTAGTTGAGAAAATGGCAAGCTGATTGTCTCATAGAGGCCGCTTTATGGAGGGGTACACGCTGATACAATCATCGTCACCGAATTCTTCCTCTGTTTTACTTCGTTAACAGTGCTGTAATATGTGTTCATGTCCTTCCTCATTTACCGTTTTCTTAAGTACTATAAACGACCACACCGTTACCACCAAAAAGCGCCCACATTTTAACACCATCTCCTTCGTACTTCTCTGTGGGCGCTATACATGATGGCATCTAACGTTTCCTATGTATTGCCGGCCGGGGTGGCCGAGCGGTTCTAGGCGCTACAGTCTGGAATCGCGCGACCGCTACGGTCGCAGGTTCGAAACCTGCCTTGGGCATGGATGTGTGTGATGTCCTTAGGTTAATTACGTTTAACTAGTTCTAAGCTCTAGGGGACTGATGACCTTAGAAGTTTAGTCCCATAGTGCTCAGAGCCATTATGTTCCCTATGTATTTGCCACAGGTTGTAGCGTTATTCCATCTCTACAGACCACTGGTTCCCAGTTATCATCCGTGCTTAGTAACTCTGTAGGAACACTTGATATGGTAGCTGCACCGCTGGTACCACTTTAGAGCTCGGGAGTAATTCGTTCCGCAAATATTTTTTTTTACGTCCACCCTCCGCATTGCTCGGCGCTCCCAGTGCGTCTGTGGAAGTGGTCTGTAGATGTGGTCAGCTTGATTTAACTGTGGCTGTTCCTTCACGCTCCTTTGCTTTTTCACTTCGCAGTCCTATCACCAACAGTCGACTACTCCAGCTTTACAAAGGTTAAAATGTCCCTGGTGGAATTATTATTGAGCGAACATCCAATTCTCGAATTCACGGAGCTCAACGGTTCGACCCATTCTGCTGTTATTACAATACTTCTCTAATGACAGTGAACAGTCCACGTTCGAAGTCACTAAGGCACGCAGCAGCTTCCTCTACGGTGGTATTCCCAACCCATTCGATTGATGGATTTCGCCATAGCTCTGTTCTGCGGGTTCCAGGTGCTGATGGAATTGCTGATGTTTGCGTGAAACTCCTCCGTGACCTCAATATAGATTTTTGTGGTTCATATCCAAACAGGGGCTGTCCGAGGTCGATTTCCTGCTTCTTTTTCTCCATTTCTGGAACTGTTCTCCAGCGGGTACCAAATGGGGCATCCAGTAATTTGATAAAATTTTGGTGACGGTAGATGGCAGCCATTCACAATGCATCAAATCTCATTCAACGCCGTATCCACCGGTTTGGCATCAATGGAATTTCTCTATCTCAGAAAGGCACCAGTTAGTTGAATGTAGTCAATTACAGTAATTGGAAAAGGAATGGACAAGGTACAAGGACACAGTACTAGAAGTGGCTAAAGAATGTCGTGGAACAGTAGTGTGTAAAAGTAGGATGAAGCAAACAGCTTGGTGGAATGACACAGTCAAGGCAGCCTGTAAAAGGAAAAAGAAGGCCTATCAAAAATGGCTAGATGCTAGAACTCAGGTAGACAGAGAAAGTTATGTTGAAGAAAGAAACAAAGCCAAACAGATAATTGCAGCATCCAAGAAGAAATCTTGGGAAGACTTTAGAAACAGGTTGGAGACTATGGGTCAAGCTGCTGGAAAACCATTCTGGAGTGTAATTAGCAGTCTTCGAAAAGGAGGTAAGAAGGAAATGACAAGCATTATGGACAGGTCAGGAAAACTGCTGGTGAATCCTGTGGATGCCTCGGGCAGATGGAGGGAATATTTTGAAGAGTTGCTCAACGTAGGTGAAAATGCGATCGGTAATGTTTCAGATTTCGAGGTAGAATGGGATAGGAATGATGGAAATAGGATCACATTTGAGGAAGTGGAGAAAATGGTCAATAGATTGCAGTGCAATAAAGCAGCTGGGATGGATGAAATTAAGTCAGAACTCATCAAATAGAAATGGCCTTGGAGTCGGGACAGGTTCCATCAGACTGGAAAAAAAGCAGTAATCACACCAATCTTTAAACATGGAAACAGAAAATATTGTAACAACTACAGAGGTATCTCTTTTTAATCAGCGTTGTGGGTAAAATCTTCTCAGGTATTGTTGAAAGGAAAGTGCGAGTATGGCGAGTGTGGATTTAGGCCTCTTAGAGGTTGTCAGGACCAGATCTTTAGCTTACGGCATATATTGGAGAAGTGTTATGAGTGGAACAGGGAATTGTATCTATGCTTTATAGATCTAGAAAAGGCATATGACTGGGTTCCTAGGAGGAAGTTATTGTCTGTTCTACGAGATTATGGAATAGAAGGCAAACTTTTGCAAGCAATTAAAGGTCTTTACATGGATAGTCAGGCAGCAGTTAGAGTTGACAGTAAATTGACTTCATGGTTCAGAGTAGTTTCAGGGGTAAGACAAGGCTGCAACCTGTCTCCACTGTTGTTCATATTATTTATGGATCATATGTTGAAAACATTAGACTGGCTGGGTGAGTTTAAGATATTTGAATACAAAATAAGCAGTCTTTCATATGCGGATGACTTAGTTGTGATGGCAGACTCCATTGAAACTTTGCAAAGTAATATTTCAGAGCTAGATCAGAAATGTAAGGACTATGGTATGAAGATTAGCATCTCAAAAACGAAAGTAATGTCAGTGGGAAAGAAATATAAACGGATTGAGTGCCAAATAGGAGGAACAAAGTTAGAACAGGTGAATGGTTTCAAGTACTTAGGATGCATATTCTCACAGGATGGCAACATAGTGACAGAACTGGAAGCGAGGTGTAGCAAAGCTAATGCAGTGAGCGCTCAGCTATGATCTACTCTCTTCTGCAAGAAGGAAGTCAGTACCAAGACTAAGTTATCTGTGCACCGTTCAATCTTTCGACCAACTTTGTTGTATGGGAGCGAAAGCTGGGTAGATTCAAGTTACTTTATCAAGAAAGTTGAGGTTACGGATATGAAAGTAGCTAGAATGATTGCAGGTACCAGTAGATGGGAGGGTGTCCATAATGAGGAAATCAAAGAAAAACTGGGAATGAACTCTATAGATGTAGCAGTCAGGATAAACAGGCTTAGATGGTGGGGTCATGTTACACGCGTGGGAGAAGCAAGGTTACCGAAGAGACTCATGGGTTCAGCAGTAGACGGTAGGAGGAGTCGGGGCAGACCAAGGAGAACATACCTGGATTCGGTTAAGAATGATTTTGAAGTAATAGGTTTAACATCAGAAGAGGCTCCAATGTTAGCACTGAATAGGGGATCATGGAGGAATTTTTTAAGGGGCTATGCTCCAGACTGAACGCTGAAAGGCATAATCAGTCTTAAATGATGATGATGATGATGATGGTGCTGTGTGTTCTGATACAGGGAAGCAGAACCACAGCTGTGAGCCCCACCTGGGACCAAGAAATTCATGGATGCTGTTGTTTCGGGTAGAAACTTTTACACTACTGGCCATTAAAATTGCTAAACCACAAAGATGATGTGCTACAGACGCGAAATTTAACCGACAGGAACAAGATGCTGTGATATGCAAATGATTAGCTTTTCAGAACATTCATACAAAGTTGGCGCCGGTGGCGGCACCTACAACGCGCTGACATGAGGAAAGTATCCAACCGATTTCTCATACACAAGCAGCAGTTGACCGACGTTTGTTGTGATGCCTCGTGTAAGGAGGAGAAATGCGTACCATGAGGTTTCCGACTTTGGTCAAAGTCGGATTGCAGCCTATCGCGATTACGGTTTGTCGTATCGCGACACTGGTGCTCGCGTTGGTCGAGATCCAATGAATGTTACCAGAATATGGAATCTGTGGGTCGAGCAGGGTAATCCGAAACGCCGTGCTGGATCCCAACGGCCTCGTATCACTAGTAATCGAGATGACAGGCATCTTATCCGCATGGCTGTAACGGGTCGTACAACCACGTCTGTACTCTGAGTCAACAGATGGGGACGTTTGCAAGACAACAACCATCTGCACGAACAGTTCGCCGACGTTTGATTCAGCATGGACTATCAGCTCAGAGACCATGGCTGCGGTTACCCTTGACGCTGTATCACAGACAGGAGCGTCTGCGACGGTGTACTCAACGACGAACCTGGGTGCACGAATGACAAAACGTCATTTTTTCGGACGAATCCAGGTTCTGTGTACAGCATCATGATGGTCGCCGCCGTGTTTGGCGACATCGCAGTGAACGCACATTGGAAGCGTGTATTCGCCATACTGGCGTATCATCCGGCGTGATGGTATGGGATGCCATAGGTTACACGTCTCGGAACTTTGACGGTACTTTGAACAGTGGAAAAAAATGGTTCAAATGGCTCTGAGCACTATGGGGCTTAACACCTGAGGTCATCAGTCCCATAGAACTTAGAACTACTTAAAGCCAACTAGCCTAAGGACATCACACACATCCATGCCCGAGGCAGGATTCGAACCTGCGATTGTAACGGTCGCGCGATTCCAGACTGAAGTGCCTATAACCGATCGGCCACAGAGGCTGGCGTTTGGTGGACGTTAGCCAATTATATGTTGTTGATGGTTCTGACTCGTGACCTGCCTTTCCGGCGTTGTTGGACACAGACTTCAACCGACTTAATATGGCGGTATCATTGTATTTACTTCGTTCGTTGTCGGCCGCTGTGACCGAGCCGTTCTAGGCGCTTCAGTCGGGAACCGCGCTGTTGTTACGGTCGCAGGTTTGAATCCTGCCTCGGGCATGGATGTGTGTGACGTCGTTCGGTTAGTTAGGTTTAAGTAGTTCTATGTCTAGGAGACTGATGACCTCAGATGTTAAGTCCCATAATACTTACAGCCATTTGAACCATTTTTTGAACATCGTTCGTAGGAGAAACATTTTCTGCCCTCCTCGTTGCAAGCAATGTGAACTTGAGACAGATTACTGGTTGCTCCTCAATCACGAAACTCTGTGCCCAATTTATCTTGTTGTTTTCAAGCAGTAACTAAATCAGTCAAACCCGAAGTATTTTAAACAAGCAGTTCAGATCACAGTTGCGTAAGTTTACCTCAAGGAAAGGCATAAAATGATAAATTAGCCTTACAGTAATTACACGTCCTTGGTTGACCAAAACATTCAAGACACTGCAGAAAGATCTGGCGAAATGGCCATACATTAGTGTATCGGTCTGTTCAAAGAAAACACATGCATTCAGAAACGGACTAAACACTAAGAAATAATACACAGTAAGGCCCCCAGGCTTAAATGGTATCTAGAATATCGACGCAATCAGATGTTAACACGAATTACTACAGTTAGAATGGGGCAACAATCCCGTGAAAGGTGGATTAGCATAAATCGGTTGCTGCCGTCTGATGTGTAACTACTAATCGCTATAACGACAAGCTGTTTACAGAACTGTTATTTAATCCAAGTGTAGTGATAGTATATGGATCAGAATTATTGTCTCAAGGGCAAAGTTTTGCCTGTTTAGATAACTGGTAGCCTTTCATTTGGCAAACATTTTAAGTATAATTGTTATATGAAATGACTGTTTACTACTAGAAGGACATTCTGTTAGCAAAAAGGTGAATGGCCTTTCAGATCATGATGCACAAATTTTAACTCTAAAAGATTTTTGTGCTGCAACACGTGTTAAATATAGTCACCAGCTGTTTAGGAAAGCTGATCCAGTTGCTGTAGAGACCTTTGTAAACCTTATCAAGGAACAAGAGTGGCAAGATGTTTATAGCGCTGATACAGTAGACGATAAGTATAATGCTTTTCTCAAGACTTTTCTCGTGCTCTTTGAAAGTTGCTTTCCGTTAGAACGTTCAGAACAGGGTACTAGCACAAACAGGCAGCCTGGGTGGCTGACTAGAGGGATAAGAATATCTTGTGGAACAAAGTGGCAATTATATCAATAGGTTAGAAACAATCAGAATCTAAATGCAGCAGCCCATTACAAACGGTATTGTAAGGTGCTTAAAAATGTTATTAGGAAGGCAAAAAGTATGTGGTGTGCAGATAGAATAACTAAGTTTCAGGATAAAATTAAAACCATTTGGTCAGTCGTAAAGGAAGTGGCTGGTCTGCAGAGACAGGTCGAGGATATAGAATGAGTGCGTAGTGGGAATGTCCGTGTTACTGATAAGTTGCATATATGTACAGTATTTCTGAATATAGCAGGTGAACTAAATGGAAACCTAGTAACAACAAGGAATCATATAGCGCTCTTAGAAAAAAGTGTTCCGAGACTGTTACCTGAAATGCTCCTCCATGATACTGATAAGAGGGAGATTGAGTTAATAATTAAATCACTAAAGACCAAGAACTCTCATGGATATGACGGGGTATCTATCAGAATACTGAAGTATTGTTCTATGTATGTTAGCCCAGTACTTAGCCATATCTGTAACTTTTCCTTTAGGAGTGGTCGGTTTCCTGACCGATTAAAGTACTCGGTAGTGAAGCCACTTTATAAAAAGGGAGACAGGGATAATATTGACAATTGTAGACCTATTTCTATGCCATCGGTGTTTGCTAAAGTTATCGAGAAAGTTGTATATACAAGGTTACTGGAGCATTTAAATTCACATAATTTGCTGTCAAATGTTCAGTTTGGTTTTAGAAATGGTTTAACAACTGAAAATGCTATATTCTCTTTTCTCTGTGAGGTTTTGGATGGATTAAATAAAAGGCTGCGAACGCTAGGAGTTTTCTTTGATTTAACGAAGGCTTTTGACTGTGTTGGCCACAAAATATTACTGCAGAAGTTGGACCATTACGGAGTAAGGGGAGTAGCTTACAATTGGTTCGCCTCTTACTTTAAGAACAGAAAGCAGAAGGTAATTCTCCGCAACATTGACAGTGGTAGTGATGTTCAGTCCCAATGGGGCACTGTTAAGTGGGGTGTTCCCCAAGGGTCGGTGCTGGGGCCACTGCTGTTTCTTATTTATATAAATGATATGCCTTCTAGTATTACAGGTGATTCAAAAATATTTCTGTTTGCTGATGACGCCAGCTTGGTAGTGAAGGATCTTGTGTGTAATATTGAAACAGTATCATGAAATAAGTTCGTGGCTTGTGGAAAATAATTTGATGTTAAATCACAGTAAGACTCAGTTTTTATAGTTTCTAGCTCACAATTCAACAAGAAACGATATTTTGATCAGACATAATGGGCATATTATAAGCGAGACGGAACAGTTCAAGTTCCTAGGCGTTCGGATAGATAGTAAGCTGTTGTGGAAAGCCCATGTCCAGGATCTTGTTCAGAAACTAAATGCTGCTTTATTTACCAATAGAACAGTATCTGAAATAAGTGACACTTCAACACGAAAAGTAGTCTACTTCGCATATTTTCATACGCTTATGTCGTTTGGTATTATTTTTTCGGGTTATTCTTCTGATTCAAAAAGGGTATTTTTGGCTCAAAAAGGGGCTATTCGAGCTATATGTGGTGTAAGTTCAAGAACCTCTTGTCGACCCCTATTCAATAGTCTGGGAATTCTGACATTGCCCTCACAGTATATATTTTCTTTAATGTCGTTTGTTGCTTGCAATATTAGCCTATTCCCAAGAGTTTCCAGCTTTCACTCAGTTAGTACTAGGCAGAAATCCAATCTGCATGTGGAATGCACTTCCTTGACTCTTGTGCCGAAAGGAGTGCAGTATTCTGCTTCATCCATTTTCAATAAGCTACCACAAGAACTCAAAAATCTTAGCAGAAGCCCAAACTCTTTTAAGTCTAAACTGAAGAGTTTCCTCTTGGTTCACTCCTTCTATTCTGCCGAGGAGCTCCTGGAAGATCTAAAAAATTAACCAAATTCCTGTGTTACATTGTTGATTTATTTTATTTAAACTTACTTGTCACCTGAATATGTTTTTTATATTTCCTTTTATCTGTTTCTAATATCGTGTTATAATTTCATGTATTGACTCGTTCCATGACCATGGAGTCTTCTCCTTAATTTGGTCCCACGGAACAATAAATAAATAAATAAAACTTCTTGCGCAATAAAAGGTGAATGAAGTTCTCCTTCCGTCTACCCCCCCCCCCCCCCTCCCCTCCCCAAGATCCAGTCCTTCCGCTGTATCCGTTATCAGTAGTTGGCAGAATCTTGCTGAAGCACTCAACGTTACAACTCACTTGATACTATCTACAGAAAGCAGGCTAAAATCGGGAAATGACGACAGTGATACTGTAGGCGAAAGCTAAATACACAGGGTATTTAACAGTCTTTTCGAGCAACGTCTAGGAGTGATAGATCATTCTACTTTTGTTAGAAACTAAATATTCGCCGACGCTTCATAGTATTGTCCTAGACGTCCTTCAGTATTCAGTTCCCATAGAATAACGCGATTCCACCTAACTAGCAGGATCTTTTTAATCACGTGTGCAATATACTACCTACCCCAGTAAATTTATAGTGCTATCCAACAATAAACCAAAAGAATGAGTGACTGTGAATGGAGGAAGATATTTTAGAAGCAGATCAGGAACTTCAGTTTTGTACTGCCTCCTATCACACGGAGTTGATGACTGGGTGAGAGGCAACACACGTTGCATACGAACGCTGCAGAGTGCCTACGTCATGCCATATCTCAGGGACATAAGACAGTCTTAAACGATACCTGGCATCGCAGGGAAGCGTGTTAGACAAAAGTTGCTCCCCAAGATGTGATCTATCACCCCTATATGCTTATCGGAAGCACTTTGAAACACACTCCGTATCAAAACAATGTACAAGTCCGAAATTGAGGTAGCGGACTCGTTACGGTAGACAAGAAACTCAAGTCACGTTGGAACGTTCTCACAGATCATATGGATATCTCCTAAAAAACGCAGGGATTATATGTCTCTCAGAAACACAGTACACGTTGGTACAGCATGCCATTACTGGCTTAGCAGCCAATTATTGACTATTTCCAACCGCTAGTCAACGCAAACATGTGTTGGTGACTGTTCGCGAATGTAACATAGCGTTCTCAACGGCTCATACAAGATTACTGCAACTACTGATCCTTTCATTTCTGCTGAAATAGGCTTCGTCCTTGTAATTTACACATAAATGAAAGTGAGCATCTTCTGTGGGTTACCGCTAATATTGTATCAAGACAACTCTTCGTCCAAAGTTAGCAAAAATTAAGACGCCGGCCGCTGTGGCCGGACGGTTCTAGGCGCTTTAGTCCAGAACCGCGCTGCTGCTACGGTCGCAGGTTCGAATCCTGCCTCGGGCGTGGATGTTTGTGATGTGCTTAGCTTGGTTAGGTTTAAGTAGTTCTAAGTCTAGAGGACTGATGACCTCAGACGGTAAGTCCCATAGTGCTTAGAGCCATTTGAAAATTGAGGCGTGCCCCATCCGTAATAGCAGGGGTCGGGCTGTTACTTCCCTATTACTTTCCACATATTACTGGGTGTTTTGAAGAGATACACCCGATCATTTTGGCAGTACCACATGTGTCGGTCTCAACCTGAGGTCAATCAGTTACTCATGGCACCGACTGTACATGTATCTATAGCTGAAAAAAACTGAATAAAATACTATCGCCAGTTTAATACAACTCCACGGGTCCTCTGATGGCGTAAATGCGCATGTTACTCGAAATAGAAATGCCCTGGATCAAACTGTGATTTATAAATACAGGAATCCTATTGGAAACTTCGTATATTCATAACGCATTTCAATGCACAAGCTGTAGAGCTGAAAGTGCATAGAAATCCGATGGATGTGGGAGAAAACATTGCAACAACTGCGCTAGGCTTTTGCCATGCATGGAGAGTTTACCTGAAAACTGCAACATAGTTCGCTGCGGCTACAGTGACCTGTGTAAAGTACGGACCTGGCGTTGGAGACAGAGGACCCTCCTCTATGGAGTTAGCTGCATGGACAGTCTCTTCTTTAACATTGTCCGTCTACCAGTGGGCTCTTGTACCACACCGAAAACCATTGACCTTTTTTTCGCGGTTATCTTCAGAAAATCTAATACACTGATTCCTCCCTGGCTGCCAGGTAAATTGGCGTCGTAGTCACATGGAAAGGTTGATTTTGGGAGAGACCTACTACTGAAATTATCTCTGTCTTCTTCGCCGAGTTTGAAATAAACGGCTTCCTGTCTCAATAAACAGCCATTGTAGAAAATACCTCGCAATAAATGGCCAAGAGCTAAAATTGTGTCATGCTTTTCCTCTTTTATGTACTTCACTCACGTCATTGACAATTTAAAAAATTTAACTATTTATTTTTAATTCTAGCCTTTCTACCATGGTTCCACAAATGTACAATTTTGACACATATGTTGCACACATCTCCACCACACCCTGTGACTACCTCTTCCTCTTCCTCCACCATCTCTCTATCCACCTCATCCTCCGATCTCTCTGTTTCAATATCCACCCTTTCACTCTCACTGTCCTTCCATCTTCTTCTCCCA
Source organism: Schistocerca gregaria (assembly GCF_023897955.1). Taxonomy (NCBI): domain Eukaryota; kingdom Metazoa; phylum Arthropoda; class Insecta; order Orthoptera; family Acrididae; genus Schistocerca; species Schistocerca gregaria. The sequence continues at coordinate 742,012,737 of NC_064921.1, forward strand.
TGTGCCTTTATTCATCGCCTACGCCCCTCCCTCTGACTACATCTTCATCCCCACTCCCTCTGTCCATTTCCCCCTCCCCTCTCACTCTTTCTCTGTCCACCCCCTCCCCCTGCTTTCTCTCTGTCCATCTCCTCCTGCCCCATCTCATGATCCAACTCCTTCTGCTCTCTCTCTCTATCTATCTCCTACTCCCAACTTCTCCCTATTCAACTTCTCCTGCCTCCCCTCTCTATTCGTTTTCTCCTTCATTCTCTTCCTATCCATCTCCTTCTGCTCCTTCTATCCATCTCCTCCTCCCAACCTCTCCCTATTCAACTGCTCCTGCTTCCCCTCTCTATTCGTTTTCTCCTATCACCCTCTTCCTATCCATGTCCTTTTGCTCTCATCTCCCAATCCATCTCCTCCTCGCCTCTGTCAATCTCCTCTTCCCTTCTCTGCCACTCCCCTCCTTCCCTCCACTCTCTGTTGATGCCCTCCTGTTCCCCCTATCCCCTATTCATCCCCTCTTGCACCCACTATAGGCTGCCATGCAAAGCAGGTCGCCGAAGCAGGCTTATACTACTCCAACACAACACACCTGTTGTCGTATAGGCAGCCTACTTTTGGAGGTGGAGGATCGTTTGTTGCCACTGGTGTGTAGGGTACCGTAAAAAGCAGGCAGACCGATACTACTCCCTTACAACACACCTGTTGTGAAAATACATTTTCGCCTACGTCCCTCCTCTAAGGGAGTTAGGAGATTCTAACACTCACAGCGCTGATACTCATGACATGTGTTGCTTGTGTACCAAATTTGGTTGAAATCGATCCAGAGGTTTGAGAAGAGATGCTGGTCATACATGCTGCTTCATATGTATTTAATATTGATATTCCCTCAGTATGGTATGTCCGTCTTTGTTGTGACAAATCAGCATATTTGTACCACTACAATATCTTCAGTGTAAATGAAGCCAGCAGCTTGGACTAATTTTCTCTATATGAATGAAGATAGAAAACTGGGATAAAATATCAGAATAAATGAAGACAGCGGCTTGAACTAAATTTCTCCATATACACTCCTGGAAATGGAAAAAAGAACACATTGACACCGGTGTGTCAGACCCACCATACTTGCTCCGGACACTGCGTGAGGGCTGTACAAGCAATGATCACACGCACGGCACAGCGGACACACCAGGAACCGCAGTGTTGGCCGTCGAATTGCGCTAGCTGCGCAGCATTTGTGGACCGCCGCCGTCAGTGTCAGCCAGTTTGCCGTCGCATACGGAGCTCCATCGCAGTCTTTAACATTGGTAGCATGCCGCGACAGCTTGGACGTGAACCGCATGTGCAGTTGACGGACTTTGACCGAGGGCGTATAGTGGGCATGCGGGAGGCCGGGTGGACGTACCGCCGAATTGCTTGACACGTGGGGCGTGAGGTCTCCACAGTACATCGATGTTGTCGCCAGTGGTCGGCGGAAGGTGCACGTGCCCGTCGACCTGGGACCGGACCACAGCGACGCACGGATGCACGCCAAGACCGTAGGATCCTACGCAGTGCCGTAGGGGACCGCACCGCCACTTCCCAGCAAATTAGGGACACTGTTGCTCCTGGGGTATCGGCGAGGACCATTCGCAACCGTCTCCATGAAGCTGGGCTGCGGTCCCGCAAACCGTTAGGCCGTCTTCCGCTCACGCCCCAACATCGTGCAGCCCGCCTCCAGTGGTGTCGCGACAGGCGTGAATGGAGGGACGAATGGAGACATGTCGTCTTCAGCGATGAGAGTCGCTTCTGCCTTGGTGCAAATGATGGTCGTATGCGTGTTTGGCGCCGTGCAGGTGAGCGCCACAATCAGGACTGCATACGACCGAGGCACACAGGGCCAACACCCGGCATCATGGTGTGGGGAGCGATCTCCTACACTGGTCGTACACCTCTGGTGATCGTCGAGGGGACACTGAATATTTCACGGTACATCCAAACCGCCATCGAACCCATCGTTATACCATTCCTAGACCGGCAAGGGAACTTGCTGTTCCAACAGGACAATGCACGTCCGCATGTATCCCGTGCCACCCAACGTGCTCTAGAAGGTGTAAGTCAACTACCCTGGCCAGCAAGATCTCCGGATCTGTCCGCCATTGAGCATGTTTGGGACTGGATGAAGCGTCGTCTCACGCGGTCTGCACGTCCAGCACGAACGCTGGTCCAACTGAGGCGCCAGGTGGAAATGGCATGGCAAGCCGTTCCACAGGACTACATCCAGCATCTCTACGATCGTCTCCATGGGAGAATAGCAGCCTGCATTGCTGCGGAAGGTGGATATACACTGTACTAGTGCCGACATTGTGCATGCTCTGTTGCCTGTGTCTATGTGCCTGTGGTTCTGTCAGTGTGATCATGTGATGTATCTGACCCCAGGAATGTGTCAATAAAGTTTCCCCTTCATGGGACAATGAATTCACGGTGTTCTTATTTCAATTTCCAGCAGTGTAGATGAAGATAGAAAACTGGGATAAATACTACACATTATTAGGGCTACCCCCTACCCCCATGAACCATGGACCTTGCCGTCGGTGGGGAGGCTTGCGGGCCTCAGCGATACAGATGGCCGTACCGTAGGTGCAACCACAACGGAGGGTTAACTGTTGAGAGGCCAGACAAACGCGTGGTTCCTGAAGAAGGGCAGCAACCTTTGTCAGCAGTTGCAGGGGCAACAGTCTGGATGATTGACTGATCTGGCCTTGCAACACTAATGAAAACGGCTTTGCTGTGCTGGTACTGCGAACGGCTGAAAGCAAGGGGAAACTACAGATGTGATTTTTCCCGAGGGCATGCAGCTTTACTGTATGGTTAAATGATGATGGCGTCCTCTAAAATATTCTGGAGGTAAAATAGTCCCTTACTCAGGAGGACGTCGTTATCAGGAGAAAGAAAACTGGCGTTCTACGGATCGGGGCGTGGAATGTCAGATCCCTTAATCGGGCAGGTAGGTTAGAAAATTTAAAAAAGGAAATGGATAGGTTAAAGTCAGATATAGTGGGAATTAGTGAAGTTCGATGGCAGGAGGAACAAGGCTTCTGGTCAGGTGAATACAGGGTTATAAATACAAAATCAAATAGCGGTAATGCAGGAGTAGGTTTAATAATGAATAAAAAAATAGGAGTGCGGGTAAGCTACTACAAACAGCATAGTGAACGCATTATTGTGGCCAAGACAGACACGAAGCCCATGCCTACTACAGTAGTACAAGTTTATATGCGAACTAGCTCTGCAGATGATGAAGAAATGGATGAAATGTATGATCAGATAAAAGAAATTATTCAGGTAGTGAAGGCATATTTTCTGCGATTTTTTGTTGCCGTTTTTTACTTAGCAAATATCATGTCATTTGTTTACTAACAGCCTCTCACATGATTGCAAATGACATGATGTTCGCTAAGTAAAAAACGGCAACAACGCAGAAAATATGCCGCAAACACCGCGAATAATTGCTTACAACATGCTGTAACATACAATAAATAAGGTAGTATGAAAGTATCCATAGAAAACTGTATTTCGAAAGACGAATAGTAAAAATGCAACAATGTTTTACTGTGTTTGTATAACCATGCTATTTTTCTGCACGTTTTACATAAAAAAACCACTGATGGTGATATTTGTCGCCGAAACTAGTTTGGGATAATAAAGAAATAAACGAATAACAAAGTGTTTTGCATCAAGGCGGACTCAATTTCTGGTATTACTGGTTTTCTATGCAAACACGGACCAAATGGAAGAGTTCCAAGATTAAATCATTGAGATTACAAGGAGCTTGTTCTTCCGATTGTCGAGTACTGTTCATCAGTCTGGGATCTTTACCAGGTAGGACTGATAGAAGAGACAGAGAAGATCCAAAGAGGAGCGGTACGTTACGATTCGAGATCTTTTATTCTGCAAGAGAGCGTTACACAGATACTCAGCAACCTTCACTGTCAGACGTTGAAAGAGATACATTATACATCACGGTGCGGTTTAGTACTGCAATTTCGAGAGAGTGTTTTCTGGGAAGAGTCAGACCAATTTTATTTCCCCTCTCATTCGTCTCGCGAAAGGGCCACATCGAGCAAATTCGGTAAATTACAGCTAATACAGAGGCTTGTCGACAACCATCCTTCCCGCGTGCTAGTATCCCCCAGGTGCGCAACGAAAACATTGCCATATATGGCGCTGGAGACAGCAGCGGTGACGTCACGAAAAACAGCGCTTTTATACAGAGTGTTTTCGTGGAAGCGTGCAAAAATTTAACAGTACATACGGGATGGTCCACTGAACAATCTGATGCAGGAAACCTGGGGCCGGCGAAGCCAGCTTAAGGAAGTCTACCGCTTTGTCCAGCATTACTGTTTTCCAGCTTATTTACAACTGCGATGCTGCAAGTTTACACGTACTGTGTTGTTTATTTACATGTACAGTCTTCATTTCCTGCAAGGAAACAAGGTGGAAGAGCCATATCTTCTACCTGGTCGTATAAATGGCCACCTGTACTTGAGGTTCGCTCAAATGGTTTTACGTGAGTTGTTGGAGAACGTATGCTTGGCTGTTCGTGAGAGGAAGTGGATGTAACATGATGGTGCACCGCATCACTTCAGAGTGGATGTCCACAACCATCTCAATGCTGTATTTCCTGGTGGCTGAATTGGAAGGGGAGGTCCTATTCCATGACCCGAGACATCACCGGACCTGAATCCTCTTGATTATTTCCTATGGAGCCGGCCGTAGTGGCCGTGCGGTTCTAGGCGCTACAGTCTGGAGCCGCGAGGCCGCTACAATCGCAGGTCCGAATCCTGCCTCGGGCATGGATGTGTGTGTTGTCCTTAGGTTAGTTAGGTTTAATTAGTTCTAAGTTCTAGGCGACTGATGACCTCAGAAGTTAAGTGGCATAGTGCTCAGAGCCATTTTGAACCATTTCCTATGGAGAAACCTAAAGCCACTTGTGTATGAGACCCCGGTGGATATTGAGATGGAATTAGTTGTCAGAATTGTGGCTGCCTTTGATGTGATTCGAAACACACCAGGGATATTTGTCAGGGTGAGTCATAATCTTGTTCGCCGATGTTATGCTTGCATTCTGGTTGATGACCGTCAGTTCTAGCACAATAAAATACAGTAAAAATTGTACATCCATTGTGTCAGTGATGGTATTTCCAGTTAATTGTAACTAACGCAATTAAAAAAGGACACAATAATGTAATATTGTCCCTATTATCTCCTTAAGCTGGCTATTCCGACCCCAGGTTCCGTACCTCAAGTTGTTCAGTGCAGCATCCTTTATGTCCTGTTAAATTTTTGCACGCTCTTATGGAAATGCCCTATACAGGGTGGTCCATTGATCGTGACCGGGCCAAATATCTCACGAAATAAGCGTCAAACGAAAAAGCTACAAAGAACGAAAGTTGTCTAGCTCGAAGGGGGTAACCAGATGGCGCTATGCTTGGCCCGCTAGATGGCGCTGCCATAGGTCAAACGGAAATCAACTGCGTTTATTTAAATAACAACCCCCATTTTTTATTACATATTCGTGTAGTACCTAAAGAAATATGAATGTTTTAGTTGCACCATTTTTTTCGCTTTGTGATTATGGCGCTGTAATAGTCACAAACATATGGCTCACAACTTTAGACGAACAGTTGTAAACAGGTAGGTTTTTTTAAAAATTAAAATACAGGACCAAGGTACGTTCGAACATTTTTAATTCGGTTGTTCCAATGTGATAAATGTACCTTTGTGAACTTATCATTTCTGAGAATGCATGCTGTCACAGCGTGATTACCTGTAAATACCATTTTAATGCAATAAATGCTCAAAATGATGTCCGTCAACCTCAATGCATTTGGCAATACGTGTAACGACATTCCTCTCAATAGCGAGTAGTTCGCCTTCCGTAATGTTCGCGCATGCATTGACATTGCGCTGACGCATGTTGTCAGGCGTTGTCGGTAGATCACGATAGTAAATACCCTTCAGCTTTCCCCACAGAAAGAAATCCGGGGACGTCAGATCCGGTGAACATGCGGGCCATGGTACGGTGCTGCGACGACCAATCCACCTGTCATGAAATTTGCTATTGAATACCGCTTCAACCGCACGCGGGCTATGTGCTGGACATCCATCATGTTGGAAGTACATCGCCATTCTGTCACGCAGTGAAACATCTTGTTGTAACATTGGTAGAACACTACGTAGGAAATCAGCATACATTGCACCATTTATATTGCCATTATTTAAATGGGGGCCAATTATCCTTCCTCCCATAATGCCGCACCATACATTTACCCTGATGTTCCACTTGTCGCAGCCGTCGTGGGTTTTCCGTTGCCCAGTAGTGCATATTACGCCGGTTTACGTTACCGCTGTCGGTGAATGACGCTTCGTTGCTAAACAGAACGCGTGGAAAAATCTATCATCGTCCCGTAATTTCTCTTGTGCCCAGTGGCAGAACTGCACACGACGTTCAAAGTCGTCGCCATGCAATTCCTGGTGCATAGAAATATGGTACGGGTGGAATCGATATTGATGTAGCATTCTCAACACCGACGACTTTGAGATTCCAGATTCTCGTGCAATTTGTCTGCTACTGATGTGCGGATTAGCCGCGGCAGCAGCTAAAACACCTACTTGGGCATCATCTTTGTTGTAGGTCGTGGCTGACGTTTCACATGTGGCTGAGCACTTCCTGTTTCCTTAAATAACACCGGCCGGTGCGACCGAGCGGTTCTAGGCGCTTCTATCTGGAACCGCGCGACCACTACGGCAGCATGTTCGAGTCCTGCCTAGGGCATGGATTTGTGTGATGTCCTTAGGTTAGGTTTGAGTAGTTCTAAGATCTAGGGGACTGATGACCTAAGATGTTAAGTCCCATAGTTCTCAGAGCCATTTGAAACCTTAAATAATCTAACTATCCGGCAAACGGTCCGGACACTTGGATGATGTCTTCCAGGATAACGAGCAGCATACGTAGCCATACATCAACACGATATCGACCTTTTCCGCAATTGGTAAACGGTCCATTTTAACATGGGTAATGTATCACGAAGCAAATACCGTCCGCACTGGCGGAATGTTACGTGATACCACTTCCTTATAGGTTTGTGAGTATTACAGCGCTATCTATAACAAAGCGAAAAAAGTGGTCGAACTAAAAGATTCATATTTCTTTACGTACTACACGAATATGTAATAAAAAATGGGGGTTCCTATTTTTAAAAAAACGCAGTTGATATCCGTTTGACCTATGGCAGCGCCATTTAGCGGGCCAACCAGAGCGCCATCTGGTTTCGCCCTTCAAGCTATACAACTTTCGTTCTTTGTAGTTTTTTCGTTTGATGCTTATTTCGTGAGATATTTGGTGCGGTCACTATCAACGGACCACCCTGTGTAATGACGGCAGCAACAATCTTTCGACAGTCAATACTTGATAATGACCGACGAGCACTCGGCCGAAAGCTCGTCGATTTTTAGCCAACTGAAGCGACGAGAAGCCGGAGAAAATTCGGTAACCTGAATGAGTGAACCAAAGTCACGGAACAAAAAACAGTCCGAAAACATCACAGAACTATTTCCGACTTGAATTACACATTACAATTTCTTGGTCAGTCGGTGCACTCAACGCTTCGCATTATTTAGAAAAGAGGCAAAATCGCTAGCGCCGGACCACGCTGTACATCTACTCATATTGTTAGCTACTGTCCATTTTCTATCCTGTCTGCCCCACTGAAGACGAGCAGCTTTGTGTGCTGCTGTAAGCAGTCGCCTTTTATGCGATAACCTGCTCCAAATGTCCATTGTTGGAAGTTTCCTTCACAATATTTGCTCAAAATCTGGTTGATATGAACGTGCCTTCAATGAAGGCATCAATTCCTTCTTGGTTTGAAACCGATTGACATTGAAATGTCATGGCACTCAGTGAAGTCAGTCCCTGTTTGTTATGATCTTCTTGCCACAGCCTTCCAGACTGCGAGTGGTGCTCCAGTCCGTTTAGAAACACTGGACAGTCAGCGTTAATAGAGGACAAATCAGGCGACTTCATTCACATTGTGGTCACGGGCACGTCCAGACACGATAGTCTGCTTTCTGCCATTCTGTCACGTCTCGACGTCAACTAACATTACTGCTCTGGTTCCACAAATCGTTGGCATTTATACACAAATTCACTGCCATTATTTAAATGAGCGGTAGAGGGTTACATGATTACCAGTTTTCAATTCTACGCCAAATATCCGCTGCAAACCGACCAGTCTGGACTCAAGGGGATCCGGTGAAATTCTAATACACACATTTAAAAAAAAGTGTTGCATCACTGCGGTTCCAAGCTCTCCTGAACACTGGCATTGAACATGTATATTGTATTAATAACGCAGCCCCTTATATTCTTCATGGATGTCACCCAACCCGCACAAACATGTAAACGACCGTGCATGCTCAGTGCCTATGCAATGGAGTGGGAAAGACAGCCGATCAGTCCCATAACACCACGAAGGAAGTACACCACTTTTGTAGTCTCTCGTTCCTCTATGCCTAGAGGGTCAATTACGAAGTTTGATCCGATACTCTTTGTTACTTTGCGTCATAAAGGTCTCTCATCAAGGACAGTTTACAGATGTCTCAGAGTGAATCAAAGCGGTGTTGTCTGAACAGAAATTATGTGGGGCCAAAGTATGCCATTGGTGGTCACTGAAGGAAATGAAATGGCTATAAGATGCACAGGTGACATCCTCCGACGTATAGTGCAGCCATATCGGCAGCATTTCAGAGAAACGTTCGTCCTAATGGACGACAATTCTCGCTCTCATCGAGCACATCTTGTGAATGCGTTCCTTTATGATAACGAAGTCGTTCAGCCTTTGTGCGTAAAACTGACGTAAACTTCTCTTATGATGAATTATTAGCGCTGTCTTTAGGGACTATGAGGGGAATTTTTACATTATTGACCAACAGCATATTACTTAACCTCGGTGTGCATCTACTCCATTTGATGTCTTTAATACAAAAATTTTTGGCCACTGCCCAAAACCTTTTGTAAAATTTTTTGAGGGGAGCAGGGGGGCTAAGTAAGTAGCCTGTTTGTATGTTGGGAGCGGTACAGACTGTGTTAATATCGCTGACAGCGCTCTGCGCCCTCAGCAAGAAATTCTGTGGTTGCACGGACTAGCGGTTAGCGAGTGGATAGGGAAGTGTATAGACATGTTTTTCTTAGTGGAGACTCTGTGTTGGTAGGACACGCAAAGTAAGGCGAGATGAAATTTCTTATAAGAAAATATGCAAGGAAGGTATGGTTGATAATGTTCCTGTAGTGGAATTATTGACAATTATATAACTTTGAAATTGGATGTCACATAAATAAGACAAAATTTCCTCATACATTGTTTGCTCTCCAACAAAATCTTTCTTTTGATAACCATATGCCTCCTATTTCTCCCCCCCCCCCCCCCCGGACCATGGACCTTGCCGTTGGTGGGGAGGCTAGCGTGCCTCAGCGATACAGATAGTCGTACCGTAGGTGCAACCACAATGGAGGGGTATCCGTTGAGAGGCCAGACAAACGTGTGGTTCCTGAAGAGGGGCAGCAGCCTTTTCAGTAGTTTCAAGGCCAACGGTCTGGATGATTGACTGATCTGACCTTGAAACACTAACCAAAACGGCCTTCCTGTGCTGTTACTGCGAACGGCTGAAAGCAAGGGGAAACTACGGCCGTAATTTTTCCCGACGGCATGCAGCTTTACTGTATCGTTAAATGATGATGGCATCCTCTTGGGTAAAATATGCCGGAGGTAAAGTAGTCCCCCATTCGGATCTCCGGGCGGGGACTACTCAGGAGGATACCGTTATCAGGAGAAAGAAAACTGGCGTTCTACGGATCGGAGCGTGGAATGTCAGATCCCTTAAGCGAGCAGGTAGGTTAGAAAATTTAAAAATGGATAGGTTAAAGTTAGATATAGGGGGAATTAGTGAAGTTCGGTGGCGGGAGGAACAAGACTTCTGGTCAGGAGACTACAGGGTTATAAACACAAAATCAAATAGGGGTAATGCAAAAATAGGTTTAATAATGAATAGGAAAGTAAGAATGCGGGTAAGCTACTACAAACAGCATAGTGAACTGCTTATTGTGGCCAAGATAGATTCGAAGCCCACGCCTACTACAGTACTACTACAGTAGTACAAGTTTATATGCCAACTAGCTCTGCAAATGACGAAGAAATTGTAGAAGTTTATGATGAAATAAAAGAAATTATTCAGATAGTGAAGGGTGACGAAAATTTAATAGTCACGGGTGACTGGAATTTGGTAGTAGGAAAAGGGAGAGAAGGAAACGTAGTAGGTGAATATGGATTGGGGCTAAGAAATGAAAGAGGAAGCCGCCTGGTAGAATTTTGCACAGAGCACAACTTAATCATAGCTAACACTTGGTTCAAGAATCATAAAAGACGGCTGTATACATGGAAGAATCCTGGAGATACTAAAAGGTATCAGATAGATTATATAATGGTAAGACAGAGAGTTAGGAACCAGGTTTTAAATTGTAAGACATTTCCAGGGGCAGATGTGGACTCTGACCACAATCTATTGGTTATGACCTGTAGATTAAAACTGAAGAAACTGCAAAAAGGTGGGAATTTAAGGAAATGGGACATGGATAAACTGAAAGAACCAGAGGTTGTACAGAGTTTCAGGGAGAGCAAAGGAACAATTGACAGGAATGGGGGAAAGAAATACAGTAGTAGATGAATGGGTAGCTTTGAGGGATGAAGTAGTGAAGGCAGCAGAGGATCAAGTAGGTGAAACGACGAGGGTTAGCAGAAATCCTTGGGTTACAGAAGATATATTGAATTTAATTGATGAAAGGAGAAAATATAAAATGCAGTAAATACAGCAGGCAAAAAGAAATAGAAAGGTCTCAAAAATGAGATCGACAGGAAGTGCAAAGTGGCTAAGCAGGTATGGCTAGAGGACAAATGTAAGGATGTAGAGGCTTATCTCACTAGGGGTAAGATAGATACTGCCTACAGGAAAATTAAAGAGACCTTTCGAGATAAGAGAACCACTTGCATGAACATCAAGAGCTCAGATGGAAACCCAGTTCTAAGCAAGAAGGGAAAGCAGAAAGGTGGAAGGAGTATATAGAAGGTCTATACAAGGGCGATGTACTTGAGGACAATATTGTGGAAATGGAAGAGTATGTAGATGAAGATGAAATGGGAGATACGATACTGCGTGAAGAGTTTGACAGAGCACTGAAAGGCCTAAGTCGAAACAACGCCCCCGGAGTAGACAACATTCCATTGGAACTACTGACGGCCTTGGGAGAGCCAGTCCTAACAAAACTCTACCATCTGGTGAGCAAGTTGTATGAAACAGGCGAAAGACCCTCAGACGTCAAGAAGAATATAATAATACCAATACCAAAGAAAGCAGGTGTTGAGAGATGTGAAAATTACCGAACTATCAGTTTAATAAGTCACAGCTGCAAAATACTAACGCGAATTCTTTACAGAAGAATGGAAAAACTATTAGAAACCGATCTCGGGGAAGATCAGTTTGGATTCCGTAGAAATGTTGGAACACTTGAGGCAATACTGACCCTACGACTTATCTTAGAAGATAGATTAAGGAAGGGCAAACCTACGTTTCTAGCATTTGTAGACTTAGAGAAAGCTTTTGACAATGTTGACGGGAATACTCTCTTTCAAATTCTGAAGGTGGCAGGGGTAAAATACAGGGAGCGAAAGGCTATTTACAATTTGTACAGAAACCAGATGTCAGTTATTAGAGTCGAGGGGCATGAAAGGGAAGCAGTGGTTAGGAAGGGAGTGAGACAGGGTTGTAGCCTCTCCCCGATGTTATTCAATCTGTATACTGAGCAAGCAGTGAATTAAACAAAAGAAAAATTCGGAGTAGGTATTAAAATCCATGGAGAAGAAATAAAAACTTTGAGGTTCGCCGATGACATTGTAATTCTGTCAGAGACAGCAAAGGACTTGGAAGACCAGCTGAACGGAATGGACAGTGTCTTGAAAGGAGGATGTAAGATGAACATCAACAAAAGCAAAACGAGGATAATGGAATGTAGTCGAATTAAGTCGGGTGATGCTGAGGGTATTAGATTAGGGAATGAGACACTTAAAGCAGTAAAGGAGTTTTGATATTTGGGAAGCAAAATAACTGATGATAGTCGAAGTTGAGGGAATATAAAATGTAGACGGGCAATGGCAAGGAAAGCGTTTCTGAAGAAGAGAAATTTGTTAACATCGAGTATAGATTTAAGTGTCAGGAAGTCATTTCTGAAAGTATTTGTATGGAGTGTAGCCATGTACGGAAGTGAAACATGGACGATAAATAGTTTGGACAAGAAGAGAATAGAAGCTTTTGAAATGTGATGCTACAGAAGAATGCTGAAGATTAGATGGGTAGATCATATAACTAATGAGAAAGTATTGACCAGGATTGGGGAGAAGAGAAGTTTGTGGCACAACTTGACTAGAAGAAGGGATCGGTTGGTAGGACATGTTCTGAGGTATGAAGGGATCACCAATATAGTATTAGGGGCAGGGTAAAAATCGTAGAGGGAGACCAAGAGATGAATGCACTAAGCAGATTCAGAAGGATGTAGGTTGCGGTAGGTACTGGGAGATGAAGATGCTTGCACAGAATAGAGTATCATGGAGAGTTGCATCAAACCAATCTCAGGACTGATGACCACAACAACATGCCTCCTAGTAGTTAGAGTCTAGAGTAAGTAGAATCTTTTTATTTACATGGCCGTTGTTGCTGCTGCTGTAGTTGGTGTCATGTAGATATTCTGTGAGGTAAGTGATATTAAAAAGGAATAGGGTTTCCACTATCGGGATTCATGACTGAAATGAATTTAGGCAATAAACAGTTGGAGGTAGTTTCACACTAATTTAATTTATACTTTTTGGATTTGTATTAATGTTAAGATTTCTTGCAATTCATGACCATTCTTTTGTGTCACAAAATTTTAAACGTAGCTGAAGCAGAAACTGTTGAAAATCTTCACGATAAACAACAGCCAAACAGTTTATGCAGCCATGTTTAAAATTTTGAAATATGTACCTGCCCAGGTTTCAATAGCTGTTCCTAAATACACGAAGAAAAAATATCCTGCAACTGTTTGGCTGTTATCATTTACCGAGAAGTCTTTTGTGTTAATTATTGGAAGTCATGTCGTCAATGTATAGTAGCCAGATTGCGTTGGACTCGTCTATTGTGGGTAATAAATGAGTAGGTTAAGTTTGAGTTTTCTTTGTCAGGGAAAATTCTGTTGATCACTGTTTGATAAAAAATTAAACAATTAGTTTCAAGTATTCTTAGAGTTTGCCTTTTTACAGAAAACCTAATAACACATGATTGTCCTTCGAAAATAGTTGTCACTAACTTATAACGCACAAGTGAAACTGCATGCTAAGTACCATATTCTGATCACTTGGTGAAGCTCTGTACAAGTATGGCAAAAATTATAAACGTTTTTTATGTCAACGTATTATACCGGCAGAAATAACCAGGGAGTCGGACTTTGCAACCTTCAACTCAATAGTTTCCGGACTAGTGTTCCTCATTCCAAATTGATATATTTGTCTTCTCTGTCACTCTTGAAAGTTTGTATCATCACGGAAAACCTCTTATGTTTGTACCTTTGAGAGGTTGTACAATCTCAGGAGTTTGTCTGTGTTCATCGTTCCGGATACGGCAATCTAACAAGGTAATTAATTCAAGAAACAAATAGGAGACTTTGTTTATCGGATTACCCGCGCCTTCATTTGCCTTTCCCAGTGACTTCGAAGCTGCTTTACAGATCGTAAGTCAGCCAGTCCATGGCTAGCGTGCTTGTAGCCTACCTGTTGTGTTTCGGTCGATAGCCATCAGGTTATCTGCGTGATGCGCCTAGGTGATTGAGTACTGAATATTTCAGCACTTGTCGCGTCGGCCTAATCGTTTTGTTTCAGAATTCTACGCTGCCCTTTCCTTTGAGCATCAAACATTAACATGATTCGGCTGTCGAGCAGGGTGGAATTATTGGCGAAGACAAAATGACTCGTTTTAAAGCTGTAATCCTTTTCTCTCGTAGGAGCTTCGCAATATTTTACGTGTGCCGGTAATTGGTTAAACTTTTCAACATTGGAGGTAAAATGGACACGAATTAGGCGCAACGAGACAAGTGAGCGATACCTTACGAACTGTAAATGGATGTAGACTCGTGTAAGTAAATTATCGTGTTTTGTTTTCGGGTGCGACAACGAAGAAGATTAGGTCACGAATTTAAAAATTCGCGAAGTGATGTTATAGGAAGCCCGAACATTCCATTTTGAAGTTAGTTGACTTCGTAATAAAAAGGTGGTGCTGGAAGCTTATGTGTGTTATATTTTAACTTCACTTCGTAACCGAGTGGTAGCAGGCTATACGGATAAGAGAAAGGCTTCTCTCTTCCACAAGCTTCCTATCAACATCCGTTAAGACTTTTATCCGCATCCGTGCAGATTACAATTTTGTACACCAGAGCTCTAACGGTGGGTTTCAGACTGGCCTTAATTTTCCTGCGCTCAATTCGAGTACTGTAATTTACACTCCATAGACCAGGGGGGTTTAGATGGATTTTGACGACATTTGCATGTAACACAAATGGTCATATTCATGATATGTTCTGTAAGCTATAACTTTCCATGATAAATGGTTCAAATGGCTCTGAGCACTAGGGAGTTGAGGTCATCAGTCCCCTAGAATTTAGAACTACTTAAACCTAAGTAACCTAAGGACATCACACACATCCATGCCCGAGGCAGGATTCGAACCTGCGACCGTAGGGGTCGCGCGGTTCCAGACTGAAGCGCCTAGAACCGCTCGGACACAACGGCCAATCCGTGATAAATACTGAAACGGATTTTGTGAATTTTTTTGAGGGACATAGCCGCGACAGTGTAAAGCTGGATAAAGTCATGTTGCAACTTACCGTCACATATTGCAGCCGGCCGGTGGGGCCGAGCTGTTCTGGGCGCTTCAGTCTGGAACCGCGCAACCGCTACGGTCGCAGGTTCGAATCCTGCTTCGGGCATGGATGTGTGTGATGTCCTTAGGTTAGTTAGGTTTAAGTAGTTCTAAGTTCTAGGGGACTGATGACCTCAGATGTTCAGTCCCATTTGAACCATATTTCATATGCTGCTGTTGCTGGTTTCCATTCAAACGAATAAATCTTCGCCTGTTACTAAAGATTTCCTTGGAGGGGGACACTAAATGAGTCTCTTATAAATTTTTTAATAATAATCGTTTAGTTCATTTATTAGATGTACGGGTAGGAACATTTTTATGCAAGATGGCGCCCCTTCGCACATTTCGCAGCCTGTGAAGTGGCTGCTGCAGAGGCATTTTAGAAATGCTTGAATTATAGATCATCTTTTCCCTACAACCTAGCCGTTAAGACGAACTGATCTTAATCCGTGTGACTTCTGGCTGGTCGTTCAAAAATGAAACTTCTTCTGGACACTGAAATGAAAAACGTTAAATGCAATGATTTGTGCTAACATTTAATTAGAAAGTTCACAGGAAAGAAATATCGCGGCAGGGCGTAACAACATAACTGTATGTTGATAATGAGAAGTGGAACTGTAATGAGATATTATTGTGTGAAGTTTACTACATACTTCTTGTAAGAACTGTAAGACAAACGAACTAAGCTCTAAGCACATGTAAAAGATCACGATATTAGTGTTAACTGCCACAGAAGCATTGTCAACTGCGAGAAAGAAGCTCTTGGCTCTGTGGAGTAATCTGACACATTATTGGGAGAGAGAAAAGTGTTAAGCTCGTTTCATAGCACTTACTGCAAACGTGACAATATATCGACGACCCCTTGGTCGGCTATCGACTTTCTGACAAGGAAGAATATGAATGTTATTGCTCCTCATTTCACTCGCTGCCATTTACGCTGTCCTCTTAGGTTACTCCCTAACAACACAGTCGGAAATTTCTTGATATTTATTTCATCCTTCGTTCTCAAATCATACTGAATATAAATGACATCGGATATTGCAGAACATACTTTTATTACATTTGTAAAAATGTCCCAGAATATGTTAACAGCGCTAAGGTGAAAAAACATTTACAGGTGGCGGATGCGGAACCTCACCTTTCGACCCCAGAAACCTCGACGTTATCTGCTACACTAACACTTAAAAAATATCGCAAGTTGAGTCTTCCGTCTCGGTTATCGTCATCTCTCATTAAGGCTTGTATAGTTGATGTGTTATTAAGTGACATGATGACAATGGTGAAGTGTTTGTGATAAATCTTCATCGTTCCGTTACGTTGAAACGGCATAAAGTAAGATACAAGCGTGTTTCCCACTTAATTTGTTAACTATTGACAATAACAACTCACTCCTGAGAGAACACTCTTATATGAGGGCATAAACCGTCGATAAATTATTATGTGAGATTTAAGTGAAGCAATAATTATAATAAATCATTCAAGAATGACCTATTTGTATAAATATACGATACGCGTGCATGAAGTTTTGTGAAAGGTCCGCATCGAACGCTAATGCAAGTCGATACTGTGTTTGTCGATATCGCACATGACGTCACGTTTCCCGAAAGTAGTGTGAAGCGCACTTTGCCCGAGAACAAGAGGTGAAAGGAGATTGTAACTTGCGGAAATTTTCCTGTTGTTGAAGAACCGCCATTTTGATATTTTTAAAGATACAAGTTTATTTTAGCGCTAAGGCGTATAAAAGTCAGCTTAAATGTAATTAAATGTTAATAAAGGCTACAAGAAGATTAAATAAATAAAAGTTAGTTAACAGGTGAGCTATTTTTCATTCGCAACGAACTTAACTGGAATGTGTAAGTGTTCTCATGTATGCACATAAAACAGTCGTCTCCCTACATGAATGAGAGCTGGTTCGAGCCTGCGCACGGTTCAGATCCATCTTAATAGATGTCCTTCGATGGGAACTGTTTTAATATTATCAGTAACTCACCCCCAGTCTGAAGCCAGCATTCAAGACTCATCAGAGTGAACTACTGCACCTACCATGTAGTCACGTCTGTCCATAGCGAAACTGTATAAGTATAGAACGTTATATTGAGCGTCGGAGGCCAGCGACATCAGCGGCGTGAAGCAGAAAAGAGCTGTAACTTCCAGCACAGTTCTCTTTCAGATTGCGGCGACAGTGGAAATCAAATACTGTAGAAATACTTTCAAAACTTGCTCTGTAAACTCAGCCCCAGTGAAGGATACTTAGGAATTCAAGAGGCTACACAGACATTGTAGAATTACACATTCCATATAGTAGAAAAATTTAAAACTACATTCATTTGTGAGCAGTAAGTAAATATACAAACTTTAATAGTGTCAACTGTAGAAAGGACTCTAATTTCGGGGAAATTTTGTGAGTAATATGAAACGTATATAGTGTTTAATCTGTGTTGTGTTCTTTTGTTGCATACTTTTCAGTGGAGCTGGGTATCAACGCGAGAGCTGAGCAGACTGATCCATCGCAGATGAATTTATTGAGTAAACAACGTATGCAATCACAGTTAATGTTCGTCTACTGTAGTTCGCCTGTACCAGTTTTATGAATGAGATCTCCTCATAATCAGAACACTGTATGTGTCACAGTAGTGAATGCAGTAGTTAGTGACATAGTGCATTGTAATGTCATATATTGAACTCCATAGACACCTGCGCGTATTGTTGAGTTAGGGTGATCATAAAATGGAGCATTAACATCCAGTAGTGAATTCTGGTTATGGCCAGAACCCATTGCAATACTGCAAAATGCACCGTGAACAGGAAGCAAATGCTAGTCCATTTCTGAATGTTCCTTAGGAGCAGAGGCAATAGCTTCCCCGGAGGTAGTCATGGTGAAAGGGTACAGTACCGCCCGACATTGAAAATAGGTACAACATTCTTCGTTATTCTTGTCAGAACAACGTATTTTTTTGTAATAATAACTCAATTTCAGTTAATACACCGAAGCCGGATACCAGTGTAGAAAAGAAGGGCAATGTATTTATTTAATTGATCACATGTGCACTCGCACAAAATAAATCCCTACATCCAATTTGGAGAGTTCTGTGAAATGAATGAATTTATGGTCGTCTGCTAATCGCAGATAGTGAATGTGCAATATACGATCATCTTTGAAACGGTCGTTTGGTCACCATTGGTGGAACCAAAGAGATGAAATTTACCTGAGCTTTGAGCGCCTGAAATGTGGCTGGCCAATACGGTAGCATGGTGCTCCCCCACCTCGGCGGAGGTGCGAGCTGACCTGAAGAACGGCCATGTTTCAGCACTCTGGCGCTGGATCTTGTGCTGGTAAGACCTGTCTTAGGTGTGCTCCGTAAAGACAAAAGAATGGAGAGAATGGTGTGCATGTGAAATACTTAAAAGTAGTTTGGAATAGTTATTTCTCTATTTCAGGGACTTTGGGGGGAGAATTAAATGACAGCCAGGTAATGTTAAGGGGATCGCAGTAATCTTCGGAAGTGACCAACGGTCACAATGATACCACGTGTAGCAATAAGCTGAAATACTTGCGAGTGCTAGTACTAAGTTGAAATACTTCCTAGTGCTAAAGTTAAGCTGAATTACTGGCGCGTGTACTATAAGTTGTAAATATTTAAGAAATCGCGTGTGCAGGACTTGAAATTAGAGACGAGCACTTTCACGTGCTGAGTACTGTGTGAGTCTCAATCTGTGTGTGAGACAAAGGATAAAGAGAAGTATTCGTCCAAGATATCAGTTGAGGACTCGCGCGTGTGACGAATATGATCTTAATATTACTTTGCGTGTTATGTTTCCGTGTGACGCGAGATGCAAACTCGAATACTCTGAGAGAGAAGCAAGGTGAGTCAGCCGTCTACCCAGCAAGGATAGCATTGCACAGGAAGACGTGCATGTATCCTCCAGAGTTCGTGGTAGGAAAGATGAATATGACCTTAATATTACCTTTGCGTGTTATGTTTCCGTGTGACGCTAGATTCAAACACTAATACTCTTAGAGAGAAGTAAGGTGAGTCAGCCGTCTATCCAGCAACGCCACTTGGGTTGCATTGTGCAGGAAGACGTGCATATATCCTCCAGGGTTCGTAGCAGGAAAGAAAAGTTACGAAGTGGGGCAGTGTCGTGTGAAACTGAGATGAATACTAATTGAAGGGAGAAAGCTGAAAGTGAAGTGATTCTAACTTTGTGACTATTCTTTGTGATGTATTCTATGTTGCCAGTGTGATGTATTTCATGTGATTTAAGTATGTGTGGTTTGCATGGGAGAGTAGCAAGATAGGTTCAGAGACAGTGGGTTATGCATGTTCCTTTTTGTGCCGCTCGGTCTGGAGTAAACTTTCGTGATGATGGGTGTGAGAGTCGAAGTGTGAGATAAAGCAAAAGATCCACCATCCTATCCAGAAAGTCCACTGTAGCGTTAGATAATTACGAGACCATAAGATAGAGAATCACCAATGTAAAGCCATGCCAACTGGGCGGAGTTTCAAAAATGGTTCAAATGGCTCTGAGCACTATGGGTCTTAACAGCTGTGGTCATCAGTCCCCTAGAACTTAGAACTACTTAAACCTAACTAACCTAAGGACATCACACACATCCATGCCCGAGGCAGGATTCGAACCTGCGACCGTAGCAGTAGCACGGTTCCGGACTGCGCGCCTAGAATCGCGAGACCACCGCGGCCGGCCTGGGCGGTGTTTCTCATGTGTAATTGTTGTATAAAATGTAATGGTGTCTTCAGGTTATCTTTGAATCATAATAGAATTTATCGTAATAAAAAAGATAGTGAAAAGAAAAAGATTGGTGTCCTTGTTCTTCGAATAGTGTGTAGTCATGATATCCAGAATTTATACTGTGTGCGCCATTCATATTCAGTGCGAGCGATGGCCACGTGTTGATCAAAGCCGTTGGGTAAGAAAGAAAATGTAGTATTGCCAGAGCGTAGTGAACAATCAGAGTTGTGTAAATTCCTAATAGTCAGTTGTGCGTTATCCGTTTCCGTTGAATAATATTCGAGCAGGAGAATAATTTTCAGCATAATTACTCATTCATGTTACTCGAGAAATAAGAATAAATCCACTCGCTTGGCAGACCGCTCATCTTGCAGGCCTGACTGCTTGATGCCACAGTATGAGCAAGGCATGTGGGTGCTTCTCAATCGATCCATTAGCAAATATCTTAACGCAGTTAAAAGTTTTAGCCACGACTGTTACTCATGTTTCTGCAAAAGTAACTGATATAGAAACTAAGCAACCTGAAATGAACACTAAGTTAGAGAACGTTGTAGCTGGGCAAGATTTAGAGTCGATTACTGCTCCTGTTTCAGATACAACTAGAAAATGAGAACAAATGTCGAATGAAATAACGCATAACAATTTCCGAACGGGCTGACAGAGGTTTCACAGCATATTAAGGACATGAGCTAGCGTCAGGGTGCTGTGGAATCTGCGGTACGTCGGTTAAAAACGACTATTAATAGTATGTCATCAGGATATGTATGAAGGAGACATTTCTGAGAAATATAATGAACATAGGAAGCATTTTTCGAATAAACTCGAAGAGTAGACTCGAGTGGAAAAAGTTGAAGTTTCTGCTTACATACAACAAAGCATACAGAAAGCTGTTTCTAACCCATCGACCGACCGAGAACGTTCCTTCCGCTGAAGTATGTAAGACTGCGTTACAGTAAATTGGCTCAGACTTCGTTGTGTTGAAAAAATACGTTAGTCGACTCGTTTTCTAGAAAATGGAAGAGGTCCGAGGGGCAATACAGAATCCGAAACCAGAGATGCGTGACGAGCGTATATCACAAACCTCAGCCCCGTCCCAGCGCGAAGCAACCTGCAGGGGTATAAGACATTTTGTGGCAACAGTTCTGATACTGCCAGCGGTGTGCTTTCACCTACTAATTTATATACAACGACGCTGATGGAAAAGAAGCTGTTAAAGCATAGGCAATTTCAGCCTTTCTCAGCAGGAAAAAAGGCTGTAATTCCCGTCCTATTTATTACAGTATTTAGTGGAGTTTTACCCTGAGTGTGGACAGAGACGCAAAAGATCAGCTATGTCGCAAATATTTTCAAGGGATTCAGCGCATTGGGCTACAGATATGATGGATCAGTATTTGACATATGAGGAATCTGAACGTGTCTTTCTCGCAAAATACTGGCCACATTGGATACAGAAACAATTGTAAAAACAAGTTTTTAATCCTGAAGTGTTTCCACATAAGAATGATAATTTGCGGAGATGCTTTAAGCAGTATATGAACAAAGCCCCTTATTGTGATGAACCCATTTCACACAAAGACTTATTACACATATTGAAGCTAAAGGTACTGATTGAAATACGTGATAAGCTGATTCATGCGAGCGAGGATAACGTGGATTTAATCCAAGAGAATATAAATTTCAGACAGGGACAAGGAAACGGGTTTATGCCAAATCCATACCAATATAATGAACACACATACATTCAGATCCAAATGCCGTATCACATAGCTAACAGCATGAATAAGTTACTTAATCCATAGTATAGGAATAATATAAATAATGGTCTTCACAAACAGAACGGCAATGGTTCAGGTTTAAGGCTTAACCAGAGCAAACAAAATATACCAGATCAGAGACATAATCTTATGTATAGTAACCATCTGAGCCGAAATCAGAACCAACAGAGGTATCAAACAAACCACACGGTTCCTGAACAACAACAAGCAAATCAGTACTGGCAGGAGCAACCACTGATTGTTACGGAAGTAAATGATGAATGTGCAATCCAACAAGGGTGCCAACTGGAAAACTAAGCTCGATCATATCGTGCACCGGAGGAGTGGTCGAAGAGTCTTACAGCGGCTACATCCAGAACGTGGAGCTCTTCATGTATAGTGATGGTGTAGAACTGAGCCGGCCGTAGTGGCCGAGCGGTTCTAGGTGCTATAGTCAAGAACCGCGCGACCGCTACGGTCGCAGGTTCGAATCCTGCCTCGGGCATGGATGTGTGTGATGTCCTTAGGTTAGTTAGGTTTAAGTAGTTCTATGTTCTAGGGGACTGATGACCACAGCAGTTAAGTCCCATAGTGCTCAGAGCCATTTGAACCATTTTGTAGAACTGAAAGAGGAACTCTACGTTGAAACAAATAAATGTGATGGGGATTATCCAGTGGTAACGAGTTCAGCGGTAAAAACAAATAAATTAAAAGTTTTTCTTTGAATTAGATTATGTATAATTTTGTTTGTTTTGAATTAATTTATGTACTGAATGGCTTCCTGTTACTGTTGTTTTCGACACTTTTGCGTCGGTAAATACGATCTCCTTGAAAGATTGTCTCAAAGAAAGGAATTGGCTAATTTACATGTAACCAGATGTAGGATAGTTGAAGCTGTCGACAACTGGTGCAGATGGTGAAGACACAAACGAGGCTTACACTAAAACTAGTATATGTAGCGATTCAATGCACTTTCATAGTAATTAATAAATTGATGATCGGTTGTATCATAGGATGGGAAGGTATACGCGAGAAGGACTTCTCTACTGGAAAGTTTATAATTCAGTTAAATAGTGCCGCAACTACACCTGCTGAGAAAGGAGAGTAAGCATGAGTGATAATGCAAAGGGGCACACATAAAATTGTTTACTGACATTAAACCAATTGTTTATTGACTGGCCGGACGGAGTGGCCGAGCGGTTCTAGGCGTTTTGGTCTGGAAGCACGCGACCGCTACAGTTGCAGGTTCGAATCCTGCCTCGGGCATGGATATGTGTGATGTCCTTAGGTTGGTTAGGTTTAAGTAGTTCTAAGTTCTAGGGAACTGATGACTTCAGAAGTTAAGTCCCATAGTGCTCAGAGCCATTTGAACTTTTTTTTTTCGACTATAAGCCTGTTGGTCGGGCTTCATCCAAGGCTCACTGATTACTATGAGTATTCAAAGTTAGGCATTACATGCATTGATCAAAAATGATAGTGCATTGAGAATGGCTAGTTTCTAGCTGAAATCAAGATCTGCCAATAAAATTTAAAAAGGACGACTGATAGCTGAAATCCATTATTTACAAGTCATTATAACAGTCGCTGAGTGCAACAGCCTTCTGAATGGAAGGTAACCCGATGGTTTGTTTATCTGCTTGAGGATTTAATATGTCTTGAAAAGATTTCGATAAGGTTTTGAATTCTAAAGGGAATTATTGACATCTGTTTGTCCCCTTGTCTGTGAAGTGGTTGAACTAATGTAATCTTACAGGTTTCTGGAATTGTTTCAGTATTCCACACTTTTTGCAGATTTACTTTTATAACTGTGACATTCAGATCTGCAATGGCTTTTAGAATTTCTGCTGTGAGGACATTTTCACCTGGTTTGTTGTTGTGTTTCAATTGTTTGATACAGGTTTTAATCCTACCGATGCTTGGTAGTTTTGAGTTTTCATTTGTAATATTATTATGGAATTCTAAATCCTGGGTCGTTTATTCACAGTTCGTTATACTACCAATCACTTACAGTTTTCTTCTCTATTTACTGTAGTTGCGGATTATATCCAGACATAAAGTTCTTGAACGTTTTGGAATAGTGTCTCATACAATACTTTTTAAAGCATTCCTCTATACTTTCAAGTTGCTCCATTTCAAATCACTCTTTCTGTGCCCTAATAATTTTATCTGCTCCCTTCTTATCAAATTGATAGATTCTCCAATTACTGAAAGTTTTTATGCGATACCAGTAGTTCCAAGCTTTCTTTTTTTGGGTTTCTCCACATTCATTATTCCACCACCTGTGCTTCATTTGCTTCTTTCTGGAGCTATTTCAACTGCAATATGTTTCGTCGTTTCTGTAAAATTGTTGACATTATCATTAACTTCCTTCAGTATCTTTTGAAGGTCGCATTGCTTTTTTCTTAGATGTTTCATAATTAATTTTCCTAGTCGTACTGACTGGTGACATAATATTATGTTTTGGAATAGGTCTCATGTGTATCTCAGTTGGAAAGTAGTCTGAATCAACATTCAACCCTATCTTTAATGTACCTGATTCCTTGAAAACAATACCTGGGGATTAAGATGTTGTCAGTAGGAAATTGTCCCAAGTTAGTGTTTCACAGTATTCATGCTTTTTGTTTCGAGGTAGTTTTTTGAAGTATGTTGTCACGAATGTAATTTGCAACGGCTTGCGTATTTCTACTAAGCTTGAGCAATTCGTGTGCTAGTTCTCTTAAGAGCTGGACAGTTTATTATAACTTTTTGAAAAGATTTCTCCGTACCTGGTTGAGCTTTGAAGACCATCGTCATTATTATGTTGTCCTTTTGAGCTTTCTACAGCCTGTTTTCCAGATATTCGCAGAAGTTTTCTCCTTTGTCTCGGTTTTTCCTGTTGTCTTCATGTGTTGTAACAATGGAAAAGTGTACTGAAATGCAGGAGGATCTGCAACGAATTGACGCATACTGCAGGGAATGGCAATTGAATCTCAATGTAGACAAGTGTAATGTGCTGCGAATGCATAGAAAGAAAGATCCTTTATCATTTAGCTACAATATAGCAGGTCAGCAATTGAAAGCAGTTAATTAAATAAATTATTTGGTAGTAGGCGTTAGGCGTGATCTACAATTGAATGACCACATGAAATTAATCGTCAGTCAAGCAGATGCCAGACTGAGATTCATTGGGAGAATCCTAAGGAAACGCAAGCCGAAAACAAAGGAAGTATGTTACAGTACACTTGTTCGCCCACTGCTTGAATTCTGCTCACCGGTGTGGGATCCGTAACAGATAGGGCTGATAGAAGAGATAGAGAAGATCCAACGGAGAGCAGTGCGCTTCGTTACAGGATCATTTAGTAATAGCGAAAGCGTTACGGAGATGATAGACAAACTCCAGTGGAAGACTCTGCAGGAGAGACGCTCAGTAGCTGGGTACGGGCTATTGTTGAAGTTTCGAGAACATACCTTCACCGAGGAGTCAAGCAGCATATTGCTCACTCCTACGAATATCTCGCGAAGAGACCATGAGGATAAAATCAGAGAGATTAGAGCCCACACAGAGGCATACCGACAGTCTTTCTTTCCACGAACAATACGAGATTGGAATAGAAGGGAGAACCGATAGAGGTACTCAAGGTACCCTCCGCCATACATCGTCAGGTGGCTTGTGGAGTTTGGATGTAGATGTAGGTGTAGCTGATGCATGACAGTTGAGAACTGAGTCATTCTTGAATGTAATTGTTAAAACACAGAGACTTTCACTGAAGAATTAAAAACCAAGACTGCAGAGTCTAATTTTGCAAAGTGCAAAGGCCGTGCCTAAAATTCTTAAGGTTTGCTTTGGGAAGTGTAAATGCCGATTTACCTTCAAAAATTCGATAGTTTTCGCTATCCGTTATTAGATCAGCAGCATACCTCGTTTTATGGACGGCTTTAGCAGGATGTTGTTGCAGCTCAAAAAGTCTTTCATCTGCTTGAGTTTCCCAACTTAGCAGTAGGAGTTAATATTTATGGATGCAATTTTATAATTCGTCTTAAACTACAATTTCAGATTACAGAGGTTTTTAGGATCCCCCATACCGTCCTATCGTGGGGGTGCAGACACTCCAGAAGCCAAACGTCTCTTTGCGTTCCTTCCAGGAGTGATTACTACCTGGAGTTTTTTCATCCCACACCATAGTTATCCCATTTTCGCTGGGGGGGTTGACGTTTGTCCACAGTGTTAAAAAGGGCTTCTTAGTGTCAGAGTGCTTTTATCCAGCCGCCGCGAACATAGGATACAGACGCTGACTAAATACCGCCCGATCCGGAAATTGACGTGTTCGGATTTTAATTTCCAGCTTTATGTTAACCCTAAGAGCAGGGCTGTTTCTTCGCCCAGCTCCGCAGTCCTCTTCCGACATCACTTGCGAAATGCTGCATCGGGCTTGATACTGGCAACAGCTGTTGCCGGTAATTTTTCTGCAGTAGCAAGTAGTGAGATCGCAGACAAATGACTAATAACGCTAGACACCAGACTCTGCCTGTGTCGTCGTAGGGAGCACAGGAACTTGGCCCCTTTTAAGGGAGTGCTAAGTGGCGCATATCATATAGCAAAACGTGAAACTAATCTGTGTTAGTAACGGTTTGATCTCCAAAATAAAAACTTGCGAGCACTACTCATTGTCACCACAATATAATGAGGTGACAAAAGTCAAGGGGTAGCGTACATAGCAAATGAAATGTCGTGTGACGAGGGCCTCCCGTCGGGTAGACCGTTCGCCTGGTGCAAGTCTTTCGATTTGACGCCACTTCGGCGACTTGCGCGTCGATGGGGATGAAATGATGATGACAACACAACACCCAGTCACTGAACGGAGAAAATCTCCGACCCAGCCGGGAATCGAACCCGGGCCCTCTGCACTGACAGTCTGTCGCGCTGACCACTCAGCTACCGGGGGCGGAGCGTACATAGCGCTAGTATCGCATGCAAATGGTACAAAAGCGTAGTGAATTGGCGGAGCTGTCATTTGTACTCAGATGATTTTTGTGAAAAGGTTTCTGAGGTGATTATGGCTGCATGATGGGGATTAACAGCCTTTGAACGCGGAATGGTAGTTGCAGCTCGGCGCATGGGACATTTCAGAAATCGTTAGGAAATTCAACATCCCGAGACTGAAAGCGTCGAGAGTGTGCCGAGAATACCAAATATCAGGCGTTACCTCTCACCATGGACAACGCAGTGGCCGATGGTCTTCACTTAACAACCGAGGGCAGCGGCGTTTGCGTAGAGTTGTCAGTGCTAACAGACAAACAACACTGCGTGAAATCTTATCGGTTAGGACAGTGCGCTAAAATTTGGCATGAATGAGCTATGGCTGCAGATGACGGATGCGAGAGCCTTTGCTAACAACACGACATGGTCGGCAACGCCTTTCCTTGGCTCGTGACCATTTTTGGACCCTAGACGAATGGAAAACCGTGGCGTGGTCAGATGAACACCGATTTGAGATGCTAAGAGTTGATCGTAGGGTTTGAGTGTGGCGCAGACCTCACGAAGCCATGGACTCAAGTTATGAAAAAGGTACTGTACCAGCTGGCGGTGGTTCCATAATGGTGTGGGCTGTTTACTCGGAATGGACTGGGTTCTCTAGTCCAACTGAACTTGGAGACCATTTGCAGCCATTTATGGACATGATGTTATCAAACAACGGTGGAATTTTTATGGATGAGAATGCGCCATGTCGCTGGGCATGATTGTTCGCTAATGGTTTGAAGAACATTCTGGACAATTGAGGCAAATGATTTGGCCACCTAGATCTCACAACAGGAATCCCATCGAACATTTACGGGACACAATCCAGAGGTCAGTTCATGCACAAAATCCTACACCGGCAACACTTCCGGAATTATGGACGGCTATGGAGGTAGCATGGCTCAGTTTTTCTGTACAGTGCTTGCATCACTTGATCAGTCCATTCTGCGTCGAGCTGCTGCATTAAGGGGTAGCCCATTACTTTTTTCATCTCAGTGTAAACAGCTTTGCATGTTATGCATATTTGTATTAATGACTTGGCCGTTGTGGACTACAGTTACACCATCACGTTGAAACATCTCATGTATTCCTGATAATATTTGTTAAAAAGGAGTCGTTTATATTTGTTAAACAAATTTCGTCTAATCATAGGAGAAGTTTTACGAAGTGGGATTTATAAACAGAAGTCGATTTCACAAATTACTACACTTGTATTTAGATGAAGAAACTATTTGGGATCTTAATCCAACGTAACCCTTGGAAAACAAAAACACAGAAAATTAAGAAGAAAAGACTCGGAAGATAAGAATGTGGAATATTGATTCACATCCCTGGGAAAACTGAAAGAAGAGCAAAGTTATAGCTTCTGCTCTGCGCAACTGGATTTGCAAATGAACAAGTGAAATAACCCAGTGAACATCGCATTCACGCTACACAAAGCATAATTTAAATTGCGAGCCGCTCAGAGTTCAGACTTTGATATATGAAACTAACGCCTCATGCTACAGCAAGAACCGAGACTTACATCTTCGACCTGCACTGTGATGACTGGGTTACAGCCAGGAAACGAGTAAGTAATCAAGACGGTACGACTCCCAGGCAACGAAAGTTAGGAAAACAGAACTTCTCCGTTCTTAGCCCAGACATCGTTGGCTTTTAGACAATGTGACTGATCTAAAATTGCCTCAAAGCTTGAAAATAGAGGCGAACACTGCAAAAGTTTCCGTGATATGTCGTACAAAATTACATAAACCGTTTCTAAAATTGATACCAAGTTTGATTGGTTTTTTACTATTGTTTGGCGAAGCATGCACCGTCTCTAGAAGGGGAGGCAATATGTTGGATTGACCAGAAGAAATGCTGTTGAAATGGAGCGAAATTTCTCACATTTCAGGGCAACAGAAAGGCAGGATATTTGTTGACATCCATGTTGGAGAGATACTTGTTACTTCTCAAATATAGAAACTTGGGTGCTGTAACACTGTTGCGGCAGCACGTCAGGGGTTATCTCCCGGGGACCGCAAATTGAGACTACGCCGAGCAGGCCATGGGAACCACCCCACGATTTCAGCCAACCCTTCAGCAAACCTTTATCTCCAAAAGCCGTTATAGTCTACGGAGAAATAAAAATTAGATGTAAAACGTCGTATCCTTGGTCTTCCTTCGCCACGCTCTCAGGATGGCGAACTTGTGATTGGACACTGATGACAGAGGATTAACTTTCAATCACCTGGACAACAAAGCTTGAGTGCGAATTCGCTCTCGTCCGTCTATAGTCCTCCAATGCAGTCTGATAAACGATATTTCTTTGCCATTTAACCAAGTTGACTGAGCTGTTTTCGCTACCTATATTTTCTCACAACATAAATGACCATTTAATACTCAGTTATACTGTTCTCTGTCACATACAGGAAACTGATGTAAACTGAAACATTACTGGTTTGCACGTGGTAGGTTTCAGTGGCATTAAAATTATAACAACACGGCAAAATTTTTGTCAATTGCTTTATATTCTTACAAGCTGTAGCTGTTTTTACGAAATCCCATAATCAATAGAAAACAATGTGTGTACTAATTAGAAGCACTAACAAGGGAAGGTATCCAGTCAAAGCGTTTTAACAAAAATGGAGCACCACGTGAACGTGCAGATGGGCTTAGAAAGAAAGAGAACATTCGAAAAAAAAAAGGTTTTAATTATTTGGGATTTCACGTCACTGCAAAAAGAAGTAAAATAATGTAAAGTAATATAAAGTAATAACAAAAACTAAAGCTTGGCGAAATAAAAAACTGTTATGATTTAGCCGGCCGAAGTGGCCGAGCGGTTCTAGGCGCTACAGTCTGGAACCGCGTGACCGCTACGGTCGCAAGTTCGAATCCTGCCTCGGGCATGGATGTCTGTGTTGTCCTTAGGTTAGTTAGGTTTAAGTAGTTCTAAGTTCTAGGGGACTGATAACCTCTGAAGTTAAGTCCCATAGTGGTCAGAGCCATTTGAACCATTTTTTGTTGTGTTTTACGGTACAAAAACATGATTTACATTTAACGGTAACGGAACGTGTGTATGACAAATGGGCAGAAATTCAGCCAGGAACGAATTTCGCCGATATGAACATTTCAAACTGTACATCGGGGGCCAGAAAGACTAATAGACATATAGTGGACTGGGTGAAAGAACCGTTGAGTAGAATAACCGACATTCGGGATATATAGGCATTCGGTGGATAGGAAGGCGATAGGAGGACGTCACAGAACGTTAAAGGATACAGAAACTCGAGTAAATTGGAAACGTGCTGGCAACAGCACAGTTAAGAATGTACCGTGTCATCAGACCTCTGATTCTGTCGGTGCTCAATTGGGATTGTGCAGCCTTACGTCACTTGCTCTTTCCCCATTAAGTGGCCTGACGCTGCCGCCGTCGAGTACAGCCCAGCCACTGACGTGCCCCTCATGCGTTGGCGTGCCGCTAGCTCATACTGCACGTCGTGACGTCAGCGGACTGTGGCAGGGGCGTTCGCAGAATGCGGACGGTGACAGTCCGCTGCTTCAACAGATTAACAGGTGCATCCCAAGTTTTTCAATGTGACATATTTCACCAAGCGAATATGCACCGAATGCCTGAAATGAAACATGTACGGTTCAGCGGGAAAGTACGCATTACCTGGATATTCAAAAAGAAAAGTAGCTGTTGACCGAAGATCGTGTCGACAATAAATACTTATATAAAAATAGTAACAAACATGTGCAACAAATTACTCATGGACGTGAGCCTACAATGAACACCCGGCAAAAGAGTTTAATCCTGCCTTTAAACAACTAATTTGTGGTACTGTTTATATGCTGATTTATTTAATCTGGCAATACTATTGCCGCCGGCCGAGTTGGCCGAGCGGTTCTAGGCGCTTCAGTCAGGAACCACGCGGCGCGACCGCTACGGTCGCAGGTTCGAATCCTGCCTTGGGCATGGATGTCTGTGCTGTCCTTAGGTTCGTTAGGTTTAAGTAGGGGACTGATGACCTCAGTGCTCGGAGCCATTTGAACCATTTGAATACTATTGCCATTAGACACCTCTCAAACCTAATCAGGCATTCTACACATTTTACATTGCATTCATTACGACCAGTATCCTGTCAGAGGTCTTACATCATATATATAATCCAGCATTTAAAAATAATAGCGACATGAACTACGAAACCAGTAGCAACCACAGCAGAAAAGAGCAGAGATAATACTCATTCATAAAAAGTAGACCGCCACATGCAGGTTACAGGCGATATATTTAAACAATAAGTGTTGGCAACATTTGAGATGAGAGAGTACATAGGTGAGGATGGATAGAAACGTGACAAAACGGAAGTAATGAAGATAGGGGGAAGAACGTTGGTTGCCTAGTTGGTGGTACATGCACAACCTTTCATGAGTCTACATTCGTGGCTTTGTGATGGTTATGAAGAAAAGAGTTGAATTGTTTCTTCGAAACCGGGCATTTGTAATGAAACATACACAGTCCGAGAAAAAGGCATTTAAACTTTTATATGGAATTTATTATCCTTATTGTTACAAGTTGTAAATTAAAAACAGCCTGCCCCGTACTGTAAGTAAACTTCATCACCATACTGCTAAAATAACAGTTATTTTCTCCTTTTGGAGCCTATTTAGCTATCTTCTTTGCTGAAACCTAAAACTTTTCGTTCTTCCCAGGTAAACCTAGTGAAGCCTTTTTCTTCTTCTTTTCGTTTGAGCCATCTGACGATCACATCAATTCGGTTCAGATTCATTTTTACACGTCTTTATACTTGAACAGTATTCGTTGGTTCCCACAGTTTGCAACGTTCTGCGTTCTTCTGTCCTTAATGATTTTGCATTGTGTCTAATTCTGCCTTGGGAACCTATGACAGCTTAATTTTTAGTTTAGAAGTCACCCTGCTGTAAATCTCCGTTCCCTGGATCCACATTTCAACTGAGGACAGCCTGGAACCCTGCATTGGCTGCTATTAAATCACGAGACAAAACTCAAGAGTCTTCGACAACAGGCCCGTCGTAACACTGATCCAGTACGGCCGTTGGTGAGTAATGTCTGGTCGCACTGTTGGCAAACGCAGCGCACAGCGCACGCGCTTGAGAGCCGCTCTGCGATTTCCGGCACAGGAAGTTTCGATATGGCACCAAATACCTGCAAACCATTGCACCTAGCCACCAGGAGGGTTGAATCACCTGAAGATGTCGGACAGTTGCTCCGAGGAAATATTGTGGAATTTGCACAACATGATCCGGCGGCAAACCGGTGAAGACTATTTACAACACATCCGCCGGGAAAGCTTGAAGAGTGACACTGGTCGCAATGTTTACAGAAACGTTTGAGGAAATCGGTGCTCGCTCCTGAACAATACAATCCAAAGTTTGGATTTTTACGAAATTAGAAAAGTATCTAAACAAACGCGTTTCTGGGATGAACCAGTTTCACATACTGTTGTTATACGGATTTGGAATGCCAAACTACCCATTAACATAAGAGAAAAAATTGTACAGGCACCTGAGAGCGATTTCGGGTACTTCTTGACGATCTTACATTCCATAGATTTGATTTATGAAGATATGAGGCACAGTGGTAACAGCCAAAATATTTATCGCAACGGTGGTGGAAATCAATTTCCGCTGCACCAAGCGCAATACAACGTCAACAATGCCAAGTGCGCGGCTGTGCCAGGACCGGCGTTTGTCGATCCAGGCTTTGCAGTGCAAATGCAAAACTCGAATTTGGGAGGAAATTTTAATTCCAGTTACAATTCTAATTACAACTAAGGCTTTAAAAGAAAGAGGAAGAATGGTAATAGGAATTATTCTGGCAACGGAAATCGAAACTGGAATAGGCAGGATGGTAAAAATCAGTGGGGAAACGCTTATAACCAGTATCAACCACAGCACAATAGCAATAACAGTTTAGCCGATCCAAGAAATACCTAATGGCAGTATGCTCAAACTAACCAACTGTTTAAATTTGGGGCATAAAATACACACATCAAAAAAAGTTTTGCGCCACCCCGGTTCCCAGAACTCCTGAAGATAGTGGTTGACTGTATATATTGTTTCATAGACACAGACCCTTTGACTGTTCAGAGATGTCACGAAACCCCCACACAGATGTAAACAACCATGCATGAGCAGCGCCTATTAGACGGAGGGGTTCCGACAATCGATCATTCCAGTCATTCCTCCAGGAAGGAGGTACACGGCTCATGTTGTCTGTAGTTCAACCATGCCTACACGGCCGATACAACGGTTAGATCTCGTGCGCATTGTTACTTTGTAACAGGAAGGGCTCTCAACAAGGGAAGTGTCCAGGCGTCTCGGAATGAACCAAAGCGATGTTGTTCGGATATGGAGGAGATACGGAGAGACAGGAATCGACGACGAAATGCCTCGCTCAGGTCGCCCAAGTGGATGATCGCTCTCTATGGATTATGCCTCAGAGGAACCCTGACAGCAACGCCGCCATGTTGAATACTGCTTTTGGTGCAGTCACAGGACGTCGTGTTACGACTCAAAGTGTGCGCAACACGCCGTAAGACACACTGTCCAGCGAGTGCAGCAAGGTGAAGTTTCCCTGCTGTTTTGGGGTGTCATTATGAGGGGCCACCGTACGCCACTTGTGGTCATGGAAGGCGCCGTAACGGCTGTACGATACGTGAATGCCATCATCCGACCGATAGTTCAACCATTTCGGCAGCAAATTGGCGAAGCATTCGTCTTCATGGACGACAATTTGCACCCCCATCGTTCTTCTTTCAGGACAACTACATAGCTCGACTAGAGTGGTCAGCATGTTCTTCATACATGAACCCTATCGAGCATGCCTGGGATAGATTGGAAAGCGTTGTTTGTGGACAACGTGACCAACCAACCACTCTGAGGAATCTACGCCGATCTGGACCAACCGTGCCTTGATGAACTAGTGGATAGTATGCCACGACGAATACAGGCATGCATCAGTGCAAGAGGACGTGCTACTGGATATTAGAGGCAACGGTGTGTACAGCAGTCTGGTCCACCACCTCTGAAGGTCTCGCTGTATGGTGGTACAACATGCAATGTGACGTTTCATGAGCAATAAAAAGGGCGGTAATGATATTTATGTTGATCTCTATTCCGATTTTCTGCACAGGTTCCGGAACTCTCTAAACCGAAGTGATGCAAGACTTTTTTTGATGCGTGTAATATTCCGCCTGTGAACTCAGGAGCAAATAACGGCCGAGATGCGCAACGTATAAATAATGCACCGGCCGTAAACAATATCGAAGTGTCGAATAACCGGCAATAATGTGGCGTTAAGCTAAACATGGCCACATTATGCCCTCCAGTGTTGGCCATTGATTGGCGTGGGGGCGATCCATGTAATCAGCATAACAAATACCAAGATGAAGCCGAGTTGCGTGATGCGTTGACAAATGATGAAATACCCTATTTGTAAGAGGAGGATGGCATAGTTCAACCAAGTATACAGATGCTAGTAGGAAATATATCGATCAATATCTTACTGGAGACAGGTGCCGAGATTAATGTGATATCGAAAGCCCTTTTCAAAGTGACTGACAGTCACAAGGCCCTTTTCAAAGTGACTGACAGTCACAAGGCCCTACCAACCTACCCAGTAAACAACTGTAGGATACTAGGTGCCATAGGTGTCAAATTCAAGATGATTAAAGAGCAAACCATGGGCGAAGTAAGTTTGAGGAGATCGTATTCCTGTCGATTTTCCTGGTGGTCGAAGGGTTGACAGAACGATGTATTTTCGGACTGGATTTCCCGAGGGAAAAGTGTGCTAAAATTAATTTATAATCGGGGAATGTCAACTGTTTATTAGTGGTCACGACTGTGTAATAGATTTAATAAAGGTTATAGGTAGGATTGGTAAACTTCGTAAAAACATACACATTCAAATTTTGAAGGTCAACGCGTTTCAATGCCATGACTCGCCAGAACAGCGGTGTCAACAAGTGGAGTGTGATGGAATCGAAAATAAGGTGAAGACTGCACAGGGATTTCCCTGCTCCAAAAAGAAGAACTTAGAAGTTTATTGTTTGAATATGCACGTGTATTCGATAATAGACCCGGAGTTATTAGAACGCATCAGTACCCCATGGATATTGGGCGCCACGACACGTTTTGCAAGAACAAATAATCCATACCATGGAGAACAAATATTCCATACCATGGTCGCAAAGAGAGGATGTAGCTCAGGAGATAAAAAGATTTTGTCTTGGAATATTACTGAGATCTCGTTATCACCATAATACAGTCCGCTACTCGCAGAAGAAAAAGGCAGATAAGACAGTGAGACTCGTTCTCGATGCCCGGGAAATTAACAAAATTATTATCCCAGTAACCACCCGGCGTGAAAATGTTGAGGAACAGTTACAATGGTTTCATATGGTGTAGTATCTGTCTAGTGTTGATCTCCGGTGTTTTTACTGGCAATTCGCACTGTCAACTGAAAGCAGAAAGTACATAGCCTTTATTTCTGCACGCACTTCTTACCAGTACTGCGTTTTACCCTTTCGGTTGAATGTTAGTGCTGGAGTCTTTATAACTGCAGTTGAAACTGTATTAGGGCCTGATCTCCTAGACAAGCTCACTGTGTACACTGATGGTATATTAATCGCAATTATCTACCCGGGATGAACATTTAGAACTACTAGAGAGAATGCTACAGAGATTTTCGGCAACTGGGACAACGGCGAATCTTAAGAAATCAAAGTTTGTTTGGAAAAACATTAAATTTTTAGGTTATATAATTTCACGTCCTGGAGTAAAGCCTGACCCTGAAAAATTGCTGGCGATTAAGAATTTTCCTGTATCTTGCACAAAACGGCAGCTGAAAGCGTTCATGGGTTTGTGTTCTATCTTCAGCCGTTTTGTACCTAATCAACTGCAAGTAGTACCGCCTTGTTAGGATTGTTCTAGAAGGGCAGGCGGTGGATTTGAACACAACTGTGCCAATCCTACTTCGAGGACATAAAACATGCTCTGGTGAACTCTAACATTCTTGGCCGCCCAGACATGAGCCAAGACTTTTGTATCGCTACCGAAGCATCATTTTCAGATATAGGTGCCTGCCTCTATCCGATGACCGAAGGTGGGGGCGCCGAAGATTTGAAAGTGATCAGTTTCTCTAGCAGGACACTTACTGAATGTGAAAGCAGGTACTCAACGACAGAGTTGGAGGCTCTCTCTATTGTGTGTGCATTTAAGAAATTCCATTATTATCTATTTGGTAAGCATGTGCGAGTATACAGCGATCATCAAGCACTAAGTTTTCAACTTCCTTGCAGGTCGTAACACAATCGACTTGCAAGGGGGACACTATTCTGACAAGCCCACGATTTTGAAATTATACATACGAACGGTAAAGACAACGTAATTGCTGATGCCTTATCATGATTGCCACAAGGTTTACCTGAAATCGAGGAATTGGTATAACAGAATACTGAGTTTAGGATTATGCTTATAAAGGAAAGAAAGTTTAGATAATATTTATTGGATATGCGTAACAACTCGGCTAAACTGTAAGAGCAGGATCAGTGGTGAAAAAAATTAAAGGTTTCAGTTATCACGATGTGTTATTTTAAGGAGAAACCCAGACAGCGATTTGTGGTGTGTTTGTATTCCCAATGCGTGTGAAGAGAATTTAATCTGGCACACTCATTTCACTTGGGGACACTACGGTGCCCGTAAGTGCTGTAAAAAGTTAAATGTTTACTGCAATTTCCTAATATGCTCAGACACACCGAGAAAGTTTTCAAAGCTTGTATTATTTGCCGGAAGGCTAAGACTTCCAATCAGAACTGTGAAACAGTACTAGATTCATGAGAACGTACACAGCCGATAAGCAATCAAAATCGATCGAGTACTTAACTGTCTTTGAACAGGCAGTAAGCAATCTACCGATTTACGACACAACAGTGACACTGTCGGATATAGTTCATAACAAGGAGGAGGACAACGAGTGGGTAAATCCCATCCCATCTCTTCCAAGAGAACAAGTAAATTTAGATGATAAGGTGAGACAAGTTCTAGTTTCTATTACAGCGAATGTCAATAGTAGGAAGAAACATTGTGACAGGAAATTGGAGAGAAGATCTTGCTTGAAACTCATGTTAATTCATCTTTATTAGCTAATAGACAAATTAGGTACACTAGCCCTGCACCATTGTGCATATTCCACACGACGGATGTTTCCTAACAGCGTACCCTCACAATGGCAAAGTGAAAGGACTTTACGCACACCGAGACTTGAAAGAAGTTATACCATGTTTAGAATCACACGTTACACTTGTTTCTGCACATAAATACACTATGTACTCTACGATAAGAGAAAGAAAATCTGGTAAGTTATGTTCATACTATGCAGCAAAGCGATCTGTCAGAGTAATGCCAATTTTGTTTTCACCGCAAGTGAATGTGGACTCGTAATTAAACAAGGAGACGCAGACAGGAATAAGCACAGAATGTACGTGCAAGGTTTTGACTGAATAATTTTTTGAGCACGGTGGTTTTAGTTTCAAGTATATGAATACAGGTACTGGAGCGAACATTTAGCACAGGCTTGATATTAAAATAAAGTATCTGTAAGTTTTTTTTGCACCACTTGTTTATCAGGATAGTAAGGATCTGGGAAAGTTACCTAAAAAATTCGGACTCCCTAAGGCACGGTAATAGTATATGATTACACAAGAATATGTCATGGTGCATAGTAATTTTAACTACATATCCATACCTCTACGCAACTTCGAAGCAACTTTGATTAGAACTGAATTAATTATAGTATTTTTACGAGGATGAATTGATTTAGAGCTGTTGGTTAGAAATGAATTAATTACAGTTTGTTTTACGAGGATGAACTGATTTAGAACTGCTGAAGTAAGTCTCTCGCATCATTTACTATTTACTCTGCAACCTATCCTAAGTTATGTGCATCAAGAGACGATACTTATGACAGAGAATTTGTGTGAACTGGCAAGGATACATTTATCTTTATCTGTGTATGTGAGAGGATAACTACGCTAATGACGTACGATTTGTAGATGAAATAAGGTAAATACGATACCGTCTACAAATAAATACTAGATAAGTTACAAACGCAAATCAGGGGAGGAATATTAGCTAACGCCGAGTCTTACGCAATTAATTACGGGTGGTGCCCATCGAAATTCTACAACACTTCATCCGACGATAAAAAAACAGCACAGTTATACAGACGTCACATCTATTTCAGGCAGTGTTGTCAAGTTGATCACGAGCATTGGCTACACACAACATGCCGCTCAATAAAGCCAGTGGAAACATGAGTTTTACGTCATGAAAACACTATATGATTACTATTAATAAAAAACATGCACATACTTTGAATTTTCTTATATTTATAATATTTTACTCAACATAGGTGGGAGACTTTTGTGTGTGATGAGAGTTGAGAGGTGACAGAGGTCTCAATGATAATTAATACATACAATATACACATACGAGTGCAGCGAAGAAGCATACACAACATGAGACATGTGCGGTACACTGAGCCACACTAAGAATCAGTCTAGTGCACATAGACCAAGCTTCATTGTTAGTTACTAATGTTATTCGTATTACTTTTCAGGTTATTGTTGTCTGTTTTGTATTTGTATGTGATTTCAGGTACAGAGATTTGTTCTATTTGTGTGTCCTTTATTATTTTCGTTCTTGTATATAGTTAAAGCACTGATTTTGCCTCAATTGGAGACAATTTCTGTAAGTACTTTTGGTGCATTCATTTTTTGTACAGTCGTTTCGATGTATAAGTACATTTGTAGCACGATCCTAAGTTAGGGAAGTGCTGTTGTCCTCGAAAACGTGTCCTCTTATTCCCTGAGAGATATAAGATTGTGTCGCGATCGCGAACTGTAGTACTAGAGACACATATTTTCTGAGAGCACGTTCATCCACCAACTTGTGTAATGAAATATTTTGAACAGTATGTACACAGATAAAGTTCTGAAAGAGGATACAGGAGAAAATAATGAACGTGTTCATAAACTACTAAAACCTAGCCAATGGTCTTATGAACTACAATTTTTTGAACGAAAAAAATGAACGGAACACTGTATAGGTACTCAATGCCTGTGAGTTATTCAGCGAGAGTGATTTATTCAGTGACACGTGAGTTATATTCGTAGAGGCAAGTGAGAACCTTGACTTCTTGCCACGATATTTCGGCTGGCAATTGTCCAGCCATCTTCAGATGACACTTACCTGAAGATGGCTGGACGATTGCCATGCGAAATATCGTGGCAAGAAGTCAAGATGATCTGGCTGCAATCCTGAAATCTCATTCAGTACTCCGGGAAAGCTTCAAGAATCACAAGTGAGAACAAGTTTTATACCACGAGACTTCTACTTCGAAATAAATAAGACTTGTTGAATCGAGGAAGCCTGCTACAGTACGGGTGTTTATGCACTAGAACAGACTGCAGTTGGCAAGCTAATTAATAGAGTGCAATACTTACCTTCGTGCAATGATCGTAGGAGGTGCCTTGTGATCCCTTCTCACAGCCTATGTGTACGACGAGTTGAAGCAGATGCAGTAGTTTCGTAAATGTTGCGAACGCTGCACAAAACACTTCATAAACGTGCATTGACCCACACCGGCGGTATTCGCTACCCGGCGGTAAGTGCGCGGCTACTGGAACGGTGCGTAGCGTGCTGCCGGACTGATTCTTGCGTCTGCGGTTACTTGTAACTGACGCATTATTGACTGACGTCGTGATGCAGGAAGACAATTTGAATGGAAAGCAAAATATACCTTCAAATGGACACTCACCGTAGTGCAAAAAGATGTAGGGACACGATTTCGTGACCCACTAAATAGAGTCTTACCATGCAGCTCATGATGAACGTTCCACGTTACGAAATGAAAACGACACCCATGTTCATTGAGCTTAAGGCAGAACAGCACCAATGTTAATGTATATGTTACTGTTAAGTTAGACTAAGCACTAATCTCTGTGAATTATATTTGTTACATCTTTACCTTGCCCATGATGAGACAACTATAAAACCCAGAAAGAAGATATACTAGGACATTATCAAATAGATCCTGGGATAAAAGAGGGAGGCAGTGGAGAGCATAAGTAACTATCCCACTTACTACTTCAGACACCGTTTGCTAACCCTACAGCCTGGGTCGACACACCAAAATATACGACGTTCTTCTCAATTTATTTTATTTTCAGGGGAAATGTGATTGTAGAATCATAGAAAAGACTTATGGAATGTAATTTTGTTGTCAACGTGCTGCTGAAAAGGTTATCTGTACGCAGGAACAATGGCGCTGCAAGCCAATCATAAAGAACTGAACTGTAGACCTGTGTAAAATGTAATGCAATGTTCACGTATTTGGTGAAAAGGACGATGCAGTAATTTTTGTGTGTAGTATGTAAGTTAATGTATATTTTGTGTACCCTAGGGCAATGGTTCCCAACAATGCCAGACGGGTCCGCAAGATGCTATTAGAATAAAAAGTATATTAACTATATTTCGCATAATAACAGATTTTTTGTTTTGGCCGCTCAATATTTTTTCAATAATGAATGTGTCAATTTTTTTCTAAGTACCAGAAACAGAAAACGTATAAAAAGACTCTTAATTTGGCATTTTTAGGTACTTGATACGGTGAACTGACAAGGTACTAATCATGCTCGAGAAAATTTTGTTGGGAACCTCGGCCCTAGTGTATATGTTTTCATTGCTAAAAAAACCATAAATGTACAGTATACGAGAGAAACGAATGTTACAACTAGTGATTAGTGCCAGGGCCGGCACCATAACTATATAAGCAAAGTGATGATGAGAAATCCCTTAAAAGACACGCATAGTACGTGTGTAAAGGAGTGAACTACCAGTCTGTAGAGTGGAAGGGCTTGTTGCCTGGAATTCGACATTTCTTCGGACATTTCGCCCGAGGAGGCAACGTAAAGAAACTTAATAATTTTTTTCTTATTATAAATGTATTGGTAAATATTCGTCTCTCATACCAAAGATTCATTTGAGAAGTATTTAACACTGACGGACAAAGGAGATTTAAGCTCTTCGTTTATTTTTTTTTTTGGTAATGTGAGACCTTAACTTTTCGCGGCGAATTGAATGTGCCACCTTGTTTCTCCTCTGTGAACCGCGGTATTAAATTCCCTTGCACATTGCTTCCTCCTTGCAGTTGTGCCTTGAGAGTGGCAGGGTGTGCTCCTGTCGAAATATCGGCGGTGGTCGGCGACGTCAACCGGCAGCAAAACCGTAAGTTACTTGAAACTTCCTGGCAGATGAAAACTGTGTGCCCGACCGATACTCGAA
This sequence comes from Schistocerca gregaria, assembly GCF_023897955.1. Taxonomy (NCBI): domain Eukaryota; kingdom Metazoa; phylum Arthropoda; class Insecta; order Orthoptera; family Acrididae; genus Schistocerca; species Schistocerca gregaria. The sequence continues at coordinate 742,053,624 of NC_064921.1, forward strand.
CTCGGGACCTTTGCCTTTCGCGGGCAAGTGCTCTACCAACTGGCAGAAGTAAAGCTGTGAGTACCGGCCGTGAGTCGTGCTTCGGTAGCTCAGTTGGTAGAGCACTTGCCCGCGAAAGGCAAAGGTCCCGAGTTCGAGACTCGGTCGGGCACACAGTTTTAATCTGCCAGGAAGTTTCATATCAGCGCACACTCCGCTGCAGAGTGAAAATCTCATTCCGTAAGTTACTTGTTTTAGAAATATACGATTCGTTGTTCTCATGTCCTGATGATAAGACGTATAAACGAAGTGCTCTGTAATTTCAGGTGAAATTGTGCTAAATAATGAAAGCAACTTCTGAAAGAATATGATTTTCTCATTTATGAAATCATTGATCCCAGCTCCTGTAACTTTGGAAGATTATTATTATTTTAATTTTAATTTAGATGTAGGTGACGATCTTCACGACGGCGCTGATCAACAATAGAGGTACGTGAATGTGTTCATCTCTTTCCCTTCGTGGGCGCCAATGTGAATTTCAATATTTAGGTCATATTTGCCATGACATTCAGAACCTGCAATCTTTCTTTTTCATTTAATTACGAAGTCCAATTATTTTCTTTCTCAGGTGAGTAAATGCATTTTAACCACAATTCTTTTTACCTAGGTCACGGGGAATGTTAGTAATTATAACGTACGTGCCTCTATCCTGACCGTACATTCGCATACAACTCAGTGCGTACTGACGTTAACTACACTTATGACCCATTTCCCTTGCAGTATTAATTCTTATTTTGAACCACTGACTCGCGAATGTACATGCCCTCTTATTTTGTATAGTCAGTCGCGTGTATTCATGAATAACGTTACTTTTAATATTCAGTGGCTTAGTTTCCACAATTGCCCATTGCCTCTGTCTCAACGGCGTTTCACACGAAATATTTATTACGCGACATTCATGCTAACACTCATTTCAAAATTTCGACGCCGATTGACTAAGCTTTCAACAATTTAACAGGGCTGTTAAACTACAGTGAAGGGTTTCAGCCTGATCGTGACTGCACGCAATGACAATAAATTGGACTATAATTTCGCAATCGCGAAATTAGTGAAACAGTAACGACAACATAGTAAAAGGGTTTTGAACTGATGTTCTATTAATACGAAAGTAAACTGTAATTATATGTACATGCTGTCGCCAGCCTAATTAGGCAATGCGGTATCAAGTTTATGGAAAAGCGGAAACAGACTTCGCCTAAGAAAACTAACCTCACTTCAGATCCCAACTAATCTCTTCTACCACCGCTACTCTCAATATTATACAGTAATTGGCCCTAGCAAACAATGCAACAGCTAACCCTTATGCAGAACATAGGATGGTCATAAATGCAGCAATACACAGTTTCTCACAATAACTACTATGCAGTATAATGAACAAATATAAAAGGACATACGAAACTACTAACAAAGACTGCCTGCAATAGCAAAAACTGTTGTTATTTTAATTAACTATCACAAAAAAGGATCATGATCTGAAACAGTACTTACTACTGTGGGCTTCAGTAGTTTGCCCATTGGGTTACCCTATACAAATGTGCAGTACTAGTTATTATTTGTAATAAACGTTTTGGTGCAGAGTAAATGATTGCACTGTTTGCTATACTTGCTCAGAAAGAGCCTTTACTTTCATTTAATACATAAGTTAGGTATCTTACGGGATCTCTTAAACTGGTATGGTTTGAAGAACCATCACTAGATGTAAATAGTAAAACACAAAATTAAGAAAATGGCAAATACCCTTACTGACAACCTTAAGTATAATGGATAATGCAAAATTTAGTTCGACAATTAACAAGGGGACCTAGCAACTAGTCTGACGTTGGACTACAAGTAAAACTGGCCTTGTAAATGACTGCACAACTTGAAAAACAACTTTAAAACAATATATAAAAAGGAAAAAACGATTACAGACAGCTATAAGTACTTTATATTTCTGTCATTGATTATTTTAATAGAAGCGTCTTATTTAATGAGAATCTTTCTTTGTGAATACACTTTAGAAAACTAAAACATAAAAAAATCATGTGGAGTAAATCATTTCCTACTATACAGAAAACTAACTAAACTTCATTCTCCACAAAGTTAATAAAACAGCAAAATGTTTTACTGTCAAAATAACCAGTTTAGTAAAACAGGATACTCGGAATTAACTCACTTGGATAATACCCTGTTGGAGAATGTGGCTGGGATAATCACGGGTGTACACACGTAATTGGATGTTCCACAAATAGTTGTCGTTCAATACATAATACCTGGTCCTTGGATGTACATGTTTAGATAATAGTTCTGCTGAAGGTGGTAGCGCTTGAGGCAAATTTCAGTGGTTATAAAACTGAGGGAAAAAGCAACCATGGTTCTTGATATTAGCCAAGCCCTGTTATAGCACTTCTTGGCGTTGCAAGTTTAACCAAACAGGGCTAATAATGATACCGTGGTCGATAGGCCACTATAAATTTCATGCGAGGTAATTTACATGCTTGCAAGCTCTTCTTGCCTTAATTTATGCCACAGCAGGTGACAAGGCTCCACTAAGTAACACAATGAGAACTCGACTATCCACTCGCCACAAAGGAATCAAGCGCCTTGCGCGCCAATTCCACCTTTTCCAGTCCCGCTAAACTATTTCCGTAGTGGCGAGGTTTTACAACAGATTTTACATTTAGCTTCCCTACTTATGGACCAGTAAAATACGAAGAGTTTTTACAAGTTATTGCATTCACAGAGTATTACGTAGAAAATCTGAGGTACAGTTACAACATCATTTCTCAAAACGCCAAAATAATTAACATAATTATTACATATTTACACAACCAAAGATCTTGACTATGCAGATACACTAGTGAACAATGTCAGCAGAGAATTTGTACGAATTATACATTAACCTATCAATTATTAGTGTTACAAACTAACTTCTGTAACTAGGGAAATGTCACAAATTACTATCCAGATGTTTGCTAATGTATCCAGATACTGCTGCGTGGAAAAAAACTCTCCGCTTCCATTCAGAGAGGTAACGAAAAACTATCATTATAAATGACATAAGATGTAGTTACACCTACTAATAGGTTTCTTTTTCAATTTTAGTTTAAGAAAACTAGAAAAAAATTCATGTGGTTCACACACTTGTGTATCACTCTAACACAAACAGCTACTGCCAGGGACCCTTTGGTTTCTCTGCTTCCATTCTTGCTGAGAGCTCTCAGCTGTTTTCGTAGCCGTTCCCAGGCGACGTGACGTGACGTGTTGTTTGCTAAACTGTTTCCGCAACGCACGCCATCGTCGATACGGCTCGATAATGGCTGTGTAGGGCCGTTGGAGCAGTTGATTGAATGCTCGAATGTTAAAGCCGCCCTTATACTTTGTATTCAAATTTCCGTTTGCGTGATAACTTACCGGAACCTCTTGTCAGATGTGGGAACAGCCGACGGATCGGTGAGTCCCTTCCCATGGGTTGTTATTATCTTCTCACAGAATTAACACACTTTTTAATGTCAATGAGAAATGTCAGTCTCTGAGAACACTCTTTAAAAGCAGCACCTATAACTCATAAAAATTACATAATAGAATATGTTCGCTACAGCATACCAACTAACCGCACAACAAGATAGGCTCGTCGGATATTTTTTGCAGTATTACTAATATAAAAAGCACCACTTTTCTGGTATACTTAATTGAAGAAGTTTTTAAAATTTTTTACATATTTATTAACTTTCGGAACTTGGCCATAGAAGTATCTCAGCACTGGAAAATATTCTATGTGGTTTACACACTTTCCATTCGGAAAGATAAGAAAAACCTGTCATTATAAATGGTATAACATTTAGCTGATATAGTATTTGACAATTTAAAGTAGACATTAGTTTAAGTCGTGCCCTGGTACTATGTTATATAACCTTATCAAAGGACTGACTCCGATATAAAACAAGTTTATTGAAGAAATAATTGCTGCCTTTATGTAGAATAATTTTGGTTCTATGTTTCCGAGAATTTCTGATTGTTCTGTTAGATTTCCATTGTAGTATTTTATCTTAATATAATGTAGGTACAGGAAGCATATTTTCCAGTACCTCTTCTTCTGACCGAAATAAAATAAATTATAAGAGACAATATACAATGGAAATTCAACTTATCTTTTTAACCAAAACCTACTGCATTTGTCATAAAAACAGAGTTAACAAATTCTGTATAAAGAGACGAAATGTCTAATGCGAATGCAACATTTCCACAGAAAGTATTCCTCAGATAGTTACATGCGTTTTTTCAAATCCGTGTGTGTCATTTCAAAGACATATCCAAAGATACGTGTGGTGGAAGCATGAGTATTTTTTTCCATTTTAAACAGATTGGAGACAAGAAATATTTTCTATTAGTAGTTGCTGACTTCTATCACTTTAATAAACCCATCAAAAATGTTTTGAGCCACAGTCATGACTTACGTGGTTTGAAACGTAGCTCCACTTGCTGTAACGAGTATAAGTTTCTTTATTTCTTTCCCGCTCTCTGTTCCATACGTAAAACATATACCATTGCATATGTGCCAAAGCTACAAGTTCTTGTTTAAGTTTCCAAAACTTAACTACAGCGTAAATAGTTTATGTTTCATTTACAGAAACATTCAAAATTTACAATCCGTGAAAATCCTGTGCACTTTAAAATTTCACCCTGCTATTAATTTTTGGTTTAGGATCGACTTAAAGTACTTTATTTGGAAGCCTTTATTTTAGTCTTGCTAAGGATCGTCTTAACTTTTATCGAAACTACGTGTTGTAAAAGTTTTCTGTAATTAAAATTATTATCCTGATAAACAGTCCACAATTTTCGAATCTTAAATTGTAATCCTATCGAACATTAATCGTCACAGTCTTGTACCCTAATTTTTCTGTTTCCGAGCACATGTAATTTTATTAGAATAACTTGTTAACTGATTAAATGTTTCAGTTAGTAAATCTGTGTTTCCAGAGAGTTCTAGCCCAGCTTTTATAAATCTCAAGGTGTGTCATTAATTCCATGTTATAAGATATAACCTATGATTTTTACCTTTTTGTGGATAGTTAACTAATTTTAACCTAAATATAGTCCTTACCTAACGTCTATCTACATTCTATATTTTTCTGTTTTTATTTTACTATCTATAATATAATAGTCTTGTAATTCAGCATTTTGTGGTGAGTTATAATAGTTTCCAGCCGTGATGTAAAGTTCTGGGTCAATCACAAATTTTTCAAGTGATCCCGTACTAAGGAATCATCGAGTAATATTGAGACAATCAATGCGAGTTTAGCATTCAGTTTTGTGAATTGCCATGTCAGCAATTTACCCCGAGATATGACTGAATTCATCAACACCTACACCTACGTGACTATTCTGCAATTCAAGCCTAAGTGCTTGGTAGATGGTACTTGGAACCACCTTCAGCCTACTTCTCTTCTGTTCCACTTTCCAACCGCGCACAGGGAAAATGAACACTTAAATCTTTCTGAACGAACTCTGATTTCTGTTATTTTATTATGACGATCATTTCTCCGTATTTAGGCTGACGACGACAAAAGTTCACATTCTCAAGAGACAATGACAGATTGAAATTTTGTTAAAAGATCTCGCCACTTTGAAAAACTCCTTTGTTTTAATGATTGCCATCTCAACTCTCATATCACATCCGTGGCACTCTGTCCCATATATCTTGATACTAAAACAACAGCTGCCCTTGTTTGAACTTTTTTGATGTCCTCCGTCAATCATATCTGGTAATAATCCTTTAGCAGAGCCACACTCTAGCAGAGGACGGACAAGCCTAGAGTAGGCAGTCTCTTTAGTAGACCTATCTCATCTATTAAGCATTCTGCCAATGGAACGTAGTCTTTGGTATGCCTTCCCCACAAAATTATCTATGTGAGAGTTCCATTTAAGTTGTTAGTAACTATAATTCCAAGGTATTTAGTCAACAACAGCCCTGAAATACGATACGAATATGTGGTTGAACAACAGATATTTAACGGATTTATTTTTGTGCTCATGTGGATGACCTCACGCTTTCTTATTAAGAGAGAATCATGCAGATACAGCCCCATGTATGAAACAGAAATTGTTCCATGATGATGTATTATTGCCTGCTGTATCTGAGTTTACTGATCTGTTGTGTGAAACATACGGAGTTTAACATACACCTGACCATCATAGTGATAGACAATAATAACAAATGTGTACAAACTACTCCGATGATGAACCGTGGAACTATTTTGAAAATCACTTCAGGATCCTTGCAGTCGATAAATGAACTTTGTAGATAGGTAGATTACAGAGGGACATGAATGGTATGTCAGTATACTTAAAAGTCTACGTTCCTGTTTTTTAGTTGTTTGGAACCTCTATGTGAGTAATGTTTGACGAGAAGAAACCGCAGCTTAAGCCTCTGTGATGGAGGTGAAAGCAAACATGGATGTTTTCTCACAGTGGGTGAGTAGAGCGCACTTTGCCTCAAGTCGTGAACGCCACACTGTGGGACTCCCACCTCTTAGGCAGACACATCGCCGAGTCATGTTTTGGGCCAGCGTAACGTATGGATATCGGACATCTCTCATCGCTTTCGAAGGTAATTTCAGGACTGTGCAGTACAGGGACTGGAGTCTCCAATCTATACCCCAGCCCTACAGTTAATATTTCCCCGGTGGGCTCGTCCTTCAAGACGACGCGGATGAGCACATCAAGTCCACCTTGTGAACACTTCCCTACACATGGTATGGATTGAATGGCCTACTATATCTCTCATATGAACCACACTAGGAAGGCGTGCAACCAGTTGGAACTTACGGTACTTCCTGACACAGTGGGATACTACTGAAGATTAGGACAGGCTTCAGCACCGACGTCACGTCTCCACCACCCTACGGACAAGATGCCGAGGAGGGTCTAAGCACGTTACAATGCAAGGGGTACCGCAATTCGGTACTCACTGTTGCCCAGCAGCAGAGTTTGATTTTACAGTTGTTCAAAGATGTACACTTTCGAACAGACTGGATTTATTTTTGTTATTGCTTCATTCCTGTTTCAAAATCAAGTCATTTTGAATTTCATATCGATTAATCTTTTTTTCTTTATTCCGTTTGAATCTAATCCCATAGATATGCACGCGATGCAAAAAAATTTTCGGGCGCTACATACATCGTCGAGAAACATTAAAGTGACCACCTGTCAAAATCCTGAATAAGAACCTTTTGTAGCGCGAACCACTGCAAAACGTGCAGGGAGAGTGTCAGTGGGGTTCTGGAAGGTGGGATGTGGAGCTATGCCGGTTCCAGCGCCGTGCAGCTACACTAGGTTTCTTGGTTGAGGACCCGTGGCGCGAGCAGGCTGATCGAGGTGGTGCCACAAATTCTTGATTGGATTTAAATCCAGGGAGTCTAGTGGCCAGGAGAGACCAGTGACCTCATCCTGATGCTCTTTGAACCACGCACGTACACTGCTAGCTGTGTGACACGTTGCATTGTCCTGCTGGCAGATGCCACAGTGTTGTGCAAAAACAAACTATATACAGGTATGCACAAGAGGATACAGTAGGGTACATGCATACTTGCTGTTACCCGTTGTGCCATCCATAATGACGAAATCATGCAGAGAATACTTTGAAAACATTCCCCAGACCATAACGCTCCCTCCTCCAGACTGAACCCATCCCACAACTGTTGCAGGGCCGTACACGCCAACGTCCATCTGTCCGATGGAGTTTAAAACGTGATTCATCTGAAACAATTACCTGTCGTCACTCAGTGCAAAGTCCAGCTTTCGCCGCCGATGAGCAGCAGTAGCATGAGTGCATGAATCAGGCATTTGCAACAGAGGTACATATGTAGCAACGTTCGCCGAAGGGTCATTGAGGAGACACGGTTGGTAGCCCCTTGGTTCACCTAGGTGGTCGGTTGCTCAACAGTTGCACGTATATTCGTTCGTAATTCAGCAGCCGAAGTACACTGCTGTCATCTGTGGCCGGTGATGAACCATTCTTGCCTCGGCGTTGGTTTTGAATAGTAACATTTTGCCATGTACGGCGTAATGTAACCACTGCGGCACCTAACTGTTTACAAACTGAACCGTTTCGGAAATGCTTCCATCCTTGTCCGAAAGCCGACGACCATGCCCTCTTGAACTTAAGATAAATCGCACGATTTCCGCATTACGACAAGGACTGCATCGTTTCCCCCGTTCCCCCCGACACTGGCCATTAAAATAGCTACACCAAGAAAAAATGCAGATGATAAACGGGTATTCATTGGACAAATATACTAGAACTGACATGTGATTACATTTTCACGCACTTTGAGTGCACAGATACTGAGAAATCAGTACCCAGAAGAATCACCTCTCGCCGTAATAACAGCCTTCATACGCCTGGGCACTGAGTCAAACAGAGCTTGGATGGCGTTTACAGGTACAGCTGCCCATGCAGCTTCAACACGATACCACAGCTCATCAAGAGTAGTGACTGGCGTATTGTGACGAGCCAGTTGCTCCGCCACCATTGACGAGACTTTTTCAATTGGTGAGAGATCTGGAGAATGTGCTGGCCAGGGCAGCAGTCGAACATTTTCTGTATCCAGAAAGGCCCGTACAGGACCTGCAACACGCGGTCGTGCATTATCCTGCTGAAAAGTGGGGTTTCGCAGGGATCGAATGAAGGGTAGAACCACGGGTCGTGACACATCTGAAATGTAACGTGCACTGTTCAAAGAGCCGTCAGTGCGAACAAGAGGTGACAGAGACTTGTAACCTATGGCACCCCATACCATCACGCCCAGTGATACGCCAGTATGTCGATGACGAATGCACGCTTCCAATGTGCGTTCACCGCGATGTCGCCAAACACGGATGCAACCATCATGATGCTGTAAACAGAACCTGGATTCATCCGAAAAAATGACGTTTTGCCATTCGTGCACCCAGGTTCGTCGTTGACTACACCATAGCAGGCGCTCCTGTCTGTGATGCAGCGTCAAGGGTAACCGCAGCCGTGGTCTCCGATCTGATAGTCCATGCTGCTGCAGACGTCATCGATCTGTGATAGAAAAAATGGACATCACTTCTGAGATCAGCGCATTCTAAAACATCTAATTCAGCTGTCAAAAAAATTTTTTTTGCAGACCTGTGATATTAAAAATACGCACTAGCTGAGCATAAGAAGTTTCGCTTATCAGCTCTATTGTCGTGGCGCGGGTGGTAACTTCGCCATTTAACATTCCAGTGTAGACCAGCTGAGTCTAACGCAACATTTATTTTGCGCTGTGGCACTACATTTGAATACCCTGCAATTAAAGGCTAGTAAAACTGGGGGCACACGAGGGCCAACCCAACATTTACTGAAACTATGTCTTTACTTATTTTTATCATTTAAACACTGACCTACAGAATTTTCTCTGACGAAAACAACTCAAAAAATGGGTCAAATGGCTCTGAGCGCTATGCAACTTAACTTCTGAGGTCATCAGTCACCTAGAACTTAGAACTAATTAAACCTAACTAATCTAAGGACATCACACACATCCATGACCGAGGCAGGATTCGAAACTGCGACCGGAGCGGTCGCTCGGCTCCTGTCTGTAGCGCCTAGAACCGAACGGCCACTCCGGCCGCCGGGAACAACTCAGACTTAGTAAGTAGCCTATTTGTATGCTGGCAGCGCTGTAGACTGTCTTTATATCGCTGACAGCGCTCTGCGCCCTTTGCAAGAGATTCTATGGTTGGATGGACTAGCAGTTAGCGAGTGGATACAGAAGTGTATGGACATTTTTTCCTTAGTGGAGACTCTGTGTTGGCAGGACATGGATAGTAAAGTGAGACGCAAGGAAATGTAAAATGAGGATGGACGTTGTGTTGTGGAATTATTGATAACTACATTATTTTTGAACTGGTTGCCACATGTATAAGGTACATTGTTTGCTCTTCCACAAATCTTTGCTTTGCTGAACTTATGCCTCTTAATAGTTAGGGTCTATGGTAGTTAGAAACTTTTTATTTAGCTGGCTGTAGTTGCCGCATGCTGTAATTGTTGTAGTTCGTGTTATGAAGATTTTCTGTTAGGTAAGTGACTTATAAAAAAATGGTGTTCGTGAATGAAATGAGTTTAGGCAATTAACAAGGTTGGAGGTAGTTTCACATTTCTTTAATTTCATATTTTTTGAGCTTTATTATTGTTAGGATTTCTTGCAATTCAGGGCCATTCTTTTGTGTTAATTATTGGAAGCCATGTTGTCACTGTATAGCGATCAGATTGCGTTGGGCTTGTATATTATGGGTAATAAATGAATTGATTAAGTTTGAGTTCTGTTTGTCAGGGAAAATTCTGTAGGTCAGTGTCTAAATGATAAAAATAAGTAGAGACATAGTTTCAGTATGTGTCTTAACACTCTCCAATACAAAGTTGTCTTTTAATCAATCGTTTTTTTATATAAGGGGCAGTCCAATGAGAACCGTACGTCCGCCATAAAACACAGTCCGCGGGGCAGATGGCCCCACTGTTGTTACCTTTCGATCCTGTCAACGCTGTGGTAGGGAACGTTATAGTGCTATATCACAGGTGGACGCAGTTGTTCGGTTATGCCCTTGGTTGTTGGCGGACTCGTTTGGTGTGATCGTCCAGCTGCCGTAGTATTGTACGGATAGCGGCTACGGTTCTACTAGTCTTCAGACAGTTGTGTAGCACATATAGCCTGCGTTCCTCGCCCGCTCGTTATATGGAAAAAAATAGTTCACATGGCTCTGAGCACTGTGGGACTTAACATCTGAGGTCATCAGTCCCCTAGAACTTAGAACTACTTAAACCTAACTAAGCAAAGGACATCACACACATCCCTGCCCGAGGCAGGATTCGAACCTGCGACCGTAGCAGTCACGCGGTTCCAGACTGAAGTGCCTAGAACCGCTCGGTCACCGCGGCTGGCCGTTATATGGACACCAGCGATCACATGGAATCACGTTCTTCCGGCGTGCAACCGTAATCGGACGAACAGTATGCATCGGCGATTTCGTTGGGGAACACTGTAACTTCCTCCGTACAGCTAGGATCTTTCATCGTGTGATTGCACATCACTGGTGACGTTTACTTCAGTAGGATGAGCGTGTGCAAGAATGATCGTGGATCGTCTTATTACCCAGTGGGCTAAATATGTGATTGTTTTAATATGGAACCATTCCATCGTCCCGTTGCGGCTGGTGTTCGGTTTTCATTTGACTGACCTCATACTTAGTTTCCAAGTACATTAACCAAAATATGAGGGCTATCATAAATTTAAATATCCTCGAGAAAAGAACCATTTTAACGGGCAGTGTGGCGACTTTCACGCGATTCCTTATTAGCCAGTTTCCATTGTCCAATTCGTCAGTGTGTGCCGAATGAACAAAAAGAAAATATTGAGCGTCCTGGGGCGCTTTTCTGAAGTTTACAGGTGGAATCTTCTAAAATGGAGAGGAAAATGTTGCAAATTTTTTTGCAGGGCCTCCTTCCCCTCTCTCTCTCTTCTCTCTTTCGAGAAAGACGGGGCCATCCTGTGTCTCGAAATAGTCTATTTGTCCTTCTTACTGTATAATCGTCACGGACAATGAAATATTGCTTAGGCTGTAAAATATCGACTCCGCTAGGGACATATTTCGACCAAACTATTAAACGTTAAAAATACTGAAGAGAAAGGAACGTTGTAAGTAATCTGCTACCGTGCAGAAACGCTGCCGGACTACACATACTGTTCACAAGTGAACTTCGCTGTCGTATTACCTGGTGGGCGCGCCACCGATGCCGATCGATGTCTCTGAAGGGCCTTGCGTTTAGCTGATGCCATTGACGCGCATAAAAGTAGACTCAACGATCAACCGTAAAGGTATAGAAGCGGAGCGGAACGGAGGTATGCGTGAACGCAGGCGTTTGTACACGAAGGGCGTTAGTTTATCTATTTGCATAATACATTACGTGTACGACCTCTTGGTGTAACACACACACCATTACATTCAAAGAGAATAATTTGTCAAACAAAAAACGAAATTACTTCACGGAATATTAATACACGGCTTCTTTGTGGACATAACCTTTCCAATAATCCGTACAACTGTGAAGAATGAATCTTTAAATGAGAATGGTTTGTAAAATGATTGGTAGCACTGTTTCACGTGTGGCCGCTTAAAATGATTCTGGCCTCTCGCCAATGACTGTTTCAGTCCACATGCATTTCCATGGCTCTTCCTACTGTATCAATAGATGTTCCGCACCTCGTGGCAAAGGTATATAGCAATTTTTCGGTCATGCTACGAGTTAACTGATTCTATGGCGAATCAGCGAGAGATGACCCAAATATTTTACAAAAGCAGAGATGTCGCCAAGCACGTAGACGTTGATAGCTCGTATAATGTGACGAAACGCCAAGGGGGCTGCATAAGCCCTCCCACAGATAGATTAGAGGGAGTACGCAGCTGAGAACAGACGGAAGGGTTCGATTGTGTCATTTTCTCTAATCGCTGTCCCAAGCCCTTCACCTATAGGTGAGGAGAGAGCAGTCTACATGCTTATCAAAGACCTGTAAGCGGTCAGGTATGGCAAAGACGGTGTAAGGTCAATAATGTTCACGAGAGTAATCATGCGGTATAGAAATGATACATGCAAATACTATTCTATTCTATCGCTTGAGCCTTGTCCCGCAGTTACGCAGGGTCAGCCATTATTAATCGGATTTGGCATGTTAATGCTGAAGGGGTGTCCGGATGCCCTTCCAGCCGCCATCCCGCACCCCCCGGGACGGAAGTAGTTTACCCCAACTGTCTGTGTCGAGTGTAAACCATGGAATAGTGCGAAAGTGTTCAGATGTCTGCGAGACGTGTCACTGTGGCGGAACATGGGGACCAGCCCGGTATTCACCTAGCGGGATGTGGAAAACCGCCTAAAAAGCACATTTAGGCTAGCCAGCACATCGGCCCTCGTCGTTAATCCGCCGGGCGGATTCGATCCGGGGCCGGCGCGCCTACCCGAGTCCAGGAAACAGCGCGTTAGCGCTCTCGTCTACCCTGGCGTGTAAATGATACATCCAGATACGTTACTTGAAAATCATTTGTATTGATTTTCCTAAGAAAACTCAGTAACTCGATCGGTATCGCAACTCTAATGCGTGAAGGAACTACCGACAGAAGAGATGGAGACACACAGAATATGTTCGGCATGTAACTGCACCCACAGAAGCAATAAAATTACGAATTTCTATTATTTTAAATCATCGCTTGAAATGGTAACTTCAGTACAGCACAGTGCGTGTAATTTAAAGTGTGAAGAAGCTATCCAAATGTTTTCAAAACTTTGGAGGTAATCAACAGATGACAAATCGATCCAGGAGAAACAGATTTTAGCTAGTTATACAGGGTATTACCTTATGTTTTAACTCTGGGAAGGGTTGGTCAGCCGAAAAATTAATTGCATATTAAATATAGTGTGTGCCTTAAGTCGTAATGTACCTTATTAACAAATCCATGATTGCTTGTTTGACCCTTGCAGCATGCAGCGTTTTTCAGTTACATGAGAATCTATGTTAATCATAGGACACCTGCGATTTATGGAAAAGCATACTGTTTTTATAGTACTTCTCTCTGAACAATGTGTTCTTTTCCAAAATCTGTGGGTTACACATTCAGTAAATTTTCCAAGAATGCTTTCAATGAATATCTCTGTTGTTCAATAAACATTCGGAGATTGGAGTTCAGCTGAATTTTTCAGACCATGTTTATTTCTATTAAATGTCACTGAACTGAACGTCTGGGGCTAGTCAATCTGCTGAGACACGAAGCGGGTGAAGTATTCGTCCGGCGCAGTCAGCGATGGTTTTATAATCACAGTGAGTACGTAAGCTTACTTCGTCATTATTTTACGCATTACCTCTGTCCTAGACCATGCTTCGTTATTTTAACTAAATAAAACAAGACGGAGTGTGGTTTAGTTTTCTTAACTGCTGTGACGTAGACTCACTATTTGATTTCTTCGGGCACCTGTCTATGGGTGCGCCTGAGCGTCAGGCTACTGCAACAACAGCTGCGTACGCCACACTGCGTCAACAGGGGCGCTTTGTTCTGCCACTGCTGGCCGTTATCTCGGCGAGAAGGCTATTGACAAATCATAATTCACAGTTGACTATTCGAGATGGCTGTATGGGATGCCCCGAAAGCCAGGAAATTAAAAGAAGGAAAAAAAATGTGGTATAGACACAGCATTATAAAATATAAGCCTACATTATAAAATACAAGTAGCAGTTTTAAAAGGGAAAGGAAACTGAAGCATAAAGAACTGCTCTTGAGAATTCCTTTTGATGTCAACCAATGTTGCTACACCATGTTATGAAGCCATACCTTCGTCAAATACGTAAAGCGTAATTATTGTTGCGTCATGGCGTGAAATAAAACCTCGTGAACTGTTCCTTGCCGGCCGGTGTGGCCGAGCGGTTCTAGGCACTTCAGTCTGGAACCGCACAACCGCTACAGTCGCAGGTTCGAATCCTGCCTCGGTCATGGAAGTGTGTGATGTCCTTCGGTTAGTTAGGTTTAAGTAGTTCTAGGTTCTAGGGGACTGATGACTTCAGATGTTAAGTCACATAGTGCTCAGAGCCATATGAACCATTTGAACTGTTCCGTTACAACAAGCTTAGAGTAGCTTTTTGTTACCTTACAGCTGAAAAGAGGTTAAAGGCGTCGGTGTCGTTCGTATATGTTCTGTTCCTTCCACAACATTCTTCAGAGTTGTATTCGTCATTTCTATCACATCTCGAAGTGTTTTGCCACCGGGACTGTCACGAATTAATCTAGCGCCCCTGGAAAGTACTGGATCGGCATTAATATCGGTAGTTTTTATTTATATTTACACAATTCCACTCCGCATCCCTCTTTAATCAGTACAGAAGTGTTATCATGGTTATTCCTAATCTAGTCGACTTAGCGACCTTGGACACTTTGGATTCGGCACTAGTTACAGTCAATGTTGATTGATTTTTCATGTCACTCGGTTCCACATTTACCTGTAAAGTAATGGTAGAATATGATGGAGACTGTCATAAACAGGCAGTTACTCTGAAGGCTACGGAGTTATTTTAAATTGATTTTCCGAGACGCCAACGTCCCAAGGAGGGTTAAGCATGAGTTGCCTCCAATTCTTTCCATAAGAAATTTTGGTTTCAGATGCTCTAATATTCCTCAGTTATGCTTTACACAACCCTCCCCGTTCCCTAAACCAACCGTCCTATTACAACTGTCCTTACTGATCAAGTGTTATCTGTCTTTTGACTGGCATTAAAGCCTATCCTTTTCATCCTCCTACTCTCAGTTCCAGAGGTGAAATATTATAAAATCCGGTAGCAATAAGAATAGCAACAACAAAAAACTCTGTAATCGACGCTAATCTTTCCACGCCCCCTCGACTCCTGGGCGTGTCTTACCCAAACAGTATATTCTTCCAGGTAGAATGGCATATAGGTATCAATTGTGGGTGGAGTTCCTTCGGTTGCTCAAGAGTAATGGGTACATGAGAGAATTCTGGTGATATACAACACTGTGAAAATGCCAACCTGCACTAACTTACGTGCGTATTACTAAGTCATATTTGTAAATACGTATCAAATTTTCTTGAAACTGCCTCAGGCATTCGACACCTATCCTGGACCCTAAAACACACACACACACACACACACACACACACACACACACACTCACTCACTCACTCACTCACACGCACACACACACAGTGTGAATTTAAAATTAGATCTGAAATGACCGCTAATGGTCAAAACGGTCGTGATCAAGTCTCAAGAAATTTGAACAGTCGATGTCCCGAATGTGGAAAGTGTCTTACGCACGGCGCCTCTTACTGACAGGGTGTTCATTAATCTCCAGTTATATTTGGACATCAGATACAGGTTGTTGTATCATATCTAGGAGCCGCTAGTATCTAATGTACATTTGTCAAGATACCTGCCAAGATACTTACACTTGCAACGCCAAGTACATCATTGGTCAAGGAGTGGGAAGAAAGTTTGACGTAATCTGTCGTCAATGAAATACTGTGTTTAAAAAAGATATGTTACTAAATCGCTCACTGTTCTCTTCCAAGGAGGAAGAGTCAAAAAGAATTCCTGGTCACGTATATTTTACTAAGATGTAACACATTTTCTGAATTGCACATTTTTAGAAACAATATTTCTCTATTATGATTGCATTGCTTATTCATCTAAGATAAGAAAAATCTCTCGTAAATGGATATTTAAATGCCCCTAGGATCCTGCTCATTACTTTAGCAACGCACAGGCCCCGTTGGGGTGTGACTTGAAAGCGGATGAAGTGCATTTACTGTGCGCTGCACGAACGCCGCCTGCCTGTTGGGAGCAGTAACTTATTCTCTCTTGACCAGGGAACATAGCAGGTAGGGCCGTAAATATTGCAACTGTCAGAGCGGTAGCACGAAAGGCTCACCCACAATTACGTGATCATCAATTTATCAAAAAGTTGCTAATATTTAACCCACCGTGATATGTATCCATCCTATGAACTACACTAAATTTACAGTTACATTTGCAAATCACTGTTCATTGGATGGCAGGGACTGCTTTCCTTTGTACTACTTGAGAAGGGCCCGCCGGTGTGACCGAGGGGTTCTAGGCGCTTCAGTCTCATACCGCGCGACCGCTACGGTCGCAAGTTCGAATCCTGCCTCGGGCATGGATGTGTGTGATGTCCTTAGGTTAGTTAGGTTTAAGTAGATCTAAGTTCTAGGGGACTGATGACCTTAGATGTTAAGTCCCCATTGAACGATTTTTTGAACTTGAGAAGGTGTCTTTACGTTGCAATCGTTTATCGATCGTGACAAGAATGATTTCGTAAAGGCCTTGAGCGTACTATAAGTAGTAAAACTGTATCTTCTTGCTCACTTGTGAAGCTATACATAGAGGGCAGTAGAATATTAATCGATCGCTCTCTTAATACCAGTTCCAGAAATTCCTCATGTAGGCTGACGAGCGATTGGTGGCTTGTGTTTTAAGGCATCTGCTCGTTCAGGTTTTTAGCGTTTCCATGACGCTCTGTCAAAGTCAAAAACACCCGAAACCATGCGTGCTGCGCTTCCTCACACGTATTCGATACTCTCAGTTAGTCCTGTTTGGTACGGTTCTCATACATCTGAGCAGTATTTTAGGATGGTTCGTGTGAGTATTTTGTAAGCAGTCTACTTTGTAAGCCGACTGTATTTTCTCTGATTCTACCCTCTCTGACCGTCCTCGTATTGTAGCTCTCTTACGCCCTTCCTGTTCCCCACCCTTTACCGCAACACTTACCTTTGTCTCCGCAGTTACAGCCCAGCGGTAGCCTTTGTTTCTAAACAGAATACCTAACATTGCTTCCCTTATACTGTCCTTTCCCAGTGCAGGTAGTTCAGTTTTAATGAATGTTTAACGCTTCATTGTAAGATACTCGTCTTTCTGTGCCATCTCTTTGTACGACGAACATTTGTAACACTTACATAGATTAGAAGTAGGTTTGTATTATGTAACCGTGTATATGCAATTATGGAGTGTGTATTCTTTGTTATTTAAAATCCTTGAGCTATTGCAAGAAAATTAGAGTTTTGTGATGTACAAACATCAAAAAAAGTTTTGCATCACCCTGGCTCCCAGAACTCCTGAAGATAGACGTTGACTGTGGATATTGTATCACAGACACAGTCACTTTGACTGTTCAGAGATGTCACTAAACCCGTAAACAACCATGCATGAGCAGCGACTGTTAGACGGAGGGGGTCAGACAGCCGATCAGTTTCCGCCAATACACCAGGAAGGAAGTACACGGCTCGTGTTGTCTGTAGTTCAACCATGCCTAGATGGTTAATACTGCTGTTAGATCGCGTCCGCATGTTTACTTTGTGCTAGGAAGGGCACTCAACGTGGAAAGTGCCCAGACGTCTCGAAGTGAAGCAAAGAGATGTTGTGCGGACATGGAGGAGATATAAAGAGACAGGAACTGTCGGTGATATGCCTCGCTCAGGCCGCCCCAGGGCTACTACTGCGTTGGATGATCGCTACTTACGGATTATGGCTCGGAGGAACTCTGACAGCAACGCCACCTTGTTGAATAATGCTTTTCGTGTAGCCACAGGACGTCGTGTTACGACTCAAACTGTGTGCAATAGGCTGCAAGATGCGCAACTTCACTCCCGACGTCCATGGTGAGGTCAATCTTTGCAATCACGACACCGTGCAGCGCGATACAGATGGGCCCAACAAAATGCCGAATGGACCGACCGAGATTGGCATCACGTTCTCTTCACCGATGAGTGTCGCATATGCCTTCAACCAGACAATCGTCGGAGACTTGTTTGGAGGCAACCCGGTCTGAACGCCCTAGACACACTGCCCAGCAACTGCAGCAAGCTGGAAGTTCCTTGGTATTTAGGGGTGGCATTTTGTGGGGCCGAAATACGCCGCTGGAGGTCGTGGAAGGCGTCGTAACGACTGTACAATACGTGAATGCCATCCTCCGACCGACAGTGCAACCATATCGGCAGCGTATTGGCGAGGCATTCGTCTTCATGGACGGCAATTCGCATCCCCATCGTGCACATCTTGTGAATGAATGCCTTCAGGATAACGAAACCACTCGACTAGAGTGGCCATCATGTTCTCCAGAAATGAACCCTATCGAACATGCCTGGGATAGATTGTTTATGGACGACGCGACCAACCAACCACTCTGAGGGATCTACGCCGAATCTCCGTTGAGGAGTGGGACAATGTGGACCAACAGTGCCTTGATGAGCTTGTGGATAGTATCCCACGACGACGAATAGAGGCATGCATGCAGCAGTGCAAGAGGACGTGCTACTGGGTATTAGAGGCATCTGCAAATTGGACCACCACCTCTGAAGGTCTCGTTATACGGTGGTACGACATGAAATTCGTGATATTCATGAACAATAAAAAGGGCGAAAATTATGTTTATTTTGACCTCTATTCCAATTTTTTTGTACAGGTTCCGGGACTCTCGGAACGGAGGTGAAGCAAAACTTTTTTTGATGTGTGTATATATGAAAAAAGCGAAAGGATATGTTAAAATGATACATTATTATAATATGTGTATGATCATAAAAAGAAAATGTTCAGTGATAGCTGGTTCATGCTTAGGGCACTTGTATTTGTAACATGTAAAAGCTGTAGGTAAGTCCCCCCGCAACGGAAGTGGAATGGTGAGATGTAAAAGGTGGTTTTGGCGGTCGAACTGAGCGGCTCCTTGGTATGAACGATACGCAGTATGTAGCTAGCTGTAGCATGCTACACTTCGAAGGTGCTAAGAGAGGCAGTTCGAAGCTGCTTTACAAAAAATTTGCCTCGGATGTGGTTCTGTCTATTATTTGGTATTCTCGGCATAAAGAAATGGCTCTAATATGTTGAAAATCCGACGCCAAGAGGAGATTTTGTAGATCATTCGAACATCAAGAGCCGCGAGTTCAGTTAGCTGCCATGTTGCTTGTCACCAATCTTCGCCACTGCTTCACTTACTTTATACATTCGGAAATGTATATGGGCATGGACCAGTTAATTTGTGTGTGGTTTTAATAACAATAATCACAGTGTTATAAATCCGTGTCCGGAACCACATTTTCTGTCCTGATCACGAAGTTACGCAGAGTCCTCACCTAAGTCCTACTAAAACCGGCTATCCTGATTTAAATGAACAATTGTTGCAGTCAAATATTTAAAAGTAATTTTGGGCTAATGTAAAAGGAGTAGTAAAGGTTGAAGTTAAAACCATCAAAGTGAAGTTGGATAGGCTTTTGCTAAAGTATCCTAAGTTTATTAGAAAATATAGTTTTGTAGGATTACAGTGCAATATTGTGTAAATGTTGTTGTCTAGAATATCAGCTACACAGGTTATAAAAAGGCAAATAAGTTAAGCTCAGTTTAAAAAATAGCGTGGGTTTGATTTACATCATGAATGGTTCCTGTTTTGAAGTTAATTGAGCCCAATGTTGACTACTCCAAGTGAAGTGAATGATAAACTTTTTGAATTAATCTTTTCTACTGTAGTAATCAGAGAGCTTGACTAGTGAAACTATAGTAATTTATGGGTCCCCATCATATTCTCCATCTATTAGAAAGGAAATTGAACTGTTACTGTTACTAAGGAAAGCTGATATATGTAGAGGAGTTTAAACAGTGTATTTGTGATATTATTCATCTTTATTTGTTTTTCTTTTTCATATCAGTTAAGATAAAAGCCCCTCCTGTCCAAATTTAGTTCTGCACTTGATGGAGCAACATTGCAGTATCTGACTGAGTAAGTCTTTTAAGTGAAGCTGTCTTTAGTATCAGCTTGGTGCAAATCTACCCCTTATAATTTACTGGTGTGTGTGCGTTATTGGTAATTGCTACTACACACAGTTCAGAGGGCACTGTGTCAGTTTGTATGCCGTTTGCTATTCAAAGTGAAATCTCAACGAAATTAACTTCAATAACCAATATTCAATTTTCTTAAACATATATTTCCAAACTAATGTGCCTAATTGGGCTGGCGACCGTTCATTTTTTTCATTCGCTTATGATTTTACTACTTTAATTAACTCCCAAGGTTAAAGTTCGTTTAGTTTTTCTGTTAATTTCACCATATTCAAAATTATACTCCGATACCTTTGTCCATTACACACATGCGCTGTCAAAATTCGAAATCCTCTCAGAGGGTAACATTAGCTTTTCCCCTGACAGGAATAAAGGTTCGGTTGTTTGGGAAGAGTGGGATACACACTAGTGTTATACGTTCAATAAGAAATGTTCTACATTTTTTCTCGGCCAGTTTCGGTTTAAAAAAATGAGAAATTTGCTGTAGGACATCGTGGAATATTCCCGCTTCATTTCCTAGCGTCTCATGAAGTTACGCCAGGCGACGGCGCTATACGTAGCCTTCAAACTGCCGCCTGTAACGGAGGTGCATTCCAAGCAGAGAGCTGTCATTAACTTTCTTTTAACGGAGAACCAAAGCATCGCGGATATTCATAGGCGCTAATATAATGCCGACGGAGTCCTGGCACTGAATAAAATCATGGTGAGTCGTTTGGCGAGGCATCTGTCAGCGTCGCACACACCTGTCCAATCTCGCGAGTGCTGGCCGGCCGCACACAACTGTCACTCATGCAATGTTGGAACGTGCGGACACTCTCAATCGAGATGATCGACGGAGCGCAGTTAAACACCTCGCTGTTCAACTGGACGTTGACACACTCGTCCACGAATTGAGTGTGTGCTCGCTGGGTTTTTCACCACCTAGCAGAGAACCATAAACTGCAGCGAAGGATCGTCTGTGTGGAATTACTTGCATAGTAGAGGCCGATCTTGACAATTTTTTGTCGAACACCGTCTCAAGCGGTGAAATATGATTTCATAGTTTCGTACCGAAAACAAAACCGAATTCCATGGAGTGCCACCACACCACCTCTCCTCCGAAGAGAGAGTTCAAAGTCGCAGCCTTAGCCGGTCGAGTCACGGCGACGATTTTCTTCGAATTTGAATGGGTTATTCTGTTTGATATCCTCTGTCATGGTGCAACTATCACCTCTGACGTGTATTATGCTACCCTCACGGAACTGAGAAAACGACTTCAGCGTGTTCGTCGCCACAAAAAACGCAAACGAACGTCTCCTTCTGCATGACAAGCACGGCGTCACACAAGTCTGCGCACCCGGGAGGAGCTCACAAAACATCATTGGACTGTTCTTCCTCATCCAGCCAACAGCCCATATCTCACACTGCCAGACTTCCATCTGTTTGTCCCTATGAAGCATGCACTCCGCGGGAAGCAGTATGTGGATGATGGAGATGTTACTGATGCAGCAAGACGACGGTTCCGACGTCGACCAGTAGAGCGGTACCATGCGAGCATACAGGCCCTCCCAGTAAGCTGACGTCAAGCCGTCACATTGAGCGGGGTTTATGTTGAAATATCGGGTTTTGTAACCAAAAGCGTGGAGAATATATTGTGTATTGGAATTCTGAATAAACCGACGTGCTTTCAGAAAAAAGTATTCCATTACTTACTGAACGCACCTCGTACAAAGGACCTATAAATATACACTACTGGCCATTAAAATTGCTACACCAAGAAGAAATGCAGATGATAAAAGGGTATTCATTGGACAAATACATTAAACTAGAACTGACATATGATTACATTTTCACGCAATTTGGTTGCATAGATCCTGAGAAATCAGTACCCAGAACAACCACCTCTGGCCGTAATAACGGCCTTGATACGCCTGGGCAATGAATCAAACAAAGCTTGCTTGGATGGCGGGTACAGGTTCAGCTGCCCATGCAGCTTCAACACGATACCACAATTCATCAACAGTGGTGACTGGCGTATTGTGACGAGCCAGTTGCTCGGCCACCATTGACCAGAAGTTTTATTTGCTGAGAGATCTGGAGAATGTGCTGGCCAGGGCAGCAGTCGAACATTTTCTGTATCCTGAAAGGCCCGTACATGACCTGCAACATGCGGGCGTCCATTATCCTGCTGAAATGTAAGGTTTCACTGGGATCGAATGAAGGGTAGAGCCACTGGTGGAGACACAACGTGCTGACGTGAGGAAAGTTTCCAACGGATTTCTAATACATGCATAACAGTTGACCGATGTTGCCTGGTGCAACGTCCTTGTGATGCCTCGTGTAAGGAGGAGAAAAGCGTACCATCACGTGTCCGACTTTGATAAAGGTCGGATTGTAGCCTATCGCGATTGCGGTGCATCTTATCGCGACATTGCTGCTCGCGATAGTCGAGATGCAACGACTGTTAGTAGAATATGGAATCGGTGGGTTCAGGAGGGTAATACGGAACGCCGTGCGGGATCCCAACGGCCTCGTATCACTATCAGTCGAGACGACAGGCATCTTATCAGCATGGCTGTAACGGATCGTGCAGCCACGTCTCGATCCCTGATCAACAGATGGGGACGTTTGCAATACAACAACCATCTGCACGAACAGTTAGAAGAAGTTTGCAGCAGCATGGGCTACCAGATCAAAGACCACGGCTGCGGTTACCCTTGACACTGCATCACAGACAGGAGCGCCTGCGATGGTGTACTCAACGATGAACCTGGGTGAACGAATGCCAAAACGTCCATTTTTTTCGGATGAATACAGGTTCTGTTTACAGCATCATGATGGTCGCATCCGTATTAGGCGACATCGCGGTGAACGCACATTGGAAGCGTGTATTCGTCATCGCCATACTGGCGTATCACCCGGCGTGATGGTATGGGGTGCCATTGATTACACGTCTCGGTCACCTCTTGTTCGCATTGACGGCACTTTGAACAGTGGACGTTACATTTCAGATGTTACGACCCGTGGCTCCACCCTTCTTTTGATCCCTACGAAACCCTACATTTCAGCATGATAATGCACCACCGCACGTTGCAGGTCCGGTACGGGCCTTTCTGGATACAGAAAATGTTCGACTGCTGCCCTGGCCAGCACATTCCCCAGATCTCTCACCGTTTGAATACGTCTGGTCAATGGTGGCGGAGCAACTGGCTCGTCACAATACGCCAGTCACCACTCTTGATGAACTGTGGTATCGTGTTGAAGCTGCTTGGGCAGCAGTACCTGTACACGCCATCCAAGCTCTGTTTGACTCAATGCCCAGGCGTTTCAAGGTCGTTATTACGGCCAGAGGTGGTTGTTCTGGGTACTGATTTCTCAGGATCTATGCACCCAAATTGCGTGAAAATGTAATCACATGTCAGCTCTAGTTTAATGTATTTGTCCAATGAATACCCTTTTATCATCTGCATTTCTTCTTGGTGTAGTAATTTTAATGGCCAGTAGTGTATATCTACGAAATGATATGCGGCTTAAATATTACAATAAGATTTATTGTACATCAGTACATGATTATCGACACAAACAGTAGGTTGAAGGACAGGCTATTCTGAAATAGAGTTGGCTCCATAACAAGGGCTCCTACTCTCTGTGATGCAATAGCTTGACGATGATGACTAGAGGTCCTAATCTATCAAATATTACTCTCTCGACCATATTGCAATATCGAGATTAGTAGTAAGAGCTCACATGGGAGCATTTAGTGCTGATTCCAGAATCCCCCCCCCCCCTCCCAACACTCTCTCAGAACATCATTCGTGCCAATAGCGACCATTGCCTCCAATTTTGAGCACGGCATTATGACATCAACTAGCCTCAGTTTAAGATGACCAATCATGCCTCTGCTATTCAGCTGAGGGCACTGAGATTGCTGGTTGACCAGCTACGAGAACAACCTGCCTAGACCACCGGCCATCCGGCGCCAGGCAGTCACACCCAAAAGGGCGCAGTCCAAAAATATTCTCAGAATCAAGAGGACAATGCAGTCGGTGCCAGGTGCCTAAGCCCATTGTACGAACCCCTCAGAATTCGGGGAAGTGCAGCCCCCAACCGGAAATGCAGTGTGCCACGTCCTCCAATGCTCGCCTCGCACAGGCCACACAGGGAAGTAACCCAAAATACATAGGAATCAAGTGGAAAGTATTTTTGAGCTCTCAGTACAAATACTCTCATTAGAATAACCTTATTTGGTCTGTTGCCACTGTGCAATGACATAGAACATTAATAAAATTGATGAAAATGACAGACGACAAGCAAAAGAGGGCATGGAACATCTCAAGTGTATTACTTTTAATTTTTTGTTTTTAATCAAGTTATCAGTTTAATTTTGTAAGACTATTAATAGGAGATCGAAGTGATTTCTGTACCCAACCTGTCGGAATTCCATCGTTCGGCTGGATTCGCGCAGCTACAGGAAATCAAATAAAGCAATTTCAGTTCTTACTGTTTCTTTGGAATCCCCGACTCTGGAATATTGCACAGTCATTGTAATTGTAACTGTTTCTTTGGCAACACTGACTCGGGAATACTACACAGTATCACAGTTATTTTGAGTACAACTGTTTGTATGTGAAACTGTATCGTCCTACTAAGGCTGTATCTGCTAATGTTTGAAAGTCAGAGATTTTATTACTGACGTCTCTAACAGAGGCTTTCACACCCATTTGTTTGAAATCGTGCCATTTTTTGAATATTCTGTTTTTCGTCATTTACCTTAGTCCTCTAGCAATGAAGAAAGTCAAAGAATCGTAATCCGTTTCTACTTCACATTTATTGGTAACAGGATCTACTACCCTTGATTTTCCTCCATCATATGTCCCTGTTCAACAAATTATCTTCCGAAACTCCCTGGCAGATTAAAACTGTGTAGCGGACTAAGACTCGAACTGAAGACCTCGGCTTGCGTGGGTACGTGCCTTACCAACGGAGCTACCCAACCACTACTCATGACCCGTTGTCACAGTTCCGACACTACCTCGTTTCCTACTTTGCAAACTGCACAGAAGTTCTCCTGCGACACTTGCGGGACTAATATTCCTGGAAGAAAGGACATCGCGCTGAGATGGTTTAGACACAGCCAGGCGGATTTATTCGGAATGAAATTGCCCCATTTCGATTCTCTGACCGGCTCACAGTTTTAACCTAGCAGGAAGTTTCGTATCAGCGCACACTGCTGTGCAGAGTGAAAATTTCATTCTAGATTACCGTGTCTTCTGTCTATAGCTTCTACTTCAAAGAACAGTTCATCAGATATTTCCATTATTTCATCAGGATGTAGTCTTCTGTTTAAGTTAAATCATCGCAACTTTCCAACGGATTCACTAAAACCAGCGAATAACACTTGCTGCAACAATATAACACTTTAAACTATTACGTGACCAAGAGCGCGATGTTTGATATTCATCAGCAGCGCCATCTTCACAATAACACAGCAAAACAAAAAACTACAACTATCAGAACAAACTTTTGCTCCATTCAACGTTTAAGACGACTTTAACCAAATAGCTGGAGCAAGACAGTCGTGATTTGTACGTAAGAATTACAACGCCCGGAAAACAAAAGGTGTTGGTACTTCATACTCCAACGCGCCAGCTACTATGTTAAATCGGTCCATACTCAGTCTCCAAGATCTTCTACTGTTCTGACTGTTCTGGTGATTGATTGTCAACAATGTAACCACACGTGGCAAAATGTTATATTTGATCGCATAAATAATCATCAGCATGCATAGAATTGACGTAAATAGTATAAATAGAGGAAAGAAAAAACGTTTATGTGAAAGATAATAAAAGTTCCTGACAATGGCTTTACTCTACGTGCATACTTTTTGCACGTGTGAGAGAATCCAGATAATGTATTGTTTGACTGTTGCTTCAGTAAACTAACTCAATAGTGAAAACAGATAGGTAAAAGTCAACATTCCTAAGTGGAAAATGGGACTTTTGCGGTTCTCACGCAGCGCTCTGCTAATTCAGTCTAGCTGTCTGAACGCGTTTACATTTACAATTCAAACAGACATAACCTCAACTGTTGTTGGTAGCTGGCTTTAATGATCAGTGCCATATGTACGAAGATAAGTATCGTGAAGTGATAAAACATTTTCATTCATGAGTAACCTGTACTAACAAGCAGCCAATTTCAACATGGTCACCACTAGACTGATTTTCTGTGTTGGATAAGGTTCTCCTCTGAACGTTTTCACACACGTTCTGACCATGTTGCTCCTGTAAGTTTCCTACAGTCATCAACCCCCACCCCCCAACCACTCTATCAGGTCGACGTCTCAGTCTTTCCTCGCCTCATGGGAGCCATCAGAGGCCTTCCTTGCCTGTCAGTTCACCTGATTACATGCCTCGTCTACCTCAGTTCGACTTTAATCAGACATAATTAGGTTTTCAATGCTAATCTGTACGATCACCCGCTTGTTTTCTTTCCTAGTGACGCCCATCGTGCAAATCTTACTTGTTCGCTGAACCACGCTCAATTCTTTAATTATTTTCACATTAAAGTTCATAACTTTGCTTTTCGGACACATCGAGAACTAGTTTTGAAAATTATACTTACAATTAGTTCACTAAAAGCCCTCCAAAACATGTTTACTCTCCTGTTTATCTTTTGATATCCATCCAGTTCTAATCTTCAATTGTCAAGTTTATAAGTAAAGAATAAAATCCTCTTAGGAAATCGAATGTGGTTCAGATATGTATTAATAACGCGGATTCCTTCTTCGTTTCTCCAGTTTAAGGACCCGAAAAACTCTCTCTAGAGCCACCAAGAATAGATTTGCAGACATGGAATCCTCTTGCCTGAGTTCTTTCTTTTTTTTTTAAATTTAATACTATTTCCATCAGTCAGCAACACAGGTAGCTAATAATGGGAATAATAACATCCCAGACGTCTAATGGATGTATGCATGGTTTGCATACCTACTGATGTACGTTCAATCTAGGCCTTGTTTTTCCAAATTTTTAAACCCAGATTTTAGTTGAATCTTAGACAAGTGATTCCTCAAACTTCATCAGTCCACGCGAAATAATCAATCATACTCCGGGTGCTGGCATGAGAAGGATGCTTATATAGCTGTCTGGAGCTATTATTTCCCTAATTTTTATCTTCACCGTTTTTACGAGAGTGTTACACATGGAGAAGAAGAATATTCGTAAATTTATTCTGTAAAACCGGTTCTTATGATATAAGAAATATTAGTCATGTTTCTCAAGTCTGAGTTAATTCAGATTGTTCAGTAGTTCCACGCAACTTTTCTGCCTGTAACCATCCTGCTTTTCCCTTTTTGTATACAAACTCTATGTACGCTTTTTATCCAGTTTGACAAGGTTCCCCCACAACTAAGTACCATTAGACAGACAGCCTTCAATCGAAATAAAATATTGTCATTTGTTTAGCGTGTAACTGACCATTCCGCTTCGTAATGGCAAAAATTGATCCAGGTATTCCGACGATTCGTTAACCGTAATAGTAAAATGCTGCCAGGCTTCACACTTATAACCTTTTGTCAGACCATACACCTCGTACATATGTCTTCGATGCCTGAAAGGATATTGCTAAAATTATTGTCAGATCATGATTTTACACAGATAACTGAGCCACCTTCAGTCTGGAACCGCGCGACCGCTGTGGTCGCATGTTCGAATTCTGCCTCGGGCATGGATGTGTGTGATGTCCTTAGGTTAGTTAGGTTTCAGTAGATCTAAGTTCTAGGGGATTGATGACCTCAGATGTTAAGTCCCATAGTGCTCAGAGCCTTTTTTTTAGCCATCTTGGAAACGTCTGATACTGCAAGAAATGGCATGCTTTAAGTTATCAATGTATAACATAAATAGTCATCAAATCGTATGTTCTTGTCGCGTGTCCTAACTTAAAACTGTACCTGTCTTACGGTTCACTATAACACAGTCCAATTTTTAGACAATAAATTCTGAGCTCAATCGAATTATGGCTTGATACTAATTACAAAAGCACTCTCTTTAGTGGCTGTTGGTGGGGTAAAACTTTGTAGAAAGTCAAGAAATACATATTCTAATAGTTGTTCATATCGCAGGCTCTTTGGATGTCATGTGTAAAGAATACGATTTTGGGTTTCCATGCTCAGCGGTTTTCTGAATCCCACTTGTCGTTTCAGTCGTTTCAAAGTATTTTACTGCTATATTTGTGCGCAGAGACGTGAGTTTTGTCGACGAATGTGAACTGCATGAAGGCTCTCCAAAATAATAAACATGGAAGACAGAACAGTAACTTAGCAACAGAGAAAATTTTCATGCTTTCCGAGATTTGTTGAAACGTTTGCACAGTTAAACAAATGAGTCGCAAACACTGCTAGCTAAGAATAAAAAAATAATAAAATTTCAAACGTAACTCTGTATGAAGCGTAAAAAGCCATTTGAGGTACAATGATAGGGAAATCGACTGTAGATGATAATGTTTCAATAGAAATGGTTAAACATGGAGCTAAAGTGTAGAAAAAGAACTAGCAAAATTATTTTGACTATGTTTGCGAAAGGAAACTTTTCCCCAAAAGTAGAACAATGTCGTAATTATTCTCCTTCGTAAGAAAGGAGACAGATAATACACGAGAAATTAAAGACCCATTGGGTTGCATTCCATTAAGTACAAAATATTTACTGTAATTATAATCATTTGCTTAAAAAAGAAAAAAACAACATATTTTACTCAGACCAAAAGTAGCTTTTTACAAATGGAGAGAAAGAGTGCAGAACGTAGTATTCAATATGAGTTACCAATATACATGGGATTCATACATCTTGAGATAGCTTTTCATTCGGTTTGAGTAAAATCTGTACCAGTACTCCATAAAAGACAGCCATCGTACAACCTATATTAGTTTAGTAATGGAGATGTAAGGCAGTGCTACAGCTTCCATTATATTTCGTTGGAAAATTCAAAATTCAAAAGGGAGTCAGACAAGGAGTTTTCACATCACAGAATTATTTTCAGTACCCCTAAAGAAAGTTGTCGCACTTAAATTGGAAAAACGAAGACAGAATACATCGAAATGCAACATTAATTTTTCTGGAAAAGTGAATTCATCAAATTGATCAGAGGACAAACTGAAAGCAAATCGGAAAGGAAAGGAAATGCATGTGGATGGAACATGTAGTTCGATGGATGGATGATAGATGTTTTGTTGAATTCTAGGCGATAAGAGAGACGATGACCGAACGGTTAGTGGACGAATCGTTCAAATGGCTCTGAGCACTAGGGGGCTTAACATCTGAAGTCATCAGTCCCCTAGACTCAGAACTGCTTAAACCTGACTAACCTAAGGACATCACACACACCCTTGCCCGAGGCAGGATTCGAACCTGCGACCGTAGCACAGCGCGGGGCCGGAATGAAGCGCCTAGAACCGCACGGCCAGGTTAGTGGACAAATGGCGCTGGAAGTCGTACAGTAACAACGTGGTTGCGTAGTTGAGATCAGAGTATTAGTGACTCTATGAGGTTGCCCCAGTGCACCAACGCTCAACGACGTGTAAACACTATACCTATATCTATATCTACATAGATACACCGCGAGCCACCGTACTGTGCGTAGCGTAGGGTACCCTGTTCCACTCGCAAACAGAGCGAGGCGAAAAGACTGCCTATATGCCTCCGTATGAGCTCTAATGTCTCGTAACTTGTCGTGGTCCTTACGCACAATGTATAAGTGGCGTTCAAAAAGAAACAAGCCGGAGGCTAATTACAGAAGCCAGTACCTGTATGTTAGAAGTACTGACCCTGGCTGTTGAGATACTTGTCCCACTGTGACACAAGGCGGTGAATGGCTGTCTCATAAAATTCCAGGAGTTGCGATGTTAACCAGTACCACGTATAGCTGGACGTCGCCATCCGAGGTGAATCGTTTGCCCCTCAGAGCCTTTTTAAGGGGACCAAAAATGGCGTAATCACAGGGAGAGAGGTCCGCACTGTATGGAGCGTGGCCGAGAATCTGCCATTTCAATTTCGGCAGGAGTGCCGCGACTGTGTCGGCCGTATGACGCTTTGGATTGACGTGGAGCGGAATGGCCCCACGGGTGGAATGCCTGTTTGTTTTGATTTGATCGCTTGGCGAAGGGTGGACAAAGTTTGCGAGTAAGCTGGCATTCACTGTTGTCCCGTGCAGAAGAAAGTGAATCAGAAGGGGCCATCTTGTTCAAATAAGAACGTCAGCAACCCTTCCCTGCACTCGTGTGGATGGCCTTGGATTATTTTGGTGGTGGTGATCCTGGATGCTTCCACTGGAGTATTTGTCGTTTTGATTCTGGTTCGAAGTGATGACACCATGACTCATCTCCAGCCACCACTCGTGCCAGGAATGCACTCCCTTTCCGAGCATAGCGCTAAAGATGAGCAAGGCAATGGGCCATTCGACATGCTTCCTGGTGTGGTTGAAGACTGTGGGGCACCCACTGGGCATAACTTTGCGCCTGTGCTGTCGTCCCTTCATGATGGTGTGAACACTCCCGACACTCAATCCGACCACGGCGGCTATGGGTTTCACTGTCACTCGGAGGTCCTAGGTAATGAGTGCATCCACCAGCTGGACGGTATCATCGGTAATGCAATGTGGTGCTCCACACAGTGCGTCATCGGCTAACGACACCCGTCCTTCCCTGAAGCGCTTTAGTCACTCCTTGCAAGGGACATGCAGTGTTCGCCGTACACTTGTGACATTCGTCGATGAATGTCCGTTTCTCCTACTCCTTCCGCCGTCAGAAAACGAACAACACCTCTTTGCTCTTCTGGTGACGCCTCCAAGTCACTGTCTGCAATGCGACTGGCAACGTTGGACGATTGATGCATGCTGCTGCTAGCTCTGTACAGTCACGTGACGTCCTGGTCTGCCCTCTAGCGACGGGCCGTGAACTTCCACGCTCTGGTCGGAACCACACCTTGTTACACATGCCACGATATTACACTCTTATCACCGGTTTGCGCATTCCAGACTCCGGCTCCTTTCTTTTTGAAAGCCCCTTACATGCTGGCGGCAGTAGAATCGTTCGACAGTCAGCTTCAAATGCCGGTTCTCTATATTTTCTCAATAGTGTTTCTCGAAAAGAACGTCGCCTTCCCTTCAGGGATTCCCATTTGATTTTCCGAAGCATCTCTGTAACAGTTACGTGTTCTTCGAACCTTCCAGTAACATATCCAGAAGCCTGCTCTGAATTGCTTCGATGTCGCCCCTCAATCTGACCTGGTACAGATCCCAAACACTCGAGCAGTACTCAAGAACAGGTCGCACCAGCGTCCTATATGCATTCTCCTTAACAGGTGAACCACGCTTTCCTAAAATTCTCCCAATAAGTCTAAGTCGACCATTCGACTTCCCTATCCCAGTTCTCACATGCTCGTTTCATTTCGTACCGCTGTTCAGCTTAACGCCCAGATGTTTGAAGGACTTGACTGTCAAGCAGGACACTAGTAGTACTGCATCCAAACGGAACGTTGCAGGTTTTTTCTTCCTACTCATACGCACTGACTTACACTTCCCACATTTGGAGGTAGCTGGAAATTTTATATAAGTCGTCTTGCATCTTCCTACAGTCACTCAACTTCGATACCTTACCATACACCATGGAGTCATCAGCAAACAACCACTGACTGCTGCCCACCCTGTGTGCCAAATCATTTATGTACACAGAGAACGACAGCTGTTCTGTCACATTTTCCTGGAGCACTCCTGACGATACCCCTGTCGCTAATAAACACTCACCGTCGAGGACAACATACTGGATGATATTATTTAAGAAATCTTCAAGCCACTCACATATATGTGAACTTATTCCATATCCTCGTACCTTCGTCAACAACCTGCTTGGGGTACCGTGTCAAATGCTTTCCCGAAATCCTTCGTTCACAGTGTATAATGTAAGAAAAGGGAAAGCAGAGTTTCGCAAGAGTTACGGAAAGTCGAAAAAGAGAGTTAGATAGCGTGACTACGTGCTGTTTTCTGCGCAGGGTACAAGTACTACAGAAGACTGCAAGTTGGTGAACTTTTATTAGAGCTTAGGCATTCCATAAGTTCTAATAAATATTCACTAACTTGCAGTCTTCTATAGTAGTATGCATTCCATACGGAGGAAATATAAAAATGCAGTAAATGAAGCAGGCAAAAAGGAATACAAACGTCTCAAAAATGAGATCGACAGGAAGTGCAAAATGGCGAAGCACAGATGGCTAGAGGACAAGTGTAAGGATGTAGAGGCTTATCTCACTAGGGGTAAAACAGATACTGCCTACAGGAAAATTAAAGAGACTTTTGGAGAAAAGAGAACCACTTGCATGAATATCAAGAGCTCAGATAGAAACCCAGTCCTAAGCAAAGAAGGGAAAGCAGAATGGTGGAAGGAGTATATAGAAGGTCTATACAAGGGCGATGTTCTTAACGATAATATTATAGAAATGGAAGAGAATGTAGATGAAGATTGAAATGGGAGATATGATACTGCGTGAAGAGTTTGACAGAGCATTGAAAGACCTAAGTCGAAACAAGGCCCCAGGAGTAGACAACATTCACTTAGAACTACTGACAGCCTTGAGAGAGCCAGTCCTGACAAAACTCTACCATCTGGTGAGCAAGATGTATGAGACAGGCGAAATACCCTCAGACTTCAGGAAGAATATAATAATTCCAATCCCAAAGAAAGCAGGTGTTAACAGATTGTAAGAGGTCCATGATTAAAGAATTTGTTGCTAGCGCACTCGAGCTGATGTAATTTCGATGGATTGCTCACGTGCTGCCTGCGATATGTAAGGTGAAAGAGGATCTGAGACCAAAGAGCAGTGTTGACTGCAGTAGGAACTTGTGGTGGTGGTGGTGGTTAGTGTTTAACGTCCCGTCGACAACGAGGTCATTAGAGACGGAGTGCAAGCTCGGGTTAGGGAAGGATTGGGAAGGAAATCGGCCGTGCCCTTTTCAAAGGAACCATCCCGGCATTTGCCTGAAACGATTTAGGGAAATCACGGAAAACCTAAATCAGGATGGCCGGAGACGGGATTGAGCCGTCGTCCTCCCGAATAGTAGTAACTTGTGTAGCAGTAGCAGTAAGTAGTGGCTTGCTAGCGATCTGGTGTATCTTGTTGGCTGGGCCGGTCGTGTGCAGCGATGGCGGAGCCTGAGCGTTGTAGGATAAGGTAAAAGCAGCCTCGCGCATATGTAGTATTGTTACATCAAGTCCCATGTAAATGTTTAAAAAAAATCTGTTAATAATATTCTTTCTCATAAAAAGTAACTTTTGACATTCATCCCAACTTAAAGAATTCACTAATTTCTCCAATCCTTGGCCATCCCGATTATTGAAAAGAAAAATCAGTTCTTTCCTTTTATATAAGACAAATCTATCGGTCAGCGTTGCACTTAGCTGTGCCAGGAAAATTTCTTATAGGAGCAGATATATACGCGTTATCCGGCGATCTAATTAAGGTAAGATTTTTCAGTTTATTCAGAATGATGTATCAGGGCCATGACGCAGCATTGCTGACGTCCAAAATTAACCAGGTTAAATTGACTGTCAATTATTGAAAGGTTATAAGTGACCCACATTTTTTTATTGGAGATTAGTCACATTTTATTATTGATACGTTACGCAATTTTCCTGTTGGTAGGTTGTACTGAATGTGAACGACATAATTATATTTTTTACTGTTGAGAGGTTTAGGAATTTTTCTGTTTTGAGGTTACACTAAATGAGAATATTATTCATATTATTTTATTTTGTTGGCAAGTTACACTTTGTATTTTGTGGGGAAGTTACACTTTGTAATTTGTGGGGAAGTTACACTTGTCGACAACCGCCCAGGATCGTATTTTTGTGAATTTCTGAGAAGTAGTCAGTTATATATCTGCTCTTATTTACTTAATATTAAAAGTAGTTTGCATCTGGCGCAACGCATTTACTAATTTGTCACTTTTTCTTTCACAGATCATCGGCAATTTATTGCTCTTTGTTGTAACTGTATTTGTTCCATTTTTTCTTTGTCTTTGTTTGATTTTGTGCTTAACTTTGAGTTGTGAAAATGCCGCGAAAAATAGTACATCGCGAGTCGTAATGGGTGAAAAAGCCGACTTTAATAATTTGACTGATAATACTAGCGACACTCAGTGTCTTGATGATAATCCTC
Organism: Schistocerca gregaria; assembly: GCF_023897955.1. NCBI lineage: Eukaryota > Metazoa > Arthropoda > Insecta > Orthoptera > Acrididae > Schistocerca > Schistocerca gregaria. Next base: position 742,088,221 of record NC_064921.1, read on the forward strand.
CAGTTACAGACAATCAGTGCGTACCGACCACCAGTAATGATTATAATCTAAATGATGAGCAAACAAATTCAATTCTGTCCACTGTAAATTTAACGACAATTGATGACGCGGCACTTTCCGTTACAATGAACGCTGTCCAGTTTGACACGGCTGATTTGCAAAATTTACGTAGCGAACATATAACTGTTTCTAACGAAGGTTACCAATATACACAAAGCACGTCAGATTTATTTGATTCCGCTGTCGTGACCAACAGAGCACATCCGATTAGCAAACGTTTTTGTGAATCAGACAATCACCAAATGGTTATACAAAACGTGACACATGCAGATACACCATCACACAGCACAGAGAATACAGCAGCTAATTTTGGCATGGATCGAGTTATGGCACTATTGCTACAACTTAATGATAATCTCAAACAACAAATTAATGAATCGAATAAACAACTTAATGAAAAACAAGACAACAATTTCAAACAACTTAATGAAAGTTTCAGACAGTCGAATGAAGATCACGACAGGTCGATCAAACAAATTAATGAGAACTTTAAACAGATTAATGAACAGATTGCAGCCGTTGCCGTGCAATGTCATGATACTAAAGAACAATTACATGAGGAAATTAAGGCTTGTGCTAGGAATAGTAGTGAAGAAATTAGATCTGTTGCACAATAATTAAGTAATTCACATACAGCCACATCTAAGTTACTTAGAGATGAAATTAGTGCAGTCGCTAAACAATGTTCTGAAAACGCAACACAGTTACGCGACGAGTTTAAATTAATGTCAGCAGAACTTTCACGCACACTGGATGCGAAAGCAGACAAGAAATTCGAACAACAGAATAGCCTAATTGACGAACGTTTTAATCACCACCTACAAAACAGTGAAACGCGTTACCGTAAATTCATACAGGAACAGAACAAAGTAGAGAAAGAAGTCATGGAAAGAAGTCAGGAAGATAAGCGTAAATTATTTACGGAAGCAAAAACATACGTAGACAATAACATTGCTACAGTATCAGACGAAATCAATACTATTAAACAGTTGAACACCGAATTGCATGATGAAATCTCCGATCTTAAAACAAAAGCAGACACACACAGTAGACTTTCAGACAGTGACCAACAGACTTGAACAATTAGAATTAATACAGGATCCCGATGCCATTAAAGCAGACGTTAAGAAATTCAACAAAACTACCCGTAAAATCCAAAAAGAAATTAATGCTTGTGACACTAAAAATGATGATCAGGTTAAAGCATTGACTGAAAAATTTGATGAATTGGCCAGTCGTATTGACTTTATCGAAAATAACAATGACACCAAATCAGACGATACGTCACCAATTTCTTTCAATCAAACACCCGAATTCAAAAATTTACAGCAGACAATCAGTGAGATAGGTTCGTCCAATAATACATTGCGAAGAAAAGTGTCGTCTTTACAGCAAGAAGTGACGGAAATGAAAAATGTCTCAGCCTGTAACACGACATAGCATACGCCACTCTCCGAACATTTCTCACACTCACACAGCAAGTACAGTTTAGGTAATTTACAGGGAGTACGTGACTTAGATTTCGAACAGTCACAGACAAACAGATTATCATACAATCCTGAACCTGTTCAGACATTCAGAGACGAAAATTTTGATTACAAGCACTTTCTGTCCGTTAGGAAATTTAAGGTATTTAAAAATGACAGAACACAGATTTACCCTTTGGATTGGATACAACAATTAAGCTTTGCTTTTCCACCAACTTGGCCCGTGACACACAAACTTGAATTTATTTGCAGTTTTTTGGAAGGCGAACCGGCAACTCGTATGAGACCGATCGCGAGACAGTGCTACTCGGTAGAATAATTTCAGAATGCCTTTCTGTCAGCGTATTGGTCGAAGACGACACAGCGCGGAATCAAGGATCAATTAATTAGCTTACCAAATTATGAGAACTCAAATTTTCCCACTGTCACGCAGTTTTTTGAGCACATGGTCCAACAAAACCAATACTTCAATGAGCCATACAGTGAACCAGCACTTATCCAATTATGTATTTCTAAATTCCCACGATCGTTAAGAGTATCACTTTTAACAGGTCAGCAGAAAGAAAATATTTCGGCATTCAGAGATCTGTTACAGCTTTTGGAAGTTCAGCAATCAGACTATTCCTTCATTAACAAAAATTTTTCACATCATAACCAAGGCAAAAAAGCATACGGAAATTACGACGAGCCACGCTATTTTAATAGCAAAGGTGATAGACGGTCCAGGAATGACAACCACCAGAACTTTAATAACAGACAAAATTTTAATTATCAGTATCCTCATAGTTATCAGCAACAGCAAAGACAATTTGGCAACAATAGAGGCTTTTCTCCACAACATCAACAAAACCAATCGGTTAGCATACCTAACCAACAAGGTAGTCTGCAAGGTCAACCAAGCTTTAATGTTTCGCCGCCTATACGTATAGTGTCGGCTCCACCAAATAGTAACGCACAGCAACAAGGAAATCACTACGTACAGAGAACACACCATTTCAACTCATATCGGAATGCGCCGTATAGCAACGATTATCATGACAGATGTAAAAGTAATGAGCACAGTTTTCAGCGTAACAGTCGGTCTTACCAGCAGCAGAATCATCGGCAACAACAGATTATCATGAATGAACCAGACAGTAGATATCATCCCGAACGTAATACGTCAGGGAGAAATAACAGAACAGTACAAATAGTGGAAATGCCACAGCATCCTCCCGCAAATAACAGCACGTCAGATAGAATTTGACTAGACACAGCACAGATTGAACCTTCCAGCGATGTAAGCAATACTTTTGATACACAGACTCTTGTTTACGAGAATGTTATTACTTTTGCCGACATCCAAGACACTCTTTTGCAGGAAAAACCAGTTATTTAAAAAACCATTTCCCACCCTGTCATTGAAGTAAAGATTGGCTCATCCACATTTTCAGCAGTAATCGACTCTGGATCACCTATGTCAGTTATAAATGAGGAAACTTTAAACGAATGTAACGAAGAGAATACTTATACTACGTTACCATTAGGCAAAACTAAAGTAAAAGGAGCAGTATCTGGTAAAGGAGTAGATGTAAAATTACAGACACACTTATCATTTTGTATTGCAGGTCATACGTTCCACTCAAATTTTTGGATTATTCCCTTATTGACAACAGACGTTATTTTAGGTACGAATTTTTTGGTACAACACGACGCAGTTATTGACTTTCAGAATTCCAATTTAATGTTAAAGGATGAAAATGTACAACTGGCATTAGAATTTATCTGCAGAAGAACAAACAATTAATCGGACAGAGGTCATTCCTGCATCACGTAACATAAGCTGTCATTCCACATTGTTCACAAATACGTATGTTCACAACTACAATACACCAGACGAAGCCGACTATGACGTTATACAAAAGATTTCGGATAAGGTTAAACAGAGCAGTGCAAATACAGACGACGAACTACGCAAAATTCTTTTACAGCAAGCTCCAGTTTTTGACAACATCCCTGGTACTATGTCCGGTTTCATGTATGAATTTCAAGTTAAACAGCACGACACATTTAAAGCTAAACATTATCCCATTCCGTATATTCGCAGAGAACAGGTTAAGAAAGAATTGCAAGCTATGCTTGACCAAGGTATTATTGAACCAGCAGTTCGTCAGTACATAAACCCGCTCCATATTGTTAAGAAAAAGGATGGATCACTTCGACTCGTACTTGATTCGCGTCACATCAACGACATTATTATTAATGAAACAGATCGCCCACAGACACTATAAGAACTTCTACAGAAACTTCATGGTACTGCTATTTATTCCACATTAGATTTGAAATCGGGATTTTGGCAAATTCAGCTCCATTCGAACTGCAGAAAGTACACAGCATTTCTCTGTTTTGGTGACTGTTATCAGTTTTGCAAATTACCGTTCGGTTTAACAATTTCTTCAGCAGCCTTTATTCGCGATTTGAATAGTATACTTCCGACAGAACTAAAAGACAGAATCACAACGTATGTAGACGACATCCTTATTGCAGAAGCTAACTGGTCTGAACATAATCTGATTCTGGAACAACTGTTGCAAACTTTTCGTGCACAAGGACTCACAGTTAATCTTAACAAATCGCACTTTGGCAGAACTTCCATAAAATTTCTTGGACATGTAATTTCAGCAGAAGGCATTGCGCCTGACTCGGAAAAACTTCAAGCTTTATGTGACATTACTGTTCCAACGACGAAGAAACAACTACGCAGCTTTCTGGGTTTAATTAACTTTTTCCGTAAATTTATTCATTACTCTGCTTTAGACACCCCTAGATTATGCCAACTGACGGGTAAAAACACTATTTGGTCCTGGGATAGCCAAGCGCAGTCAGAATTTGTCAATCTGAAACAAGCTTTGTTGAACGCACCACTTTTATCACACCCAGATCTCACTAGAAATTTTTCCATTGCCACCGAAAGTTCTAACACAGCTTTAGGCGTACACATTTTTCAGGAAATTGAAGAAGACGGTAATACAGTAATTAAAAACATCGCCTTTGCAAGTCGCATTCTGTCACCTGCTGAACGTAATTATTCTGTTACAGAACTTGAAACATTATGTGTTGTATGGGCATTTACCCGATTTAGGTATTTTCTTTATGGAAAACATACTACCGTTTACACAGACCACAGAGCTATCCAGTTTTTACTTTTCGCTAAATTTAGACATGACATTAAGCAGATGGAAACTTTATTTACAGGAATTTAATTTTACAATTGTTCACATTCCCTGTACACAAAATATTGTAGCAGACCCACTATCCCGTTCTCGCTGCAACAATCAGCAAGACATCGCAACCAACTTCTGCCAAGCAAATTCTAGCGTCATGTATATTCAACATGTCGCATTTGAAAATTTCATTTCATCGTCATTACGAGACATAGCACAAGAGCAACGTAAAGACAACGTATGGAAAGAAATTAAACACCTTTGGCAAGATAAGAATAACGTTACCATTAGAATCCATTACACGATACGCAATAACATTCTGTTCCGCCGCTCTCACCCTGACGGCAACAACTGGTTATTATGCATTCTTGACGAACTTGTTAACAAATTAATTTGGTATACTCATTTAAGTTACGCACATTATGGAGACAGAAAATGTTTTCTTATACTGAGGCAGAACTGTTATTTTGCCAACATGGAGAAACGTATTCGACGAGTTTTAGCGTCATGTAAAATCTGCCAGAAAGCTTAATCAGACACGACTTCACATATTCCTCCGTTACATCCCATTGTACCTGTTAAATTGAGACACATGGCCGCTGTAGACATTTCATGTAGGACATGTATTGAAAATAATTTCCAACAATGGACCACAATTTCGATCTGCGATATGGACACCTATGTTACGAGCTAGAGACATTTCTCCGATCTATATATCCAAGTATCACGCTTCTTCGAACCCTTGTGAACGACTGATGAAAGAAACTGGTAAACTGTGTAGTATGTACTGCCATAAAAGACATATTGATTGGGATACACACATACTCTCATTCCAGGATGTAATTAACTCCATACCAAATGAATCTACTATGCTATCTGCGACTGTTATAATGAAAAATGTTGAACCACCTAACAAAATTAAAGAATTAGTATACTTTCCTACATCTCGTCGACTACGCCACCATGAAATAATTGAGATTGCGCTCAACAACATCAAACGTGCCGCAGAGCGCCGGAGAAGACAGCAAAAACAGGTTTGTACACGCCGTGACTTTCACATTGGACAGAAGATATTAGTACGCACACACTATTCATCCAACAGAGGAAAGAGTAGATGCAGTAAATTTGAACTTCTATACGCAGGTCCATACAGAATTGCAGCATTCCTCATCCCAATGTGGTACATGTTGAAACTTTGACAACCAGAAAAAGCAAAGCCAATCAAAATCTATCCAATATTAAACCCTTTATTGAATGAACATACTTTATGGTTTATCACATTTTAATGCCTTTTCCGATTATTGAGATGAACACTTATTGATGATTATCATATTTTTTCCTGGCAAGTGCCCGGCAAGGTAAGGTTAGCAGGTCGCTTTTCTTGTCGTTATATATCAGACCGTGCACATTTTCGATTTTGTGTATGTATGATTGTTTTCCTATCGAAAGTAGAATTTTTGTCCGTATGCACTATGAAATGTTTAAGATGTAACAAACACCAGTTGACATTGACATTTTGCATTATGATATCTCAACATCTTGACTATTTTACATTTTTGGCTACTACAGTATGATACTGTGTGTACATTTTTTGCAATTCAAAACTGTGTATGTTTTTGACCTAATATGTTTTCTGTCATGCTATGCTGTATGCTTAATTATTTTACTAGAAACAAGTTAATGGGTATATGAATTAAATAGAAGATATTAATCCTTATTCATCATTTTTCAGAAAGCAATACCGTGTAAAAGAAATGAATTAAACAACCACAGTGGCATCATAATGAAGGAAAGAAAATGCCATATATTGACATGAAGAGTAAACGGATCAGAATTAACAAGCATTAACCAGAATATACTGTACACATCGTATGATAGCAGTCTTGACTAATTATTTTTCTTTCAGAATACAAGGCGATTGATGCAGACTGTCAGACAGAACTGCAGATGTTAATTTTAGTGATGAAATATGCTAGAAGTAAGAAACTCTATACTATATGAAGTAATGAATGATAATGAATAGTTGTATGAAGTAAATGGTAATATGAATATGCATAACGAAGTGTCTATTTTTTGCAGATGATAATAAATGGTGATGAATAGTTATATGAAGAATATGCTAATATGAATAATGAAGTTTTTCTTTGCTGATGATGATAATGATGAAGTTTATACATTTACTGTTAGTTAAGAAATGCTATGTAGTTATTTAAGTATTTGTTGCAGTTCCTTTTGACAGTATGTCTTATGTTGCATAGTATAACGACTGAATGTTTTGGAAAAGACAGCTAGAGTACATACATATTAAGTACTAGTGAACGCATTATTGTGGCCAAGATAGATACGAAGCCCACACCTACTACAGTAGTACAAGTTTATATGCCAACTAGCTCTGCAGATGATGAAGAAATTGACGAAATGTACGATGAAATAAAAGAAATTATTCAGATAGTGAAGGGAGACGAAAATTTAATAGTAATGGGTGACTGGAATTCGAGTGTAGGAAAAGGGAGAGAAGGAAACATAGTAGGTGAATATGGATTGGGGCTAAGAAATGAAAGAGGAAGCCGCCTAGTAGAATTTTGCACAGAGCACAACTTAATCATAGCTAACACTTGGTTTAAGAATCATGAAAGAAGGTTGTATACGTGGAAGAACCCTGCAGATACTAAAAGGTATCAGATAGATTATATAATGTTAAGACAGAGATTTAGGAACCAGGTTTTAAGTTGTAAGACATTTCCAGGGGCAGATGTGGACTCTGACCACAATCTATTGGTTATGACCTGTAGATTAAAACTGAAGAAACTGCAAAAATGTGGGAAATTAAGGAGATGGGACCTGGATAAACTGAAAGAACCAGGGGTTGTACAGAGTTTCAGAGAGAGCATAAGGGAACAATTGACAGGAATAGGGGAAAGAAATACAATAGAAGAAGAATGGGTAGCTCTGAGGGATGTAGTAGTGAAGGCAGCAGAGGATAAAGTAGGTACAAAGACGAGGGCTGCTAGAAATCCTTGGGTAACAGAAGAAATATTGAATTTAATTGATGAAAGGAGAAAATATAAAAATGCAGTAAATGAAGCAGGTAAAAAGGAATACAAACGTCTCAAAAATGAGATCGACAGGAAGTGCAAAATGGCTAAACAGGGATGGCTAGAGGACAAATGTAAGGATGTAGAAACTTATCTCACTAGGGGTAAGATAGATACTGCCTACAGGAAAATTAAAGAGACCTTTGGAGAGAAGAGAACCACGTGTATGAATATCAAGAGCTCAGATGGCAGTCCAGTTCTAAGCAAAGAAGGGAAGGCAGAAAGGTGGAAGGAGTATATAGAAGGTTTATACAAGGGCGATGTACTTGAGGACAATATTATGGAAATGGAAGAGGATGTAGATGAAGACGAAATGGGAGATACGATACTGCGTGAAGAGTTTGACAGAGCACTGAAAGACCTGAGTCGAAACAAGGCCCCCGGAGTAGACAACATTCCATTAGAACTACTGACGGCCTTGGGAGATCCAGTCATGACAAAACTCTACCAGCTGGTGAGCAAGATGTATGAGACAGGCGAAATACCCTCAGACTTCAAGAAGAATATAATAATTCCAATCCCAAAGAAAGCAGGTGCTGACAGATGTGAAAATTACCGAACTATCAGTTTAATAAGCCACGGCTGCAAAACACTAACGCGAATTCTTTACAGACGAATGGAAAAACTGGTAGATGCAGACCTCGGGGAAGATCAGTTTGGATTCCGCCGAAATGTTGGAACACGTGAGGCAATACTGACCTTACGACTTATCTTAGAAGAAAGATTAAGAAAAGGCAAACCTACGTTTCTAGCATTTGTAGACTTAGAGAAAGCTTTTGACAATGTTGACTGGAATACTCTTTTTCAAATTCTAAAGGTGGCAGGGGTAAAATACAGGGAGCGAAGGGCTATTTACAATTTGTACAGAAACCAGATGGCAGTCATAAGAGTCGAGGGGCATGAAAGGGAAGCAGTGGTTGGGAAAGGAGTGAGACAGGGTTGTAGCCTCTCCCCGATGTTATTCAATCTGTATATTGAGCAAGCAGTAAAGGAAAGAAAAGAAAAATTTGGAGTAGGTATTAAAATTCATGGAGACGAAGTAAAAACTTTGAGGTTCGCCGATGACATTGTAATTCTGTCAGAGACGGCAAAGGACTTGGAAGAGCAGTTGAACGGAATGGACAGTGTCTTGAAAGGGGGATATAAGATGAACATTAACAAAAGCAAAACGAGGATAATGGAATGTAGTCAAATTAAATCGGGTGATGCTGAGGGAATTAGATTAGGAAATGAGACACTTAAAGTAGTAAAGGAGTTTTGCTATTTAGGAAGTAAAATAACTGATGATGGTCGAAGTAGAGGAGATATAAAATTTAGACTGGCAATGGCAAGGAAAGCGTTTCTGAAGAAGAGAAATTTGTTAACATCGAATATAGATTTATGTATCAGGAAGTCGTTTCTGAAAGTATTTGTTTGGAGTGTAGCCATGTATGGAAGTGAAACATGGACGATAACTAGTTTGGACAAGAAGAGAATAGAAGCTTTCGAAATGTGGTGCTACAGAAGAATACTGAAGATAAGGTGGATAGATCACGTAACTAATGAGGAGGTATTGAATAGGATTGGGGAGAAGAGAAGTTTGTGGCACAACTTGACTAGAAGAAGGGATCGGTTGGTAGGACATGTTTTGAGGCATCAAGGGATCACAAATTTAGCGTTAGAGGGCAGCGTGGAGGGTAAAAATCGTAGAGGGAGACCGAGAGATGAGTATACTAAGCAGATTGAGAAGGATGTAGGTTGCAGTAGGTACTGGGAGATGAAGCAGCTTGCACAGGATAGAGTAGCATGGAGAGCTGCATCAAACCAGTCTCAGGACTGAAGACAACAACAACATGCATTTCTTCTTTCAGCTCAATAATCCCTTTTGTATTTTTTCCAGGGGAAGCTTTTCGTGACATAATGTGCTATAAGTAGTTAGTTATTAAACCTGTTCTAGTACTTGCATTTTTTTTACCCAGTTGTGTCTATCATTTATGAATGTGATCACATATACTGTACTTGTTTCATAACCTTGCTACAGCTGACTCATGACGAATGATGTTAATAATCCTTATTTCCAGCAATAAGTCAAAAGCAAATATTTTCATGCCCCAGCAATTAATTATCGGTCCCAGCGCATCGTATTGCTAGCAAGAAAAAAAAATTGCGGGTCCCAACTATTAGCAGTATACAACTAAATAATGCTACCAGTTTAAGATATATTTTTAGTCCTAAAGATAATGCAAATTTTCTGTGTATTGATTCCATTATGTCTATGTATTATTGGACTACCGACCTTGAGTAATAGTTCCGATGTCTTACATTTTAAATATGTCTTATGTCACTTACATGATATCATATATAAACACTAGTAGCTTGATGCTACACTCAATAGCGCCTGTTTTAAATGATGACTTGTGAATAACACTGAATAATGTTTTGTAACACTATATGAATACTTTGTAACTGGCCAATGAATGCCACTGATTCAATCAGATAAGTTATGAATAGTGTTTTGTAATACTCAATACTTACTACATCTTTAGTAACTAGCCAATGAGTGCCAATAATTGTTCATATCGGTTAATACACTAGTGTAATTCCATGATGAGTAGCATAAGACTTAATGTGTCCTTCACCTTCTGACCTAATTACCAGCAATCACTGCAATATCCGTTTATCCTATCCATCCTCATGATCATGGAGCCCTATATCGGTTTTTGCACTAATTCTACGTTGCTGTAAGAGTATGGATTCTACAAGAATATGGTGTTGACATATCAAGCTGTCCACCACCTTGAACGATGGAGATGTTATTATGGTCCTACTGTTTGGTGTACCTCATGTATTACCAAAATGATAACATTGAATATTAATACAAAATTTCAGTGTCTTGGCTACACTGATAAATACTTCAGGGAAGAGAACTTCAGATTGTCTCACTTGGTGTTGTGCTTTTGTAGAAAGATATAGACTTTCAGTGCAGCTACGTGCAACCTACTGTGCTACAACCATGATGCAATCCTTCCCATTCCTTTCTTAGTTTTTATAAATGGTAAAGACTAATACAGTGTGTTTAAATTTTTGTAAAACGATAGAGACTTATACAGTGCGTGTGCACTTCATTTCATTTGATAATAAGATCAGTTGTCCTAAATATGCTCTACAGAGCGTGTGCACTTTATTTCACTCCTTGATATGTTTATTTATTGTAAAAATGCTAAAGACTTATACAGTGAGTTTGCACTTTATTTCATTTCTCAATTTGTTTAAATACTTGTAAAATGCTAAAAACTTTTATAGTGCGTGTGCACTTTATTTCATTTGTAAATATATTCAGTTCATGTAAATATGCTAAAGACCTCTACAGTGCGTGTGCACTTTATGTCATTTGTTAATATATTTTGTACTCATTGCGTATATACTTCGTCATTTCTGAATATGTTTTGTACTCAGTGGATGTGCACTCTATTTAATTTCATAATATGTTCTGCACTTATCAATGATGTATATATTCTGTGACTGCAGACAAAGTAGCTAAATAGATTATACAAAAATTTGTTGCTCATGGCAAGTCCAATTGACTCACCATCGCTGCCAAATTTTTGCCCCCCAGTGAAGGGTTATGTAAGAGGTCCATGATTAAAGAATTTGTTACTAGCGCACTCGAGCTGATGTAATTTCGATGGATTGCTCACGTGCTGCCTGCGATATGTAAGCTGTAAGAGAATCTGAGACCAAAGAGCAGTGTTGACTGCAGTAGGAACTTGTGTAGCAGTAGCAGTAAGTAGTGGCTTGCTAGTGGTCTGGTGTATCGTGTTGGCTGGGCCGGTCGTGTGCAGCGATGGCGGAGCCTGAGCGTTGTAGGATAAGGTAAAAGCAGCCTCGCGCATATGTAGTATTGTTACATCAAGTCCCATGTAAATGTTTAAAAAAACTGTTAATAATAATCTTTCTCATAAAAAGTAACTTATGACATTCATCTCAATTTAAAGAATTCACTAATTTCTCCAATCCTTGGCCATCCCGATTATTGAAAAGAAAAATCACTTCTTCCCTTTTATATAAGACAAATCTATCGGCCAGCATTGCACTTAGCTGTGCCAGGAAAATTTCTTATAGAAGCAGATATATACGCGTTATCTGGCGATCTAATTAAGGTAAGATTTTTCAGTTTATTCAGGATGATGTATCAGGGCCATGACGCAGCATTGCTGACGTCCAAAATTAACCAGGTTAAATTGACTGTCAATTATTGAAAGGTTGTAAGTGACCCACATTTTTTTATTGAGAGATTAGTCACATTTTGTTATTGATACATTACTCAATTATCCTGTTGATAGGTTATACTGAATGTGAACGACATAATTATATTTTTTACTGTTGAGAGGTTAGGAATTTTTCTGTTTTGAGGTTACACTAAATGAGAATATTATTCATATTATTTTATTTTGTTGGGAAGTTACACTCGGTATTTTGTGGGAAGGTTACAAGATGTGTAAATTACCGAACCATCAGTTTAATAAGCCACGGATGCAAAGTACTAACTCGAATTCTTTACAGACGAATGGAAAAACTGGTAGAAGCCGACCTCGCGGAAGATCAGTTTGGATTCCGTAGAAATGTTGGAACACGCGAGGCAACACTAGCCCTACGACTTATCTTAGGAAATAGATTAAGGAAAGGCAAAGCTACGTTTCTTGCATTTGTAGACTTAGAGAAAGCTTTTGACAATGTTGACTGAAATAATCTCTTTCAAATTCTGAAGGTGGTAGGAGTAAAATACAGGGAGCGAAAGGCTATTTACAATTTGTACAGAAACCAGATGGCTATTATAAGAGTCGGGGGACATGAAAGGGAAGCAGTGGTTGGGAAGGGAGTGAGACAGGGTTGTATCCTCTCCCTGATGTTATTCAATCTGTATATTGAGCCATCAGTAAAGGAAACAAAAGAAAAATTTGGAGTAGGATTTAAAATCCATGGAGAAGAAATAAAAACTTTGAAGTTCGGCGATGACATTGTAATTCTGTCAGAGACAGCAAAGTACCTGGAAGAGCAGCTAAACGGAATTGACATGGTCTTGAAAGGGGGATATAAGATGAACATCAACAAAAGCAAAACGAGAATAATGGAATGTAGTCGAATTAAGTCGGGTGATGCTGAGGGAATTAGATTAGGAAATGAGACACTTAAAGTAGTAAAGGAGTTTTGCTATTTGGGGAACAAAGTAACTGATGATGGTCGAAGTAGAGAGGATATAAAATGTAGACTGGCAGTGGCAAGGAAAGCGTTTCTGAAGAAGAGAAATTTGTTAACATCGAGTATAGATTTAAGTGTCAAGAAGTGGTTAAGAAAGTATTTTTATGGAGTGTAGCCATGTATGGAAGTGAAACGTGGACAATAAATAGTTTGGACAAGAAGAGAATAGAAGCTTTTGAAATGTGGTGCTATAGAAGAATGCTGAAGATTAGATGGGTAGATCACATAACTAAAGAGAGAAATTTGTGGCACAACTTGCCCAGAAGAAGGTATCGGTTGGTAGGGCATATTCTGAGGCATCAAGGGATCTTCTATAGTTGTTGTCCCCTGCGCAGAAAAGGGTGCATAGGCCGTGAATCCGTTATCTTGAGGCTTTAAGAAACTCTTAGCGAGGAAATGTTATTTTAGAAATAATTAAATTTGCAATTAGTTTGTTTATAGGGGATGCCACTCGCTTTTTATTAGCAGAACAAGAGGAACTGCACAATTACATTCTACTTTAGAGTCAGAAATAATTTCCATTCTTCAACGAAATGACAAACTGCATATTTCCGAAATTATTGTCACGCTGTTCTGAACTATATGTCTAAATACCCTAATATTGCTAATAAAATCCTAACCCGATGCCGACCGCAGCAGCCAACATGTCTGTCCTCCGACGCTGCCGAACCAACTCTGATTTTACAGCCGAACCACTTCGCACGCCATCCAATTTGGGCGCGATCCGAAGATTTCCGAAGTGCTTCGTCTGCCTTTTCGTTTAGCAGTTGTTTATTATCGTGCTGGTTATTAGTACTTGTGAAATTATGGAAAGATAGCACGCTAGTGACAGATACTTTAATTTGAAATGCCAGTAAATACGGTGTTTAGTTTGTGTAATATTAATAACAGAAGATTATTATTTTGGCGCGCAGCTTCCGAACGCAGCAGCCAATCGCGGAGAAGGACCACAATTTAGGCGGCCTTTCTCATGATATCCGTACTGAACAAAGCATCGGACATCGGTACCTCACACCGCATTACGTAATCTTGCCACTGCTGCCTTCTCAACTGCTCTAAGTAAAGCTTCTTGTAGCCGAATGTGATGGCTGCAAGGCCAGAAATATTACAGAGTGGTGCTTTCTAAAACCATGCTGCTTCGTTTACATAAGCTTCTCAGTCTTAAGAAACTTTATTACATTCTAACTGAGAAAATGTTCGGAAGTTAAGGATATTGGTCTGTAATTCTGCGGGTCCGTTCTTTTACCTTTCTTTTATACTAGAGTCACCTGCGCCTTTTGCCAGTCCCTTGGGACTTAGTGCTGGGCGAGAGATTCACGGTAAATGCAAACAAGGTAAGAAGTAAGGAGCCAATGCCGTGGAGTACTCTTTGTAAAATCGAACTGGGATTCCATTCGGACCTGATGCTTTATTTGCTTTCAAATCTTTCAGCTTTTTCTCTTTTCCAGGGATGCTTACTACTATGTCGTCCATTCAGGAGTCTGTCCGATGGTCAAATGACGGTATGTTTGACTGATTCTCCTGAGTGAACGTTTTCGGCTTTCGTTTTGCTATCTTCAACTGCCACGTGAGACTGGGCAACAAGGGACTGAATGGAAGACAAGACCCGCTTAGCGATTTTACATAAGACCAAACTTTTCTCGGGTTCTCTGCCAGATCTTTCACTAAGGTGTGACGGCGGAAGTTGCTGCATGCTTTCCACAGACGCCCGGTTCTCTACTAACCTTCTCTTGTCGCCATTTGTGCGTTCCCTTTTGAACCTAGAGTACAACAGCCTCTGCTTCCTCAGCGTCAGCCGAATTTCCTTATTAAACCATGATGAGTCATTTCCATCCTTTATCCACTTACAAAACAAATAACTCTCCAGACCACGATTTACATTCTGCTTAAACTTTGCCCATAAGTCTTCTACACCCATCTTACTGAAAGTAAGTGCTGCCAATTCACTTGTAACGCGTCCTCTTATATTATTATGTTTTGCTATTGTTGTTGTTAGAAAAATCTTTATTCAGACGGTCGTCGAAATTTTGAAATATAAGTTATTGTGGATGTCGCGTAATAAATATTTCGCGTGAAGCGCTCTTGTGACTCAGGCAAAGATCAATTGTGGAAACTAAGCCATTGAATATTACAAGTAGGGACATTAAGGAATACGGCCCACTGACTACATCAAATAAGAGGGCACGTACATTCGCGAATGAGTGGTCAAAAAAAAAAAAAATCGTTAAAAGTGTGTAGCAAATATAGTTACACTTGTACACACTCAAATGTATGCGAACATACGAACGGGATAGAGGTACGTACATTTTGAGTGTCATCATCCCCCGTGGCCTGGATAAAAAGAATTACAGTTAACCATGACTCGCGCCAGAAGTCACTTTCTGATGAGCGACCTTGTTGACGCACGAGGTTGACGGATGACCTCGAAAAGCTGCTCCATATTACTGAGGCAATAAATACACGAGTAAATGGCTCGCCAGCTGTCACCAATGACAGTGCTGTTTTACAGACTAACCCTACATTCGGCACATTCTCTTCAGGTGTATATGTTGTGTGACCGTTTGTCACGTCGATAAAATTGGAAAATTCTCTGTAGAAAAACAGGAATAGAAGTACGTATTTCTTACTTACTGCTATTTATCGGATGGCAAATGCGAGAAACTAGACAGGGGGTGGAGAAACTACTTTTAGACACATCGAAAGGTTCTCAAGTGCGTGTAAATAAACTAATTTAGATTGGGAATTAGGCGTCGTAAACAGATGACACTGTCTCTCTACCCCTAAATGTGAAGAGACTTGAAAATATTAAATAATAATCGCCGCCTTCACCAGGGCAAAAAAAGCTACTCGCTATACATTAGATATGTCTACTTGATTTGCTCATGCTGCACGTTTCTCGAATTGTAACTTCTAGGGAAATAATTAAGTTGTTCTTGACTGTGATTACTTGTCAAAACAACTAGTTCTTTATGTACCCTATCATCTCTCGAAGTTCTTGAAAACAGTTTGCCCCCTTTTCTGTGAGTCAGAATAATTGTATACTATTTCTGTAAATTAATATAACTGAATGTTCGAGTCAGAGCAAAATCCATTAAAGACGCACAATATGTTTGGTCCATAAAATCCCCGTAATGAGATGTACTAACTCCTGCAACTTCTACAACCACTACTACGCTCGACAGCAAACTGATAAAGGACATACGCGTCAACTTCGTGTCCGGACAGTTTACATGTAAATCCAAACCACTTCGGGAGTTACATAGATGGAGCGGTGCGATGAATGTTACTTCATAACCCCTGGTGGATTGATGATCCAATATCCAGTCCCTCCTATTCTATTCTTCTCCGCCGGGATTGACTGATTTCAATTCTTGTGACAGAGAGATGCAAATAATCGTATTGACGTTGTGGCATGAAATCGTAAATCGGAAGACGGATATTTTACGCACGAGCTCCTCTTGTGCTTTTAATACTGTTTTCGTGCCTGAAACGGATGCTCGAATTCAAATTAAAAGTTCTCGCTTACAGATTTCACAATCGTTCGGTATAACTAACAATACATTGGCATGCTAAACTTCCGGATGATGTATCACGTATCACCGCCAAGTACCACAGCTAGATTAAATTTGGATCACACTTAAAAAGGACTCCTACAGTACAGTACAGATTAACTGATAGAAATACGCAATCAGACGAATAGAAATTACACTTTTCTGCAAGACCATAATTACGCTGAAATCACCGCGATTATTGTTAACCCCCTATATATTGGAAAAGACATAACAATGTACCTAATAGGGTGTGTGGTGACTTTAGACCACACTGCATGCTTTCATGCTGATTACAAGGTTCGTAAGAATTTCTTGTGGTACTGCGTTTCATTCCTCTATCAGCGCCTTCCACAACGGCTGGATGGTCATTGGCGCATGTGGACGTAATGCCACACCCTCCAACGCAGCCCACACGTATCGGTCTTGCTAAATTTGGGTTTTCTATCCGGACAGTTTCCCACAATGCAATAATAAATTATACATATGTGGTCAATGTCCTCAACATTGATTTGCGAACTTATGTCTTTTCAGACCTGGTAACTGCACGAACAATTAACAGTCTTTTTCTCGCACTACCTTCACAGAGAAAAATTCTGAAGGTACAACAAACATGATTATCTTGATCATCAGTCTTATCCTTTATTGCGAAGCTCGCGGGCACTCCTTCCAGTGATTCCCAGCGCCTTTTTTCCTAACATCCCCGTACTTTAGTTACGTGAGAATACCTGTCACGTCTTCTATCCGAGCCGGCCGCTGGGGCCGAGCGGTTCTAGGCGCTTCAGTCCGGAACCGCTCAGCTGCAACGGTCACAGGTTCGAATCCTGCCTCGGGCATGGATGTGTGTGATGTCCTTAGTTAGGTTTAAGTAGTCCTAAGTCTAGGGGACTGATGACCTCAGATGTTAAGTCCCATAGTGCTCAGAGCCATTTGAACCTTCTGTCCGACAAAACAGTTTGTGATATTCGCTATTTTTGGCTTCATTAAAACGGCAAATAGTTTATACTTTCAGCCAGAATGCAAATACTTGTTTATAAAGAATGATTAACGCGTAATAAGGCGTCGCATAGCGACGGTGGAATTTCCTAAATAACGTAATTCGTCGTCTTTGGGCGGAAATATAAACAGAAAAATACGGATAGATACGCGATCCTTCACTATTTTTTTCGCTGGAGAACAAATGAATCCCTGAGGGCTAAAAATATTTGTACTGATTTTCTTAAGTAACACGGGCGCAGATTTGTGGCGGTCTTATCTAATTTATTACTAAATAAATAAAAACGAGTTCCGTCTAAGTTTGAGTGAAGTGTAAAAAGAAGAACAGTTGTGACTTATCTTGACGACGCACGAGCAACTCAAGAGGACAATGGCTATATAAAAGAGCGCTCAATGGACACGAAACGGACATAAAAATCTACTCTCACTGATTGTAGTACTAAGCTTAAGGTACGATATATGTTTTAGTTATAATAAATATTTGTTCTGGGAATATTAAATGATTTAGCAGTGCTCATTCCTATCATCTCCTCACTTTTACTTTCATTTCAATTATGCATTTTGCTAAGATTACACACACCAAGATCAGCAGTCCAATGTGCGTGTTACATTGACAAACTGTTTTATCGTCTTCTTGCATAATCTTTAATATTGAATTTCCCTTTTGTGTGATGTTACAGTCGTTTTTGCGGCCTTAAGAGCTTTCTGATCCCTTAGGAAATTGTTTTGTCATAAAAATAACTTTACCACCGGGTATGATCGTATCCTACGATCATGAAGTAATTAGACACACGATAATGCAATTTCTTACTCAATAGCACGCTATCTGTGACTGCTTCAAGCCACGCGAAACTGCAAGTAAAGACTATTCACATTTCATAATGCAATATTTTATGACAATGGTCAATCCATGATTCTTACGCCAATTGTGATTGATAAAACAGTAAGCGAAATCTCAAATTCCAACTTTTCCATTGAATAACAACATAACTTTTATTTTGTTACATCACACTTGGCGCCTGGGGCCTGACCAAAAATTAGTTCAAATTCTTGGAAAATTTTCTATGTGCTAGTGTTAATAAATGTTCTGTAGTTTCATGTACACATCATCTCTCTGTGAGAAAGACGGAAAATATGCTGGTCGATAACGCAGTTTAGTTACCGAGAGAAAGGAAAAAAAAAAGAGACGCGAATTTGCTGAGACAACATAGCGGTAATCAAGCCATCAAAAAGTAAGTCAGAATTTTGCATACGCAGTGTAGTGCTTCAGTAGCAACGTTGCTTTTCCAAGTCGACCCACATCCTTTCTGTCTTCTTCCCGCTATAGAAAATCTGCTTTATTTTAAATTCTTCGTAGTCTGAAAACAGAAATTTTTTTCCATTGTTAGAATAGCTGCATTACATTTTCAACATGGTAGATATTGTGTGCAATTTGTAGTGAAGAGCATCTTCATTCATTTGTCTGAAACGTTTAGGTTCCATCTTGTCTTCTCGCCCGATAGAATTTCATTTGTTGCTCACGCGAGTGCAGTGACCACGCCACTGACAAACGCCGAAAGCCTTGCGTAGCACGTGATTTACTGCCAAACATGGCAGATAGTAAACGGAGACAGGTGACAACAGGAGACGGGAGTGAAGACGTTAACAGTATTCCATACCCTTTACGATCGCGAACGATAGGTTCCCGTGTGGAAACTGAACTAACTATGTCTGTAACAGGGGAAAGTGACCCTAAAGTCCAAACTCTTCCCGCTGCAGCTACAAATGACCTTGGTGCGTTAGTGGAAATGCTTGCTCTGAGCACTATGGGACTTAACATCTATGGTCATTAGTCCCCTAGAACTTAGAACTACTTAAACCTAACTAACCTAAGGACATCACACAACACCCAGTCATCACGAGGCAGAGAAAATCCCTGACCCCGACGGGAATCGAACCCGGGAACCCGGGCGCGGGAAGCGAGAACGCTACCGCACGACCACGAGCTGCGGACTGGAAATGTTGAAACAACAGTTTGACGCAGTAAATGAGACTATAAAAACACAGAATGAGATTGTAAACGCCCTATTGGATGCTGTAAGCGAGTCAGTAAAAACATAAAATGAGACTGCTGACGCCCGATTAGATGCTCTAAGCGAATCAGTAAAAACACAGCTAGGCACAATCAAAACAGATCTGCACAAAGAAATTATGGCTGAATTAAATACCCAGTTGGGTGAGGTGAAAACTAAGATCAGCGGTCAAATTCAGAAAATGCAGAAACAGCTGAAAAGTGAAATAGCTGAAGTATCTGGAACATTAAACACAAAAATTCAGGCAGCTACCAAAGAAATAAACTCAGAAATAGGTATCTGTCATTGAAAGTGTAGTAGAGGATCTGTCGAGGCAGATAGACTCAATCAATATCGAAGAGAAGGTTAAGAGCACCGTGAAAGCACAATCGGAGGCGTTGTCGGAACACTACGGTGAATGGATAAAGGGTAAAGACATTTTTATCGAAAAGAAGGTCAGGGAGGAGCTTAGGCAGACTGTCAAGGATGTAACATATGAAATCTTAGCTGCTCCTGGTAAGTCGGGAGACAGTGGTTTCTGGATTGGGACAGATTCGAAGGACACTTACACGGGATCTTCCCGAGTGGAAGCAGCAAGTAGTGGACGAAGTCAGAATGCTGCGAAACTGGGTAGAAAATCCGCACACGCATACCGCAATTTTAGGGAACAACTCTATAGATGGTGACGAATGTCAGTCAACTCCTTATGGTTCACCACCTGATTACATGCAAACCAACAGTCTTGTTGAGCCCCGAGTGGGGAAAATAAATGATCCGTCCACAATTGTGAGTTTAATGCAAGAGGGAAGTATGATTAAGCATCACACTTTTCCTTTTTTCATTCGCAGAAGCGAGAAATACACCCCGTCGTGCTGCTAAAGTATTTTTCCGGCATATTTCCCAGGAGCTGGACAGACAGACAGCGTATTTAGTTCATCACTGGGTTTATTTCCGGTGATGCAGCATTATGGGGAACGGAAATGGTGGACACGTGTAGGAATTACAAAGATTTTGAGAAAATGTTCTTGGCAAAATTTTGGAGTAATGGGGTAGAGCAGAGATTAAGGAAGGAGGTGTATCGTGCGGAAATTTTCAATGAGGAGCATGGAAGTCTCAGGCGATACTTCGAGAAGTTTCTCGCAAAAATTAAATTCTGTGATTCTCCGATTACTTCCAAGGACGTAATTATTATTCTCAGAAGCAAACTCCCTGTGTCTATCAGAGAGAAACTAGTAAATGTGTCCGAAGAAGACACGGATGCATTCCTTTCTGTGCTGGATTCCTTAGATTTAATTAGCGAGGATTTGCGTTCCAAGGTTGGCACCGGCAAATTCTTCCCTGGCAGCCAGCAGAATGCATCGCACGCGGACAACAAGGCGCCGAAGGAGAGAGCGAGCGACTGCGACCGCTGTTGCCAACCTGCCAGCCGTTACGAAAACGCAAACGGCAATAACTTTAAACGGAGGCAGAAAACCAATTACAGTAATCAGCAGAGATACCACCCAATTTAAAACCACGAGGTACAACAGCAGTATGGAAACCGGCCATTTAATTCTGCGCCTGAGCAGTATGGAAATTCTCCACAAACGAGCGGTAATTTTTCAAATGGGCAAGTGTACAATCAAAGTTATAGGTCGAAAAATAGCAAGTGGCATGGGCAAGGCCCAACAACATCAGAACAACTTTTCACAGGATAGAGGATCGCGGAACAATTTTCAAACGGCACCAAATGCGAACTTTCCTTCACAAGGAAATGGTTTTGCCGGCAGCCAAAAGATGGGGCTACAGCAGACGACTCAAGTATTCTATTCAGAAATAAATGCACCCAGTGGATTTTACCCCTTTACACCAGCATTCGTACCACATAACCAGCACAATATGAAACGAAACAAACACTTAAGGCCATGAATGACAAACAGACTAAACATCCTGCGGAAAATTAGAGGCAGCGCCTTTCAGCCTCCTAGAGGTCGCTACGGATTTTGAGTGGGGGCACTAACGAATCCTCTGGTTCTGAGTATGTTAATGCTATTCGGTACGACCATGAGACCGACTTACGAGATGACCTCGCACCTGACAAAGAAGCTCAAGACATTAATGACATTTATGATGAACAAGTCCAGGCTTCGATTAAGATTTCTATTGCCAACACTCCTGTTACAGCCATTGTTGATACAGGAGGAAACATCAATGTCATGTCATCATCTCTCTTCAGACAGGTGTCTTCTGTTTCAAAAGCTTTATCATTGCCGATTCAGGGTTGCTCCATATCGGGAGCAATTGGTCTATTGAAACAAAGAGTTAGTTTACAGGTGCAGCTTCAACTGCAGATAGAATCTGTTATGCTTTCTTGCCTCCTGAGTACTGGAAATTTCCTTGTGTGAACTGTTAATGATAAGTATTGCGTTGAACAGCGTCCGGACTACATGGTAACGATTGCTACATGGAAACTTTAACTATTAAATGTTAAGTGTGGAAAAATTGTTTATAGTGATGGACATGAACTGGTATTTCTTCAACAAGCTGAAGCAGGAAATTAAGGTTGCAGAAAGAATTTCAATTTAACTTTAAGTTGATATATAAAAAGAAAGTGCTTGCGAGGTGATTTCCCGGAGCTGTATAAATATGTAAAGGTGAGAAATGGAGGAGGATTCGTAAATAAGCATTTCTCTCAAGGTACAAGAAGATTTATAGATTTATTTTTAGTAATGTAAGTACTTGAAATTCTGTTGTAAAAGCCCAAATTACCTGCTAAAAAAAATACATGTTCAAAACGTCCAGGCAGTGAACAGGAGTGGAGGAAGTAGCTTAAAGTTCAGTTAATGCGTGCTGTTTAATGAGAAAACAAGTGGTAACCTACATGTGTTCACGCAAGGGGACGATAAGCTGTAGTAAACTAAGTTAGTTGAAGTACAGTACAAAAAGAGAGGCAAACCATGAAGAATGAATAATGTAGCGTAAGTACTCCACGAGGCCATTAATTCCTATGAAAGTAAACTGTTTCCCTGTGATCTGAGCCCAATCTAAAGAGTATATGAGGAATGTTAGCTGACGAATTGATTTCAGTAGAATCAAGGTACTAAATAACCACACAGCAAGCCCCCTGTATCATAAATAAATCCAAGTAAAGGTCTTCAGAAGTTTTGTAGTGTAATCTAGCGACCATTCAATACCCTAATTGATGGCTAATGTAAAGAACAAGCAATGCAGTGATATTTAAACTTAATACTGACTATAACCAGAGTAAGACGTAGAAGTAGCAAAGCATGCTGTAATGAAAGAGGTTAAAATTTATATATGTTGCTATGTTTATAATGATAATCTTATTTACGTGCAGATTTTATTGTAAAAATGTCTCCTAAGACATTCCTCTTATGAAATCCATTTCCTTGTGCCCTTTCCTTTTGATCCTGCTTCATTAACCCAGACCAAGGGTCGACTTGTAAAAGACATGTGTGCTTGGAGGCAAAGCAGTGCTTATGAGAAATTAGACACGTAGGGCGATGAACTTCGCTAGCTTTAGTAATTTTTGTTATGGACAGGTTGCGTAAACCCAGTGAAATGTGGGTAATTCCATTCATGCGAAAAATAGTAGACACGCACAACTTCTTATTTTTTTGTTTTTTTTTTTGTTTTTTTCTGCGGAGAACGATTGCTGAGTACATGAAGCGAAGAGGGAGAGCTATTGTTATCCAGTCTGGCCTCTAATATAAGAAAAGGTTCAGTGTTAAATACGTACGTATTCGTTAAGTAGTAGATATGCTACTTGGCAGTTGAAAATGATCTTGGGTGCACTAAAGAATAAATGCAACGAGTGTTGCGAAATCTGTAGTTTTCATAATGAGGAGATGAACCGTTAGAAGAAAGTTTGAAAGAACATTTTTAGATTCACTAGTGAAAGTAAACCTTGACATATAAAGGGTCCATTCATAAAGCAGTTGTTCACTGAACTTAACGAAAGGAGTGACCATTAATTGTAAATATTAGCTCGTAAGTGATCTTTTGCAAATATTAGAATATAAGTCTTTCTGTACTAATGGAGGAAACCTGCAAAATTGATTGTTTTGTAAATGAACGCTATCGACGAAGGAACTGAGCACGAATGCTGTGTGAAGATGCACACTAAAGTGCGATGTGCATAATAAAAATAATTGTTCAATGTGTATTAGTGGTGGTGTTGTACTGCAAGTTTAAAAAGAAGTCAAGGCTACGACAATAGGTGCAACGCAAAGTTCCGTGTTGTTATAAGTGCATCAACAGCTAAAATATTCGTCGTCACTTACCTGTGAGCCTCATGGGAGGCAGTTGACAGGGAAGTATAGAGGCACCTTCAGTGTCCGGCTCCTCCGATGGAAAACGCGCGCGAGGTGTTTGTATCGATGCACTCGCGTGATACGAAGTTCACAAAAAAAGGAGCGATCGACGACCGGCAGCTGTGTTACAGCCTGAGCGCGAACGGTTACTGAGTATTGGAGCTCACGCAACACTGTGCAGCCGCTGTGAGTGGCTGACGTGTGGGTGACGAAACAATCCAAACTTTAAACTGCTACCCTCCATGTTTTCAATCGTACATACTGGAGGAAAGACATTTCCACACTTGTGTGACTACATTTTCATACGTAAATTAAGCAATTTTCTTGAGTTGAAGTTAAGATGAGTGAGAAGTAGATTGTCAAATTACTCAGACCTTAAAGCCATTAGTACCGGCACTCTTGAACACTGCTAAAATGAATTATAATCCTTTCTCTTGATGGACAAAGAAAATGAATGTGCACTATAGGAAGACTCTGAGCTCCAGACCAGTCCCGATCCTTAACCAATGTATCCAATAGGTTGTAAGATATATTAATAATTTTCCACTTCTTCTCTTTCATATAGTAAATAAAAACACGGGAAGCCACTTGAATTCCTGGCACCACAGTGGAAAGGACAGATGTACTGCATGACGAACGGCGTAGACAGCTAACATATAAAGTGAAAGCATCACGAAGTGTAGTGCTACGTTATTATACTGTAATTGAACCACAATGAGTCAACAGAGGCTCGAACATTGTCCACTCTAGTTTATTAAGTTTATTAAAAATAAACACTCACTGTACTCATGTATTAGTTGTTTAGCTCAAGAGAATGTAAATTCTGAATTCTATCCCCTGAAGTGAGAAATGAACGTTCGCTTATTGTTATAAGCAAATATGGACCAAACTTATATATGCACATAAATGTGACCTTGGTATTAAGCAAATACTTGTTTATAAAGAATGATTAATGTATAACAAGGCGTCGCATTGCGACGGTGGTATTTTCTAAATAATGTAATTCGTCGTCTTTCAGCGGAAATATAAACAGAAAAATACGGATAGATATGCGATCCTTTACTATTTTGTTCGCTGGAGAAAAAATGAATCCTTGAGCCCTAAAAATACTTGTACTGTTTTTCTTAAGTAAGACGGACACAGATTTGTGGCGGTTTGGTCTAAGTTTTTACTAGATAAATAAAAACGAGTTCTGTCTCAGTTTGAGTGAAGTGTAAAAAGAAGAACTGTTATAACTTACCGTGAAGACGCTCGAGCGACTCAAGAGGACAATGGCTATATAAAAGAGCGCTCAATGGACACGAAACCGACATAAAAATCTACTGTCACTGATTGCAGTACTAAGCTGTAGGTACGATATATGTTTTAGTTATAATAAATATTTGTTCTGGGAATATTAAATGATTTAGCAGTGCTCATTCGTATCATATCCTAAGTATTATTTTAATTTTAATTATGCATTTTGCTAAGATTACAGACACCAACATCAGCAGTCCAATGTGCGTGTTACATTGACAAACTGTTTTATCGTCTTCTTCCATCAGCTTTAATATTGAATTTCCCTTTTGTGTGATGTTACAGTTGTTTTTGCGCCCTTAACGGCTTTCTACATCTACATCTATATCTACATGACTACTCTGCAATTCACATTTAAGTGCTTGGCAGAGGGTTCATCGAACCACAATCATACTATCTCTCTACTATTCCACTCCCGAACAGCGAGCGGGAAAAACGAACACCTAAACCTTTCTGTTCGAGCTCTGATTTCTCTTATTTTATTTTGATGATCATTCCTACCTATGGAGGTTGGGCTCAACAAAATATTTTCGCATTCGGAAGAGAAAGTTGGTGACTGAAATTTCGTAAAAAGGTCTCGCCGCGACGAAAAACGTCTATGCTGTAATGACTTCCATCCCAACTCACGTATCATATATGTCACACTCTCTCCCCTATAACGTGATAATACAAAACGAGCTGCCCTTTTTTGCACCCTTTCGATGTCCTCCGTCAATCCCACCTGGTAAGGATCCCACACCGCGCAGCAATATTCTAACAGAGGACGAACGAGTGTAGTGTAAGTTGTCTCTTTAGTGTACTTGTTGCATCTTCTAAGTGTCCTGCCAATGAAACGCAACCTTTGGCTCGCCGTCCCGACAATATTATCTATGTGGTCCTTCCAACTGAAGTTGTTCGTAATTTTAACACCCAGGTACTTAGTTGAATTGAAAGCCTTGAGAATTGTACTATTTATCGAGTAATCGAATTCCAACGGATTTCTTTTGGAACTCATGTGGATCATCTCACACTTTTCGTTATTTAGCGTCAACTGCCACCTGACACACCATACAGCAATCTTTTCTAAATCGCTTTGCAACTGATACTGGTCTTCGGATGACCTTACTAGACGGTAAATTACAGCATCATCTGCGAACAGTCTAAGAGAACTGCTAAGATTGTCACCCAGGTCATTTATATAGATCAGGAACAGTAGAGGTCCCAGGACGCTTCCCTGGGGAACACCTGATATCACTTCAGTTTTACTCGATGATTTGCCGTCTATTACTACGAACTGCGACCTTCCTGACAGGAAATAACGAATCCAGTCGCACAACTGAGACGATACACCATAGCTCCGCAGCTTGATTAGAAGTCGCTTATGAGGAACGGTGTCAAAAGCTTTCCGGAAATCTAGAAATACGGAATCAACTTGAGATCCCCTGTCGATAGCGGCCATTACTTCGTGCGAATAAAGAGCTAGCTGCGTTGCACAAGAGCGATGTTTTCTGAAGCCATGCTAATTACGTGTCAATAGATCGTTCCCTTCGAGGTGATTCATAATGTTTGAATACAGTATATGCTCCAAAACCCTACTGCAAACCGACGTCAATGATATAGGTCTGTAGTTAAATGGATTACTCCTACTACCCTTCTTGAACACTGGTGCGACCTGCGCAATTTTCCAATCTGTAGGTACAGATCTATCGGTGAGCGAGCGGTTGTATATGAGTGCTAAGTAGGGAGCTATAGTATCAGCGTAATCTGGTCCCTTAGGAAATTGTTTTGTCATAACAATAACTTCGCCATCGGGTATGATCGTATCTACGATCATGAAGTAATTCGAAAGACGATAATGCAATTTCTTAATCAATAGCACGCTAACTGTGGCTGCTTCAAGCCACGCGAAACTGCAAGTAAAGACTATTCACATTTCATGATGCAATATTTTATGACAATGGTCAATCCATGATTCTTACGCCAATTGTGATTGATAAAACAGTAAGCGAAATCTCAAATTCCAACTTTTCCATTGAATAACTACATCACTTTTATTTTGTTACATCACAAGTTCCACGACAAGTCGCTTAGGTCACTTAATGTTGTCCACTCGTTCCATCAGTTGGCATCAGTAAGTGCTCCAGACCGACGAATAATTTGTAAGCGACTACATTTCTCGACGATTTATAATTCCTTACTTTGTGCCCTCTTCTCACTCCTCTTAGGCGTTTCCTTACCCACGTCTCTAGATATTTGAGATGGTGGCGTGTTAGGTAAAGAATCAGTTTGTCCTTTTATTCCCTTATTTTTGTTACTTCATCCGGAAAAACAACATATAAATACTGTTTAATGAACTGAGTTAAAGAATAGTACAATTAGTCATGTTTATGGTCGGCAACGAACTTCTCCCTCTAAACTCTCAGTATTTATTAAGTGTTTGGAAATACTGGTACGTAATGCACTGACGGATATTCGAAAAAGGATAGTAGAGTGAAGAACAATTACATGGTAATTATTTACCAAACTTCATAGACAGTACTAAAGCAATTGTAAAAAAAGTGAACATTAAGACATATTATTTCTATCGTGACAGAGATGTGGTACGCTTCCATTCTTTTAATTTGATTAGTGTTGAATAACATCTATAGACTCAGTATTTTCGTCATTTCATTAGCTATTTTACCTTCACTGCCCCATGTATGTAATAATTTGTGCGATATTCGAATTTCTGCTGGGCTCCGCCTTCACATCAGATCGTTCCATTCCTGTGTAGGACTCCCTGCCACGCAACTCGAAAGAGAAAAAGTAATTTCTGAACGAGAACTGTGTAGACTATGGATTTTCATCGGTAACTAGTACGTGAAATCAATTACGCACTTCCTCCAGGTTGAGCTATTGTAATATAAGTCTATTTCTTGTCAACAATTGTTGACTTCTTGTTTATTTCGTAGTACAAAAGCCACTTTTTCCCATATTCATATCTTTGGTTGAACAAGAGACTGATAAGTATGGTTAACAGTTGCAGCTTCTGATGCCACTGAGTTTTTGCACAGTTTATTTCGACGAAGAGGAACCACATGTGAACCCGAACTCGCACGAGGAACTATTATTTTTTTAAAAAAAATCCGATCAGTTTGTTTATACGGGATGCAGAACACGAAAAACTGCACATTACATTCCACTTTAGTCACAAATAATTTCTATTCTTCAACAAATAAGTGAAGTGCATATCTCCGTAATTATAGCTTTCCCATTTACAAACTAGGTATTGCAAATTAAGTCTTAACTGATAACGCGGCAGACAACATGTCTGTCACGAAACTTTCTGGCAGATTAAAACTGTGTGCCCGACCGAGACTCGAACTCGGGACCTTTGCCTTTCGCGGGCAAGTGCTCTACCAACTTTTTTTTAATTTTTTTTGTTTTTTTTTAATCGATTAACTCAGTTTTTTTATTACAGAGGGCAGCTAACCCTCTGACCGAACTTTTTTTTCTTTTTTTTTTAGTTGTAATACAAACAGTAAAGAAAATGACTGTGTTGAAAATAAATAAAAAACAAACTGACGAAGGGGACCACATCCAGCGATCCACCGCTTATGGGGCCTCAACGCTAACCACTTTTTTTTTCGAGAATGCATAAAAAAAACAAGGCAGCCATGCGCAAAAAGTTGCCAATAAAGTGAACTAAAAAGGGCCATCTTGCTCGCCGCGGTCACATTGCTAGGCGGGCGGCCAGGAACTGGCGGTCGTCATTACATTGGACATCACCAGCCACCAATCGTTGGAGCGCCCGGGGTCGCTGCACACAGTCAGAGACTGTTTCTGTTACCATAGGGGAATCGTGGAAAGATCACATCTACAAGTTAATGTCTTCTCACACCCGGCACACCCCAGCTGGGTGGTGGGTCCATGAATGACGAACCCAAATAGTTCGCAAAAAGGTTCCGGTAATCCTGTCTGTTCGTTAAGACCAGAAACTCGTCGATCATATAGTACCATAAATCGAGGACGTCTTTGTCTCCATCGCGGTATATGTAGTGTATCGCCATTCCTCGTACCCAATTAACCGCATTCATCCGGGTCATAGGGAAATAGACAGCGTCGGGATGAAAGAGTTCTTGGGGTAAAATCGAAACGTAGGGGCGGCGGAGTAGGAAAGCCAGGATCTGGCGGATCAGTTTCCAGCACTCACGCGCGGGGCCACAGTTCAGTCTATGTTCGTCCGTGTCTAACGTCGTGCAACGGGGGCACACAGGGTCGTCAATTAGGTGAATGGCATGCAGCCGTTGTCGGGTTGGAAGTTTCTCGTTAACGACCACATACCACGTCGACCGCACGAAAGTAGACAGGAACGGCGCGTGGATGGCTCGCCATACCCGTGGCCAGTCGACCGTAGGGTGGCGCCGTACAATGTCGTTATCCGGAGTCCAGTGCTGGAGAGCACTATAATAAGTCTTCGCTGTCGGATTCCGTGTCTCCGATATAACCCGCAACACATAGCTATGCTCTACGAAAAACGTTCTAATATGTGACAGCGAGGGCGATAAATGTCCAACTGGTGCCGGTGGGTACAGCGTACGTGGGGCCACTTCTTCAATCAGTAGGCCGGGGAGACTGGCTGTTGGTGAAAGCCAGAGTCGCCTCATGGAACGGAGATACAGTGCCAGCGCTCTGTGCTTGACGTGAGTGAGTCCAACACCGCCTTTGTCGAAGGGTAAAGTAAGCGTAACAAAACTGATCTTGAAAACAGCACCATCGTTCACCACGTGTCCGAACACTGCCTGAATCCTGGAAGCCATCGTGTCCGTTATCGGCAGTACATGGGCGTAATGGTTAAGGTGAGAAGCCATGTACACATTGACGTATTGGGCGCGTTGCAAAATGTTCAATGATCTGAATTTATTGAGACGAGCCTCTAAACGGAGTCGTCGTAAGACCATACAATACGTAAAGGTCGCCGTGCGTTGTATTTGTCGATGGAGTGATATCCCTAAACACTTGAGCATCGGGACCTTTGTCAGAGGTGCGGCCAGACCTGCAGGCATTCCTCGTCCTACCTCCATGTAGCGTGATTTCCGAAGGTTGAGCACACTGCCTGCCACCGCCCCATACTGGTGGAGCCAGGAAAACGCCGTGTGTATTTCGTCACCAGACCGTGCTAAGAACATCACATCGTCGGCGTATGCACCACATCGAAAGGTTACGGAACGGAGGGTAAGTCCTTCTAAGCGTCGCCGTAGTCCGTGAAGAGCTGGTTCGAGGGCAACGGCGAAGAGCATGGCAGAAAGAGGACAACCCTGCCGGACGGACATGTTGACACGGACGGGGGCGGACCGACAGCCGTTGATCATAATCCTCGTGACAGCCCCATGGATCAATCGAAGCACAACAGACGTCGTCAGACGCGGGACACCGATGTGTTCCATAACAGCACGCAGGAAACCATGGTTAACGCGGTCGAAAGCATGGTCGAAGTCCAGCGCAACAAGAGCGCCTTGGAGATGGCAAGTTTGCATGAGCGCCACCACGTCTCTATAGGTGCTTAAAGTCGTAAACACATTAGTGTCGCCCCCGAGGCAGGTTTGATCAGTGTGAATGGCCGCCATTACCGTAGGTTTGAGCCTCTCACGGAGCATGCGTGTCAACAGCTTATAGTCAGTGTTTAGCATTGTCAACGGGCGAAAATCAAGAGGGCGACGGCCTCCGCCGGGTTTGGGCACAGGGATCAAGAGACCCTCAGTAAAGTCAGATGGTACCTGAAAATCGGCGTCCAGGAGTTCACTGTACATCCTGACCCACATTGGGCCCATGAGATCAAAGAACCGCTTGTAAAATTCAAGAGGGAGGCCGTCAGGGCCAGGCGTTTTGTTGGGAGAGCCACGCAACAGAGCCTCTCGCAGTTCTTCCAAAGTCACCGCCGACAAGAGCGTAGCATCATCTTGTAGGTTCCGAGAGAGTGGTAGGTCAGATAGGACTTCCCTGACCCCTACATTCATGTGGGACTCCCTCTCGTAAAGAAGTTTATACGACTGTGTGAACGCTCGGACGATATCCATTTGTGCGTCAACGCGTCGCCCATCCTCCGTCTCAACCTCGGTAATGAGCTGCCTCTTGCGTCTTCGGCGTTCTTGAATGATATGGTGGAGGGAAGGTCGTTCACCACGAACATCATCAGTCGTCCTCGCTCGCACCCGCACACCCGCAAGACGTACGGCGTTGATACGAAGCAATTGTGCCTTGACACGTTGTACTGCTGATTGTCGCTCTGGCGACGGCGGTTGTACAGCCAGTTCGCGGAGCGCAGTATAGTAAAAATCAGTAGTCGCAGTATACCAGCGCGCTCGGTCGCGTCCATAGCTGACTAATGTTCGGCACAGTGCGGGTTTTGCACACAGTAACCACCATTGAAGTACAGAACGGTAGGCGAGTAAACGCCGGTGGCAATTGCTCCACGTGGACTCGACTGCGCGTCTGCAATTTATCTCATCAAGAAGGGCCACATTGAGGCGCCACGGACCCCTACTTCGGCGGACGCGCTGGCGGGGAAGGGTGAGAGTACACACATATGCGAGGTGATCCGTGAACGCTGCCGGCCACATCTCAGCGTCGACAACGGCCGATCGTAGGCCGCGGGTGACGTAGACTCGATCCAAACGGCTCGCGGAGTGACTAGTAAAGTAGGTGTGTGCTCGACGGTCGCCGTGTTGGATGATCCAGGTGTCCAACAAGGCCAAGTCCTGTACAAGTGCCTGGAGTGCCGGGCAGGTGGTATAGTGTGGCTCCTGGTCGGATGGGCGGAGCACACAATTAAAATCGCCGCCTACTACCAAGTGGTCGGTATTGCCCTGGAAGAGCGGGGCTATATCTTCGGCAAAAAAGGTGCGCCGTTCTCTCCTTTTGCCGGTGCCTGAAGGAGCATATAAGTTCACCAGACGTACTGTACCAATCGTGAGTGCGACCCCCCGGGCCGACGGTAAATAGGAGACATCAGTGGCCATTATCCCTTCCCGCAGTAGAATCGCCGTACCTCCGCCGCCCACATCTGCAGGCATAGTGTAGGCGTCATATCCGTAGGCATCGAGACAGAGTCCTGATCGGACTTCTTGAAGGAAAACAACGTCCATATCCACAGCGCGTAACGTATCCTTCAGCATACGGGTCTTGACATCAGATGTAATGCCATTGACGTTGATCGTGGCGAGGCGGTATGCCTGGTCCATCAAGTCTCGGGAGGTGACCATGGTATGACAGGAGGGCAGTAGTCGTGACGTGGAGCGCCGGTCTTGCGAAGTGCTAGGCAGCGACGAGAGGTGCTCATGCCGCCCTAGGCGTCAGTCGCTGGCCGCGTAGACGCTGCCATCGGCATCGGTGCATCGTCTTGGTCCTGAAACGCAGCCTGCAACTCCATCTCCTGCGCCCAGTCGCCCAGGGACGTTGACACCACTGGATCTCGAGAGGCAGACGGAGGGAAGGGTGCATCCCCGGTGTCGGAGCTGCGGTGATCTCCCGCATCCCCATGTGGTCCAGACCCAGCGGTAGTGGGAGAAGACGTCGAACCGTGTGAGACGGTAGGGTCGCCTGTGTCGGCGCGGTGGAGCGGTTGAGGCACCTCGTCATCCAGCGGTGTCGCCTCGGGCTGTTCTACGTCGTCGGTTGTCTTGCGCCGCTTCTTATGACGCTTGGGTGATTTCTGCTTACGCTGTCGCGCTCTGTTTCCGACGTAGGGCAAGGGGAAGACGCTGCATCCTGTGCTTCAACTTCAATCGCACCGTCGGCGAGCCGTTGTGACGGTGCGCCGGGGTCCGACGAAAGGACATCAGTAGCATCAGCACTGAAAGACGCTTTGGGCTCCGTGGAAGCTACTGCAGGGTTCTCCAAAGCTCGCACCAATACAGTGGGGTCGTCATATACAGCTGGCGTCTCCCGTCTCGCCGCCGCAACATACATAATCGGCAGAGAGGTCGGTGTCGACGGACGAATCTGGTCGGTCGAGGGTGTCTGCACGAGACGGCGTTGCAGGCATTCGGTACGCATGTGTCCCGTCTGGCCACAACCGGAGCAGGTTCTCGGCTGACCGTCGTAAATAATTATTGCCCTGCACCCAGCGATCGTGAGATACGAAGGAATATGGCGATGCAGGTCAATACGGACTTGTCGCACCCCGTTAAGGACAGGGTAGGTGTCGAAGGTCTTCCATTTTTCGGCCGTGTGGCCGAGAACTGTTCCATAGGGTCGAAGAGCAAGGGTGACCAAATCCGCTGGAACTTCAAAAGGGAGCTCAAACACGCGCACATTTTGGATTCCCAATCCAGCACGTTCAAGCGTCACCACACCCACGTTTCCGTCTGAGTGGCAGAACCGATAACCTGCCGTCGAGCGTCTGAGATGTTTGTAACATGCTTCGTCGTCAGTGAACTTAAGATATACGACGCTGGAGACAATAGATAAGTGGATACCGATCAGCTCGTTAGGATCAACATGTACCACATCGCGTAAAAAACGCTCTACTTCGTGGGCCTTGGGTCTAGAGTACGTAGTGTCGAACTGCAGCTTGATCGTGGCTTTCCGATACGAAAGAGCCATCGTGTGTCAGGAACGTGACGGCAATATGTAACACTAGCGCGCCGGCGCGGTAAACAACAACACACTCGGAAACGCGACACGGAGCGGCCGGGACGTACCGCACCGCTCCACAGCCAAAGGCCGACTTACCAACTGAGCTACCGAAGCACGACTCACGGCCGGTACTCACAGCTTTACTTCTGCCAGTACCTCGTCTCCTACCTTCCAAACTTTACAGAAGCTCTCCTGCGAACCATGCAGAACTAGCACTCCTGAAAGAAAGGATATTGCGGAGACATGGCTTAGCCACAGCCTGGGGGATGTTTCCAGAATGAGAAACATGTCTGTCCTCAGACACTGCCGAATCAACTCTGATACAATGCTAATAAAGTGTCATCTTAATGCCGATCGCGGCAGATAACGTGTCCGTCCTCCGAGACAGACGAACCAGCTATGATCTTATAGCTGAACAACTTCGCCCGCCATGCAAGATAGGCGCGATCCGAAGATCACCAAAGTGCTTCGTCTGCCTTTCCGTTTAGCAGTTGTTTATTATTGTGCTGGTTATTAATACTTGTGAAATAATGGAATGATAACAAGCTACTTAGAAACGCTTTAATCTGAACTGCAAGTAAATACGCTTTTTAGTTTGTCTAATATTAGTAACAGAAAATTATCATTATGGTGGGCACCTTCCGAATGCAGCAACCTATCACGGAGAAGGACCACAATTTAAGCGGTCTTTCTCACGATACAATGAGGATGTAAGGATACAGTAGCCTTACATTTAATGATAATTATACAGGATATGAATGCGACATATCCTATAATATAAAATTTGTCGCTGATGCCAATGATGCGTTTCAAGAAGTACAGCAAAGAGGACGAACGCGCCGCTTCTGTGTGAGGCACGGTCTGGTTAGAACGTAAATGTAGCTTCTTTCTACTTTAACAATTTCAAAATGTAAATGTGGGAGGAAGTAATAGTCAACACGTATTTTTATAAAGTGCCCGTCAAAAAAATTAAGGACCCAGTAGCCATGGTTGGATACCAATTTAACTTCGTACACGTAGGCACCATTGGTGCGTATTTATTTGACTAGTGTTCTGTGTGACGGGCAGAACGGTCATCACAATGCTTAAGTGTTGTTCGTTTTAAGTGCTCTTACGAGGCTTTGTAGGGTATGTAAGAGACGTCAGGCGCATCAACAGCGTCAGATGTTGACTGATCACTTTGAAGGAAACAGATATGTTGCATACTCGTACGAGACAGCGTTATCAGCACGAGACAGAGTTTGAAAGGAGGCTCACTGTGGATCTCTACTTGGCCAACTGGTCGATTCGTGCGCTATCCAGACTTGTGGTTCATTCGTGCATGACAGCGGCCCTACGTTGGACTACATGGAAATGCGAGGCCAGGCAGACTCATCCTCAATGTTCTGGTCGACTACTCCCGACTAGACAAGGACTGATCACAGTACTGTGTACCAAGCATATTGCAACCTCTTCACGTCAGCACCTGCCATAACAGAACAACTAATAGACTTCTTCTTCTTTTCGGCAATTAGATTTACTTTTTAAAGAAAAACACAGAAATTTTGCAAGTAGGAAAATATAAAGTTATGGTACAATTTAAGAAGAGAATAAAAGAAAACAGGAAAGAGTATATATAGATACACCTTCACCGATACCACCTGGGGAAGAGGACTTAGTATTGAAGTCCAGCGCCCTGATGTGATCCTACCCATTTTAGTAATTATACAGTGAACATCGCTCGTAGGGAAAAAAATTATTTGTTGAGTCCATGAGCATCTAATCTATGTCGGTGTTGTTTGTTAGACTGCTGTGTGAGATGATGTTAAGAACCTTCAACATTGCAGCGCGTCAGCAATCGTTTGTTAATATATTAATGGACTGAGATCCGCCTCGATTGCGAAAAAACACCTAGTGTTTACCTAGGTTTCGGTGTAGATAACTACACCTTCTTCAGAACAATAAACTCAAAAGTGTCTATAAAGACCTTTGTCAGTAATTAAAAGCTCAGCATAGCTATATATTTATAAAAGAAAAAGATGACACATAAAAGTACATGTGAACAAAGTCAAAAGAATAACTTAACTTAATGGTGTACACTCCACCTCACATCAGCATGTGTTCGATGGGCCGTGTCCCGTCGCAAACTGCGGCAACCAAACGGTAGCTCGCTTACCAGCTAGACACGCTATCTATGCACATGCGCAAGAAATAGGAAGTTACTTAATGCGCATGCGCATAAAAATACGAGAAAGCCCGTATATTCCCAAACGTGGATCAACGTATACCAAAATTAAAATGGACATAACCCGAGACGAGCTAAATACAAGATAAAACCTAAAGATCAGCACACAGGGTTACTGTATCTCAGAAGAGTAACATACATGATTGTTAATTATGACAAATTATTTATTTATTTATTTATTTTTATTTTTAGAAGCTGTATGAAAAGTCAGTAGTTAGTCAAATGAGGGGGGGGGGGGGGGGGGGGTTGAGGGGACGTAGTCTAAAGACGTCGTGGAGATAAGGATATAGGGATAAAACGTGAGATGTTCACCGGGCTAAAACCACCTACATCGTAAAAAGAATAAAAAGATAAAAAGTAGATGAACAGCTTGACCAACCGCGCTCGCCATATCATCAAAACTACGAGTGAAAAGAACGAAGTAACGGCGCAAAACCATCAAAAATTTTTTTATTTCTTAGTAGGAGTTGGTCATTGAGGATATTGTCTCTATCATGTTGCAGATGCTTAAAGATCTGCATTTCTTCTAAGATATCTAATTTTAAGCCCTTGACCTCAGCATGAAGTAGCTCAATGTTAACTGGAGGGCTCGGCGCATGAGCCGCTTGCACAAGATGTTCCGCATAAGTAGAGCCTTTAGTACCGTCACCGTTTCGCGTAGGAATATGCTCTTTATATCTGAGACCCAGAGCTCGCCCTGTTTGCCCGATGTAAAATTTTAGACAATCCCCGCATGTAATTTTATATACTCCTGATTTGGAAAGTTTATCGCTCTTACTCTGCAAGGAGTGAATTAAATTCCTATGTAGACTGTTGTTAGTAGAATAGGCGATTCTGAAATTATGGGCTCTGAGTAAACGCCCCAATTTGTAACTTATATTGCCTGTGTAAGGGATAGATATTGTTGCCACCTGTTTGTCATCTACCGCATCCCCTAGGGTGGAAGACGTAATATTTTTTCCCCTTACTTTCTTATTATACATCTGTCTTACCAACTGAGGTCTATAGCCATTATTTATAGCAATATTCTCAAGTGTGACAAGTTCAGTTTCTACCGCATCTGGTGCAAGAGGGATAGCTGTAACTCTATGAATACTAGAATGAAAAAAGGCCATCTTATGGGCGTACGGATGGGCCGAGTCTGCAGGTATAATATTGTCGGAAAACGTGTTTTTCCGAAAAATACTAAATTCAATGTGGTTGTCAACTACTGTTAATGTGAGGTCCAGAAAATTTAAGGACCTAGTATCCGATTCTCGCTCAATTGTAAAACTGACATTAGGGTGAAGCTCATTAAAAATCGAAAAAATACGATTTACGTCACTTCGAGAACCATCAATGATTAGTAGAATGTCATCAACATATCTCTTGTAAAATTTTATTCTCCTAAGAATCTCTCTGTCGCTGGCAAAAAAACTGGACTCTAAGCAGTTCATAAAAATTTCTGATAAAATCCCCGCTAGGGTGCTTCCCATAGCCAATCCTGCTGGTTGTAAGTAAAATCTCCCATTAAATGTGAAGTAGTTGTGTTTCAAACCGATCCGTAGCAGCATCATCAACTCATTGGTTAATGAGATCGATGAGTCTACATAGGAATTTAATTCACTCCTTGCAGAGTAAGAGCGATAAACTTTCCAAATCAGGAGTATATAAAATTACATGCGGGGATTGTCCAAAATTTTACATCGGGCAAACAGGGCGAGCTCTGGGTCTCAGATATAAAGAGCATATTCCTACGCGAAGCGGTGACGGTACTAAAGGCTCTACTTATGCGGAACATCTTGTGCAAGCGGCTCATGCGCCGAGCCCTCCAGTTAACATTGAGCTACTTCATGCTGAGGTCAAGGGCTTAAAATTAGATATCTTAGAAGAAATGCAGATCTTTAAGCATCTGCAACATGATAGAGACAATATCCTCAATGACCAACTCCTACTAAGAAATAAAAAAATTTTTGATGGTTTTGCGCCGTTACTTCGTTCTTTTCACTCGTAGTTTTGATGATATGGCGAGCGCGGTTGGTCAAGCTGTTCATCTACTTTTTATCTTTTTATTCTTTTTACGATGTAGGTGGTTTTAGCCCGGTGAACATCTCACGTTTTATCCCTATATCCTTATCTCCACGACGTCTTTAGACTACGTCCCCTCAACCCCCCCCCCCCCCCCCATTTGACTAACTACTGACTTTTCATACAGCTTCTAAAAATAAAAATAAATAAATAAATAAATAATTTGTCATAATTAACAATCATGTATGTTACTCTTCTGAGATACAGTAACCCTGTGTGCTGATCTTTAGGTTTTATCTTGTATTTAGCTCGTCTCGGGTTATGTCCATTTTAATTTTGGTATACGTTGATCCACGTTTGGGAATATACGGGCTTTCTCGTATTTTTATGCGCATGCGCATTAAGTAACTTCCTATTTCTTGCGCATGTGCATAGATAGCGTGTCTAGCTGGTAAGCGAGCTACCGTTTGGTTGCCGCAGTTTGCGACGGGACACGGCCCATCGAACACATGCTGATGTGAGGTGGAGTGTACACCATTAAGT
Source organism: Schistocerca gregaria (assembly GCF_023897955.1). Lineage (NCBI taxonomy): Eukaryota > Metazoa > Arthropoda > Insecta > Orthoptera > Acrididae > Schistocerca > Schistocerca gregaria. Next base: position 742,126,877 of record NC_064921.1, read on the forward strand.
TAAGTTATTCTTTTGACTTTGTTCACATGTACTTTTATGTGTCATCTTTTTCTTTTATAAATATATAGCTATGCTGAGCTTTTAATTACTGACAAAGGTCTTTATAGACACTTTTGAGTTTATTGTTCTGAAGAAGGTGTAGTTATCTACACCGAAACCTAGGTAAACACTAGGTGTTTTTTCGCAATCGAGGCGGATCTCAGTCCATTAATATATGAGATGATGTTTGTTAGGTTGTATAACAAATACGAGTACTAGGTTATTTAATTTAAAAAATTCTGCATTGTTTTGGAACAATATCCTGTCTCAATGTAATCTAATTAAGTTATGTACTGTTTCTACACTACTGGCCATTAAAATTGCTACAGCAAGAAGAAATGCAGATGATAAACGGGTATTCATTGGACAACTATATTATACTAGAACTGACATGTGATTACATTTTCACGCCATTTGGGTGCATAATGCATAGGGGCTTAATTAAACAGAATGCTAATAATTTTAATTTTAGTCGCTGTTTGTCTGGTTACGCAGACTCGTAACCAGTTGGCCCTGAATAATATTAGTACGCAATCTGACTGCATGGAATTACAACAAAGAATGAAAGGAAATTTCCATTAACACAATTAATTAATTAAGTCCCAAGCAACTATAAAAGCTACTGAACAACAAAGCAAAAGTGTAACTGTTCTGTGTGTGGAAGTGTGATTCAACGTACACATCTGGCACGGTTCTTCCACGATAAGACAAGATATTTTAAACACGATTTACATTGAAGTAATTAAAAAAACTAGAAATACTATAATTGCATATAGAAACCAGAATTACAGTCTAACAGAAGAACACGAGCCAGATGCTTTGTTGACTGAACCTGTGACCAAGAGGTACTGTTCTATAGAACATTAAAAATACAAAATTTTCTTTACGTTCATATATATTGACAAAAAATACACTTTGATCATTACTACATCCCCAATCGAATAACATATGGTGTCTTGCCCAACAGAACAACTAGTACTCTATCGACGTCTCAACAAGTACATATCACGCCTACCTCAGAACTACTACTACTCTCCGCAACTTCTCAACAAACACTGCCAGTGGAGGCAGCTGAATAATACTCTTTGGCGCAATCTCTGGCGCTGTGACTCAGTGCAGCCACCTTTCAATAAATCTTGAGAAATCAGTACCCAGAACAACCACCTCTGCCCGTAATAACGGCCTTGATACGCCTGGGCATTGAATCAAACAAAGCTTGCTTGGATGGCGTGTACAGGTACAGCTGCCCATGCAGCTTCAACACGATACCACAATTCATCAAGAGTAGTGACGGGCGTATTGTGACGAGCCAGTTGCTCCGCCACCACTGACCAGACGTTTTCAGTTGGTGAGAGATCTGGAGAATGTGCTGGCCAGGGCAGCAGTCGAACATTTTCTGTATCCAGAAAGTCCCGTACAGGACCTGCAACATGCGGTCGCGCTTTATCCTGCTGAAATGTAGGATTTCGCAGGGATTGAATTAAGGGTAGAGCCACGGGTCTTAACACATCTGAAATGTAACGTGCACTGTTCAAAGTGCTGTCAATGCGAACAATAGGTGTTCGAGACCTATAACGAATGGTACCCTATACCAACACGCCGGGTGATACGCCAGTATGGCGATGAGGAATACATGTTTCCAATGTACATTCACCGCGATGTCGCCAAACACGGATGCGACCTTCATGATGCTGTAAACAGAACCTGGATTCATCCGAAAAAATGACGTTTTGCCATTCGTACACTCAGGTTCATCGTTGAGTACACCATCGCAGGCGCATATGTCTGTGATGCAGCGTCAAGGGTAACCGCAACCATGGTCGCCGAGCTGATAGTCCATGATGCTGCAAACGTCGTTGTACTGTTCGTGCAGATGGCTGTTGTCTTGCAAACGTCCCCATCTGTTGCCTCAGGGATCGAGACGTGGCTGCACGATCCGTTACAGCCATGCAGATAAGATGCCTGTCATCTCGACTGCTAGTGATACGAAGCCGTTGGGATCCAGCACGGCGTTCCGCATTACCCTCCTGAACCCACTGATTTCGTATTCTGCTAACAGTCATTGGATCTCGACTAACGCGAGCAGCAATGTTGCGATACTATAAACCGCAATCGCGATAGGCTACAATCCGACCTTTATCAAAGTCGGAAACGTGATGGTACGAATTTCACCTCCTTACACGAGGCATCACAACAACGTTTCACCAGAGAACGCCGGCAACTGCTGTTTGTGTGTAGGTGCCGCCACCGGCATAAACCTTACGTTAATGCTCTGAAAAGCTTATCATTTGCATATCACAGCATCTTCTTCCTGTCGGTTAAATTTCGCGTCTGTAAGCACGTCATCTTCGTGGTGTAGCAATTTTTAATGGCCAGAGGTGTACATAGCTGTAGCAGAAATAAAAGGCCCCAGTAACTTATTATTAATCTTGTAAAAACACTTTTGTAGAATAAAATCGAGAACTTTTGTAAGTGGTGGACCCATTAACTGATGTGCAACACTGTCTCAGGTCTACTCCACCCAGCATGTTGCAGCCCGATATTTGGTGGTTGTATCGATCGGGTATATTGCGAGCACCACATACATAGAATCGAATGTTGTGGTGCCAAACGACCTAGATAATCTATGTAGTACACACCTCTGTCACCGCTTGACAGTGATCTTGTTTATGACGAGAATGAGTTTATGTTCACGTGTACTAGATGCAAAGCTCAATACCGACTCGAAAAGTGCACTGTGGTACATTGTTATGTGTGTGAGTGGTAGCCAGTATCGTGTCGAATTTAATGTCGCTAGTTTGTGAAGTGTACTTTCCGCTTTGTTTGAGATTAGTCGCGTGTTTCCGTTGAAGCTATGTCATTCGTCAATGTGTACCTTGAGATATCTACTTACTACTTTGCGTTTTATGTTTGTGTTGTTTATTTTAATTGCCGGGTATTTTGTAGTGAACATTTAAGCATTATGTACGCTGTTTTGTGCTGCTGTGTGTAATTTGCTTCGGCTGCACCGTTGTTGTATTGTGTGTAGCATACCACTGGCCTTGTTTTCCAACACTTCTCTTGTGTTGGCTCCTGTCACAACTAACAGGTAGATACCATACGCAACGATCCCGTCTGAACGTCCATCTCCCTCGATTAAATTCAAGAGCGGTTCAATTCTGATATCCCAGAAGATGGGTCTGCGGGTAGAGCCTTGTGGGCGTTCTTTGGTAATCCTTTTTACAACCTGGCAATTGCTCTCTTGTCACTCAGCCACTCTGTTCCTACAATAGTCTCGAAGACTAGTGTACAGGGATCCGGATACCTGTAGTTCTATGGTCTCCGTATCAGATTCTGTGTCATCGCACACCATTGGTGTGCGGCTTCATTAGGGAATTACCATTCCTACGTGTAGGCTGCCGTTAACACCACAACACAAACAGCTGCGTGTAAAGCGATGTAATGACCAGGAAGCACTGACTGCTGATGAATAGCATGGGCAAGTGTGGCGACGACGTGGGGAGAGGTCCCATTCTTCCTGCGTTATGGAGAGGCACAACGGTGTTCCTCCTGGTGCCGTGAATTGGGGAGCCATTGGGTGTGACTGCAGGTCAGGACTACGGGTGACTGAGAAAACTCTGAAGGCACAACAATCCGTCTCCGGACGTCCTGCTTTTTCATGCAGCTGTATTGTGGTGCCATTTCTCAACCGGAGAAAGTGTTGTCCTGACGAATATACGATGGTCAGTGCAACTATGGGTTCTTTACGTGCTCCGAAAGGAGAACGAGTGGAAACTGGAACACGTAAAACATTAGTTCACTTTATCACAAGACAGATATGCGGATTTACTTAACTGTATGTACGTGAAGTCCGTCCCAGTGCCCACGATATCAAGGACCAGTTACAACAGCTGTGAGCCATCTTACCTCAGGAGAGGATACAACGGATGTGCGACACGCATTCCCAACCAAATTAATGCCTATATACAGACAGTACAGTGATGCCATTTTTCAAGTGGAGAGTGCTCGTCCGAACATAGAACGTGTCTCTATGGACTACCTCTGTCATGCTGATGTACTTCCGTGGCCAGAAAGACCGCCACGTCTGTACTCAATAGAGATGTGTGGAACCAACTCGCACTCCATCTTAATGTTCGTAGTTATGGGCCAGCGTGCCTCAGAGTGGATAAAACATCTTATAACACCCTTCCCAATGGTATGGGTGGATACATCCAAGCCAAAGTAGGTGCAACGTCATACTCATAACTGGGCTCATACTGCTAAGTTCTTTGTAAATTTGCCTCGATTTTGTAAGCACTGGAATAACATCACGTGCCCTCTCAACCCGTGAAGTTTCATCTCGTTTCTTCCTTTCCTTCTGCCTTCTTCACTTTTTTGCCGGGTAATGAATTATTTTAGTCATATATTAATTTTTGCAAAGTACAATTTTGGCACTTTTCTAGTTACTGTAGGAGAATATGCCGCAGTAAATGCTTTATACAAACCTTCATCTTATGTCGCTCCTGGGAGAACAATTCGGTATTTGGAAATGAAAAATAACTTTTGCTCGTTCTGCTAGAATGTACACTGAAGCGCCAAAGAAATTAGAATAGGCATGCTTATTCAAATACAGAGATATGTAAACAGGCAGAATACGGCGCTGCGGTCGGCATCGCCTATATAAGACAACAAGTATCTAGCGCAGGTCTCACGCTGAACGAGGACTCTGTACCAGCACCCAGCGCCAGCCGCCGAGCAGCACAGCGCACAACGCCAAGGTATCGACAAGCATGATACCCACTACTAACAAAGCCTATCCTTGCACAACCTATCGCAGGCAGAAAGACAACCGCTACTGCTCTTACCACCCGACCTAACTATCGCAGAAGTTATTTTTTCCCTTGGCACTTTTTTTCCTCTGCCCTTAAAACCGCTACCGTTCGTCAGATTTCGACCAATCTATCTCCAGATGAGCGCGTATTAATGGTTAATCTTAACCAGACGTACTCAAACATCGCAGTACCCACGTCCTGCGACACCTCACTTTAGTGAATACTAACCCTTATGCAGAGATGGCAGTAGACCTTTTGTGTTGGCCATCATGCCGGTGTGGGCGTGGAGGGGCTCCACCTCTGAAAAAAGGCGCAGGTCTTAGATCGGTTAGTGCTGCTACAATGGCAGGTTATCAAGATTTAGGTGAGTTTGAATGTTGTATTATAGTCGGCGCACGAGCGATGGGGCACAGCATCTCCGAAGTAGCAGAGAGGCGGGGATTTCCGCTATGATCATTTCACCAGTCTACCGTGAATATCAAGAATCCGGTGGAACATCAGATCTCCGACTTCACTCCGGCCGGAAAACGATCCTGGAAGAAAAGGGTCAACGACGACTGAAGAGAATAGTTCAAGGTGACAAAAATGCTACCCTTGTGCAAATTGTTGCAGATTTCAATCCTGGGCCATCAATAAGTATCAGCGTGCGTACCATTCGACAAAACATCATCGATAAGGGCTTTCGGAGCCGAAGACCCACTCGCGTACCCCTGATGACTGCACGACGCCTGGGCCCGTCAGCACAGAAATTGGATTGTTGATGACTGGAAACATGTTGCCTCGTCGGACGAGTCTCGTTTCAAATCGCGCGGATGAACATGTACAGGTATGGAGACAACCTCATGTCCCTGTATGTCAGCATGGGTTGTTCAAGGTGGTGGAGGCTCTCTAATGGTGTGGGGCGTGTGCAATTGGAGTGATATGGGATCCTTGCTGCGTCTAGATACGAATCTGATAGGTGATACGTACGTAAACATCCTGTCTGATCACCGGCATCCATTCATGTCCGTTCTGCATTGCGACGGACTTGGGTAATTCCAGCTGGACAATGTGACACGCCACACGTCCAGAATTGCTACAGAGTGACTCCAGGAACACTTCTCTGAGATTAAACACTTCCGCTGGCCACCAAACTCCCCAGACATGAACACTATTGAGCATATCTCGGATACCTTGTGAGGTGCTGTTCAGAAGAGTTCTCCATCCCCTCGTACTCTTGCGATTTAAGAACAGCCCTGCAGGATTCATGGTGTCAATTCCCTCCAGCACTGCTTCAGCCATCATTAGTCGAGTACATACCACGTCGTGTTGAGGCACTTTTGCCTGCTCTAGGAGGCATATACGATATTAGGAAGGTGTACCAGTTTCTTTGGCTCTTCAGTGTATTTTCACTACAAAATAACTGTTAGCATAGAGGCCCAAGAGCAAAGTGTTAACATTTGTTGTCTGAAGACAGCTGAGATGGGCAAAGGCATTCCTCAGCGTTCGAAAACTGCCCGTTGCGTATACTTCATTCCCGAATTCTTTCAACTTTTAATATGTACTTCATATGTTAATGATTTCGTCTCTTATAAGGGGATTTAATCTTCACAAAAGTGAGTAATGCTGTTGCATTCTTATTATAATTTAGCTTCTATTTTTTTGGAATTACTTCCTGTTTGAATGTTATGTAGAAAAACATATACTTATAACAATAACCACAGGCCTATGGTAGGATGGTTCCTTTGAATAGGCCTCCTCCGATTTTCCCTCTGCCCGTCTCTAACATGCTGAGATAGGTGGCTCAGTGGTACGACGGTGAACTCGCAATCTCGAAGAACTGGATTTAATTCCCGTCCAGATGTAAAGATTCTGGTTTTCCGTGTTTTTCCGAAACTGAACAAGGTGAATGTTGGAACGTCTCCCTTTAAAAGGACAAAGCTGATTTCCTTCTCCAGTGCTGGCTTGTTCTTCCTCTAATGTTTAGTCGTCGACGGGACGTTAAAACCTTATCTTCCGTTTTTCCTCTCTTAATCTGCCATTGTATATAGACCGTCTGGTACCCTTTACACACTGGAATTATACCGCCGTCAACAGTAACTTATAATTATATTGCACATACAGAAATGCTTCAGACATGTTCACGGAAACAAATGAGTATGAGTCTAAGATTGACGCACTAGTAATCAAACCACCCTAAACCACGCTTCATTCCTCTGTGATATTGACGTACAATTTAGTTCACTGACAGTAAAAGATTTTTTGCTGCATGTATACTTCGGCTGTAACAAACTTAAGGAATTACGTTTTACAAATACCACTATATTCTGACGTTAAAATTATGCTTTATTGAGCAACTGGCGGTAGTCTACGAACATTCTGCAACTGCGATACAAACATCGTTAGATTTGTTTGGAATGTTTCTATCTGAAGAGACACTTTGACTGGTTGCTACTTCTTACGAGTACGTATAGCCATGACAAGTATGACAGCAGCACAGTTTATTGAGCCGACTTCTTTTTTGTGCAGCTGATATCCAACAACGTCACATTTACTGCAGCATGTTTTTAGTCGACTCTAGATTATTATTATCTTAGTCGATAGAGTGGTGAATTGTTGAAGCTTGGTTTGGTGTGGTTTAGCATTACCATCTACCTTAAAGGATGGGCTCCGACACGTGGCTCCGTTTCTGCCAATATACTGAGTAAGAATGACGTAGCACATCATTACCCTGTTGCAGATGCCACGTTCATTTGCTGCGTCTGGTGTATTTGACTTGCGGTGAACATGGCTCAAATGGCTCTGAGCACTATGGGACTTAACATCTGAGGTCATCAGTCCCCTAGAACTTAGAACTACTTAAACCTAACTAACCTGCCCGAGGCAGGATTCTTACCTGCGACCGCAGCAGTCGCGCGTTTCCGGACTGAAGCGCCTAGAACAGCTCTGCCACTGCGGCCGGCTTGCGGTGAACATGTTGGACTTCATACAGCATAGCAAGATGCAGAACAAGTTAGATTTCCGAACAAGTATTGGTGCTCATTCAGCTTATTTCTAGAAAACACTATACGACTGCAGATGGGTTTGGCTAGATTTACTTCTGTGCTAGACTTCTGCCCCACTTGGCTGTGGTGTGCAGCCTTTCATGACGTCATTGTTTTGCATATCTAGGATACACTATTGAACATAAAAACTGGATATTTCTTGTATGTTTTGCACTATTATTTTTATTATTGGTTTTCTCCTAACTTAGCTTCTTGTATATGATGGCATTTGTAGTGTACCCCTATCTAATGTTCAGTATAGTGCATTCGATCTCCCAATAACGTCTTATAGTAACAGAAGCTTATGGTCGTATTTCAAGATGTCACTCTTTAAATTTACTCATAACGTCCTCCTCTCTCCCGCTTCTTCTCTCTCTCTCTCTCTCTCTCTCTCTCTCTCTCTCTCTCTCATTCTTTCTTGAAAACATCAGAATCATTTTAGACATATTTTTAGTTTTATTGTAATATAATATATTTACATACACACATATCATAGGTACATATCATAAAACATCACAATTATTTACTTCAAATATTCACTGGTTTTTATCTTCATGTATCAATTTTTTATTCTATTAGCATATTATTAACAAGTAAAACCGATTGTTTCATATAAAATGACGAAACATTTGTAATTTTTGTAACTGACTCAAATTAGCAATTATTGACAAATTATGACTTAAAGAATCCTGCATGTTACCAAGCTCTTAAAAAACACAGATATATGAAACATTACTAAATCCCAAAATCTTCGTATAAAGATGTAGATTTAGTATTGAAGATATTTACGAAATAAAACAACATTGTCTTTGGTAATACATGAACTAAACTATGTACAGATTTCACACTACATCTATTGGTACAAACACTAAAAACCGATCTAATTCTTTGCTGCCAACAAATATCTATGACATCTCTGGCAGAAGAACGGCATCAATATTCTGCCTCTCGTTAAGAGGGATGTCACGTGCCTTTTAATTGCATGTTTACATCAGAACTTTATTCGTTTAGATTTTCGTATTTAAGTTTTCTATCTGTAGTCATAATAAGTCATAAGTAGTTCGAGTACCATTGCTGACGATTTTCTACAGACTTTTACCATAGTTGTCACCCTTGATGCCATGCACCCATACCTTCGGGGAGAAAGTTTTGCCTTTTTTGAATGCTGGTATAGTTTAAATTCCTGTACGCTATCTTATTTATAAGGCAGCACAGAAGGCGGTATGTTCTTTGCCAAGGAAGTTTCTTTAACGGAATTCTTTTGTAAGCTGAACTTCTGTATAGGAGGTTCCTTCATTGAATTAATCAACATTATCAAGAATCAGATCATGCTTCATATCATTATTAGTCTTCTCATTAATTGGCTCAAATGTGGACAGGGAGGCAAAAAAAAACATAACAAAAGCCAAATAAAACATACGTGTTGTTCTTCGTGGTGTGTATTGTTGCTGCATTCACTAGTGTTGCAGGAGTACACTCACTAAACAGTTCTAGTAGTTCGGCTGGCTCGAATCTACAATACAACGCAGACGCTGCCAGTGTCAAGTATTTGCTGCTGTAGCTTGACAGCATTCATTGAATCCTGTATCAGATTCAGTTATTTCTGAAATCAGCAGCAGATGATCCTATTTTTATTTCTGGTAATATGCTGTTGTACTACTCGGAACTCGGAAGATTTGAGGCTATCACGATCACACAACACAGCACTGTTTAATGATAGTCGTAATCTCTTTGCTACGAACAACTGTTTTTACTCAATCCGTTGTTCATATGACTCTGCAAGCATAAAGAGAAAGACGCTGTTGCAAACAATTATTCTTGATACAACTGTCTTTGACACATGGCGATCTTGATGAACATCGGATTCATACTATCGGGATCAAAAAGACGACTGACATTTTCAACAACCTTTCGTATTAGTAGTACCAGGCGAGAGATTCTTGTCTTTCCGGAATTTATTTTATTTTTTCACAACTTCCTTGTACTGTGGACCTCTATTCTTCATATTATTACACACAAGGGAATAAATATTTGGAGATAATATTGTCCCGTGAAACTCCCCTCATAAAATAGTTTTGTATTCTCTAATGTGTCTATTGGCGTTGCCAAACGATCGTCTGTACTATTGTTGTTCACTTTGTCAGTGAATTCTCGTAGTAAACTAATTATGTTCGTTACATGAGCTTTTAAAATTTTTAATTTTAGTATAGAGATTATTACGAATGTAGAAGCGAATAGTTGTAAGACAATCTCGGTGTGTTACGAAGTTTTTATCTCCCCGCAGTTGAATTTCTGCACGAGCATTATTTAATACCAGAGAAGGTGTGGAATCCAATGAAGACTCGGTAATTACATCTGTCTGTTCTGTAGTGGAGTGCGATTAATTGATAAAGAGCGTAATGGCCGGAAACGACTGAAATTATGAACAGAGTCTTAAAAGTTAAGAAAACCAAGGAAAACACGCACTTGCTAAGTCACTCGAAGGCGACGGTGTAATTTCTTATCCACGCTCTAGAGCGAAACATTCATACTGCAGCGGGTGTTTGCTGATTATGAGCATATTCTGGACGGGGACTTGGATATGAGTTTTTGGCTTTTGCAGGTGGTCTACTGAGATCAATTTAATAATTTAAGGTATGCTCACTCTCCTGTCGCTTCTACTAACATACAAAATGCACCGAGGTTTTTAATAACGAACACTGCTCAAATAGAAAGTAAATCGAGTTAGCTAGAAAATATAATTCGAGAGGAACAGTTAGAAGAATCTGCCTCAGGTAAGATGACTGACGAAACGGAGAGATAATGTGGAATAACTAAAAATGTTTTATAATAAAGAGTGCACATCGAGATACGCATGAATAAGATCAAAATGTCACTATACAAATGAATCCTAACGGCGAATAATACACGGGAGGAGCAAGAAGTATCTGAGAAAAAATGAATGAGGGAAATTAAGCAGTAATAAAGAAATGTATGAAAACATATAGAAGTAACAGTAACAATAAGGCAATGAAGGTCGGTATTGTTTGCACATTTATAAAAAAATGAATGAAAACAGGCTAACAGACCCAATTAAAGAAATTAACTGGTTAGATCCGAGACGTTAAGGTTTCAGAAATATACAACAACAGAGTAGTGGATACATTTTTGGAGGCGTTGATTCACAGCAGTCTGTACCGTGGCTACAGTAATTGCAATTACACAATAGAGGTAGTGGTGTATGATAATGAGAAGACTGACTTGCCGCTAAGGAAGCAATAATTAATGGAATAAATCTTTGTATTGCGTTTCCGTACAAAAAAATTATCCGCCTGATATTGAAGTGGCAAGAACAATGGAAGACAACAAAAACTAGTACGGGGAAGGCACTGTGTGGAGAGAAATCGTACCATTTCTACCAAGATCTGGTTTAATGGTTGTAGTTCGTCAACACGAAGCATCGCGACGGTTTGTGGCGTGTGATTTGGACATGAAATTTTTGTGTAAACACCAGAGCAGAACTGACGTCAGTGCAGTGAGGTGGTAAGCGTTGTGAACCATGTGTTGTTGTCTTCCTGCACATATGAAGTTACGAGGAAAATATTTATACAGCAGTTACGCTCATCAGGTCTCCGTTTCACACAGAACATTATTTCACTTCTCAATGGAAAGAGTGTGCTAGTCCTTACAGCAATCACTGAAAATTCATTTCGAAGAGCATTTTTACTATTTGAATTTGAGAGTAATTTACTTTGTAGCTATAGCACCTTGGGATATGATATCTGTGCTCTTTTTAAATATGTTTGATGTGGTCAGAGTATTAATCATAGAAGTGTACACCAGGCTGAGCCTGACCCTGGCGTTTTTGGCTCTTTGCTGTGTCTGCACCACTGCACATACACAGTCCACTACCAACAATTTTAATTGAGTGTTGAGTGAGACGTTATAGAGGATGGACGTTAGAAGCTGTGAAACATTGTTGTTTAATTAATTTAACGGAAATGTTGAGGGGTCACTGTAATGTTGGAGAACATATCGCGTAACTGTTGTGTCGGTGATTGTGAAGTGTATGTATACGAAAATGGGTCTTTGAAATGACCGAAGACGACTTATGGAAAGTATTGTCAGAACAACTCAATTGTGAAAGTGACATAAGTCACTGTCTTTGTGAAACGTGATCCCGAAGCTGATGCTCCTGCAGCAGTTATGGTCATTGCAGAAACTGATCAGTCCGCCGAACTTTCAGACAGCGATGAAGAAAACACAGTCGTACACGCTAAGAATGGTCGTTTCTGGAACACAGCTGTTCCTGATAGAAGAGGTCGGCCAGTTGCTGATAATATTGTAGTCTATATTACAAGAGTGCGGAAATAATGAATGAATGAATTTATGAGTAACTGAGAACACCTCAAAACATCAGCATCATACGTACATTTAATTAAATGAATAGCATCTTCATCTAATTAAAATGCAAATAAAGTCTTTAGGTGCATACCACTCTCAAGTTTCATCGTTCAAAAGCTTCCACGACAGTTCTTACTTAGTCTAGAATTTTGGAAGCATTAATACTGAAAAAGTACATGATAGAGGTGAAGTGAAAAGCGTTTACTATATGAGAATCCAGTTGAAGTATAAAATACTCTACATCCAGCAAATAATTGAGGATCACAGTGATCCTCGTGTACAGTTCGTGTGACTTCAGAAGTGTACACTGCTAGGGTTAATATTTATTAATGTATATTGACTATTCTAGCTGGTTCATGGAATGATAATTATTGGAAGACTAGTTAAAAAAAAACTAATTGTGAACACAAGAACAAAACCTCTAAGGTGCAGCTATGGAGAACCAAACTGAATGACTCTAAGGTGTTACGGACGAAATGTCAATAAAATAAATAAAGAAGTATTTCAGAAAATATGTGTAACTGCAGCTTTCTGGTGGCCATGTCTTCCTACTTCATATAATAAACGAATAAGGAACAGCATAAATAAATGTTTATGGAAGGAAAGTATTAAAATTAGAAAGATTTTAAGGAGCAACTGGTGACAGTAGTGTTGTTCAATGGTCTGAGATAAGAAAAAGAGGCCACAGTGAAAATATTAAATAATATTGGGTGTAACAGGAACCAAAACGGGGAAGAACAGTAACTGGTTTATGAACTTGAGCAGTTCTCGGGTATCCGGCCGGATAGCGTAGTATATTTCTCCACAATATTTCGACTGACGAACACGCTGGCATCTTCAGGTGGTTCCTGACGAATGCTGTGCTGTTCCTCTCGGCGCCCTATGTATACTAGACGTTACCTCCTCCACCGTTCTGGTGTCTTTGGTGCGGCCGGCGCGGCGGCGCCTGGGTCTGAACTGGGGTCTGCAGTCTCCCTGCTGCCACCGTCGGGGGCGGTCCTCCATCTCTGGGGCAGCATCTCTCTCTCCAGGCTGAGTGCAGGGTTCCAAATCTGACTAAGTTGAAGGTCGCTGTCTTTATTAATTAGATCGTCCTGTAGTCGGATTTCGATGGCCTCTTTAGTAACGCAGTCCGTGAAGTAGGAGGATGGTGCCCCAGAGATTGGGGACCGACCCCGGCGGTGGCGGCAGGGAGACTGCAGACCCCAGTTCAGACCCAGGCGCCGCTTCCCCCACCACCTCCAGTAGCCGCCGCGCCGGCAGCACCGAAGACACCAGGAGAGGAACGGTGGAGGGGGTGACGGCTAGTATATATAGGGCGCCGGGAGGAACAGCACGGCGTGGCTGCGTGTGTTAAGAGCGGGAAACCGAACGACACACGGAACTGCACCAAACCAAGAGGTACTGCAGCGGCGTGCGGAAATTGCGGTGGCTCGTACGCCGCAAACGCGGGCAGCTGCAGCTATCTGAAGACGTGGTAGCAGCGGAAGTTGGCCACCACACACGAAGAGGTGGCACAACAAGAAGAAAAGGTGGTCACCCCGCCCTCCTACATTAGTAGGGGAAGCGGGCTGCCCCCCAAAGACGACGTGGACGCCTTCCGCCAAGCACTGCGGGAAGCCAACGAGGACGCAATCACCGCGGTCAAATCCGCCGTGGCGGAGGAGAGAGCGGCCCTGAGAGCGGAACTAGAAGAGACGCGTCAGGAGGTGACTCAACTAAGGGCCGCCTTGTACCTCGCGTCCCGCAACGACGCCGAACGTGGCACCGACTCCCACCAGTACGGGAGCAGACGCGGCAACACAAATGACCGCCTCCCTGGCCGACCTGACAACGCAGGTTGCTAGGGAGGTGGTTATGCAGTCGGGGAAAACCGGCGACAACAAGGAGACGGACCGCTCGGAAGCAGTCGTGACTCCTGTCTCTGCGGAAACGCAGACGACGCAGGAAGTGCCGATGGAAACCGAGGGAGAAGAAGAAGACGAGCCGTTCGAGTGCCTCCCCCTCCCCAACAAGAACTGTCTGAGGGGGGTGCTCAACAAGAACGCAGGTTCCCTGCTCGACGGCAGCTACCCCCATCATGGCAATCCCTACCCTTTCACGGTAACCAACATGCCTCCCCTACCTCATAAACCGTATTCATTCCACTTGGGGTGCGAATCCTTAAACCAAAAGATACACGGGAGGGAACTCGTCAGGCGTGCAGGTCTGTAGCTGATAAACAAGCACCCGATCTACACCGACGAGGACTGTGGGTACATGACTGACCAAGCAGTCCTGTACATCCAGCAACAGACGCCGCCAGTGGACTTCTCCCGCCTGAAGAAGATAGAATTTGGGCAGCCAGGAAGCAGCAAGAAAAAGAACAAGAAGCCGCCAGAATCACCCGGCAGATAAATTCCTTCATCCAGGGAAACCAGAGGCAAATCCAAAACGCGAAGAAAAACTTTCCCAACACAAAGGATTTCAGGAGGAACGGCTCAACCAGCTTAAACTCCTACTCCTCGGGCCAAGGCAGGCCCCTCAATATAGTGAGTGACAGCACAGCATTCTTCAGGAACCACCAGAAGATGGCAGCGTGTACGTCTGCCGAAATATTGTGGAGAAATTACGACGGTACCCGGTCGGATATCTGAGAACTGTTCAAATTGGAAATACGACGGGAAAACTTCAGATCTCATAACTGGTTTATGGTTCCTACCTGGCCATAACGAACAACACGAAACGAAAAAGCGGAAAAAGAAAGTAGCGCTCGTCAGGAGCATGATGTTTGTACGCTCTGCAAGTGGGACAAAGAGCAAGGTACTGCTGACTTTAGTAATAGTAGCTTTATTCGTCCGTAGATCTCTTTTTACAAGGATGAAGGACATGTCAAAGTATATACAAGTTTAGACCAATTACAAATACTTCGTGTACGGCAGACGGGCTAGTCGCCTTTCAGCTCCGTTTTCGGAGTACAGGAGACGTTGACTGTGGGCTAGATGGCAGCCCGGCGGCGCGGCCGGCTAGCTGCATGCGCCGGCGGCGCGCCGGATGCCCGCCCTGTAGCGCGGGTCTGCGCCGCCCGCGCTGATCGCTGGCCTGCCGGCGGCCACGGAGGGGTGCGAGCCGTCGCCGGTGCGGCCCGCCCTGGCGCGCAGCGCCTCCGCCGGCACCGTCTGCAGGTCGTACGCCTGGCCCAGGGCCGCCATCAGCCGGATGAAGGCGGCCGTCGCGTTGACGGCGCCGCCGCCCAGCTCGGCCGCCTTGTAGTCGCCGGGGAACGTGTGGTGGAAGTTGTGCCAGCCCTCGCCCAGCCCGAACGCGCCCATCGCCAGGCTGTCCGTCGCGCTGATCGACCTGCGGAAAACGCCCGACTCGTCATATCCGAAAACTCCAACACCTTAAAAAATAAACAAGTCTGTACAGTCAAACGTATATCCCGGAACCCAGAGATCGCGGCGCGCTCGGTGTGACGTCACCGACAGCGGGCCCGAGGCCCACGAGAAAGACAGGCTGCGGCGCGTACGTCACGAAGGTAGTACTTAACTCGCTCGCGCAGCTCAGCAAACAAAATGCGTTTCTAACCTTGGGAGTGTAAGAACCACTGGAATCTGCAGAAGACATATTCTTCAAGCTTGCGGTGAAATTACGGAAGACATGTGCCGTAGGGTAATCAATAACTTCAGTGTTCGTTTGAAGGAAGTTAGGAAACGAAATGGTGGCCATATTGAGCAGGTGCTGAGTTAGAACAAATCTCCATGGACGGGTTTTCATTGTAGTATATGTTCCTTTCATATTGTATTGACAATAAAGTTTATATTCAAAAACAAAATGGTAACACATTTCGTGCGCCACCCTGTACCTTCAACCAGACAATCGTCGGAAACGTGTTTGAAGGCAACCTGGTCAGGCTAAGAGCACTGTCCAGCGAGTGCAGCTAGGTGGAGGATCCCTGCTGTTTTGAGGTGACATTATATGGGGCCGACGTACGCCGCTGGTGGTAATGGAAGGCGCCGTAACGCTTGTACGATATGTGAATGACACTCTCTGACCGATAGTGCAACCATATCGGCAGCATATTGGCGAAGCATTCGTCTACATGGGCGACAATTCGCGCCCCCATCGTGCACATCTTGTGAATGACTTCCTTCAGGATAACGAAACCACTCGACTAGAGTGGCCAGCATGTTCTCCAGACATGAACCGTACCGAACATGCCTGGGATAGATTGAAAAGGGCTGTTTATGGACGACGTGACCCACCAACCACTCTGAGAGATCTACACCGAATCGCCGTTGAGGAGTGGGGCAATCTGAACCAACAGTCTCTTGATGATCTTGTGGATAGTATGGCACGACGAATACAGGCATGCGTCCATGCAAGAGGACGTGTTACCAGGTATTAGAGCTCGCGGTGTGTACAGCAGTCTGGACCACCACCTCTGAAGGTGTCGGTGTATGGTGGTACAACGTGCAATGTGTGGTTTTCATGAGTAATAAAAAGGGCGGAAATGATGTTTATGTTGACGTCTATTCCAATTTTCTGTACAGGTTCTGGAACTCTCGGAACCGATGTTACGCAAAACTTTTATTGATGTGTGTATATGTATAGATGGGTGTAAAGTATGACACTCGAAATACTGTATTTGTTTTTGCAGAAAACTGAAGGACAAAAATGTCGCATATCCAAAACCACTTGACTAAACATTTTCGAATTTAATTTAAAGCACAAAAGATCACGTTATTTCACTTATTGCGCACATTTAGATGTGTTTGCTTTGTATATCTGTACGCACTTAGAAAAAAAGGCATTACAATGCATACCAAACACTGCTAGAAAAAAAGAAAAAATGAATTCGCCAGAGCTGTGGCTAGTTGAGCCACAAAGGGAATCTGATAGTGAAAATATGGCCAAACGAGTAATTTACAGCTGATGTGGATTAAATAAAATGATACCTAAACAGTTATTTTAGTGTACACATAAATAAATTCTGCACCGGCTCAGAAGAAGTCTTGGTTCACATCTGTATGTCGCAAACGCATTCCCCCTCGGCCTCCGGTGAGGTGATTCCAAACATCATCTTCTTTCAACTGACTAAACATATAAACAACCTTGCCTATAGCAGCATAAATGGCAACCATGTTCATTCCATTGCACATCAGTGAAGCAATTACACGTACCTTCGTTCAGAAAACAGTGTAGTGACTTTTGTAGGCAGTATATGGACGGTCTACGATGCTAAGAAGCCAGGTACTAGAGTTTGATCGCACGCGTGTTGTTGCTTTATGTCAGCAACCACTGTCAATAAGAGAATGTGCGAAGCTAATAGCGGTGACACAGACTGATATGGTACACTTAAGTTTCCTAAACACACATATCGTTCCTGGTTGTTTCACTGATCGCCCTAGGGTAGCAGCTACGGCCGTGATTTCTAGCCCAATAGAACTCCGACCAGACTGCCACTACGATAAACAATGACACGCTCCACATCCCCTCTTGGTATTCTAGATAGCTCTGAGCACTATGGACCTCAACATCTGAGGTCATCAGTGCCCTAGAACTTAGAACTACTTAAACCTAACTAACCTAAGTACATCACACACATCTATGCCCGAGGCAAGATTCGAACCTGCGACCGTAGCGGTCGCGCGGTTCCAGACTGAAGCGCCTAGAGCCGCTCGACCACAGCGGCCGGTGATATTCTAGATAACCATGGAGAGATTTGAGCCTGGAACCCAGACATCATGCTGAACGGTACAAACTGTCACAAAATTATCAAGGATAAACTTTGGAAACATGGCGTAAAGATAGCTTCATAGATGTACGCCGAATAAATCTGATACCAGTTGACCGTAGTCGACATTTGTGAGGGAACCTGGTAATGCTGCAGTCACGCCCTGTCAGTTGAAACAGCAAGGTGGAGAATCAGTGACGTTCCGTGGTGATGACATGTGAGGTGGTCACACGCCATTGTTACGTCTCCAGGGCAAACCCACCGCCTCTCAAGAATACAGGGATAACATCTCCCACCCAAACGTTGAACTATTTCATCCGAATGTGGCATAAGAATTCACGTTTATCGATGACAACTCGCCAGTCTATTTTGCATTCATCGCCAACGATTTCATCAGTCGTGTAGTTATTGTACGTGGACTGGCCTCCGTGCACTCTCGGTATAAAGCCCATGGAACATATTTGGGTTCGATTGAAAAGAGACGTGTAAACACAGCCTGTCGCATCACGAAAACTTAGGAGAGCTGATCAGGATTGCCACTGAAGAATAGGTTAAATTAGGCCAGCGTTGGTTAACTTGCTCGTATGCCGCATGACGCGTAGAGCGTAGGCTTGTATTCAAGCAGTGGTGCCATGTTACTCTACAATGAATGAGGTTGCTACGCAATGGGCTCACATCAAGAAAATGATTTTTGTTTATTAGAGTGGGAGTCATTTGCTGTCAAGAAACTGGAAGATGCATTACTTTTCAATGCCATACCTCCTTACACAGAATAACTAAGAATTTTTGTTTGTGATTTGTGTTTAAGTGCGTCACTATCGCTGACGTCTTTCAATACTTTGTCTTTCATGATCAAAGTCGTAGCGTGTTGCTGGCTGGCAGTCCCAGAGTGGTATGTTAGAGCTGCCGACAAACGTCTTGGTGCAGTAAAGGGCTTCTTTAAGTGATCCATAAGTTTTCAAAGTTTGTATGTGATTGATTCATGAATAGAACCGTAAACTCAACGAGTTTGCATTGTGCCCGCGAACTGGCATGCCGTGTGCAGTGCCTTGACAAAATGGCGACGAAGAAGTAAAGAATTTTTATGTGTTGGAATGTGTGAGATATTTATCTGTTACAATAGTGCAGCATTTATTCAGAAGATGTTATGGAAAAGAACCGCCATGCAAACCGAGCATTGTGTTTTGGTTATCTCAGTTAAGAGAAAAGTACCGATCGATCAAGTGTGCCGGAGGCAATCGTGAGAAGGAAGAAGGGAAGTTTTGTACCTATTACCAAAAAAATCCATGGTCCACACAAGCCACGAACATGGAACAATACAGCAAACTTTGTGGGAGATTTTGAGACCGCGGTTTCATTTCAAACTGTACCGTCTGCAGCTCATGCAATAATTAAAAAAAATGGCTGGCACCTTCAGTTTTGCAGCACAATGCGGGAAGCATTTGAGAGTGAACATTCAGGCTGATATTCAGCGCCAAGCGAACTTCCACTTATGTGGAGGGCTTAAATGGCACAATGTGAGAATGTGGTTCACTTAAAATCCTCATGAAACTATGGCTCATGAGCCTGATTCAACGACGGTTAATGTTTTCCGCGCAGTATCACAGACAAGAAGGGGATTCCTTTCCTTGGACCATTGATGTCCTTCGGTGGATAACTACAAATGGACGCTAGATTGGGCGTAGTGGTGAAGAAGAAGTGGCTCTATTCTTTTGACCTCTCAGATTTCCTGACCTAATGCGTTGTGGCTTTTTCCTTTGGGAGCACATTAACAACCGTGTGTATATATCCCACTGCAGGAATAACGGAACAGCTCCAAGAGCACAACATTGTTGCTTTGATGATCACAGACAGGATGTTGCTGCATAAGGTATGGATCAACATTTGGACGTATGACGTATGACAAGAGGGGCTGTTAATGAACATTCTTAGAGCTCAAACTGCAAACTTGGTGACTTTACGGTTCTATCCACGCATCTATACATATCACATATTTGTACACGTGATACTTCAGAAAATATACAGCCTTGAAAACAAATTACTCATTTACAGTAGCCCTCAAGTCCGTAATGTTGTCATATTTCACTATCTCTTGCACGGCTATCCGGGCTATGTGCAACATCAAAGGTTTCGCAACCTCCCTCCTAGTTTGAACTGCACTCGCCTCATCGTACTGCATTTATTGGGTGATTTTATTGTGTAGTGAGATGTAGCATTTGACAAAAAAAAAGTCATTGAGACGTAAAAACAAACAGTGCCATTGATCTCACCGCATGATGCTAGCTTCCTTGCTCACAGCAGCAGGACTATTCATAAAACATAAACAAATAATGTAGGTCGGGCTACGGGTGCGACAATCAAACAAACGAAGGACGTAAACTGATTAGTGATAATTACATCCGATACCTCATCCTGTGCGAATGCCTGCAAAGTTCAAACTCAAACTTCAAAATCGTCGTTAGTTAATAGAACGATGAGTCCTGATACTGATTCTACTCATTGCTGGTCTCAGGCCTTATCGTTCAAACTCAAACTTCAAAATCATCGTTAGTTAATAGAACGATGAGTCCTGATACTGATTTTACTCATTGCTGGTCTCAGGCCTTATCGTTACTATCAAAATGTAAAATACTTCTATAGAAATCCCGACGCGCTGTGGATGCGTTGTGATACCCACATCTGAGCAACGACTGTCCTCAGTTAACCTTGTCAGTACATCATAATGTTACCAAACTGAAAGAGAAAAGTAGACATAAACTTTCTATGAGTATCGCACCGCGTTGTAATGTAAAAAAAAAATAAAAAAAAAAAAAAAAAAAAAATTGCTGGAGAAACCAACGTTTCGGTCACGGTTGCAGTAGCCTTCTTCTGGGTATTCAGTAGACCCAGAAGAAGGCCAATGTAAAAGTGGGCAAACGTTGGTTTCTCCAGTAATGTTTTTTGCGCTCTGACTGTGTGATACTCTGAAAACTTTTATGTCAACCGACTGGCGGCGGAAGCCTACGCAATTACAGGACAGAGAAAACTTAATTATAGCTCGCAGATAGTAGGAACTCTTACTTTAAGCAATTCCCTCACTGAAGCCAGTGAAGCGTACAGATAGAAAGAGAGAAGTAGGGGAAGTTAAGGTACAAATGAGTGAAAGAAAAAGAAACGGCCAGCTGCCGCTCATATTCGTGGTATGGAGTGCAACAGAGCAGCGAGTGTGTGTTTCCTCGCCGTGTTGATGCTGTCCGGAACGGCGTATAATTCAACGGTTTTGAAGTTTTTCATTTTTGTCTTTGAGAGGTTATTGTGCCTGGACTGTGTTCTATCGATACGATTTGTGTAGAGATGAGGTCATGTGTAAAATTACGACACGTAATAAGGAACCCTATTTAAGTGATGCTGGAATATTTTTGTAGGAATAAATAATGATACATAGTGAATATGAACGTTCAAGTTCAAGAGTACTGTTTACTATCGCCGCCAGTTCCCGCTTGTAGGATCCTTTTTTTAAACATTCATATGAGGATGCTTTGAGTAGCAATCATAATTATGTTTGACGCAGTTTGTGATATTCTGCTCTAGTTGAGGTTGTAAGTAGGCTGTTTAGGTTTTTTTATTGGTAACGCCGCCGCCACGTAGCGCTCTGTATGAAAATCACTGGCTGTGCTGTGTGCAGTCTGTGGCTGGTTTGCATTGTTGTCTGCCATTGTAGTGTTGGGCAGCGGCAGCTGGATGTGAACAGCGCGTAGCGTTGGGCAGTTGGAGGTGAGCCGCCAGCAGTGGTGGACGTGGGGGAGAGAGATGGCGGAGATTTGTAATTTGTAAGACTGGATGTCATGAACTATCATATATATTTTGACTATTAATGTAAATACACTGTTTGTTCTCTATTAAAATCTTTCATTTGCTAACTATACCTATCAGTAGTTAGTGCCTTCCGTAGTTTGAATCTTTTATTTAGCTGGCAGTAGTGGTGCTCGCTGTATTGCAGTAGTTCGAGTAACGAAGATTTTTTGTGAGGTAAGTGATTTGTGAAAGGTATAGGTTAATGTTAGTCAGGGCCATTCTTTTGTAGGGATTATTGAAAATCAGATTGCGTTGCGCTAAAAATATTGTGTGTCAGTTTAAGCACAGTCGTGTATAATTTTTCACAGGGGACGTTTCAAGGTTGGTCCATCTATGTTATCGGACCAAAAATATTCAGTATGCAGTATTGACCAGTAAATGTCACGAGAGGTCGACCTGCCAGCATAAGAGAGAGCGAGGGCTACGGTATTGTCAGTAGAGAAGCAGTAACAGCTCAGTGATTCTGAACGTAGACTTGCCGTTGGACGTCATCTGAGTAACAGATCCATTTTCATCCCTTCTACAGCTGCGAAACTCGACTGTTGGTGACGTGATTGTCAAGTGGAAACGCGGAGGAATAACACAGCTGAACCATGACCACGCAGACCTCATGCAATGATAGGCAGGGACAGTCGAGCGTTACAGAGACTGGCTGCCCGAAATCGCATGAAATCAGCGGAAGGAATCAATCGTGAGTTCAAAAGAGCATAACAGCAGTCCGGCTAGCTCAATGACCCTGGATGAGGAGTTAAAAAGAATGGGATGAAAAGGTCAAGCAACTGGCGATTAGCCACATACACATACACACACCAAAAAAGGTTTAGCACCACCTCTGTTCCGAGAGTTCCGAAACCTGTACAGAAAATTAGAATCGAGATCAAAATAAACATCATTTCCGCCCTTTTTATTGTTCATGAAAACCACACATTGCATGTTGTACCACCATACACCGACACCTTCAGAGGTGGTGGTCCAGATTGCTGTACACATCGGTACCTCTAATACCCAGTAACACGTCCTCTTGCATTTATGCAAGCCTTTATTCGTCGTGGCATACTATCCACAAGTTCACCAAGGCACTGTTGTTCCAGATTTTCCCACGCGTCAACGGCGATTCGGCTTAGATCCCTCAGAGTGGTTGGTGGGTCACGTTTTCCATAAACAGCACTTTTGAATCTATTCCAGGCATGTTCGATAGGGTTCATATATGGAGAACATGCAGCCTGCTCTAGTCGAGCGATTTCGTTATCCGGAAGGACGTAATTCACAAGATGAGCACGATGGAGGCGCGAATTGTTGCCCATGAAGACGACTGCTTCGCCGATATGCTGCCGATATGGTTGCACTATCGGTCAGAGAGTGTCGTTCACGTATCGTACAACCATTATAGTGCCTTCCATTACCACCAGCTGCTTACATCGGCCCCATTTAATGCCACCCCAAAACAGCACTCGCTGCGTCTGAGGAGTTCAGCTTCACCGGGTTGCCTCCAAACACTTCTTCGACGATTGTCTGGTTGAAGGCATATGCGACACTCATCGGTGAAGAGAATGTGATACCAATCCTGAGCGGTCCATTCGGCATGTTGTTGGACCCATCTGTGCGCGCTGCGTGGTGTCGCGGTTGCAAATATTGACCTCGCCATGGACGCCGGGAGTGAAGTTGGGCATCATGCTGCCTACTGTGCACAGTTTGAGTCGTATCACGATGTCCTGTGGCTGCACGAAAAGCATCATTCAACATGGTGGCATTGCTATCAGCGATCCACCGAGCCATAATCCGTAGGTAGCAGTCATCCACCGCAGTAGTAGCCCTTGGGCGACCTGAGCGAGGCGTATCATTGACAGTTCCTGTCTCTCTGTATCTCCTCCATGTCCGAACAACATTGCTTTGGTTCACTCCGAGACGCCTGGACACTTCCCTTGTTGAGAGCACTTCCTGGCACAAAGTAACAATGCAAACCACGGTCCTGACTGCCTAGGCATGGTTGAACACTACAGACAACATGAGCCTTGTACCTCCTTCCTGGTGGAAGGACTGGAACTGATCGGCGGTGCCTCCGTCTAATTGGCGCTGCTAATGCATGGTTGTCTACATCTTTGGGTGGGTGTAGTGGCACCTCTGAACAGTCATAGGAACTGTGTCTGTGATGCAGTATCCACAGTCAACGGCTATCTTCAGGAGATCTGGGAACTGGGGTGATAGGGGGTGATGCAAAACTTTTTTTTGATGTGCCAATGGTAAACGACGCTTGAGCTGGAGTAAAGAGTAACGCCACAATGGATGACTGGAAAAGAGTGATTTGGAGTGATTAATTGTGCTATACCGTTTGGTAATCAGATGAAACATCCTGGAGAACATTACCTGCTATCGTGTGTAGTGCCAACAATGGAGTACAGGTGAGGTGGGATTGCAGTAAAGAGCTGTTTTTGTGATTATGGTGTGGCCTCCCTTATGCTCTTAAGAAAATGGTAAATGCAGTAGGGGCGAACATATTTCACAACACTGCGTACTGCGTGCTACAGAGAAACGGTGATCGTCTGTTTCAACATGACAATGCATCCTGTCATAAAGTAGCACCTGGAGGCAACTGTTTGTGGACAAGAACATTCCTGAAATGGACTGGCCTGCCCAGAGCTCCAATTTTCAACGAGTGGAAAACCTTTGGGATTAGTTAAAATGTCGACTTCGCTCCGGAATTCACAGTTCAAAATCACTATCTTCTACTCTTTCTGCTCTTGAAGAATGGGCCGCTGTTCTTCCACAGACAGTCAGATGTTCCCAGCATAGTTCATGCCGTCATAAAGACGAAGGGTGGAATATTTCATATTAACGTCCACTAAGATGCGTCCGGAAACGTTTGATCAGATAGTGTACATGCTACGAGAGAATCTGTACTCACTTGTCGAACGGGCGATGTCCGAAGACGTGTGCTACGCTGTTGATGCACCACGTGATGTTGAGGGAGACGGTGTAGCGGAGAACGGACGCCAGGTGCCAGGACACCCAGCCGCTCTCTCCCCACAGAGCCACCGGGATCCAGGCGGGCAGCACGAAGCAGAACAGCGGCATGATTACTGGGTACAGCCTGCGGCATAGGCACAGTAACGTCAAGTCTGGGAGTAGCGCATACGGCGGCATCTGCTACACAATGTTCCTGTCTCCCCTTCAAAAATGTTCAAATGTGTGTGAGTTTCTAAGGGACCAAACTGCTGAGGTAATCGGTCCCTAGACTTATACACTATTTAAACTAACTTATGCTAAGAACAACACACACACACACACACCCATGCCCGAGGGAGGACTCGAACCTCCTGCGCGGGGGGGGGGGGGGGGGGGGGAGGAGGGGGGCGCAGTCAGTGACATTGTGACTCTAACCGCGCTGACACTCCGCGCTGCGTTCTCCCCTTCTAACTGTAGAAGAACACGTAGGTGTTTAGCAGTAACAGAAAAGTCGTTTGAAGGAATGATTCACATATTTACAGCAACATTTACTCGGTCCAGTCGCATTAACATGACCACCGAACATAGGTTCGACTTCAGCGAGCAATAACCACTCACAGATGGCAGCTGTCAGCACTGGGAGTGGACGATGTATAACGCGTGCCACCGTGATTAAAGTACGCTGGAGAGCCACATAAACTGCTACACCTGGCTAATATCGTGTAGGGTCCACGTGAGCACGCAGAAGTGCCGCGACATGACGTGGCATGGACTCGACCAATATCTGAAGTAGTGCTGGAGGGAACTGACATTATGAATCCTGCAGAGCTGTCCATAAATCCGTAACAGTACAACGGGGTGGATATTGCTGAACAGCACATTGCAAGTCATCCGAGATATGCTCAATAATGCTCATGTCTCAGAAGAGCGTTCCTGGGGCCACTTTGTACCAATACTGGACGTGTGTGGTGTCGCATTGTTCTGCTGGAATTGTCCAAGTCTGACGGAAAGCACAATGGGCATGAATGGATGCACGTCATCAGACAGGATGCTTACATTCGTGTCAGCTGTCAGAGTCGTATCTTCATATATCAGCAGTCCCATGTCATTCGAACTCCACTTGCCGCACACCATTACAGAGCCTCGACCAGCTTGAGCAGTCCCGTGCTGACATGCAGCGTCCATGGATTCATGAAGTTGTCTCCATACCCGTAATCGTCCATCTGCTCGATACAATTTTAAACGAGACTCGTCCGACCAGGCAACATGTTTCTAGTCGCCAACAGTTCAATGTCGCTACTGACGGGCCCAGGCCAGGCGAAAAACTTTATATCGTGAAGTCATCTAACGTACACGAGTGGGCCTTCGGCCCCGAAAGCCCGTATCGATGGTATTTCGTTGAATGGTTCGCACATTGACCTTTGTTGATGGCCCAGTATTGAAATCTGCTGTAATTTGCGGAAGGCTTGCACTTACATCACGTTGAACGATCGTGGAACGATTCTCTAGAGTCGTCGTTGGCCCCGTTCTTGTAGGAGCTTTTTCCGACCACAGAAATGTCGACCGGATTCCTGATATTCGCGATACACAGATCAAATCGTCGTACGGGAAAATGCCCGCTTCATCGCTACCTCGCAGGTGCTTTGTCCCACCGCTCGTGCGACGACTATAAAACCATGTTCAAAATCACTTAAATCTTGATAACCTACCAACGGAGGAGCAGTTACCGATCTAACAACTGCCCCAGACACTTATTTAGAGGCATTGCCCATTGCAGCGCCGTATTCTGCCTGTTTAAATACACTCCTGGAAATGGAAAAAAGAACACATTGACACCGGTGTGTCAGACCCACCATACTTGCTCCGGACACTGCGAGAGGGCTGTACAAGCAATGATCACACGCACGGCACAGCGGACACACCAGGAACCGCGGTGTTGACCGTCGAATGGCGCTAGCTGCGCAGCATTTGTGCACCGCCGCCGTCAGTGGCAGCCAGTTTGCCGTGGCATACGGAGCTCCATCGCAGTCTTTAACACTGGTAGCATGCCGCGACAGCGTGGACGTGAACCGTATGTGCAGTTGACGGACTTTGAGCGAGGGCGTATAGTGGGCATGCGGGAGGCCGGGTGGACGTACCGCCGAATTGCTCAACACGTGGGGCGTGAGGTCTCCACAGTACATCGATGTTGTCGCCAGTGGTCGGCGGAAGGTGCCCGTGCCCGTCGACCTGGGACCGGACCGCAGCGACGCACGGATGCACGCCAAGACCGTAGGATCCTACGCAGTGCAGTAGGGGACCGCACCGCCACTTCCCAGCAAATTAGGGACACTGTTGCTCCTGGGGTATCTGCGAGGACCATTCGCAACCGTCTCCATGAAGCTGGGCTACGGTCCCGCACACCGTTAGGCCGTCTTCCGCTCACGCCCCAACATCGTGCAGCCCGCCTCCAGTGGTGTCGCGACAGGAGTGAATGGAGGGACGAATGGAGACGTGTCGTCTTCAGCGATGAGAGTCGCTTCTGCCTTGGTGCCAATGATGGTCGTATGCGTGTTTGGCGCCGTGCAGGTGAGCGCCACAATCAGGACTGCATACGACCGAGGCACACAGGGCCAACACCCGGCATCATGGTGTGGGGAGCGATCTCCTACACTGGCCGTACACCTCTGGTGATCGTCGAGGGGACACTGAATAGTGCACGGTACATCCAAACCGTCATGGAACCCATCGTTCTACCATTCCTAGACCGGCAAGGGAACTTGCTGTTCCAACAGGACAATGCACGTCCGCATGTATCCCGTGCCACCCAACGTGCTCTAGAAGGTGTAAGTCAACTACCCTGGCCTGCAAGATCTCCGGATCTGTCCCCCATTGAGCATGTTTGGGACTGGATGAAGCATCGTCTCACGCGGTCTGCACGTCCAGCACGAACGCTGGTCCAACTGAGGCGCCAGGTGGAAATGGCATGGCAAGCCGTTGCACAGGACTACATCCAGCATCTCTACGATCGTCTCCATGGGAGAATAGCAGCCTGCATTGCTGCGAAAGGTGGATATACACTGTACTAGTGCGACATTGTGCATGCTCTGTTGCCTGTGTCTATGTGCCTGTGGTTCTGTCAGTGTGATCATGTGATGTATCTGACCCCAGGAATGTGTCAATAAAGTTTCCCCTTCCTGGGACAATGAATTCACGGTGTTCTTATTTCAATTTCCAGGAGTGTATTTCTGTATTTGAATAGACATGCCTATACCAGTGTCTTTGGCGCTTCAGGGTATAACGTGAATGGCAAAATGACGCTACCCAAAACCGACACCAAGGCAATTGTGGTTCACCACGGGCCATAGATGCAGGGGTGAACGACGGCTGCGGAGATGTGTGTGGGTGAACAGACGTGCAACTGTTAAGCAACTGACAGCCCAGATGAACCAACGGGCTACCAACAGTGTCTTCTCAACGACCGTTTAGCGAATGTTGATGTGTATGACTCTCCGCTGCTGGCGCCTGGTTCATGCACCCATGTTGACTATGTTTGTTGGCAACGATGGCTGGTATTTGCACGCGATTACTACAATTGCACGACCACTGACCTGCCCCAGGTGGCTGATCCGTACTGATGCTCGCGTTGGTGCTGTTTGTAGCTTTCCGCCCTGTGTTGGAGGCCAGACGGTATCGTTTAGTTGGCATGGCGGCGGTTGTTTGTCTTCTTCTCGTATTGACTGGCGCCATTCGGTTTCGCAAACGTTGCCTGTCCCCTGGCGGTAGCAGCGGCCGTTATCGATATGTATTAACTGTTGCTCTATCTTTGGGGCGACATCGTTGTTTTGCCAGGTCGTGTGAGTGTGCGACTTCGGTTGGGGAATCAGGAGAAGTCAGCTCGGTGCAGCGCGTGGACATGCCGGGACCGCTGGCGGCAGGCCTGGACTACCAGATGGAAGGGCTGTGGTCACGAGGGTGCACGACCTCGTCGTAAACCGGATCCAGCAAGCTTTAATATGAGTGCATTTCAATGCAAGTAGAGAAACCTCCACCATTGTGATATCTCGCGATTCTGCAGTGACATGGGTTCGTGTTGCTGTTTGTAGTGTCGCCGAGGTGAAGAGCAGCGAGTGGAGTGCTTGCGGAAGGCGGATCTGATTAGCTTTCCTCGACTTCTTATTGCTATTTACTGCGTTCAACTTGTCACAATTTGTTAACTTCAACGAGCAGTAATCTTTCTTTCCCGGTGGCCGCTAACGCCCCAGTTGCCTGTCCTGGTGGTTAGTGTACGTAACGGCAGTGTACGTTTCCTCGACTTGACGCTGCTGTCCGGTAAGGCGTGTAGTTTTGACAGCTTTCTTGATTGTAGGCCGGTTAGTGATTCTTCTATTCTTGTGGTAGTGGTTCCTTTCTGGTTCTGGGCGCTCTAAACACAGTATTATGGGGATGTAGTCTAGACTGCCGGTGCCCGCTTTGGCGTATTGTTCCATGGTTGCATTTGGTTTATCGGACGTCAGGTAGCTTCAGAAATATTATCATTAGCCGTTCGTTAGACTGCCACTAGTCTGAGTTATCATCTTGTGAAGTGAATGTAGCTCTTGGCTATCTATCTCATAGCTCCCGAAAGTGTTTGTTTCCGGACCTTCTCGGAGGTCGATTCCTGGAGCACCGTTTGAGGCGACTTACCTTTAATATTTCAATACCTGTAAGTTGTAAATTGCAGCGAGTTCTTAAACAATTCTTAATTTCTTGCCATTCTTGGCGTGGTTGTTTATTCCTTCATTAAAAACCTGTGGTATTTTTTATTTATTGTTGAGTCTGGAATTATTGTTTTAAAATAAAGTGTGTGTAACTGTAAAAGGCAACCAATACTAACTGATTACGGCCCTGCCTACAATCGTAATCGAATCGTGCCTTCCCTTGACTACCAGGTTTCAGTGGCTTTTTCAGATGAATCATGCTCTATGCTTCCTCGGACAGCTGGTCGTTGGTGCGTGCGACCCTGCAACAATAGTCGGAAGGATCCACGCCGGACATGACACTCCCTGGGTGATCTCTTAATTCTGGAAGGCATAATGGATTAACAAAAGTATGCAGCTATACTTGGGGACCATTTAGATCCATACATGCAGTTTGTTTTTCCTCAGCACGATGGCATCTACCAGCAGAACAGTGCAACTTGTCGGATACCTAGCAGTGTACATGAGTGGTTCGAAGAGTGACAGCATCAGTTGACCGCACTCCCCTGGCCACCAAACTCACCGAATTTAAACGCACTCGAGATTCTGTGGGTCCATTTCGCTAGGGCTGTTCGTGCCCTGGATCATTAGACGAGAAATATAGCGCACCTGCCCACGGTACTGGGATCGGCATTGCTCCACATCTGTGTCGGTACTTTCCAGAACCTCGCTGACTCTTTTGAAGCACGTCCGCGCTGCAAAAGGTGTGCTTATTCAGGCTCTTGACAGGTGGTCACATTACTGCGACTGGACCATGAATCCTATAGCGTATTGCTAGGTTGGAGGATTTATGAGAAAATAAACGAAAGACGTTTTGCTTTCCATGACAAAATCCAAGCGAGACGGGGCCAGTGCGACGCGCGCAGTGCCGGAAGCGGCGGCTCACCTCATCTGCCACATGACGACCGGGTCTTGGCGCAGGTCGGACATGTCCAGCTGGCGGCCCTTCTCGCGCACCAGCGGGTGCTTCCGCACCATCAGCCAGCCGATGTGCGAGAAGAAGAAGCCGCGCCGCGAGTTGTGCGGGTCCGCGTCCGTGTCCGTGAACTTGTGGTGCACCCGGTGGTCGCGCACCCACTCGTAGATGTGGTTCTGAAACACAAGCATTAATGGTAGCCAGAACGGTGTCTACAAAAAGTGTTCTGCCTTACGGCAGGTTTTGTCATGAGGGAAGCCACGTCAGAGAGGTCAACTGCATGAGCATCTAGGGACGTGATTCCAGTGGTGGTTTCCCGTTGCCTTCCACTGATGATGATGAAATGATAATGAGGACAACACAACACCCAGTCTCTGAGTGGAGAAAATCTCCGATCCAGCTCGGAATCGAACCCGGGGCCCTTGGCGTGATAGAGCGCCGTGCTGACGACTCGGGGCGGACAACGTCTACAAGATGGTGTCAAAATATAAAATGATGGTTACCTGGTATTGTCAAATGTATTGGATATGATCTCAGAATCTAAAAACGTTTACTCTTCTTAGTACAGAAGTTTATTCGTCCTGATCGCACAAAAATACCCAGTGCATACTTAGTTCAGCGAAATTGCCATATGCAATTCAGTAATAACAGAGAAAGTCGTTTGAAGGTGTGATTCACGATTGACACGGCCCACTCACATTAACGTGAGTACGGCCTCTGTTGGACATCAGTGTGCAATAACCACTTACAGATAGCAGATGGCAGCACTTGGAGTGGACGGTATATAAAGCATGCCGCCGTGGTTGAATTTCACCCCCCCCCCCCCCCCCAAATTCTATAAGTCCCTCCAAATCCTTGAGCGTCATGCACTCCGCCTCGCCTTCTGTATACATCTCCCGTCCCCCACATGATCCTCTGTGACCTGATTCCTTTCCCACATCTGCTCCTATTCCTCAAACATATCCGCATACTCTACACCTCCCGCCGCCTTGATACCCTCACCCCCTGGTTGCTCCTCTCCTCTCCCGTCCCTGCCCCCAGCCACGCCTTCACTGTTGCCCCCCCCCCCCCCCCCCCTACCCTCCATCTCTACACCCTTCATCTCCTTTTCCAAGGATGATATCCTCTCTCCCTCTATTTATCCCTCCTATCACCCCGCCTACTTTCCTCAGTCCTTTCCCTGGGCTCCCTCTTCCCCCTTCCATCCTGTGTTTCTCCCCACCTAACCTCTCCCTATCTCCCTTCTCTCTCCTGAGTCCTTTTGTATTCGTGTCCTCTGCCTTCTCCACTCCCTGTCGCATCTGCCCATCACCCCCCACCCCTATTATGGGTCCTCATCCTTAACTGACTCCTTTCCCCCTCCCCCTTTCGCTTGTCCTCACTTTCCTCCTCTTTTTTATTTTCCCATCATCTGTCTAGTTTCCCCCCACCTGCTCTCAGCTGTGGTATGTCATATTTTAGTGCCGTGTTCCAGTGACTGTTCATTGTTGTTTTGTCTTTTCCCGTGTTGCGAACAGAAACAATGCTGTTGCTGGGTGTGAATTTTATGTCTTTTGCGAACAGAAACCAGACTGTCGCGCTGTTTTTTAATTGTCTGTCTATTATTTTACCTGTCTGCTTCGTGTGTATTTTATTAGCATCATGATCCCTTTGTTCTATGGTTTAAGTTCCACGATTTTTTCGCCTTGTTACCCTTTGTCTCCGATTTTATCGCCTGTTTTTTTATTATGTATTATGTTCACCTTTTTAAACCGAAGTCTGTAGGCTCAAGAGCGGCATACTAAGCTGCTGGCAGCCCGCCCCATTCGGGGGGGAAGGGGGTGGGGGAATCGAAATTCAATAAAGAAAAAAAAACTGAAGTATGTTGCGGATGGCGAAGTGACCTTATCCAAAACCGACGCCGCCGGGGTAACTGTGGCTCATCACGGGATCATAATTGACAGAGGTGAACTGCGGCTGTGGAGAGGTGTACGGGTGAATAGACATGTAGCTGTCGAGCAACTGACCGTCCAGATGAACCAAGGGTCGACCAACAGTGTGTCCTCAAGACCTGTTCAACAATCGTAGCTGCGTACGGGCCTCTGCAGCAGGCGCCTGGCTGATGCACCCATGCTGACTGTTGTTCATCGGCGACGAAGTGTGGAAACTGCACGCGAATAGCGGGATTGGACGTCGGCTGAGGGGCGACACGTAGCTTTTTCAGATGAATCACGATTTATGCTCCATCGGACAGATCACTCGAACAGAAAAAAAAAATTACAGGGCAGATCCATTTCGTCGACTTTCCACATTAATTGGACTCAACTTACAGAGACACCGTGCAAACAGTGCACAGTAGTTACAAATAAAATGCGTAAGACAGGTATAAAATGTTATCATGTTGTTTTCTTGTTGATATCCGACGGGAAACTGTATCAGATGTCGCCGGCCGGTGAGGCCGAGCTGTTCTAGGCTCTTCAGTCTGGAACCGCGCGACCGCTACGGTCTCAAGTTCGAATCCTGCCTCCGGCATGGATGTGTGTGATGTCCTTAGGTTAGTTAGGTTTAAGTAGTTCTAAGTTCTAGGAGACTGATAGCATCAGATGTTAAATCCCATAATGCTCAAAGCCATTTGAACCATTTTTTTGTATCAGATGTCAACAATGACACAACTTGAAAATATTTTATGCACGTTTTATGTTCGCAAAGCTATTCTCTTATTGTATGAAGAGATACGGTACTGTGTAACGTAAGCTCTATAAGCTGTGTCCAATTAATGTGAACAGCCGACGAAAAGGGATCGGCCCTGTAAAAATTTTTGTTACACAAATGATCTGAAGATGGCGATTTAATTTCGCTGAAACTAGTAATCTTCGTGCATTTACGTGCAACCTGGGCGAATAAAGTTCTGTAATAAGAACAAATGTGTTTAAAATATAAAATGTAGACATTTTTTGTCTGGTTCCAGATTTCTTCTCTTTGATGTCACTTCAACATGTTACTGTTTAATTATTCCACACGTTTCTAATTTGGCTTACGAGAGTGCAATCTGCCGGAAAGTTGTTCATGCCATAAAATCAATTTGGCCAGCTAAACTGCGTTAACAATAGCCAGCGACGCTAATAACCAGACCATGGAGGTGATAATGGGCAGGATGATGGGTCACCCTGTTTAAGACATATAAATAAAACCGAGAGTTATCACATGCACCAAGACCCACGTTAAAAAAACCGATAGAAATATAAATAAGAGCAAATAAAAAACCCTATATCATGCTGAAAACTTCTATGGGACGAAACTGCTGAGATCATCGGTCCCTAGGCTTACACACTGCTTACTCTAAGTTCAACTAACTTACGCTAAGGACAACACATACACCCAGGACCGAGGTAGGGGGAGCCGCGCGAACCGTGGCAAGACGCCTAGACCTCGCGGCTACCCCGCTCAGCATGCTGAAAATGCCATGGTAAAGGATAAGAAATAAACAAATTACATTTAAACCAATTAACTGAATAAAAATAATCATCAGAGACATTTCCATAAGTATTTGAAAACACCGGACAGTATCGGAATCCATAGTCTTCTGCATGTCACGAATGTATAAAGCACTGCCAGTCACCATTAAACTGTTATTCTTAAGGCTCTAGCGTATCACGTGAAATTCTTTTTGTCTATTAGGCGCAAAGGAATGCCCACTTTCATGAATGGCTGTATTGAGGTCTGGCACCCTAACCTATACCAGCGTACAGGGGTTTCAGAAAGTAGATCTCACCCCCAGGGGACATACCTTGAAAGTTGTATTCCACAGCTTATAGTTACTGCATGAAACTCGTAAAATATAGACCCATCGACAAAGTCTAGGTGAACTGAATTATTTACGCCAGTTTCGGTCTTTACACCATCTTCAGGAACAAAAACATTATCCTAACTCGATAAACATGTAGCACTTGTCGGTTTGTTTACACATTGTGAGTGTAATACGTATCTCATTATGTTGCACAATCGACGAGTCTTGGTAATAACATAATTTTATACTGATTTACTCGACTCTAGACTCGGGCTCGTTGATTGTAATTTCTTTCAAAAGATTAATTCCTAATATATCCTTAATTCTTACAGTGAACGAATTTTAAATTATAATGCAAATATTGTCTTCACTGGATGCATTA
The DNA here is from genome assembly GCF_023897955.1 of Schistocerca gregaria. Classification (NCBI taxonomy): domain Eukaryota; kingdom Metazoa; phylum Arthropoda; class Insecta; order Orthoptera; family Acrididae; genus Schistocerca; species Schistocerca gregaria. Next base: position 742,161,408 of record NC_064921.1, read on the forward strand.
TGATCATAGTAAGCGGCCGTCGATTCGTGCAAGAAATGATGGCTGGTGCATGGAATAAAACATCTTACTACATATGACAAACTGATTGTCATCGTACACCATAGAAATACGGCTTCATTTTCACAATTTAATATTAATCTTGTTTGCATCGTGAATGAGAATATAGGAAAACAAAATTCGACGACTACTGCTGTAAAAACAAAGATCATATAGAATGAAGATAACCTGACCTCATGGGAAATATCGGAAAGAAAGCAGTAATCAGTTCTGAAGAAATGAGTTGCAGATAACTGATCGGACTGTAACGTGCAGTTATGTAACTCCGAGGAAAAGTAGAGGCAGTTGAAGGTTTTTATTAAGAAAAAACATAGGAAATATTCTTCGTTCGGACAGCTACAGCAAGAAAATAACCTAATGTAACACAAACCATGTACTCTAGAGAGAAAAGAGTTCTAGTCTAGAACTCTATATTGAATATAACGACCTCTTCGTCTACCAAGCGATAAGCTAACGATCATTGTGGCCATTAGGAACAGATTTGTTGTCAGAACGGAAGGAACAGAAAAATTCCAGCTGGAGAAGATAAATGACACGACGGTCGAAGAGGCTTCCGGAATAATTGTGAATTATACTTACAGAAAGTTGTGCTCTACTTATATCTCAGATAAGCTACAGTGATGAAATAACTTCATATACTGTACTGTGCTGGTTGTGAGTGATCCATTTCACTGAATTACTTAAGTGATATAGTGTTTCTCGTGGAATCCAGAATTCCGTTAAAATGACAGAGTTATACTGAAAACACATAAACTAATAACTGGGAAGAATATATTTCAACAACTGAAATTTAAGAAAAAGCTTTAAAATACCTATGCCATTCACTGCAAGCTAGCTGTTCCAAACCGTTTTGAAATAATCTGCAAAGTGTACAAGAGGCAAAAAAAAGGACAAATAATTCAGTTAAGGTTCCATGCATGAAAAAATTTGAGGATCACGCCATTTCATTTCCTCTATGAAGTCACTTGTGAGAAATAACACTTAATTTGACGTTTCAGTGCAATGAACATGAAGAAAGCATTAGATTAACAGATAGATTGTGAAGGGATCAGGTGTTTCATATTCTCTGTTGTGTTCGTTAAAATTGAGGAAATATTTCTTTTTAATGAATCTGGTTAGAATTCTGGTAAACGAGCTAAGTGACTGGTTTCGAAGATATTTAATTCTCGAGACAATGTAAATAAGAACTACTGAATTTACAAATGAGTAGGTGGCAACGATATTTCTTCATCTCGTACCACTATGACCTCTTGATTGGCAACAGAGTATTTCTAGTTCACAAACTGCTTTTTTTCATTTGTCGACACAAGAACAGACAAAAAAATCAGACTTTCTCAGTTATCACCCCAACAGAGCATAAACAGATGGTGGGCGCAGGCTACTTAGGGTACTTAGAATATTGCAATTCGTAGAAACACAGCTCAAACGTTGTATAAAATTAAATTAAAAAAAACCTCATGTAAACGACGGGAATGCCATGTTTTCACTGAGAAACTGTGTGAACTTTGAAGTCAAAATTGCAAAAAGTTCTTCAGCAAAAGAAAAATAGCTATGCGAACCTTGGAATCTGAAAAATAACTGACAATAATTACTTTAAGCTAGGGATCGTTTCGTGTGTAATATTAACTGTCTTCTCGAACACGATCCGATGCAATTATAACATTACTGACAGGTAATTAAGAAACCCACTACATGAATATCTGTAGGTCACATATCAAGACACAAAGTTAGTGAATACGATGCAGTCAGTTCATTAAAGTCTTTAGTTCTGTCGACTGCGAGATGATCTGACAACTATAAATTATATTAATTAGTGCAAAGTTGTAGAAAAGACTACCACGAAGAAGCGTAGGCGAAAGAGCTTGAGGAAAATGTCATATTTCCACTGAGAAACTTTATGAATTTTGAAGTCCAAATGGCAAAAGGTTCTTCAGCAAGCCGGAAATAGAGACCGCAAACCTTGCTATCTGAGACTAACTGAAATAATAAGCCCTTGACCGAATGTTACAGAACCACTTTATACATCGGAGGATGAGCGTTACAAACATGAAGTACCTCTTCAGAGACTGAAAAATCAAGTCTTTTTTTTTTTCAAAAAGCCGGAGAAATGATCACATTATTGGCAGACATCACGGTTTAATGTGTATTATCCAGAAGACAAAAGACAGTTATAAAATGAAAAATTGGGAAACGCTAATTTGTCTTAAGACCATGAATTGGAACTTTGAAACTTATCACCTGTCAGATCCACAAAACAATGAAGGTAAATTTTCGAGTAGGAAATACTATCAACGGTTGTTGATAGAGATAATAAAAATACAGCCTGCACAACAAACGACTTTTGGTTTAGAATAAAGCCAACAAAGACAAAATTGTTAAGGAACAAAAGAAAAGGGAGTAGTGATGCTACCAGTTTTATAATTAAGGTGGGTACCTGACGCCCAAGGAACAAGTGGCGAGCCCTTTGTGGTAACCAGACTGTATTAAATTCCAAACCTATCTTCGACGTCTTCTGAAATGAGATGCTGTTAATGGTGATTTGTTAGTTGGCCGGTGAAGAGTGGTACCCGTAGATATTTGAGAGGTGTGCAGTTTACGTGTTGGCACCTAAATCTTCCCTTCTCCATTTCCTCATCTACATCACCTACAAAAACATAGAGAACCACTGTGTACAAGCACTCTCCACAGTGATACTTTACGTATGGCTGATACGAAAATCGCCAGTATCCAATATATACCAGAGTATGAGCAATACCAAAAGTTAAGTAATGTACAAAAATCAAGTAAAGCGTATTTTCACGACGCACAAGAAGTAGGTCATACAGTCATATGATATTTCCATTGTCGCCTCGCGCGTTATAGGATATCTACTCAACGAAGAGCAATGAAAATTGGAATTGCTTATCATTTTTTATTTCGTTGAGCATACTACCTCATTCCCTGATCACCTGAACTTTTAACTGTAACTATGCGAAAAAATGTAAATATATGTATATGTAGATCACCATTGTAGGTGCAGTTAAAAATTGCTTTAATTTTCTCCAACGTATGTCATTACTTATCGACACATATATGAATAAATAAATCGTATCTTTCACTGAATATCTGCAAATCAATTAAAGCAGTGGACACACTTCCAGTCACCCGTTATAGATGGCCCAGCCAACGAAGACCATAAAAAGTCGAGTAGGTGAAAAATTGCATGTAGTCGCAAATTTTTGTATACTGGAAGGAGGGAATGTCATGAACAAAATAGTAAATTTTCTGAGCGATGATGTGTAAGCGTGGATGGGTGGGCGTTTAAAGGTCACTTTTTAAAGTTTTTCTTGAATGCCTCGAAACTATTTGCAGTACAAAATTAAACTACATTAAATTTTCTGCAAAAAGGGTCCTATTAGACAAGTCTTTCAAATCCCTTTATAGGTATTTTTCAACTGAATATTATGCCCTATTTTTAAAAGATATATGTATCTAAGACTACCTTAAATTTATTTAGAATGATATTTTCAATGTTGTCCATTGTTACAATTCAATTTATTATAGCACTTTTAAGGCTTATATTTGACTCACCCTATAGCAAATCGTATATTATTCATTGCAGATTTAAAACAATTTGTAGAAAATAAACACAACTCCCTCTCCCCTCTCCTCTCCAAGGAGTGACTGCGTCATCAGTGGTTCATACGGCACACTGTGGAAGGGTCGCTGTAACTTCGTGAAATACTTTGGTCTCCCCCTCCAGCCTGTCACACCCACGGAACACAATTTATAGTTATTATGGTTCTACTTCACTTAGCTGTGGTACATAATTTAATATTTGTTCTTAACCCACTTGAGTCAACAATAAAAATTAATTTTATACCATTAAATACTGTTTTTAATAATCCGCGATTTTCCTATCTCTTGCAACACAGGACACATCAGGCCTAGAGAAAATCTGACTAGGAACTTTTTTAAGGAAATTTTATGTACAGTTTTAAACATGGCTGTTTTTCAGCAACTGTATATTAGTTTCAATATAGTATTATAAAGCTAACCGGTTGCAGAGAACTGTTTGGTTCACTAACCTAGGTTTCGACACCACTGCGAATGTCTTCTACATCTACATCTACAGCTACATGACTACTCTGCAATTCACATTTAAGTGCTTGGCAGAGGGTTCATCGAACCACAATCATACTATCTCTCTACTATTCCACTCCCGAACAGCGAGCGGGAAAAACGAACACCTAAACCTTTCTGTTCGAGCTCTGATTTCTCTTATTTTATTTTGATGATCATTCCTACCTATGTAGGTTGGGCTCAACAAAATATTTTCGCATTCGGAAGAGAAAGTTGGTGACTGAAATTTCGTAAAAAGTTCTCGCCGCGACGAAAAACGTCTATGCTGTAATGACTTCCATCCCAACTCGTGTATCATATCTGCCACACTCTCTCCCCTATAACGCGATAATACAAAACGAGCTGCCCCTTTTTGCACCCTTTCGATGTCCTCCGTCAATCCCGCCTGGTAAGGATCCCACACCGCGCAGCAATATTCTAACAGAGGACGAACGAGTGTAGTGTAAGCTGTCTCTTTAGTGGACTTGTTGCATCTGCTAAGTGTCCTGCCAATGAAACGCAACCTTTGGCTCGCCTTCCCGACAATATTATCTATGTGGTCCTTCCAACTGAAGTTGTTCGTAATTTTAACACCCAGGTACTTAGTTGAATTGACAGCCTGTACTACTTACCGAGTAATCGAATTCCAACGGAGTTCTTTTGGAACTCATGTGGATCACCTCACACTTTTCGTTATTTAGCGTCAACTGCCACCTGACACACCATACAGCAATCTTTTCTAAATCGCTTTGCAACTGATACTGGTCTTCGGATGACCTTACTAGACGGTAAATTACAGCATCATCTGCGAACAACCTAAGAAAACTGCTCAGATTGTCGCCCAGGTCATTTATATATAGATCAGGAACAGCAGAGGTCCCAGGACGCTTCCCTGGGGAACACCTGATATCACTTCAGTTTTACTCGATGATTTGCCGTCTATTACTACGAACTGCGACCTTCCTGACAGGAAATCACGAATCCAGTCGCACAACTGAGACGATACCCCATAGCTCCGCAACTTGATTAGATGTCGCTTGTGAGGAACGGTGTCAAAAGCTTTCCGGAAATCTAGAAATACGGAATCAACTTGAGATCCCCTGTCGATAGCGGTCATTCCTTCGTGCGAATAAAGAGCTAGCTGCGTTGCACAAGAGCGATGTTTTCTGAAGCCATGCTGATTACGTGTCAATAGATCGTTCCCTTCGAGGTGGTTCATAATGTTTGAATACAGTATATGCTCCAAAACCCTACTGCAAACCGACGTCAATGATATAGGTCTGTAGTTAAATGGATTACTCCTACTACCCTTCTTGAACACTGGTGCGACCTGCGCAATTTTCCAATCTGTAGGTACAGATCTATCGGTGAGCGAGCGGTTGTATATGAGTGCTAAGTAGGGAGCTTCATCAGAATGAAGTTTTGAGAAACCATAAAATTACACTGCAAGAAAGCAATGGTCAACATTAAGAGCAGGTAAGCCGAAGTCAAAAAAGAATATACAACACGCTCCAGCTTTTGGTAAATGCGCCTGGCTAGGAGCAACACCAGACTTACGTTCCCAGCTGGGCACACGAGGTCGAGCGGGCCCTCGGCGACGAGTATGGCTGCCTTTACGTTTCCATGCCGCCCAGCGTCATACCATTGTCACATCCGAATGCCCGCCAGTCAGTCCAATCGAGACCAACAATGAAGTCGCTTTCATACTCTAACAGGTGCTGATAACGCTGTCTGACAAGAGAACGCGGCGTCTGCTTCTCCTTCACAGTGGTTACTCAACGTCTGATACTATTCCCACCCCATCTATACTCTACCAGGCTTGGTAACAACACTAAAACCGAACAACACTAACGCACCACGTGCATGCTGGTAACTATTCTGCCTGCCACAGAGAACTGCACCTCTAATAATTCACATACCCGCCGATGACGTCTATGTGTACGAAGTTACGTTGACATCCTACCACGCCTTCTGGGTGCGTCACCTTCTACGTCATGCATTGTACCTTTCAGTTGTCATCCGGTGTAGAGGTTGTCGTTAGACATGCATGACAGGAGCCTATCGATTAATGCCGTTGCCTAACTTAGGTGACTAATACGCCTACATTTCTCTGTTTACGTTATCTACAGTCTATGGAGTAAGTAATCTTTTATTGATGCCAGCACGATGTCAAAATGATGTTTCGAAGGGCTGATGTTGCAGGCAGTAAAAGAGCTGCTCAAGTGTGTAAATTCCTAAGGCACCAAACTACTGAGGTCATCGGTCCCAAGACTTACACATTACCTAAACTCATAATTTTATCATTCATTGTCTTTGTGCTTTTGTCTCACGTCAACAGAGGGTCGACCTTGTCACTATGGATTTGGCAAAGTTTGTGTCAGAGGGTGGCCGGATGACCTTCTTGTCGCCACCCTGTACCCTCTGGGATGGAATTAGTGCACCCTATGTTTCTGCGTCTAGTGTAAACCTTGAAATAGTGCGAACGTTTTTCAAATGTCTGTGAGTCGTGTAACTGAGGCAGGACGTGGAGACCAGCCCGGTATTCACCTACTGGGCTTTGGAAAACGGCCTAAAAACCACATCCAGACTGGCCGGACACTGGCCAAGTATAATGGCAAAATAAACACGAAGCCCACGCCTACCACAGTAGTACAAGTATATATGCCAACTAGCTCTGCAGATGATTAAGAAATTGAAGAAATGTATGATGAAATAAAAGAAATTATTCAGATAGTGAAGCGAGGCGAAAATTTAATACTCATGGGTGACTGGAATTCGGTAGTAGGAAAAGGAAGAGAAGGAAACGTAGTAGGTGAATATGGATTGGGGGAAAGAAATGAAAGAGGAAGCCGCCTGGTAGAATTTCGCACAGAGCATAACTTAATCATAGCTAACACTTGGTTCAAGAATCATAAAAGATGGTTGTATACATGGAAGAAGCCTCGAAGATACTAGAAGGTTTCAGATAGATTATATAATGGTAAGACCAGGTTTTAAATTGTAAGACATTTCCAGGGGCAGATGTGGACTCTGACCACAAACTATTGGTTATGAAATGTAGATTAAAACTGAAGAAACTGTAAAAATGTGGGAATTTAAGGAGATGGGACCTGGATAAACTAAAAGAATCAGAGGTTGTACAGAGTTTCAAGGAGAGCATAAGGGAACAATTGACAGGAATGGGGGAAAGAAATACGGTAGAAGAAGAGTGGGTAGCTTTGAGGGATGAAGTAGTGAAGGCAGAAGACGATCAAGTAGGTAAAAAGACGAGGGCTGGTAGAAATCCTTGGGTAACAGAAGAAATATTGAACTTAATTGATGAAAGGAGAAAATATAAAATGCAGCAACTGAAGCAGGCAAAAAGGAATACAAAAGTCTCAAAAATGGTATCGACAGGAAGTACAAAATTGCTAAGCAGGGATGGCTAGAGGACAAATGTAAGGATGTAGAGGCTTGTCTCACCAGGGGTAAGATAGATACTGCCTACAGGCATATTAAAGAGACCTGTGCAGAAAAGGGAAACACTTATATGAATATCAAGAGCTCAGATGGAAACCCAGTTTTAAGCAAAGAAGGGAAAGCAGAAAGGTGGAAGGAGTATATAGAAGGTCTACACAAATGCGATGTACTTGAGGACAATATTATGGAAATGTAAGAAGATATAGATGAAGTTGAAATGGGAGATGTGATACTGCGTGAAGAGTTTGACACAGCACTGAAAGACCTGAATCAAATCAAGGCCCAGGGAGTAGACAACATTCAATTAGAACTACTAACAGCCTTGGGAGAGCCAGTCCTGACAAAACTCTACCATCTGGTGAGCAAGATAAATGAGACAGGTGAAATACCCTCAGACATCAAGAAGAATATAATAATTTCAATCCTAAAGAAAGCAGGTGTTGAGAGATGCGAAAATTACCGAACTATCAATTTAATAAGTCACGGCTGCAAAATACTAACGCCAATTCTTTACAGACGAATGGAAAAAGTAGTAGAAGCCGACCACGGGGAAGATCAGCTTGAATTCCGTAGACATATTGGAACACGTGAGCCAATACTGACCCTACGACTTATCTTTGAAGTTAGATTAAGGAAACGCAAACCTACGTTTCTAGCATTTGTAGACTTAGAGAAAGCTTTTGACAATGTTAACTGGAATACTCTCTTTCAAATTCTGATGGTGGCAGGGGTAAAATACAGGGAGCGAAAGGCTATTTACAATTTGTACAGAAATCAGATGGCAGTTATAAGGGTCGATGGACATGAAAGGGAAGCAGTGGTTAGGAAGGGAGTGAGAGAGGGTTGTAGCCTCTCCCCGACGTTATTCAATCTGAATATTGAGCACGAAGTAAACGAAACCAAAGAAAAATTCGGAGTATTTATTAAAATCCATGCAGAAGAAATAAAAGCTTTGAGGTTCGCCGATGACATTGTAATTCTCTCTGAGTCAGCAAAGGACTTGGAAGAGCAGTTGAAGAGAATGGATAGTGTCTTGAGAGGAGGATATAAGATGAACATCAACAAAAGCAACACGAGGATAATGGAATGTAGTCGAAGTAAGTCGGGTGATGCTGAGGGAATTAGATTAGGAAATGAGACACTTAAAGTAGTAAAGGAGTTTTGCTATTTGGGAAGCAAAATATCTGACGATGGTCGAAGTAGTGAGGATACGGAACGTAGACTGGCAATGGCGAGGAAAGCATTTCTGAAGAAGAGAAATTTGTTAACATCGAGTATAGATTTAAGTGTCAGGATGTCGTTTCGGAAAGTATTTGTATGGAGTGTAGCCATGTGTGGAAGTGAAATATGGACGATAAATAGTTTGGACAAGAAGAGAATAGAAGCTTTTGAAATGTGGTGCTACAGAAGAATGCTGAAGATTAGATGGGTAGATCACATAACTAATGAGGAGGTATTGAATAGGATTGGGGAGAAGAAAAGTTTGTGGCACAACTTGACTAGAAGAAGGGATCGGTTTTTAGGACATGTTCTGAGGCATCAAGGGATCACCAATTTAGTATTGGAGGGCAGCGTGGAGGGTAAAAATCGTAGAGGGAGTCCAAGAAATGAATACACTAAGCAGATTCAGAAGGATGTAGGTTGCAGTAGTTACTGGGAGATGAAGAAGCTTGCACAGGATATAGTAGCGTGGAGAGCTGTATCAAACCAGTCTCAGGACTGAAGACGACAACGACAACAATGGTCCAAATCTTAACAAGTATTTAATTTCGGGATATCTCTTCATAACGCATCTTTTTTTCTAAGAAACCTTTATTTACAACCTTTATTTACAACTGTTTGCTGAATTTTTCGATCTCGCCAAGTGTGTTGGAATGATGGGTTCCAATAAATCTTTATATGCAGGTGACTGGCTGATTTTTTTTCCAACGTCTCCAGACCTACGTCGAACAGTTTCTGAATTTACGGTCAAATTTAAGATTTTAAAATACACTACTGGCCATTAAAATTGCTACACCACGAAGATGACGTTCTACAGATGAGTAATATAACCGACAGGAAGAAGATGCTGTCATATGCAAATGATTCGGTTTTAAGAGTATTCACACAAGGTTGGTGCCGATGGCGACACCTACAACGTTTTGACATGAGGAAAGTTTCCAACCTATCTCTCATACATAAACAGATGTTGACTGGCGTTGCTTGGTGAAACGTTGTTGTGATGCCTCGTGTAAGGAGGAGAAATGCGTACCATCATGTTTACGACTTTGATAAAGGTCGGATTGTAGTCTGTCGCGATTGCGGTTTATCGTATCGCGACTTTGCTGCCCGCGTTGGTCGAGATCCACTGACTGTTAGCAGAATATGGAATCGGTGGGTTCAAGAGGGTAATACGGAACGCCGTGCTGGATCCCAACGGCCTCGTATCACTAGCAGTCGAGATGACAAGCATCTTATTGGCATGTCTGTAACGGATCGTGCAGCCACGTCTCGATGAGTCAAAAGGTGGGGACGTTTGCAAGACAACAACTATCTACACGAACAGTTCGACGACGTTTGCAGCAGCATGGACTATCGGCTCGTCAGCTCGGAGACCATGGCTGCGGTTACCCTTGACGCTGCATCACAGACAGGAACGCCTGCGAGGGTGTACTCAACGACGAACTTGGTGCACGAATGTCAAAACGTCATTTTTTCGGATGAATCCACGTTCTGTTTACAGCATTATGACGGTCGCATTCGTGTTTGGTGACATGCGGTGAACGCACATTGGAAGCGTGTATTCGTCATCGCCATACTGGCGTATCACCCGGCGCGATGTTATGCGGTGCCATTGATTACACGTCTCGGTCGTCTCTTGTTCTCATTGACGGCACGTTGAACAGTGGACGTTGCATTTCAGATGTATTACGACCCGTGGCCCTACCTTAATTCGATCCCTGTGAAACCCTACATTGCAGCAGGATAATGCACGACCGCATGTTGCAGGTCCAGTACGGGCCTTTCTAGATACAGAAAATGTTCGACTACTGCCCTGGCCAGCACATTCTCCAGATCTCTCACCAATTGAAAACGTCTAGTCAATGGTGGCCGAGCAATTGGCTCGTCACAATACTCCAGTCACTACTCTCGATGAACTGTGGTATCGTGTTTAAGCTCCATGATCGGCTGTACCTGTACACGCCATCCAAACTGTGTTTGACTCAATGCCCAGGCGTATCAAGGCCGTTATTACGGTCAGAGGTAGTTGTTCTGGGTACTGATTTCTCAGGATCTATGCACAAAAAGTGCGTGAAAATGTAATCACATGTCAGTTCTAGTGTAATATATTTGTCCAATGAATAGCCGTTCATCATCTGCATTTCTTCTTGGTGCAGTAATTTTAATGGCCAGTAGTGTACATGACTCATTTTCAAGGGCCCTGTACTGTGAGTACCATGGGTACTTCCTGAGCATTTATCATCGATGTTTTCGTTAATTCCGTTTCCTCCACACGCCTATTAAATTCAGCAGTCACTTTTGTGGTAATCGTCTGCCTATTCTTACAGGTAAACATGTTGCGTGTGAGGATGAGAAGGAGATTAGTGTTTAACGTCCCGTCTACAACGAGGTCATTAGAGACGGAGCACAAGCTCGGATTAGGGATGTATGCGGAGGGAAACCGGCCGTGCCCTTTCAAAGGAACCATCCCGACATTAGTCTGAAGCGATTTAGGGAAATTACGGAAAACCTACATCAGGAAGGGCGGACGCGGGTTTGAACCGTCGTACAGACCATTGCGCAACCTCGCTCTGTGGTGTGTGTGATTTTTCTACTGTGGTTCTGTGTTACCAAGAGTCCGTTCACTCAGAGCTTCATTATGGGTTCTGTTACGGCAAATTTCATCAGGTACAAACTGTGTACTCAGAGGGCAGACAAAAGCAACAAGATGTATCGAACGTCTGGATCCTAGAAAATCATCAAAATAATGAGATTCCCGTATTATATAACTGCTTAATGTAGGAAGTGTGTGAGAAAAGTAATGAGGCAGATTTTTTTTCTGCGGAAGTTTTTGCTTTCATCAGAGTAGTACCCTTCGGCAGTTACACGCTGGTGGAGTCTTTGTTCCCAGTCTTGGCAGCAGGACTGAAAGGTTTCAAATGGTAGGGCCTTTAACACGTCGGTCACATGGTCCACCAAGTGGCGACTCAAATTTAACGCCGCCAAGAGCCAGGCGGTCGTCTTCACTCGCAGACGGCTGCTTCCTGACCTGCCGCCTGTCTCGATCTCGGGAGGTCCCATCCCGTGGTCACCGACCGGCACATACCTCGGTGTGACTCTGGGCAGGCATCTCACCTGGCTGCCGCACTTCCGCGACATCAGGGGGCGGGCGATTGGGCGTCTCCGGGCGCTCTACCCGCTGCTGAACCCCTCATCCACGCTCCCCCCTCGGCATGGCCTGACCGTGTACTTGGCCTCATCCATCCGGTACTCGAGTACGCCGCTGTTGTGTGGGGGAATGCCGCCCCATCGCACGTTGCGATGCTCCAGCGTGTTCAGAATCGGGCGCTGTTACTCGGTCTCCACAAGCCGCCTCGTTACTCCACGAGGCTCCTTCATGAGGAAGCTGGCGTCCCGTTGCTGCGGGATCGCTTCAGGCAGTCCGCCAGGGTGTTCTACGCCTCTGCAGAACACTCTGGCAGTCGTCTTATACGCGGACTGGGACACCAAGTCCACCACAGGCCGATCACGCGTTGGCCTAATCTGGTGCGCGCGTAGTCTCTTCCGCTGCCTCTATGACGCATTTGACGCAGCGTCCGCCCCCACACGGCCTCTCCCATAGGCCAATCCTAACCGTGAGGCCACACAATAGTTCTTGAGGTCCACACAGGAACAGCAGCTTCGCTGCTTAGCCTGTCTCCCTCCTGGTAGATGTAACCAGAGATTTGCAGTGCAGTGCAGTACGTCGGTCACATTCCTTTGAATGTTCTCCAGAGTTAAAAAAAAATAGCGTCCTTTAAAGACATTTTCAATTTCAGGAAAAGAGGTAAGTCACAAGGACTCATATCAGTTAAATGGGGCGGGGAGGGGGGGCTTTGTAACAATGGGAATGCCTTTTGAGGTCAAAAATTCCGTGATGGAAGTTTCGTGTGTGACATGGGGTATTGTCATGATATAGTAGGCTCTTGTCTCATTCGATTCACCCTTCTTCTCAGCCTTTCGAGGACATTTTTGGAAAATACTTGGTTGACAGTTTGTCCTGCAGAAATGATATCGGTCTGATCTCACAAGATCACATACACGTTCGAAGTTTTCGTCGGTTATTGGAAGTCTCCCTGAGGGAGGCTCATCTTAAATGTGTTCTCGGGCTTCCAAAAATGTTCTGCGACAGCGAAGAACTTGTGCTCTTGATATTGAATGTTATGCAGATGCCTGCTTCAACTTAACGAAGGATGCACTCCCGGATCCCCCCCCCCCCCCCCAAAGAAAAAAAAACTTAAGTGATGGCGCTCTCAGAAATCAAGTGATGGCTTTACAGAGCTGCAACTTGGACTGAGCATCTGGAAGGGAAGACCACTCAAGTACAACTAGACAGCGTTGCCAGATCGTTTGCTGTGTTGTCAATTTCATTACTTTTTCCATACGCCTCGTTGTCAGAGCAAATATGCACACTTTATTCCGAAAATGAATGTGTTTTGCACAGTACCATGCACAATTGGTTGGTTGATGTATCGTTTCTAAGTGATACTTAATAACCACAGACACCTGCTACAATCAGTTAAAGTCCCACTCTAAATAATTTTAAGATGATATTACAGGTATCTTTTCAAAATAAGTTACACTATTCTGTTGAAAAATACCTATAAAGTAATTTGAAAGACATTCTAAACCCTAATGAGTAATAAATAAGAGTATCATAGCTGTGTAATTTTTCAAATAACATGTGTAATCATAAAACACTTTTTCATTTAGGTAAAATGTAGTCAACGAAGGAAAATTAGGGGAAAATTCGTGTGGTTGTAAACGTTTTTTTACAGAGGTAGGAGGAAGTAGTATGATCAACATACACGACCGGTGTGGGGTTGTATCTCGAAAACCGTGGTTTTAAGCGAAAATATGTTCCAGTAATAAATTAATATACATTAAATTTTCAGCATAGCATTACACAGTCAACCGCTTGCAAGGAACTGTATGGTACATTGGCCTAGGTTCCGACACCACGACGGATGTCTTCATCAGAATGAAATTTTGGAAACCGTAAAATTACATTGGGGAAAGCAATAGTCAGAATTAAGAGCAAATTGCTCAAGTCAAAACATAAAACGAAACACATGTGCGCCTGCCATCCGAGAACAAGTAATGGACTCCCTGCGACATTCTGTGTCTTCACACACCGTTGGTCGAAGGCTAGTAACATCCAGGTAAGAGAAATACTCGTGTAGGCTGTCGTTAACACCACAACACAAACTAGTGCCTTTGGAGGGATGCCGTGGCCGGGAAGAACTGGCAGCTGATGACTGGCGTCGCACTGTGCTCAGCAATGAATCGTGATTCTGCAGCACCCCGGATGAACATCATCGGCGAGTATGGCAGAGACCTGGTGAGATGGCTTTCTTTCAAAGTTTTGGTGAGGCACAGCGGTGTTACTCCTGGTGCCATGGTCTGTGGAGCATCATGTATGACTTCAGGTCACAGCTGGTAGTTACTGAGGGAACTATGACGGCACAACGGTAAACAACGGATGTGCGACGTCCTTGAGTGATTTTTGGCATGCGACAGTATTATGTGCCAATTTTCAACAGGACAACGCTCGTCCACACATGGTACGTCTCCCTACGAACGAACAGTCTGCGTGATGTTGAGCTACTCCCACGGTTGAAAAGATCCCCAGTTCTGCCCCCGATAGAACATACGTGCGATCAGCTCGGACGTCAACCACGTCACTGTGCAGCTATATCAAGTTGACCATCATGCCTCAGGAGAGTATAGAATGGCTTAATGACACCCTTTCCAACCGAATCGGTGCGTGTATCCAGGCCAAAGTGGGAGAAGTGTCATGCTGGTAAGTGAGCTAATAGTATTGTTTAAAGTACACTACAAATTTCTTTTGAGTTTTGTATGTTGTGAATTTAAAGTGAGTATAAAGGCAGAGACAATAAAAAGTCAGAGTCGTTAAACATTTATACCTGCTTAAAAAAGAAAAAAAACGCTTTGAGAAATAAAAAACGCTAAATTTCGTCCGTCTCAATGACCATCTCATCCTCATACCACGTCACCGAACGTTTGCTCTTATTCTGCTAGTTTCTCCGGTATATCATCAGGTGAATATGTTATATTGACATATGATCTGAAAGAATAATTGTTTCGCAAGATATAAGCTAGAAACACAGTAAGGGCGTCTATAGTTTTAATTGACATGTTACTGTCAAGAATATTGCGAAATGAACAAACAGCACTTAATATTAATTAGAAATTTACTGTGGGGAGAGGAAAAATAAAATACTGATCAGGTTACCTTCCATTCGGTAAGTGGGTGCACTCAGTGACTGTTATGTGACTTATAAATTATAGAGGGCACCAATCAGTCGTCTTACAGTAGTATTCAAAGAACTGTGACTGACGCCCAAACAACAGGGATCTATACGCACTGAGAATAGAAAATAGTGCATTGAGAACGGCTAGCTGCTAGACGAAATATGGATTTGCGTAATAAAAAGGACGACTGATTGCTGCATTCTATAATTTATAAAAAGAAAATATATGAAATATTGTTGCAGTGTGTCTGGATACAGTTCTCAAGTATGCTATACAATAAAAGAGAGCTAGTTCTTTTTAGCACATTCTCATGCCAAAGTCAGTACACGTGATTTCTGGTGGCCTTCCGCACTTTCTAGCGACAGTGATCGCCTGTTTCTAGATCGCATATCACAGAGTTTATTTGCGAGAATTGACGGGTGTAAATTTCATACGTTAGCTGTATTAAAACACACATTTAATTCCATGCTCATAAGCTAATCATATTCTGCCTGTGATACACATAAATAAAAGTTTCAATATAGATGAACATGTCGTAAGGCAAAAAAGAAATTCCCATGTTCAATCGGTAAGCACATCGGCTTATAAAAAGTCCATTGCAAGTAGTGTGATACAATATTGTAACAGTCTCCCAAACAAGGTAAAATTATTTCACCATTATCACTTATTAGCAAAACTCTTGAGTCATTCTTGCTTTATCAGTGTTTCTATTCAGTAGCCAAATTTTTAGAGCAATTGAAACACACAAGTTGAAACAAGAAATTGCAAAAGTCCTGTTGCATTTAGTGCGATCTCTCTAGTAGGTAAAGCCGAAGAATCATTTGTTTGCTGCAGCGCCACTGTTGCATTTTCTGTACTTTGTGTGTGTGTGTGTGTGTGTGTGTGTGTGTGTGTGTGTTTGTGTGTGAGTGAGTGAGTGGGTAGGTAGTGGGTGGGTGGGTGTGGATGAATGGGTGTGTGTCCATGCACACAATCATAAACAATATTTATAGAGGAATTATGTATCCCAAAGTCCAGAACGGTTATTAGATGAATAAATAAACACTAAATTGCAGTCGATCAGACAGTGATGACGAGAGCAATGTTGCCATTCGTTGGTCCATGTTCTTTGGCATGTTCATAAAATTATATTTAAGTAACATCGACTATTACAGAACGTGGTCCTATGAAAGCAATACCAAAGCGCAGAACATTTTTTAAAATGCTAAGTGAGTTAAAATGTTTCAGAATACATCGAAACCCGGACAAACTACACGTTACTTCACAACTCTGCATCTCTGTACAATGCTAAAAGTGTGCAAAATATGACCGTGTCTTCTGTGTTACGATTTCCTGTAGGCTTCCATCGCCGATATGTTGTTAATAGATATTTAATAATAACGAAGCATACCAACAACCACACGTTTCATGAATTTAATAGTACCGTTGCCTTCGACCGGCATATTTTCATTATACAGAAGTTGGAAATAAATAAATACGGTACGAAAATTTCTTAACCTCCAGTAAGACGTTTCCAGTCAAATTAACGTCGCGTTTGCTTTGAAATAGCATATACACATAGAGCGTAAGTGACAATTTAAAATGCATTAAATGATAATGATGAATTCCAGTATGATGTCTACCGGGATCTGCTAGTGACGTAAAGCGCGTTCTTGCCACTTACTGAGTAGACGTTTCGTTCCATGTTACTGAAATATAGTGATATTTCTTTCGTGTTTCACGCGCGGCAGAGGTTCCGCAACATGAAATAGCGGCTCGCCTTCTTCATCAGCTCTTACGTCCCGTGCGAGGACGGCTGTAGCGTCCCACACCAGCTGCGTTTCTCCTCGTCCATTAGAGTCACATCGATGACACGTTAAGGTGCGTCAGTTGACTCCAGCCTTGAGGAGCAGTAGAACGAAGAGCGGCCGAGGTCAGCGCGAGAATCGGCCTGCGCCCACTGCTGCAGACAGGGTGGCGGCTGCGTGGTGGCTCAAGGCCAAAGTCGCTGCGGCCGCGCCACGTTCAGTCCCCGACGTGTTATCACCAGGCCGGTGGGAAAACACTTCGGCCACGTCTAATCCGACACTACGTGCTCTACTCACTAACAACGATTAAAACAATCGTCCTCCTTTGTTTCTCAGGTAAGTTAATCGGTATCGTATGTCCGGCCGAACGTTTGTTAGAGTGTCGTGTAAAACTTTCCTGGGTGCATTACGTGTTCCCACCTTTCGCCATATGCGGGTACGTCCAGGAATGTCGAACATGATCGTTCTTGCTGTCCAGCTATTATCGTGTGAGGAGGAGTAATGTTGGATGGATGTATTAACGTCCGACCTTTGAAAACGGTGCACTCACCGGTCAACGACATTCGGGCACTGTACTTATTCCCCATGTGTGTCTTCTCAGGCATGCATTCGGCCCTGGCTACATGAGTTCCATACCTCCATAAATGAAAACCGAACCTTTTCTAGTGGCGCTTTGCTGTCCATCTCTCATTTTGTCTGCCTGTCTGTCCGAATGTTAAAAACCCTTTAACCAGGAACAAGAACACGTATTAAGTTGAAAGTTATGTCACTTACTAAGGTCTGCGGTCCCTTGGCGTAATAATAAACTTGAGCTTCTATGTCAGTGCAATCAAAGGATACCGCCATTTATGTCACATTTTTTGATACTCTAGCAACTCACTCATCGGAACCTATATACGGTACTTCCGGTTGGTCTAGTGCAACGAAATTGACGAGAAGAAAGGTCTCACAGTTCAGTAAAGCAAAAACAAACAAAAAACGACCTTGTTAATATGTAATCATATCACACGAAAAAAAATTTCTTTTGTCATTTATTATCAGACTTCATATTTGAAATTAAAATATTTTCGAAAGAACAGGAACCCCCGAAATGATATCTTGCGAATGTCAATGTAGATAACAGGCAAAAATCGTCTCGATTTTCGGAATGGATGAACTGTCTATGTACGAGGGTTACCCAGAAAGTAGTGCACTGCATTTTTTTTCAGCCGAAAACAATGCTACGAATGCGAAACGTTACATATGTATTATTTGAAGTCTCCTGAGCGAGCGCGCCAAGTTTCCGTCACATTCGACAGATAGCGTAGCTGCAGGACAGTTTCAAAATGGCGTCTGTAAGTGATGTACGTTACAAGCAATGTGCCGTCACTGAACTTCTCACTGCAGAGAAAGAAACTGTGGGGAATTTTCACAAACGCTTGTGCAAAGTCTATGGAGTATCTACTGTCGGCAGAAGTACAAGTAGTTGCTGGGCGGAGGGTGAGGTCATCGCAAGGCGGTTCGGCGGAGCTCCACGATCTGCAGCGGTCGAGGAGATCACCCATGGCTATCACACTTGACATGTTGCAGCGAGCTGATGTTGTCATTCGCGAGGATAGACGCATTACGACTCGGCAGTTGGCGCTACATCTGTCGGTCAGCAAAGGAAGAGTGGATGCAGTTCTCCGCATTCTTCGATATTGAAAAGTGTGTGCAAGATTAGCCCCGCGGTGTCTAATGTTGGATCACAAATCGCACAGAAAAAAAAAAACATTTGTCTCGATTTGTTGCCAAGTTTCAAAGCTGAGGGGGGGTGGGGGTGGGGGGCTTCTTGTCCCGGATTGTGGCAGGTGATGAAAGCTGGGTTCACCATTTTGAGTCCTAAACAAAACGGCAGTCGATGGAACGGCCTCATTCCCACTCCCCACAGAAGAAAAAATTCAAAACAACTGCTTCCGTCTTTAAGGTCATGATCACGTGTTCTGGGACTGTGAAGGTGTGATTCTCGTTGATGTGATGCCAAGAGTGGTACAATTAATTCAGAAGCATATGTCAACACATTAACAAAACTCAAGACGCGCTTGCGGCGACTTGGGCGCCACAGCAACCCATGAGATCTTTAGCTGCAACACGATAACGCTCGGCCCCCCACAAGTCTGAGGACTGCTGAACACATCGCAAAACAGGGTTGGACAGTGTTACCTCATCCACCGTACAGCGCTGACGTAGCCCCCTCAGACTTAGATTTGTCTGGGCCATTAAAGGATGCCGTTCGTGGAAAACATTTTGAAGACAATGAGGAGGTGGTACACACAAAGCAGTACTGGCTCCGCCACCAGGACGAGGACTGGTAGCGACAGGACATAGACGGCCTTGTTTCACGCTGGAGGAAGGCCACAAAATGGGACGCGTAGATAAACAGCATTCTTTCATGTGTGTAATTCTCATTATGTTCAATAAAGAATTGTTGAAGACAAAAAAGTGCGGTCCATTACTTTCTGGGCAACCCTGGTACATAATTAAGTCTGTGTTCACCGATGACATTGTAATTCTGTCAGAGACAGCAAAGGACGTGGAAGAGCAATTGAACGGAATGGACAGTGTCTTGAAAGGAGGATATAAGATGAACATCAACAAAAGCAAAACGAGGATAATGGAATGTAGTCGAATTAAGTCGGGTGATGCTGAGGGAATTAGATTAGGAGATGAGACACATAAAGTAGTAAAGGAGTTTTGCTATTTGGGGAGCAAAATAACTGATGACGTTCGAAGTAGAGAGGATATAAAATGTAGACTGGCAATGGCGAGGAAAGCGTTACTTAAGAAATTTGTTAACATCGAGTATAAATTTAAGTGTCAGGAAGTCGTTTCTGAAAGTATTTGTATGGAATGTAGCCATGTATGGAAGTGCAACATGGACGATAAATTGTTTAGACAAGAGGAGAATAGAAGCTTTGGAAATGTGGTGCTACAGAAGAATGCTGAAGATTAGGTGGGTAGATCACATAACTAATGAGGAGGTTTTGAATAGAATTGGGGAGAAGAGGAGTTTGTGGCACAACTTGACTAGAAGAAGGGATCGGTTGGTAGGACATGTTCTGAGGCATCAAGGGATCACCAATTTAGTATTGGAGGGCAGCGTGGAGAGTAGAAATCGTTGAGGGAGACCAAGAGATAAATACACAAAGCAGATTCAGAAGGATGTAGGCTGCAGTAGGTACTGGGAGATGAAGAAGCTTGCACAAGATAAAGTAGCATGGAGAGCTGCATGAAACCAGTCTCAGGACTGAAGACCACAACAACAACAACATGGAACCCACAGTGTGCGAGTCCTACTCGCAGCTGGCCAGGTTTTTTTATGGATGATAATGCGCGACCGCATTGGACGGCGCAGGTGGAAGAGCTCTTCGGGCGAGAGGATATTAGACTAATGGACCTGGCTGAACCTTTCTCCTACTTAAATGCCATCGCACACGTTTGAGGTTCGTTGGGAAGACGCATTGAGGCAAGTCCACGTGCACTAACGATGACACAACAGTTGTATATCGCGTTGGTACAGGAATGGAACACCCTACCACAATAACTCCTTACTAACGTTGCCGCCAGCAAGGGATCACCTTGCAGAGCACGCATTGTCACTCGTGGTGATCACACACCCTATTTGAAACTATATCCTACCTTTTGTAACATCCAGAGGATTATCATAAATCGCGTTGTCTTTAGTATAATCATTGACTTTGAATAAAAGTATCAGTTCTGTTCCTTCTCATTCTGTATTTATTTCAGTTATCTTCTGTACTATACTGTAGCACAGCTTTCTGTGAATGCACCAAGTTTCAGCGAGCTATTTTACTTGGCAATGGGACATCATGTAGAAGTTACTTTCGTTCTTAGGTTTTGCAATCCAGATAAAGTGGACTGGTAAAATACTGCACCTGTGATGAACATGTATGGTCGATACACATGTACTCAGAACTCTGCGAACTTCACAACCTTCTAGGCACTAGGGGCGGCATGGATGATATTGTCCTCTGTACGTGATTTTTGGCACAGAAGGCACCGAAGCGTATGACTTTCGGTTGGCTCTTGTCCACATTCGCAGTGCGTGTCAAGAACCATATTTCATTATTGTCTTTCGATCTTCCCATTTCGGTCCGTAATCTGTTTAGTGACTTCCTTACCGACCAGTTTTTCGTGGGGCGTTGTAGGCTTCCTAAGCCGGATTTTACTACGAGGACTCGCATTCGGGAGGACGACGGTTCAATCCCGTCTCCGGCCATCCTGTTTTAGGTTTTCCGTGATTTCCCTAAATCGTTTCAGGCAAATGCCGGAATGGTTCCTTTGAAAGGGCACGGCCGATTTCCTTCCCAATCCTTCCCTAACCCGAGCTTGCGCTCCGTCTCCAATGACCTCGTTGTCGACGGGACGTTAAACACTAACCTCCACCACCACCACTATTCTAGACAGGAAGGTTATCGTCTAAACGCTTTAAGTTCAATCTTTATTTCTTTTATTTATTCGATGTGAAGGTTTCAATGCAATGAAGAAGAGTGTTATTTGCTCCAGACTTACGCGAAGCTCGGAGAAACAGTCAGCATATGTTTCTTCCACTGCGCCAATTAGCAGTTCATCTTACTCTTATTGAAAAGCACTTGTAACTTTTTAACACTCTTTGCAGCATTTTGCAAACGAACTTAGCTGACTTGAAGCAACTGTTTCACTAGAACGCTGCGTTAGACTCGTCCAGTAGCAGTTGGCTGTCACGCCTGACGTAATGCACTGGTGCACTAAATATTGCTCTTTGCTGAAAAACATCTTCTATATTTTGACACTGACGAGGGAACTCCAGGCGCATCACGCATTACGTGGCATAAAATTCCTTCTTCTAGGAAAACACCGTGTTTAGATAATAGTAAGAACCACTCCCTTGCTCTCAAACTTTGCAGAGGAGCCATAAGTCGATGCAACGGGTCACTTTAAAGCGTCACATTACCAGAACCATTTCTATGCGTACATAGTTCAGCGCTGTTTCTGATAATTAGTAACGTTCAGCTCTTGGAGTAGGCTTCAGGCCACCTGTAATCAATCTGCTTGTTTCATTGACTGCTGTATATACCTGTCCAGTACGCGGCGACCTGCACCAGATCTGAGAGATTTATTGCACTCTAATATTTCTGAACGCAGTGATCAGTTTCTCTCCACAGAGTCAAAGTTTTTGCTGTGTGTTACAAGGTTAGTTCATCTGTACACGAAGCTTCTTGTATTTGGAATCAGTGCTTGGTCAGTGTTGTAGATGTTGAACAGAAGTGAAACTAGAACACTTCTCTTAAGTAGGTCATTTTTCTCTGCTCTACAGCGACTACACTGTGCTTGGAAGTCATCCAAAAATCTGCGATTTTGCGGAGTTCCGTTAAATTCGGTGAAATGGAGATCACCTGGCTGGTTGTAGTATTTGACACGTGGTAGTCGGTGACTGAGAGGAACATACACTTCCGTCAGGTTGACGAAAGCTACACCAGTAACGTAACGAGTTTCATTCTCGTCATCTGTTAGTGAGAAAAATTCAAATGGTTCAAATGGCTAAATGGCTCTGAGCACTTTTGGACTGAACATCTGAGGTCATCAGTCCCCTAGAACGTAGAACTACTTAAACCTAACTAACCTAAGTACATCACACACATCCATGCCCGAGGCAGGATTCGAACCTGCGATCGTAGCGGTCGCGCGCTTCAAGACTGAAGCGCCTTTAACCGCTTGGCTACACCGGCCGGGGAGAAAAATTCAAGAGCTGCTCTGTGCAGCTTTTACCATGTCGAAATGTACTTGCTCTTGTGTAAGCAGAGGGTCAATTACGGGTAGAATTCCATACAGACTCATGCTTCCTAGCGGCCTGCAAATATAGCTTAATGCGCTAACTGTTCTAAAGTTCTTGACATGGTTTTTTTCCTTGCCTGCTTTAGGAAGACTTATGACGCTGCTCTTTGGCCATATCTTTAGTATTTGTCAGCTATTTGTTGAATTGTTGGAAAGTTGTAGAATCCATTCTCCTGTTGATGGGCCAAAGTAGAAATTCTACTTCACATATGGGAGTTTTATTGTTATAATACAGATACAGTCTGCTGAAATGCAGATGATTTTAATTACTGGAGGCATAAGGCATTTTAGTGACTATTGTTGTATATAAAATATTTTTGTACCTAGCAATTTAATAATTAAACATTTCTTCAAAACTGTTCATTAATAAATATTTACTGCCTAGTTTTATTTGACATATTAAATTCCATTTGTGTTGCCCCTTCCTTGTTCACCTAATGTATTTAATAATTCAACTGTGTAATATATTACAGACTTGACGTGCTCGCACTTTCGTAGTTGCTTTATAAGTCTTGTCATTAAGCAATGACAGTTGTCTACTGTTTGAGAAAGTAACAGAAAAAATGTGGAATGTATTCCACCGTCCAGAAGCCACCTCGAGAGCTAGCATAGACAGATGCACTATGACAGAGTGGAAACTGAATATCAACAGCAACTACATTCTCTTGCTGAAGCGAGCCAGGATGTTGTAGCGGTTCGTCGGAGTCCGTTGCGAAACAGCCGTTTAGGAATCTTCCACGCTATGGCGTCTGGTGGGCGAACGCTCTGGTCTTCCGACAGGCACCGACCAGCTCGGCATGTTTGCCGAGCACTCGCCTGGCCTATAACGCTTGTTTCTTAAATAAACCCATACCACACACTGCCTAATTTGCAACACACAACAGGAGAGGACATAAAGGACAAAAATGCATTTTATGATCACTTGTTTGCATGTTTGTCTATTGCCGGCCGCTGTGACCGAGCCGCATTCGCCTGCCAATACAAATTATCTAAATTTACCTGAATGGGTTTCACGAGAAGTAAGTCGCTTTCTTCCAACGTAAATGGAAATACCGTGCGGCTAGGGCCTCTCATCGGGTAGACCGTTCGTCTGGTGCAAGTCTTTCGAGTTGACGCCACTTCGTCGACTTACGTGTCGATAGGGATGAAATGATGATGATAAGGGCAGCACAACACAAAGACTCTGAGCGGAGAAAATCTCCAACCCAGCCGGGAATCGAACCCGGGCCGATAGGTATTGTATTCCGTCGCGTTGACCACTGAGCTACCACGGGCGGACACTTCCAAGGTAGTAGTAGTAGTAGTAGTTTTATTCATCCGTAGATCTCTTTTTACAAGGATATAGGACATGTCAAAGTATTTACAAGCTTAGATCAATTTACAATAAGCTAATTCGTATACACATATATTTACAGACTTCTAGTTAGAGACAATCATTAGATTTTACTCCTGGTATACAATAATTTATTTACAAATAACTCATTAAATAATGTAATGCCACACTATTCACTCATATTTCACTATCAGTCACTGCACACACTATACACACATTGTTTCATAACACTTCACTCACTACACACACACACACACACACACACACACACACACACACACACACACACACACACACACACAGGTGATCCTTGGGCCATTTTCTGTACTGCAAGTTCCCATTTGCTATCCTGAAAAACTGAGTCAGCATCCCTTCATAATGAGTGAGATGTTGAGCTCAGAAAGAGGAAGAGGTGTTAGTATTGTGCTATGCATAGCTTGAGGGGAGAGTGTCTCTAGAAAGGAAAAAAGAAGAAAAATAATAAAGTGAAGGTGTTATGTGGAATATTGGATGTTTTATAACCATCATTATTATTATTATTTGTTTGTATAACATTTTTGTATCAAACCCCTACTCTGCTTTATCTAAGTAATCCTTCAATGTATAAAATGTATTGCATAACAGGTACTTTTTAGCTGCCTTCTTAAATAAGTGTATTTTTGAAATTTCTTTAATCTCTTTTGGTAATTTATTGTACAGTTTTATTCCTTGGTAGAAAATGCTGTTTTGAGTTTTATGTTTATTTTTTCTTGGTAAATGTAAGTTGAGTCTATCTCTTGTTGCATGGTCATGGACAGAGCTGTTTGTGCAGTAATTGCCAATGTTACTTTTGATGTGTACAACTGACTGGTAAATGTGTTCACATGGAGCAGTTAAAATTCCCAGTGATTTGAACAGATCTTTACAATGAGCTCGACTACTATTTCTGGTTATTATTCTTATGGCTCTTTTCTGGAGTTTGAAAATTGGGTTCATATTTTGTGGATTTGTTCCCCAAAAAAGAATGCCATAGCTAAGAATTGAGTGTACATATGAATAATATGTAACTAAAAGACACTGCATGTTACACACAGATGATAGAATTCTAAGGGCATAACATGCTGATGACATTCTGTTTGCAAGTACCTTTGTGTGTTCGCACACTTACAAGGTAGTATCACACTGCCATAAAGGGCCCATCAAATGTGTATAAGCTTTTCAGTCTCCATAATAGGTAACTGTAAGGATCATTCTAAATGTCAACAACGCTTTGATCTGACGAGTCGCGCCATCGCCAACGCAACCCTCTGCCATGTCGCACATCTTCTTAATCTTTGGCGCCAGTACGACGTTAACAGTGAATAGGAATGGTCAGTCACTGTTCAGTTGTGCACTTTTAAAAGTATGACAGAATTAATAATCGCACCAGGTGTGTGCTTCATATAGTAACACGGTTTCAAAATCAAAAACAAAATGTGTACCCTGTCAAAATTTAAAGAGAGATGGCCGCAGTTCATGGAAATGTGATGAATGAAGCTCCAGTTCGAAAATCGTGCATCACGTTTAATGGCAGGAGAAGGAATATTCGTCATGACCAACAATCATGTGGAAATAGAGTTGTGAGTGACAAACTCCAATCAGGGACTGAGGAGAAAAATTCAACAGGATAGACGTTTCAGTAATGACAGACTGAACTTGGCCTTTCCTGATATTTCACTATCAGGGTTCCTCGGCTGCTGACAGAAGAATACGAAAAACATTTGCATCGAGTTTTCTCACAAGGCTGCTGAGGAGTTTTACAATCATGCTGTTACTCGTGACGGGGGGCTCAGCATAAATGTCACAAACGAAGTGGCAGTCAGTGGCATGGCATCATTGACGATCCTCAACGATCCCAAACAGCTCGTTTTGTATTATCGCGAAATAGGGGCGATAGTTTCACAGACACGACACGTGAATTGGAGTGGCAGTCATTAAAACATAGGCGTTTTTCGTTGCGACGGGATCTTCTCATGAAATTTCAATCTCCAGTTTTCTTCTCCGATTGCGAAAACATTCTGTTGCCACCCACCTATATAGGGAGAAATGATCATCACGATAAAATAAGAGAAAGAGCTCGCAAAGAAAAATTTGACTGCTCGTTTTTTCCGCGCCCCGTTCGAGAGTGGAACGGTAGAGAGACAGCTTGAGGGTGGTTCATTGAACCCTCTGCCAGGCACTTTATTGTGTATAGCAGAGTAATCTCGTAGATGTAGAACCAAGAATACAGTTTGTGGATCAAAAAGGTATATTTCAAAACAAACGGCGTGGATTGATGTCGAACACTAGCCTGCATCCGTCTGATTTAAAGAAGGATTTGCTTCGGCAGTTTAAATTGAAATTTTTTGAAGATACGCCTTGTAACCCAATGATCGCCATATTTTCTCCCAAACTGATGGACTGTTTGGCGAAAAGTTCTATGGAAATGATAAAGAATTGTACGAGGACGCTAGTGACTTGGCGGCAACTGAGAATACACAAGGAATCGGAAACCATCTGGGGCACGGCGACTTTGTAGTGAAAGAGCTAAGATATGAATGTATGTTGTAAAATACGCTCTAACAATAAAAAAAAAAACGGACGCACCTCGAAGGAATTGTCTGAATGACACAGAAATCGGTAGATGTGATGAGCATGTACGGAGAAACAAAGGATTACAGTTTCAGAATTATTGGATGATTTATTCAAGAGAAAAAGCTTCACAAATCGAAAAAGTCAATAATGCGCTGATCCACCTCTGGCCCTTGTCCAAGCTTGGCACTGATTGACAGAGTTGTTGCATGCCCTCCTGCGGATTATCTGGCCAAATTATGTTCAATTGGCGGTTTACATTATCAAAATTCCGAGTTGGTTGGAGGGCCTTGCCCCTTAATGCTCCACACGTTCCCAATAGAGGAGACACCCAATGACTTCGCTGGCCCACGGTAGGGTTTGGCAAGCACGAACACGAGCAGTAAAAACTGTCACCACGCGTGGACAGGCATTAACTTCTTGAAATGTAAGCCCGGGATAGCTTGCCATGAAGGGCAACAAAACGGGACGTAGAATATCGTCCACGTATAGCTGTGGTGTAACGGTGCCGCAGATGACAACAAAAGGGGTCCTGCTCTGAACTGAAATGACATTGCAGGTGTAGATTATCACTCGTGGTTATCGAGTTGGTACCCCAGTGCTGACCGGAGCATCTCCAGAAATGTCTCCGCTGAACATTGGGGCCCAGTTCGAAGCAGGAATCATCACTGAAGACCACTACACTCCAGTCAGTGTGATTGCAGGCAGGATGTGCTCAACACTACGGCAAACGGACTCGTTGGTGTACAGAAGTCAGTGGATGTCGGCACAAGGGGCGCTGTGAGCCCAGCCCCCTTTCTGTGAGCCGCCTATTAATAATCCTTGTGGTCTCTGAAACGCCAGTTGCACGTCGCATCTATGATAAAGATCGACCCAGAGCTCTGAGTGCCTCTCTGACGATCGCTCGCTCCGCACGTTCTGTCGTGTCTCTAGGTCGACCGCTTCCTTCTTCACATCGTGTTCGCTCAGGGTTCACTCACTGCTGCCAACATCGTCGAATAGCTGCATCGCTCCTCTTCAAATGTCGAGCGATTTGCTGACTGCTCGAACTGAGTCGGACTAAGTGTCTCTCAAACGCTGACATCTGCAAATACTGTTCAAGCACCTGTCTGTAAGACATAGTTACTGTCCAGCTGAGGTCACGGTATAAAATTCTGTCTTTATGCCGTGATATCGACATGTCCCCTGTTCGTTATCCTTTCCAGCTGCAGGAAGGAATTGTACTGCAGTCTCACGCATTCGTCCATCGGTCGGCAGGGTTTATAGTTTTCCATTTTTCGTCAGTACCTATATGAATATCAATTTATGACCAATGCGGATAACTCCTTCGTGGTGCTTCCTCTTTTCTTATCTTAAGAGTGTAACTTTTGTTTAATTACCTTGAATAACAATATCTGGATAAATAAACGGCTTTTTCTTGCAGAATGACGTAGTAGATGTGAAACACAATCAGACATAAGTAGCGACAACAAAGGAAGTAGGTTACAGTACGCTTGTTCGCCCACTGCTTGAATACTGCTCAGCAGTGTGGGATCCGCACCAGATAGGGTTGATAGAAGAGATAGAGAAGATCCAACGGAGAGCAGCGCGCTTCGTTACAGGATCATTTAGTAATCGCGAAAGCGTTACGGAGATGATAGATAAACCCCAGTGGAAGACTCTGCAGGAGAGACGCTCAGTAGCTCGGTACGGGCTTTTGTTAAAGTTTCGAGAACATACCTTCACCGAAGAGTCAAGCAGTATATTGATCCCTCCTACGTATATCTCGCGAAGAGACCATGAGGATAAAATCAGAGAGATTAGAGCCCACACAGAAGCATACCGACAATCCTTCTTTCCACGTACAATACGAGACTGGAATAGAAGGGAGAACCGATAGAGGTACTCAGGGTACCCTCCGCCACACACCGTCGGGTGGCTTGCTGAGTATGGATGTAGATGTAGATGTAGATGTAGACTGGTGTCTACATACACCCGCTTCGTCCAACCAACTCCATTTCACTCCAATCAGTCGTTATTATTCGGTCGTGATGTTCTTGAGCAGTTAGCGCTTACCAACAACATCGCCTATCTTGGGATTTGTCGGCCGTACTCAGCCGTCTTAGGCTGACCAGCTGGTCGGTCGAATATCGTTCCACCCTAACGATGACTAGGAACGTAACTGACCGGTCGGGCGACCCTTATAAACACTGTTCCAGGCCAGCAGCAAATGTGTACACAGCAGATTGGAAAGACTTGATGCTATAATGTGTACACAGTGGACTGGAAAGACTTGGTGAGGAGTGTACTCACCTGGAAGGCGATGGTGTTCCATACGGCGAGCACGAGCCGCAGCGGCAGTTTGGCCTTGTACGACCTGTGCGCCCAGAGGCGGTGGGCGCCCGCCTGTACGCCCGTGGTCGCCATCCAGCCCACCAGCATGGCTGCAACAGGCAGACATCGTTATACCGTCTGTTGTGAGCAAGTGCGATACACGCGCTGCCGAAATCGACGTGGTCATCGAAGTCCAGAAGTGGCGATGTTGCGAACCCTGCCAGTGGAATTGCTCTCCGCCGTAACTACAAACATTGCAAGCAGCCGAATGTCAATGCCTTGTAAAGACAGCCACCACAGGCAGCAGATCTCCTTCCCAGTTATGAGCGACTGCCGTACCAACAAAATCCTCCTCCCTCCGTCCATTTTTACCAAGTCTTTCATATACTGTCGGAAGAAAACACCAAAAGGATCCCCCTTCCTGACTGAGAAATCTGTCCTGATATACACATTAAAATCTCATATCCTTTCCTTAAATCGATCGTTCAGTACCTCTCCCACATTCCATTCATGATTGCTCCTTCCTGCTTCTCTGTCCACTTACACGTCCGTCTTCCGACCCCAACATCACCTCTTCCCCTCCTCCCCCTGCTCCATCCCAGACATAGCTACATATAAATTATCCTACTCATACTTCCAAACCTCCTGGCCACACACTACTTACTGGGAGTTTAGTTCGACGGATTTGTCAGATAACAGCCTTATCATCATCATAATTATCGCATCAGGCACTCCATCGCCATTTGTGTTATTCATTTCAATACATCAAAAGAAGTTCGAATGGTTCAAATGGCTCTAAGCACTATGGGACTTAACATCTGAGGTCATCAGTCCCCTAAGACTTAGAACTACTTAAACCTAACTAACCTAAGGACATCACACTCATTGATGCCACAATGAGGTAGCGAGCAGGTACAGTGCACATGTGAGTAAGCCATTACCACTAATGTTACACACACGGATACAGCTACTAGAAAAAAAGGGATACACCACGAAGGACTTATGCAAATCCGACACAAATTGATATTCATACACGTATCGTGGAAAAAGCAAAACTGTAAACACTGGCGGCCGATAAACGCTGCAGGACAATTTCACTGTACAGCTGGCATGGATAGTTAACAGGGGACATGTCGATGCCGGGGTATAAATGATTTGCGAATTTCCTTTTGTATACTCAGTTGGACAGTAACTATGCCTCTCAGATAGGTACGTGAACATAAGACGCAAATGTCAGCATTTGAAAGAAGACGTGTAGCTGGTTTCAAAGACGTCAGCTGGAGTAATCGGCGAATCGCTTGTCTTTGAATATGAGAGATGCCACTATTCGACGATCAGGAATGGGTGAACCACGGCCAAATACAGCGTCAAGAAGGAAGCGGTCGACCTAGAGAGACGACAGAACGCAGTCGTCGGCGAAACGCTCAGACCCTCGGATTCATCATTATCATAGATCCGACCTGCAAGTGGTGCTTGACTGGGCTCTATTCGCGTGGAACCGTTGAGACTGCGCATCACATTCACTATGCTCCACTGAACTACCGTGGGATCTTTATCAACGCGAGCAGATGTACCACGGAACGACAGTCTCGAACACCACGATTCTGCCGCTGTCGAATTGCGACACATACTGAAGGGCGTTTTCCCTCCTTGCACGGTGCATGACACGAACTTCTCACAACCATCCAACATCAAAATGAGATTTCTGAGTGATAAACCCACCGAGTAGTCATCCGTTGTACACAGAAAGTAGATGGAGTTGGTCGTACTTTCGTTGTGTGCCCTGTCACTGGTCAGCAACAAATTTGTTGCAAGGAATGCCTACGATGTTCTTTGTTGAATTCCAGAACGAAATCAGATTTCTCCTGACGGGCTCAGTTCCCTTGTGATACGCTGTGTCAAAATTCTTGAAAAAGCTGCATATTGATTACTCTTCTGTGGACTGCTGTATACAATCCAGTCACATTAAATTGTCCACCGCCTATGTTGCCAAGTCTATTTGAGCATCAGCCGGGACGGTAGCTCAGCGTGTTCGGTCAAAGAGCTAGTTGGCCTCTGTAATAAAAAAATATAAAAAGACTGTGTGGAAGTATCATGTAGCGTTCACAACGACCAAACACAACGATTAACAAGAAAAAAAAGGCATTGGCATTTCTGGCAATTGCTAGAATTGACTACTTGTTTTTCTACAGTCAGTTTCATAAGAAAGTGTACATCATAATTTTAAATGTAACGTCCGCAGCGACAACTCTGGTAGTGCTCTCGAATCTGTAATCACTGCGCTTTTGCACAGTGTATAGATAAACAGTGTGGGAGTTGAATGTTTTCTTTTGTCGGTTGCAGTTTAAAATTAGCGCGAAATATCTGAAGCGTCACGAGGCAGCGTTCCTTGTAAACCATCCAAAGGGACCAAAGCTTTTATATGGAGCTGCTGCTAAATTCTTAGAAATTTAAAGACGTTCTTTGCCAAGTTGGTGAAACGATATTTAGAGGTAAGAAACGTGGATGATATACCGGAAAGAGGGTTAAGATGCTAAGCTATAATCGATAATGGCGGTGATTGTGCAGTTAGTAACAACGAAACACTTTCCTTGCCATAGCCAGTCTACATTTTATATCCTCTCTACTTCGACCATGATCAGTTATTTTGCTCCCCAAATAGCAAAACTCATCTACTACTTTAAGTGTCTCATTTCCTAATCTAATTCCCTCAGCATCACCCGACTTAATCTGACTACATTCCATTATCCTCGTTTTGCTTTTGTTGATGTTCATCTTATATCCTCCTTTCAAGACACTGTCCATTCCGTTCAACTACTCTTCTAAGTCCTTTGCTGTCTCTGACAGAATTACAATGTCATCGGTGAACCTCAAAGTTTTTATTTCTTCTCCATTGATTTTAATACCTACTCCGAATTTTTCTTTTGTTTCTTTTACTGCTTGCTCAATGTACAGATTGAATAACATCGGGGAGAGGCTACAATCCCTTCCCAACCACTGCTTCTCTTTGATTTCCCTCGACTGTTATAACTGCCATCTGCTTTCTGTAAAAATTGTAAATAGCCTTTCTTTCCCTCTATTATATCCTTGCCACCTTCAGAATTTGAAAGAGAGTATTTCAGTCAACTTTGTCAAAGGCTATCTCTAAGTCTACTAGCTTTGCCTTTTCTTAATCTTGCTTCTAAGATAAGCCGTAGGGTCAGTATTGCCTCACGTGTTCCAACATTTCTACGGATTTCAACCTGATCTTCCGCGAGGTCGTCTTCTACCAGTTTTTCCATTCGTCTGTAAAGAATTCGCGTTAGTTTTTTGCAGCTGTGACTTATTAAACTGATAGTTCGGTAATTTTCACATGTGTCAACACCTGCTTTCTTTGGGATTGGAATTATTGTATTCTTCTCGAAGTCTGAGGTCTTTCAATGCTCTGTCAAACTCATCAACAGTCCGGCGAGGCGTAAAGCTTGGTGTCATGTGGTCATCAAGGGTACACGAACGGGCCTTCAGCTCAGAAAGCCCACATCGATGATGGTCCGTTGAACGGTTCGCATGCTGTCACTTGTTGCTGGCCCAGCACTGAAATCTGCAGCAATTTGCGGAAGGGGTGCACTTCTGTCACGTTTAACGATACTCTTCAGTCGTCGTTGGTCCCGTTCTTGCAGGGTCTTTTTCCGGCCGCAGCGATGTCGGAAATTTGATGTTTTACCGGATTCCTGATATTCACAGTACATTTGTGAAATAGTCGTATGGGAAAATACCCACTTCATCGCTACCTCGGAGATGCTGTGTCCCATCGCTCGTCGCCGATTATAACACCACGTTCAAAGTCCCTTAAATCTTGATACCCTCCCATTGTAGCAGCAGTAACCGATCTAACAACTGCGCCAAACACTTTTCTTATATAGGCGTTGCCGACAGCAGCGCCGCATTCTGCCTGTTTACATATCTCTGTATTTGAATACGCGTGCCTATACCGGTTTCCTTGGTACTTCAGTGTAAGTCACAGTGGAGAACTGCCGATGGCAGTGACTCTATAAGAGTGATAGCGAGGGAAGGCCAATACAGTGACGACCGTTCAGAAGGCAGTGAAGGAGATGAGCGTGCCGACCTAACATTTTCAGGCCTCTGTGAAACAAATAAGCCACACTTTTTGAGTCAAGAGGATCTGAACGATCTTGATCGTAATTTACATTTGTTGAAGCAACATGGTCGACTAATAGCTTCGCGATTAAAGACTTCTTAGCGATACGAAAGTGAGTGCTTACCGTGATCAAAACAATGGCTCTGAGCATTATAGGAATTAAGATCTGAGGTCATTAGTCCCCTAGAATTTAGAGCTACTTAAACCTGACTAACCTAAGGACATCACACACATCCATGCCCGAGGCAGAATTCGAACCTGTGACCGTAGCAGCAGGGCGGTTCCAGACTGAAGCGCCTAGTATCGCTCGACCACACCGACCGGCTTACCGTGATCGCCAAGTTGTCTTTTTCTGAATATTTTGCCAAGGAAGGCGACATCGATTTTTGAAATGGTATAGAGTCCGTTAAGGAGATTCTTGGCCATGATTACAGTGTAAATGAGAGACACGTGTTCAAAGACCCCAGCAAAGTTAGTGTGAAAGCAGTACTCGTCCAAAATGGAAGGAAATTACTTTCTGTTCCAATATGCTCATGCAGTTAATTTGAAGGAAACATATGAAGACTTTAAACAGCTTATCACATTTATCCAGTATGAGAAATACAAATGGCTTGCATGTGGAGATCTCAAGATAACATCAGTTCTTCTCGGCATGCTGGTTGGGTACATAAAACTATGTTGCTTCCTATGCGAGTGCCACAGAAGACACAGAAAATCAACCATTATTACAGGATATAATGTCTTGCTCGGAATGATCTGCTGCCTACACATAAAACTGTGATGAACAGTCCTCTTGTTGGCCCCACACCACCGTTGCACACTAATTTGCGCCACATAAAGAACTATGGGGAAACCAGGGCCAAAATTTAATGTGAATTCATGCACTTGTGAGAGAAGTTTCCAAGGAACGTTGGGATACAAGTAAAGAAGGGAATAGTTGTAGGACCACAAAGTAGGAAATTTATGTCCGTTGAACATTTCCTTGAAAGAATCGCATGGTTGTTTTTCAAAAGTGTCTGCAAGAAAATTTTACACATTGGCGCATTTTAGCGCAGACAACTACCGCAATGTTGTACAAGAATTACTGTGATCGTACCACATGTTACTTAAACTACATTTCTTGAATATTTATTTGGGCTTCTATCAGGATAACCTTGGTGCCGTTAGTGACAAAAATTGAGAACTGTTCCACTAGAACATTTCTCAAATGGAAAAGTGGTATAAACGTAAATGGGGTATCGCATTGTTTCTCGAGTGCTCCTGGTCCTTACGAAATGACAATCCTGAAACAAATTATCGCAGCAGATCCTGAAGAAAATATTTTTAAGTTGTTTGCTGTTATGCTATTTTTGTTTCCTTTGTGTTATGATAGACTTTTTTTCTCCTTGCCCTTGTTAAGTCTTATTACGAAAGGGCATCATTTTGCCACATTCATCTAATACCGGCACCAGTTTACAGTAAGCATTATATTATGAAATTAAATGTGCTATTGGCTGGGAGTTCCCTGTCTGGGAGTTGAGCAGCACGGTGCAAGTCTTTTTTTATTCGACGCCACTTTGGCAACTCGCATGTCAGTGGTGATGAAATAGTGATAAGGACAACGGAGCACTCAGTCCCCAAGCGGAGAAGATAGCCGACCCTGTCGGGAATGGAACCAACGCCCTGGTATGGCTTTGAGCCGCGCTGAGCGCTCAGCTACGGAGGCAGACTAGTACATTAAATCTGAGGCCGGTACAGAAATTTTGAAATTATATCTTATTTCATAGGCGAATTATCTTCCAGAAACAATGTACACCGAGGTGACAAAAGTCATGGGGTACACCCTAACATCGTGAAGAACCTCCTTTTGCCCGGTTTAGTGCAGGAACTGAACGTGGCATGGACTCAGCAAGTCGTTCGAGTCCCCTGGAGAAATACGGAACCGCCGGCCGCTGGTGGCCGAGCGGTTGTAGGCGCTTCAGTCTGGAACCGCGTGATCGCTACGGTCGCAGGTTCGAACCCTGCCTCGGGCATGTATGTGTGTGATGTCCTTAGGTTAGTTAGGTTTAAGTAGTTCTAAGTTCTAGGGAACTGATGACCACAGATGTTAAGTCCCATAGTGATCAGAGCCATTTGAACCAAATACTGAGCCATGCTGCCCCCATAGCCGTCCATAATTGCGAAAGAGGTGGCGGTGCAGGATTTTGTACACGAACTGACCTGTCGATTACGTCTCATAATGGGCGATCTTGGGGGCGAAATCATTCACTCGAATTGTCGAGAATGTTCTTGAAACAATTGTGACCTGGTGACATGGTGCATTGCCATCCATAAAAATTCGATCATTGTTTGGGTATATTAAGTCCATGAATGGCTGCAAATGGTCCACAAGTAGCCAAACATAACCATTTCCATTCACTTTTTGGTTCAGTTGGACCAAAGGAACCAGTCTGTTTCATGTAAACACAGACCTCATCATTTTGGTGCCACTGCCAGCTTGCACAGCGCCTTGTTAACAACTTAGATCCAATGCCTCGTTGGATCTGCGCCACGCTCGAACCCTAACGGCAGTTCTTACTAAGAGAAACTGGGACTCATACGATCAGGCCACGGTTTCCAGCCGTCTAGAGTCCAATACATATGGCCAAGAGCCCAGGAGAGGCCTACAGGCCCTCGTGTCGGTTATCTTCTACCATAGCCCAGTAACGCCAAATTTCGCACTGTCCCAATGGATACACTCTTCGTACGTGTGACATTTTTTCTACCGTTGTTTCTGGCAGGGTCGCTTGTCTGTTAGCAGTGACAACTCTACGCAAACGACGCTGCTCTCGGTCGTGAAGTGAAGGCCGTCAGCCACTGTGTTGTCCGTGGTGAGAGGTAATGCATGAAATTTGGTATTCTCGACACTCTCTTATTACTGTGGATCTCAGATTGTTGAATTTCCTTAACGATTTTCGAAATGGAATATCCCACGCCTCTGTCTCGAGCTACCATTCCGCGTTGAGTGTCTGTGTCAAAATCCTTTTACATGAATCACACCTGAGTACAAATGACAGCCCCGCCAATACGCTGTCGTTTTATACGTTGCGTACGCGATACTAGCGCTATCCTTATGAGTGCATATCGCTATCCCATGCCTTTTGTCAACTCAGTACACAGGGTGTCCCAGCTAACTTGTCCACCCAAAACAGCTCTGGAACAATAACAACTATTGGAAAACGACCTCACCGGTATCAATGTAGGGCTGTAGCCCGTGAATGTACATATTTGGAGACATTCTAAAACGTAAGCATATGTGTTTTTAACACAAACTTGTGTTTTTTTTAAATGGACCTCCTATATTTTTTCTTCAGCAATCCATAGCATGACAAAGCACATATACAATGGCGTTGATTGCATCGCAATATTCCCATTACATCCCGAGATATTGAGACGCGAAGTTGACGCTTGAAACACCCGACATGCGCTGCTAGCGCACGTCCTGAGGCTCAGGCGTGAACCCCATGCTGTGATTGACATGTGTAATCACACCTCCATACTCATCAAGAGGGACACTTACTTGTCAATCACATCGCGATTACGGGCAGCATGGGTTTCACGCCTGTGTTAAAAAAAAAACATATGCTTTCGTTTTAGAATGTTTCATGGGCCCCAGCCCTACATTGATACCGATCAAAGTCGTTTTCCAATAGCTTTTATTGTTCCAGACATATTTTGGGTGGACAAGATAGCTGGGACACCCTGTATATCGTCCCGATAAATAAAAAGGAAATATTTTTGTTGTTGGCCAGTGTTATCTATTTCATGTCCAAACTCATTGTACAATTCATGGCAGTTTGATGTTTGTTACAGCTCTAATGGCCAGTTGTGTATTTTCTTACTTTCTGGCGAACATTTTACGCTGTCGTTTCCTAGCAACGCGCCATCACAAGAAATGAAGTTCAATGGAAAGTTTGATGATGATGAGGAGCCATTGTATTGTATGTTAACCGGGGACCCAGAAACGACGGAGAGGCTCCGTCCCCGCCGCAGCCGCAGTGGTCCACAAGCCCACGACGACTACCGCAGTCCACTTCACCCCTGCGCCCCGCCCCACACCGAACTCAGGTTTATTGTGCGGTTCTGCCCCCGGTGGAACCCCCCCCCCCTCCCCAACCCCGAGGGAAGGTCTCACACAAGACGAGTGAAACCTCTATGTTTGCGTGGTAGAGTAATGGTGTTGTACGCGTACGTGGAGAACTTGTTTGCGCAGCAATCGCCGACATAGTCTAACTGAGGCGGAATAAAGGAAACCAGCCCGCATTCGCTGAGGCAGATGGAAAATCGCCTAAAAACCATCCACAGACTGGTCGGTTCACCGGACCTCGCCACAAATCCGCCGCTTCTTCCCGCCGGGAAAGGCGTGCGTTAGACCGCAAGGCCAACCGGGCGGGCATGAGGACCCATACTCCGGAGAGTGTAGGGGACGACGCGGGAGACCCGCACCGCTGTACTAGGCAAGGTCCTAGTGGAGGTGGCTTGCCATTGCATTCCTCCGACCGTATTGGGGATGAATGATGATGATGATGATGAAGACGACACAACAACACCTCGTCATCCCAGTCATCTCGAGGCAGGAGAAAATCCCTGACCTCGACGGGGATCGAACCCGGGACCCAGTGCGCGGGAAGCGAGAACGCTACTGCAAGACCACTAGCTGCGGACAAAGCTTAGTATTCGACTATGTGAGAAGTGTGAGGAAGAAGGTGGCGGCTACTCACTCCAGTAGACGGTGGCCCACTTGGCGGCGGTGAGCGCCAGGTAGAGGCCGTAGACGGTGGCGGCGTGCAGGTAGATGAACACGACCACGTTGCGCCACACGATCCGCCACTCGTACTCGGGCTGCTTGTCGGCCTCCTCCTTCTGAGGGGGAGGGCTGTGGGGGACGCCGACGTCACATGGCGACCTGTCCGGAGACGTCACGTTGGGCGGCATTCTCGGGACAGCAACGTGCTGCAACAAAACACGTAAGGGTTACTGTCATCATCTGTGCGAGTGCAAGAATATCGGGTAATTTCCAAGAATGATTGCCTATCGAAGTTGGAGGGCTCCAAACGATACATATCGAAGATGCGATAGTAAATCGATTACGGAAGTCTCGTGGCGAGCGTTATGTTAAATTATTTGTGATCGTCATTTTTATCAGCTTTACGTTGTTTCTTCAGTTCGTGTACATTACGTTCCCGCCGCATTTTTTTGTGATTCCTTTGGGAAATCGACACAGTTTCTCCTCATAGGGAGTGTAATGTATGCTGCTTCTCAAAATTTCTTCTGCGGATTGCCTCACATGGACAACTCTAATTCCATGCATATCCAGTACAGACAAATGTTTGACTTTTTGCCGGAAATGTGGACTTCTGAAGGACGACAAAAGGAGAGACTGCGTTGACTGTGGTGTTGCGAAGCCTGTGAAACTGCGTAAGAGAAGTGTGGACACTGAGATTCCGTTGCAATTTCATTGCGGACTTGGCGGAAAGCGAACCAGCATCAGGAAAAATACGTGGTTCGAGTCCTCTAAGTTATCGATTCAGACGAGCGTAATTCTTGTGTCGTGCTGGATTCGAGATTATACATTGCAAGCCACAGCATCAGAAACTGAGTTATCGGCGAATACCGTCTGTGACAACTTCGGGTTTTTCCGAGACGTGTGCTACGTGATATTGACAAATAACAGTGTGCCAATTGGTGGACCGATTAAAATAGTAGAAGTAGACGAGTCTCATATTGCTAGACGAAGGACGACCTTCTAAAACTGAAGTAGATCATATTTGGTTTTTTGGTGGGGTAGAAAGGGAGTCACGCAAGTGTTTCGCTGTGAGGGTATTGTCCCGAGACAAGGTGACTTTAGTGGGTGTCATAAAACATTTCATACTTCCTGAAACAAACGTCATCACAGACGGGTTTCAGTCAAACCAGACTCTCAAAGCTGAAGGGTTCGAGCACGAATCTGTGAACCACTCTGTGGAGTTTGTGTCATCAGGTGACGCCAGTGTCTATACCCAGAATATAGAACGGCTGTGGAAGTCTGTTAAGTCTACCATAAAAAGAGAAGGGCGTCCAGGACAGAGGAACGAACTGTATTTGTTCCAGTGCCTATACTTTCACAACTTGCGTTTGCAGGGGAAAGTCGACGCATGCGACACTCTGTCGATATTCCTGCACGATATTGGCCGAGTTTACCCTGGGTACGAGAGAAAAGGAAAACTTATACATCAAGCGGACTGTCACAAGACAATAACACGGACGACGATTAAGGTCAGTCGTCTCCTTTCAATTTGCAAATGCTTCTCTATCGCTTTTGTTTTCTCCTTCTGTAGTGACACCTTCAAACATACTCGTAACGCGCTCCACGAGACTTCCATAATCTATTTACTATCGCATCTTCGATGTGTATCGTTTGGAGCCCTCCAACTTCGATAGGCAATCATTCTTGGAAATTACCGAATATCGCATCTACCGTAAAAGGCTAAAGGATGTTCCAAGATTGTTATTAGAGACAGCGACTTCATCTCCTATCTTCTATCAATATACTTTCTTCCATACATAAGCTGAAGGAAAAAATGTCGCAACACGAAG
Source organism: Schistocerca gregaria (assembly GCF_023897955.1). Lineage (NCBI taxonomy): Eukaryota > Metazoa > Arthropoda > Insecta > Orthoptera > Acrididae > Schistocerca > Schistocerca gregaria. Next base: position 742,201,147 of record NC_064921.1, read on the forward strand.
AAGGAGTTGTGCGGCATAAATGAAAGTTGGTAGGTGTGTTTATACATCTGAAAGATGATGCCTGTTCAAATTTCGCCCCGGCCGCGTAAGAGAGGCCATAATAGCGCCATTACCAAGATACGAATCAGGTTCGCTTTAAACACACGCCGGAACGGTTACGACCGTTTGTTGCCTTTGGGATTGGACGTGGAGGGTTGATGTTGGTCAAGAATGTCTTTCAGGCGACTAACACGCCATTATCAACTCTGCACGTTTGATCGAGATCCTGTGATAGGGCTATGACAATCTGGATGTTCCTTCTGCGATATTGCAGAAGGACTTGGCAGGAATGTAGCCACTGTACATAATTGCTGACAGCTGTGGTCACGAGAATGTACGGTTGCAAGGAGACTGGTCTCCAGACGGTCACGTGACATTACCGAGAGGGAAGACCATCGTGTTCGGTATACGGCTCTGGTGCATCGTAGTGCATCTGCAGCAGCAATATGACCAGCAATTTACACCACAGTGACACAACGAACTGTTACAAATCACTTACGTCATGGACAGCTCCGAGCCAGAGCCCTGTAGCATGGCTTCCACCGACCCCCAATCCACCTCCATTTTACGACTTCAGTGGTGTGAAGCGAGAGCTCATTGGAGGGTATGATGGAGGTCTGTTGTGTTTGGTGATGAAGGCAGGTTGTGCTCGTTGCTAGTGACGGCCGTGTCTTGGTTAGATGGAGCCCAGCTGAAGGCCTGCAATTAACCTGTCTGCGTGCTGGACACAGCGGACCTTCACCTCCAGCTATGGTCTAGCGTACCATTTCGTTTGACAGAAAGAGCATTCTCGTGGTTATACCACGCACCCTGGCTACAAAACTTACGTCGGTCTGGTGATGCGACTTGGTATTTTGGCATTCATGAACAGCATTCCAGGGGATAGAAAGAGATTTTCACTCTGCAGCGGACTGTGCGCTGATACGAAACTTCCTGGCAGATTAAAACTGTGTGCCTGACCGAGACTGGAACTCGGGACTTTTGCCTTTCGCGGGCAAGTGCTCTACAATATGAGCTACCCAAGCAAGCCTCACGACTCGTCCTCACATCGTCAATTCTGCCAGTACCTCGTCTCCTACCTTCTAAACTTCACAGAAGCTCGTCTGCGAACCTGTGAAGAGCTTCTGTAAAGTTTGAAAGGTAGCAGACGAGGTACTGGCAGAATTGACGATGTGAGGACTAGTCGTGAGGCTTGCTTGGGTAGCTCATATGGTAGAGCAATTGCCCGCGAAAGGCAAAGGTCCCGAGTTCCAGTCTCGGTCCGGCACACAGTTGTAATCTGCCAGGGAGTTTCATTACAGGGGGTGTTTGCCAACAGGATAATGCTCGCCCCCATACCGCTGTTATAATCCAACGTGCTACACATGTGTTCCTGAAACTTCATTACTCTAATTATTTTTTGGTGCTGCGTTTTTTTCTTCCATCACTATATATGAACTGAAGTCGCCTGCCGTAGTTCTGTCTGTATGTTCTGGCTGATCTCAGGAATTAGCGTATGGATTTTGATACAGTTTTATCTAACAGACAGACTGATTTACAAGCAGACTATCTGAACTGTGATTAACTACTCACCAGTCGCTGTGATAACAATGAAATTGCCATCTAGCGGTGGACGGCACAACTACCTGAAGTTCAACTAAACATGGCATGATACACCCATGGCCAAACTGAGTGCGTGAAAACTATGCAATTTGTTTGATGTACCGACAATAAGTGGAACACGCAGTCAGTGCAGAGTAATTTTCCAAAAAAATACTCTAGCTTTGATTCGTTTACATAAATAAGTTTCATCAGCAGCACAGAAAATGAAAATGTTTCAGCTTTCTGCTCACTTTGAATCAAACCTAGATGCATTTTGCACGAAAGGGCAGAAAAGTCTATTACAAAGAGCTTGTGACAAAGGATTGTGACAATGAGTCTGAACAATGAATCAGTGCATACTTAAGTTTGCAAGCGGCTTGGAGTCACAGGTCATACATCTGTGTGAAGTGTTTATTCCCCCTTCAGTAATCAGTCACTTAGATGATATGCTCCTAAACTCATTCTGTCAACACACACACACACACACACTGATAATTTACATAGAATATTTACAAGGGCTGTAACATATCAGTTAAATCATTATTTGTTCCCATTTTGCCACAAGATGGCACTCCACACCCCAATTGAATATGGAATATGTAACATTCATGTCTCCTAAGAAGTTCCCTGGAGTGCACTATTCAGGCCGTTTAAGTTGTAGGAAAGTGATGATATTCAGTTGCCTAACATTGTTTTCTTAATTTTATGCACAACCCTATGCAGTGTCCAACAAATAAATTTCCCACTACTCCAGAAAAGTTTTCAGGCCATAGGTCCTTACAAGGAAACGTAGCCAAGTGTAAATAAATGATATTGAAACTTGGTGGACAACCAAAAGGTAGTTTCGAATATGAGGTTTACAGGAAGTGTCTTTGAAGCAACGAAATGAGAAAAGAATACGGTTGATAGAAAAGTTGCAATGAGATAAATGGTCTTGAAGGCTGTATAATTAACTTTTGTAATAACTAAAACTTTGCAAAGTATCCAACCACCATGAAATAATTTTGCAAAAAAAAAAAAAAAAAAAAAAAAAAAACAAACAAACCTCTGTTCCATCGTTCCCTGAGGAGTAAAACTGGCTTCTGAATTACCATTTTTCGAAAATAAGTTGCACACAATGTACAATCAGAGTATTTTCACACACACCTAATTAAATTATCTAATCGTTGACTGTTATTCTAATTATTTGTTTTACTATTTTTGTTTTATGTTTTAAACTGCTATTTTACATTTTAAATTAATATTTGTTTTTTATTATTACAAATCCTTCTAATTTGTAAACTAAAAGTAATAAATGACTCACTATTATGATACAAAATCATTAAAGTAATGAAATCAGTAAAGAAATGCTTAAAAACACCTTCTTTTACACCATGCGCACAAAATGAACGAAAGTTTTTCACGTAATATACAAGCCGGACAACATAATATAAAATAAAATTCAATAGGACTCTCAATCTGACAAACTAACATCCGTCCTCGTAAGATTTTTAACATAAGTTTTCTTTCCCAGGGCGTTAGCAAAATCTGTACTGTCGTTAGATTCTTGGGATGTCAGTGTGAAAGAACAGTTTTGAGCGTCGTACCTAGGACAAGGAATTGTTCATCTGGTGAACCCAAGAGGCTTGACGGAGCAGGTACAGCCATTGGACATAGCTTTCCATGTCAGATGAACTTCGTGAGAAGATTTTCAGATTTATTTCTGTTGAATAATTGTAAGATCAGCCTCCAGTTGGAAAACAATCGGAGTAAAATTAAGCTGCAGCCACTAGTAAATAATCAGTTCTCCTCGTCGAGGTTTCCCAGTGTACTCCACCGTGGTTGGTACAAATCAATGTATTTAGAATATGGCCCGCCCCAAATTTGAGAATCGTGCTGAATTTTGTTTTATATTGTTTGTACGTTGTGTGAAAAAATATCGTTGATTCTATGTGTATGGCGCAAATAAATGTTATGGTTTAAGCATTTCTTTGTCGGTTACCGATGTAATGATTTTGTATGATAATAATAAGTTACTTATTATTTTTGATTAACAAAATACATGTATGTCAAATGGTAAACTAAAAAATAATTTAAATCGTAAAATAACACTTCAAAAAAATGAAACAAAAATATGTAAAACAAATAATTAGAATAATAAATAACGTTTAGATATCGACACAATCAACATGGGTTTAGAAAACATTGTTTCTGTGAAATACAACTAGCTCTTTATTCACATGAAGTGTTGAATGCTGTTGACAAGGGGTTTCTGATCGATTCCGTATTTCTGGATTTCCGGAAGGCTTTTGACACTGTACCACACAAGCGGCTTGTAGTGAAATTGCGTGCTTATGGAATATCGTCTCAGTTATGTGACTGGATTTGTGACTTCCTGTCAGAGAGGTCACAGTTCGTAGTAATTGACGGAAACTCATCGAGTAAAACAGAAGTGATTTCTGGCGTTCCGGCCGGCCGGAGTGGCCGTGCGGTTCTGGGCGCTACAGTCAGGAGCCGAGCGACCGCTAAGGTCGCAGGTTCGAATCCTGCCTCGGGCATGGATTTTTGTGATGTCCTTAGGTTAGTTAGGTTTAATTAGTTCTAAGTTCTAGGCAACTGATGACCTCAGAAGTTAAATCGCATAGTGCTCACAGCCATTTGAACTATTTTTCTGGCGTTCCCCAAGGTACACGGTAGGCCTAAATCAGTCTAATATAAAGGCCGTAAATTCAATTAAATACCTAGGTATTACAATTACGAACAACTTAAATTGGAAAGAAAACACAGAAAATGTTGTGGTTGGTTGGTTGGGTTGTTTGGGGGACGAGACCAAACAGCAAGGTCATCGGTCTCATCGGATTAGGGAAGGACGGGGAAGGAGGTAGGCCTTGCCCTTTCAAAGGAACCATCTCGGCATTTACCTGGAGCGATTTAGGGAAATCAGGATGGCCGGACGCGGGATTGAACCGTCGTCCTCCCGAATGTTGGGGGGAAGGGTACCCAAAAGACTGTGTTTTACTTAGAAAATGTAACAGACCTACTAAGGACACTGCCTACACTACGCTTGACCATCCTCTTTTAGAATACTGCTGCGCGGTGTGAGATCCTTTCCAGATAGGACTGCCGGAGTACATCGAAAATGTTAAAAGAAAGGTAGCACGTTTTTTATTATCGTGAAATATCTGAGAGAGTATCACAGAAATGATACAGGATTTGGGCTGGACATCATTAAAGAAAGGCGTTTTTAATAGCGAAGGAATCTTCTCACGAAATTCCAATCACAAACTTTCTCCTCCGAATGCGAAAATATTTTGTTAACACCGTCCTACATAGGGAGGACCGATCACCACGATGCAATGAGGGAAATCAGGGCTCGTACGGAAAGATATAAGAGGACGACCCGTGGTGGCCGAGCGGTTCTAGGTGCTTCAGTCTGGAACCGGGCGACCGCTACGGTCGCAAGTTCGAATCCTGCCTCGCGCAAGGATGCGTGTGATGTCCTTACGTTAGTTAGGTTTAAGTAGTGTAAGTTCTAGGGGACTGCTGACCTCAGATGTTAAGTCCCATCGTGCTCATAGCCATTTGAACCACTTTCGCTACATGAGATTGAAATAACAGAGAGTTGTCAAGGTGGTTGATGAACCCTCTGCCAGGCACTTAAATGTGATTTGCAGAGTATCCATGTAGATGTAGACGTAAATATTTTTCGAGTAATTAGGTGTGTTGAAAACTCTAACAGCAAACTGTGTACAACTTACTTCCCAAAAACAGCATTTCAGAAACCAGCTTCATTACACGTATATTGATGTATCATGAAAACTTCTTTAATCTGTGCTGTAACAAAAGTTCACATTTTGCAAAATTAATTAATGGTCGGATGTAAGGGCTGTGCCTACGGGTACATGAACGATCACTTACAGCAACACTCAGCAAGAGCAACCCAACGTCCAAAGTCCACTACGCCCGCTCACGGGAACGAGCTTTTGGAATATCTCAGTTTTCCGAACTTGGGTTGACCATAAAGGACCACCCTCTCCAGACGTCTGAAATACACTACAAAAGCGGCAGAGGGCACAAGATTTCCTACATTTCAGCATGGTTGCCGATCGACGTTCCATTTACTGACCTCCAGGCTGCTCCACGAAATTATTCAACATACAGGTCTTTCAGCAAGTCCGCCTCTGGTACAGGATATAACCCTTTCTGTTAGCTGCGTCCTTTTACCCCTTCCAGCGCTTCTCTAAGCTGCTGTTTCCTGAGAGCTCTTTTAGAACTTTCTCTGTCAGTTATGTTGGAAAATATTGGCCGTTGTGGGTAAAATACTTGCCCTTAGTATCGGTCTAGTCGCCTCCGACCGCCATCCATTTAGGAAGATTAAGAATAGGAATGTCAGCCCATCGTTTTCAGGGCGACCAAAATCCCCCATCCCCCAGAGAACTGCCCGAGACGACTACAACAGCGAAACGGGCTACCGGACACGGTCAAACAGGAAATGATGCGTTACAAATCGTTCACGATGTATTCCATGAGTCTTCTTAAGCGAATTACTACGGATTGAAATTTCCTCTATACATACACATCTAATCACAAAATACGGTATAGTTTACTTGAATAACTCATAGAACGGCGAAAAAACAGGGCACTTTCAGTCAACGAGAAACCACGTCCGTCACTTTACCGGAATATCGAGCAGCACAGAAAAAAGTAAATTCACAACGTGGTGCCTATGGGTTGGGGTCACTTTTATCTTCAGGGTACTGTACAGTACAGACCAGGGTGCATTACGAGGTCTGTAAACAGTAATTTTCTCCTTGCTCCAGACGCTAATGGAGTAGGACGGAAGTTACTAATATTGATGCAAAGTAACCTTCCCCTTTCAATATACGGAGGCTTACTGAGTACATAACTCCTGGAAATTGAAATAAGAACACCGTGAATTCATTGTCCCAGGAAGGGGAAATTTTATTGACACGTTCCTGGGGTCAGACACATCACATGATCACACTGACAGAACCACAGGCACATAGACACAGGCAACAGAGCATGCACAATGTCGGCACTAGTACAGTGTATAGCCACCTTTCGCAGCAATGCTTGCTGCTATTCTCTCATGGAGACGATCGTAGAGATGCTGAATGTAGTCCTGTGGAACGGCTTGCCATGCCATTTCCACCTGGCGCCTCAGTTGGACCAGCGTTCGTGCTGGACGTGCAGACCGCGTGAGACGACGCTTCATCCAGTCCCCAACATGCTCAATGGGGGACAGATCCGTAGATCTTGCTGGCCAGGGTAATTGACTTACACCTTCTAGAGCACGTTGGGTGGCACGGGATACATGCGGACGTGCATTGTCCTGTTGGAACAGCAAGTTCCCTTGCCGGTCTAGGAATGGTAGAACGATGGGTTCGATGACGGTTTGGATGTACCGTGCACTATTCAGTGTCCCCTCGACGATCACCAGAGGTGTACGGCCAGTGTAGGAGATCGCTCCCCACACCATGATGCCGGGTGTTGGCCCTGTGTGCCTCGGTCGTATGCAGTCCAGATTGTGGCGCTCACCTGCACGGCGCCAAACACGCATACGACCATCATTGGCACCAAGGCAGAAGCGACTCTCATCGCTGAAGACGACACGTCTCCATTCGTCCCTCCATTCACGCCTGTCGCGACACCACTGGAGGCGGGCTGCACGATGTTGGGGCGTGAGCGGAAGACGGCCTAACGGTGTGCGGGACCGTAGCCCAGCTTCATGGAGACGGTTGCGAATGGTCCTCGCCGATACCCCAGGAGCAACAGTGTCCCTAATTTGCTGGGAAGTGGAGGTGAGGTCCCCTACGGCACTGCGTAGGATCCTACGGTCTTGGCGTGCATCCGTGCGTCGCTGCGGTCCGGTCCCAGGTCGACGGGCACGTGCACCTTCCGCCGACCACTGGCGACAACATCGATGTGCTGTGGAGACCTCACGCCCCACGTGTTGAGCAATTCGGCGGTACGTCCACCCGGCCTCCCACATGCCCACTATACGCCCTTGCTCAAAGTCCGTCAACTGCACATACGGTTCACGTCCACACTGTCGCGGCATGCTACCAGTGTCAAAGACTGCGATGGAGCTCCGTATGCCCCGGCAAACTGGCTGACACTGACGGCGGCGGTGCACAAATGCTGCGCAGCTAGCGCCATTCGACGGCCAACACCGCGGTTCCTGGTGTGTCCGCTGTGCCGTGCGTGTGATCATTGCTTGTACAGCCCTCTCACAGTGTCCGGAGCAAGTATGGTGGGTCTGACACACCGGTGTCAATGTGTTCTTTTTTCCATTTCCAGGAGTGTATTAGATATCGAGTATGACGATGAAAGATTTTATCCAACAAGAGGATTCGAATCAGCTACCTCTACACTATCACGAGCTATCGACCTCCGTAGACTAACTATCTGTGTACTGTATATCGTTTACTGACTTTCAGCTTCACTCACATTCTTTATAATTAAAGTTATAGCACACAATCAATCTGTCTCTAGCCTTATTGCTAGTTTAACGTAATTACTAGTGTAAACCTATCGTTACCGAGAAACTTTTATTATAATTATGTATGGTTCAAAAGCAAAGAGGATGTCTGATTTTTAAAGGTATATTTTCACTTTCATGAAGCCTCACCCACCGCCCAGTTCTAGAATAATTTTTGTGATGGCTTATGAACTCGAGAATTACTGGGGGATGGAAGAGGAGAGCGGTGTTGCATAAAACTTTAGCCTTGACTGAGTGTGTTCAACGGATAAAGATGTGATCTTAATAGAAATAAACCAATCGTCTAGGGATACCATACATTTATGTTTATTTCCACATAACAAGTGCAAAAATGTGTACGCGATCTCCAGACCAAATGAGCAGCAGCATCAATCAATAGTGAATTTTTTCCACATACGTCATTCTTTGGAACTCGAATGACTGGTAGTTCTGGATATGACTCCCAAATTTAAAAAAAAATCCAAATCTGGATATTATTTTAAAAAATCCGAATCGAGATATTATTTCAAGAGCTCGGTCTTCGGTATATGCCGTTGTGTTGAGCTATGAAGAAGAATAAACAACAACATTGGACCTTTAAAACTACCAAAAAGGTAACCGATATATCTTCTGCTACTTGATTATTTTCTGCATACGAATTCACATGATGATGTAGCTTTGAAGTGGTAGATACGGCTTCGCTTAACGTGAATAAGAAACAAAGAAGAAAAATTGGTGTAATCAAAACAAGGGGAGGTATGTTCGACACAATTATTGAGACCTACTACCTCTACGGTAACACGTACGTATAGAGAGGTTTTAGTGTGACTTGACCAGTGGCTAAAAATAAAATAAAATAAAAAGACTTATTTAACAATAGTAATGTCTGACATTATCAAGAGTGGTGAAAGGGATTGCTATGTAATTTGTTAAAATTTAAATTATTTTTACAAAAAATTTTTGTGACTAGGTCACATTTACTTAAGAAAATTAATGTATGATCGCTATCTAGTTTTGGTCATAAGTAACAACCATCTTCAGGTAACACATATATTAAATGCAGGCTGAACACGAGCTGTATATACCACTAATAACCATTATGCAGTGGCATGCATTTGCGTAGAAAGCAATATGAATAAGAAATTTGGAGCTAACAGCAACAACAAAAAGGCTGTACGCCACACTCTTATAGGACTCAGGGTGAACAAACTGGTTGTGAATCATTCCCTTGCAGTTGTATGAAAGGAAAGTTCAGCGAAGAAACTTTTGTGCAACGACGCAAAGATTAAGATTGGTTCTGTACTCTGGTTGATGAAATCATTGTCCATCATGGAATATGAAATGACAATCGTTACATCATGTAATTCGCCGACAAAGAAATACGATGCCTACATGTCTAGCCGCACTGACTTGACTACCCCTATTCAAAGACATAGTAGTTACGTTTTGACTTTGAAATGTAAAATGAGCATTGTTACATTACGTAGCTCGTCGATAAGGGACTGTTGATAACTGTTAAGACATCTAACTTCTGACGCTTCGTGGCTCAATTAGAACAAACAACACTTAAACTCAAATGATTCAAATGGCTCTGAGCACTATGGGACTTAACATCTGTGGTCATCAGTCTCTTAGAACTAAGAACTACTTAACTTAACTAACCTAAGGACATCACACACATCCATGCCCGAGGCAGGATTCGAACCTGCGACCGTAACGGTCACGCGGTTCCAAACTGAAGCGCCTAGAGCCGCTTGGCCACACCGGCCGGCAACACTTAAACTTTTCAAGCGCGTCTGCAGTCAACAGAAAGAAATATTGTATGTGAACACTTGTTTTCCTAGTTAACATATGCCGGTTCAGGACTCAGTTCAAACACACCAGTTATAAAACCTATTTATGACTGACTAACAGCTTGAAACACTAAAGAAAACGTTAGCAATTTTGAACAATCGACTTAAATTTCCTTCTCTGGCGCTATTGTCGTTGTCAGGATAGCTTTTCTACAACTTCTGTTCGTGCAGGGTGTGGCAACTAAGACAGACCACCCGAAATATACCCATCATGAATAGTCCGCAGCCCGTGGTCGTGAAGTAGCGTTCTCACTACCCGCGCCCGGGTTCCAGAGTTCGATTCCCGGCGGGGTCAGGGATTTTCTCTGCCTCGTGATGACTGGGTGTTGTGTGCTTAGGTTAGTTAGGTTTAAGTAGTTCTAAGTTCTAGGGGACTGATGACCATAGATGTTAAGTCCCATAGCGCTCAGAGCTCATCATGAATACGTATATCGAGGTCCGGTTTTCGCCACGTTATAGCGGACAGAATAGCAAATTTCCATATTTTGTTTTTTCATAATGGAACTATATCTTGTCTCTGAGGCATCTGAAAGAAGCTCCTATGAGAACATCAGCGACATAACATGTATGGGACTTGATCAGATACGCTGACGGATAAAAAATCGCGACCCAAAAAAAGAAAAAAAATATAAAGTAAACTTAGGGAATGAATTTGTTTAAATTACATATTTAAGCGATTAACATTGCAAGATCACAGTTTAATATAAGTGCGAGATAGGCCATTGCATATATCAAATACTGGCACACTAATAACAGGTGTTACCGCCAGAATGCAAGCACAAAAACGAGTGTGCATTGTGTTGTAAATGTGCCGCTTATCGGTTTGTGGATGGAGGTCCATGCCTGTTGCACTTGGTCGGTCAATACAGGGACGATTAATGTTGTTTATGGCTGACGCTGCAGTTGTCGTCATTGATGTCCCATATGTGCTCGTTTGTAGACAGATCTGATGATCGAGCAGCCCAAGGCGACATGTCGACATTCTGGTAAGCATTTTAGGCTACAACAGCAGTTTGTGAGCGAGTGTTATCGTGTTGATAAACATCCCATGGAATTTTGTTCATGAATGGCAGGAAGACAGCTCGAAATCACCAGACTGGAGTACAATTCTGGCGCTGCGTGGGATGACCATAAAATTGCTCCTGCTGTCATACGAATTCGCACCCTAAACCGTAACTCCAGGTGTAGGTCCATTGTGTTTAGTACGAAGACCGGTTGATTGCAGGTATTCTAACCAAGACACGGCCATCACTGGCACCGAAGCAGAACCAACTTTCACCACAAAGCACAACATACCTCCACCCTGCCCTCCAATGAGCTCTCGCTTGACTGCACTGAAGTCTCAAATGGCGGTGGTTTTGTCTCGGTGGAATGCACGCCACAGGGCGTCTGCCTGGGAGCTGTCCTTGACGTAACCGATTTGTAACGGTTCGTTGTGTCGCTGCGGTGCCAATTGCTGGTCAGATGGCTGCTGCAGATGCAGTACGATGCACCAGACCAATACGTCGAACGCGATGGTCTTCCCTATCGGTAATGTCACGGAGCCCGGTCTTTTATCGACCGTACACGAACAAGGTGGATGTACTTCGCATACGCGTATGCACTTAATGACTCTCTTAATAGAACATTTGGAGACCAATGGGACGGGCGTACAGGAAACGCTAAGTGATCCGCACACTCACCAAACTTAACATTTCTGTACTTTTATCTGAGGCGAAAATTAGAACAAGAGACCTACTAGGAAACACGTTCATTACTAACAAATATACCAAGACCTCTATCTCCATAGGATTCCTTCCCTTAACATTCACAAACACACGGTGACCTTCCAGAACTCTCTTTAATGCATAACAGATTCCATTAGAATTCCTAAAACAAAGTTACTTTCCAGAATGAGATTTTCACTCTGCAGCGGAGTGTGCGCTGATATGAAACTTCCTGGCAGATTAAAACTGTGTGCCCGACCGAGACTCGAACTCGGGACCTTTGCCTTTCGCGGGCAAGTGCTCTACCATCTGAGCTACCGAAGCACGACTCACGCCCGCTACTCACAGCTTTACTTCTGCCAGTATACGTCTCCTACCTTCCAAACTTTACAGAAGCTCTCCTGCGAGACATGCAGAACTAGCACTCCTGAAAGAAAGGATATTGCGGAGACATAGCTTAGCCACAGCCTGGGGGATGTTTCCAGAATGAGATTTTCACTCTGCAGCGGAGTGTGCGCTGATATGAAACTTTCTGGCAGATTAAAACTGGAAACATCTCCCAGGCTGTGGCTAAGCCATGTCTCCGCAATATCCTTTATTTCAGGAGTGCTAGTTCTGCATGTCTCGCAGGAGAGCTTCTGTAAAGTTTGGAAGGTAGGAGACGGATACTGGCAGAAGTAAAGCTGTGAGTACCGGGAGTGAGTCGTGCTTCGGTAGCTCAGATGGTAGAGCACTTGCCGGCGAAAGGCAAAGGTCCCGAGTTCGAGTCTCGGTCGGGCACACAGTTTTAATCTGCCCAGAAGTTTCAAAGTTACTTTCGTTCTACCAAGCTGATAACTGTGAAAACCAAACTCACTAGGAAAAGGCTTACACACTTCAACATTCCCTACAGAGAATCTATTAAAGTACTTTCCCCAAACAATTGTATCTCCCCACAAATATAATTGAAGCTTCCTTACTTTGTGTAACGCATATGAGCGATTGAACCCATTCACTACTTCCGCCGCCAAACTCCCTCCAATATATGGCTTAGATTCAGCATGCAGCGTTTTTTTCTCGAGAATCACTTTACACCGTGTGGAAGTGCTCAGCGTCAACATTTTGAGCACTTGGTACGACAGCCGTGATAAGAAACACGCGTACCGCATCTGAGTTACTTGTTTGCTTACATTTAGTGAAATAGGTCAGGCGTTTGTGTAATCTCTTCTCATGATGGAGGGACAGTGGCTTGCGGAGCTGTTATCTTGATACTATTTGATTAAATGCCATACAAGTTATGTCTTTGAAGCTCTCTTAGAAGCTTCTTTCAAATGAGAAAGCATATGGTTCCATTAGATAAAAAAAACTTGACGTCGTAATTCGGCAACCGTAAACTATAAAAAATACTTGCGAAAATCTGGTGATTCGGCATATTTCCCGCTATAGCTTGGTGAAAACCACACCTCGATATACACGTTGGGTCAGGAGGAAAGGTGTGTGCTTTGAGAATGGCAGTGTTGGTGATTCTTAACACAAAAAAAATTCAAATGAACGTATGCTCTCTCCTTAACCATATTCGACAGACAGGTGTTTGAAAATCATGTACGTCAGTAGCACGCCCTTCTTCACCAGCATTCACATCGAATATAAAGAAAGCGACAAGCAGAAACACGCCTTCCGGATTTCCCCAGTACAACAGAAAGTTGTTAGTTCCATTAGAACTCACAGAACGAAAGGTATCCTGGGCGTTAGATCGGTCACTTGGCCATCGAGGTCATCCGATCTTATTCCACTAGATTACCGTTTATGAGGTTTGTTTAAGAGCGAAGTCTACAAGCGCAGACTGGCCAGAGAGAGGGAACTTTTGGCTCGTATTTTACATGGGTGTGTTCAAGTAGAGGACCGTATGAATGAAATCAGATCAGCAGCAGAGCAGCTTGTATACAAGAACGGCAAAACGCACTGCAGTTGAGGGACTTTTTGAACATCTTTTGCGAGGAAACTTACACAATCAAACAAAACATTAGAGCACACTGCTACATTGAGAATCACGTGCATTTCTCCTGCATGCCACTGTTATCACCAGTCTTCTCGGAAACTGTTAAGAACGATAAATACGTTCATCTGATTTTTTTGGTTCAAAATCACTGATACCATCACCTTTCCTCCTGACTCACCCACTAATTATTCATTCTGGGTGTTTGTTGGGTGGTCTGTCTTAGCAGCCTCACGTTGTGTGTCAAATCGGGGATTCGACTTTCTTGGTCACGCGCCCATTTAAATTAATAGAAACGTATTTAAATCGGCTCAGTTGGTATGCACCTTCGTACTTGCCAGTTCCAAAATACCTGGTAACTAACTGATAATACCAACTTAACGTTCCCCATAAGTAAGCTTAACGGCTATAGGTGGGTTACGATGAGGCACTGGAAAAGGCGGTTACCATAATATTTATTGTTCAGAGACAATGAAATTGAAAAAATCACTAAAGCGTACTAGAGGGATAAGAAAGGACTCGGAGGTCAACAATAATATGAACATAAACAAAAACGGGTGTAGTTAGAGATTGGCTTAAAACACTGCATCCGTACCAACGGCGGCGATCACCGATTATCTAACTCGACATGAGAAAGCATATGCTTATCACAACCATCCTTGTTCAATCGGAGTACAGTAATCTGTCAGTATGCTACACAGTATTCAGCAGTACACATTACACACTCTCATTCGGTATAGTATCACTAACAGAGACAGAATGATACATACCGTCTTATACAGCTACGTCTGGCCACAAAAGGCAATATGCTTACAGCTTCTGCTGTTGCGACGCTCCGTTGGAAGGTGTTTGTCACAGACAGGCGGGATGACGACCACTATACCTATAGAGTATAACTGAGCACTCCGTTGCACACGTCACGGCTACTACTTCACACGCCACAAACACAGAAAACACGGCCGTCTGTCCCGGCGGACGGCCAAGTACCACCTCCTCCCGGCTTTCCAACCGGCCGTTATATACCGGCTCGAGGCGCAACAACAGCTCACTCCACTTTCATGCTTAACATAGCACTTACGAAAGACATGATAGTGCCAACCTTGGCACCACGTGTGCAAAGCGTTCTCGTGTCATCGACATACGTATGCGTACGTTTGTGGTTCATACTCTGTAGCAGATATCACTGATGACGGACTGTAAGGCAGAATACCGGTCTGGCAAATAAACACTTTCGAAGCGCAGCTCATGCAGTATAGCAAGATGTCCTATATTAAATGTTCATACTTTTATTATATGTATGTTGCTTCAGTAACTAGACATCCAGAGGGATTTACCGAGGTCGGCTGACAGCTAAGATACGCATCGAGGACCAATACTTATTGTTCAAGGAATAAGCCCGTGGCACTATCATTCTTGAGATCTTCTTCTCCATGCTTGAAACTGAAGCGCTCAGAAGGGGAGAGAGAAACGAAATGAAGCTTCACGGGTTAAGAGGGTATGTGATGTTACTTCATCGATTAAAAACTACATTCAAATTAACATGTCCGAAAGAACAGACGCCACATGTAATTAATTAAGTGAGCCTGGCCAATGATCCCTCTCTCGAACCCTTACGGGAATTGGCGAGTCATGTGGATAATTTTCAGGGAAACGACATTAATAGTATGTGGATAAATTTAGAATTTTGATCTTACTGGAGGCTTACTAGGGTAGTCCGTGCACTTGCGATGATCACTGTGTCCAGATGGATTGGTGGTCACAACATATGCCTAATGAGCAGGAGACCCTGGTTCGAATCCCTGTCCAGCACAGCTTTTCAACTTTCCTCGTTGATATAGGTCAATGCTCACTGGCATTAATTCCTTGGTGTCTTGGTCAAATTAACAAAGGAACTGGCAGTGTGAGCGTACTTATGAGTATGACGTTGCACAGCCTCCGGTCTTGCTGCATGCATTGATTCAGCAGCGCGCATTACACTCCCTTATATGGTATAGTAGCACTAACGGAGATAAATGATATCAACGAGTTGATGCCGCTATCACTGGTCGCAAACTCCAGTGTGCTTTATACCTCCTGCTGCTACGTTAGAAGACGTTTCTCGCAGACAGGTGGCACAAAGCTGATTCATCCACCCCTGAGGAAAGAAGGCTGTATTAACTGATGCTTGATATCCTGAATACTGGAACTATGCCGAAACTGACATCCAAGCTGGTCCCACATCTATTTTGGGATCTTGCTGCCCACAGGAGTATCACAGTATCACGCAGAGACTTCATAGAGATACGTGGTACACTACGTGGTCAAAAGTATCTGGACACCTGGCTGAAGATGACTTACAAGTTCGTGGCGCCCTCTATTTGTAATGCTGGAATTCAATATGGTGTTGGCCCACCCTTAGAGTTGATGACAGCTTCCACTCTCGCAGGCATACGTTCAATCTGGTGCTGGAAGGTTTCTTGAGGAATGACAGCCCATTCTTCATGAAGTGCTGCACTAAGGAGAGGTAACGATGTCGGTCGGTGAGTCCTGGAACGAAGTTGGCGTCCCAAAACATCCAAAAGGTGTTCTGTAGGATTCAGGTCAGGACTCTGTGGAGGCCAGTCCATTACAGGGACGTTATTGTCGTGTAACCACTCAGCCACAGTCCGGGTGTTATGACCAGGTGGTCGATCGTGTTGAAAGATGCAATCGCCACTCCCGAATTGATTTTCTACAGTGAGAAGCAGAAAGGTGCTTGAAACGTTAACGTAGATCTGTGCTGTGATAATGCCACGCAAAACAACAAGGGTTGCCACCCGCCTCCATGAAAAGCACGGCCACACCATAACACCACAACATCCGAATTTTGATGTTGGCACTACACACACTGGCAGATGACGTTCACTGGACATTCGTCGTACCCAATCCCTGCTATCGGATCGCCACATTGTGTACCGTGATTCGCCACTCCACATAACGTTTTTCCTCTGTTCAATCGTCGAATGTTAACGCTCCTTACACTAAGTGAGTCGTAATTTTGCATTTACCGGCGTGATGTGTGGCTTATGAGCAGCCGCTCGACCGTCAAATTCAATTTTTCTCACCTCCCACCTAACTGGCATAGTACTTGCAGTGGATCCTGATGCAGTTTGGCATTCCTGTGTGATGGTCTGGACAGATGTCTGCCTATTACACATTACGACCCTCTTCAACTGTCGGCGGTCTCTGTCAGTCAACAGACGAGGTCGGCCTGGACTGTTTTGTGCTGTACGTGTCCCTTAACGTTTCCACTTCAGCATCACATCGTAAACAGTGAACCTAGGGATGTTTAGGAGTGTGGAAATTTCGCTTACAGACGTATGACAAAAGTGACACCCAATCACCTGACCACGTTCGAAGTCAGTTAGTTCTGCGGATCTCCCCATTCTGCTCTCTCACGATGTCTAATGACTACTGAGGTCACTGATACGGAATACCTGCACAATGCACCTAATATTAAAAATGTATGTTTTTGAGGGTGTCCGGATACTTTTGATCACATACGTGGTGCATTCAAGTTCTAAGGCCGCCGATTTTTTTTCTAATTAACTACTCACCCCGAATCGATGAAACTGGCGTTACTTCTCGACGTAACCGCCCTGCAGACGTACACATTTTTCACAACGCTAACGCCATGATTCAATGGCAGTGCCGAAGGCTTCTTTAGGATTCTGTTTTGAACACTGGAAAATCGCTGAGGCAATAGCAGCACGGCTGGTGAATGTGCTGCCAAGGGGAGTGTCATTAATTGTTGGAAAAAGCCAAAAGTCACTAGGAGCCAGGTCAGGTGAGTAGGGAGCATGAGGAATCACTTCAAAGTTGTTATCACGAAGAAACTGTTGTGTAACGTTAGCTCGATGTGCGGGTGCGTTGTCTCGGTGAAACAGCACACGCGCAGCCCTTCCCAGACGTTTTTGTTGCAGTGCAGGAAGGAATTAGTTCTTCAAAACATTTTCGTAGGATGCACCTGTTACCGTAGTGCCCTTTGGAACGCGGACACCATCATTTTTTCAGCACTGGCGGTCACCCGAAATTTTTTGGTGGCGGTGAATCTGTGTGCTTCCATTGAGCTGACTGGCGCTTTGTTTCTGGATTGAAAAATGGCATCCACGACTCATCCATTGTCACGACCGACGAAAAGAAAGTCCCATTCATGCTGTCGTTGCGCGTCAACATTGCTTGGCAACATGCCACGCGAGCAGCCGTGTGGTCGTCCGTCAGCATTCGTGGCACCCACCTGGATGACACTTTACGCATTTTCAGTTCGTCATGCAGGATTGTGTGCACAGAACCCACAGAAATGCCAACTCTGGAGGCGATCTGTTCAACAGTCATTCGGCGATCCCCCGAAACAATTCTCTCCACTTTCTTGATCGTGTCGTCAGACCGGCTTGTGCGAGCCCGAGGTTGTTTCGGTTTGTTGTCACACGATGTTCTGCCTTCATTAAACTGTCGCACCCACGAACGCACTTTCAACACATTCATAACTCCATCACCACATGTCTCCTTCAACTGTCGATGAATTTCAATTGGTTTCACACCACGCAAATTGAGAAAACGAATGATTGCACGCTGTTCAAGTAAGGAAAACGTCGCCATTGTAAGTATGTAAAACAGTTCTCATTCTCGCCGCTGGCGGTAAAATTCCATCTTCCGTACGGTGCTGCCATCTCTGGGACGTATTGACAATGAACGCGGCCTCATTTTAAAACAATGCGCATGTTTCTATCACTTTCCAGTTTGGAGAAAAAAAAATTGGAGGCCTTAGAACTTGAATGCACCTCGTAGTGTATGTTTGGACAAGCATTGTCCTGTTGAGAAATGGCACCAGGATGATATTGCATGAGAGATGACCCACGAGGGTGCTGGACATCCGTGACGTACCCTTGTGCCGTCAGAGTTCTCTCAACCACTATCGACCTGAGGTCGTACCGAAAGGCTCCCCACACTGACGCATAGAGTAACACCTCTGTGGCTCTCCACAACATTGGAAGACTCGGACCTCCCCAGGTCGACACCATACTCGGCGACCGTGGTCACCTGCGTAGTACAGAATTGTAGTTCAGCGCTGAACACAGTGCGAAACTTACCGCTCACGGCACCGCTTCAAAGGCTGTCATTTGTGTTGTGTCGTGTTGTTAATGACGGCCCACGCATAGGACCATAATTCCCCATTCCGGCTGCTGCCAGTCTCCAATCAACGGTGCGACATGACACAGAACGTTGCAGGGAGACCATTACTTGTTCTCGGTTGGCAAGCGGAGATACGAAGGGGCTATGATGTGCCTCGTGACCAATACCACGATCCTCCCTTGTGGTGGTCAGCCGTGGTTGACCGAAATCTTGACGACGAGTATGTCTGCCTCCAGGTTTCCATGCAGTCCGACATCGGGTCGCTGTCGAACCTTGAAAGCCCCGCATATATCATTCGACAAAGTGGCCCAATGGAGACCTACACTGAGGCTCCTTTCAAACTCAGGTTCTAATAATGCTGCCTCAGTACTTGTCTGCGGCATCTCCGTGTCTTCTACAGCGATCACTCAACATGTGCAATTGTTCACACCCCTTATGTGCCGTACCCGGCCTGCAACAACAATATACATGAACAACGCTAGTGTGCTCTGATGGCCGTTTTTGCCACAGAGAATTGCTACTCTAATTATTTGCATACCTGTACGGATTTACATTGATATCTGACGATGTCTCCTGTGTGTTCCACTTCTTTTGTCAGACAGCTTATGTTGGTCGAGTACATTTCCGTCACTTTCCCCTGTTTGTTAGTACCGTGCTTTAAGGTTTTCAAGAGGAAACAGTAAAGGTGAAACTAGGAAGTGACCGTCTGAATGGAGTAATAGAGCTCTTCTGTATGGGTAGCAAACTAACTGAGAATGGCAAAAGTGAAGAAGGAATAAAATAAAGACTAACTAGAACAGGAAAATCTTTTCTGATGGTTCAAATGGCTCTAAGCACTATGGGACTTAACATCTGAGGTCATCAGTCCCCTAGACTTAGAACTACTTAAACCTAACTAACCGAAGGACATCACATACATCCATGTCTGAGGCAGGATTCGAACGTGTGACCGTAGCAGCACCGCGGTTCCGGGCTGAAGCGTCTAGAACCGCTCGGTCACAGTGGCCGGCTGTTAATCTTTTCTGTAAAAAGAAATGTTAATATAGTATATAAACTTATAGGGAGGTCTTTTGTGAAAGTATTTAAGGGGAGTTGGAACGCCCTGTCCTGACAATGTTACATTTAGTGATTTGGCTTCCCTGTATTTCATGAACCACTTTAGCCATTGACATGAAACTTTTACAGCACTTTAAACCGTATGTTCTGAGTCTACTGAACTACAATAATTGCACTTCAGCCACTGCTTTCGGAAATACAATTTTTTTATTACACGGTTAAAATTTTGTATATTTTTTGTACGTTATCCTCAGCAGAATTCAAATCTTCGTAAAGACAGAGGTTGGACACACCCTATATTAATGTCCGTTAACAGATGTCCGGATACTTTTGACTGGATAGTTTATTACTACCTCCCATACACGTCTCATGAAATGGCCACGATGAGAAAGTCAGAGAAGTTAGAGTTAATATGAAGATTTATGCTACATCTACATGATTAAACTTCAATTCACAATTAAATGCCTGGTAGAGGGTTCATCGAATCACCTTCAAGCTATTTCTCTATCTTTCCACTATGTAACAGGTCGGAAAAAAATGAACACGAAATTATTCTACAGAAGCCCTAATTTCATTTATTTTATTATTGATCATTGCACTCTGTGTGTGTGTGTGGGGGGGGGGGGGCAACAAAAGATTTCATACTCTGAAGAGAATGTTGGTGATTGAAATTTCATGAGAAGATACTACCGCAACGAAAAACGCCTTTGTTGTAAAGATTGCCATCCCACTTCACGATCACTTCCGTGGCTCTCTGTCCCCTATTTCACGATAGGAGAAAAGGAGCTGCCTTTCTTTGAACGTTTTTAATGTCCTCCGTCGATACTATCTTATGTGGATCCGACACAGCACAGATATACTAGAGAAGAGTACGGGCAAGCGTAGTGTAGACAGTCTCATCAGTAGACATTGTAAGTAGTCTGTTCAGGTTTTTATGTTGGTAACGCCACGTAGCACTCTGTATGAAAATCACTGACTATGCTGTGTACAGTCTGTGGCTAGTTTGCATTGTTGGAATATTCACTATTAGAGCCGCCAGCAGTCCACACGTGAATGGGGAACGCGCGAAATGCTTTGGCTTTTCCTACTAGCATTAATAACGGAACGTAAGGGGTTCAACTGCGAGAAGACGACCTCAGCTGCTTCTCCCGGCAGGAAAAACATCTCACCGTTTTGGGTGCTGCATGCACATGCATTTAACAAACGTGCATGTGGGGAGGGAGATGGCAGAATTTTGAGAGTGGACAATCTGTACGTGTGTCCGTCCGAAAAAGGAAATTTGTAAGACTGGACGTCATGAACTGATGTATATATATTATGACTTTGAACACTATTAAGGTAACTAAATTGTTTGTTCTCTACCAAAATCTTTCATTTGCTAACTATTCCTATCAGTAGTTAGTGCCTTCAGTAGTTAGAATCTTTTATTTAGCTGGCAGTAGTGGCGCTCGCTGTATTGCAGTAGTTCGAGTAACGAAGTTTTTTGTGAGATAAGTGATTCATGAAAGGTACAGGTTATTGTTGGTCAGGGCCATTCTTTTGTAGGGATTATTGAAAGTCAGACTGCATTGCGCTAAAAAAATATTGTGTGTCAATTTAGTGATGATCAGAATAACTAAAGAGAGATATCTCTGAGTACGTTCAGTTTTGCTCAGCTGTTTGAAAATCAAATAACGTTGAGGTTTCCCAGCATAGTCATTTATAAATTTTTTTTCTAAGGGGACGTTCCAACAGAATCTATTAAATGCAATAAATTAGTGATTTATCACACTTCGACATGTTTTTAACGACTGAAATTCCTCGGGTACCCTCTGTAGATTGACAAAGAAATAAAAGAAACATTTGGAGCAGAAATTAAAGTTTAGGGAGAAGAAACGTAAAAAGTGGGGTATCCAGATAACAATGTAAAATTCTGTCAGAGACAGTAAAGGGAAGAGCACTTGCGTGGAATGGATATTGTCTTGAAAGGAGAACATGAGATGAACATCAACAAAAGTAAACCGAGGATAATGTAATGTAGACGAGTTAACTCAGGCGATGCTGACCGAATTACGTTAAGGAAATGAGATGCTACAATTAACAGATGAGTTTCGCTGATTGGCCACTGAAATAATTGATCATGTCCGACATATAAAGAATATAAAATGCACAAGTAGAGTGGCAATGCCAAGAAGAGCGTTTCTGAAGAAGAGAAATACGTTAACATCGAATATAAATTTAAGTGTTAGGAATCCTCTTCTACATGTATTTGACAGAAGTGTAGTTTTGTGTGCCAGCCTCTGTGGTCGAGCGGTTCTCGGAGCTTCAATCCGGAAACATGCGACTGCTTCGGTCGCAGGTTCGAATCCTGCCTCGGGCATGGATGTGTGTGATGCCCTTAGGTTAGTTAGGCTTAAGTAGTTCTAAGTCTAGGGGACTGATGACCTCAGATATTAAGTACCATAGTGCTTGGAGCCATTTGAATTTGTAGTCTTGTGTGGAAGCGCAACGTGGATGATAAACTGTTCAGACAAGAAGAGAACAAAAGTTTTGAAAGCGGTGCTACGGAAAAATGCTGAATATTAGATGGGTAGATAACGTAATTAATGAGGAAGCAATGAACAGAACTGGAGAAAAAATAAAATTGTGGAGTAATTTCAATAAAGAAGGAATAATTTGGTAGGACACATTTTGAGACATTAAGGAATCATCAGTTTAGTAATGGAGGGAAATGTGTGGGATAAAAATTGTCGAGGAAAGCCACAGAGAAACACAGTAAGGAGGTTAAAATGGGATTTATTCAAATATGTAGAGGCCAGAACAGGATAGAATAGCCTGGAGACCTGCATCAAATCGCTCTTCAGGCTGATGACCATAGCAACAACGACAACAACACAACAGTTTAATCTTCATTCATCTACGTGAAAGTGAAAATACTTATCGCACGGAATCATTACACCCGCTTCTGATCCTGGTAATAAAGTCCCCGATTGTGTCTACTTGAAAATAAACATAATGCTTTGCAGATCTGTATAAAACGGAAAAAATGAACCTGACTGATAGAAGTATAATCTACAGTTGAACATTGTTATATGTTATTTGTAAAGCAATGTAATACAACACGAAGAATGTTGAAAAATATGATAATGATAAACTTTTACACTTGAATATCAAAGCTGTGATCAAGTAGCATTATGACTACGACAGTAATTTTACTTAGTATTCCTAATCATTAATTCTGCCTGATTACTAACACGCTACTTTTTGCTATGGTGTTCGTTTCAGGACCACAACTTTTGAGAAACGTATTTTCAGCACGTGAATCGAGATGGATTCAGTAACGAACAGATCGAGCTGTTTCCGAATCTTGAATTCATGTTATTTTAAACAAGGCGATTGTGCTTTATTTCTGAGTAATTGATTTAATATCTAAAGAAGGGGACAGAATATACGTATTTCTGAGCCCTTTTTCTTTATGTTTTTGCTTTCTTTAAAGTTCAGTGCCTGCAAGCAGCCATCAAAAACACGTTCAGTGACTCTTTAACACACATCCTGTTTATATTGTTTTTGAGAAGGACAGGAGAGTGGCGAGCGATTACTCGCCCAAACGAGCGTGAAAAACATCACGAGAACAGCGCAGGTCCGTTTACAGCCTCTGTCGACGCGGATTCTCGCCACGAACAGCGCTTCGCTAAGGGAAATGTACAGCTTAACTAGCTGAAAAGCTATTAAGGTAGTAAACCCGGTCTTACAGGCACTATATTCTTCTCTGTTAAAGTCATGACAACAATGGAGAGAGAAGAATACGTTAGTATTCTTCCGCACACTGAGAATGCCTATCAGAAATCTGCTAATTCCATGTCGGCAACGAAATAACAATAGACATTGTGTAACGGTTTTGAGGTGTTACGAATAAAAGCCGTGTCATGAGAATTTTTTTCAGCGGAACTGAGTAAGCTTATGTACACTCACAGTGAAGCACTTCTTACGTTATGCACGTACAATGGAAAAATACAATCTAAACACCACATTCGAGCCATGACTTTTCCACTTGTACAGATGTGACAGTTCACTTTTATGAGCTACATAAAGAAGTAGCTTAGCTTGCAGACGATAGCTGAACGACGCATAGAAGACTGAATAAAAGGAAATGCAATGTTTCCGCATGAGTCGCTCACAGTGAAACAATGGAAACGTCTGTATATTTCCAAATACAACAGTTCGATTTCATGAGAAAAGTGAGTGATGTACAAAATTCACGCTCGACTTCTGGTGCACGCTAAGTCGTATGGCATCGCTGACAGGGATAACGCGAAGGGCACACTGAGCCACGTTAGTGTAAAGAGTTTCCATTCGCGCACAGTGGTATCTTCCCTTCGCGAACTGTGAAAGTTGTGTGTTTAGGTGAATCTGATAAATACAGGTGACTTTAGTGAGTGTGTGTGAGGTGTCATGGTTCTGTTGGATGACGATGAGAGAAGAGAGGGGGTGAGACCCGGCCCCGGCACAAAGCCTGCTTCTCTCGATCAGCAACAAGGGCGCCGCTGATGCAATGTCTGCGTCCGACGGACTGTTCACCATCAACAGTGTCACATGCCATCATATCATTAGACATTGCGCTGAGGTTTGGTATTTAATCCAGGACACTGACACAAAGAGTAGCGATCAGGAAATTCACCCATCCTGTAAGGGCAAAGGGGAAGCTGCCAAAAGCTGGTGCCGTAACTCAGGCTTATCCATTCGAGCCTGACATTGCTTAACTTCAATGACCTGACGGAAACCGGTGTGTTCAATGACGCAAGGTTACTGCCGCGACACCTTGAACATGAAGCAAGGAAATGGAACAAAGTTTTAATTTTAACCCTCCCTCTGCATCGTCAAACTGACGGAATATGAGCTTGGTTGTTATCAAAGCGTAAAGAAATCCACTGGGGCCTGGTTGAAGGAATCATCTTGTCATTCGGGTGAAATGACAAAGAAAAACTACGGAGAAATATACACTCCAGATCACTTGTTTCTTGTTGGCTACTGTCCAGTGACGTCACCTCAAGCTTTACTGATCCCTGACTACAGACATATGTGGCTTATGATGAGCTGCAAGATCATTGTACGCCATTCTTTTTAACTAAGTACGCACGCTCTTTGTGCTAGATGGACTACTGGTAGCAAGCAATTTGTAACTCACGAGTGATTACTTGCGCCGACTGCATATACACTATGAGATAAAAAGCATCCGGACACTCCCAAAAACATATGTTTTTCATATTAGGTGCATTGTGCAGGTACTCCATATCAGCGACCTCAGTAGTCATTAGACATCGCGAGAGAGCAGAATGGGGCGCTCCGCAGAACTCACGGACTTCCAACTTGGTCAGGTGATTGGGTGTCACTTGTGTCATACGTCTGTACGCGAGATTTCCACACTCCCAAACATCCCTAGGTTCACTGCTTACTATGTGATAGTGAAGTGGAAACGTGAAGGGACACGTACAGCACTAACGCGTACAGGCCGACCTCGTCTATTGACTGACAGAGACCGCCGGCAGTTGAAGAGGGTCGTAATGTGTAATAGGCAGACATCTATCCAGACCATCACACAGAAATTTCAGACTGCATCACGATCCACTGCAAGTACTATGATATAAGGCAGGAGATGAGAAAACCTGGATTTGATGGTCTAGCGGCTGCTCATAAGCCACACATCACGCCGGTAAATGCCAAACGACGCCTCGCTTGGAGTAAGGAGCGTAAACATTAGACGATTGAACAGTGGAAAAACGTTATGCGGAGTGGCGAATCACGGTACACAACGTGGCGATCCGATAGCAGGGAGTGGGCACGGCCAATATCCAGTGAACGTCATCTGCCACCGTGTGTAGTGCCAACAACAAAATCTGGAGGCGGTAGTGTTATGGTGTGGTCGTGTTCTTCATGGAGGGGACTTAAAACCCTTCTTGTTATGCGTGGCAATATCACAGCACAGGCCTGCATGGATGTTTTAAGAACCTTCTTGCTTCCCCCTGTTGAAGAGCAATTCGGGAATGGCGATTGCATCTTTCAACACGATCGAGCACATGTTCATAATGCAGGGCCTGTGGCGGAGTTGTTGCGTGACAATAACATCCCTGTAATGCTCTGGCCTGCATAGAGTCCTGACCTGAACCCTAAAGAACACCGTTGGGATGTTTTGAAACGCCGAGTTCGTGACAGGCCTCACCGACCGACATCGATACCTCTCCTCAGTGCAGTACTCTATGTACAATGGGCTGCCATTCCATAAGAAACCTTTCATCACCTGATTGAATGTATGCCTGGAAGAGTGGAAGCTGTCATCATGGCTAATTGTGGGCCAACACATTATTGAATTCCAGCATTACCGATGGAGGGTGTCACTATCTTTTCAGCCTTGTGTTCGGATACTTTTGATCACATCCTCAGCAACTCTCGACGGTTGCTGTCCGTCTGTGCATGACGTGTGCCGTGTCATGGTCTGGCTGTGATTATTCCTTCGCGTTTCTATTCTACAATCACAACACCAATTGTCGACGTGGGCAGCTTTAGAAGATTTAAAATGTCCATGATAGATCTGTTACAGAGGTAACATCCGCTGACTAGTCCACGTCAGAAGACACTGTACTCATCTGACCAAATCATTCTTCAGTTACTGCTTCTTTACTGAAAACACAACCCCTCCTCCTTTTGTACCGGCGGGTTTTTTTTCTCTCGTCATCTAGTTGCCAATTCCGCTTTACACTGAGCTGTCCGGATACTTTTGATCAGATAGTGTAAGTCTGGACGGTCTGATGGGATGTTAACCATACTCTCCCTAAATAAAGTCCATTGTCTTAAACACTGCCTCTCATTTTTCTGAGTGGCACAGAACTGCTCACAGAATATATCAGGTGAAGCGCACTTTTGCCACGTTCGAATCAGCATGCTGGATTGACGAACTGAATGTGAAATGTTGATGGTACACTCGTTTAAGTATGTGCTGCGTTCGCATCCCCAGGTAAAAAACACACCACAAGACACATACTGTTCCCAGATTCGTCATAAGTGAACAACCCCCTTATCTCCTACGAACTGTAAAAAGAAAGAAAAAAGAAAACGGAAATCCACTTAACAAAGTAAGGAATGAAGGAATGGGTTGAATGTGCATATTACGTGGTATCAAAACTAGATTCGGTTTCACAAATCGAGTGACTAATGTTTAACTTCACTGCAAGAGAAACTTCACAATACCATCCATTTTAGCAAAGTAAGAAATAAACGAACAGGTACAGGTAGACTTTATAAATCTCGAACAGGGCTTCAACACGTCAAATGACCGAACAATACCGCGTTTGTCATGTTCCGCTGGTATTGCTTGTTACGGCACTTGTATCCGAAATCGCAAGTCAGTTACACCTGTTGCTGTGGAATATGGACAATCATTGCGCAGTGCATCTTACACGTGTCCCACTACTGGCGGTTCAAATAGAAAGGATTCACAAGAAAGGCGCCCTTGTTTCTATGACGAGACGAAGTGGCGTTAATTCTTCACATACTGGGCGAGTATTTTCTTTCTGACATTTCGTACCGTTAGTGTTCTGTAACGTGTAAGTCGCAAGAAGATTTTATAAACTGGGAGAACAGTGAGACAAAGGATGAAAATGATTGGGTCATCTCGTCCAACTGAAGCGCTCATTGGCTTCAAATGGTTATGTTCGGCTACTCGGAGACCATTTGCAACCATTCCTGGACTTAATGCTCCCAACTAACTATGTAACTTTTAGGCATGACAGAGTGCCCTGTCACTGGGTCACAAATTATTGTTCGCCATTCGTTTGAAGAACATTCTGGACAATTCGAGCGAATGATTTCGATGTCTAGATCGCCCAACATGAATCCCATTGAACATTTAAGGGATATAATCGAGAAGTCCGTTCATGCACAAATTGCTGCAGCGGCAATATTTTCGTGATAGTGGACGGCTCTAGAGGCATTATGGGGCAATAATTCTGCAGAGGACTTCCAACGACTTGTTGAGTCCGTGCCACGTCTAGCTGCTACACTACGCCGGACAAAAGGAGTTCCGACACGATGTTAGGAGGTACCCCTTGTGTATCTCAGTGTATATAATGCATAACTGGCACGGGTAATTCTTACAGACAGGTTAAAATATGCAATTGTTAAACCTGTTAATAAGGAAAGTGACAAGACAGACCTAAGCTATTATCGACCCGTTTCCAAAGTGACATCTTTTGCTAAACTTTTCGAAAAAGTAATGTACTCAAGAGTAGTCTTACACTCTAGTAGAAACAATTAACTTGACATGCCACAGTTTTGATTCCAGGAGAGTTTCCTGACTGAGCTATTTATACAGACACTCTTAATATAATATAGGCCTTAACTAATAAAATATCGACAGCTGGATTTTTTGTGATCTTTCCAAGGCGTTTGATTGTGTAGTTCTTGTTACTCTCTTAGAAAAAGTCAAGCTTTATAAAAACGATGGTTTTACACATAGATAACATGTTAGTAATATAAATTATTTCTCATGATCAATTGAGGCGTGCTTTACTTGACAAAAATGCAACTTTAAAATGTGTTGCAGGTTATAAATAGTGTTGTTTACGTTCTACTCTGCAGAACTAGTGATTGTACTGAAAGAAAATTTCAAAAAGGATTAAGCGCTGAAGAAAACAGCTACAAAGCAATCGTTAAAGCAATTTTGAACGAAAATATGTATAAATTGCGTAAATAGTTGTAGAAATATGAATGACAGTTGCTAAACATTAAAATTTGTGGAAAATATCGAAAGAAGTGGACGTATCGACATCGAAGAAGCGTGACCGCAGCGTGTGGCAGAAGCGAATAAGGCGCCAGAAGATAATCTGCGTGTGGAAGAAAGAACTTTACACCGAAGACACTCTTCTGGTAATGAATATTGACCTAGAACTGTGGAGGACGTTTATAAGATTGTAGGTTTGAGAGCACATCATTGCATGGATGTATAGTATAGGTCATAAGAAAAATAGAAACGGCCGAAACTGAAAGGTTCTGAGATGTGGTTAGTTAGTTAGTTACATCTTCCATAGATCATTTCAACGATTCTTTTATTGAAATAACCTGAAACGAGTCAGTTTACAGGGTATGTATACGTAATTAGAGATAACATTGATGAATACACTATTTCTTTGTCCTACTCATGCAACTGCAGTTAAAAACAATATATAACTCGTCCACGGAATAAAAAGAGTTGTCCAAGAGAAATACTGCTAAATTATATTTAAAAATTATTTTGTTACATTTCAGACATTTCATGTTATTTTATGGACCTCACTGTTCTTCTTAAACTTTGATGGAATGACAAATTTCTTCATCGAATATACGTATTGTGACGGCGCAGTTAAAATTCCTAGCTCCTTGAAGAGGTACCCACATTAAGTGGATGAACAACACATATTATCCTTACTGTCTGCTTTTGTGGAATCAATACTTTCTTTCCAAGTGGTGAGTTACCCCACAAAATTATTCAATGAGACATTATTGAGTGGAATATGCAAAATATGTCAGGAGGTTAATACGTTTGGTTTCAACATTAGCAGTTATACGATGAGAAAAAGTAGATGAACTTTTTGGTCGGAGTAGCTCAGTAACGTGCTGCTTCCAGTTCAAGTTTTCATCAATATGTACACCCAAAAATTTGGAACATTGTACCCTATTTATTGACTCCTGCTCATGTACTTCCTCAGTTGTCGGTATGACTATTTCTCGCACAGAACTGAATATAATGTGCTTTCTCAAAATTTGAGAAGAGTCGATTTTCTAAGAACCACTTTATAAGTCGTTGTAAAGTTTTATTTAAAATCCCCTTTCTGTACTTTCTTTCTAGTGGGGTTTATTATAGCACTAACATCGTCTGAGAAAAGTATCAATTCTGCTTGTTGAATGTTTAGTGGATGGTCATTCAAATATTTATTGAATAGGAGTAGTCGCCTGTGTGACTCCAGTGTGATTCCTCCCCAGTCACTAAAATTTTATACCCTTCCAAAATTGTCTGAATTATCAAACACAACTTTTCACATTATATTTGGTAAGTATGATTCAAACCATCTATGTGTAAAACCATCGTTTTTATAAAACAACAAGGGGTACCTCCTAACATCGTGTCGGAACTCCTTTTGTCCGGCGTAGTATAGCAGTTCGACGTGGCATAGACTCAACAAGTCGTTGGAAGTCATCTGCAGAATTATTGCCCCATTATGCCTCTAGAGCCGTCCACTATCGCGAAAACATTGCCGCTGCAGCAATTTGTGCACCAACGGACTTCTCGATTATATCCCTTAAATGTTCGATGGGATTCATGTTGGGCGATCTAGACATCGAAATCATTCGCTCGAATTGTCCAGAATGTTCTTCAAACCAATGGTGAACAATAATTTGTGACCCAGTGACAGGGCACTCTGTCATGCCTAAAAGTTACATAGTTAGTTGGGAGCATTAAGTCCAGGAATGGCTGCAAATGGTCTCCGAGTAGCCGAACATAACCATTTGAAGCCAATGAGCGCTTCAGTTGGACGAGAGGACCCAATCATTTCAGCCCATTTCATGAAAACACAGTCGATATGATTATCAAACCACCACCAGCTTGCACAGTGCCTTGTTGACAAATTGGGACTATGGCTTCATGGGGTCTGCGCTGCATTCGAACCCTATCATCAGCTCTTACCATCAGAAATCTGCACTCATGTGATCAGGCCACGACTTTTCAGTCGTCCAGCATCCAACGGGTACAGTCACGAGCCTATGAGGGGCGCTGCAGGCGATGTCGTGCTGTTAGCAAAGACACGTCAGTCATCTGCTGTCATTGCCCATTAACACCAGGGTTCGCCACTCTGCCCTAGCAAGTACGTTCGTCGTACGTACCACTTTGATTTTGAATAAATTCTCGAAAGGTGTGATACTGAGTGTGAAAGATACGTATCTAATACAGTGTTTCATTATGTAAATCACAAATGACACGGTTACTTGCCTTCCAAAAACATCGATTATGTTGAATGAAATTAAGATATGGTATTTCTCAGATGAGTATCGTGTTTGCAAATGGCAAATTGAAATTTTTGTTCTCCTATTCTCAAATAATTTTCGTTGTTGTTAATGTTCTCACATTGTCCCTCACGAAGCAAGTTATGTAAGCACTTCGAGCTTCTCTTCCCACTATCCACAGTTTCACCTACAATTGTTTTCATTTCTTTTTCTTTTCAAGCAATGGGTTCGCCACCAACATATGCTGTTGTGCAGGCCATTAACTGTTCAGTATCCATTCACGAATGCCTATGACGAAAAATTTAACTATATAATGTTGGCTCCAGTGAAGTAGTTTGGTCAAAAAGTTTGACAAAATCTCTGACAAAGATCCTCACCAACAAAGATCTTTTTCAGTGTAATACGGAGCACTGAACAAATCCAAGGATACAAAAGCCGATCGTGAAAGCTTGCACTGTGTGATCGCATTGTTTTGTTAACTTCCAAGACCAAAATGAATGGTGTCAATCGTCTCATTGGAATGGTTATCTTTCTTCACACACATTGTCGCCTTTTCATCCTGAAGTGTCGTGTGTCTTCAGTGTATTAAGTGTAGGTAATACCGAGTGTGGGAACCGTGTTTCTTTGTGTTATTCAGGACGATGCAGATAAAGTAAGGTGTGGCATCTCTGGTCACAATGGTGATTGTATGCTTTACTTCACTTCGTAGTAAAGGGTGCGTAATGATTATCGCTACATATCGTACTGAGGTTCTCATGGCCGGCAGGAAGAGTGAATGAAGTACCAGTAGTCGCTTCCGTCGAAGGCTGAGACAGATAGGGCCAGACTTTCATTGACTGCAGCCCCGCGAACGAATGCGCGGGCTAGAGGGGAAAGCGAGAAAGGTGCGCGAAAACAGCATGTTTACTAACAACAGCTAACGTATGTGACTCGATCCGAATAGCACATAGGCTCAAGGGAAAGTATCTTTCATCATATGTACTGAAGAGTCAAAGAAACTCCTAAACCTGCCTAATATTGTGTAGGGCCCTCGCGAGCATGCAGAAGTGCCACAACACGACATGGCATAGACTCGACTAATGTGTGCAGTACTGCTGGAGGGAACTGACACCATGAATCCTGTAGGGCTGTCCATAAATCGGTAAGAGTGCGAAGGGGTGGAGATCTCTTCTGAACAGCACGTTGCAAAACATCTAATATTTGCTCGATAATGTTCATCTCGGGGGAGTCTGATGGCCAGCGGAAGTGTTTAAACTCAGAAGAGTGGAACAATTGTGAACGTGTGGTGTGTCGCATTGTCCTGCTGGAATTGCCCAAGTCCGCCGGAATGCACAATGGACATGAATGGACGCAGGTGATCAGACAGGGTTCTTACGTACGTGTCACCTGTCAGAGTCGTATCTAGGCGTATCAGAGATCCTATATCTCCCTAGGCCCACACCATTACAGAGCCTCTACCACGTTGAAGTCCCCTGCTGACAAGCAGGGGCGATGGATTCATGAGATTGTCTCCATACCCGTACACGTCATCCACTCGGTACAATTTGATACGAGGCTCGCCCAGAGAGGCAAACATACGTCCAGTCATCAACAGTCCAACGTCGGTGTTGACGGACCCAGTCGAGACGTAAAGCTTTGTCTCTCGCAGTCATCAAGGGTACACCAGTGAACCTTCGGCTCCGAAAGCCCATATTGATGATGTTTCTTTGAATGGTTCGCTTGCTGACACTTTTTTATGGCCCAGCACTGAAATCTGCAGCAATTTGCGGAAGGGTTGCACTTATGTCACGTTGAACGATTCTCATCAGTCGTCGTTGGTCCCGTTCTTGCAGGATCTTTTCCCGGCCGCAGCGATGTCGGAGATTTGATGTTTTACCGGATTCCTGATATCCACGATACATTTGGGAAATGGTCGTAAGGGAGAAACCCCACTTCATCGTTACCTCGGAGTTGCTGTGTCCCATCGCTCATGCGGCGACTATAACGCCACGTTGGAACTCACTTAAATCTTGATAACCTGCCACTGTAGCAGCAGCAACCACTGCACCAGACAATCGTTGTCTTACATAGGCGTTGTCGACGGCAGCGTCGTATTGTGCCTGTTTACATAGCTCTGAAATTGAATACGCACTCCTATACCACTTTCTTTGGCGCTTCAGTGTATTTAACAGGGTATAAGACTTGCATTAATAAGCAGTTAAATGAAAAATGTAATAAGAAATGGCCAATTGCAGGTGATGTTAACGGTGAAGAGTAAATGTTAACAGAATGTAATCCCTTAGACCACGGCATAATAGACTGGAATATTTTATTAATTGTGACAATTCCGGCCGTGGAGGTTTATATTTAACAGACTGAAAATCTACTCTCGGCCGGGATCTAGTCCTTAGAATAGCCACAAATCCTTACACCTAGTGTGTAGACCATGTGGAAAAATTCCTCAATTTGTGTTCTAAAATCTTAAGCCAATGTATTGCTAGTGTTGTGGCAAACCTGACTTTATTTAAGAACGAAAGCTTGTACGATCCACATCACGTAGCGTCATCTACCAAGATCATATAAATGGCTACGCTCTGGGTAGATACATGAAGACACAAAATGTTTGAAAGGAGATATTCTCCGTACAGCAGATTTCTTCACGCAGCTCTCCCGTAATGCAAAGACTCTTAAGCGACTGAATCGCGTTGTAGTACGTCTCGAAGTATTAGACCGGGTGTACAGGAACTGTTATGAGTACTTTCACCAGGCGGCAACGAGGTAGCAAGAGAAATAGAAAACGAACTCTAGAATGATGTGGGTCCTATTTCTCGTAAACAAACTGAAGAAGATGCTTCAGTTCTCCTCCGCTCAACTAATGGATTAAAAACGCAATGCGCTTCCAGCGAGCTTTGCAATCAAACTCAAGAATATTTTCAGATATATGTGATTACTACATCTATGTACTTACTCCTCAAGTCACAGGTCAGGGTGGCCAAAAATTCCCTTTACACGAGCAACTATTTAATTGTAATTTTAGTGACACGGGCAGTTATCTGTCGAAAATTTCCGAACGTGTACCACCATTATCTCCGCACAGTTTGATACGCCTCTGCAGTGTCATATGCTGGAACGCTTCAAGCAAACTTGCCTACAGGGTGTTATTGTCACGAACCACTTCTTCCTGACTTTTGCTTTGATGATTCCCTACAGGACACTGGCTGGTGTCGTAAGGCCCAACCTTTGATGCTAAAGGTAAAATAGGCGGGTGTATTTGGAGACCCACGTCCTACTCACCGGTCAGGGAACAGTTCATTCAGACTTTCACGATCAGCAAGTGCGAAATGGGCGGGAGCTCCATCCCATGAACTGTGCCGCGGATGGAAAATTCTGCAGCTGTGGAAGAATATCTAAACCCTAAAAGAAGTACTTATCAAAGATCTATGCTTCAGTCACCCATCACCCCTTCCCCCCACCCCCGCCACCCCCAAAGCGTGACGTGCGGAGGACTGTTCTTAATTTCTTGGTAAACGATATGGGCTTTTCTGGGTGCACCTGAAGATGTTCCTGTACCAGTAACTGCCATAAAAAGCACATTCATCAGAGAAAAGAATGTGCTTTCGAAAAGGAATGGAGGGAACGGCCTCTAATACGGTCATGCATGCTTCCTGGTGGCGGTTGAAGTCAACGTGTGGTATTTCATTCATGGCCATTGGCACCACTGACGTACTGACTTCAGTAGTGTTTCCCTTCGACGTGATGACCAACCAGAATGGTGGTTCAAAAACACTTCCCATGCGAAAAGCTCTCTTCCCCGACGTGCTCGAAGTATGACAACGTGGTGGCTCCTTACGAAACCTATGCCATATTTTCCTTATTGTTTCCATTAACTCTGTTAAATCGATAAACCATCAAATCAACATTAATTAGCATCGATAAATATAGGACGAGTAACATCTTAAATTTTTGTAGTCCTCTCGTCCTCAGTTGCGTGAATGTTACGGAATGTTAATATTTTTTACTTTTCGACCTTCTAATTACAATTGAATGAAACACGTTTTTCGTGCCATATGCGTTTCGTCTTTATTCTTTCCAAAGCATCTTCAGTGGCCTGGAATATGTAAATATTTTTACTATTTAGTTTACATTTTGGGACAATGTATATTTACGTTATAAACAGGTCTGTTGGTTGGCTTTTCTGTGGCCTAATAAAATTTTAAATTATTCTACATGCAGGTTGTAAACAGCTCTGGTGGTCGGTTTTTCTATCGCGTAGTAATATTTTGAATTCTACTTACAAGTTCCGTGGGTAATGTTCTACAAGTTGTATTTTTGTTCCATTTTTGTGCTGATCGGCTTCTTGTAATTGCCATTTGTCCGCCACTGGTAACTGAATGGTCAGCGCCAACGGAATGTCATACCTAACGGCTCGGGTTCGATTCCCGGTTGGGTCGGAGGTTTTCTCCGCTCAGGGAGTGGGTGTCGTGTTGTCCTTATCATTTCATCCCCATTGACACCCAAGTCGCCGAAGTGGCGTCAACTCGAAAGACTTGCACCAGGCGAACGGTCTACCCAACGGGAGGCCCTGGCCACGCGGAATTTCCATTTCCAATTGCCATTTGAGTTTTAGTTTTCCAGAATTCACAGCACTAGGAACTTAACACTTGTTCTGATGCTATGTCTTGGTTTGCGTTGCCGACTGTCGAATGATATTGCCAAAGACAGTCGACACACTGGAGCAGTGCCCTGAAATTGGCCACACTAGAATGTTGTATGCTATTTTCTTTCCCTGAACTTCGGCCAAATCTAAGTCTTCCACTCCCCTCCTTTACAACTGATTCTACGTGTTGGATGCATTTCACATCACTTCTTAGCGAAATCTCTAAATATTTAATGGCTGAGATGTCGGGGCTGGTGATCTAGTGGTAAACCTCATGCCTGGAAAGCGAGAAATGGCGGGATCGAATCCCGATAGAACCACGGAAGTGAGCAGTCACTAGGAAAAACAATTGGATGGGATTCGGCGTTAAACCGTAAGTTAACCTTCCGTTGTTCAATAACCGGGGTAGGGTATGGATACGCAAATCGCCGATGTGATGCCCAATTGAAAGACTTGTTCTGGCCGTGCCACAAGAAATTATTGAGGGTGACATGCACTCTAGAGCTTAACGACTTATTATGTAATCGGAATCCAAAATTTTCTTTCTCTTTACTATGATCGCCATCTTCTTCATATCTAAGGAGAACTTCATTCTTTACAACAAGTGAAAAATTTGGTCATGTCTTTCTCTAGGTCCTTACGATCTTCTAACGACCATACTTTCCAGTAGGTTGAGGCATCGCCAGAGAACCGACTGTTAGTGCTGCTGATCCTATCTGACAAATCGTTTATGTACCGGATGGTTATAATTAGGGTGCAGCTACTCACAGGGGTCGGTCACGAAAACTGGCATCCGGCTAGAATGCGATGTGCTGATCACATGTCCCTCCATATCCGCCTTTAGCCAGAGGATGACACGGCGGTTGGTCAGTACCATTGGGCCTTCATGGGCCTGATCGGATTCGTTTAGTACACAGAGGTCTAGTGTTTGCTCTTATTATCGGTGTTGCTGTTGTTTTTGTTGTTGAGGTCTTCAGTCCGAAGACTGGTTTGATGCAGCTCTCTATGCTGCTCTATCCTATGCAAGCTTCTTCATCTCCGAATAACTACTGCAACTTACATCCTTTTGAATCTGCTTAATGTACTCATCTCTTGATTTGGCTCAACGATTTCCCCCCTCCCCCTTATACCCTCCCCTTCTCTACCACGCACACACTCACACACACTTCCCTACAGTACTAAACTGTTGATCCCTTGATGACTCAGAATGTGTCCTGTCAACCAGTCCCTTCTATTAGACAAGTTGTCTCTCCAATCTATTCAGCATCTCCTTATAAGTTACGTGGTCTAACCATCATTCTTCGGAATTCTTCTGTAGCACCACATTTCAAAAGCATCTGTTCTCTTCTTGTTGGTTGATTGATTGGTTGATTCGGGGGAGGGGACCAAACAGCGAGATCATCGCTCCCATCTGATTAGGGAGGGAAGTAGGCTGTGCCCTTTCAAAGGAAACATCCGGCATTTGCCTAAAGCGATTTAGGTAAATCACGGTAAACCTAAACCAGGATGGTCGGACGTGGGTTTGAACCGTCGTCCTGCAGATTGCGAGTCCAGTGTGCTAACCACTGCGCCAACTCTCTCGGCTCTCTTCTTGTATAGGCTGTTTATCGCCCACGTTTCACTTTCATGTATGATTACATTCCATAAAAATACCTCCAGAAAAGGCTTCCTAACACTTGGGTCTGTATTCGATATTAACAAATTTCTCTTCTCCAGAAATGCTTTTATTTCCTCTTCCCTATTTTGAACCTCATCAATTATTTTGCTGCCTAAATTGCAAAACTCATCTACTACTTTAAGTATCTCGTTTCCTAATCCAATGTCTTCAGTCTTGCCTGATTTAATTTGACTGTACTCCAGTAGCTTCGTTTTACTTTTGTTGATGTTGATCTTATATCCTCCCTTCAAGAGACTGCCCATTCCATTCAACTTCTCTTCCAAGTCCTTTGCTGTCTCCCTCACTTTTTTATTTCTTCTCCCTGAACTTTAATTTCTACTCCACATTTTTTATTTGGTTACCTTCACTCTTGGCTTAATGTACACACTGAATAACATCTGGAATATGCTACAACCCGATCTCACTCTCTTCTCACCCTCTGCTTCCCTCCCATGTCCCTCGACTATTATAACTGCTCTTGGTTTCTATACAACTTGTAAATAGACTTGCGCTCCCTGAATTTTATCCATGCTACATTCAGTATTTCAAAGACAGTATTCCAATCAATATTTTCAAGATCTTTCTCTAAGTCTACAAATGTTATAAACGTAGATTCTCCTTTCCTTAGCCTGTCTTCGACGATAAGTCGTAGGATCAGTACTACCTCTCATGTTCCTACATTTTTCCGAAATCCAAACTGATATTCGGCTTCTATAAAAATTCGTTTTAGTATTTTCAACTATAACTTATTAAACTGATACCTCAGCAATTTTCACACCTGTCAGCAATATGGCAGCGAAACTTGGCAGATATTGTAATGCGTTAATGCGGATCCGATCTACGCTGGAAAAAATTAGTTCCAATTTTGGCCACCAGGACTGCAGGAAATACGATAGACATGGTTCCATATGCAATGGATTAGGAATGGGATGTGAGCAGAGAAGGTTGAGTAAGTGAGAAAGGCGTATTGTTGATTTTATTATTGACTGCCTCTTACAAAGTGCGTTCAGCATGGCATCCGATATATTCAGAACAAGAATAATTCTATTTTGCTTCCTCGGTGCATGTACAATGTTACTTTGGTTTTGCTGAACCCTGGCCAAAAAGTATAACGTGCTTCTCTCCGCTAGCCAAGAAGTCATCGAGCCAATCGCACATCTGTGATACTTTGTGTAATCGTGTGTTGAATACCAGTGAACAATGCTGTACAAAGTCGAAGTTCTCTCGGAAATCTAGTGTTTCCAAGGTATTAGGTGAGAATAAAGTAAACTGTATTTCACACACATGGTGTTTCCTGAATCAAGTTGGCACTTCGAGATTTTTTTCCTCTAGTAAAGTATTAATGTTCGAGGATAAAAAGTGCTCTAGCATCCTGCATCAGGTGAATGGTTAGGTAAAATGATATACAGTTCTGTGTATCAGTTCCATTTTTTGTGAACAAGAAAAATCTGCACTGTTTTTCAGCTACTTGAGATTATTAACTGTGCGAGAGACTCTCGAAAACTGAGAGCTAGGGACAACACCGCCTTCCTTCCCTTTGATGAGCATTTTCGAGTGTTGATGGTGAAATATCTTCGACCATTAAGATTAGAACTGGCTGCCTCCCAGTCAAATACCACGCTGGCTAGCGTCAGTCACCTCGGCTGCGCACGCGTGTCGCACCCTCACAGCAACAAGCGGAGCGTGGAATAGAGTGAGACATATGAGAAGGAGGAGGAAAACATGAGGCAGTAGAGACGGCAGGTCCGAGGTCTACAACCTCAAGGTCTGAGCTCCGTTATGTAACAACTGCCGGGAACCCTTCACCGCGTCCCCACTTGTCTGGTGGTTGTGGTATCCCTCGTGGAGCAGGGTTGCAGCGCAGCAAGACTAGGAGGGAGTGCTACAAACTAGTTTGAAGTCTCATTTGTTCACCTTTATCGTCTTAAATTCTTCCAGAGAGTGCCTCAGCATAAAAATTGAGACTGTAAAACGTAGACCCAAACAAGTGTTATCTGCATTATTATTATTATTTTTAATCGCGTGTATGTACAGAGCAGCGCGAACAGTCATAGATTGCGAGTCAGTATGGTTGGATTTGGTGAGCTAGGGAACCGATCGTGGATCTACAGCATTGAGCAGTTATCGTGAAGTGTTTTGGCACTGTTCAAAGCTTTCCATCTCAAGTTAATTTCTAGTCTCTGTCTCAGAAATACAACACTCGTTATAAACATGAGAATACACAGACTGAAAAATCTGCAGGACTTATAGATAGACGTGTTATTTAGTTATCAGTGAAAGTTTATGTGGCCACTAAACCCAGAACAGGTTAACGCAAATAATTGGGAACTATGTACAGTAAAAATGATATTAGTTTTGCTTTTCTACTTCCATTTTCAGGAATTTATTCTTCGGACTCTTTTCAGTCAACACTATAGTGTCGTTTAGTATTATATACTTTTAAAACAGTATTTCACTTTTCATCCGATTGACGACTTTCTCAATTTGCTTCTCACTTGCATTTATTTATTGATTGTACGGTATATGCATTTAAATTTGAGCACATTGTATATACAGGGTGTTTCAAAAATGACCGGTATATTTGAAACGGCAATACAAACTAAACGAGCAGCGATAGAAATACACCGTTTGTTGCAGTATGCTTGGGACAACAGTACATTTTCAGGCGTACAAACTTTCGAAATTACAGTAGTTACAATTGTCAACAACAGATGGCGCTGCGGTCTGGGAAACTCTATAGTACGATATTTTCCACATATCCACAATGCGTAGCAATAATATGGCGTAGTCTCTGAATGAAATTACCCGAAACCTTTGACAACGTGTCTGGCAGAATGGCTTCACATGCAGATGAGATGTAGTGCTTCAGCTGTTCAATTTTTTCTGGATTCTGGCGGTATACCTGGTCTTTCAAGTGTCCCCACAGAAAGAAGTCACAGGGATTCATGTCTGGCGAATAGGGAGGCCAATCCACGCCACCTCCTGTATGTTTCGGATAGCCCAAAGCAATCACACGATCATCGAAATATTCATTCAGGAAATTAAAGACGTCGGCCGTGCGATGTGGCCGGG
The DNA here is from genome assembly GCF_023897955.1 of Schistocerca gregaria. NCBI lineage: Eukaryota > Metazoa > Arthropoda > Insecta > Orthoptera > Acrididae > Schistocerca > Schistocerca gregaria. The sequence continues at coordinate 742,241,364 of NC_064921.1, forward strand.
CACCATTTTGCATAAACCACCAGGTGTTCGCAGTGTCGTCTAAGGCAGTTCGTACCGCCACAAATTCACGAAGAATGTCCAGATAGCGTGATGCAGTAATCGTTTCGGATCTGAAAAATGGGCCAATGATTCCTTTGGAAGAAATGGCGGCCCAGACCAGTACTTTTTGAGGATGCAGGGACGATGGGACTGCAACATGGGGCTTTTCGGTTCCCCATATGCGCCAGTTCTGTTTATTGACGAAGCCGTCCAGGTAAAAATAAGCTTCGTCAGTAAACCAAATGCTGCCCACATGCATATCGCCGTCATCAATCCTGTGGACTATATCGTTAGCGAATGTCTCTCGTGCAGCAATGGTAGCGGCGCTGAGGGGTTGCCACGTTTGAATTTTGTATGGATAGAGGTGTAAACTCTGGCGCATGAGACGATACGTGGACGTTGGCGTCATTTGGACCGCAGCTGCAACACGGCGCACGGAAACCCGAGGCCGCTGTTGGATCACCTGCTGCACTAGCTGTGCGTTGCCCTCTGTGGTTGCCGTATGCGGTCGCTCTACCTTTCCAGCACGTTCATCCGTCACGTTCCCAGTCCATTGAAATTTTTCAAACAGATCTTTTATTGTATCGCTTTTCGGTCCTTTGGTTACATTAAACCTCCATTGAAAACTTCGTCTTGTGGAAACAACACTGTGTTCTAGGCGGTGGAATTCCAACACCAGAAAAATCCTCTGTTCTAAGGAATAAACCATGTTGTCCACAGCACACTTGCACGTTGTGAACAGCACACGCTTACAGCAGAAAGACGACGTACAGAATGGCGCACCCACAGACTGCGTTGTCTTCTGTATCTTTCACATCACTTGCAGCGCCATCTGTTGTTGAAAATTGTAACTACTGTAATTTCGAAAGTTTGTCCGCCTGAAAATGTACTGTTGTCCCAAGCATATTGCAACAAACGGTGTATTTCTATCGCTGCTCGTTTAGTTTTTATTGCCGTTTCAAATATACCTGTCATTTTTGAAACACTCTGTATATTAAAAACGCTGACACATAAACTGCAGATGCGTACGAATTTTGAATGTAGGAAATTCTGAAGAAGAGATTCGGTTTTCTCTGCCATGGAAATAAGGAGACAGAAAGATAAACAGTAGTTGATGCAGATAATTTCCAATGTCGATTATTTTCTTATTGACAAGTGTCACAGTGATGCGCAGTTGTCCAAATCACATTGCTTACGTCATTTCATTGCAATTTTATTTCCTTCTGGGTACGATACCACAATTACACTTTTGTATCAAATTTAAGTGATTCTGTAATTAACATACACATTTCGGCGTTAGAATATTGTTACAATATTAAACCTGATACAATAAAAAGTCGTAAAGAGTACAGTAGTAATATTTAACATAACATTACTGTACTATAGAAATTAGTTACATTGCATGTCATAGTTCGTCCGCGCAACATTGAACGTACATTGATCGACATGTTAATGAACCTTCTATATGGTACGTCACAGTATGAAGTGGAAGTATCAAGTTGGCTGTGAACAACGTCCTGTTACCAATAACACTATTGGGTACCTAGCTGCCAAAGATTTTCTTAGAATGTCACTGTAGAATTATCTTTGGTCCTTGTCTACATTTGTTCACAACTTACCTGATGCCTTCACTTCATACTCTGACATATATGTTATAAGTCGCATTAACAACACGGTCCCTTATGGGCAGTGAATGAATATGATGTTGTTGACATATAGTGCGACATGCAATGTAACTATTTTCGGAAGGACAATAATGGTACATTACCTGTTAACACAATAACCGGCATGACTTTTCATGGTGTCACTCGTAATGTTGTAATAATGTACTAACACTAAAATGTGTCTGTTAGTTACAGATTCACTTGAGTACGGCTGCAAAACCTAAATTTCAGTAGTATATCCAGAAGGAAACAAAATAACAATACAATGAAGAAAGAATGTTTATTTATTCGAAGGTACAGATAACGTATTATTAAATGCGGACTCGTTCAAATAGTAAGTTGTTAAATCAGGAACGTGAGACATTGGTAATATTTTACAACATTACAAAAAAACAAAACAAGATTACGATTCATAAAATGTTGGAATTTACAGTGTGATGCGATCAGAAAGAAACTCATGAATGCTGCGGAATAGCACTGCCAAAGAAATGGAGAAAGCATTTCAGTTAAGCGAGAGTGCTTTAGCCTTTCTCTGTTGATAAATGTAAGAAGAGAGTTTCAGTGTATAGTTCGTTTTATCTTACCGACAGCAAACACGTGAGTCTAACCGCAGTCGTTTCGGAGCGCTTATCGTCAGGGCCGTAGCAGAACGATGTCCTAATGGCTTTTTCCACACAACAACGCACTTATTTGTGTGAAGCCTTGTAAAGCTTAGAGTTACAAGGGCATCAAGTAGTTGCTAATTCGTGCCCATTCTACAATGCGACTGCAATCGACATTTTTTGTAAAAGAGATACGTTTGCGACAATTGCGGTGTTTGTTGCATATAAAACTATATACATTTGTGCTTCAGTGTTGGGAAGCCGCACTTAAAAGTCAATAAGCTAGTCGGCCTACACTAAAACGATAAAAAACATGGGATAGTGATGTGCACTTATACACATGATAGTAGAATAGCGTACGCAAGTTATAAAAGGGCAGTGCATTGGCGGAGCTGTCATTTGTATGCAATGGAATCACATGAAAAGATTTCCGACGTTATTATGGCCGTACGATGAGAATTAAGAGACTTCGAACCCGGAATGGTAGTTGTGTTAGACGTATAGCGCATTCCATTCGGGAAATCGTTAGAGAATTCAGTATTCCGAGATCCACAGTGTCAAGAGTGAGCCGAGAAGACCATATAACAGGCATTTCCTCTCTCCACGGACAACGCCGTGCCCGACTGCCTTCACATAACCATCGCGAGCAGTGATGTTTCCGTAGAGCTGTCAGTGCTAGCTGACAAGCAACATTGTGCGAAATAACCACAGCAATCAATTGTGAGACGTGTGACGAACATTTCCGTAAGGGCAGTGTGGCGAAATTTGGGTTTAATGACCTATGGCAGCAGACGACCAACATGAGTGCATTTGCTAACACCATAACATCTTCTACAGCGACTTTCCTGGGCTCGTTACCATATCGGCTGGGCCCTACATGATTGGAAAACCGTGACCTGGTAGGATAAGTTCCGATTTCAGTTGATGGTAGGGTTGGAGTGTGGCTCAGAGCCCACGAACCTATGGGATAAGGCTGTAAAAAATCACTGTACAAGCTGGTGGTGGCTCCATAATGGTGTGGGCTGTGGTTAAGAGGGATGGACTGGATCCTCTGGTCAAACTGAACCGACCATTGACTGTAAATGGCTGTATTCGGCTACTTGCAGATCATTTGGAGCCATTCATGGGCTTTATGTTCCCAAACAACGATGGAATTTGTTATGGATGATAATGTTCCATGTCACCAGGCCACAATTGTTCGCGATCGATTTGGAGAACATTCTGGACAGTTTAAGAGAATGACTTGGCCACCCATCAAACAATTATGGGACATAATCGAGAGGTCAGTGGTGTATAGAATCCTGCACCGGCAACACTTCCGCATTTATGGACGGATATAGAGGCATCATAGTTCAGTATTTCTGCAGTAGATTTCCAACGACTTTTTGAGTCCATGCCACGTCGAGTTGATGAACTGCTGAGGGCAAAAAGATGTCCGACACATTTTTGGGTGGTATCCCATGAATTTTGTCAACTCAGTGTGTGCTGGCTTGAATTCTGCCAAGGACACTTTCAATGATGTGTCTGAATGTCTGTGTAGGAATAGCATCCCTTTCTTGCTGAAGGACTCATAGCAGAAAAGGTTGGACGCAGAGGTGTGCAGCGAAGTCGCCGATCCAACTCATCTCTAAGTTGTTCCATTGGCTTTAGGTCGCGATTCTGGGCATGTCAGTTCATTTCGAGGAAATTACAGTACAAAAAACACATTGCCTCACACATGCTGCTTTATGGGACAATGCGTTATCATGCTAACACAGTCATCATCTTCAAACTGTTCATCTACTGTACAGATTCACAATGCTGTAAAATATGCTCACATCTTTCTGCATTTAGCGTTTTCTTAAGCACAATAAGGGGAGCAAACCCTAACCATTAAAACCACCCGCATACCGTAATACCATCTTCTCCGTATTTCACTGTGGCATTATACATTATGGCAGGTAGCGTTTTCGAGGCCTCCGCCGAACACAAAACCTTCCATCGGATCGACACAGCGTACAGCGTGATTCTTCATCCCAGACCACTCGTTTGCAGTCGTCCACGGTCTAGTGACGATCTCAAGTGTCGCTTCGTCGCATGGACCACAGTATGAGTGACTTACGAGGAGCTGCTCGGCCATTCTATGCCAATCCTTTTAAACCCAACGTACCGTCATGGTGCTAACTGGACCGTTGGTGGCACTTTGGAACTCACGAATGATTTCTTCCACTGATTTCATGCTAATTTTTACAACAACCTTCCTCAATTCTCGATGGCCCTTCCGGCAGTAAGTGAGGTCTGCGTGGTCTTGATTGATCTGTTGTTTTTCCTTCACATCTCCACTGCACAGTCTCATCACCAACAGCACTCCCAGACAGCTGTAGATGGGTTGTAGTTTCCATGATGGATTTGTTGTATTGTATTAAACTGGGGACCTAGAAACGACACAGAGGCTTCGTCTCGCCGTAGGCTTCAGTGGTTCACAGCCCCACAACAGGCCACAGCAGTCCACCCACCCCACCGCCGCCCCACATCGAACCCAGGGGAACGTCTCATACCAGACGAGAGTAGCCCCAAATATTTCCGTGGTAGTGTAATTTATGGTGCACGTGTACGTGGAGACAGTGCTTGCGCAGCAATCGCCGACAAGGTGTAACTGAGGCGGAATAAGGAGAACCAGCCCGCATTCACCCAGGTAGATGTAAAACCTCCTTAAAAACCATCCACAGGATGGCCCGCACACCGGACCTCGACACTAATCCGACGGGCGGATTCGTGCCGGGGCCGGCACGCCTTCCCGGTCGAGAAGCAGCGCGTTAGACCGCGCGCCTAGCCGGGCGAGCTATGGATTTGTCACTCAGGTGCCATCCAATGCCATGTCCAAGTCCGAGGTCATTAAACTCTCCTTGACGCCCATTCTGCTCTTACTGTTTCTCTACTGACAACACAGTTCTCCCTGCTTTCTTCCATATTGACGGGTCACCTCTCGTGACATCTAGCGGTCAGTTGTGCATTACAGAGGGCTGCCCGTATACTTTTGATCAGATAACTTGTTCTGCTATATAAAGATAGACAAAGCTGTCTATATTCGATCTCTTTTATTTTTAAGCGTAAAGATACATACTGAGAATACCATCGACAGCACTGTTTTAATAACAGTAATTTTATTTAATAAAGAACAAGTTGCATTTATTTATTGCACTATGCATTTCGAGCCCTGGAGGCTCATCTTCAGGTGCTTTTTAGTGATTTACTTCATGTGTTTTAGTTGTTTGCCTGTTGATATTACATTTTTGGTTACAACATGGTATATTGTAAATATAAGTTTAACAGCGTTAATAATATGAAAGTAACTTACAGTTAACATTGTATACTGTCTGCTTCTGTTGTCCAGTTGGTATACACAATACACATCTTTAATTTTACGGTACATACTGGTATATATAGATAGTCACACACTTTTTTGCACATTGTGTTAGCAGAACGTAAACATGCCAAAGATTCTCGTTCATACAGATATTCTACTTCTAAATATAATCGATTTTTTTTCTTTTTTCGTCACAGAAGATAATATGATATAGTATTACCAGTACACAGGTAGTATTAAAATAATTATTTGGTACCATGTTGTAGGTTGTCAACTGTTTGTACTATTATAGATTTGATTCCTCAGGAAAAAATAAACTTTTAAAGGTGTAGAAAAAATTGTGGCTGTTAAACTCTGTTTGTTCATTCAACAAGTTTTGAGGATATTTTTCTTTGTGTAGCATTATTTCTAACTGTTCTAGTAGGCTAAGTTTTTTACTGTTGGGTTCTGTGTGAAGTACAGTTAGGCTGTTGTGGATGTTGTCAAGTCTGTGTTTATTAACATACATGTGGTTAGCTATTGTAGATTTTTCAAAATGGTTTAGTCGAAAGGCGTCGGTGTGTTCTTTATACCGTGTGTGGAAGGTTCTTCCAGTTTTTCCTATGTAAAATGCAGGGCAACTGTTACATTGTAATTTATATATTCCACTGTGTTGTGTTATTGGCTTGTTTGTGTTCACTGTGTGAGGTAAGTGGTATCCAAGTTTGCTGTTTGTGGAGAAAGATATTTTAATATTGGTTTTTTTGAATAGGTTAGCTATTTTTTGTGATACTGTGCCTAAGTATGGAATGCTTGTGAAGATTTGTTTTGTGTCGGTAGTTATCTTTTCAGTGTTTTTGTGAAAAGATAACTACCGACACAAAACAAATCTTCACAAGCATTCCATACTTAGGCACAGTATCACAAAAAATAGCTAACCTATTCAAAAAAACCAATATTAAAATATCTTTCTCCACAAACAGCAAACTTGGATACCACTTACCTCACACAGTGAACACAAACAAGCCAATAACACAACACAGTGGAATATATAAATTACAATGTAACAGTTGCCCTGCATTTTACATAGGAAAAACTGGAAGAACCTTCCACACACGGTATAAAGAACACACCGACGCCTTTCGACTAAACCATTTTGAAAAATCTACAATAGCTAACCACATGTATGTTAATAAACACAGACTTGACAACATCCACAACAGCCTAACTGTACTTCACACAGAACCCAACAGTAAAAAACTTAGCCTACTAGAACAGTTAGAAATAATGCTACACAAAGAAAAATATCCTCAAAACTTGTTGAATGAACAAACAGAGTTTAACAGCCACAATTTTTTCTACACCTTTAAAAGTTTATTTTTTCCTGAGGAATCAAATCTATAATAGTACAAACAGTTGACAACCTACAACATGGTACCAAATAATTATTTTAATACTACCTGTGTACTGGTAATACTATATCATATTATCTTCTGTGACGAAAAAAGAAAAAAAAAATCGATTATATTTAGAAGTAGAATATCTGTATGAACGAGAATCTTTGGCATGTTTACGTTCTGCTAACACAATGTGCAAAAAAGTGTGTGACTATCTATATATACCAGTATGTACCGTAAAATTAAAGATGTGTATTGTGTATACCAACTGGACAACAGAAGCAGACAGTATACAATGTTAACTGTAAGTTACTTTCATATTATTAACGCTGTTAAACTTATATTTATAATATACCATGTTGTAACCAAAAATGTAATATCAACAGGCAAACAACTAAAACACATGAAGTAAATCACTAAAAAGCACCTGAAGATGAGCCTCCAGGGCTCGAAATTCATAGTGCAATAAATAAATGCAACTTGTGACTGAAGGCGGTTTGTTCTTTATTTTACGAAAGTAAAACAGTCGCGGACGAAACACTGGTAAACAATGGATAAAATTAAATTTTATTTAAACTGAATTACGTTCGCTCAGACTAAATGAGTCGATACAGTGGAAGTGACAACAGCGAAATCTCTTCTGAAAATCTCAGACTGCGTTGTTACGAATAAATCGCGTCAAATGAAGATCTGTGCCAAACCAGGATTCCAACCTCGATTTCCTTCTTATTAAGAGCGATCGGTTTAGTCATTTATGTCACTCAAGCACGCACCCAGGACCTCAGTAACATTTAAATTTTCTGAACAGTTGGAGATCTAGTACTAATCTCAATTGTCTTGACATATTCGGTAACTTACAACCTCTATATTATGAATAGAATTTTCGGAATATTATTGGTGTCATTTTATTGCATTGATTACATCTCCGTTGAAATAATTCTGTTCATTTCAGTGAATTTAACTCACTTCGCTTTTAATCACAAATTGCTGTTCTGACTTACCGAAAAAAATGTTAATTCTCGATGGTTATTTGGGTAAAGGAACCAAAAGGTAAATAAATAATCTGAAAAATGTCTAGAACGGCTAGAACATGCTACTGAAATAATTCTTTATTATGACCAGTTTCGTTCTTCTCGTTATCTCCAGCTTTCATTATTTTCCTTACAACAGTCTACAGGCAACGTTTTTAATGTGACGTCATCCTCCGTCACTGCCTTGCATAGTTAAGTACATTAGACAGTCAATAGCAAAATGTAGTAACACATTTAATGAATCATGTTAACGTGTCACCAACAGTTTGCGTCTTTTTTGCATCATGAGACAAGGTGGAACTTGATGGACAGAATTTGAAGACTGACTTTATGTGTTCGTACTTTTTACTATTAGCTGTATAATGTATTGCTCTGTTGAAGGAGGATGATATTTGTTTTAAAATGTTCAAATGTGTGTGAATTCCTAAGGGACCAAGCTGCTGAGATCATCGGTCTCTTGACTTACACACTACTTATAGTAACTTGTGCTAAGAACAACACACACACCCATGCCCAAGGGAGGACTCGAACCTTCGGCAGGAGAGGCCGCGCAATCCGTGATAGGGCGCCCCTAATCGCGCGCTCACTCCGCGAGCAGACATTTGCTTTATTTCATGCCACAGTAAAAACGTTGCCTAGTAGACGGTTGTAAATAATTTTATCATACCTGCAGATGATCAGAAGAACGAAACAGTTTGTGAATGAAGGTCTATTTTCATAGTAGCTAAAAGAAAAAAAACTTACGAAATGAGATGCACCACCTGCGCAAAATATATTAGTAAATAAACTAATTAATGGAAGGGCGTTCCCAGTAGCACTTCATTAACTGTGCTGGCGACGTAAAACACAAGCGGAGATAAGTTAATCGCAACAATAGTTGACAGACAAGGTCAGAAATCAAAGCGCATGAGAAAGAAGCGTAGGTAAGTCGTTTTCAGAAAACTGAAACAAGTGTGTATAGTTGAAACCAGTCAAAATCTGGGGAAAAATGTAGGCAAAAAGTTTGAGAGTGAGACACTGAGATATTTAAGACACATTTTACTAGCTGCAGGCTTCCATAATGTGTTATAATGATCTGTTACGTGTTCTGTATATACTAACAAGACTGTGTTAATGAAGAGATGTTCCACTTATGTCATATGAGGTAGGTACTCCAAACGTCAATTAAAAAAAAGTAAAAAATGAAGAGACGAACGGAATGGAAGTCGAAAGACTTATTACCATCAAAGAAAATAACAAGTATTATTTTGCTTTTCCCGATAGATCCCAAGCGTATTGCAAATTAAAAAAGTTTTTTCAGTTTACAGATTTACTTTTATTCATAACGCATCATCGTTAATGATTCTGTACAACTACGTGTTCCTTTTGAAGTTTCTATTACGATGGAATTAAAAATATCTGAATCTTCACTGATTCACCAGTGATGATATTCCATCACGAAAATAAATTCGTTGGGTGAAAAACTTTGTTAATTCAAGTGGTTCAAATGGCTCTGAGCACTATGGGACTTAACATCTGAGGTCATCAGTCCCCTAGAACTTAGAACTAATTAAACCTAACTAACCTAAGGACATCATACACATCCATCCAGGAGGCAGGATTCCAACCTGCGACCATATCGGTCGCGCGGTTCCAGACTGAAGCACCTAGAACAGCTCGACCACAGCGGCCGGCGCCACACGAACAAATATACTCAAATCATATAAAAACCTCCAGTAGCAGTGGATTTTTGTTTTAAAATTAATCTGTTGTCTCACTGCACAAGGAGAGGGCGATTTGTGCTTCGATTCGTTTCACAGGGTAGACAGCCGGCCGTAGTCTGTCAGAGTGCCACCGCCGCGTTCACTGATATTATTTACGAAAACAGGATAAGGTACACCAGGATCTGAATCCAGATCCTGTCGAATGTCACTAAGATGACTTAAAAACTGCACTATCTCGCTCAATTACACTAGCTATTCGCGTTTCATTACAACACAATACTTCGTTCCACGTTTACACCGTCTCAGTGTCTGAGAACGGTAGATTTCTTTAGTAATACAGACCCGCTTTATTTATCCATTCATATAATTTCCCGGCCAACAGTAGTAGTTATATTAGTAGCAGTAACAGTAGTAGAATTACTCTTTGGTGATTCACATTTATATGGCTGTTGAACAACTCATGGAATTAAACATGATTATTAAAAAAAATATAATTCATATATATGGGCATTTGCATATTTATATGTCAAGTTTGACAAATGTATTACACTATGTTACCATTGGGGGAGATGCTGCGCAGGGTGGCCGCGTGGTTCAAGGCGCCATCGCACGGATTGCGCGAGTCCTCCCTCGGGAATGGGTGTGTGTGTTGTTTTTAGCATTAGTTAGTTTAAGGTAGTTTAAGTAGTGTGTAAGTCTAGGGACCGATGACCTCAGCAGTTTGGTCCCTTAGGAATTCACACCCACCCACAAACACATTGTGGTAGGCAAATACGGAACGAAGGGTCTGTTAATCGAAATTTCTGTGACTTGTATCGGTCGTGGAAGAAAAGCACTTGATGTCTTAGACAACTACTGATAACCACTGAGGGTGTTTTCACTCGATAAATGGAAAGCTCAACCGCACAGAGTGAAAGTATTTTGGGATACTTTCATCCAGCTCGGCGCTCCTGTTGTATTCGTGAAATGACACCATTTTCACCAGTCTAGACTAAGGAATATAGCGTCCAGTTTACTCCATGCTTGATTTCAAAATGCAAGCCAGTCTGAAATATTTTGTGCGAGTGGTGCCTTGGTTCCTAAACGCGTGTAGAAAGTTGATTTTGAGAACCGCCGTGAGCTATTGATGTTATAAAAAGAAACCATTTTCTATTAACTTCCGATTATCATGTGACAAAAAATTACTTACTTCATCCTATATGCTATCATTACTGCTGTGGCGTCAAAAAATAGCACTGCCCCAGTATGAAATGAAGTACTGACGTGGATAGTGTGGAGCGGACTATTTGTACAGGCAAACAATAGCGATGATTTGACTTGCGTCTTACCGCACTGGTGACAACCATACAGTGATTGAAATCTAGATCTTCAATAAACTGATTATTAGCGACTGATTGTTGTACATTTTCTCAACTTTAAAATACGAAACTGAAACTTCCGTCAACAGTAAAATAGTCGTAGTAGGTTCCCTGCACTCAAGTTTTGTGCAAGTTGACGAACAGAGCAAAAATCAGCTGTACAGTTCGTCAATATGCAGAGGGCACCTCACACAGGAGCACTGAACCTGCACCAACCTTATTTAGCCGTGTTAATGCACAGTTTTCTATTGACGACAGTGTCATTGAGACAGCATAGGTTTGTATTTTACTTGTTGTCATCACAGAAAGAATGACAGCATGCAGGCTGCTCTAAATAATTTTGTTTCCTGATGACGGGAAGTTGGTAGAAACTATTACTGAGTTAAGGTTTATTTCATCAACAGCTCTGTATGGTACTTGAAAGCGGCCTTTTCAGTGGGTTTTGAGGCATCTTAAAACTTTTCTTAATCCAAAAATATAAGCACAACGTGCCAAATTACTTTACATCATTAGAGTTCATGGCTGCACCCATCATCATCTGATGGAGTAGTTAAAGCGCCCTCCCTCGCAACGCCGTATAATGTTCTCAACTTGACGTTCCTGTTATCAACCACGAACGTTGATGGTGTGAAATATTGCAGCCCATTATTGTTGAATTTGCATTACTGACTATACTGAGGTGCTTCGAAACCACACGAAAATGACAACAATCGCAGAAGATCCACTGTGAAAATACTATGTCGACTTGCACTCCCACGATAGCAGCCCCTTATGTCAGTGCTAATCAAAAATATACATTACACAAAGATAATAAAAACTTGTTGGTTGATTCGGGAGAGGTGACCAAACAGCGAGATTATCGGTCCCATCGGATTAGGGAAGGATGGGGAAGGAAGTCAGCCGTGCTCTTTCAAAGGAAACATCCTGGCCTTTGCCTGAAGCGATTTAGGGAATTTTCGTGAAATCTGAATCAGGATGGTCGGACGCGGGTTTGAATCGTCGTGCTCCCGAATGCGAGTCCAGTGTGCCAACCACTGCGCCAACTCGTTCGGTAATAAAAAACTGAAAGATACATTACCAAAAGATAATAAAAATTACTATCCGTCTGGCATCTTTTGCGAATAACGTGGCAATTGGAGCCAAGCGCGTAAAATTACTGAGGTCACTGAACGAAAAACGAAATTAGACGTCAAAACCAGTGTTCCCTTAGCCTAAACAGAGAAATTAAGGCGTCAAATTTAGGATGAAGGATAGGTCGTTTTGCGCTACCTTTAAAAAACCGCATCGTAAGTCAATAAACGTCGAAGGTACGACGTGTAAGATCATAGAAGCACAGAACACCGTTACTTCTGTTAGTAAAATAGACGCAACTGCGCCCTTGCAGGCAGCTCAAGTACGCGTCGTAGGGCCAACAAGACTACATAAACTTACTCGATGTATGCTAGATAACGTCCATGCATCGTCTGTAGCAAAGTCATTAACACAAGATTTGCAACTATCTGCTTCGCACCAACGACAACTTAGTGTATGCCCGTTGGAAACTCATACCAGCTCTTCGCGACGGTGCTGCCTTGTCAGTTTCGAAATTGGAGGACTGTGGACTAGCTCTACGACTTACATCAACGCGAGTGAAAGTGACCACTGCCTCACGCCTCAGCCCAGAGTTCCACAAGATATTAAGAATACGGGACACGTCCGCACACTGAACTTAGCTGATCCACGAAAACATTCCTAGGAAGACGTGAGCACAGAGCTTTTAATCGGCGCTGATTTTTACTAGAAGATTGTCACCGATAGCCTATAGATAAGCAATTCTAAAGCCATTGTTCTGATTTCCGCCATATGCGGTTGGATCCTAAATGGGGGCAGACATGTCATTTGTGCGAATTTACCTGTTGTTAACTTTGTACTTCAGACTGACATGCCCACAGAAGACGAATGTAGACCATTCTTGGACGAAAACAAAATTGGCATAACCGTGCATCTTGCTACAATGAAGACCAATATTTATTTTGGTCTACCCCATGAATTTCAGGGATATTATCTTGCGCACGATCACAGAAGCGTCGTTCATCTTCCTAAGGAAAGACATATTTTTGTTCAATATTCCACTGACTGACTGGACAAGTTAGATTTCGTAGTTCACATAGAAGATTTCTAAATAACCATACGTTAAAAGAAATTTTACACCGTCTTGTGTTGGACTACATTACAAAGAACCATGAAGAATTCGCTTGTCCTGAAGGCACAGGCAACAGCACGTTTTCGTTACCGAATCAGACAGATAAGAAGCAACTTGATAAAATAAAGCGGAGGATAGATTTCGATGCGCCTCCTCAAGCGATCATTTGGCTTCTATACTGGAATATTGGAATAAATTGACTTCAATTCATTTACTGCCGTCTGGCGAAAATATTGTCGCCTAATAAATTATGTTGCAGCCTTAATTTATACATCAGTTATAGGCGTAATAATCACTTAAATTGGCCCGTCTTTATTGACTGTGATGTTAACACTGGATAGTAAATGGTATCAAAACAAGGGACGAAAATATCCATACAGTTGAAAAGGAGCGAGTCTAGGAACCAGCAGACTCTTCGAGGTAAACCGTACGTTAAGATGGTTACACATGCAGGGAACGGCAATTAACCGTTGCACTCACAATTCGTATAGTCGTAGCACTGACGGAGACGTGAGCTGGGCTCTTCGGCGTAGGCAGCGGCGGTAGCAGGATCGGCGTCCACGGGCGACGGTGCACGGCAGCGCATTAAATCTCGGAGCGGTCGCCCGGGCCGCTCTTATAAACGCCACCCCACCGCCGGCCGTAGCGCGCCGCCTAGCGGTGTGTGTGTGTGTGTGTGTGTGTGTGTGTCGTTCAAGGTGCGTGAGCCACCTTTCCACACCTCGGAATCAGCTCGGTATTTAGGGCTAACATAAAGCGCTCACAGTACCGTTGAGATATATCTACAAGCGCAGCTCCAATATGGTCCTTGAAAAAACGGGCTGGTTTTAATATACACTGAAGAGCCAAAGAAACAGGTAAACCTGCCTAACAGCGTGTAAGGCGAGCACGCAGAAGTTCTACAACACGACAAGACATAGGCTCGACTAATGTCTGAAGTAATGTACGTTAATTCTTACAAAGAAGTAGACAGCAACTAGCCACTACTAATAATGGCTGGTTGCTGTCTTTTTCTTTGTAAGAATTAACCTACACTAGTGGCCACTAAAATTGCTAGTCGATGAAGAAATGCAAATGATAAACGGGTAATCATTGGACAAATATACTAGAACTGACAAGTGATTACATTTTCACGCAATTTGGGTGCATAGATCGTGAGAAATCAGTATCCAGATCAACCACCTCTGGCTGTAGTAACGGCCTTGTCACACCTGGACATTAAGTCAAACAGAGCTTGGATGTTGTGTACACGTACAGCTGCCAATGCAGCTTCAACACAATACCACAGTTCATCAAGAGTAGTCACTGGCGTATTGCGACGAGCCAGTTGCTCGGCCACCATTGACAGACGTTTTCAATTGTGGACAGATCTGGAGAATGTGCTGGCCAGGGCAGCAGTCGAACATTTTCTGTATCCAGAAAGGCCCGTACAGGACCCGCAACATGCGGTCGTGCATTATCCTGCTGAAATGTAGGGTTTCGCAGGGACCGAATGAAGGGTAGAGCCACGGGTCGTAACACATCTGAAATGTAACGTCCACTGTTCAAAGTGCTGTCAATGCGAACAAGAGGTGACCGAGACATGTAACCAACGGCACGCCATACCATCACGCCGGGTGATACGCAAGTGTGGCGATGACGAATACACGCTTCCAATGTGCGTTCACCGCAATGTCGCTAAACACAGACTATCATGATGCTGAGAACAGAACCTAGATTCGTCCGCAAAAATGACGTTTTGCCATTTGTGCACACAGGTTCGTCGTTGAGTACACCATTGCAGACGCTCCTGCCTGTGTTAAGGGTAACCGCAGCCATGGTCTCCGAGGTGATAGTCCATGCTCCTGCAAACGTCGTCGAACTGTTCGTGCAGATGGTTGTTGTCTTGCAAACGTCCTCATCTGTTGACTCATGGATCAAGACGTGGGTGCACGATCCGTTACAACCACGCGGATAAGAAGCCTGCCATCTCTACTGCTAGTCATACCAGGCCGTTGGGATCCAGCACGGCGTTCCGTATTACCCTCCGGAACCCACCGATTCCATATTCTGCTAACAGTCATTGGATCTTGACCAACGCGAGCAGCAATGTCGCGATACGATAAACCGCAATCGTGATAGGCTACAATCCTACCTTTATTAAAGTCGGAAACGTGATGGTACGCATTTCTCCTCCTTACACGAGACTTCAGAACAACGTTTTAGCAGTCAACGCCGATGAACTGCTGTTTGTGTATGAGAAATCGGTTGGAAACTTTCCTCATGTCAACACGTTGTATGTGTCGCCACCGGCGCCAACCTTGTGTGAATGCTCTGAAAAGCTAATCATTTGCGTATCACAGCATCTTCTTCCCGTCGGTTAAATTTCGCGTCTGTAGCACGTCATCTTCGTGGTGGAGCAATTTTAATTGCACTCAGCCACGGTCTCACCATGTCAGATTTAGACAAAATAGCAGAATGTCTGATGTACTGCTGGAGGAAATTGACGCCAGTGCTATCAACAAATCCGTAAGAGTACAAGAGGGTGGAGGTCTCTTCTGAACAGCACGTTGCAAAGCATCTAACATATGCTCAATAATGTTCATGTTTGGGGAGTTTGGTGGCCAGCGGAGGTGTTTAAACTCAGAACATTATTTTTGGAACCACTCTCTTACAATTCTGGTCGTGTGGGGTGTCGCATTGTCCTGCTCAAATTGTCCATGTCTATAGGAACGCACAACGGACACGAGGGGATGCAGGGGATCGGACAGGATGCTTATCTACGTGTCATCTGTCAGAGTCGTATCAGGGGTCCAATATCGCTCCAACTGCACACGTCCCACACCATTACCGAGCCTCCACCACCTTGAACAGCCTCTGCTGACACGCAGGGTCATGAAGGTGTCTCCATACCCATTCACGTCCATCTGCCCGATAGAATTTGAAACAATATCGTCCGACCAAGCAACATGTTTCCATTCATCAAGAGTCCAATTTTGGTGTTGACGGGCCCAGGCGAGGCGTAAGACTTTGTGTCGTGCAGTCACCAAGGGAACACGAGTGGTTGCTGATATTCAGGGTCCATGGATTCATGAGGTTGTCTCCATACCCGTACTCATCCACCCGCTGAATACAACTTGAAACGAGACTCGTCCGACCAGGCAACATGTTTATAGCCGTCAACAGACCAATGTCGGTATTGACGGGCCCAGGCGAGGCGTAAGGCTTTGTGTCGTGAAGTTTTCAAACGTACACGAGTGGGCCTTTGGCTCCGAAAGCCTATATCGGTGATGTTTCGGTGAATGGTTTGCACGCTGACTCTTGCTGATGGCACAGCATTGAAATCTGTATCACTTTGCGTAAGGGTTGTACTTTAGTCACGTTGAACGATTCTCTTCACTCGTCGTTAATCACGTTCTTGCAGGATCTTTTTCCGGCAACAGAGATGTCGGAGATTTGATATTTTACCAGATTCCTGATATTCACGGTACACTGGTGAAATTTGTGCGGGAAAATCCCCACTTCATCGCTACCTCGGAGACATTGTGTCCCATCGCTTGTCACCGACTATAAGACCGCGTTGACACGCACTTAAATCTTGATAACCTGCTAGTGTTGCAGCAGTGAGCGATGTAACAACTGTGCCAGCGCTGCTGACCGCAGCGCCGTAACCTGCCTATTTTCATATCTCTCTGTTTAAATACGCGTGTCTTTGGCGGTGCAGTGTGTTGAACTATGAACTATATTGTGTTCCTCGCCGTCGATGCCTAATGATAACCCATTTGCATTTCGCCAACAATTCGATGTATATTCTCCTGTAAATAGTGGATGTTTCAGGTTTTAAAGCAAAAGAAACGTTGCAAGAAGTTAATTCACATGGCCTTGACGGCCATTTTTGGTCACCATTATACGAGAGATGAGGACATGCGGAGTCCGCTCATTGAAATAATCAGTTATTTCGTAGGAATAGTGACAGATGGTACCATCCTGCTGAAAGCACAACTATAGAACTCCTTTTCACTGAAACGAGACAACAAATACGTCTTAGCGTCGCACGCTAACGGCCCTGTCTCACCTTTCTTTAAAAAAAATTTAAAAAATAAAAGAGAGGGAGAGAGAAGAGGGAAATAGAAGTATATGAGCGAGCAGAACTTATGGTCTGAGGTTTCCACACAAACTTAATTCTTAAGTACGTATATATACTGACGGAAAACCGGAATACCAAAAAATAATTAATCTAAAGTAACGAAATTCTCGGAATACATTTGCCTAGGTAACTCATTCAAGTGATTAACATCAGCAAGATAACAGATTAATGTAAGCTCGAGATACGCCATTGTAAATGTGAAATACTTCTACATTAATAACCAGTGTTACGCCAGAACGTTGAATGTCCTCACAACGTTTAGGATATCCTTTTAGTTCCTACAGGACCACAACGAGTTCTTCCAACCTCACGTTTTCTTAACGCCAGTGATATTGGGAAACAGGACTGTGTTTATCAGATTGTGTCCCTTGTACAACGCGATTTTCTTTTTCATCCCCATCACATTAGAAGGATATTGTTTCTCACCTTGTTATGTCTTACTACAACGTGTGGTGTGCACTCAGTTAATATATTATGTCTGCAGTCCATCCTGGATATTCTAATTTTGGGTCATGCACCCCTTTTTCTTCCATAAATTCAACAATAGCATCTTTTAAATTCAAAGATCGCTCCTGACATGCCCCTTGACTAACCAATGTACTTTGCAGCAATACCTCTCCAAACGCTTCGTTCAGTTTCATCGTCGAAAACTGTTGCGACTGACACTGGAATAATACGTGCACCTTCAGAAGCTTTACTATTCGTACCACCAATTTCTTCTCGCGTTCCATGCCTGAAAATTCAACACAAAGCGCTTCTGGATGCATAGAACAATGAATCTCGCCTCTCGATCGGTGTATATTTTTTCTCTTCCTGGGTGAACGAAACCTTAAAAATTTTTCTGCATGATGTAATATTGTTTCCCAGTAAATCTGCAGTATCTGTATATTGTGCGACTACGTAATACATATTGAGAATCATCATCTTTCTCGTCTGTGATTCCCATTCATTTTTAAAGGTTTGTGGCTTTATATCTCTAGACTGCCTCTTTTTGTGCAAACAAGTACATGAGCTATGAAATTCCTTCAGACCATGAATAAATAGCTAAATATAAACAGCACTGACACCACGATTCTGCCGAACAATACTCAATGAAACGTCGCACTGTTCCGGATACTTCCGAGGAGACCGACCAAAGCCGAGACAAGCCGAGCCTGAGTCCGCACGCTGCCCGCGCACTTTGCACTGTGCTCGAGCCTAATCTGCGGCTGCGAGCGTCAAAATATGTAACATAAATGGGCGTATGTTTTCACTACACTGGTTTAGAAGCTTGGACTTCTCACACCGCCAAGGGACCATAGACCTTACTATTTTACATACATTTCTACTTGATACCTCCAACCGTTCCTGAAGAAAATAGGTTTTAATAGATGGACAGACTGACAGACGGACAACAAACGTATAAAAAGAAAAATATTTTTTATCTTATACCATTGGTTCAAATGGCTCTGAGCACTATGGGACTTAACATTTGAGGTCATCAGTCCCCTAGAACACAGAACTACTTAAACCTAACTAACCTAAGGACATCACAAACATCCATGCCCGAGGCAGGATTCGGACCTGCGACCGTAGCAGTCGCGCGGTTCCGAAATGAACCGCTACTTATATTAAAGGTCATGACGTAGCTCGGTAGTGGTCACCTGTCTTAAATATGGCGGAAAATCCCTCCGATCCCTCTGAGTCAATGGCAGCACAGTAAAATGGTGGGAAACCCGATGGACAAATAAGATTCAAACTCCGCCTTCTCCCCATTGACATTCTTGCTAAGTAGCTCAACTGTGTGTAGGTCTCTTCATTTGAAGTCTGAACATCATGGGAGGGAGAGGTTCACGTTTGTTATAAACAGTAGTAAATTAAGTTCTGGATTATCAACAATATTTTTCTCTCTCCTAGTTCAGTTGCATGAGCCTAGCCAGTTGCATTCTGTAGTCAAACGTCTTGTGAATAATAAGTGATAAAAAATGACTTACAGTTTACTGGAAATATTTTTTGCTAACTTTTTAAAAATTTTATAGACAACAATATTTCATATTTGTTTACCAAGTTATTTTACAAAAAAATTTTTACCTGTAATTTACTTGTACATTTCTTTTAAAACGAATAATCTCGGATTCTATTTGAAATAAAACTGGAACTTAAATATTGCATTGACTATATGACTTTCTGATTTGTTTCAGTATATTGAGTATTTCTTTCTCTGTATTGAGTATTTACATCAAATATACAATTTCTTTGGAATTTACAATATACATACATTATTTACTTTTTTATATCAAATATATGCATTTGAATCAATGATTTCTTTCCTCACTCACACACACACACACACACACACACACACACACATATATACATATATATATATATCAGCCGCGGGTGCAACGGAACTCCCATGTCGACGGATGGAGAATGCGTTAGACTTCATTATACATATTTATATATGTCGTGTATCATGTAGTTCTTGTACTTGAATGTGAATCTGCACGTGAACGTTCCTAATCCTACTTCCAAATTTCATAAAGTGTGGCCAGATACTAGCTGGGAAACAGCAGAAGTACTTCTATAGTATAGTAGTGCCAACCTTACTTCTGGGTAGGGGATCAGAGGTACAGCACAGGCAGGTCGAAGTCAAAGACGTTTCAGTATCATAAGATTTGGAGTGGAGAGGTTGGTCACACCCAAGTGGTTCGACCATCCCCTCCACCAGGGCCCAGGAAGATCTCCAGTTGCCCACTATATTTTGGGAGTTCTACAGAAAACGGGTAAGTGAGCAGACACACCCTCAGTGCGTTTGTCTCGATTTTCACAGGAAGAGAGGTACTTGAATATTTGAACTAATTCTTTTATCTCCAGTTTTAGATTATGTAGGGAAATGAAGATACATAATGATTGCTTTCTCGTTTATTTCGGAAATTCTGCGTGGAAACAGAGTAGACTCCCATCCTTCGTACAAAGCCACGTGGTGTCGCAAGCTGCAAAGTCGCATCAATAGTTCCAACGTATAAACTCTATCGAGCAAGTCGAGTGCAAAGCAGTATATTCAAACGCGAGTGATTTGTTTTGGTCGAAAAATTGAACTGTAAAAATGTTTCTTTGTGTGACGGGGATCTTAGAACACGTGGTCTGCCCCAGGCTAGTAATGGTGAACGAGGTTGAGCATTGGGTAGCCGAATTATAACATCAAACGGTCACACTAATTCGCCGCCTGACGGCATAGTTAAATTAGTTGTCGTTTCCACTTCCTTTGTAGCTGGGTGTACTGTAGTTCCACGTGGTCGATCGTTCGTTGACGGAGGGCCCGAGTTTCAAGTAGCGACAAAACAGACATCCCTCCACTGTACTCCTTCGACTCCCTGTGTTAATGTATCTGGTCCCCAGTTTGTCAGTTGTCCTCTTCTCATATAGTGGATTTTCTATGTAAAGTAATGGTAGAATTTGGTGGTACACGTTTGGCCAAACGAAGTTCCGTCTCGCCTGTAAATCAATAATATGCGTGCATATTAGCAGACAATACAGCCGAGCTATAATTTGTAAAAAGGTAATCTCTGTTAACTGGAATATTTACTGTAATTGCTCTAAAGTCGAATGATTAAATAAATAGGTTATGAATGGTCACCAATCTTTAACATACCCTAAAACTCACAAAGGAGTCGAATTAAAAGAATTCAATTAAAATAAAAGATGTAGAACGCAAGGACCCACACATCAGCGTGTCAGCCGTCCAGTCCCTTGCCTAGTAACGTGCAAAATAGGGAACGCTCTGTTCTCTAGGTAGCGCTCTCAAGCTTCCCACAAGAAACACGAGGACAGCGTAGAGCAGAAATACGCACGTTGCCAGAGGGTTTTGAGCAAGTAAAGGCAAAAGCATAGTTTTCTCCACAACAAAGCGGTTAACTTTCATCTGGCGTCCCTACGCCAGGTGTCTTGACTGTAATCTTTAATCTGGCCGACCCTTTCGCAGGATTGTTGCGAAACGGAAAGACTCTGAGAAATCAGTCAGGAATTAATATTCAAATTGATTATTGTATGTTAAAGATTGAACGATTTTAGTAGGATAGTGACGCTTGTAAATTATAGCGTGACTATTGATTTAGCGAGTACAGCAAATTAAGATATGCGTACGACGCGCTCCCACGCACGTAGCTTATCAAACATGGACCTCGGTTTGGCCGAATCCAGCTGCGTTCCACAGCCGGGCGCGGGAAGGTCACAAAGCCTCGCCGGACCCGAAACCGTTAGCGCGGAAAGAACACCCCCAATCACGGCGACAGTTTTTGACAATAGCGGAGACCCTGAAACCGCACCCCCGCACGTGCAAAGCGGAGCGGACTGCGCAGGCCCTGTCCCAGCCGAAGGAACCGCTGAATAACACAGTTGTAGGAACCGCAGAAAATACACGCGAAACATCGCCTAATGATAGACGCACTAGCGAAACTACTCAATGAACGTTACACCGCGCTCGAAGAACGCCAAGACAAATGTTTTGCTGAGAAAAATGAACGTTTCGACGAATTAAAACAGGAGATAGGGAACAAGGTCAAACAGGACTTGAAGGAACAGACAAAACGCCTCCAAGGAGCGTTCGATGCTCAGCTTAATGAGCACGAGACAAAACTGACCGAACAATCACGAAAGCTCCAAGAACTTGAAAATCAAGTAGGATCGCCGGTACTGGATAATCAAACCAGCAATGAAGTTGTACTAATTGAGCTCACGGAAGTGCGAAAATTCGTGAACGCCCCCGCAGAAAGAATAGAGACACGAATATCCACAACAGAACACAATCTCGCGGGAAGATAAGAAGGTGTAGTTCACCCGGAGATCATAAAAACTGTAGTAAATGTTGTTTGCGAACAGCAGCAACAAGCACTAGAAGATGTGCGAAAGCAGGTCACACAATGTGAGACAGCACTTCAGAATCAGATGGGCGATGTGCGAAAAAGAATAGTGGCGCTCGCCTCAGCAGTCGAAAATTGTACTTCACGCGTGGAAGAGAATTCGGATCGCACGCTTCCCGTCATGGTCTGCGAGAGCGTCGAAGTGTAATCCTTGTTGCGTTTCAAAGAAACGCGAACTACAATAAATGAGCGCATCCTCAAGGAGATGCGGCTCCGATGTCAGGGCGAAACGGCAGGACGCGTACCAAACGTCCAAAACAACATACGCGACTCTGAACTGAGAGTGAATACAACAGACGAAGATAGGATTGTTTGGGGGAAGAGACCAGACAGCGAGGTCATGGGTCTCATCGGATTGGGGAAGGAAGTCGGCCGTGCCCTTTCAAAGGAACCATCCCGGCATTTGCCTGGAGTGATTTAGGGAAATCACGGAAAACCTAAAGCAGGATGGCCGGACGCGGGATTGAACCGTCGTCCTCCCGAATGCGAGTCCAGTGACAGACGAAGACGATTAATTACGGCAACTACAGGAGCGTTTACACACACTCTACGGAGAGCAGACGGAGACTCCGCTCCAACGCGGATTACCGCAAGCAAGTCAGAGAATGATGAAAGTGCAAGAAACACTTTGTCTCGGTGCTGAAATACTCTACGTTCCCCGTCCCCTTAAGTCAGCAACACGCCGAAGCGTGGATTTCGCAGTTTGACCACACACTACCGGATTCATGGGGAGACGCGCTCCGAATTCGTTCTGTGTACAGTCATCTCAGAGATGAAGCAGCCATTAGGATGCGACTGTCGCTAGACTTATGTAAGACGTGTGCGGAGTTCCGTGCTGCGTTCGTTAGAGTTACGGTCCGCCACAGGACAAGAGAGAACGATATTCTCGATAATAATGCAACCGGATTACAACGATTGCACTCACCCTGATCCTGCCATCTTCTTCCGAGACATGGTGCGAAGGAACCAATATCTTGAAGCGCCATATCCAGCGCCGGAATTAATCAGGACCTGCATGACAAAGGTACCTCCGAAACTTCGGCGAGAGATAACGATTGCAGGCAGATTGAACGACAACACCTCCTTCCTGCATCTCTTGCAAGAACTAGGCAAGCCTAGGGTGCAACAAAATAACAATCAAAGTAGGCGAGACGAACCCCAGCCTCCACCGGGAGGGGCGCAACAGACATGGTAAGGCCAAAACCGATCACGTGAAACACGGATCGTTGCGGATGGAATCGCGACCGCGGCAATGGGCGTAATAGGTCGTATGACAGGAACAGACCGCGAAACTGGGAAACTGGGCACCTGCAGAAAACAACTATTCGCGAAAAAAGGTCGATGTACACTCTCCCGATCCTCGGCGCAATGAGGAAAGGCAAAGGGCGAACGCAAACGCGCAGCAATTACTGACAGAAAGCACGGAGGGAACAGAAAGCGAAAAAACAGAGGTAGGAGGCCCTACGGGAATACTCTTTATTAATTTTGAAGATATAAGGGAAGCATTAGTCGAAGAAGGGCGAGACATAGTATCCGTAAGGTGCCCAGTGCGGAACATTAACACAAATAACATCACCGTGCCCTCTGTGCTTAACTCAGGCAGTCAGGCCTCAGTCATCCGAGGAGATATTTTACAAAGATGCACAGATAGCGTGTGGCCGTCACTGCCATAGCAACGTACGAAAGTACGTGGCGCAGTGCAAGGTAGATACGTGGATGTAAAGTGACAGGTACTGGTCGACTTTACCTGTCAGTCACAGATCATTCACAGTAGTTTTCTAGGTGATTCCGTCGCTTGTTGTGGAAGTAATCCTCGGCATCGACTTTCTGTGTGCACACCAGGAGTGCATACATTTCCGCCTAGACTGCGTAACATTAACTCTCGAAGGAGAGAATGAGAAGCTGGATTTCGAGCGAGGGCCAGGCGAGACAGACGTCAGTGATCTGTTGAAACTTGTTATAGAGGCGGGCGAATACCCGCAAGATCTATTTATTTCAAAAATAGATCCCGACACAGGGAGCACACAAAAGGACATAGATGCGTTAATAGTAGAAAGAACACGTCACATAGAATCGGAGCCAGACCGACAACAATTGCGTAGGATTCTACGACAGAACAAGGCAGTGTTTTCGGACAGAACGGGCACGATTCGTGATTTCACATACAAGTTCCGCGTAAAACCGCATCGACCGTTCACCGTACGACCTTATGGCATACCAGCGATATACAGAGAAAGGGTGGATGCGGAAATCCAAGACATGTTGGCACAGGAAATCATAGAGCCGGCAGTTAGTACATAAAATAGCCTCCTTGTATGTGTGGCCAAAAAGAACGGATCGATTCCTCTCTGACTAGACTCAAGGCAGATAGATAGAATTATTGAGCCGGAGAGGGACCGACCCGAATGTTTGGACGAGCTCCTACGGCGATTCCATGGGGTGAGAGTGTTGACGTCAGTTAACTTGCGAAAAAGCTTCTGGCAGGTGGAACTGGACCCCTCCTGCAGAAAGTACACAGCCTTATTGTGCTTCGGGAGGTACTTCCAATTCTTAAAGTTGCCGTTTGGACTTTCCATCTCCTCGTCTGCATTTATACGGGCACTGAACACGGCGATACCCGATTCACTCCGGAAAAGAATAACCCTGTACGTAGACGACGTACTAATTGCCGAAACGACCTGGCAAGAACACAACAAAGTTCTTGACGTTCTCCTCAAGGCGTTCAGCAAAAAAGGGGTTACTGTTAATTTGACTAAATCCGATTTCGGAAGAACAGACTTACATTTTCTCGGACACATTGTATCAGCAGAAGGAAATCGGCCATACCCGGAAAAAGTCAAAGCAATTCAGGACTTCCCTACGCCCAGCACGAAACGTTAGTTACGTGGTTTTCTGGGTCTCTGTAATTTCTCTAAAAAGTTCATAAAAATACGATCTATTGCCACTCCACGGCTGTGCACTCTCACAGGAAAGAAGACGGTCTGGAACTGGGACGAAGTCGCCCGGTCCGAATTCGAACAGTTAAAGTCGTCACTGCTCACTGCCCCACTTCTTGCGCATCCTGACTTAAGCAGAGAATTCTGTCTGTGCACAGATAACTCATGGGCTGGACTGGCCGTAACTTTGTTTCAAGAATACGAACAGGACGGAACAATAATTCCAAGAACCATTGCTTTCGCCAGTCACGTGTTAAAACAAGACTGAGAGGAATAACACTGTCATAGAGTTGGAGATTTTGACGGTCGTGTGGGCTTTCACGAAATCCGTATATTACCTGTTCGAGCGAATGACGAAGGTCCACACTGATCACAAAGCTCTCCAATTCCTAATGACCACCAAGATGACGCACGGCAGGCTACTGCGGTGGGCCCTGTACATGCAGCAGTACCGGTTCTAGGTCATTCACATTTCCGGCCTGGAGAACGTCGTAGCAGACGTGCTATCCCGGAACCCCGTTGGTTTAGTGAATCGTGCAGATGATGAAATTAATGAGCACCGGTTTAACCGCCTGTACATTAGGCAGGCACCATTTGAAGTCACGGTCAGCAATGAACTCACTAACATTGCCAGAGGGCAAGACCGCGACGAAATTTGGGGGCCAATTAAAACCCAGTTGCACAAATACTATTCGCCAAAGAAAGATGTACTCTTCTTTAGGCAGAAGGAATTAGACACCGATTGGCGTCTATGTGTGCTGGATAGGTTAACCAACAGGCGCATTTGATGTTACCATCTTACCCACACCATGGTTCATGGTGTGGGTTCCTGTAGTCATGTCCTAGTTCATGAACCACGGGTAACGTATGAGTGGCCAAGTAAGTGGTCCCGACAGTGGGATACCAGTTACTATGGAATAAGGCTGGGCATCTCGGACATATTCTGAGTCGTAGTCACCTTTGTGCTCATACGGCAAAGACTACCAAATCCACCGGTTAGTCCCTCAACCGTTAGGGGTAAAACCCAATGGGACTCGGGGCAAGTAAGGCTAGCAACCTGCTTCCCTGGTACTTTATATATGATGCTGGCAACAGTCAGAGCAAAGTGCCTGAGACTTTTGGAGGTGACGGAGTCCCACCTCTAACTGACGTACCAGGGACTCCTAAGATACGACTTGGCAAACAAATGGTAATGAGCTGGGGAGCTATTAATATCAGTGGGGGCTACTCTGGGAAGAAGGTAGAGCTGGCAGAGGCTGCAAGTAAGATGGGGCTGGACGTTTTAGCTGTTAGTGACATTCGGGTAAGGGGTGAGAAAGAAGAGGAAGTGGAAGAATACAAGGTCTACCTGTCAGGAGTCAAAGGAGGAATAGCACAATGGGGTGTAGGGCTTTACATCAGGAAAGAAATGGAACTCAGCGTAGTTGCAATAAGGTATGTAAACGAACGACTGATGTGGATAGATTTGACAGTGTCTAGCAAGAAAATTAGGATTTTGTCAGTATATTCGCATTGTGAAGGGATAGATCAAGATAAGATGGATAGTTTTTATGAGGCACTCAGTGATGTAGTTGTTAGAGTAAAGGACAAGGACAGTGTTCTGTTCATGGGGGATTTTAATGCCAGGATTGGAAATCAAACAGAAGGGTATGAAAAAGTTATGGGTAAATTTGGAGAGGATGTGGAGGCCAACAGGAACGGGAAACAACTCTTGGATTTCTATGCCAGTATGAGCTTAGCAATCACAAACTCCTTTTTTAAACATAAGAACATTCACTGGTATACTTGGGAAGGCAGGGGAACCAGATCTGTCATTGACTATATAATAACAGATCAGGAATTCAGGAAGGCTGTAAGGGACACACGTGTATTCAGGGGATTCTTTGATGACACTGATCATTATTTAATCTGCAGTGAAATTGGGATTGTGAGGCAGAAAGTGCAGGAGGTCAGGTCCATATGTAGGAGAATAAGAGTGGAGGACCTTCAGGATAAGGAAGTCAGGCACAAGTACATAACAGCGATCTCAGAAAGGTATCAGTCTGTTGAATGTAGTCAATTACAGTCATTGGAAAAGGAATGGACAAGGTACAGGGACACAGTACTAGAAGTGGCTAAAGAATGTCTTGGAACAGTAGTGTGTGAAAGTAGGATGAAGCAAACAGCTTGGTGGAATGACACAGTCAAGGCAGCCTGTAAAAGGAAAAAGAAGGCGTATCAAAAATGTCTACATACTAGAACTCAGGTAGACAGAGAAACTTATGTTGAAGAAAGATACAAAGCCTAACAGATAATTGCAGCATCCAAGACGAAATCTTGGGAAGACTTTGGAAACAGGTTGGAGACTATGGGTCAAGCTGCTGGAAAACCATTCTGGAGTGTAATTAGTAGTCTTCGAAAGGGAGGTAAGAAGGAAATGACAAGTATTTTGGACAGGTCAGGAAAACTGCTGGTGAATCCTGTGGATGCCTTGGGCAGATGGAGGGAATATTTTGAAGCGTTGCTCAATGTAGGTGAAAATACGATCAGTAATGTTTCAGATTTCGAGGTAGAATAGGATAGGAATGATGATGGAAATAGCATCACATTTGAGGAAGTGGAGAAAATGGCCAAGAGATGGAAGTGCAATAAAGCAACTGGGGTGGATAAAATTAAGTCGGAACTCATCAAATACAGTGGAACGTCAGGTCTTAAATGGCTACACAGGATAATTGAAATGGCCTTGGAGTCGGGACAGGTTCCATCAGACTGGACAAAAGCAGTAATCACACCAATCTTTAAACATGGAAACAGAAAAGATTGTAACAACTACAGAGGTATCTCTTTAATCAGCGTTGTGAGTAAAATCTTCTCAGGTATTGTTGAAAGGAAAGTGCGAGTATTAGTTGAGGACCAATTAGATGAAAATCAGTGTGGGTTTAGGCCTCTTAGAGGTTGTCAGGACCAGATCTTTAGCTTACAGCAAATAATGGAGAAGTGTTATGAGAGGAACAGGGAATTGTATCTATGCTTTATAGATCTAGAAAAGGCATATGACTGGGTTCCTAGGAGGAAGTTATTGTCTGTTCTAGCAGATTATGGAATAGGAGGCGAACTTTTGCAAGCAATCAAAGGTCTTTACATGGATAGTCAGGCAGCAGTTAGAGTTGACGGTAAATTGAGTTCATGGTTCAGAGTAGTTTCAGGGGTAAGACAAGGCTGCAACCTGTCTCCACTGTTGTTCATATTATATATGGATCATATGTTGAAAACAATAGAATGGCGAGGTGAGATTAAGATATGTGAACACAAAATAAGCAGTCTTGCATATGCGAATGACTTAGTTGTGATGGCAGATTCGATTGAAAGTTTTCAAAGTAATATTTCAGAGCTAGATCAGAAATGTAAGGACTATGGTACGAAGATTAGCATCTCCAGAACGAAAGTAATGTCAGTGGGAAAGGAATATAAACGGATTGAGTGCCAAATAGGAAGAACGAAGTTAGAACAGATGGACGGTTTCAAGTACTTAGGATGCATATTCTCACAGGATGGCAACATAGTGAAAGAACTGGAAGCGAGGTGTAGCAAGGCTAATGCAGTGAGCGCTCAGCTACGATCTACTCTCTTCTGCAAGAAGGAGGTCAGTACCAAGACTGAGTTATGTGTGCACCGTTCAATCTTTCGACCAACTTTGTTGTATGGGAGCGAAAGCTGTGTGGATTCAGGTTACCTTATCAACAAGGTTGAGGTTACGGATATGAAAGTAGCTAGGGTGATTGCAGGTACTAGTAGATGGGAACAATGGCAGGAGGGTGTCCACAATGAGGAAATCAAAGAAAAACTGTGAATGAACTCTATAGATGTAGCACTCAGAGTGAACAGGCTTAGATGGTGGGGTCATGTCACACGCATGGGAGAAGCAAGGTTACCCAAGAGACTCATGGGTTCAGCAGTAGAGGGTAGGAGGAGTCAGGGCAGACCAAGGAGAAGGTACCTGGATTCGGTTAAGAATGATTTTGAAGTAATATGTTTGTAAGTAGGATGTTTAGATTTTTTTTATTGGTAACGCCGCCGCCACGTAGCGCTCTGTATGAAAATCACTGGCTGTGCCATGTGCCGTCTGTGGCTGGTTTGCATTGTTGTCTGCCACTGTAGTGTTGGGCATCGGCAGCTGGATGCTAACAGCGCGTAGCGTTGCGCAGTTGGAGGTGAGCCGCCAGCAGTGGTGGATGTGGGGAGACAGATGGCGGAGTTTTGAAATTTGTAAGACTGGATGTCATGAACTGGTATATATATTATGACTATTAAGGTAAATACATTGTTTGTTCTGTATTAAAATCTTTCATTTGCTAACTACGCCTATCAGTAGTTAGTGCCTTCAGTAGTTTGAATCTTTTATTTCGCTGGCAGTAGTGGCGCTCGCTGTATTGCAGTAGCTTGAGTAACGAAGATTTTTGTGAGGTAAGTGATTTGTGAAATGTATAGGTTAATGTTAGTCAGGGCCATTCTTTCGTAGGGATTTTTGGAAGTCAGAAATAAAAATATTGTGTGTCAGTTTAAGCAAAGTTATGTATAATTTTTCTAAGGGGACGTTTTATATGGCGACCCTGTCAGGATATAATTAAATTAATCCTCAGGGGGGTACACGCCTACTTTGTGTACCATGTGTTTGGCAAGCACAAGGAGCCCTAGCTAATATGGTATTTCCTTATACAATTTTACACATCGGTACCATATTTCTCTAACACAGAATTACACAGCTATCTGATTATTTGACAGAGAAACAAACATATTTTTACTACGTCAGTGACACATGTTTACGCAATTACGCAGGTGGATAACTTCACACTTATGAAATTGTATTTTGTCTGTACTTTGTGAAATATTCATATTTTTTTTGGAACCATTGTGATACTATGAGAGCTTTGAATGACATATTTGGTATGAGATCATGATTTTTAAAGTAAGTTTGAGGTAGATGACACTTTTGACATGAGCAGAGAATTTTTTTAAGTTTTTAAATTATTGGAGGAAGCTACGACGATTTTGGGAATTGACTGAGATGTTATGATATTATTACGATGACGATATGTATTATGCTACTTAGGTATGTTTATGATCAATAAGCTGATGCTATATGAGGAATTTGATTATGTTACTTATTTGTTATGATGAAATATTGAAGAAGTGTCGACGAATATGTATATGTGTAATAAGGTAAGGAATAATGAGTAGTGGTTAGGGAAATGTATGTAAATGAGTGAATGTATTACAATGCCAACGAAAATGTTTTGGACACTATTATACTTATAGGATTTTATTTTCTACACATTTGTAACCCAAATTCTTGACGTGTGAAATTTTTTATATGAGACTGCCACTGTAGCGGAAACTGGTGTCGTAAATATTTCGGTAAGAAAGTTAAGTGACCACCTGCACGTAATGCGTCGTGGGCACCCAGCTGTGTGACAGCCACCTGGAAACAAGCCATTAGTGTGTGCCTTTCAGAGGCAAAGGTGGAGAAAAAAAAGAGGCCATTATCCTCGCTATTGACATTCCTTTGTAGAAAGCACCGCAAATACGACACGCTCATTACTTGGAAACATTCTTACATCTGCACACCTGATTATGACAAGTGTCTTTCTATGCGTGTTGAGAGAACTTCTACTGACTAATGAAATGCCACATAGCTATTGAATTACGTTTTTATTCTTTACTTTGCATAATTGCTTATTTCATTTTATATCTGTTTTCCAGCTGTGTTACAGCATTGGTTTTATAAAATAAAATTAAATGCATTTGCTAATGTGAAAACTTTCTGTCAACAGATCTGTTAAATAATAATTTTATGATCCACATTCTTCAAAAAAAGGAGCACTTGGAAAGGAAAGAAGAATAAGAAGGGACTAGTAACAGTAACTGCACCAATAATTTTCTTTTCAAGTACTTGGTAATTTCTTTTGTAGCATAAGTTGTGGTGCACCACTTTAATTATATAGGCACTAAGATGTGAATATACATTTCCCTTAACTACGTTGTTGTCTTTAGTGTACTATTTTTTCTGCTTGTGGGTTTGTCATATTTAGATATAAGTTATTACATTTATTGCTGCTTGCTTTGTTTATTTGCACTTTTTTGTCATTTCTGTTTGTATTAATTGTTTTGTGCTGCTGCATTGCCTCATCCCTTAGTTTAACATCTGAGCTCAGTAGATTTAAGTTAGCTTAAGAGGGGGTTGACTATATAAGAGAATGAGTTGTGATGAATTGGAAGGAATGCATTGAGAAGCTATAAGAAAATGGGTTGGCCAAAAAAAAGGTATTTCGAAATAGGATATGAACAAAACAGTAGGGTTTAGAGACAACAGGTTTAGGTAGGATTTTCTTGGAAATAAATGATGAGGTAAGATAATGGAAAATAAATAATGAGGTAAGAAATATGTGAACATATACTATATAAAGCATGCTTGGATAGGATTTTTTTGGTGGAAACAAATTTTGAAATAAGACGAAAGATCTATGGAATGAAGTTTTGGGTTGGACTGCAGTACCAAATGTTACACTGAAAAGAAACCCTGCCCTTTCCTCTTGTGTTATCCCACTATGTGTTTGTGTACCATTGTGTATTTGTTTTCTTCCTGTCTCTGTGTACTGTTTCATAGAATTTTTTCTCTTCTAATACTAAGCTACATTCACTATGATGAGGAATACAGTTATCCTCAAATATAATTTGCATTAATAACATGTTATTTACTTCATAAAGATGTTTACACATTATTTATTCTGTTTTGTTCTAATGCTCATGTGTGAAGTTGATGTTTCAAAAGCTATTCTGATCTTTTATGTATGTACTTATGTCATAATTTTTGTAACACTGATGTATTTGTTATTTCGATTCTTTTGTGAAGCCCCTATTACTACAAATGTTATCTGTATTGTTATGTTCTTTAATTATGTATTTTGTACCTTTGTTATTGTATTCTTATGTTATAAAATTGTAATTGACACCAGTTGATCAAGTTAAGTAATTTGTAAGTTACATTTCACTGCACACGTTTCTGTTGGTCATAGTATATAGACAATATGTGAGAAGTAGGGACTGTTAGTGTTTGCACATGTGTTAATAATTCAGTAAGGGACTGGATAACGGCATTTCTGGTTCTAAGGACATTTCAAAAACAATTTTTGTGAGTGCACAAGTGGTGGTTATGGACTTGTTATATTATCCGCAAGACTCTTCAATGGTGATTGTGCGCCTGCACAGTCAAACAGATGGCTGCTGGCCATCTCTACAAGGACTACAGTGGGTCTACACCTTTGATGACCCACCAATACTATTATTTCTACAAGGACTGCAGTGGGTCTGCATCTCTGGTGGCCCACCAATACCGTAATCTCTACCATGACTACAATGGGTCTACTCTGTGATGACCTACCTACCAATATTCCATAAAACTTCGACTGACTCTGCTGTGGGTTTGCTCTGTTGTGGCCCATTACCTGTCTGCATGTCAAGAGTCAGCACTGTCTTTCCGTTGGAAAGACAACATTACTTCTTCAAGACTGCATGGAAATCCACTACTTCCGTATGCATTTTCTTTTACTACTCAGACTTTGAGAAAAACACTGCAATTTTACTTTGATGAATGATCAGGACTGTCTTTATGGACTGTGAGAAAATTTTAGCTTTTGACCAACATTGTATCGATAAGCGTCTGCATTTCATTTCTTTGTTATTGTAATTATGAAAAAAAATTTCAAATCTGTATTGGCCACTGCCCAAAACAATTTGTAAATTTTTTTGTGGGGAGCATGGGGGCTATGTAAGTAGGATGTTTAGGTTTTTTTTATTGGTAACGCCGCCGCCACGTAGCGCCCTGTATGAAAATCACTGGCTGTGCCATGTGCCGTCTGTGGCTGGTTTGCATTGTTGTCTGCCATTGTAGTGTTGGGCATCGGCAGCTGGATGCTAGCAGCGCGTAGCGTTGCGCAGTTGGAGTTGAGGCGCCAGCTGTGGTGGACGTGGGGAGAGAGATGGCGGAGTTTTGAAATTTGTAAGACTGGATGTCATGAACTGCTATATATATTATGACTATTAAGGTAAATACATTGTTTGTTCTGTATTATAATCTTTCATTTGCTAACTATGCCTATCAGACGTTAGTGCCATCAGTAGTTTGAATCTTTTATTTAGCTGGCAGTAGAAGAAGCACCAATGTTAGAACTGAATAGGGGATCATGGAGGAATTTTATAAGGGGGCTATGCTCCAGACTGAACGCTGAAAGGCATAGTCAGTCTTAAATGATGATGACGATGACGATGATCTCACCCACTTGGTGCATGTAAATGTTACGACAAGCTAAAGGAATCCGTGCACATCCCAGATATGAGCAGACGCGTAAAACGCGTCCTCAGCAGATGTGGGACTTGCCAGAGGGCCAAGCCACAGACATACTCATTTAAAGCGCCACTGAACCCTATCATACCTAAAATGTTAAAGGAGATGGCCGCCACAGATTTATTCGGGCCACTGCGCAAGTCAATTAATGGATAGCGGTGACTATTGAACTCGTCTCGAAATTTGTAACTTTCACCTCACTACCAAAGGCAACAGCAAAGACTGTCGTGGCAGCTTTTGTGCGGCATTACCTTCGAGAAGTGGGGCATGATCGGAAAGTCATTTCTGAAAATGGACTGCAGTTTAGATCCAGAATATGGAAATGTACTCTGGCGAGACAGGGTATTTCTCCAATATTTATATTCAGATACAAGCCGAAGACGAACCCTACAGAAAGGGCCATAAAAGAGTTAGAAAATCTATGCCAAATTCACTGCCATAAGCATCACAGAGAATGGGCGATGTACCTGAGTGACTTTAAGGATATTATAAATAACACGCCACAAGGGTCTACAGGATATAGCCCCGTGACAGTGCTCAGAAATGAGCCTTCCCCGGATAGAGTAAGAGAATTAATCGAATTTCCACCCGTGAGGAGACAACGACACTCCCACATAGTGCGACAAATCATGTGACGAATGACAAAGGAAGCAGAAGGTCGACAGGGACGGCACAAAGGGCCATTGAGAGAAATCCATCTCCAGAGAGGTACGAAAGTACTTGTGAGATTCTATAGGTTGTCAAAGAAACACCAACACCTATGCAGTAAGTTTTTTAATTTGTATGTGGAACCATTTCGTGTACAATGCGTCGTACACCCGGACGCGGTACTAACGAGGAAGAGTCACAGGTTGCACAACATCACGAACATTAAGCTGTGGATAGCATTAAGGTGATTATGCATCTTCTGATAGCATAGGCTATAGGCAAGGTCAAACGTAAACAGTAAAGGTCACAGTTAATTCAACACTCCGATCATAAATAGTCCATCACTGGCAAGTAAACTGGACCACTGAATCGATTGTTTCTTTGGTTGTGCTCCGACAAGATGTGTCGTAATGAGTCTTCAGCCTCCAAGTTAAGTCTAGACAAGCTTGCGATAGAAGTACACTCAAATAAGTTGTAACCACGCAGGAATGGGATACACTGTCATAGATACTCTGAGGGGGGAAACGGAGAAATGAACATATGCAGTCTGGTTTATGTTATGTTGTAGATGCGCCGCGAAGAGTTCTATTGACCGTCGATAAAGACGCTTTGCACTAGTCTACTGGGCATGAACAGCCCGTAACGGAGGCTGTTTGCGCCTAATTTTACATTGCAATGTGATTTTGTAGAAGGGACCCTGACAGAAGGAAAGCCCTGCAGTGTGTGTTTCAGGGATGCCATGAAGACAACTGATGACTAGAGGAAGACCGCAGTGAAACAGGAATCGAGGCACGCGAATAACAACGCCAATAATCTGCGCAAAGGAACCAGAAACAAATAAATGGAACAGGGAGTATACATAAATCTCAAAAAGTAAATATCTTTTAAGTGATGGGTGTAATGTAATACACTGTTAGAGCCGTGTGCTTTAGAAACGGTACAGTAGTTTCCGCTCCATAAGCAGCAGGTTTCGATACTCGCTACCACCGGTTAGTACAAAAAGAGGCGGCTCCGCCACCTATTTATTGCACGACGCGGCCGGCCGCGAGTACAACAGAGTACAGTGGAGGGATGTCTGTTTTGTCGCTACTTGAAACTCGGGCCCTCCGTCAACGAACGATCGACCACGTGGAACTACAGTACACCCGCTACAAATGGAGTGAACGGATGCAGAATGCGTTAGGCTTTATTATACATACACTCCTGGAAATGGAAAAAAGAACACAGTGACACCGGTGTGTCAGACCCACCATACTTGCTCCGGAACTGCGAGAGGGCTGTACAAGCAATGATCACACGCACGGCACAGCGGACACACCAGGAACCGCGGTGTTGGCCGTCGAATGGCGCTAGCTGCGCAGCATTTGTGCACCGCCGCCGTCAGTGTCAGCCAGTTTGCCGTGGCGTACGGAGCTCCATCGCAGTCTTTAACACTGGTAGCATGCCGCGACAGCGTGGACGTGAACTTTGAGCGAGGGCGTATAGTGGGCATGCGGGAGGCCGGGTGGACGTACCGCCGAATTGCTCAACACGAGGGGCGTGAGGTCTCGACAGTACATCGATGTTGTCGCCAGTGGTCGGCGGAAGGTGCACGTGCCCGTCGATCTGGGACCGGACCGCAGCGACGCGCGGATGCACGCCAAGACCGTAGGATCCTACACAGTGCCGTAGGGGACCGCACCGCCACTTCCCAGCAAATTAGGGACACTGTTGCTCCTGGGGTATCGGCGAGGACCATTCGCAACCGTCTCCATGAAGCTGGGCTACGGTCCCGCACACCGTTAGGCCGTCTTCCGCTCACGCCCCAACATCGTGCAGCCCGCCTCCAGTGGTGTCGCGACAGGCGTGAATGGAGGGACGAATGGAGACGTGTCGTCTTCAGCGATGAGAGTCGCCCAGGCATCATGGTGTGGGGAGCGATCTCCTACACTGGCCGTACACCTCTGGTGATCGTCGAGGGGACACTGAATAGTGCACGGTACATCCAAACCGTCATCGAACCCATCGTTCTACCATTCCTAGACCGGCAAGGGAACTTGCTGTTCCAACAGGACAATGCACGTCCGTATGTATTCCGTGCCACCCAACGTGCTCTAGAAGGTGTAAGTCAACTACCCTGGCCAGCAAGATCTCCGGATCTGTCCCCCATTGAGCATGTTTGGGACTGGATGAAGCGTCGTCTCACGCGGTCTGGACGTCCAGCACGAACGCTGGTCCAACTGAGGCGGCAGGTGGAAATGGCATGGCAAGCCGTTCCACAGGACTACATTCAGCATCTCTACGATCGTCTCCATGGGAGAATAGCAGCCTGCATTGCTGCGAAAGGTGGATATACACTGTACTAGTGCCGACATTGTGCATGCTGTGTTGCCTGTGTCTATGTGCCTGTGGTTCTGTCAGTGTGATTATGTGATGTATCTGACCCCAGGAATGTGTCAATAAAGTTTCCCCTTCCTGGGACAATGAATTCACGGTGTTCTTATTTCAATTTCCAGGAGTGTATTTATATATGTCGTGTATTATGTATTTCTTGTACTTGAATGTGAATCTGCACGTGAACTTTCCTAATCCTACTTCCAACTTTCATAAAGTGTGGCCAAATACTAGTTGGAAAACAGCAGATGTATTTCCGTAGTATAGTAGTGCCAACCTTACTTCTGGGTAGGGGATCAGAGATACAGCACAGGCAGGTCGAAGTCAAAGACGTTTCAGTATCATAAGATTTGGAGTGGAGAGGTTGGTCACACCCAAGTGGTTCGACCATCCCCTCCACCGGGGTCCAGGAAGACCTCCGGGTGCCCGCTATACTCTGGGAGTTCTACAGAAGACGGGTAAGTGAGCAGACACACCCTCAGTGCGTTTGTCTCGATGTTCACAGGAAGAGAGGTACTTGAATATTTGAACTAATTCTTTTATTTTGAATTTTAAATTATGTAGGGAAATGAATGAACATAATGATTGCTTTCTCGTTTATTTCGGAAATTCTGCGTGGAAACAGAGTAGACTCCCATCCTTTGTACAAAGCCACGTGGTGTCGCAAGCTGCAAAGTCGCATCAATAGTTCCAACGTAGAAACTCTATCGAGCAAGTCGAGTGCAAAGCAGTATATTCAAACGCGAGTGATTTGTTTTGGTCGAAAAATTGAACTGTAAAAATGTTTCTTTGTGAGAAGGGGATCTTAGAACACGTGGTCTGCCCCAGGCTAGTAATACTGAACAAGGTTGAGCATTGGGCAGCCAAATTATAACATCAAACGGTCACACTAATTCGCTGCCTGACGGCATAGTTAAATTAGTTGTCGTTTGCACTCCCTTTGTAGCTGGGTTTACTGTAATTCCACGTGGTCGATCGTTCGTTGACGGAGGGCCCGAGTTTCAAGTAGCGACAAAACAGACATCCCTCCACTGTACTCCTTCGACTCCCTGTGTTAATGTATCTGGCCCCCAGTTTGCCAGTTGTCCTCTTTTCACATAGTGTATTTTCAATGTAAAGTAATGGTAGAATTTGGTGGTATACATTTGGCCAAACGAAGTTCCGTCTTGCCTTTAAAACAATAATATGCGTGCATATTAGCATACAATATAGCTGAGCTATAAGTTGTAAAAATGTAATCTCTGTAAATTTGAGCACTTACTGTAATTGCTGTAATGTCAAATGATTATGTTTAAAATAAATAGGTTATGAATACAGCTGAAAGCAATGGGAACTACAGCCGTAATTTTTCCTGACAGCATGCAGCTTTACTGAATGGTTAAATGATGATGGCATCCTCTTGGGTAAAATATTCTGTAGGTAAAATAGTCCCCCATTCGGATCTCTGGGTGGGGACTACTCAGGAAGATGTTGTTATCAGGAGAATGAAAACTGGCGTCTTACAGATAGGATGGTGGAACGTCAGACCCCTTAATCGGACAGGTAGGTTAGAAAATTTAAAAAGGAAATGAAAAGGTTTAAGTTAGATATAGTGGGAATTAGTGAAGTTCAGTGGCAGGAGGAACAAGACTTCTGATCAGGTGGATACAGGATTATAAATACAAAATCAAATGAAATAATGAATAAAAAAATAGGAATGCGGGTAAGCTACTACAAACAGCATAGTGAACACATTATCATGGGCAAGATAGATACGAAGCCCACACCTACCTCAGTAGTACAAGTTTATATACCAACTAGCACCGCAGATGACGAGATTCATGAAATGTATGATAAGATAAAAGAAATTATTCCGATAGTGAAGGAAGACAAAAACTTAATAGTGATGTGTGAGTGGAATTCGATAGTAGGAAAAGGAGGAGAAGGAAACGTGGTAGGTGAATATGGAATGGGTGTAAGGAATGAAAGAGGAAGCCGCCTGGTAGAATTTGCACAGAGCATAGCATAACTTAATCATAGCTAACACTTGGTTCAAGAAGCATGAAAGGGGGTTATACACATGGAAGAAGCCTGGAGATACTGGCAGGTTTCAGATAGATTATATGATGGCAAGACAGAGATTTAGGAACGAGATTTTAAATTGTAAAATATTTCCAGGGGCAGATGTGGACTCTGACCACAATCTATTGGTTATGAACTGTAGATTAAAACTGAAAAAACTGCAAAAAGGTGGGAATTTAAGGAGATGGGACCTGGATAAACTGACTAAACCAGAGGTTGTTCAGAGTTTCAGGGAGAGCATGAGGGAACAATTGACTGGAATGGGGGAAAGAAATACAGTAGAAGAATAATGGGTAGCTTTGAGGAATGAAATAGTGAAGGCAGCAGAGGATCAAGTAGGTAAAAAGAAGAGGGCTAGTATAAATCCTTGGGTAACAGAAGAGATACTGAATTTAGTTGATCAAAGGAGAAAATATAAAAATGCAGTAAGTGAAGCAGGCAAAAAGGAATACAAAACTCTCAAAAATGACATCGACAGGAAGTGCAAAATGGCTAAGCAGGGATGGCTAGAGGACAAATGTAAGGATGTAGAGGCTTATTTCACGAGGGGTAAGATAGATACTGCCTACAGGAAAATTAAAGACGCCTATGAAGAGAAAAGAACCACTTGCATGAATATCAAGAGTTCAGATGGAAACCCAGTTCTAGGCAAAGAAGGGAAAGCACAAAGGTGGAAAAAGTATATAGAGGGTCTATACAGGGTCGATGTTCTTGAGGACAATATTATGGAAATGGAAGAGGAAGTAGATGAAGATGAAATGGGAGATACGATACTTCGTGAAGAGTTTGACAGATCACTGAAAGGCCTGAGTCGAAACAAAGCCCCTGGAGGAGACAACATTCCATTAGAACTACTGACAGCCTTAGGAGAGTCCGTACTGACAAAACTATACCATCTGGTGAGCAAGATGTATGAGGCAGGTGAAATACCGTCAGACATAAAGAAGAATGTAATAATAACAATCCCAAAGAAAGCAGGTGTTGGCAGATGTGAAAATTACTGAATTATCAGTTTAATAAGCCACGGCTGCGAAATTCTAACACGAATTCTTTACAGATGAATGGAAAAACTGGTAGAAGCCGACCTCGGGGAAGATCAGTTTGGATTCCGTAGAAATGTTGGAACACGTGAGGCAATACTAACCCTACGACTTATCTTAGAATATATATTAAGGAGAGGCAAACCTACGTTTCTAGCATTTGTAAACTTAGAGAAAGCTTTTGTCAATGTTGACGGGGAATACGCTGTTCAAATTCTGAAGGTGGCAGGGGCAAAATACAGGGAGTGAAAGGCTATTTACAGTTTGTACAGAAACCAGATGGCAATTATAAGAGTCGAGGGGCATGAAAGGAATGCAGTGGTTGGGAAGGGAGTGAGACAGGGTTATAGCTATCCCCGATGTTATTCAATATGTACACTCCTGGAAATTGAAATAAGAACACTGTGAATTCATTGTCCCAGGAAGGGGAAACTTTATTGACACATTCCTGGGGTCAGATACATCACATGATCACACTGACAGAAACACAGGCACGTAGTCACAGGCAACAGAGCATGCACAATGTCGGCACTAGTACAGTGTATATCCACCTTTCGCAGCAATGCAGGCTGCTATTCTCCCATGGAGACGATCGTAGAGATGCTGGATGTAGTCCTGTGGAACGGCTTGCCATGCCATTTCCACCTGGCGCCTCAGTTGGACCAGCGTTCGTGCTGGACGTCCAGACCGCGTGAGACGACGCTTCATCCAGTCCCAAACATGCTCAATGGGGGACAGATCCGGAGATCTTGCTGGCCAGGGTAGTTGACTTACACCTTCTAGAGCACGTTGGGTGGCACGGAATACATACGGACGTGCATTGTCCTGTTGGAACAGCAAGTTCCCTTGCCGGTCTAGGAATGGTAGAACGATGGGTTCGATGACGGTTTGGATGTACCGTGCACTATTCAGTGTCCCCTCGACGATCACCAGAGGTGTACGGCCAGTGTAGGAGATCGCTCCCCACACCATGATGCCGGGGCGACTCTCATCGCTGAAGACGACACGTCTCCATTCGTCCCTCCATTCACGCCTGTCGCGACACCACTGGAGGCGGGCTTCACGATGTTGGGGCGTGAGCGGAAGACGGCCTAACGGTGTGCGGGACCGTAGCCCAGCTTCATGGAGACGGTTGCGAATGGTCCTCGCCGATACCCCAGGAGCAACAGTGTCCCTAATTTGCTGGGAAGTGGCGGTGCGGTCCCCTACGGCACTGCGTAGGATCCTACGGTCTTGGGGTGCATCCGTGTGTCGCTGCGGTCCGGTCCCAGATCGACGGGCACGTGCACCTTCCGCCGACCACTGGCGACAACATCGATGTACTGTGGTGACCTCACGCCCCACGTGTTGAGCAATTCGGCGGTACGTCCACCCGGCCTCTCGCATGCCCACTGTACGCCCTCGCTCAAAGTCCGTCAACTGCACATACGGTTCACGTCTACGCTGTCGCGGCATGCTACCAGTGTTAAAGACTGCGATGGAGCTCCGTACGCCACGGCAAACTGGCTGCCACTGACGGCGGCGGTGCACAAATGCTGCGCAGCTAGCGCCATTCGACGGCCAACACCGCGGTTCCTGGTGTGTCCGCTGTGCCGTGCGTGTGATCATTGCTTGTACAGCCCTCTCGCAGTGTCCGGAGCAAGTATGGTGGGTCTGACACACCGGTGTCAATGTGTTCTTTTTTCCATTTCCAGGAGTGTACGTTAGCATAAACTTGCTAACGTGAATGAAAGGGTTTGTGCATGACTGTGTTATGATTAGCACGAGCTTGACAGTGAACGTGTAATTCTCAGCTTCAGGATATACTGGTGTTTTTCCAGTATTTCCACCTCTAATTCAAAATAAGACCTTCTCCCGATTTTTATAATAGTTACGTGGTATGCAGCCAGGATCTTTTCGACTTTCCTACCGGCGATCTGCTGCCACGGGTTCACAGGTAGGTGCAGGTAAAGGACAAGAAGATGTCATTTAATCTGTACTTTGAGCAAGAAGTAAAGGAAACCGAAGAAAAACTTGGTTTAGTAATTAAAGTTCAGGGAGAAGAAATACAAACTATAAGGTTTCCTGATGACAATATAATTCTTTAAGAGATGGAAAAGGACTTCGAACAGCAGTTGGACGAAATGGATAACGTCGTGAAAAGGAGTTATCAGATGTGCATCAACAAATTAAAACAAGAGTGATGGAATATGCTCGAATGAAATCAGGTGATGCTGAGCGAATTAGATTAGGAAATGAGGCACTAAAAATACTACATGAAGTTTACTGTTTGGGCTGCAAAATAACTGATGATACGTAAAAAGAAAGTACAAATAAAATTATGAACTATGACGGATTTTCTAAAGCTGTTAAAGAGGTAGCAAAAAGAACGGAACCCGGAGGACACAGGAAACAATATATTCCAGGGTAGTCCTATGAGTGCGCAGAGCTCTAAGAGGAGTATCAACTTACTCATTCAAATAAAACAGCAGACCAACTTCTTCAAGCTCTGAATGACCACAGAAGAAGGAAATGGCAAGAAGCTACAGAATGCCTGGACTTCATCCATTCGATCGTGGCACCTAATGAAGAAATTAAGTGCAGATTCTAAGCCTGAGAGTATCCAACACAAAATGACACCAAATGAAGTCACGACACTCTTATTGCAGAACTCTAACGAAACTACGAACAAGAATCGCACTAGACTTGTGAAAACACGGTTATGGTCAAACGCTCGATGCTATTCCCCCATCGAGAGCTCTTATGCGAGCCCACAGCCGAAAAGCTGGAGGGAGCTTTGCCAAGTGTGCGTGCAAACAAAGCGGCTGGTTTCGACGAACTGTATCCAGAGTTCCTCAGAAACGCAGGTCCGAAAACTTAGCACTGGCTGTTACAGCTATATAATGTGATACTGATCTCTGGAAAATTGTCAACAAAATTTAGGACAGCAAAGGTAATAGCTGTCAAAAAGGTGGTAAGATGGCAGCGAAACATCTTATCACAGACCCATATAACGACTTAGTGAAATTTATAAAGAATTTTGTAAAACAGACTTCATCCATTAATTGACAAAGTATCTCCCCTGTATCAGGCCGGTTTTCGAAAGAATGGCAGTTGCTGTGATCAGGTATTGGCACTAATATCTTTAATCAAAGCAGGGGAACAGTACAAATTAAAGACTGCAGAAACATTTGTTGATCTTAAGACCATATTTAACACCATATGGCGTCAAGTCCTGCTACTTAAGTTTGCAGAAATCATAACATGTAAAACGTTGGTTAATTTAATGAATATTAAGCTCAGCAAAAGACGATTTCAAATACTCCTTGGAGGCAAAAGGAATAGATGGCGAAGGCTGAATGATGGACTGTCGCAGGGTTCTGTGTTATCGCGAACCCTTTTTAATAATTATACCAGCGATATGCCCAACACTTGCGCTAAAAAGATACAATTTACTGACGACCTAGCACTAGCTTATCAAGCAAGAAAGCTGGAAGAGTTTGAAGGTTCTCTGACCATAGATTAACACTTAATGGGTGACTATTTCACGAACTGGGGAGTGAAGCCAAAACCATTTAATACCGTGATAAATGCTTACAGTCTTAATAACCGTGAAGCAAATCGCACATTAAACGTGGTCATGGGAAACGTTCCCTTGCAATATAATTCATACCCAAAATACTTGGGGGTCATTTTAGACCAGGCTCTTACTTTCAAGAACCATTTAGAAAAGATAGCAAAAAAGTGAACACCATAACTGATATTGTCAGAAAAATGACTCTGTCAGGGTGGGATGCAAATGCAGATACTCTTCGTACTGCTGTATGGGCATTAGTTTACTCCTCGGCAGAATAATGTACCCCAGTGTGGAAAAATTGTGCACATGTACGCATACTTGGCTTCAAATTGCATCGAACAATGAGAATAATTAGAGGCACTACTAAATCTACGCGACGGCCATGGCTACCTGTATTATGTAATATTGTACATCCATTAATAAGATGAGAAGCAGCATCAATAAGAGAGTCCCAAAAGTGTTTCAGTCACCAGAACTCAATTCTTAACTATAAACTATA
This sequence comes from Schistocerca gregaria, assembly GCF_023897955.1. NCBI lineage: Eukaryota > Metazoa > Arthropoda > Insecta > Orthoptera > Acrididae > Schistocerca > Schistocerca gregaria. The sequence goes on from NC_064921.1 coordinate 742,285,185, forward strand.
GAACACACCTACCAGCATACTCATACCTAGAAAACCATCCTAGCCAAAGCAAGATCCATCTCTTGTATATGATGTTTGTGAAGAATGGAAAGGCGTTTGGTAGAAATTTCCTCCGACTGATTGTCATCTTATAAATAATCATAACAAACGTGTGAACGGATCTGATCTTCCCAGAAAACTGTGGACACCCCTGCACCTATACCTTAGAGGGAATGGAAGATGTGGTGCCCGTTTGTATGAACAATGGTTCAAAACAGCCCCGGCTGTGACTGTGGTGATCCTGTGCAAACTATGCAGCATCTAAATGCCTGGATGGTTCCTTTGAAAGGGCACGGCCGATTTCCTTCGCAATCCTTCCCTAACCCGAGCTTCCGCTCCGTCTCTAATGATCTCGCTGTGGACGGGACGTTAAACACTGACCACCACCGTCCATAAATGACATATGCCACTGCGAATAGTTAGCCGGGTCGGCGGTCGCCTTCCATAAAGTTGGGTATCGGACGCCTTCTTTATGAACCAGTCCACAAACTGAGATTTCTCCTGTGGCGACCACATTTTACCAGGCCTTCAAGTTCAGTTTTACGTCACAGTTGCGTCACTTGGAAAACAAAAAGCTTTATTAGTTATCACGTGTTGAAAACCATTTGTTAATATCTATAATAGTTTTAGAGCTATTAAGGTATTAAGTTGTGAAGATAATTTATGGACACCCTGCATTGAGTTGGCTGCAATAAACTACGTTCATCCTATCGTTTCTCTGCAATTTTTAACATGATTATACTTTCCCTTGAGCACTATCTTTCAAACATTCCTAGTTTTTCTACCTTTATCAATTTTCTTGCATTCCAAGTCACTATCCTTTTGGTATTGAGACTGTGCTCCCTTTCAAGCAGTTATCATCTATCCTTGGCGCCAGATATCCAAAGAACGGACTATTTTACTTCCGGATATTGATTCTACATGAAAGGAGGCATAATGTATGAGCATTGCCCAGGAAGTATTGCACCACATTTTTATCTCCAACAATTCTTTATTGATAACAATTTGTTCATTTTTAGGTGGACTGTTGGGCTCCGTGGCCGTGGATAATGATATTTTACTATAAAAATATAGCGACCAGCCACTTTTTTAATGCTTTTTATTTATGCCAATATGCACTTCGGGTTTGCACCCATCTTCAGCTGGCAAATTACATGTATCTTCAGTTTCTACAGTGATAAAATATCGCCAGCAGTTTGGATGCAGCAGTTGGACTGTGCAAAAAAAAACGATTCCAATTATTTACTTCAATTTCAAGAGTTTAAAGTTACGCACTATCAGTTGTTCATTTTACTTACATTCTCTTCTCCTTGTTTTTTCTTGGCCTTTCTTCTTTTTTGTAGCAGCACAAACTGAAGATACATGTAATTTGCCATCTGAAGATGGGTGCAAACCAGAAATGCATATTGGCATAAATAAAACGCATTAAAAAGGGGCTGGTCGCTATATTTTTATAGTAAAATTCTTTATTGAACATCATGAGAATTTATCTACAAACACAATTTTTCCACGTAATCTCCGTCCTGTTCTATAGCCTTTCCCCAGTGTGAAACAAGCGCGTGTATGCTCTGTCGGTGTCAATCCTTGTCCCGAGGGTGGAGCCAGTGTTTCACTTTGTGAATCACATCTTCATCGTTCTCAAAAGTCTTCCACGAATGGCATCCTTTGATGGCCCAAACGTGTGGAAGTCCGAGGGGGCTAGATCAGGTGTAACAGTCGTGAATGGTTTCCACGACGGCTGCAAATCATGGAGCTACGCCGAACCTCCTTCTGATAACATCACCCTCCGTGCCCAGCGGCTAACTGTACTTCTGTCGACAGCAGATGCTTCATAGACTTTGCACAAGCGTTAGTGAACATTCCCCACAGTCACTTTCTTTGCAGGGAAAAATTTAGTGACGGCACGTAGTTTGTAATGTACATCACTTACAGACGCCATTTTAAACTGTCCTGCAGCTATGCTATCTATCGGAAATGACGGAAACTTGGCGCGCTCACTCAGGAGACTGCAAATAATACATACGTAACGTTTCGCATTCGTAGCATTGAGAAAATAAATGCGGTCCATTACTGTCAAGACAACCCTAGTACGTACCAAATGCAAAGAGGGTATTTCCTTGAAATTTAATCTGCGGTGTTATTCCGTCACTTATGCAACTCTGGAGGCAGCTCCTGACACGGGGTAGACACGCCTTTTCAAAATTGGTTCAAATGGCTCTGAGCACTATCGGACAACATCTGAGGTCATCAGTCCCCTAGAACTTAGAACTGCTTAAACCTAACTAACCTAACGACATCACACACATCCAAGCCCGAGGCAGGATTCGAATCTGCGACCGTAGCAGCAGCGCTGTTCCCGATTGAAGCGCTTAGAATCGCTTGGCCACAGCGGCCGGCACACACATCTTCTGTTGCAGCCACTCTCTCCGCACCATGTGCTGCACTACCTGTTAGTCCACTGGACGAATTTCATTTCGCTGTTCCAAACTTTCTCTGGTAGATGTTCCCCTACTTACCATCCAGGGACGCGCCTTTTAAGCGCTTTAGACTCCTTCGATGGGATCGCTACAGGAAAGTTCTACAAATTAGAAGGTGCACTGTCCTACGATGGGCACATTAAACTGGATAAGTCGACTCTTAGGTAGGAAGAAGACAAGAGTATACCAGCGGCAACCCACTTATAATCCACTGCGACGCTCAAAACAAATTTCAGGTTGAGGGCAACTGTCTTTTTCATGTCAAAATGAAGATCGGAGATGCAGCAGTTATTTTAAAAATTTTAAAAGTGTGAAAATGGCGATTATTTATGTGTCACTTCAGTAAGTTTTATGTCAGTAAAATGTATTTCTAATATGATTAGTAAATCAAAGCTCCGTACTCTGGACCTCATGGGCCAATCGGTACCGACTGACCTCCGTGCCATCCACGACTAATGGTTTCGTTAGAAATGGCATGGAGAGGCGGGGGATCAGCATACCACTCTCCCAAATGTTTTCGCCTTCTTGACCTTGGAGCCGCTACTTCTCACTCAAATAGCTGTTCAGTCGGCCTCACGAGGATGACTGAGCTCCTTTCCAGACCCCCCCCCCCCCCCCCGCTCCACCACCCTCCCACCGACTGAAGAAAAATCCGTGACAGTACCCGGAAATGAATCCAGATTCTCCGCATAGTGACCAGTGGCCAGCCACTCTGACCACTGATCTAAGGAGACTGACACTACAATTTCCCAGTTTGATTTTCCTGGTTTCAAGTACAAAACTAACAATAGTCCTGTCACTTTAAATTCGTCATTTATCCTCAACCCTTTCCATGTCCTAATAATAGCTTTATACTCTTCAAAAGCGGTTGATATACTGCTAACCACAAAGCCAGTTTTCTATGTAATCCTCTATAATTCACACACAACAGGATAATTTCTGGAGATTTTTGTATAAAAATGTATCAAAAGCTTCTGACGAAACAGTATGCAGTCATCTCGATTCACCTCTTTGAACTTGTAGCACTTGCTGAACACTTGGAGACAGCCTGAGTCTCTGGTCTCCGGATGTCCTCATAACGACCAGTACCACAGATGCGTCGAACAAAGAAGCCCTTTTTTTAGTCGTCAGGCACTTTTGATGCAGCCCACCACGAATACCTCTCCGGTGCCAACCTCTTCATCCCGGAGTAGCAGTTGAAACGAATCCTCCTGTCCCTTCTTCTTGTCAGTGTTTTCCGTTTACTCCTTTCCTCATCGGTTCTGCGCAGAACCTCCTCATTCCTTACCTTACCAGTCCTCCTAATATTTAAACTTTCGTCTGCAGCATCACATCTCAAATGATTCAGTTCTCTTATGAATTTCCCACAGCCCCTGTTTCACTATCGTATAATATTATGATACAAACGTACATTCTCAAATGATTCAGTTCTCTTATGAATTTCCCACAGCCCCTGTTTCACTATCGTATAATATTATGATACAAACGTACATTCTCAGAAAACCATCGTAACGACCGGGAGAGCGGTGTGCTGACCACACGCCCCTGCTATCCACATCGTCAGCTGAGGATGACATGGAGACCGGATGGTCCCGATGGGCCACGTGGCCTGTAGACGGAGTGCTGCTGCTGCTGTATATTACCAGGTAACCGTACCTCAGTGTTCTTCTGAATTGTATGAATGTTTTAATGTTTTGCAACAAACTACAAGAGGGTGAGGGTAAATACAATTTCTTCTTCCTTTTTTTTTTTGTTAAAGAAAGAAGACGTATCACGAAGGGACTACCAGAAAGGGACAGAAATCCTAGGCGTTACGTTCATGTACAGACAAATAAATGATTACATTTACAGAATGGTGCCCTAATTTAGTGAGTGATTTCGGTTGGCAGGCATAGGACACACACAAGGCAAAACACGCATACAACTTTAATGACAACAAAATCTGGTTTATCATATGCCTTAACTTGAGAAGATCTGCATGAATGTATGTCAGGAAAATAATTTAAAAAACACTAAGAATGCAAAAACTGTGGTGAAACTTGTTTGGGTGATAAAATAAAACAATAATTTTAGTTTTTGCAGAAAGGTGGGCCCATCCTTAATTGACTACCATTAGAGAAAAGTTGGATGTTTTTTTTTCAAGAAAAGAGATTCAAAAAGTCTGCACGTCAATAACGAGAAGGTCATCTCTTGCCCTTACGCAGGTGACTGATAGAATAGTTGGATGTCCTCCTGTGGGCTACTGTGTCAGTCGGCCGGAGTGACCGAGCGGTTCTAGGCGCTTCAGTCTGGAACCGCGAGACCACTACGGTCGCAGGCTCGCTTCCAGCCTCGGGCATGGGTGTGTGTGATGTCCTTAGGATAGTTAGATTTAAGTAATTCTAAGTTATAGGGGACTGATGACCTCAGAAGTTAAGTCCCATAATGCTCAGTGCCATTTGATACCGTGCCAAATTCTGTCCAAGTGGCGCGGTAGACCGTCAAAATGCCGAGGTGGTTGGAGGGCCGTGCCCATAATACTCCCAATATTGTTCAAATGGTTCAAATGGCTCTGAGCACTATGGGACTTAGATGCTGAGGTCATGAGTCTTCTAGACTTAGAACTACTTAAACCTAACTAACCTAAGGACATGACACACATCCATGCCCGAGGCAGGATTAGAAACTGCGACCGTAACGGTCGCGCGGCTCCAGACTGAAGCGCCTAAGACCACTCGGCCACAGCGCCCGGCAACGATGTCAATTACGGAGACCTCTGGCGGCCTTGCTGACCAAGCGAGGGTTTGGCAAGCACGAAGGTAAGCAGTAGAACCTCCCTCATTATCTTTCTGAGAAGTAAGACCAGGATGGCTTGCAATGGAGGGAAACATAACGGAGCGTAGAATATCGTCAACGTACTGCTGCGCTGCAAAGGTGCCGAGGATAACAACAAAGGGATTCTACTATGAAAAGACACGGCACCCCATACCATACCTCCTTCCTGTCGGGCCGTATGGCGGGCGACGTTCAGATTGGTATCCAGTTGCTGTTTGGAGAATTCCAGATATGACCTCGAACCTGATCGGGGCCTGGAATCTCGTCGACTAGAGTAGAATAGTCTTTGGTAACGAATCTCGCTTCGAACTGAGGCTGATAACCAGCGATGACAGGTGTGGGGACGGCCCAGACTGCAGTAGGATACCAACCTGACTGTCGCCCGCACCGAGCGAGGTGGCGCAGTGGTTAGACACTGGACTCGCATTCGGGAGGACGACGGTTCAATCACGCGTCGGGCCACCTGATTTATATTTTCCGTGATTTCCCTAAATCGCTCCAGGCAAATGGCGGGATGGTTCCTTTGAAATGGCACGGCCGACTTCCTTCCCTAATCCGATGAGACAGATGACTTCGCTGTTTGGTCTCTTCCCCCAAAACAACCGCACTGTCGCCCGCCAAACGGCCCGACATTCAGGACTGATGGTCTTGGGTCCACTTCACTTCAGAGCGGCACCTTTGCTGATAAGCGGCTCGTTGACGATGTTTTATGCTTTGTTCGTCACATCTACTTATTTCTACCCCATTCGGATTGTAAGGCGGTCGTATAATTTGGCTTTGTGCATACCAGAAAAAAGCAAGTTACGTTACTATTAAACAATCTTTGGTCTCCTCGTGGCACAATCTTTGCCTCTGTGGTGTGTGATACTTTCTTAATTGAAGTGTAGTAGATGATGGACGTATATGGTAGTACTGAGTGGACCTGTGATTGTATCTGTTAGATGAAGAGAGGATAGCAACGATTAATATGGTGGAGGAAATGAAAGGTGAAAAGAATATAAATTTTGAATAATGTGATTGTTATTGAATAGAATAAGTCCGAGGTAAGACTGGAGCACTGCGCAGCTAGAAATGATTATTGTCAGCTAGTTAACTTGCTCAGAGCTAAGAGAAAGGCCTCCCCACTTCACTGAATCATGTACCTATGTATTAATTAATTGAGCTCTTCGATTTTAATAGAAAATCTCTGTTAATTTTGTACCTTTCTTAAATCAATGTGCACTTTCTTAAGGGCAGTGTCGTTCAGACCAATGTTATGTGCAGAGATCACGCTAAGTGTTACTGTACTCCACTTTTTGAATATGTATTTAATTCTAAGATCGTTGCCTTGGAACATCGTTTCTTATGAATAGTTACTCTCCACGCCCGATGTTTGTCTTTATGCATTGCCACATGCAACACTTTAAATACACCTACGAGAGTGAGTACAAATGAAAACCTTAATTTTGTAAAAAGAAATCGAAATTTCGTGCCGTTATCCTGTAAGTTGGTAAGCGTGCTACAAAAAGCGTGCAGAATGGCCTGCAGGTGGCAGCATAGTGCAGATGCACACATACCGTTGCAGTATCAGTATAAAGATAGCCGCCTCTCTTGCGACTTGCACCAGGGAAGAACAGCGTTCTGTTATTCGGTTTTTGCGTAGAAGGTGTGAAACCTACTGAGATTCATCTGCGAATGAATGTTCAGTACGGTGATGCATGTTTGTCACAGCAGCAAGTCTACGAATGGAGTAGGAAGTCCGCAAATGGTGTGACTTCAGTGGAAGATGCTTCTCATCCAGGTCAGGCACAACAAGTTGTGACTCTAGACTACATTGCAGCAGTTGAAGCCATAGTGAAGGAAAACCGCCGAGTGACACTGAATGACATTGCAGGATGTTTACAGATTAGTCATGGGTCAAAACACCACATTGTGCATGATGTGCTCCAGTTTCACAAAGTGTGTGCAAGATGGGCGTCACGGCAGCTGACTTCTGAAATGAGAGAACAACGTGTTGATGCTTGTGAAGAAGTTCTTCGGCGCTTTGAACGAGAAGATGGCTTCCTTGCAAGAATCGTTACTGGGGACGAAACATGGGGCCGGCCGGAGTGGCCAGGCGGTTCTAGGCGCTACAGTCTGGAACCGCCGGACCGCTAGGGTCGCAGGTTCGAATCCTGTTTCGGGCGTGGATGTGTGTGATGTCCTTAGGTTAGTTAGGTTTAAGTAGTTCTAAGTTCTAGGGGACTGATGACCACAGCAGTTAAGTCCCATAGTGCTCAGAGCCATTTGAACCATTTGAACGAAACCTGGGCTCACTTCCACCAAGCGGAAACGACAAGAGCGAGCAAGGAATAGCGCCATTCCTTGTCACCAAAACCAAAGAAGTTTCAAACAGAACCTTCAGCAGGGAAGGTTACGCTGACTCTCTTTTGGGACGAAAAAGGCGTCATTTTGGAGCATTACATGCCTAGAGGGACCACTGTCACCAGTGCATCATACACAGATCTCCTAAAAAATCATCTGCGGCCTGCAATCAAATCAAAGCGACGTGGATTGCTGTCAGCAGGTGTCCTTTTGCAACATGACAATGCAAGGCCCCACACTGCCCGTACAACAGTTGCAGTAATCACAGACCTGCATTTTGAGTGTCTTCCTCATCCACCATACTCACCAGATCTTGCCCCATGTGATTTCCATATGTTTGCACCACTCGAAGACGTAATGGGAGGAAAGAAGTTCCGTTCTGATGAAGAGGTATGCCACGCAGTGCATGAGTGGTTGCGCGGACTACCAAAAAAATTTTTTCTAAAGGAATTTATGCACTTTGTAAGCGCTGGAGGACTTTCATTTACCGTGGGGGAGATTATGTTGAAAAGTAATCCAGCTTTGTATCACTTCTGCAGAGTAAATAATTTTTAAAAAATATTTAAGGTTTCCATTTGACTCAGCCTCGCATGTATTTATAAATAGAACTATAGCTTAGCTGCTGCCCGCTTGCTGTTTCCCGCTGTGATTTCGAGAAATCTGCAACAATGTTGTCAAGACGCGAGGTAAGTGGAAATTTTAATTAGGGCCAGATAAGTGTTTTCCTACCGTTGCGCATTTAATACAAGGCCAAGCTGCATTCAGATCAGTTACAATTCAGTTCATATTAGGTTCTGTAAGTTTGGACTGAATTTCAGACAGGCACAAATGTAGAGTGCAACTTACAAGATAATTCCTTCGTGTTGGGTATTTTTTTCTTTTTGTCTTAGTGTGTATATAGTGTTAAAATAACCATCTTGTTAAACAGATGAATGACAACTGGGTGCTCACCCCATATTACTCTGCGGTTTTGAGGAATGTAAACAAGCGTTCTTGCAGATGCGTTGCTGCAACCACATTTTTTTCTCTATAAAGAGAAGGGTATTAGCTTTTCCGCAGCCTAAGCCGGCCCGCATCAGCTGGACGAGTCGCTGCTCCATTACGCGTTCGCCTAATGGCGTGTCGACAGCATGCTCGCGAGGGACGCGACCTTCAGCCACCAGATACATGGCGGCCCGAAAAATGTTTACCGAATCCTTGATGACCGGCGCTGGAAAACTTGCCAGTACTTTTCCGTAACACCAGCAGCAATTTTCTGCCTCAGCGTTGCATCCACTACTTCGTTTCCTGGACGACTCACTGTCCACTGCGGTGCTCACGAACTCCATGCACGCCGACCTCTCATCCGAATGCAGTTCACCTCATCCTCGTGTACAAACTTTCGCGTCTCTGTTGTGGACGTACCTTGCTTGAACCGGCTCCTGTCCTTACCACGCTACCCCTTTGCTTAACGCCTTTCCTTTCCGAGCTGTAGTGTATATCCAATCTACATCTATAATTACACGTGTACCCAGCTAAACAGTCTGAATCACATGGTAAAGAATAGAAGTCATGTTATCAGCCAAGTTACAGCAAAAAAAAATTGTAATTTTGGTACTGACCTGGCAAGAGTAGTCCACACAATGTTGGAATACGCTTTGCTCTAGTCCAGATGTTTTTGATAATGCAGGATGCCAAGAGAACATTTCAAGGAGTGGATGTGCGGAACAAGCGTTTTATACGAAATAGGAGCAACAGGAGTAGTAGAATACGTAATCAGCAAAAATTTTCAGAGTTTGTGGCATACCGGATTATTGGAATGTTAGAACCTGATGCGCCACTGTGGGACTATCCCACAAGGAATATTACGTTTCAGTCGACGCCGAGTGTTTAAGGCCGATATTACGCTATTAAATTTTCTTTTAAAAAGTTTCCTCGTCAGATCATATTTGGTAGTGTAACTAGGAACTCTGTCAAAGTCAGGCCCTGGTCAAGATGTTCAAATGTGTCTGAACTCTTATGGGACTTAACTGCTAAGGTCATCAGCCCCTAAGCTTACACACTACCTAACCTAAATTATCGTAAGGACAAACACACACACCCATGTCCGAGGGAGGACTCGAACCTCCGCCGGGATCAGCCGCACAGTCCATGACTGCAGCGCCTAAGACCGCTCGCCTAATCCCGCGGGGCAGCAGAGCAACTGTTTAGTAGTTATTGTTGTACACATTGTCCTTAGTATAGCTCCACAGAAAAAGAAGTCGCATGTTTTCAGATTCAGACAATATGGCGGCCAATCAGGGGCATGCCAGTGACCTCTTGGTACCCCAGACCCAGAATGCGGTCCCCAAAATGCTCCTTCAGGACATCAAAGTCTCTCCTGCTACAACAATAACTCATAAACAGTTGCTCTGCTGCTGCGCGGGATTAGGCGAGCAGTCTTAGGCGCTGCAGTCATGGACTGTGCGGCTGATCCCGGCGGAGGTTCGAGTCCTCCCTCGGACATGGGTGTGTGTGTTTGTCCTTACGATAATTTAGGTTAAGTAGTGTGTAAGCTTAGGGGCTGATGACCTTAGCAGTTAAGTCCCATAAGAGTTCACACACATTTGAACATTTTGAGTTGCTCTGCTGAAAACAGCCATTAAGGATGTCTTCTACAGCATCGATGTTCCGACACTTCAGCTGTCAGGCAGAATTTCGTCTGGGCGACATCATCACAGAAGATGGCAGGCATGTCGAAGATGTCATAACCTAAATCAGAATATCTGTGCTGACTTTTACATATTAAATAAAGTGTGTGCACGCCGTAGTTTGTAAGTAACTTACGTTGTTTTCATATAGTTCAAAAATTGTCGCACTGTACATAAATTGGCACAACTTTCGGAAAATGTCTGAAGTGTGGAGCAGAGATATGCAAGCGAATGTTGTACTGATGAGGTGTTATTTGCGATTCGTTTCTTTGTCAGATTTCATTTCTTGGATAGCACGATGTAATGAAACTATTGAAAGAATTTCGCCGGACTGTAATTGCACTGAGTTTGCGTGCACCTGGAATACTTACGACAAGCACGTTGCAACTGGACCAGTGTTCCACACAACTCTTCCAGGGATGAGAATTATCGTACTACGTGCGTGTAATGTTTTATTCGGAAACTCGACTTAGATTTGAGGCACGATGCTTTTAATGAGGCTCTGCGCTCGTACTGGAAAGGAGAGTGATTCAAAAGCGCATCTGCCTACCCATTTTTAAGTTTTCCGTGATTTCCATAAATTTTCAAGCCAAATTCTGGGATACGTTTTCAGGAAATGACAAAACCAACGCCGATCCTCATCTCTCCCCAACCCAAAATGATGCTCCGTTTCGTGATGACTGGGTGTTGTGTGATGTCCTTAGGTTAGTTAGGTTTAAGTAGTTCTAAGTTCTAGGGGATTGATGACCATAGCTGTTAAGTCCCACAGTGCTCAGAGCCATTTGAACCATTTGATGCTCCGTTTACGACGATTTTGTCACCGACGGGACGTTAAACTCCGATCTTCCTTTTTTCGTGTGAGGTTGTACAGCTTTTAGGCATGTTGATGTCGAGCAATGTTAACAGCTCACCGTGACAAATCTGCCTTGATATTACACTGCCTGACAAAAAAATTAAATCACCCAGAAGGAATGGACGAAACGAACTGAAACTTCACGGGTTGAGAGGGTATGTGATGTTATTTAAGTAATTTCAAGGGGTGTGAAGTGTAGATCACCTCCCCGATGGTGCACCCTGGGCAAGGTGCGTCATGAGTCAGTGGCGAAGAATAGACACAAAAACGGCGACTAAACTCACAGTACCTCCTGGTCCAAGAAGAGGCGAACGAGAAGTTGGAGAACCCGCCCGGCGACAACAGGGTAGACATTAAGAGATTATGTACATGCCATCTCAATATAGAAATATATACGGAGACGAAAGGAGAAATCCTGAAAAAAATCTTAGTAAGGGAAGAAGTAGATGTAGTGTTTTTATAAGAAACCCATCTGACGAAGGAAACGATTTCGAAACTTCAAATCCCTGTTTTTACTTTGGTTGAATGTAAGGAACGTGATTAACATGGCCTAGCAACCTTGGCCCAACAAAATCTTACAGGAATGTGAAAACAGAACTAGAACAACCGCAACATGCTATAGCAATCAGAGTGAAAGAACTAACTCCTTACAATATGTACAAGCCTCAATCTGAACTTCTGGAGACACTGCCCAAAGCCGAACACCAAGCAGTGAACGCTGGTGATGTCAATTGTCATCACACTACATGGGGTTATTCAGAATGCAATACAGAAGGTGAAAGACTGAACAACTGGGCTGAGGGGAGAGATCTTCACCTCCTGTTACGATCAAAAAGACCGAACGACCTTTTCATTAGGAGCATGGGGATCACAAACAACACCTGACTTGACCTTCGTTACAAGGGCAGCAACAGGAGACGTGCTCCAAGCGGAATGAAGGGTATTACCGAAGTTCCCTAGAAGCCAACATAGACCTATGATCGTCGAAGTAGGTCAATTCCTGTCATGCAAATTCCTCCAATCCCACGATGAAATCTAAAACAGGCTGACTGAGAGACATTTCGGACTCTCAGAGAGAGAACTAACCGCATTTCTCCACTTCCAGAGAACTGTGACCGGCTCAGTACTCTGATATATAAATCTGCACTGAAAAGTATTCCACGCGGTTCGAGGAAAGAACATACTTCGTGCTGGACAAGAGAGTTTGAATCATGATTGGAAGAATACCAAGAGACGGAAAACTATGAGGTTGGGGAACAATTGGTTCAAACAATGGACGATGAACGCAGGTGTAGATGGATGGAAATGATGGAGAGCATGGGTTTCAGCCCTTCTCGCCGCAAGAGTTGCCGTCTGCTAAGAAGGTTAGGAGCAGCTACAAGCCTACACAGACCACAGACGAGAATGACACCCACCCACCCACGGCACATAAAATAAACCTCGAAAACTCATCTAAGAACATCTGAAAAGGAAGACTTCAATCATATGATTAAAGGGGTAATTAAGAACAAACAGGAGAACACAGATCTTATAAAAGATGTAGAGATTCAAGAGATAAAAAACGAACTGACAGGAATGAACGCCGGCAAAGCAGCAGGGGTAGATGGAATCCTACCAGAATTCCTTAAAAATATAGGACCAGTAGGAAGAAACGGTCAAGCAAAACTCTTCTCTGAGTGCATCAAGCGGAACAAAATACCTGTTATATGGAAAGAAGCCAAAGTAGTCGCTGTCCTGAAATCAGGGAAGACTGAGGACAACCCCAAACATTTTAGCCCAATTACTGTTTTATGCACTGTGTATAAATTATTTGAGAGAACTCTGATGACCATATTCTCTCCATATATAGAATCCTCCCTACCAATGGAGCGAGCAGATTTTAGGATTAAAAGAAATTGCTGTGATCAAGTCCTTGCCTCACAACCTTACTCGAAACGGCTATCAGGATAAGAAGAAAACTGGCGTTGTCCAGCTGGATCTAACTTGAGCATATGATACAGTGTCGAGGGATGGCCTACATTATAAACTCATAGAAAGAGCAGCCAGACCTATAAACTTATGAAAAATATTTTAAATGGAAGGAACATTAGAGTAACTCTTACTGGCAAAACCAGCAGATGCATAGCGCTCAACAACAGACTCCCACAGGGTCGGTACTGACCCCATTACTGTTTGACTTGTACGCTGTGGACATCTCAGAAACAATGTCCTGTAAGTTTATATACGCAGACGATATGGCAGTCGTTTATTAAAGCAAATATTTTGAAAAATAGAGCAGAAATTGAACGAAAGACAAAAGCTGTTGCACCTGCACTACACCAAATGGCAATACAACCGAACCCAGACAAGACAGTAAGTGTAAAGATGCATCTCAACAACAGAGAAGCTATGAGAAAGCTGAACATCTGCATGAATAACCAGACCATTAAACATGAAGATAATTCTTGGTATCTTGGAGTAAAGCTCGACTGGTGCCTAACGTACAGAGCCCATCTAGAGAATACAAAACAAAAACTGAAATCTAGAAATGCCATTCTTGCCAAACTCATCGAAACCACCTGGGGATGTGATGCAAATACCTTGAGAACTTCAGCCTTAGGACTGGTGTACAGTGTGGCTGAGTATTTTGCACGAGTATGGGCCAGAAGTGTGCATACATCAAAAATCGATATCCAGCTAAGAGAATCAATGAGAATAATATCAGCAGCACTTAGACCTATGCCTCTATATTGGCTACCCGTATTTGCCCAACATAGCACCTACCGAAACAAGAAGAAATCAGCTACTATCAAGAGAATATAGCAAAATACTGACAAACACAAGCCTTCCCATAAACCAAGACCTGACACCAAAAAACCGCCTGAGATTAAAGTCACCTCTATGGCAAACAGGTGAAGAGGTGGCTCCCCTCGACCCAGAAAATGAATGGAAAAGTTTATGGAGCACCTAAAGAATAGAAAACTGGTTACTGACCCAAGCATATCAGTAGAGCGCCTTAAGCTTTCCAGAAGAGTGTGGACTACGCTGAACCGTCTGAGAACGAGTGTCGGAAGACGTAGGGAGACGATGACAAGATGGGGCCTCGCGAACGACTCTCAGTGCAAATATGGGCTCAAACAATTAATAGCCTACTTGATAGAGTGTACTGTACATTGTCTCAAGGTAAAATGGAGAACATAAATAACCTCACGGACAATGCCATTCAATGTCTTAAAAAAATCTCATTGTATGAAATTTAGTGTTTTGTATTATGTACACTACTGGCCATTTAAATTGCTACACCAAGAAGAAATGCAGATGATAAACGGGTATTCATTGGACAAATATCTTATGCTAGAACTGACATGCGATTACATTTTCACGCAATTTGGGTGCATAGATCCTGAGAAATCAGTACCCAGAACAACCACCTCTGGCCGTAATAACGGCCTTGATACGCTTGGGCATTGAGTCACACAGACCTTGGATGGCGTGTACAGGTACAGCTGCCCATGCAGCTTCAACACGATACCACAGTTCATCAAGAGTAGTGACTGGCGTATTGTGACGAGCCAGGTGCTCGGCCACCATTGACAAGACCTTTTCAGTTGGTGAGAGACCTGGAGAATGTGTTGCCCAGGGCAGCAGTCGAACATTTTCTGTATACAGAAAGGCCCGTACAGGACCTGCAACATGCGGTCGTGCATTATCCTGCTGAAATGTAGGATTTCGCAGGGATCGAATGAAGGGTAGAGCCACGGGTCGTAACACATCTGAAAAGTAACGTCCACTGTTCAAAGTGCCGTCAATGCAATCAAGAGGTGACCGAGACGTGTAACCAATGGCACCCCATACCATCACGCCGGGTGAAGAATACACGCTTCCAATGTGCGTTCACCGCGATGTCACCAAACACGGTCTGCGGCCATCGTGATGCTACAAACAGAATCTGGATTCATCGGAAAAAAATGACGTTTGCCATCCGTGCACCCAGGTTCATCGTTCGTTGAGTACACCATCGCAGGCGCTCCTGTCTGTGATACAGCGTCAAGGGTAACCGCAGCCATGGTCTCCGAGCTGATAGTCCATGCTGCTGCAAACGTCGTCGAACTGTTCGTGCAGATTGTTGATGTCTTGCAAACGTCTCCATCTGTTGACTCAGGAATCGAAACGTGGCTGCACGATCCGTTACAGCTATGCGGATAAGATGCCTGTCATCTAGACTGCTAGTGGTACGAGACCGTTGGGATCCATTACGGCGTTCCGTATTACCCTCCTGAACCCACCGATTCCATAATCTGCTAACAGTCATTGGATCTCGACCAATACAAGCAGCAATGTCGTGATACGATAAACCGCAATCGCGATAGACTACAATCCGACCTTTATCAAAGTCGGAAACGTGATGGTACGCATTTCTCCTCCTTACACAAGGCATCACAACAACGTTTCACCAGGCAACGCCGGTCATCTGCTGTTTGTGTATGAGAAATCGGTTGGAAGCGTTCCTCATGTCAGCACGTTGTAGGTGTCGCCACCGGCGCCAACCTTGTGTGCATGCTCTGAAAAGCTAACCATTTGCATATCACAGCATGTTCTTCCTGTCGGTTAAATTTCACGTCTGTAGCACGTCATCTTCATGCTGTAGCAATTTTAATGGCCAGTAGTGTAATTAAGTAATGCTGAATGTGTCATTTTAATGCTGTAATGTCCAAGTTTATGTTTCGAGTTAATAAATAAAATAAGTGATTACAAATTAGATTCAGATTTACAAAGAGCTTGACTGCATGTGATCTCTTAACGGTATGACATTGTACTCCCTCTGGCCTGGATGTATCCACTGGTACGGTTTTACTCATTCCTGAGGCAAGCTGGTCCGTAACTGTTGTATCTCGAAAATGGATAATAGCTGTAGGATGGAGTGCGAGTGAGGCCCTCACGTCTTCTACAGGGGCCATACGTGGGGGTCTTGCTGGCCACGGGAGTAGTTCATCAACATGAGATAGACAGTCCATAGAGACACTTCCACGTCTGGACGAGCATTCTCCGATTGAAAAATGGCATCTCAATACTGTCGCGGGAGAGGTAACACGTGAGGACGTAGGATATTTGTGGTGTATCATTGTGCGGCCAGAGTTACCCTAATCTCTACCAGTGACGGCGTGCCTCTCCGCATCACGGGTCCGGGAGTAAAACACTGGAAGAACACTCGAACCATACTCTCCGATTATGATCATCCGTGGTACTGTAGAACCGCGATTCATTCCTGAACAGAAAACGTCGCCATTTATCAGAAAGCAACGCTTCCCACTTATAGCGCACGCCAAATGTGCCGTTTGTGTTGTATTGTTAACGGCAGCCTAAGCTTGAGACGATAATTCTCTATTCTGGCCGCTGCCAGCCTGAGAACAATGGTGCGGGATGATACAGACAGTTGCAGGGAGTCCGTTAGTTGTTCTCGTACGATAGGGCAGTTGTGAAGATGTTACGATGTACTTGGTGCGCAATATGTTCCCATAAAATCCATGACCGTGCCACTGTCGCATCTGAATGTCCCATAAATTTGGATATTCGACGATTCGACCAGTTCTCGAAATGGAGACGACAAACTCTGTCAGCTTGCGAATAATGCTGTCTGCCAGGAGTAGGTGGCATCTCAAAGTCCTTCAAAGCGTTCATTAAATCTGTGACGCTGTGTGTACCTGTTATATACTCTACAAGGCCTGGCAACAACACTAAACAGGAACAACACTAAAGCACTCAGGTGGCCGTTGCACCTGTCACAAAGAATTGCACCTGTAATCATATACATACACATTTAAATACCGACGATTGTGTGTTCGTGTATGAAGTTACATTGACGTCTGACATGTTTTCCGGGTGCTTGACTTTTTTTATCTGAAAATGCATACAGAAAAATTCCTTTGTCTTTTATTTAATGACGCCCGCATCTCGTGGTCGTGCGGTAGCGATCTCGCTTCCCACGCCCGGGTTCCCGGGTTCGATTCCCGGCGGGGTCAGGGATTTTCTCTGCCTCGTGATGGCTGGCTGTTGTGTGATGTCCTTAGGTTAGTTAGGTTTAAGTAGTTCTAAGTTCTAGGGAACACGTATCACAGGTCTCCTAAGTTGTTATGTTAAAACGATCTGCTCTGTCTGATAAAAGAAACAAGAAAAGAAATAAGAAACATTCTAAAAATTAGAGAGCAAAACTCTGTCTTAATTGACAATCAGTTCTATTCAAAACATGATGGGATATCTCTATGGTCACCAGGCAATGGACTCTTGGCCAACGTCTTCTGTAATCGTATTGAGAACAACATACCTTAACCAATAGTAAGGCCACAACAACACAAGGTAGAATATTGGTATCACTATGTAGAAGTCATCAAGTGCCTTCTAGATGAAACACCCAATCATATTCAATAACTCCTCAAATACGTAAATACAGTCCATCCAAAAATAAAATTTGCCATATAAATAGAGAGAAAAAATATGTACATTGAGCAATCGAAGCAAGGATTCCATTAAGCCTGGCAGCGGCATACCTTGAACCGCCATACGACTCCTCCTGCTGAAGTAACTAGTGTTGTTGTTTGGACTTAAAAAAGTTTGCAAGTGAGTGTTTCTTTTATTTTTAATCCATTACATTATTCTTCTTGTCCCAAAGTAGAGCTGACGTAGTTCCGAAGGTTAGTCTGAAAACCGCCGCACTTTACAAGGTACAGTTCTGCTAGAGGTCCTTCTTTCACACGCAAGCTGTCTAACCGGGAATGTGGCAGAATTTCAGTTACGATTGGAGGAAGAAGAACAACGCAGTTTGTAATTTGTCACGTATACAGGCTTCTGCTGTAGGAAGAGTCAATTTCAAATGGTTGAAATGGCTCTAAGCACTATGAGACTTAACATCTGAGATTATCAGTTCCCTACACCTAGACCTACGTAAAGCTAATTAACCTAAGGACGTCATACACATCCATGCCCGAGGCAGGATTCGAACCTGCGACCATAGCAGCAGCGCGGTTCTGGACTGGAGCGCCTAGAACCGCTCGGTCATGACGTCCGGCGAGTCATGTTCAGAATCCAGACAAAAATATATGAACAACGAGGGATTGAACGTGGAATGACTGTACGGGTAGTGTGAAATTTTACCTATGAAGCTACCACACCTATCATACCACGCCACATTGTAACAACCGTGGGTCCGGTTTCTTTAAAAGAACTTCACAGAAAATGGAGAATACAAGATGTAGAATACAATTTAACAATATAAAACGCACTTTATAGATCCTCAGATTAAATTTGTGAAGCAAATTCGTTAAGAGATAAAATAAGCAGTGACCCAAAATTCGGTTAACATTCCATAACTTAATATTTCACGGAATAATGTAGGCAGAGAGGGAAAAATATACATACATGCTTGAAATAACATGGGGTTTGACTGAAAAAAAGCACAAAATATCCAAAAGATGGCGCTACATATGATACAAAGGCAATAATTATCATAACGATAGATTTTTAGCAATGACGATGTTCTTTATAACAGAAGCTCAATATGTCGAAGTTGAGAGACAATGCTGCCAGCAGATATGTTAAGAAATTTCCGTCGGATGTTGTCTTTTAGCATTCCTAATATTTTATCACCCCTAATAATGTCGCCGGCCGGCTTGGCCAAGCGGTGCTAGGCGCTTCAGTCTGGGATCGCGCGACCGCTACAGTCGCAGGTTCGAATCCTGCCTCGGGCATGGATATGTGTGATTTCCTTAGGTTAGTTAGGTTTAAGTAGTTCTAAGATCTAGGGGACTGATGACCTCCGATGTTAAGTCCCATTGTGCTCAGAGCCATTTGAACCCTAATAATGTCGTACGATCGCGGTAGACCTGTGTCTTCAAGTAACCACCCCACCACCAACAACCAACAATCACACGGATTAAGGTCTGGGGACTTGGAGGTCAAGTGTAACGGAAGTGGCGGCTCAGCACACGATCCTCACCCAACGATGTGCGCAAGAGATCTTTCACACGTATAGCAATATCGTGTAGAGCGCCATCCTGCTGAAAAGCCCTATCTTCCAGCAAGTGTTTACCAGGCAGACTAGGGATGACGCGATTCTGCAACATTTCGGCGTACCTCACACCCGTTACGCTGACAGTTTGAAAAGCGGCACCACGCATAACTTCGAGGAAAAAAGAGTCCGATCAAGATTGATGTGTTAAATCCACACGACAGCATGACTTTAACGTCATGCACTTGGGTTTCCACGACAGTTGTAGGATTTCTGGGATTTCCATTAGCCGAAGTTCTGCTGACATGTTCCCCACCTCCTGCCCCACCATCATCATCCTCCACTTTTTGAAATTCCCACATCGCAAATGTTCTCCGTGTCAAAACACTCAGTTTGTAATGACACTGGATTTTGTAGGGATAGCATCGGAAGGTACGCCTTGACGCCCTTCGAACATTACCGCGTGGAATGCGACTTCACAAGCGCTGACCTCGCCATACAGAGACGAACCCGATAAACACTCTATTTCTTGCTGAACTGCCCGAACCGTGGTACGGTGTCGATCGTCTAAATAACCTTTTCATCTGAACTTCGTGACAGTTTTCACAGCAACACTTTCAGTGCTTTTACCCGTTCGAATATCCTTATGGCGATAGGACCGTAAAGCTGCAATATTGTATTCTCCATCCTGATAGTAGTAGTGCTTTTCTTGGTAAAGCCAACGTGACGCCATTGATGGAGCAACTGACTCTCTCTCACTAAACCTCGTTTTATACG
The DNA here is from genome assembly GCF_023897955.1 of Schistocerca gregaria. Lineage (NCBI taxonomy): Eukaryota > Metazoa > Arthropoda > Insecta > Orthoptera > Acrididae > Schistocerca > Schistocerca gregaria. The sequence continues at coordinate 742,305,138 of NC_064921.1, forward strand.
AGTACATGATTCTCATGCGACGTCAATGCCGCCCAGTCATCTGTTGGCCAGCTTTTGCACTTGCTTTTAGTTTAAATAAAACGTCATATCACTTCAAGTGCATGTGTCAATTTTTACCTCTCTATTAATCGGTGAATTAGTGCATTTTCAAATATTAACGGACTTTTGAGTCACCATGTACGTGAATTATGAGGCAAGCCCTTCGAGTCGGATAGCGAACCAGCGAAAGTCAATTAAATGACTACCTAGATGTCTTTAGTGTGGCCCTACCATCGGTCAGCGACCGATGACACTTTTCCGACTTAGACGTAAAAACAAAACATTTGGAAGAAGGCTGTCTCATCGCCGAAAGCCATACATCAACAACAAAGGTGGTTTCAGCACCGTACAGTAAAATACGCCTGGAAGGTTTGAATGGCGGCGTGAAGCGGACAAGGCTGCTGAGTAAGAAAGCGGTACCAAGGCTGTCTGCCGTTACTTCTTGCGTGAGGTTTCCGAAGCAGCGGCCTACGTCACGGAACAGTAAACGCTGCGAGACTCGGAGAAAGTGTTACCGTTGACCCGGCGTCCGGCGGACAATGATTGAGGTCAAGACATTGGAGGGGGGTGGGGTACGATGAGTTGGGAATCCCCCCCGCCCCCCATTGTCTCGCGACTGATAGCATCGCCTGTCTGCTTCCTCAGGTTGTACGCCTCTGAATATTCATCGCCTGCATCGCTCGCTCACAACTGTCTGCGGCACGGCAGAAGGCGCCGAGCCGGCTACCGTATGCGTTTACCTTGATCTCACTGAACGTCGTTTTACGTCGAGGTTTTCCGGTCGGATCGCGTAACGAGAATGACAAACTCTGAATAGCTGCACAAAGTACCAGGACTTCATTCCCTTCTAAACAAAATCGGCATTTGCATACCAACCTGTAAGCAAACTAGAGTTAACAAAAAAAAAAAAAAAAAAAAAAAAAATGGTTCAAATGGCTCCGAGCACTATGCGACTTAACTTCTGAGGTCATCAGTCGTCTAGAACTTAGAACTAATTAAACCTAACTAAACTAAGGACATCACACACATCCATGCCCGAGGCAGGATTCGAATCTGCGACCTTAGCGATCGCTCGGCTCCAGACTGTAGCGCCTAGAACCGCACGGCCGCTCCGGCCGCCTAGAGTTAACAAGTACGTGTCTAAACTACTAATATTGAAAAGTGTAAGTGAAACATGTTGCGAGACCAAGCCTCACATTTGTCAGGATTATCATAGGTCTACCTCTTTTCATATATGATATATTTCTGTTCAAATACCACAGAATTACGTTGCTCGTTAGATATCAGAATTGAGCTCTGGATACTCGCTTTAAGGGCGCCAGCGTCATCTCCGAATCGCGTCCCCGTAAGCACGGAGAATCGACCAGCTCCTCACTTGAGTCAGATGTCGAGTACAATTGGAATTTACGAGGGTAGGAAGGTATAGAAGGACTCGCGGCATCGCCGCTATATTCGCAACATTTGGGCTTGAGGATTATTGTATATCAATACAACGAGTTACATGACAAAAAAATTAAATAGAAGAAGAATGGGTAGGTTTGAGAGATGAAGAAGCGAAGGAAGCAGAGGATCAAGTAGGTAAAAATACGAGGGCTAGCAGAAATCCTTGGGTAACAGAGGAGGTATTGAATTTAATTCATGAAAGGAGAAAATATAAAAATATAGTAAATGAAGCAAGCGAAAACGAATACGAACGTCTCAAAAATGAGATCGACAGGAAGTGCAAAATGGCTAAGCAAGGATGGATAGAGGACAAATGTAAGGATGTAGAGCCATATATCACTAGGAGTAAGATAGGTACTGCCTACAGGAAAATTAGAGAGACCTTTGGAGAAAACAGAACTACCTTTATGAACATCGATAGCACAGATGGAAAACCAATCCTAAGAAAACAAGGGAAAAAAGAAAGGTCGAAGGAGTATATAAAGGGTCTATACAAGGGCAATGTAGTTGAGAGGTATATTATGGAAATGGAAGAGGATGTAGGTAAAGATGAAATGGGAGATATGATACTGCGTGAGGAATTTGACAGAGCACTGAAAGACCTAAGTAAAAAAAGGCCCCGGGAGTAGACAACATTCCATTAGAAGTACTGGTAGCCTGCGAGAGCCAGCCATGACAAAACTCTACCATCTAGTGAGCAAGATGTATGGGTCAAGCGAAACACCCTCAGAGTTCAAGAAGGTGGTAAAAATTCCAATCCCAAAGAAGGCAGGTGTCGACAGGTGTGAAAATTACCGAACAATCAAATTGATGAGTCAGTGCTGCAAAATACTAGGACGAATTCTTTACAGACGAATGGAAAAGCCGACCTCGGGGAAGATCAATTTGGATCCCATAGAAATGTTGGAACGCGTGAGGCAATATTGACCCTACGCCTTATCTTAGAAGGCAGATTAATAAAAGGTAAACCTACGTTATAGCATTTGTAAACTTAGGAAAACTTTTGACAATGTTGACAGGAATACTCCTTTTCAAATTCTGAAGGTGGCAGGGGTCAAATACAGGGAGCGAAAGGCTATTTACACTTTGTACAGAAACCAGATGGCAGTGATAAGAGTCGAGGGTCAAGAAAGGGAAACAGTAGTTGAGAAGCGAGTGAGGGAGGATTATAGGGTATCCCTAATGTTACTCAATCTGTATACTGATCAAGCAGTAAAGGAAACAAAAGAAAAATTCAGAGTAGGTATTAAAATCCCTGGAGAAGAAATAAAAACCTTGAGGTTTGCCGATGACATTGTTATTCTGTCAGACACAGCAAAAGACTTGAAAGAATAGTTGAACGGAATGGAGAGTGTATTGAAAGGAGGATGTAAGATGAACAATAACAAAAGCAAAACGAAGGTAATGAAATGTAGTCGAAGTAAATCAGGCAACGCTGAGGAAGTTAGCTTAGGAAATGAGACACTTGAAGTAATAGAAGAGTTTTGCTATTTGGGGAGCATAATAACTGATGATGGTCGAAGTAGAGAGGATATAAAATGTAGACTGGCAATGGCAAGGAAAGCGTTTCTGGAAGATGAGGAATTTGTTAACATCGATTACAGACTGTGAGTGGGTCAGAAAGTCTTTTCTGAAAGTATTTGTGTGGAGTGTTGCCATGTATGGAATTGAAACATGGACGATAAATAGTTTGGATAAGAAGAGAATAGAAGCTTTCGAAATGTGGTGCTGTAGAAGAATGCTGAAGATTAGATACGTAGATCGCGTAACTAATGGGGAGGTACTGAATAGAACTGGGGAGAAGAAGAATTTGTGGCGCAACTTGACTAGAAAAAGGGATCTGTTAGTAGGACACGTCTGAGGCATCAGGGGATCACCAGTTTAGTATTGGAGGGAAACGTGGAGGGTAAAAATAGTAGAGGAAGACTAAGAGATGAATACATTAAGCAGATTCAGAAGGCTGTAGGTTGTAGATGAAGTAGCTTGCACAGGATAGAGTATCCTGGAGAGATGCATTAAACCAGTTTCTGGACTGAAGACCACGATACGGGGTTCGTTCTAACTAAAGTCATTGAAATATCTCGAAAACTACACATCGGATCAATAAACAGTTATAATTACAAGAGATGAAACTGCTTCAGACGAAAAGTATGTAGATTTTGCCGTAGAATCGTAATCAGCAATAAAAAACGGAGGTCCCAATTAAAGATTCAAAGTAACTCCCCCCCCCCCCCCCTCCCGCCTCACACACACGGGTTGGCGTGGCGGGTCGAGTGTGGTATCAATGGATATCCCCCTCCGAGACAAAAATTGGAATTACTTTTTTTGATCTGATGTACATAAGAGGCGAAAGAAGGAGATGGACAATATTTATTAGTTCATCTCCTTCTTTCGCCTCTTTCCATCTTCCCTCCACCCTCTATCCGCCTCATGCCCTTTACTCCGTCCTTCTTCTCCTCCTCTTCTCTGTGTCCATCACCCCATTCCTCTAAGTCCATCTCCTCTCCCCCCCCCCTCTCTGTCTCCTCACCTTCTCTGTCCATCCTCCCACTATCTCTATGTGTGGAAAAGAGCACAGGCAGTCCCAGTTTTCAAGAAGGGTCGTCGAGCAGATGCGCAAAACTATAGGCCTATATCTCTGACATCGATCTGTTGCAGAATTTTAGAAAATGTTTTTTGCTCGCGGATCATGTCATTTCTGGAAACCCAGAATATACTCTGTAGGAAACAACATGGATTCCGGAAACAGCGATCGTGTGAGACCCAACTCGCTTTATTTGTTCATGAGACCCAGAAAATATTAGATACAGACTCCCAGGTAGATGCTATTTTCCTTGAGATCCGGAAGGCGTTCGATACAGTTCCGGACTGTCGCCTGATAAACAAAGTAAGAGCCTACGAAATATCAGACTAGCTGTGTGGCTGGATTGAAGAGTTTTTAGCGAACAGAACACAGCATGTTGTTCTCAATGGAGAGACGTCTACAGACGTTAAAGTAACCTCTGGCGTGCCACAGGGGAGTTTTATGGGGCCATTGCTTTTCATGCCATGCGGCTTTACGCGGATGATGCTGTAGTATACAGAGAAGTTGCAGCATTAGAAAATTGCAGCGAAATGCAGGAAGATCTGCAGCGGATAGGCACTTGGTGCAGGGAGTGGCAACTGACGCTCAACATGGGCAAATGCAATCTATTGCGAATACATAGAAAGAAGGATCCTTTATTGCATGATTATATGATAACGGAACAAACACTGGTAGGAATTACTTATGTGAAATATCTGGGAGTATGCGTATGGAACGATCTGAAGTGGAATGATTATATAAAAATAATTGGTAAGGCGGGTGCCAGGTTGAGATTCATTGGGAGAGTCCTTAGAAAATGTAGTCCATCAACAGAGGAGGTGGCTTACGAAACACTCGTTCGACCTATACTTGAGTATTGCTCATCAGTGTGGGATCCGTACCAGGTCGAGTTGACAAAGGAGACAGAGAAAATCCAAAGAAGAGCGGCGCGTTTCGTCACAGGGTTATTTGGTAAGCATGATAGCGTTACGGAGAAGTTTAGCAAACTCCAGTGGTAGACTCTGCAAGAGAGGCGCTCTGCATCGCGGTGTAGCTTGCTGTCCAGGTTTCGAGAGGGTGCGTTTCTGGACGAGGTATCGAATATATTGCTTCCCCCTACTTATACCTCGCGAGGAGATCACGAGTGTAAAATTAGAGCGATTCGAGTGCGCACGGAGGCTTTCCGGCAGTCGTTCTTCCCGCGAACCATACACGACTGGATCAGGAAAGGGAAGTAATGACAGTGGCACGTAAAGTGCCCTCCGCCACACACCGTTGGGTGGCTTGCTGAGAATAAATGTAGATGCAGATTTCTTTCTCCCTCTCCCTGTCCATATCCTCATTCCCCTCTCTCTATCCATTTCCTTCTCCCCACCTTCCTTCTCCATCATCCAATTATCACCCCAGGGACTTAGGAGCAACGTTTTATCCGCGAATATGCTGGAATACGGATATGTCACATACATTTCATATATATTTAACACGTTTCAGGCGTGTTTGAACGCGTTTTTCACGTGTATTTGTAGCGAATTTCGTCCTGCAGTTTCGTTTTTACGCAACTCAGATTTATTACTTCATATCTCCAGAACGATGGGTACAGGGATAAATTTTTCCAGGAACATTCAGCGGTATGCTTGAATTCTAAGATATGTGTCGTGAATAGAAGTAGCAATACAGATATAATAAAATAAAGCGTAATGCATGATACGACAGTGTTACTGTACGAACGGCGAAAATGTAGGATGCAATTTTTTTTCTGTTCATCATTTCGTGGGTTTGTCACCGAGAAAACCTTTGAAATTAGGTGTAACGTTTGTTGCGAGTCGCTAAATGCTCCCATTCTAACATACAGGATGCATAAGTTACTGGAATTAGCGCGTCGTGCTAACGGTTCCTTCGAGACGATAAGTAACATGTGTACGAAGCCTGGTTAAAATCTGTCCAGTAGTTTAGAAGAATATGTGAAACATACACACATACATTCATATATTTTTATATACATAGATGTGTATAAAACGTTTTTGAAGACTGCTCTAAATTTATTTTAATACGTAATCTCTTCAACTTCATTAGAGGCTACATGTTCCCGACATTCGGTCGTACTGTCATGACTAGTCTTACACTCCTGCATGCTTGAGAAAGAAAGAAAGAACGAGTCGACGAGTAGGAAGCGACCGCATCGCTCTCAGACTCGTCATATTCGCGAAACCACGGCGGGAGGGAACGAAGCCGCTACGGCGCTGATGTAACATCGGCGTCCTTATTTCTAATGTATGCAACACGAAACAGCAAGCTCGTCCTCACTCCGTTTCTGATCTCTAGTGTTCACCTCACCAATGCAATAAAATATTGAAACAAATTAAAAAATAAACAATTTATTTACAATGGTCTAAGTGTCATACTGGGCAACTGACTGGTTCTACACTGACGGAAAAAATTCTCAACAACAAAAAAATAATTCTACAATATTACTTTTATCGTTTACTGTTTTCGGCTTACAAGGCCATCATCAGACATTTACTGGGTAAATGTCTGAAAGAAAAGTTAATGTAGAGTAACCACATTTTGGGAATATATTTGTCTAGGTAAATATTTAAGTGATTAAAGTTGCAAGATCACAAATTAACGTCAGCGCAATATAATCCATTGAAAACGTGAAATGCTGGTGCATTAATAAACAGTGTAACTGCCAGAATGTTGAATACAAGCATGCCAACGCACATACGTTATGTTGTATAGGTGCCGGATGTCAGTTTGTGAAATGTAGTTCCACGCCTGTTGCATTTGGTCGGTCAATACATGAATGGTTAATGCGTGGATGAGGCTGGAGTTGTTCGTCCAATGATGTCCCATACGTGCTGGACTGGAGATAGATCTGGTAATCGAGAAGACCAAGGCAAAATATCGACTTTCTGAAGAGCATGTTGGGTTACAACAGCGGCATGTGCGCGACCGTTATCCTATTGGAAAACAGCCGGCTGAATACTATTCATGAATGGAAGTACAACAGATGGAATCTCCAGACTGACGTACAAATTTGCAGTTATGGTGCTAGGGATAACAATCAGATTCGCCTGCTACGAAATTGCACCCCAGACCATAGCTCCAGATGTAGATCCAATGTGTCTAGCACGCAGGCAGGTTGGTTGCAGGTCCTCAACTGGCCTCTTTCTAACCAACACACGGGTCTCACTGACACCGAGGCAGAACCAGCTATCACCGGAAAACATAGCCGCGGGATTAGCCGAGCGGTCTCAGGCGCTGCAGTCATGGACTGTGCGGCTGGTCCGGCGGAGGTTCGAGCCCTCCATCGGGCATGGGTGTGTGTATTTGTCCTTACGATAATTTAGGTTAAGTAGTGTGTAAGCTTAGGGACTGATGACCTTAGCAGATAGTCCCATAAGATTTCACACACGTTAACATTAACCAGAAAACACAACAAACCTCCTCCCTTCCCGCCAATGAGCTCTCGCTTGATACCTCTAAAGTCCCAAACAGCTGTAGTTTGGCGTCAATGGGACGCACGCTACAGGGCGTCTGGCTGGGAGCTGCCCTTGAAGTAACTCACATGTAATAATCCGTTGTGTCAGTGTGGTGCCAACTGCTGCTGACATGGCAGCTGTAGATGCAGTTCGATGCTCCAGAGCCATACATCGAACACGATGGTCTTCCCTCTCGGTAGTGCCACGTGGCCATCCAGAACCCAACCGTACATTCTCAGGACAACCTGTGCCAGTAATCATGTACAGTGGCTACATTCCTGAACAGTCTTTCTGTAGTTTCACAGAAAGAACGTCCAACCTCTCGTAGACCTTTTACACGACCTCGTTCAAATTCAGTGAAGTGTTGATAATGGCGTCTTTGTTGCCTTAAATACATTATTGATAAACATCAACTCAACATGTCCAATCTCAACTCACAACCGTTACAGCACATATTTAAAGCAAACCTGATTCGTATCCTCACAGTGGCGTTACTAGCGCCACTCTTACGTGATGGACACCGAATCTGAAAGACATCATCTTTCAGATGTAGAATCACGCTTACTAACTTTCATTTACATCACACAACTCCTTCTTAGTACTGTATTTTATTCCGTCAGTATATATGTCAATATGAAAGGTTTTGTTTCAAATGGCATTAACATGGATACAATACGTTTATTTGGGGTAATACAAGTACAGTAAAACAGCATTAATATTTTAAATAGTAGAACTGTAGTCAACAAAAACTATTTCCCATTCCTTTCACAGTTTTTACAAGGGAATATAAAAATTAAGTTCATCAAAAGATTTCTCTTTCTTACACAGCTCCATTCTTGGGACATGTTGCAAAGTTTACTGTAAATTTCCATGTGGTATCCTTCTATTTTTCAGCAGATAAATATGGGTGGTCTTTAAGATGAAGTACGGCGTGGCATACAATTGCCATAGTCTTCCCTCTGTGGAACATAAATTTTTCCTCTCTTGTGTTTCAGAGTGTGAACATACACTCCTGGAAATTGAAATAAGAACACCGTGAATTCATTGTCCCAGGAAGGGGAAACTTGATTGACACATTCCTGGGGTCAGATACATCACATGATCACACTGACAGAACCACAGGCACATAGACACAGGCAACAGAGCATGCACAATGTCGGCACTAGTACAGTGTATATCCATCCACCTTTCGCAGCAATGCAGGCTGCTATTCTCCCATGGAGACGATCGTAGAGATGCTGGATGTAGTCCTGTGGAACGGCTTACCATGCCATTTCCACCTGGCGCCTCAGTTGGACCAGCGTTCGTGCTGGACGTGCAGACCGCGTGAGACGACGCTTCATCCAGTCCCAAACATGCTCAATGGGGGACAGATCCGGAGATCTTGCTGGCCAGGGTAGTTGACTTACACCTTCTAGAGCACGTTGGGTGGCACGGGATACATGCGGGCGTGCATTGTCCTGTTGGAACAGCAAGTTCCCTTGCCGGTCTAGGAATGGTAGAACGATGGGTTCGATGACGGTTTGGATGTACCGTGCACTATTCAGTGTCCCCTCGACGATCACCAGAGGTGTACGGCCAGTGTAGGAGATCGCTCCCCACACCATGATGCCGGGTGTTGGCCCTGTGTGCCTCGGTCGTATGCAGTCCTGATTGTGGCGCTCACCTGCACGGCGCCAAACACGCATACGACCATCATTGGCACCAAGGCAGAAGCGACTCTCATCGCTGAAGACGACACGTCTCCATTCGTCCCTCCATTCACGCCTGTCGCGACACCACTGGAGGCGGGCAGCACGATGTTGGGGCGTGAGCGGAAGACGGCCTAACGGTGTGCGGGACCGTAGCCCAGCTTCATGGAGACGGTTGCGAATGGTCCTCGCCGATACCCCAGGAGCAACAGTGTCCCTAATTTGCTGGGAAGTGGCGGTGCGGTCTCGTACTGCACTGCGTAGGATCCTACGGTCTTGGGGTGCATCCGTGCGTCGCTACGGTCCGGTCCCAGGTCGACGGGCACGTGCACCTTCCGCCGACCACTGGCGACAACATCGATGTACTGTGGAGACCTCACGCCCCACGTGTTGAGCAATTCGGCGGTACGTCCACCCGGCCTCCCGCATGCCCACTATACGCCCTCGCTCAAAGTGCGTCAACTGCACATACGGTTCACGTCCACGCTGTCGCGGCATGCTACCAGTGTTAAAGACTGCGATGGAGCTCCGTATGCCATGGCAAACTGGCTGACACTGACGGCGGCGGTGCACAAATGCTGCGCAGCTAGCGCCATTCGACGGCCAACACGACGGTTCCTGGTGTGTCCGCTGTGCCGTGCGTGTGATCATTGGTTGTACAGCCCTCTCGCAGTGTCCGGAGCAAGTATGGTGGGTCTGACACACCGGTGTCAATGTGTTCTTTTTTCCATTTCCAGGAGTGTATGTGCAGATATTTGAGATGGATGAGTATGGCAGTCTTCAACCTTACTGCATTTGGAGATGTTACGCGCCTGCATTGACAAAAATATTTCAAAATGGTTCAAATGGCTCTGAGCGCTATGGGACTTAACTTCTGAGGTCATCAGTCCCCTAGAGCTTAGAACTACTTAAACCGAACCAACCTAAGGACATCACACACAGCCATGACCGAGGCAAGATTCGAACCTGCGACCGCAACGGTCGCGCTGTTCCAGATTGTAGCTCCTAGAACCGCTCGGCCACCCTGCCGGCAAAAATATTTCAGCAGAATCTAAAACAAAGAAGTCAATTGTAAGCATTGCAATGGCATTTGGAACTCCGGAGGGAAGCTCTGCTTGGCACAAAGGCCATGCACCTTTCTGCATGATTTGACACTTGGAAGAAGTCTACTGACATGCAACAGGTTATCTAGAACACAAGAGCACGAAAAATGTGTTTTTGAAATAAGTAGCTGTTAGAATGTTATCCATTTGAACTATTCATATGTCCTACAATTAATGGTTTATCCTCTACCAAATGTAATGTGCACGCTAACAACAAACGATTATTTTGAGCGACTTGTAACCAGTTACTATAGGCGAGTAGGTTCGGTGTAACGTCTACTGAGTGCAGATTTGCCAGCTCTTAAAATTAAAAGTGGAATTTTTAATTTCCCTAACGTTCACAAGCCTACCTCTAACTTTAAACAATCGCATATCGGAGACAATGTTATGTGTAGTATTATCCCTTCCAGTACATCGAGAATTTTGCGAATTCCGACAAGGTTTAATCGGGACTCAGGTTTCTAGTAGGAAAACCGGGATAATCACTCTTAAATTGGGTAACTTGTCAACTCGACTATGTACGCCGAAGGCACTTGTGTTCAGTTTGCTCAGTTAAACCTCCTCAGCCCTGAGCAGAGATTTTTATGAATGAGAAGTTCATATTGACGATAGATGCACTGCACTAGGACAAAATAAAACGTAAACACCAAATTTAAGAAACTGCAGTGGTTAGCTAATTTTTTAGGACATGTGGTATATATGCTACATCAGGACCAAATTATGTTTTTATCTTAGTAATAAAATTTTTTCATGCTTTGTTTTGGTGTATTTTATTTACAAAATGACAACAGAAATTATTAATGTGGAAATACAGTCGGGAAAGTATTCATCTTCTATTTTTATAGAACTCAGAAAAAAGTTTTTTTTTCTCTGAAATAAAGATATGTTTTTCATTTAGTGCACTGCAGACATGTGAAACCCTTACATCCAGGCAATCTACAAAGTACATCTGAAATGATAAACTTCGTTGCTGTTGGTGATGACACATGCTTTGGTGCTCTGCGGCGCTTCAGTTTGGAACTGCACCAGCTTCTCATCACATTCTTCCTTCATCTTCACTGTCCTCCTATTCTGCTTTCTCTCTTGTGAATGTGAAAGTGGAGGACATTGCCGAATACAGACTCAGTGATATATCGGGGAAAAAAACGAGCAGTACTGAGGGTTCCCCACGATCTTAATTTGTATATAGACTGTTCATCTATAAGTTTTGATGAATGAGTTTGCGAGTATCAAAATACGTGACATAAACGGCTGTTATCTTTTGACTGCATTAAGTGACAAGCTTAAATTTTCCACACCGCTGAGGAACAGTGGACTTTAGTATTTGACAAATTTCAGCTTGACACCTCTATCTGTTCCTGAGAAGATGGATTTTTAGCAGACGGGCAGGCTAGTGATCCTATTAGTGTTCCGTTTTACCGACAGCATTCAGTATACTTTGGTATTTCAGATTTACAACACAAATCAAACGTTATTTCTCACAAAATATATTTATATTCTATAATACAATCACAATCATTATATTTTACTTTGGATTTAATGACTGCCTCATGAACTCGAGTCGTGTGGTCAATCAGTTTTTGTAGGTTAACAATATTCCAGAGATGTTCCTTGCTGAATATATTAACTTCCCTGATACGTCTTCACCTTCATAGTCCAAATGATCTATAAACGAGACATAGCTAAAAATTCTTACACATAATTAGGGTCATTAGTCAGGTCATTTCCCAAAAAATCAATGAGATATTTATTATATTTTGGTACTGACAACAATGTTTATAATAGTATAAAAAACGGAACACTATTTCACTGCAGTAACATTTTCTTTGGAACCACTGACTGCACAGCTTGGAAAAATAGTCAGAGTACACACAACTTCACACACATGTTTTAAGCCTTCAAACTCCTTCCCTGATACTAATCCGTGAAAAAGACAAGTAATTTATTTAGCTACAACAAAAATATTTTAAAATTTAGCTCAAATATCACCGATATCATCATAATGTTATAATTTTTTTTAGGAAATAGTAGGCAAGGGAGACAGAGGTCATACTAAATATTTGTACCAATTTTTGTAAGTTTAACTTCAGTCACTTAGAAGAAAAGTGTAACTGAATGATGAAAATTCAAGTTTTCGGTAAATCGCAAAATAAGATTTACAGATTTATTAACTTACCACTATGCTTATTTAGAAAATTCCAGCTGCATTCTCCAGTTGTCCTCCTGTTTCCTTATCCTCCATACTCTTTCTCTTCATTCTTTTCTTTATCCTTGACTCTTTGGTAGCAGCTTCTGCAACTGTCTCTGCTTCGGTTACCTGCCGTATATCAATAGCACTTAGAGCTGAAGCCATAATCCTTCCCATCTGGATGTTCAGTTTCTTCATAACATTGATCCTTGAAACTGCACCTTCATTGAATGTTATTATTGCATCCATTACACCAGTCTTCGGCACTGTTGGCCCAACAAATACATTTTTGGATATTCTCTTCCATATACAGATGTTGAAGCTTTCATTTGCATTCTGAGAGAGACCATGCTTACATTTCATAAGTAGATTTTTTATTTGCCAGATCATTATATATAGGCCTAATGGCCTCCATTACAGTAAGTGGTAAGGAATGCTTGTGGGTATATTGTATGCCTGGAGCATTGCCCAACCAGTACTTACGCCACGAATCTTTCCCTTTTGAACATAAACCATGCTGTGGGATTTTATCTGTTGACACTCTGTGAAACCATGTCACCCAAACAGCTCGTCACATGTACTCCAAATCATCTACATGTCTCCTTATTGCTAGTCCATAATATTGAGTGAAATAATCAATTTAACTTTCCGTAAAACGATCTGGACCACCTATGTGTTTTCCATTCTTTTTGTACATGCCCAAGCTTTTCTATCATAGTGTCCCCACATGGTCTGTTATGAACAAGAGTAGTGTGTCCTTTACAGTAGCCATCCCCAAGGTAGTCTACATACCTCACATCACGACTGACATATGATCTTCTAAAATTGTTTGGATCTCCTCTCGTCTCCATGTTTCCACTTGGGCCATCTTTAAACATCTTTACACAAACATGGGTGCCAACAAGTTTACTTAAACAACTCTGGCAGTGCTTTGTTAGCCATTCATAATCTAGTATCTTGCCAGTTTCAATAAATGTGGCCGTTACAACCCCATCCAGAGAAGTATTACCTCTCTTCTGCCAAGATCCATCAAATGCTGCTAAACTGTCTGTATTCTCAAACAAGGCTACTGTTTCTTCTGCTGCTCTTTTCATTGAATATTCACTTTCACCACATAAAGCATTATGTATTAATTTATTATATCTGTCAAATCCACCATTGCACAAAAGTCTGGGCAGCTCTTCTTCCCCTTCCAATACGTTGCATTGCATAAGCAAGCTGAATATTTACACTGTAATGTCGACTATCAGTTACTGGCGATGTCACAGTACCACTGTGCATCTTACATGAGTTACAGGCAATCACTAACCGAATTGAAAAACCCTTCCTTGCTGAAATGTCCTCAGAAATGTCAGTACGGTCTTCACAGTTTCAGTACTTACATTTCGCCGGCCGGAGTGACCGAGCGGTTCTAGTCTACAGTCTGGAACCGCGCGACCGCTACGGTCGCAGGTTCGAATCCTGCCTCTGGCAAGGATGTGTGTGATGTCAAATTCAAATGTGTGTGAAATCTTATGGGACTTAACTGCTAAGGTCATCAGTCGCTAGGCTTACACACTACTTAACCTAAATTATCCTAAGGACAAACACACACATCCATGTCTGAGGGAGGACTCGAACCTCCGCTGGGACCAGCTGCACAGTCCATGATTTGTGTGATGTCTTTAGGTTACTTAGGTTTAAGTAGTTCTAAGTTCTAGAGGACTGATGACATCAGAAGATAGGTCCCATAGTGCTCAGAGCCGTTTGAACCATTACTTACATTTCACAGCACTCTTCAAAAGTATTGACAGCATATTTAGGTTCACAATAACATTTCCGTCGTTATTGCAACTGACAATACTACTAAGCTTGTTCTTATTACATTCAGAAAGCGAAAGTTTACGTCTAGAAGCACAGCCTGTAGAGACAGTTTCCGCAGGCGACTTTTTGAGCAAATTATGTTTATTATTCGGATGTGTTTGGAACTGGTTGCCACGAAACTTTCGTTTGGGGCTAAATTTCTTTACTATCGGCACCTGTAGCACAGGTAACACACAGTAACAAAACAATACACAATAAGAAAATAACACACAATAACTACAAAATCACATATTCTCAATTCTTTGTTTATATTCGTGCCATAGCCTTCTAGGCATGCCTGTGGTTTGGTTCCGAGAGTCAGTGCCTTCTAGAATACACCTGTGTTAACGATCCACAACTAAACAGGAAAAAAAACGGAAGAACAAAACCATTCATCACGTATTCTGACGCACTTCAAACTGACAGATGGGCGTGGCCCCTGTGCAACAATATGTTCAACCTCAATTTTAGAACGAACGGAAAATGTTAATGCCCATAAACTATACATTTTTGAAATCGGCATGAAATGCTCTTTTCTATAGAGTAAGAAATTATTGTTTCAAATTTTTGGTCATTTTCGCGAGCATGTCCCCTTAATAGTTTTTACGAACAGTTCACTAAATAAATAAATTGAGAAAATATAGAATTATCAAAATATCTCACTCTTTAAATAACAGAATTATCTTAAAACCTTTCTTGCTTTCCCAGTCTCTTAACTGGCTAGTTGTACATTACAAAGTACTCTTGAGAGTATAATTCACTTTCTCTGTACAATCACTGCTAAGACGCTAAAGTGTACTCACTTAAGAGACATAACAATATTCATTTAATATCTTTCTTTAGATCAATATCGTCATTCACTTTAATAAACAAGTTTGCAATAATTAATGATAGTCACAATAATCATAGTAATTACAGTTTTGTTTCCAAAATATGTTTTAACTATTTGACAATTTCATACTTTGCACGAAGCTGATACATTTTAGCCGCAGTCGTAACTACTTGCAGCTATCTACTAGACCAGACGGCATCTGTCACGATAAACATGATCCACTGTCTGAAGCTGTCTGCCCGCTACCATCTCTACAGAACATAGGGGCGATACGAATCGCTGCGCCTCAGCTTTTGAAGGCACCAACCGTTTCAGCACTCTGAGAAATCTACCATACAATAAGACACTAACACGAATAAAATTACGATAAAAATAAATTCAAACATACAACTACAGACTACGTAATACTCAGCGCAGCGTGTACCTAGAGTCCTGCGATAGAGAAAGACATCAGAATACAGTGTTCACCTCTTCAACAGAGCTCCAGTGCAACGGCTGTGCCCATACACACGCAAGAAAAAATCTTTCAGCCCCTGCTGTTCCCTTGATACGGCTCGTTGGTACCCGACCGTTGTGTTTTCGCAACCGCGGACGCCATGTTTCACTCTGTTAAATACGTAAATACTGTATATGTTGACATTACTCAAGTATAGGGGCAATGTAGAATAATGCGAAATACAGAAATAAAAACATCAATAGCCAGATCTAAGGCATCAACCGGTCATCAAAAATAATTTATAGTTAGCGATCTTGGCTGTTGCTACTTTTACTTCTATATTTCTTATATAAATATCCAGCCTGACAGAAAAGTGAAGCCCCTAGAATGGGAGAAAGAAACGAAATAAAACTTCACCCGGTTAGAAGGTGTACGATGTTATTGCAGAGCTTACAAAATCTAGTCAAAGAGCTTGGCGATACGAGCCCACTTATCACCCTAACGTTGCACCTCCTCTGGAATGGATACATCTACATCCATACTCCGCAAGCTACCTGCCGGTGTGTGGCGGAGGGTACCTTGAGTACTTCTATCGGTTCTCCCTTCTTTTTCAGTCTCGTATTGTTCGTGGAAAGAAGGATTCTCGGTATACTTCTGTGTGGGCTCTAATCTCTCTGATTTTATCCTCATGGTCTCTTCGCGAGATATACGTAGGAGGGAGCAATATACTTCTTGACTTTTGGGTGAAGGTATGTTCTATAAACTTTAACAAATGCCCGTACCGAGCTGCTGAGCGTCTCTCCTGCAGAGGCTTCCACTAGAGTTTATCTGTCATCTCCGTAACGCTTTCGCGGTTACTAAATGATCTTGTAACGAAGCGCGCTGCTCTCCGTTGGATCTTGTCTATCTCTTCTATCAACCCTATCTGGTACGGATCCCACACTGCTGAGCAGTATTCAAGCAGTGGGCGAACAAGCATACTGTAACCTACTTCCTTTGTTTTCGGATTGCATTTCCTTAGGATTCTTCCAATGAATCTCAGTCTGGCACCTGCTTCACCAAGAATCAACCTTATATAATCATTCCATTTTAAATCACTCCTAATGCGTACTCCCAGACAATTTATGGAATTAACTGCTTCCAGTTGCTGACCTGCTATTTTGTAGCTAAATGATAAGGGATCTATCTTTCTATGTATTCACAGCACATTACACTTGTCTACATTGAGATTCAATTGCCATTCCCTGCACCATGCGTCAATTCGCTGCAGATCCTCCAGTATTTCAGTACAATTTTCCATTTTTACAACCTCTCGATATACCACAGCATCATCCGCAAAAGCCTCAGAGAACTTCCGGTGTCATCCACAAGGTCATTTATGTATATTGTGAATAGCAACGGTCCTACAACACTGCCCTGCGGCACACCTGAAATCAATCTTACATGTGTTGAACCGATTGGGAAAGGTGTCATAAGGCCGTTTTATCCTCTCCTGAGGGAAGCTGGACCACCAACAGTTGTAACTGGTCCTTCATATCCTGGATAACGTCACTGGGATCGAGTTGTTGTTCGATCTTGTGCCACACGTGTTCTATCGAGTATAGATCTGGGGATCTTGCTGGCTAAGGGAGTACCTCAACATCACACAGACAGTACATAGAGGAACGCATCAAGTGTAGACGAGCATTTTCTTATGAGAGGTAACAAATGACGTGCGATCAGAATTCCCACAATCCTACAATCACCACCAACCGTGAGCTGCAATCATAGCTGATATCTTCCCACGGCATGACACCTGGAGTAACACCGCTGTGCTTCTCCAAAACACTGGAAGAATGGTGTCTCTCTGCAGGACTCCGTCATACGTGCCAATGATGGTCTTCTGGGGTTGGTACAGAACTGTAGTTCATCAGAACCTCACGCTTCCTGGTCATAGCATCAGTCCAAACACAGCTGTTTGTTTTACAGTAACAACCACAGTCCACGCATAAGATGGTAATTCAGTAGTCCGGTTGTTGCTAGTCTGCGACCAGTAATGTGGCATGACATACAGTGGTTGGTAGATTTGGGGAGGGGACCAAACAGCGAGATCATCGGCCCGATCAGATTAGGGAAGGATGGAGAAGGAAGCCGGCCTGCCATTTCAAAGGAACCATCCCCGTATTTGCCTGAAGCGACTTAGGGAAATCATAGAAAACCTTAATCACGATGGTTTGACGCGGATTTGAACCGTCGTGCTCAGCACTGCGCCACCTCTCTCGGTGACATACAATGTTGCAGGGATCCCATTACTTGTTCTCGGATGGCAGGCGCAACTATGAAGCATATATATAGTGCACAACACGGCGATCCTTTCCTGTGGTGGTCAGAAGTGGTCGAGCAGAACTTTGACAACGTGCATGCTTATCCTTACGGTTTCAAACAGACCACCATTGGACCGCTGTCACATATCAATGCCCCACAAATCTGGACACTGCACGATTCGACCAGACGGCCATTTGGTAACCCACAATGAGACCCCTTTCAAATAATATCACTTGTTGATAACGCTGTCTCACCCAAGTACGCGGCATCTGTGTGTCCATCACAGACATCACTCAACATCTGACGTTGTCCACGGCTCTTACATACCCTAGCACGCCAGGTAACAAAACTAAGCATGAGCAACACTAATGCAGTTTTGTGGCTGCTCTGCCTGCCAGAATTCTAATCTTTTACAAACCCTTCAGTCGTGCGTACTTGTATGAAGTCACATTGACATCCGTCCCTGTCTTTTGGGCGCTTTAATTTTTCTGTCCAGCAGTGCATATAGATGTAGAGTACTACTCCCTTAGCCACGCAATCTTGCCGGGAACATCTGCCGTTACTATCCAGAAATAACTACAATTTGCTAGACGGTGTAGGTGGACAGCATCGGAAAAGCTGTTCAGTTTAATACCGGAATCATTAAAAGCTTCCTTGCACTGGCAAACTGTCAAAGACTGCGCTATCGAAGTCGCTTACTACCCCTAGAAATGCCTCGAAAAGTTCATTGTAAAACAACACTGCTTCGGCCCACGTACCCCAACGAGGTACCACTGATTCGAGAGGTAAAAGCACATGTATTAGATTTCTTTGTAGGTCTTGATGTGAGCAGAAGTCTTTAGAAACACTTGCTTCGTGGATGAAATCAGTTTACATTCACAAAAGGGGAACGTACTTCTTCAGCAAGGCGATGTACTCCATGAGCAAAGCACGTCACATAAATCAAATTGGGATAAAATACTCGGAGGGCTTTTCCTGCTTTGATTATATAGGGACCAGCATCTGAAATAAACACAAACACCCTTTCATCTGCAGAAGATTCTGGAAATATTTTTCTAATATCCTCATCCACAAATCTGGCGATCGTAGAATGATTTACGTTTTCAAGTTCTTTGCACGCCGATAAATAGGAAGAAGAAGGCTCTTTTTTTAAAGTACCAACAATTAAATTTGCAATGTAACGCCCACAAGGGTCTGTAGTTTCGTCAACTGAAATGCAGATAATGCTGTCCTCGAGTTCATTGCGTATTTATTCCAGAACATTTACGTAAATTGTAGGTATGTAATTTTTACGCAATGTTGATTCATCTGGTATATTTTGATTTAAGCAATATTTGTGCAGGAAGCCGTTGAGGATAGGGTTTGTAAGTTTGTGAAGAGAAATATTGCTTGCAATAAATGCTTCAGACAGATCCATGTTAATTCGACTTTTTCTGGTTACCTTTGGACAAATCCCTGCCACTTCAACTTGCTGTTGTCAGGAGTTGTTATCGTGGTCCTTCCTTCTACGTTCCTGCGGTTTGAAGACTTGTCTTGACAGGCTGGTCTATCTGAAACCTTTTTTTTTTTGCACAAAAGTTTTTCTCAAAAACTCGACAATACAAAACAATTCAGTCATATGTAAATGTTCCAGGACGATCAGCTGTCCACAAAACGAAGTTTCTTCTTTCGGGTGGCATGGCGCACAAAACGTTACTCACTACATGTTGTAAACACGTTCAATTGTGTACAAGCAAGCTAAACTGAAACAATTGACGTGCGACTAAAAGCTTGTGTAGTTTAATTTAATTGTTGCCGACGCGCACGGTATGATGGCGGAGGGGATTAACAGGGGGATGGCGGAGGGGATTAACCGGGGGAGGGGGGGGGGGGGCGACGCTAGAGCATTGACTGTCTCCCTGTTCCTCTTTTGTTATGATTTCGCTAGGCAGTGTCCTCCCGGTCAGAGATTCCACGCAGTTCTAGGTCGCGGACAATCTGTGAGGCATCAAAACTAGATGGAGCTAGAGACCGTCCGTCTAAATTTTTACAATATTGTAAACATAGAAGGAAAATATGCATCGTCACTAGTTTTTAGTTAAAATATGCAATAAAAAGAGCCAAACATGCAAATGCATATGCAACATGCAAATGTACATTATCCGGTCTCTAGTTACGACGTTTCACAATACCTGTTTTAAAAAGGTCAGTGATAAAATTGTGTAGCGCCGTTAGTAAAGCAATGATGTTCACCACACGTGGATAAGTGTAAGCATCTGAAGATGCGATTCCAGGCATCCTCAAATGTCATCATGGAAAAACAAATGCCTACAAAAGCACCTGATTGCTGCTAATTCATTATCAATTCCCTTCAGTTTCAACAGTTGCGGTCTTCTAAGAATCATCTACTTATGTTAGTACCAAGGAACATAGGTTAGTACGAGAAAGGATAGAAAACCAAAATACAGCAAAGAGATAGGTAATTCCATCCACAAGCGATTAGGAGCGATGTTACGATTTTTGACTGCAGGCAGTTCATTCGAGAGTTAGAAATTCAACGTGCAGATATCCACAAACCCTGTTTACAAGCAATTTAAAAAAAATAGCTATCCCAAAATATTTATGATTACTGATTGTATAGTCATGGATTGTTTCTGTAACACTAAAGAAGTAGTGCGGCTGATGCTGTCTCCCACGAAATTCTTCCAAGGGCCATGTTGAAACCAATCGCCTGCAGAATGTGGCCCACGGGCTTTTGGTTGCCCATGCATGCCTTACAGTCTTACACTATGCTTGTTCTAACAGTGTAACAGGAGACCTGTTTTACAGCTTTTTCGATACATCATAGAATTTCACATCAGTGTTCAGAGATGCGGACAGTCACTTCGTTCGCATTTGAGAGACATCTATCGGTCGTATTTGGCATCAGCAGCTTCGGCACAACGCCGCACGTGTTCCGTGGCGCCACACGATGGTGCCGCGTTAGAAAGTTTTCCGGTACGTTTGAGTAGAGCGTCAGTGTAGGGACTGCCATAATTTCTGTCTGACAAATCGGAATATTTCTCTTAAACTGAGTAAAACTACATGTAATTTGATAATCAGAAACTAGGACAAGCCGTGACACTTCTCTTAAGCTTAAAAACGTGAAATAATTAAGGAAAATATTTTCTCGGCTTTGTGATTACTGCCGTTTGTAGCGATATTTGTTTGAAAGTGTAGCGCTAACTCTGATTTCACAATCGCTGTTGATTTTGTTCTGCTCAAAGTTACATTTTTTGCTGCTTCGGAATCATTAAAAAGCTTGGAACTTAACCTAGTCATACGGTTAACTGATTTAAAAGACAGATGATGTTTAACAGTAGGATAGTACATCGCTACTTCCGCCGCAGTTACCAGTTTGCCGTGTTCAAATGAACATGAAACAAAATAACTGTCCATTTTTTGAACGGCTTGTAGAGTACACGTTTGATTTATGCTTTACTCTAGCTGAATGATCCTTAATATCTGCGCTTATGTCATGTGCTATGGAAATACGACGGACATTACAAATCCCACTCGACAGTTTTATGAACAACAATTCTCCTGAGTATTTTTCTCGGAATGAACATTTCCTCTTTGGTATTTTGAGTTCACTTGAAACACACTAATACCAGATAAAACGCGATACGACCTTGAAGAATGGGGAAAGGGTATAATAATCCAAGTTTTCAAGAAGGGTGACAGGAAAGTATGTGACAACTATCGAAGTCACACTCATATCCCAAGTAGCAAAAATAATGGAAGGATACTGGAAAGAAGAGTGAGACAAAAAGTGGAAGGACAGTTAGAAAAGGAGCAGTTTGGCTTTCGTCATTGTAGATCAACAGTGGACCCAATCTCTAGTATGTGACAGTTGATGGAAAGACATTGGGAATATGGGAAAGATCTGCTGATGACATTTCTCGACCTGGTGAAAGCATATGACAGTGTTCCCAGGGAAAAGGTATAGGCAACCTTGAAGAAAGAGGGAGTTGTAAAGGAAACACTTGAAGTCATCCAGGCAATGTATGAAGAAAGCTCTAGTCGTGTGCAGACACCAGTTGGAAGAACTGAATGGTTTAAGAATGTTACGGGACTAAGACAAGGAAGTGTGATATCACCACTACTATTTATAATGGTGATGGATGAAATAGTCAAGGAGACGAAATAAGCACATAGAGATGAAGCTGTTACTATTTGCTGATGATATTGTAGTGTGGGAAACGGCCGGCCGAAGTGGCCGAGCGGTTCTAGGCGCTACAGTGTGGAATCGCGCGACCGCAGCGGTCGCAGGTTCGAATCCTGCCTCGGGCTTGGATGTGTGTGATGTCCTTAGGTTGGTTAGGTTTAAGCATTTCTAAGTTCTAGGGGACTAATGACCTCAGAAGTTAAGTCCCATAGTGCTCAGAGTCATTTGAGCCATTTTTGGGGAACAAGCAAGGAGGTACAAAACCAAATAGACATCCTAAATGATAAGGTCGAGAAACATGAAATGAAAATTAGTGTGGAGAAAAGCAAGGGGATAGAAAGGGCAAGGGACAAATTCATATTAAAGGACGGGATATTGAAATAGTGGACAACTTTAAATATTTGGGAAATGTATTAATGGGGAATGCTCCTTTGGAGACAGAAATTAGCAAAAGAATACAACAGAGTAGTACATTATACCAGTGTGAGGGGCTTGGTGTAGGGAAGGGAAGTGCCACTGAGATGCTTGCTGGTGCTATACAAGACTTACTTCACACCCGTACTAATTTACGGCTCAGAGACTTCGACTATGCCTATAAGAGAGGAGAGTAGGACACAATCCAGTGACATGAAGTTTCTGAGAAATATGCTAGGGAAGACGAGGAGAGACAGAGTGAGAAATGAAGATGTTTGGAAGGAAATTGAAGTGGAGAAGTTGACTGGGAGAATTGAAAAGAATAGATTAAAATGGTTTGAGCATGTGAAGAGGATGGGAGAGGGAAGAATACCAAGAAGAATGGTGGAGTACAAGATTGAGAGCAAGAGGCCAAGACGAAGACCGGGAACAACATGGACTGATACAGTAAAGATAAGTTTAAGGAGGAGAAACATGCTATGGAAGCAAATTGTGGAAGAAGCATGGTGCAAAGACCGAGTAAAGTGGCGAAGTACCATTTATACCCCAACCCAACCCGATGTTGGATAGAAGGGAAACGAAGATGATGAAGACGACCCAGACAGAGAAACAATCAACTGTGATACTACAAATTTTCATTCTTTAGCTTAACAGGCAGAGTTGAAATATAGATTCACGCAAAATTTTGGAGAAAAAATAGATAGCATGAGAATATTTCTCCGAAATCTGGGACTGACAGCCGTCCCAAAAGTATTTTTCGAGACCCTGATTTCTTTCATCTGGGATCGGGGCTGTCCCGGAAAACTGGAGCATCTGCCATCTGGCAATCTTATGCCAGTGAAAAAGTCAGGCGAAACAGTGCAAGTTTATAAAAATGTTTCTTTCAATATCCGTTTTAGATTATGGCACATGCCCTAGGGGAGACAACTGTACCGGAATAGTTTTCAGACTTGCGCTTTTAGCAAGCCCTTCCATTTGAAATGATGGCTTTCTGTTGTATAGCACTGCAGTTTTTGTGGAGTTGTCAAAATTATTCTGGAAAAGTAAGGTTTTCCCAAATGTGAACAAACGTTCCATGGTGATGCATCTAGAAACAAATAGCCTATACTACTAAAATTTAAAAGTACAGCACTCGAGAAAAATCTTGTCTGCACTGTATTTAATCGTTATCTACTACATTATTACTCTACTACACGCCTGTAAACAGTAAGTGAAATCAAATTTAGAAATGTTATCCCAGCCTTCACAGTGAAGTTGGACGTTCACACGACGTGCTGACCTCACGTCTAGCATGTGTAACAGACAAATAGTCAGCGGTGAACGTTTGCGCTGCTCCTTCCTGATTCTGAGTTGAGGGCACTACTATGGAGTTTGGTTCGTGGGGCGCTCAACTTCACGGTCATCAGCGCCTGTACGAAGTACCAATTTGCACACAGCTCAATTTTTACAGAGTCCAATTTAGCTACTATCACTAATGATGCTGACGAAATGATGAGGACAACACAAACATCCAGTCCCCAACAGAGAAAGTCCCCAACCCGGCCGGGAATCGGACCCGGGTCACCTTGATCCAGAGGCAGCAATGCTAGCCACTAGACAACAAGATGCAAACGAGGTCACTACTATACACACACCTACAGGGGATAGGCAAAATAATGTGAACACCTGTACTTACTTGAGAATGGTTTATTAATAAGGGGTTGGACCCCCATTTCCCCGTAATACAGCTGTGATTCTCTTTCGAATACTGGCATATACACTACTGGCCATTAAAATTGATACACCACGAACATGACGTGCTACAGACGCGAAATTTAACTTACAGGTAGAGGATGCTGCGATATGCAAATGATTAGCTTTTCAGAGCATTCACACAAGGTTGGCGCCGGTGGCGACGCCTACAACGTGCTGACATGAGGAAAGTTTCCAACAGATTTCTCATACACAAACAGCAGTTGAGCGGTGTTGCCTGGTTGCGATGCCTCGTGTAAGGAGGAGAAATGCGTACCATTACGTTTCCGACTTTGATAAAGGTCGGATTGTAGCCTATCGCGATTGCGGTTTATCGTATCCCGACATTGCTGCTCGCGTTGGTCGAGATCCAGTGACTGTTAGCAGAATATGGAATCGGTGGGTTCATGAGAGAGGGTAATACGGAACACCGTGCTGGATCCCAACGGCCTCGTATCACTAGCAGTCGCATGGCTGTAACGGAGCGTGCAGCCATGTCTAGATCCCTGAGTCAACAGATGTGGACGTTTGCAAGACAACCACCATCTGCATGAACAGTTCGACGTCGTTTGCAGCAGCATGGACTATAAGCTCGGAGACCATGACTGCGGTTACCCTTGACGCTGCATCACAGACAGAAGCATCTGCGATGCTGCGATGGTGTACTTAACGACGAACCTGGGTGCACAAATGGCAAAACTTCATATTTCAGATGAATCCAGGTTCTGTTTACAGCATCATGATGGTCTCATCCGTGTTTGGTGACGTCATGGTGAACGCACATTGGAAGCATGTATTCGTCATAGCCATACTGGCGTATCACCCGGCGTGATGGTACGGGGTGCCATTGGTTACACGTCTCGGTCACATCTTGTTCGCACTGACGGCACTTAGAACAATGCACGTTACATTTCAGATGTGTTACGACCCGTGGCTCTACTCTTCATTCGATCCCTGCGAAATCCTACATTTAAGCAGGATAATGCACGACTGCATGTCATGTTGCAGGTCCTGTTCGGGCCTTTCTGGATACAGAAAATGTTCGACTGCTGCCCTGGTCAGCAAGTTCTCCAGATCTCTTACCAATAGAAAAGTCTGGTCAATGGTGGCCGAGCAACTGGCTTGTCACAATTCGCCAGTCACTTCTCTTGATGAACTGTGGTATCGTGTTGAAGCTGCATGGTCAGCTGTACCGGTACACGCCATCCACGCTCTGTTTGACTCAATTCCCAGGCGTATCAAGGCCGTTATTACGGCCAGAGGTGGTTGTTCTGGGTACTGATTTCTCAGGATCTATGCACCCAAACTGCGTGAAAATGTAATCACATGTCAGTTCTAGTATAATATATTTGTCCAATGAATATCCGTTTGTCATCTGCATTTCTCCTTGGTGTAGCAATTTTAATGGCCAGTAGTGTAACGATTGTATAGTCTCCAGTGGAATGTTATACCACTCTTCGATTAGAACCTCTTCTAACTCCTGTGGTGGCGAGGAAGGCGAATATCTGCTCCGGAGTCTGTGTTCCAATACTGCCCAAAAGGATTGGATAAAGTCTGGGGACTGTGCTGGTAAGGGAAGAGGCTGCAGATGACTGTAATGTCCTGGCTGTGTAAATAGCTGCGTCATTGTCCTCAATATGGCATCATTGTTGGGGAACAACATTTGAATCAAGGGGTGCACCTGATCACCTAAAATAATCGTTGGCTGTAACATGACCTTTGAGACTAATAATTAGACCAGCAGAATACCATGATATGGCTGCCCACATCGTCACGCTTGCCCCTCCATGCTTAACAGTTGGAATCAAGCAATCAGGATTGTAGGCTTCTTTTGGCATTCTCCAGACGTAAACGCTGCCCGATGTTGGAAATAACGAAAACGTTGACTCGTCGGACCATATGACGTGTTTCCACTGACACTTTTTTTACGCTTCTTTGCGTTGGCAGCTATTACTAATGGTTTCGCTATAGCAGCTCGTCCATGAATATGCGGTTTTTGAAGTTCTCGGCGGACAGTGTCGAATACATAGGGGATTTCGAAGATGGCTATTGATCTCTGCAGTCACTTTAGTTACCGTAGTGTTGTGTTGTTTTTTCACAATTAATGCTAGCGTACGACGATCTCTGTAATTTAGTTTTGATTTGCGCCCACTATTGCGTTTACACGATGATGTCTTTTCATGTTTTGTGTAGGTTGTCAAATGGTTCAAATGGATCTGAGCACTATGGGACTTAGGTGGCCGATGTGGCCGAGCGGTTCTAGGCGCTTCAGTCTGGAACCACGAGACCGCTACGGTCGCAGGTTCGAATCCTGCCTCGGGCATGGATGTGTGTGATGTCCTTAGGTTAGTTATGTTTAAGTAGTTCTAAGTTCTAGGGGACTGACGACCTCAGATTTTAAGTCCCATAGTGCTCAGAGCCATATGAACCATCTATGGGACTTAACATCTGAGGTCATCAGTGTATCATGACGGAGACAGGAATTTGAGAGACAAAGGTTGTTGTAGCGGAACTGAACATTGTAACCTCAAACCCTCCAGAAATAAACGCAAAATTCAGCTACTTGAAAAAAATAGATAAAACTTCTGTTGATGTCTTCCTAAGAGACAGACTGACACTTTTCAGTCTGACTTTGTAAGTGTAGACCAGATGTGGTTTAAATTCAAAGACATGTCACAGTTGAGAGATTGAAAGGTGGCTACATTGAGTCACAGCGCTAGAGATTGCGCCAAAGAGTATTATTCCGCCGCCTCCACTTGCAGTAGTTGTTCAGAGAATTTCGAGGGCAGTCGTAGTTCAGAGGTTGCCTTGGGCAGTGCTTGTTGAGAGGATGTCGAGAGCAGTACTAGTTGAGAGCATGTCGTGTGCAGTTATTGTTCTGTTGGGCGAGAGAGTAAATGCTGTTCGGTTGGTGTAATGTATATATGAAAGATGTTGCAATGATCACAGTGTATTTTTCGTCAATATATATGGAGGTAAATTTTTTTTTAAATTTCAAATCTCCTTAATATTAATGCCTCTTGGTCACAGGTTCAGTCAACAAAGCATCTGGCTCATGTTCATGTATTAGACTTGTAATTCTGGTTCCTATGTGCAATTATAGTAGTTGTGGTTTTTCAATTAGCTCATTGTAAATGATGTTTAAAATTTCTTGTCATATTGAGGAAGAACCGTGCCAGATACATGTACGTTGAGTCACACTACCACACACAGGTTACACTTGTGCTTTGTTGTTTCGTAGCTTTTATAGTTGCAGGGGACTTAATTAATTAATTGTGTTAACGTAAATTTAGCTTCATTCTTTATTGTTATTTTATGCAGTCAGATTGCGTACTAATACTAGTCAGGGCTCAACCGGTTACGAGACTTCGTAACCGGACACACAGCTACTAAAATTATTTTCATTTTATAATTAAGCCGCCATGCCAGATATATACCAAGTAATTAATAAGAGATGGCACTGTTTCTCCACTGTGCACAAAACAGGTCAAAGCGACGAAGAAAGTATACCAAATTTCAAAGAACACAAAACCTCAATACTGGCGAAGTTTTAGAGAAGCTCAGAATTTCACTCGTATTTCTATGTAAGATGCTTTTAATAGTTTCCGCAACGAAACTCTTGTCTCGAAATTTTCAGAAAACCCAAAGACGTATTTATGTAAAGGACACCAGCGGAAAGACTCAATCAGTACCTTCACTGAGCGATAACATTGGCGCCGTTGCTGATAACAGTGACACTAAAGCACAGTTACTAAACACGGATTTCTCAAATTCCTTCAGGAAAGAAGACGAAGCAAATGTTCCAGAACTCGAATCATGAACAACTGCGAACTGAGTAGCTTAGAAGCTGATTTCCTTGGTGTGGCGAATGGCTTAAATCACTTAAAAAACGTACGGGCTTCAGTCGAGATTGTTTACTGGTCTGGTACCTTTCATTGCATGTTGATACAGCAGCTTCATACTTAATCATACGCAACTACTCGCTCGTTGATAGATCCGTACCTGGGAAGTAGAATAAGTCACGGGAAATCCAAGAAAGGAAATGGGAATAATTCGCTGAATTACAGATTCATATCACTAACGTCGATTCATAGTAGGATTTTGAAAGACTTACTGTGATCGAACATTAAGAATTACCCCGAAGAAAACGATTTATTGACAATTAACCAACACGGATTCAGAATACATCGTTGTTTTGAAACACAATTCGCGTTTATTCTCACGAAGTAATGACTGCTACCGACAGGGGATGTCAAATTGAGTCCGTATTTTTAGATTTCCTGAAGGTTTCTGGCACTGTTCCTCACAAGCGACTTCTAATCGAATTGCATGCCTATGGACTACTGTCTCAGCTGTGCGACTGGATCCCTGATTTTCTGTCAGAAAGGTAGCAGTTTATACGAAGATACGGAAAGTCAACGAGTAAACCAGAAGTGATACCCGGCTTTCTCCAAGGAAGTGTTATAGGTCGTCTGCAGTTCCTGATCTACATAAACAATTTGGGACCAGACCGCTGCCAAGTTTTCCGAGTAGCACTGAAATAGATTATGGAACTTGGAGGAACTTGTAGTGGGGAAAATGCTTCATTTTGCATTAAATTTCACAAATTGTTTGTTTTCAGTTGACCTCTTCGATCAGTCGTCTCTCTTTTTGTCTCTCCGTACATTCACGGCTTCACGGCCGACTACCTGTCCTTGTCATATTAGGCCTGTGAGTGTGTAAACGGGTGTGGATGTGAAGTACTTGTTCTTTGAGATTTTTAGTATGCTTCCAAAGGATAACTACGTATGAATACCACTGATACTAATATTATTACTACTACTCCAACTAGTAATGATTGGATCATAACCATACTATCGGTCAAAAGAATTTTGTGGTTCCCTGGTCCCAGAATATGATCTGCTGCTGCCGAAATCGTGTTGGCCAGACAATTGTTCTTATGTTCCTTAAGGCAACAGTAATGCTTCTTTTGATATTTCATACGTACGCTTGATCGCACATGCAAGTGACCTTGTTTGTTATTGTCACTGCTTTCTCTGTTGTTGTAGCCTCTAATGATGTCTCCAGCACTGGAAGATGAAATATTAGGCAGAGAAATTTGCCTTGGGCCATGGCCTAATGCCCATAAAACAAAAATGACATAGTTTTCTTTCTTTTCACGCATCCTCAGTAAAGACATAGCTATCCTATATAGACAAGGCGATGATTTGCTACACACCGCCAACAGAGCATATGTTATACTTTTCAGCAACACCGAAATTTTTAATGAAAAATAAATAAGAACATTCGTATTCATATAACTACTACGTGTATGCTCATTTAAATTCGCTTCACTTAAGAACACTGCTGCAACAACCAAGGATTTTACTGAACTACTTTTGAGTTATCAGAGACAGAAAAGATCTTCAGTAACAACACGCATGCACAGTTTCCCTAACGACATCGTCGTCGACAGAACGTGAATCCATAATACTCTTTCCTTCCTTACAAAAATTTTGGCCGGCCATTGTGGCAGAGAGGTTTTAGGCGCTTCAGTCTGGAGCCACGCAACCGCTACGGTCGCAGGTTCGAATCCTGCCTCGGGCATGGATGTGTGTGATGTTTTTAGGTTAGTTAGGTTCAAGTAGTTCTACGTTCTAGGGGACTGATGACCTGAGAAATTAAGTCCCATAGTGCGCACAGCAGTTTGAAAAATGTGGACAAAATTTTTAAATATCAGCTCATAAAACGTAAGCAATTACATCGATATGTTTGAAGAGCTACTGAAATTACAAAGTATCAGAAGACATAACACTAAATGAAAAACTATTATGTGACTCAACAGACTTTTAGAGAACTTTAAAACAATGCTGTCATCACAAATATAGCTTTGCAGTAATTATTTTCATAAAAAATCTTCCTGGTTCTGTTACGCTTAATATCTGTGTTTTGCTGATACTCTACCGTCATATGTTTATATCTGTTACGTTTATGGTTCTATTTTGGCAAATAAAAATGAGTAGAAACAAAATAGGGTAAGTGATGGTTTATGTGTATCAGCTTCTGCTCAACAAGGCATTAAAAATATCGTAAGTACTACAAATGCGTACATCTGTCAGTGTCTACGATAAGACAAACGTCAGTAATGATAATCAAGTGTGTGTCACATTGTTACTTTACCAAAACGACGCAAATGTTGTGTCTGCCTGGTTTGACGAACAACGAATGTTGACATAGGTTTGGTAGAAAAAAAAATGGTTAAAATGACTCTGAGCATTATGGGACTTAATGCCTGAGGTCATGAGTCCCTTAGAACTTAGAATTACTTAAACCTAACTAACCTAAGGACATCTCACACATCCATGCCCGAGGCAGGATTCGAACCTGTGACCGTAGCGGTCGCGCGGTTCCAGACTGAAGCGCCTAGAAGTGCTCGGCCTCGGTTTGGTAGAACAAAGTTTATATGACAAGAGATAATACGTCTGCTGTGATGTTTCTTAAGTACAATGTAAGAAATAATCACTTGATAATGACGATTACTTCTTGCATAATGAATAAAAACTACTGAAAAGAAAATCTCTTCTCAAGTACTGAACTAACAGTAATATCTATGGAACAGCCGAAGGCCTGAATGAAACATTCTCTTCATGTGGAAGAACCAATAAACATACGTATATAGGCACATAATCAATGTGTTCGTATCAGTTTGCTGTATGTCGAATCTAAAAGCATACATTATATTTACTGATTATGTTTATAAAGCGTCACGTTTCATTACATTCGTACAGAGGTCGAGTTCCAAGGGTTCCCTGGCTCACCTGGTAATGGTAGTCACATTTTGCCAGCACAGCGTCACGTACCACCCATTTCTTTCTTCCATTTGAAAGCACTACAT
The DNA here is from genome assembly GCF_023897955.1 of Schistocerca gregaria. Classification (NCBI taxonomy): domain Eukaryota; kingdom Metazoa; phylum Arthropoda; class Insecta; order Orthoptera; family Acrididae; genus Schistocerca; species Schistocerca gregaria. The sequence goes on from NC_064921.1 coordinate 742,336,266, forward strand.
TGCTTACAATTTTGGTCAATTCCCCCTAAGACGACTAATCGATGATTAACATAGTCAGTTAATGGATCCTAATGAAATGCATTCGAACTAATAGCCTCCCACGTTCTACTTGTAAACGCGCGACCTGTCTCTGTTTGTCGTACAGCCTTCTAAAATGTCGTCAAAGTGTCTCAGAGGCTACACACAACAGACACTGACGCTCAGCGTCTAAAATGTGACTTGCTTGTGATAGTTGTAACGTCTCTCCAGCTCTTAAGGCCTTCTGACGCTTTGCATCTAAACTGCGGGAGAACTGAGATCGCTCCAACATTTGTTGGGTTCGAGTAACTTTCGTGGCTCGAGTTCTCTTAGAGCTACGCGATAAATCAGACTTGCGTTTTCGAGGCTTACCGTAATCGTTTCAAATACGGTTCTCGGTCTTACTGTCGGATGTTGTTATTGTACCTCCATAATATTTCGTCGTAAAAAAGCCAAGGCTCGCTAGGATGTTTAGCAACTCCTTTACAGTTTCAGAAGCCGCGTGTATGAGTAAACATTGGATTCGCAATCTCACGGTTCAAATGGTTCAAATGGCTCTGAGCACCATGGGACTTAACATCTGAGGTCATCAGTCCCCCAGAACTTAGAAATACTTAAACCTAACTAACCTAAGGACATCACACACATCCATGCCCGAGGCAGGATTCGAACCTGTGACTGTAGCGGTCGCGCGGTTCAAGACTGTAGCGGCTAGAACCGCTCGGCCACTCCGGCCAGCGATCAATCTCACGGAATAAACGTCAAGAATCACCTACCTCAGCGCAACCGTCGTCTTCATGCCACTCATGTTTTCATATTAGCGATGCTATTTTTACTTTCTAAACTAGCTTATGTTCTTCCTCAGGGCTCAAGCAGCTTAGCCCTAAAAAAGTAATAGAGTTAGCCTCGAAATCACAATATATAACATTAGTGTGGATGCTGTAGTATGGATGCGTGGACCAAACGCGTTTAGGATTGTATAAGCATTCTATTCAGAATGTTGAATCGTATTAGGCTCAAAGGGAAAGTAAATGTATGACGCACTACGAAGGAATTACCCGAACGCAATGGAAATGGACAAATGCGATGCACATGCACAGATAACCAAATGATCACAATTTCAGATCAAATTTGGATCATTCAATCGACAGAAAAATGCTTCGCAATGCAGCAAGTCAATAACATGTTGCTCCACCTCCGGTTCTTATGTAAGCAGTTACTCGTCTTTGCGCTGATTGACAGAGTTATTATATGTCCTCCTGAGGGATATCGTGCACATTTCTGTCCAACAGACGCGGAAGGCTTAGAAGCAAGCAGTTTTTCTGGTTGGTATTGATCGACAGAGATGTTGGATGTCCTCCTGAAACACATCGTGCCAAATTCTGTCTACATCCCAAGCGGTGGGAGTGTCCTGTCCACAGTGCTCCAGACGTTCTCAACTGGGGAGAGGTACAGCGACCTTTCTGGCCAGCACGAAGACAAACAGTAGAAACTCTCGCAGTGGGTGGGCGGCCATTAGCTTGCTGAAATAGAAACCCAGGTTGACTCTGCCTTGAAGGGCAAGAAGACGGGGTATACATTGTCGTCAACGTATCACTCTCCAACTAACAACGAAGTGGACTAAGGCGTTCTTGACTTGTTTAACTAGTGAAGTTACTTTCTTTTAAATAAATCATGCAATCTTTCTGAAATTATAATCATCTGTTTGTCTGTATATGCACATAAAAAAATGGCTCTGAGCATTATGGGACTTGACATCTATGGTCATCAGTCCTCTAGAACTTAGAACTATTTAAACCTAACTAACCTAAGGACAACACACAACACCCAGCCATCACGAGGCAGAGAAAATCCCTGACCCCGCCGGGAATCGAACCCGGGAACTCGGGAAGCGAAAACGCTACCGCACGACCACGACATTCGGGCATATGCACATCACAACTACAGCAATTCAAAGGCGGGTTGGTAGATCTGTTACCGGTAGGTTCGAGCAACACGTAGGTATTACGGAGAAACTTCGGGAAATCAAATGGGAATCTCTGGAAAGAAGATGGCGTAATTTTTGAGGAACGCTACTGACAAAATTTAGAGAAGTGGCATCTGAAGCTGACTGCAGAACGATCCTAATGCCGCTGCGACGTACATGTCGCGCAAGGAACACGAAGAAGAGCTAGGACTCGTACGGAGGCATACAGATGGTCGTTTTTCGCTCGATCTATTTGCGAGTGCAGTAGGAAGGGAACTGTGTAGAAGTGGTGCAACGTAACCTCCGCTATGCACCGTACGGTGACTTTTGCACTATGCATATAGGCAACACCACCTATATGGAAACGTCGAACAACTCCAACACCTCGAAGTGTGACGACAGTGAGAAGCGGCGAAATCAACAGTTGTCTTGCGTTGTATCAACAATATGTTGGGTATAAAAAATCATGACGCTGTCAGAAATCATACAATACTGGCCATTAAAATTTTTACAACAAGAAGAAATGCAGATGTAAACTAGTATTCATTAGACAAATATACTAGAACTGACATGTGATTACATTTTCACGCAATTTGGGTGCATAGATCCTGAGAAATGAGTACCCAGAACAACCTCCGGCCGTAAAAACGGCCTTGATACGCCTGGGCATTGAGTCAAACAGAGCTTGGATGACGTGTACAGGTACAGCTCCCCATGCAGCTTCAACACCTTACCACAGTTCATCAAGAGTAGTGACGAGCCAGCTGCTCGGCCACCATTGACCAGACGTATTCAGTTGGTGAGAGATCTGGAGAATGTGCTCGCCAGGACAGCAGTCGAACATTTTCTGTATCCAGAAAGGCCCGTACAGGTCGTGCATTAACCTGTTAAAATGTAGGGTTTCGCACGGATCGAATGAAGGGTAGAGCCACGGGGCGTTACACATCTTAAATGTAACGTCCACTGTTCAAAGTGTCGTCAATGCGAACAAGAGATGACCGAGATGTGTAACCAATGGTACCCCATACCATCACGCCGGGTGATGCGGGAATATGGCGATGACGAATACACCGTTCTAATGTGCGTTTACCGCGATGTCGCCAAACACGGATGCGACCATCATGATGCTGTAAACAGAGAATTGGATTCATCCGAAAAAATGACGTTTTGCCATTCGGGCACCCAGGTTCGTCGTTGAGTACACCATCGCAGGCGCTCCTGTCTGTGATGCAGCGTCAAGGGTAACCGCATCCATGGTTTCCGAGCTGATAGTCCATGCTGCTGCAAACGTCATCGAACTGGTTGTTGTCTTGCAAACGTCCCCATCTGTTGACTCAGGAATCGAGACGTGGCTGCACGATCCGTTACAGCCATGCGGATAAGATGCCTGTCATACTCGGCTGCTAGTGATACGAGGCCGTTGGGATCCAGCACGGTGTTCCGTATTACCCTCCTGAACCCACCGATTCTATATTCTGTTAACAGTCATTAGATCTATACCTATGCGAGCAGCAATGTCGCGATACGATAAATCACAATCGCAATAGGCTACAATCCGATCTTTATCAAAGTCGGAAACGTGATGGTACGCATTTCTCCTCCTTACACGAGGCATCACAACAACGTTTCACCAGGCAACGCCGGTCAACTACTGTTTGTGTATGAGAAATCGGCTGAAAACTTTCCTCATGTCAGCACGTTGTAGGCGTCACCACCGGCGCCAACCTTGTTTGACTTGTCGGTTAAATTTAACGTCTGTAGCACGTTATCTTCGTGGTGTATAAATTTTAATGGCCAGTAGTGTATTATGTTTCTCTACGTTGTGTTTGTGCGAGTTTTAGGCAACATAGTATACAGGGTGTCCCAGTTATCTTGTCCACCCAAAATATCTCTGGAACAATAACAGCTATCAGAAAACGACTTTCACCGGTATCAATGTAGGGCTGGGGCCCATGAATGTACATATTTGGAAACATTCTAAAACGAAAGCATATGTGTTTTTAACACAAACTTATGTTTTTTTAAATGGACCTCCTATATTTCTCCTTCAGCAATCCATAGCATGACAAAGCACATACACTATGGCGTTGATTGCATCGCAATATTCCCATTACATCCCGAGATATTAAGACGCGAAGTTGACGCTTGAAACACCCGACATGCGCTGCTAGCGCACGTCCTGAGGCTCAGGCGTGAACCTCATGCTGCCCGTAATCGCGATGTGATTGACATGCGTAATCACACTTCCATACTTATCAAGAGGTCCGAAACGAATAATACAGTCTGCTGCCATCCTGCATTAACGTCGTAGATTCGAGCAGGTATTTATCTCATAGGCTAGGGGTGATGCGGTTCTGTAACATATCTGTGTACCGCAACGTTAGTCACAAAGTTAACTTCGCTTATCGTTAATCCGTTACTAAAAGGGTAATTCCGTTCAACGTTAAAACTTTACTTTACTGTAGATCTAGCGCAAGTGACAGTTAATCATTCACTCGTAATAGTAAAATTCATGTTGATGGTTTTAGTGAAACGAGCAAGTGGACTAAAAGTTTTATTGTTGTTTAGGTAAAAATGTTTTGATGTGGGAAGTTCAGGTAGGACATAGTAGACGAATGTAAACATGTTTAACCAATTAGTTTTATTATCACATAATTATCAATGTTATGTTTATCTAATGCGTTAAATGGCAAATTGTTGCAAACAAATGTTTCTTAACATCACTGGGTAAAATTCCCCTTTGTAGAAACTTCCACAGTGATACTAGCACTACATACTAAACATAGCGTTCACATCTCATGCTCCAAGTGATGCCCATTCGTTTCGGACCTCTTGATAAGCATGGAAGTGTGATTACGCATGTCAATCACATCGCGATTACGGGCAGCATGTGGTTCACGCCTGAGCCTCAGGACGTGCGCTAGCAGCGCATGTCGGGTGTTTCAAGCGTCAACTTCGCGTCTCAATATCTCGGGATGTAATGGGAATATTGCGATGCAATAAACGCCATTGTGTATGTGCTTTGTCATGCTATCGATTGCTGAAGAAGAAATATAGGAGGTCCATTTAAAAAATCATAAGTTTGTGTTAAAAAACACATATGCTTACGTTTTAGAATGTTTCCAAATATGTACATTCATGGGCCCCAGCCATGCATTGATATCGGTGAAGTCGTTTTCCAATAGCTGTTATTGTTCCAGAGATATTTTGGGTGGACAAGACAGCTGGGACACCCTGTATATTAATCCAGTTTCATCTTCATTATGGTTATTGATTGTAACGTACCAAAACTAATGGACATTACGAAGCTGGAAACAAGGTTCACGTGTTCAAGTTTCCCAAAGACAATATAAAGAGACAGAAATGGTTGGTTGATTGTTTCGGGGAAGGAGACCAGACAGCGAGGTCTTCGGTCTCATCGGATTAGGGAAGGACAGGGAAGGAAGTCGGCCGTGCCCTTTGGAAGGAACCATCCCGGCATTTGCCTGGAGCGATTTAGGGAAATCACGGAAAACCTAAATCAGGATGGCCGGACGCGGGAAGACAGAAATGGTACCATTCAATTGTAAGCCAGTATTTCGAGGTCACTAATTATTCAGTGGTAAGTTTTGTTTTGAATGTAGTTTAATAAAGTATGCTTCAGATCATGGTCTGTAGGTGGTAATGATGTAGATGTAGAAAAGCATTTTCACAAATAGTAACAAGCTTTTTCGAAGAGCAAAAACATTTCTCTGGCACGAGTAATATTCTTAAAATAAATAAATATCTTGTACTACGCACTCTCTGAAGTAGCCCATATTCTTCCACTGTGTTAAAACTGTACCCATAGCAAATTTTATTAAAATCGGTTGAGCGTTTTCTTAATGAAAGGTAACAGAGTTACTTTCAAATTTATGATCCCTGTAGTGTGGATGTGCAACAAATTTGCAGTCTCTTAACAGTCGCTTCTTTTTTCAACATCATTTGTCTTCTTTTCACCCTTCATTTATCTATAAAAATTCGGAGAAAATCCATTGTGTAGCTTTTAGGGAGTCTTGTTTCCGCTCCGTTCAAAAATATCACCAATAACACGCTTGAAGGAGACGCGGCATTTACAAATTCTGTAAACAAAATACAGCAGGCTGCAACTCGCCGCTCCATGTCGTTTCCAGATAATTCATGGAGTAAATCGGTCTAAATCCTTCCGTGTTTCAAAACGTTTTAGTGGGCTGACGCCCTATTGACTGCGTTACTTGAAATTCAGCTGCTCCTTTCGTTATCTTCAGAGTAGGGATACAGGTAAAAACACAGTTTACTTCCCCAGTAGTACAAAGTCGCGAGGCTTATAGGGTCTCCTCCCCTCTCCCCTACCAGCAACAAATTAACGAAATAGAAGTGACCTAATTTGCTAATTACTTGTTTGGTTTCACAGCCTTCGAAAGACAGGTCGTTACGAGCGATTGCAACACGACAGTGCGTGCGGTAAAATTGGATGCAATTAGAAAGTCGGTGTTCTCACGGTAAAACCAATGAATATACGAGTGGACAGTGAATTAGCCTTGAAAACATACATGTGGGGCAACGCAGTACGGTAGGCAAACGTTCTTCAATTATTTATGCATCATTTTCTTTTGTTTCTACACGCGGGTGCCTTTTATCGTATGCAGGGAAGTAAAGACGACGACGCAATTTCCGCTTAACTGAATAATAACTTTCCTTTGAGTTCACTCTGCTTAGCGTTGCCAGTTAATCGGTATTACCTTCTATATAAAGGCGACAATGATCATTTACAACACAAATAGGTAATGCGATATTGTCATAGTTGACAGTACGTCAACGTACACTCCCTCGGATATTTTAAATTGTCTTCTACATAAAACCATCCTGCTTTTATATGATAACAAAAAACACATCGAAAACCACAAATATGCTGCAGTCGGATTCAAGGCACACAGGACGCCTACATTACCACTATGACAAAAGGAACACACATAAGAAGTAAATTTTCACATAGTATCAAGCAGAATCAATTAACTGGTCGTTCATCAGAGTGAAATAAATGATTTTTGACAAAAACAATATACAAATATCTTCACTACCATACCGTACTTAGGTACAGTCTCAAAAAGCTGCCATCTTATTTAGAAATACTAATGCAACACTACCTTTCTCAACAACAATTTGGTTATCTGTTACCTATCCTACTAAACACAAATACCTATATCAAGCAATTTGAGCCCTGGCGGCTGGCGCTAGGGTGTGAATCTCCGGTTGGCGTTCAACGAGCCAACTTGCGTTGAAAACAAGCTCGCATCCCTAACCGCTCCCCCCGCTCACTCTACGTCAGCGGTACCACCTGCGACAGTGCAGGAGACGACTTTGCCCCCAGCCCCATCTACACCTCCCCCACCCACGCTACAGGTTTCACCCCCACCGGTAGTTAGGGAACAGATAACCGAAATGACAAATGACACTGATGCTCCAGCAAAGGAGCAGCCACAGGCGGGTCCAAGCGAGGACAACGATCTTGGAGGCTTTATGAGGGAATTCAGCTTTCTGAGGGAACTCAGAGAACTGGGGAAACTGTTTGCGGGAATAAACCTGGGAGCAGTAGTCCAAAAATTAAAAGAAACGGTAGCGGCAGTCCGAGCCGCGAAAGATAGATTCGCAAAAATGTTAGTAATCGCGGAAGCAGCTATGACACTGTTCTGTAATGAACCGTAACGATACAAGAGTATTCAAAATGCTAACATGGAATGCAGACGGCATATCCTCAAGGGTCCCACAGTTGCAATCATTCCTAGACCGTCACGCCATAGACATAGCCTGCATACAGGAAACGCATCTAAAGCCGGCCGACCGATTAAAGGTGCGAAACTATTCCGTACATAGGGTTGACAGACAAGACCGCGCAGGCGGAGGAGTCGCTGTCCTTGTGAAGCGGAGGATTTGTCACCAGACAATAGAAGTGCCAAACTTAGCCACGGTCGAGGCGGCCGGCATAGAATTAAAAGTCGGTAACCATGTAATTAAAGTAGTATCAGCGTATAAACCACCACACAGCAACTTCGGCGCGCAGGATCTTCAACACTTGACAGAAATCGGCGATAGAGTTATAATAGCAGGGGACTTGAACTCCAAAAGTGTGGACTGGGGGTGCAACACTACAAATGCTAGAGGTTGGAGATTGAGGAGGTTTATCGAGAGCAATCCCCAAGTAGGACTAATTGCTCCCGACGAGCCTACTCACATCCCCTACAACCCCGAACATGCGCCAGACATCCTAGATGTCTTCCTGTGCAAGGGTCTGCCTTGGAGGGTTGCGCCAACAGTCCATCACGAGCTGGACTCAAACCATAACCCGGTTGTCCTGGAATGTGCCAATGTCGAAGACACAATCCGGAGGATGGCAAACACAACGTATCAAACTAACTGGGAACAATATACCACCCTGGTAGGACAACACCTGGAGGACATTCCGCAAATGCGGAACGAGAGGGAGGTGGATACAGCAGTAGAGTATTTCACGAACGTCCTCCAGACCTGTGCTCGAGAGACGAGCACCAGGCTAGCCACCGAGCCTGGCGCCAGGGACCTGCCCCCTGATATCTGGGAGCTGATAGTCGCAAAGCGGCGCGCGAGGAAGGATTGGCAACGTTATCGCGATCCTGCAGATCGTCGCCTGCTTAGGCGGCTCGAAGCCCAGGTAAAGGAAAGACTGATAGAGCACAGAGGCCTCTGCTGGGAAGAGAAACTTAGGAACGCAGAACAAGACATAAACCGAGTATGGAAAATCACAAAAGCGCAGAAGGCTACTCCCAGGGTAGACAGGCCACTCCGAGGTCCAAATGGGCTAGTATATGACGACGAGGGCAAAGCAGAATTACTGGCGACATCGTTAGAGTCACAATTCCGTACTCACGTCATCGAAGATGACGAGAGTGAGAGGCAGGAAGAAATAATAAACGGACGAGTGGCTCAATTGAGGCAACAAAGGCCAGATACACAGTTTACTCCTGTTTCCGATCGACTTGTGTGTGCCTACATTAGGCGCTTAGGGAATAATAAATCCCCCGGTCCTGACAAGGTCCGTGTCCCATACCTGAAACACCTGCCTCCCAACGCAATCACCTACCTCACCACACTATACAACCAGTGCCTTTCCCTAACCTACTTCCCAAAAGCCTGGAAAACTGCTCAGGTCGTAACCCTACCAAAACCCAATAAGAACCTTATCCTTCCACAAAACTATAGACCGATCTCACTCCTGTGCTTTCTAGGGAAAGTACTGGAGTGCCTGATCCTAAGCGCCCTATCCACATTCCTACGAGACAACAACACAATCATCCCTGAGCAGTTTGGATTCCGCCCTGAACACAGCACCATCCATCAATCCCTACGCCTGGTGGAACACATATGCAGGGCGAGAGACCGGAAACACAGCACAGGAGCAGTCTTTCTCGATATCGAGAAAGCATTCGACAAAGTCTGGCATGATGGCTTAATATACAAGTTATCCCAGTTAGGCATTCCAGGACATATCATCAGCATGATTGACTCGTTTCTGGCGGGGAGGCAGTATCGCGTCAGGTGTGGCACACATATAAGCACGATCAGGGACGCTGTGGCAGGAGTTCCACAGGGCTCAGTTCTTGGCCCCATATTATACTCGTTATACACAAACGACGTGCCAAGGTCGGCAGGAGGTGAGATAGCGCTGTACGCCGACGATACGGCGGTTTACAGGAGTAGCAGCAATCTCAATTTCATAGTAAAAAAGCTGCAGGAGCACTTGGACCAAATCGTAAAATGGTGCAAGATTTGGAAAATAAAGATTAATCCTGATAAGTCCGTAGCTGTTATGTTTACGAGGAAACTGACCCCCCCAAACAAACGGATTTTGGTAGCCGAAAAGGAATTAGAATGGAGTGGCTCAGCCACATATCTAGGCCTTGAACTAGATAAACGCCTAACCTTTGCAAAGCAGATAAACAGATCCAGAGGTAGAGGCTACACCGCTTTCTTTCAACTGTACCCACTATTAAAAGGTGGAGGACTCAGCATGAAAACAAAACTAAGATTATACAGGGCAATTATTCTACCGAGTATTTTATATGGGTCGGAAGTTTGGTCCATGGCAGCAGACGTACATCTACAAAAAATTCAGAGCCTACAGAACAGAATTCTCCGCGTCATCGCCGACGCAGACCGCTACACACCAAACATCCACATTAAGGACCTACTAGAGGAACCATCCATATATACTTATATTAAAACAAAATCAGAAAACCTATACGAAAAAACACCGACTTCGACCCACCGGCTAATATATCAGTTAGGAACCGATTATCCTAATGCTTCAGACAAGCGTCCCATTTCAACAATAAACAGAGAATTTAGGGAATAACAGTTACAGACAAAACAAGCAGACATGCAAACACTATTCAGATAAATAACTAAAGCTATTCCTCTAAATACCATACAGCCATATTGGAAGTCAGACGGGTAAAGCCGTGTGGTGCTTCTGTGAAACATTAATATAGATAAGCAACTCACCGTGGTGCATGGGCCTCGCCGTGCTCGCCGCCCTTGTCTTTCGTCGCGCCGGATGTACGGTTTCGATCACTGGGCGCCTTGACGTGCAGAACTGCGGTGGGTTCGTCGTCTCACGCTGAACAGCTTCCCAGCTCGTAATTTGCAAGCTCCAAGTTACGTATGACATTTATTCTGTGTTTAAATAAGAAGATTATTGAAACTTATTGTGGCATGGGTAACTGCTGGAGATGGTTCTAAACTTGGTTACACAGTGGCTATTTTAGGGAGGCTGATGTTCCTCATTTCGTTTTACCGTGAGAACACCGACTTTCTAATTGTATCCAATTTTACCGCACGTACTGTCGTGTTGCAATCGCTCGTAACGACCTGTCTTTCGAAGGCTGTGAAACCAAAGGCTAAGCAATTCAGGCCTCAGAATTTGGGCACTCTTTTGTGATGGCACAAGGACAAATATAAGTACTCTTCGTTCATTGGCATGCAGTATTAATTTTCATCAAAACGTTTTTTCTTCTCAGTTCCTTCACACAGTTTCAAACCACAATGCTTACTGTGTTTTGGATATGTGTCATTTAGTGAAACTCGCTCGAAATGCATTAGCAGAATTAAGTATTATAGAGTCTACAAATGGCCATATTAAGTGGCAGCACTTAAAAGAACTAAATGAGTTGCAAATTGAGGAAGGCATGCTATTTGGTAACAAGTTGTCAGGACAACATATTAATTATGTTAATAAAAAGATGAATGTCAGCTTAGCAGTTCAAACACTCAGTTCTAGTGTTGCAGATACTGTAGATTTTTTGAGAAGAGCTGGCAATTCCAGATTCCATGGTAGTGAGGCAACAGTGGAGTTTTTGAGATTCATAGACAGAATGTTTGATGTCTTTAAGTCCAGAAATCCTCTAGCTTCAGGACATAAAGCCAGCCTGAAACTCAGTGATCAGGCATATTGGCTTGATATTTTTCATCAGACAAAATCTTATATAAGAAGTTTAAAAGTAAATGGCGTTTCTCTCCTGCAGCACCCAAGAAATACTTTTGCCTTTAGCATAATTTTGAACATGCATTCGATTAAAGCCATTGGACTGGAAATGACTAGGGGAATTTCTCCTCTGCAATATTTATTGACATATAAGTTTTCCCAAGAGCATATTGAACTCCTCTTCTCATGTGTGAGATCTAGAGGCGGTTGGAATAACAACCCAAATTCATATCAGTTGAAATGTGCTATGCACAAGTTGCTTTTAGGCGCTAATGTTAGCACTGTTGGGGAAAACTGTACAAATTTTAAAATGGAACCTGTAGGGCTGTATGATTTCCGATCACAAACGTGTCCTCTTTTAGATGATTCTTGTATGTTTCTAGACGAAGTAGAAAAATGGTGCTCACTTACTGAAGAAGGTACTCTGTTTTCCACATACAAGCAGAACATTTTGTACTACATTGCAGGATATGTTGCCCTCACAATTTCAAAACAAGTTACATGTAAAGACTGCCTCTACATTCTTAGGACACCCGTTGTTTGTAATCAGGCAACATATGCGCTTCTTAGTACTGCAGAAAAGAGCTCATTCACAAAATTTGTAAGCCGAGACAAGCTTATTGAAGCAAGTAATGCTGTAATGCTGTTTCAAATGTTTGTTGTCAATGGTGACATGAGGCAAAAGCATTTAATTAGTAAGATTGTCATGTGTGTTCTTAAAAAATTTGTGAACTATTCATTCTCTAAACTTGACCATGACTTCCACAATGAATGCGGAACTGAAGATTTGCATGAGACACAGCTTGTACGTAAGATTGCATCCAGGTACATTCGGGTGCAGCTGAAAAGATATGGGAAAATAGGTCACAATACAACTATTGTAAGACAAAAACTCAGTAAGATTATTTTATTCAGTAATGTGTAGTGTTGTGCCTGTAACATTGCAGCAGTGGTTAAAAACGTATGGAAATGACAAAAATAAATTTCGTGTTTCATTGTGTTTTTGTGTTCTCATTTCAATACCCTTGCTCATGCTTAATGTTTACAGTATTCCTCATTTTACAAATGATAAAAAAGTACATAGACGTAACTTTTAACTAATCATAGTATCTTTGTACCAATTGCTATTCTTGTTTCAAACGGCTGGTGTTCCACCTGTTTGTATTATTTTGTACCAAATGTAATGTGATTCATTCAAATGACTTTCCACCTCCCTAAAAGCTCTTAGGCTTGTGATTTATCTTTCATTGCTTTGACTGTGAAGTGAGCTTCTGACAGTCAGGTTGATACAAATATCTTGGTATTTCAAAGTAAATCTGGCAACTGAATCAACACTGTTTTTACTTCTTATTAACACCTGATTTCCTTTTGTTGGGATGTAAATTTATTCAGAACATTAGAAATGGGAAAAATACTATGTTTTTTAAGACTAAAGTTGCCCAGAGTAATTTTGTACCAGTATTAAAATTAAAAATTTACTCCAAGTGAGCGTTTCTAGTACATATTTCCTCATTACCAAGCACACCTTAACGATACGGGTGAAATTTTGGTGTCTGTTGTAGATTGTGTGTGCAGTACTTTGATAAAGACGGAAAAAAGTGGTACAAAGTTACCCAGATTGACTAAACTGTTTATGAAAGTTAATTCTCAGTTAAATATGCACTTTAAACTAACTGATTTCATCGCAATTTCCACGTTGGTACATGTGAATTAGTTCAGTAAAAGAAGAGAACAATTTTGTGTTAGTGTCACACGTAATTTTGGTTGTTTCATATGGTGCCTGACAATAATTAGAATATTGTCGTAGATATCCAAATACACGTTTAAATAAACCCCATTATGTTTTTTCCCGACGCCAAAGATGATGTAGCCACTGATAAGTGCATTACATATGTGAATAAAACTGTTCCTTACGCCTGGGAAAAATATTGTTTCGCTTGTAGGTACTTTATATTTACGATATTACAGTAGACTTTAATGTTCACGAGCGTAAAACGAAATTGGTATTTCGTTGCTTTAATCTAGTTAGTTTTATTAACGAAAACGAGTGCCGCCTTTCTAACTAAAATATCTCATACAGTTTCTTGTCTAACTGCAATATGGCGGCGCTAACAGACGACGGCACGCTGCGACAGCCGAAGTTCGCCATCCAGTTAGTATAGAGATCACTGGACGTCCCGATACACCTTACCTGTTACAGTTTGTCTGTCAAAGACATGCAGGGATTTACGTGTACCAATCATAATCCCATCCCACACCATCAAACCACGACCTCCATACAGGTACCTTTCAAGGTCATTAAGGAGTTCGTATCTGATTCCTGGTTCACGCCAGATGAAAACCCGGTGAGAATCACTGTTCAGACTATACCTGGACTCGTCCGTGAACATAACCTGGGACCACTGTTCCAAAAATGGTTCAAATGGCTCTGAGCACTATGGGACTCAACTTCTGAGGTCATTAGTCCCCTAGAACTTAGAACTAGTTAAACCTAACTAACCTAAGGACATCACACACATCCATGACCGAGGCAGGATTCGAACCTGCGACCGTAGCGGTTTCACGGTTCCAGACTGCAGCGCCTAGAACCGCAAGGCCACTTCGGCCGGCCCACTGTTCCAATGACCATGTACTGTGTTCTTGACACCAGGCTTTAAGGGCTCTCCTGTGACCAGGGATCAGTGGAATGCACCTTGCAGGTCTCCGGACGAATAAACCATGTCTGTTCAGTCGTCTGTAGACTGTGTGTCTTAAGACGACTGTTCCAGTGGCTGCGGTAAGACTCCGAGCAAGGCTAATGCAGTACTCTGTGGGCGTCTGCGGGCACTGATATCGGTCTTCTTTTGGTGTTGTACACTGTGGACGTCCCGTACTGTAGCGCCTGGACACGTTTCCTGTTTGCTGGAGTCGTTACCATAATCTTGAGATCACACTTTGTGGCACATGGAGGGCCCGTGCTACGACCTGCTGTGTTTGACCAATCTCCAGTTTCCCTAGTGTTCTACCCTTCATAACGTCATCAATACGTGTTATTTGACCCATTTTAAACACACAGTCACCATTAGCCCGTCTGAAAACGTCTGCACACTTACTCGCTGGACCGTACTCTGACATGCACCAACACACCTCTGCGTATGTGGACTGCTGCCAGCGCCACCGTGCGACGACCGCAGGTCAAATGAACCGCATGGTCATACTCCGAGGTGATTTAAACCCGCAAACCTCCCACCAGAGCGTTGTTTCACCATGTATCAGCATTATCCTTAATTTATGAGCATGAGTGTATTTTACACGAGTTTCAGCCTATGAGCTCAGGTAACAGCCCCATGAATTTCATGTCTAAAATAGGAGAACACAAAACGGCATCAGAGATTCAAAGTACGTTCTGTGAACTACCTTGTGACATAACCACTCTGACGTGGATAGAATTTGCCAGGTCCATACCACATGACTCACGCTCTATACAGGGTGGTCCATTGATAGTGATCGCGCCAAATATCTCACGAAATAAGCATGCGTTCTCAGAAATGATAAGTTCACAAAGTTACATGTATCACATTGGAACAACTGAAATAAAATGTTCAAACGCACCTACGTTCTGTATTTTAATTTAAAAAACCTACCTGTTACCAAAAGTTCGTCTAAAATTGTGAGACATATGATTGTGACTATTACAACGCCATCAATCGCAACTAAAACATTCATATTTCTTTTCGTACTACACGAATATGTAATAAAAAATGGGGGTTCCTGTTTAAAAATAACGCAGTTGATATCCGTTTGACCTATGGCAGCGCCATCTAGCGGGCCAACCATAGCGCCGTCTGGTTTCCTCCTTCAAGCTACACAAGTTTCGTTCTTTGTAGCTTTTTCGTTTGACGCTTATTTCGTGAGATATTTGGCCCGGTCACTATCAATGGACCACCCTGTATAGTTCGACAATGTTCCTGGTTGCATTTCGTGTTCCCATCTCACACCATATGAGACTACGTCCAGTGTTATCGAGCGTAATCGTTTTGTAGACCCACATGCTATAGTGTCGGGCGGCAAAATCTTGCATGTGCGTACCGACCTACAAATCTTTGAATACCATACACTTGCCGATCCACGTCATCAAGCCACTGCATTCCTCACCATTTGCGTTGTTTCGGGGGTGCTTTGGACCCTGACTTCATTTTTATGGTTGACAAAGCACGACCACAGCGAATAGCTCAGGAGGAGGAGTCCTTGGTCCAAGAGGATATTCGTCCAATGGCCTTTAATTCCATCGTGCACATGTAGGGTGCTTTGCGGAAACGTATTACAGTACGTCCACATGAACAGACGACCATCCAGCAGTGAAGAACCATACTCAGGTGGAGCGATGGAATACTCTATCGCAAGAATTCTTAGCAAACTTGTAGTCAACACTGGAACACATTGCAGAACATGCGTCTCCGTTCTATTTAGAACCATGTTTGGCATTTTATAATGTGCAGGGGACCATCATGAATCGCGGTGACTTAAACGCAACTCTTGTCTATGAATAAAATGTCATTTCTCTTCGTCTCATAGCCTATTTCTTTCAGTTAACATCTGTATTACCCTGCAACAATTCTTGCTATGTATAGCCCAAGTTCCATTGAGCTATGTTACTTGGCAGTGTCACACCCTTAAATTATGTGCACTATCATATTTAAAGGGCAGTTCAATTTGGTGCGCTAAAAATCAAAAGCTGTATGTTAAAGAACGCACAGAAATAACGTAAGAAGCAAAAACACATGGGTAATTTATTTTGTCCATGGGAACTATTTCTAATTTCACTATACTGATTTGTAAGGAAATTCACATATATTGCTGGGACCAGTGAACTGCTCTAAATAAAAGGGAAACGCTTCTGGTCTAAATAAGACTTTATTACGTTCGCAAAAGTCGGAATAACTGCGACATTACTTCCTTTCTTTACTCAACGCATTCCCTCTTGTTATCAGCGGTTTTCGTGCAAACATATTTAAGCGCACAGCGTTTCACAGGGTTTCAATAAAACTGACCAATCTGTGTATAAATTATTCTCATACTTCGAAGAAACTGACTATCTCTGATAGTAAATTTTCAGTACGAATATTTACCAGACATTAAGTACCAGAGCTTCGCGCGCCATACTAGCTTTATGTCCGGGCATTACTCAAGTATCTCCGTCTTCTCATTGTCAACAGAATTTGCAGTTGCAATAATCCACACATAAAACGCATCACTGAAAGCTACGAGAGCGCAATAAATATTCTATGTTCCCTAACTAGCTGCAACAGGAGAGCAGCCCTAATGGTTGGAGTACGGCTCTATTGTGATTATGCCTCATACACATCGGTTCATTTACTTATTGAGTATAACGAGACCTTTACAAGTGCCTATACAACGCTTCTATAGCTAATTTTGGCACCGTTGTGGCCAACAAACATCGTTTTGCTGTATATGAAAGAACCTCTCGTTCATAGACAATGAAGCGTCAAAGGAACCCGTATAGGCATGCGTACTCAAATACAGAGATATATAAACAGACAGAATACGGCTGTTTTCGGCAACGCCTATATAACACAAAAAGTGTCTGGGGCAGTTGTTAGGTCTGTTACTGTTGCTAAAATGGCAGGTTATCAAGATTTAAGTGAGTTTGAATTGAATGTCATAGTCGGCGCACGAGCGATGGGACACAGCATCTCAAAGGTACCGATGGAGAGGGGATTTTCCCGTACGACAATTTCATGAGTGTACCGTTAATATCAGGAAACCGGTAGAACATCGAATCTCCGAAATCGTTGCGGCCGGAAACAGTTTCCTGCAAGAACGGGCCCAACGACGACTGAAGAGAATCGTTCAACGTAACAGAAGTGCAAAACTTCTGCAAATTTCTGCTGATTTCAATGCTGGGCCATCAACAAGTGTCAGTTTGCGGAGGCCCACTCGTGTACCCCTGGTGACTGCACGACGCAAAGCCTTACGCCTCGCCTGTGCCTGTCAATAACACCGACATTGGACTGTTGATGACTGGAAACGTATTACCTGGTCGGACGACTTTGGTTTCAAATTATTATGAGTGGGTGGATGTGTACGGTTATGGAGAAAACCTCATGAATGCGTGGACCCTGCATGTGAGCAAAGGACTGTTCAAACTGATGGAGGCTCTGTGATGGTGTGAGGCTTCTGCAGTTGGAGTGATATGGGACACCTGATACGTCTAGATACGACTCCGACGTGTGAGACGTACGTATGCATCCTGTCTGATCACCTGCATTCATTCGTGTTCATTATGCATTCCGAAGGACTTGAGCAATTCCAGCAGGACAATGTGACATCGCACACGTCCAGAATTACTACAGAGTGCCTCCAGAAATACTCTTCTGAGTTTAAGCATTTCCGCTGGCCCCAAACTCCCGAGTCACGAACATTTTTAAGAATATCTGGAATGCCTTGCCACGTGATGTTCAGAAGATATCTCCACCCCCTCGTACTCTTTCGGATTTATGGACAGCCCTGCAGGATTCATGGTGTCAGTTTCCTGCAGCACTATTTCAGACATTAGTCGAGTCCACG
This sequence comes from Schistocerca gregaria, assembly GCF_023897955.1. Taxonomy (NCBI): domain Eukaryota; kingdom Metazoa; phylum Arthropoda; class Insecta; order Orthoptera; family Acrididae; genus Schistocerca; species Schistocerca gregaria. Next base: position 742,354,331 of record NC_064921.1, read on the forward strand.
CCACGTCGTGTTGCGGCACGTCTGCGTGCTCATGGGGATCCTACGCGATAGTAGGAACGTGTATCATTTTCTTTGGCTCTTCAGTGAACTTCAAAATCATGGCCCAGTGTCCTTTTAAAATGAGTGTAGGATACGGAAGATCTAAGACTTGACAGCCGACTCAAATATTGGGTAAATAAGTGCCTTCAACTCATGGAGTAGTTTCCAGTGCAGCTCTGCCAAAATAATACACTGCTTCGAAGCTAGCTACTAACGCACAACACTGGGTGTCTTAATTCTCTTTAGAACTTAACACACTCACAGTATTCTAGCAAACTACGTTTTCCAACGTTGAAGCGTCGCGCCCATATAAACCAGTGCACCACTAAGTGAAGGACTGAAACCGTGGTCTAGGGATAGCGCGTTTGGCTACTATCAAAACCTTCCAGGTTCGAAACTCACCACTGCTTAAAATCTGAATAAAGATCATCATTAATGGTGGCCGAAGACCGGCGTAAGAGGTCACCCTCGTCCTGTCAATGGCCTTATCAAAGTGGGCGGTCGCGCCGGAGGTTCGAGTCCTCGCTCGGGCATGGGTGTGTGTGTTGTTCTTAGCATAAGTTAGTTTAAATTAGTTTAAGTAGTGTGTAAGTCTAGGGACCGATGACCTAAGCAGTTTCGTTCCTTAGGAATTCACACACATTTGAACATTTGAAAGAGGGCGGAGGAACAGGCAGAGGTACAGGGCACTCCCTTGTCCTTGTGATGGGAAACTGCCCCTAAAGAGCAGAAGAATCAGCAATGATCAACGGTATGAGGATGCAGAAGGTAAAGGAAACCAGTATATTAAAGACACATACTGTGTATCCATAGGACATGTGTCCTGTATTTGAAAAAGTGTCATAATGCTATCTCCACTGGCAAAAGGTTCCTGACTAGTGCTCTATTTGGATCTCTGGGGGAAGTGACTCCGAGAAAAAGACAGAAAAACTAAATAAAGGGTGCTACGAGTCAGGTTGAGGAATGTCAGAAAATTGAACGTCGTAGGTAAGCTAGAAAATCTCAAAAAGGAAATGCTACTACTCGATATAGATATAGTGGGTGTCAGTGAAGTGAAATGGAAATAAGACAAGAGTTTCTGGTCAACAGAAGCAGAAAATGGTGTAACAGGATTAGGTTAATTTAGCAAACCAACAATGACAATAATAGTAGAGGTATACATGCTGAAGTCGCAAGCAGAAGATGGAGAGATAGAGAAACTGTATGAGGATACTGAATGGGTAATTCAGTTCGTAAAGGGAGATGAAAATCTAATACTCATGGTGGATAGAAATGCTGTTGTGTGGGTAGCAGCAGAATAAAGGGTTACGGAAGAATGTGGGCTTGGTAGTGGGAGTGAGAGACGAGGAAGACCATCGTGTTCTGCAGTCAGTTTCAGGTAGTAGCAGCGAATTCTCTGATCAAGAAACACAGGAAGAGTATGTATATTTGGAAAAGGCCGGGACATACGGTAATATACCACTTAGATTACATCACGGTCAGGCAGAGATTCCGAAATCATACATTGGATTCTAAGGAGTATTCAAGAGCAGATATAGACTCAGATCACAATTTAGCAAATATGAAGAGCACGTTAAAGCTTAAGAGCACAGTCAGGAAGAATCAGTGTGGAAAAAGTGGAATACGGAAGTACTAATGAATGAAGAGAGACTCTTGAAGCTCTCTGAGGTTATAGGCATTGCGATAATGAATAGCTTAGTAGGTTGTTCAGCTGGAGAGGGATGGGCGTATCTAGAAAGGGTAGTCACATAAGTTGGATAGAAAAACATAGGTACAAGGAAAGTAAGTACGAAGAAATCAGGACAAGAGAAGAAATATTTTTGGTGATCGACGATAGAGGGAAGTACAAAAATGTTCAAGCGAATTCAGGAATATGAAAATAAATGTCACTTAGGAATGAAACAATTGAGAAGTGCAGGGAAGCTAAGGTGAAATGGCTGCATGAAAAACAAGAAGAAATCGAAAAAGAAATGATTTCGGAATAACTAACTCAGTATACAGAAAAGTTAAAACAATCTTCCGTGAAATTAAAAGCATGAGCGGTAACGCCCTTAAGAATGCAATATGTATTCCACTGTTAAATGTAGACGATAGTGTGGATGGACGCTAACAGTACACTGAAGATCTCTGTTATGGGGAGCACTTGTCCGATGACGTGATTGAAAAAGATACAGGAGTCGACAGGGAAGAGATAGGAGAACCAGTATTAGAATCAGAATCTGAAAGAGTTTTGGACGACTTAAGATCAACTAAGGCAGAAGGGATAGCCAAGTGCGAGAATTATCGCACCATCAGCTTAACATCTAATGTATCCAAGTTGTTAGCAAGAGAAATATATAGAAAAATGGAAAAGAAAACTGAGGATTTCTTACATGTCGATCAGCTTGGCTTTAGGAAAAGTAAAGGCACAGGAAGGCTGTTCTGACTTTGTGGTTGATATTGGAAACAAAAATGAAGAAAAATCAAGACATTTTCAAAGGATTTCTGGAAAAAGCGTTCGACAGTGTAAAGTGGTGCACGATATTTGAAAGTTTGAGGAAATAGGGGTAAGCTACAGGGTAAGGCGGGTGATATAAAATATGTACACGAAACAAGAGGGAACAATAAGAATGGAGCAGCAAGAACGAACTGCTCGGATTAGAAAAGGTGTAAGATAGAAATGTAGTATTTCGTCCCTGCCGTACGATCTATACATCGAAGAAGCAATGACGAAAATAAAAGAAAGGCTCAAGAGTGGGATTAAAATTCATGGTCTAGGCATATCAACAATAAGTTTCGCTAATGACATGACTATCCTCAGTAAAAGTGAAGAAGAATTATAGAATCTGTTGAATAGAGTAAAAAGTTTAATGACTACAGTATATTGAATAAGAGTAAATTATCGAATGACGAAAGTAATGAGAATTGTCAGGAAAGAGAACAGCGATAAACTTAACATCAGAACTGCGCATCACGAAGTAGATGAAGTTAACGAACTTTGTTACCAAGGCAGCAAAATAACTCATGCTGGACGAGCAAGGAGAACATAATAAACAGAATAGCACTGGCAAAAAGGGCATTCTTTGCCAAGAGAAGTCTACTAGTATCACACATAGGCCTTCATTGGAGGAAGAAATTTCTGAGACTGTACATTTGTAGCATAGCATTGTATGGTAGTGAGACATGGATTGTGGGAAAACGGAATCGAAGCATCTGAAAAATATTGGAAATTTGTGGTAAGGTCAAGGGACCAAACTACTGCGATCATCGGTCCCTAATCTTACACACCGCTTAATCTAACTTAAACTAATTTACGTTAAGGACGACACAAACACCCATGCCCGAGGGGGGACTCGAACCTCCGACGAGGGAAGCCGCACGGGCAGTGACAAGGCGCCTGAGACCGAACGACTACCCCGCGCAGCGAAGCATCTGTAATGGGCGCTACAGAAGAAAGTCGAAAAATTTGTTGGACTGATAAAGTAGGGAATGAAGGGTTTCTCTGCAGAATCGGCGATGAAAGAAATATATGGAAAACGCTCACAGGAAAAGCGGCAGGATAACAGGACATCTGTTAAGAAATCAGATAGTAACTGTTCATAATTATTCTGACAGCAGAACTGACAGATACCCTTACAGGACCTGGTTATTACCAAAGGAAAGAACCGATCGTTATACTATGGACCTCCACATCAGCACTTACTGTCCTGAAACATTTACATAACGGAAAACTCAGCCCATAGCCTATCACTTACACGAAATGCAAATATTATCTAACACCCGTTAGCCTCTGAAGGATGTATTCACGACAAAGAATTAAGTGGAAAAAACGGCATATGGTTTGGCAATAGTGGCCACTTAGGAGGCCACTTACAGCGGGGAAATAATTCGTTTTAGTACCAGCTACGTATTCGAATTTTCTGCGAAGAGCAACAGATAGAGCCGGTTTAAGGGATTCGGGCGCCCTCTACGAAGTCTGATTTTGGGGCAACCCTTATTATTTGCTAGAATGTAAATCTGTTTTGCATTTTGAATGATCTTCTTTATTATATATAATTATTATGAATATACAGACACAAGCCTTAATTTGAGGAATGAATTTCTGAGAATGTACGTTTGGAGCACAGCGCAGGCAACGGATCAAAATTATTTTTATTGGTTTCCTTGTCGTCAAGATAAAATTTCATCGTTTCAGTCCTTTTCAGTAGCCGCCGAAATCTAAAGTCGAGGAAAAGAATTTGATATTTATCATTTCACTGTAATTAAAGTCTAGGTTGACCCATGTGTTCTAGGAAAACCCACAGTGTGTCCAGACACTCAAGTATTCGTACAGAGGCGGCAAAGATCGCCCATGTATCGTTGGCCGACGCAAAGCTTAGGAGCGCCAGAGAACATCCTGGGCGAACTTGCTGCTAGAAGAGCAACCGACGACCACGAGGTTCTCTATTTTAATTATTAAGAAGTAATGGTGACGCCCTACAATTGTCTGGACTAATTGTACGACAGTAGTACTGAAAAAGGTTCACTCGGTCACTACTGAGGAGCTGAGGAGACAGCGAGCTTGGGCTGTAAGCCGACGTATGTGTTATAGTATGTGACATCCGTTTACAAGTGTCGTGATTGATAAGTAGCTGGTGAAAATTGCATAGATTATTTTGTCAGTGTGGAATTTTTAGCGATTTAATACAAATAGTATAGGAAGCTGCTCTTGGACCGAGCTGTGCTTAAAATGCAAGGTTTACAGAGTTGTTGTTGTTGTGGTCTTCAGTCCTGAGATTGGTTTGATGCTACTTTATCCTGCGCAAGCTTCTTCATCTCCCAGTACCTACTGCAACCTACATCCTTCTGAATCTGCTTGTTGTATTTGTCTCTTGGTCTGCCTCTACGATTTTTACCCTCCACGCTGTCCTCCAATACTAAATTGGTGATCCCCTGATGCCTCAGATTATGTCCTACCAACCGATTCCTTCTTCTAGTCAAGTTGTGTCACAAACTTCTCTTCTCCCCAATATTATTCAACACCTCCTCACTAGTTATGTAATCTACCCATCTAATCTTCAGCACTCTTATGTAGCACCACATTTCGAAAGCTTCTGTTCTCTTCTTGTCTAAACTATTTATCGTCCATGTTTCACTTCCATACATGGCTACACTCCATACAGAGTACAGTAACTATTCTAGGGCATGACGAGTGTAATTATTTTCTGAATTTTGTCAGAGTCGGGCTTCTTGTATTTTTTGTGACATTCAAGCGATTTTAAGCTAGTTCGGGCTTAGTGGACAGTAGCTTGTATGATGTGTCAGTAGTTGATAGCTGAATACGTGAGTCGTTAAAGTACGACAATACTAAAGTTTTGATTCTAGTAATTTTGTCTGAAGTGATCAGTATTTTCTCTGATACTATTTTGCGCACATTTCAGTGGACCTGGTGTTGGAAATGTTTAGGTGAGGTTTATGAAACCACACACTAAGCTAGTTGAGTGTCAGCCGTGAGCGTCTTTTTGTTTTTTGTTTTTTAGTACAGAGCCACACTATGATATAGTAACGTTATTGAGTATGTGGAGTAACGGTTTATCCACTCAAGAACAGGAAACTCGGATCGAAGGATCTTTCACTGATCCTGAAAAGGAAAGAATTTAAAAGAAAAGTGAAATGGCAATTGAACTGAGAATAGTTAAACCAAAGAGGGTCATTTTAAAAAGAAATTTCCTAAGAGGCTGTCAGTGACACTACGGTTAACTGAATATTGGAGTGGATGAGAATATTTCTAAAAGGCTTAGCAAAGGAATGAGCTGATACATACTTGAAGATTATACTGAACATTTATTAGGATCGCAACAAATAACCAGAGGTGTTATCCAAAGAAATTTATTTACATGAAAGCAAAAAAAAGACAGGCTTTGTCATTAGGTTACTAACTTGAGGTCGACGTCCGCTATATTTTAGATTCACTGCATTTAAACCTCCCTACACGGCGATATACGTGATGTCCCCCTGACATGTCCGTACCCAGTTTCGACAGTTGGGGATGTCTGTCGACTTTTGTGGTCGTATCCGAAATACCGCCGTAATCTAAAGTTTAAAAGAATTTAATCTCATTCGTAAGTGCAGCTATTCAAGCATAACTTTCTTTTGTATACATGAATTATGCTTTCACTGTTTATTATTATTCCTTTTTGTGTTTTTCATTGCCTTCCATAACGCAAAAGCTCCGATATCTGTATTAACTGCTGGCCGGAGTGTCCGTGCGGTTCTAGGCGCTACAGTCTGGAACCGCGCGACCGCTACGGTCGCAGGTTCGAATCCTGCCTCTGGCAGAGATGTGTGTAATGTCCTTAGGTTAGGTAGGTTTAATTAGTTATAAGTTCTAGGGGACTGATGACCTCAGCAGTTAAGTCCCATAGTGCTCAGAGCCATTTGAACCATTTTTGTATTAACCGTCTCGTCCGCATACAACACACGGTTACGTGGCAGCGCCGGTTGTTGGTGCAGTATCTCATGTCCTAAATTCCTCCCTCTCATAATTATTCATTGTTCACGTTCCCTCCCTTTTTAAAAAATATTTTGGCTAGGACAGCTGGAGACAGCGGTCAAGTGTGTGTGCGTTTTGTGTCTACGACTGTGCGAATGTGTCTGCTTTGCTTTCTTTCTGAAATCGGCTTTGGCAGAAAACTTACGTGAAGACTTTTTTCGCCCCCCCCCCCCCCCCCCCCCCGTCTGCTGCTCGACGCATGAGTAGCTATCTATCCGCTTCACAGTACAGTTATTTTCTCATGAAGTTAGCTGAAAATAATCCGTTACACTTAAACTGGAACACTTATATACATTATAATAATAATGTTGTGTGGCTAGGATCTCCCGTCGCTTAGACCGTTCGCCGGGTGCAAGTCTTTCGATTTGACGCCACTTCGGCGACTCGCTCGTCGATGGGGATGAAGTGGTGTTGATTAGAACAACACAACACCCAATCCCTGAGCGGAGAAAATCTCCGGCCCAGTCGAGAATCGAACCCGGACCCTTAGGATTGACATTCTGTCGCGCTTCCCTCTTTTTCTTACATCCATGTTTGTACGTATACGTTGCCTTGTGAAAAAAACGTGTCTTTGGAATTGGATCTCAGAATCTATTACGAAAATAATTTGATTGTGAAACTTTTCAATACTTCAGGGATTTGTAAGTAACTGATGGTATGTAAATGTTAAAGTCTTCACTATCATTATACATTTTAATGCGAGAAAAGATAATGCTCTTAATTAGTGGAATACTGCTACGTGCTAACTGACGTATCCATACTATACCTATAATGACCGAACTCTTAATGAAAAAATAAATAGATACTCGAGAGGCTGAATAATTTCAGTGATACAACTTTACATCTATTACTACGTTATTTACAACAGAAGAGTAATTGAAAGTATTTTCAAATATCATTGACTAGTTTTACAGTCAAGCAGACGCTTAATTAGTAGTGGGTTCGCTTGCGCACCCGCTCCATTGTATGTTACTTGTTTTTGAATAAGCGTAAACTAAATAAGGTATATTTAACTGAAGATTTGCTATCCTGCTCGGAGGTAGAATTATCAACTCGATCAAGCATACGATAACTTATTGCTCGCAGCGTTGCTCGTACAGTCTTGGATAGAATTCTATTACGCCTCTCCACGAGTAATTATCAGTTTTATTTAATTTTATTTGTACTAGGTTTTCTCATGCACTGGGATGGCATGATGCCTGAACGTTTTAACAGTGTTAGTTACGTGAACACTCATAAGTTGCACTTCCGGCGTGAACCGAGCGAGGTGGCGCAGTGGTTAGCACACTGGACTCGCATTCGGGAGGACGACGGTTCAATCCCGTCTCCGGCCATCCTGATTTAGGTTTTCCGTGATTTCCCTAAATCGCTTCAGGCAAATGCCGGGATGGTTCCTTTGAAGGGGCACGGCCGATTTCCTTCCCAATCCTTCCCTAACCCGAGCTTGCGCTCCGTCTCTAATGACCTCGTTGTCGACGGGACGTTAAACACTAACCACCACCACCACCACTTCCGGCGCGGTGCACATTCTATGTTAGTGAACAGTGGATTGTGGGAAAACCGAAACAGAAGAGAATCGCAGTATTTGAGATGTGGTGCTACAGAATAATGTTGAAGGGTGGCCAGAAATAGTCTGCAATCTTGTAAGGGTGATGAAGGGTAGGTTGTGCTGAGAAATTAATTTTACATGCGGCGCCATTTCCGCTTGATCAGCATCGAAGTTAGCCAATCGCGACGTAGCGCGCACAATTAAGAGGCGTGCCAGATACATTTAGTGTCAGATGTCATAGTGAGGAAGAAAGCACAAGCGTCTGGTCAGCCTTTGGCTTGGGTTCGATCCTTACTACCGTCCGATGCTCAATTTTTGAATCGTTCTCTTGTTCATTTCTAGGAAACCAAACGGAGAACACGCTTCGTAACACCATCTCTACTGGACCACTTGAATTTGAGGGTGCAACAGTCTAATTGGCTAACTTCAGTGCTAACTAGCTCCGAAACGGCAGAACATATCGAATTTTTTTCTTAACAGTTATTTCTCAGTTCAACCTTCCCTGTAACACCCTTACCAAGTTTTCATATTGTTTCTCATCACACTCTATGTGTGTGGATACCAGTGCATTGTCTCGCAGTGATTTGAATTAGTAAAATCTTCTCCGGCTTCCACCTGCGTCAAGTAGTCAAAATCCCACTGAACTGGAAAAAGAAGATTCTAACAATTTATTAGACGTTTCTAACGTTACAGTAATACCAAACCAATTCTGAATTGATATTAGTTGTTTCTCTCGTAGTAAGTTAGTAAATATTTTTCTAAATCTTTCACGAAGGTCTTCCTTGGATCTGTCAAAAAAGTTCTCACATTCGGAAATGTCCCCTCTGTGTCACATTATGTTATGAATTCATTGTTACAATGTCACTTGCAAAAATAATCCTCGAGAAGTATGCCCGGAATCATAATGCCTGGTGTAATGTTTTTCTTTAAGTCGCAATTTCAACAGCAAGCGCACATGTGCCGATTTTGTGATGTATTAAAAAATGTACTTACAATTGAGCGTTTCATTACAATTTTTACTTTTTAAGAAGCAAGAAGTGGTTGGTCCAGCGCTAGGCTTCCTGATTATAGGATACGTTGATTTGTTTTGACGACCAAGACAAATAGCCAATGAGAGCTGTAGTAGAAATAAATTCGATTTACGTGCATTATTAAATTTTGCAAACCTAGGCACATACTTCAATATAGTCTGTCTACCTATAAATGAAAGAGGGAAAAGCCTATTAAATTGTACAAACAATTTTAAAAATTACTCACTTAAATCTTCACTTCTATTGCTTTTTGAGTAGCGATTCTTTATGCCAGCTGAACACGCGTTAGTAAAAGTTGACAATGGTCTGAGCGAAGCTCGGCTGACGACGTGGTAATAACTTTCACATGCACCATTACAACCATGCAAACCTAGGCACATACGTCAATATAGTCTGTCTACCTATAAATGAAACAGGGAAAAGCCTATTAAATTGTACAAACAATTTTAAAAATTACTCATTTAAATCTTCACTTCTATTGCTTTTTGAGTAGCGAAGACCTTCACCAATTTCTCCGTGTTGAGCGAACCCACAATCTGTCTTTCCACTGATATAATGTAAACCCTCTTCGCCGCTCGCTGCTCATTGCAGATCTCAGATAGTTTTTATCATCTTTAACTTGGAAAACATACATTCTACAGAGACTACAGACACTGGCACAAAAATATTTTTGATGGCACTGTTATATTTGGGGAAAAAAATTCAAGTTCTTTTCGAAGATTCACTGAAGTAGTTCTAAACTTGTGCTGGCAGTTTGTGGAAGCATAGGGCACAACAGTTACAATTCATTAGAAGATCTTGCGAATTTATGCGGCCTTACTGCGTTTTGGGGTCTCTGAGAAGCGTCCGCAAGATTTCTGCATCGTCTGTCGGTTTTGTATTACTGTGTTGCCATGTTTGTAATGTCACAAATAACACTGAACGCGGCACAGCAGTTACATAGCTGCTAAAGCCTTTTCTTTAAAGACATAACAGTGTGTCAACCACAAGTTAGAAGTAGTTTACCCTTAAGCGTTTCTCTTCCCCGGGAACAGGTTCATCCTTACTTCCGTAAGACAACTGGCTTTTAACAGTTGCAGATCTGGATTCTATCAACTCAGAAACATTTCAAAAAGCTCCATCTAACCTCTCTACCTCAGTTTCAAAACCGTTGACCCCATATTCTTTACTAACACTAAATGTTGATTTCGTTATTTATTTTTATTTACACGTCAAGTTCCGTAGGATCAAATTGAGGAGCAAATCTCCAAGGTCATGGAACGTGTCAGTACATGAAATTACAACATAAAAGTAATAACAGATAAAAATAAATGTTTATGAACCCGAAAAAAGTTAATCCATAAGTTTAAGTAAACGCAATCAACAATACAATAAAAATCTGCTTAATTTTTCAAGGAGCCCTCGACGGAATAGAAGGTATGACCCATGAGGAAACTTTTCACGTTCGATTTGAAAGTGCGTGGAATTACTGCTAAGATTTTTGAATTCGAGTGGTAGATTACTGAAAATGGATGTAGCACTATACTGCACACCTTTTTACACAATAATTAAGTAAGTCCGATCGAAATGCAGGTTTGATTTCTGCCGAGTATTAACCGAATGAAAGCTGCTTATTCTTGGGAATAAGCTAATATTGTTAACAAGAAATGACAGTAAGGAATATATGAGGGGCCAATGTCAAAATACGCAGACTCGTGAACAGGAGTCGACAAGAGGTTCATGAAGTTACACCACTTATTGCCCGAACCGCCCGCTTCTGAGCCAAAAATATCCTTTTAGAATGGGAAGAGTTACCCCAAAATATAACGCCTTACGACATAAGCGAATGAAAATAAGCAAAGTTGACTAATTTTCGTGTCGAACCATCACTCACGTTTGATACCGTTCGAATAATAAAAATGGCGGTATTAAGTCTTTGAACAAGATCCTGAACGTGGGCTTTCCACGACAGCTTACTAGCCATCTGAACACCCAGAAATTTTAACTGATCAGTTTCACTAATCATATGCCCGTTCTGTGAAATTAAAACGTCAGGTTTTGTTGAATTGTTTGTTAGAAACTGTAAAAACTGAGTCTTACTGTGATTAATCGTTAGTTTATTTTCTACAAGCTATGAACTTAGGTCATGTACTGCACTATTTGAAACGGAGCCAATGTTGCACACAACATCCTTTACTACCAAGCTAGTGTCATCAGGAAACAGAAATTTTAGAATTACCTGTAATAAGGAACAGGAACCTGTGATAAGGAACAGGAGTGTCCCCAACACCGATCCATGGGGCACCACCCACTTGACAGTACCCCACTCAGACCCCACATCACAGACGTTATCAACATTGTGAATAATGACCTTTTGCTGCCTGTTGCTAAAGTGAGAGCTGAACCAATTGTGAGCTACTCCCCGTATTCCGTAATGATCCAACTTCTGGAGCAATATTTTATGATCAACACAATCAAATGCCTTAGTTAAATAAAAAAATATGCCAAGCGTCCGAAACCTTTTGTTTAGCCCATCCAGTACCCCACAGAGAAAAGAGAATATAGAATTTTACAGCCGAACTGTACATTTGATAGGAAATAGTGTGATATGAAATGATCAATTATCCTTGCATACACAGCCTTTTCAATAACTTTTGCAAACACTGAAGGCATAGAAATAGGTCTAAAATTATCTACATCATCCCTTTCTCCCTTTTTATAAAGCGGCTCTACGACTGAGTACTTTAATCGTTCAGGAAACTGACCATTCCTAAAAGAAAAATTACAAATATTGCTAAGTACAGGGCTAACATGAGAATGCTTAGTCTTCGGTGATTTAATTATCGACTCAATCTCCCTCATGTCTGTATCACAGAGGAGTATTTCATTTTAATTGTAATGTCTAATTGCACACCTTCTAGTCGAACAGCTTAACTGGCTCTGTTGACATGGCAAGAGATATTATGCAATATCAAGTACACAAAAATACTTAAATTTTGTGACTTCTTTAAATACACTAGATACTTCACTGAAAGACACTGGATCATTCGCGCAAGCATTCTTGACTCTGATTACGTAAATCTTATGTCATTAACATCAGATCTCACATCCTGAACACGGTTTCAGAGTCACGTTTACACGGCTTTGGAACGCTTCCCAGCGTTTCGCAGAAACAGAAAAAAATGTGTACAATCTCTGAAAAACACCAAGAAAATGTAGAGCAATTACAGGCGGTTCAACTGCATCGCTAACGGCCAAGTTCAGGGTAATAACACAACGAGGGATGTAATGAGATCTTAGATTCTCTTCGATGATATGAGCTTGAATGCCACTGCTCTTGCCCTTCGTGTTGCTACCGTCGTCGTAAGATTGTTCCCGACGATACGCTAGCTGTATGCCAAGATTACGCAGTATCTGAAGCAAAAGTTTTGTGGGACCTTTCCCAGCAGTGTTACTCATTTCAAGAAATCCAAAAAGTGTTCGTCGACTACAACTGGTTTGGAAAACACATCTACCACTCTTAAGACACCAATAGTTGGCCCTTGTGATTTAAATTTGTTGTGCAGTTCAGTATTACTTAATAATATTTGTTTTTGAGTATGGGATTATTTATGAAAGACCTCATCAGAATTTATGGTAATGATTGAATTTTGTATCCCCTTACTTTAGCCACACAACTAAAATGATCATTTAATACAGGATCCAACTTTACCATTAATGCAGCTTGCCCTCAGAGGTTTCTTGTATTTCTTGTATTTCCAATCATTCAAGGTCAACTCTTAATGGAAGATTTCTTTTGGCAAGGAAACATACTATGGAAAATAGCCTCCACAAAACCGATCTCCGGCCTCTTTTTTTGTCCTGATAGTTTTCATGTTGTGTTGCCCGTTCCATAAATTCTTATTTTTTATTTTTTTGAGAAAGCTTTTACTACTCGCACATTTCAATAATATGGTTGCGGAGCCGTTCGTGGTTAGAGTGAACTTTTATTAGGCTTTGCTAGTCTCTTAAAACATTTCTTGTGAGAGAGCCAGCACTCGAACTGAACAATCTGGAACAAGAGGAATACGCATGATCTTTTGCTCGAGAATAAACAAGCCACGTTGACGCAACATCTTCTCCATTTAAAAGGTGATGGAGGCAATGAATTACAGTAAATTGCCTTGTCTCGCTAACTAAAGAAAATATTACATTATTTTCGATAATGTATTCCTAATATCCTAAAATTCCTCGTATCCTAATATTATCGTCTGTCCTAAAATCCAAAAAATACTAAAAATACTAAGAATTATCTTAAAATTATTGTTTATAACATCCGGACAGGTTTCGAGATTGATAGCATCATAGACAACTTGAAGGACGTTATCTTCCTTCTTGATGGTGTTTTCCTGTTCCAGTTTCTTCCACAGTAACACTATCAAAGCTGTTACCACTAGCGGAACGGTTTCGTTAGCCACTAGTTCTTCCTTGTATCGAATATACGAGTCTTGAGCATTATCAGCTGATGAAACTTTAGTAACAATACTTTCTTTCCAATTACAATGTATATTCACAGAAATACTGTCAGTTCGCTTTAAAAATTTATGTAACACTTTTCACTCCGTACTGAAGACACAGGGCGTCCCTGTGCTTGCCACAGGGATTGGTGGGAGTCTCTAGTTTGGAAATAATGAGGCCATTGAGCAACAATTAGGGCATACTTTAAAACAAAAAGTGCGCTTCCGTTCAGAAATATTTACACAAGCATTACAATACAAAACAATTCATTGTGTGATATTTTTCAAATCTCTTCAACGTGGACTGTTTCCATTATCGTTTGGGTTGAATTGTTTACAAATTTATCACTGTCATCATCAAAATCATTGTCACTTTTGTTTTCACTTACGCATTCCTCCAAAACAGGGTTCCCAGGCTTTTTGTCACTGCTTATCATTTGACATTTTTAGAAATTTGGGTGTGCCACTATCGCTTGTTCACTTTTTAGCGAGCCCCGAGGTGGGGTGAGGTGGGGGAGGGGGGAGGGTAAGAAACAGAGAAATAATGTCACCATCTTGCTCAGTGTTGACAACACACAAATTATTTAGACGTCGTACCGATCAACTATTATGTATGGTAGAAAAAATGACACATAATTAATGAAGTTTCATGGCAGCCCTTTTTACAGAGTTGTCCATGCTCACATGTGATACTTATTTGCAGCAACTAATATGAAATTAAGTTAAACACTGATATTCAGAAAGATAGAAACGACAATTTTAAATGTTTATTAAACTTTTAGATCAAAATATCATAAAACAGTGACAACTATTGTCATATTTGAGTTTAGGTATAGGCTAGGATTCCTGGCTTATAAATTACTTAATTGTCAACTTAAAACACAACAACGACAGTAGTAGGGAGATGAGGGGGTTGGCACAATTTTGAGATCAAATTTATGTGCAAATTAATTAAATTAATCAATTAATTACCATACAACCCTACCACATCCACCCCCCCCCCCCCGGGTGACATCGTGCTTTTCTCAGCCTGCATATAGGTCCTAGACCCCTCCCTAGACCCCAGCCTTTCCTCTACAACCCACCCACCTACCCTCCTGGCGGAAATTTCGAATTTTGGTGGAAATTTCGAAATTTCGCGGGAATTTAGAATTTACGTGGAATTTCGAATTTTGTGGGAATTTCTTGGCAATGACTTCACCCAGGAATTGGCCGGAAATTAAAAATGGTTGTACCCTTTCTGAGGTTAAGGTCCTTTATTTATTCTGGATGGAAAATTGAAGTAAGCATCGATACTAATTATGTAATTAGTCATAAAGATTGGACCTAAAACCACAACTATACGCATAGAGCTAAACAAGGACTGCCCAAAATTGCAACACAGCTCATAAATTGAGGACACCATACAACTGGTGTTATGCTGCTGGGAGAAAATTTCGCAATACGCACTCAAACTCTACCCTACACCTACAATCTGGAAGGAAAAAGGCTGGGGTCTAAAGTACTACCTTTTTTTCTTTTGGATGGGAAATATATTCAACTGACAGGATGCTAATGTTGGACAGAGATGAATTTAATAAGTGTATTACCTGCAAGCATACAGCTGAGGACTGTATTTACCACTGTTTGAAGTCAGAGTTCGTTACAGACGCTTGCTCGACATTCGCCTTGGCAGCCCAGGTAATCGAAGACAAAACACGCTACTGGAGCAGATGGAAATGCATCATTGTTCTAATTACGAATCGTAACTGTCGTGAAAAACTAGCACTCGTAATGAAAGGGTCATAATGCAGGACATCTACTGGTGAAAAACGTCGTGCTATAAAATTCCACTGGGAGTAGTAGTTGAACGTACATTCTCCGCGATGTACAATCACAATCTGCCGAAATTCGAGTTCCTCTTACCTCTCCTCGTTACTTCCCTCCCTCCCTCCCTGCCTCTCTCCCACTTATGGGGGTCCCACAGGCTTTTTCAGTGGCCAACTACCGTCGAGAGCCTCGCCGTTTTTCTGTGTCCAGCAGCTATCCATCACAGGCGCTGGCCGCACACGGCCCTCCGCCATACCCCTGCAGAAGTTGGCCGAACCCAGTCTGTCTTGAGGCGACGGCAGTTTGACAAAAAAGAAATTTACTGGCACAGCACCGCCCCCGCATCTGTGTTGGGAGACCACACACACTGGACCGTCCCCCACACCGCAGTTCTGCGATAGAGTGCTGTTGTATTCAACGTCAATGCATCTCATATAATCGAGCATCTATTGAAAGGGAGAACAAAATCGCGACGATAATGAATGTCCTCTTTCCACGAAAACAGACACAATCCATTTTGTAAATAATAGATTTCAGCTATCGGTCGTCGTTTTTAACTTTTTTATTGGCAGATCTACATTTCAGCTAGAAACTAGCCGTTCTGAATGCATTATCATTTTTGATCTTTTGATTCAATGAACTGTGGATGAAGCCTGACCAACAGGCATTACATGCATTGATCAAAAATGATAGTGCATTGAGAATCGCTAGTTTCTAGCTGAAATCTAGATCTGCCAATAAAAAAGTTACAAAGAACGACTGATACCTGAAATCTTTTATTTACAAGTCAATAAAAAGTCGCTGAGTGCAACAGCTTTCTGAATGGAAGGTAACCTGACAATCCATTTTCTTTTAGTTTTATAAGCCAAAGCAGTATAATTTTTGTTTTCGACTGCAGGACACAATTCGCCCTATGCACGCCCAACCCGCGTAAAACAAGCTACAATTCACGAACACATTGCTGTTTTGTACACTATGGCAAGTCCCCGGTATACCAATGTGAAGCTATATCACACGTGTGTCTATGAAACAAATCACGAGAGCCCGTCTTGTAACCAAACCTCCTATAATATTTTACTGCACCTCTCTCCCTTCAGATACATCGAAACCTGTTTAGTCCCCCTTAAACATCCCAACAACCACCACCACATAGAAACCAATTACCATCTGCATGCTTACATTTGAAATTCTTGCTCCATAACTCCACTCTCCGACAGCTCTGTAAAGTTTCTAATCATACAGCAGACTCTCAAGTTCTAGTTTTGTAAGCAATTTGGTCACCACAACTTGTCTCACACGATCTACTCACACGATGGGAAAAAGTAACACTATCATTTCTAGGTTCCACAAAGAGGTATAATTGAAGTGGTGTCTACTTTATAATTAGAGGTTACAAAGTATGAAATAACACAGGACCTGCGGTAACATCTGTTTTTTAAACAAGCAGTTGTGACTATAATATTAAAAACAGTTATCATTCCATGAGAATAGATACATTACATTTCTACGAGTTCTATGAACAAAATCAATGTAGTTTTGAGAGCGCTGTCTGCATCCAAACTCTAATCAGTTCTGCCACCCTTTTAATAGAACCTCTTGTAAGATTTTACTGGGTCTCTCTCTTCTGATACTTCGAAAAAACCAGTACCATCTATGTGCTGACATCGAGCATATTACCATATACTACATTTCGAATGTAGGTAGATGTCTGTGCAGTGCATCCATTCAATCAAATACACCGAAGAATATCAGAAAGCGTCACAAAGTATTCTCGCATCCGCAGGATAAAGTCGGAGATTGAGAAATCCCTCCTACTCATCCTTGACCAATCCTCCCTGCAACACCATCTTACCTACGACACTCATGCAAAACACAAGATCTCTCCAGTTGGAGGCATGTCGAGGAGGATAGCACCTCTTATCAGTGTATAGTAGACATGAGAGTGCTCCACTGATATAACAGAGAGTTAAGAAGAAAGTGTGGTTTATAAATGTTGGAGTTTCAGAGAGATGGAATTTGAAATATTTCACGTAAATGAAACGTGCCATCATTATTGAAGCATTATTCCACTGTCTGGAGTCAGGACCAGGAAACTAAAAACGCTACATTGTCAGTATTAGTCGTGCAGAAGGCAGCACTCTCAATACCCTAATGCACCATAGGATGTATGTGTCCAACATCAGACATACAACCACCCCACAAGTTTTATACCTCAATCACTATGGTGAGAAACTTTAAAATGATAAAACTACTTCTTCTGCGCTGTTCTGGTGCCTTAAAATGGCATTATCAGTGTACTTCCTCCATTCTTTTTACCCTGGAAACGTAAGTACCTCCAATCACACTTGCATATCGTTAGTAGTAGTAGTATCGGCTTTGACGGATTTATCTGTGTGTCACTAGGAAATAGTTCGAAGAAATACCAACATGAATATTTCTCGGTAGCTGATACATTGAGGTACTACCCACATCCTGCTGCACGAAAATGCACACGTAGAAGTAACAACTTCTAATGAGAGAGTAAGCACCGCGATCAGTAGCCAGAGGAGATGTAACAGTCTTATAGCTGTTTACAGTAGCATCACCACAGCTATGCCAGCATTCCTTTAGCACAAAAAAGTCCTGGTCTGATGTTGGGTAGTTTTGCTTGTGTAGTATAATATAGCAATTTCGTCCTAAAGTCACATCTCCCGTGTACAGCTCCGCCCCCTTCACACTGTTAAAGTTGACGCATTTGACATCGGTCCACTCTCCTACAGAACACTATAGGATATGGCTTAAATCTGGTAAATGCATTAGTTCTTCTCTTTATTACTTAAGGAATAAAATTGTTTGTGAGATCCAGCCATAATTCGGTAAAATCTATATTCGACTGCATGTGTGAGAACATAGATACGGATTGAGATACATAGGACTTGCATGCTTTAATATAGCGCCTCTGTGTGATACTTATGTCGCCTTTGTTGAAGTATCTATTACGAAAACCCACGTAGTTTACATAGAGAGGGGGTGGGTTAAAAGAGAATGCAGCCAGAGCATAATTTTTAATTTTTTTTCTAATTTTATATAATTTATATAATTTACGGAATATTGCAAGTTTTTTTTCGTAATTTAACATATTTAGTGTATTTCCCTCAATTTTACATATTGCCCATCAGTAAGTCGTAATTATAAAGGTTTTCCTCCATTTTATATAATTTTCTCCCATCTTTTTTGATATTTTTCCTTATGTGTATGGTCATATTGCCAGCATATCCATGCATTGTTTAATTTTATACAAGGATATTTGCTTCTCCTATACAGCAGCCTACTAAAAAATCCAAAGTATTCGTCTCTTCCTAATGATCTGCATGCATGCATTTTGAATAGGGATGTCATGAAACGTATACTAACACTCACCTCTTACCTAGATGACACTCAACGAGTGGTGCACATTGGAAACTCGTAGTCTGGAAACAAATCTGTGTAGACCTATAGCACATCAGTAGCGATGCTCTTGATGGAAACTCAAGTCTGGCACAGTTCTACACATTCATCAGACTTTCACTGTTCTGTCTAAGGACTTGCAACACTGAGGTAACATGTGTGGAGATTCGATTTTTGCTGGTGCTCTGATACTTCTCTATCCCATAATTATATGCCCTTATTGCTTACCAGATTAGCTCTCATACTTTTGTTTACACCTTCCAACTCTGATATGTGACCAGAACCATGTAAGGACATCTGCAAACACTAGATTTTGGGTTTTTTCTTA
This sequence comes from Schistocerca gregaria, assembly GCF_023897955.1. NCBI lineage: Eukaryota > Metazoa > Arthropoda > Insecta > Orthoptera > Acrididae > Schistocerca > Schistocerca gregaria. The sequence continues at coordinate 742,373,499 of NC_064921.1, forward strand.
GTAGTAAGTGAATCATTACTTGTCAATGTGTCAACTGCACATAGCATTCTGCACTGTGTGAGTTTCCCCTCCCTGTACATACAGAATGGACAAACTTCCACAATGTAATCTATAGATGAACAGTTAGCAAGTTATGCATTAGAACTGCACCTGTCCACTGCTGACAACTCTACACACATACAAGTATGCATTCATACAACTAATCATCAAGTCTCGATTTCATCTGCTTGTACATTATTTTCGATAGTGCTACAGCCCAAAAGAGCGAAAAACTCTTCACAAAACGCTTCTGTATGGATGCATGCACACTTAAATTCGTCTTGCTAAAGAGCATAACATCTTAGATGCAAATTATATTACCGATAGTTAGTAACAATGTTGTCGAGATTCGCCAGTAATAACAACAAACTATGGTGTCCTGCTACGCCTATCACGCCTACATTTATACTCTCAAAGTTCCACAATGGTGGAACATGATCAGCCCCATTCTGCTTTTTGTGTGCTAGATGTCCATCAGATGCAGGGCGACAATCTTTCATAGGTATTACTATTGTGTACAGCACACAACGACGCATTAAACAGTTGGTATAGCACTATACTCGACAACACCTAGTCACTCACAACCAAATGTTCTACAGATTCCGTGCATTTGTTCTTTTTTTTCTGTATGTTTGTATCTTTGTGTGGGTTGCAGATGGCTGCCCTAAACCTCACCCAGTACTCCTGCTGGTGGATGCACCTTCGGACCCTACCCCACATGTACTGCATTGCGAATCCCCCAGCAGGAGAATGGGGTTGGGTTTATTGGAGCCATGAACCACACATGGGTAGACATAGACAAAGGCATTGCATTTGTAAAATATTTGTTTGTAGTGACTGGGCGCATTCGAGTACAGTATTATACTGTCCAACTAATGTGCTGTTCTGTACCGTACATAACAACAAACTCACAAAGGATTGTAGCTCTCCATCCAATGGACATCTACCACACAAAATAGCGGAAAGGGGATGATTATGTTCCATCATCATGGATCTTTAAGAGTATAAACGTAGGCGCCATAGGCACAGCAGGATGCCATGGTTTGTTGATACTACTGGCGAATCTCGGCAATATTTTTACGACCATTCGGTAATATAACTTGCATCAAAATGTTATGCTACTTAGCAGGATGAATTTAAATGTGCTTATATCCCCTACCGAAGCATTTCGCGAAGAGTTTTTCGCTCTTTTCAGGGCTGTATCACTGGCGAAAATAGTGTCCAAGCAGATGAAATCGAGACTTGATGATTGGTTGTATGCACGCATACTTGTATGTGTGTAGAGCTGTCAGCAGTGGATGGGTGCAGTTCTAATGCATAACTTGCTAACTGTTCGTCTATAAATCACATTGCCGGGGTTGCAGACTCTGTGCGTGTGGGCAGGGGAAACTTTATCAGTTCAGGATGCTAAGTGCAGTCGACACTCTGTCAACTAATGATTCACTTATTAGTAGGAAAAAGAAAAACAAAATCTACTGTTTGTAGATGCCCTAACATGGTTGTGGGCACGTATCAGAGTTGGAAGGTGTAAACAAAAGTAGCAGTGCTAATCTGGTAAACAATCAGAACATATACTTATGCGAAAAAAATTTCAGAGCTTGAGCAAAAAACAAACCTGCACACATGTCAACACACTGTTACAGATCCCTACGTGGTACAGTGGTAGTCTGATGAACGTGTAGAAGTGTGCCAGACTGAGTTTTCATCAAGTGCAGCGCTACATGAGTCTGTGGATAACCTTTCTGATGTGCCATAGCAGTACACAGATTTGTTTCGAGGCTACAGGTTTCCAATCTGCACCACTAGTTGAGTCTCATCTAGATACGGAGTAAGTGTTACTATACTTTTCCTGATGTCCCTATCCAAAATGTGTATGTATACCATCGGAAAGAGGGGAATTCTTAGGATTATTTAGTAGCCTCATATGAAATCAAGCAACGTATGCGTATACTGGCAATATGACCATATACATACGGAAAAATATCAAAATAGATACGAGAAAAGTCATAAAATCAGTAAAAATTGAGGAAAACCTCATAAAATTACGTCAAACTTATGGGAAATGCGTAAAACTGAGGGAAATATGACAAAATATATAAGATTGAAAAAGATGCAAAATTACGTAAATTAATTGAGAATAAATAAAATTAGAGAAAAAGTACCATGAAATGAGGTAATCCATGTGGGTTGGGGGTGCCCAGACACTCAAGCGCGAGAAAAACCTTAAAATTATGCTCTGGCTGCACCCACTATTAATCCTCCCCATCCCTATGTAAACTATGTGAGTTTTTGTAACACATACTTCAACAAAGGCGGCATAAGTATTACACAGAGGCCCTATATTAAAGCATGCAAGACATATGTACCCAATCCATAATTGTGTTCTCACAAATGCAGTCACCGAGTTTTGGCTGGTTCTCACAATTTTATTTCTTAAGTATTAAGGAGAAGAACCAATTCATTTACCAGATTTAAACCATTCCATAGAGTGAAACTAGAATTATATATTAATACCTTCAACTGCTGATGGGCGTTGATATATATCAACGGGGACAGGTGAAAATGTGTGCCCCGGCTGGGACCGAATCCAGGATCATCTGCTTACATGGCAGATGATCTATCCATGTAAGCTACCAAGGACACCGCGGACAGTGCTACTGCAGGGACTATCTCACGCAAACCTCCTGCAAGACCCACATTATCACCTTATATGTCCATACACTACATTCGTAGTGTCCCTACCCAACACACTCACTACTAGTGGAAGACATTCTTACCAAGTCCCGGAAGAATTTGGGTAATATGTGTGCATCCGCACAGAATAAGAAGGTCGTGGCCTGTGATTCCAGAACTATATACTTATATGGATATGGTGTCTCTTCTTTCAGACATGTCTGAAAGAACATACACATTGGTTGATCTGCAGCCACTGGGGGCACAAAGGATAGTGAAACTGCAGGGACTATCTCGCACATGCCTCCATGAGACCCACATTCTCACCTTATATGTCCACACACTAAATTCGTTGTGAAGTCGATGGAACAGTAACACTGGGTACGGACAGCGGGTAGGCGGAGCACAGCGTTTGGTGGAGGCGATACGGAGGACAGGCGATGGCTTATCGTACAGGACAGAAGTTGGTAACGTGCCGTAGAAACAGCAAGATGGTCTCAGGAACAGATGGTCATGGGCATGAACATGCAACAGGTTTAAACTGGCCTCCGGGGCACGATGCGGTCATGTTTAGTTGACTGATTGTTGGTCCTATTGGTATTTGTCTCTTCAGCTACTTCAGTGATTATCGGTTGTTGTCGTGAATTCGGACTATATTGTCTTGCTTGATTCGTGTAATTATTGTTGTTGTTCTGCTGGTGTTGGTAGAACTGTCCTGTGTTGCCATGCATTGGATTATGTCGATTAAAATTCCTATTGTTCCTAAAATAGGCCCTCGCTGCACCATTACTAAAGTTTCCATTATGGTAATAATTATTGTTTGCATTTTGTCCATTTCTAAGTCTCCTCGGAGAGTGTAGTTGGTTACGTTACGTTATTGTTGTTTAACGTCCCGTCGACAACGAGGCCATTAGAGACGGAGCACAAGCTCGGGTTAGGGAAGGATGGGGAAGGAAATCGGCAGTGCCCTTTCAAAGGAACCATCGCGGCATTTGCCTGAAACGATTTAGGGAAATCACGGAAGACCTAAATCAAGATGGCTGGAGACGGGATTGAACCGTCGTCCTCCCGAATGCGAGTCCAGTGTGCTAACCACTGCGCCACCTCGCTCGGTAGTGTAGTTGGTTATGATTATTGTTACTGCTACCATTACTGCCATTCTCATTCGAGTTACAGCCCGGATTCGCTTCTATTACCCTTCTTTCATATGACATTTCTCTTGCCCTTTTATTGTCCTCCTCAATTATATCAATATGATCAAGCGTAGTCATAAATGAGTCTATATCCTTATCATTTATATATAACAGCTGATTCCTTATACTGGTGGGTAGTCTGGACTTGAGTATCCTAAGCATATCCGGCAAAGGAATCGGTACATCCCAATACAAAGATTTATTAATGTATTTCTCAAAATATTTCTTTAGAGATCCTCTAGAAAATGAGAAAGTCTCAGGATACAATACTTCCTGCCTAAGTCTTTCTTGTATTCCAGCAGACCAATATTTTGCTAGAAAAGCCTGCTCAAATTCTTTATAACATTTACAAGAAGATGTTTGTTCGGATGCCCACAATGCTCCTGATCCTTGTATATATTCAGGTACAAAACTAATCTTTTGCCATTCCTAGATCTTGGAAATAGACCTCTGAAACTTCGAATAAAGACTACAGGATGAACATTCTTTTTGACAGGGTTAAAGATTTGAAACTGTCACTGTTTAATCATCTTTTCCTCAACAGTACTACGATTCCAAAAATCATCCTGTTCGTACTATTTCCTGTGGCTATCCGTTATATCGAAACTAACTTGTGACGTACCAGTTCTGTCTACATCGGATCTTGACGTGGACGGAATGCCATGCGCAGATTGAGAATTTTGTTTCCTATTTCTCGTTGTTTCTAAATCCTCCTGCGAGAGATTTAGTGATTTTTCTATATTTTCTTTCCAACGCGAGTATTCTTCGCCAAGTTGTTCACGAACTTCCTTTACCCTTTGTTGAAAAAGTTTTCCTCGGAACTCTCTGAAATTGACTGTAAAGCTACATTCACAGTTTCTTCTATCGTTTCCGAAGGAAAATTTTGCCCCTCTAATGTCACTTCTGAAAACTTTCCCTCAAGTACATTCATTCTATGTTCCATTGCATCCTGTTCTTCCTTCACTTCGTCAAATTGCTTCTTTAGATTATCTCGGGATTCTATAATTTATGGTATCAGAGCTACGGAACACTGTATGTCCTCTTGAGCTTGTATTACTTGAGGAAACAATTCTACTTGTTTTTGTATCGTGTCAATTTTGACGGATACATATTCGGTTAGTTTCGTTTTTAATTTACTATTGTTTTCTTGGCATTGTTGGTGGACCTGCTCAATTTGAGCAATAACATTCTGTTCGGTCCTTACTGCCTGTTCTTTTATTTCCTGTGTCTGGGTATTTAATCTCTGATCTGATTCAGTAAAGGTTGCTCTTAATTGATTTTGTAATTGTGTTTGATTTTCGGCTAATTGATTTTGGAGTTCATTTTGTATGGCTGATAAGTCTCGTTTTACTTCAGATTGTATAACGGATAAGTCTCGTTTTACCTCCACTTGGCCTTCGGCTAATAGAGACAACTGTTGCATAATAACAACTAATGTGTCAACAACACTCTGATCAGCTGTTGTATGAATGTTTTCTGAACCAGTGGGATTATTTACATTGCTACCGCTAGCCACAACACTCTCAGAATTGGTATCCGTGGCCTCTGCTTCTGCGCAAACATCTGAAGGCTGTTGCACGTCTCGTCGCTGATTCAATGACATTTTAAATGCCGCTCTAGTCAATACCATTAAATAACTGTCAATATCAGGTTCTAGTCACTAAATACAGTTTCAAATTTACTGTCGTAGACACACTTAACTTCCAAATTACTTCACAGGTGGTATACAGTTCAATGTCCAGACACGAAAATCACACAATATACAGTTCTACAATCTAACTACTATCTGGAAAAAAGTTCTTTCTAAATTGATTTCAAACTATTTTAACCACAGGATAAAAAAATTAGATTTCTCTGGCCTTGTTCTGTAGTCTCGGTGTTGTCCAATAGTTGAAATCGTTTCTTGGTATCCGCAATCTTTTCCTATGGGCACCGAATCTCTCTTCAGATCAGTTACCTCTCGTTCTCGTTGGTTTTCATGAAACAAAAAATACATATATTATATAACAATCCAAGAGTGCCGTGTCACACTAGCGCCACTGTAATTTTTCCTCCTATCTATGTAGTTTTCAATTCGTTCGAGCACTCAATCATTCATAATGGGAAACACAGTCATAGCTCAGTCATTCAAAATGATTTAGAAATTTTACTTGTTAGAATTAAATCAGGCGATGATTGTTCTTCTCTGCAGGCTCGTGCTTTGCGGCAGTCTCCTAATCTGTACAAATAAAATGCCTCGTAATTTTGGGAGCGTTGTATAATCAGTCGGGAAACCTCATATCAAGCGGATATTTGGCTTTGATGACGTGTAACCTTTCGAAGAAGTAATGGAGCTCTTGGATTATTAAATGCAGGTTCGTATCCAGTCTTTCGGAAGTTCCCTTCTGATTAACAACTACGCAATATATCGATGAATATCATCAATTCTCAAATGTTAAATACACACCTTTTGTGTGAAGGATAATCCTGGAAATGGAAAAAAGAACACATTGACACCGGTGTGTCAGACCCACCATACTTGCTCCGGACACTGCGAGAGGGCTGTACAAGCAATGATCACACGCACGGCACAGCGGACACACCAGGAACCGCGGTGTTGGCCGTCGAATGGCGCTAGCTGCGCAGCATTTGTGCACCGCCGCCGTCAGTGTCAGCCAGTTTGCCGTGGCATACGGAGCTCCATCGCAGTCTTTAACACTGGTAGCATGCTGCGACTGCGTGGACGTGAACCGTATGTGTAGTTGACGGACTTTGAGCGAGGGCGTATAGTGGGCATGCGGGAGGCCGGGTGGACGTACCGCCGAACTGCTCAACACGAGGGGCGTGAGGTCTCCACAGTACATCGATGTTGTCGCCAGTGGTCGGCGGAAGATGCACGTGCCCGTCGACCTGGGACCGGACCGCAGCGACGCACGGATGCACGCCAAGACCGTAGGATCCTACGCAGTGCCGTAGGGGACCGCACCTCCACTTCCCAGAAAATTAGGGACACTGTTGCTCCTGGGGTATCGGCGAGGACCATTCGCAGCCGTCTCCATGAAGCTGGGCTACGGTCCCGCACACCGTTAGGCCCTCTTCCGCTCACGCCCCAACATCGTGCAGCCCGCCTCCAGTGGTGTCGCGACAGGCGTGAATGGAGGGACGAATGGAGACGTGTCGTCTTCACCGATGAGAGTCGCTTCTGCCTTGGTGCCAATGATGGTCGTATGCGTGTTTGGCGCCGTGCAGGTGAGCGCCACAATCAGGACTGCATACGACCGAGGCACACAGGGCCAACACCCGGCATCATGGTGTGGGGAGCGATCTCCTACACTGGCCGTACACCTCTGGTCATCTTCGAGGGGACACTGAATAGTGCACGGTACATCCAAACCGTCATCGAACCCATCGTTCTACTATTCCTAGACAGGCAAGGGAACTTGCTGTTCCAACAGGACAATGCACGTCCGCATGTATCCCGTGCCACCCAACGTGCTCTAGAAGGTGTAAGTCAACTACCCTGGCCAGCAAGATCTCCGGATCTGTCCCCCATTGAGCATGTTTGGGACTGGATGAAGCGTCGTCTCACGCGGTCTGCACGTCCAGCACGAACGCTGGTCCAACTGAGGCGCCAGGTGGAAATTGCATGGCAAGCCGTTCCACAGGACTACATCCAGCATCTCTACCATCGTCTCCATGGGAGAATAGCAGCCTGCATTGCTGCGAAAGGTGGATATACACTGTACTAGTGCCGACATTGTGCATGCTCTGTTGCCTGTGTCTATGTGCCTGTGGTTCTGTCAGTGTGATCATGTGATGTATCTGACCCCAGGAATGTGTCAATAAAGTTTCCCCTTCCTCGGACAATGAATTCACGGTGTTCTTATTTCAATTTCCAGGAGTATATATATATATATATATATATATACACACATATATATATATATATATATATATATATATATATATATATATATATATATATATATAACCTTTTAATAGTTCAATTTCGTATCCGTTATCTTCCGTCATAAATCTCAATAATCAGATTACAATTCTTCAAACAAAGCTCAGGCTAATCGGCACGAAGACAATCTCGGAAGCTTTTTTTTTTTCTAGGAACCACCAGAGAGAGTACTGCAAAGAATAATTATGCGCGCATGTCATAGCTATTGTATGGAACTATTTTGCGCATGGATTCTGCGAGTCTGAAGATAGAAAATTTGTTAACGTCATTCAAGGGTAGAACTGTATCAGAACAATTCATCGAATATAAAGAGATATTACACCTAGTGACACTTCGCTGCAGCTATCAGACGCAATACTACTACTACTAATATTATGCATTACTGACGAGCAATGTGGGATGGGGGTACGTACGTTTCCGACGTAAAAAGACATATAAAACCCATTAATTTCCTAAGAGACAGAACAGCAGTCTCTGGACTTCAATCTAGTTGGTTTTTAAGCAGTTCGAGCAGTGGATATTCACTGATGAGGCCATCCTAGGACACCAGAACAGTGTAGAAGGAAGTAATTTTATCATTTTAAAGTTTGTCACCTTAGTGATCGGTGTAGAAAACTTGTGGGGTGGTTGCAAGTCTGATGTTGGAAAAATGTATACTTTCCTCCATTAGAGTATTAGGAGTGTTGCATTTTGCACGACTAATACTTCGGAATCCGCATGACGTTAACAATATATCGTTTTTAGGTGCAGAACCGTGTAATCATCGGAGTGTGTTTGTATGCTCTACAGGCATTTCTCTCATGCCGATACCTTCCTGGTCCTGACTCCACACAGTGGAATAATGCTTCAGTAATCATAGCATGTTTCATTTACGTGAAATGTTTCAAACTCCACCTATCTGGAGCTCCAACATTAACTGTCTGTTATATTATTGCAGCACTCTCATATCTTCTGTACGCTGAAAAGAGGTGGTACCCTCCTCAACATGCGTGCATCTAGAGAGATCTTGTGCTTTGCATGAGTGCCATAGGTAGGATTGGTATTGCAGGGAAGACTGGTCAAGGATAAGTGAGAGGGATCTGTCAATATCCGACTTTATCCTAAGGATGCGAGAATACTTTGTGACGCCCATCCACATAGGGACAGATGGCCAGTCGTAATCGTAAATTCCACACTATAATTGATTAGCTGGAAATATGTAGATAACGTAATTGCAACAGTATAGGACACTGTGTGGTATATTTTGGTGTAATTGGTCGAATGTACGTACTGCACAGTTATCTAGCTGCATTCGAAATATAGTATATATGGTACTTGCAAAGTAGTGGAGAGGTAATTCAGCAATGATACTGAAATAGGGAAGCACTGTGCTGTGTCATTGGCAGGCGTTGAAATTACAGAACAACTGGCAAAATTGCTAAACTTGATTGTGCTATGAACTGCAGTACGTATTACTGTGTCTGGCCCAATATCAACACTGTCTTTCCCATTTCTTCTGTCCACTGATACAGTGTTGATTATCCTACAATGACTGACTGACACCACTTGGTGTGCATGGAGGGAGCCTTGGCAGAACACTGTATATCTGCTACTTGTCACGGTGGAGCATGGGATTAAATGTAGAGGTGACACAGTTGTTTGGAAGCGTTCCTCAATGCTGCAGATTCATCCTATTTCCATATGTTGTGATGCCTTCCACATTTGTTACTTTTTTCACCAATAAGACAACAATACCTCTTTTTATTTCTACTGCGTCGTGCGGCAGCTTCTGGCGATGGTCAACACTGGAACAGTAATCGTACGCATGACTGCAAAATGAGGAAACAATGCTCGTCGAAACGGAACACCGAGACATTTACTACCCCATTGCTATGGAAGATGAGACTAACTGTACAGGTCATCACCTTCGGATAGCTGTTGGAAACGATGTACAATACTGCAAACTCTTTAGGTTTCCATATGTTGCGATGACGTCCACATTTAAGTCAATGAGAAACATCGCCTCTGTGTTATATTTCTACCGATCTTTGTGTTGTGGGACCTGCATAGTTTACAACATACGATGTTCAGCCTCCTGTGTGAGCCAGACGATCCAAAGATGTTAATATTGGTTTAGCAGCTGGCACAGACCTCGAAGTTATTGTAGAAAAACAAAGTGCATGGCGATGTTCAAAACTGTAGTTATACACTGCCTGGATCTGTTACAGCCGAAAATCAATGTATTAAACTGCTTATGAAGGACCAACACAGGAACCTTCTCTTGTGAATGATAGTCTGCTGGATATGGTCTTCCTCCAGTACAGCCGACAAAACTTTACACAGATCTGTGATCTGTTCAAGCAACATCAAACACTGGCCACGTGCTCCAGTTTGTATTGCCTTCAATTATCTGAGCTACAAGGTGATTGTCAAGCAGGCATCTGTAGCGAACTCTGGCTTCAGACAGATACAGATACATTTCTCAGCTGCATGCTTACACTTATCCTCTCTGTCCTGTCAGTTGAATATATTTGAAAATCAGTACGAAAATTGAAGATAGTACCTTAACCCCAATCTTTTTCCTACCATCTTGTTCGTCTAGGATAGATGATGATGATGTTTGGTTTGCTGGGAGCTCAACTGCACAATTATCAGCACCCATACAAGAGTCGAGGGATATGAAAGGGAAGCAGTGCTTGGGAAGGGAGTGAGACAAGGTTGTAGCCTCTCCCCGATGTCATTCAATCTGTATATTCAGCAAGCAGTGAAGGAAACAAAAGAAAAGTTCGGAGTAGGTATTACAATCCATGGAGAAGAAATAAAAACTTTGAGGTTCGCCGATGACATTGTAATTCTGTCAGAGACAGCAAAGGACTTGGAAGAGCAGTTGAACGGAATGGACAGTGTCTTGAAAGGAGGGTATAAGATGGACATCAACAAAAGCAAAACGAGGATAACGGTATGTAATCGAATTAAGTCGGGTGATGCTGAGGGAATTAGATTAGGAAATGAGACACTTAAAGTAGTAAAGGAGTTTTGCTATTTGGGGAGCAAGGTAACTGATGATGGTCGAAGTAGAGAGTATATAAAATGTAGACTGGCAATGGCAAGGAAAGCGTTTCTGAAGAAGAAAAATTTGTTAACATCGAGTATAGATTTAAAAGTCAGGAAGGCGTTTCTGAAACTATTTGTGTGGAGTGTTGCCATGTGTGGAAGTGAAACATGGACGATAAATAGTTTAGACAAGAAGATAATAGAGGCATTCGAAATGTGGTGCTACAGAAGAATGCTGAAGATTAAATGGGTAGATCACATAGCTAATGAGGAGGTATAGAATAGAATTGGGGAGAAGAGGAGCTTGTGGCACAACTTGACTAGAAGAAGAGATCGGTTGGTAGGACATGTTCTGAGGCATCAAGGGATCACCAATTTAGTACTGGAGGGCAGCGTGGAGGGTAAAAATCGTAGAGGGAGACCAAGGGATGAATACACTAAGCAGATTCAGAAGGATGTAGGCTGCAGTAGGTAGTGGGAGATGAAGAAGCTTGCACAGGATAGAGTAGCATGGAGAGCTGCTTCAAACCAGCCTCAGGACTAGAGACCACAACAACAACAAATTCCCAACATTTTCTCAGTCCAATCTCGCCGCTTCGATGAATGATGAGGACAGCACTAACACCCAGTCATCGCGAGGCACGTGAAAATTTCTGACCTCGCCGGGAATCGATCCTGGGATACAGCGCTGGGGAAATGAGAACGCGACCGCGAGACCACCAGCTGCGGACTTATGTAGGATAGAGTTTGAGTGCATCTGCCACTAGTTCTTGGTCGTACTGTGAAATTGTTTCGCCAGTCGGATAACACCAGTTACATGGTGTTGTAAATTTTTGAGCTGAATTGGAATTTTGGATAGTCCTTCTGTAGTGCTATACGTGTAGTTGGGTAATTAGGCCCAATTTTTATGACTAATTACGTAATTAGGAGCGATCTTTAGTTTAGTTTCGTATCTTCCCCTGCATCTGGGCAGTTTCCATATGTTGGGGGGGTGGGGGGGGAATGCACTTTTTTATTTTCCCGCCAATTCCCAGGTGAGGAGCGGGGTGGGACATCAGCACAGACCTGGTACAAAGAAATTCCCACCAAAATTCGAAATTTCCGGCAATAGGGTAGGTGGGGAGGGGGAGAGGGAACGGTGGGAGGGGAGGGGAGTTGGGACTGGGACCCACATGTAGGCTGAGAAAAACATATGAAGTCATTCGCGAGAGAGGGATGGGGGCGTGGTTTAGGGGTAAATAAATGAAAAATTTAACTAAATTGCATATCAATTTGATATCAAAATTGCGCCAGCACTCCCATCTCCCTACTATTAACTCGCTGTAATACGTACACTCTGGTTCCAGACGTAAGTTAGCTTCGTATTATGATGCCATTTAAGGTAATACCTAACAAAGCTTTTCAGTGACTACTGCAATGTCTCATATTGGAATACCGCATAAGTAGGCAGCAGTTGCAAACTTCCGAATAACGACAACGAAACCCGATCAAAGTATTGCCTACGTCAAAACGAGAAAAAACGTTCCAGGTCATGGCAGCGACGACTAATGAAGAAGGTGTAAGTAGGCTGTCTAGGTTTTCTTATTGGTAACGCCACATAGCGCTCTGTATGAAAAATCACTGGCTGTGCTGTGTGCAGTCTGTGGCTAGTTTGCATTGTTGTCTGCCATAGTAGTGTTGGGCAGATGGATGTTAACAGCGCGTAGCGTTGCGCAGTTGGACGTGAGCCGCCAGCAGTGGTGGATGTGGGGAGAGAAATGGCGGAGTTTTGAAGTTTGTAAGACCGGATGTCATGAACTGCTATATATATTATGACATTTGAACACTAGTAAGGTAAATACATTGTTAGTTCTCTATCAAAATCTTTCATTTGCTAACTATGCCTATCAGTAGTTCGTGCCTTCAGTAGTTTGAATCTTTTTTTTAGCTGGCAGTAGTGGCGCTCGCTGTATTGCAGTACTTTGCGTAACGAAGACTTTTGGTGAGGTAAGTGATTTGTGAAAGGTATAGGTTAATGTTAGTCAGGGCCATTCTTTTGTAGGGATTATTGAAAGTCAGATTGCGTTGCGCTAAAAAATATTGTGTGTCAGTTTAAGCACAGTCATGTACAGTTTTTCTAAGGGGATGTTTCAAAAGCAGTGGGGAGGATACAATCAGACATTCCTGTGTCCTATATGTAGTACCAAACAAAGATTCTGCGGTATATCCAGTTTCTTTAGAATTACACATATTCCCCTTTTATCAATCTGTTTTACACCATCATTTTACTTTAAAAATGAAGTTACGTCAGAGAATAACGGTACATGCTTTGTTTATTTTCACGCGTACCGCGTGAAATGACCTTGCATATCAGCAACATTACGCATACCACCGTCTGGGAACCATTGGTCTACAGGATCCGTTGGATAGAGAACAAACAATATTCTGTCTGAGAAATCGAGAATATTCGTCCTGTTGCTTCTGTAAATGTATAATAGGTTGTAACCACAAGAAAACTGAAAGGTCTTAAAAATGAGCCGTTTAAAATAGCTTTTATACGGTTTATCGAACATGGTCATTTAGAGTTTCTGGTTATTGTATTTAATTACAGAACATCTAAAAATTGTTCTTTTCAAAGTAAACTTTATTACCAACAACAATTATCTGGTCATAACCCTCGCTGATACCGCAGAGATCGACATGCAGTGAGTTTCAGCGGTGCTGCCCAACTCTTGGACTTCAGTCACGGCTATGTAGAAAGTTCTACATAGCCTCGGTCATTACAACGACCTCAATGAGGACACCAACTATATCTCCTTCGTTTGAATAACTGACGTGAATGCAATAATACTACATTTGAGGTATCATTAAACTTAATTGTCCTCAATAACGTTTTTTTTCCTTTTTTTATCGCAGAGGAAGTACGTAATATTGTTTCAGGAAAAGCTTAGTGGTGTAGTGGTCATAATAACTAAACCTCGATGACTGTCACAATATTATGTAATTCTTCTTTTGCATGGAGGGTTGTGATTTCAAAACTCACCTGAACTGTAAAATTTTCATTTCTATATTCTGTTGTCTACCAGCCTGGTGACCTCGTCTGGATCTTCACTGCTGTTAGGAAGGTTGGTATCTCTGAGAAGCTCCTCAGGCGCTACCTTGGGCCTTATAAGGTTTCAAAACAGTTGTCTAATGTTACTTATGTATTTGAAGATTTCGACCCTGACACAAGACGACGGAAGATCAGGGATACGGCCCACGTCCTTCGAATGAAACCCTGTAAGGACTCTGTAACCCACGAAAAATTCGAAGCTACAGCCACAGGCAACAAGTGGAAAGGTAACGAAGAACGTAGTGGCAAGGGAAGTTCTAAGAAGACCACCGATAGGGCCAACATCAGTCATCGGGAGTCGGAGTATGCAGGACCGATGAGTCGATCACCTACTAGGACGACGTCACACAGAGACGCTGTTTTCTTAAGGAGGGAGAAATGTCTCAGCTGAGTAGCACAGGCACTGTAGTGTAGTGGTTCTGATACTCGACTGGAACATGGAGGATCGTGACTTCAAAACCCACCTGAATCGTAGAATTTTAATTTCTACATTAGGCTCGAGAACATTCTAGAAGTATCCACAAATATCAAGAATCATTGTACGGGAATGGTCTCTAGCTGTATATTTACCGTATGTGCTCTGGCGCTCCTGTATGTGCAAGTTAGTGCTCGTCATTCATCTAATTACACTTTCTACGTGACAGTATCATTAAGTGCAATCTGTCAAGAAACAGGTCGAAACTGAGATTTATTTCCCACTACGGCCCACGCCTTGCAACTGCCTTTTGGGTGATGTGAAAGAATGTAGTATTATTAAAGCTTCGTCAGCTGATAATGCTGAAGAATCGCATGTTTCGTGAAAGCAAGAACTAGTGGAAATTGGTTGTGATAGTATTAGTTCGGAAGAAACCGGATGTGGCCATCATCACCAAGAAGAAAGAAAATTGTCTAAGGAAGATAAAGTCCTCCAGGTTGCCAAAGATCTCAGCGATCTGGTAACCTGGCCGGAAATTATAAATGATAGTTTTAGGATAAGAGCAATTAAAGAAGGTCCGCAAGACTTTTGTAAAAAGAATGTAAAATTTCCTGTGTATAGCACACCATAAAGGTGTTTTGCTCTTATTCAAAAAATCAAATGGCTCTTAACATCTGAGCTCATCAGTCCCCTAGAACTTAGAACTACTTAAACCTAACTAACCTAAGGACATCACACACATCCATGCGTCTGTCCTGGCCTTTTGAGCATAGTGATTGGAACGTAAACGACTGGAAGATCGTGGCCTGGGCAGATGATTTCTGATTCCAGTTGGTAAGAGCTGATAATAGGGTTCGAGTTCGGTGCAGACAGAACGAAGCCATGGACCCAAGTTGTCGACGGGACACTGTGCAAGCTTTTTAATTGAACATAACGTCGTTGTTTATTTAATAACGATCTAGGTTTCGGCCTTTTATGCCATTTTCAAGTGATTGAGTTTATGTTATTTACATATATTACAGGACATCGAGCTCAAAATTGGACATAAATTAAAAAAATATTGGCTCTTAATTTACGGCCAATTTTGAGCTCGATGTCCTGTAATATAGGTTAATGACATAAACTCATCACTTGAAAATGGCATACAAGGCCGAAAGCTACGTCGGACTTAAATAAGCAACAATACAATCAAATGGCGATGTGTTCATTTAAAAATTGTAGCATTACTTTTGCTCAGCAATATCACAAACTGTTTCCTGTGCAGGCTGGTGGTGGCTACACAATGGTGTGGGCTGTGGGACTGTGTTTACGTGAAATGGACTGCCGTCTCTGGTACAACTGAACCGTTCATTGACTGGAAATGGTTATGTTCGATTGGTTACCTGGAGACCATTTGCAGCAATTCATGGACTTTGTGTTTCCAAATAGTGCTGCGCCATTTCACCAAGCTAGAATTGCTCGCGACTGGTTTTTACAACTTTCTGGACAGTTAGAGCGAAAGGTTTGGTCACCCAGATGACCCGACATTAAGCCCATCAAACGCTTATGGGACATAATCGAGATGTCAGTTTATTTACAAAATCCTGCACCGGCAACACTTTCGAAATTATGGCTAACTATAGAGGCTGCGTGGCTCAATATTTCTACAGGGGACTACCACCGACTTGTTGAATCCCTGTCACGTCGAGGTGCTGTATTATGTCCGGCAAAAGGAGGTCCGACACGACTTTTGTAACCTCTGTGTAAGAGTACAGGCTATGGGAGATATCCTCAGATGCTAATGAAAAATAGGCGACCCCAGCACATGCTTAGGAGCACACACGCTGTTGGTTCAAACGGCTTTCAGCACTATGGGACTTAACTTCTGAGGTCACCAGTCCCCTAGAACTTAGAACTACTTAAACGTAACTAACCTCAGGACATATCACACATCCATGCCCGAGGCAGGATTTCAACCTGTGACCGTAGCGGTCGCGCGGTTCCGGACTGAAGCGCCTAGAACTACTCAGCGACTCCGGCCGGCATACATGCTGTTGTCCGCATAAACAGATTGCAGAGCGTCGGGTGACGCCCATACTGTAAGCTCCGCCTGTGTGCGCGACCTTGGCACACGCATGGATTGCTTTGGGAACTCGCGTCCGGAGACGTTCTGTGGACCGAGGGCGCGGTGGCGTGAGCTGTAGTGTGTCCTTGGCCGACAACCCAAACACTCGGGTCCTGTAGATTACCTTTCTTGAAATTTGGAGACTTAACTAGGCAATAATTGTTAGGCAAATGCAGTGACACATTTCTCTTCTCTTCTATCGCACCATATTGGCAGGCAGGACGGTATAGGCAAAAGAATCGTTCGCTAGTGCTACATTCTTCTATAGAGTTTGTTGACTGGAGGAAGTGGTGAACTGCAACAAGCACAAAAATTTGCACTCTAAAATTCTTGAATGCTTTGTGCTCCGCAGCTTGTTAGTGTTTGTTACAGGACATCTTCAAAACACCGTGAGCTGCACTTAAAATATTTGGTAGCCGAACTGGTATTTGGGTGTATAAGTCATCGTCGGAGACAGCTGACGTGGGAACAACAAATAGTATGAGGTGCGTGAGAAAAGTAATGAGGCTGACACCGTTGCGAGAGGTTTGGCAATGCTGTGTTTTCCTACTTCTGTATATCTGTGTGTCCATCCATTCCTAATCCCCAGGCCTAATTTCAGCTCCGTACAGCCATCACGTTTTGTTGAGAGCGCCGTCAGTGAAGTTGTGTTTTTGATGTGTGTTACGAAAATGGAACAGCGAGATTTAGAGCAACGTTATGCAATCAAGTTTTGTGTTAAACTTGGGGAATTCGCCAGTGTGACCTATTGAAAGTGTAAACAGGCCTCTTGGGAGCATTTCTTGTCAAGCTTTTCGCTGGCGCAAATCATTTCTGGAAGGCCGAGAACACGCTGAAGATGATCCTCGCACAGGGAGACTTTCAACTTCGAAAACTGACGAAAACGTCGAATGTGTCCATGCTCTTGTGAGACCAGACCGACGTTTAGCAATTAGGATTATGGTCTACCTATTTATCTCAAACACTTTCACCGTACATCTAATTTTGACCGAAGATTTGCACATACGAAAGGTTTGTGCGAAAGTGGTGCCGAAAAACCTACAAATGAATAGGACAGTCGAAGAAACGGGAAAACGAGCGATTAAACTTTATAATTGGCACGCATTTAACATAATGCAAGTAGACTCACGTTTCTGTTGTTACGTATGAAATAGCTTGTTGTAGTGTCGATTTACATACGAGGTGCGTGAGAAAGGTTATCAGACTATTTATCTACCAATGTTTTAATTTTTTTTTCAGACAACAGTGTCGCCTCCCTCAAAGTACTTCCCTTCGGCAGCGGAGTCATTGTTCTCAATTTTTGCAGCAGCGCTGAAACGCTTCAACTGCTATGGCCTTTAACATGTCGGTCACTTTCTTTTGAATGTTTTACCGAGTCCCAAAATGGCGTCCTTTGAAGACATTTTTCAATTTCTGGAAAATAAAAAAGTCACAAAGACTCATATTAGGTGAGCAGGGGAGCTGTGGAACAACAGGAATGCCTTTTGAGTTCAAAAATTTCGTGATGGAAGTGGATGTGTGACTTTTTTTCTTCTTTTGCTCCATACTACCACCTCTGAAAGTTTGTCGGTGGAGTTCTGGTTTACCATATTTGTCGCGACTTTTGTACCACCCTGTATAAGTGGACATGTATCTACTGTTACTATCACAATTGTAATGTGTAGATATCGACGTACATACAAATATTTGTTGTTCTCTGTATCAGATGCCACTAACGACGGGTTATACGTCCGAATACTGGTTTGGGTATTAAATATTGTTAACTGCAGCACATGTTGTTTACAAGACGTCTTTGACCAAATCTATAATCAAGTATTTAGCAGTACCTCAGCCCATGAGGCCCTTAATAGTGTCGGTCCTGGAAAATAAGGGTGAGCATCTGAATTTTTCTCCAGTTTTCATTACTTTATTGGGTGACGTTTGGAGTAGCAATATTTTGTTTGTTACAGCAAGATTTTGTTTCATTGTGTGGTGACGTGTTAAACAGTCGCGGTGCGAATAAAAGTTTCAAATTACATACAGTAATTTCAAAGCCAAAAACAAGAATATCAAACAAAAGGAGCTTATTGACATAATTTAGAAAGTTAATAGAACCATGATAATAAGGTATTCACGATTGTCACTGTAAGGCAGACTATCTTCTAAAATTCTGAATTTTCTCATTATTAACTATGTAACAATAACGTTAAAATTTTGGTTATTGTAAGACCATAAACTTTATCAGTTCACCTTTCAGGTAAGTACCTTCCAATATAGTAAAACCTGAGAAGCAAGAGAGCTTTAGGAACCGTTCGATTCAGAGGACCTGCGGACTCTCGAAGGATAATTACACTCATCTACATGTTTAGTAGATGATTCCGTGAATAGTTCAAATGGTTCAAATGGCTCTGAGAACCATGAGACTTAACTTCTGAGGTCATCAGTCCCCTAGAACTTAGAACTACTTAAACCTAACTAACCTAAGGACATCCCACACATTCATGCCCGAGGCAGGATTTGAACCTGCGACCGTAGCGGACGCGCGGTTCCAGTCTGTAGCGCCTAGAACCGCTCGTCCACTCCTGCCGGCCCGTGAATAGTCTTCATGGGCTAAAACGACATGTAGGGTATAGGTTGGATGGTACATAACTGAAGTGTTATGTGGCCCTATTGAGAAAAGTGTGAACCGCGTCTTCAACGACAAAATTTCGGAGGTTATTCGGAAACATTTTCGAAATATTGTATTGAAAAAAAAAAAAAACCGTGGTCTCAGGTGGCTCATTGCATCTTAGTAAAGCAATTAAGATTTATTTGTTTTGTCGACGAAGTTGCCTTAGTTTCCGAGAAAATATCTTCACAACCGCAAATTATCCTGCAATATACATTCACTAAAACGTACAACGTGAAACACAAAGCAATGTAACACTGTGATGCAGCTGTCATCGCTGTAGGGACAGCTCACCGTAGCGACCTCCCCTCGTTCTTCTATGTCAGGCAGTGAACCAGTACATGAGACGAATATCGGCCAACTCTTCAGCTCTAAACCTGTCAATACTGCACAACTAATACTGCCAGAAAACCAAATCCGAGACAAAGCCGAGCACTAATAAACGCGCAAGTTTGAGGGTGCAACGATTATATTACTGTTGTTAAATACTGTGAGGGAATACGACAAGTTTGTTTTCACACAAGACACACAGCGCGTGCAGTCTATACCTGCACTGCTGTGCAGAAACTTACAGAGCAATACAGACGCGAAAATAAACTGAGGTAAGGAATCAAACGAGATGCAGTTACTCTGTAACGAGCAAATGGAGACTAAGGGTCGCTTGGGCTACGCCAAAATACTCAGGTAATAGCCCTGAACATCTTTCGGTGGAGTTACCTGTACAAATAAGTTATTCGTGGTTCCTCTAAATCGCTTAAAGTCAAAAGCCAGAATGGTTCCATTGAAAGCACCACTACCGATTTCCTTCCCCGTTCCTTCCCAACCCTGACCCTTCCGTCTGTAATGACACCGTCGATGGCATGTGCAGTCCTAATCTTCGTTTCACACCACATTCCCTCAAGGCAAAAACAGGTTCCTTCAAATGCTTCAATGGCTCTGAGCACTATGAGACTTAACAGCTGAGGTCATCAGTCCCCTAGAACTTAGAACTACTTGAACCTAACTAACCTACGGACATCACACAAATCCATGCCCGAGGCAGGATTCGAACCTGCGACCGTAGCGATCGCGTGGCTCCAGACTGAAGCGCCTAAAACCGCTCGGCCACTGCGGCCGGCCATGTTCCTTTGTAAGGATAGTCATACTGCTATATTCGCCTGTCAGTGGCCAACAAGTATTAATTTTAATTTTATAGTGAAATTATAGTATCACCATAGACATTGTTTTATTTAGAGGTGGTTTGATAAATCTGGTGAGTTTTTGTTGCGTCTTCACAGTTGGTAAGCATGGTTATTACAAGGACCCTGTGTGGAATTTCAATAATGTACAGCCAGTGATCTCCATACTAACTGGATGTGCGTCTTCTGTCTTTGACCATAGCGCTTATCCGTCCGTCTCAGAGGTGTTTGTTTATATCGTCCGCCATCTTTTAGTTAGGCAAAAAGTTTCTCTTGGTCTTAACGAAGTCTGTGTTGTGAGTGTAAAATGGTTATTTCGTGCTCTGCGTACAATTATACGAACCGGTTGAACAAGAAAAGTAATTTAACTTTCCACAGGTAATAATTGAATGTCTAGAAATGACAACAATCTCGTAAGTATCTTGGTCGTTGCCTTGCATGATACAATGTGTCTTCTGTTTTGGACAGGTTTCCTCTGCAAAAAAGCGATTTACTGAAACATTGGGCCATTGCCACTAAACGCAAAGATTTCACGCCTACAAGGGCTAGTTTCTTGTGTGGAGATCACTTCTTGGAAGAAGATTATTTACTAAGGCCTGGTACTTCGAGAAGGCATCTCAAGCTTGATGCAATGCCATCACAGTATGCGTTTCCGACGCATTTGATGCCCAAGGGAAAGCATCAGAGGCGAAAGATTAGAATAACAACTGAACAGCCTACTGTAGAAACTCATGATTATATTGAACAGGTTAGTCACTTCACATAAACATTGTTTCTGTTTTCAAACAAACATGTTTTCTCATAAGTACTTGCCAAACTTTGTTTCATGCCTGTAATACTTGTATTCTATCCTTGTTTCAGTTTTCTCAGAGTTGTGAAACATCGAAGGAATGTGGATCTCAAACACAAATAGAAATGATTGACAAGGCCACTGACACATGCAGTTTTTTACCACATGTTGTGGAGACACTGAGAAGACAAATCAAGAGCCTGAAGGAAAAATTTAGGAGAAGAGAGAAGAAAAACTATTCAATGAAAGACATCGTAAGTGCTCTGAAAAAGAAGGGTCATCTAGCTGAGAAGCTGCATGAATTCCTGAATCAACAAACAGGGACTCAGATGGAATTAGTGTGCAATTTGTTTAATAATATTGTGTCATCCAAGGGAAACAGGTACAAAACAGACATTAAAATGAAACTTCCTGGCAGATTAAAACTGTGTGCCCGACCGAGTTCGAGTCTCGGTCGGGCACACAGTTTTAATCTGCCAGG
The DNA here is from genome assembly GCF_023897955.1 of Schistocerca gregaria. Lineage (NCBI taxonomy): Eukaryota > Metazoa > Arthropoda > Insecta > Orthoptera > Acrididae > Schistocerca > Schistocerca gregaria. Next base: position 742,395,089 of record NC_064921.1, read on the forward strand.
AAGTTTCATATCAGCGCACACTCCGCTGCAGAGTGAAAATCTCATTCTGGAGACATTAAAATGTTTGCAATGACAGTGTATTTCTACTCTCCTAAGGCGTATGAATATTTACAGACAATGCCTCTGCCTCACACATCACTGATTTCTCGTTGGTCAGGGACTGTGAATTGTGATCCTGGCTTTTTAAGTGATATGTTCAGGTACTTTGAATTTAACCATGAAGTGAGAACTGAATTTAAAGATTCTAGCCTCATAACAGACAGTATGGCAATTAGAAAACAGGTAGTGTGGGACCAGGAAACTAAGAGGTATAAAGGTTTTGTAGATTTTGGAGGAGAAGTTGAACAATAAAAAGAAGTGAAAGAAGCTTCAGAGACATTAGTTTTTATGCTTGTGTCGATAAAAGGTAAATTTAAGTGTCCTGTATCGTATTCTTTAGTGAATGGCTTTGATAGTAGCGTGTAGGCGAAGTTAATAAACTCTGCTCTGGAGAGGATAAGCATTTCAGGCATCAGAATTTGGGCAGTCATTTGTGATGGCACAAGGACAAATATAAGTACTCTTCGTTCACTGGGATGCAGTATTAATTTTCATCAAAACGTTTTTTCTTCTAAGTTCCTTCACCCAGTTAGGCACTAATGTTAGCACTGTTGGGGGAAACTGTACAAATTTTAACATGTGTTCAATGGTACCTGTAGGACGGTATGATTTCCGATCACAAAAGTGTCCTCTTGTAGATTATTCTTGTATGTTTGTAGACGAAGAAAAAAATGGTGCTCACTTATTGAAGAAGGTACTCTGTTTTCCACATACAAGCAGAACATTTCGTACTACATTGCAGGGTATGTTGCCCTCACAGTTTCAAAACAAGTTACATATAAAGACTGCCTCTCCATTCTTAGGCCACCCGTTGCTTGTAATGACGCAACATATGCACTTCTTAGTAGTGCAGAAAAGAGCTCATTCACAAAATTTGTAACCCGAGGCAAGCTTATTGAAACAAGTAATGCTGTATACTCTGTGGTGGAGCACTCTGAAAAATTGTTTCAAATGTTTTTTGTCAATGGTGACATGGGGCAAAAGCATTTAATTAGTAAGATTGTCATGTGTGTTCTTAAAAAAATTGTGAACTATTCATTCCCTAAACTTGACCATGACTTCCATAATGAATGCGGAATTGAAGATTTGCATGAGACACAGCTTGTACGTAATATTGCACCCAGGTACATTCAGGTGCAGCTGAAAAGATATGCGAAAAGGTTTTCACTTGAGAAAATAGGTCACAATACAACTAGTGTAAGACAAAAACCCAGTAAGATTATTTTTTCAGTAATGTGTAGTGTTGTGCCTGTAACATATCAGCAGTGGTTAAAAACGTATGGAAATGACAAAAATAAATTTCGTGTTTCAATGTGTTGTTGTGTTCTTATGTCAATACCCTTGCTCATGCTTAATGTTTACAGTATTCATCATTTTACAAACGATAAAAAAGTACATAGGCGTATGAAGATGTTCCTTGCAACATTACAATCAGGGTAACTGTTAACTAAGCATAGTATCTTTGTACCAGTTGCTATTCATGTTTGAAATGGCTTATGTTCCACCTGTTTGTATTATTTTGTACCAAATGCAACGTTTTTGTACCTCTGTGATTCATTCAAATGTCATTCCACCTCCCTAAAAGCTCTTAGGCTTGTGATTTTTCTTTAATTGCTTTGATTGTGAAGTGAGCTTCTGACAGTGATTTAAGTTGAACAAAGTCAGGTTGATACAAATATCTTGATATTTCAAAGTAAATCTGGAAACTGAATCAACACTGTTTTTACTTCTTATTAACACCTGATTACATTTTGTTGGGATGTAAATTTATTCAGAACGTTAGATATGGGAAAAATACTATGTTTTTTAAGATTAAAGTTACCCAGAATAACTGAGTAATTTTGTACCAGTATTAAAATTGAAATTTTACTCCAAGAGAGCGTCTGTAGTATGTATTTCCTCATTGCGAAGCACACCTTAGCAATACGGGTGAAAATTTGGTGTCTGTTGTGATGTAGATTATGTGTGGAGTACTTTCAAAAAGACGGAAAAAAAGTGGTGCAAAGTTACCCAGATTGACTGCACTGTTTGTATACGTTAGTTCTCAGTTAAATATGCATTTAAACTAACTGATTTCATCGAAATTTCCACGTTCAGTTCAGTAAAAAAGAGAACAATTGTCACACGTAATTTTGGTTGTTTCATATGGTGCCTGACAATAATTAGCATATTGTTGCAGATATCCAAATTCACGTTTAAATAAACACCATACTTTTTTGCTGACACCAAAGATGATGTCGCCACTGATAAGTGCATTACATATGTGAATAAAACTGTCCCTTATGTCTGGGAAAAATTTTGTTTCGCTTTTAGATACTTTATATTTACGATATTACAGTAGACTTTAGTGTTCATTAGCGTAAAGCTAAATTGGTAGTTCGTTGCTTTAATGTTAATATAGTTAGTTTATTATCGTCAAGAATGTAGTACTTCCGAACGAAAACGACTGCCGCCTTTCTAACTAAAATATCACATACAGTTTCTTGCTTAACTGCAATATGGCGGCGCTAACAGACGACGGCACGCTGTGACAGCCGAAGTTCGCCATCCAGTTTGTATAGAGATCACTGCATACAGCGTACAGTTCATTGTTGAAGCCTTCTGAATTAGTCAGTGCATAGACTGCAATTGAAAACGAAGAAAAGAAGAGTTTCGTGCTCTTAATAAACTTTTCATTTGAAGTGTTGGGCTGCCACACAAATAGAAACTGAATTGGTGCAAGTTCACGCGGACTCTGCACCACCATTTAAGACCATTAACTCTTGGATTAATGAAGTTAAACGTGGGTGGGCGAGCACCGAAGACGAAGCGCGCTCTGACCGTCCACTATATGGTAATGCAAGACGCCGATTAAAAGCTCGTAACATCAATGAGACTATATGGATCTCAACTGAGCGAGTGTATAATTCCCTGCAAGAACAGGCCTATATGCTAGTTGGGTGCCGCGATTGCTCACAGTGGATCAAAAGCGCACTCGGCACACCATTTCAGTTCAACGTCTGGCGATGTTTAAACTCATTCTTCAATTTTTTGCGCCGTTTGTGACTTTTGATGGAACCTGGGTCCATCATCACACATCTGAGTCAAAACGGCAGTCAAAACAATAGACAGAGGCTGGTAACACGACACCTAAAAGGGCAAAGACCATTTTGTCAGGGGTTAAGGCGATTGCCTCTGTTTTTTGGGATTCCCAAGTCATCGGTCCCTAAGCTTGCACACTACTTAATCTAACTTAAACTAACTTACAGCGTTCGTTCTTTCCGCGCGCTATATGCGATTCGAATAATAGAGAATTGTGAAAGCGGTTCGATGAACCCTCTGCCAGGCACTTAAATGTGATTTGCAGTGTACCTATGTAGATGCAGATGTAGATGCAGTTATCTGTACTGAAATACAGCCTGAACAAAGATTTATAGATATTCAGTTGGATCTTGGTACCATAGTGGAGAAAAGGCTTGTAGCTTGATTAAAAGTCCAGAAATTGAAAACTGTTCGCTTCTGGAAACGACAACCATAGTATCCTACGCGTATGGCGTCAACCAGTCGCAAATGAAATTGGTCAAACCATGCAAATACCTGGGTGGAAGAGTTTGTAGACGTATCAAATGGAATGATCACAAAGGCTCAACCGTAGTTAAAGAAGGCGACAGACTTTGATTCATAGATTGAATACAAGGGAAATGCCATCAATCTACAAAGAAGATTCCTTACAAATCACTCGTGGGTCCCATCCCAGAATATTGTTCAAGGGTGCGGGACCCGTACCAGATAGAACTAACTGGGGATATTTAACATGTACAGAAAAGGCTAGCCGTATGGTCGCAGCTTTGTATGACGCATGGGAGGGAGTGTCACACGGATACTGAAAAACACTGGAATGGCGGGCAATTAAGGTAGCTTACCGCGAGAAAGTTTCAAGAACAACCTCCAAATGATGAATCTTGGAATGTACCACAACTCACTACACATATCTCCCATAACGATGATTAGTTAATCATTAACTGACGTATTTAAACAGTCAGTCTTCCCTTGCTCCATACTGTGAGATGACGTACTTTAAGGAGAGCGGAAGTATATCCAAGGAGGAGATCGAACCATCAGTTTATAGTGCTCAGAAACGCGCATCGATTGAAATACATACATTTTTGGCTGCATACGTAACTAACCAGTGGGAAGCCATTTAATAGGACACTTAATTATTGGTCAAGTCAGCACAATTAATAAACCACAACATTTATACGAGAAACATTTATACCATCAGCATGCCAGTATGTGTTGGGGAACACACACATGGTTCAGCTACAACATTTAGGTTTAAGATTGTATGTCAATTTTAATTGATTATTCAGTATTCTGTGCAGTTTTCTCCACAATTTAAATATGGTTAGAGCCATCTCGTTGTTATAATTAAAGTGCAATTACTCGCAGATATCCAGTGTGGGCTGTAATTACCTTATGACAGCTAAACATCGTGATATTCCAATGTGTTAAAGCAGAAGTAATGTACGCAGAAAAAAAGTTAGTTCCAGTTTTGGCCACCATGTGCGAATTGACACTGTGAATGCAAGGAAGACGTTTAGAAATGTTTCCATGTGTAATGGATCAGGAACAGGACGTGGGCAAAAAGGTAAAATAGATGAGTAAGGCATAATGAGTTTTATTACTAACCACCACTTACACACTTTGTTCGATAACGGAGCCGTCGAGGAGATGCTGCATACGCAAAACGTCGTGATCAACAGTTTCTAACAGCAACGTGTTCATGTATACTGGCCTTCAGATACGAAGCGACCGAACGCGTTCCTGGTAAACGAGTTCTTTTAGATATCCCCAGAGCGAAAAGTCACATGGATTCAGATCAGTTGGTCTCGCAGACCATGCATCTGTGAAACCTCCGGAAAGAACGTTCGTGGAAGGTTGCACTGCGCAGATCTTTCACTGGGTGAAAAACACAAGGTGTTGCCCCTTCTTGCGTGTAAGCGCGGTTTCCACACAGCTGCATTCTTCGAAAGTAGGAATCACATGCTGTATAAGGGGAGCGCGCAGACGTCATGGTGCACCTGAAAGGCCCTTTGAATACATTCTGTTCAAAGAAGAGTGAACCGAGAATAAAGGTGTTTGTGAATCAACTCGGCACAATCACATACAGCGTGCGCAGCGAAGCTACATCCGCATCGTCCGTCCACAGAATATTTCACGGCCCCATGATATCAGTTTTGATGGGTGCCGGAAACTGAAGAGCAAATTCAGAACGTTGCTGCAGATGATGAGGTTTCAGTTCCGTACTGTCTGAATCTTGTATAGGTACCAGTGCCTCAAACCTTTCGCACTGTTGACCATGGGATTCACTACTCTCCTGACACTACACAAGCAGTAGCATTACCGGGAACGTACTGCGTGGTCAGATACAGCAACAGCAACCGCTACAATAACTTCCACCGGGGTGAGAAGCCTTCCTCCTCCAGGTGCCACACCAAACTCACACGTATTTTCGAGTTTCATTATCATCTTCTTTAAATCATTTAATTACCCGGGTCTCTCCTCAATCCTTTCAGGTAGCGAAACTCACTTAGTGCAGCACTTTAATTGCCGCCGTTCACATAAAACAGTTTCACTAAGAGCGCACTGTCTTTCTTCTCGATAGCCATACGACCCACACACGTTAGGACTTGTCAGATGACAATGTGGATGTCATACAGTCGTACCAACAGTGTACAGCGTCAGATTCGCACCTAGTGGCTACAACTGGATATAATTTGTTTTCCAGAGTAAATCTGTTCAGCATTAATGCATTAGCCTATCTAACAAATTTCGCTGTCGTGTGGTAATTATAGCCCACACTGGAACTCTATTTGTAACTGCAGTTTAATCGTAACCACGTGGTACATGAATTCTGTTTACAGCAGTAAAAAGAGCACAACTGAAATGCCTTGGCTGGCAGGACACAGCGGATTAGGTTGTGGAAAGGGGCCAAAATGAGTTCCTGTCAGTTGCACTCAACATACAAACTTTATTTACCAACACACCTTATTACAACAGGGATGCAAAACACTCAAAACTTTAGTCGACGTTCTTTGATTAACTTTAGATCGGCTGAAGGCCACATTCAAAATCCAAGACACAAGGCTCAAGCAAAATTGAGATAAAATTTTCTTCTGAAGGTTTCACCAAAGAATATTTTCTAAATCTTCAATCTAATCGGCTGAAGGCTTTAGCCCACTCCCGTTGGGCACTTTGATCACAATAGCCATACAGCAACACGATATCGACTTAAGTTGCTAAACGGTCCATTTTAACACGGGTAATGTATCACGAAGCAAATACCGTCCGCACTGGCGGAATGTTACGTGATACCACGTACTTATACGTTTGTGACAACTACAGCGCCATCTATCACAAAGCGAAAAAAGTGGTCCAACTAAAACATTCATATTTATTTACGTGTTACACTAATATGTAATAAAAAATTGATGCTCCTATTTAAAAAACGCATGTGATATCCGTTTGACCTCTAGCAGCGCCATCTAGCGGGCCAACCATAGCGCCATCTGGTTCCCACCTTCAAGCTAGATGAGTTTCGTTCTTTGTAGTTTTTTCGTTTGACACTTTTTTCGTGAGATATTTGGCCCGGTCACTATCAATGGACAACCCTGTAAATATTTTATGTAGCCTACGGGAGTGAACTGAGAGTCCTAAAGCGCATTCTTCTGTTGTTCCGGTAGATATTTACAATTGCGTTTTTGCAATATGTAGCTCAAGTCAGACCAACGTTTTTCACACGCAGTGTCGACTTAAAGCGTCCGTTTCTTTTCCGCTACATACAAAATTATTTTTGAAGAGGCATTTTATGTGCTAATTCGATACAGTGGTACAAATAAGTCTAGTACAACATTCGTTTTATCGCTATGTATTGAAAAGGGCCGTAAAGCACGAGCAATAACCGGTACTCCAAGAGTGGCAGCACCGCCCTGACCCGTGCTGACTGTGTACTGTGGTAGTGCTGCTCAGTCGCTGGTGGAGTACCGGTTATTCATCGTGTTTTACAGTCGGTGTTGATGAATATCAGCAAAACGAATATCACACTAAACTAATTGGAGACCGCTATATTGAACGATCACGTAAAATTCAACTTTAAAAAGCATTTTGTTCGTAACAGGTGCTGCAGGGTAGGTCATGCTACGAAATAATTCTTAAGAAAAAAATTTGATAAGTTGCGCCGTTTCCGAGTTAATTAGCACTTAAGTTAGCCAATCAAGCAATTGAGCTCTCAGATTCGAGTGACATGCCAGACGTAGTGTCAGTTGTTCTCATAGCGTGGATGACAGCAATAGACTGCTCCGCCTCTGACCCGAGTTCTATTCTTACAGCTGTTTCATGTCCTCTCTCTTGTTTGGTGTTAGGAAACCAAACAAAGAAGCCTTTTGTGGACACCATTCCTGTTGGGCCGCTTGAAATTGTGCGCCCAACGGTATGACTGGGGTCCTGAATCATTTCGCAAGAGGGATGGGGTTTATTATTCTAAGCTAGGAGGTATATCGAACACCATTCTAGGAAAAGTTGCAGTTCGTCACAATGAGAATGGTGTACTGTAGACCACTGCTCCACTTACCTACCACCAAGTTCGTACAGCTTAATGGGATCTCCAGTGCAAAAACTATGTCCTGAGATATAATAGAAACCCGAAGTAAGCTCTTTACCAGATAATCCCGTTCTCATATACACGACATTCATCAAATGTGAACGGAATCTATTACAATTACGATTTCCTGTACAGATGTTGCAACGGCCTTGCCGCAGTGGATACACCGGTTCCCGTGAGATCACCGAAGTTAAGCGCTGTCGGCCGTGGCTGGCACTTGGATGGGTGACCATCCAGCCGCCATGCGCTGTGACCATTTTTCGGGGTGCACTAAGCCTCGTGATGCTAAATGAGGAGCTACTCGACCGAATGGTAGCTGCTCCGGTCAAAGAAAACCATCATAACGACCGGGAGAGTGGTGTGCTGACCACATGCCCCTCCTATCCGCATCCTCAACTCAGGATGGTCCCGATGGGCCACTTGTGGCCTGAAGACGGAGTGTACAGATGTCATAAGGTACGAAGTACAGTAACTTTCTATTACACGGCAGTCTATTAATATCTACGAGACGTCAATACTTAGCAAATTTAAGAGGACTTGTTCTCCATACCGGTTCAGGCATTAACGCTCTCGGAACAGGATGATGAGTCATACCAGGATCGAATCCACGTGTCGGAATAAAAATCGTTGGTCTGATTTATAGGTCCGACTGATCTTGGTTATGGACAGTTTCCCACACCTGCCCAGGTTTCTCCCCGTCTCCACCTTAGAAGCAATAAAAGTAAGCATTTACAGTACAGAAACAAAAGTAACAAAGTATCGATAACTCACTAGAGTTTCGTTGTTCTGAGTGACACGTGTAGTATACAGCCAAGAAATAAACGGTGGTAAGCCGTGAATTAGTTATAATGGAAGAAAATGCACATCTGAAAAATTTTGAGAAATATCTGCTCTCCTCCTTCTTTAACCCGCAGACCTATAGAAGCCAACTACAGTATGAACACTGAAGAGCTAAAGAAACTCGTACACCTACCCAATATCATACAGGGCCCCCGCACACGCAGAAGCGCCGCAAAACGACGTGAAATGGACTTGACAAATGTCTGAAGTAGTGCTGGAGGGAAATGGCACCTTTAATCCTGCAGGGCTTTGACTGTTGACTGTCCCATCGGGGCTTGAATCTTTGTTAGCTTAGTGAATTGTGTATTTATTAGTTATCAACATTTGTAACAGCGATCTTTTCCTCCTAAGAGCCTTAAGCCTTATACCATATTTACTGTACCAGCGTACATATATTTAGGCATGCACACGTACACATCTACACCAACATATACACAGATATTTACAAATTACTAACTTGATTACCCAAACTACCAATAGCTAGTACGAAAGCGTGCTGAAAAGTAATGCCTCCGAATATTTTTGTGTGAAACTCTTAAAACTTCTTAAATTAAAAAAAAAGTTGTCGACATGCTATATCTTTATTTTTAAAGTCTACATATTTATTTCTCAACATAATCACCCTGGCAAAAACACATTTCTTCCACCGAGAGACCAGTTAGTTTCCTTAGGCTTACACACTACTTAATCCAACTTAAACTAACTGACGCTAAGGACAACACACACACCCATCCCCCAGGGAGGACTCGAACCTCCGATGGGGAGAGCCGCGCGACCCGTGGCAAGGTCCCCTAGACGACGCGGCTACTTAATTTGGACATGATTAGTTCAAAAGTAAGAAACAAAATAGATTAGGAAAACATTTAACGCACCTTCGAATGAGTTTGCAAGCATGTATAGCACATAGTGACGACTGAGAACAACAGAATGACTCAGAATAACGGCAATGTTTGAAATGAGTAGTGGCAGACATGGGCAGTTGGCAGCACTGCGGGTTCGTGACAGTTAGCGAGTAAATAGTCCGCCATTTCAGTAAGTCTCGTTTCACACTGGGACACTTGTGACGGTCACCGGTGACTGTGGCGAACTTTCCTGGGTCACTGGCGTCCCAACCTGCAGCTGTTGCCAACTGATTAGTTGGTGAAATGGACTCGGGCGAGGAGGAACTGTTGTTAGTACTTGTAATGAGGAGGAGGAGGAGAATGAAGACAAAACGTTCATTACACATAAATTCACTGCTACGTGATCGGCTGGAGAAAGGATTGTATTACACCCTTTATGACGATCTGAGACGATCTGAGAAGAAGTTTTTTCATTATTTTCGAATGTCAAAAACTTCATTTTATGAACTACTAGAAAATGTGAAAGAAGCAATCACAGGAAAAGACACTATACTAAGGAAGGCTATCCCACCATAGGAAAAACTTACTCTTACATTAAGGTAGGTACTGTAGTATTATTTTATTTAATTAAAAGCACATTTTACAGATTTTAACTAGTATTAATATACATTACAAAATATTGTAAAACTTTCACTGATAGTTTTAAGTTCATTGTTTCTCTGCCTGTGCTGGTGAAAAGTACATTAAGGACTCGTCACTGTACTCGGAGGCCGCTGGCGAGCACACAGCTGGTAACTGATCGGACAGCCTCGACTGTCCTCCAGTGTAGCCTTGAACTGTTCCATGATATGCACGGTCGTGATGAGGACCCCTCGTAGCGTAATTTGCTACCGGCGCAAATCCTATCTGGGACGAAGAGGAAGCAGAAGCGCTGTAATATTGTTGGGCATTAATAATGACATTCATCAAATCTGATTTCACTTTAAATCTTGTATGACTGGGTAATTTTTTTAATTCAGGTACTAAAGACTGCATAAACAAGCTATCTTCGTCGGCTTGCTGTGATGAATTGTCTTTTCTGGCGTACTTTTCCTTCAAAATGTTATATAGGATATCTTCTTCTTCAAGACTCTTCTTTTCACGTGGCCTTTTTTGCCGTCGCTCAGCAGTTTTTTCACGTGCCTCCTGCTCTAAATTTTCTACTTCATCAAACTCATTTCTGTTTTCATCATCATCATTGTCAATACTAGAAGTAGTGTTCTTACAGTCAGTTGTTAGGAATCGCAGCTGATCGAAGTAGACATACTTCTTCCTACCAGTTGCTGCAGAACCACTCTTTTCTGTTTTTTGCCTTAATAACTCTCTGGCATAACTGGCCCTTAAGCTCATCCATTTCCTTTGAAGGATTGTCCCTGCAACAAACAAAAACCACCATAGTATTGTAATATATATATATATATATATATATATATATATATATATATATATATATATGCGCAGTCGTACCGTTCATCCGATTGCGATGAAACTTTGTCACTTGCGCGAAAGTTATAGGCATAGTACAATTATTAACATTTATTAAAATTATAGTTGCCGGGTGTTTCAGCTGGTTATCTATAATGTCTACGTGTGCGTGCGTGTGTATGCTTGTGTGTAACCTGCATAATTTTGTAGTTTTGCTCCATATGCGTCATCTTTTTTTTTTACAGGTACTTGGGGGGCGGATCATCCATGATGGACTTATCTTTTCAGTACAGAATTGGAGTATCAACTATCTCATATATTATACGAGACGTTAGCTCTGCCATATGGCGTAAAATGAAGTCAAAATGTTTTCCCGACCTCTCGAAAGATCTATGGCTTGCCTCAGCTGAAGGATTCCATAAGAGGGCCAACTTTCCTCATTATGTGGGTCCAGTGGACGGGAAGCACATCAGAATTGTAAAACCCACTTCTAGTGGTTCACTCTAATATAATTATAAGAACTATTTTTCCATTCTGTTGTTAGCTGTTTGTGGTGATTCGACGTACAAATTCTTATTTATAGACTTTGGAGCATATGGGAAATCGTCCGACTCAACTGTGTTTCGTAATACAGTGTTAAATAATAAACTACAAGATGGTACGCTAGATTTTCCTGCACCAAAACAACTGTCATTATCGTTTGAAAGACCTATGCCATTCATGTTAGTAGGAGATGAAGGTTTCGGATTGTCAAAATTCATTTTGCGCCGTTATGGAGGAAAGTATTTAGACATTAAAAAACGTGTGTTCAACTATAGACTGTGCAGAGCTAGAAGGTACATCGAGTGTACTTTTGGAATTCTTGCAAACAAGTGGCGCATTTTCTATCGACCACTGGATGTTAAATTAGATTTGGCGGAGTCTATTGTGAAGACATGTTGCCTCCTCCATAACTTTGTGCGTGGTCGTGATGGAATATAGTTTGAGGATACGTTAACTATTCAGGGATTGCAGGACGTGTTACCTTGCTTGGTCCGTGGAGGAAATATTGCGAACGGTATCAGAGAAGATTTCGCAAACTACTTCATCAGCCCTGAAGGCGAAGTGCCATGGTAGCTGCAAAAAGTCTAAGTGCTAGAAATGCTATGTGAACATTAATGTCGTTAGGCCTAAATGTTCATTGGAATTGTATTTGAAATGTGCAGTGTTCAATTATTAGCATGTTAACCTAACAAACCATACTGTTGCGTTCACTGAACTGATTAAAACTTGCAATTAAAATTATAATTACAATGCACTTTTTTGTATTACAGTTGTGTGTACGTAATTGAACAGAACCCAAGCACGAGCACTGTTCTCATTCGGGTGTCAAAAACTTGTAAGTCAATAGTATTACGGTAAATAAATAAAATTCATTATTATAGTAACAACATATGTGTAAATTATTGTTGTTTTGAATAATATTTTAACTGTATTTTTCGGACCATAAGGCGGAGCGCCTTATTAGACTACGAAAAGGCGTACCCTTAATTTTGTTATGAAAATGTTGAAATAAAACTATTTATTTTATTTTACTTTCATTCGCCCTGTAGCGGTGAGTACATGGTTTCTGCCCTCATCCATTTTGCCCATTCTTCTCGCATTGAGACTGCATAACAGTACCCTTGCTATTGGTAATGCAAAAGAAAAGGGGTGAGGGATAGCATTCTCCTTGTAGGTTATTAACCTCCTAGCCTCGTACAGGGGTAGAACATATATTTAGCTATTCTTGTGGTCCGAAAAATGCGGCATTAAAGTGAAAAAAGAATATAGAACTTACCAATTTTGTTTCTTTCATCTATGCTCTTTTCATCGAAATCAGGCACAAACTTCTTGCCACGCTTTCATTTTCATGACTTAGTTGCTGTAGTCATCGCTTTTCATATCCCAAATAACGGGACGACTTTCCACTTCACTTATAAAATCTTCTGTGTTGATGAACTCTAAACTCATGGCTGCACTGTGTGGAGAACCACTGGGCTCAGCAACGGCTGCCTGTCTGTTGGCAACTCTGCTCAGCTGTGTCTGTGATCGGTGTCCCAGTGTGAACACTCCAATACAAGGTAATGCATGTCCGGCGGTGACCGCAGCGAACACAGTGTCGGTGTCCGTCACATGTGGCGAGGGTGAGTCACTGCTGGGTCACCGTGACTCGGTGACTCAGTGCAGTGTCCCGGTGTGAATGCTCCAATTCAAACGAATGTATCTTTATCAGTGACCGTCACCGGTGACCGTCACCGGTGACCGTCACAAGTGTCCCAGTGTGAAACGAGTCTAAACATGAATCTTGGAACGGCCAACAGCGCGTGTTAACCATAAAAATATTTTATGAAAACAATGATAGATTGGCAGCGGCGAAGAGGGAGTTTCGACGTTTTTAGAATTTAGGACGTCATGATGCTGTTACGTCTAAACACGCTATAAAATGTTCGATTAATAACTGTGAAGAGACTGGATCTTCTCATAAGAAGAAACCAACAGGACGACCAAGAAGCGTGCGCTCTCCAGCGAACAATGATGTTGTAGGCCCTACGCGAGTCTGTCTTACGGAGCCCTGGATGTTCAATTCATATGCAAGCAGCAGTGGTTGGAATCTCCAGGGAGAGTGTTCGCAGAATTCTTCATCTTGATTTAAAATTTCATCCATACAACTACAGGTGGTGCAACAGTTGTAGAACAACGATTACCAGCTACAATTAGGATTGTCAACAAATGATAACAAAGGTTAACAGTGACGATGAATTTCTAAACAAATTGTGGATGTCAGATGAAGCACATTTTCATCTCACAGGTTAGATGAATAAACAGAACTACCATTACTGGACAAACAAAAATCCTAATGACATTCATGAGCGCCCTTTACACGCTAATAAAGTGACGGTATGGTGTGGTGTTTCATCACATGGGGTTATCGGACCGTATATTTTCACAAATGAACAGCGAAACACAATAGCTGTCAGTGCAGATCGTTACGGGTAGATGTTACGAACTTTCGCTACACTTGCTTTGAACAACTTTCCAAACCTTCAAGTTTCAACAGGACGGAGCGACATCACGCACTACACGGCGATCAATGGCATATGTGCGAGAATTGTTTGGCAACCGTGTGATCTCACGATTCTGTAACATTCCCTGGCCCCCTAGATCGACAGATTCATCCGTTTGTGATTTTTTCTTGTAGGGCTACCGCAAGTGCAAAGTCTACACGTCTCGACCAAGAACCCTGGATGAGTTAAAACAGAGAATTCTGGTTGCAGTTCATAGTATCCCAGCTGAGATGTTGCACCGGTTAATGAGGAAGTTCAACAGCAGATTTCACGAATGTATCCGTACAGGAGGACGCCATCTAAAGGACGTAACTTTTAAGAAATGATAAATGCCATCAGTGTTTCGTAAGTAGCAACGTTTTAAGGTTTTAGTTACTATGAATGGAATTCCTTTCCTTCATCGCTTCAACCGAGTGAGGTGGCGCAGTGGTTAGCACACTGGACTCACATTCGGGAGGACAACGGTTCAATCCCGCGTCCGGCCACCCCGATTTAGGTTTTCCGTGATTTCCCCAAATCGCTTCAAGAAAATTCCGGGATGGTTCCTTTAATAGGGCACGGCCGACCTCCTTCCGCATCCTTCCCTAATCCAATGAGAACGATAACCTCGCTGTTTGGTCTCTTCCTGCAAATCAGTCCAGTCCAGTCCTTCATCACTTCTAGTTTATTGGATTGTGGAAATATTCCCGATGTGTGTAAAAATTTCACCAATGGACGGTGCTGTAAACGTAAAACAACAAACCCATCCGTACCGTTCAATGTGCACGACCGTTCAAATTCGGTAGTCAAGACCTGTGCCACTGTTAGTTAGGTCAGTCCATCCACCACTTCAAGGTCGTTTCACAACGGATGGGAAAAATTGTTTTAATTTTGTATTGGTGCCAAAAACTGCATGAAAAGAAAAGTAACATCGGTTTCTAATTGTCGTGAGACTGGCGCAAGGCACATTCAATATGCTGTCCACCGTTTTCTGCCACCATCTGAAATCGAGAAACAGCACTAACAACAGATCGGGGTGTGTTGGGAGTCACGTTCAAATACGTTTCGCTTTGCGTGCCTTCAACTCAGTTACGTTCGTAATTGCAATACTGAACACAACATCTTTCAGACAACCCCACAGCAAAAGATTTTGATCACGTGTTTTGGGCGGACAGGCTGTACGGAAATGACTGCTGATAATTACAGCATTTTATAAATGCCTCTGCAGCAGTCCCTTCACTGGCTGTAGAATGTGCAGAGGAGCGCAATCGCGCATAAAATTGATCCAACCCACACATCCACGCTGTTGAAGGGTTGGAATGGCGTTGGTGTACGAAAGACTCTCATAGCTCTCACCCGTGACTGTACAGGTACTGCAAGCATGTCCAATGTTCGATCCCTCCTGCAATGCTGTGCTCACATCTTCAACAGACGTCAGATCAAGTGCTTTCCTCCCTCGGCCACATTAAATTTTCGTTAAATTTACTTTGGTTCATGACGTTTCCTCCTGTATCAAAGATCGGGGATTCTATTGCAGTCCGTGTCTGGTCCCTTCTTACTGAGATCGAGTCTTTTCCCCTGATGTACCTCAACCACAGTTTCGTCTGGAGCTATCACAAGTCCCAATGGATTCAGTTCATCCTACAACTCTTCGGTGTCTATTTCTCTCTATTCTTGAGGCTTCTCAGTGTTCAGCAGCAGTTCACAAAGATAGCTCGATGGTTGATGGTCACGTTGGGTTCGCTTATGCTCATGCAGGACATACCGAATTGCGATTTTTGCCATGCGGCTGTGGTATTTTCACTGCAGATTTGGTAGACATCTCTAGCGCTCTTGGGCACATCCGTTCCCCGCCGGGGAGTCTTTCCTATTTGGAGCTACCATTCCCCATTTGTAGTGACTTCTTGAGCGACTGACGAGCTCTCGACCACTGCTATATTCGTCATCCTTTGGTAATGGCCATCCAAGAGCCAGTTTACGTCCTCGAACAACTTGGACGGTCAGAGGTCTTCGTATGGACCTCGGGACACGTCGGAATCCTGGGAAATGAAGTTGTCGATAGACTAGCCAGAGAGGCTACTTGTAAACCGAGTGTGGAGATCGGCTTACCGGAATCTGATCTTCGATCAGTATTGCGCCGCAAAGTCTTTGGGTCCTGGAATACAGAATGGCGCTCCCTGACTTCACCGATTAAGTTGCGTATGGTAAAAGAAATGAGGAATGTGTGGAGGTCCTCCGTGAGAGCCTCTCGCAAGGACTGCATTGTCCTTTGCCGGCTCCGCATCGGCCGTACTAGGCTGCTTCAAGGTCACCTCCTACCTGGCGAGGACTCACCTCAGCGTCGCTGTGGTTCACGTTTGCAGCTGTCCACATCTTGCAGGACTGTGCAGATTTGGCCGACCTCATGCGGACTTTTGATCTCCCTGACGCGCCACCTCGATTCGACGTAACAGTGCCTCAACGGCTAGCATAGTTTTATGTTTTACCCGCAAAGGATGTTTTTATCATTCCATTTAAGGGTGGGCGCCTTAGCCTTATCTTCCAGGCCCTCACTCTACCTGCATTTTACCTCTTCCTTGCTCCCTCTGCTGCTGTCTGTTCGATTGGGGTTCGTCTTTTCACCACAGATGTTTGTCTTGTCTTTTTAGGCAGGAGATTTTAGTGTGTTACAGAGTGGCTTCCTCATACTTTTTTATTCTTACGGTCAGCCAGCCAAAGCAGTCTGCTACATTGTTTTAACAACTTCTACCGCTTTTTTTCCCTTTTATTTAATGTTTTCAATTTTTGCTCGAAATTTTCGTGTTGTGCTTCAGTGTGGTTACACACGCTGTTCTACGCATTTTGCTCCTTCGCAGGATTTCAGGCATTAGGATTATTTTGGTGTATGGTTTTTTCCGAGACCGAGGAAAAGGGACTGATAACCTTGTAGTTTAGTTAATCTACAAACCAACCCCTGCGTCAATAATATGCTGTTCAAATTTGACGTCATTATGAGGAGTTGGTTTCCCTTCAGCAGCGTTTTGAAACTGGAACTTTAATTATTGACACCCTGTACAACGTTTATCTTACAGTTTCAAAGTGGATGGAGACTGTTTTTCTGACGGATTCCATCATTTTTCATATGTATTCAGATGTGTCTCTATCATTTTTAATACTGCTTTTAGAAAAGTAATTTCAGAAAAAATATGATTTTAATCTTCAAATTCTGTTATCTGATGAATGTGCCATTTAATACATTGGCACATGAGGAATGTAGTTTTCTGGTCTAAAGAAACTGTCAGTTATGTGCAAGGACTGGAAAGGAACTCATCTCGTATTATTATATGGGGCGGGATATCATCACGTTACCCATTCTGACAACATATTTCCGAAGGATACATGAACGGAAATGATTGTTTTCATATGATGCATGCGTGGTTATGAACCTCGGTTCGAAGGCGAGGGAATCACGGATCATGTGAGGTTACTGCAAGGAGGAGCTCCAGCATACTTTGGTGTTCAGGTGAACAACTTAGAGCTGCTAGACTAGGCGTGGTTCAAAAACATCACCCGCCAAGGTGAAACGTTCACCACGAAGACCTGCCACTAGCACGCCAGCAGCCTAACGATGATAACAATCAAGTGCCATGTGGCTCAACACCGTTACAAGGGCAATAAAGGATTGCACAGATGTGTTGAAGAAGTCTTTCAAAGCACAGCTCTTGAGTCGCTCCGGAAAATGACACGGAGACACAGAGGTCTCTGTGGAAAGCACGTGATGGTGCAAATACAGATCTGCCGGATGAATAGCTTTTGTGTATGTAAGTACTGCTCCAGCGTCCTGCCCATCCCCATTCCCAACTCACCATATTCACTTCATTACCTCCCCCCCCCCCCCAAACACACACACACACACACACACACACACACACACACACACACACACACGCACGCAAGAAATTACACTCTGATCGTTATCCTCTGAAGTATGTAAAAGTGCGAAAGAAGTAAGAAAACTTATATCTCAGTAAGTTTTATTTTTAATTATTACAAAAACAAAATTGAATCTTAGCAATTTTTTAATGATTCATCATTACCAGAAAGACTACACTAAACTACATCGTCACACGTAACAAACATTGCACACAACCGAAACTACATTATAATTACTATGGGCGTCAATGAATAATAAAACACTTTTTTTATTCGGCCAATTTTGATTGGAAAAATGCGGAATTTGTTGTGGGACATTGTGGAATATTCTTTCTTTAGCCCCTGTAGTTTCACGAAGTTCCGATGGGTGGCCACGCTATAAGGAGCCTTCAAAATGGCGTCTGTAGCGAAGGTGTGTTTCAAGCAAAGAGCTGTCACTGAATTTCTTTTTCCGTTATCATCGCAACGAAGTTGCGCAAATCTGTACGATATCCCACATGCCGGCCAGCTGCACATAACTGTGAGTGTACCGTCGTTGGAACGTGCGGACACTCTCATTTAAGGTGATCGACGTCTCTGTTAACAGTGATTACTCACCCGTCCACCAGTTGGGTTTTTCAATGATGTGTACCCACTGGGTTTCTCGCTGCCTAACTGAAGACCACGAAGAGCAACGAAGGACCACCTGTGAGTAATTGCTTCCGCGTCAAAGAAGGGATTATTCTGTTTGATGACCTCCCTTACGGTGAACGAGCAACTCTGAAGTGTTTTGTGCTACCCTCCGAAAATTGAAGAAACGACTTCAGCGTGTCCGTTGACACAGAAATACAAACAATTTCTCCTTCCCCATGACAAGTCTGCGCAGCTGAGAGGAGTTTACAAAACTTCATTGGACTGTTATTCCTCATGTAACCTACAGCCTAGATCTCGCACTCTTCGACTTCGATCATTTTGGGCCAATGAAGGGGGCAAGTGGGCTCTTCAGTAGAAGCAATACGTGGATAACGGGGCAGGCTATTGACGCACCAAGACGTTGGCTCCTAAATACACCAGTAGAATGGGACCATGTGGACATACACGCCCTCAAATAAATATTGGCAATTTCGTTTTCGCAATGTGTAACTGTAGTCAGCCCAAACAAATACTGCTCATCACCTCTCTCAAGCGAGGTCCATTGTCGACGGAACGCGTCGATTTGTTTCCGTTACAAAGAAAGTGATTTTTAAAGCAGAATTTTACGTACCCATTAAACAGAAGCTCTCAGATTAGTCTAGTGCGATATTTGTTTTGTTGATATGTATTAACAGGGACAGTAAATGGCGAGGAATTACCATTACTCCGGCAGCGACTGAGCCTCACTACCACATGGAGGTAACAGCGAGGGCCAAGGCGTTTCTGTCGCTGCTGAAATACTGATGATTCTTTAAATTTTGCAGTCCTTGTCAATACATAGCGATAAAACAAATGTCTCACTAGACTAAGCTGAGACGTAAAATACCGCTTTAAAAATACTTTGTTTGTGACGAGAAACAAACCGACGCACTCCGTCGAAAAATGGGTGTCATCTAGAAGACGTGATGAGCAGTATGCAAAAAACTAAATTTCAAATATCAGCCAAAACACCAGAGAAAACGCTCCTGACGTCTGTTACGAGAAACATCCTGCATACACTTTTCGGATTTTTTGCGTATCTGTTTATAAGTCTCATGGTGAAGTTGCGGACTCACATTCTAAAAGTTTATTCTGTGTTACATGTTTCTCCTTTATTCTGCTTGCGAGCGCTAGCAGGTCTCTCTCCCTGTCAGTGTGCTTGCAGGATGGCACATTGCAGCTACACTTTTCCCAATATGTCCAGTACAGTTCACGTGTAGGTGTGGACAATATACACATATAAAAAAAGGTTTTGCATCGCCTCGGTTCCGAGACTTCCGGAACCTGTGCAAAAAAATGGAATAGAGATCAACATAAACAACATTTCCGCCCTTTTTATTGCTCATGAAAACCGCACATTGAATCCTTTTTATTGCACATGAAAACCTGACAATGAATGTTGTACCACCATACAGCGAGACCTTCAGAGATGGTGGTCCAGATTGCTGTACACACCGGTACCCGTAATAGTACGTCCTCTTGCATTGATGCATGCCTGTATTCGTCGTGGCATACTATCCACAAGTTCATAAAGGCACTGTTGGTCCAGATTGTCCTACTCCTCTAGGCGATTCGGTGTAGATGCCTCAGTGTGGTTGGTGGGTCACGTCATCCATAAACAGGCATGTTCGATAGGGTTCATCTCTGGAGAACATGCTGGCCCTCTAGTCGAGCTTCGTCGTTATCCTGAAGGAAGTCATTAACAAGATGTGCACGATAGGGTCGCGAATTGTCGTCCATGAAGACGAATGCCTCGCCAATACGCTGCCGATGCCATTACGGCACCTTCCATGACCACCAGCGACGTACGTCGACCCCACACAATGCCACCCCAAAACATAAGAGAACTTCCACCTTGCTGTACTCGCTGGACAGAGTGTCTAAGACGTTCAGGCTGACCGGCTTGCCTCCAGACAAGTCTCCGAGCATTGTCTCGTTGAATGCATATATGACACTCACCGGTGAAGAGAACGTGATGCCAATCCTGAGCGGTCCATTCTGCGTGTTGTGGTATCCATCTGCAGCGCGATACATCGGTTCGTGGTCGCAAAGATGGACCTCGCCATGCACGTCGGGAGTGAAGTTGTGCAGCATGCACCCTATTGAGCACAGTTTGAGTCGTAACACGACGTCCTGTAGCTGCACGAAGAGCATTATTCAACATGGTGGCGTTGTTGTCTAGGTTCCTCCGAGCCATAATCCGTAGGTAGCGGTCACTCTTTGCAGTAGTTGCCCTTGGGCGGCCTGAGCGAGGCACGCCATCGACAGTTCCTGTCTCTCTTGATCTCCTACATGTCCGAACAACATTGCTTTGGATGCCTGGACACTTCCCTTGTTGAGAGCCCTTTCTCGCACAAAGTAACAATGCAGACGCGATCGAACCGCGGTATTGACCGTCAAAGCATGGTTGAACTACAGACAACAGCAGCCGTGTACCTTCTTCCAGGTGGAATGAGTGAAAGTGATAGGCTCCTGGAACTACTCCGTCTCATGGGCGCTGCGCATTCATGGTTGTTTACAAATTTGGGCGGGTTTAGTGACATGTCTGAACAGTCTGTGATACAAGATCCACAGTCAACATATCTTCAGGAGTTCTGGGAACCGGGGTGATGAAAAACTTATTTTCATGTTTGTAATAGTAATAATACCCGGTGTTGGTGATTGAAAGAAAACGAAGACTAACCTTACCTATGTGATGGACAAAGATGGAATGACTACTAGAAATTTCTGTCAAAAGTACTGTCAAAAATTCTGTAATAATAATGCAACAGTTTATACCGTGTAACAAGGAATTTTACTCTGTCTGAGAGCTCTAGCTGTCGAAGACAGTTGTAATTCGCTCACAAGCACTTTTGTTGTGGTCTTCAGTCCTAAGACTGGTTTGATGCAGCCCTCCATGCTACTCTATCCTGTACAAGCTCCTTCATCTCCCAGTACCTACTGCAACCTACATCCTTCTGAATCTGCTTAGTGTATTCATCTCTTGGTCTCCCTCTACTATTTTTACCCTCCACGCTGCCCTCCAGTACTAAATTGGTGATCTCTTGATGCCTTAGAACATGTCCTACCAAGCGATCCCTTCTTCTGATAAAGTTATGCCACAAACTCCTCTTCTCCCCAATTCTATTCACTACCTCCTCATTAGTTATGTGTCTACCCAAATAATCTTAAGCATTCTTCTGTAGCACCACATTTCGAAAGCTTCTATTCTCTTCTTGTCCAAACTATTTATCGTCCATGTTTCACTTCCATACATGGCTACACTCCATACAAATACTTTCAGAAAAGACTTCCTGACACTTATATCTATACTCGATGTTAAGATATTTCTCTTCTTCAGAAATGTTTTCCTTTCCATTGCCAGTCTACATTTTATATTCTCTCTTCTTCGACCATCATCAGTTATTTTGCTCCCCAAATAGCAAAACTCCTTTACTACCTTAAGTGTCTTATTTCCTAATCTAATTCCTTCAGCATCACCCAACTTAATTCGACTACATTCCATTATTCTCGTTTTGCTTTTGTTGATGTTCATCTCATACCCTCCTTTCAAGACACTGTCCATTCCGTTCAACTGCTCTTCCAAGTCCTTTGCTGTCTCTGAAAGAATTACAATGTCATCGGCGAACCTCAAAGTTTTTATTTCTTCTCCATGGATTTTAATACCTACTCCGAACTTTTCTTTTGTTTCCTTCATTGCTTGCTCAATAGAGAGATTGAATAACATCAGGGAGAGGCTAGAACCTTGTCTCACTCCCTTCCCAACCACTGCTTCCCTTTCATGTCCCTCGACTTATATAACTGCCATCTGGTTTCTGTACAAATTGTAAATAGCTTTTCGCTCCCTGTATTTTACCCCTACCACTTTCAGAATTTGATAGAGAGTATTCCACTCGACATTGTCAAAAGCTTTCTCTAAGTCTACAAATGCTAGAAACATAGGTTTGCTTTTTCTTAATCTAGCTTCTAAGATAAGTCGTAGGGTCAGTATTGCCTCACGTGTTTCAACATTTCTACGGAAACCAAACTGATCTTCCCCGAGGTCGGCTTCTACTAGTTTTTCCATTCGTCTGTAAAGAATTCGCGTTAGTGTTTTGCAGCTGTGACTTATTAAACTGATAGTTCGGTAATTTTCACATCTGTCAACACCTGCTTCCTTTGGAATTGGAATTATTATATTCTTCTTGAAGTTTGAGGGTATTTCGCCTGTCTCATACATCTTGCTCACCAGATGGTAGAGTTTTGTCATGGCTGGCTCTCGCAAGGCCGTCAGTAGTTCCAATGGAATGTTGTCTACTCCCAGGTCCTTGTTTCGACACAGGTCTTTCAGTGCTCTGCCAAACTCTTCACGCAGTATCGTATCTCCCATTTCATCTTCATCTACATCCTCTTCCATTTCCATAATATTGTCCTAAAGTACATCGCCCTTGTATAGACCCTCTATACACTCCTTCGACCTTTCTGCTTCGCCTTCTTTGCTTAGAACTAGGTTTCTATCTGAGCTCTTGATGTTCATACAAGTGGTTCTCTTTAGTCCAAAGGTCTCTTTAATTTTCCTGTAGGCAGTATCTATCTTACCTCTAGTGAGATAAGCCTCTACATCCTTCCATTTGTCCTCTAGCCACCCCTGCTTAGCCATTTTGCACTTCCTGTCGATCTCATTTTTGAGACGTTTGTATTCGTTTTCGCCTGCTTCATTTACAGCATTTTTATATTTTCTCCTTTCATCAATTAAATTCAATGTTTCTTCTGTTACTCAAGGATTTCTACTAGCCCTCGTCTTTTTACCTACTTGATCCTCTGGTGCCTTCACTACTTCATCCCTCAAAGCTACGCATTCAGTTTCTACTGTACTTCTTTCCCTCCTCCTTGTCAATTGTTCCCTTATGCTCTCCCTGAAACTCTGTACAACCTCTGCTTCAGTCTGTTTATCCAGGTCCCATCTCCTTAAATTACCACCTTTTTGCAGTTTCTTTAGTTTTAATCTACAGTTCATAACAAATAGATTGTGGTCAGAGTCCACATCTGCCCCTGAAAATGTCTTACAATTTAAAACCTGGTTCCTAAATCTCTGTCTTACCATTATGTAATCTATCTGAAACCTGTCAGTATCTCCAGGCTTCTTCCATGTGTACAACCTTCTTTTATGATTATTGAACCACGTGTATCCTATGATTAAGTTGTACTCTGTGCAAATTTCTACCAGACGACTTCCTCTTTCATTTCTTAGCCCCAGTCCATATTCACCTACTACGTTTCCTTCTCTCCCTTTTCCTACTGACGAATTCCAGTCACCCATGACTATTAAATTTTCGTCTCCCTTCACTATCTGAATAATTTCTTTTATTTCATCATACTTTTCTTCAATTTCTTCGTCATCCTAGTGGGCATATAAACTTGTACTACTGTGGTAGGCGTGGACTTCGTATCTATCTTGGCCACAATAATTCGTTCACTATGCTGTTTGTAGTAGCTTACCCGCATTCCTATTTTCCTATTCATTATTAAACCTACTCCTGCATTACCCCTATTTGACTTTGTGTTTATAACCCTGTAGTCACCTGACCAGAAGTCTTGTTCCTCCTGCCACCGAACGTCACTAATTCCCGCTATATCTAACTTTAACCTATCCATTTCCCTTTTCAAATTTTCTAACCTACCTGCCCTATTAAGGGATCTGACATTCCCCGTTCCGATCCGTAGAACGTGTTTTCTTTCTCCTGATAATGACATCCTCTTGAGTTGTCCCCGCCCAGAGATCCGAATGGGGGACTATTTTACCTCCGGAATATTTTACCCAAGAGGACGCCATCATTATTTCACCATACAGTAAAGCTGCATGCCCTCGGGAAAAATTACGGCTGAAGTTTCCCTTTACTTTCAGCCGTTCGCAGTACCAGCACAGCAAGGCCGTTTTGGTTAGTGTTACAAGGCCAGATCAGTCAGTCATCCAGACTGTTGCCCCTGCAACTACTGAAAAGGCTACGTTTGTCTGGCCTCTCAACAGATGCCCCTCTGTTGTGGTTGCACCTGCTCCATTTCCGCCGAGAACGAGATAGGAGACAATTATACATATATTGCACAAATTTCTCGGTATTACTAGATTTGGCGCACCATACTCCAAATATCGATGTTTGCGGTCTCAGCTACACTCTATACGTTAGTGTCACAGGTTTGGGTACCCTATGGCCGAAATGTTTTTTCACTAGGATGGTTGCAGAAACTGGTCAGCTCACTCCCTAGGTGCTTATTTTGTAGCGCTCTGGTAATTCTTGTATACACATTATCTCCGGTTGGGAACTATGGCGCCATTATTTCAACAACCCTTTCGTTTTAACACATAAATTATTAAGTCACACGATCTAGTACTGTAATGGTGGCTTAGTAATAATAAATAATTCTGGCACTTGTGCAAACTATGGAAAATTACGCAACAATGGGTGAAAATATGTAACAATATGGAACAATGGGAGTACTTACGTATCTGCCAAGATCTGGTCTCTGCTAGTGCCTCAAATGACAAAAATCTCATAATATTTAATTTAATTTTTTATTAACAAATAGTCCTGGAGTGACGTGCCTTAAGGTAAGTGTAATAATTTGTTATTAGCGAATAGATGCAGCCTGATCCTCTATGCTGCTCGGTTCCTGAGTGGAGCCACCGTCTCAGGTGCCCGAGTTATAAAAAGTGAAGATTTGGAGGGAGTGATTAAATCTCATTGGTCCAGGGAGGAGGATAGGGAAGGTTCCCCTGGACGAATTGCCTGTAATTCCGCAGCGGGAGGTGAGCGGGCGGTTATCCGTGAGTATTGCTAACACAAGTATGTAACCTGACACCGGAAGTCTTTATCATAGACCTTGAGATAAGAAACCAGTTACAATCAGATCCTCGGGTGGCCCACCTTGATAACCTACTCGTAATGGCACTGAAATGGGGAACGACGCAGAGAAGGCCTAAATATTAATGATCTTTTTCCAAAACTACATCTACATCTACATCCATACTCCGCAAGCCACCTGACGGTGTGTGTCGGAGGGTACCCTGAGTACCTCTATCGGTTCTCCCTTCTATTCCAGTCTCGTATTGTACGTGGAAAGAAGGATTGTCGGTATGCTTCCGTGTGGGCTCTAATCTCTCTGATTTTATCCTCATGGTCTCTTAGCGAGATATACGTAGGAGGGAGCAATATACTGCTTGACTCTTCGGTGAAGGCATGTTCTCGAAACTTTAACAAAAGCCCGTACCGAGCTACTGAGCGTCTCTCCTGCAGAGTCTTCCACTGGAGTTTATCTATCATCTCCGTAACGCTTTCGCGATTACTAAATGATCCTGAAACGAAGCGCGCTGCTCTCCGTTGGATCTTCTCCATCTCTTCTATCAACCCTATCTGGTGCGGATCCCACACTGCTGAGCAGTATTCAAGCAGTGGGCGAACAAGCGTACTGTAACCTACTTCCTTTGTTGTCGGATTGCATTTCCTTAGGATTCTTCCAATGAATCTCAGTCTGGCATCTGATTTACCGACGATCAACTTTATATGATCATTCCATTTTAAATCACTCCTAATGCGTACTCCCAGATAATTTATGGAATTAACTGCTTCCAGTTGCTGACCTGCTATTTTGTAGCTAAATGATAAGGGATCTATCTTTCTATGTATTCGCATCACATTACACTTGTCTACATTGAGATTCAATAGCCATTCCCTGCACCATGCGTCAATTCGCTGCAGATCCTCCTGCATTTCAGTACAATTTTCCATTGTTACAACTTCTCGATACACCACAGCATCATCTGCAAAAAGCCTCAGTGTATTCAAAAGATGTATTTCAAAGAGGAAGAGTGTAGTGTAATGTTTCCTTTAAATCGTTGTACGAACGACAAAATGGCTGTTAGTAGTGACTATGGGCTAGAAAAGCAACTGAAATCCCTCAACTGCATCTGACGGGATACCAATACGATGCTACACTGAGTGTGTCAAAACACTTGCCTTTGCTCTAGTAGTAGTGTGTCTTAAGTATTTAGAGGAGTGAAGTGTTCGTAACGATTGGAAAAAAAAGCACAGGTCATTCTTGTTTTGAAGAAGAGTCGTGGATCAGACGCACAAAACTATAGACCTACATCTCTGACGTCGACAACTGTAGTTTTGGAACATGTTTTATGTTCGCCTATTACGACGTTCCTGGAGGTCGCATATCTCCTTGGAAGCAACATAAGTTCTGAAAACTAGAGCGTGTGAAACCCAGTTCGCACTGTTCGTCCACGAGACCCATAAAACAGTACATGCAGGTGACCACGTACATGCCATGTTTCATGACTTCCGAAAGGCATTTCATACCGCTCCACACTCCCACTTAATGAACAAAATACTAGCTTATGTAATATCAGACCAACTGTGTGACTGGATTGAAAGGTTCCTACCAAACAGGACATAACATGTTATATTGAATGGAGAGAAGTTACAGACTAGAAGTAACTTCGGCTGTGCCTCAGAGGAGACTTACAGGACCATAACATTCCACAATAGACGAGGTCTGATCAAAAAATTTGTAATTTCGCGCCAATGGCGTGTTGGAGCGAAATTCGGTTGACATCCCTGCACATAAATGTGTTTATTGTGTGACTGCCGGAAGTTTAATTGTTGTATGTCTGTTGTTCAGTGCTGTACTGAGTAGAACGTTGAGTCGCAAAGTTTGCGAATTTCGAGATGGCAGAGTCAGAAGAGCAACGCTTCTGCATTAAATTTTGCGTGTAACTCAAGAAAACCTTTTACAGAGACATACCAAATGATGCAGAAATCCATACTCGGTGTTACGGAAGGTTCATACTGTTTAAAAATGGCCGAACGGAAGCTAAAGATGAACCTCACTCAGGACACCGTTTTAAGTCTATCGACGATGCTCATGTCCGGAGCATCAACGAAATTGTGCGAGCCAATCGAAGACTGACTGACCGAGAGATTGCAGAAGAATGTAACATTTCAGTTGGATCGTGTCATGTAATCCTGACACAGCATCTTGGAATGCGTCCTGTTGCCGCAAAGTTCGTCCCAGGACTCATGAGTCAAGATCGAAAGACCTTCACCTCTCAGCCTGTGAAAAGCTTTTGAATAGCGCAAATGAGAACGAGGTGTTCCTTAAGAGAATCGTAACAGGTGATGAGACTTTGGTCTACGGTTATGATGTTGAGACCAAGGTTCAGTATTCACAATGAATCAGAGAAGGGTCTCCAAGACTAAAAGAAGCTCGTCAGGTCAGTCAAATGTCAAAGTCATACTGATAGTTTCCTTTGACTTTGAAGGATTGGTTCATAATGAATTCGTGTCCCAAGGACAAATTGTTAATCGATGCTACTATTGGGACGTACTGAGACGTCTGCGAGAAAATTTTAGATGAAAACAGCCTGAAAAATGGTTCAAATGGCTCTGAGCACTATGGGACTCAACATCGGAGGTCATCAGTCCCCTAGAACGTAGAACTACTTAAACCTAACTAACCTAAGGACAGCACGCACATCCATGCACGAGGCAGGATTCGAACCTGCGACCGGAGCGGTCGAGCGGTTCCACACTGAAGCGCTTAAAACCGCTCGGCCACATCGGCCGGGCATCGTGAAAAGTAACGAGACAATTCATGGCTCTTGCATCACGATAACGCAGCTTCTCATTCATCCCTGTTAATGCGTGACCATTGCTCAAAAAATAAAGTGACTGTGCTACTTGATCTTTTTTACTCTCCAGATCTGGCCGCTGCGGACTTTTTTCATTTCCAAAGTTGAAAACCACGTTCAAAGGACGAAGATTTGCAATGATAGACGAGATAAAAGAAAACTCCCAGACGGCGCTTCGCGGGATCCAGCAAATGGAGCACCAAGAGTGCATCCGTAAGTGGACACGGCGTTGGGAGCGGTGTATCAGTTGTGGAGGAGACTTATTCCGAAGGAGACCATGCTTAATATGTAAAATTTAAGTGGAGAAAAATTTTATGGACGAAGATCAGGAAGTCTTTGAACAGACCGCATATACAGGGTGGTCCACTGATAGCGACCGGGCCAAATATCTCACGAAATATGCATCAAACGAAAAAACTACAAAGAACGAAACTCTTCTATCTTGAAGGGGGAAACCAGATGGGGCTATGGTTGGCCCGCTAGATGGCGCTGCCATACATCAGACGGTTATCAACTGCGTTTTTAAAAATAGGAACCCTCAGTTTCATTACATATTCCTGTATTACGTAAAGAAATATGAATGTTTTAGTTGGACCACTTTTTTCGCTTTGTGAAGATGGCGCTGCAATAGTCACAAATGTATAGGTACGTGGTATCCCGTTACATTCCGCCAGTGTGGACGGTATTTGCTTCGTGATACATTACCCGTGTTAAAATGGTTCGTTTACTAATTGCGGAAAAGGTCGATATCGTGTTGATGTATGGCTATTGTGATCAAAATGCCCAACGGGCGTGTGCTATGTATGCTGCTCGGTATCCTGGACGACATCATGCAACTGTCCGGACCGTTCACCGGATAGTTACGTTATTGATGGAAACAAGAAGTGTTTAGCCACATGTGAAACGTCATCCACGACCTGCAACAAATGATGATTCCCAAGTAGGTGTTTTAGCTGCTGTCACTGCTAATCCGCACATCAGTAGCAGACAAATTGCGCCAGAATCTTGAATTTCAAAATAGTCGGTGTTGAGAATGCTAAATCAACATTGATTGCAACCGTACCTTATTACTATGCACCAGGAATTGCATGGCGACGACTTTGAACGTCGTGTACAGTTCTGCAACTGGGTTGAAGAAAAATTACGGGACGATGACAGATTTTCTGCACGCGTTCTATTTAGCGACGAAGCGTTATTCACCAACAGTGGTAACGTAAACCGGCATAATATGTGCTATTGGGCAACGGAAAATCCACGATGCTGCGACAAGTGGAACATCAGCGACCTTGGCGGGTTAATTTATGGTGCGGCATTATGGGGGGAAGGATAATTGGCCCCCATTTTATCGATGGCAATCTAAATGGTGCAATGTATGCTGATTTCCTACGTAATGCTCTACCGATGTTACTACAAGATGTTTCACTGCATGACAGAATGGCTATGTACTTCCAACATGATTAATGTCCGACGCATAGCTCGCATGCGATTGAAGCGGTAGTGAATAGCATATTTCATTACAGGTGGATTGGTCGTCGAAGCACCAAACCATAGCCCGCACGTTCAGCGGATCTGACGTCCCCGGAATTTCTTTCTGTGGGGGAAGTTGAAGGATATTTGCTATCGTGATCCACTGACAACGCCTGACAACATGCGTCAGCGCATTGTCAATGCATGTGCGAACATTACGAAAGGCGAAATACTCGCTGTTGAGAGGAATGTCGTTACACGTATTACCAAATGCACTGAGGTTGACGGACATCATTCTGAGCATTTATTGCGTTAATGTGGTGTTTACAGTTAATCACGCTGTAACAGCATGGCCGGCCGCGGTGGTCTCGCGGTTCTAGGCGCGCAGTCCGGAACCGTGCGACTGCTACGGTCGCAGGTTCGAATCCTGCCTCGGGCATGGATGTGTGTGATGTCCTTAGGTTAGTTAGGTTTAAGTCGTTCTAAGTTCTAGGGGATTGATGAGCACAGCAGTTTAGTCCTATAGTGCTCAGAGCCATTTTTTTGTAACAGCATGCGTTCTCAGAAACGATAAGTTCACAAAGGTACATGTATCACATTGGAACAACCGAAATAAAATGTTCAACCGTACCTAAGTTCGTTCAGTATTTTAATTTAAAAAACTTATCTGGTACCAACTGTTCTTCGAAAATTGTGAGCCATATGTTTGTGACTATTACAGCGCCATCTATCACAAAGTGAAAAAAGTGGTCCAACTAAAATATTCATATTTCTTTACGTACAACACGAATATGTAATAAAAAATGGGGGTTCCTATTTAAAAAAGCGCAGTTGATATCCGTTTGACCTATGGCAGCGCCATCTATCGGGCCAACCGTAGGGCCAGCTGGTTTCCCCCTTCAAGCTAGACAAGTTTCGTTCTTTGTAGTTTTTTCATTTGACGCTTATTTCGTGAGACATTTGGCCCTGTCACGAGCAATGAATCACCCTGTATAAACGACCTAGCAGATAATGTTGGAAGTTCCATGGGGTTCTCGAGCATGATGCTAGAAAACTTAAATGAAAATCAAGAAGAGGTGCAGAGGATTGACACTTGGCGCAGGAACTTTAAATTTTCCCCCAACGTAAAGAAATCCTAAGTATTGCGAATACATGTACAGAAACACGCTTCATCGTATGATTATGCAACTGCAGAAAAATCGCTGGAAACAGTTACTTGCATAAAATAGAAGTATGCATATAAAATGATGTTAAATCGAACGACGACACGAAATTAATCAGATGTAAGGCAGATGCCAGAATGAGTTCATTGTAAGAAGCTTCAGGAAATGAAGTCCATGAACGAAACAGCCGTTCAATAGGTACTCGAATATATCTTATCAGTTTGCGACGAGCTCCAGACAGGATTGGTAGAGGTAATACAAAAGATCCAAATAAGAGCATTCTATTTCATTATGGGTTTATTTAGTATGTGCAGAAGCATGGCAGAGATAATCATCAAACTGAAAGAGAGGTATTCTGCATCACGGCGTGGTTTGTTGTTGAAGTTCATACGTTCCTAGAAGGGTCAATACACATATATAACTTCCCCCTACATACATCTCTTTAAAAGACCATGAAGATAAAGTCAGAAAGATTCGAACCCACACGGAGGCTTACTGACAACCATTCTTCCCACAAACTACTCGCGACTGGAACAGGAAGGATGGAAATGATGGCAGTACACAAAATAACCTCCGCTACACACTGCAATGTAGCTTGCGGAGTATAGTTGGAAATGTGGACGTACATAATAGATGTGGTGATATGTGCAAAAAAGGTAATACAAGGCCAAATGTACAGTGTAGAGCCACAAAACAGACTCGACTTAGTCACTACCTTTGTGCTAATAGACACATTTACAAAATTTGTGAAATCGTATCATTAAAAAAAAATACGAAAGTACTGGTGAACAAACTGCAGAAGATCTATTTCGTTGCGATCGATATACTAAAACCATGTGTGGGGCGGCGGGTGGTAATTTTTCTTCTATTATATTCTTGCCGTTCCCAACACAGGCTTTCTAACTACAATGATGGAGAAATAAAGTTGTTGGGAATTGAAGTTCATTACTCTGAGGATTTAGGATGTCTGGGATTCATAGAAAATGCATTTTACTATAACAATTTTCACTATATTCTGAAAACGAAAAAGTGTAAAGTTTCAAATAAATATTTAACCAAGCAATGATGCTATCAGCTATACTATCAGAGCTCTTCAGAGTCTATTGCGTGGATACTACTATCCCTAGATAACGAAGCAGTTCAATAACCATTAGCGAAGTAAATGTTCAAAGTGAATGCTCGCCAAAAGTTGATGTTAATACTCATCAAACGCCACGCTAGTAATGACAGAGGGTCTGTCCTGCGGCGACCCGTGGAAATACGACATACGCAAACTGAGAATAAATGCTCAATTAACACATTACCACAATGTGAACTCATTGTTGCGTGCATACTGAGTTACATAATACGGAATCCAAGGCTATTCCTTGCAACTGCACAAACGTGACGCGGCTTCCGACGCGGAGTGCACGCTGATACGAATCTAGCAGAGAACTGGGGCCTGACTCTAGCTAGCATGCTCTTATTTATAGAGTCGCGGTGCGGACCGCTGAAGGTGCAGCCGACAACATTTGCCTTCCTCACTAGCCGCTAGGCAAGTAAAGCACCACTTCAAGTTACTAAATAATTACTTGCTTCATTCGCTGAAGGCCAATGCAACTCTCAATTTAATTGTGTTATCAGCATACAGGTAAGTATCTGTAATAAAATTCTGATGTGACTAACCTAAATATTTTTGGCAAGAGAATTATTTTAGTTGCACTGCACGCAATAGATGAGTTCTGAACTTGCCCTTTGGAGAGACGCTACAGCTATGGTTATATAGCTACCTTTTGGAAACTTCTCACATCTTTGTTATTGTAGCGTATCTCAATTCTACCTAAATCTAAACATACTACCTCTGTCTGATCACTTCCTATTTACAGAATGAGATTTCACTCTGCAGCGGAGTGTGCGCTGATATGAAACTTCCTGGCAGATTAAAACTGTGTGCCGGGCCGAGACTCGAAAACGGGACCTTTGCCTTTCGCGGGCAAGTGCTCTACCAACTGAGCTACCCAAGCACGACTCACCCCCCGTCCTCACGGCTTTACTTCTGCCAGTACCTCGTCTCCTTCCTTCCAAACTTAACAGAAGCTCTTCTGCGAATCTTGTAGAACTAGCACTCCTGAAAGAAAGGATATTGCGGAGACATGCCTTAGCCAGAGCCTGGGGAATGTTTCCAGAATGAGTTTTCACTCTGCAGCGGAGTGTGCGCTGGTATGAAACTTTGTGGCAGATTAAAACTGTGTGCTGGGCCGAGACTCGAACTCGAGACCCTTGCCTTTCGCAGACAAGTGCTCTACCAACTGAGCTACCCAAGCACGACTCAGAAGAGCTTCTGTTAAGTTTGGAAGGTAGGAGACGAGGTACTGGCAGAAGTGGAGCTGTGAAGACGAGGCATGCGTCGTGCTTGGGTAGCTCAGTTGGTAGAGCACTTGCCCACGAAAGGCAAAGGTCCTGAGTTCGAGTCTCGGCCCGGCACACAGTTTTAATCTGCCAGGAAGTTTCATATAAGCAAACCTTCTTGCTTTACCGTTTTTGACACCTTGCCAGTAACACCAATTGTTCTCAGTCATGATACCCCCATTACTGTAAGCTGATCTTTACTACGTAAATCATCAAAGATGGACTGAGACAACGCACTCAGCTCACTGCCACTGTCTAAAAGACAACGTACATTGATACCTAATATACACTCCTGGAAATGGAAAAAAGAACACATTGACACCGGTGTGTCAGACCCACCATACTTGCTCCGGACACTGCGAGAGGGCTGTACAAGCAATGATCACACGCACGGCACAGCGGACACACCAGGAACCGCGGTGTTGTCCGTCGAATGGCGCTAGCTGCGCAGCATTTGTGCACCGCCGCCGTCAGTGTCAGTCAGTTTGCCGTGGCATACGGAGCTCCATCGCAGTCTTTAACACTGGTAGCATGCCGCGACAGCGTGGACGTGAACCGTATGTGCAGTTGACGGACTTTGAGCGGGGGCGTATAGTGGGCATGTGGGAGGCCGGGTGGACATACCGCCGAATTGCTCAACACGTGGGGCGTGAGGTCTCCACAGTACATCGATGTTGTCGCCAGTGGTCAGCGGAAGGTGCACGTGCCCGTCGACCTGGGACCGGACCGCAGCGACGCACGGATGCACGCCAAGACCGTAGGATCCTACGCAGTGCCGTAGGGGACCGCACCCCCACTTCCCAGCAAATTAGGGACACTGTTGCTCCTGGGGTATCGGCGAGGACCATTCGCAACCGTCTCCAAGAAGCTGGGCTACGGTCCAGCACACCGTTAGGCCGTCTTCCGCTCACGCCCCAACATCGTGCAGCCCGCCTCCAGTGGTGTCGTGACAGGCGTGAATGGAGGGACGAATGGAGACGTGTCGTCTTGAGCGATGAGAGTAGCTTCTGCCTTGGTGCCAATGATGGTCGTATGCGTGTTTAGCGCCGTGCAGGTGAGCGCCACAATCAGGACTGCATACGACCGAGGCACACAGGGCCAACACCCGGCATCATGGTGTGGGGAGTGATCTCCTACACTGGCCGTACACCTCTGGTGATCGTCGAGGGGACACTGAATAGTGCACGGTACATCCAAACCGTCATCGAACCCATCGTTTTACCATTCCTAGACTGGCAAGGGAACTTGCTGTTCCAACAGGACACTGCACGTCCGCATGTATCCCGTGCCACCCAACGTGCTCTAGAAGGTGTAAGTCAACTACCCTGGCCAGCAAGATCCCCGGATCTGGGACTGGATGAAGCGTCGTCTCACGCGGTCTGCACGTCCAGCACGAACGCTGGTCCAACTGAGGCGCCAGGTAGAAATGGCATGGCAAGCCGTTCCACAGGACTACATGCAGCATCTCTACGATCGTCTCCATGGGAGAATAGCAGCCTGCATTGCTGCGAAAGGTGGATATACACTGTACTAGTGCCGACATTGTGCACGCTCTGTTGCCTGTGTCTATGTGCCTGTGATTCTGTCAGTGTGATCATGTGATGTATCTGACCCCAGGAATGTGTTAATAAAGTTTCCCCTTCCTGGGACAATGAATTCACGGTGTTCTTATTTCAATTTCCAGGAGTGTATTTACTAGTATTACAGGGCGGCTTATTCTAGGTTGTACAGGTGGTTCCTGAAATTCATCCAACAGTTCCTTTTGGATTTGTCTCCAGCTAAAGTGATCGACATCTGCCTTCATTACTTGTAGATCAAGGAGTGTAGGGGTTTGCTGAACCACATTTTCAGCTGCCTTTTCCAGTCGGTCTACTAATTTCAAATCAAAACACCGCACGACTTCATTACATTTAGTTGCTGAACGTGACCCAAATTATTGTGGTCGGAGCGACTCTGTGCCTCCAAACCGGGCATAACACTAGTTACAGCTAAACCAAACGGGTTCACTCTGCTAATACTGAAATACAACTTGATACAACACTTGAATCAGTATCAACTGCTCCAAGTGCTGTGAAGTATTTGGATAATGGGTTTTACAGTATTGATGCTGATAATATAGAGACGCCAAATATTCATTCAAGATGTGTTACTGTTGAATTCTCTGCTCTGTCTGAACCTAAAATAAAGCTGTGCAGTGTAAGGAATGTGGCAATAGTCGTGTGAAGGTAGTTCAGGGGATACGTACTAGAAGAGATTGTGCATCAAAATTAAGAATTGTTTGTGATTTTTGTGATTTAAGCGAGTGGGGTTATCATTGTGATGTAAATACTCACAGAGTGTATAACATAAATACTAAACTTGCTTATGATATGAGGTTTATAGGTAAAAAGTACTGAAGTGCACAAATTTTCTGTGCTCTTATGGACTTATCTCTCCCTAAATGGTTGGACAGGTACAATAAAATTATTCTACAGATTTTAGAAGAAGTAGCAAACGATAGTACGAAAATTGCTGTTCAGGAAAGTGTAGACATTAATGACAGGAATACATGTATCTCTGCAGTCCTGGATACATCCTGGCAACGAAGAGGCCATGGTTTCCTAAATGGTGTAGTGACAGCGACCTCCTTGGATAATTGTACAGTCATTGATGTGGAACATATTACCAAGTACTGTCACGGCTGTACTAGTGCAACTGAAAATCATAAATCGTTAACTGTAGTGGGGATAGTGGAGGGATGGAATCTGAAGATGTTGTGAAGATATTTCACAGGTCATTGGAGAAATATGGCATGATGTATATCTAGGAGATGGAGACTCAAAAGGGTACCAAAAAGTTTGCGAATGCAAACCTTATGCTGACAAAAAACTGAAAAAATAGAATGTGTTGGACATGTCCAGAAAAGGTTAGGTACAAGACTGAGGAATTTGAAGGGAAAGAAATTAGTTAATGGTAAGTTCATTAGCGGACGTGGTTATCTTACAGACGAAGAAATATACAGGTTGCAATATTATTAAGGACAAGCCATAAGATATAGTGAAAATGACCTTGAGAAAATGAAAAAGGCAGTATTGGCTAACTTCTTTCATAAATTCTCCACATACGACAACCCCTGTCATGCATTCTGACCACCTTTCAATGATGCATGGTATGGCCATCAGAGGGCTGTTATTCGCGGTGAGACCTGCAACCATAAACATTCTTTGCCATTCGCCATAATGGAAGTTACAAAACCTATGCATAGGGATCTTAGTGAAACAAGATTATTAGAGCAACGTTTACAAGGTAGGACTCAAAGCCCAAATGAAAGTTTCAGCAATTGTATATGGGAACGGATTTCAAAAACTGTTCTACTAGGACTAAATACTTTGAAAATAGGTGTGCTAGATGCTGTTCTGTGTTTCAGTGACGCTGCAGTGTCAACGCTTAATGTTATGGAACTGATGGGAGTGCCTGGTGGACTAAATGTGCATAGAGCTCTACTAACCATTTACCGAAGGAGATTCTTTGAAGCAGAAAAATCAGTGTTGGAAGCCACTAAAGAAGCAAGAATAAGAAGAAGAAGTGTGAAAGAGACAAGGGAGGAAGAACAACACAGGAAACAAGATGATAACGGACCTGGGATGCATTAGCGCCTTGCAAGTTTAATAGAAAAATCAAGTTTCCCTAAAGTTAAATTATTTCATGTTCTGGTACACTTTGGCTAAAAGTATTAAACACGGAGAGCTGAAATTTTGTATAGTGTCTTAAAACATACTTAGATAAAAATAGACTACTCTTGTGACTGACTTTGAAAATAAAATGCTTTTTTGGTAGAAAAATCCTGAATTCATTTCCAATAATTTTGATAATCAATATTAAAAAATTTTTATACCACAATCTATGACAGAACCATCTTTTCAGCAGTCTGCTTTAAAGATAATAGTGTAAAGAACTGCCGTAAAAAACAAATTTTCTATTTCGTTTCTATTCTGATAAATGTGTACATATGATGTTCATAAATAATTAGCATGCTTCATTTCACTTGCAACCAAAAAAAAATACAAATAAAAAAAATGTGAGAGCCAAAGCTGGGTTTCATACATAAAAATGTTCCCGAAAGATGTCTTAAAAGACGGTAACCAATCTATAGGCGTACAAATCTTATTCTCTGAGTTACACTGTCTAGAAAACTAGCAATTTTGTCAAGGTTTTCCCTACTATTTACGGACCAGTCCCCTTAAATTTTACATATTATCTGACAGACTGAATGAGCAGTGCCTCATCAAGTCGGAAGAACTTGAAAAGAGTTGTAGTCGTTAGAAAATCAACAGTAATGGTAAGACGGTTCGATGTACGATATATCCAATTACAGGAAACTGTGTACGATGTTGTAGTATTGAAAACCCCTATAATTTTACGAGTTGTTGAATATACAAGGGAAAGTAGTTTCATCATTTAAACATTCAAATCTAATTAACTGGTGATCAGTAGTTTCACATAAATTAAATCTGATGCCCTGCTGCCTTCTCTGCTGCTGCAGGACAGTGATTCAGCAGTCGTTAGTGCAAGCTGCCTGCCACACTTGCGAGCTCGACACATGAAAGACGAAACTACAGATTATATGCTCGGATAGAATCGAACAGAATCGGGTAAAACAGTTGAGTCAATAATTTTTCACACTGCTATGTACTAACGCAGCTGAAATTTCATTGTCAAAAATAAATTTAATTAGAGTTATATAATTAAAAATGATTCATATAACTTCCAAGGTTAAAAGAAAACTATATGTTTCTCGTCATGGCACCCGTGACACAGTGAAACTGAAATTCAGTGAGCAAGAATCCACTGACTATATTTTATAAGGGTCGCCTCCTCAGAATGTTGTGGGAGGAAATGATGGAGTGAGGAAGGTTATTTAAAATATACTGATATATTTGGTCTCAGTCACTATTACTTAAATTCAGTTTATATTGATTCACAATTATTTTCATCACAAACGCAAATTCCATGTGCTAACGATTTATAGGTTTCTATGGATCATAAACGTGATAATATTCAAATTAATAAAAACCTGAATACTCTTCGTAAGACTGGAGATAGATAAGCAAATCACATTCCAAAGTATAGACAACTCAATAAACACGCAAATGCCGGATAACATCAGCTCCGGATCATAGTATGGTAAAGAAACAACGATAAAATGCAACCAGAAGATGCGAAACATGCTCGCAAATTGTTAGCTGTGCACTGCAAAGACTACGCAAATGCTAAACTCGGCAGTTACTCGAAAACCGCTAAAGGTAAGCCAAACTGCAACCGGGCACTGAACAGAAACTCTCCAACGAACGAGCCAATTCTGCTCGCCCAGAAACTGAGTCCTCCACACGCCAAGAAAACCGCTGACTGGATTCCATCTCTCACACTCCTAAAAATTACTGAAGAAGGGGAAATCGCGAGGATTGCCACAGTGACAACTGAAAATCGGCAGACCTTTCTCATCCACTGTTCATTATATTCTCAGTTAACTAACTAAAGGCTAGCAGAATACCAGGCCTCGCCTTATGATTGGCGGAAAGATATCTTGGCGCAAAAATGCAGCTCGCTTCCCACGCTTTTCGCGGAAACACAGCGGTGGCCCTGTTTTTCCCCTTCCTCCTTCAGCAGGACCTATGGACTTTTTTCAAATCTCTCAGGACCTGTCGTGGCTCGCACAGCCAGAATGCTTTTGTTTAAGAGGTACTCAAAGTGACTTAATCTCACGACCGCGGCTCCAGATAAGTTCTTTTGGGAAGCCACTCAGAATTCCGCTTTTCTCAACCCACTGCCGAAGACTTGCAGGTGTCACGCCTCGCCACGCTCCACTACTTGAGGAAAACACGAGCTGATATGCCAGAATTCACAAGTCCTGTGTTTCCATTCAGAAAGTTTTCAAGTATGTTCGCCACTTTTATTACTTATGATACCGATATGTATTTGCAATTCTTCGTTAGATTTTTGTTAAAACACTTTCTACAGAGTAAAGAATAACTTCTGATTTAGTTGCATTTTATTTATTTCCAAGTGTAGAAGAAATGTGTGTATTGACAATGGAGTTAGCCTGATGAATGTTATTAATGCATTCCAGTACTCCATAGCTACAAAGAAATCCACAGAATTCATAATATGTAGCTACAGTGGTTTCATTAAGAACAAAAACAAAGAAAAAACTCTCTGAACAATTAGGATGTCAGTATATTCCAGTTGGTGTAAATTCGTGCAACTGCAGTGTCATTATAACACATATTAGAGGCGCGAGTTATTTTTTTCTGTTTTAGAAGCCACTCTCTAAATCCACTGAAAATCTGACACATATTTATGCGGACTTTTTGTATCTAAATTGTGTTAATCATTGTCTCCCGAAATAATTACGTTTCATGCAGAAACTTCCCACATTTATTACAGTCTGCATTTGTTTAAACAGATTCTAAGAGGGGCGTTCAATAAGTAATGAAATACATTCTTTCTCGGCCATTTTCGATTGAAGAAATGCGGAATTTATTGTGGGACATCAGTTATGGAATACTCCTGCTTCGGTCCCTATAGATTGCGAAGGACCTAGCGGTCTTTAGAAAGGATGGTCTAAATATGTTTGCGGTGCCGTGTTTGTTGCTGTTAGAGTAATTTATCTTGTAGCAAAATTGAAGTTGATGGTTCCTGTGAGTTAGTATGGATAGAGATCATTTTTAGCAACCTGAATAAAATAATAAATGGATCCTTTTATCGACCTTCAAACTCACATGATACAGTTGTTGAAAAGTAAAAAGA
Source organism: Schistocerca gregaria (assembly GCF_023897955.1). Taxonomy (NCBI): domain Eukaryota; kingdom Metazoa; phylum Arthropoda; class Insecta; order Orthoptera; family Acrididae; genus Schistocerca; species Schistocerca gregaria. The sequence goes on from NC_064921.1 coordinate 742,435,075, forward strand.
AAATTTGAGCCAAAATTCAAACACATACGCGACTCATAGTTGATGGCGACTTCAGTTTACCTTCGATATGTTGGCGAAAATACATGTTTAAATCCGAAGGTACCTATAAAATATCATGCGGAATTGTGCTAAACGCATTCTCTGGAAATTATTTCGAGCACTTAGTTCATGACCCCAGTCGAATAGTAAACAGCTATGAAAACACAGTTGACCACTTATAAACAAATAAACCTGAGCCAATAGCGAGCATCAAAACGGATACAGGGTCCACATTCGTTTGTTATAATGAGTGTAAGGGCGCTGATAACCTCTTCGCTGAGTGCCCATAAGCTACAAACACACACACATACACGCACATTGATACAGGGATTAGTGAACACAGGGTTGTCGTAGCGAGATTGAACATTGTAATCCCCAAATCCTCCAAAAATAAGCGAATAATATATCTATTCAAAAAAGCAGAAAAAAATTCACATGACGCCTTCCTGAGAGACAATCTCCACTCTTTCATAGTTAACTATGTAAGTGTAAACCAGATGTGGCTTGAATTCAAAGAAATAGTATCGGCAGCAATTGAGAGATTTATACAAAATAAATTAACAAACGACGGAACTGATCCTCCTTGGTACACAAAACAGGTCAGAACACTGTTGCACAAACAACGAGGAAAGCATAACAAATTTAAATGAATGTAAAATCCCCAAGATTGGCTATCTTTTACAGAAGCTCGAAATTTAGCGTGGACTTTAGTGCGAGATGCTTGTAATAGTTTCCACAACGATACTTTGTCTCGAAACCTGGCAGAAAATGCTCAGAGATTCTGGTTGTACGTAAAGTATGCTAGACACGCTCAATGCCTTCTCTGCGCGATAGCAATGGAGGTGTTATTGAATACAATGCTGCTAAAGTAGAGTTACTAAACACAGCCTTTCAAAATTCTTTCGCCAGAGAAGACGAAGTAAATTTTCTGGATTATAATCAATAACAGCTACCAACATGGATAACTCAGAAGTAGATATCCTCGGAGTAGTGAAGCAACTTAAATCACTTAATGAAAGCAAGTCTTCCGGGCCAGCTTGTGTGCCAGTTAGGTTCCTTTCAGAGGATGCTCATGCAATAGCTCCATACTTAACAATCATATACAACCGCTCGCTCGATTAAAGATTCGTACCCGAAAACTGGAAAGTTGCACAGGTCAGGTCAATATTCAAGAAAGGCAATAGAAGTAATCCACTAAATTACAGAATCGTATCGTTAACGTCGATATGCAACAAGATTTTCGAACATTAGGAATTATCTCGAAGAGGTGCCGCATTGGTTAACACACTTGACTCGCATTCGGGAGGACGACGGTTCAAAAACCCGCGTCCGTCCATCCTGACCTAGGTTTTCCGTGATTTCCCCAAATCTTTTCAGGGAAATGCCGGGATGGTTCCTTTGAAAGGGTACCGCCGACTTCTTTCCTCATTCTTCCCTATCCGATGGAACCGATGAACTCGCTGTTTGGTCTTCTCCTCCAAATCAACCAACCGACCAACCTTGAAGAGAACTATCTATTGACATACAGTCAACACGGATTTAGAAAACATCGTTCTTGTGAAACACAACTGGCTGTTTACTTCCACGAAGTGCTGAGTGCTATCGACAAGGAATTTCAAATTGATTCCGCATTTCTGGATATGGTTCAAATGGCTCTGAGCACTATGGGACTTAACATCTGAGGTCATCAGTCCCCTAGACCTTAGAACTACGTAAACCTAAGAACATCACACACATCCATGCCCGAGGCAGGATTTGAACCTGCAACCGTAACAGTCGCGCGGTTCCGGACTGAAGCGCCTAGAACCGCTCGGCCACCGCGGCCGGCTTCTGGATATGCAGAAGGCTTTGGACACCATACCTGATAAGTGACTTGTAATTAAATTGCGTGCTTATGGGATATCGTCTCCGTTACGCGACTGTCAGAGAGGTCACAATTCGTAATGAGTGACACAAAGTCATCGAGTAAAACAGAAGTGATTTCTGGCATTTCCAAGGCAATGTCATAGGCCCTCTGTTGTTTCTCATGTATACACGCGATTTACGAGACAATCGGAGCAGCGTTGTTTACGAGTGATGCTGTCGCTATTATCTAGTATAGTCATCAGCAGATTAAAACCAATCGTGAAACAAATGGCTTCTATGTGGAGGTGCGTTCCAAGCCGAGAGCTGTCACTGAGTTTCTTTTGGCAGAAAAGCAGAGCGTTGGACATATTCATAGGCGCTTGCAGAATGTCTGCAGAGGCCTGGTAATGAATTAAGCACGGTGAGTCATTCGGTGAGGAGTCTCTCACCATCGCAACAAGGTCGTGTAAAACTGCCTAATCTCCAGTGTGCCGGACGGCCGCACACATCTGTGACTCCAGGACAGTTGGAACGTGCAGACACTCCCATTCGAGGTGATCGATGGATCACAGCCAAACGCCGCGCTGTTCAACTAGACATCTCCCCACCAGTAGTGCTGACTCACTCGTCCAGCTGCGGCAGTCAGAGATGTGTGCCCACGGGTTCCTCGCTGCCAAATAGAAGACGATAAAGAGCAACGAAGGACCAACTGCGCAGAATTGATTGCGAGTTACAAGATTGATCGTGACAATTTTTGGTCCAACTGTAATGGTACGTGAATTACTTAACCATTACGGCACCTCACCTCAACCTCTCGATACCAGCAACATTCTACTGTGTTTCTGTAGAATAGTTAACATATTTCTGTGACAACATTGAGATTTGATTTCATTAATGTAGAGGTACTTTGATACATCGATATGTTTATATTGCAATGATATTGTTCTTATGTGAATTATTTCCTTTGTCACTCGTAGCGGCGGTGGGGAGTCTCGTGCGACACAAGGTACACCCCAGGTGTTACATGCTTCACCCGCTGTCCCTGCTGTCGAGACATCTTCGCGGGTATCGGGCGCGGTTGGGCCACCCTCCCCCCAAGGGGAGCAGCGGGTTCAGAGGCGTTTGCGGAGCAAGAGGCGGAGGGTAATTGTGGAGGCTGTCCGTGTGGCGTCTCCCGCTCCGCCTGTGAGTGGACACGTGGCCGACCCTTCAGCAAGGTCCGAGCAGGCACACGGGGGGAGGGGTTTATTAGTTATTGGGAGATCCAACACGTTAGGCGGGTGATGGAGCCCCTTAGGGAAATAGCGGAACGGTCGGGGAAGAAGGCCAGTGTTCACTCTGTCTGCTTGCCGGGGGGTCTCATCAGAGATGTGGAGGAGGCCCTACCGGCGGCGATAGAGAGCACTGGGTGCACCCGGCTGCAAATTGTTGCTCATGTCGGCACCAATGACTCCTACCGTCTGGGTTCAGAGGTCATCCTCAGTTAGTACAGGCGGTTGGTGGAATTGGTGAAGGCGGAAAGCCTCGCTCGCGGGGTGGAATCAGAGCTAACTATTTGTAGTATCGTTCCCAGAACCGATCGCGGTCCTCTGGTTTGGAGCCGAGTGGAAGGCTTAAACCAGAGGCTCAGACGATTCTGCGGAGATCTGGGGTGCAAATTCCTCGACCTCCGCTATCGGGTGGAGAAATGTAGAGTCCCCCTGAATAGGTCAGGTGTGCACTACACGCCGGAAGCGGCTACAAGGGTAGCGGAGTACGTGTGGAGTGCATATGGGTTTTTTACAGGTTAGAGAATTCCCTCCCTAGGCCACAACGGTCACAACGCCCATGTAGTACTAGGGACAGAAAGTTGGCTGTAACCAGACGTAAACAGTAATGAAATCGTAAACTCAGATTGGAATGTACACCGCAGAGACAGGCTGGACAGTGAAGGGGGAGGCGTGTTTATAGCGATACGAAGTGCAATAGTATCGAAGGAAATTGATGGAGATCCGGAATGTGAAATGATTTGTGTGATGGTCACGGTTAAAGCAGGCTCAGACATGGTAATTGGATGTCTCTATAGCCCCCCGGGCTCAGCAGCTGTTGTGGCTGAGCACCTGAAGGATAATTTGGAAAATATTTCCAGTAGATTTCCCACCATATTATAGTTCTGGGTGGAGATTTTAATTTGCCAGATATAAACTGGGAGACTCAAAAGTTCATAACGGGTGGCAGGGACAAAGAATCCAGTGAAATATTTTTAAGTGCTTTATCTGAAAACTACCTTGATCAGTTAAACAGAGAACCGACTAGTGGTGATAACATATTAGACCTTCTGGTGACAAACAGACCCGAACTATTTGAAACAGTTAATGCAGAACAGCGAATCAGCGATCATAAAGCGGTTACTGCAGCGATTATTTCAGCCTTAAATAGAAATATTAAAAAGATAGGAAGATTTTTCTGTTTAACAAAAGTGACAAAAAGCAGATTGCAGAATACCTGGTGGCTCAACACAAAAGCTTTGTCTCAAGTACAGATAGTGTTGAGGATCAGTGGACAAAGTTCAAAACCATCGTACAATGTGCTTTAGATGAGTATGTGCCAAGTAAGATCGTAAGAGATGGAAAAGAGCCACCGTGGTACAACAACCGAGTTAGAAAACCGCTGCGGAAGCAAAGGGAACTTCACAGCAAATATAAACATAGCCAAAGCCTTGCAGACAAACAAAAATTACGCGAAGCGAAATGTAGTGTGAGGAGGGACATGCGAAAGGCGTTCAATGAATTCGAAAGTAAAGTTCTATGTACTGACTTGGCAGAAAATCCTTAGAAATTTTTGGTCTTATGTCAAAGCGGTAGGTGGATCAAAACAAAATGTCCAGACACTCTGTGACCAAAATGGTACTGTAACAGAGGATGTCAGACTAAAGGCCGAAATACTAAATGTCTTTTTCCAAAGCTGTTTCACAGAGGAAGACTGCACTGTAGTTCCTTCTCTAGATCGTCGCACAGGTGACAAAATGGTAGATATCTAAATAGACGACAGAGGGATAGAGAAACAATTAAAATCGCTGAAAAGAGGAAAGGCCGCAGGACCTGATGGGTTAACAGTTCGATTTTACAGAGTACGCGAAGGAACTTGCCCCCCTTCTTGCAGCGGTGTACCGTAGGTCTCTGGAAGAGCGTAGAGTTCCAAAGGACTGGAAAAGGGCACAGGTCATCTCCGTTTTCAAGAAGGGACGTCAAACAGATGTGCAGAACTATAGACGGTCACAACTCCCATATAGTACTAGGAACAGAAAGTTGGCTGAAACCAGACGTAAACAGTAATGAAATCCTAAACTCTGATTGGAATGTATACCGCAGAGATAGGCTGGACAGTGAAGGGGGAGGCGTGTTTATAGCGATAAGAAGTGCAATAGTATCGAAGGAAATTGAGGGAGATTCGAATTGTGAAATGATTTGGGTGAAGGTCACGGTTAAAGCAGGCTCAGACATGGTAATTGGATGTCTCTATAGGCCCCCGGGCTCAGCAGCTGTTGTGGCTCAGCACCTGAAGAATAATTTGGAGAATATTTCGAGTAGATTTCCCCACCATGTTATAGTTCTGGGTGGAGATTTTAATTTGCCGGATATAGACTGGGAGACTCAAACGTTCATAACGGGTGGCAGGGACAAAGAATCCAGTGAAATATTTTTAAGTGCTTTATCTGAAAACTACCTTGAGCAGTTAAACAGAAAACCGACTCGTGGCGATAATATATTAGACCTTCTGGTGACAAACAGACCCGAACTATTTGAATCAGTTAATGCAGAACAGGGAATCAGCGATCATAAAGCGGTTACTGCGTCGATGATTTCAGCCGTAAATAGAAATATTAAAAAAGGTAGGAAGATTTTTCTGTTTAGCAAAAGTGACAAAAAGCAGATTACAGAGTACCTGACGGCTCAACACAAAAGTTTTGTCTCAAGTGCAGATAGTGTTGAGGATCAGTGGACAAAGTTCAAAACCATGGTACAATATGCGTTAGATGAGTATGTGCCAAGCAAGATCGTAAGAGATGGAAAAGAGCCACCGTGGTACAACAACAGAGTTAGAAAACTGCTGCGGAAGCAAAGGGAACTTCACAGCAAACATAAACATAGCCAAAGCCTTGCAGACAAACAAAAATTACGCGAAGCGAAATGTAGTGTGAGGAGGGCTATGCGAGAGGCTTTCAATGAATTCGAAAGTAAAGTTCTATGTACTGACTTGGCAGAAAATCCTAAGAAATTTTGGTCCTATGTCAAAGCGGTAGGTGGATCAAAACAAAATGTCCAGACACTCTGTGACCAAAATGGTACTGAAACAGAGGATGACAGACTAAAGGCCGAATTACTAAATGTCTTCTTCCAAAGCTGTTTCACAGAGGAAGACTGCACTGTGCTTCCTTCTCTAGATTGTCGCACAGTTGACAAAATGGTAGATATCGAAGTAGACGACAGAGGGATAGAGAAACAATTAAAATCGCTCAAAAGAGGAAAGGCCGCTGGTCCTGATGGGATACCAGTTCGATTTTACACAGAGTACGCGAAGGAACTTGCCCCCCTTCTTGCAGCGGTGTACCGTAGGTCTCTAGAAGAGCGAAGCGTTCCAAAGGATTGGAAAAGGGCACAGGTCATTCCCGTTCTCAAGAAGGGACGTCGAACAGATGTGCAGAACTATAGACCTATATCTCTAACGTCGATCAGTTGTAGAATTTTGGAACACGTATTATGTTCGAGTATAATGTCTTTTCTGGAGACTAGAAATCTACTCTGTAGGAATCAGCATGGGTTTCGAAAAAGACGATCGTGTGAAACCCAGCTCGCGCTATTCGTCCACGAGACTCAGAGGGCCTTAGACACGGGTTCACAAGTGGATGCCGTGTTTCTTGACTTCCGCAAGGCGTTTGACACAGTTCCCCACAGTCGTTTAATGAACAAAGTAAGAGCATACGGACTATCAGATCAATTGTGTGATTGGATTGAGGAGTTCCTAGATAACAGAACGCAGCACGTCATTCTCAAAGGAGAGAAGTCTTCCGAAGTAAGAGTGATTTCAGGTATGCCGCAGGGGAGTGTCATAGGACCGTTGCTGTTCACAATATACATAAATGACCTGGTGGATGACATCGGAAGTTCACTGAGGCTTTTTGCAGATGATGCTGTGGTGTATCGAGAAGTTGCAACAATGGAAAATTGTACTGAAATGCAGGAGGATCTGCAGCGAATTGACGCATGGTGCACGGAATGGCAATTGAATCTCAATGTAGCGAAGTGTAATGTGATGCGAATACATAGAAAGATAGGTCCCTTATCATTTAGCTACAAAATAGCAGGTCAGCAACTGGAAGCAGTTAATTCCATAAATTATCTGGGAGTACGCATTAGGAGTGATTTAAAATGGAATGATCATATAAAGTTGATCGTCGGTAAAGCAGATGCCAGACTGAGATTCATTGGAAGAATCCTAAGGAAATGCAATCCGACAACAAAGGAAGTAGGTTACAGTACACTTGTTCGCCCAATGCTTGAATACTGCTCAGCAGTGTGGGATCCGCACCAGGTAGGGTTGATAGAAGAGATAGAGAAGATCCAACGGAGAGCAGCGCGCTTCGTTACAGGATCATTTAGTAATTGCGAAAGCGTTACGGAGATGATAGATAAACTCCAGTGGAAGACTCTGCAGGAGAGACGCTCAGTAGCTCGGTACGGGCTTTTGTTAAAGTTTCGAGAACATACCTTCACCGAAGAGTCAAGCAGTATATTGCTCCCTCCTACGTATATCTCGCGAAGAGACCATGAGGATAAAATCAGAGAGATTAGAGCCCACACAGAAGCATACCGACAATCCTTCTTTCCACGTACAATACGAGACTGGAATAGAAGGGAGAACCGATAGAGGTACTCAGGGTACCCTCCGCCACACACCGTCAGGTGGCTTGCGGAGTACGGATATAGATATAGATAGATAGATATAGACCTATATCTCTAACGTCGATCAGTTGTAGAATTTTGGAACACGTATTATGTTCGAGCATCATGACTTTTCTGGAGACTAGAAATCTACTCTGTAGGAATCAGCATGGGTTTCGAAAAAGACGATCGTGTGAAACCCAGCTCGCGCTATTCGCCCACGAGACTCAGAGGGCAATAGACACGGGTTCACAGGTAGATGCCGTGTTTCTTGACTTCCGCAAGGCGTTCGATACAGTTCCTCACAGTCGTTTAATGAACAAAGTAAGAGCATATGGACTATCAGACCAATTGTGTGATTGGATTGAGGAGTTCCTAGATAACAGAACGCACCAAGTCATTCTTAATGGAGAGAAGTCTTCCGAAGTAAGTGTGATTTCAGGTGTGCCGCAGGGGTGTGTCATAGGACCGTTGCTATTTATAATATACACAAATGACCTGGTGGATGACATCGGAAGTTCACTGAGGCTTTTTGCAGATGATGCTGTGGTGTATCGAGAAGTTGCAACAATGGAAAATTGTACTGAAATGCAGGAGGATCTGCAGCGCACTGACGCATGGTGCAGGCAATGGCAATTGAATCTCAATGTAGACAAGTGTAATGTGTTGCGAATACATAGAAAGATAGATCCCTCATCATTTAGCTACAAAATAGCAGGTCAGCAACTGGAAGCAGCTAATTCCATAAATTATCTAGGAGTACGCATTAGGAGTGATTTAAAATGGACTAATCATATAAAGTTGATCGTCGGTAAAGCAGATGCCAGACTGAGATTCATTGGAAGAATCCTAAGGAAATGCAATCCGAAAACAAAGGAAGTAGGTTACAGTATGATTGTTCGCCCACTGCTTGAATATGAATACTGCTCAGCAGTGTGGGATCCGTTCCAGATAGGGTTGATAGAAGAGAGAGAGAAGATCCAACGAAGAGCAGCGCGCTTCGTTACAGGATCATTTAGTAATCGCGAAAGCGTTACGGAGATGATAGACAAACTGCAGTGGAGAGACGCTCAGTAGATCGGTACGGGTTTTTGTTAAAGTTTCGAGAACATACCTTCACCGAAGAGTCAAGCAGTATATTGCTCCCTCCTACGTATATCTCGCGAAGAGACCATGAGGATAAAATCAGAGAGATTAGAGCCCACACGGAAGCATACCGACAATCCTTCTTTCCACGAACAATACGAGACTGGAATAGAAGGGAGAACCGATAGAGGTACTCAGGGTACCCTCCGCCACACACCGTCAGGTGGCTTGTGGAGTATGGATGTAGATGTAGATGTAAATGTAGAACACATTGGCCTCTTTGCATCCGAGCTTTGGATCATCACTACCTAGATTTTCGACGATTGAGTCATGAGTTCACAACGAGAGCTGCTTGGGAAACACGAAAAGATTAGTGCCTAGTTTATTTATTATTTCATCAAATGAGTTTATTAACTGTACTCTAATGGCACCTGCCACATAATATAACGTTGTTGTTGCCCGAAAATGCTATATTTAGTAGCTTGAGCAACACTACAATCTTAATTTATTTTTGACATTTGTTGTGGTAGGGTTGTTAGACAACATCGGCACAGGCGAAGAAACATCGGAAACAAAAAGAACATCCATGCAGATGCATAGCGCTACGTTCCCTCCGAAGGAAACGTTCAAGGCCGCATTTTCAGTCGTAAAAATCATGGCGAGGGTTTTCTGGGACTCTGAACGGGTTGTGCTGTTTGATATCATTCCCCATGGTGCAACAATAAAGGTCTGTTGCACTAACCTCAGTAAACTGAAGAAACGACTTCAGGATGTTCGTCGCGACTAAATTATTCTTCTCCATGACAACGCTAGGCCTCACGCAAGCCTGCGCACTTGATCTCACAAAACTTCATTGGACCGATCTTCTTCATCCACTCTACAGGCCAAATCTCGCACCTTCCGACATCCACCTGTATGGCCCAATGAAGGACGTCCCCCGCAGGCCGCAATACGGGGATAATTGGCACGTTATTCATGCAGAGAGACGTTGGCTCCGACGTCGACCAGTAAGGTGGCGTAAGGCCGTCGCACTGAATGGAAATTATATTGAAAAATATCCAAAAGAGTGGGGAATAATATGATGTATTGGAATCATGAATGAAGCCAACCTGTTTTCAGAAAAATATGTGTAGCATTACTTATTAATGGCTGCTCGTATTTGGAATATTGCACCTAGCTTCATGTTGTAGAGTTGATTATCTGATTATCATACTGATGGCCACCAAACGTTCAACACTGGGAACGAAAGCAATTAACGAAATTGTAATTACTGTGCATATTGTAAGATGGCAAGAACTATGCCCCTTACATGAAGTCATTATGGATCACCTAACTCACGTTGAGCGAACAGTAAGGCTGAATAAAAATGTCTGACAAGGCACAATGCATCTTGTAGAGTGTATAGTATCGACGTATTGGAATAATTAATGTCGGGTGATGTAAAGTAATTCACACAATAGGAAAATTTTGTGGAAACGCGTCGATTTAGTGGAGGCCAGTTTATCCCAGGGAAGTATTCAGAGTTGAACGTGGCCAGCTGGGGAGCGGCGAAGGGAAGCGACAACAGGCAGCTTAGGGCGGCTCAAGCTCTGAGAAAGAGGTAACGGGGTGCGGCCTCCAGCTGCCTTAAGTTGAGTGACAGTGAGTGCGTAGTTGACCCATGCAGGTGTACTGGGAAGCAGACGGAGAACTTGTACGCCTGTTGATAAATGTCCATCATCCCGTTTTCAGTGAAACGTGCGAGAAAGCCGTGCAAAGCTATGGTGGAGCGGTCAAAAGAGGCCAAAATATGCGTGTTCGTGACAATAGCAACGTCACGCTGAATTCACGGTCCGCAGAGTCTGAAGTAAATCAGGTGAAGAGCAACAGAATGAAATACGCCGGCCTCCGATGGGAACGTAGGACCAAGTAATTTGAAGTACTCCCTGGGAGTTAGAATTCCGGAAAAATTTGTGTTTTGTGCAGACGTTAACCTTGATGGGTGGCCTGGGAGGAGCTAAATAGCAGAAGTTGAGAGGAAGGCAAATTTCGTGAGAATTTGTTTACTTCCCAGAGCAGGCATTGTTCGGCGCTGGGAAGCGACACATAATTAACACGACTTGCGGTGCAATTGGCGTAAGTGATTTTGCTGGAGGGGAAACAAAGGTGAAGAGTGGACTGGCAGAAGTCTCTGTAGTGGTCTTACGTTCCCAGCTTGACTAGAGTGCGGACGTGGCATTCTTTACTCAGCTTGCCTGAGAAAGAGTGAGTATCTCTGCGGTTTAGGACTAAGCAAATGGAACGATTGAGCTTGGAGATAGGAAGTTTTGGTTCAGCTATGTACTGAGCAAGATAGCTAGGAGTGAACAGACGAGCGCAGCCTTGCAACACCACGAGGCCGGCCTACGTCCTCACAACGACTCCGCCCCGCCACGCTGAATTCGGTGATATTGCACCCACTCCGGCTGGAATTAGGCCACTGATTAATTTGTTGGATCACATCAGCAAAGTTTCCACGAGTTTCATGGGGAGTGTATTGGGGAATTCTTCTCATACTTCGCATTATGCCTGGGTCAGTTGAGAGGAATTAATTTTGATTTATCGCGCTTTACTCCACGTAAACGCAATTTATTACCACTCCCTGATAGGAGAGTCATGTAATGTGATGATTGAAGGTCGGGAGTTAAAATAAATTTGTGCTAATCGACTGCATCTGTTTTCAATCAAGTAGTTGAAATCCCAAGTCACTTTCTTAATTGATTTTATGTTCAACATTTGCATCTGGTGTTCAGTAGCTAAATAAAACATCAATGTGCACCCCTTTTTAATTAAAAGTGATCAATTCTGAATCAATTATTGTAAACACTGCCACCACAGTTCAATCAGGAGTCACAGGGCCTTATTACTTTCTTTGCGTAATCTGATATTGCGGAAATTTTGCACTCTCTGTTGATCTGTTAGCCAATTAGCTGGGGTGAACACACGCCAGAACCAGATAAGTGACGGGTGGGATGTTACAATATACATTATAGTAAGAAAAATAAATTATTAAATGTGTGGTTGATGTGGAGGTGTACAAGGTGAGAAATTTATAACACAGAGCTGTCACATCTGGCGACAACCATGGCACTAATCCAGACGAGCGTCGACTGGAACTGATGCTGAGATATCATTGAAAGCTGCCTCAACTTTCCTTCAGAGGTCATCAGTCACAATGGCTAGTGACTGGTGGCATACCAAAGTCTCAGCCGTACATGACCAGATATTTTCAGTGAGTGAGAGATACGGATGATGTGCTGACCAGGGTAATAGTTGAACATCCTCTGTATTGAGGTATCAAGGACAGCATAGCGGAAAGCAGTCTTGCATTATCTTGTTGAAAGATAATACACTCCTAGAAATGGAAAAAAGAACACATTGACACCGGTGTGTCAGACCCACCATACTTGCTCCGGACACTGCGAGAGGGCTGTACAAGCAATGATCACACGCACGGCACAGCGGACACACCACTAACCGCGGTGTTGGCCGTCGAATGGCGATAGCTGCGCAGCATTTGTGCACCGCCGCCGTCAGTGTCAGCCAGTTTGCCGTGGCATACGGAGCTCCATCGCAGTCTTTAACACTGGTAGTATGCCACGACAGCGTGGACGTGAACCGTATGTGCAGTTGACGGACTTTGAGCGAGGGCGTATAGTGGACATGCGGGAGGCCGGGTGGACGTACCGCCGAATTGCTCAACAAGTGGGGCGTGAGGTCTCCACAGTACATCGATGTTGTCGCCAGTGGTCGGCGGAAGGAGCACGTGCCCGTCGACCTGGGACCGGACCGGACCGCACGCCAAGACCGTAGGATCCTACGCAGTGCCGTAGGGGACCGCACCGCCACTTCCCAGCAAATTAGGGGCCATGTTGCTCCTGGGGTATCGGCGAGGACCATTCGCAACCGTCTCCATGAAGCTGGGCTACGGCCCCGCACACCGTTAGGCAGTCTTCCGCTCACGCCCTAACATCGTGCAGCCCGCCTCCAGTGGTGTCGCGACAGGCGTGAATGGAGGGACGAATGGAGACGTGTCGTCTTGAGCGATGAGAGTCGCTTCTGCCTTGGTGTCAATGATGGTCGTATGCGTGTTTGGCGCCGTGCAGGTGAGCGCTACAATCAGGACTGCATACGACCGAGGCACACAGGGCCAACACCCGGTATCATAGTCTGGGGAGCGATCTCTTACACTGGCCGTACACCTCTGGTGATCGTCGAGGGGACACTGAATAGTGCACGGTACATCCAAACCGTCATCGAACCCATCGTTCTACCATTCCTAGACCGGCAAGGGAACTTGCTGTTCCAACAGGACAATGGACGTCCGCATGTATCCCGTGCCACCCAACGTGCTCTAGAAGGTGTAAGTTAGCTACCCTGGCCAGCAAGATCTCCGGATCTGTTCCCCATTGAGCATGTTTGGGACTGGATGAAGCGTCGTCTCACGCGGTCTGCACGTCCAGCACGAACGCTGGTCCAACTGAGGCGCCAGGTGGAAATTGCATGGCAAGCCGTTCCACAGGACTACATCCAGCATCTCTACGATCGTCTCCATGGGAGAATAGCAGCCTGCATTCTGCGAAAGGTGGATATACACTGTACTAGTGCCGACATTGTGCATGCTCTGTTGCCTGTGTCTATGTGCCTGTGGTTCTGTCAGTGTGATCATGTGATGTATCTGACCCCAGGAATGTGTCAATAAAGTTTCCCCTTCCTGGGACAATGAATTCACGGTGTTCTTATTTCAATTTCCAGGAGTGTATTACTGGGACCTCAAGGACGGTCTGCACCACCAGCTACGAAATGTCATATGCGAACCAGGGGTGACCGTATTGTTTACCCTGTGGCACCCCATAGCATCACACCAGGCACTGGACCCATATGGCGATAAAAAATTAATATGCAAAGATCTGTTCTCCTCGAAGCCTCTGTACATAGATACAGCATTTGTGATGCTGAATGCATAACTGGAAATTCAATTTGTTGTCATGGCTGTGACCAGTGTTGTTGAACAAATAAATGTAATGTTTTTTATATTAAATTTATATCTAAAGAACTTCCGTTTGTTTTAGCCTTTTCCTACTCTCCCTCTGTAAACTACACTACTACACAAAGACAAGTCGTTGGTTATCAAAATCTCAAACAATTTACTTCAAATCTGTAGTCTAATAAATAGTTCAACAGACGAGAATCATTTAATTTTCATATATATATATATATATATATATATATATATATATATATATATATATATATGAATATTTAAATAATAATATATAAAGAGGAAAATTTGTTAGCAAAAATCTCGTAAAGTTCTTAACTGACTTACTTCAAATTTTTGGGTGATACATAGGCTATATATTTTATTAAACAGTTTGTACACCTTTTCTGTTAAAACTACTGTTAGAAAGAAAATGCTGTGCTATACTGCACTATGACAATGTGCAGTTACGTTCACTTCCTCGTGGACTGTTTCAGCTACAACATCAGGGAATTTAAACCGTTAGACAAATTGCATCACCCACATAAATTCTTTCTGCCTCTGTATAATTTTAAATAAAAATGGTGTACATTACTTATTCTATTTTTTCTTCTTCCATGAGGTTTGGGATAAAGAGAGATCTTGCACACTATTGATATCAAATTGATATGGTAATTAATTAAACTGACCAATTAAATCGCTCCTACCTCTACTCTTCATAACCTATTGTTCTGCTAAGTGGTTAACGACCCTCACTAAGGGATGCCGGCCTCTGTCGTCGGGCATTTCTAGGCACTTCATTCCAGAACCACGCGGCTGCTATGGTCGCAGGTTCGAATTCTGCCTCGGGCTTGGATGTGTGTGAAGTCCTTAGGTTAGTTAGGTTTGAGTAGTTCTAAGTCCCATAGTGCTTAGAACCATTTCTTTTAGGGTTGATATATGACCCCCTGGGGATAATCCACCGCTCTTAGAAAGCGCCCACACCTCCCACTCCCGAATGCGAGTCCAGTGTGATAACCACTGCGCCACCTCGTTCTGTCGTCAACTATCGTAAAGAACCGAGGCTGGTATCAGAACTCAAACGGCATGTGTCGTTTGTGCCAACGTGAGCTACCATTTGCTGCAAGTTGTATCCAGTATTTCAATATCCGCCGACAGAGCTTCCTCCACAGCTCAGACGAGACCTCCCGTACTGTGTGCAGACTGACAATCTTGCCCAGACTGCCTCCTGTTTCCCCGAGGATTTCCATTACCAATGACTATCACCTACTACACTTGTACAGACTGGTCACGGGAATTACCGCTGGTCCAACAGGAGAGGCACTGCACTCAGACGCAACGCTGGGCAGGACCTCGTGCCTGTGGCTAAGGCGGCCACTTCCCAGATTTGCCCTCTGCCCAGAGATGGGCGAATGTGCAGTTGCCTCCAAACAGACGATTCACATGTTGCGCGTTGGAGGACTCAGTGACAACAGGGGATGAAGGAGATTCCAACCATACCACATGTGTCACAGCTTTCTCTACTTGTGTCCCATTGTCGTTGGAACTTTGAGCAGTAGCCTGAAATCTGTCGAATAGGCTCAACGCAGCTTACAACTGTTTATGCCCGCACACGACATGCACTGCCCTTTTCATTTCGTACTGTTGTTGTTGTGGTCTTCAGTCCTGAGACTGGTTTGATGCAGCTCTCCATGCTACTCTATCCTGTGCAAGCTTCTCCATTTCCCAGTACCTACTGCAGCCTGCACACTTCTGAACCTGCTTAGTGTATTCATCTCTTGGTCTCTCTCTATGATTTTTACCCTCCACGCTGCCCTGCAGTACTAAATTGGTGATCTCTTGATGCCTCAGAAGATATCCTACCAACAGATACCTTCGTCTGGTCAAGTTATGCCACAAACTCCTCTTCTCCCAAATTCTATTCAATACCTCCTCATTAGTTATGTGATCTACCTATCTAATCTTAAGCATTCTTCTGTAGCACCACATTTCGAAAGCTTCTATTCTCTTCTTGCCCAAACTATTTATCGTCCATGTTTCATTTCCATACATGGCTACACGCCATACAAATACTTTGAGAAACGACTTCCTGACACTTAAATCTATACTCGATGTTAACAAATTTCTCTTCTTCAGAAACGCTTTCCTTGCCATTGCCAGTCTCCATTTTATATCCTCTCTACTTCGACCATCATCAGTTATTTTGCTCCCCAAATAGCAAAACTCCTTTACTACTTTAAGCGTCTCATTTCATAATCTAATACCCTCAATATCACCCGATTTAATTCGACTAGATTCCATTATTCTCGTTTTGCTTTTGTTGATGTTCATCTTATATCCTCCTTTCAAGACACTATCCATTCCGTTCAACTTCTCTTCCAAGGCCTTTGCTGTCTCTGACAGAATTACAATGTCATCGGCGGACCTGAAAGTTTTTATTTCTTCTCCGTGGATTTTAATACCTACTCCGACTTTTCTTTTGTTTCCGTTACTGCTTGCTCAATATACAGATTGAATAACATCGGGGAGAGGCTACAACCCTGTCTCACTCCCTTCCCAACCACTGATTCCCTTTCATGTCCCTCGACTCTTATAACTGCCATCTGCTTTCTGTACAAATTGTAAATAGGCTTTCTCTCCCTGTATTTTGCCCCTGCCACCTTCAGAATTTGAAAGAGAGTATTCCAGTCAACATTGTCAAAAGCTTTCTCTAAGATCTACAAATGCTAGAAACGTAGGTTTGCCTTTCCTTAGTCTTTCTTCTAAGATAAGTCGTAGGGTCAGTATTGCCTCACGTGTTCCAACATTTCTACGGAATCCAAACTGATCTTCCCCAAGGTCGGCTTCTACCAGTTTTTCCATTCGTCTGTAAACTATTCGTGTTAGTATTTTGCAGCTGTGACTTCTTAAAGTGATAGTTCGGTAATTTTCACATCTGTCAACACCTGCTGAAAACAAATAAACCACCTGACAAAAAAATGAATCACACAGAAGACTTGGTTAGATGTCAATGGGAACGGCTAGCATAGTGCATTAACGTTAGTCATGTTTAGTTCTGTTAACGGGTATTGTAGAACATAAAAATGGCGTGAAGAGACTCAGATGTAGAATGACGACAGTGAATGACACGGAGGTGCTGCATAGCTGTGTGACACAGCGTTATCAGCACCTGAGAGTGTTTGAAAAAGGCTTCATTGTGGGACTCCATTTGGACTACTCGAATTGCAGTATCCAGATGTGCTGAGTATTAAGAGGTGAATGGTCTGATGATGGACAGAGTGGGATTGTGAAGTCAAAAATACTCCTTGTCATGGTAACGGTCGACTACGTCTGATCAACACAAGGGAGGATCGCCCCATTGTGCACCAAGTACATTATAACCCCTTCACATATGCGCCTACCTTTCACCTCTTGCATCATTCTGTGTCATTCGTCACTCTTGGCCAGAGACTAGGAGCAGCCAAACTTGGGAATTACAGTCCCATGCATGGTTTGCATTTAACATCACAACATTAAAGGTCGCGTCTGGAGCGGTGCCGTAATCGGGAAGCATGAACAATGACGTCACAGTGTTTTCAGCAATGAACCGTGGTTCTGCACAATCCTGCATATCCGGCGGCGGTGAGCACTGTGACGAGATTGGCTTGGAGGCTCATCACAGTGTGGGGAGCCCTAATCACATCCTGCTTCCTTAGACGTTTCCTCTCGTTATCTATCATGTGACAGTATCGCCGTGCCATTTTTTAACAGGACATTGCTTCTTCACACATGGCATATGTGTTCATTAAGTCTGCCTGGTATGAGGTACTTCTGTGGCCAGCAAGATCCCCGGAACTGTCCCCAAAAGAACATGTATTTGACCAGCTCAGATGTCAACACCTTTCCAGTGCCAGTATCCAGGATATCAAGGACCAGTTACAACAGTTGTGGACCAGTTTGCCTCAGCAGAGGATACAACGGGTTTATGAAACTCTTTCCTAAAGGATAAGAGCATGAATCGAGGCCAGAGAGGGTGAAACATAGTATTCAAGTGTGGGTTCATACCGTCAAGATTTTTGTAAATCTGACTCGAATTTGTAATCATTGGTACATCATACATCCTTTCAGCCAAGAACTTTCATTTCGTCTTCTTCTATACTCCTGATCCCTTCACTTTTTCTGCCAGTCAGTGTGTATAGACAGTTAATTTATAATCCAGGAACAGTGCACACAAAAAATAATATGCGAAAAAAACCGCAACCAGTTAGGCAATGTATTTAAATATTAGTCAACGCAGATAAACACACAGATCTTACTTTCTGACAGAAGCTCATGAGAAAACACTAATTTAATCTATCTGTAGAAGCATAAACAACCGCTACTGCTGCTTCTTCCTCGGTTTCTGGAACTCTTCTATAGCGTTCTGCTATCTCGTAATCACTGGTTTTTCTACGGCTGTTTGCTTTCGATAGCCAGTTACAACAGTAAGTGTGCGTTACATCCATCTCAATTTTTTTTCCAATTGACAGTATCATAAAAATTTTGTAGGCTGTATATCGCTGATGAAAAAAACAAATTACATATAACACCGTCCGTACTTATCCGTCTTCTATGCTTAAAGATAGCGTCGAATATATATATTTACGGTTACCTCTTCTATTACATTACCATACTGACGTTAAGAGTGAAGATTTTCGTCTTCTGATACATAATAAGGCATCATCATACAATCGGTCTCACACATTCACCTCCCATGCCAATGAACAATAGCCATACGATGCACACACTAACACTACTACACTTGTGTACACTGATCAAGCAACTGGAGCACCAAGCACAACAGATGTTGTACTGTAGACTACACATCACACCACTACAACCCATCAGAAGGGCGCATCACCACGCCTATCCTGCTGACTGCTGTCAGGCGCCAGAGCCATCAGCGTCGCGGGAGTTACGACAAGGTTCACTGCTTGCTAAGGGGAACACAGAATAGATTCTACGTGCCACCGTAGCACGACAACTTGCAGGTGATTGTCAGCACGCCCAACTAAAAAACATCGCCAAATACCACCTTCATCATGTTATGGCTGTCTGTCTAAGAAGATGGTGGACATGAACCACTGTTAAAAGGTTTTCTGGGATGCAGAAGGCAGGAAGACCGCATTTCGAAAATGGACGGTCGACATCCGCTGACTGCTGACGACAAACTCCACTCCCTTTTCTTTTACCCTCTGTGACAATGGTATGCCAAGTTGTCTGCCTCCAGTCTGTCTCTTGTGCCAGTGACAAATGACAAGCGGGAGTGCAACATACATGTTACGGTAGTCTATGCAAGCAGAAGGTATATGTGAGCTACTGTGAGGATGTTTTCTGGAACGTCGACTGCAGGAATGCTGCATTTCGCGAATGAACAGTCGACATCCGCTGACAGCTGCGACGATAAGCTTCACTGCCTTTTTTTACCCTCTTTGACAATGGTATACCAAGGTGTCTGTTCCAAGCTGCGTCTTGTGCCAGCGACAAGTGACAAGCTGAAAAGCGACGTATATATGATATTTGAGAGGGTCTTTCAACAGAACTGGATATTAATTTATTTCTTGTATTTATTGTTCCATTTCATTGTCTCATGTTCCTACAGAACTGTTACAGCAGATGAGTTCGTCTGATTTCTTTTTGTTTCAGGCAAATGTTCCAGGAATATTCATACTCTTAGAGGGATCCAAAGAAGTGACTTTTGCATACATCTCTCAAGATTTAAAATCAAGTTATAACTATTAGTCTGTACTGTTTTCTTATTGCTGTTCATTTGGTATCCTTGACTTGCAGGATGTATATAAAGTAATTATACAAAAGCAATCTTTAATTGTGAAAAGTGTAAATAACTTACAAAACTGTTTCATACAGCAATGAGTGAAATATATCTTAATTTTTTATTCGCGCCTAACACTGTTAGTTCCCGAGGAACGTGCGGGTGGGTTATTTCCACACTCATCATAGAGCCATTTAAGGGTGCAGAGCATACGCAGTGTTGTTTGTGGTTTCGTGAATCCAGTCTGCTACTAAAATCCATAATTAATCAACACAAGTCACCACCTCAAAGACAACAAGTTATTCATTGGTACAATCGTTTCACAGAAACTAGCTGGGTATCAAATTCGGCAGTCTTACATTCGTAGTCCGGATAAATCAACGAAATGTGTCAACTGAATACGTCTCTTACAGTGTGGAAGGTATTACGGAAACGCCTGTCATTCAAACCCTACAAATTGGAGCTGTTGCAAGCCTTAGGACAAAGTGACAAAGACAAACGAACTGAGTTTTGTGTAGAAATGTTTGTCAAAATTCAAGCCGAAGATGATTTTCTTACTAAAATCGGATTCAGTTCAAAAATGCTTCAAATGGCTCCAAACACTATGGGACTTAACATCAGAGGTCATCAGTCCCCTCGAACTTATAACTACTTAAACCTAACTAACCTAAGGACATCACACACATGCATGCCCGAGGCAGGATTCGAACCTGCGATCGTAGCAGCCGCGCGGTGCAAAACTGAAGCGCGTAGAACCACTCGACCACAGTGGCCGTCTTGGATTCAGTGGCGAAGCCATTTCCCACACCTGCGGTAAAGTGAATCGGCAGAGTGAGCAGAAACCGCGTCACGTAATCGAATATGTACTTGACTCTTCGAAGGTAAATGTTTTTTTTGCGCTGTAAGCAGTGACAGGATCTACGCTCCTTTTTTTGCCGACTCAACTGAACTGGTGTATCGTACCTGGGCATGCCCCTTTCCCTATGTTACCTAACGCCCCAATTACAACTGGGTATGGGCACAGAATTTATTTGCGACACGGCGGCGCTCCACCGCATTATCGTCGTGATGTTGTCGCGTTTCTCCGTAGGAATATGCCGACCCGGGTTGGACGTGGTGGAACAATATCATGGTCACAACGATCACCCGATTTAACACCAGTGGACTTCTGTGTATGGGGTTACATTAAACACAGAGTGTTCGTTCCCCCGCTTCCGGGAAAAGTCGACGAGCTGCGCCAGCGGATAACACAAGCAGTTGCCACCAGACATCAAGACTTGCTTTATAGCATTAGGTAGATGAGACATCTGTCGTGCTGCAAAAAGTAGACACACTGAACATTTGCAAATAAAACGTGAAGTTGTACTGCACTCAGTGCTGTAACAAACATTTTCGTATGTTATTTACACTTTTCACAACCAAATGTTTGTTTTAAGTAACTATTTAACGCTGTATTCCATTTATGACAACGTGCTTTAACAGTCACATCTTTTGAAGTCGGAGTGTTTGAAAGAAAAGATTCTTGAAAAAGACATTCGAAATTTAATATCCTATTCTTAATTATTTGTATATTTGATGTGATATTTTTTCAGTATATTTGTTCACTGACAACTCTGAGATATTCCTTTTCAAATAAAGTTTATTTTAATAGCTACGTCTTTATAAAAAAAATCAATATTTTTGTAAGAAAAGACTTTTTAAAGTGACATTCTCAAGATAGAAAATATTATTTGAATGTTGAATGTTCTTGTCTATATTCGTGAGAAAACACTGATTTACACGAGCTGTTGCAGCATAAGCAAGCGCTGCTGCTCCTTCCTTGGTGGATCTCAGCTGTACCATTTTGGAATCTCCTAGCCACTGATTGCTCTAGGACTGTTGGCTTTTTATAACCAGTTGTAACAGTGAGCGGAGATTGCCTCCACATCCTTCTTTCGCCTTTTCCAGTTGACAGTATCTACATCTACATCTACATACATACTCCGCAATCCACCATGCGGTGCGTGGCGGAGGGTACCTCGTACCACAACTAGCATCTTCTCTCCCTGTTCCACTCCCAAACAGAACGAGGGGAAATGACTGCCTATATGCCTCTGTACGAGCCCTAATCTCTCTTATCTTTGTGGTCTTTCCGCGAAATGTAAGTTGGCGGCAGTAAAATTGTACTGCAATCAGCCTCAAATACTGGTTCTCTAAATTTCCTCAGTAGCGACAGACGAAAAGAACGCCTCCTTTCCTCTAGAGACTCCCACCCAAGTTCCTGAAGCATTTCCGTAACACTCGCGTGATTATCAAACCTATCAGTAACAAATCTCTGAATTGCTTCTATGCCCTCTCTCAATCCGATCTGATAAGGATCCAAAACGTTCGAGCAGTACTCAAGAATAGGTCGTATTAGTGTTTTATAAGCGGTCTCATTTACAGATGAACCACATCTTCCCAAAATTCTACCAATGAACCGAAGACGACTATCCGCCTTCCCCACAACTGCCATTACATGCTTGTCCCACTTCATATCGCTCTTCAATGTTACGCCCAAATATTTAATCGACGTGACTGTGTCAAGCGCTACACTACTAATGGAGTATTCAGACATTACAGGATTCTTTTTCCTATTCGTCTACATTAATTTACATGTATCTATATTTAGAGTTAGCTGCCATTCTTTACACCAATCACAAATCCCGTCCAAGTCATCTTGTATCCTCCTATAGACACTCAACGACGACGCCTTACTTACACCACAGCATCATGAGCCAACAGCCGCACGTTGCTATCCACCCTATCCAAAAGATCATTTATGTAGATAGAAAACAACAGAGGACCTACCACACTTCCTTGAGGCACTCCAAATGATACTCTCACCTCCGATGAACATAGACATACTCTAGACCACATGTTATCAACGAAAAATGGAAATTACATACATGCGCGTCCATTTTTTATCCTTCCTTTATATTTGAAAGTAGCGTTAAACAAATTTATTTACTTTTACATCTTGTAATATAATGGCACATTCAGATTCCAAGAGAATTTTTTTCTAGTACACTGTAAGGCACCATCACATCACCATCTCATCCTTTTACCTCCGTTACCAATGAGCTGCGGTCATATGACGCACACACTAACATTACCACAGTTATATACACTGATCAAATTCGTGTACTTTTACAGATTGTAAGTAGGCTGTTTAGGTTTTTATATTGGTAACGCCGCCGCCACGTAGCACTCTGTATGAAAATCACTGGCTGTGCTGTGTGCAGTCTGTGGCTGGTTGGCATTGTTGTAATACTCGCAATTGTAGCGTTGGGCAGTTGGCTGTTAACAGCGCGCAGCGTTGCACAGTTGGAGGTGAGCCGCCAGCAGTGGTGGACGTGGGGAGAGAAATGGCGGAGTTTTGAAATTTGTAAGACTGAATGTCATGAACTGCTCTATATATTATGACTTTTGATGATATCAAGGTAAAGACATTGTTTTCTCTATTAAAATCTTTCATTTGCTAACCATCCCTATTAGTAGTTAGTGCCTTCCGTAGTTTGAATCTTTTATTTAGCTGGCAGCAGTGGCGCTCGCTGTATTGCAGTAGTTCGAGTATCCAAGATTTTTGTGAGGTAAGCGAGTCGTGAAACGTATAGGTTAATGTTAGTCAGGGCCATTTTTTTGTATGGATTTTTGAAAGTCAGATTGCGTTGCACTAAAAATATTGTGTGTCAGTTTAAGCACAGTCTTGTATAATTATTCTAAGGGGACGTTTCAAGATGTATGTAATTACTCGTATATTTGCTTAATTTTACTATAAATTTTTCTTCCATGGGTTTAATAAAATTGCATTAAAACTGTGAAAGTGGTCATTTACAACGTAACGATGAAAGTGTATGAAGCATGTTGAATTCGGAGCAAATTTCCTAGCGAAATATTGGTCGGCAGCCAATGAGGGTAAGGTTGAAAGGTAATGAAGAGATAATGGCATGGCGAAAAATTTCTTAGAAACTGGATGGGAGTGTTTAGTTTAGACATACAAAGAAGACCAACTTCAGTAAGAAAATTCCTGTGCGAAGTTGGACATTACTCAACTGGGAATTGTATGGTTCCAGCAGTAGTTTCCCGCAGACCATAATGATGATTCGGTAAAGCCAGAGTGCGGAAGTTTCAGTCCACGTGGAAAAAGACGAAACTCCATAGACTTAAACGGTCTCTGTATGGGTCATTTCATAATGTTTCACAGAAATTGTATTTAATCTCAGTTACCTTTAACACCTAATACTCTAAGTGAATTTAATAAATCATGCCTTAAGAAAGTGTCAGCAGTTGAGTACGGCCATACCAACCACACCTTCATACATTCTCTCAATTCACGTTTGTTCCGTATGCGTTGTACTACTGTGTATGCCAATTTATTAAGTATTTGTGCTCCCCCTACTTTCCCACACTTCGTCACGATATGCTGATGTTGAACTCCTATCCTAGTTTCTCATTCTTGCCCTCTATGAATGATAGATTAGTAAATGCATATGTGTATCGGGCTCCTACAGTGTTTGGTGGCTGGTAAACTTATCATCTGCTACTGTGGCAGTTTAGACATCTCATGTGTGGGATTAGAGCGAGGCAAAGAAATTTGTTTCTTTCTAGTCAAAACGCTATTCTGCTGAAGTCGACAGAGCGCAGAAAGGGGCTTATCTCACCACTTCCGCTACATCTATGGACCCTGAATTGGCTATTGTACTCTTCACTCGTTTCTGCGATTTTGATGAGTGCTATTGCTCGTTGGAGCTCGTCTGCAATAGTTGAGTATGGTAACTGAGTTTGTGTGAGTTTCAGTCTAGCTGAAGTCTTATTCCATAACATTTACAGCTTCAGATCTTGATAATCGTGCAGAAAATGTTATTCGGTATTGCAAGTGGTAGGGTTTGTGTAATTGTTCTATTTTATATGTAGTTACTTTGTGCCGGCCGCGGTGGTCTAACGGTTCAGGCGCTCAGTCCGGAACCGCGCGACTGCTACGACCGCAGGTTCGAATCCTGCCTCGGGCATGGATGTGTGTGATGTCCTTAGGTTCGTTAGGTTTAACTTGTTATAAGTCTTAGGGGACTGATGACCACAGATGTTAAGTCCCATAGTGCTCAGAGCCATTTGAACCATTTTTTTACTTTGTTCAGCAGGAACGTAGGAATATGGGAGCGTGGTGTACGAGCTCCACTTCTACATCTACATCTACATCCATACTCCGCAAGCCACCTGACGGTGTGTGGCGGAGGGTACCTTGAGAACTTCTATCGGTTCTCCCTTCTATTCCAGTCTCGTATTGTTCGTGGAAAGAAGGATTGTGGGTATGCTTCTGTGTGGGCTCTAATCTCTCTGATTTTATCCTCATGGTCTCTTCGCGAGATATACGTAGGAGGGAGCAATATACTGCTTGACTCTTCGGTGAAGGTATTTTCTCGAAACTTTAACAAAAGTCCGTACCGAGCTACTGAGTGTCTCTCCTGCCGAGTCTCCCACTGGAGTTTAACTATCATCTCCGTAACGCTTTCGCGATTACTAAATGATCCTGTAACGAAGCGCGCTGCTCTCCGTTGGATCTGCTCTATCTCTTCTATCAACCCTTTCTGGTACGGATCCCACACTGTTGAGCAGTATTCAAGCAGTGGGCCAACAAGCGTACAGTAACCTACTTCCTTTGTTTTCAGATTGCATTTCCTTAGGATTGTTCCAATGAATCTCAGTCTGGCATCTGCTTTACCGACGATCGACTTCATATTATCATTCAATTTTAAATCACCCCTAATGCGTACTCACAGATAATTTATGGAATTAACTGCTTCCAGTTGCTGACCTGCTATTTTGTAGCTAAACGATAAGGGAACTATCTTTCTATGTATTCGCAGCAAAATACATTTATCTACATTGAGAATGAATTGCCATTCCCTGCACCATGCCTCAATGCGCTGCAGATCCTCTTGCATTTCAGTACGATTTTCCATTGTTACAACCTCTCGATACACCACAGCATCATCTGCAAAAAGTCTCAGTGAACTTCCGATGTCATCCATCAGGTCATTTATGTATATTGTGAACAGCAACGGTCCTATGACACTCCCCTGCGGCACACCTGAAATCACTCTTACTTCGGAAGACTTCTCCCCATTGAGAATGACATGCTGCGTTCTGTTATCTAGGGAGTCTTCTATCCAATCACACAATTGGTCTGATAGTCCATATGCTCTTGCTTTGTTCATTAAACGACTGTGGGGGACTGTATCGAACGCCTTGCGGAAGTCAAGAAACACGGCATCTACGTGTGAACCTGTGTCTATGGCTCTCTGAGTCACTTGGACGAATAACGCGAACTTGGTTTCACACGACCGTCTTTTTTTAAACCCATGCTGATTCCTACAGAGTAGATTTCTAGTCTCCAGAAAAGTCATTATACTCGAGCATAATACTCCAAAATTCTACAATTCTACAATTCTGGACATCTGTTCGATGTCTCTTCTTGACCTGTGCCCTTTTCCAATCCTTTGGAACGCTACGCTCTTCTAGAGACCTACGGTACACCGCTGCAAGAAGGGGGGCAAGTTCCTTCGCGTACTCTGTTTTGATCCACCTACCGCTTTGACATAAGACCAAAATTTCGTAGGGTTTTCTGCCAAGTCAGTACATAGAACTTTACTTTCGACTTCATTGGACGCCTCTCGCATAGCCCTCCTCACACTACATTTCGCTTCGCGTAATTTTGCTTGTCTGCAAGGCTTTGGCTATGTTTATGTTTGCTGTGAAGTTCCCTTTGCTTCCGCAGCAGTTTTCTAACTCGGTTGTTGTACTACGGTGGCTCTTTTCCATCTCTTACGATCTTGCTTGGCACATACTCATCTAACGCATATTGTACAATGGATCTGAACTTTGTCCACTGATCCTCAACACTATCTGTACTTGAGACAAAACTTTTGTCTTGAGCCGTCAGGTACTCTAATCTGTTTTTTGTCACTTTTGCTAAACAGAAAAATCTTTCTACCTTTTTTAATGTTTCTATTTACAGCTGAAATCATCGATGCAGTAACCGCTTTATGATCGCTGATTCCCTGTTCTGCGTTAACTGTTTCAAATACTTCAGGTCTGTTTGTTACCAGAAGGTCTCATATGTCATCGCCACGAATCGGTTCTCTGTTGCGGTAGTTTTCAGACAAAGAACTTAAAAACATTTCATTGGATTCTTTGTCCCTGCCACACGTTATGAACGTTTGAGTCTCCCAGTCTATATCCGGCAATTTAAAATCTCCATCCAGAACTATAACATGGTGGGGAAATCTACTGGACATATTTTCCAAAGTATCCTTCAGGTGCTCAGCCACAACAGCTGCTGAGCCAGGTGGCGTATAGAGACATGCAATTTCCATGTCTGAGCCTGCTTTAACCGTGACCTTCACCCAAATTATTTCACATTTAGGATCTCCGTCAATTGCCTTCGATACTATTGCACTTCTTATCGCTATAAACACGCCTCCGCCTTCACTGTCCAGCCTGTCTCTGCGATATACATTCCAGTTTGAGTTTAGGATTTCATTACTGTTTATGTCTGGTTTCAGCCAACTTTCTGTCCCTAGTACTATATGAGCATTGTGACCGTTTATTAATGAGAGCAGTTCTGGGACCTTTCTATAGACGCTCCTGCAGTTTACTATTAGCACATTAATATTGTTATTCCCTGTTGCATTTTGCCAACTCCTACCTTGCCGCGTCTCAGGAGGCGTCTTGTCGGGCCTAGGGAGGGAATTCTCTAACCTAAAAAACCCACATGTGCACTCCACATGTACTCCGCTACACCTGTAGCCGCTTCTGGCGTGTAGTGCACGCCTGACCTATTCAGGGGGACCCTACATTTCTCCACCGGATAGCGGAGGTTGAGAAATTTGTTCCCCTGATCTCCGCAGAATCGTCAGAGCCTCTGGTTTAAGCCTTCCACTCGGCTCCAACCAGAGGACTGCGATCAGTTCTGGGAACGACACTAGAAATGGTTAGCTCAGGTTCCACATCTCGGATGAGACCCCCGGCAAGCAGACAGAGTGAACACTGGCCTTCTTCCCCGACCTTTCCGCTATTTCCCTAATGGGCTCCACCACCCGCCTAACGTTGGAGCTCGCAATAACTAATAAACCCCTCCCCATGTGTGCCTGCTCGGACCTTGCTGAAGGAGCGGCCACATGTCCACTCACAGGCAGAGCGGGCGATGCCACACGGCCAGCCTCCACATTGACCCTCCGCTGTGAACGCCGCTGAACCCGCCACTCCCCTTGGGGAGAGGGTGGCCCAACCGCGCCCGGTACCCGCGAAGATGTCTCGTCAGCAGAGACAGTGAGTGGGTGAAGGATGTAACACCTGGGGTGCAGCATGCAACGCACCAGACTCCCCACTGCCGCTACACTCCGAGGCAGCAGCCTGAAGACGGCTGACCGCGGCCATCAACACATTCAGCTGTTCGCGAACAGTGGCCAGCTCCTCCTGCATCCGTACACAGCAGTCACACATTCTATCCATCGTAACTCCGTAGCAGTTAGAATTAGTGATCCTCAGTGCGAAGTTGTGTGTTCTTGCCTTCCTTATATTCTTAATTCTTCTGTCTCATTAGTTCAAATTATACTCTGCAATTTCTCTCCGTTAGTAAGTGTCCCTTTATTTCTTCTATTCCAGATGATATTATATACGAAAATGTTTCATTAATGTGTGGTACAAACGTCAAGCTAAGTCGACATACTAGGCGCTCAGTCCGGAACCGCGCGACTGCTACGGTTGCAGGTTCGAATCCTGCCTCGGGCTTGGATGTGTGTGATGTCCTAAGGTTTGTTAGGTTTAAGTAGTTCTAAGTTCTAGGGGACTGATGACCACAGATGTTAAGTCCTATAGTGCTCAGAGCCATTTGAACCATTTTTTAAGTCGACATAAAAGTTTTATGGGTTTGGTACCGCGTCATAATGTAAAAACTACTGTTTCTATAGAAAAGCTTTTCTATAGCAGCAGTAGTTTTTACATTATGATGCGATACCAAACCCAGAAACCTTTTATGTCGACTGACTGATTTTGCCGCGGAAGGCTACGCAATTATATCAAGCTAAGGTCATCAACAAGTGCTGCTTAACCTGTAAGTTATATCAGTAGTATGTGAACCATACATAGTTTTTCACTACTTTAAAGCGATAAAATTACGACAGCTTTTAAGTGTTTGGGTGTGGGATAGACTCTGGCAGTGGTTCCACTTCTGATCTCTGCAATGATGCCTTGTTGTACTCCTGAGGCCCACATACACACAATATTCCAACTGAGCTAGCAGTTTTTGCAATAGAATAAGTCAGTTCCTCGAACGTTATTTCCATCTGTTATGTACATTTTAGTTCTATAGAATATATACGCACATAAAAAAAATGTTTCATCACCCTGGTTCCCAGAACTTCTGAAAATGGATGTTGACTGTGGATATTGTATCACAGACACAGCCCCTCTTTGACGGTTCAGTGATGTCTCTAAACCCACCCAAAGATATCAACAACCATGCATGGGCAGCGCCTATTAGATGGAGAGGTCCGACAGCCGACCAGTCATTCCACCAGGAAGGAGGTGCATGGCTGGTGTTGTCTGTCGTTCAACCGTGCCTAGATGGTCAGTACCGCTGTTCGACCGCGTCAGCATTGTTACTTTGAGTCAGGAGGAGCTCTCAACAAGGGAAGTGTCCAGGCATCTCGGAGTGAACCAAAGCGATGTTGTTCGGAGATAGATGAGATACAGAGAGGCCGACTACTGCAGTGGATGACTGCTACCTACGGATTATGGTTCGAAGGAACCCTGACAGTAACGCCACCATGTTGAATAATGCGTTTCGTGCAGCCGCAGAACGTCGTGTTACGAGTCAAACTGTGATCAATAGGCTGCATGATGCGCAACTTAACTCCCGACGTCCATGGCGAGGTACATCTTTGCAGCCACGACACCATGCTGCGCGGTGCAGATGGGCCCAACAACATGCCGAATGCACCACTCAGGATTGACATCACGTCCTCTTCACTGATGACTGTCGCATATGCCTTCAACCAGACTGTCGTCAGAGACGCGTTTGGAGGCAACCCAGTCAGGCTGAACGCCTTAGACACACTGTCCTGCGAGTGCAGCAAGGTGGAGGTTCTCTGATGTTTTGGGGTGGCATTATGTGGGGCCAATGTACGCCACTGGTGGTCATGGAAGGTGTCCTAATGGCTGTACCGTACGTGAATGCCATCCTCCAACCGATAGTGCTACCATATCGAAAGCACATTGGCGAGGCATTCGTGTTCATGGACGACAATTCGCGCTCCCATCGTCCTCATCTTGCGAATGACTTCCTTCAGCATAACGACATCGCTCGACTAAAGTGGCCAGCATGTTCTCCAGACATGAACCCTATCGAACATGCCTGGGATAGGTTGAAAAGGGCTGTTTATGGACGACGTGACCCACCAATAACTCTGAGGGATCTACTTCGAATCGCCGTTGAGGAGTGGGACAATCTGGACCAACAGTGCCTTGATGCACTTGTGGATGGTATTCCACCACGAATACAGACATGCATCAATGCAAGTGGACGTGCTGTTGGGTATTAGAGGTACCGGTGTGTACACCAATCTGGACCACTACCTTTGAAGGTCTCGCTGTATGGTGGTACGAAATGCAATGTGCGGTTTTCATGAGCAATAAAAATGGCGGAAATGATGTTTATGTTGATCTCTATTTCAATTTTCTGTACACGTTCTGGAACTCTCGGAACCGAGGTGATGCAAACCTTTTTTTGATGTATGTAGAAAGCGTCGACAGCTGCCTTTAATCAGTCACTCAGCGACGACAATCTCCTGTACACTACAACGTCATCAACAAACAGCTGCAGATTTCTGCTCATCCTGTGCGACAGATCATTAATCAACACAGAAAGTAACAGCGGTACTGTCACACTTCCTTCGGGCGCTGCTGACAATACCCGTCTCTGACAACGTCCTGGATTCTGTTATTTAAGAAATCTTCAAGACACTCCCATATCTGGGAATCTATCTCTTATTCTCGTATCCTTTTTAGCAGTCTGCACTGGGGTATGGTGTTACGTGCTTTTCGGAAATCTAGCAATAAGGAGTCTGCCTGCTGCTCTTCATCCATGGTTCGCAGGATATCATGTGAAAAAATGGCAAGCTGACTTTTGCACGTGAGATGTTGTCTAATATATGGCTGCCTCGTGGGCTGAAGATTTTCGTCTCAAGGACATTTATTACATTCTAACTGAGGTTATGTTCAAGAATTCTGCAACAAACCGATGTTAAGGATATTAGTTGGTAACTGTGTGGGCCTTTCTTTTACTCTTCTTACATATAGGAGTCACCTGCGCCTTTTTCCATTCGCTTGGGACCTTGCGGTGGGCTAGAGATTCACGATAAATGATAGCTAAATGTGGGACCAATACCGCAGAGTAATCTTTGTAAAACCGCACTAGGATACTTTTCACACGGTGACGTCTGGTTTCTTATGCTCGTCTATGAGCGATATGATTTTGTCATCCGTCTCTGTTGACCTTGGCGTCAACGAAATGTGAAACCCTATAATCTTCATTTGTTTCTTGGGAAACTCTCTATATTTCTGTATTTTTTAACGTTGCATTGAATAATAACGCAAACATGTTTTGAGTGGTTTGTCGACTGCACCACACAATCTATGTTTGCTTTATTTAAGGTTTAAACTTCTCTATAGAAAGAAAAAACATTTATGAAAAACAAGTTTATAAATATGTTTAGAATTTAGGATGTCTTTTCTGAAGGTATTTGTCCTCAATGTAGTCGTGTACAGTAGTGAAACATGAACAGAAAACAGTTCAGACAAGAAAAGGATAGATGCTTTAGCAATGTGGAGCTACGAAAGAATTCTGAAGATTATGTGAGTAGATCGGATAACTAATGACGAGGTATATAACAAAATCGTGACAAGATGAAATTTATGGCAGAGCCTGACTAAAAAAAAGGGATCGGTTAATGGGATTATACCTTTTGGCATCAAGAAATTGTCAGTTTGGTAATAGAGCGAAGTGTGGGTGGTAAAACCCGTAGAGGGAAGCTAAGTCTTGCCTATAGTCATCACATTCAAAGAGATGTAGGTTGCAGTAGTTATGCAGAGAAGAAGAGGCTTGAACGGTATAGACTAGCGTGGAAGGTGGCACCAGACCAGAATTCGGATTGAGGACCACAATAATATATAACTTTTTTTCTATTTACTCTTTGTCAAAGAAAAATGTCAAATTCTTCAAAACAAACATTAGGCTGTGAAGCTGAACAACCAAAAGTGTCTGAAACACAAGACAATGAAAGACGACCCAGTACAGTAGAGCGTCAATTATCGTAAGTAGCGTTGGGTCATTTGATTTTTTGCATGTCTGTACTCATAACTGTTCCTCTGCGGGATCCGATTGGGGAACTTACTCCGGATGCTAATTCCGCCATGAGCACAGCCATTATGGTTACTACGACATGCCATAATGCCTTTAATGTCATTGTCCATTCATATGCCGTTGACCGTCTTCATGGTTTCTCCACCTTTAGAGCCAGTTTCCCAGCTCTAGTGCAAAAGATAACCCTAACCTCAATCCGCTACTGGCAAGAGAAAGAAGGGACTCCTTATCCCGGAAGTCATTCGGTCGCCAGAGCCTCGTCAGTCTAAAGAAGGGTGCACCAGGTTCAGATGAGGATGGCATTTTAAGGTATCTACCCCTTACACCCCAGTCTACCCCTTAGACTCTAAGGACAAAAATCAGACTTTTGCACTGCTATGTATATTTTGTTCCCCTATATTGGGTAGAGACATGGACTTCAAATAAAAACACGGAGAAGAAGATGGAGGCCTTTGAATTGTGATTTTATAGACGGGTATTGAAAATACATTAGACCCATAGAGTGAAAAACGCAAAAGTTTTTAGAAAATGAACACAAAAACTGTAGTAATCAAGAAAGTGCCGAAAGTTGCAATATCTAGAGCATATCGTGCGTAATACAAATTGATATGATATGCTACAAAAACTCTTTTAAGAGAAAATAAGCAGCAAAAGAGGTCCTGGAAGAAGACCTTGAATCTTTGTTTGACAACTTTAGATGCTGGTTCATTATGTCTTCAACAGAACTGTTGCGTGTTGCTACCAAAACAAGAGATGAACAGTCATCGCGATCGCCAACATCCGAACCGGATAGACACCGAAAGAAGAAGAAGAAACTGTGGGACATGGGTGTTTGGAAAACCGGTTTATTCGGATAATCGAGTTGTATACTTTTATTTACCTATAAAGACTACATTTATTTATGATAATATAAATATCTTTTATAATATGCAAGTACAGTAGGAATGTATGCCCTACAGCTTAATAAACCAAAAACATGTAATACATGTGCATTTTGGATGAACAGTACATATGTGTCGAATTAAGGGTTAAAAGAAACTTAATTTTGGTCTGTCCTAGCAAGCCTACCCGCTTACGAGCATGTACGTCATTCCCTTACTTCGGAACAGGTAATGTGATAACAGTCGCTTTCATCCTGAACTTGAAACCGTCATAGGGCAGTAGCTAAACATGTAAATGCTTCATAAGCAGCAGTAGACCCAGAAGAAGGCCGCTGCAACGTTGGTTTTCTCCAGCAGTACTTTTGTACAATATGACGCAATACCATACCCAGAAGACTTTTATGTCGGCTTCCGAAGCAGCTGGTATATTTTTATCTTCATTTTCTGGAGCACTAGTTGATGAGCTGCTGGTGGCGTCAGCTTTATCAGTGACGAGGTATACAGTTTCACATTTGTGGTGTCAGTTCTTTCAGACATGTCTGAAAGAATAGACTCCATTTTGATCCTGTAACCACTGTGAATCAAAACACAAAGGAACCGGGCACATTGGCTGCCAGTGGCATCGATCGAAATCAATGAGGAAAGCTGAAAATTTGTTCCAGACCGAGATTCGACCCCGTGTCTCCCAGTTACTAAGCAGGTGCGCTGACCACTGCACCACTGGGCGCAGTGGTCATCGCAAGTGCGTGGACTGCCCTGGTACGCCTCCTGCAGACCCAAATTCTCAGTTTATCCGTACACTACCAATACAGTGGGTCTTGCCCATTACCCTCGTTACTCGCGCCATCTCGCTGATTTCCGTAAGAGTTCGAACTCGATGAGCATCCGTCGTGAAGGAATCATTGGCCGTCCTCGCCCGACTTACGTATGTGGGATCTGTTGTTTCGGACATGCGAGATGCTACGAGTAATGAGGCTAATGGGCAAGGGGCATTATATTAGTAGTGCCTGGGTAAGGTGAGAATTTGGACCTTTTGGGTAGAGCTCTAGTGTATTCCGTGCAGTTGTCATGCTCTCTGTGACCGAATGGCGCAGTGGTCAGTGCACCTGCCTAGTAAGTAGCAGACACAGGTTCGAATCCTGGTCTGGCACAAATTTTCAACTTTCCCCATTGACGGGCGAAATACCCTCAGACTTCAAGAAGAATATAATAATTCCAATCCCAAAGAAAGAAGGTGCTGACAGATGTGAAAATTACTGAACTATCAGTTAATAAGTCACGGCTGCAAAACACTAACGAGAATTCTTTACAGACGAATGTAAAAACTAGTAGAAGCCGACCTCGGGGAAGATAAGTTTGGATTCCGTAGAAATGTTGGAACACGTGAGGCAATACTGACCCCATGACTTATCTTGGAAGCTAGATTAAGGAAAGGCAAACCTACGTTTCTAGCATTTGTAGACTTAGAGAAAGCTTTTGACAATATTGACTGGAATACTCTCTTTCAGATTCTGAAGGTGGCAGGGGTAAAATACAGGGAGCGAAAGGCTATTTACAATTTGTACAGAAGCCAAATGGCAGTTATAAGAGTTGAAGGGAATGAAAGGGAAGCAGTGGTTAGGAAGGGAGTGAGACAGGGTTGTAGCCTCTCCCCGATGTCATTCAATCTGTATATTGAGCAAGCAGTGAAGGAAACAAAAGAAAAATTCGGAGTAGGTATTAAAATCCATGGAGAAGAAATAAAAAGTTTGAGGTTCGCCGATGACATTGTAATTCTGTCAGAGACAGCAAAGGACTTGGAAGAGAATTTGAACGGAATGGATAGCGTCTTGAAAGGAGGATATAATATGAACATCAACAAAAGCAAAACGCGAATAATGGAATGTAGACGGATTAAGTCGGGAGATACTGAGGGTATTAGATTAGGAAATAAGGCACTTAATGTAGTAAATGAGTTTTGCTATTTGGGGAGCAAAATAACTGATGATGGTCGAAGTAGAGAGGATATAAAACGTAGACTGGCAATGGCAAGGAAAGTGTTTCTGAAGAAGAGAAATTTGTTAACATCGAGTATAGATCTAAGTGTCAGGAAGTCATTTCTGAAAGTATTTGTATGGAGTGTAGCCATGTATGGAAGTGAAACATGGACGATAAATAGTTTGGACAAGAAGAGAATAGAAGCATTGGAAATGTAGTGCTACAGAAGAATGCTGAAGATTAGATGGGTAAATCACATAACTAATGAGGAGGTATTGAATAGGATTGGGGAGAAGAGAAGTTTGTGGCACAACTTGACTAGAAGAAGGGATCGATTGGTAGGACATGTTCTATCAAGGGATCACCAATTTAGCATTGGAGGGCAGCGTGGAGGGTAAAAGAGATGAATACACTAAGCAGATTCAGAAGTATGTAGGTTGCAGTAGCTACTGGGAGATGAAGAATATTGCACAGGATAGAGTGGCATGGAGAGCTGTATCAAACCAGTGTCAGGACTGAAGACAACAACAACAACCCCATTGATTTAAATCAATGCTCACTGGCATCTAATGTCTTTAATTCCTTTGAGACTAGGTCTACAGTTTCGCTACTCTGCATGATTGGATTCCTTGGATCTGCATCGTCGACACTCATTCATTCTTTAACGTGTTCTTCATCACATTCAAGGCAATTGAGTTTTTTCTGCATATTGAGCTTTTCGGACATTTCACTATGTGAACTTTCCACCATACCCACCATTTTATTCCATGTTTATTTATTTATTCTGTACCTTTACATTATCTCATGCTGCTCCGATTACGTAGGACGCTTCTATTAAATCAATATTTTTTTTATTTGTTAACAGACTTTTGCCACTTCTCTTTTGAACAATAAAGTATATAACAATTCTTTTCTGTAATACCTTGATCTGTGGGCTGTAATAAGGAGGTTACGGTAGGTGGGAGAACTCGTAATTTTCTTGTAGGGTATCACATGATAGTTGAGTTGTGCGTTGTCAAGGAACAATAACGTCTTTATCCCTTTTGCGATTTTTTAAGCGGTGAGCTTTTATAGAGCGTATGACAACATCCATAAAATATACCGTGAAAAGCACAGTATCCATTCAGACGAGCATAGGAAATTGGTGGCTATCAGTACCATCAACGCCAACTAAAGCAGTAATACGACTCTTACTTATTTAAGAACCATGTGCTTCTGATTCAGCACTTGAAACGGGAGTTTCTTGACAAAACGTTTCAACTGAGACCAGTTTCGTCAGCATTATAAACGTTTTCGAGAGTGTGATCTTTTTCCACGATAAGTCCCTTAGTTTTTTTCTCCTGCATTAGAAACTCACGAATGCAGTATTTTGACTTAAAACGCTGTAATCAGCCCGTGACTGCCTTAAAATTTGACGGGC
The DNA here is from genome assembly GCF_023897955.1 of Schistocerca gregaria. Taxonomy (NCBI): domain Eukaryota; kingdom Metazoa; phylum Arthropoda; class Insecta; order Orthoptera; family Acrididae; genus Schistocerca; species Schistocerca gregaria. Next base: position 742,471,476 of record NC_064921.1, read on the forward strand.
CTCCAAGATTTTCATGAAATTTAACTGCCTTTTCACATAGAATAGGACAAGTGGTTGTGATCTTCTTTGTGTAGGCAACTTTTAAGCACCAGCACCTAGATCCTTGTTTGTGACAAGCTTCATAGTTTCACGAGTTTTCGAGTGATGCACATCTTTTATATACATTCACTTACTAACGTTGTACTCATTAGATAACTTGCACATTCACCTCTTGTATTTATCTCTCACAGATGGTATAGGCTGACCAGATTTCAAAGAGAAAAAACCGGAACACTTTTGTTAACACTTTGTACCTAACTTCATTACTACATTTACGGTTACATTCATTGTCAGTTACAGTGATATTTTGAAATCGTTAATAGGCCTATGACGATGCAGCCGCTGCAAAACCCATGGCAAGATGTGTCTTCAATTTGTGTATTGGAATGGAACATGCAGGTACATTACATACAAAAAAATTCTTTTCTTTAGAAATAAAAAAAGACTGATATATACTTTTAATTGTAATAGCGCAGATATATTTTCTGCCATGTTTATTCACTTGTTAGGTATTTAGGTACAATCTTTTAATCCTAAAAAGTGTACCACATTACTAATGAGTAGTTATATAGGAAATTTCAGATGTAGTTTGACTACCAACCAATATTCGGTAAGCACTGCTAACACACGCCGCATCACTCACATTCTTCACAAGATTAACTTCCATATGGCTGCAGTCCCGTTAGGAGAAATGGTCCTTTATATATCCTTTGGTTTTGCTTTTACTTGTCTCAAGACCATGAAGTGGAACGTAGGCAAGTTAGAGGCGTAGGTAGGTAATACCTGCTTTTCTTTTCAACATATCCCTAACTTTTTCTTTAGGCATGAGATGAGTTGAACCAAATGTGGCCAGCCTATAGTGGGTATTATCAAAATATATATTTCTATTACGTTTTACTTCTAGGATACTTGTTTTTCGCAAACATTTAATTAAATGTGGAGTATTATTACCCGCATTTTGATTGTCGTTTAGAAACTAGGACAATTATGTTGCCCGAATGATTTTCTCGGGACACCAGGACGAAAAATGGTTCAAATGTCTCTGAGCACTATGTGACTTAACTTCTGAGGTCATCAGTCCCCTAGAACTTAGAACTACGTAAACCTAACTAATCTACGGACATCAAACACATCCATGCCCGAGGCAGGATTCGAAACTGCGAACCATAGTGCACAAAGCTGTTTGAACCATTTTTTGTCGTGGTGTCCTGAGAAAATCATTCGGGCAACATAATTGACCTGGTTCAAGAATGAAGCGCCTAGAACCGCTCGGCCACTCCCGCCGGCACACCAGGACATTTGTGTGAAAAACTGGACTGCCCCGACAACACTGGGACGGGCCTTAGAAAGGAGAACACGTTTATGTTTATGCACTTTATATCACAAGTTTACTTTACGCAGAGAAGTTGGCACAATTGATCCTAACAGAGCTCAATCCGCTACTATTGTTGGCATTCCGCATTGGTGCGTAGGAGGGGGAATGGAGAAAGGGGTTAGAGGGAGCAAGGCGATAGTGTGGGGACGACGGTACGCATGTGTGGTTAACACTTCGGTTAAACGGTCATTCGGTTGACCAACATCGGATAATCAACAGTGCACTGCAATTTTATTTTTTTTCAAAGAGAAAATTGTATCAATGTGTAGAATCTCGATTCCATCATTAGCTTAATAGCGTATCGCCAGATGATAAAGCTGATACTCTTCTTTCCCACTGGAGTTCACCGGCAGGAGAAACATCTCCATGCAAACCGAGCTATGCATCGTTAGGTAACTCTGCCCCAGCTCTGACCGGAAGCGTTCTTGATGCGGCCGATAAGCGCGAAAGCGACGGCCTATTATTTGTGCTGGCCGCTGCAGAGGTGTCACTGTGGGAAAGAGGTCTCGCTACTTGCTGATAATCGGCGACCCGCGACGGAGCAGACGACCGCCGCATATAAGGGCGAACGAGCACCAGCCGCCGCCATTGGCTGCGGCATCGGCAACGAGAACGGACTTGGAGCCAGCTGCAGGTGGGTTCGCTCAAAACGCGATCTTTCCTTAAGGCTGGGTTGGCTCTCTCACAGGCGCATCGATACGGCGTTGGCCGCTTTTTTAGCCTGATCTACACGCAACGTTTTGTCGTCAGTTTTGCATTGTCAAGCCTGATTTCTCAAACAGAACGTTACGTGTGGACGGAAGTTTGACAGTTTCGCATTAAATTATTGAAGCTTGACAAAGTCGCAAAACACGCATGTGCTGGAGCTTTGTGCGTATGCAAGATTGCCAAGAAGTCGGTGCATTAAGACGCTCAAATTACAGCTCAGCTACCAGTCTACTCTCACTGACGCTAGAGTGTCCAATCATGAAATATTCATTTCCCTTGCCTCTGACATGTAAAACCTGAAGTTTACCATAACCGAATCACGAAAAGCACGTCATACGCCGCTTTTGTTAATAAATAAGAGGAAGTGGATCCTAAAGAACAAAAGAGGTAGTTACTAAAAAGATCATCTGGTACATTTTATTGCAAAGAGAGTACGAAAATAAAAGCGATCCTTCTTTGTGATAATTTTATTTGCTCTCCTACTTGATTGTCGAAGACCAGCATCAGAGAAAATCTCGGTCAAACATAGATCGCCGTTCGTTCTATTGATGAATTTGATGCTTGCGGGAAATATATAGTGCATAAATTAAGTGATCTTATGGGGAACCAACATATACAGGGTGTTTCAAAAATGACCGGTATATTTAAAACGGCAATAAAAACTAAACGAGCAGCGTTAGAAATACACCGTTTGTTGCAATATGCTTGGGACAACAGTACATTTTCAGGCGTACAAACTTTCGAAATTACAGTAGTTACAATTGTCAACAACAGATGGCGCTGCGGTCTGGGAAACTCTATAGTACGATATTTTCCACATATCCACCATGCGTAGCAATAATATGGAGTAATCTCTGAATGAAATTACCCGAAACCTTTGACAACGTGTCTGGCGGAATGGCTTCACATGCAGATGAGATGTACTGCTTCAGCTGTTCAATTGTTTCTGGATTCTGGCGGTACACCTGGTCTTTCAAGTGTCCCCACAGAAAGAAGTCACAGGGGTTCATGTCTGGCGAATAGGGAGGCCAATCCACGCCACCTCCTGTATGTTTCGGATAGCCCAAAGCAATCACACGATCATCGAAATATTCATTCAGGAAATTAAAGACGTCGGCCGTGCGATGTGGCCGGGCACCATCTTGCATAAACCACGAGGTGTTCGCAGTGTCGTCTAAGGCAGTTTGTACCGCCACAAATTCACGAAGAATGTCCAGATAGCGTGATGCAGTAATCGTTTCGGATCTGAAAAATGGGCCAATGATTCCTTTGGAAGAAATGGCGGCCCAGACCAGTACTTTTTGAGGATGCAGGGACGATGGGACTGCAACATGGGGCTTTTCGGTTCCCAATATGCGCCAGTTCTGTTTATTGACGAAGCCGTCCAGGTAAAAATAAGCTTCGTCAGTAAACCAAATGCTGCCCACATGCATATCGCCGTCATCAATCCTGTGCACTATATCGTTAGCGAATGTCTCTCGTGCAGCAATGGTAGCGGCGCTGAGGGGTTGCCGCGTTTGAATTTTGTATGGATAGAGGTGTAAACTCTGGCGCATGAGACGATACGTGGACGTTGGCGTAATTTGGACCGCAGCTGCAACACGGCGAACGGAAACCCGAGGACGCTGTTGGATCACCTGCTGCAATAGCTGCGCGGTGCCCTCTGTGGTTGCCGTACGCGGTCGCCCTTCCTTTCCAGCACGTTCATCCGTCACGTTCCCAGTCCGTTGAAATTTTTCAAACAGATCCTTTATTGTATCGCTTTTCGGTCCTTTGGTTACATTAAACCTCCGTTGAAAACTTGGTCTTGTTGCAACAACACTGTGTTCTAGGCGTTGGAATTCCACCACCAGAAAAATCCTCTGTTCTAAGGAATAAACCATGTTGCCCACAGCACACTTGCACGTTGTGAACAGCACACGCTTACAGCAGAAAGGCGACGTACAGAATGGCGCACCCACAGACTGCGTTGTCTTCTATATCTTTCACATCACTTGCAGCGCCATCTGTTGTTGAAAATTGTAACTACTGTAATTTCGAAAGTTTGTCCGCCTGAAAATGTACTGTTGTCGCAAGCATATTGCAACAAATGGTGTATTTCTATCGCTGCTCGTTTAGTTTTTATTGCCGTTTGAAATATACCGGTCATTTTTGAAACACCCTGTACTTGCACGAAAGTTCGTTAGTGATGTAATGTTTTTAAGCTGAACAACTGGAAGCATTAAGAAAAGATTGTGTTGGTTGTTCCGGAAGACAGAGTGTAATGCAACAGCTAACAACCAGCAGCGCCATTACAACACTCGGTATTTCCTTGCATGAACACATATCATGATTAATGACCATATTCTGATATCCCGTCTAAAGCCTATTGCTAACGGCTTATTTTTAAAACCGTTCAGTTTTCTTGTGGCACTAGTCTCGGCTGTAACATATCATACATTTGCTGAAGCAAGAGGATGAACGAGACGCTAACCTCTTGAGGTGCATCTTTTTGATTTGTCGCTCAGAATTTCTGTTTGATCTAAGCTATCTAATGGATCTTGTAGACCATGACTTGTCAGACGGTTGTACGTGTACCACTGGCGGTAGGCAGGGCCATTTCAGGTATTCCGTGTACAAGCAAACAAAATACTTACCAATATAATAAAATTGTTCTCTTGCGTTACTGTATTTTCAAACTAACTCAATAGTGCCAAAACCGATTGATAAAAGTAGCATTCGTATATTGTTGTTTATCGCAGAATGATTGGTTTGTACTGTACGGAGGTCATAAGAGGGTCGGATTATATCATCCCCGCCCCTGCCTTCATTAGTCGTCGCTGCAATGGCCGGGAACGATTGATCTCGTTTTGACGTTGGCGATATTTTGATCTAGTCCTGTCGCTGGTTATATAAAATGTTCGTGCTGCTTTGCAACTGGTGTCAACTTATTTGTTGTTCCAATCGGTGGCGATGCAGTAGTCATTCGCAGTGAACAGTTTATTGCTGTTACTGCTACTCTGTTTGGCGTTACATTAAATGGCGTCGTGAACCGAAGAAAGCTTGCTCCTGGAACCGGAGTGAGCGTAGTATAGCGAGATTATTCTTGGTTACAATAATGTGACGCGGAGTTTCACTTGATGCGTGACTTATACGTGATAGTGTTCTAAGTTAACCGTGAAGCGATATTTAAGCCTCATACTTCCAAGTATGCAGTTAAACAACCTAACCCAAAACCAAACCGCAAGTATGATGAAATCTACTACAATTTAGCTTTACAGTAAAGACCGGTACAGAAACCAGTGATACTCAGATCCCCAATGCACTGTATGCTTATAGACGCGCTGAAAGTTGTAACCAATCTGAGGTAGTGGCCTTTTTTCATACGAAATCTGCGTTTTGTAACAAATAATCCAAATGAGTGGTAAATTTTGTTAACGCTGCAATTAACTTGATGAAAATCTCATACGCATACATGGCTATTTTTAGAACTGCAAAGGAACGAAAAATTCACACCCACTCCTCGGGGTTCGTTCAAAATTGAACAAACTGTAGTGGTACGGCCAACTTTCCAAAAATTTCAAGTGGCACGCAGCAACAGAAAGTCGGGGAACCCCTGCTGTAGACCACTTCATTTTCCTTGCAATATAAATGGCACAGCTAGCAAGGTCATCTCGCTTAATTGTTCTTTTAATTGCAGCCAGACATTGTAGCTTCTTTATTTCCAGACACTGCAAGGTCGTCCACATATATCTTCCGAAATTATGTAAGATGTGTTGAAACATTCGGCCATGCTTCATTGTGGAATTCATACCGACGCAGCAGTTATCGTCAAACTCCGTAAAACAGAATTCAGTTATCACATCGTGAAAGCATAATTATATTGGGACAATCAGACAAACGTCTGGTTTCATTTGGAATAAAGTGCAACACAGTCCTGAAAAGTTGGCAATTCGTAATTTTTCCGCTGAGCTTCAACAATCAGTAGTCCGTACTGGAGCCAAATGTCACATTTAAGGACGTGCGTAGCGTATCATGAACAACGCGCCAGACCCATGCGTATTACTCATAAACCAGGGATTAAAAACAATAATTACACTCCTGAACGACAATAACTTCTCTGTGTGTGACCTGTCACACCAATATATTTAGCAGTGAAGTTCTCAAACATCCCCGATCCACGACGTAGTGAACAGCGTACAAACTCTTTTATGATGTTTGAACTTTACTCAGCTTCTTTTACGAGGCGCTGGAAACGTAACAAAACGTTATTTACTACGGAAAGGCCTGCTCGTGCACACACTCACACACGACGTATTGGCCACGTCACGGGCTATGCAAAGTGCTTTTTACTTCTTGGAAGCAAATGTAGACGTTTGGGAGTCGTAAAGCGTTACAATAGCGGACGGGATGTTTGCCTGTCGGAGCCGGTACAGACCGCAGTTTGAAATGTGGGAGGAACTGCGAAGCTCTTTCTGAGTCTTCGCGCGTTGGTTGTAGACAACTGGCAGCAGATATTTACAAAAATATTCTTCGGTAACGAGCCCTTATTGAAATATGCGTCTCTGGTAAATAGGTTTTAAATGCGATGTGGTGCACTAGTGCTCGACAGTGGTAAGATAGCGGATTCTCTGAAGTGAGGACGCTGAGTCTAACATCTTGCCCGCCATCCAAATTTACGTTGTCCGTAAGTTCTCTAAATAACGTAATAGCTTTGTCAATGAAGGCCAGAGAAGTTCGATTAGGAGAAAGAAGTCGTATAGTCGCAAATTTTTGCACATTGATAGGGCGTAGTGCCATGAGTAACATGCTAAAAGTCCTCACCAGTCGGGTGTGAGCGTTGGAGTGGGAAGGGGCCAAGGCGTTTAAAGGTCACAGTGTCATGTTTCTCTTGAATAACTCGATCAACGCGGCTTCTAGTGAAATTGTTTCCTAGCATAAAATTTAACTACATTAAGTACCCTACAGAAACACTCTATTCATTTTTTCTCGAGGAATCAGACAGTGAAGTGCCATAGAAGCTGTTACAGGCAAACGCATCCAAATACGCAGATGTGTAAACAGGCCGAATACGGCGCTGCGGTCGGCAACGCCTATATAAGACAACAAGTATCTGGAGCAGTTGGTAGGTACGTTACTGCTGCTACAATGGGAGCGTATCAAGATTTAAGTGAGTTTGAACGTGGTGTTATAGTCGGCTCACGAGCGGTGGGACACAGCATCTGCTAGGCAGCGATGGAGTGGGGATTTTCTCGTACGACCATTTCACGAGCGTACAGTGAATATCAGGAATCCGGTAAAACATCAAATCTCCAACACCTCTGCGGCAGGAAAAATATCCTGCAAGAACGGAACCAACGACTGCTGAAGAGAATCGTTCTACGTAACAGATGTGCAACCCTTCCCCAAAATTGCTGCAGACTTCAATGCTGGTCCACCAACAAGTGGCAGCGTTCAAACCATTCAACGAAACATCATCGACATGGGCTTTCGGAGCCGAATTCCCAATCGTGTACCATTGATGACTGCACAACACAACGCTTTACGCCTCGCCTGGGCCCGACTACACCGACATGGGACTGTTGGTGACGGGAAACATGTTACCTTGTCAGACGAGTATCGCTCCAAATCCTGTCGAGCAGGTGGAAGTGCACGGGTATGGAGACAACCTCGTGAATACATGGACCCTGTATGTCAGCAGGGAACTGTTGAAGCTCGTGGAAGCTCTGTAATAGCGTGGGACGCGTGCAGTTGGAGTGATGTGGGAGCACTGATGCATCTACATACGACTCTGACAGGTGACACGTACGTAAGTATCCTGTCTGACCATCTGCATCAATTCATGTCCATCGCATTCCGACGGACTTTGGCAATTCCAGCAGGACAATGCGACACTCCACACGTCCAGAGTTGCTACAGAGTGGCTCCAGGAAAATTCTTCTGAGTTTAAACTCTTCCGCTGGCCGCCAGACTCCCCAGACATGTACATTATTTAGCATATCTGGGATGCCTTGCAACGTGCTGTTCAGAAGAGATCTCTGCCCCTCGTACTCTTACGGATTTATGAACAGCCCTGTAGGATTCATGGTTTCAGTTCCCCCCAGGACTATGCAGACATTAGTCGAGTTCATTCCATGTCATTTTGCGTCACTTCTGCGTGGTCGCGTGGGCCCTACGCGTTATTAGGCCGGTGTAATAATTTCTTTGGTTCTTCAGTGTAGTTTCCGCATTGCAAGGGATGGAAAAATCACGGATTATTGAAAGCATTGTTTCAACGTTATTAAATCAATATTTATTTTTAATGAAGTTGATTAAAGAGCCATATTAAAGGCTATGTTGTGTTGTTCCTGTTGTGCAACTGAGTACAGGTTTGTGGGGCGCAGGGCAGTGGATGGTGGAGGAGCGTGGAAATGTAGGTCACAGAACTACGGTCAGCGCTTTTCTCCTCCATACGTGAACATACATACCCCTTCGTCTCATGCGGTCTGCACGTCCAGCACGAACGCTGGTCCAATTGAGGCGCCAGGTGGAAATGGCATGGCAAGCCGTTCCACAGGACTACATCCAGCATCTCTACGATCGTCTCCATGGGAGAATAGCAGCCTGCATTGCTGCGAAAGGTGGATATACACTGTACTAGTGCAGACATTGTGCATGCTCTGCTGCCTGTGTCTATGTGCCTGTGGTTTTACTTTTTTTGTTACGCTGTGTATTTGCCACTTCGTGGCATAGACGGTAACTGACTATAAAAGGAGGGGATCTGTGGTTGATATCTTGCCCCTACTGGGATTTTTTTCCTCTCAGCATTTGCGCCTCTGGGTTAAATTGTAGCTTCATCTCCATTAGGTCCCTTGAGCAGGTTCAGAAATTGGAGGAAGGTTCCAGGTACACCTAATATCATCATTATCATCAAGCATCGTGAAACCATATGATGTTCAAAGCAACCATTGAGTCAATGGTAACATTTTTTCGGTAAAATGTAAGTCGACAAATATTAATTATTACTAGGTGTCGTTGTAATTTATTCCAAAAACATTAAGCTCCAGCGTAAAATTGTTGGGCATCCAACTTACAAAATTAGGCCTTGGAAACAAGAGTAAGTTAGTATAGATTATGAATGCTTGTGCCTAGAGTAAAGATCGTTGGTTTTTAGCAAGTGAGGAAGCCGCACATTCAATCCTAGTTTTCCCATATTCAGGGAAATGGCTTCGCTGAGCAGAGAATTACGTACATTGCCGGCAGCAACTCGTGCAACTGTACCGTTAACCTATTTCTGGCAAGCTGAATGATACATCCGCTACACGCGCTTCCACGTGACGTAGAGCGCGTCATACTAGAGTGGCAATACGCCGAAAGCTGCAACACCGTGGTATCGATATGTTTAAGAAGGATATGAACGCCATTGTTGATCTCCCCGAGGTTATTCTGGAACATTACTTGCCTACTTTTATATAAGGACCCTTGTCTCGTTAAATCGGAGTTTGGTGTTGACGTGTTAAGCACGTAACGTCGCTGAGGCCATGAGAGACGTGTTTGTCCATGAAAAAATGTCAGTCAACGATTCAATTTGTTCTTACAATTTTAATGTCATTTCTATACAAACAGGTGACCAATACTTGCAAAACATATGAGCAATGAAGGATCCCCATTAAAAACCGTTACATTTTTGTTGCGGTACTGTTCAAGATATGTTCTGATACAATTTTGGTTATTCAAAATAGCTGTTCGACATATGGAATAGGTATTCATACGACCTCACCAGACGCAGAATCGTTACAGTAAAATCTGTGCTAGTATCAAATGGAATCTGACATCGACCCACAAGATTAAAAAGTTGTTGTTGAGGCCTTCAGTCAGAAGACTGGTTTTATCTAGCTCTCCACGCTAGACTACCTTATACAAGTCTCCTCATGTTTTCGTAACTACTTTTGGCTACATACTTTTGAACCTGCGTACAGATTCATTCCTTGGAATCCCTTTTCAATTTTAATTCCCCCCCCCCCCCCAACACACACTTTCCTCCATCATCAAATTAACTATTCGTTGAAAAATTACAGTTGGTAGAGAATAAGACTGGATAATAACACAATAAATCGGGGTGGACATGCAGACGATTTAATTATAATACCTCATAGCACAGAGGATTTGTCAGTTTATGATAAGTTTTTATAGAAATATTTCAAGGAAATCAGGATTACAAATTAATGAAGAGAAAACAGTACATGGGTAGTGAGCAACGCACCCTATGGTAGTACCCCACTGACAGCTGATGAAGTCACTTTTAAAAGAATAGACATATATAAATAATAGGGAAGCATTTTTAGCGAACATAATTGAACAGAAATTGAGACTAAGACAAGGATCGCAACGGCAAATATAGCATATTTTGACTTACGGGACGTGCAGCGGAGTGAAGCAGTTTCGCGAAGTTTTAAAATCCGACTGTATCAGAGTAATTCTCCCGATTGCTCCACACGGGACAGGAACATTTACATTGAGGAAAACAGATCAGAAACATGTTACTCTATGAGAGAAAGAAATGTCCGCCCCCGTAGCTGAACCGATCAACGACAAACTTAAACGGGTGTCCTACGACGTCCGCTCCGAGCAGATGCAACGAACGAAAAGCGAACAAAATGAAATTTAAGAAAAAAGAAAGAAAGTGGTCAGCGGGACAGGATGGCAATCCTAAAGGTCCGGGCTCGATTCCTGGCTGGGTCGGAGATTTTCTCCGCTTTGGGACCGGGTATTGTGTTTTCCTAATAATCATCATTTCATCCTCATCGCCGAAGTGGCGTCAAATCGAAAGACTTGCACCCGGCGAACGGTCTACCCGACGAGAGGCCCTAGTCACATGACATTTACATTTAAGAGAAAGAAATTAAGGAAAATATTTGGCCCCAAGAGGAACAACCATAGGAACGGAGAACTGGCAGACTTATTCTTACAAGCTGGTCAAAGGATGAAGAAGAGAACACTGATGTGGGTAAGACATCTAATTAGTATGGGAGAGGAAAGCTTTTTTGAAGTAAACGCATACCATGTGAATGTCAACGTTATGTTGCCATGCTTTCTCAGTTATCTGTTGGAGTGTAAAGAGGTGATCACTAGTTGACCTGTCTCTCCTAAAACCACACTGATAGTCACCTATAATTTATGCATCTAGTGTGGTATCATTCTCTTGACCAGACACTGTGGTTGGATTTTGAAGGTTGCATTAAGGAGTGAAATTCCTACATAATTATGACAATCCAGAGGGTCATTTATCTTTAAAATGGGGCACATTATGGCCGCTTTCCAATCTTCAGGCATTTTCTCATATTCACACACCTTCCTTATCAATTTCGCAATCCCTTTTACCAATTCCGACCCTCCATTCTTAATTAGTTTACCCATAATTTTATCTTCACCTGAAGCGTTATTCTTTTTAAAATTTTTAATTATTCCATGTGTTTCTTCCTCACTGGATGGCTCTACTTTGATGTCTACAGTGTCTGGCATGTCACATACAAGAAGTCCAGTGGGGTCTTCGCAGTTTAGTAAATTAGCGACGTATTCTGTCCAACGCTGTTCTACTTCAGCATCACTTGTGACCATTTTTGCTTGAGGCCTTTAATATATGTTTCTCTCTTTTTATATTTTTGTGTTACTTTCTTTACTTTTTGGTACATCTGTCTTGTCCTGTGATGAATACAATCCTCATCTGCCTGTTTTATTAGTTCCTTGTGATACTTCCGTTTCTCCTTCCTTAGTAGAGTAGCCGTTCCCTTTCTTATTTTGGTGTACGTGTCTCTGAGATTGCGGTCTCTCAGATTTTCTAACAACGCCTTCCTAGCCAACCTTCTTTATTCAAATTTTTGCTGGCGCAGTTGGTTGAACCACACTTTATCGGACATTTTCCGTTTACCCAGTATCTTAGAGGCTGCACTGTTAACTGTCTCCTTGATCTGAGAGCAGTCATTGTTCACATCACTGGCACTTTCCAGCTCATCACAACTCATCAGGCTTTCTGCTGCTATTGACTCATACTTTCTTCTTGCCTCTGTTTCTTTTAACCTATTTGTGTTATAAGGTGCAGTCTTCTTAGATATTCTGCACAATTTCTTATATTTAATGTTCATTTTACTTATCACCAGGAAGTGATCAGAGTCACAGTCTGCTCCTCTGTAGGTTCGAGTATCTTTGATGCTCTTCGCATAACGCTTCTGAATGCATACATGGTCTATCTGGTTTACCGTATGCCCGTCTGGTGCCATCCACGTTCCCTTATGAATGCCCTTACAATGGAACCTTGTACTCACGATGCAGAGACTGTTGCCAATCGCGAAACTGATCAAATGACTGCCATTGTCACTGGTCTCTTGATGCAGGCTTGCATTACAAAATGGTTCAAATGGCTCTGAGCACCATGGGATTTAACTCCTGAGGTCATCAGTCCCCCAGAACGTAGAACTACTTAAACCTAACTAACCTGAGGACATCACACACATCCATACCTGAGGCAGTATTCGAACCTGCGACTGTAGAGATCGCGCGGTTCCAGACTGAATCATGGTGCACGTGCATTAATAAAGGATATGTCACTACTTTGCCCTGCGATGGTGATGTAGGAGATTCTGTTGTTAATAGATTTAAATTCATTCTCTGCTTTCATTATTGAGTCAAGTACATAGAAACCAGTACCTAATTCATGGCGCTCACCATAGTCTCCATACAGTATACTTCCTTCGTTCATCTTGATTGATCCTTTAGCCTTCCATCTAATCTCCTGGGGGGCTACTACTTTCAGCTGATACTTCTCTAATTGTTTGGTCAAATTCTGCAGGCTTCCTGGTCTATATAGGCTCGTGACATTCTATGTTCCAAAAGAGAAATCCATTGTCCGTTGCCGTTTCCGACTCCACTTGAGACATTCCTGATTCAGAGGTTTATGTAGAGTCTCCTGACACAGATAATTTTTTATGTGAGTGGGGAGGTAACTTTCTGCACAACCTCCAATCTGGAAGACCAGTGCATTTTTTTCGGATGTCACTTCTAGAGGCGTTGCCTTCTCTACGGCTCTTGACCTGCCCCTGGCCAGCAAGGAACTAGTTTTGGTCCTTCCCGAGTACTTTATTTCCTAGTTACCTACTATATCTAGTGAGCCGCCACCTGAGGAGGTGCCCGATGGGGTACCAGCAACCCCACACGGGCTGCAGATCAATATATATTTCTGAAATTAAAAGTTAATAGTCTGTGTGTATTAGAGGTTTTTACTTATGGCACTGAGATATGGTCTTTAAATTCGAAGACAGCAACAAAGTACTATCGAGAGAGCAATGGAGAGGCGCATGGTAGAAACTACTTTCAGAGAACAGACTGAAAAGGGAGCAGACTGAAGTGGAAGCTCTATTTACAACCAATAAAAACGAACTGGAGAGGGAACCAAGTGCTTAAGGTAGAATTATGTATTAGTACCTTCAGCTGCTGACGGGCGTCGATATACATCAACGGGAACAGGTGAAAATGTGTGCCCGGACCGGGAATCGAACCCGGGATTTCCTGCTTACATGGCAGACGCTCTATCAATCTGAGCCACCGAGGGCGCAGGGGCTATCTCTCGCACGCTTCTCGCGAAATCCATGTTTTCACCTTATTTGTCCACACACTATATTCGTAGTGTCCCTACCCAAAACACTCATTACTCGTGGAAGACATTCTTACCTCCCGTAAGAGTTCAGGTAATATGTGTGCATCCGCACACAGGAGGAAGGTCATGGGCGGTATCGCCAGAACTGTATGTTTATATGGATATGGTGTCTAGTCTTTCGGACATGTCTGAACGAACAGAAACCATATCCATATAAATATAAGTGCATAAATGGTAGATGAAGCAAGGAACTTCTTTGATGAACCCAACAGATATGACAAACCAAACCACCGAGCTAGATGGGTTGGTGAATTTGGAAAACATACAAGAACAAGTTGGAATCATACAGATGAAGAGCCTAACACGTGGTAGCGTCTAGAGGAGCCGCTTATCCAGCTTTTGGCCCAAAACGTCTGATGATGATGATGTGCTATAGCGAAAGTTTAAATTCCATCGAGCTTCAACACGACTAACACATTTGTTAACAACCACTGGAGACTACTCTTAATGACCCATATCGGAGAAGCAAATGTTGAAGTAGATAGTACAGTCGTATTACAGAACAACTGCTTAAGCAAGTACTTGTGTTTTATTGTGTTCATATTGTTTCTAACACTTTCTTTTACTTTTTCCGGGTGTAGGCTCTTCATTTGAGTGTTTTTGCAAGGACAGGTGCAAGTAACCCGTGCGTGATATTCGGCGAATTCTATTCTGGACGGGCTGTAAAGTTCAGATCACGCACCGTTCTATAGCATTGAATGGTCAGCCTTCCGAGCGGCCAGCCATGTGACATTTAGAGAAATATACAAAACTGTACAAAACACAATCAACAAATGCTGAACTTTTCTTTACGAACTCGCATAGGACAATGAGCTGTGCAACATGCCAGTAACATTATGTCACTGCTTTCATGAACTCTGCTCCTTGGCACAATTCCATTCTCTTACAAGGGAACACGATATATAATTTCGTAGGTTGTTAAACGGTTGCTCTACACTTACCTGATACATATTATAATCGATATGCCGTAAGTATGTCAGTTTACTGTCGGCACAGGTTGCAACAGACTTACCTAGTTCTGCCTGTCGACAGCCGTATCGCTAAATGTCAATGAAAAGGTAACGTATGTAAACAGTTATGAATTCAGACCTGTTCGTTCTGGACATGTTGTGCCAGAAATGTAATTGGTATGAAGAATGTGGACCTGATGGCTTCCATGTCAGTGTTTTCATGATACTGATGTCCCATGACATGACCACCTTCACACAAAGCATCACAGCCTTCTCAGGCTGTCACTATAGCATAATACTGGGAAGACATTACCTTTGGGAAGATAGGCGGACACTCATCTACAAATTAATGTCGTGATTGTAAAGTAGAGGTGAGGCAGTGATTAAGACATTGGGTTTGTAATTGGAGAGAGCAGATTTCAAATACCACTCCGTCACTCAGGTTTAACGTGGTTATCCCAAATGAGACGTATAGAATAACCCCGACCAGAATCCATTTTGAGAAAAATATCATTTGTTTTTGTTCCTCAAAATTCATGAAGTTATTGTAGTTAATGATTTTTAAAGTTATGTCCTGATTATCCTGTAAAAAATACACGTAAGTGAAAAAAATGAGTTATCCTTTGCTAAACATATTACAAAACTAATCCAGAGTCAGAACCAAGGAAGTTAGAGATGTTCGCTATCGTTCATGGATTTATTTATAGGTTTACTGAAGTTTATTGTTACATATTATTTTCAGTGCAACTTCCGTTTGTGTGTTATACATTTAGTTAATTTTTTTACATATTTGTGAGGTTCTATAGTAACGGAAAACTAAGGCGTGTTTCCGTTCCATTGCGAAAAATACAAAAACACGAAGTATTGGAATACGAGGATTTTTCATTGAAAATATTTTCGTAATCACCACAGACGAATTTTTAACGTTGAAAATGAGAAGTTGGCATATCAAAATTTGCCTGATACTTCAGAGTAAGAATGGTAGCTAACGTCATTCTTGAATCTCTGTTTTGAGGTCGGTTGGCATCCGTAGTTTCTATTCTGAGCACCTCAAACCATTTCAGACCATTATCAGGATTTCCACAAGGAAAGGTGAGAAGGATTTCCTGCTCCATCATTATCATGTCCGAGTTAGAGCGTTAACGATTTCTACATCCACAGAGTCTTGGGCCCTTCCTCCTAGCATGAAGGTACTATATAATATATCATTATTATGTAATTGCAAAACTGAATTACTTTTCATAACTACTTTTCCGAGCTGCTTATGAGCGTTAGATGGAGAATGAAGCAGAGGTACCTACAGTCTGGCATACAATCGGAAGGAACAGTCTGAAATATTTCATGTAGAAAAGTAACAACAGAGAGATGGTTTAGCCAACAGAAAATAGTTTAAGAAGAAGCAAACATCGACAGGTAACAAGATATTTAGGTCCATACAAACCGTTTGTCCCAACAAACCTTATATTTTATAAGGGTCAGAAGCAAGGAAGTTAAAGATCTTCGCTAACTGCCCACTGACTTATTTATAGACCTGCTGAAAATTACTGTTACATATTATTTTCAGTTCAACTTCCGCTTGTGTATTACATATTTACTTAATGAAAATGAGACACGATCTATTGATACGTAATCAGCATGGCTTCAGAAAACATCGCTCTTGTGCAACGCAGTTACCTCTTTATTCGCACGAAGTAATGGCCGCTATCGACAGGGGATCTCAAGTTGATTCCGTATTTCTAGATTTCCGGAAAGCTTTTGACACCGTTCCTCACAAGCGACTTCTAATCAAGCTGCGGAGCTATGGGGTATCGTCTCAGTTGTGCGACTGGATTCGTGATTTCCTGTCAGGAAGGTCGCAGTTCGTAGTAATAGACGGCAAATCATCGAGTAAAACTGAAGTGATATCAGGTGTTCCCCAGGGAAGCGTCTTGGGACCTCTACTGTTCCTGATCTATATAAATGACCTGGGTGATAATCTGAGCAGTTCTCTTAGACTGTTCGCAGATGATGCTGTAATTTACCGTCTAGTAAGGTCATCCGAAGACCAGTATCAGCTGCAAAGCGATTTAGAAAAGATTGCTGTATGGTGTGTCAGGTGGCAGTTGACGCTAAATAACGAAAAGTGTGAGATGATCCACATGAATTCCAAAAGAAATCCGTTGGAATTCGATTACTCGATAAATAGTACAATTCTCAAGGCTGTCAATTCAACTAAATACCTGGGTGTTAAAATTACGAACAACTTCAGTTGGAAGGACCACATAGATAATATTGTCGGGAAGGCGAGCCAAAGGTTGCGTTTCATTGGCAGGACACTTAGCAGATGCAACAAGTCCACTAAAGAGACAGCTTACACTACACTCGTTCGTCCTCTGTTAGAATATTGCTGCGCGGTGTGGGATCCTTACCAGGTGGGATTGACGGAGGACATCGAAAGGGTGCAAAAAAGGGCAGCTCGTTTTGTATTATCGCGTTATAGGGGAGAGAGTGTGGCAGATATGATACACGAGTTGGGATGGAAGTCATTACAGCATAGACGTTTTTCGTCGCGGCGAGACCTTTTTACGAAATTTCAGTCACCAACTTTCTCTTCCGAATGCGAAAATATTTTGTTGAGCCAAACCTACATAGGTAGGAATGATCATCAAAATAAAATAAGAGAAATCAGAGCTCGAACAGAAAGGTTTAGGTGTTCGTTTTTTCCCGCTCGCTGTTCGGGAGTGGAATAGTAGAGAGATAGTATGATTGTGGTTCGATGAACCCTCTGCCAAGCACTTAAATGTGAATTGCAGAGTAGTCATGTAGATGTAGATGTAGATGTAGACACATGGGAAGAGGTAAGTGAACTGGTACTTATATCAACAGTAATCGCCATAACTGTTATTACTTTTGTCCCTCTGTGAGACGAGACGGTCAACGCTTCTCATGTATCCGGGAGGGAATCTCTTAATCCGAAGCAAATCAACGGCCCGGAATGCCTTTCTTTAGGGCTCCAGAAGTATGGAAATTGCATGGGGAGAAATTGGGACCGTATGGAGGATGTGTAAGGGATTTCCCGCGAAACTTCCGCTCCGTAGTAGAAACATGTCGCTGGGCGCATTCCTTGCAAGGCTCTCTCGACTACGCTGCACAGGTTTCGCTGGAAAACCCTTACACAGTTCCCATCTTTTCCCAGGCTATTTCTGTATTTTCGCAGTTCTGAAGAAAGGCATTCGAGCAGGCGATTTGCTTCGGACGAAGAGGTGCAT
Source organism: Schistocerca gregaria (assembly GCF_023897955.1). NCBI lineage: Eukaryota > Metazoa > Arthropoda > Insecta > Orthoptera > Acrididae > Schistocerca > Schistocerca gregaria. Next base: position 742,489,464 of record NC_064921.1, read on the forward strand.
GCATAAGTACAATCGTGGTTCAACAGACGACCGCTAAAATTCTGCCATGGAGGCATCGACAGTTTTGTCTCCTGCCTTGTTCTCATTTGATTTCCCTTATAATACCGTGCAGGAATGTTAAAGGTCGCTGGTGGGTACAGATAAACTAGCGTATTCGTACCTACTGTCCATCCATCGTTCTACTAGATGCCTCGAGGAAGTAGTGTCACTCCGGTCCTGTCTGTTACACGCTGCCACTGTGTGCAGAATTGTAACAGTTTATCCCTTTTTCTAGCTTGGTTGCGCCAAAACCTTATCGAGCCGGCGCAGTCCAATGGTATGCGGACGGTGAGCTTCGGAGGAGCTATAGCTACGTGTACTGTCCACCAGATTTCTCACCTGACACCAAATCTGGATATTTGAAAGTAACTACATCTGGAGGGCTCCACTCCAGCCGACAACATGGTCACTCCAGTTTCAAAGAACTAAGACGCCTACCGTTTTATGCAATCGATTCCCAATTTCCAAATTTTGTAATCATCATTGAGAACGACTGCCATAGATTGCGTCTTTGGTGACATTCATGGAATTCGTATTCAGGCAGAGCAGAGTTCAAATACCAATCCGACCAGCCTGAGCCGGCCGCTGTGACCGAGCAGTTCTAGGCGGTTCAGTACGGAACGCGTTGCTACTGCGGTCGTGGGTTCGAATCCTGCCTCGGGCATGGGTGTGTGTGATGTCCTTAGGTTAGTTAGGTTTAAGTAGTTCTGAATGAGTGTAGGGGACTGATGACCTCAGATGTTAAGTCCCATAGTGCTTAGAACCATTTGCACCATTTTGAACCAGCCTGATTCAGTTTGTCTGGATATTTCCTAAGACGTTTAAAGAAAGTTCCGGGAGATTCCTTCCACTTCCATGTCCATTTCGACAATAGAGAACTGGTGATAGAGAGAGAGAGAGAGAGAGAGAGAGAGAGAGAGAGAGAGAGAGAGAGAGAGAGAGATACAGAACACTTGTGCTTCCTTTCAGTTCTGTGTTGGACTGCGATGCAGTCTCTAATCCCTTGGCAAATTACATGCGTGCATTAACGACCACGACGAAAAGGGGCGAATTCAAATCTCGCCTCATGACGGAAATAAAACGCAGTGTAAGACTCTCCACGAAATATTTGTGAAAGAAATTTCCTGTCCCAAGTATAACAGAGATACCATCATGAGAAGCATTCAATAAGTAATGGAACTCATTCCTCGGCCAATTTTGGCTGAAAAAAATGGGGAATCTGTTGCTGCGAGACTTCGTGAAATATTCCCGCTTCAGACCCTGTAGTTTCATTAAGTTCAGATTGGTGGCGATGCTATATGTAGCCCTGAAAATGGCGTCTGTAACGGAGGTGCGTTACAAGCAGAGATCTGTCAGTAAGTTTCTTTTAGCGGAAGAGCAGAGCACCGCAGACATTCATAGGCGCGCAAACGTGTCCGATCTTCCGCGTGCAGGCCAGCCGTACACATCTGTGACTCCTGCAGTGTTGGAACGAGCGGATTCTGACATTTGAGGCGATCGACGAATCAGAATCAGAAAGAATTTAAAGCCATTATGACTATATTTCGACCGTGACTGTATCAAAAATTATGAAAAAGTTTATTTAAATAACCGCTACCAGACACAAAATTTGTTACTACTGTATTATTTATTGAGCAACATGTTTCGGGGAATACCCCATCTTCAGGCTCAAAGGCCTTACAAAAACATATTTTAACATTAAAGTCATATTTGAGCAACATGTTTCGGGGAATACCCCATCTTCAGGCTCAAAGGCCTTACAAAAACATGACTTTAATGTTAAAATATGTTTTTGTAAGGCCTTTGAGCCTGAAGATGGGGTATTCCCCGAAACATGTTGCTCAATAAATAATACAGTAGTAACAAATTTTGTGACTGGTAGCGGTTATTTAAATAAACTTTTTCAGAATCAGAAAGATCCCGCTGCTCAGCTAGAAGTATCTGTTGGCAGTGCTGACATACTCATCCACCACGTGGAGTACTCATAGATGTGTGTCCAATGTGTTCCTCGCCACCTAACAGAAGACCATAAAGGGCAACGTAGGACCATCTGTGCGAAATCACTTGCGCGTTTCGAGACTGTTCGTGACAAGTTTTCGTCGAACGTCGTTACAGTCGACGGAACATGGTGTTATCCCTCTGAACCGGAAACGAAACAGCATTCCATGGGAATTGCATCACAGCACCTATAGTACAAAGAAAAGATCGTTGCTGCACTCTCATCTGCTGAAGTCATGGTAACAGACTTCTGGGACTCTTAAGGACTTATTCTGTTTGAAATATTCCCTCATGGTGCAATGATCAACTCTGAAATATATTGTGCTACCCTCAGAAAATTAAAGAAACTACATCAGCGTGTTCATCGCCACAAAAATGCAAACCAGCTTCTCCTTCTCCAGGACAACGCAAGGCTTCACACAAGTCTACTCACGAGAGAGTAGCTCACTAAACTTCACTGGACCGTTCTTCCTCGTCCCGGATCTCGCGCCTTCGGATTTCCATCTATTTGGCCCAATGAAGGATGCACTTCGCCGTAAGCAGTGCATGGATGACAGGGAGGTTACTGATGCAGCAAGACGTTGGCTCCGACGTCGAGCAGTAGGGTGGCACTGCGCTGGCATACTGGCCGTCTTAGTGAGGTAGCATTGGCTGTCGCATTGGAGGGAGATTATGTTGAAAAATAGAGTGAGGAATGATATGGTGCCAGAATGATATTTTCACTCTGCAGCGGAGTGTGCACTGATATGAAACTTCCTGGCAGATTAAAACCGTGTGCCGGACCGAGATTCGAACTCGCGACCTTTGCCTTTCGCGGGCAAGTCCTCTACCATCTGAGCTACCCAATCACGACTCACGCCCCGTCCTCACAGCTTCATTTCTGCCAGTACCTAGTGTCCTACTTTCCAAACCTTACAGAAGCATTTGCCCGCGAAAGGCAAAGGCTCCGAGTTTGAGTCTCGGTCCACCACACAGTTTTAATCTCCCAGGAAGTTTAATAACATGGTGTATTGGAGTCTTGAAAAAAACAAACTAGCTCTCAGAAAAAAATATGTTTCATTTCTTATTGGACACCTCTCGTATATTTGTAAACACAGTATGTGAATTCTGAAACTATTGTAAAGGCAAGGCACACTGGCAGCCTTGTTACCAGCCGCAAATCACCTACGACTTTTCTACGCAAGTAGATGGCTTCTGGAACGCGCAGCTGTGGCGCACAGACTCCCGTCGAAGTATTACTTTAAGCTTTATAGTGGCTATTTTGGCGAAACAAAGACAGTAAAAGAAATGGAAAACTTAAAAAATATAATCTGTCTTTGCCTTTTCATAGCACTTCTATTACGTCAGCGTACATTTCGAAGCCACAGGGTCTTTATGAAATGATTTTTCTTTACTAGAAATTAGGCAAGAAATGCGTTATTGTGCACACTGAATTGCAGTTTACCAAATTGTGGTGGATTATACAAGCATTTACAAAAAGTATCTATATATTTTGTTAAAATTCGCGAGAATACTATAAATTATTACAACAGTCGACATATATTCTTGTGCAATTCTGCTTATATTCCACCACATTGAAATTCCGCTTAACTGCCACAGATACTGGTTTGTGGCAGGTTGATATCGCAGTGAAGATCCTTACGTAACTGCTAAAGTCCTGATCATGAAGCTGTGACTTCAGAGACGCCCATAGTCATAGTAAAAGCGCTATGAAAAGACAATAAATGAATTCGCAAATAAATTTTCAACTGGTATTCTAATATTTCCCGTTTACCACAACTTACTGTTGCGCAAAACGAATGCTGAAAAAGAACAGAATTCCTATCGGCAAATTACTTTCCGTTCTGGGGACAGAGTGATGTGAGGAGCGCTAAGCGCGACGACAGCTTCCTCAATGGCTCTGCCTTGAAGTCTCGGGGCAGTACAGGAGCAGCTCATTTAGCGCTACTCTCTCCACTAATGTAGCAAACAGTGCCTGTAATTCCCGTTGCGAGCTAATGAGTTTTCCCCTGTGACCCTTCCTCTGTCGCCGCTTGAAATTAACAAAGCAATGTTACATGTATGATTTCTGATTTTTTCCTGGTGTGAATTGTAGACGATATGTTTCCGGTTGTCCATTCGCTGGGTGATGTCATTTTTATACGTAGTATTTCGATGAGCTTTCCAGTCTCTCAGGTAAAAGTTTGCAATAACAGAACTAAATGTGTTTTTTTTTCTTTCCACTATACTAAACATCACCCCAACCACTGTATACGATTGTCAAACAACAATTGCACGTCGTGTACATTTGCAACTTTCATCAAAAAAGTTCCAAATTTCACAATTGCTAACACCGTTAATCACATCTGCGCTTTCAAAGAATTATACATTAATTATCAATATCATGTCGTGTAGAAGGACAACTGTAAACAGAAATACCGGGAGAATCAGCGTGCTATCTAAATATCAAGATCACCGAGTTATAACTCGTTCTTACTTGTAGGTTGCAAGTGTCAATGTTGAGATTTGAGATCACTCCTCACATTCGCGAAATGCAGACGATCGCATTACATGGAAGAGAAGTTGTGAATTGAAAACTCTCAAAATCACGAAGAATAGATGGAGGTAACATAAACTGTAGGGTAGCACTTGACACAGTAGTTTTTATTAGAATAATACTGAGATACGGTGGGTCACCAATAATTATGTAGGTGACAATGGGGTAAGTGGATTAATATCTTCATATTTGTGACTGCCATTGAAACGCACGTGGAGGGCTGCACAGCTGTAACTTAGCTAAATCATTGAATAAAATGTTCTCGGGTTTACAACCGCGTCAATTGCTTAAAACTACACGAGCTTTCGGCCAAGCACTCCTTGGCCATTGTCAAGTGTCATAACACTTGAAGGTTTTATTCATTGTTATCGCTGAGAGAATCTGCGTTCATACATAGCTAAATCATATTCCGAGTGATCCAAAGCTAGTGCATATTTCTTTTGGTTGTAGATTTCTGTGTGTTTCACGCTTGCTCTACCCAAATATCCTTCCTGCAGGGCCCTGTTGGCTTTTATACATCAGACAGTAGGCATTCACCTATTGGATAAAACCTTTTCCTCTATGTTCCTTGTCTTCTTCTTTATTCATATTTTTTTAAGAGCTGCTGAGGCAACCTAAGACTATTAGTTATATTAACGACGTGTTTAGTCCTTTGTCTTTCCTAAGCTAGGTATGCTCAGTTCGTTCCTTATACACTGCTAGCCACCCAAAATGCAACACCCTAAAGGAAGTATACAAATCAGATGAAATTTTTAGCATGCATTTTCGGCAACGAGAGATGTATATGATTAGCATTTCAGTGCATCACGAGTGCCAGGAGCACCACCTGCAAGCGCTATATAAAGGAGAAACAGTAATCTGGAACCATACAACAAGCTCCTAAGTGTCGCTCCCACAGGCACCGTCAAGACCAGGTTACACTAATAACAAAAAAAAAAAAAAGTTCACATGGCTCTGAGCACTATGGGACTTGACATCTGAGGTCATCAGTCCCCTAGAACTTAGAATTACTTAAGACTAACTGACCTAAGGACATCACACACATCCATGCCCGAGGCAGGATTCGAACCTGCGACCGTAGTGGTCGCGCGGTTCCAAACTGCAGTGCCTAGAACCCTCGGCCACCTCGGCCGGCTACACTAATTACAAGCCGCAGGGCACGCACAGAGATATTTAGCTGTCATGACCATACGCAAATGAAAGGAGAAGAAATGTAATAATTAATATGGAAAGTACCTTTTTGTTTGCACTCCCCAGTGAACATTAGGGTATGAATGAACCTGTAGAAACCAAAGTATCATTGGGTGTGTCTCGAAGAAGTATATTAGAAGGACTTGCTTAGTTAACATACATAAACGACTCATTATATAGGGTCAGCAGCACTATATGCGCGTTTCAACAATATGTAAGTATTTCTGCTTGCTTATTGAGTGGCAATGGTCTTCAATAGTGGTTAAGTGGAAAATAATTTCGGTAACTAGATGTCTGTGCGGATGTGGATATCTGCAAATATATCCGCATGAACCATGGACCTTGCCGTTGGTGGGGAGGCTTACGTGCCTCAGCGATACAGATGGCCGTACCGTAGGTGCAACCACAACGGAGGGGTATCTGTTGAGAGGCCAGACAAACGTGTGGTTCCTGAATAGGGGCAGCAGCCCCTTCAGTAGTTGCAGGGGCAACAGTGTGAATGATTGACTGATCTGGCCTTGCAACATTAACCAAAACGGCCTTGCTGTGCTGGTACTGCGAACGGCTGAAAGCAAGGGGAAACTACGGCCGTAATTTTTCCCAAGGGCATGCAGCTTTACTGTATGAATAAATGATGATGGCCTCCTCTCGGGTAAAATATTCCGGAGGTAAAATAGTCCCCCATCCGGATCTCCGGGCGGGGACTACTCAAGAGGACGTCGTTATCAGGAGAAAGAAAACTGACGTTCTACGGATCGGAGCGTGGAATGTCAGATCCCTTAACCGGGCAGGTGGATTAGAAAATTTAAGAAGGGATATGGATAGGTTAAAGTTAGATATAGTGGGAATTAGCGAAGTTCGGAGGCAGGAGGAACAAGACTTTTGGTCAGGTGAATACAGGGTTATAAACACAAAATCAAGTAGGGGTAATGCAGGAGTAGGTTTAATAATGAATAGGAAAATAGGAATGCGGGTAAGCTACTACAAACAACATAACAACATAGTGAACGCATTATTTTGGCCAAGATAGACACGAAGCCCTCACCTACTACAGTAGTACAAGTTTATATGCCAACTAGCTCTGCAGATGACGAACAAATTGAAGAAATGTATGATGAGATAAAAGAAGTTATTCGGGTAGTGAAGGGAGATGAAAATTTAATAGTCATGGGTGATTGGAATTCGAGAGTAGGAAAAAGGAGAGAAGGAAACGTAGTAGGTGAATATGGATTGGGGCTAAGAAATGAAAGAGGATGCCGCCTGGTAAAGTCTTGCACAGAACATAACATCATCATAGCTAACACTTGGTTCAAGAATCATAAAGAAGATTGTATACTTGAAAGAATCCTGGAGATACTAGAAGGTATCAGATAGATTATATAATGGTAAGAAAGAGATTTAGGAACCAGGTTTTAAATTGTAAGACATTTCCAGGGGTATATATTGGTTATGAACTGTAGATTAAAACTGAAGAAACTGCAAATAGGTGGGAATTTAAGGAGATGGGACCTGGATAAACTGGCTAAACCAGAGGTTGTACAGAGTTTCAGGGAGAGCATAAGGGAACAATTGACAGGAATGGGGGAAAGAAGTACAGTAGAAGAAGAATGGGTAGCTCTGAGGGATGAATTAGTGAAGGCAGCAGAGGATCAAGTAGGTAAAAAGACGAGAGCTAGTAGAACTCCTTGGGTAACAGAAGAAATATTGAACTTAATTGATGAAAGGAGAAAATATAAAAATGCAGTAATTGAAGCAGACAAAAAGGAATACAGGCGTCTCAAAAACGAGATCGATATGAAGTGCAAAATGGCTAAGCAGGGATGGCTAGAGGACAAATGTAATGATGTAGAGGCTTATCTCACTAGGGGTTAGATAGATACTGCCTACAGGAAAATTAAAGACACCTTTGGAGAAAAGAGAACCACTTCTATGAATATCAAGAGCTCAGATGGAAACCCAGTTCTAAGCAAAGAAGGGAAAGCAGAAAGGTGGAAGGAGTATATAGAAGGTCTATACAAGGGCGATGTACTTGAGGACAATATTATGGAAATGGAAGAGGATGTAGATAGAGATGAAATGGGAGATACGATAGTGCGTGAAGAGTTTGACTGAGCACTGAAAGATCTGCGTCGAAACAAGGCCCCGTGAGTACATAACATTCCATTAGAACTGCTGACGGCCTTGGGAGAGCCAGTCCTGACAAAACTCTACCATCTGGTGAGCAAGATGTATGAGGCAGGCTAAATACCCTCAGACTTCAAGAAGAATATAATAATTCCAATTCCAAAGGAAGCAGGTGTTGACAGATGTGAAAATTACCGAACTATCAGTTTAATAAGTCACAGCTGCAAAATACTAACGCGATTTCTTTACAGACGAATGAAAAAACTGGTAGAAGCCGATCTCGGGGAAGATCAGTTTGGATTCCGTAGAAATGTTGGAACACCTGAGGCAATACTGACCTTACGACTTATCTTAGAAGAAAGATCAAGGAAAGGCAAACCTACGTTTCTAGCATTTCTAGACTTAGAGAAAGCTTTTGACAATGTTGACTCGAATGCTGTCTTTCAAATTCTGAAGGTGGTAGGGGTAAAATACAGAGAGCGAACGGCTATTTACAATTTGTACAGAAACCAGATGGCAGTTATAATAGTCGAGGGGCATGAAAGAGAAGGGAGGCAATGGTTGGGAAGGTAGTGAGACTGGGTTGTAGCCTGTCCCCGATGTTATTCAATCTGTATATTGAGCAAGCAGTAAAGGAAAGAAAAGAAAAATTCGGAGTAGGTATTAAAATCCATGGAGAAGAAATAAAAACTTTGAGGTTCGCCGATGACATTGTAATTCTGTCAGAGACAGCAAAGGTCTTGGAAGAGCAGTTGAACGGAATGGACAGTGTCTTGAAAGGAGGATATAAGATGAACATTAACAAAAGGAAAACGAGGATAACGGAATGTGGTCGAATTAAGTCGGGTGATGCTGAAGGAATTAGATTAGGAAATGAGACACTTAAAGTAGCAAGGGAGTTTTGCTATTTGGGGAGCAAAATAACTGATGATGGTCGAAGTAGAGAAGATATAAAATGTAAACTGGCAATGGCAAGGAAAGTGTTTCTGAAGAAGAGAAATTCGTTAACATCGAGTATAGATTTAAGTGTCAGGAAGTCGTTTCTGAAAGTATTTGTATGGAGTGTAGCCATGTATGGAAGTGAAACATGGACGATAACTAGTTTGGACAAGAAGAGAATAGAAGCTTTCGAAATGTGGTGCTACAGACGGATGCTGAAGATTAGATGGGTAGATCACATAACTAATAAGGAAGTATTGAATAGAATTGGGGAGAAGAGGAGAATGTGGCACGACGTGACAAGAAGAAGGGACCGGTTAGTAGGATATGTTCTGAGGCATCAAGGGATCACAAATTTAGCATTGGAGGACAGCGTGGAGGGTAAAAATCGTAGAGGGAGACCAAGAGATGAATACACTAAGCAGATTAAGAAGGATTTGGGTTGCAGTAAGTACTGGGAGATGAAGAAGCTTGCACACAATAAGGTAGCATGGAAAGCTGCATCAAACTAGTCTCAGGACTGAAGACCACAACAACAACATCCGCAGTGATACGGATAAAATCCTTCAACGACGTCGACATCTGCAGGTATATGTGCGGACTTCAGGGATAATAACTCTTAATGTGTAACTAAATGTTTGAGAACAGGGCAGCATGTGATTTTCGTCCATTTGGGTTACATGTAATCGATAATAATAATAATAATTACTTCGTTTTAAGTCACTATTATTACACATATGCAGAGTGTACCCCAATGCCATCGACAGAGTTTCTGTGATTGTCCGGGATATTTTTTACGCATTTCTGAATAAGGGCCCGTGGTCTTCGGTGGTCGTTTTATAACCATGATGGGGTACTGATATACTCGTTTGGATAGCCGAGTTACCTTTGTTTCGGTGAAAATGCTTTCATAACAAGTGGGTGTTAATACTGGCGTGTGACGAGGGCCTCTCGTCGGGTAGACCGTTCGCCTGGTGCAAGTCTTTCGATTTGACGCACTTCGGCGGCTTGCGCGTCGATGGGGTTGAAATAATGATGATTAGGACAACACAACACCCAGTCCCTGAGCGGAGAAAATCTCCGACCCAGCTAGGATCGAACCCAGGCCCTGAGGATTGACATTCTGTCGCGCTGACCACTCAGCTACCGGGGGCGGACGTGTTTATAAGTAGTGTGCAGACCAGCTGCTGTGTGATATTAATTTTTATTTCTTTGGCCTTCGCTACAGACCTATTTCGGCTAAATTAGCGTTATCGAATGACGTGTATATTGTTTAGTTGGATTGATATACATATAACATCGTTGTCACCTGTATTTTGACTGTCTTGCCATATTTATTCAATTAAGGTTATAACTTATTTGTTATGACCGTAATTTGAAATAGTAGCTCCAAAACTGTTGAATTACTGTCACAACAAATTAATTAATACCTTAATAGAACAAATACTGAACGACAGTCAAAATACAGTTAGCAACTATGTTAAATGTGTGCCAATCCATGTAGGAAATATATACGGCACCTGATAATGGCAGTTTAGCTGAAACAGATCTGTATTGAAGTGAAAGAAACGGCACAGAATCTGGACGCTTCTTACAAACATGTCACTTGCTGACATCCTACGTTGCAGGCCCTGTGGAGCATAAACTTTCACTGCAGTTAAAAGCCTGTAATATGCTATCACCAAAACGTATAACTCTGTGTTTTACAGAGTTAAGCGGAAACCCCCATATGAATGCAAAAGCAGTGTAACACCTTTTGCACCGCTTATGAAGGCTCCTTTGAAAAAAAAATTGTTTACTACTACTACTACTAGGCTAATTATGTTTAGCTCTACAGGACCTTTATACTGAATTGTTTCCCACACCACCTTGTATTGTCTTTCTATGTGTGTAAGTAACTGTATATTCATTGTTGTGGGTAAATATATACATCGTACACAGGGCGATGTGTGAAACATAGCGATTATACGCTTCCGCTGTTGTAGAAATCTGCTCCAGCTGCTTCAGATACCGTGTTGAACTGAAAGTGGTAACCAAAGTACGGAGAAATATTCTTCGGGGCTCTGTTGCATAGCAATCAGATAGCTTTCAGTTCTGAGAAACGTCTAGGTACAATTGTGGATTTGAATGGTCCATGAAGTGACTTCTTTTCCGAAGAAAACATCGAACTATTTCACTAGAACTGAACGCTCCCGTTCTCAGGCTGGTATTTATTATTAAATCACAATAGAAGTATACGCTGGTTGTAGAATAACACGTACCTTCTTGAAGTGAACAATATTTTATTGTTCTATTAAATGGTTTTCTTCCATATACACATATATTTTACAATGTGGATCAAAATCTCGCAATGGCGTCGATTTTTACATCACAAGAATGGCTCTCTTCTTGTAAAATTACTCTTAACAAGAACAAAAGCTCAAAAGAATAATTATGTGAGCGCTGACCGCCACAGAGTAATAAACAATATCTTTGTCTCTGTCTCTCTCTCTCTCTCTCGCACTGTCACAGCAAGTTGCGCTGCATGATACATCGTACGCTGCGGGAACAGCTGAACATAGGGCTACTGTGCCACTCTGCCATCGCATTCAGTGAATTCCTCACACGAGATGCAAATCGGCCAACTCTTCAGACCTCTTCATACTGCTGTGTATCAATACTGTATCGTAGAACTATTACTGCCAGGAAAACTATCCCGAGGCAGAACGCCACAATACTGAATGCAAGCTTGAGGGCAAAGAGAAAAGTGAGCAAATTTATTTCCAAACAAGATACACAGCGTAGACCAGAGACATTTACAGCGATACATTGATCATTTCAGTGCAATACAGATATAAAGTTGAACGGGGTAAGAAATCAAGCAAAATCTAATGATTCTGCAACGAGACAGCAGAGACCATTCTTCCCGTAGACTCAGAAAATTTCCCTGAAAAACGTCGAAATTTTGTCGGTGGTGTTCAGTTTCTGCTTTCATATTGGCGTCAGTGCAGTGTCCTGGAAAGAGTAGATGCGTTGTTGACATCTGCAGTGACTAAAGTTGATACCATGTTTTTATTCCTGATTTACCGCACTGTATATGGACATCCAGTTTCCGTTCTACCAGGAGCTGCCTTGCGGCTCCGTCATCACTGTTTCGTTTGCGATATCAGAGCTCACTCATGAATTAACCGCAAGCTTTCACAAAGGTACCTGAATGTTTCTCATGAATACTCCAGTCACTCGAACCTTCGCTTCGTGGTTTGTGCCATTCACGACGCAAATGATGTTCGGTATGGAATCAGTGAATATAGCAACGTTCCTCTTAAATATACACTGAAGCGCCAAAGAGACTCCTGTAGGCACGTGTATTCAAATACAGAGATACGTAAACAGGCAGACTAAGGCACTGCGGTCTGCAACAGCTATGTAAGACAACAAATGTCTGGCGCAGTTAGATCGGTTACTGCTGCTCCAATGGCAGTTTATCAAGATTCAAGAGAGTTTGAACGTGGTGTTATAGTCGGCGAACGAGCGATGAGACGCAGCATCTTCGAGGTAGCGATGAAGTGGGGATTTTCCCGTACGATAAGTTCACGAGTTTAATGTGAATATCAGGAATCTGGTAGAATATCAAATCTCTGACATCGCTGCGGCCGGAAAAAGATCGTGCGAGAACGCGACCAACGACGACTGAAGAGAATCATTCAACGTGACAGAAGTGCAAGAAGTAAATCACGAGCTCCGACTTCAGTACACAAAAATTTAGGTCAAGGGCAAAGCTATCGCCATAGCTTTAGTGTAGTGAATAGGTTGAGATGATTCACAAAATTTAAATAGCCGCCGATTCGGATGTGAATCAGTGTTTTGAGGATGCCGAAGCGGGTAAGGGACTCGTGGATTCGGACCTCATTTATCTTAGCTGCGCAGATTTCTTATAATAGGAAGAAACTCAGGCGTAATATTACGAAACGATATGAAGTGGCGCTAGTAATTGAAATCACAACCAGTCAATGCAAGGCTTAAGATTTACTGAGAAGGTTCTGGGAAAACGCGCTCCTTCTCTGGTAGCCTCATAGAGGCAGCGAGTGTGACCTTTTGCGGAGTGTTGCTCCAAAGTGTGTACTCCTCATCGTTTTTACTCGATCACAGGTACGTTCCTAATTCAGAGAAGTGTTGCTAGAACCACAATAGGTTCGTACATTTCATAGGAATGTCTAACATTGAGACTCAAAAAGAAGACTGTGGGCAACGTTGTTCCCACGCTATCCTGTTGCGTAAATTTCTAGAAATTAGGAAGAATACAAGAATTTTATTGCCTCTGTCATATCTATGTAGGGTAGAAATTGCGAAGCTAATATGACAGAGTACCAACGTCGTAACTGACTCTGACTGGTAGGACCTGTGTTCTCTTTTATTATAATAAATAAACAAAAACCGTCTGAATCACTTCTTTTATTTCCGACTACCGATTTCAGTCTACGCTACACAACATCTTCAGGACTATTACTAAATTGACTATTCCTTGAGGCTCCAGTGTGTGTCCGATCAACCTATCCCTTAATTAATCGAGCAATGCTATGCTTTTGTGTTTTCCCCGATTCAGGTCAGTACCTCTCCATAAGTTTTCCGATCTGTCCACTATTTTTCAGTATTCTTCTGATGCATTAACTTTTGAAAACTTCTGTTCTCCTCTCGATAGTGCTGTTCACCATTTCACTTCCGCATAAGGCTACATTCTAGACAAATATATCCTATTATTTAAATTTATATTAGATGTTAACGTATATCCTTTTTCAGTACAAGCCCTACCGGTCTGAATTTTAAATCCTCTTTGCTTCTGGCATCTTCAGTTATTTTGTGTGCATATAGTTAACAACTCTCGTTTTCTACTTTTCATGTCTCACTTCATAATACAATTCCCTACGTATCATCTGGTTGAATTCGAGTACATTCAACTACTGATGCTGCTCAACTGAATTTCCAGGTCCTTCGGCACGTCTGGCAGGATTACACTATCACGATAAATCTTTCATATTCTTCATTCCTTTTCCAATTTCATTAATTAGTCATGGTTTGAAAAGTGTAATCTTCTTACTAGAAAAAAATTTACTTGCACAGACCGCAATAGACACATGTATACACAACTAGCTTCGACAATTTAAATTTTCGTCTTTAGATAGTCCACATACATAAACCATTGTTTACCTCTAGTAAGAAGATTACGTTTTTCATACTCAGAGCCCGCTCTACTGCTGACAATATCAGGAAACAATGGCAGGTTTTCTTAAACTTAACACATGCGAAGAAGCTGTAGCACCCTCCGACAATGTTTCATATCTTGGTGTTTCCCAAATTGGAAACATGTTCCCCACAACCTTCTTGAAACTCACCAAGATGTTCTTAAGTATTCGTTTCTGAAACTCTTTGAAGAAGATCTTGTATGGAGTTTGCAGTAGTGATATGCCTCTATAGTTATCGATATTTTTGTTTTTTGTGTAGTGGGAGATCAGTTATTGTATTTAACCAGTTCTCCAAATTCATGAGGTATTACTGCTTTGGGATGTTTATTTATAGTTCTTCATTAGGGGTAGATAAGCTCATTGAATAATTTAGAGAGTTTAAAAATTCATGCTATGCCCTTCTAGAGGTTGTAGAGGGGACCGAGAAGATCAGGTTTTACATAGGAATCAGTGTCTGTAAACGTCATCCAATAACGCTACAGAGTGTCAAATTTATAGGCGCCGGCGCCTGTAAATGTATGTATATACAGAGTTATTCGGTGGTGATTTTACAAACTTTCTAGGATGATGGAGAAGGATAAATGCATCAATTTGAGGTAAAGGTCTCTGTGCCGGAAACAAACGAGTCTAAAGTTGCAAGCGAAAACCGTTTTGATACCTCTGACAATTGAATATAAGTACCATGGTTGCCATGACTGTAGGGTGGGCAACTTGCAGAGGTAGTACTACGGATCAAAACAAGTAAATATTAAACATGGGTCCCAGCGAACATGAAAAAGTGCTCCTAGCTCCTCATGTATGCATTTTGGCGCCCATGTTTACTGGATATTTTTTCTTGTTTTGGTCCATACCACCACCTATAAACGTTGGCTACCCTACAGTATTAACAACAACAGTACCGGTACGTGTATTCCGCTGTCGGAGGTATCAGAACGATTATTTTTGCTTACAACTTTAGACTCGTTCGTTTCCGGTACAGAGACCTTTACCTCAAGTTGATAAATCATCCATCTCTATCATCCTAGAAAGTTAGTAACATCGTCACGGAATCATATATAAATACACTTACAGGCACCGGCGCCTGTAACTTGGACGCTCTGTAGCGTTGTTGGATGACGTTTCAGCACATGGGTTCCTGTGTAAAACTTGATCTACTAGTTCCCCTCTACAACATGTGGAAATGAGTAACATGAATTGTGAAACACCCTATATATTGGTCAATCCTCTAAAACAGCAGACTAGTCGCTTTGGAGAGCTCTATATGGTTCATAGCTGGTACTAGGTGGTCAGGATACCATGCACCACTGATGTAAGTCTGGGCAGTGAAGTGGTGAGTGCCCAGAGATCGAGGTGCCATACAAGTCAGTACCCGGCCGCTATGACCGAGCGGTTCTAGGCGCTTCAGGCCGGACCCGCGCTGCTACTACGGTCGCAGGTTCGAATCCTTCCTCGGGCATGGATGTGTGTGATGTCCTTAGGTTAGTCAGGTTTAAGTAGTTCTAAGTCTAGGGGGCTGATGACCTCAGATGTTAAGTCACATAGTGCTCAGAGCCAGTTGAACCATTTTGCGCAAGTCGGCAACGCGAACCGATACCACAGACATTAGCGATCCGCAACAACCAATGAGAGGCACTTCAGAAGACCACGCCTGCCTCTGAGCACGGCAGCGCCCTCGCATTGAGGTCAATATAGAGTCGAGCATAGAAGAGCTCTGCCCCAGTTCGAGACCTCACCTGAGGGAGTCAACATAATAGTGTACGGCCAGCGAGTAGTTAAAGTTTCTGATGAACTTCTACTTCAGAAAATGTTGAACATTGCTCCTCAAGAGAACAGTTTGTTAATTAGTGCATCAAGTGAGGATTTGCTGGTAAATTATAAAGTGCTCATGTGGCAAAAAGGTGTGCCAAAGTTAATCAGATCTTTTATTCTTTAAAGCAATAAAGTGAACTAATATTTCATGTCTTCAAGATTGATGAGCCTTCTTCCCGAGAAATCAAAGACTCCACAGTTATGCCCGGATGAAAGTAGTTTCGTCTGGTCACAACAGTGTGTATGGGCCATCCATTTGTGTGAAATCACAGTAAGACGGGTCGACGTGGAGATGCGACGGAATGTTAGAAACGAGCTGTCGCGTAGAGAATAGCAAGTAAGGAACATGTGGCATCGGGTACCTAGCAAAGGCTGTCGCTCACAGCCGCATACAAAGTTGCAAGTCTTCAAGGGGCCAGATGCCACAGTAACTGGACATTAGCTGACTGCTGTAATCTAGTGTATTAAGCCGTGTCGCAGTTGTGCCTCTTATGAAATGACCCAAGTCATCGAAAGCGCTGACAGCCCAGTGAGGGTGTAGATCAGGAAAGAGGTGGTTCTGTGATGTTTTAGCGTTGGTTTTCGTACCAAGTACTGGGCCCGCGAACAAGAGTAAGGATGTTTATATTTACATTTCCGGTGGTCAGATGTTTCCTTGAATGTAGTTTCACTCTGCAACAAAGTGTGCGCTAATATGAAATTACCTGGCAGATTAAAACTGTGTGCCTGACCGAGAATCGAACTCGAGACCTTGGCCTTCCATGGGCAAGTGCTCTATCAGCTGAACTATCCAAGAGCGACTCACAACCCGTCGTCACAGCTTTGCTTCCACCAGTACCTCGAGCCGGCCGCGGTGGTCTCGCGGTTCTAGGCGCGCAGTCCGGCACCGTGGGACTGCTACGGTCGCAGGTTCGAATCCTGCCTCGGGCATGGATGTGTGTGATGTCCTTAGGTTAGTTAGGTTTAAGTAGTTCTAAGTTCTAGGGGACTAATGACCACAGCAGTTGAGTCCCATAGTGCTCAGAGCCATTTGAACCATTTTGAACCAGTACCTCGTCTCCTACTATCTAAACTTCACAGAAGTTCTCCAGCGAAAATAGCTGGACTAGCACTCCTAGAAGATCTCTGCAATATCCTTTCTTGCAGAAGTGCTTATCCTACAAGTTTCGCAAGAGAACATCTGTGAAGTCTGGAAGGTAGGAGACGAGGCACTGGCGGAAGTAAAGCTGTGAGGAGGGGTCGTGCTTGGGTAGCACCTGTCCACGAAAGGCAAAGACCACGAGTTCGAGTCTCGGTCTGGCACACAGTTTTAATCTGCCAGGAAGTTTCAAGTGTTTCCTTTCTTCCACATCTTCTTCATAAGTACGCTGAGGATACTTCTATCTTCGAAGAAAACATTTGTGTTTGTAGGATTACTGGCAAACACCCAATCACCGCGTAACATCTTGTAAATAGTGTGGGGCTATTAGTAACAGTGGATAAAACGCAGCAATAAACATCTCTCCAGTTGGCGTGTATACAGGACCTGGTATTCAGAAAGTGGATTCTGGTGAATATGATATCTCCGAAGAAACCTATAAACCTTCTTCCTCACGGAACTGATACCACTTTTAAGTATATAGGCCGTGTTAGACGGTGTTAGCGTGTTGTCTCTTACGAGCGATTAGTTTTTGTGGGGTTTGCTTGTACAAGTTGTTTCCTAAGAGCGTGTACAACAGGATAGAGAGGCTGCTGCACTGAAAAGTGTGAGGTAGGGAACTTGGGGTCGGAGAAGCCAGCATAAGGAGACATGGAAGTAAACCTGTCTGCCCCTTTATCTACCATTCTTGTTTCCCAGCTTATATGCAGCTAACATTCGTAAAACTTTACACTTACTGTGCTACAATTGAAAGAAAATCAGCCCTCAGTCACTATTTTTAACAAATTAGCCTGGTTTCGACACTGCTAGGAGTGTCTTCCTCAGAATTTAAAACAAAGAATGGTCTATATTCTATAACAAGTCACAGAATTATGACTAAAAATGTATGATAGAGTGTAAGTATGGAATCGTCATGAAAGACTGGAATTCCTTATATGTCATTTATAAAATAATAAATAAGCCAAAATGGTATTAGTCACAAAGATATTTAAGATAAAGAAAACTGTGATGGCGAGCCATTAAGGGCTGCTCGCAACCTGCACCACGCAAGTAACGAGCAGCCCTTAGTGACTTGGCATCACAGTTTTCTTTATCTTAAATATCTTTGTGACTAATACCATTTTGGCTTATTTATTATTTTATAAATGACATATAAGTACTGCCAGACTTTCACGACGATTCCGTACTTACACTCTATGATACATTTTTAGTCATAATTCTGTGACCATGTTATAGAATATAGGCCATTCTTTGTTTTAAATTCTGAGGAAGACACTCCTAGCAGTGTCGAAAGAAGGTTATTTTGTTAAAAATAGTGACCGAGGGCTAATTTTCTTTCAGTTGTAACTATTCACGGTCTCTGAACGTGCAGCCATGTACAAGATTTTGCTTACTGTGCTGTTTATTTACATGTGCGTTCTTTATTTTATGCAAGGAGGACGAGCCTCATTACCAGGAAGTCATGATGCAGGGTTTCTTTACTTTATTTGTCCATAAAGTGGCTCTGTTGTATCGTATTTACATTGTTTCATGACAGAACGTGCTATAATTCAACGACAGACCCAGTCATTACTCAGTGTTATTCAGAGACGTACAGTACTATACGATGGAGCAGTGCCGGTACAGTATTTCCTGGTCGCTAGATTGAAAGGGGAGGTCCTATTCCAAGGCCTGCGAGGTCATCTGACCTTAACCCCCTTGATTATTTCCTATGGGTATAGCTAAAGCCATTTGTGTACGAGGCCCCAGTGGATACAGAGATGGAATTAGTTTTCAGAATTGCAGCTGCCTGTGATGTACACTACTGGCCATTAAAATTGCTACACCGCGAAGATGACGTGCCACAGATGTGAAATTTAACCGACAGGAAGAAAATGCTGTGATATGCAAATGATTAGCTTTTCAGAGCATTCACACAAGGTTGGCGCCGGTGGCGACACCTACAACGTGCTGACATGAGGAAAGTTTCCAACCGATTTCTCACAGACAAACAGCAGTTGACCGGCGTTGCCTGGTGAAACGTTGTTGTGATGCTTCGTGTAAGGAGGAGAAATGCGTACCATCATGATTCCGACTTTGATAAAGGTCGGATTGTAGCGTATCGCGATTGCGGTTTATCGTATCGCGACATTGCTGCTCGCGTTGGTCGAGATCCAATGACTGTTAACAGAATATGGAATCGGTGGGTTCAGGAGGGTAATACGGAAGGCCGTGCTGGATCCCAACGGCCTCGTATCACTAGCAGTCGAGATGACCAGCATCTTATCAGCATGGCTGTAACCGATCGTGCAGCCACGTCTCGATCCCTGAGTCAACAAATGGGGACAACCATCTGCACGAACAGTTCGACGACGTTTGCAGCAGTATGGACTATCAGGTCGGAGACCATGGCTGTGGTTACCCTTGACGCCGCACTACAGACAGAAGCGCCTGCGATGGCGTACTTAGCGACGAACCTGGTTGCACGAATGGCAAAACGTCATTTTTTGGGATGAATCCAGGTTCGGTCTACAGCCTCATGATGGTCGCATCCCTGTTTGGCGACATCGTGATGAACACACGTTGGAACCGTGTATTCGTCATCGCCATACTGGCGTATCACCGGGCATGATGGTATGGGGTGCCATTGGTTACACGTCTCGGTCACCTCTTGTTCGCATTGACGGCACTTTGAACAGTGGACGTTACATTTCAGATGTGTTACGACCCGTGGCTCTACCCTTCATTCGATCCCTGCGAAGCCCTATATTTCAGCAGGATAATGCACGACCGCATTTTGCAGGTCCTGTACGGGCCTTTCTGGATACAGAAAATGTTCAACTGCTGCCCTGGCCAGCACATTCTCCAGATCTCTCACCAACTGAAAACGTCTGGTCAACGGTGGCCGAGCAACTGGCTCGTCACAATACGCCAGTCACTACTCATGATGAACTGTGGCATCGTGTTGAAGCTGCATGGGCAGCTGTACCTGTACACGCCATCCAAGCTCTGTTTGACTCAATGGCCGGGCGTATCAAGGCAGTTATTACGGCCAGAGGTGGTTGTTCTGAGTACTGATTTCTCAGAATCTATACACCCAAACTGCGTGCAAATGTAATCACATGTCAGTTCTAGTATAACATATTTGTCCAATGAATACCCGTTTATCATCTGCATTTCTTCTTGGTGTAGCAATTTTAATGGCCAATAGTGTATTTGAAACACACCAGGGATTTTTTTCATGGTGCGTCAGAATCTTGTTCGCCGATGTCATGCTTGCATTGAGGTCAGTTTCAGCACATTTTGTAAGAGGCAGTACAAATAATTTTATTCCTATTATCATGTTAAGGTTCCCTATCTCAAATTGTTCAGTGGAGCAGCCTCTACGCCGTGTTAAATTTTTGCACGCTCTAACGGAAACAGCCTGTATAAGGCCGGCGGCTCTCCTCCCCGTGAGAGGATGCAACTGTAGGGGCGGCTTCCTGCGGTCAGCTGTAGCGGCCCTGGTGGGGAGTGGAGGTGGAGGGGGCCGCGGCTGCACCTACTGGCCACCCGGCTCGCCGACGGCGCCTGCACTGTCTCTTGCAACTTCCCCGCAAGAGGACGGCTGTCACACCGCAGCTACCCCCGCCAAGGTAAGCAGGACACGCCGAGCCTCGTCTACAGCTGCAATTTGGCATCCATTCATTTGCTCAACAGTTCTAGAGTTCTACTAGGATGGTTTCGTGGACTTTTGCCCAGGCACCCTAAGTAAATTGTTTCTGACTGTTCACGTCGACATGTCATTGCTACTACTGGTACTTAGTGTGTGTTCTTCGTAGCTTTACGATATACTGATGTTGGATTGAACAGTTTTCTTAATAACTAACGTCAGTTGGAACTGTCACATAGATAACTGGAGGGAAAAGCAAAGGAAAAAACTACGTTTCATTGCGAGAACATTTAGACGCAACAGTTCTACTAAAGAGTCTGCCTACACTACGCTTGTTCGTTCTCTGCTAGAATGTTGCTGTGCTGTATGGGATCCTTACCAGACAGGATTGAGAGAAGAAGTCGAAGAAGTTCAAAGAAAGGCAATTCGTTTTGTATTAGTGCGAAATAGGGAAAACAGTGTCACAGACATGATAAGCAAGTTGGCATGCTAATGATTAACACAGTCGTTTCTCGTTGCGACGAGAACTTTTCAATAAATTTGAACCACAAACTCTATTTTCTGAATGTGAAAATGTTTTATCGTTGCCAATCTACATAAGGAGAAATGATCATAATAATAAAATAAGAGAAATCACAGCTCGCACGGAAAGATTTAAGAGCTCATTTTTCCCACGGGCTATTGTGGAGTGAATAGGCAGAGAAATAGTCTGAAGGTGGTTCGAAGAACCTTCTACCAGGCACTTACGTGTGAATTGCAGAATAGTCATCTAGATGCAGATGGATAGAAACAATCTGCTTAAATTGCTAACAATTAATGAAGGACATTTTATTAATTAAAGGACCTTATTGTGCTTCCTGGTGTTCAGAAGACGGGTCGATTTCATTTTTTTGCACGGTACTTCGAAGATCGACCCGACTTGTTCAGGTGCTTGGAGAAGTCCAAACTGTGAAATATTGTTGGTGTCGCACCAGTATCAACAATACTTTACTGTCTGTTTGGAGTGCAGGCAGCGAATGCGTACAGTAACCCAGTTCGCAGCGCATGAAGAAGGCGACTGGATCGGTCATCGAAGAATCGTGCAGAAAAATGCAGTCAACGGCTTGGCCGAACACCCGAAATCTCGTATATTTCTGACGTGGCCAGATCAAGGCCGATTTGCAATGCATGGTAAATGGAGAAATCTCCACAAGCCAAGATCGCTAAAAAAGCATTTCATTGGATGGCTGGTTTCGACAGCGCTATGTTGTCGCCATCATATCTTCTGCTTTTGAATGTTTACAACATATTACCCAACAGTTTTACAATTCGCTTCAGACTGCATCTGTGCACCTCATTACCATGGAGATCGCTATACGTCTGCATGTCAAATGTAGCTATGTTTATGTTTGCACATGCCGATGTGGAATGATCTTCATCGTAGTGACGTGTGTGGATGCAATGTGTAGCGACTTTAGCACTGATGGATAATATATTATGAAAATTCAAGAACACAAGATCTGATTATGACAGCAGTGATTTTGTATCTAGCTTGGCTTGTTAAATTTTCTTCAGTTACCCGAAGTCTCCTCGTTAACTGATCACGCTAGGGGAACTTGCCTGATCGTACAAATGATTACATGTTGAGAGCAGTTCGTAGTCATGTGATAACGTTGTTGACTCTAGGTCACGGGGCCCCGAGATCGTTTCCCGGCAGAGCTGGGGATTTTCTCCGCTCGAGACTGTGTGGGTTGTCCTCATCATTATTTCATTATCATCGACGCGTAAGTCGCCGAAGTGGCGTCAAACAAAAAGACTTACAGCAAGTGGCCGAATCACAGAAGGAGACTCCTGACTTACGCACGTTTGAGGCCGAGCGAGGTGGCGCAGTGGTTAGCACACTGGACTTGCATTCGGGAGGATGACGGATCAAACCCGTCTCCGGCCGTCCCGATTTATGATTTCCGTGATTTCTCTAAACAGCTTCAGGCAAATGCCGCGACGTTTCCTTTGAAAGGATTTCCTTCTCAATACTTTCCTAATCCGGTCTTGTGCTCCGTCTCTAATGACCTCGTTGTCGACGGGACGTTAAACACTAATCTCCTCCTCACCGCAAGTTTCATTTCTGAATTTACATTTTGGGGAAATGTGTGAAGATATCTGTCTTCTAACCCCTGTTCCGCAATCTTGTGTTATACTGCAGGCGAAAATAACTGTTTTAACAAAATTAGATGGACGATAAATAGCATTAAGAAACTACCTTTTACAAAGGCGGTAGAGATAAAAAAGAGCCAGTACCTTTTCTTTATGGTACCTAAACGTGTTGTCGAAAAGTTCTTGTAGAGTGTAAATACTTTAGGGTTAAAGGAGACCACTCACCGAAAAGCACAAACGTTGAACTGTCGATAGACCCACACACAAGAAGGAAACGTTGTTAGCTTTCACAGTTATCATTTGACGACCTAGAGTAAAATACACAAACACACTCGGTGTTGGGGCATAGGCGTCTGTCTGCGTGTGTGTGAGCGTGTATGTGTATGTTTGTGTATTTTACTCTAGGTCGTGAAAGGATAACTCCGAAAGCTAGCAAGTTGTCCTTTTGTGTGTGCCTATCGACAACTCCACACCTCTGCTAGACATCGAAGTCATAGAAATGACAAGGCGATATATTTCGTATGCTTTTTTTCCCTCACACAGTTCACCATCTGCTGACAAGGAAATGTATGACATTCGGTCCATAAAATTTTAAATGTCAGCATTCCAGAACTTCAGCTGCCTTTAAGACACCTGACAGCCATGAGGGCGACGTGTAGGTCACACGTGTAAGCATCTAATCCTCCTCTGAAGAGTGGCGAGGGGATGTCTTGAGGAGGGTCCGTTCCAAATAAGTACTTCGCGTTAATTCAGACACCAAAGAAGAGTTCAAACAATCTGGCGCTCAAACTTAGCACAGGCGTTTGTTGTGTGACTCAACGATTTGTAAGCCTGTTTCATGCGTTAGCGCTTACGTGAAACTTGAAGACAACTTAATAGCCGTTCACATCCAGCTCTCTGGTATTTGCACTCTGTCCGTAGAGTGCTAGGTGTTAGCATACCAGAACTTCAGAACATAAGTACAGTGCATGTCTGCAGTTCAAGTGTCATGTACTGGATAGAAGAAATGAATAATAGTAAAAAAAGGGGTGTGAAATTCTGTTTAGCGGTTCAAGCTGTTTAGCATTTGTAACCAAAAAAATGTGTGCTAACGAGAGCTACTTCAAGAAATTGTTAATGGAAAGGCGTAGGCGACAAAGCACCAGGTCATCTGGACCCAATCATGACAAGAAATCGAACATCGGTTTACTTACGGAATCATTTCAATGTCCATATAACAAGGCTTATGGAAACAATAGAATATCTAAATCAGTGCGACCAGACGGGAATTGAAGATCGCTTCTCCATGTTATATGCACTATGTATAGTCATATACAATATTTCAGTCTATAGTATTTTTATTTACTGAAAGCCTAAAGTCAATTATTGCTTTGGTTTCTTCTTCTTCTTCTTCAGAATGGGTAATGTGAGGCGTTACAACCTACAACTTCTTTGGTTAGAATGACTATGAAATTCGCCCAGTAGTTGCTCACTCTGTGCCACTGTTGTCCGTTTCCTACATGCCACTAGACAGAGTCTAGCTATTTACCAGCATACTTATCGTGGATCACTTACCCCTTATGTCATCCAGTACAATTTTGAGTTGATGTATTTTTGGTACGTGTATTAGGCACAGTTTCAAGAGCCTCGTGCTCTCCCAATAAGTGAGAAGTTATATTTTAAATAATGCGGCATTGTCGTTGAGGTATATACATAAGACATGAAAAATATCGTCCTGATCACGTTTGTTTGTTTTTGCAAATGCAACATGATCTTCTAGCTCGACCATCTCTGAATTTTATTGTATGTAGAAATTTTATTTGGTAAATAACTGCTCGAATTATAAACGCACAGTGAGATGCATGTTCTGCTCGTAGGCGATTTACTGTTGAGGTTAAATTACGTATCATTCCCGCTAGACAGTGTTTGAAAGTTTGTTTCGAGCCACTTCAGCTTTCAGCTGCATGTTTGCACCAATTTTAATTTAAAGACATTTTCGCGTAAGTACGATGACCGTGGAAATAATCTGCAAGGAATCTGAGTATGGATTCCGATACATTCAAGGTCATTCGAAAATTTAACGGGCTGCTTTCTCGCTGTCTATTGGTGAGAAAATACATCAAGGAAAACACTATCTCTTCCAAGTAACGCCAGTTCTAATAAATAAATATATATATATATATATATATATATATATATATATATATATATATATATATACAAACGACGAATGAAAATTTGTACCAAGATCGGGATTCGAACCCGGGTCATTTGCTCAGTAGGTACATGCGCTAATCATACGCCATGTTGGTACAGGGGCTTCTTCACGGACTACCCTAGCATGACTCCCTTCTCATTCCAAATCCCTGTTCATTCCTCAGCCCACTCGAACAGAATTGCAAAGGCTCCCCAACTGTATTGGAATAACACCTCAGCATCGAGCGAAGCGGAGATCTTGCCTGAAAGTTAGGATTAGATATCTGATAAATGAGAAGGTCTCTGGAACCATGTATTTTCATTTGAACAACTCCGAGACTTCATTATCGACAGTTCCAATTTCGTATTTAAAACATTCTAGTATTCTCAACGTTACATTCACTAATATTCTTTCAAATGCGAAACGAGTTAAATGTCAGAACTCCTTAACGCGCAATAATACTTGCAATAGACCCAGGACCTCGTAAGCTAAGACACCAGTTTCAAGAACTATGTCTGTTACTGTAACACGCAATCGGAGTGTAAATAAGAACACAGAACAACTATCTGACTTGGAAAACACGGTCACCTTTCGCTGCTTCATGCGATATGCAGTATTTCGGTCGAGGCAGTCTTGTGATGTAAGACTAATGTCAGGCCTGTCTGCCGTTAAACACAACAGCTTCAAGGGTGTCGGCAGCGGAGTCTTATCTTCGGCAAACTAATCTTTAATTATGCAGCAGACAGTGAAGCACCTACTGACAATTTTGTCCGAAATGACATTGTGACTAGAAGAATACAGCAATGAACTTTGTTTAAACAGCATATTTGTTATCCCTCAGTACCAGAAGTACAGATCTTTACGACGATTTCTGGTTGCAGATTATCTTTAAAAAAATCTTCAGGTCCGCTCTGTATGGACATAGTGGGCCATTGAATCTTGCTCTATTACTGAGCCTTCTAGGTCAGAAAAATAATAAATACCACATGGGCATTCAAACAAAACGTTTCTCACACTTGGCCAATTTATGCGCACCATTGACATGGCGTAGTCTTCTCGTTACGCAGAACGGGAAATCGTGTATGTAAATTACTGATTGAGTCATGTGTGTGTTGTACATGAATAAAAATAGTTGCTGTTTTAACACTTAAACACCTTAATGTAAATCACTACGTTACACGTGTATGACCTGTAAGTTTACCCATTTCGTCTATCGTCTACACGTGGGCTTTGGAGCCCTTGTCCAGCTGAGTTCCACAGAAGAATTGAAGGGAGAGGCAACAAGTAAGAATATTTTTCTTTCCGAGGAATACATACAGTATCCTTTATAGATTACAGAATAAATAGGAAATATTGTAGTCTGTAAAAGCAATGCACTATGCTGGGTACTGTTTAGTAATAACGGAATTTCAAAGTTGTATAATCCAATTTACGAACGCTACATAAATAACATTTTATTTAAAAAACGTTTCTCTGAATGACTGCAAAAGCAACAAAGCAATCGCAGTCACTCTGTAGCAAAAAAAATGTGAAGGAAGTGAGATATGTTCCCATACAACGTCTCGTTGACCTAGAAATCTTGGAGAGTACACCGATCGATCGTGCTTGGTTTCCCCTCGACTTGGTTGGAGATGACGAAGGAAACGCCCATGGATTTGGTGAAGGAACTATCCCGGTGTTTATAAGATACGTAAATCGGGATAATGGATCTGGGATGGATAACTGGATTAGGTCCAGAGGGCTACCATCCGAGAAAACTAATCAAGCGCCATAATAAAGGTTATCATCCTGGACGGAAGTATACACACTGCTACGGTTCTGCATGCTGATAACAGCAGACTGAATACATTCGCTTGATATTTGTGGATATTATCTTCGGAGCGCACTTAACAACAACGAAAGCGTTGGTGATCGGAGCAAACAAGTGACGAGACGATGACAATATTACATTATCTCCTCAGTAAAAAAATGTCCAGGTATCAACTTTCAGTGTCTTGAGTTCCTTAAATACTAGCCCACTACGTGTGCTGTGTGTTCACACACTGAAGATGTAGAAAGGTTTCTCCTCGCTCAAATTACCGCGAAAGTGCAAGGCAAAAGTAATTTTTCTCAATACATAGTTGAAATGCTTTCTCGTCCAGCCTCAGATGAAACGTAAAAAGAATACTTCGTGGTTCATTTCTAGGCTGTAATTAAGTTTCCTTTCGATTGTTACGTAACCAATATTCGAGGCGTCGTAACACACTTCCAACTCCTGCATGAAAACCAGGTGCAACTACCTCTTGAAATGACGAGGTAGCTGACACAAGTCTCTGCCACTGACGCACGACGGACGTGAGAAAACCAGTGTACGAGAGAAGAGATAAGGGCAATTTTTGTAACTGTAGAGACGGCTAGCGTTACGGAACGTTGAACGAGATAGCTAGGAGCACGAGGGAGCATGGGAGACAACTTGTTTTCGTCTTAGACTTCCTTAATTTAGTTTCACTTAATGTTTCAGAATCACTTTGTTAACAGCTGTAAACAAATACAGGGTATAAGAAAACACATGAAATTGTCTCCTTGTAATGGACTCTCAGAGATAAGCACAGAACACGTTACCAGGACGGAGAAGAGCAATAAAATTGAAGGTCGAAATTTACCTTATTAAAAGTCGACTCTACAGAAAAGAATATCAGTAGAGCCCTTCGCAGATAAGACAAATTAGACTTGTGTCTGCAAGTCGTTTATTCGAATCCATATGTCTTTTATCCACATCCTTATCAGAAGGTATCAGAATTGTGTAAACCAGTTAAAACTGTTCAGAGCTCTGATGGTAAGTTTGTGTCTGGCCGGAATTGTTGTCTGCTGAAGTCGGACTTGTAATTTATATCCCATCCACTAAAAACATAAGTGGCAGATAATAACAATATACCAATACAACATAGCGTGTTATATGTTTGATACGCTCCGGTAAGTCGCAGTTTTCTGTCGTGATAAATGAAATGAATTTTGGGAAATATTTTGTGGAACACGCAGGAAACACAGAACTCAAATTACGGCATGTTACCAGTTATCGTCACATATTATATATGTTTCAAAGTTAGTCATATAGTTAATTTATCAACCGCATGTTATGTTTATGTACGACGCTTCTCAGTGTATTAAGCTTTACAGTGAGTACTTTGTAACTGTATTAGACAAGAACGTTGGGCCAGAATGGAATGCACAGGACAAATGAGAAACCGTTATCGTTAGATTGGAAGGGGAAGGCATATCCCATGGCCAGCGTGATCGCCCGATCACACGCCCTGAGACTTTTTCCTCGGGGTTTCGTCAAGACGTTGGTGTGTAAAAGCCTGTAGAAGCGGATGTAGAACTGCTTGCGAGGGTCCAAGCTGCCAGTCTTCTGATACAGCAGACACCAGTGATCTCTGAGAGAGTGCGGCAGACATCATGCGCCGTTGCCACGCATGCATTGAGACTGGCGGTCGTCACTTCCAACAATTACTATGAGGTGCGTTGTTTCGCTGTGTGTGCTGAGCATGCCCACAACTCAATAAATATGCCCATTGGTTCCCTGCCTCAATACAATTTGTTGTCCACCCACTATAGCCTGTTTCAATTAGACCCAAAAGGTTTGAAAGACCTTGTAGAGGTGGCTTCTATCTCGCTAACGAAATTGAGTAAGCCGTTGGCAGCAGGGTGGATGACAACTGGCATTCTCCATATACATATCCTTTGGCGTTTTCTACGGAGCATTGGAAGCAGATTACTTATCGAAACGTTTTTTATTTTTTTCCCTTTATTTCCATTTTGGAAGGCGCTCATATGTTGTTAACGCGCCAGTTGTCCTCACCAATTTGAAGGACATGATGCGATATGTTATTTTAATAACGTCTGTGTTACTGTTGCCGACCGGAAGACATGTCTCATATTTAGTAATCGTACTACCCTGTATTTCACATTATTGTAAGCAACTGAAATACAGCACTGGATTCATTATAAAATTTCCTTTGCCTGTTTGAAAATACGATATTGCATGTAATCAACAAGTCTTTTGCGATGAATTTATTGCATAATACGTTGTCAGTGCACTTGTCACGTAAAGTATCTATGAAAATTCGAGCTCTCGGCAATACCCACTGTTGTCGTCATAAGAAAAGTCACTGACTGTTTAAGAAGTCATACAGATATTACAGAAGTACCAATGTCCACTACTTTCAGAGATTACATTGGCGCCAAGAATGAAACGTCACTCACAGTCTATTTGTATAATACAGTACGTAGCATTATTCAGTCACTCCATGTGAGGTTGCAGAGGTGTATTCCACACTTTTAAAGGGAATACTGGGATCATAATTTCCCCTCAAAAATAAATGGTGTCAAAATAAAACAACTAAATCTGCTGCTATGATTCTCCCTCTTTTGTGGAGTGGAAAAAAGGGCTTGACTTTCTAGCATCCAGGCTCTGCACAGTTACTGATAAACATTCAAATGCTTGAGTCCCTGTTGGTTAAAGTGTGGGCCACACCACATCTGCATGACTCATTTACTTCATCGGCAGTTGCGTTCCTGAGGAAGACAATGTGACTGTTCCCGAAAGCTCGCGTTTTCATACAGAATTAACGCGGCAAGTGCACCGAGAATGGTCTATGCATGTAATACCGCATAACTACTTGCGATAAGGAGATCTGGAGCCACGAATAAATGCCCTCGGATCGCTCTCTGAGCAGTACGGTGCTGAGGCTTTTGTAATAGGTGACGCCGTGGGTTGTGGCTGAGTGTGTTTGCTGACAGTCTGCTTCCAGTGCTCCGTCAGCAACGTGTGACGTACGTTTCAGGGACTCAAGACAGCGGCGCAGTTCCAGCAGGCTTACTCTCCCTCGACACCCGCCACACACGTCGATACTGGAAGTATAGCTTCAGAGCGGAAATTGTTAATTTTATTGCAACAGTCGTCATTCCAGCTTATCTTCTTATTGCACTTCTCCTATTGCTCCCTTCAAGGATGCATGCATGACTTCAGTAGTGATTTCGTTCCCTGTCGGAGGAAACGTTTTCGAAACGTCTAATTAGCTCTATTAAATTCCATTTAATGATGTATTAAAATACATCGCTTAAAATTTTTCTGTATCTGCTTTCTAAGTGTTTTTTTTCTGTAGTCAGCTCTATATATGTCAAATATCTTTTTCTTACATACACTGTTTCATTTAATATCAGTTTTAACTATGTTATGCGTAATAGTGAGTTGTACACTCATGATGCACTACACTTTATGTTCGCAATAGATGGTCCACCATGTTTTGCGTCCAAATAATATGGGACTAGGAATCCAGCACTGACGCTAAATCCACTTGAAAATTTAAGATTTACATGT
This sequence comes from Schistocerca gregaria, assembly GCF_023897955.1. Classification (NCBI taxonomy): domain Eukaryota; kingdom Metazoa; phylum Arthropoda; class Insecta; order Orthoptera; family Acrididae; genus Schistocerca; species Schistocerca gregaria. The sequence continues at coordinate 742,519,756 of NC_064921.1, forward strand.
AGAGTAATTAAGATTTGGTGTGAACAATAAAACAAACACGTAAGTTACCGACGATGTGGTAAAAAGGCTTCGGACACTCATTGTTCATCGTTCTCAGAACGCTAGAAACGCAAATAACACACCACCTTTCAGTACTATTACGGGTTTAAGTTTTAAAGATGTCTGCAACACCGCGCATAGATCATTTTCCCAACATATCCTGACACCTGATGGAAAGTAACACAACAAAAGTTGTACGAATTTGTATGGCATGTTAGCAAAGCTTTATCGTACCAAGAGACTTCGACAGGTTTAGACGGGAGCTTTGTAAAGACCAGTCTACAAAATCCACTTTTTATTATAATACTGAGAAAACGTCTCTCACTTATGTCAGTACCTGATCTCAAACGGAAGTCCCCTACAACATTTCATAACGGCAACTTTCGACTGTTTGGTATATTGTGCCTTGGGGTTTAGGCACTCTCCAAAAGTTCGAAGACTATCAGAACGATATCTAGGCTTAGTATCTCTTTGACGTTCTTCCTTCACAGTTTCATTGTGAACATTGCACCAAGGCACAGTACACTTCTATAAAGTGTCAGCGACGTAATGACCGAACCTACGGTCTCTTCAAACGTTCTATTTCAGTTCACTCATTTCTCTCCTAACAGATAATATAATTATGGTGCTGACTCATTGCGTTAGAGCGTCAGATATAAAGATTGACAAAAACGTGTGTGAGTGAATTTCTTAAGGGACCAACCTGCTGAGGTCATCGGTCCCTAGACTTAAACAATACTTAAACTAACGTAAACTAACTTAATTTAAGAACAACACACACACACACACACACACACACACACACACACACACACATGCCAGAGGGAGGACTCGAACCGCCGGCGAGAGGAGCCTGGCAATCCGTGACATGGCGCCTCAAACATCGCGGGCACTCCGCGCGGCCAAGGATTGGCGTCACCCATTGTACGTCTATTGCTTTATCCGAAAAACGTTTATATACATTCCACCCGTCAAATCATATCTTACTTTCTTATTTATGACTGATCGACAGAAACTAATAGAAAAAAGTTACATACTCTGTGATGATTAATGAAACCTGACTTAAACATTTTAAATGTTCAGATAAGTAAGACATTTAACAATATCGTACATTTTCCGTAATGCTGTTGACATATCACCATTGGGTTCATGTCAAAATGTTACTGTTCAGGTTCACCTGATGTCGCAGAAGCGGGCGTGTAGCTATGTATCGCTTGTGAAGTCAGGAAAAACCGCAGTCAACGTCGTGTTTTCCCCTGCGTTCAACACAACAGCGCCTGCTTCAGCAGAGGGCTACGGAAGAGTAACACATGCACTCGAAGCATTCTCAGAAGCGCCGCTGGCCGTGAAACAGCGCGAGGTGGAAAGCAACCTAAAGGCTGACGCACTCACCACATGTGTCAAGTGTCTCGTAGGTCTAGGAACTAAAGCAAGTGGTAGCGTTGGCAACTATTCCTTCGTAATGTCAGTACTCAATTTTTGGAGCCTGTATTCACCAACACGATGTTGCCAGTATCTACTGACAAGACTCAGTATCTACTGAGAAGACTCAGTATCTACTGACAAGACTCAAGCATCTAACGATGAAAGTCATGCCAGTATTGGAAGATTGAAAAGAAGAAAGTTTAGAGTTTGAAGTTGTTGCATTAGAACAACTGATGGCAAACTATAAACCGTGTTGGCAGAAACTGAGCGTTGCTGATCCTGTCATTATTGTATGGATTGTGCCAATATGACACATTGCAGTTTACAACGGAATGTGAAGTTATTCGAATAATAGAATAAGTAAACACATATTAGTTACTTGTTACACGGGCTGTACAAAGACGATACAGCACTAGAGAGTGGATAGATATGTGGCACGTCTCTATGGATGAACGGTATACGTGCAGTTTAGAAGAACTGACAGTAAAATAACGGAGTAGTCATATAGTAAGCATCACTTTCAGTTTTAAACAGCTCCCTAAGAAAATGTTTCCCTTTTAAAGCAAACTCTGAAAGTGTGTGTTTCTGTTCGCCCCTCGCGAGGAAAAACTGTGGAGCTGTTTGTGGAAGAAAGTTTAACACAGACGCTACGTTAAATTCTATGAGATCGTTCGTACTTGTGTCTTCGCGGTCACTGGTAAACTTAAAGGAGACTACGAAAGTTTGCTAATTAAGGTGGGAGAAAATGGACACTGGCTTTGTTTTAGGAACTATACAGAGATTCGATTCAAATGATAATAGGGAAACCAACCAAAACTTAGCCACTTTAACCATGTCATGCCCTAGTACGAGCCCAGTGGCTCGCTCAAAGCGAAGCTTCGCTTGGCAGGTGGTTGACGACGCTGTTGAAGAAAGAATCGGAATGACGGGCTGATTGGGAGGTGTGTCATTTGGAGGTTCGCAGAGTTTATACAACAGGAGGATTTTAGAGGTCTTTCTTGGTTGAAGCAGTAGGCAGCATATATAATGCTTCTATACTGTGTGACAAGGACTCCTGAGAAGGTCGTGGAACGTTTTTTAGATGGCAGAAAGTGACGTAAGCGAGCTGGATTACGCTCTCCAGAGGGTCTCCTTTCAGCAGGCACGCTTAAATTCAGCTGTTATGCGATGTGCGAGGATCGCGAAAATACATATTCGGTCACATAGAAATGTCGGTAACAGACACGATATCATCAGGCCAGGGTGTGAATATCTTGGGCTTAGATAATAGGGATATAGTTAGTCGGTGAGACGAAGCTGGGCTGGAACTGAACTTTTCCCCTTTTAGGTGGGTTTCAGTAATCCTCTCACGCCTCCACCACTCATCTTCCTCCTGCAACTGGATGAGCCCGTGCATTACAGTACACACCGAGTAAAATTCAAAGCAAACCTGTTTTTACCTTATGGAAATGCTTTTGAGAGACATTTTTATATTTTTGAAAGAGTCACGGTCCATTAACTGCAACATGACTAAATCATCTTTCAATTTACATGTGAACAAAAGGAATGTTCTCATCAAGTTACCTGCTAGTTTTAACTAATGGGGACGAATGTAAAACGTGATCTGAATTTTTGTGTTGTAGCAGGATTGTGACCATCATTTGATTAGGAGGAGATTTTAATGTGTACCTGAATGACTGGCTCGACCTGTGAATTAGTTAGCTACTTAGCTGCATGCTCCACGGATCATTGCGCGACACATCTTAGTGATATGGCACGAGTCATTTTACATTCACATCACAAATTAATCTGTAAATATGGCTACATACCGAAGATTTAAAAGTTTTTAAATTATTGTCATTAAATATGGAGACGTGAGTTGGTAATTCCTGCCCACCACCCTTTAAGACACAACAATTTTTTTTCAAATAAAACAGTCACGCGTGGTACTCGATTGATGTAAACATCTGTCCGCAACCTTGCTCTTAAATGTTTGTAAACAATTTAGACCGTGGTGCCTTTTAGTGCATTGTACATGAGAGGAGAATGTGCGACATGCTTGGATGTGCGAATGGAATCCATTAAAAACAGTGCTAATGTACTGATTGCATACAAGTTATTTTAACCAGACCGATGATACCATTATTGAGCCGGCCGCGGTGGCCGTGCGGTTCTGGCGCTGCAGTCCGGAACCGCGGGGCTGCTACGGTCGCAGGTTCGAATCCTGCCTCGGGCATGGGTGTGTGTGATGTCCTTAGGTTAGTTAGGTTTAAGTAGTTCTAAGTTCTAGGGGACTTCTGACCTAAGATGTTGAGTCCCATAGTGCTCAGAGCCATTTGAACCATTTTGATACCATTATTGAGTCTAGAGATTCGAAACCACTGTCACAATGAGCCAGATATTTATTTCGTTGGATGGAATAATGTGGTGCATGAGTGATTCGGAAATTGTGAACAACATGATACACACGGTCCGCTTTGTCCACTAATGCTATCAACAAGGCGGTTATTCGTTAGCTCTACGTAAACATAATGGCGAATAAGAGTTATTGCTTTTTTTTTCTTTCACTGTCTACTTCAAGGAGTAGAGTGGGCTGTTCGACATCCGGCCCACTTGGGAGAACCAGTTGTTTTCAGCCGACACCCCAGAGGGCTCGGGGTGGGGTTCAGCGATCCATATCAGCAATATTAATGAGTTCCGGTTTCGGCATTCGCTGACAACGAAGGGAAACCTCCGAAAAACCGTTGTCGGAATGGAGGGTTGGATCTATTTTATCTCTGGGAGAATGTTAACCATCGTTACAGACAAAAATGAAAATTAGTTGTATATAAGCGTGTGTGTGTGTGTGTGTGTGTGTGTGTGTGTGTGTGTGTGTGTGACTAAGACATATACAGTCACGCGTATTACATGAATATGAAAATATTGAAGAGCCTGAGAGAATCTGGAGGCTGTGCACGGTGATGTTCTTGTTATTGACACCTTTAAACATATTCAAACTGGAAAATATCGTGTAAAAGTAAGAAAACAAGAATTTTCAGCGGAGACGTATGTATAACAAGGGAATGCGTGATGTACAAAAGAAGTTATTCTTGTGACACATTTGTTGGCTTCGCCAGCTCACAACCAAACCATCACATTTTATAAGCTAGTGATCTCGCAACGTTACAGCCCATCATCACCTCAACCACAGTTTTTGAACCTTTAATGTCGAAACACGTTGTTTGTCCTCGGCAACTCACAGCCAAACCGTCAGCTTCCAATATAACCTCTGTACCATCCGAGCCGTCATTTGTCAAAGCCGAAAGGCAATGTAGCGAACTTCATTTTACCACTTGGTCTTGAAAGATATAAGACTTTATTACATTTTTTTAAGGTCAAATCTTATTGAGATGCACGGAAGTTCATAGCCACTACTGCAGAGAGAGGTAGTGCACGGGTTAACACATTAACTCACATTCAAAATAACAGTGGTTCCAGTCGCATCCAGTTGCACAGATTTTAGTTTTTCATTCTTCACCAAAATACTTTAAGCCCAGTACCAGGATGGTTTCTCGAAAGCTGACGAACTATTTTCTCACCCACACTTCCCTTATCGGAGTTTGCGTTTCATCTTTAATGGCATCAATGTCGACGGGACGTTAACCCGCAGCCTCCCCTTCTTTCTTTCTTTAATACTGATATCTTTCGCGTGTAACGAATTTCTTCTATAGTCTTCGTCGACGGTACACTGTCATTTCGTCGAGATCACTGCTGTCGAAAATACCACCGAGATCCCCTTAATACGAACGAACATTATCCCTCCTGCGGCCGGACAGACGTGGGAGTAAACAACAGCTCGGTAAGTGCCGTCGGGCAGCGCCGCGTTATGTGGGACGCAGCGCGCTCAGCAGTTTGTTCACCGAGACAGCACGTGACAGCTGGCTGTCAGCTGGCGGCGCGGCTGCCGCTGCTGCTGCGGCTGCACGTGGGTGCTTTGGCCTACCCTTCACGCATGCAGGCAGTAGCAAACGAATAGAAATACCTATGAAACCAGAATTCGGGTGTGCAAACAGAATTTTCATTATCGTGTACTGCCGTACTACGGTACGGCGTATGATTGCCCATAAGCACGTTAGAGATTTAGAATCTCATTACGTCGCTACTACAAACCTACCGTTATCAAAGTTCTCATGAATTTTATACTCCCGTTTCATGGGTATAGTAATAATCATCATTTGATATCTCAAATGAATCACGTTTAAGTCTTTGAAGTGATAATCTAAGGCCACATCGCTTGTTTGGGGAAAGGGTCACGGCTCAGATTTCGCTATTTCTTTGTTTAGGTGGAGAAAAGGATATAGCCGCTGCTACGTTTTCAATTTTGTACTTCTTTTGATAGATTTTCCAAGAGTGTGTTAATCCTAGCAATACCGTGGGAGGAGGGGGGGGGGGGCAGGGAGGAAGGGGGATGCGCACACAAAAAATTTAAAAAACTATAAAATTCGTTAGTTGTTATTCATTATATTAACAATATACTTTTTAAAGAGGTACTGATGTGTAAGTAGGGCCCAGAATATGAAAATACCTTTTAGCACACTCTTAGCAATATCACCACACTTTCAATGACGTCCATTACTGACTTTATGAACACCACAAAAAAAAAAAGAATTTGAAATATGCAAATTTCGTTCATTGTCGTTGACTTTTACTCTCAACATGCTTTTAAAGAGATGCTGATGGGTAAGTATGGCTCTGAACCTGGAAATTTTGAATACGATATTCATTGGGAACTTGACAGCTTCTATTGTGACGTAAATACATTGGGTTAAGTTTAAGTGAAAAATTTAAAACGAATGTAAAATGCATTAGAAAATTCATTAAAAACAATAAATATTTTTGAAAAATTTTTAAATATGAAGTAACTAGATAACAATATTATCAAAACGTAAGCATCAGTTACCTGCAACCCTCCCCCCCCCCACTTTCCTTGATATTGCGAGGGTTAATAAATTACTCTGCTGCAGCATTATGATATGGATTCCTAGAGCGTCAGAGCTACAGTGTTCTGAAAAACGTCGAATTTTGTGCTGTTCATGCAGAAAATTACCGATTTATAACACACTTTGAAGTATTTTAGGGACGAAATTCTTTCGTCTTTACTTTTGATACCATATATTCAAGCGCACATACTCATTATCCTGGTCATAAGTGCTAGAGCCATACTTTCGTATTGTAACTACTTTAATTTACGCACATCTGTGTAACTAGGAGCTAATGGCCCATATATATACATTTTATCTGCAGGTGAAAATTACTCGACAGTGTATATACTCAACGGACTAACGTGCAGAATACTCCTACACTACCGAATTAATGTAGCAATCACGTCTTAAATATTTACAGTCAAATAAATTAGCTCTACGATATTAAGTCTTTATTAAACTGTGTCCAGATCATTTTCATCATATAAAATAGCTGTTACTACTATGGTAACTACCTTCGTCTACTTATGAAACCTATACTTTCCTTCTTTTATTACAATCTGCATCCCTAACAGCACCATTGCTGTTACTAGTAACTAAATGTGTTAGAACAGGACAAAAAATTGAACACTAATGTTTGGCTCGTGGTGCAAAATGTAAACAAACAGTGTTATACCGAAGTCGTTTGACAATTGCGGTTTGTTGTTGGCGCATGCACAGTACGGTATGCTTACCATAGGGATATTCGTACTCTGTGGATAGCTGCAGTGTTTCTCGTTACGACAACTTATCTGCTCCATGTCTCGTTTCGTCTTCTTTGGGCTTAAGTTTTCTATGTTATTTACCTCTCGTGTTACTAACGATACTCTCTATTATCAGCAGTGGTTTGTTGATATGCATCTTATAGTTACTAGTTCTGACACATAGCTGAAACATGCTTCATCACGAGCTGTTCAAAATCATCACTCTAACATCCAAATATGGGCTTTCTCTAATATTGAATTCATTCATTCAACAAGCCTAAGCAGTTGAGATGAGATGAAAGAGTGCTAATTTTTAGCTCATCTCAGTGTCATACACTACGGAACAAAAATCACATCCACACTGAAACTTCCTGCCAGATTAAAACTGTGTGTCGGACCCAGACTCGAACTCGGGACCTTTGGCTTTCGCGGGCAAGTCCTCCACCGACTTTTTTCTTTTTTTGTTTTGTTTTTTGACGCTACCCCTTTTTTGTTTTTTATTTATTTTTACTTTTTACCCCTTTTTATGTTTTTTAGAAATCGTAACGCCTTAACCACTTTTTTTTAATTTCCCTTATAAACCCCCTTAGGAAAATGGAACTAAAAAAAACCCTAAGTGCCACCGCCACTTTTCATTCTATAACAAAAAATCTGATCCACTTCAGGCGTTGGCTCCTGAGTAAACCCACCCCAGAGAGATGCCTATATATCAGGGGAAATATGGGAAATCAAGGTTAGGGCTATCCTTCGCCACTTTTTTCTTTTGTTACATGATTACATTTAGGGAACGTGTACAAATGAGAATTCTAGTAACTAAGTGTTACAAGTAAGCATTACAACAACAAAGGTGGCATAAAAGAGTAATCCAGAAATAAAAACATAAATCACTGATGTAAATCCAACTAAAAGGTTCTTCAATAATGTAACTGGTTCCACTTGGAGCCTCGTCATCGTTATCTGATATCTCCAATTGCGCCTTTGAAGGGTATCTGCAACGGAGGCATTCAGCTTCGCTAGTGCCTCAAGGAAAACAGAATCCTTGCAGCAGCTTGTCTCTTCCTTCGCTCATGGCTGACAAGGCAGAACGTTCAGCCGTTTGTGTGATGCGGCACAGAACATTAACCGCAGCTCGGCACTCCCCAGCTGAGTGGGGGGTTAACGAAAACGCTGCGTAAATAATTTGCGAAGAGCGTACGGTATTTCGGTGTGCGTTCGAGGCCATTGTGAGCATTTTGCAGGAACCACCAGTAATCAAGCTGCTCTTTCTCTCCGTCGCTAAAGATGTAGGCGTCGGTAAGTCCTTTGAACCATGTAAGCGCATGATATTTTGCAGTCGGAAAGTAAGTTCCATCGGGACAGAGTAGGGTCTGAGGGTCAATCATATAAGGTGTGACCCGGAGGTAACAATCCAATATCCTCTGTGTTAGTCGCCAAACTCCGGACGATGATGCGCAAGTAAAACGATGTTCATCAGTATCCAAAAGATGACAATCTGGGCAATAAGGGGAGTCTGCCAGTCCAATAGTGTGAAGTCGCTTTAGTGTGGCATATTTTTTTTTGGCGATCTGATACCACATCGAACGCACCGTGGAAGACGGAAAGTTGTGGTGTATCGTTTTCCACACTCTTGGTCAGTGAACCGTAGGGTACTTGTTTTCCACCACGTTATGGGAACAGCACGCAGAAGGTTGGTATAAAAATCTTTCGCCTTTGGTGGACGCGTGGCGGAGAGGTTCGAGCTGACATAGCTGTAATCAAGAATGAAGGTCGACACATGGGAGAGCTGTGGTGCGACCTGCGCAACCGACACCGGCGGGACGTTAGAGACTGGCATCAGAACCTGTAGTAAACGACCCATGAGAGAGGTATATTGACTTTTCCATCGTTTCCTCATGTTGCTCATGTAAAGGCTAGCTGCTCTCGCCCTGACGTTGACCAATCCCAGCCCTCCTTTGTGCATTGGGAGGGTAAGAGTGTCGTATCGTACTTTAAAGATATGACCTGCGGAAACGTAGTAACTGAAGGCCGCCTGAAGCCGGCGACCTATCTGCATCGGTAGTGGGAGGACTTGTGCCATGTGGTTGAGTTTCGATGCCACGTAGAGGTTCAGGTATTCAACACGTTGTAGCTGATTCAAGTCCCGGAGCAGGTTCTGTCGCACCATTGCGCGTATGATCTGTAATAACCGTCGGTAGTTTGCTGCAGCTGTTTTACGTACATCTTTCTTGAACGTGATTCCCAAATATCGCAGACCAGAAACTGGTGGGAGGGGAGCGAGGGCTTCCGGTCCGAGACCACGCCCAATATCCAACGCCGCCGACTTGTTGATGTTCAGAAGACTGCCTGCGGCCTGTCCGTATCGCTCAATCCAGGTTAGTACGCTTTGAACTTCGTCACTGGAACGAACCAGCAGTAGCAGGTCGTCAGCGTATGGCATATAGCGAAATGTGACGTCCCGCAGCGTGATGCCAGATGGGCGGTGGTTAAGGCCCCCTAGGAGTGGCTCGAGTGCGATGGCATAAAGGTAGGTAGAAAGGGGACAACCCTGTCATAAGACCTCTTAATGGGTACTGGTCCTCCCGACCTTCCATTGACCTGGACGTGTGAGCTGGCTGCGGTCCAAAGACGCCGTAGGATGTCGATGAGGACCGGGGGAAATCCCATACAGTGCATCACTCGTAGGAGGAAGTTGTGGTGCACTCTATCAAAGGCGCGGTTGAAATCTATGGAGACGATCGCCGCTCTCATACGGCACGCAGAAGCGATCGCTATTAAGTCCCTGCAGTCACCGGTGGCCATGTGTATGCTGGCTTCTCCCCCCTGCGACGTCTGTTCTGGAGCGAGGATCATCGGCAAAGTCGTCTTAATACGGCTCGCCATAATCCTGGTGAAAATCTTGTAATCGGCGTTCACCATTGTAAGCGGCCGTTAGTCGTTAATCGATAGCCCTCCACCTGGCTTGTATACTGGTATGAGAAGACCTTCTACAAACGCTGGCGGCACAACACAGTCTGGAGACATAAGTTCGCGGAACATTATAACCCAGCGAGGCATCATGATGTCACGGAAGGTCCGGTAGAATTCTATGGGCAATCCATCAGGTCCAGGAGACTTATTGGCCGCACCTTTGTCCACGGCGTCTTCGACTTCTTCGAGTCAGATTTCCTCTGTTAGTGCATTTACGGTAGCCTCGTCGATAAAACGTGTTACCTGCGGTAACACTTCAGTAGCGACCTCGTCATCGACAATTCTTTCCTTGTAAAGATGACGAAAATGATCCTCCACCGCCTTTACTATGGTTGCTTGGGTCGTACATAAGCGACCGTCGTGTGTCCTGAGTTGTGTGATTAAATGTTGGCGTTGTCGGCGCTTATCCGCCACAACGTGGTGCATAGTGGGTTCCTCTGCAAACGTTCGGTCGTGCCGTCGCGAGCGGACGACTGCACCTTCTAGTCGGCGCTTCGTCAATGATAGTATGTGAGCCTTGATTCTGCTTTGATCATGTTGTCTCTCCGGGGAAGGGGTAAGGCGTCGAGGTCCCAGAGTGCCGAGTAGTAAAAATCGAGGGTCTGTCTATGCCACGCAGTCACGTCCTTGCCATATTGCATAAGTGTCCTACGGATTGCTGGTTTGGCACAGAGGAGCCACCACTACAGGGTCGAGGTGTATCGAGGGTGGCGGCGTTCACAGTCAGTCCACGTTGCTGCAACTTGCCGACGGCAATCCAGGTCCTGGAGATGAGTTATGTTGAGCTTCCAAAAGCCATTGCTGCGGCAGACTTGTTGGGGGCGTAGGTGTATAGTGCAGATATAGGCACTGTGATCAGAATAGGCTTGAGGCCATAGTTCGGCGTCCACCACACCTTGTGTGAGATCTTGTGACACATATATGCGGTCGAGTCGGCTGGCCGAATGACTGGTAAGATGAGTGTGGCCAGAGCGGTTACCGTGTCACGAAACTCACCTGGACAATGCGGCGCGACTGTGCTGATGGGGTGAATGAAGTTATCTCTCAACTTTTCCATAGTAAACAATGAGTTATTGGTGATCAATGAAGCATGAGTGTAGTTTACTTAGAGTATATTTCACCGTGAAGTGTAAAATCGTAAAAATGGCTCTGAGCACTATGCGACTCAACTTCTGAGGTCATCAGTCGCCTAGAACTAAGAACTAATTAAACCTAACTAACCTAAGGACATCACACACATCCATGCCTGAGGCAAGATTCGAACCTGCGACCGTAGCTGTCGCTCGGCTCCAGACTGTAGCGCCTAGAACCGCACGGCCACTCCGGCCGGCGTAAAATCGTAGCGAAAAGAGTCGAGAAAATGAGCAATATTCGAATGATGTAAACTGAAAATGAAACTGAGGGAATAGAAAAACGGCATTTGAAGATGTCTTCAGAACAATTCTACTGCTGTCAAGTTACATTTCGCGTAAGGACCACTAAGCTAAGATAAGAGAAATTAGGGCTTGTACGGAGGCACAGATTCAGTCAGGAAAGAAAGTGACTGGTAGTGGTACAAGGTACCCGCCACTACGCACTTCATAGTGGCTTGCGGCGTATGAATTAAAATGCTCTACCTACATCTACATCTACGTGATTCTTCTGCTATTCTCAAGTGCCTGGCAGACGGTTGAATTAACCACCTTCAAGCTGTCTCTCTGCATTTCCACTCTAGAATGGTGCGCGGGGAAAACGAGCACTTATGTGCGAACCCTGATTTCTCTTATTTTATAGTGATGATCATTTCTCCCTATGTAGGTGGGTGTCAACAGAATGTTTTCGCAATTTGAGGAGAAAACTTTTGCTTGAAATTTCATGAGAAAACCCCGTCGCAACGAGGAACTGCTTTGTTTTAATGATTGTCACTCCAATTCTACCCAAAACGTTATCTATGTGATCGTGGCAATTTAGGTTATTTGTAATTGTGATCCCTAAGTGTTTAGTTGAATTTACAGCCTTCAGATTTGTGTGACTTATCGCGTAATCGAAATTTAGCGGATATCATTTAGTACTCATGGGAATAACTTCACTCTTTCCTTTATTCAGGGTCAATTGCCACTTTTCGCACCATTAAGTTATCTTATCTAAATCACTTTGCAATTAGTTTTGATTATCTGTTGACTTTACACGACGGTAAATGACAGTATCATCTGCAAACAATCTAAGACGGCTACTCAGATTGTCTGCTATTCTTTAATATAGACCAGGAACAATAGAGGGCTTATAACACTTTCTTGGTGAACGCCGGATGTTACTTCTGTTTTACTCGATGACTTTCCGTCTGTTTCTATTAACTGTGACCTTTCTGTCAGAAAATCACAAATCCAGTCGCACAACTGAGGCGATATTCCATAGGCATGCAGTTTAGTTAGAAGCTTGTGAGGAACGGCGTCGAAAGCCTTCTGGAAATCTGAAAATATGGAATATGCAATGATAAATCCAGACTCAAATACCTATATTAAAAATTCCAGTAGTTGTACTGATAGTGAAAATGGATCTAGCCGGTAACTGCAGTGGCTTCAGCTGCGTTGACGAAATGGATCGTAGTCTCCTGGCAAGTATTTTCGACGTCGAAAATTAAGTTGAAGGAAGTTAGATCGACTATTCCCTGAAGTAATGCATTATTGAATCCATATCAACCAGGCGAATATTAGTTTCAATAGGGACATTGATGGCATAAAGACATATTTTTATTGGATTGGCTGTGGTTGTAACCATGGCCGGTTAATTTACAGCAGTTAAAGGCGCGCTTTGTAGGTTCTGTGTGGTTTTCTGGCCACGCATAAAGCACAGCAGGGATGGCACATTCATGAGCCGCCTATTCATCTGTTTCAAAAAAAGTCCCAAGATAAGAGGACATGAAAAGTCCCCAAAAAATCATTGTTCACCGAGTCTATAAGTTGTCCTCAATTTCAGAATAATAAAGAGAACTGTTCAATGATCTGAAGATGGTGATTTAATTTCGCTGAAACTAGTAATCATTATGTATTCTTATGCGATCTGGACGAATAAACTTCTGTTGACAGATGTGAAAATTACCGAACTATCAGTTTAATAAGTCACAGCTGCAAAATACTAACGCGAATTCTTTACAGACGAATGGAAAAACTGGTAGATGCGGACCTCGGGGAGGATCAGTTTGGATTCCGTCGAAATGTTGGAACACGTGAGGCAATACTGAACTTATGACTTATCTTAGAAGAAAGATTAAGAAAAGGCAAACCTACGTTTCTAGCATTTGTAAACTTAGAGAAAGCTTTTGACAATGTTGACTGGAATACTCTTTTTCAAATAATAAAGGTGGCAGGGGTAAAATACAGGGAGCGAAAGGCTATTTACAATTTGTACAGAAACCAGATGGCAGTCATAAGAGTCGAGGGGCATGAAAGGGAAGCAGTGGTTGGGAAAGGAGTGAGACAGGGTTGTAGCCTCTCCCCGATGTTATTCAATCTGTATATTGAGCAAGCAGTAAAGGAAACAAAAGAAAAATTTGGAGTAGGTATTAAAATTCATGGAGACGAAGTAAAAACTTTGAGGTTCGCCGATGACATTGTAATTCTGTCAGAGACGGCAAAGGACTTGGAAGAGCAGTTGAACGGAATGGACAGTGTCTTGAAAGGAGGATATAAGATGAACATTAACAAAAGCAAAACGAGGATAATGGAATGTAGTCAAATTAAATCGGGTGATGCTGAGGGAATTAGATTAGGAAATAAGACACTTAAAGTAGGAAAGGAGTTTTGTTATTTAGGAAGTAAAATAACTGATGATGGTCGAAGTAGAGAGGATATAAAATGTAGACTGGCAATGGCAAGGAAAGCGTTTCTGAAGAAGAGAAATTTGTTAACATCGAATATAGATTTAAGTGTCAGGAAGGCATTTCTGAAAATATTTGTTTGGAGTGTAGCCATGTATGGAAGTGAAACATGGACGATAACTAGTTTGGACAAGAAGAGAATAGAAGCTTTCGAAATGTGGTGCTACAGACGGATGCTGAAGATTACATGGGTAGATCACATAACTAATAAGGAAGTATTGAATTGAATTGGGGAGAAGAGGAGAATGTGGCACGACGTGACAAGAAGAAGGGACCGGTTAGTAGGATATGTTCTGAGGCATCAAGGGATCACAAATTTAGCATTGGAGGGCAGTGTGGAGGGTAAAAATCGTAGAGGGAGACCGAGAGATGAGTACACTAAGCAGATTCAGAAGGATGTAGGTTGTAGTAGGTACTGGGAGATGAAGCAGCTTGCACAGGATAGAGTAGCATGGAGAGCTGCATCAAACCAGTCTCAGGACTGAAGACAACAACAACAATAAGAAGAATAACCGCGGTAAGATATTTTTAGCTTCATATGCGTTTTCATACTACGATGCTCAAGTAGCTCAAACAAATCGCGTGAGGGAGAGGGTGGAGTTACACTATGTCATGAGGTAAGAAAGCACGTATGTAGTTTGACAAAACGAATGAGCAGCGATGGTGATAATATATTCTAAACATAATTAAAATATTCATGATACAAAAATATTGTAATTCAGTAGCATTTTCTCTGCCTAATATCTTTAGTTTGTGGGCAACTATGGTGCTGACTTGTGGTAGTATGTAATTACCTTCCCACGGGCTATGTGTTATCTTGTTCTTTTAGGTAAAAAAAGATTTAAAATTAATGAGCCATAGTAACCTCAGAACGAGTTGGGGTTCTATGCTACACAAATATGGCTGCATGACATCGCCCCACAGCACTTTGTCAAGAGCTCACCCTAGCACTGGTTAGGAAGGGGGAAGCGCACAGAGCTACAGACGATTCATAATTTTGCCCTTCAAACGCAGAGAAGACGAAAGACAAAAATGTGTGTCGATGGTGCGCAGCAAGCTGATGTCCAACGTGGGAGCTTGAAAATATCTTGAGGCAATTATTCTCTTTCGGGTCAAATGAATCAGGTGGTGTAACGTGTAGAAGGACCCACATCCGGGAAACCCGAGGGTACCTAAGCTCCTCTCTCAACAGGCCGTTACAGATGAAGCAACTATTTCAATAGTTTACAAACAACGGGTGATCCAGTGTAGCATCTCCTGGCAACACCAGAGAATCTGGTACATCTAAATCTACATCTGCATCCATACTCCGCAAGCCACCTGACGGTGTGTGGCAGAGGGTACCCTGAGTACCTCTATCGGTTCTCCGTTCTATTCCAGTCTCGTATTGTACGTGGAAAGAAGGATTGTCGGTATGCTTCTGTGTGGGCTCTAATCTCTCTGATTTTATCCTCATGGTCTCTTCGCGAGATATACGTAGGAGGGAGCAATATACTGCTTGACCCTTCGGTGAAGGTATGTTCTCGAAACTTCAACAAAAGCCAGTACCGATCTACTGATCGTCTCTCCTGCAGAGTCTTTCACTGGAGTTTGTCTACCATCTCCGTAACGCTTTCGCGATTACTAAATGATCCTGTAACGAAGCGCGCTGCTCTCCGTTGGATCTTCTCTATCTCTTCTATCAACCCTATCTGGTGCGGATCCCACACTGCTGAGCAGTATTCAAGCAGTCGGCGAACAAGCGTACTGTAACCTACTTCCTTTGTTGTCAGATTGCATTTCCTTAGGATTCTTCCAATGAATCTCAGTCTGGCATCTGCTTTACCGACGATCAACTTTATATGATCATTCCATTTTAAATCACTCCTAATGCGTACTGCCAGATAATTTATGGAATTAACTGCTTCCAGTTGCTGACCTGCTATTTTGTAGCAAAATGATAAGGGATCTATCTTTCTATGTATTCGCATCACATTACACTTGTCTACATTGAGATTCAATTGCCATTCCGTGCACCATTGTATATTTGCGCAATAAGACTCTGTCCCACTGAGTATGAGAGAAAGATTAAAAATAATTTTTTTTCCTTTACATATGACATCACACTCGTTATAATTGGCAATGGTTTGTCCCGTGCACAGCTGTGGAGAATAATAAGACCACCACCTAGAAGACACAAACGGCATGTAGCTTGAACAAAAACTGTTTGAATGTCTCAAATATGCAGTAGCTGCCTAAGTGGACAGACATAATCTGACCTGAAGGGAAAAATTATATTCTTACATCTGCAAGAGAAGTGGAATTTTATTTTGTTCAATGTCTTCTTAATACTGCACTGTTATTAGACACTAGCCATTCTCAAGTGACCAAAAATTACTTAAAACAACAAGTTTCTTAGAACGATTCTGTGGGAGCTCGGGATTCACAAAGCTTTGCAACAAGACACCAGTTGTGTTAAGTAATTGGAAATGGCATAGGTTTCGAAACTGGTGATGAGATAAATTGCCTTTAATGCAACTGAAGCTTTGTTTTTCTAAAGTAGTAAAGAAACTGAGTAACTTTTTTCAGCGTCTCATAGAGTAGATAGGAAAAGTATAACTTACGAGATAAGAAGACCTGAAATGTCTCAATTGGAAAAAAAATGCTTCCAAGTAGAGGCTTTGCTTAATGTCTTACAGTGACTAAATGTGCTAGTTTTGGCGTCAGGTGATTGTAGGACGGAAAGAGATAGGTTACAGTTTGTCTCGCCGACACCAGATGTGCAGCGATATTTCATTGTTGAAAGACAGGCAATAAATTTTTTGTGGTGTTTTGAAGGACGTACCGAAGCATTCGTGTGATGTGATTTAGGGAACCCGACGAAAACCAAACTCTCGATTGGTTTGTGTCAATTTTAGCTTATTTCCTCCCGGAGTGAGGTCCACTGCCGTAATTACACGTTCAGCATTTTCGGTCGTGGTACTGTAAGTTACTTTTAAATTTTGCTGACATTGATGAGACTTGTAATTTAACTGATAAAAAGATATAAATCTGTTATCAGTGCTCCGCCTTGGTAACAAAATTGGTAACCGACACCCTAACCGATCATAGGGGCAGGCGTAGCTTAACTAGTGTAAATGACGCCAGGGCAATCTTCAATCCATTTTTCGATTAATTTTTTTGCAGCTTAAGGTGTTTATTCCTTACTGAGATCAATACAGCTTTACGAAGAAATAAAAGGTAAATACTTCAATAATTTTTATTTATAGGATAGAATTCGAAACATGGAACGACACTGTCCAAAGCCGTATTGCTTGTAACAGTTATACTATTTTTGTTTTATTTTTCCCTTACCGGTCAATGCAAAAGTTTAACAAACAGAAACAAAAAAGTATGGTGCAATTTACCGTATCATTGCGTTAGTTCGAGTGGTCTCAACACAAACTAGATAACGAACTGCAGCTGCCTTATCGTGCCGACCCAAGTGTTTCATTTGTTGACTGACTGCTCCATGGCAGTCCCATTCATTAGAAGGCAAAATAAAATACTGTTCTCATCTAAGGACCCTGTTTCAAATAGTGTTACACTTGATGACATAAGGTTCATAATCAGAAATAAGTATTCAAAGGCCTCCAAAGACGATCAAATAATTTGTCAGACTTTATATGTAAGCTCCAAAGACGATCAAACAATTTGTTAGTCTTGACGTGTAAGAATATTATTTGACAGTGTGCAGCTTATGGGGTGCGCAGACCCCTAAGCAGTCAGTTCTTCAGCGCCGCGTTGGAGGCCCTTGCTCAGAGTTCTACATCCAGGTAGGATAGAGATAACTGGTCAACTCGCTCTGCAGAGCTCCAGCGACTCAATCTAGCAAACGAAAGCAAGAAACAACAGTCTCTGTAGTTGGGTCTTATGGAGCTGTTACTCGTCATAGCCCAGTCCGAATGTCCTTATGACTTCCATTCATGCCGGCCGCTGGTGGCCGAGCGGTTCTAGGTGCTTCAGTCTGGAACCGCGCGACCGCTACGGTCGCAGGTTCTAATCCTGCCTCGGGTATGGATGTGTGTGATGTCCTTAGGTTAGTTAGGTTTAAGTAGTTCTAAGTTCTGGGGGACTGATGACCTGAGATGTTAAGTCCCATAGTGCTCAGACCCATTTGAACCATTTTTGAACTTCCGTTCATACATCTCCACACCATTCCCATTCCATTTTAATGCCCTTCATTCTGTCCCTTCTATCGCTCCACCTCCTCCTCCTCCATGTTCTTCTTTTAATTCCTCCTTCACCCCCCCCCCCTTTATAGTTTTTCTAGGCTTATTCTTTTTTGTTCATTTTTTCTTCATCCTTCCTTTCCCTCCTCCTTATTTTTTCTCCCATAGTGAAACAGCTCCCTCTCGAAAACGGCACCCAGAGCACACACCCCAGTGTGTAGTTACGCCATTGGGCTTATGAAACTAATTAATCTGAAGCACAAATTGTAAACGTAATAATATTACACTTTATACGCTAATAACTGTAGTGTTGCGTAGAGAAACACGCAAGTTTTCAAATTAATCATGATATTCTAAGTTATACACACTAATATAACGAACAGCAGCGTCATCTACTCGTCACTTAAAAATAAACAGCTTGCAGGAATACAGTGGCACGAACATTGGATTTGAATTCGAGAGAAAGGATTAAAGTTATTTTTCTGGTATTCTGGGGTTTCATTAGTTTTCTGTAAGTGCACAACTGAACTTTTCGTTAAAGCAAGCTTCGAATATTCGCTTGTTACATTCTTCTCCAGCTGGACTGGTGTTGCGTCTCTTGACGTCTACGAGACGTTAACCATCCTTCATTCAAACGATTCGATATTGCAGTGCCTATGTTATTGCGAATCACGATGCAATATTCCTTTGGACATGCACACATGCCGACACCGGGCCTGCGACTTTCAAGTAAAACGCCTCTACTGTACAGGAATATACACAATGGATGTGCAAGTACAGTATGCCGACACATGGTTGACACCATATGGAATTTTTGGTCTGGCAAAGAGTCATGATAGGATAACGTAATGCTAAGGCGACCGCTTGCGATACTGAGTTAGAGTCCTGTTGTGCTACAAATTTTCATTGTCGTCATTACTTATGCAGCTGATGGCTGTCCATATTCGAAACTGTGAATACATTTCACGTATTCCTTCATTCAGTCCAAAACAAAACCCAACAACGTCAGGTTTATGTGCCAATTTCCTAAACGTAAGCCACAGTAGTGACCAGAGCAGCCCAATGCAGTTCAGGCTTCACGTGATACCAGAGTCCAGTGAAGTCACCCTCTACCGACTGTGGTGCGCGTCGTCTGTGTGGACAGCACGGCGGGCTGTTCTTGTCCCGCGGGAAGCGTACAGCACATTCCTGGCCTGCTGACGCCGCCGCGGGCAATGCAGGACTCACGCAGACCGCTGCCCACGCGTTTCGCGGCCCTTTCGCAACAACACTCCAGGTGTCTCGGCGTGGGCCACTACTGCTGCAACCTTTCGAAGTGTGGCTTTGTTTGGAAAGTACTTATGTCGATGCGAAGCTTAACTTTGCTGCGTCGAACACTCTTTTCAGTACCTGAAATTTGATACAGCAGATAATAATGTGATTAAATGTTTCAAGTGAACTGAGAATGTCAGCCTTTGTCTCACGCAGTTCACAACGAGTACTCTTGTTTTAACGAACCCATAATCGTGTCACATGGCACGAAAGAATAGTGACAAAATATACTTCCTGACAAACGAAGTGGAGCATCCAGCAGACAAGATTAGATCCAATGTAAATGCGTACACGTACACAATCACTGGCAGGTATGTAAGTCATTTGAGGAACAATTCTCTGCGACAGGCAGAGTGGCTACAAGACTGCTTTGGTTCAAATGGCTCTGAGCACTATGGGACTTACCACCTGGGGTCATCAGTCCCCTGGAACTTAGAACTATTTAAACCTAACTAACCTGAGGACGTCACACACATCCATGCCCGAGGCAGGATTCAAACCTGCGACCGTAGCAGTCGCGCAGTTACGGACTGAAGTGCCTAGAACCGGTCGGCCACCGCGGCCGGTCCAGACTGCTTTAGTTTTGTTTATATGTTGTACCCAGGCCTTTCATTGTGTATAAGGGGCATGAACAGCATCTGGCGTTGAGAGATCGCAGTGAAACAGACGGAGATGCCACTTAATTGTATGAGACAGCTTTATCAGCATCTGATAGTCCTTGAAGGGGCGTCGTTGTAGTCTCTATTTGGCCAGCTGGACGAACTGTTTGGTATCCAGATTTGTCGGCCATTCACACGTGACAGTGGCACAACATCATGGGAACGCAAGGGCAGACGTACTCGTTATCAAGGTTATGGTGGATCACGGCTGACCACTGTAACGAGGTTTGCTGTACTGCACTGAGCACATCGTAATCCCTTCACATCTACTCCTGCCATCCGAGAACAAGTAATGGACCCCCGCCAACATTCTGTGTCATCCCGCACCATTGGCCGGAGATTAGCTGCAGCGGGCTGGGGTCTTACCCTCCCATGCGTGTACTGTCAACACCGCAACACATATAGCTTCGTTTGGAGTTGTGCCGCCCCCGTGTAGCAGGGACTGCTGGTGAATTACCTCGCATTGTGTTGAGTTACGAATCACGGTTCTGCACTTTTCCGGACGACCATTTTCGGCGAGAGGGAGAGGTCCTAATCTTCCAATCTTAGCGCGCTAGACTCGAATTTGGATGGACGACGGTTCAAATATCCGTCCATCCGTCCATTTTAGGTAACCGTCCTTCGTTATCAGAGAATGAGGTCCATCTATAACACCGCGCTGCCGGCGGGACGTTAAACTGTAACCTTACCTCTTTCCTTCATTCTTCCATCCTGCCCCCTCATGCATTGCCTCTCATGTGAAAATATCGTGGTACTTTTTGTCAACAGGACAATGCTCGTGTCTCTATAGACTGTCAACGTGATGCTAAGATACTCCAGTGGGCAGCACAGCCTCTGATGTGTCCCCTGTAAAAAGTGTGTGGGACCAATTTGGAGCCGGCCATACAAGTCAGTACCCGGCCGCTATGACCGAGCGGTTCTAGGCGCTTCAGACCGGAACCGCGCTGCTGCTACGGTCGCAGGTTCGAATCGTGCCTCGGGCATGGATGAGTGTGATGTCCTTAGGTTAGTTAGCTTTAAGTAGTTCTAAGTTCTAGGGGACTGATGACCTCAGATTTTAGCATAAATCCCATAGTGCTCAGAGCCACCAATTCGGACGTCAGCTTCCTTCCAGTGCCAGTATCCTCGCTATCAAAGAGTAGTTTGCTTAAGGGAAGAATACAACGTCAAGGAAGAATACAACGTCATTAAAATGGTTCAAATGGCTCTGTGCACTATGGGACTTAACATCTATGGTCATCAGTCCCCTAGAACTTAGAACTACTTAAACCTAACTAACCTAAGGACATCACACACATCCATGCCCGAGGCAGGATTCGAATCTGCGACCGTAGCGGTCACGCGGTTCCAGACTGAAGCACCTAGAACCACACGGCCACACCGGCTGGCCAACGTCATTACGGCATCCTTCCCCACCAAAGCAGTGGACGCATCCAGGGCAGAGGGGGTGCAAAGTCCTACCGATAGGTGGGCTCGCAGTGCCAAGTTCTTTGCAAATTTTAGTCAGTTTTGTAACCACTGAATTATCATTGCATGTCCTCTCAATCGGTGAAGTTTCATGTTGTTCCTGTTTTCCTCTGTGTGCGTCACTTATTCTGTCAGACGGTATATTAGTCACCCGCTTAAAAGAGCCCAATTGCCGCTTTAGAGCGCTGTTCATGGTATATAACTGATACCAGACGGTCACGCGAACCTCCACCTCTGACCTAACGCATAGCAGTGATATGGTAAGTATGTGCTAGGCAGTTTTACGGTATCAGTGCAGCAAGATGGATCGTGATTATGTGAGAGATTGGCAGAAAGAATGATATTGCCCGATTCGTTAGTACATCAACGCGAACTTTCCAATGTGTCTGCAAAGAATACTGTACCATTTGAAGCCATGCAACACGGCGTAAGTACAGTGGGTGCAAAAAAATACAAACCGACAGGCGCCTTGTCAGCAACGATCATTTTCACATACTGCAGGAAATGGTTGCTGCCAGTGAATGCAGGACCACCTGCACCACTTTCTCAGTGAACATCACGAAGACTACCGCACAGAGTGAATATTTAGAGTCGGTCATCTCGGGGAATGCCCTTTCTCACAGAAACGTATAAAGCTGTAAGTCCTCAATGCGGTCCGATGAGTTGCTATTTTGTCTCTTTTCATATCATTCAAGGTTAGAGTGCGCCAACTGCCTACTGGAGCAGACTTCAAATATGAAGCTGCAATTGCTTTGCTAGGTCGTGATGAAGAGCCTGAAGTTAAAAATCCTGATGATGGGGATTCAGCATCCGGAACACGTATCGGAAACAAAAACCTATAAGACCGAAATACAGACAGTATATTCCTATGCTTCCAGTTAATTTACTCTATATATTTATGCCTATTGTTTCGCTACTGACAACAATGAACTTAAAGTTGCACTTTACGCGTTCTACTCTCAGTAGATAAGCGTCTTTAGTGATTTGGTCGAACGGATTTGTTGCTATAAAGCCAATGTTTTGTCTCCGTCTGCAGAGGACGTCTTCAGGCCCCGCGTAGTCTCATTCCTCTGCGCACCGTAGTTCGCTGATGACGAAAATCTGTTAGACTATAGCATAACAGCGAGGAAGATTTCAGTAATTGAATCAGCTTCGAACCTCTGTGGGTAGTGAATCGAAGCAACGACCCACCATGAAGATGTCCTCCGCAGACGAGGAGAAAACACAGTGTATCCAGTTGACCCCAGCATAAACGTCAGGAAAATATTAATATCCGTTACATTTCTGCCAGTGAAAGCTTATACAATTTGTGACGTATGTAAAGCACCTAGTTGTACTGCGACACTTTCAGGTGTATTTTAACAACTCAGACGTTAAACTTAAATTGTAAATGCACCTAAAATGAAAAATTATTCCATTTGTAACTGTTTTCCAGACCAAACGTCTTGATCTGGAATGTGCAACATCACAGACGGAACCACCAGCTGGAGATAGTGCCAAGGAGTGGTAGGAATCTTAATTAATTCCCTGTAATGCCTTGATTTCTGCAGTCACGACGCTGCCAGCGTATCGTGTAGGTACGGGAAATGCACTCCAATACTCTGGGTGGCTTTCCCGCGAGGAGAAAGTACAACTATTTTTGGAAACCAGGAGGCGCACTCTTTCCTCAGGCCTGCAGAAAGTGCGATGTTCAGTTCACCTGCTGCTGCCCTCAGCGCGTCATCCACCGCTAGATTGCCACGAACGTGCCTAATTCTTAATACGCACTTGAGTTTATAGTCGCAAAGGGATACTGGAGGTAACTGCAGGAGGTCATAGACAGCATTTTCTCTGTGTCGGTAGTCTCAGTACTTCGTGAATGAGAACAAAAGATGAAGACGACTGTGTTTTGGTGACGACTCAAGGATAATATTCTGCACTGATTTCCTTAACTGGTCTGTTGATATAATGTTTAGTTGTACGGGAAGTTTCGTTCTTTCGTGGTCATGATCAAATCTCGTCGCTGTTGCCGTTCGATATGTAGTCGTCATAATTTTATCATTGTGCATTTCCAGCGAGATTGTCAGTACTTGCGCTATTCTGAGAAAATTGCCTCCCTTGCTTTTGACTGTTCATTGAGTTTCACATTACTTGCATTTTTTCTACCTTCATTACATTCCATTGGTATGTTGAAACGCCTGATCTGCAATGGGCAGAGTTTCACTCTGCAGTGTCGTCATGACAAAAGAGGACCTCTTCCTTAAACAACTTGCATCAGTGTTTTTTTTTTCTTTCAAAGATTCAGTGTAACCACTGTACACAGTGACCTCAAACGGTAAATAAAATTAAATTTTGAAACTACTTGGTTTCAGAATGTGAGGTGACCTCATCTTTCAATTTAGAAGTTATTAGCTTTGTCGCTACTGCAGACCAATTATACAGATTTTCATTTACGCAGGACAGAGCGAAGTGATGTAGTGGTTATTTGGAAACAGCAAGATTTAAATCCTCGGTCATTATATTATTGAGTCCTTATTTTCGTTTATCTTATTCGGAGAAGAGAATTAATTTTGTGCGATAGGCTGTTTTTGAACTTTGTGTATTATAAGTTCGTTGGATGTATGATATCAGCGTGCAAATTAAATAAGTAAATGAAAATTAGAATAATTCCAGAAGGTCACGACGTATTTCCTTCCCTAATTGCTCTTCAGCTCAACTACGGCTCGGTCCCCAGTGACTTCAATGTCCTGTAGATTATAGTGTATCTTTCCTTCCACTTCTCAGAACTTTGCCTTGTAACTTCTTTTCCTCAAAGAAAGTTTGCCCTTGAGATTTTGAAGAACCTCCAGTGTTCGTTTGCCCCACTCTCTAAAAGCACAGACAGATCCGTAACTGATGGTTTCTCATTTGAAACGAATGAATCGCTGCACTGGCATCCTATTGTGGCTCCGTCTCACATGAATAGAGGGCCATGTCCATTGCAGGCGATCGAACAATCCATTGGTGTAGGCAGCATGAGTTTGCTGTTACGATCTTCGTTATATATATGTCGTAATATTCTCAGGGGGAAACGAGGCCAGACAATTTCAACGGACCTGTTAAATGTACACTTCATATGCATTTCCACTTTCATCGTTGGATTTAAATTACGGTTCATAAATATAGTTTCGATTGCCAGCTGTTTGTGTTATCTGGAATAAATTTTATAATTAACTTACTCTGTTTAGGTAATAACATGGAAAAAAAGTTACGAAAATCTCACTCATGCGAACAACTTCACACTTTGTGGATGTGCAGTGCTTTGCGCACTTCTCTGAAGTTTAAAGTAGGTTACCCCAAATCATGGCTTCCATAACTTGGTTAGATAAATGTGGGAATAGTTCCCTTAAAAAGGACTTGGTGGATTTACCTCTCCTTCCTTCCAGAATATGTGCTTGTACCCGCCTGTAAAGATTTCGTCATCGACGAGACCTTATATCCATTTTCTCATTTCTTTTGTATCAGAGTCAAAGAGGAGTTGGGTTGGGTTGTTTGGGGGAAGAGACCAAACGGCGAGGTTATCGGTCTCGGGAAGAACGGGGAAGGATGCCGGCCGTGCCCTTTCATAGGAACAGTCCCGGCATTTGCCTGGAGCGATTTAGGGAAATCACGGAAAACCTAAAGCAGGAGTAAGAGTAAAAGAATTTGTTACTATCGGAGAAGGTAACAACTCTTTGAAGAGGTGTTTCGTACCAACACAACTTTACTTTCAAGGTCGTTTCTGGCCCGGGAATGTGTTATCATGATGACAGTCAGTTGCAGTATTTACAAACATCCAACGAGTCGCCGAACAAACACTGAGGCGATTAGAGCCAAGGGATGCCATGCTTCTAGCTCCAACTACCATCCCGTATTAGAAGTCTGTTAAAAGAATCACTTGAGCGTACATGACAGCTCCGCCAACGTATTGCCCTTTTATACCGTGTGTTCGCGAAACTATCGCCATTTGTATTTGTGCAATCGCTATCCCGTGACCTCTCTCATCTCAGTGTAAAATTTCTGTATCGCAGTCTCTATGCTTAGAGGATTCTCCATTCCATGTGTATACTCAAACGCATTATTAATGGATAATTAGTTGGCGATTTGGAACACATTTCTTTGGGATACAATCTATGTTAATTCGAATCTGTTATCGCAGTTCTGTGTTTTTCCCACAAATTCTCACGCCTACTTCAGGTAGAAAATTTCTTTCAATTCAGGATAATACAGCACTTTTTTCAAAAAATAAATATACCAAATCAGAAATTGTGCTTTTATAACAGTATCATGGAAATCGTGTGATAGGGTCAACGACTCTGCGCTATTTCGCTTATTCTCTGTACGACTAGGCTTCTAGATTGTTTATGCAAGTATGTTAACTAACTTAGTTGTTCACACCTTGCTCGAATCGGTAATGAGCTCAGTCTATACAGAGAGGATCAAAATATCATGGAATAAATACAAAAGTGGCCAAAAATACACATTAGAGGAAAAATATTATTCCATTTATTATAACTTCCAGTACTCATTTGACACTTCCTTTGGCTTCATTTTTTTAGGGCCTGTTGGTTAGACAACGATGACCATTATTATTACTTCTGACAGTCGTTTATAGATACAACTAGCGATCCCAGAAGTGCTTGCAGAACTATTTTCGTCTACCTCCTCCACCTCCTTGTGTTTATCTACACCTTCTCCTACCCCTCTCTATTGTTCATCTTGTCCTTACACCTCTCTATGTCTATTTGCTCCCCCACCTCTCCCTCTCTGCCCATCTTCTCTTTTCTTCCCTCTGACCTTGGCCTTTTATGATTTACATAGCAAACAACAGACTGTTTGGGAACTGAAGCCGCTTAAAATGTGTAGGTAAAACAGTTGAACCTCTCCAGCAGCTGGGTCTGTGAAGGTAGGAGCTTCAATCACAGTATTTTGCATAGTTTTAACGGGTAGGATTACAAATTATTGGACGCTTCAGATTTTGTTGTAGGGTTCTAATCATTAGCCGATAAACCATAATTATAACTTTCCTGTGTTCTATTAAAACCACCTGCGACGAAGAAAACAAGTCAGCACATTGTTGTGTATACCATTTATGTTTTACATTATATGTAAGTAGAAAGAATATATATCGAGAAACAATTTATTTGCTGGTTTAAATGTCCTCCTATCTTAGCGCAAACAGGCAGCGAGTAACAAAACTTTAAATGCACATATTCACAGCACATCACAGCACTTTCCTTTTCGCAGTCGGTTTTAACAGAATGTTTATTAAAGTATTGCGTAGAAATTTGAAGTAAATCGGCATGCAGTTTGTGTCCGTGGGAACGTTTATTAGAGTATCGTATATAAATCAGAAGTATCTCGAGTAAGAACATTTCCAGACTTTTGCTAACAACGTTTCCCCTTTATATATTTTGTATAAATTTATACAACATATTTACTTGTATTTAAAATACACATAGCTTATGTTTACTAGAACGTTGGGTAAGGGTTTGATGCAAATCAGTCACGATGTTTTCGAGATTTTTGTTAGCGACACTTCCCCTTTATATATATATATATATATATATATATATATATATATATATATATATATATATATATATATATATATTATATGTATTTATATATCATTAGCACTAAAGAATATGTAGCGTATATCCGTCCGAACTATTATTGGAGTGTAGTGCAAAAATCTGAAATAAATCGGTCAAAAACTTATCGAGATTTTTGCAAACGTTTTATCTTTATATATACGGTATACATGTCTGTATTAAAAATATAAAATGTAGCCTATACGCTAGTGTTTATAAAACAACACATAAAAATTTCAAGTAAATCGGTCCAGAACTTTTCGAGATTTTGGTAACAATTGTCGTTGTATGGTAGTATAGTAGTACAGATAAAGCTATTTCCAAAAGCTGTATTTGTTACGAAATCCCATGAAATGGTGTGTTCTGGTGTTCAGAATGCGTACTGTCAACACGGATAAAAAAGAAGGATACTCAGAAATAGTATATTTAAAAAGTGTCATGAACAAATACATACATGTTCGTGAGTGAAGAGCAGGAAACCGACCAGTAAATCACCCAATATTTGACCTTCCACATGCTCCCGCTCCCGCTATTGCTTGCTCACTAGAGTAGAAGAACATTAATATCCATTCAGAATCCATATTATCGATTTCTAACTTCTAGAGCAGTAACTGTCCAAGGTCACCGTCGATAAGCCCTCTATAATCGAAAAGCCACGTGAGAAGGAAGTTCGATAGGATTAGCATCTCTCAACAATGAGATTCTTTCATAGACCACTCTGATTAGTCTGCAGCTGTGACTAATGACTTTCTGATGTACCCGGATCTCTTCTCCTACTGAGACGTTTTTGTTGTCAGACCTTGTTTTTATCTCTCCTCAAACATCCTGCTGCTGTACTCTTCCACCGATGTACAACTATCAAACAAGCTTTTCCTTCTACCTAAAGGAAAAACAGCCTGATAAGATCGAGATCGTCGTCTTTTAGAATTGTAGCAGAGTATGCACGCGTTGCAATATTTGAATAGTTAAATGATGGCAAAGGAGTC
The DNA here is from genome assembly GCF_023897955.1 of Schistocerca gregaria. Lineage (NCBI taxonomy): Eukaryota > Metazoa > Arthropoda > Insecta > Orthoptera > Acrididae > Schistocerca > Schistocerca gregaria. Next base: position 742,547,930 of record NC_064921.1, read on the forward strand.
ATAAGACCGAAACTCGACAGTATAAGATAATAAGCAATGGTTACTCTTAGGTAACAGATAGAGGACTTTGTATGAGAAACGGGTGAGGAAAATAGTTTCTAATTATGTAACGCTTAAAATACCTCAGTCAATGCGCTTGGTTAATAAGGATATTAAAAAATTAGACGTCTAATGGATCGAAGGATCCGCATACAAGTATTACTTCATAAACTCGAAGGTTCATCGTTCAATTCCCGATTCGTTTAAGGACTTTTAATGACTTAAATCGAAATTCCTCCTAATATACTTTGAGGCTGCAGTTTTCAAGACGATTTGGGATCTTCGTTAGACTGTAAGTTACGCTGACTGATTGGGTGTGTCGATTCTCAACTCGGAATAAGAGATCGGTGCATAACTTTCTAGTAGCGCTATTAGGCGAGCATCGTCATTTGTGTAGATATATGTTAATACGTTAGGTTACGCTAATATGTAAACCTGCGTTTAGGCTAACCTGTAAGTTTACCGATTAGGTGATGATATTAATGACAGATAAACTGTTTTACTCTTGTGCGTTGGGATTGGAGCTAGATACCATAAAACGTTTCGCTATGATTATTTGTCGAATATGTATCATTCGTATGGAAGAGCCATGTTAGTTCATTCTCAGCCGTAGCATCTTGCGTCGACAGTGCAGTCATTACAGAATGAATACATTCGGAAACGTATTGCAATAAGAAAGTGGACACTGCCTCGTTGACGAAAGCACCTCAACAATTCGCTTGAAGATGTCTAATATTTTCACAATGTGCCACTTCTTTCTGTTAATTGACTTTGTCTGTAGTACAGGAAAGCTCGCAAAATATGTTACACATATAGTAAATATTTCATGGCCCGCACTTTTTTAATTATAAGATGTATAGTTTTATTCTTTAACGTGTTAGTTGTTACAGTCATTCTGCGTCTGAATTAAATAATCATAAGTTCCTTTCAAGAGGTGCGAAATTCTTAAACCGATTTCCGTCTTATTTCGTAGTTTATTTTACATTATCTGCTAAAGAAGAGCAAAGGTATTCCTTTCACAACATGACATGCGTAAGTGTCGTTAATTGATTTTGTATGTTTTAGACATAACTTTATTAAACACGATAGAGTATTAGAGACGCGGTATGAAGAATTTTGTCACAGGATGACGATGTAAAAACATGGAAACCACCGGTAAGTGAAAAATTAAGGCTCAATATATCAAAGCTTTCGCGTCCACACTGATGAGCATCTACCTTCCGAAGTTACAACCTCTGTCCAGAAAGTTCAATGAATGAGTCTATATATTCCAAAATGGATTGTTGACATACCTGGAACAGCGGCTACTGTCCCTAGACGTAATCCCCGTCGATGGCAATACACTGCTTGGAACGACTGTACAAGTCCTGGAAACTCTTGGCGTAGTCGTGTTTAGGTATAGCCTTCATTTGGGTCGTAACATTACGATGGAAGATCAAAATGTCCGAAAACCTCTGTCTCTTCAGGGCTGTTTTCAATTTGGAGACTAAGAAAAAGTACGGAAGAGACGCACCCGGGGAGTAGGAAGGGAGACTGAGTGGCATAACCCCCCTTTTGACCAGGAACTACTGTACCAGAAAGGTATTGTCGTGGAGTAGGTCCAGTCGCCTTGTTTGGGTTATTGAGGACATACACGGATGATACGTTGCAACAGACATTTCAGCATTTCCAAGTCCATCGCGGCATTTAACGCGATGTCTTCAGGGAAGAATTCTTTAGGGATGACCTTCAGAGTCGAAGAATGCCACGAGCATTGTCTTGATGCGGGATCTCTCTCTGGGCAACTGTCTTGCTTTTCCGTGACCCTTGACCCCGGATCCCGCCACTCCGTACTTCGACGCTTGCTTTCGGGGTCGTACCTCAGGTAGCAGGTCGCACTGCAATTTTTGCGTTTGTCCCGTGTCAAAGTACGAGTCTGAAGAAAAACCTGCGTTTTCCAAAATCCTGAGTCACAATGAGGTGGGCCGTATCACGACCAATTCCCAATTCTTCCCCACATTCGACTGTCACATGACGATCCTGGAACAGAGGTTCTTTCTTCTGTAGGTTGTCAGGGGTGCGGTCCAGTTTGGGGCTAGGCGTCTTCCGTAGTGCCCCGTCCTTCTCGGAAGCGTTTAAGCCACTCATAAACAGACATAAAAGTGAGAGCACGTTCTTCGTAAACTGTTGTCAGCATTTCATGAGTTTCTTTCGCTGCTTTTTCAGGTTTAAGCAGAACGGCATATTCGTTTGTTGATCCAATATACGTTTTGCCCGAGTGTACTACACATTCGCTCTACAGTGTGCTGTTTACTCGGCGACAAGCACACTCCCAGCACTGCCGCTTGTCCATAAACCAGCACAGATTTAGGAAACATCGCTTGCGCGAGACTCAGCTTGCTCTTTTGTCGTAAGATGGCCCACAAACCTTGGGTGTGGGTGGAGGACAAGAGGCACACTCCTTATCCATAGACTTCCGGAGATAGTTCATGTTACTTCAGTGCAGACTGTTGAAGAGGGTTCGAGCATACGGATTAGGTTCCCAGGTATGACCTTTTAAGTAATAGAACCCATTGCGTTGTCCTCGACGGCGATTGTTCATCACAGACAAGTTACAGTCGGTAGTGCCCCAGCGAAGTGTGATAAGAACGTGTTTATTGTTTACTCGAACACATACATGAGCTGACGGACAGTATGAGCAACAATTTACAGTTGTTTGCTGATGACGCTGTGGTTACCGACCGCGAAAACCGAGAGTGACTTCGAATCTTTTCTAACTTTGTCTCTTATTCAGCTGTTCGGTAAAGGAAGATCAGACTGGAGTTAAACGTGCCGCCTATATCGAGCTCATTACAGATGCACTGACAGCTCTTTTGGACAAAAATAGGAAAGCAGTCTTTTCAAGGAGCCACCCCGAGATTCGCTCTATATGATTCACGGAAACTACGGTAGAAATAAATATCAGAAGTGTTGGACGGGAAGTAGAGACTTGTTCCCCGATAACAAATCTTGAGCTCACAGCCACAGTACCAATACTCTGTCAATCGTTAGGTCTTCTTCAGTTTCAGGTAATAATAAGTATAAGAAGACTGCAGGAAAATTAAAACTACTGTTCTCTTGGAACAGTACATGTACTCTACAAGACTCTCAAGCTAATTTCTCTATTGCTTACTTCCTCCTTGCAGTAGCGATTGCAACATCAAGTAGGTAAACCATGAAAATGGTATTCCAACAACATTTATTTTTATAGCTTTCAGTTAGGCTAACAGTTTGGACTCATCAGTACAGTCATTTTGCCTTTTGAGGCCTTGTAGTATGGACCACAAGAAACATCCAGTCGTAAAGGTATAAAACAAGGAAGTAATATTTGCGCCTAGTTTCCATTGAAGATTTGACGAGCAATGTGTGCTCTTCACATACGTAACAACAAGTGTCAAACGAAATGCCCCCAAACATCCAAACGGTTGTTGTTACGTATACGAAGAGCATACATTGCTCTTGAAGTCTTCTGCGGAAACAAGACGTAAATATTGGTCCCCTGTTATATACTTGTACTACTGGATGCTTTCCGTCGTCAGTGCTACAGGACCTAAAAATCACTCTATTGAGGAGACGAAACAGGTAGCTTAAATATAGTAAACAACTATAAAGTCAACAGCTCTTGAATACAATTTTTACAATTCACCGGTCAGCCGCTGTCTCACACTCCACAATCGAGAGATGGAGCTATGTTTGCCAAGTACGTAGATACGCTGACAGCGTAGTGTTGCAATAAGAAGACAGAAGAAATGTTTGAGTGAGCTGAGTGGAGGGATAAGAGGGAGAGGGAGAGAGAGAGAGAGAGAGAGAAAGGTTCGAACAGCGAACCGCGATGTTCTAATTAAATCGTTAACGAGCAAACTACCGCAATAATAATACGCAAAACTTTAGACGTCTACATCCACATCTGCGTGATTACTCTGCTATTCACAATAAAGTGCCTGGCAGAGGTTTCAATGAACCACCTTCAAGCTGTCTCTCTACCGTTCCACTCTCGAAAGGCTCGCGGAAAAAACGAGCACTTAAATTTTTCTGTCCGAGCCTTGATTTCTCTTATTTTATCGTGATGATCATTTCTCCCTATGTAGGTGGGTGCCAACAGAATCGGAGGAGAAAACTGGTGACTGAAATTTCATGAGAAGATCCCGTCGCAAAGGAAAAACGCCTTTGTTTTAATGATTGCCACCCCAGCTCATGTATCAAGTCTGTGGCACTATCTCCTCTATTTCGCGATAGTACAAAACGAGCCGCCCTTACAGTCTTTTGTAGACAAATAAATTTAATAAACGTAATAGCACCCTCAGTGACGCACATACCACGAAGTATCAGTACCGTTCCCAGTATTTATTTTCCACTGTCAGATGAGGAAGGAATGAATGGTTTAAGTTTCCTCATGGATCCTAACCTGCCTACTTACATTACTGTGATACCAACGCCACTTTAAGGCAGCCGAAAGCAGCATATCCCTCGCTTTCACCAAGCGTTGACATCTAGGAAATACTAAATTACTTTCGAATGGAAAGTGCGTCTCCTTTTTTGAATGCTTCCCATCTCTTCGAATGGATACCCTCGTGATTCCGGTGTATGGGTGCCTCAACCTCTTCCGTTATTCTCATTTAGCAGACAACCCGTAGATTCAGAAATGTTTGCAACGTTGAATTTTAACGCAACTTGTCCTATCAGCCGAATCACTTTTCTTTCCATCTAATATTGCTTACTACACTCAGCTGAGAAACTGACAGATAATGTAAGTCAAGATTGCAGACGAAGATTCGAAAGACACCGTCCTTATGAAACAAATTTAGCAGTGATGAGCAAGTATTGTTAGCAGATTTATCAGAGTTACAAGCACTCATATGTGGAGAAACGCTTAGAACAAAAGATAATGAAGCTGAAAATAGTGAGATAATTGAGTGCAATAGGCACTATCGTCTGTAAGAAAGGACCAGACCATCGGAGATGAAATTACACCCGTCGGAAAAAATCGCAACATTAAGAGTCAGTTGTGCAACATAAAAGAAAGTAGGTAGGCGTGTTCCTATAAATGAAAGATGGTATTTATTTAAAATATCATACTGTTCGCATACGTTTGCCGCTAGTAGCGCCGTTAACACACGCTGTAACGGTCGTGAGCGCTAGTTGCCTTTGGGATTGGACGTGGTGAGTTGATATGAGTCAAGAATGCCTTTAAGGCAACAAAGAAGGCATTATCAATACCTTAATGAGTTTGAACTTGGTCGTTTAATAGGGCTATGAGAAGCTGGATGTTCCTTCTGCGATTCTGCAGAAAGATATGGCAGGAACGTAGCCATTGTACATTATTGCTGGCAGCGGTGTTCACGAGAATGGACAGTCGCAAGAAGACCGGGCTACAGACGGCCGTGTGGCACTACCGAGACGTAAGACAATCGTGTTCGGTGTACGGATCTGGCATGTCGTACTGCATCTGCAGCAGTTATCTGCAGCTGACACGACGGACTGTTACAAACTGGTTACTTCAAGGAAATTTCTGAGCCAGACGTCTATTAGTGTGCATTCCACTGACCCCAAAACAACGTCATTTGCGACTTCAGCCGTGTCAAGCCAGAGATCATTGGGGGACGGGGTGGAGGTTTGTTGTATTTTTTGATAAAAGCTGGTTCTGTCTCGGTGCCAGTGACGGTCATGTGTTTGTTAGAAGGAGGCATGTGGACGGTCTGCAGCTAACCTGTCTGCTAGCTAAACGCACTGGACATGCATCAGGAGTTATAGACTGGGGTGTGACTTTGGCAGCAGGAGCACTTTCGTGGTTATCCCACGCATCCTTATTCGACCTGTTGTGCTGCCATTCATGAAGAGCATTCCAGGGGGCGTTTTCCAACAGGATAACGCTCGCCCACATACCGCTGTTTTAACCCAATATCCTCTACAGAGTGTTAACTCGTTGGCTTGACCTGCCCAATCAACGGATCAGTCTCTAGTCGAGCACATATGGGACATCATCGCACGACAACTCCAGGACATCCACAAATAGAATCAACCGTTACTGTATTGACCGTCCCCATGTTGTAGGCATGAAACTGTATCTTACAAATTGACGTCCGGTACCTGTACAACAGAATACATTCACTCACATTTGCAATGGGTTACGTCGTGCTTAAATACTGAAGAAACAAAGTAACTGGTGCACTTGCCTTCTATCGTGTATGGCCCCCGCTAGCACGCAGAAGTGCCGCAGCACGACGTAGCATGGAATCGACTAATGTCTGAAGTAATGCTGGAGGGAACTGACACCATGAATCTTGCAGGGCTGTCAATAAATCCGTAAGAGTACGAGGGGGTGGAGATTTCTTCTGAACAGCACGTTGCAAGGCATCACAGATATGCTAAGTACTGTTCACATTTGGAGAGTTTGGTGGCCAGCGGAAGTGTTTACACTCAGAAGAGTGTTACTGGAGCCACTCTGGACGTGCGTGGTGTTGTCCTGCTGCAATTGTCAAGTCCGTCAGATTGCACAATGGACATGAATGGACGCAGGTGATCAGACAGGACGCTTACGTAAGTGTCAAAGTCGTATCTAGACGTATCAGGGGTCGCATATCACACCAATAACGCATACCTCACACCATTACAGAGACTTCACCAGCTTGAACAGATTCTTGCTGACATGCAGGGTCCATGGATTCATGAGGTTGTCTCCATACCCGTACACGTCCACCGACTCGATACAATCTGAAACGAGATTTGTCCGACCAAGCAACATGTTTCCAGTCATAAAACAATCCAATGCCGATGTTGACGGGCTCAGGCGAGACGTAAAGTTTTGTGTTGTGCTGTCATCAAGAGTACAAGAGTGGGCCTTGTGCTCCGAAAGCCCATATCGATGATTTTTCGTTGAGCGGTTCGCACGCTGGCATTTGTTAATGGCCCATCACTGAAATCTTCATCAGTTTTGGGAAGGGTTGCACTTCTGTCACGTTGAACGATTCTCTTCAGTCGTCCTTGGCCCTGTTCTTGCAGGATCTTTTTCCGGCAGCAGCGATGTCGGAGATTTGATGTTTTATCAATTTCCTGATATCCACAGTAAACTCGTAAAATGGTCGTACGGCTTCATAGCTACCTCGCAGATGCTGTGTTCCATCGCTCTTGTGCCGACTATAGCACGACGTTCATACTCACTTAAATCTTGATAACCTGCTATTGTAGCAGCAGTAACCGATCTAACAACTGCGCCAGACACTTGTGTTGTACTGGCGTTTCAGGCCTCAGCGCCGTGTTCTGCCTGTTTACATATCTTTGTATTAGCATATGTATGCCTATACGAGTTTCTTTGGAGCTTCAATGTATTAACCTATGATCTTGTAATGCTAATCACTAGACAAATGTATTCCCGAATTTTCATTACTCTACATTGATTATTTTTTGATGTTGCGGTTCCGTCAATGTATTTCGCCTGTTTTGCGTGTATGTACTGTTTTTAAATGCTGAAAAACTGTGCTTATTACTGAGCTCCAGCGGTCTTTCATGAGTTTCACCCTAGCGACTAGCACGCCGTCAACCCCTTTCTGAAGGTGCAACTGTTGAGACAGCTAAACGGAAGCCTCTAACGGCAGCCGGCACGGTAGCTCAGCGTGTTCGGTCAGAGGGCTGTGTGCTCTCTGTAATAAAAAAACTGAGTCAAGGATTCAACGATCAACTTGAATAGATGTCTTGTCACGTCCGCCCAGACCACACGCAACGAACTATATCGAGGGGAAAAAAAAAAAACGGCTTGTCTGTACTCGCGGTGGCGAATTTCTCAGTAGTGTACAGCGCGCCGGGTCTTGCTCCTGAGGCATGCACGAAACGGCTCACATATTTTCTCATCTTTCACAGATTTGTAGCAGATACTTCATGTAACAAACGCAGCTCCAGTACGACGCGCTTCGAGGTTCAACATACCGTACGAGAGCGCTAGTCGAGCAGCATCGTTTGCGCATTCGGTTAAGATGCTAGAGTGGGAGTGTTCCGCTACAAAGAAGCGTGTTTCTTCAGAAAGGAGCAATAATAATAACGATATTCGTAGTGGTACCTATAGGGGAGAGTTGGGGAATTTGGCGAGGCGGGTAAAATGAGGCAAGTCAGTGAGTGAGAGCTGGACTTATGTGATCAGTGCTGTCATCTGGTACTCAGTTATGCAAATAAGGTTTACAGAACGCGGGACCTGTTACTTGCCAGATTTCGGCGCAAGAAGCAGGTGTGTGTTTTGTGCCTATTTCTTCTAATAAGTGGTCTCTAGTCACTGAGAGGTAAGCCATTTCCCGTTGTGTTAAACTACAAGTTTTTGTTGTTATGCCTATCTCTGCACGATTGTATAAGTATTATTTATGTAACTATACTTTCGTGTAAGCCATTCGTGTTGGGGTATTTTGACGCACAGGGCCTAGTTTGTCATTTAACCTCACATCAGATTCAGACTAATGAAAGCAGGTAGCTAAATGAGATACGATAACGTATATTTAATCAAAGCAGAAATAACATTGTGCATCATTTATACACGAATGGGCTCGTCTGTTCAGATACCGAGAACATACACTCGTTAAACAGAGAGAGCTTCTTGGACAGCGTTTAAAAAAAAAGTCGTCAGTGCTTTTCATAATGGAACAGCACGGCATAGTAGTGAAACATGCAGCTAAATTTAAAAAACTGAAACATGGACGCCGGTCGCGGTGGCCGAGCGGTTCTAGGCGCTACAGTCTGAAACCGCGTGGCTGCTACGGTCGCAGGTTCGAATCCTGCGTCGGGCACGGATGTTTGTGATGTCCTTAGGTTAGTTAGGTTTAAGTAGTTCTAAGTTCTAGGGGACTGATGACCTCATAAGTTAAGTACCATAGTGCTCAGAGCCATTTTTTTGAAACATGGACCCGAAAATAACAAATGTGCAACTGAGTTTTGTTTAATAAACACAAAATTCAATAAATATATTTGTATTATAAGATGTTCATAATGGAATGTATCATTCCTTACGTTAATTTACCAAAGTTACCCAATATGTCGGTAACGGAGGTAAGCGAACTTACGTGTAAAAGTTTTAAAAAAAATTGTATAAATCTTCTTATTATCTTTATCGCGTTAATACATTACTTTGCAACTTATTAATAGTTTCGGTTGCTAAACAGTCATCTTTAGATCTATAATAGTAACAAAACACAGAAAATTGCCTTTCGGTTGAAATGACTTCTAAAATTTTCAAGAACAACATTATTTCATAAGAAATGAACGTTAAGCAGCGAAAATGTATCACTCCTGTGAAGAATCCGTGTCTACGAGAACAATGTAGGCTAGAATGCCAACGTCTGATAGTGTATCTTGAAACCGTCTAAATAACTGGAAAACTTCTGTCAGATTAATGTAAACAATTATCAGTTTTTAAGACATATTATTTAAATAGGAGTTAGAACATAAATTGAACTGATAAACACATAGCATGCTCCCTAATGAGCCACGTTTTCAATAAACTGTGAGATACGGCAGTGAATTTACAGAGTACAATTCTTATTCTTTATTATTAGGGTTAGTAGTTGAGCCACTCTCTCACACTGTTGTTCCTGAAATTTCGTGCAGAAAGTGCTAACAAGTCAAGAAGGACACCGAGGTAAAGTTTAAATTAGAAACTCGACGAGGAAATCTCATATCTTACATCAACGTTTTCCTTGGTGGAAAACCGCCGTTTCTGGACGACGATGTGAGAAAAAACCTGTATTTCTTTAAGCATTTAGTACATCAGCACATATTTAAATTCGTGACGTAAATTAGTTGCCATTGTTCAGAGAAGGTTAGGTCAACAATTTTAGCGGAAGTCATTTCAAATTCAGCATCGACGTAGAGCTCACCTGAGGAGACGCGTTAGTAATTATGTATAGTTCATTTACATATTTCTTTGATAATATCACCAAATAAAAAGCTACATGTTATCGACAGACTGGTTGAAGTCCAAAGAGTATACAAAGAAGTTTGCTCTCAACATCCGACGAAGACAGCCAGGAAAGATGTCGAAATATCGTGAAAGAGGAAATGATATTTTAGATGCAATCCCCAAAAGCATGTCAACTTAAAAGTGACGTGTTTTACTGATACGTGGTAACGATGGCATTACAGTTGGATTGTCATACCCTATAAGTAGGAGAATTGCGTTCGCGCGAGAGTCGATTTGGTAACTTGCGTACCTACTGTGAACAAAACGAGGAATAAAAGTTTCTGTAATATTGTTTCGTGTCCAGCTTTCTACATCGGGAAACAATGAGAGTTACAGGAGCGTGGGAACTTCTTTACAATAGACGGAATATTATTCTAGGATCGTGTGCTTATCTGATGGAAAAGTGCTGTGCCTGATAATACAGTTTGGGTGCAGCTGTTTATTTCACTGCATACGATTAAAATACAACGCCTTAAAGACTCGATTGTTCTCAACCTTTCAACTTTTTATTCTGTTTCTCCGTAACAGTATTACCAGTAGGCTCTTTCCTGTGACTACAGTGCAGAAGCCATTTGAACATACATGATGTAGAACATTACAAGATTTTAGGTGCACGAATAGACCTCACATAGTCCTGGCAATATTTAATATGTTAAAGGGAGAAAGGAAGAGTAGAGTCTACCGTCTCGCTCATTATATGAGGGAGAGTCAAATGAAAACGCGACAGATGGAAATAAAATTTATTATTTCAAAAGCAATCTCCGTAACTGTTAATACCTTTATTCCGCTGTAAGAAAAGGCGGTCGATGCTTTCATTGGAAAGTGTTTACAGTTGCATACAGAACAATGCTTGTATCCAGGCATGCATATTTACCTCCGAAGCAAATGTCTTTCTTCAGGACTCAAAAACTATGGAAATCGCTTGGGGAGAGATCGAAACTGTATAGAGGATGTATAAGAGCGTCCCAGTGAAACTTCTGCAGCGTACTCGAAACAACCTTGGCAAGTTGTGGGCGGTCAATTATTTCGGACGAAGAGGTGCACGCCTGTCTTTTCTTCCAGTGAGACAGGTGTATTAAAGTTACAGAGACTACTTTAAAAAAAATAAAAAGCTTACTTAATTTTTTGCCATCTGTCTAGGTTGCCCCTAATAGATGGAGCACAAGTTACGATTGCGGAAGAATGAGGAAGGAAATTGGCCGTATTAGTTTTAAGTAGGTGATCCTCCCACATCCCTTAAGCTACTTGGTGAAACTGCAAAGTAAAGTCTGTATGGCAGGACGACGATTCAGACGACAGTCCTTTCCCATGCGAGGCTCGTGTTTCAATCACTGCACCATATTGATCAGTACATACGTCGAAATGCAAGCAAATTATTAATATGAATTTTATGTCAAACTTAACAACAATATCAGCATGTTTTTCGGTAGTGAACGCTCGTATGGCATTATTGGCCGCGAGGTCAGATGATCTTCGGTCTCCAGGTGCAACTCTCTCTCTATTGGACGCCACCTCGGCGACTTACGCGTCCGATGAAAATGATATTGAGGCAGCACAAACACTCAGCTCCCTAGCAGAGAAAATCTTCTCCCTGGCCGAGAATCGAACCCGGGGCCCCATTATCTACAGGCAGCGACGCTAATCACCTTTTCTTCCATTTTTCCTTTATTATTATCGGCATTTTACCTGGGCGGATGTCACATGATTATCCCTTCAAGTTCATCGTTGAATATTTCACTCAGTTTTTTGTTAGAGGGGGCAACCAGCTCTCTGACCACACGCAGTGAGCTATCGTATCAGCACCACTACACACCGCGTTGCTGACTTTTTTATATACGGAAAGCAGTTTAACGGCAAGTTGCTAGGCTGTGCATAAAACTTTTGGCCATAAGTTAGCATACAATTCTTTCTGTCTATCACCTAACGAATATTTATTACTGTGATGCACTACAGGGCACGCATGAAGATCAGCGTAACTCCACACAATGCAGTGCTTATACAAAGTAGTAAAAATGTTACATTAGATAATGGACAGTACGTCTAAAACTAGTAGAATTCACTTTAGTTTGTCCAACGAACTGTGCGATTTTAAGCGTCGCATAAATTATAAAATAATGGAAAATATTCGATCTCGTGAGTTCACGCTTCTTGCGTAATACGCCTACTGCCGAGTTACATGCTTTCTAAAGTTACTTCCAAATTATACAGAATCAAAAAGTCAAAACAAAGGAAGGACAACCGCTCCAAAATAGGGGTGCTCTACGCCCTATGTAGCCGATTATCGACTGGAACAGCTGCGGACACCAGTTACCAGTATAACAAGTTTAAAATCGAGGTCGCGGTATTTCTCTTTTCCGAGTTAGGTACCCAACACTCATATATTTCCTTCTCAAAGCTGATTCTGAAAAAGAGCTGTCAGTTGTTGTACGGTTCGAATCAACAAATTGTGTGTCTCTACTGATTAAACGAAAAGTAGAATAAGATATCCAATCTGCAGCGGAGTATGAGCTGATATGAAACTTCCTGACAGATTAAAACTGTGTGCCGGACCGAGACTTGAACTCGGGTCCTTTGCCCTTCGGGGTGGGGGGGGGGGGGGGGGGGGGGCACGGTGGCCGAGCGGTTCTAGGCGCTCAGTCCGGATCCGCGCGACTGCTACGGGCATGAATGTGTGTGATGTCCTTAGGGTAGTTAGGTTTAAGTAGTTCTAAGTTCTATGTTAAGTCCTCAGATGTTAAGTCCGATAGTGCTCAGAGCCATTTGAACCATTTTTGAACCTTTTGGGGGGCAAGTGCTCTACCGTCTGAGCTACCCAAGCACGACTCCCGACCCGTCCACACAGCTTCACTTCTGCAAGTACCTCGTCTCCTACCTTCCAAACTTCACAGAAGCTCCTTTGCGAAACTTGCAGAACTAGCACTCCTGGTAGAAAGAATATTTCGAAGACATGGCTTAGCCACAGACTGGGGACGTTTCTAGAATGAGATTTTCACTCTGCAGCGGAGTGTGCGCTGATATGAAACTTCCTGGTATATTAAAACTGTGTGCCGGACCGAGACTCGAACTCGGGACCTTTGCCTTTCGCGGGCAATCTGCGATTTAATCTGCCAGGAAGTTTCATATCAGCGCACACTCCGCTGCAGAGTGAAAATCTCATTCTGGAACTTCTGACACTTGACCTACAAATGGATTAACCACTTTTGGAATAACGTCAATTTGGCCACACTTTACGAAAATAATTGATATATCGCCAGTTCGGGAACTGAATGAAAAAAAATGAAATAATGTATTAATGTATTGGTGGGAGTCCATTTCTAATTCCCAGTTTACCGACTCTCTCTTTCCTAGCTTTTATTCCGTTCTTCTTTGTAAATCTTCAACAGAAGGAAGTCCTATAGTGTAAGACTCTCACACATTTAAGTGTTATTCTAAGATGGGACGTGTAAGCGCTTTGCAAACAGTCTCCTTTGTGGACTGACTGCATTTGCCCGCATCCTCGAAATGACACTAAGTCTGCTGCATATATTATCTGTGACTGAGGTTTATGTGATCATTTCATGTCCCCACAAATTATTACACTCAGATTGTTGCATGAGACGACTGATTCATGTCGTAGTCAGAGGATAATACTTTTCTGTCTTTTGTGAAGTGAACAATTTTATATTTCCATACATTTAAAGCAAGCTGCCAATCTTTGCATTATTTTTTTGTGATCATGGTTTCTGGTTTTGGTCGTTAACATTACATATGACAACCAAAGCATTTATGCCATGACTTTAGCACTACTCGGCAAGCTGAAGATGTTCCAAGAACCGGTCATAGCACAGTAAAAGGGTAATAACACAAATCAGTGTCAGCTGTGGTGTTCGAAATGATTAAGATTACTTTGAAGTCTTATCAAGATCTAACTGGATATTTGAGCAGCTTTTCTTTGGATAGAAACTCATTACAGACAACAAAGTCATCCACAAAGTGGCCACTTACTGACGTACCGTACTACCGTTCGCCATGACGAGTGCCTGGTACTAGCAAATACTCACCCTCCAGTGCCAGCCATCGGTGATGGTGAAAGTCATGAAAAACAATTATCATACGTCGGCCGAAGATCCAGAGGTGGAAATCAGCACGAATTTTATCTAAATGTGAATAACTAGTCGGGAGTTTAAACCTCGGTGCTTCTGAAAGCGTGTCACCTGTGCCTCCGCGCTGAGTTGCAAACGGAATGCTTCCTCGTTTCTCCAGCGGGTTTCCCGTATGCCGCAAAACGACGTATTCATATCGGGACGCGCGAGTCACTGGGATGTTACCATTTTGTTGACAGTATCTAAACGTAATAAATGCAAACATATGCTTACACTTTGTTTATACGTGAAACCCGTCCCAATGCTCCACGGGCTAGTAGAAAACCTGGAGAAGGGAAACTTAAACAAAAATACCCGTATGGTTTCGAAACGTGCTGTCAGGAAATAAATCCTTCGACAGTGAGTGAACTGCGAATGCTTTAGTAGCCATCAACAACTGCTGAAGTCATCTGACCTCTGGTAAGGTAATATTTGAAATAGTTCACGAGTGCGTATGCCATGAGATGGCTTGCTGTACCGTTTAGTCTGATTTCCTAGGTGAGTGTTGCAGTTTTATTTATTTATTTATTTATTTATTGCTTATTTAGCCTGACCTCTCTTACATCTCACCAGGAACAACATGCACAAAAAATATTTTATAACAGTCACAGTAATTAATAAATATAATAGTTGGTAGTATAATAACAATAATAATAGTAACAATAATAATGGTGATAAAATAATGGAGGAATTCAGAATGGTATATACTACATATTATATTACAAACTCAGTAATTTGCATTATTAATAAAAAGTAATAATGGCCAATAATAATAATAGAAACTGCAATAATAATAATAGAGGCCAAATTCCAACACTATAGTACACTCGTCAAACCTGAATGTTTATATGCATCTGAGACAATAGCCAAGAAGGGACTTTCAGACTTGGAAAAGAAAGAAAGGAAATTCCTTACAAAGATTCTTGGACCCAGAAAAATATCTAATGAATTTAGGTTCCGCCTAAGTTCAAATCAACAACTTTACCAACGATTTTAAAATATCACCACCACAACAAAGAACAGAAGACTGTCTTTCTATGGACATATTAAAAGAATGGAATCAGAGAGGCTCGCCAACAAGATTCTTCTCTTCCAGGAGAACAGGAAGACACAAGTTCCACGGGTGAAAGAAGTGCACTGGGCTCTAGAAAAATGCGGGATCACGGCAGAAGAAATTGTGAACAGGCAGATCTTTACGAAAAAGGTTGCGGAGGTGAAGGATTTCTTCGAGGAGAAAACGAGGAAGAACAGAGTATTCTCGGCAGAAGAACGTGCACGAGTGAGCCAACGAATGAAGGAGTACTGGCGAAAGAGGAAGGAAGAGTACTTTAGAAAGTGAGGGACTTTGTCATTCGTAGCCCATAGATTGTTGTAACGAAAATAAATAAGTAATAAAGTAGTGTATGCATTAAGATTAATTTTGATAAGTTCAGCACTTTTGAAACCTTTTTTTATTATTAGAAAAAGTGGAAAGGATAAAAAAGAGTAGAAGATTGTAATGAAAGCGACAATGGATGCTCGGAAAGAAAAGAATTTCAATACAGAACTCTGTAGACAAGAGGAGGAAAAGCGTTGGGGGAGGGGGGTGGAAGGGGGGGGGGGGGAAGTTAATGGGAGCGAGCTGCTGAGGAGAAAGCTACTGTGACAGCAGAAGGTCTCTGCCACTTAGCGTCGGACCTCATTTTGCTCGGCGCAGTGCAACAACTCGATATGACATGGACTTCTGAAGTTTGCAAGGATATTCTCAAATATTTTGAGGAATATTATTCCACAGTCAGGTTCCTGATACAGAAAATGATTTAGAGAACGTGACACTGTTGTGCGGCGGTACCCAGCTGTATTCGAACAGGTAAAATTTCGTTCCCTTTCCTATCCTTCCTGGACCTGATACTTTAATGACTAGCAGTTTATTGTTAAGGTTGTTGGGATAGCCAGGTTCGTGACCGGCCGCACTTTGTTGTTGACAGAAAAGCGCTCGCTTCGCGATGGCGCCGAACGTGACGACTCTGACGCTGCTGGGCATGACGGAGACAGATAGTCGGCCGGGACTGCGTACGCTGGAGAAGCGCTCGCCTCCAGAGGCCGAGCCGGAGAAGCTGCCGCCTCCAGAACCAGAGCCGGAGGAGCTGGAGCTGGATCCTGCACCGAGCTACGAGTGGCGCATTGTCTGGCGCAACGTCATCGCCTTCGTCTACCTGCACACCGCATCGCTGTACGGGATCTATCTTGCCATCACCACAGCCAAGCTGCTCACTGTTTTCTGGGGTAAGTGGCGATGCGAGGCGTTACGTTACTTTTGCCCGGATACCTCATCAGCAGCCTACGCGAATGTATACCGTCGCTGACTCAGTGCCAGTCAGAGCGAATATTGTATACCATCACTCGCACAATCTGAAAAAGACTTACGTAGTTGTGGAAATATGGGTTATCAGTAAAACAGGATGCCAAATCTATAAACTATACCAAAACACAAATTGTCGATGGATTTCACACTCTGTATCGTTTGTGTATGTTCATAACAGTTTGTTTCATTGGAGCAAATCTGTTCGCACATCGTCCGTGTATAATGTCCCGAAACTGATTTTATTCCTGGCATATAAGCGACGTCAGCGCTGTAACTACTGTGGCATCTTGAATTAACAATTGTAAACAACGGACGTGCATTGAACCAGTCAGTTATCAGCAGGCAGCGGTAAGCAGTGGACGTTCTGCCGCAGTGTGTCACATTGCAATGGAGCAACATGTCTAACTCAAATAATCAAGATAGTCTTTTGAATAATTGGAAGAAGAGAAAGTGTCTCGCAAACCTTGACTACAGAACAAAACGAGTGGATGCCTGCCGGAACTTGATTGAAATGCAAAACATAGGCAGTTCTTTTCTGGAAAAATCAGCACTGGTGAAGATAATTGGTGTTATCTATAAGAATCTACCATAAAACGACACAAGTGTGTAACACGCCCGGGCGTACTAATGGGTGGGGTACCTTAAACTGTTTCTCGTTTCGACCGTGCGCCCCGTCCACACCACGTACCTGATAATCCCGCGGCGGTCGTACAGTTCTGCTCCACACTGCTGCTGGCTTGCCTGAAATTATCTATCTAAATATGCAAGCGGGTTTAGGGGAGCCACTCAACGTTAAAACAGAACACTGCTGGACCTCTGGTATAAACAACTATATTCTGAGACGATTAAAGAAAATCGCAGGTTGCACTGTTTACATTCTAATCCGTAAGTGTTTATCCCAATTAATGGATGATTCCGCGCGACTGCTACGGTCGCAGGTTCGAATCCTGCCTCGGGCATGGATGTGTGTGATGCCCTTAGGTTAGTTAGGTTTAAGTAGTTCTAAGTTCTAGTGGACTGATGATCACAGATGTTAAGTCCCATAGTGCTCAGAGCTATTTGAACCATTTTTAATGGATGATTAACAGTCCACAAAATCACTCAGAGGAGCATACGCGTAACCGACACGACGTGGGTGATTGTTGATGATGCGGAAGCCGAAAGATCGAACGAAAGTTTTTACGCTCGTCATGCATACACAAATTTCTTTTGGTGCGGTCCTCCTTGACACTAGTAACGATATAACACCGATTATAGAGTTAATTATTCAGTTCTCAGTTCTCAATTGTACGAGCGTGCGCGTAACCGTCGCAAAGCGGCTGATTGTTGATGATGCGGAACGCGATGACCGAACCCACGTTCTCACGCTCGTTACAAGACACTGGCACTTGACTGCACTCTTTTATCGTAACTAATTTCTACTGATTCACATCAGTTCATTCTGGGAGACAGACACGGCGCGGATGATTGATACTGTACGGTACGACACGCAACGAAAGGGTACACAAATACGTTATCAGCAGCACTGCTCATTTTTAAATTACTTCTTGATGCACTTTCCTCTGAATCATTTCCTTATTTTATCATTTTACTGTAATAGCACTCGTAGCAACACTTCAACTTCCATGCTAACAATGCCTCTCGCATGCAGAGTGCCGGCCGGAGTGGCCGACAGGTTCTAGGCGCTACAGTCTGGAACCGCGCGACCGCTATGGTTGCAGGTTCGAATCCTGCCTCGGGCATGGACGTGTGTGATGTCCTTAGGTTAGTTCGGTTTAAGTAGTTCTAAGTTCTAGGAGACTGATAACCTCAGAAGATAAGTCCCATAGTGCTCAGAGCCATTTCTGAGAATGCAGAGCTACACACAACGCAACATAACAGTTCCGTGTCCCGCGCACGTCTCTGCAGACGCGGCTGCCCGCAAAGATACTCCGCAACTAAGCCAGCGATATGACAGTACGCTTACAAGAGCAGATATTAACATTCCAGCCAGTGTAGAACGCTAGTTGAGCAACATTCACCTCTCTGACATCGTCGTATGAACGTTCTTTGCGTTGTACTCAAGTGGGGAAACAGCTGAGGCGTTAAAACTACTGTATTAACTTTTCTCTTATGTTTTTATTAATCCAGTGTCTAAACTTTTGGACTCGCGGAGTATGTCTCCTGAATCGTTGAATGTAAACGAGAATAGCCGATTCAGTCTTACAGATTTTATGTGCAGTCCATCACACAAACGCTAGTCTTATTTAAGTGCAGTCATCATAGGTGGACAAGCAACAGACGGCTACTTCCGGCAGTGAGTCGCCGGTGGGGCGCCGTCGTAAACACGACCCTTGCACAACCAGCTGGGCTGCGCGACGCGTCCGCTCACAGCGATAGCTGGCCGGCCTCGTACGAGCTTTCAGCTGCTGCGCCTTCACGACCAGCCTGCATTCATGAACTGTTGCAAAGAATATCGTCAAGTGGAATGTGACCCTCAACGAGTGAAAGAAAGGATGAATACATTCAGCGTTACTGACAACACTGCTGTAAATTAAAATAGCAACACCAGGATGGACGGCAACTAATAAAATTTTACTTACAGTGCGTACAAAGCATAACAGAAAGAATATTTGTTGAAATTATCTAGTTAATGTGCTGGCAACTGTGTGGTGGCAGCAAGGGTTCTAACCTGGCTGGCCATCGAATCGAAACCGACAAGGGGACTTAGCCTACTCGTCACCACCTGTTTCGTCCTAATTTATGGTATTCACTGAGGTGCCAAAAGTCATGGGATAGCGGTATGTACATATACAGATGGCGGTAGTATCGCGTGCAAAACGTATAAAAGGACAGTGCATTGGTGGAGCTGTCATCTGTGCTGAGGTGATTCACGTGAAAAGGTTTCAAGAAAATGGCTCAAATGGCTCTGAGCACAATGCGACTTAACTTCTGAGGTCATCAGTCCCCTAGAACTTAGAACTACTTAAACCTAACTAACCTAAGACCATCACATAGCCGGCCGGGGTGGCCGAGCGGTTCTAGGCGCTACAGTCTGGAACCGCGCGACCGCTACGGTCGCAGGTTCGAATCCTGCCTCGGGCATGGATGTGTGTGATGTCCATAGGTTAGTTAGGATTAAGTAGTTCTAAGTTCTAGGGGACTGATGACCTTAGAAGTTAAGTCCCATAGTGCTCATTGAACCATTTGACATCACATACATCCATGCCCGAGGCAGGATTTGAACCTGCAACAAACGGAAATTGGTACTCTTGCCACTGTGGTTCGAGATCCTTATGTTAATGTTTCAAATGCCTCTAAGCTCTATGGGACTTAACATCTGAGGTCATCAGTCCTCTAGAACTTAGAACTACTTAAACCTAACTAACCTACGGACACCACACATATCCATGCCCAAGGCAGGATTCCAACCTGCGACCGTAGCAGCAGCGCGGTTCCTGACTGAAGCGCCTAGAACCGCTCGGCCACAGTGGCCGGCTTCCTTGAGTTAGTTCGCGTCAAAACGCAAGGGAATCTGGCATGAGCCAGAGTAGTGTTGTTCGTGTTCTGCATTACCATAAAGATCATCCTTACCATATCAGTCTCCACCAAGAATTAATTGGTACGGGTTGTATACGTCGCATTGAGTTCTGCCGATGGGCTCAACTTCAGATTCAGAGGGATGACACATTTATCAATTTGATTTTATTTACTGACGAGGCTACATTCACGAACCATGGAAGTGTTAATTTGAATAACATGTATTACTGGGCAACTGAACATCCGTGTTGGCTGCGGCAAGTTGAACACCAAAACCCGTGATAGTTGAATCTATGGTGTGGGATTCTGGAGGACAGAATTATAGGCCCCTATTTCATCGAAGGAAATCTTAACGATAGGAAGTACACCACATTCGAGCAAGGAACATTAGGTCTTTTCCTTTAGGAACAAGTAACAGGATGTGGTATCAACACGATGTGTGTCCGGCATTTTTTTCGCTATGGCTAGAAATGAGTTGCAGAGACAATTCCCAAATCGTTGGATTGGACGCGGAGGAGACGTGTCGTGGCCGGCTCGTTCGCCAGACTTGACGCTTCCGGATTTTTCTCTAGTGCGGATTCGTAAAAGACATTGTTTATAAATACGATCCAACCACACCTAAAGATATGCAAGAGAGAATTGTCAGAGCATGTGCTCCGATAAGTGCCGAAGTGATAAGGAATACAACTCAATCCATGATAAGACGATTGTAGCACTGCATTGATACCGATGGTCAACACTTCTGACACCTTCTGTAAATGGACGTTCATACCTTCTTTGTGACCTACGTTGACCTTAAAAGGCCTTACCGTTACACATAATTGGATTCGTCTCGACAGCCAGCCGGTGTGGCCGAGCGGTTCTAGGCAATTCAGTCTGTAACCGCGCAACCGCTACGGTCGCAGGTTCGAATCCTGCCTCGGGCATGGATGTGCGTGCTGTCCTTAGGTTAGTTAGGTTTAACAAACTTTTCAGCTATTGTCATGCTTTCTGAGCTATTCTAAGTGGCAATAGTTAGTGACTCATCCTGTATAAAGATTTTTATTTATGCTTCTCTTCTGAAATACCTTCCCAACGTCTCACTTATGCCACATGGCAAAACTTATCTTCAATGGCTAGGTCATACTATATGTCGTATTTTGATCAGACAGAATGGGCATATTACAAGCCAGACGGAACAGTTAAAGTTCCTAGGCGTTCGGGTAGATAGTAAGCTGTTGTGGAAAGTCCATGTCCAGGATCTTGTTCAGAAACTAAATGCTACTTTATTTACCATTAGAACAGTATCTGAAATAAGTGACACTTCAACACGAAAAGTAGTCTAATTCGCATATTTTCACACTCTTATGTCGTATGGTACTATTTTTTGGGGTAATTCTTCTGATTCAAAACGGGTAGTTTTGGCTCAAAAACGGGCTGTTCGAGCTATATGTGGTGTAAGTTCGAGAACCTCTTGCCGACCCCTATTCAATAGTCTGGAAATTATGACATTGCCTCACAGTATATATTTTCTTTAATGTCATTTGTTGTTAGCAATGTTAGCCTATTCCCAAGAGTTAGCAGCCTTCACTCAGTTAGTACTAGGCAGAAATCCAATCTGCATGTGGATTGCACTTCGTTGACTCTTGTGCAGAAAGAAGTGCAGTATTCTGCTGCATTCATCTTCAATAAGCTACCACAAGAACTCAAAAATCTTGGCAGTAGCCCAAACTCTTTTAAGTCTAAACTGAAGAGTTTCCTCATGGCTCACTCCTTCTATTCTGTCGAGGAGCTCCTGGAAGAGCTAAAAAATTAAGCAAATTCCAGTGTTACATTGTTGATTTTCTTTATTTAATTTTACGACTTGTCACATGAATATGTTTTTTTATATTTCATTTTATCTGTTTCTAATATCGTGTTATAATTTCATGTATTTACTCGTTCCATGACCATGGTGACTTCTCCTTAAAATTGGTCCCACGGAACAATAAATAAATAAATAAAAATAAATAAAGCTGTACCGACCCAGGTGGCCGAGCGGTTCTAGGCACCACAGTCTGGAACCGCGCGACCGCTACGGTCGCAGGTTCGAATCCTGCCTCGGGTATGGATGTGTGTGATGTTCTTAGGTTAGTTAGGTTTAAGTAGTTCTAACTTCTAGGAGACGCAGAGTCATTTGAACCATTTTGAACCCAAGCTATCTGAAGTCTACGACTTAGTCTAGTAATCCATAATCGACATTTGTTTTTGATGTAATGGATTCTTCCCCTCTCAGTGTCAATCTTAAATTTTCACGTGGATACTATGCCATTGAATCACTCAAAAAAGTCGTTTAGCAAGTGAGACGATCGCTGCAGGTCATCGTTTTACTTCATCTGACGATAGAAATAAGTGGCTAAAGGGAGTGACGCAGTGTGCTTACTGACTTGGCTGTTTTCAGTGTACTTCCTGGGCGGGCTGGGGGGCATGGGTGTGACGGCAGGGGCTCACCGGCTGTGGGCCCACCGCTCCTACAAGGCTAAGTGGCCGCTCCGCCTGCTGCTCGTCATCTGCAACACCATCGCCTTCCAGGTACGTCCCTCCCACAGCTCATCTCTTCTCCTACAAATTGGTGTGCCGAATACACTAAGCAGATTCAGAAGGATGTAGGTTGCAGTGGGTACTGGGAGATGAAGAAGCTTGCACAGGACAGAGTAGCATGGAGAGCTGCATCAAACCAGTATCAGGACTGAAGACCACAACAATAACAACAACAAAAACAACAACAACAAGTTCCTATGGGAACAAACTGCTAAGGTCATCGCTCCCTTGGCTTAGACACTACTTAATCTAACTTACGCCAACGATACCACATACACCCATGTCAGAGGGGTGACAAGGGGCCTCACACCACACGGCTACGCCACGCGGCTGTTCTCTTACAGGGTGTTCGGAAAGTTGATACGCAGTCGCAACATGTGTTGGAAACGACGTCCACTGACGGCTATACGAGTCTCGACGCGCTTGATTTTATTGGGAAACAGCTTCTGAAGATCTTGTTGTGATATACTTATTTCACTTTTTAAGTCATGAAGCGTTCGTAGGAATTACGATACACTACTGGTTTTGCTGCTCCCGAAAGAAACGTCTGGTGGAGTAAGATCCATTGACGGGGGCCACAGTTTTTTTTGAGATGACACGACCCCTAGAAATCTATTCCAGAAGACCCATAGTATTGTTAACTGTGTACGCAGTACCGTTATGTTGTTGAAATCTGGAGTAGTTTCTTCCTTTAGGTAGCTGATGAAATCGTGGATCATTGAAAAATACCGTCCACTGTTCACGGTTTATTCAAAAAATTAAGTTCCAATATTGCGCCATCTTGATATTGCTTACCAGCCGGCCGCGGTGGCAGAGCAGTTCTAGGCGCTTCAGTCCGGGACCGCGCAACTGCTACGGTCGCAGGTTCGAATCCTGCCTCGGGCATGGGTGTGTGTGATGTCCTTAGGTTAGTTACATTTAAGTAGTTCTAAGTCTACGGGACTGATGACCTCAGATGTTAAGTCCCATAGTGCTTGGAGCCATTTGAACCATTTTTGAACAAAATTGTACGGTGACAGGGACTAAAAATCTGGGAACTTCGCCAAAATTCCCAAGTTGGAGTCAGATCTGGCACACGTTTTAACTTGTCAGGAAGTTTGAAATTATTCACTAACTGTTCCTGAAAACCGGTGGAACCACCAACAACGAGAAGTTAAAAATTATAGTAGCTAAGTTCTCCCTTAATAAACAAAAGTGTTTCACGTTGATTCAACGGCTTGTAGCAAAAAATAGATGGAAACTACTCACATATTACACGAATCACCATTTACGGCTAAGCAAAATATTCACTATGCAATCTATCTTAATCAATATAGGTCGAATGCTGTAATAAAGACACTATAAATGTGCCAAACGGATTTTCGTAGCAAAAATGAAAGAAAACGAACATTAATTAATATCACGCGAGAATTGTCGTTTGTATAAGCTGATTAGATCTATCGGATTGTGCGTTGTCGTCTGAATGCTGTATCGTCCTCTGACTACGACTGCAGGCGAAATGTAACGGTATTAATTATGGTCAATTTCTCGCACTCCCGATCGTTAATGACAAGATTCGCACACAAGCATTACTTCTTCTTCAATTAGCAATTTATCGGTCTTCACGAAGCAATATGCCCCCTGTTTCTGTAATCCAATCAAGTCAAATTCGTTGTCAATAAACAAAATTGAACCCGCAACCTCTACTTCGCGGTCGCACGTGCTGCCTACCCCTTAGAAAAATTAAGAACGACAATGCTGGTAAACCTCTTACGTTATCTGATTTTCAAACAGCTGAGCAAAACTGAACGTACTCAGACATTTCTCTCTTTACTTATTCTGATAAACAGTAAACTGACACACACGTCCAGATCGTCCGTTCGCAGAACGCTGCCATCTCTCTCCCCACATCCACCACTGCTAGCAGCTCACATCCAACTGCGCAACGCTACGCGCTGTTCACATTCAACTGACCAACACTACAATAGCGAATATTCCAACAATACCAACCAGTCACAGACTGCACACAGGACAGCCAGTGATTTTCATACAGAGCGCTACGTGGCGTTACCAACACAAAAACCTAAACAGCCTACTTACAATGTATGCTCTACGTTATCGAAATTTCAAAATTTATCATATTTAAGTACGTTATTCTTTGCTGTAGGATTAGAAATTATCATTGTACACACAGTAACGTTTTGCATTCAGACGTATTGTTTTGAAAATGTCTTAGAAGGTACTTGCTTTTATTTCCTTTGGGACTACGTTTTTGACTGGGCTGTTTAACTTGGCGTCGATCCCAACTATCTGCATTAGAGCAACATAAGACGCAGCTGCCACCTGTTTCAGAACCACATCTACGAGTGGGTGCGCGACCACCGGGTGCACCACAAGTTCACGGACACGGACGCTGACCCGCACAACTCGAGCCGCGGCTTCTTCTTCTCTCACATCGGCTGGCTGATGGTGCGGAAGCATCCTGACGTGAGCGAGAAGGGCAAAAAAGTGGATATGTCGGACCTGGAACGGGATCCCCTCGTCATGTGGCAGAAGAGGTACGTAACCCCTGAAGAATCCTTACCTACAAGACTGGTGGCCAAACTACAGCGTTTTACCGGTGTAAGTGCAGATATTTCTATTGATGACCGAGGACAGTGTACTGAACAACGTTACACCAGTATTTACCTCATCTGCAGTCTAATTATTTTAGCTAATACCGATAGTTTGTTTTGGGGTTGACGTAAGTACGCAGGGCACATACCAGCCATTAATGTTTATTTCAACCTTGGCAACAAATCAGGTATTGACGTGTGGGCGTGCGGACGCAAAATGGATAGTCTATACTAAAAGGCATAGTCAACTTCTTTGTGCAGTTACGACTGTGCAGAAAACAAAGGTGGTGAATTATTTGACGTGTTTACGGGAAGACTGTTCACGCAGCGAAAAATCAAACAACACACTGAAGTGGGTTCATATTAAGGTGTAACATCTGCACATATGCTCGTAACAGCCTGCATTTCATTAAGAGGAAACGAGCACTTAATGCAGAAAAACCAAACACATTAGCACTATTTGTGGCATTACACTTCTAAGAATTTTTGAACATGGAGTATTGTGCCCTCTGTAGATCGTATCATCAATCAGTGTGGGTGGACGTGATAACAGTGAACCGTATGTCGGTCAAGAGGTAGGCTTCATGCTCAAGAATATAGCGAATACGCGCAGACGTCGCCAGAAGGCAGTGTGTGGCAAAAATAATATCGTCAGTCTTTGACTTCGATGTCAAACCGTCTGAGAGGTCCGAAGTGTTTGAGGCGATTATGATAAGGTTTATAGTAGCATTAAGCTCACGTGTTTCAAGAGAAACACATCGGACAGAAAAATTATTCATCCTCGGGAGACATAGTGCTATTACCAGAAAGAGATTTTCACTCTGCAGCGGAGCGTTCGCTGATAAGAAACCTTCTGCAGATTAAAACTGTGTGCCGGACCGAGACTCGAACTTGGGACCTTTGCCTTTTGCCGGCAAGAGGTCTACCAACTGAGCTACCCAAGCACGACTCACGACCCCTCCTCACAGCTTCAGTTAGAGGTAAGAGACGAGGTACTGGCAGAGCTGAAGCTGTGAGAAAGGGTCGTTAATCGTGTTTGGGTAGCTCAGTTGGTAGAGCACTTGCCCACGAAAGGCAAAGGTCCCGAGTTCGAGTCTCGGTCCGGTACACAGTTTTAATCTGTTGGGAAGTTTCAAGTATCATGCTATTATCTTGTAACACAGCTTCTAACTTTAATAATGGCTTCAGCTAGGTGAGGAAGAAAGTCCACTTTCTTTCAGGTATGCCATATACATCTGAAAACACTCATTGATGATAAGGTACCGTTATGCTGCCAAATTGCAGTTACGTTTATTCACCTGCTCTTCCAAAAAATCGCAGACATTTTCTATGGGATTAAGATTGGAATTTTAGCGTGCCAATCATGTTACGGTAGAGTGTCAGAATGTCCGTCAAGTACATTAACACAGCTGTTATTTTGGAAGACAGAGTGCCCAAAGGGTACTCATCACAGAGGTATAGAGGGAACGGCAGCACTTGGTCACAGAGGCTGCTGAAAGAAACCCCTGTTCAATTTAATCCTTACCCAAAGAAGCCAAAGCCATGGCGCGAGAAACACATCACACAACTACACTCGGCCTCTGATATACCCACCACACATTGCGTTTTGAACACTTCACTGGCATCTTTGCGCGCAGTCCCTTACACCCTTTGAAAAGAGCCGAAAGCGGGGCTTGTCGGACCAAACTACACCCCCCAGTCAGATAAGGTGCAGTTTCTGTGTTGTTTGGCCCATTGAAGTCGTGCAGCTCTATCTCTCGTCATAAGGAATACCATTTACCGTGGTACTCGACTCCAAACGTCCACTCCATGCTGTTCACTTCGAAACATTCGTTCGTAAACTGGCTGAGATTAAGCTGAATTCGCTGACAGCAGCAACTCCTGTCGAGTTTGAAACAGAGTGTCGTTGATAAGGAGTGAAACTCTTCTCCAGTTCCTGTGGGCTGGATTTTTTTACGGCGATTGTTGCTACGCAGTATTACAGGAAGGTTAATTATTTTATTTTAATTATAACCTTCGTTACTTGAGAGGGCCTCCATGAGAAAGGAGTGTTGGTAGGACAACGAAACTTTGTGGAAACATTTGTAAGAACATGTTGGAGAGAAATAATGAATTTATCTCAGCACTTTTCGAACGTTGGGCCACGGAACAGTCAGGTGTCGTGACACAGCTCGTAGAATAGTCTGCTGTCCCGATACAGCTCGTGTACTGCTTGTAGGTTGTACACTGCGTCCAGCATACTCAGCCATGGCAACAGAAACTTCTTCAATAATTTGTGACGCACTTGGCCATCGGCCTCTCCCCAGAGCAATTCCCAAATCCCCAGTAAATTCGATATTCCGAATCATATTCTTCAACCCCACCTTCAACCCTCTCTCTGTTGCTTTAACGCGTAGTTTCTCGCGAAGAGGAGCAGCACTGTTGCTTTTGTTGTGAGAAAACAGCTTTGCAGGTGAAAGCACTGCTCATCTTGTCTCGGCACATGTTGACTGTTGGTAGCTGTGATGCGCCCTGATACTTGTGTTTCAGGCCTACGTCGCCACACCAGTACTGTCGGATAAAGGCAAGTCATGATACTGGCGCTGCTAACAACGCAAGTCCTGCAGCACACAGTCCGAACATCACTGCTGTAACGTTGGGTACTCATGCAGTAAGCAGTTTTCCGTTTGCACTGGCTCAAGTAGCGGAAGTTTAGTTGCGAGTGGTTTAGTATTCCTTGTAGACAGTTTGGGCTGTACCCGTCGACACAGCAACAGATCGAGCAATTTCATTCACTGGATGACCGTAGGCGCGTCGGAACGCTATTTTGATTTTCTGTTATTCTTTGACCTACCTTACTGGGCTGATACCATACAACTGCCTCACACATACACACCACTTCACTAACACAACGTTCGTTATCAGTGGAACGTCGCTTGAACACTTGTTGCCAATTTTACACCACTTACACCGCCCCATAGCGACCATTGCTGTGTTTCAGGGTGGTAACCAATATTCTGTCCGTCGAGATTACGGTGTCTATCGGGAGCTGCACACAGTTGATCTCTTTACGTTCGTAGTACCGTATATCTCCCACTCCCAACGATATGATAGGCGCCATTAAATGGACCAGTGGTGACATTCATCCTTCTTTTCGTCCAGTTTACGAACCAATTCGAGGTATGCATCGACGAGGAGACAATAGAGTTCTTTTTTATATGTATAATATCACGGAATGATAACAATGGTATCAGCGTAATGTTCTGAGCGGGCATAAGCATAGTCATTGGAAGAATACTGTGCCATGTTAAGACCAGTTTAGCCGCTAGCGGGCATCGCGCGCCATACAGATGGTTACCATGTAGAACACGTGTACATATTTATCTGGTTTTCCAAGTTTCGAACACCTTTAGTGATGTCAAGAACGTTTCGTATCTCAAACTGTTATATTTCACCCATAATAACGAACGTGTAGTATCCGTTGACAGATCTTCTCGGGTTGACGGAGACAGAAAGAAGAAAGAAAAGTTACAATTCAGCCTTTCGTCGGCGACGAGTACGTTGGAGAAGGAAATTTGGCGTGTCTTCTTCAAAGGAACCATTACACCCTTTTTCTTAGAGAAAGCACGCCTCAAACCCAGAAACGTCGTCGTCCAGAAGAGAAGTTTCGACAGTTTTTCTCCTTGTGCCGCGCGGGATTAGCCGAGCGGTCTTATGCGCTGCAGTCATGGACTGTGTGGCTGGTCTCGGCGGAGGTTCGAGTCCTGCCTCGGGCATGGGTGTGTGTGTTTGTTCTTAGGATAATTTAGGTTAAGTTGTGTGTAAACTTAGGGACTGATGACCTTAGCGGTTAAGTCCCATAAGATTTCACACACATTTGAACTTTTTTTCTGCTTGTCAGCTACAGGCAAAATGTACATATGATATTACACAGATTGATCAGGACTAATCTGGAAAGCTTGTAACGGTGTTGCAGGGTAGGTTGTGCTATGAAGTAATCGTTAAGAAAAAGTTCTATACATGGCGCCTTGAAGTTAGCAAATCAGGCCGTCACGCGTGCAGATTCAAGCACCCCACCAGAGAAGATGTCACAGAACGTGTTCTTCCTCTGGTTTCTTATAACAAAACAGGAGAACGATACAAAAATTGAACATGGGACTGTAGTAGGGGCCGAAACCAAACCAAAGACCAAGCAATCACGAGCGCCGTGATCTACTCTATGGAAACAACTGAGACTAATTGAATCTGTCAGCAGAGAAATTTACGCTCACAACGTCCTGATTAGCTAACTTCAATAACTAACTCGGAAACGGCGCAACGAAACGAATTTTTTTCTTAACAATTATTTCTCAGCACAACTGACCCTTCAGCACCCTAACAAGCTTTTCAGACTGTTTCTGATCACACTGTATATCACTAAGAGGAAAGTTTTGTTGCCGTCAAATCTAAATCTACATCTACGTCTACATCCATACTCCGCAAGCCACCTGACAGTGTGTGGCGTAGGGTACCTTGGGTACCTCTATCGGTTCTCCCTTCTATTCCAGTCTCATATTGTTCGTGGAAAGAGGGATTGTCGGTATGCCTCTGTGTGGGCTCTAATCTCTCTGATTTTATCCTCATCCTCATGGTCTCTTCGCGTCATATACGTAGGAGGGAGCAATATACTGCTTGACTCTTCGGTGAAGGTATGTTCTCGAAACTTCAACAAAAGCCCGTACCGAACTACTGAGCGTCTCTCCTGCAGAGTCTTCCACTGGAGTTTATCTATAATCTCCGTAACGCTTGCGCGATTACTAAATGATACTGTAACGAAGCGCGCTGCTCTTCGTTGGATCTTCTCTAGCTCTTCAATCAACCCTATCTGGTACGGACCCCACACTGCTGAGCAGTATTCTAGCAGTGGGCGAACAAGTGTACTGTAACCTACTTCCTTTGTTTTCGGATTGCATTTCCTTAGGATTCTTCCAATGAATCTCAGTCTGGCATCTGCTTTACCGACGATCAACTTTATATAATCATCCCATTTTAAATCACTCCTAATGCGTACTCCCAGATAATTTATGGAATTAACTGCTTCCAGTTGCTGACCTGCTATATTCTAGCTAAATGATAAGGGACCGTAGCGGTCGCGCGGTTCCAGACTGTAGCGCCTAGATCCGCTCGGCCAACCCGGCCGGCCCGGAAGACAAGTTTTGACAGTTTTTCTCCTTGTCAACTACAGGCAATATGTAGATCTTGCGTTTCGCCTCATTAATGTAACTATAGAGATCGTTTCTGATAAGAAGTTGTATTCCACAGTGCTTTATGCCAATTTTGAAAACTGTTTATGTATTTCCTTAAGCCACGACCGAAATGCGGCTTTCGTTAAAGATATTCTGAAGATATTTTATTCGCACAGAATCAAACCAAAATCTTTTGCTCCTAAACTTAGCTGTGTACGCAACCTGCACTTGAAATATTAAATATTTTACTGCCTAAGATTTTCCCTAATGAAATTGACTTTTTGTGGTGATGTAATATACGACTGTATATATTGGTGCTGCAGGTGGTACCTCTTCATCATGCCGCTGTTCTGCTTCGTGCTGCCCGCCTGGATCCCGGTGCGTGTGTGGGGGGAGGACCCCTGGGTGTCGTGGCATGTGGCTGCTATCTTTCGCTACACGCTGTCCCTCAACTGCACGTGGCTCGTCAACAGCGCCGCACACATCTGGGGAGTCAAGCCATACGACAGGTAAGGCGGAACAACACTCTAGCTGTTGCGACTGCCCAAATACTTCGCAGTGTCTAGTTCTGTGATATCAGCATGATACACTGTTGCAATACAAATCTGAAGTGGGTACCTTTGTAATGTACATTTCATTTCCACCTAAGATTTTAACTTGGATCTCACATCTTCCTGGATCACAAGCCCCGATCTCCGCATGTATAAAACTTCCAAACCCCTCAAGCTTCCAGATAGATTAAAACTTTCCACCGGAGCTGGAATTCAGCCCCAAACCTAGCCTTTCGCGAGATGTATTCTTATTGAGTGAACTACTAATGCACAACTCCCGACCTATCGTAGCAATTTTACAGTGAAATAGTGAGAGGGCACAAACTGCTTTATGGTGAGAGGCTTACCCCACAAATTTAGTACACCTGCCCACCTATTTAACGTAAAGTATCGCTGAAACATATAACCGACCTATTACAAGACTCATTTTTCCAAGGGCTGTCATATAAACAGCATTTTCTTCAGTTCAGTAAGCCAGGTGCTTGTACTTTTACGGCAGTTGTTTGTTTATCTGATAGTAATTGCTACATCAAATGCTCTGATCCGTCAGGATATGCTTCTACATCTACATCTACATACATACTCCACAATCCACCATACGGTGCGTGGCGGTGGGTACTTCGTACCACAACTAGCATCTTCTCTCCCTGTTCCAGTCCCAAACAGAACGAGGGAAAAATGACTGCCTATATGCCTCTGTACGAGCCCTAATCTCTCTTATCTCATCTTTGTGGTCTTTCCGCTTACTAAATACGCAGTTATTGGATCTGAGCTGCCTCTTTTATCTTAGAATTAAGGCGCAAAAAGAGCAATAATTTCGGGAACAGGTGTACACTATTAGTATGGCATTCGGGCGAACTTTGGACACGCAGCCGACATTTACATCCGAAATCTATAGGATAACATCACTCATTACACAAAGAAGTAATGGAGACACTTGGATAAGTATGGTAGAAGTAAGGTATATCTTGGTCCAAAAATGCCATGGTACTCGTAGCCTATCCTCACTCGTATTTTTTGCAGTGTGATTCCGTTAGCTAACAGTCGCCCAGAGCTCTGAGAGGGAACTTATATCGATGATGTGGCTACCGCCTGTCTGGATACTGTTGCTGATACAAACATAGTGAAGGCTGCATAAAAATAATCGTTAGGAGCAGCTCAATCAGCCGTATACACTGAGGAGCCGAAGAAACTGGTACACCTGCCTAATATCGTCTAGGGCCACCGCGAGCACGCAGAAGTGCCGCAACACGACGTGGCATGGACTCGACTAATGTCTAAAGTAGTGCTGGAGGGAATTGACACCATGAATTCTGCAGGGCAGTCCATAACTCCGTAAGAGTACGAGGGGGTGAAGATCTCTTCTGAACAGCACATTGTAAAGCATCCCAGATATGCTCGATAATTTTCATGTCTGGCGAGTTTGGTGGCCAGCGGAAGTGTTTAAACTCACAAGAGTGTTCCTCGAGCCACTCTGTAGCAATTCTGGACGTGTGCGGTTACGAATGTTCCTGCTGAAATTGTCCAAGTCCGTCAGAATGTACAATGGACGCAGGTGATCAGACAGGATGCTTACGTACGTATCACCTGTTATAGTCGTATTTAGACACATCAGTGGTCTCATATCACTCCAAGTGAACACGCCTCACATCACTATAAAGCCTCCGAATGGTTCAAATGGGACTTAACATCTGAGGTCATCAGTGCCCTAGTGTCAGAACTACTTAATGACCTAAGGACATCAAACACATCCATGCCCGAGGCAGGATTCGAACCTGCGCCCGTCGCAGCAGCGCGGTTCCGGACTGAAGTGCCTAGAACCGCTCGACCACAGCGGCCGGCACAAAAAGTCCCCTGCTGGTATGCAGGGTCTATGGACTCACGACGGTGTCTCCATACCTGTACAGTCCATCCGTTCTATACAATTTGAAACGAGAGTCGTAAGGAACCAGGCAACGTATTTCCAGTCATCAACACTCCATTGACGGGCACAGGCGAGGCGTAAAGCTTTGTGTCGTGCAGTCATCGATGGTTCATGATTGGGCCTTGTGCTCCAAAAGCCCATATCTATGATGTTTCGTTGAACGGTTCGCACGCTGACATTTGTTGATGGCCCAACATTGAAATCTGCAGTAATTTGTGGAAAGCTTCACTTAAAGCTTCACTTGTGTCACAGTGAACGATTCTCTTCAGTCATCGTTGGTCCCGTTCTTCCAGGATCTTTCTCCGGCCGCAGCGATGTCGGAGATTTGATATTTTACCGGATTCCTGATGTTCACGGTACACTCGTGAAACGGTCGTACTGGAAAATCGCTACCTTGGAGATGCCGTGTCCCATCGCTCGTGCACGGACTACAACACCACGTTCAAACTCACTTACATCTTGATCACCTTCCATTGTAGCAGCAGTAACCGATCTAACAATTGCGCCAGACACTTGTTGTCTTACACAGGCGTTGCCATCCACAACGCCTTATTCTGCCTGTTTACATATCTCTGTTTTTGAATACTTATGGTTATACCAGTTCCTTTGGCGCTTCAGTGTATCTGGCGAACACGCTGCCTAAACCAAAAATCAGAATTTTTAGCTGCCGAAGACGATAGCAGTGATAGCTGACGAAGGCTTGGGAAGTTTATCTCAGTAGATGTGTTTTTAAAACTATATATTTTATGAAACTTCCTGGGAGCCAGGAAGTTTCATATGAGCGCACACTCCGCTGCAGAGTGAAAATCTCATTGTGGAAACATCCCCCAAGCTGTAGCTAAGCCATATCTCCGCAATATCCTTTCTTTCAGGAGTGCTAGTTGTGCAAGGTTCTCAGGAGAGCTTCTGTAAAGTTTGGAAGGTAGGAGGCGAGGTACTGGGAGGAGTAAAGCTGTGAGGAGAGGACGTGATTCGTGCTTGGGTAGCTCAGTGGGTAGAGCACTTCCCCGCGAAAGGCAAAAGTCCTGGGTTCGAGTCTCGGTCTGGCACACAGTTTTAATTTGCCAGGAAGTTTCATATCAGAGCACACTCCGCTGCAGGGTGAAAGTCACTTTTTTTTCTGACAGACCGTCACTCAGTAAAACTGCTTCTATTAATTTCTGTCATTAAGGGAACGGGCCAGTGTTGTGATTAATTTAGCTACTGCGTGTGTGGAAACGCGCACCAAGGTAGGACGGCTCATCGTGGTGTCGCAGACGTGCTAACAGTGGCTGCTCTCCCACAGGAACATGAGCCCAGTAGAGAGCGTCCCGGTGGCAGTGGCGGCGTTCGGCGAGGGCTGGCACAACTACCACCACGTCTTCCCGTGGGACTACAAGGCGGCCGAGCTGGGCAACTACCGGCTCAACTTCACGACGGCGTTCATCGACTTCTTCGCGTGGCTCGGCTGGGCGTACGACCTGAAGACGGTGCCGGAGCGCATGGCCCTGAGCCGCGCGGCGCGCTGCGGCGACGGCAGCCACCCGCGGCTGCGGCGCCGGAAGTCGCACGGCGGGCGGCCCGCCGTCTGGGGCTGGGGGGACCCCGACATGCCGGCCGAAGAGGTGCGCGGCGCCGACGTCGCCCGGCAAGCGCTCTGAGCCCGGCGCCCGGCCGTCTCCAGAACGCACCGCGACCGCTACGCCGACGTCCCTGCATCGTCGCATCGCGTGGTGGGCGAAGATAGTGTTCGACACGCTTCCCCACTCTCAAACCAGCTCCCACATTTTATGGTGTTTTGTTTTGGTGTCAGCTGTCATACGAACGAGTTTATTCTGTGATGCCCACGCTCACGTATTACGCTTCCCCCTTTCTTGCATCTTCCCCTGCTTAAGTAAGAAAATTCGTGATAGGTTATTGGGTTTATGTTGACTTCAATTTTAGTGTGACACTGCACGAATTAGGAATAGCATTTCACCTTTCTATGTGATTTTCGCTTTTGTTAGCCCCAAGCAAACATTATAGTCACTCCGTTTGTGGCCTGTCTTGTAAACGGCAGATGACTGGATTTACACACGGTGGATCCGGGGTCCTAGAGACTTTTTCCGTGTCCCTCATTCGGTTCTCGGTTTTAGACGTTTTTAGTTTTCGTAGCCTTTTTTTCTTTACAAAATTAATACTCCTCGCTACAAAAAGTGCAGTCAGTAACTGAATTACTAAATTAGCTCGAGCGGCATCTCTTTTTTCCCTGTTCAATAGTTCGTTTTTTAATTTGCTTTCGGTTTGCGCCCATTCAGCCATCTCAGTAATTGAAAGACAATACAACAGCTAATCGAGGTCGATTTTCTTGTCAGTTACGATGCTATGAATGTAAGTACAACAAGCTTTCGAGCGGAGAAATTCTTCAAACCGGCTAGGAATCGAACCCAGTTCCGTCGGTTCACAATCTGCCGCGATGACGGCGCAGCTACCGACGCGATGTGTTCAAAAGTTCGTTTTGTATTTTTCTCACGAATTAGCTTCTTCACGGCGCTCATTATCGTGTCAGATAGACTACTGTTTTAAAAAAAAGAAAGTTTATTGGATAACCTTCGCAACGATGATAACCGACAACCAGAGCGTTCACCGCTTGTGCACAAATTTATGGAAAACACAGCTATACAAACCGACCACCAAAGCAATGAAAATTAGTCGATACGACGCACAACTATATAGCAACGGCCGCCAGCGCCATTAACATTCACCCTGCAACATAACTATAAAGATACCAATAATCTAGCCGCAGTGGTGTCTAACGATAGTAAAAACATGAGTCGAGGTCTGTCAGCGTCCCCCTTCCTGCGACCTACACTTGGTACTGCCTGGCCATAACGTAAATCTGGCCCTGTGCGTGGACTTGCTGAGAGCAATCCTACAAATTCAGACTATCGTGGTGCAGTTGGTAAAGTCACCGACACGCTGTTTGACAGTATGTCGTACTCCCAAAAATGCTGTTATGAATCAAAATAGGTGGGCATTCATAACGTGTGTATAAAACGGTTTCTGTTTTTACTTTGCTAATTGATATTTCTACAAATTTCCAGCGTTCTGCACAAAGTATGAAGTATTTCATTGTTGTGTTGCAACATTCACAGATCACCTTTTGATTTAAGTGTGTGTTGCTCTTCTGCACTCTTAATAATCTTTATACAAACTGCAGCTAGTCACCATTATTCTCTCTGTTTCCTCAAAAAAAAAAAAAAAAAAAGAGTTCCATCAACGATTATCAACAACTCAATTAAATATAACCATTACAATGACGTTTCTTATGTCTCCTTGACAGGATACTGATTCAGTGCGTCCCAAAACTCGTACTTATGAGTTAGAGATATTTCAGGGGAATAACTGTGACTGGTGACTTAACGCGAGCAGTATTAAGCGTATAAATCAATTCCCTTAATTCATAAATTAACTTCAAAATTTTCGCCAAGTAATACAGAACATCAGTGGCATTAAGTGCATGACCTTGTCTCTCACTTCATGTAAACAATAACACATAAAATGTGGTTTGGTTGCTGAGCCTTTCTCAGTCAGGAGTGACACTGTGTCATTCCAAAATTTCGTTAATGCTAAGGACAATCATTTCTTAAAAAAGCTTTAACTAGTGTCAGACTCTTAGAGAATTATGTGTATTTGTCATGAAATATAGTCGTTGATATAGAACATCTTAGTTTGTAGGTCAAGACTTTGACTTAAAGTCTTTCATTCATTGTAGCATCGAGTTCTGAAACAACTCGAGTTATTTAGATTTTTAATGATTAATTTTCTCATCTTCGTATGACAGCTGTTGTACCAAATATCTTCGCCCATAGTGCCACGTTAACAAAATCTTTTTGAAATTTTCCAGTTGAAGTGAAAGAATGTTTAAAATATGATCTGAAGGCACAGTTGTGGATTCAAAAGCAATTTACAACCTGTTCACGGTGTAACCGAGATCTTACAATAACATTTCGTCCACACATGTAAACTGAAACCCAGTCACAGAAATAGTACCTTAATTAGTAAATAGTAACTTAAAGTTATTACATATCCATTTCGTTCCATGAGTGCTGAATGTTTATCTCCGCATCCTTTTGATAATTTCAGATGTCTGAAATGCTTTGTTACTCCGCTGAAAATATGTCATGTAGCTACAGTTCTGCACCCTTCTTCAGCTGATTAACGCTTCGCCAGACATATATGTAGCTGGCGACTTCCGATAACTACATCGGAGCCAGATTAGTGCGATACGCACATCGTAGTAAGACGCCGTAGTAGACAGCTTTGTTCCCCAGTGGTGGTGGACACACTCTTTAACAATGGAGTAACGGCCCCCGAGACGGCCGCACTAATTTTATTTATTGTTAGTTGTAGTGAGCACTAATATTGTACCTAGAGCCGCGAAACGCTGGCTTGAGGCTCAATTCTATGAATATATTTTTGTATATAAAATGTGTTGTGTGTGTATTAACTTTATTGCCAAATAAAGTTTCCATGTTTTAAGATGTTACGTGGTTTGAATGCTCATCTGTGCAAATTGCCTTATCTTGTTGGACATTAATTTGAATCTACATATGAGAGGCAGTCAAATGAAAACGAGACAGATGGAAAAATAAGTAAAATATTCATTATTTCAAAAGTAATTGTTAATAAATTTATCCTACTGTGAGATAAGATGGTTAACGTCTTAATGAGAAACTGTTTTCGGTTGCCTACGGTCCCATGTTGGTCCCCCCCCACACACACACACACATGTTGCCAAGGGTGTTTGACTGCGCTGCAGGAATTTCGCTAGGAAGCCCTCACACATCCTCCAATACCAATACGATCCCTCCCGATGCGATTTCCCTGTTTTTGCAGCCCTGAAAAAGGCATTCATGGCTTTCGATTTGCTTCGGACGAAGAGGTGCACGCCTTGGTACAACCGAAAACATTTTTCCATGAAGGCATTCACCGTCTTGCCTCACAGTGGGATAAATGCATTAACAGTTACGGCGATCACTTTTGAAATAATATGCGGTTTACTTATTTTTTTCCCCATTTGTTCCGTTTTCATTTGACTGCCCATTATCTTCTCTCATGTGCAAATTTCCACTCTTTTACTGTGTATACTGTCACTGGCAGTACCATCTCACTCAAAAGATTATAACACTGTGTAAGTTCACCGTCGAGTGACTTAACGCAAGGAAAATAAAATTTAGTCTACAGACGCAGAACGGACGTAGAGAGAAGGAAATCTCGCAAATTCCAGTTTCGGAATACAAGTCGATACGCTATTTCTGGTTCGACAAAACCTTTTTAATCAATTCAGCATACCAAAGTTAAACTGAAAACGTCGACTGTGCTGAATATGCACCCAGATATGCTCGTGATTTCGATTTATTGCTATTATAGCCATTATTAGAGTTTCAAATATTATTTGATGCCCAATGAGGTAGTATCATAGAACAGAGGTAGGAATCAGCACTTTCGTACTATGTAACAAGTCTGCAGGTTTCACTAACTAAACCTTCAAACAAGTAGGAACGAGCATGTGGCAATTTGATAAGGAGACAGTTGGTAACTGAACTGAATATTATCGAAACACCGGTTTGTGAAGACTTGGTTTCAGAATACCAATATGTATTATTTACAGGAGAATGGACAAATTGATAAAAGCCGACCTCGACGAATATTGACCACTACTTCTCTTCGTAGATAGACTGAACAAAGGAAAACCTACACTTGAAGCGTTTATAGACTTAGAAAAAGTTTTTAACAATGTTGACTGGAATACACTCTTTGAAATTTTGAAGATAGCAAGGAAAAAATGACGACGTGTACAATACCAGACTAAAGTTACAAGAGGCGAAGAATATCAAAACGAAGAAACAGTTGAGAAAGAAGAGAGGCAGGCTGTTGGCGAATCCGCTGTTATTCAGTCCGTACCCTGAGCACGCTGTGAAGGAAACCAAGGAGAAATTGGGAAAGGGAGTAATAGTTTAGCGAGGTGAAATAGAAACTATGAGATCTGGCGATGACCATATTATTCTGTCAGGGACGGCAAAGGACTTGGAAGAGCAGATTAACGGAATAAATAGTGTCTCTAAAAGAGGTTGTAATATGATCATCAATAACATTAAAGCAAGGGTAATGGCATGCAATCAAATTAAATCAGGTGATACCCAGGGAATTAGATTAGGAAAGTAGTATTGCTACCTATTTAGGCAGCAAATAAGTGATTGTGGCCGAAGTAGAGAGCGTATAAAATGCAGACAAGTAATAAAAAGAAATGATCTGTTGTTAAAGAGACAGCTGTTTGCATCTGATTTGCATTTAAATATTAGGAAGTATTTGCTGACGATATTTGTAAGTATACGACAAACTGTTCAGACAAGAATGGAATAGATGAAGATTAAATGGGAAGATCGAATAAATAATTAGAGGTACTGAATAAAATGGCGGAAAAAAATTATAACACAATCTTACGGAAAGAAGGGATCAGTTGACTGGACTGAGGCTTCAGTGGATTGTCCGTGTGGTAATGGAGGCAAGTGAGGAGGGGGAGAGTGTGAAAAATCATAGAGGGAGACCAAGGATTGACTGCATTAAGCAGGCTGAAATGGATGTTAGTTGCAGTAAGTATGCAGAGATTTGCACAGCATCGACTAGTCTGGAGGGCTGCATCTAACCAGTATTCAGACTGAAAACCAAACCACACACCTTTAGTAGTTAACATTCCCCTAACGATTATAGCACAAGACATACAGAAAATTCACGCAGACAATGGCATCAAGAGACAGTAATAATTACAAGTAAAACAAAAAGTAGAAGACCTCACGTATAGCCGTATATATACTATTTAACGTATGAAATTCATAATATCAATAAGTTTGTACTCTTAAACAAAATGAGTGTGCTCAGCCTGGGACTGGTGTATTCCCTGTAAAATTCGTTTATTTCGGAAGTAAGCAATCTGACTGAAGGGCTAGATGACTTTCTGCAACATCGAAAATATTATTATTTTCAACAGCGACGCTGATCAGCTTTTATTATGACATGTCCTGTTACAAGAGCACATACTTCTGAAACTGTAAAACTAGACGAGGACTATATAGTTATTAATTTCACTAGTTATAAGGTACTGATTGGTATCCAATTTTAGGGCGCTGCAAAACATTTTGATAGTAATGCTCGAAGTACACGTTCTTAATATAGTGCGTTATCCCGTAAGCAGCAGCTCACAATTCATTCCGCTGCTCGGACGCAGCATCGCTGCACAGCTCTGAAGAAACGTTACAGCACGTCTCATCTGTAGCGAACAAGACAATCCAGCTAAGACATACTTGAATCATTCTCTGCTTATACCCATTAAGCAGTGCTCAAACCGATAAGAGTAAACATTACAGCACGACCAGAACAAAGAAAACAGAGATCAAATGAAAAGTACGTCTCATCCCGACCAGTCACACATTACCACACCTTTTGTTGGTACACAGCAACCCCGTTGATTACAAGTTACCATCACGATCGTAAGTATAGAGTCTCTTATTACAAATTACCTAAATATCAAAACATGAGTAAGTCTGTAGGCTTTCGTGACAACCATTTGCCTTCAATGTCCTCTTCAAAAAATTCAAAGAAGACATTGAAGGCAAATGGGTATGATAGTTATT
The DNA here is from genome assembly GCF_023897955.1 of Schistocerca gregaria. Taxonomy (NCBI): domain Eukaryota; kingdom Metazoa; phylum Arthropoda; class Insecta; order Orthoptera; family Acrididae; genus Schistocerca; species Schistocerca gregaria. The sequence continues at coordinate 742,588,389 of NC_064921.1, forward strand.
CAATCGACAGGGTTTTTAGGCGGAATATTTATATCGCTAATAAGAATTACCGTTCGTTTCTGGGGTCACTGACTGCATCAGCAGAAATTTAAAGAAAAATGGTATTCAGACATCTTTCTTTAGTCAAAAAGAAAATAAAAGACTTTTTCCGACGGAAAACGGATGCACCTGATTACCTCTACAATGCAGGCGTCTATCGAGTGTCATGTGGCAGCGGCAAAGTTTATATAGGGGAAACGGAAATAACTGTTAAAGAACGCATTAAGGAACACGAATGGCACATGCGGCTAAACCAAAGTGCAAAATCGACAGTAGCGGAACATTACGAGATCTGTGGCTCTGACATCGATTTTAATAACGTACGTGTAGTGGCTAAAGAAATAAACATTTGTAGAAGAAAGGTCCGAGAAGTTGGTGAAATTTCTAAGAAAGCATCTAATTTCAATAGAGAGGACGGCTATAGGCTTCTGGCTTCGTGGCTCCCCGCCATGAAGGAAGTAAATACGCGGCCGCGGTGTGTGAGTGGCATAAACAACGCGCTGCAAGTCACCTCGGAGGACAATAATATTTTGGGTAAACATTCCCCCTCTCTTGCTCTGTCCGTTTCGAAGCTAGCCACTGATGACGACCAACCAACAGCGGTAGCAGGCATTTCAACCAATAACCGTTCTCCAGCATAAGTGTGGAATAGTGCCTTTCTATGCAATGACGACGACCGCCAATGGTATCCACAGGAGATGAGCTACCATCGCCCGTTCTTCTATGACTATGGCCCACCAATGGTAGCCATATGAATTTTAACAAATACTATCACTTCTCCAGCACGAACGCCAGAAAACTCCCCCTTTATAAGTGGACGCGACACTCGTCTCTGACAGTGTTCTAGTAGTAGTGGACACCAAAAGATCCTGAGGAAGATCCCAGCAGAGGGGTCGAATCGTCGAACATTTTAGAAGAAACATGACACGGCCTAATAACCCAGAAGATTTTAACTTCAATGAAAACGTGATTTACGTAATAAACATCTCGTATACAATTCTGAGAAAATTTTACGCTTATAAATAGTTAACATAAGTACTATTTCTAATTTAAACTATTAATTTTTTCGTAACGCATCACTAGACTAAATATACAAACTAGTGGTCGGCCTGGCTTCACACAGATAGCACAAAGTATCTTCGACTAGATGACTTGTTTGTAATAAATACATGATATACACAAATGCTAGTGAAAATCGTATCAGAATGCCAACAGTAGTTTCTAAGATTAACCTTCTCACACAGAAAAAAAACTTTATAATATGTGTTGGGGAAGAAGATATGTACAGATGTATAGATTCAGGTAATAATAATTTCATGTGGCTCAATGGCCTGGTGTAAATCTTTCTATTGGGCTCCCTTTCGATGACTTGTGTGTCCCTAACCTACACCAATTATCCAACTAGGGAAAGCGGACCCACAACAGCGTAATGTGGAATCCGTACCATATGCTGTTTCTGGCAAATTTCCACATCATTGAACATGAATGTCAGATTAAAAGGCTGGATGAAAAATAATTGATTCAAGCGGGGATCGATTCCACGACGTTCTCGGTCGCTATTTAGTGCTAGAACATCAAGCCCAACAATTGCAAATCTTTCAGGAAGCCGGTGGTAGCTCTTGACAGCCTCCCGGCAGTGGTAGCTCACGCCGGCCTGGCAGGGCAATATGGCGGCGTTGCACGATTCCAGTGAGTTTTCCCATTCACTCTCAGATGGTAACAGCATCGTTTCGCAGCGGCGGAGGGCATTAATTCACTACAGTTCAGCCAATTTGAACGAAATATTTGTAACCTATATACACAAGTATTCCTCACGAACCAGTCAATCTACATTGCGACACACACCCCGAGAGTCAATTTTTCGAAACCCCGTAATTGATTACATTTGCGACATAAAAGTATGAAATGTATCTCAAATATGTCTGCAGTCTTCTTCTGTAATGGTACAAAAGCATGGCGCCCTACGACGTCCCGCTCGAGCTTGGCCACGCTTCAGACAGCAAGTTGTCGGTCGACACATGCGAAAAAGAGGCCACAGCTCGGAAGTTCATGTGCTCTGTAAGGTGGGTTCATGATTTCACATCGGCACCAAATTTCCCCACAGTTCTGCTCAATGCCACTGTGAATGTGTTACAGGATGGGAAGGTCGTGGCACCCCGTATCGCACATATTTCACACCTTCTCTTGACGTCCTCGTGATGGGGAACAGTCCCGCGACGCCCAATGTTGAAATAACGCGGTTTTCTTAAAGGTATCCAAGAATCGATATGGAAAGTTCTCAAGGGGTAATATAAAGAGCATCAATGTAACCACACCTGGCCTTGGTGCGCGGATTCCAACACACCGCGGAGTGCGATGACCGAGGTTCAACCCTTCTTTATTTAAAGACATCAAGAACAAGCAAGCTCGCTGAACGTGGTCGTACCCCTTTGAAGGGCAGTTCAACCATAATTTTTGCTCTGGTGTACGGGGTGGAACCACTTGGGACCTCTAGAAAGCATTAAACGGAAGTTGAACGTGATCCGAAGAGGTAAAGGATGCTTCTTCTTTCTCATGCCTCCTTTGAAAGGATCATGAAGGGGTGTGACATTGGCACATGCGTGAATAAAATGGCAAAGGATCCCTCTAAGACCCCGCAGTTTCGCAAAGTACTCTGAGCCATCTGTCCGCATGTTTTGTCAATTTTTAAAATGTTCCTATACAGAGACAGCCTATGAAGGAGGGCTAGGCACTTGAAGATATGCAGTCCCTTGACACCCCTCCGATTCCCCACGCCTGCTAACAGCCGCAAGAGCAGCAGACAGCTTACCTGCAGTCACGTAAGTCGATTGTCAAGGGCTGTCTCCACACAGGTACATTTTCAAAGTGCTTATAAAATGCGGGAGCGTGGGTGCGAGGGCTCTTAGAGGGACCCTTTGTCGTTTTATTCATATGTCAGTGCCACATACATCTGTAATCGGACCAAAGGCGTGAAACAGGGGGGCTGCAAAAGGATAAGCACCGTTTGCTGCTTCGGATCACGTTCAAATTCCGACGAATGGTTCTGAATAGTGTTTACAGGTATCATCTTGTACAGCAGAGCAAAAACTGCTGTCGCGTTGCACTCCAGCGAGGGCAATCACATCCAATGAGTTTGCTGGCCCATGATGTTTTTAAACAGAGATGGGCTGAATCGTCCGCTTGGTGTTATCAGTATCAAAGGTTGTCAAAAACGTTATCTTGTTGCTCACTTCGCTGGGACTGTATGCACTAAGGGGAGAAGTGGTTTCATTGATACTCTTTATATCACCCCCTAAGGTCTTTTCGTGTAGATTACGAACAGCGGTGTGTTTGAAATGTTTTCCTTGACAACCTACAAGAAAACCGCGTGGTTTCAACGCTGGGCGTCGCTATTCTGGTCTCCATCGCGAAGGCATTGAAAGAAGGGGTGAAATGTGGGCCATACGGGGTGAGACGGCCTTCCCATCGCGTGATAGATCTACAGCGGCGTTGAACAGAATTGTGGTTAATGAAAATTGGTCCCAATGTGACATCATTAACCCACCTTACAGCTCACATGAACTTCTGAGCTCTTGCCTTTTTTTCCCTTATGTCGACCGACGCCTTTCTGTCTGAAGCGTGGCCAAGGTACGCTCTTGTAACATTACAGAGGAAGGCAGTAGGCATCACCGAGACAAATTTCAACCGTATGTCTCGCAACTGTAAATAACTACGGGGTTTCGAAAAATTTATAGTTCAATAGTTTTGTGCAGTGTGCTAGTGAAAACCGTATCAAAATCTCTACAGTAATTCCTCAGATTAGCCCCAACATACGGACAGAACTTGTTGTAACGAACTTTAATTTATATGTGTATAGACACAAGGAAGGTACAAGGTAGATTCATATAAAAACAATGGACAGCCCGAAAATAGGTCACGATTACGTTGTCAATGATAGTTGCAATTTTCTGTTCTATATTACTGTGCTATAATGTACACCAACACAGATCGAGGTGCCGCAGAGTGGTTAGCACCCTAGACTCATATTCGGGAGGACGACGGTTCAAACCTGATTTAGGTTTTCCGTGATTTCCCTAAATCGCTTCAGGCAGATGTCGGGATGGTTCCTTTGAGTGGGCGCGGCCAACTTCCTTCCCCATCCTTCCCTAATCCGATGAGGCCGATAACCTTGCTGTTGGGTTCCCTCCCCCAAGTCAACCAACCAAACAACCAACCAAAGTTCATAAAATGTAGATATGTCAACCGGCACAATTCGCACGGAGTACACAAAATCTACTGCAGGAAAAAAGAGTTTAATTTTGTAGATAACAAGAGATTTTCAAAGACTCAATTTAACAGCGTAGACAACATAAAAGAAGTAATCTGAAACTTCCTGGCAGATTAAAACTGCGTGCCGGACCGAGACTCGAACTCAGGACCCTCGCGGGCAAGTGCTCTACCATCTGAGCTACCCAGTCGCGACTCACGCCCCGTCCTCACAGCATTACTTCTGTCAGTACCTCGTCTCCTACCTTCCAAACTTTACAGAAGCTCACCTGCGAACTTTGCAGAACTAGCACTTGCCCGTGAGGGGCAAGGGTCCCGAGTTCGAGTCTCGGTCCGGCACACAGTTTTAATCTGCCAGGAAGTTTCATATCAGCGCACACTCCGCACCAGAGTGAAAACCTCATTCAAGAAGTAATCTATTTGTTAGCAGGTAAAATTACAGAACACAGGTCTTGTACACGAGTTTCGGGTTGTTCAGTTTGGAAAAAAAGAATTTCAGTTAAAGCAAAGTACCTTCAATCGGCATTGCACTGTTTTTAGTGCAGCAAAACTTCAATGCCTAAATGAAAACTAAAAAAAGTTCGCAAGCCGTCCTGAAAATCATTAACATCAAATAAAGAATATTCTACAATCAACATTTCGGAAAGAAGACAGTACAAAAGATGAAGTCATAGAAACTGTTATTAAGAGTTCGTATTTTAGGAACAATTGAAAGCTTGATTGGACAGACAACAAAGTAAATAAACAGGAAAGTAAAAATTGGCAAGAGTGCGTCTAGTAAAATTAAACAGGATATCCAAAACTAAGCTTCCTACGCGTCTCAAACAAAAACTTTACTTTTACTGTATGTTACCGGTTGAGACTTGGAGCAGTACAGCATGTGGAAATCATTCACAGACTGGGGTGACTGGGGATGCCCGGTGAGAAATGGAACTTTTAGGAATTACTGGGGGGAAAAGGAAAACAAATGTACTGTCATTCAAAATGTGTAGGACGAAAAGAAATATTCCTCTGACAATAGCAATGACTTTCACAAACTGAAAGGTAAACTATCATGTTTTAGGTTGGCAACAATGGAACATGGAAAGTCACAATTGTCCACTGCTGGCGTTAGAATTCAAAATAGTGGCGTCCGCGATGGGAAAGGCGTATTATGTCATAGAATACGCAAAAAACATCATCACTAATCATTGTTCAAAGACATTTTCAGACCAAGTTTGGTAAAGTGGCACTACTCTGTCCAACGTGAGGGCTGGAAAAAGCAACTGGACGAGATAGGATGCATATGCGCTGGAAAAGAAAACGCAGGGTAGCTATCCATCGAGAATGATATGGTGGAATACATTTGTGCGATCTATCAAAAAAAGTCCAGAAAATCCACACATCGCACCAGCAGAGAAGTAAATGTGTCGCACTCAACAGTGGGATGCATGTTGCACAATCATCTGCAGTTAAAGACTTCCAGATTTCAGATGTTGCAAGTGCTGAACCCAGCTGGTAACCGACACGGAGACAATACTATGCATTGAATTTCAGGGGCGGATGGAGATGGATTGTTTCACAGATATAGTTGTGTTCTCTGACGAAGACATATTTCTGTTAAGTGTGGAAGTGAGCAAGCATAATTTGCGAATATGAAGTACACAAAACCTGCATGCCGCTCTGGAACACGAACGTGATTCTCCGACTGTTTTCTGCGCCATAACCGACCACATGGTCATTGGCTCTTTCTTCTTCGTGAGGTTTACCGTTACAAACGTAACCTCTCTCGATATTCTTTCGTTCTAGCTTTTACCTCAGATGACCGAAGAGGTACTCAACTTCATTTTGCTGGAGGACAGAGCCCCGCGACACTGGCATAACCTCGTAAGTAGGCACCTCACCGAACATGTTCCACAGCGCTGGATTTGTTGTCGTCCGTGGAATGGTGTGCCGTTCATAGTGTGGCCTCCTCTGACCAGTCCCAGGAAGCCTGACTTTACACCAACGGAATTTTTCTTTTGAGAAAGTGTGAAGACACCGTTTACGTATCCGTATTTCCACGGGACTTACATGTCTTATATACCGGTACATATTCTACAAGCGACCGTACGGTGCGTGGCGTAGCGTACTCCGTACCACTACTAGCCATTTTCTTTCCTGTTTCACTCGCAAACAGAGCTAGGGAAAAATGACTATCTAAATGCCTCCACATGAATCTCAATCTCTCATATCTTATCTTCGTGACACTTACGCGAAATGTATGTTGGCCGCAGTAGGATCGTTCTGCTGTTAGCTTCCAATGCTGGTTCTCTAAATTTTCTCAACAATGTTCCTCGAAAGGAACGTCGCCTTCCCTTCAGAGGTTCCCATTTGAGTTCCCGAAGCATGTCCGTAATACTTGCGTGTTGTTCTAACCTACTGCTAACAAATTTAGCAGCCCACCTCAGAATTGCTTCAATGTCTTCTTTCAATCCGACCTGGCAAGGACCCCAAACACACGTGCAGTACTCAAGAATACGTCTCACGATCGTCCTATATGCGACTTCTTTTACACGTGAAGCATCCTCTCCTAAATTCTCCCAATAAACCGAAGTCGACAATTGGACTTCGGCACCACAATTCTCACATGCTCGTTCCATTTCATATAGCTCTGCAACGTTACACCCAGATATTTAAACGGCTTGACTGTGTAAAGCAGGACATTAGTAATACTGTATCCCACCATTACAGGTTTGCTCTTTCTGCTCATCCACATTAAATTACACTTTTCCACATTTAAAGCTAGCTGCCACAGCGGCTCTATTACACTTTCCTAGGGCACTCTTGGTAACACCCCTGTCTCTAACAAACGCTCGCCGTCGAGGACGACGTACTGGCTTCTATTACTTTAGAAATCTTCGAGCCACTCACATATCTGGGAACCTATTCCATACACTCGTACCTTCGTTAACAAACTTCAGTGGGGCATCATGTTAAACCCTTTTCGGAAGTCTAGAAACACGAAATCTGTCTGTTTACGTTCTTGCATAGTTTTCAGTGCATCAAGTGCTAGAGGGCAATCTGAGTTCGAGCGAGCGATTTTTTCTAAAACCGTGCTGATTCTTGGACAGAGGCTTTTTGTTCCCAATAAAATTTATTACATTCGAATTGAGAATATGTTCAAGTTATACAACGAAGGCGTTCACGACCAGATGCCATAGTTCCTGATGTATCTTTAGGGTTGTATGGTCGTGTTTGAAGAAACTTTTAGGCTCCAGACGTTTCCTCCAGAGCTGCGCTGGACATCTTCGAAGGTGCACCTAGCGACGCTGAGTCTTGTCAAATTATGGGTCGGATATCGGAGAGCAACATAAAAACTGTGTAAAGTGGGCGTGGTCGAGTTTACAAGTGATCAGCAGAGATAATCTTAGTCAGACATACCACATAACTACCGATTGTCGCTTGTCAAGGATAAAAGCTTATCTATTGATTTGCAGAGCCACTGTCCACATATCACTGAATTTTATGGCTGGTTCTTTTCTATTAAAATTATCACTATGCTTACATATTTCGACAGCTTCCCTATATAGTCATGGAGCAGTTTGTCATAATAGATAAAATTTCTGTTTCAGAAGACTTCACTTCATGATTTCCTGAACCTACACCGAAATTGTATCTACCGGACAAACTATTATCCACGACTGTACAGAGAAGTCATCGAAATATATATACACAGTGATAATTTTAACAGAAAATAAGAAGTCACCAAATTGACTGAAATATGGAGAGTTGGTCTGCATAACTGATATGTAAGTTTTTATCCTTGACAGGAGAAAATCGATAGTTAAGTTATCTCTGCTGATCACTTGTAAATACGACCACGCCCTCTTCACACAGTATCTATGTCATTCTCCGACGTCCGACTCGTCAGTCGGCATGACAGCGTCGCCTGGAGCTCCTCTGAAGATGTTCAGCCTGATGTTAAGGATATTGATCTGCAATTCTGCGGGCCTGTTCTTATACACAGGAGCTACCTGCGCTTTTCTTCAGTCACTTAGGTAGACAGATTCACGATAATCGCAAGCTAAATAAAGGACCAGTGTGATAGAATAGTGTTTGTAAAACATAACTGGAATTTCTTCTGGACCTGGTGACTTATTTGTTTTAATTGTTTTAGTTTTTTCTCTACGCCAGAGCTGATTATTATTATGTCATCCACACGGGAGTCTTGCGACGGTCAAATGACGGCACGTTTGCACGATTCTCCCGCGTGTACAATTTTTTAAACGCAAAATTGAAAACTTCGGCTTTCGTTTTGCTGTCTTCTACTGCCACATCAGGATGGTCAGTGAATGACTGGATGGGAAGTCTTAGATCGGCTTAGAGATTTCACAGAGAACCAAAGTTTTCTCGGGTTCTCGGCCAGATCGATTACTAACGTTTGACAGTGATCATTGCTGTATGCTTCGAACATAGATCTTTTCACAGATGCAGGAATCTCTACTATCCTTTGCCTGTTTTCATTTGCGATTTCTCTTTTGGACCGAGAGTGCAACAGCCTTTGGTTCCTCTGCATTTTCCGAATTTAATTGTTAAACCATGGTAGTCTTTTCCGTTCTTAGCCCACTTACAAGGCACACAGCTCTCCAAACACAATTTACTTTGAGTTTAAACTTCGACGATATATCATAGAGGAGCTAAATGACATCAACTCATTGTCCAAGTGAGATGTTAACAGCTAATTCACTGCACTCTCCAGAAGAAACACTCTCCTAGCCTTGCAACAGCTTAGGCACTGAATAGTCTTCGCGGTTAACTCCATTGACTGGCCTACAATGGAACAGATCTGGCAGGAAATGCAGCACCTGATAGACACCTGCCGTGTCCCAAATGGAGCCCACATGGAACATGCGTATGTGAATATCCATAAGTAATGTGAGAGTTAAGCTTTCAGTCTGTATAAGTATTTATGAAGTAAAGTCATTGCTGTAGGCACAGGTATACCTTTTTGTCCAGTTCATTCTGAATCACCCTGCATACGGATGAGGAAGAGATAAAGTGAAAAATGTAAGTTAAACTGTAATGTACATAAACTGTGATATACACAGTTAAGCCAAAACGTTGTGACTACCTGCTTAATAGCGAGTCGCTCAACCTTTGAAACGCAATACACCAGCGATTCCGCTTGATATGGATTTGATAAGTCCTTGGTAGGTTTCCGGAGCTATGTGGCAGCGAATGTCTACGCACAGATCACTCAATTTCCGGAAAAGTGAGTCAATGGTTTCTGGGCGCGGAACTGGCCCCCGATACCGCGCCTTATGAATTCCATCCCGTTCATATCAGACGAACATCTGTTCAAGACATCAATGTGAGTTCACTATCACGTAGCCCGCATCTCGTGGTCGTGTGGTAGCGTTCTCGCTTTCCACGCCCGGGTTCCCGGGTTCGATTCCCGGCGGGGTCAGGGATTTTCTCTGCCTCGTGATGGCTGGGTGTTGTGTGCTGTCCTTAGGTTAGTTAGGTTTAAGTAGTTCTAAGTTCTAGGGGACTGATGACCATAGATGTTAAGTCCCATAGTGCTCAGAGTCATTTGAACCACTATCACGCTCCTCAAACCACTGTAGCACTACTCTGGTCTTGTGAGATAGCCAGTTATCACTATGTAGGCCGTCATAACCGATTGGGAAGACATCAAGCATGAATGGATGCACATGGTCCGTAATAATTTTCAAGTAGTCCGCAGCTATCATATGCGATTACTATAATCGGTGACAGCGGTAATGGCATCTGGCCGCACAGCTCATAGGGAATGCTGCATCGTCAGCTCGACTGTAAGTGCGTAGATAACAGCTATGTTACTTCCCTACTAACTGGCAACGTCGCAGACCAGGTGGCCTGAATCTGCCTCATGTTTGAAGAACGAGTACACTTCAAAATACGGTCCCTTGCCTGCTTCTGAAACACGTAGCGGCTTATAGATGTTTCAGCCATCACAGAATACAACAAAAATTCGTCAGTCCTAGTTTCACGCAAGTAAAACATGATAGAACGCTAGAATATGACGGAAGTTTACACAGTACAGAACGCAGAAACAGACTGAGTGCTGATTGGTTAGCTGCGCAGCTGTCTACTGCGCATCCCCATCCAAAAAGCCATTAAAGCTGTCGCGGGCTGAAACACAGGTCACATGGAAGCTCAAGTTAATGCCTTCCATAGCATAATACTGGCTCCACGAGACTGCGTCCATGGCGTGGTTGACGTTCGGCTGGGTGACTGCGTATCCAGCCAGACACGGCCATCGATCTGGTGTTACAAGGAACGTGATCCATCCCATGGGGCGAACGTTTCCACTGGTCCACAGTCCAGTCTCAATGCCCCTGTGTCCATTGTAGTTGTGATATCTTCGAGTCAACATGGGAACAAGCAAGGATCGTCTGATGCAGAGGCCCCCTTTCAGTATTGTGCCTTGAGCTCTGGGATCCTAAAAGCTTGTCCCTGCCACAGCCCTTTAGTCTATCATGAGCTCTGCCACAGATAGTCGTGTATCTTACTTTACATAACAGGAAAACCTTCTATCTCCACGTTCTGAGATCGGGAGTGGACGTCGACCAGCTTGTCGCCTGCTCGTTGTTTCATCTTCCTTCAACCAGTTTCCATACATGCTGACGACGTTAGAACACGGATAACTGACCAGCTTTCCCGGTTCCGAGGTGCTTGTTTCCACACACCATGCCATAACAATCTCCCCTTTGTCAAAGTCGCTTATGTCAGTGGATTTCCCAATTTGCGACCCAAATGTTTTTACTTATTATTGTATAGGAAATAGAGATAAGTGGAAGGTGTAGATTAAGAATAGATTAAATTAGCAAACCTGCAGGGACATCATGGATGCGAACAGCTGAAGAAAGTGAACCATGGAAGAATCTGGAGAAAGCCTTTATCAGGCAGTGGATTGTAAATGACTGGCGATGGTCATGATGTCTGAGTTCCAACAGGAAGTTTTCTTTGTACTTCCTCTTCTAACGGTATGGGGATAATTAATAGAGGGACAAGAAGCAAAGAGCATAACTGAGTGAATACTGCTGAAGTAATGACGAGAGGATGTGTGAGTCAGTCACTTTTAAAAATGAGATTCATTTAAACATCACGTCCAAAGTAGAGAAACAGATTTAACACATAGTATTGACTGTTCAGTATCGTTATCGATATTGTCGTTATGTCAACACTCAAAAAATTCTTCAAGACTCGTTCCAGTACATAAAAGAGTAAAATATGACGACGTCTCAAGTTAACTGCACTCGGTTGACACAAACCTTAACCATAGATAGAATACACCACGCATTATATCTGCTGACTGATAGTGGTCTCCATTTAGAGGCGGCTCCTGGAATAGTGTTAAATTTATAATTTTTTTGATATTTTTTATCGCAATGATTAAGTCTTGTGCTGCATTTGGAAGCACCGAAAAATGTGTGAAACAATATAATGTTCATTTCTACAGGTAAAGTTGTTTTAAAAAACAAAAAAATTGCAAACGCATTTGACATGATTAATTCAACGAATTACAAGTTAAAATTGAGTGTTATAGTTACCAAGCTGCTGCGAACTGTCTTCTATTTGAGAGAATTTACGTATTGAATGATAATACTGATTACAGTGTTGCTACTGAAACACGATTTTTGCCTTGAAATATGGAGAATTTTAAGCCAAACGACTGCACAGAGGTATGCAGTATCAGTAAGATGATCACTGAAGACAGATGTGCCATCAACTTTTGATTTTCCTAAGCAATTAATACCTACAAGTACATTATCTACTGCGGAAAATAAAGTATAAAATGCATTTTATTTTTATCGATGTAACTGTAAAGAAAGCTCTGTATAAGCTGCAGTCGCTTAAACTTATAGTTTTATTCTATCTTCGTATACATTGAGCTCTTGTTTGATTTAGTTTGTGTTAAAATCTATGGAGAAGTACCGTGACTAGCGTTGTTCAATAAGAGCTGTTGTTATGAGATCGTTGATAAAATGCTGAGATCAAAATGTAGCAGAATGTGGTGTAGCCTGTGTATTTTAGTTGCTAGTAGTTAAATGCTGTCAGACTGTGTTCAGAAAATGTTGTTACTATATTACTTTTCTTAATCCTATCACGTATAACTAGTGACTAATGGGCCAACATCAGTCAGAACGTCGTATGCAGGTGATTATAACGAGAAACAGCAACTATCTCCCAATAAAGCAATCTTCAGGGTGTCCCATTTTAATCTATACTGGCCGATATCTCTGGAGCGACACAATTCTGAAAAAAAAAAGTCTAGTAAAAGTTGTAAGGTTTGAAGGGGGTCATGGAACGGTTACCTCGAAATGGCCTTGAACCCTGTTATCAAGGTCAAAACAAGTCAAGTTCATTTTTGCAAGTGGCAACCCTTATTTTTTATTCCATATTTGTATTTTACGTGAAAAAATACGCATTGTTTGTAGGAAACAAATATTACGTAAAACGAATGCTTTGTCGACAGGGGGCACTTCATTTAACTTTCCCAGGTTACTAGTATCTCGAGAATGAAGCGAGATCGGGAAAATCTTGTATGGTTTCTGAACTCTGTCCACTAATGAAATTTTCGTTAACTTGAAATGGCCTTGAAATTCTTCTGAAAGACAGTATCGTCGGCATTAGCGGAACGCAATGTGCACCACGTGGAGGTTGCCCAGCGAACTTCGCACATCGTTAGTCCTGAAAAGGGCTGATTAACATGGTTCTCACTGGAAATTTAGGATCTCAGATGCTCAATCAATTGCCCTTTTGCCTAACGAAGATTTGCACTCTCTGTCGGAAACTGGCCTCGACATCATTCAACGTCTGATGGATGATTGCCTGAAAAGCCGCCAGAATCCTCTATCTCGCATCTCGTGACGCCGTCGGGGCGTGGACTACATCTTCTGCTTCACAGTTCGTGGTAGGAAGGAGTCCAATGGTGTTAAGTCTGGCGATCTTGGCGCGAATTCACGAATTTCAATACCAATACCGATCCATCGATTTGGGTAAGTTGCATTAAGTTACCTTCTTGACAGGTAAGGCCTGATGTGCAGGGACGCCGAAATGTCGATACCACGTATGTTAAAAAATGGTTCAAATGGCTCTGAGCACTATGGGACTTAACATCTATGGTCATCAGTCCCCTAGAACTTAGAACTACTTAAACATGACTAACCTAAGGATACGAAGAAAAAGGGATAACGACGTATTTGCGTATCGTCCCATCGACAAAATGCTAAGCGTCTCTCAGGATCCCCAGGCTCAATTGCTTGGGTGATATGTAAGCGATATGGGTGGAATTTAAAGTATGTTGAAACCCGAGATACCGTTGATCGAGGCAGAAACGTTCTGAGTCGAAAGGTGTGGACGGTAGCACGATAGCACTAACTCCCACCTCAGTCGCCTCTCTCGGGACCGTCTTCATTCTCTGTCTTTTCAAGGTCCCTCTTTCAGCTCGTCTTACCAGAGACCTAATTGTAATCTTCGTGGGATGACGGGCGTCGGGATTCCTTTGGCATATAATCTTTGCGCGGCTGCACAATTATCGGGACACATCTCTTGAGTCAATACATCTGCACGTATTCTGTGGAGGAAACGCGTAACTACTGTAAAATTTAAGAATGTGCCTTAGTGAAAAAACCAACTTTCTGTTACTGTGACCCTACTGTCTAGCAACGCGGATAAAAACTCTGTTGTTACACATCCTGTTCAGATTGCCGATTCCGAAGAACATCTATCTCTTCAACGTTTTAAAGAGGCACAAATGATCATTAATCAACAACACAAGCCTGATGGAAAGAAACTGGATGACCGATTGTCGCTCATTGAACGGAAAATCAGTTAAGGGCGTGATGATAATGATGACCATACTTTGCTATTTAATACTCCTGTCGAACTTTCTGATTTGTGCCGTGTACGTAAAATGATACTTGAACGCAGTGCGTCAAGCAAATAGGATAGCGCGGAGCCTGACAGAGCGCCAAAAATAATTTTTGCTCTCACCCGGATGATTCATTCGATTACAAACATTTTCTTACAGTTCCAAAATTTGAGGTGTTTCGAAATTCTGCCAGTGACAGAGAGTGGCTACAGCAATTCCAATACTGTCTCTCATACTCATGACCAATTGATCACCAGCAACTAGAATGAGGGCAATGGCACAACAATGCCAAACTGAAGGTGATTTTATCACGCATTTTTGTCTGCATACTGATCTGAAGCAAACAAAAGGCAGAGTAAAAAACAGTAGCTATATGCTAAAGAATTTTGAACAATCAGACTTTTCTAGCCTGGCAGTCAATTTCAGCACATGATATGCAAGAATCGCTTCTTATCGATTCTGTACAGTCCCTCTAAATTTATAAGCATTTGTTCGAATAAATCACTTACATGCTTAGGACACATTATTTTGTCAGGACGCTGTAAAGTTGACATTGAAGCTTTTCTAAATTTATAGCAAGAACTCGGACAGTGAAGAATTTTACTCACGAAATAAATACAAAGACAGCAGCAGACAAAATTTCCATTCACAATGAAACAGATCAAACGGTGGGTTTTCTGCAAATTGCAACAACAATTATGGACAGAATATTCAATTTTCTACTAGCCGTGATCACAATTATTCATACAATTGACATCAGAGAGAACATTCTAACAATCGCGGAAATTTCAGAGGTAAGAACAGAGATCATGGTCGTAGGAACCAAAGATGTTACGGCAATAATGGTGTGCAGACTTCAATATAATGAAAGAAATAGCAGTAATTGGCACCTAAGACGAAACTTTGTATCATATCGAGAAACCGATAACAATAATTTCAGATCACATGGCCATCATTACAATCCAGTATCAGATGGTTCGAGTGATCGTAAAAGCTTTCCCGAAAGAAATAATAATAAGAGAGACGACCGCCGAAATTTTAGTCCTGAAAGACGTGGTGAAGTAGTTGAGATTAGACCATCTAATCCTCATGATAATGTTAGACGTGACGAGTTATCTCATGGCACATGGCACTTACGGCAAATGTCTCGTTTGTTGATGCAGAGAATTCCTCCATTCATACCAAGAAATCTTACGTTGTGATCCCATTAGTGAAGAAAATGAACAGCGTGAGTCTATTAGTAATCAAATTTAGGAACAGATGTCAGGTGAAACTGACCAGAGTCCTGTTAACGTACGGAGTGTTGAGGACCAAGGACTAAACATAAGGGAAATAAGTGTTTTTGACTGGGTGACAAATGACATGCCTTCTTCAGATGATGACAGTGAATGTGAAACAGATGTATATCCACAAGCGGTAGGGAACATAACTAATGGTAAAGTAGTGGGTTTTGGTGACACTTTCTTAGGGAAAACGTTTTGTGACATGGATCGAGAGGAGAGACGAATAAATTCTGTCCAGTCTGATGACGTTAGAGACACCTCGTTGGAAGAGAATAGGCAGAGCATGTTAATTCATCCTATAGTGTAGTGTCAGTCTGTGTTGGAAAAGTTCCTTTATCAGCGGTACTAGACTTGGGTAGTACTTTTTCGGTTATCGATGTAGCAGCTTTCAGTAAATGTCAGGAATTAACTGTTCGCTCAGCATTTCCATTGAAATGATCCAATATTAAGGGTGTAATTACTGGAAAAACTGTAGAGTCTAAGAAACAGACACGCTTAGATGTCATTTTCCATGGTCATCAGTTCTCTGACAACTTCTTAACTGGGCCCCTTCTTACTTAAAAAATGATATTAGGTGTTTATTGCTTGACAGAATACAAGGTTATTCTAAACTTTAATGATGCTAAGGTGGGAAGTTACTCTGTTTGCAATTCGATGGTTGGGTTTCAAAGGAGGATTCGATATCTTACACTCACATTCCGAAGTCTTTATCAATAGGCCTGGCACCATATGCAATTTTCTGTATGAATATAAAGTCAAGGAACATATGAAGTTTTTTGTTCCACCATATATTTTTCCATTGATATACAGGGAATGAGTAAAGAATGAGATTCACTCCATATTAGCTCAAGGTGTCATGGAATCTGCCTTGTGTTCTTACAACAGTCAACTTCTTGCTAATGAAAAAAGAGATGGATCAATACGTTTTATGTTAGGTTCCCGACAAGTAAATACCATTATTCTTCCTGAAACAGATTGTCCTCAGACACTAGAGGAACTGTTACAGAAATTTCATGGTGTAAAGATGTTATTTACTTTAGATCTCAGTTCCAGCCTTTGCCAAATACAACTGCACCTTGATTTTAGGTGCAACTTTTTTTTCGTTTGGTAGCTGTTACCAGTTTTGTAAATCACCCTTTGGACTTATCATTTCATCATCTACATTTATTCGTGGATTAAACTCTAGTCGTCCTGAACATTTGAAGGAAAGGCTTACCATCTCCGTTGATGATATTCTCGTTGTGGAAAAGTCACACAATCTGCTTCATTCACTGCTACAAGTATTTGATGAGCTTGGCATCACAGTTCATTTGGACAGTCACAGTTTGGCAAATCTCAAATTAAATTTCTTGGTCATATCATATGTCATGAAGGAAATCAATTTGATCCAGAAAAGTTGGAAAGTATTGCAAAAATGCCTGTGCATACAACTGAACGTTAACTCAAAGGGTTCTTAGGACTCATTAATTTATATCACGTTTCATTAATTTGAAGTACCTGACCACTCTCAGGTTGTATGAGCTGACTGATAAGAACATTGTGTGACATTGGGACGAAGTAGCTCAGGATGAATTTCAAAAAGTGAAGGATGCTTTTATCGCTGCACCTACATTATATCATCCTGATCTATCATGTGACTCTTGTTTTTCGAGTGACAGCTCCAAATTTGGACTTTATGTGCACGTTTTTCAAGAATTTGAGCAAAATGATGCCATTACGCAAAGGACTATTGCATTTGCCAATCACATTTTATCTAAATCAGAATGTAATTACTCTATGACCAAAAGGGAGGCACTGTTTGTGGTTTGGACTTCTGATAAACTCCACTATATCAAGGTATATACTGATCACCGTGTCCTTCAGTTTCGGACAACTTTTAAGTCCTGACTGCCTTGAGTGTTGGGATTTAACTTTGCAGGAGTTTACCTTTATTTATGTTCCAGTAACACAAAACATGGTAACTGACACTTTGTCTCATTCACCTGTTGGGCTTGTCAAGGCAACTAAAGAAGACTATCAGCAAAATAACTTCAGTGCCTTATACATTCAGAAGGTTGCACTTCAGAATTACATTTCATTAAATATTCCTGGCATCGCTAAGGAACAAGAGCAGAATCCTCTATGGTAAATATAGGAGTCCAAATAGTGAACTATGAGAGGTTTGTATTCTTGATGCGTTAGTAAAGAAACTTGTGTGGTATATACACCTCAGTGACGTCCATTTTGGAGCCTGGAAATGTTTTTACAAGTTATGTGGCACATGTTATTTTCACAATATGCAGAAAAGAATTCACACAGTGCTTTCAAAGCGTAAACTATTTCAAAAGACAAAACCTCTTACGATATCCCACTCTACCTCATCGTTTCCCACAATCCCTACAAAATTAAGACAGCTCGCAGCTGTCAGTGTATCTGACCTCCTTCCAAGAATGAACAACAGTTACTCTTTTGTTTTTGTGGCAATAGAACTTGCGTCCCAATTTGTGTCATTTACCCCACTGCATAGAGCAACAGCAATATCTGTATGTGCAGCACTTATTAAACACATTTTGAAGGAAGTTGGTCAAAGATAAAGTAATATCTGACAATGGGCCTCAGTTCCGATCCCAGTACTGGTTGCATATATTACACCACAGGAAAATTAAACCTATCTTTACCGTCTTGTATTATGCACCTTCAAACCCCTGTGAACGCCTAATGAAAGAGCTTGGGAAACTCCGTAGACTGTATGTCACAGCTTACATAACACTTGGAACAGATACTTTCATTTGTTTCAGAACGTATTGAATGAGTTACCAAATGATTCTACATCTTTGTTCTCCGCTTCTGGTGTTAAAGGATAAGCTACCACCTGACTGAGTCAAAGAAATTGTGCCATTTGGCAGACAGAGGCGCCTATGTGATCATGAAGTATTGATTTAGCCTTAGCCAACATTAAGAGAGCAGCTGAAAACAGAAAGAAGTTGCTACTACATGTAAATGTCAAACAGTTATATGTAGGCCATAAAGCTCTGATGAAATCTCACCATCTTTCTTCTATGCAATGGACCATTTCGTATGCATCGCGCTGTTCAGGAATATGCTGCAGAAGTGGAAACATATAGGACATGTAAATCATGAGGTTTTCATCATGTATCTAATGTCAAGATATTTAATGGGTAAAGTAGGTAGATGATCCATCCCTGTATGGTGGGTAAATTAGCTGGCGACTGATGCCTCCTCAAGCTGAGTGTTACTATTCCTTCATTTAATTCATGCTACACTTCTTCCACTATTCCACTTAGATAACAAGTGTAAATGACTCTCTCATACTATCCTAGTGTTAGTATAGTGAACTAAGTTGAAGACTGCTTGACGTTTACCTAACTGGTGGTGAATGAAATTTGCTATGAGCTTTTGGTAATTTGTCAATGACGTTTTAGAAATCTACTATACTGATGTCATTTTGACATGTTTGAAAGCAGTTATTTGATACTAATAACCCTCACCTACTGACTAATAGTAATACAGAGATATTAATAGACAATTCCAGCTGAATATATATATTGTGAGAAATCGGACACAGTGTAAAAAGTGATAGAGAGAGAGAGAGAGAGAGAGAGAGAGAGAGAGAGAGAGAGTATAGTTTGACATCTATGTGAAAAATACTGAGACAAAAAGGTAAGAAATCATGTGCTTATGATGTAGCTGGGTTTGTACCATGAATTAAGGTGTTGTTATTATGCAATGATGTAAATGGTGCTTAAGCTGAACAGTAATGAAGGAATAATATTTATTGAATTATGATGCATATCCAAGTGAAGAGATTGTTCTAAGAATATATATTTAAGGAAGACAATAAGGAGTATACGATGTTGTTATTTCAGAAGTGCTGGTGTATGTGGATGTTTTATGGATTATCATTTCAGGTAGCCAAGGAGTGGTAGGGGAAGAGTTTCGTCTGAGATGTGATGCTGGCTGGCCGGAGTGGCCGAGCGGTTCTAGGAGCTACAGTCTGGAGCCGCGGCCGCTACGGTCGCAGGTTCGAATCCTGCCTCACGCATGGACGTGTGTGTTGTTCTTAGGTTAGTTAGGTTTAAGTAGTTCTAAGTTCTAGGGACTGATGACCTCAGCAGTTAAGTCCCATAGTGCTCAGAGCCATTTGAGCCAGTGATGTTGAATATGGTTTGATGTTAACTTTACAGGCTCACTGTGTAGCAGTGGAAAAAGAGCCAAAATAAATTTAACACATACATTTTTTTGCTCAGAAATATGCTCTGTATGTATGTCTTTATGAAGAATGGAGCAAATTTCTGGTTGACACCTGATCTTTGAATTTTCAGGAACTAGCAGATTCATAAGGAAAATGTAATAACAACAGTTTCCTAGTCGTAATGATACCAATTAATTTGACAAATGCTAGGATGATATTACTCCTAAGATTTTGATGCAGTAGTATAAAATGTTGACTGACATTAATTATACTCTAATAAAATTTTCTATTCCAAGATCGTGTTCACAACAGCGCCTATTTATGGAGGCCACCGTAGCTATTCCGAAAGTCGTAATGTATGGTACATGCGGTAGTTAGCAGAGTAGCCAGTTGTGTAACTGGATGTAATGAGAAAAATTGGATCAAAATCCTTTCGTTTATGTTATGTACTTTAGGAGCAGAGATGAATGCTTAACGTTGCCTGTTAATACCAAAATAATGATTAACTGTGTACCTGTTTAAGCTATGTGGTTAAAATGAGTACTTAACATTGACAAGTGATACCAAAATTATAACCAACTATGCACTTTCTTACGCAATGCGGTTAAAATGACATCAGAATTTTACTGACTGCCTTATATACGATTCATATGATACCCAGGTTGTAAGATAATCGTTTGTATTGTATGTATTAGATAAGGGTTTTGAATAAGATACATGTGCATGAAATTATATGCCTTTCATGACAATTAATTTTACTACATAAATGTGTGTAATCATTTATCTAATTCCTAATGTAATCTGTACATGCATCAGAGATTACCTTGGTTAACACCCATACACAAAGCTTAATAGAAATAATGATACTGGATGATATTTTACAATTAGCTATTTCTCAAATTATGAAAGGTGGACCAATGGAAACACCATTTATTGTGGTAAGTCTGCAGCAATGACCACAGCTCTTGAAATTCTGGGTTTACAGTGGAGGTTATGGCAAGACAATTCATCCTTCCTGAATCTGCCTGGATAACATATTTGTTTTGAGCCCTGTGGTTTGTCAGTGGAGAAATTGAAGGCAAAGTACTACATTCCCTGAGTCTGCCTCAGGAACGTGTTCATACTACTGTGTTGGTGCAACTGTGGTAAGTTTGTGTGTGTGACAAAAAAGTGATGCAGGTGACATTCTGCTGTGATATTTTTTGCTCCCACTGAATGACATTGTCCTTCTAGGATTCCCAGTAATTTTGAACAGACATTTCTAAGAATTTTTGTACCATACTGTAAATGGGTGTATCTTTCTTGCTTAATTTGAACTGACAGGAATATTCACTTGTCTTCATAAGATTTTCCTAAACATTTGAAGAGACAATTGTAACTGCCTTGTAACATTTAGAGGAATTAAGTAACTGCCTTGTAACATTTAGAGGAATTAAGTTTAAAGTAATGAAACTGAATATGAAAACAGGTTTTCACAAACAGTGTTTACCTAATTGTATGATCCCAAAATACGCTAGGGTTAGTATCAAATCAAATTCACATAATATTATAATTCTTCAACAAAAGAGCAACATTCTACAGATGAAGTCCCAAATTAGGAATTCCTTTAAACAAAAAGACTATCTAAATTATGAAATGTATATGTTTCATTTCATTTTAAGTATTCAGATGCCTCCTTTGGTCTTCTCTGTACTGCTCAATGTCACTGACGAGAAACTCTTGAGGGAAGCAGTTATGAATAAGTTCAGAAGAAAATAGATGTTCTGAAAATTTACTGTTATACATAAAGTCGTGTTTGTATGTCTCAAGCTGGTATCTGAAAAACTTTTAAAACTTATTTTGAAACCGAAATATGCAGGGCAACAAAACTATGTAAAATTTAATGTTGAATGGAAATATGTGGAACTCACACTACACAATGCGAAATCCACACTAGCCAATACATGAAACAATTTGTCTGTAAGAAAGCAATCCATTTTGAATTAAAGTTACATATTCCATCAGACTGCAAACCAAAATATGGCCGTGAATATTGCTAATCTTTGTCTTTAGTCTCAGAAACAATCACATCACCAGAACTGTCATTGTAGTTACACAGAAAATCAACATGGAATTAACGCATCTGACTTTCTGATTAAACTGCTTGAAGTTCACAAGATAGCACATTACTGTGCAATGTAAGACAGTACCTTATTCGTTTTCTCAAAATGCGTCTCAGAACACAGCTCGTGATGTGCAATATGAGTATGCAAACACAGCCATGGAAGTGAATGAAAATGCGGAACTAACCTTCATGACTGATAAATGAGAACAAGACACCAAGATTAACTATCATTCGTTGAGTCGTTACAACAATACACCTTTTCATAAAGTTCTCATTCTTAGAAAAATTAACAAAATATTTCGTAATAACACTCTTCTGAGTACTTAGCTTCCTTGACATTTGTTTCAACGATCAGACAAGTCTGCGTACCTCACTATAAAATTTCTACAGCAAAATTTTAACCATACACAATGTTCTAACAATAAGAAACTACTAAACATTATTGTACCACACTGTAAATGTGTGTATCTTTCTTGCTTTAACTGAACTGAGTAGAATACGCAATCGTCTTCATACCATTTTCTTAAACTTTTTAATAGACAATTATAACTGCTTTGTAAAGATTTTTACCATGTTTTACGAAATTTGTGCATTTTTCTTACTTCATCTGATTTGTTGGATTCTTACTTGTGCTTACAGGTATCTTTTAAACATTTGTACAGCTAAATGTGAAACGTCCCATTAGAAAAATAATACATGACTGTGCTTAAACTGACACACAATACTTTTTTTTTTAGCGCAACGCAATCTGAGTTTCAGAAATCCCTACAAAAAAATGTCCCTGACTAACATTAACCTATACGTTTCACAAATCGCTTACCTCACAAAAATCTTGGTTACTCCAAATACTGTAATACAGTGAGCGCCACTACTGCCAGCTAAATAAAAGATTCAAACTAAGGAAGGCACTAACTACTGATGGGCATAGTTAGCAAATGAAAGATTTTGATAGAGAACAAACAATGTATTTACCTTAATAGTCATAATATATATAGCAGTTCATGACATCCATTCTTACAAATTTCAAAACTCCACCACCTCTCTCCCCACATCCACCACTGCTGGCGGCTAACCTCCAACTGCGCAACGCTACGCGCTTTTAACATCCAGCTGCCCAACACTACAATGGCGAGTGTTACAACAACGCCAACTAGCCACTGACTGCACATAGCACAGCCAGTGATTTTTCATACAGAGCGCTATGTGGCGTTACCAATAAAAAAACCTTAACAGCCTACTTACATAGCCCCCATGCTCCCCATAAAAAAATTTACAAATTGTTTTGGGCAGTGGCCAATACAGATTTGAAAGATTTTTTCATAATTACAATAACAAAGAAATAAAATGCACACACTTATCGATACAGTGTTGGTCAAAAGCTAAAATTTTCTCACAGTCCATAAAGAGAGTCCTGATCGTTCATCACAGTAAAATAGCATTGTTTTTGCTCAATGTCTGAGCAGTAAAAGAAAATGCACACTAAAGTAGTGGATTTCCATGCACTCTTGAAGAAATAGTGGTGTCCTTCCAATGGAAAGACAGTGCTGACTCTTGACATGCTGAGAGGTAATGGGCCACAACAGAACAAACCCACAGCAGAGTCAGTCGAAGTTTTGAAGAATATTGGTAGGTTGGTCATCACAGAGCAGACCCACTGTAGTCCCAGTAGAGATTATGGTATTAGTGGGCCACCAGAGTTGCAGACTCACTGCAGTCCTTGTAGAAATAATGGTATTGGTGCGCCATCAAAGGTGTAGACCCACTGTAGTCCTTGTAGAGATGGGCAGCAGCCATCTGTTGCGACTGTGCAGGTGCACAATCACCATCGAAGAGTCTTGCAGAGAATACAGCAAGTCCATAAACCACCACTTGTGCACTCACAAAGTTTTTTTAAAATTATCCTTAGAACCAGCAATGCTGTTATCCAGTCCCTTGCTGAATTATTAACACACATGCAAACACTAACAGTCCCTACTTCTCACATATTGTCCATATACTATGACCAACAGAAACGTGTGCAGTGAAATGTAACTTACAAGTTACTTAATTTGATGAACTGGTGTTAATTACAATTTTATAACATAAGAATACAATAACAAAGGTACAAATACATCATTAAAACAGTAATATAGATAACATTTCTAGTAATAGGGGCTTTACAAAAGAATAGAACTAAACATATACATCAGTGTTACAGGAATTATGACATAAGTAAATACATAAAAGATCAGAATAACTTTTGAAACATCAACTTCACACGTGAGCATTACAAAAAACAGAAAAAATAATGGCTAAACATCTTTACAAAGTAAATAACATATTATTAATGCAAATTATATTTGAGGATAACAGTATTCCTCATCATAGTGAATGTAGCTTAGTATTAGAAGAGAAAAAATTCTATGAAACAGTACATAGAGACAGGAAGAAAACAAATACACAAGGGTACACAAACACATAGTGGGATAACACAAAAGGAAAGGACAGGGTTTGTTTTCAGGGTAACATTTGGTACTGCAGTCCAACCCAAACCTTCATTTCATAGATCGTCCCTCTTATTTCAACATTTGCCCCAGCAAAAAAAAAAAAAAAAAAAAAAAAAAAAAAAAAAAAAAAAAAAAAAAAAAAAAACTATCCAAGCATGCTTTCTGTATTCTATTCACATCCTCTGTCAAAAAATGGTTTTTCTCCACTGTACACTACTTTTTTGGCCAAACCATTCTCTTATAGCTTCTCAATGCTTTTCTTCCAATTCATCATAGTTAGTTTCTTATATGGCCTACCCCTTCTTAAGCAACTTAAATCTACTGAGCTCAGATGCTAAACTAAGGGACGAGGCAATGCAGCAGCACAAAATAATTAACACAAACAGCAGTAACAAAAATTCAAATTGGTAAAGCAAGCAGCAATATTACAACTAATATAAGGCAATGAGCACAAACAAGAAAAATAAATCCGTAGTAAAACTGGCTTAACAGAGTAATACAAAGTGAAATTTAGTAGCACTATGCCTGGCACACAGCAGCAGCAATTGCAATAACTTATAACTAAACATGACAAAGCTCAAGCAGAAAAAATATTGCAGTAAAGACAACAATTCAGAAAAGGGAAAATGTCTATTCACATATTAATATCTATGTCATTAAAGTGGTGCACCACAAAACTAATTCTACAAAAGATATTACCAAGTAGTTGAAAAGAAAATTAAGTATGCAGTAACTGCTATTAATCCCTTCCTATTGTTCTTTCCCTTCCAAGTGCTCCTTTTTCGAAGAACGTGGATCATAAAATGATTATTTAACACATCTGTTGACAGAAATTGTTCACATTAGCAAATGCAATTAATTTTATTTTATAACACCCATGCTGCAACATAGCTGGAAACCAGATATCAAATGAAATAAGCAACTATGAAAGGCAAAGCATAAAAATATCATTCAATAGTCATGTGACATTTCATAAGTTACTACAAATTCTCTCAACTCTCTTAGAAAGATGCTTGTCATTACCAGATGTGCAAATGTAAGAAAGTATCTTTCCAAGTAATGAGCGTGTCGTTTTTGTGATGCTTTCTACAAAGGAATGTCAATAGCGAGGATAATGGCCTTTTTTTGTTCATCTAAAGCCTTTCTTTTGTCAGGTGGCTGTCGCGCAGCTGGGTGCCCCTGCATTACGTGCAGGTGGTCACTTACCTGTCTTATCGAAATATTTACGACACCAGTTTCCGCTACAGTGGCAGTCTCATATAAAAAATTTCACAGGTCAAGAATTTGCGTTACAAATCCGTAGAAACAAAATCCTATTGATATAAAAGTGTCAAAAAAATTTTCGTTGGCATTGTAATACATTCACGCATCTACATACATTTCATAATTCTTAAAGTACGATTCTTAGTTTCCAACAACCTTTTTCACAAACCAGAGTCCCTAACCACTACTCCTTATTCCTTACCTTATTTGTCGACACTTCTTCAATATTTCATCATAACAGATACGTAGCATAATCAAATAACTCATATAGCATCAGCTTATTGATCATAAACATACCGCAACAGCATAATACACATAGTCATCGTAATAATAACATCATAACACCTGAGTCAACTCTAAAAATCGTCGTAGCTTCCTCCAATAATTTCAAAACCTAAAAAAATTCTCTGCTCATGTCGAAAGTGTCATCTGCCTCAAACGTACTTTAAAAATCATGATTCCATACCAAATACATCATTCAAAGCTCTCATAGTATCACAATGGTTCCGAAAAAATATGAACATTTCACTAAGTACAGGCCAAATACAATTTCATAAGTGTGAAGTTATCCAACCATTTAATTACGTAAACATCTGTCACTGATGTAGTAAAATAAATATTTGTCTCTCTCAGTTAAATGATCAGATAGCTGTGTAATTCTGTGTTAGAGAAATATGGTACCGATGTGTAAAGTTGTATAAGCAAATATCATATTAGCTAGGGCTCCTTGTGCTTGCCATACACATGGTACACAAAGTAAGCGTGTACCCCCCTGAGGATTAATGTAATTATACCCTTACGTGTTACAGATTACAGCAATGGAATGAAATGTATCACGGAAAACTTTCTTTGTAATTGAAAAATCTTGAAAAGTAAATGGTTTAAGTACAAAATTAAACACTCAAATGCGTGTCCTGTAGCGCTAAACTGTGCATCTTGTTGTAACATAATCTCTGTGGAAGTGTCATGGTTATCGTCCTCTGTAAGCAAAGTTCTGCTGAAGTCAATATACTTACCTCATCATAAACGAAAGTGAAATGCTTTGCGTATAGATATCGTAGTCATTACGTACCGTACCGTGATCAAGAAAGTACTGTGCTGTAAAGTATTGTTGTACTACAGAAAAGGCTGTCCCATTGTAGCTATACCACAAAGTTACTACTAAAACATGTTTTCCTTTCCAGAAGAATTCAGAAAAACTGTGCAGATATAAAACAGAAACATCTCAAAAGCAACATTGTAAATTGTCACTCATTAGTAGCGTCGTGATATAATCGTGTAGCTGCCACATAAACTAACCACTGTATCATCTGGTATCTCGCAGAAAGTACTTTAAATCCAGAATGTATTCTCAAGTAAACCAAAATGTTGCATTAAAATCTCATTAGCAGTACTAGCATATGTTCTAATTATGTGAGTCTTATAGTCGTTAGGTAATCGTGAAACTAACAAGCAAGAATGTACACACACAATAGCACTGTGTCGTCTGTTCACAATAACAATGCATTCGTAATTTCTGTTTAGATAAGTTCTCTTGGTTCTTGACTGGATATTTAACTTCAAACATTGTTGCATGTTAACAGTTTGTAAGTCTGACAAAGCATACTAGTAATGTAAAGTGAAAAGTTATATGGCAAAGACAAAGTTAAAAAGCAGATTATCTTTCAAGAAACGGTTTTACATGTGAAATGTGGTGTAAACCTTTACTCTTCCTAGTGCTCAGAGTTAACTTCAAAGCAATTATCATGTTGTATACATCGGTGAGGAATGCTAAAAGTTTTCTCAAGGTTAGCGTCTATGTTATTTTTCGCTGAGCCAGCCGGCGCACGTGGCTGCCTGCTGTGCGAGTCATTGCCTGTTTCTTTGTTGGCGCTCGTCGTTATTGGGATTAGGAGACCGAACTTCAAAAAATTCACCTTGTCCAGAGTGCCCTGCTCTGTTTGAATCTCGCCAGTTCTGATGAAATTCAAGTCTGTCGTTACGATAATATCGTCTGTCGTCATGTCGGTACTTCCTGTAGTTTCTTTCTTGTCGGTTAAATGGTGGAGAATTTCTCCCTGAATTGTCACTGCAGGGTGGACCGTTGCGTCTGAAGTTATTCTGCCTCCCTTGATAATAATTGTTTTGGTTCTCATATTGTCTGATTCTAAGGTTGTCTCTGTCATATTCATTACTACGGAAAGGTGATCTTTCCCTGTAATTATTACTACTCTGCCAACGTTTGTCATATGGGTGGTGTCTGTTTTGGTCACGATTTGTGTTGTGAGAATAGCCTTGTCATGTAAGGTTATTATTTCTTTCATCGTGGAATTGTGACAGATGTGACCTGTAATTGTTGTGTTCCTGTTTTCGCATTCCGCGATTGTCAGTGTCAATTTCTAATTCTTGTAAGAGTCCCTGAAAAGCTTCAATGTCGTCTTTGCAACGTCCTGCCAAAATAATACGTCGTAAATGTTCAGGTAATTTGATTAAGCAAATGCGGATGAGTTCTGAGGGGCTGTATGGGTTTTACAGGTACTGATTCTTGTGCAACATGCCTTCAAAATATTTCACAAGACTGGAAAATTCAGATTGTTCGAAATGTTTCATCATTATGACGCTATGTTTTACTCGGTCCTGTGTATCTTGAGACCAATATGCAGAGAGGAAGCATGATAAAATTCTCCTTCACTGTCACAATCGTGAATGACCGATCGCATTCTTACAGCTGGTTCATTCTCCAAGTAGCCACACAAAAAATCTAATCTGTGCTCCAATGATCAGTTAGGAGGAAAACAATGAGAGCCACGCTTGTGGCTGAATGTCGTTGCAGAATACTTAAATGTTTTGAATTTACGTGTAGTAATGAACAGCTTATAGTCAAAATCATCATGTCGGCGAGTCGCATATCGCTCATTGTTACTTTGTTTCGGCGGTTCCATCTCAAAATTCAATGCGCCTTGGCAATTTCTTTCATAATTTCCGAAGTGTCCTGTGTTATTATTTTGTGGTTGTTCCGTATTTCTATGTCCCTCTTCGTGTACTGGAGCGCGAGTGTCCTCTGAAATATGTAATTCTTGTATTACTTGAGCCAACTGATCTTGTACTTCCGCATTTCTCTTTTATACTGTGTGTTGATTTGATTTTGATTCTGTTTGAATTTCCTAATTTGTTCATACTCTTCAGTGTCAGTGAAGGCTACAGGTTTTGTGTCATTCAGATCATCATCTACCTTTGTAGATAAGTTAGTGAACTGATCTGAAAGTTCGGCTACTTTATCCGATAGTGAAATTATTTCCTGTGTGTGTTTTTCTGAACCAAGTTTCAGAGTGTCCATTTGTGTTGAAATCGTGTCTACTGTGTCCTTTAAGTTTTCCTGAGTTTTTTCAAGTTGCGTAACGGAATCGGTAGATGCAACTGAGTCAATTTTAGCTTGCAAGCTCTCATGATTTTCATGAACAATAGTTTGCAGTTCTTTTATGGCTGCTTGGTGATTCTGTAATGCATTTTCATGCCGCGAAAAAATAGGTTGAAAATGCTCACAAATTTGTGTTTTTACGTCATTACAGACTTTTTGACATTTCGATTCAATGTTATGTAACTCATTAGTTAAATCTTCATGTGTTTGTTCAAGTGTGGTGTCTAACTTTTGAAGCTTTTGCTGTGTTTGTCTCCGATTTTGTTCCATTGTGTCTAACTATTGCTGAGTTTGTCTCTGGTGTTGTTCCATTGTGTCTAACTTTGAAAGATTTTGTTCCATTGTGTCTAACTTTTGAAGCTTTTGTTGTGTTTGTCTCTGATTTTGTTCCATTGTGTCTAACTTTTGAAGCTTTTGCTGTGTTTGTCTCTGATTTTGTTCCATTGTGTCTAACTGTTGCTGTGTTTGTCTCTGATTTTGTTTCATTTGTTGCATTAATTGCAATAATAATGTATTAGTGTCTGGAATCTGTTCCTATATGCTTTTCGGCAGTGAATTTCTACCGGCAACATTCACATTTTGACAAGAAGAAAATGTGTCTTGACTTATTTGAGAAAACGGTGAGGACGCAAAACCTGAATGTACAGTATTTGCAGGATTGTGTCCCGTCATTCGGATTCCTGACGCGAGCTGTTGCCGACGGATCGATCGATAATGCTTCCCTGTTCACTAATTGTTTCACTGTCTACACGATTATTTGCAACCCGCTCCATTTCCCTATGCACTATTACCAAATTACTACTTTGAATATTAGTTAATTCATTACATGGTGGCGCTAACACACTGCTTTCGTCTTCACTGTCATTTCTCAGTTTACTTTGGAGACTAGTATTACGTTTTTCACACGCCATTATTGTCACAACACTTCACACGATAACACAGAAAAGCACAATTTGAAGAGCAAAAATAAGAGAACACATTAACGTAGCACTGAAAATAATATCTAGTTAATTGCAAGCGCAGCTGCGAAATACTTGGTGCAAAGCTACATGCATGCCACAACTGTTTTACTGTACAACAATGAAAAACTGCAACTGCAGAGGAAATTCTCTCTACAATTACGCGCTAGAAATAAACAAAGGCTACACTAACTACACAAACTACAAGAGAAAATCAAAAGATTCCAGTGAGGTATCCTCGGCTAAGGGTCGACATATGAAACGTCCCCTTAGAACAATTATACATAACTGTGCTTAAACTGACACACAATATTTTTTTTTTAGCGCAACGCAATCTGACTTTCAGAAATCCCTACAAAAAAATGTCCCTGACTAACATTAACCTATACGTTTTACAAATCGCTTACCTCACAAAAATCTTGGTTACTCGAACTACTGCAACACAGCGAGCGCCACTACTGCCAGCTAAATAAAAGATTCAAACTAAGGAAGACACTAACTACTGATAGGCATAGTTTGCAAATGAAAGATTTTGATAGAGAACAACAATGTATTTACCCTACTAGTGTTCAAAAGTCATAATATATATAGCAGTTCATGACATCCAATCTTACAAATTTTAAAACTCCGCCATTTCTCTCCCCACATCCACCACTGCTGACAGCTTACCTCCAACTGTGCAACGCTACGCGCTTTTAACATCCAGCTGCCCAATACTACAATGGCGAGTGTTACAACAATGCCAACCAGCCACTGACTGCACACAGCACAGCCAGTGATTTTTCATACAGAGCGCTATGTGGCGTTACCAATAAAAAAAAAACTAAACAGCCTACTTACATATGGAATGACTTTGTTATGCTTTGAACCTTATTGTAGCAACGCATGTATTTATGCCAATGTATTTCACTGAACTGATTTACCGTCTTATTATCCCATGTCCTCTGTACCATGACAAATACGTGTAATGTCTTTTTACTGAAGCATGCCTATATCAGTTTCTTTGACGCTTCAGTATGTACACTATGTGATCAAAAGTATCCGGACACATATTAGGTTCATTGTGCTGCCACGTACTGTAAGGTACTCCATATCAGCGACCTCAGTAGTGATCAGACATCGTGAGAGAGCAGTATGGGTCGCTCCACGGAACTCACGGACTTTGAACGTGGACAGGTGATGAGGTATACTTGTTTCATACGTCTGCACTGGAGATTTTCACACTCCTAAACATCCGTAGGTCCACTGCTTCAAATGTGATGGTGAAGTGGAAACGTGAAGGGACACGTACAACACAAGAGTGTACAGGCCGTTGTCGTCTGTTGACTGACAGAGACCGCTGACAGTTGAAGAGGCTCGTAATGTCTAATAAGCAGACATCTGTGCAGACCATGACATAGGAACTCCAAGCTGCATCAGGATACACTGCAAGTACTATGACAGTTAGGCTGGAGGTGAGAAAACTTGGACTTCACGGTCGGGTGGCTTCTCATAAACCACACATCACGCCCGTAAATGCCAAACGACGCCACACTTCATGTGAGGAGCGTCATCATTGGACGATTGAACAGTGGAAAAACATATTGGAGTGACGAATCACGGTGCACAATGCTGCGATCCGATGACAGGGTACGGGTATGGCGAATGCCCATTGAACGTCGTCTGCCAGCGTGTGTAGTGCCAACAGTAAAATTCGGACGCGGTGGTGTTATCGTGTGGTCACGTTTTTCACGGAGGGGGCTTGCACCCCTTCCTGTTTTGCATGGAACTATCACAGCACAGGCCTACATTGATGTTTTAAGCACCTTCTTAATTCCCACTGTTGAAGAGTAATTCGGGGATGGCGACTGCATCTTTCAACACGATCGAGCACCTGTTCACAATGCACGGCCTGTGGTGGAGTGGTTGCACGACAATAACATCCCTACACAGAGTACTGAACTTAATCCTATAGAATACCTTTGAGATACTTTGGAACGCCGAGTTCGCGCCAGGCCTCACCGACCGTCATCGAGGCCTCTTCTCAGTGTAGCACTCCGTGAAGAATGGGCTGCCATTCCCCAAGAAACCTTCCAGCACCTGACTCGACGTAGGCCTGCGCGGAGGGGGGGGGGGGGGGGGGGGGGGAAGCTGTCATCGAGGATGGGTGGGCCAGCACCATATTGAATTAACATCTCATTGTTGGAACACTGAGTATGGTTCAAAAATGGTTCAAATGGCCCTGAGCACTATGGGACTTAACATCTGAGGTCTCCTAGAACTTAGTACTACTTAAACCTAAATAACATAAGGACATCACACACATTCAAGCCCGAGGCAGGATTCGAACCTGCGACCGTAGCAGTCGCGCGGTTCCTGACTGAAGCGTCTAGAACCGCTCGGCCACAACGGCCGGCTTGAGTATGGATGAAGCATACTGTAGAAGTATTATAATGAGTCACGTAGTTTTGTCTTATAATTGAATCAAATATCAAGGAAAGTAACTGTACGCAGGAAATTTATTAAGAAATATTTCGGCAACTTGTCTAGCTGTGAGAACTTAATGAAAGGCTGTCTTGTTGATATGGCTAAATGAAGCCTGGAGTCCTTGTTCTCATTTATCAGTCGTTATGTCTTGTTTCTCATTTTTCATTCGGTACCTTTATGAAGGTGTTTGTATACTGCCTTGCCATATCGCGAGTTCTGTGGTGCAGACGAATTCTGTGAAAATTGGTGAGATACCGTCTTGCATTGTACATCGCAATTACGGCAAATGAAATTTGGTTTGGACAGCCATATTAGTATTCCTAATAGCAACACGTTACAGGACAGACGAGCGTTCGCCGCGCAGAGTGGCCGCTCGGTTTCAGGCGCCATGTCACGGACTGCGCGGCCCCTCCCACCGGAGGTTCGAGTCCTTCCTCAGGCATGGAGATGTGTGTTGTACTTAGCATAAGTTAGTTTAAGTAGTGTGTAATTCTAGTGTCCGATGACCCCATCAGTTTGGTCCCTTAGGACTTAACACACATTTGAACATTTTTTTAGACGAGCGTTCAGTGCCACAGGTTGGCCGATGTATTTACATATCATGAAAGATTGCGACTGAGAAAAGCAATCGTGCATTTCCTGGGCCTCAAGAAATCACGGCTGATCGTTTCACATCAGAAACATCTACATGAAAGCACTTTTTATGGCCACAACTAAGCATTATCTCAATCAACATAGAAGGAACATCATCAGTCAAATAAGAACTGCTACAAGAACTTTGCAGACAGTACCAGTGTCATGTACTGTGCATATAGGAAACACACCGGAGCTGTTGATCGACGATAAACGGAATGCGCCTTGCCATCGAAAGACCAGATTCGTTCCGCAGCACTCACAGAGGAAATCTTACTATAGAAGCAGCTAATTGCACCATTTCATCTCTCTACAAACCATCTGGTGAAGAATTCAAAGTTAATAAACCAACAAATTACCAAAACAAACACGTGCTCATTGTGACTGGCGATTTCAACAGCCATAGCAATATTTGTGGCTATGACAATCAAGATGAAAATGTAGCAGCAGGACTAGAGTGGGCAGAAATGAATCACCTTACCCTTATCGACGATGCAAAACTACCTGCATCATTTAACAGCGGAAGATAGAGGCGAGGGTAGAATTCCGATCTCATATTCACCACCAACAGCATTAGCCGATAATTTATGAAGTCAGCCTCTTCTCCAATACCAAATTCACATCACAGACCATTAATCTGCCATATATTTGTTGTGGTCAGACTTCAAAAATGCAATGTCATAGGAGGCTTAACTTTAGAAAGACTGACTGGACGAGATTTGCAGATTTATTGGACGCTGAAGAGTCTTCTATAGAACCAACACAAGAACAGTACGACACATTCACCACGGTCGTAAAGAGATGTTCTAAAATATCTATCCCCCGTGGCTGTTGAACACCTTATATCCCTCGGTGCACACCAGATCAGGCAGCCATATTTACGGAATATAGCAACTTATTTTGAGAAAACCATTTCAGTGAAACAACTATAGAAACAGGAAACAAACTCATTTCCTCTATTAGAGAGTCAAAAACTGGAAAGTGGATTAAAACAATAGAAAACCTGGATCAGAAAAGAGACGGTCATAAAGCTTGGAGACTACTGCGATGCCTGTGCAGTGATCCAACTACGGGAACTACACATTAGAATATCGACGGCAACGAAATACCACACCAGCTACCGCCAAATGGGAAGCCCAGCCATAAATCCAAAAAACCAAAACTACGAAGCACTGAACAAGAGGAGAATAAATACTTTCCACTCCCCTTCACTATGGGTGAATTACAGGAAGCTAGTAAACGGAGTGGAACATGTAAGTCACCTGGATTGGACGATGTACGCACTGAGAAAAAGTTAATCACTTTGGATTAGCAACAAAGAATAGATTCTCTAACTCCTTAATAAATGTATTGATAGATGTCAAATTCCAAAGATATGGCAGAAGAGCCGAGTAATTGCGTTTCTGAAACCTGGTAAAGTTGGAAATAGTCCAAGGAATGTTAGACCAATCGCACTACTGTGTCACCTTTACAAACTGCCAGAGAGACTGATTTTAAACGGTCTCTCACATATTGTTGATTCTTTGCAAGTTGGAGTCCGCCCTGGTAAAAGCGGCAAAGTCTTCCATGGTTCATAGAAGATGCCATTCGTGTACATTGCAGCAGCGGTCGACAGCGTTAACCACCAGTTACTATTAAACAAGGTCTAGAACTTAACCAAGGATTTCAGCCTCACCAGGCTCATCGCCTATCTTCTGCAGATCCGAACACTCTTTGTTGATCTCCAAGGACAGCGCAGCCATTGGAAGTTTCAGAGAAATGGCCTTCCTCAGGGAAGAGTGTTGGCACCAGTTCTGTTCAATATATATACTAAAGACCATCTCATAATCTGTATGCTGACGATCTCGCTCTGGCAACCCAAAGCACAAACTTCGATTCAATAGAAATCACCCTAAAGAATGCTCTTGAATATCTATCAAAAGTCTACAAAATAAACCTGGTTAAA
This sequence comes from Schistocerca gregaria, assembly GCF_023897955.1. Taxonomy (NCBI): domain Eukaryota; kingdom Metazoa; phylum Arthropoda; class Insecta; order Orthoptera; family Acrididae; genus Schistocerca; species Schistocerca gregaria. Next base: position 742,623,302 of record NC_064921.1, read on the forward strand.
TCAAACCCATCAATGAGACAGGTGTGTGCTTTCCATCTGAGAAATAGGGAAATTACACGATAGTTAAAGACAGAATTGTCAGAGGTTAAACTGGAACACTGTGACACTCCAAAATGCGTAGGAGTAACACTTGACAGATCTATAACGTTCAAGAAACACTGCATGAATTTCAAATAAAAAGTCTCCATCAGGGACAACCTAACGGGAAAGCTGGCCGGATCACAGAGGGACAGTCCAGCTGAAACGATCCGAACTCCTGCAATGGCATTATGCTACTCTGCTGCAGAGTATGTCTATCCCATGTGGTATAAGTCAACACATGCCAAACAAATGGATACTGTCTTAAACGACACTTGCAGGATTAAAGCAGGCTGCTTGAAGTGAATTCCAGTCGAATGATCTGGCACCTTGTAACAATTGCATCACTTCATGTACGAAGAGAAATAGTAGCAAACAGGCAAAGAACGAAACTGGAGCAGGAAAGAAACGCATCCCATACACTAGCAGCATCCCTACTCAGAACGACTAAGGTCAAGGAAAAGTTTTTCGGAACATTGAAGAAAGTAACAACCATTGATGAAGAAGCCAGGCTGCAACTGTCAAGGGCTGAGACGTCCCACCCACCAGGTTGGAGAAGATTTTCAGAATCTTTATCACTGCTCGCGATGACAAATGATCAGTGGGGAAGTCCTTGAATAGTCTGAAGTCAGGAGTGAGCAGATCACGGGTTAACAAGCCAAAATGGGAATACATGGAAGAAAACATATCCAACATGACTGCGGGGAAGGACAGACTATTCAACATATGCTTCAGTGTCGACTGTGTGCAACAACCTGCACAGCAGATGACGTTCACCAGGCTATGGAAAATGCACTGTAAGTGGCCAGATTTTGGGCAATGATTGTATAAACTATGTTGATCTATCATCAATTGTATAAACTGTGTTTTTTGTGTATTTTTGACACGAGAATAATAATAATGTCCACTGTAAGGTACAGCGATTGTCGGAATGCATTTGTGAAAAGAGAATTTCAGTTCTCAGCCTTAGTACCAGTAAAATGCTATTTTGAGTGTTTTGAAGCAGTTTCGTCAGATTCTGTAAATCTTATGTTCATTTGCTATGTAGTTAGAATAACAGTTCTGGTGGAGTGATTGTTTGCAAGGCTAAAGGTAAAGATTAACAATTAAATAAATGGAAATGGCGTGTGGCTAGGGCCTCCCGTCGCGTAGATCGTTCACCTGGTGCAAGCCTTTCGAGTTGACGCCACTTCGGTGAGTTGCCTGTCGATGGGGAGAAAATGATCACGGTTAGGACAACACAACACCCAGTCCCTGAACGGAGAAAATCTCCGACCCCGCCGGGAGTCGAATCCCGGCCGTTAAGTATGATATTCCGTCGCGCTGACCACTCCGTTACCAGGGGAGAAAAGATTAACAATATTCACGGCTAAAATTTTAATTTGAGTCAATTGTTTTGCAATCAAACAGCATATGAAAATTTAATTGAAAACGGACTGCTTTCTCGCAGGCGAATTGTTTGATGTACAGGCTAGTCTGGATTTCGCACCGTGTAGCGCGAATTTCATATGCTTCCGTTCGAAATTTAATTTTAATACAATTCTGTTGCCCTGCACTGAGATTTACGTATTTCGATATCAAAATTTTAATACGTTTGTCAGAGACCAACCAGACACTTATTACAAACGTAAGTTTAGTAGTATTACAGTAAACTTTCAAATTTTACTCTTCTACAAGGGGGAGGGGAATGGGGTCCTCTCAAGTACCGAAAGCATGATTATAACCACACTGTATTTTGCTTCTTATCTTGATATTCTTTCAATATGTCATTCTCAACGGAGAGAAGCCTTCCGAAGTAAGAGTGATTTCAGGTGTGCCGCAGGGTAGTGTCGTAGGACCTTTGCTATTCACAATATATATAAATGGGTCGATAACGTCGAAAGTTCACCGAGGCTTTTTGCGGATGATGCTGTACTACATCGAGGATTGTAACAATGGAAAATTGTACTGAAATGCAGGAGGATCTGCAACGTTTTGACGCATGGTTCAGGGAGTGGCAATTGAATCTTAATGTAGACAAGTGTAATGTGCTGCGAATACATAGAAGGAAAGATCCTTTATCATTTAGCTACAATATAGCAGGTCAGCAACTGGAAACAGTTAATTTCACAAATTATCTGGGAGTACGCATTACGAGTGATTTAAAGTGATGATAAAATCAGAGAGATTAGAGCCCACACAGAGGCATACCGACAATCTTTCTTTCCACGAACAATACGAGACTGGAATAGAAGGGAGAACCGATAGAGGTACTCAGTGTACCCTCCGCCACACACCGTCAGGTGGCTTGCGGAGTATGGATGTAGATGTAGATGTAGATCTCCACTGGATTAAACAAACTTCGTGGAATTCCAACGCTTATTTCCCGTAAAAAATCCGACATTACGGATAGAATCAGACATAATGTCTTATAAATGGGTAATGAAACATTTCTTACCCATTATTGAGGAATTGTTAGGAAATTGAATGCATGTGGCTAAACTGATATTTTGTCTTATGCTTCTAACGAAGAGCTAAACACAATGACTCACAGTGCAGCAAAAATTGGAATTCACTTAGGAAATGTAAAACTATGCCCGGTAAAAAGAAATACCTTCAAATAAAATGTTTCAAACATTTTTTGTTACCCTTTCGCCTGGCCAAATATAGAAAAGACAACCACTGGAATAATGTAGATAATTTTGGAAAAATTACTTTAAATTTACTATAATATGTGTAATACTAATAGAAAGAGTCTTTCAGTTGTTATAATTAATGCCTGATTTCAGCTACAAGTGAGTAAAACTGCAGCCGTCAGCTCCACTTCACATAACGCGCAAGACAGAAACTCGGCTGTTTGCCATTGGCTTGTGACGTCGACAAGGCTGGGGCATGCGCTATGTAAAGAGATAGGTGTTGGAAAAGATTCATCCTTGCTTTTCTTTCAAGGAAAATTACCAGCTTTTGCCTTGCAGACGTGTAAGTCAAGGAACATTAAAATTGTAGTAGCTATCAAGAAATAACGTTTACTTGGTGCTGTCAACAAAACAGGAGTATTTTCAAAAACTCTCTAGTTGCTACGAGTAGATTAACTTCAAAAGAAATACGGTATATTACAGATTTCTAACAACCCCTCATCCACAAGTGTTCAGTGACAAACCAAATAAAAGAGAAAATGCTCATTTCTGAGCTTTCCTAATGTCATATGTTTTCTAAAACCTAATTTCATTTGTTTCCTGAGCTATTGGCAGGAAAGTTATCACTACATAAATTTTTGTTGTTAAGTACTTATTTACAAGACTAGTGAAAATTGAAAATCTACAGTGTCGAGATGTACTCAGGAACACGATGTGAGAAAAATCAGTTATGGTTTCTTGATACGGACTACAAAAGGTCCATAACTGTACGGCAGATCCTTCTTAGAAAGATTTCCTAAAATTATGCCAATACGAACTCGTATATTGCTGCGAGGAATAGTCGCATGAGTGTAGTGTGAATCTGAAGAAAGGCTAAAAATATAATGGATACCTTCTGTACGCAGAACCATTAGTCGTGAAATCCCAAAAGTATTCCGCTGTTCTCTGCAAGATTGATATGAGTTGTCCCCCACACCGTAGTTCAGATCCTAGGCACGCTCTTGGCGACTTTATACATTTTTGGTGGCGAAAAATCAGAAAAAGTCTCTCAAAAACACCAGGCAGGTACAAAGAAGAAACAGAGTTTCGTGCACGGACTTAACATTCCAGACAACATGAGACCAAAGCACAAAATCTCTTTTGTTCTAGACTTAAAAATACACATAAATACAACACTCCAGTGCTAAGAATTACAGTGAATGAACTACGTCAATAATTTCATGCCTGCATTTCGAAGAAAAAAAACTTTCTTACTTATGTTGAAACGAAGGTTACGGTTTTCTGACAAGTCATTGTTACATGTCTAGCTAGAATAGAATGCTGGATGACGCATTCATTGAGCACAGCTTTTCTGAGTGAGTCGACGCATTCATTGAGCACAGCTTTTCTGAGTGAGTCATGCAGTACTCCAATAAGTTCCATTTAAAATTATGTCACTTTATTCTTCTTTCAACTACTCCAAGGCAAAAGTCGCTATACCAGTGTAATATAATATACGAAGTATGGTAACGTTATTTGTTTATGAAGGTGAAGATTTAAGCTTTCGAGAAGTATCACACGTTGTACAATGAGTTAGATATTAAGTACAATTTGCATATTAATCGTAACTCTTCAAAAGAATATACAGTTTTTCTCTGTCAGTTTTCTGTACCAAGGTCTCAGAATGGGCGTACGCGCCTCTGCGAACTGATAATAGCTAAATGGAAAAAGAAACCGGACAGGTAGGCTTGTTCAGTGAACTTTACACGAACAGAAACACCGAAGTACGACGTACGCCCTCAGATACAGCATGTAGGTTTATGCACAACTCGATCCATGTTCCTCGTTTTTATAGAGAAAACTACTCTGTAGTGTCAAACAAATTTAGAGGCCTTATTAGATAGCAATTTGCAACAGAAAGTACACCTAGCTCATGAGAAAGGACTGTTATCTCAATTTAAAAATTAAATTACAAGGCTCACTAATTACAATGTAATGTTTTCCTTACCTCAAGTAGCATACAGTAGAGACGACTCTGTACTCAAGAATTTTTTAATTTTTCTACCTTTCGCCAAATTTTTCTCGGATTGATATTTATCGGCTACAAGGAACACAGCGGAATTTTCGGGCTGCTCAACGTCTCGGTCACGTTGTGGAAATTTGGATGTAAGAACGTAATTAGTTACCAGATTATTTAACAGTTTGACCTAAGTAGGCGATGTACTACGCTAACTTCGACTCTCTAATGTCTTTTATTTCTTCAAAGATATTACTGTCTCAATACTGCTCGCACGCTGTCGTAACAGAGATGTTATACACACGCCTACCATTAGGCGTACAACGCTTGCGATACATAGTTTCATACAGCACTTATTTTATGTAAATTTGATCAAAGTGTGATGCTGGAAAACAATGATAATCTTCCGCGCAAAAGATTAATGGCAGTTGAAAAGTTAACTGATAAAGTGTCTTCCTTTTGCGATCTTACAACTTAATAATGCATGAGGATGAAGTCACTTAGTATACGCGTACAAAAAAATTTCACATGCTCTATATGCCTACTTATAATAATGCTGATGGAAAGCTACACACTACAAACGATGTATTAATAGTGAAAAGTGACGCGAGTAAAATTATACGATAGCAGAAGCAAGAAAGTTCCATTGTATATCGGACCGCAAATAGGATGTTGCGAATGTATTGTAACGTGCCCTCAGTGACTTTAAAGCGAAATGTTGCTTTCTTTAGTACAAATACAGTGTGGCCCACAAAGGGGTTTCACTCTGTTTGAACTTTAATAACTTGAAATAAAAAAGAGAAACTATGAATTTTTAAGTTACATAGATGGTCACAGAGTTGCAGAAGGCGTTTTACTGTTGAAGATTTTCAAAATATACTTCATCGACAGCAATACAGCGACTGCAACGCTGCGGAACAGTTCGGCACACATGCGTTAAGGTTGTCATTGGAATGGAATCACAGGCGGTCAGAATTGCATTTCTCGTGCCATCCAGCGTACGTGGTTTGTTGCGCTGACGGTGTCCTTCGCAGTTCCGCCAGAAAGAAGTCTAACGGAGTCAGATCGGCAGGTTTCTGTGGAAAATCAACACTTTCTCATCGGCCTATCCACCTTTCAACAAATGTTTCATCCAATAACTGCTGCACGTCGCGATGGTAATGTGACGGTGCACCGTCTTGTTCAAGAAAACAACCCAGACCTCAGTAGAAGAGTTGGTGAACAGCTGATACAGTTCGTTCCTGCAACATGGTAAGATACTTCACATCTGTCACAGTTCCTGAAAAAAAAATCTTGACAGCTTTGTAAGTTATACTACACGAGAAACAGCTAAATGGACTGATGCTTCTGAATGTAGAAAGCATAGTGCGTAACACCGCCGCTAAGGCGGTGCATTGAGAACTCGTAGATCTGTGTTGTTTTGTCCTGTAGTGATTGGTAACCAGAAGTACATTAGATGGTAAACGTGTTGTAAACTCTTATTGTCTGTTAAATGTGGTGTGAGTTGCGATTGGTAACGAGAAGCTCATTAGCTGTTCAACTTTGTGTAAATTCTTATTGTCTGTTAAATATAGTGTGAGTTGTTATGTTGGAGTAGTTCTCGTCGACTAGAATAAATGGAATGCTGTTGGAATTTACTTGAGTATTTTAACATGTAAACCTGTAAAAGAAAGTCAAATATTGATGTAGATCATTTAAATTAAGCTTTTATTGTTACATGATGAAAGTTAACTTTTAAAGCAATGGTAGAAATTGGAGTCATTTGTTCATTTTTTTTTCACATGAGAATCTATCGAGTTTAGAGAGTTCTTTTCTTGAAAAAGTCTATATAAATTCGCTGATTCTGCATTTATGGAGCCGGCCGTGGTGGCCGAGCGGTTCTAGGTGCTCCAGTCCGACTCCACGCGCCTGCTACGGTCACATGTTCGAATCCTACATCGGGCATGGATGCATTGACTCCTTTAGGTATCTATATGTTGCCCAACAAGACAGTCGGGTCTTTAGAGATGTACTACATTTCTTTGCATTCCCATGGTTACTGTCGGGAAGACAACGATTATTTCTAGAGCTTGCCCTAGCAAAGAAACCCGCTGAGGAAGTGGTACTTTTGTCGGCTACAGTAAGCGCAAATAGCCATTCGTTATCCGTCCGCTGTGACCGAGCGGTTCTAAGCGCTTCAGTCCGAAACAGAGAGACTGCTACGGTCGCAGATTCGAATCCTGCCTCGGGCATGAATGTGTGTGATGTGCTTAGGTTAGTTAGGTTTACCTAGTTCTAAAGTCTAGGGGACTGATGACCTCAGATGTTAAGTCCCATCGTCCTTAGAGCCATTTGAACCATTTTTCATTTATGGAAGTTGTAGGTGGGCTCAAGGTGTCCGTCCAAAAAACATAGCCCAAACCGAGGAAAACGACGATTCCTGTTGCGTTGTCATCTCGGCACAGTTCGCCTAGCTCATGGTTGTGTCTTATCCTCCGTCACCGGTGTTTGAGTTCAACACCAGGACAATGATCTTCCGAAGCACTCTCAAATACGAGAAGTTTATGAAAGTCCTGCTTTTGGATACTTCAAGTCTCACAGACTTTAGGATCCACGGTCTGGATGTTTTATACAGCCGAATCTTGAACTCTCTCGAGGGACACCTGGACCGAAACAGTGATGTTAGACTGTAGAAAGATCGGTTTCCTGCCTGTTCCCTGGTACTGAAGTCTACTTCGTATGACGAGTTCTCCGTGAAAAGTGCTTCTAGGTATTTACATTCGCGATCTCACTTGTAGGATAGGTCTCCCATCCTCACTTACAGTAGTATTTTGGTATCCTGAACTTGTCGACGAGTCATAACCAGGTAATCCGTCTTCGTTTCGTTTATAATTGGCCCAGATTTGCTGACGGCTATTTCCAGTGTCCATGTCAAATGTAACTGATTAGGCTAAACAGATAAGATCTGCGTAGGTTAGATATGCCAGATTCTTCCCTTCGACTTGGATCGCTTAAAAATCACACGTGTGATCGTCACAAAGAAAAATGGACTAGTTTAGAAGATAAGTAAGGAGACAAACTATCTCCTTGCCTGAGAAGCGTCACAGATTGAGTCCCCTGTCAGTCGGTTTTCCATCTCCACCTTACGGTGTATTTCAAAAAAATGGTTCAAATGGCTCTGAGCATTGTGGGACTTAACATCTCAGCTCATCAGTCCCCTAGAACTTAGAACTACTTAAACCTAACTAACCTAAGGACATCACACACATCCATGCCAGAGTCAGGATTCTAACCTGCGACCATAGCAGTCGCGCTGTTCCAGACTGAAGCGCCTAGAACCGCTCGGTTACCAGGTGCAACTTTACCATATTGGTGAGCTTCTGTAGCATCCCGAACTCATTTAGACAACGGAACAGTATCTTGTAGCGTATTCAGTCATAGGCTTTTCGAAATCTACAAACAAAATAGGCAATTATTTACCGTGTTCTCTCAGTTTTTCAGTGAGCTATTGGAGGACGGAGATGTGATCTACTGTACACCACCGTGACCGAAAATCTCCCTGGTATTCATAAATCGCTGATTCTACCAGGGGTTGAGTTCTATGTACGAGGATTTTAGACATGATCTTGTAGCATACATTACGCAGGGTGATTTCTCGATAGTTTTCACATTTCAGTTTGTCATACTTCTTATGAATTGGACGGATCACATCCGTTTTCATTCTGATGGTATTTCTTCTTTGGTCGAGACTTTATTTCTGTTGGTGCAGTCTTCCTGCAACTTTCCGCCTCCTGCCTGAATCATCTCGGCAAGTATTCCATCTTCGCTACGGTTCTTATTCTTCTTAAGCCATCTGATTTGATTTTTGATCTCATCCAGTATGCGTGGGTAGCAGTCTTTCAGCTGTGATTAGAGACTGGAAATCGAAGCGTACTTTGAGTTCACCACAGTGGAGAAGCTGGCTGAAGTACTGCTTCTATCTTTTGGTGATTTCACTATCGTTGGTCCTGATTTTATCATCAGAGTCTTTGACACACTTTTGTCTGGCCTGGTACCCTTTACCAAAACGCTTAACCTTCGGCCAAATTCGCACCACTTGTAACATTCACACCTCTTGTACATCCAGCATTTAGTGAAGTCAGCGTACTACATACTTTATGGGTACATGTTGTCTGTTATGTGTTCTGTGTGTTAGCGAACAGATCGATTGAAGACAACATTGTTGCCAGCCGAGATGGCCGAGCTTCTAGGTTTCCGACATTCTACAGGTAAAATCGAAAACAGTTGCCCTTTTAATCACCCCTAAACATGCATTTAGCACTATTAATGCAATACGCAATTCTCGTAAGTAATATAGAGAATTTTATAAAACGTTCTTTATCCTGAATAATTGTGGTTGTTGTTGTGGTCTCCAGACCTGAGACTGGTTTGATGCAGCTCTCCATGCTACTCTATCCTGTACAAGCTTCTTCGTCTCCCAGTACCTACTGCAGCCTACATCCTTCTGAATCTGCTTAGTGTATTCGTCTCTTGGTCTCCCTCTACGATTTTTACCCTCCACGCTGCCCTCCAGTACTGAATTGGTGATCCCTTGATGCCTCATAACATGTCCTACCAACCGATCCCTTCTTCTAGTCAAGTTGTGCCACAAAATCCTCTTCTCCCAATTCTATTCAGTACCTCCTTATTAGTTATGTGATCTACCCATCTAATCTTCAGCATTCTTCTGTAGCACCACATTTCGAAAGATTCTATTCTCTTCTTGTCTAAAATATTTATCGACCATGTTTCACTTCCATACATGGCCACACTCCATACAAATACTTTCAGAAACGACTTCCTGACACTTAAACTCGATGTTAACAAATTTCTCATCTTCAGTAACGCTTTGCTTGCCATTGCCAGTCTACATTTTATATCCTCTCTACTTCGACCATTATCAGTTATTTTCCTCCCCAAATAGCAAAACTTCGTAACTACTTTAAGTGTCTCATTTCCTAATCTAATTCCCTCAGTATCACCCGACTTAATTTGACTACATTCCTTGATCCTTGTGCTTTTGTTGATGTTCATCTTATACCCTCCTTTCAAGACACTGTCCATTCCGTTCAACTGTTCTTCCAAGTCCTTTGCTGTCTCTGACAGAATTACATTGTCATCGGCGAACCTCAAAGTTTTTATTTCTTCTCCATGGATTTGAATACCTACTCTGAACTTTTCTTTTATTTCCTTTACTGCTTGCTCAATACACAGATAGAATAGCGTCGGGGAGAGGTTACAACCCTGTCTCACTCCCTTCCCAACCACTGGTTCCCTTTCATGTTCCTCGACTCTTATAACTGCCATCTGGTTTCTGTACAAATAGTAAATGGCCTTTCGCTCCCTGTATTTTACCCCTGCCACCTTCAGAATTTGAAAGAGAGTATTCCAGTCAACATTTTCAAAAGCTTTCTCTAAGTCTACAAATGCTAGAAACGTAGGTTTGCCTTTCTTTAATCCTTCTTCTAAGATAAGTCGTAGGGTCAGTATTGCCTCACGTGTTTCAACATTTCTACGGAATCCAAACTGATCTTCCCCGAGGTCGGCTTCTACCAGTTTTCCATTCGTCTGTAAAGAATTCGAGTTAGTATTTTGAAGCTGTGACTTATTAAACTGATAGTTCGGTAATTTTCACATCTGTCAGCACCTGTCAACATCTTGCTCACCAGATGGTAGAGTTTTGTCAGGACTGACTCTCCCAAGGCCGTGAGTAGTTCTAATGGGATGTTGTCTACTCCCGGGGCATTGTTTCGACTTAGGTCTTTCAGTGCTCTGTCAAACTCTTCACGCAGTATCATATCTCCCACTTCATCTTCATCTACATCCTCTTCCATTTCCATAATATTGTCCTCAAGAACATCGCCCCTGTATAAACCCTCTATATACTCCTTCCACCTTTCTGCCTTCCCTTCTTTGCTTAGAACTGGGTTTCCATCGGAGCTCTTGATATTCATGCTGGTGGTTCTCTTTTCTCCAAAGGTATTTTTAATTTTCCTGTAGGCAGTATCTATCTTACCCCTCGTGAGGTAAGCCTCTACATCCTTACATTTGTCCTCTAGCCATCCCTGCCTTCGGTAGTTGCATGGGCAACAGTCTGGATGATTGACTGATCTGGCCTTGTAACATCAACCAAAACGGCCTTGCTGTGCTAGTACTGCGAACGGATGAAAGCAAGGGGAAACTACGGCCGTAATTTTTCCCGAGGGCATGCAGTTTTACTGTATTGTTAAATGATGATGGCGTCGTCTTGGGTAAAATCTTCCGGAGGTAAAATAGTCCCCCATTCGGATCTCCGGACTTTGAATACTCAGGAGGACGTCGTTATCAGGAGAAACAAAACTAGCGTTCTACGGATCGGAGCGTGGAATGTCAGATTCCTTAATCGGGCAGTTAGGTCAGAAAATTTAAAAAGGAAAATGGATATGTAAAGTTAGATAAAGTGGGAATTAGTGACGTTCGGTGGCAGCAGGAACAAGACTTCTGGTCAGGAAAATACCGGATTATAAATACCAAATCAAGTAACGATAATGCAGGATAAAAAACATGGCGCTGATAAGCTACTACGAGCAGCATAGTGAACGCATTATTGTAGTCAGACACGATTCCCAAGCCTACCACAGTAGTACAAGTTTATACGCCAACTTTCTCTGCAGATTGAAGAAATGTTTAATGCGATAAAAGAAATTATTCAGATACTTAAAGAGACGAAAATGGGGGACTGCAATGCGTTTGTAGGAAAATGAAGGGAAGGAAAAGCAGCAGGTGAATATGGACTGAGGGTAAGGAATGATAGGGGTAACCACCTGGTAGATTTCACACATAGATAACACTTGGTTTAACAATTATGAAATAAGGTTGTATACATGTAAGAGGCCTGGAGACAATTTAAGGTTTCAGGTAGATTGTATAATGGTAAGACAGAGTTTTAGGAACCAGGTTTTAAATTAAAAGACATTTCCAGGGGTAGATGTGGACTCTGACCACAATTTATTGGTTGTGAACTGTAGATTAAAAATGAAGAAAGAGCAAAAAGGTAGAAATTTAAGGAGATAGGATCTGGATAATCTGAAAGAACCACAAGTTGTAGAGATTTTCATGGGAAGTATTAGGCAACGATTGACAAGAACAGGGGAAAGAAATACAGTACAAGAAGAATGGGTAGCTTTGAGAGATGAAATAGTGAAGGCACCAAAGAATCAAGTAGATAAAAAAACGAGGGATAGTAGAAATCTTTGGGTAATAGAAGAGATATTGACTTCTGTAAGTTGAACATCACCAAAAGCAAAACGAGGATAATGAAATGCAGTCGAATAAAACCATGTGATGCTGAGGGTATTAGATTAGGAAATGAAACACTTGAAGTCGTAGATGCGTTTTGCTATTTGGGCAGTAAAATAACTGATAATAGTCGAAGTAGAGAGGACATAAAATGTAGAGTGGTAATGGCAAGGAAATCGTCTCTGAAGAAGTGAAAGTTGTTAACCACGAATATAGATTTAATGGGTTACGAATTCTTTTCTGAAAGTATTTGTATGGAATGTTGCCATGTGTGGAAGTGAAACATGGACGATAAACAGTTTAGAGAAGAAGAGAGTAGAATCTTTAGAAATGTAGAGCTACAGGAGAATGGTGAAGATTATATGGATAGATCAAGTAACTAATGAATAGAATTGGGGAGAAGAGGAATTTGTGACACATCTTGACTAGAAGAACGGACTGGTTGGCAGGACACGTTCTGAGGCATCAAGGGATCACCAATGTAGTGCTGGAGGGAAGCGTGGAGGGTAAAAGTCCTACAGTGAGACCAATAGATAAATACGCTAAGAAGATTCAAAAGGATGTAGGTTGCAGTAGTTATTCGAAGATGCAGAGGCTTGTACAGGGTAGAGTAGCATGGAGAGCTGCATGAAACCAGTCTCTGGACTGAAGACCACAACAACAACATTATTTCTTATTTCAGTGTAACAACAGAAAGATGTTAAGGAAAGTAGAGCACATGAATGCTATTTAGGTATAATAATAGTCTAGTAAAATAGGGATGGTGGATTAAATGAATGTAGACATTATAAAATGTGCCAAAGCCAACAACTAAGAGACATTTAGAAAATAAAAACACAGATGAAAACAGTGATATAAATAGTTATGACCATAGCGCAGTATTTTCCAGCGCAGTTGCAAATGAGATGGAAGAGCATATTCTTCAGTTTGAAGAGAAGGTGTTCGTTTTAAGTATATTGGAGCTCCCAAAACTTTGATATTGCAGAAGGAAATGGATTGCCCCATAATTTCAATTCAAAAGAAGCCATAATAGGCAAGTGGCGGTGCTCGTCCAAAAGATATCGGCAAATTCGAGGGAAATCACGAAAATTACAAGCACGAAGACAGGGCACCAGTTCATACAGCTCGCATCGTCCGGGACAGGTTCTGTGTGCACGAGAACGAGTTATCGCATCTTCCCTGGCCACCAGTCACCAGATCTCAGTATTACTGAGGCTTTGTGGGCTACTTTAGAGAGAAGAGTCCGCGATCGCTATCCACTTCCATCACCGTAGCCTGAGCTTGCCACTATTTTCCAGAAATAATGGAATAAGATTCCGTTTAGAGCAACACAGGACTTGTAGTTATCCATTCCTAGACGACTGGAACGGATTTCTTACATTGCATTGGACATGATAATGTGCTGTGACTATAGTGTTATCCTATTTTTGTGCAATCTCTGCACCACAGCCACGGAAACCGATGCCTGGATATCTCGACGCGAGTTTTAACCTAGGGCTTTTCGACGAGACGGCCGTGGTGGCCGAGCGGTTCTAGGCTCTACAGTCTGGAACCGCGCGACCGCTACGGTCGCAGGTTCGAATCCAGCCTCGGGCATGGATGTGTGTGATGTCTTTAGGTTATTTAGGTTTAAGTAGTTCTAAGTTCGAGGGGACTGATGCCCTAAGATGTTAAATCCCATAGTGCTCAAAGTCATTTGAACCATAGCATGGATATCGTAGAAATATGTCGTCATTTCCGTAATATTATCTTATCTCTGTAGAGAACATACACTGTAGGCACACATTTAAAAGCCATACCTATGCCTGGACCGCTACTCGAGCTGTCGACTACCACTCTAAGAAACTGAGACACTACAGGACAACAAGCGTCTCCAGCTTATACTTTAACGCTCACTACTACCGTCTGGCACTTCCAAACTGCTTGTCGTTGTAGTGTGGTCTTCAGTTAACATCAGGTATGATTTCAAGCTTGCATTTCACGGTGTAGTACGTTCTCTTAACTAGGTGAATAATAAAAATTTATTTGCTTAAAATAATCACAAAACATGAAAATGTATAGAATAACCTTGGCCCGCTGCTGTATACAGTGGAGCGCAATCTACATCTACATCTACATCTACATCTACATCGATATTCTGAAAATCACATTTAATGCGTGGCAGAGGGTTCATCGAACCACCTGTACTATAATTCTCTATTATTCCAGTCTTGTTCAGTGCATGGAAGCTCTGATTTCCCTTATTTTATTATGGCGGTCGTTTCTCCCTACTTAGGTCGGCGTAAAAAAAAAAAGGAGATAGTTGGTGAATGAAATTACGTGAGAAGATTCCTCCGCAACAAAAAACGCCTTCGTTTTAATGATGTCCACCCCAAATTCTGTATCACTTCAGTGACACTCTCTCCCCTGTTTCGCGTTAATACGAAACGGTCGCCCTTTTTTTGGACTTTCTCGATGTACTTCGTCATGCCTATCTGGTAAGGATCCCACACCGTGCTGCAGTAGTCTAAAAGAGGACGGACAAGCGTAGTGTAGGTAATCTCTTTAGTAGATCTGTTACATTTTCTAAGTGTCCTACCAATAAAATGCAGTCTTTGGTTAGCCTTCACTACAACATTTCCTGTATGTTCCTTCCTACATAAGGTGTTTGTAATTGTAATTCCTAGATATTTAGTCGAATTAACGACCTTTAGATTTCACTGATTTATCGTTTAACAGAAGTTTGACGGATTCCTCTTAGCAGGTGGGTGATCTCACACTTTTCGTTATTTAGGGTCAAGTGCCAATTTTCGCATCATACATATATCTCTTCTAAATCATTTTGCAGTTTGCTTTGATCTTCTGATGACTTTACTAGTCGTCAAATGACAGCGTCATCTGCAAACAAAGTAAGACGGCTGCTCATACTGTCTCCCAAATCGTTTATATAGATAAGGAACAGCAAAGGGCCCATAACACTAACTTGGGGAACTCCAGAAATCACTTCTGTTTCACTCGAAGACCTTCCGTCAATTGCTATAAACTGTGCCCCTCTGACAGGAATTCACGAATCCGGTCACATAACTGAAACGATATTCGATTACCACGCAATTTCACTACTGTGTGGTACAGTATAAAAAGCCTTTTGGAAACCTAGAAATAGGAAATCAATTCGACATCCCTCGTCAATAGCACTCAACACTTCTTGGGAGTGAAGAGCAAGTTGTGTTTCACAAGAACGATGTTTTTTAAATTCGTATTGACTGTGTGTCAATAGACAGCTTAATTGCTTACTGTAGTCAAGCTGGGTCCCCTTCTAAAATTTTTATTACTCACACTTCCCTCCATCACCAAACTGAATATTCCTGTATGTCTCAGGATGTAGAACATCAACAGATTCCTTTTCTTTTTCTCCACGATTCGATTCAGCAGCTCTGTTCGCCTCCGTATCTCAGTGGTCAGAGAGTCTGGGTTCAATTCCTGTAATTACCAAGGATTTTTCTTTGCTGGCAGGACCGGAACGGGTTGCCCTTAGCCTCGTGCTGTCAGTTAAGGTATTACGTGAGTGAGAAGTAGCGACTCCAAGGTCGAGAAAACCGACAACGGCCGGGAGAGCGGTGTGCTGACCTCAAGCCCCTCCACACCGCATCCAATGATGCCATTAGCACGGTCGGCACCAACTAGTCTATCAGGGTCAGAACGCGGAGCATGTTTCAGTACCTGTATATCAGAAATGTGAACTACTCATCAAATCTTTAACATATTTCTGTAGCACCACATTTCTAAAGGTTCTACTCCCTTCTTGTCTGAACTGTCTATCTTACTAGTTTCACTTCCGTAGAAGGCTACACTCCAGGTAAGTAATTTTACGAAAGACCTCCTAGCGCTTAACTTTACTTTAAATGTTAACATAATCCCCTTTGCCATTGGAGTTCTACTTTTTATGTTTTATCTACTCCTGCTACAGTCAGTTCGTGCGCTCCCCTAACGGTAACTACCATCTACTGCTTCCATTTCCTAATGTATTTCCCTCACATTCTTCTGATTTAATTCGGTTACATCCAGTTAATATTCTTTCGCTTTTGTTAATGTTCATCTTCTCACCCATTTTCCACACATTATCAAACCTGTCTCTATCTGCAAACCTAAAAAATTTTACTTCTTCTTTCAGTGCAATAATTCCTTTTCCTAATTTTCTCTTGGTTTCCTTTACTGCTTTCTCGATGAACAGTCTGAATAATTTGGGCGATAGGTTGTAGCCCTGTCTCACTACTTGTGAACTACTACCCCTCCTCATCTTGTAATTGTGGTCTGGCTTCTATACAACTTGTAGATGAACTGTCGCTTCTTGTATATTATCTACGCTACCTACATAATTTCAAAGATTGCATTCCATTCCAAATTGCCAAAAGCTATAAATCCTATTCACATAAGCATTCTTGTTTTGAATCTATCTTCCAGAGTAAGCCATAGAATTATTACTGCCTCGCGTGTTCCTACATTTCCTCGGAATTCACAATGGCTTTACTTGATATTGGCCTCTTTAAATATTTACAACTTTATTAAAAAGTACTAAATTACTTATAGTGCATTACACAGTTATATGCTCCAGGGTCTAGGGGCAGAGTCTTTGATCAACGATGAAACAACTCCTCCGTCCCGGATTCGAACCCCACCACTGCTTAAATTTTGAATAAAACTCATCATAATTGGCAGCCGAAGACTTTCGGCTTAAGGAGTGACACACATTCCGCCGTAGCCTTTTCTAAGATGTTGGAGGAGCGTACAAATCTATTGGAGTGAGAAACTGATGCCAAAGACGGAAGAATCAGCAATGATCGGTGGCATAAGGATGCAGAAGACACTGCGTTAAAGCCACATGAAGCACATGCACAGGACATATGGCTTGCGACTGAAGAGGAAATAAAAGAAGAGGCAAGAGTGGATTTAAAATTTAATGTTGTAAGTAGGCTGTTTAGGTTTTTATGTTGGTAACACCACGCAGCGCTCTGTATGAAAATCACTGACTGTGCTATGTGCAGTCTGTGGATGGTTAGCATTGTTGTAATATTCGCCATTGTAGTGTTGGGCGGTTGGATGTGAACAGCACGTAGCGTTGCGCAATTGGAGGTGAGCCGCCAGCAGTGGTGGTGGATGTGGGGAGTGAAATGGCGGAGTTTTGAGAGCGGATATTTAGCTGGCAGTATTAGCGCTCGATGTACTGGAGTAGTTCGAGTAACGAAGATTTTTGTGAGGTAAGTGATTCATGAAAGGTATAGGTTATTGTCAGTCAGGGCCATTCTTTTGTAGGGATTTTTGAAAGTCAGATTGCGTTGCGCTAAAAATGTTGTGGGTCAGTTTAGTGTTGATCAGAATAAGTAAAGAGAGAAATGTCTGGGTACGTTCAGTTCTGTTCAGCTGTTTGAAAATCAAATAACGTAAGGAGTTTATCAGCACAGTAATTCATAAATTTTTCTAAGGGGACGTTTCAATGTGAAAGGATATCAGTGATACGATGCGCTGATGAGATTCCTATCCTCTGTGAATGAGAAGAAGAATTACAGGATGCCGAATGAAATGAACAGTCTAATGAGTACAGAACATGGACTAAGAGTAAGTCGAAGAAAGATGACAGGAGTCAGAAATAGCGGAAATGAGAACAGCGGGAAACTTAACATTAGGATTCGTGATCAAGACATAGCTGAAGTTATGGAATTCTGCTCCCTAGGCGGCAAAATAACCCAAGACAGACGGAGCAAGGAAGTAATGAAAAACAGACTAGTACTGGAAAAATGGGCATTCCAGGCCAAGAGAAGTGTACTGGTGTCAAACATAGTCCTTAATTCAGGGAAGAAATTCCTGAGAATGTACTTTTGGAGCAGATCAGTGTATGGTTCAATTGGCTCTACGCACTATGGGACTTAACATATAAGGTCAGCAGTCCGCTAGACTTGAACTACTTAAATCTAACTAACCTAAGGATATGCCACATCTCCATGCCCGAGGCAGGATTCGAACCTGCGACCGTAGCAGCAACGCGGTTCCTGATTGAAGCGCCTAGAACCGCTCGGCCACAGCGGCCGGCGGAGCAGTGCACGGGTGTACGTTAATGAAACATGGAGAGTAGGAAAACCGGAAAGCAGAGAATTCAAGTATTTGAGATATGATGCTACAGAAGAATGTTGAAAATTAGGCGGACAAAGAAGGTAAGGAATGAGGACGTTCTCCGGAGAATCGGCCAGGAAAGGAATTGTAAGTAGTCTGTTTGTATTTTGGCACCGCTATAGAATGTGTTAATATCGCTGTCAGCGCTCTGCGTTCTCGGCAAGAGATTCCGTGGTTGGACGGACTAGCAGTTAGGGAGTGGATAGAACATGTTTTTCTTAGTGGAGACTCAGTGGTGGTAGGAGACGCAATGTAAAGTGAGATGAAATTTCTTATAAGAAAATATGCAAGGAAAAGTATGATAATGGATGTATGTTTGATAATGTTTGGGTAGTGAAATTATTGACAGCTAAATAATTTTGGGAACTGGATGTCACATGAATAAGGTAAAATTTTCTAATTACATTGTTTGCTCTTCAACAAAATCTTTCTTTTGCTAACGATATGCCTACTGGTAGTTAGAGTCTATAGTAGTTAGAATCCTTTTTTTTAGTTGGTGGTTGTTGCTGCTTGCTGTAATTACTGTAGTTCGTGTTATGAAGATTTTCTGTGAGGTAAGTGACTTATGAAAAAGAATGGGGTTTCCGCTATCTCTGAAATGAGTTTACGCAATTAACAGAGTTGGAGGTAGTTTCATACTTCATTAATTTCATATTTTTTGGATTTGTATTATTGTTAGGATTTCTTGCAAATCAAGGCCATTATTTCTGGAAATTATTGGAAGTCATGTCGTCGATGTATAGCAGTCAGATTACGTTGGACTTGTATATTGTGGGTAATAAATGAATAGGTTAAGTTTGAGTTGTCTTTTTCAGCGAAAATTTTGTTGGCCAGTGCTTAATAAAAAAAAGTAATTAAACAGTTAGTATCAGGATATATGGAAAACACTGAGAAGAAGAAGGGACTAGATGATAGGACATGGCTAAGACATCACAGAATAGTTTCCATAGTATTAGAGGGGGCTGTAGAGGGTGAAAACGGTAGAGGCAAACAGAGGTTGGAATACATGCTACTCTGAGGTGAAGAGGTTGGCACAGAAATGAATCCGTGGAGGGCCGCGTTCATTATTATCATTTCACTGTGTAGCGACAACATAGAGAGTCCTGTAGGTACAAAAAGCTGAACAAAGACATAACATGTCAGAAATTCATGCACAGCATTGTTTAAGGATGTCTTAGTAATTTATAAGTTGAAATTTATAAGGAGTCTATTTTTCTAAGCCCAATGATTGCAGTTATTGAGACATCTATCGATTTAAAAATACAACAAATAACATTACATTAATTTATTATATAACTGAGTAAAAAATGGTTCAAATGGCTCTGAGCACTATGGGACTCAACTTCTGAGGTAATCAGTCCCCTAGAACTTAGAACTACTTAAACCTACCTAACCTAAGGACATCACACACATCCGTGACCGAGGCAGGATTCGAACCTGCGACCATAGCAGCCACGCGCTTCCAGAATGTAACGCCTAGAACCGCTCGGCCACCCTGGCCGGCTATAACTGAGTAACTCTTCATTGTCATTGGCAAGTGAAATACAGGAAACTACTTATGGTGTAATTTTATAATTAAGTTTTATTGTTTCAGTGTCATAAATGTCTGTGAGAAGATCTTCCCCATACGAATGGTAAAGAAATTTTATCTCTTTTTGGTGTTATTAAATTGAAGAGACTGCATGTGGATTTGCTTAACGGGAGAAATGTCGCCTGTTCGTGCTATCCGTAGCGCACTACTGTCTGTTGGGTTGCCTAATGCGAAGGCGCTTGCTACTTTCACCGGGTGTTTGAGACAGATGCTCTTAAAGGGGTATCCTACCCGATGAGCCAGAATTGTTGCCTTACATATTTTTACTAACCCTCAATTTCTGACCAATTGCTAGCGGAAGGTCTGTCTATTCATATAATTTCTATCACCTAGTCTTTTCCTTCATGTATATGTGATGCTTGGCATTTCCAAATGGGTTTCACTTGTCGACAGTAAATGCCTCACTTTAATGGATGGTTATTGCTATGTTGTTGTTTAACGTACAAGAATTATCTACAGTGTGCTGCTCAGTTGACCGAGAATGAACCGTTGGCTTTGTTGAACAAATTGTCTAGGAATGGGGTTCGAATGCTGTAATTACAACGATTATCCACAACATTATGATCACCTGACTAATAGCGTTTTCGTCAGTCATAGGAAAGAAATACAGCAGTCCAGAATGAGATTTTCACTCTGCATCGGAGTGTGCGCTGATATGAAACTGCCTGGCAGATTAAATACAGCAGTGATTCTGCGTGGTATGGATTGTGCTAAATATTGGTAGGTTTCTGGAGATTTGTGCCACCAGATGCCTATGTAACTTACGGGCCGGTAATTATAGGCATGGAGATGGCGCCCTATAGCATCCCAGATGTGTCCATCGCCTTCAGATCAGGTGGAGTATGTGGCCACTTAATAAAAAAGAGTACACTATCATGCTCCATAAACCAACATAGCACGGTTCTGTCTTGGGAAAGCGGCATCACCGTCAGGGAAGACACGTATAATGAGGGCACTCAGCTGCTCCGTAATAATGTCCATGTAGAACACGGCTGCCATGGTGTCTTTGACTAAACCACAGGTGTGATGGAAGCCCACTGAATATCACCATAATATAATAAAACCTCCATGAGACTGAGACTGTGGCTTGCAGCAATATTTCGAGCAGACGTTGCGTATTCGGACTGACCATCTACAATATGCTAGGTGTAATACGAAACGTTATTCATCAGATAATACGACACGTTTTCATTGATCCACTGTCCAATCTTTTTGATACCATGTCCTCTCCAGTCGTAACTGAAGATGTCCTTGGTAACGTCTGCTGCGGAGCCCAATGTTCAACAATGTGTGCTAAGGTCCGATAAACTTGTTCCTACAAGAGCACTGCACTCTTTCGTCCTATTAAAACGAATCGCCACCTATCCCACTTTATAGAGCGGGCAAGTCTCCGACCTCCATGTTGTTTGATGAATTGCTGATGTCCAACACATTGTTGCCTACTTATGGTTTCATCATCCATCAAACAGTTTCCATAGATGCTCACAACAATAGCGAACAGCCGAACAGCCGACCAGATTCGCCGTTTCCCATCCGCCTGGCCAATACAATCTGCCCCCTGTCAAAGTAGTTTGCACCAGTGGATTTCCTCATTTTCAGTTCGTAACGTCACTAGAGAGATTCCTTATAGGTCTCCGCTCAGCTTATATACTCTTAAAAATTTTCAGTCACATTAACCGCATATGGGAGTTGAAATTAATCATTCGCTACAGGTGAAAATCTGTGTCGGAAAAGGACTCGAATCCGGATGTCCTGTATAACACGAGCGGTCACCATAACCTCCATATTAGTACGCCTCACATCTGAGCCATATTCCCAAAGCCGGCCGGAGTGCCCAAGCGGTTCTAGGCGTTACAGTATGGAACCGTGCGACCGCTACGGTCGTAGGTTCGAATCCTGCCTCGGGAATGGATGTGTGTGATGTCCTTAGGTTAGTTAGGTTTAAGTAGTTCTCAGTTCTCGGGGGCTGATGACCTCAGAAGTTAAGTCCCATAGCGCTCAGAGCCATTTGAACCATATTCCCAAATTGTTATTCACTATTTGTGTAGCGTCACCTAACCATCAACCCCTCACTTGCCATGTCAGATTCTCGCAAGAAATCGGTCTTGATGTGCATCCTCAATGGAAAAATGGACATGTCCTAAAGTACAGAGACCACATATATTTAAACTCTTTTCTTACCGCGTTGCGAGCCCGCATCGTCACCAAACGGTGTTCAGTCGCGCGGTGGACCATGGTCATAATATTTTGCCTTTTAGGTATGAATCATCAATTTGCAAGGAGCTCGCTCGTACAGTAGCATGCCCATTCACTCCTAAACACTCCCAAGTACGCGTACGTGTACCATTTCGTGTGTGTGTGTGTGTGTGTGTGTGTGTGTGTGTGTGTATGTCTGTTTGTTTTGAGAAAAACTCAGATGTACGTAGATTGTAAACAGATACTTCCGATTTCTGCACTTCACAGGGGCGATAAGCCAAAAGATTTTTCAAAATAAGTCGCGCAATTTAATATCTTCTTAACTGTGGAAATGTAGCTAAAAGGTATGTAATTACTAGAAGAACTGACGTCAAATATGTTGCCCTAATAGCATTCCACAATTGAAGAGAGAATGACCAATAAATTTGGAGTCGCTGGTGTTTCTTTTTAATCTGAGTTCTCTATTTGTATTCTGTAGTTTACTAAATCACTCAAATACTGATTTCTTTCCTTAGAATTAGTAGTTTTCTGAAATAGGTGTTACCTCTAATTACTTCAAGTTTGACGTTGTGCAAATCTTGTAAAATAACACCAAAAAAGGTTAACTCAAGACACAGGCGTCACCGGATGCGGATATGGAGGGGAATGTGGTCAGCACATCGTTCTCCCGGTCGTATGTCTGTTTCCGAGATCAGAGTCGCTACTTCTCAATGAAGTAGCTCCTCAGTTTGCCTCAGAAGGGCTTGCCAACAGCGCTCGGCAGATCATATGGTCACCCATCCCAGCACTTAACTTCAGTGATCTGACGGGAACCGGTGCTACCACTGCGGCAAGGCCGTTGGCTGTAAAACAACACAACTTCCTGTAAAATATCTGACTTCAAGCTTTAGTTGAGAATCAGACTGAACGACGTCCATCCTCAGGCCATGGTGTGTTGAGCTGTTCCTTTTCCTCCGCTCATTGGCCTTACGAACCAAAATTCATCTCTTCAGTAATTTTGGCGTGAAAATGTCCAACACTCCTCGACAACGTTTAATGCTTATATTACTTCACTAGATACTGAGTTCATATTACTGGATTCTCAGCTGTACCAAAGTTATTCATTTATTTATTAGTAACAATGTTTCCTGGCATTGTAGGATTACTGAAAGATAGTCTTTATAACCTGTAGACTCCTCATAATGTCTGAGTGGCAAAAGAAAACTTTCGTTAGCAAATACTTACTAATAACAATTACTTGTTTCGCACTAGAATAAATGTACTTTACCTACGCATCACTTTGTTGAGGCCACGAGTAATTTCTGCATCGACACCTCATCCCACCGACTAGCCAGCAAGGAAAGCTACCGCTCACTCATTACTCCGTACGTACTAAATCACTGATACATTTACGTAGGTGAAATAGCAAACCCGGAAAAAAAAGTAAACTGCGCTCTTATCTGCAAATAAATTGTATCTTAAAACCTACAAACAAGTAGTGTACCACTGTCAGCCATGTAACTTGAACAATAGTCGTACGAATATGCTTTGAACCAGGCCACCACGAACATTAAATGGTTCAAATGACTCTAAGCGCTATGGGACTGAACGTCTGAGGTCATCAGTCCGTTAGGCTTAGAACCACTTAAACCTAACTAACCTAAGGACATCACACACATCAATGCCCGAGGCAGTATTCGAAGTTGCGACCGTAGCAGCCACGCGGTTCCAGAGTGTAACGCCTAGAACCGCTCGGCCACTCCGGCCGGCTATAACTGAGTAACTCTTCATTGTCACTGGCAAGTGAAATACAGGAAACTACTTATGGTGTAATTTTATAATTAAGTTTTATTGTTTCAGTGTCATAAGTGTCTGTGAGAAGATCTTCCCCATACGAATGGTAAAGAAATTTTATCTCTTTTTGTTGTTATTAAATTGAAGAGACTGCATGTGGATTTGCTTTAACGGGAGAAATAACGCCTGTTCGTGCTATCCGTAGCGCACTCCTGTCTGTTGGGTTGCCTAATGCGAAGGCGCTTGCTACTTTAACCGGTTGTTTGAGACAGATGCTCTTAAAGCGGTATCCTACCCGATGAGCCAGAATTGTTGCCTTACATATTTTCACTAACCCTAAATTTCTGACCAATTGCTAGCGGAAGGTCTGTCTATTCATATAATTTCTATCACCTAGTCTTTTCCTTCATGTATATGTGATGCTTGGCATTTCCAAATGGGTTTCACTTGTCGACAGTAAATGCCTCACTTTAATGGATGGTTATTGCTATGTTGTTGTTTAACGTACAAGAATTATCTGCAGTGTGCTGCTCAGTTGACCGAGAATGAACCGTTGGCTTTGTTAAACAAATTGTCTAGGAATGGTGTTCGAATGCTGTAATTACAATGATGAATGCTTTCATAGCCGCTTTTAAGACTTGTTTTATTTCGGACTATCCAGTCTCATTATCAGTTATAACTTTGACCATACATATATGATGGCCGAAAATTTGACAAAGTGCGACAGAGCTCATTTGCGACATAAAATAAAGTGGCTCCATCTAATTCTTCTTTCATGGCTATAGCCACGAACATTGACATTAACAGTATCTCCCTGAACCTATTAGTCCAGAACGGCACTATTTCCGCAGTCTCGAAATGTCTTTAACATGTAAGATGGAACTCTCTTCCCTTTCTAATAAATTTATGTGTACCTGAAGCCAGCCCAAGCAAATACTACTCTATGCCTTTCACGCGACGCCAACTATCAACGGGAAGCGTCGGTGTGTTTCCCGTTAGAAACAAAATTATACTGAAAGAGTCGTCCCAAATTATTCTAGTACCACATTTGCTTCATCGACATGCATTAACAAGCACGATTCACCGAGGTGACAAAAGCCATGGGATACCTCCTAATATCGTGTCGGACTTCCTTTTGCCCGGCGTAGTCCAGTAACTGGACGTGGCGTGGACTCAGCAAGTCCTTGGAAGTCCCCACGCTGTTTCTAAAACGGTCATAATTACGAAACTGTTGCCGGTGCAGGATTTTGTGTACGAATTGACATCACGAATATGTCCCATAAACGTTCGATGGGACTCATGTCGGGCCATCTGGGTGGCCGAATCATTCGCTCGAGTTGCTCAGAATATTCTTCGAACCAATCGGGAGCAGTTTTGCCTGTTGACATAGGGCATTGTCATACATGAAATGAAGGGCTAAAAATGACCTCTTAGTAGCCGAATGTAACTATTTTCTGTAAATGAACGGTTCAATTTGACCAGAGGGCCCTGTCCATTCCAGGTAAACACAGCCCACACCATTACGGAACCATCACCAGCTTGCACAATGCCTTGTTGACAAGGTGGGTCCCCGATTTAGTGAGATCCGCGCCACACTCGAATCCTACCATCAGCTCTTAGCAACTAAAATCGGGACTCATCTGGCAGTGCCACGGTTTTGCAGTTGTGTAGGGTCCGACCGATATGGTCACATCCAGGAAAGGCGCTGCAGGCGATGTCTAGCTATGAGCAAAGGCACTCGCATCCATTGCCTGCACCTACAGCCCATTAATGTCCAAGTTCGCCGAAGT
This sequence comes from Schistocerca gregaria, assembly GCF_023897955.1. Lineage (NCBI taxonomy): Eukaryota > Metazoa > Arthropoda > Insecta > Orthoptera > Acrididae > Schistocerca > Schistocerca gregaria. Next base: position 742,648,781 of record NC_064921.1, read on the forward strand.
ATCCTGACGATTGTTGTGCACTCCTGGAAATTGAAATAAGAACACCGTGAATTCATTGTCCCAGGAAGGGGAAACTTTATTGACACATTCCTGGGGTCAGATACATCAAATGATCACACTGACAGAACCACAGGCACATAGACACAGGCATCAGAGCATGCACATTGTTGGCACTAGTACAGTGTATATCCACCTTTCGCAGCAATGCAGGCTGCTATTCTCCCATGGAGACGATCGTAGAGATGCTGGATGTAGTCCTGTGGAACGGCTTGCCATGCCATTTCCACCTGGCGCCTCAGTTGGACCAGCGTTCGTGCTGGACGTGCAGACCGCGTGAGACGACGCTTCATCCAGTCCCAAACATGCTCAATGGGGGACAGATCCGGAGATCTTACTGGCCAGGGTAGTTCACTTACACCTTCTAGAGCACGTTGGGTGGCACGGGATACATGCGGACGTGCATTGTCCTGTTGGAACAGCAAGTTCCCTTGCCGGTCTAGGAATGGTAGAACGATGGGTTCGATGACGGTTTGGATGTACCGTGCACTATTCAGTGTCCCCTCGACGATCACCAGAGGTGTACGGCCAGTGTAGGAGATCGCTCCCCACACCATGATGCCGGGTGTTGGCCCTGTGTGCCACGGTCGTATGCAGTCCTGATTGTGGCGCTCACCTGCACGGCGCCAAACACGCATACGACCATCATTGCCACGAAGGCAGAAGCGACTCTCATCGCTGAAGACGACACGTCTCCATTCGTCCCTCCATTCACGCCTGTCGCGACACCACTTGAGGCGGGCTGCACGATGTTGGGGCGTGAGCGGAAGACGGCCTAACGGTGTGCGGGACCGTAGCCCAGCTTCATGGAGACGGTTGCGAATGGTCCTCGCCGATACCCCAGGAGCAACAGTGTCCCTAATTTGCTGGGAAGTGGCGGTGCGGTCCCCTACGGCACTGCGTAGGATCCTACGGTCTTGGCGTGCATCCGTGCGTCGCTGCGGTCCGGTCCCAGGTCGACGGGCACGTGCACCTTCCGCCGACCATTGGCGACAACATCGATGTACTGTGGAGACGTCACGCCCCACGTGTTGAGCAATTCGGCGGTACGTCCACCTGGCCTCCCGCATGGCCACTATACGCCCTCGCTCAAAGTCCGTCAACTGCACATACGGTTCACGTCCACGCTGTCGCGGCATGCTACCAGTGTTAAAGACTGCGATGGAGCTCCGTATGCCTCGGCAAACTGGCTGACACTGACGGCGGCGGTGCACAAATGCTGCGCAGCTAGCGCCATTAGACGGCCAACAGCGCGGTTCCTGGTGTGTCCGCTGTGCCGTGCGTGTGATCATTGCTTGTACAGCCCTCTCGCAGTGTCCGGAGCAAGTATGGTGGGTCTGACACACCGGTGTCAATGTGTTCTTTTTTCCATTTCCAGGAGTGTACGTCCCACTTTGATTTCTGTGGTCATTTCACACAATGTTACTTTTTCTGTTAGGGCTGACAGTACGCAATCGCCGCTGCTCTCGGTAGTTAAAATTGTCCGTGGTGAGAGGTAACAGTTGAAATTTGGTATTCACGGCACACTCTTCACCCTGTGGATCCCGGAGTTTTGAATTCCCTAGGTATTTGCGGAATGAAATGTCCCATGCTTCTAACTACAACTACCATTCCGCATTCAAAGTCTGTTAATTCCCGTCGTGCGGCCGTAGTCACGTCGGAAACCTTTTCAAATGAGTCATCCGAGTACAAAGGGCAGCTCCTTCAATGCACTGCCCTTTCATTGCTTGTGTAAGCGATACTACCGCCATCTGCGTATCTGCCTATCGCTATCCCATGACCTTTGTCATCTCAGTGTGGTTTCCCTTTCATTCCACCCACTGATCATCTGGCAGAAGAAGTATTGTTTTTAAAACTTTATCTAAATTTGTAACCTCTGCCTGTAGGAAGCAAGTGCGAAGTGATGACGATTATCTTCATATTACACCTCGCCTGACTATCCTCTCTCGTTTTTTTCCAACCAGTTTTCACGAGACATTAATCGCCTCGCTTCGAATTATTGAAGATGTTAGTTACAAATTTTACCGTTAAAACAAACTGTGACCATGCTCTATATCACAGAAATTGACTCTACGAACTTGTGCAGTATCATTTTAGGCCGTACGGGTCTTTTTCCCCTTGCATAGGCGTATCAAGGTTCCCAATTTTACTTCAGTAAATCAAGGCCTATACTATTCGCACAAACTAATTCTTCCAGATATATGTATGACATGGTTGAATCCAGTGGTGAGTGATTAACTGTTTGTTGTAACGCTGTTATGCTTTTATGTTTTTTAAAGCAGAGAATTTCAAGCGTTCTACCTCTGAGGAGTGGTTGTCAGTATTTTCACGAATATTCATATTTAGTCATCGTCTGAGTAGGTACTACAACCACTTCCAATAGATTATTGCAATCAATACCGACCACTACATACTTTGATATTTATATTCACGTGTTTTCCCTGTTCTCCTTTTCGTAGCATCAATCAAACTGACCAAAAACACTAATTTCATTTTTCAAGTAAGTTAATTTTCTATTTGTTGGCAAGTTCGGTGAGAGACCTGTACTGCGCTACGTATAGAATCATGCCAAAGATTTTCAGTTCGCATCTTTTATACTTCATGGTTTTTTTAGTAAATAAACCCGTTCTATTCATCTCTTTACTATAAATTGTGACGAATAAAAAACCTGGAATGATTCACATACTGACTATTGAGAAATATCACTGACTCGTCATCTTCGTTAGTTTGTTGGTTCTGGTTTAGTCCAGCGAATAATAAGTACTGAATTCTTAAAGAAACCATCACCAAGTCGGGCAGCTCGTCTCGGCTTGACGGATAAGTGAGTTTCTTAGCTTCGTTGATACTGTTCTGTTAAATGAATTATCTTACTGGAATTCGCGCGAGGAATAACTGCATGGGCTCCACAGAAACAAAACCAGTCTTATGGATTACTGCAAGTATAGCATGGTATAGAAATACCAGTCTTACGGATTATTACATTACAGCACGGCACAGAAATTATTGTCATTCAGAAAAGCATAGAGTTATAATGATACCTCAACTTCAGCTGTGATATTGCTTATAGAACCGTGTAGAGTTGATGTCACAGTATCATTTTAAGGCGTTTAACAGCAGTGGAGAGTGGGGGAAATATGTATATCGTCTGTTAACAATATTTTAGGCCCGTTGTCTGTTGCGTTTATCTCTGAACGTGTGTTACCTAAATTTAAGCTTATGTTCCATTTTCTGTGAACCAATATAGCATCACAGATAGCGTACCGGTAACGCTCGTCGTAAGTTTACTACCAGAGCTACCACATAGTTCCGGAAAGGTCCGCGAGAGGTCACCAGCAACAACGGGAGCTCGGAAACAGTTCCCGCTGCTGCCGCTAGGTGCCGCACCCGACTCAATTATACGATGCGATGCGAACCGCATACTGGCAAATGTAACGTTTTGTTACACACTTATTCAGCACTGCATTTAAACACTCACAGGCTCAAAACAGCTCCCCAATCAGTAACATGTACGGCGGAACTGAATTTTTTCGTGTACTCGCAGTATCATCCTTTCCATGAATGCCAATATTTAACTGATTAAGCGGTTTTGGTTAACGAAATGCAGTTCTTAGTTTGTTAACATATCACCATGACAATTTAAAAAAAGGATGTAAACAAAAGAGATCTTCGATGCAATTTAGCTTACACAGACATCATATTGTGTGAGGTCAAACTCAAGGCCATGAAACACTACGTAGCGATTAGCTTTAAAATACCTTTTAGGGTCGACAGAATCATAAATAATGTGTTTAAAGACCTTTTCTAAAAATAAATATCATAATTTTTATGTAATCTTTGTTACATTTTAGCCTGCAGTAATCTAAATCAACAGCTTGAAATAAATTTGAGGATAAACACAAAACATCTATAGTAAGAAACTATTTGATTATATTAAACTTTAATTATATTACCGTAAAGTTGTTCTCATGTCGAAGGTCGGTTCAAGCTTTACTATTACTAGACATGCGCCACTGCCCCTGTCATGTCTATTAACTGATGAAACTGCCAGGTTCCGGAGGGGCATACAGTTTAACTCAGACTTCGGAGGATGGCACAACTTGACCATTACCGCAGGCGATAAGGGTGATAAGAGACAACTTAAATCCTAGGACTTACTGTCGGATGTAGCCTAGTATAGTTTTCCGTGGATATGAAGAAACTTCAAATTCGTTTTGGTCACGGCGATTTCGTTTTGCTAGGTACTGGTGGAGACAGCCAAAGAAAAAAGGAAAAACTGGAAAAACCGCTCACTGCGTCATTCTTGCGACGTCCAGTATCTACGGAAAACATAGGTGTGTTTCCCGCTACAAGGAAAATTATTTTGGAAGCTGAATTCTTCGTCCCCGTTGTACACAGCGCTTTCAGATATGTCTAATGCGATATTCTTTTTTTTATCGATATGTCTTAACAGCGATATTAAAACGAGGGGAACAAGCAGTAATCCAGCAGCGACAGAATCGCTCTCGCCAAAGCTGTCTGTTACCGCCTTGCGGCAGCACTTCTCGGTCGCTACTAGAGTACTCTATATTCTTCATGTTTTGCACTGAGGTGACAAACGTCGTGGGATAGCATGCACATACACGGATGGTCTAGTACTGCCCACACGAGGCATAAGAGGGGCAGTGCATTGGGCGGAGCTGTCATTTGTACTCAGGTGATTCATAAAAACAGATTTCCGATGTGATTATGGCCACTCGACGGGAATTAGCAAACTTTGACCGCAGAATGGTCGTTGAAGCTAGAGGCATAAGACATTCCATTTCGGAAATAGTGAAGGAATTTAATATTCCGCTATCCACAGTGTCGGGAGTGTGCCGAGAATACCGGATTCAGACATTATCTCTCACAACGGACAATGCAGAGCCTGACGGCCGACACTTAAAGACCAAGAGGAGCGACGTCAGAGCTAACAGATACACAACGCTGGTGAAAGAATCACAGAAAGCAATGTGGGAGATACGACGATGGTGTCCGTTAAGACAGCGAGGCGAAATCTGGCGTTAATAGGCTGCTGCAGCAAACGACCAACGCGAATGTATTTGCTAACATCACGATATCAGAAACTATGCGAAATGAAAGCAGCTGTCAAGACGTCAATGAGATATTCTTTTAACCAAATTGAAAGCAATATTTTATCTGCAGATTCTAAAAATAACCCCGAAAAATTTTGGTCGTACGTAAAATCTATGAACGCTACAAATAATTCAGTACCTTCTCTTGCTGACAGTACGGGTAATGTAACGGTTGATGATAAACAGAAGGCCGAAATTCTAAACCAAGCTTTCAAAAACTCGTTTACGGTAGAGGTCTGCAGCACCATTTCCCCTTTCAATTATCGAACAAACGCAAGGATGGTTGATGTAGTCGTTAGTGTATCTGGCATTACAAAACAGATGAGATCCTTAGACTCCAGGAAGGCATCTGGCCCAGACGGTATCCTCATAAGATAATATGTACCTCCCCCCATGAACCATGGACCTTGCCGTTGGTGGGGAGGGTTGCGTGCCTCAGCGATACAGATGGCCGTACCATAGGTGCAACCACAACGGAGGGGTATCTGTTGAGAGGCCAGACAAACGTGTGGTTCCTGAAGAGGGGCAGCAGCCTTTTCAGTAGTTGCAGGGGCAACAGTCTGGATGATTGACTGATCTGGCCTTGCAACATTAACCAAAACGGCCTTGCTGTGCTGGTACTGCGAACGGCTGAAAGCAAGGGGAAACTACAGCCGTAATTTTTCCCGAGGACATGCAGCTTTATTGTATGATTAAATGATGATGGCATCCTCTTGGGTAAAATATTCCGGAGGTAAAATAGTCCCCCATTCGGATCTCCGGGCGGGGACTACTCAGGAGGATGTCGTTATCAGGAGAAAGAAAACTGGCGTTCTACGGATCGGAGGGTGGAATGTCAGATCCCTTAATCGGGCAGGTAGGTTAGAAAATTTAAAAAGGGAAATGGATAGGTTAAAGTTAGATATAGTGGGAATTAGTGAAGTTCGGTGGCAGGAGGAACAAGACTTCTGGTCAGGTGACTACAGGGTTATAAACACAAAATCAAATAGGGGTAATGCAGGAGTAGGTTTAATAATGAATAGGAAAATAGGAATGCGGGTAAGCTACTACAAACAGCATAGTGAACGCATTATTGTGGCCAAGATAGATACGAAGCCCACACCTACTACAGTAGTACAAGTTTATATGCCAACTAGCTCTGCAGATGATGAAGAAATTGAAGAAATGTATGATGAAATAAAAGAAATTATTCAGATAGTGAAGGGAGACGAAAATTTAATAGTAATGGGTGACTGGAATTCGAGTGTAGGAAAATGGAGAGAAGGAAACATAGTAGGTGAATATGGATTGGGGCTAAGAAATGAAAGAGGAAGCCGCCTAGTAGAATTTTGCACAGAGCACAACTTAATCATAGCTAACACTTGGTTTAAGAATCATGAAAGAAGGTTGTATACGTGGAAGAACCCTGGAGATACCAAAAGGTATCAGATAGATTATATAATGGTAAGACAGAGATTTAGGAACCAGGTTTTAAGTTGTAAGACATTTCCAGGGGCAGATGTGGACTCCGACCACAATCTATTGGTTATGACCTGTAGATTAAAACTGAAGAAACTGCAAAAATGTGGTAATTTAAGGAGATGGGACCTGGATAAACTGAAAGAACCAGAGGTTGTACAGAGTTTCAGGGAGAGCATAAGGGAACAATTGACAGGAATAGGGGAAAGAAATACAGTAGAAGAAGAATGGGTAGCTCTGAGGGATGTAGTAGTGAAGGCAGCAGAGGATAAAGTAGGTACAAAGACGAGGGCTGCTAGAAATCCTTGGGTAACAGAAGAAATATTGAATTTAATTGATGAAAGGAGAAAATATAAAAATGCAGTAAATGAAGCAGGCAAAAAGGAATACAAACGTCTCAAAAATGAGATCGACAGGAAGTGCAAAATGGCTAAACAGGGATGGCTAGAGGACAAATGTAAGGATGTAGAAGCTTATCTCACTAGGGGTAAGATAGATACTGCCTACAGGAAAATTAAAGAGACCTTTGGAGAGAAGAGAACCACGTGTATGAATATTAAGAGCACAGATGTCAGCCCAGTTCTAAGCAAAGAAGGGAAGGCAGAAAGGTGGAAGGAGTATATAGAAGGTTTATACAAGGGCGATGTACTTGAGGACAATATTATGGAAATGGAAGAGGATGTAGATGAAGACGAAATGGGAGATACGATACTGCGTGAAGAGTTTGACAGAGCACTGAAAGACCTGAGTCGAAACAAGGGCCCCGGAGTAGACAACATTCCATTAGAACTACTGACAGCCTTGGGACAACCAGTCCTGACAAAACTCTACCAGCTGGTGAGCAAGATGTATGAGACAGGCGAAATACCCTCAGACTTCAAGAAGAATATAATAATTCCAATCCCAAAGAAAGGAGGTGCTGACAGAGTGAAAATTACCGAACTATCAGTTTAATAAGCCACGGCTGCAAAATACTAACGCGAATTCTTTACAGACGAATGGAAAAACTGGTAGATGCAGACCTTGGGGAGGATCAGTTTGGATTCCGTCGAAATGTTGGAACACGTGAGGCAATACTGACCTTACGACTTATCTTAGAAGAAAGATTAGGAAAAGGCAAACCTACGTTTCTAGCATTTGTAGACTTAGAGAAAGCTTTTGACAATGTTGACTGGAATACTCTTTTTCAAATTCTGAAGGTGGCAGGGGTAAGATACAGGGAGCGAAAGGCTATTTATAATTTGTACAGAAACCAGATGGCAGTCATAAGAGTCGAGGGGCATGAAAGGGAAGCAGTGGTTGGGAAAGGAGTGAGACAGGGTTGTAGCCTCTCCCCGATGTTATTCAATCTGTATATTGAGCAAGCAGTAAAGGAAACAAAAGAAAAATTTGGAGTAGGTATTAAAATTCATGGAGACGAAGTAAAAACTTTGAGGTTCGCCGATGACATTGTAATTCTGTCAGAGACGGCAAAGGACTTGGAAGTGCAGTTGAACGGAATGGACAGTGTCTTGAAAGGAGGATATAAGATGAACATTAACAAAAGCAAAACGAGGATAATGGAATGTAGTCAAATTAAATCGGGTGATGCTGAGGGAATTAGATTAGGAAATGAGACACTTAAAGTAGTAAAGGAGTTTTGCTATTTAGGAAGTAAAATAACTGATGATGGTCGAAGTAGAGAGGATATAAAATGTAGACTGGCAATGGCAAGGAAAGCGTTTCTGAAGAAGAGAAATTTGTTAACATCGAATCGTTTCTGAAAGTATTTGTTTGGAGTGTAGCCATGTATGGAAGTGAAACATGGACGATAACTAGTTTCGTCAAGAAGAGAATAGAAGCTTTCGAAATGTGGTGCTACAGAAGAATACTGAAGATAAGGTGGATAGAGCACGTAACTAATGAGGAGGTATTGAATAGGATTGGGGAGCAGAGAAGTTTGTGGCACAACTTGACTAGAAGAAGGGATCGGTTGGTAGGACATGTTTTGAGGCATCAAGGGATCACAAATTTAGCATTGGAGGGCAGCGTGGAGGGTAAAAATCGTAGATGGAGACCGAGAGATGAGTACACTAAGCAGATTCAGAAGGAAGTAGGTTGCAGTAGGTACTGGGAGATGAAGCAGCTTGCACAGGATAGAGTAGCATGGAGAGCTGCATCAAACCAGTCTCAGGACTGAAGACAACAACAACAACATGTTACAAAGAAGCACAATTCTTGGCCATTATCTATCAGAGATCGTTGGAACAGCGGAAAGTTCCACGGGACAGGAAGAATGCCCAGGTCATCGCAATCTATAAAGAGGGTAGAAAATCTTATGCATATAATTACCGGCCAATTTCACTGACGTCTGTTGTAGAATCGCGGCAACGTATTTTGTGTTCAGACATAGTGACCTCTCTAGACTCTGAGAAGCTCATCTGCAGAAACTAGCACTGTTTAAGGAAACAGTGGTCATGCGAGACACAGGTGGCCCTCTCTGTGCATGATATACAAGAGGTTCTAGATACCGGCTCCCAGGTTGATGCCATATTTCTCGACTTTCGAAATGCGTTCGGCTCAGTTCCGCACTGTCGCTTGCTCCAAAGAGTGCGCGCTTACGGTCTATCTGATGACATATGCGGTTGGATAGAAAGTTTTCTAACAGACAGACAGCAGTATGTCGTCCTGAATGGGGTGACTTCAACAGAAACAAGCGTAACATAAGGCGTGCCCCAGGGCAGCGTAATAGGTCCTTTGCTTTTTACGATTTACATAAACGATTTGGTTTATGGTACTGACAGCGACATTAGACTGTTTGCCGTTGATGCTGTAGTCTACAGGAAAATAGTATCACGCGAAAGTTGTGAACAAATCAATGAGGATTTGCAGAAAATAAATGTGTGGTGTAATGACTGGCAGTTATCTATGAATATTAGTAAGTGTAACCTACTGCGTATAGCAAGGCGAAAATCCCCATTAATGTGCGAGTACAAAATAAATGCCCAGTCTTTGGAAGCGGTAACATCCGTCAAGTATCTGGGTGTGACTATTCGAAATGATCTCAAATAAAATGATCAGATTACACAAGTAACGTGCAAGGCGAACCCTAGATTGCAGTTTATTGGTAGAATCCTGAAGCGATGCAGTTCTTCAACAAAGGTAATAGCTTACAATACGTTAGTTCGTCCGGTCTTGGACTATTGTTGGTCTGTATGGGACCCTTACCAGTTGGGTCTGATTCAAAAGATTGAGAAGGTCCAAAGAAGAGCGGCAATATTTGTGACTGGTACATTTGGCCATCGCGAAAGCGTTAAAAATCTCATAGAAAGTTTGAAGTGGGACACACTTGCAGATAGACGGGGCTCTCAACGGAAGGGGCTGCTCACTAAATTCCGATATCCGATCTTCCCCTAGAATGTAGAGCATATACACTCCTGGAAATGGAAAAAAGAACACATTGACACCGGTGTATCAGACCCACCATACTTGCTCCGGACACTGCGAGACCGCTGTACAAGCAATGATCACACGCACGGCACAACGGACACACCAGGAACCGCGGTGTTGGCCGTCGAATGGCGCTAGCTGCGCAGCATTTGTGCACCGCCGCCGTCAGTGTCAGCCAGTTTGCCGTGGCATACGGAGCTCCATCGCAGTCTTTAACACTGGTAGCATGCCGCGACAGCGTGGACGTGAACCGTATGTGCAGTTGACGGACTTTGAGCGAGGGCGTATAGTGGGCATGCGGGAGGCCGGGTGGACGTACCGCCGAATTGCTCAACACGTGGGGCGTGAGGTCTCCACAGTACATCGATGTTGTCGCCAGTGGTCGGCGGAAGGTGCACGTGCCCGTCGACCTGGGACCGGACCGCAGCGACGCACGGATGCACGCCAAGACCGTAGGATCCTACGCAGTGCCGTAGGGGACCGCACCGCCACTTCCCAGCAAATTAGGGACACTGTTGCTCCTGGGATATCGGCGAGGACCATTCGCAACCGTCTCCATGAAGCTGGGCTACGGTCCCGCACACCGTTAGGCCGTCTTCCGCTCACGCCCCAACATCGTGCAGCCCGCCTCCAGTGGTGTCGCGACAGGCGTGAATGGAGGGACGAATGGAGACGTGTCGTCTTCAGCGATGAGAGTCGCTTCTGCCTTGGTGCCAATGATGGTCGTATGCGTGTTTGGCGCCGTGCAGGTGAGCGCCACAATCAGGACTGCATACGACCGAGGCACACAGGGCCAACACCCGGCATCATGGTGTGGGGAGCGATCTCCTACACTGGCCGTACACCTCTGGTGATCGTCGAGGGGACACTGAATAGTGCACGGTACATCCAAACCGTCATCGAACCCATCGTTCTACCATTCCTAGACCGGCAAGGGAACTTGCTGTTCCAACAGGACAATGCACGTCCGCATGTATCCCGTGCCACCCAACGTGCTCTAGAAGGTGTAAGTTAACTACCCTGGCCAGCAAGATCTCCGGATCTGTCCCCCATTGAGCATGTTTGGGACTGGATGAAGCTTCGTCTCACGCGGTCTGCACGTCCAGCACGAACGCTGGTCCAACTGAGGCGCCAGGTGGAAATGGCATAGCAAGCCGTTCCACAGGACTACATCCAGCATCTCTACGATCGTCTCCATGGGAGAATAGCAGCCTGCATTGCTGCGAAAGGTGGATATACACTGTACTAGTGCCGACATTGTGCATGCTCTGTTGCCTGTGTCTATGTGCCTGTGGTTCTGTCAGTGTGATCATGTGATGTATCTGACCCCAGGAATGTGTCAATAAAGTTTCCCCTTCCTGGGACAATGAATTCACGGTGTTCTTATTTCAATTTCCAGGAGTGTATTATTACCACGAACTTTCAAATCGCGCAGTGATCACCATTCAAAGATAAAGGAAATTAGAGCTCGTACTGAGAGGGAGGGGGGGGGGGGATGTGACTTTGGCGCTAATTGTGTCCTCGGCCACACGCCGCTTGGTGGCTAGCGGAGTATATATATAGATGTAGTGTAGATGTGGCGTGCAGCGCCTCTTCTGGGCTCGTGGCCATATCGGCTGAATCCTAGACGACTGGTCGGATGAGTCCAGATTTCATTTGCTAAGAGCCGCTGGTAGGGTTCGAGTGTGGCGCAGGTCCCATGAAGCAGTGTATTCAAATTGTCAACAAGGCACCGCTGGTTGCTCCGTAATGGTGTGGACTGCGTTCTCAAAGAACTGAACCTATCATTGACAGCAAATCGGCTATTTGGAGACCATGTGTAGCCATTCACGGATCAAATCCGCCGGAGAACGATGTATTTTTCACGGATGACAATGCGCCATCACACCAGTCCAGAAATTTTCAAGATTCGTTTGAAGAACATTCTGGACAGTCTAGCGGATGATTTGGCCATCCAGATCGCCCCACACGAATCCCATCGAACAGTTATGGGACACAGTAGAGAGATCAGTTCGTCCTCTAGAGGTAGAATAGCTCAATATTTTTGCGGGGAGCTTCCAACGACTTGTTGAGTTCATGCCACGCCGAACCGCTGCACTATTCCGGGCAAAAGGATGTCCGACACGACGTTAGGAGGCATCCCATGACTTTTGTCGTCTTCATGTTTTGTCCCTGCTAATATATATCGATGAAGAAAACGTGGTACTAGGATAATTTGGGACGGGCTCTGTCGAATGAGCACGTAACAATTAGCTTTGAATATAATTCCCTTTCCAAAGAGGAACTGCACTGACTCTTTCCGTCGACATTGGGCGTCGCTTGAGAGACGTGATGGCATTATTTGCTTGGCTTGACTCCAGCTACACGTTGCGAAAAAAGAAACTGCAGATACGTGCCGAAGCACCCGAGAAATTGCGCCTGACGGCTTTACGAGGGTCACGGTATATACACAGGATGAAGAAAAATTCGCACGCTCGGATTTCGCAGCGCGATTCCTAACATACTGGCAATACAAAAATGTCTGTCACAAAATTTCATCCTGCGCATATTTCAGGCAGTAAATAGACGTTAAAGATTGGTAATCTGGCAAAACTGTAACCATATTTACTTACAGTACTTCCGTGAAGTTCCAAAGGTAGCTCTGTACAGCTGTTGCACTAATTAGCGTTTTGGGTTAGCATGGAGGAGTCGAGGGTTCGATTCGAGGTAGTGGGTTATTTGTTTTTCTTTGCTAAATGTAGTCCTTCTTTATATAAAAGATTATTTATACAAAAGATTGAGGAGACAATCTGAGCAGGTTGTATGCAGCTGATGCTGTCTTTTGTCGACTAGTAAAGTCATCAGAAGATGAAAAGAAATTGCAAAACGATTTAGAAAAGATAACTGTATGATGCGAAAATTGACAATTGGCCCTAAATAACGAAAAGTGTGAAGTCATACCACATGAGTGCTAAAAGAAATCGGTTACACCAAAAATCAGTCAAATCCAAAGCCCGTAAATTCAACTAAACACCTAGAAATTACAATTACGAACAATTGAAAATGGGAAGAACACATTGGAAATTTTGTGGAGAAGATAAACCAAACACTGCGTATTATTGGCAGAACACTTAGAAAATTTCACAGATCTACTAAAGAAACTGTCTACACTATGCTTGTCCGCCCTCTTTTGGAGTACTGCTGCGCGATCTAGGAACCTTACCAGATAGGATTAAGGGAGTACATCGGGAAAGTCAAAGAAGAGCAGCACGTTTTATACTATCGCGAAATAGGGGAGAGAATGTCACGGACATGATACAGGATTTGGGGTGGACATCATTAAAACAAACACGATTTTCGTTGCGGCGGAATCTTCTCACGAGATTTCAATCACTAGCTTTCTCCTCCGAATGCGAAAATATTTTGTTGACGCCGACCTGCATAGGGAGAAACGATGATCACAGTAAAGTAATGGAAATCTTAGCTCGCACGGAAAAATATAGATATTCGTTTTTTCCGCGAGCTGTACGAGATTGGAAAAATAGGTAATTATTGTGAAGGTGGTCCGATGAACCTTCTGCCAGTCACGTAAGTGTGATTTTCAGAACGACATCTACATTTATTAATAGGGGTGTAAGATGGGATACTGGTGTTTACGAATATAGGAACAATCAAAACGCCTGCGTTATTTCCGACACGTCTTCTCTGTCCATGTGGCGTCCGAAAGTATGCCCCAAAAGAAGTAACTGATGCACGAAGCATTATCATTAATTACTGAGGTAGCTGGGATGCCAGGGTTCTGAACCACTGTGTGGCTTAGTATTAAAATTCCGAGAGGTCACGTACAACCAAGAGTCGAACAACGCATTACTTCCTCCTAGATACGTCTCGCAAAATGACCACTACGAGGAAGTCAGAGGTATTAGAGCAGATATACAGCTTTTTTCGCACACCTTTCGGGAATGGAAGAAGGAATGAAGTAAATGATGTTATTCCCAGACTCACGCACCGTCACACACCGTAAATTGGCTTGTGGAATGTAGACGTAGATGTGACTGCTTAAAATTAGCTTCTGGATCTGTTTACTGACTCACAGTTCTTACGATATAGGTGTCACTTGTTTCTCCGACTTATTTCATATTAATGCTTGGATGGTTCTTCAGTGTTTGTCGCTAATGAAATGAATGTTGAGCTCGAAAAGACGTCAAACTGTGGCCAAGCGGTTCTAGGCGATTCAGCCCGGAACTGCACTGCTGCTACGGTCGCAGGGTCCAATCCTGCATCGGGCATGGATGTGTGTGATGTCTTTAGGTTACTTAGGTTTAAGTAGTTCTAAGTCTAAGGGACTGATGACCTCAGATGTTAAGTTCCATAGTACTTAGACCCATTTCTGAACACCAAACTGTCTTCTTGATGTCTTCCTTTTTAACGAGCTTATTTATCACACTGCAGAAGTCAGCAACATTGAGACCAAAGCATTAAATTGTGGATTCATTTATGCACTCTTATGTAAGTAATTGAAAGAAACTACTGACATGTATCACTATGCCTAAAGAAATACGAGTAAGCACTGTTCATCACCACAAAAAGGATTTAGACCTTCTTCAGATGTGGCGGAATGCGCATCAGGTTCCCATTGTAAGGCGTTATTCTCAAGTGGAAAGCAGACATCACCCTGGACACTGGCTAGTGCACCAAAACATCACATTAATTTTGGTTTCTGAAAACGAATGCATCCCCTCTTCCGCCAAGCTTTTGAATCTGTTTAGCGAATCACTTATTGGAGCCCTAGAGCTAAATATTCTGTCAAAGACTTGACACAGTTCAATTTTCCCCCTATATTCTGAGATTTTCATTCCTCCTCAAGCGACAAAAGTTCATGACGATAACTTCTCTCTTCTTATAATCGAACAGGGGTGTCAGTACGCTAAGTGTCATATATTTTCCATCTCTTAGGTGAGGATGAAAGACCTTAGTCGAAATGAGGTCCCGGGAGTAGACAACAGTCCATTAGAACTACTGACGGCCTTGGGAGAGCCAGCCCTGACCATACTCTACCATCTGGTGAGCAAAATGTATGAGACAGACGAAATACCCTCAGACTTCAAGAAGAATATAATAATTCCAATCCCAAAGAAAGCAGGTGTTGACAGATGTGAAAATTACCGAACTATCAGTTTAATAAGTCACAGCTGCAAAATACTAACACGAATTCTTTACAGACGAATGGAAAAACTGGTAGAAGCCGTCCTCGGGGAAGATCAGTTTGGATTCCGTAGAAATGTTGGAACACGTGAGGGAATACTGACCCTACGTCTTATCTTAGAAGATAGATAAAGGAAAGGCAAACCTGTTTCCAGCATTTGTAGACTTAGAGAAAGATTTTGACAAAGTTGACTGGAATACTCTCTTTCAAATTCTGAAGGTGGCAGGGGTAAAATACAGGCAGCGAAAGGCTATTTATAATCTGTACAGAAACAAAATTACAGTTATAAGAGTCGAGGGGCATGAAAGGGAAACAGTGGTTGGGAAGGGAGTGAGACAGGGATGTAGCCTCTTACGTTATTTGGTTTTCAAACAGCTGAGCAAAACTGAACGTACTCAGTTCTCTCTTTACTTATTCTCATCATTACTAAGCTGACACACAATATTTTTAGGGCAACGCAATCTGACTTTCCATAACCCCTACAATAGAATGGCCCTGACTAACAATAACCTAACCTTTGGCAACGCAATCTGACTTTCCATAACCCCTACAATAGAATGGCCCTGACTAACAATAACCTAACCTTTCATGAATCACTTACCTCACAAAAATCTTCGTTACTCGAACTACTGCAATACAGCTAGCGCCAATACTGCCACCTATATGAAAGATTTTCGTAGAGACCAAAGAATGTATTTACCTTAATAATGTTCAATATATATGTCAATTCACGACATCCATCTCTACAAATTTCCTTCTTCTGGCGGACAGACGTCCTGGTCGTCCGAAACTCTGGCATCTCTCTCCCCACGTCCACCACTGCTGGCGGCTCACCTCCAACTGCGCAACGTTAGACGCTGTTCACATCCAACTGCCTAAGACTACACAAGCGAATATTCTAACAATGAGTCCAACCAGCCACAGACTGCACACAGCACAGTCAGTAATTTCCATACAGAGCGCTATGTGGCGTTACCAACATATAAACCTAAACAGTCTACTTACAATCGTAACTGGTGTGGTAGTGCGTAGATGCAGCGATCAAAATTAATTTAACATACTGCTTTACCGTCAGTGCGGGACATAATTTTATAAATTACTGAAAGAAGTGACATTCCTCTGCGAAGCCCTAGTGTGTAAGAGTGAAAATTTACTAAATCTGAATTACTCACGAATCAGACACACCCTTGAGACTCAATGCTCTATTTTAATCCCGAATATCTGACAAAGCACTGACGAATATGAGAGAGTGAAAGCTATCTTGAAACTGAATTATAGTACTCGAACTCTCGCTTTCTCTAACATGCTGGAGTTGCAAGATATACTCACCCTAATCTTAAATGTAAAGTGAGCAGAGTGGAGACATCACAACTCTGCGACTTGAGAGCAAAGACACAACTTAGTGTCCATCTCCTATCTCTGACTTCTGCATCTGCTTCTGTGCGCATCTGCTCAAAATTCTTCCTTTGAACTTTGGCTTAACGCTACTATGATATTTTTCAACACCCTAACAGCTTACTCCTGTCTTGCAACCAACACAATACGCCCACCAGTCATCTCAAAACTTACTACTGCCCGACAATGGTGCAATTGTTACTTTTACAATACATCACACGAAGAAATAACGAAACGTGAACAAGCCAATGAATTGAATTTCTTGCCTTCTTTTCCAAAAAGCTTCCCACCAAGTGTTACGTCTTCTTGACTTTATCTCTAAGACATCAATCGGTGCTGACTCAGCAGCCAGATAGCCTCACATTACACTTCCCGTGAAAATGTTAAATAAACCTTCTAGGAGGCTAGCTGCCGACTTTGCTCCCATGTCCGACTGTTAAGTAGGTCAGAGCTGTTTTATCAAGTTTTTAGGAAAGCCAGGAAATTCTTATCTGCTCAAGTATATCTCTTAACAAGCTCCTGGCACCTACCATCCGCAGAAAGAGTTCCGACCGCTGGAATGAAGGCTTTTTTTTTTTTTATCTCAGCCGAGGTTTTGAGAAGTTCCGGTCCTTCTCTGTATTGCATGTCTGGTACCCCAGAATCTCATAACCGGAATGGGAATCCAGTTTGTTGACTGGGAACTGGGATAGGGGATTCTTTCATGTTGTTCCGCCACGGTTGTTTCAAGTTGAAGATTGGGTTTGGTATTCTCTGATGGAGACCAAGAGCTGCTGGATTCCAGATCTACATCTACATGATTGCTCAGCAACTCACACTCACCACCTCAGATTATTTCTCTACAGGTCCACTCTCGGAGACCTTGGGGGAAAATGAATACTTCAATCTTTCTATACAACCTCTGGTTTGTCTTATTTTATTATGGTGATAATTTCTTTCTATGTAGGTTAGCGTCAATAAAACATTCAGAGGAGAAAATTGGCAGCTGGAATTTTCTGAAAAAATGTTGCTGAGACGACAAACTCATATTAATAATAGTCACCTCAACTCACTCTCTTCTCACTCTCTTCTATCCCGTGATAATACATAGCAAGCTCCGCTCCTTTGGAATTGTTCGATGTCCTTTGTCAGTCCTATTTGGAAAGGGACCTTACTGCATGGCGGTACTCTAGCACAGGATAGACAAGAATACTGTAGGCAATCTCTTTACTAGACCTGTTACAACTTCTTGGTGTTCTGCCAAAAAAAGACAGTTGTAGTTTTGCTTTTCTCACAGTACTATCTAAATGATCGTTGCAGTTAAAGCTAGGTATTTCATTGAATGTACAGCCTTTAGATTTGCGTGATGTATCATGTGGATGAACTCGCACTTATCTTTATACGGAATCAACGGCCACTTTTCAAACCATACAGGTATTTATTCTAAATTATTTTGGTACTGGTTTCGATCTTGTGAAGACTTTACTAGTCAACAAATGACAGCACACCAGATCAAAAAGGAAGCACTGTACCTCAGGCCTTGGTTACTAAGTTTGACGTACCAGTAACTATAGTCACAGATGAAGGTACTAATACTATGATTGATCCGAGGAGACAGCTATATCCTCATCACCAAGTCGTATTCTCCGAGAAAATCTTTCTGTGACTTATCCATCAGTAGCTCTCCTACCTCAGGAAATGAAATACCCATATCTGTGAGGCTTTCCCCTATATTCCCAGGTATACGAGCTTATAGGTAACGCACTTTCACAGTGGTCTCACTAGTTCCGGTCAGGTCACCGAATTAAAAGCTGTCGGATTTGGCTAGAACTTTGATGGGTAACCTTCGGGTCTGCCGAGCGCCGTTGACAAGCGGGGTACACTTAGGCCTTGTGAAGGCAATGAGGAGCTACTTGATTAAGAAGTAGGGGCTCCGGTCATGAAAACTGACAATGGGCAGGAGAGTGGTGTGCTGACCGTGTGTACCCTCTCCATATCTGACTATGGGCTGGGGATGACGCAGCAGCGGCTGTTTCATATTCGGCATATATATATGTAATGTACAGCAGGTGTCAACCCAAACAAGTACTGCTCTTGCCACTCCCAGCGTCAACAAAGAGCGTTGGTCTATTTCCCATTACAAATGAAAGCGGAATTTTACGTGCCCATTCGATAGAGAAATCCCAAATTTGTGCGTTTTGATATTCGTTTTATCGATATGTTTTAACAGTAACATTAAAATACGATGAATAACCAGTACGCCAGCAACGAATGAGCAGCACTGCTACATGGCGGTAGCATTCAGTACGGGCTAGGGTGGCACACTAAGTCGCTGCTAGACTATCGATTTTCTGTGTATTTTACTGCCCCTGTTAATACATGTCTATGAAACGAATATCGCACCACACGAATTTCGGATAACTCTGTCAAAAGGGCATGTTAAATTCCGTTTTAAAAATCATTTTATTTGTAATGGGAAACGAACCGGTGCTTTCCATCGATACTGGACGTCACATGAAATACGTGATGAACAGTATTTACTTTTGCTGACTCCAGCTGCATATCGCAAAAACTAAATTGCAAAAATCTACCGAAGCTCGTAACAGGAGAAATTGTAGCCGAAGATACATGCTTGTGTGCGCCAAGGGGTGGAGGATTCATTAAGGCAGTGGGCCCGTATGGAATGCGCTAAAGTACTCGCCCGACAATTACGACATAACGGAGCTGGATGTCAGAAAGGTTGTCTGAACAACGCCACGGCTGTTTCCTTCCCAACCAATGTCAGTACTCGATTCCAGTCAGAACTAATAATACGTTTCTTATGTCCTCGACATTATCCTACACTTACATTCTGATCTTTCTAACAAACATTGTCGTTCGGCTTTGGTCAGTAGAATATAACTGAAACAGAAAGAAGAATTCATTATATGAGGGTCACTCCAAAAGAAATGCACACTATTTTTGTAAAAATACAGTTTTCATTGTACACGTGTGAAAATTATACAGTGTGTAGATACATCCTTCCCGCTTGTTTTCAAACTTAGTTCAACCTGTTCCCGTCAGTGGCGCCGTCACAGCATGTCTTCAAGATGGCTACTACACTTGACGTTGGTCAGAAACAACGCGCTGTCATAGAATTCCTGTGCTATGAAAACGAGACAGTGGGAAACATCCACAAGAGGTTGAAAAAGGTGTATGGAGATGCTGTCGATCGCAGTACAGTAAGTCGGTGGGCAAAGAGGTTACGTGATGAAAGCGGGCACGGCAATATTGAGGATTGTCCTCGCAGCGGCAGGCTTCGTACTTCACACACTCCAGACAATGTGCAGAGAGTTAACGAATTGGTGACTGCTGACAGACGCTTCACAGTGAACGAATTGTCACGCTACGTTGGGGTAAGGGAAGGAAGTGTTTGCAGAATACTGAAAGTGTTGGCGTTAAAAAAGGTTTGTGCCAGGTGTGTCCCCAGGTTGTTGACAGTGGCTCACAAAGAAACAAGAAAAACGGTATGCAGCGAACTTTTGGAGCAGTACGAGAATGGTGGAGATGAATTTCTTGGAAGAATTGTGACAGGCGATGAAACAGGGCTCCATCATTTTTCACCAGTGACGAATAGGCAATCAATGGAGTGGTATCATGCAAATTCACCCAAGAAAACAATTCAAAGCCACACCTTCTGCTTGAAAATTTATGGCTACGGTGTTTTTCGATTCCGAAGGACTCTTGCTTGTGGACATCATGCCAAGTGGAACCACCATAATTTCTGATGCATATGTGACGACTCTGAAGAAACTTCTAGCTCGACTGAGTCGTGTTCGACCACATCGGCCAAAGCAGGATGTTTTGCTGTTGCACGACAATGCACGGCCACATGTCAGTCAAAAAACCATGGAAGCGATCACAAAACTCGGATGGACAACACTGAAACACCCGCCTTACAGTCCTGACCTGGCTCCATGTGACTATCATCTCTTTGGGAAACTCGAAGATTCTCTTCGTCGAGAAAGGTTTGAAGATGATGACTCCCTTGTGCACGCTGCCAAACAGTGGCTCCAACAGGTTGGTCCAGAATTTTATCGTGCGGTTATACAGGTCCTGGTTTCAAGATGGCGTAAGGCAGTTGAGAGCGATGGAAATTATGTGGAGAAATGAAAATATTGTTCCTAAAGGACGTATCTACACACTGTAAAACTTTCAAACATGTAGAATAAAAGATGGATTAAAAAATAGTGTGCATTTTTTTGGAGTGACTCTCGTACATTTACATGAATACTTTACAATTGATAATTAAGTGCCTGGAAAGGATCGTTGACCCACATGCACCAGTTTCTCTACTGTTCCACTCTCTAACAGCGCACGACGAAAACGAACACTTAAATCTTTCCGTATTACTCTGATTTCTCTTACTTTATTATAATGACAGTGTCTCTCTATATAGGTGTATGTCAACAAAGCATTTTATAATTCATTGGGAATTTTGGAGATTGAAATTTCGTGAAAAGAGTTCTCTGCAACGAAAAATACCTCTGTTTTAATGATTGATACCGGAAGTCGCGTATCACATCCGTGACCCATTCTTCCTTATTTCGCGATAATACAAAACGAACTTCCCTTCTTCGAATTTTTTCCATATCCTCCACCAATCCTATTTGGTAATGATTCAGTACTACACAGCAGTACTCTAGCAGAGGATGGGCGTATTTTGAGCAGTATCTTTAGTAGGCCTGTTGTAACCTCTAAGTTTTCTACCAATAAAACGCAGTCTTTGATTTGCTTTCCCCACAACATTTCCTTTGAGACTGGTTCAATTAAAATTGTTGGTAATTGCAACTTCCACATACTTTGTTAAATTCACAGCCTTTAGATTTCCGGTGTAACCGAAATTTAACGGATTCCATTTAGTATCTATTTGAATGGTTTTACAATTTTCTTTATTTAGATTCAAGTATCACTTTTCACATCACACATATACCTTGTCTAAATCATTTTGCAATTGATTTTGATCTTCTGTTGATTTTACTAGGCGGCAAATGACAGCATCATTTGAAAATAATCTAATTTGGATGCTCAGATTGTCATCTAAATCCTTTCTATTGATTAGGAACAGCAGAGAGCCCATACCCCTTCCTTGGGGAACGCCATACATCACTTCTACTCAATGATTTTCCATCAGTTATTATGACCTGTGACCGTTCTGTCAGGAAATCACGAATCCAGTCTCGCAACTGAGGAGACACTTCGTAAGCACACAATTTGATTAGAAGTCGCTTCTGAGAAACTCTATCAAAAACCTTTTGCAACCTTTTGTATCCATGTTGTACCTTGGAATATATTTTCATATTTTGAAAAAAAAAAAACTTCATTCTTCATAGAAATTTTTATAATTTCAGAAAAAGATTGCAGCACAAAAAAGTGAATGCAATCATTAAAAAAATTAGAAAAATTATTTTAAACTTCCATTACAGAGCTGGTAGAAGCGACCGTCTGTAAATCTAGTAAGAAAATAAAAGAAAGAAAGAAACGTCAGGTTGTGGATCTAAAATAATAGGCTGCAAGCGTTAAGATGGAGACGTGGCGACAAGAAAGGGGAAATCGATGTCCAGATGGAGAGAATATTTTTAAAAAATGTTGGAGTGTGATCACAGCCACGGAGAGCAAAAGGTATGTCATACAGTAGAACCACAAATAGAAGAGCCTAATCTTTTGCACGTCCAGAAGGTGGTGAATTGTCAGAAAGTCAGGAATCTCTGAGAATGATTTAATAATAGCCGAGTTGATAATGAGAACGGTACATAAACTTGCCCGTTCGTTCTGGAATCAAGAAAGAATTCGAGAAGAAGGACCACAGGTGTAATCCAGCCCATACGTAAGAAAGGCGACAGGACATGTTGCTCTAACTGTAGGGGGGAGTCACTCTGCTGAACGTGGCATATAAGGTTTTATCGCTGGCAGAGGTGGTCTCGCGGTTCTAGGCGCGCAGTCCGGAACCGTGCGACTGCTACGGTCGCAGGTTCGAATCCTGCCTCGGGCATGGATGTGTGTGATGTCCTTAGGTTAGTTAGGTTTAAGTAGTTCTAAGTTCTAGGGGACTAATGACCACAGCAGTTGAGTCCCATAGTGCTCAGAGCCATTTGAACCATTTTTTAAGGTTTTATCCGGAATTCTATGCTATGGACTAGACCAATATATGTTGAAGATATACTGGATGATTGCCAGTGTGACGTTATGCCTAATTGATTATCAGTGGACCAGACAATCGTTCTGAGACAAATACAAAAAAAAGCATATGAACATAATATAGCACTCAACAGTATCTACGTGGTCTTCGAGCAGTCCTTCGACAGTCTAAATAGGTTAGAAGACACAAAATTGCTTGATTGCTTGTCATATCATCCAAATATATTTCGGTTGGTAAGGCAACCTTGGCAGGTTCCAAGGCAATGGTGAGAGTCGGTGGGGAGTTAATCGACTGTTTCAGTATCAACAAGGTGACGATCCTTCCGCAGTGCTCTTCATTTTGATCTTAGAAGCAATTATACGAAAACTATACATATCAGAGAACTTAGGTATAAGGACCAAGCAGTTGGCTGCATATGCTGATGACTTCTCAATTATTAGTAGACGAAGAACGTAATGGTAGAGAGTAGTGGTGGAACTGCAATATGCCTCACAGCATAGGAGACCAGAAACTGACGAATCAAAAAGTAAATATATGTATCTCCATAGCAAAGACGACAAAATCTGGATAACAGGAGGTTTTAATTTTAAACACGTTGGGTGTTTTGT
Organism: Schistocerca gregaria; assembly: GCF_023897955.1. Lineage (NCBI taxonomy): Eukaryota > Metazoa > Arthropoda > Insecta > Orthoptera > Acrididae > Schistocerca > Schistocerca gregaria. Next base: position 742,672,181 of record NC_064921.1, read on the forward strand.
ACGCCTAGGGGCTAATGTTAATAACGTAAATTCCTTGTCCATTGAAATAAGCGGCCGCATTTCATGTGGTTGACGGTGTTATCACACATTAAAACGCAAATGGCATCTAGGATGATAAATCGCTCTTTTTAACAACACAGGCCCTACATGTCGTATTTATCCTCCGGTACCAGGCAGCGACTTTTAATTGAAATGTCCCCCCCCCCCCCTGTACGAGAATATGCGCAACGTAAAAGTGCAGGCTGTGACGCATGAGTGATGAGTTTGGGTCTGACCGTGGGTCGTGCGTGGATAGCCAGAGCGATTGAGGCGACCGCTCGCGTAATGCGGTAAGTCCGGTTTCCAGTTCCGGGCCTGCACAAATTTTCGTTGTTGTCATTCCGTTTTAGGGCCGATGGTTGCCCGTATTCGCAACTGCGAATGCATTTCATGTGTTCTGTTACAGAGCTGATTGGAAGCGAAAGAGGGAAAAGTGTCCTATGGTGCAACACTCTCCCTCATTACTGAAAAAAAATCTACGTGAGAACCCAGTCAGATCTTGATCAGATGTCAACGTTGTGCAAAAATTGACAACTTGTTTAGTAAAAGTTCTTAAACTTAGATATCGCAAACGCAAAATCGTAGTATAATATGATTACAATATCAGTGAGTCACAACTAGAATTAATCAATTCATACAAATTCTTGGGTGTAACAGTTTGTGGGACTGTGAAATGGAATGATCATTATGGCACAATCGCAGGTAAGGCCAGTGGCAGACTTCGCTTGATAGGTCGGATGGTAGACTTCGGTTGATAGGTCGGATACCGGGAGAATGCTGTCAGTCTGCAAAGAAGATTACTTACAAAACACTCTTGTGACCCATGGTAAGATATTGGTCAAGTATGTGGGAGCCACATACCGAACAGAATTGACGGGAGATACTGAAAGGCAAAGTTTCAAAAACGGATATGAAGTTACTGTTTACGATTTATATAAATGACCGAGTAGAAAGCATCGGATGCTCTTTAAGACTGTTCGCAGATGACGCGGTTGTCTGTAGCAAAGTAGCGGAATGACCTGCAGACGATTGACGAATAGTGCAGGGTCTGGTGGTCGACACAGAGCGTAAATAAATGTAACGTATGGCTCATACGTAGGAAAAAAATCCACTGCTGTAGAACTGCACTATTGATGAGCTACTTCTGGAACAGCATCTACCGTAAAATATCTACTAGTAATTATCCAGAGCTACCTGAAGTGGAATGACCACATAGGAAGAATCTGAAGGAAGTGTAACTCATCCACAGAGGAACTAGCTTACAGTGTGCTTGTTCGACCGATTCTTGAGTACTGTTCATCAATATGGGATCCTCACCAGTTAGGGGAGATTCAAGGAAGAGCGGGGATCGTTTAGTGGGCGCGACAGCGTTAAGAAATCTTCAAAAAATTCCATTGGCAGACGCTACAAGAGAGGCGTTGTGCATCGTGGAGAGGTGTACTATTAGAAATTTCGAGAGAAAGTACGCTCCAGGAAGAATCAGACAACATATTACTTCCGTCCATATACATCTCGTGTAGAGACACCGTCGAGAAAATTGGAGATATTAAAACCAGTACTGAGGCTTACCGACGATTACTCCGTTCACGCTCAGTTCACAAGTGGGACAAAGAAGGCGGGAACCAGTTTGTGCTACCAGAAGCATCGTTGGCCACACATCATTAGGTGACTTGTTGCAGAATGTGATGCAGATGCAGACGCAGAAGCGAGTCGTCTATGTATGTACCACCTGCAGAGATCGTGAAGACAGGATGATAGTAATTGCAGCGTGCAATGAGGCATGTAAGCAGTCATCCTTCCCGCGCTCCATGCGTGAATGGTATGGGACAAACCTTAATAGCGGCAGCTTGAGAAACTCCGTCTAGCGTACTCTTGACGGTGGCAAAGTGTTAAGAGCAGATGTACCTTTAGTTCTTAGCTCTGGTATTCTTTTCTGAGGATCAAATGCACTATGTGCGAATACACTTTTCAGAAATGGGAAATGACGATAATGACAAAAAAATGGTAATCTCCATCCGTTCACAAGCCCTGACGTGCCCATTGGTGCCGACTAACTCCCGTCTAATTCTCAGGCAATGGCATTATTGGATTCGGTATGGAAGGGCGTGGGTCGATGCACCAGTCTCGCACCTGTTGTCTGTTTTCGTGACTTGTAAAAGCCACTATTCGGTCGGATGGCTCCTCAGTATGCACCACGAGACTGAGCGCACCGTGTTCCAGTCCTCCAACCAGGGAAAAATTCGTGGCAGCACGGGGAACGGAACCCTTATTATCCACATGGCAGTGAGACGAGATCGCCGTTGATCTTTAAAGGCAGATTAAAATAGTAGTCGTGCTCATTGTAAAGGTCTGTTGAAAACATTGGGGATTTAACTACACAACGTGAATTCATTTACCAATCAGTTATACACCTAAAAATAATACTGATAATTACTTCGCAAACAGCACTGTCCACGACCATTGAAAAAAGGTGTAGACTGAACTTACACTTACCAAGAAAGAACAAGCATAAAACCCAAAATAACATTTTCTGCCACGTAATAAAACTGTGTAATGGTTTAACCAAGGAAGTTAAGGAGATAAGTGAAACAAGCTTATTTTTAAAGGCAGTTCTACTGTAGTTTTTAAGGAATAGATTTTACAGAGCGAAGGACTGCTAGGGCAACATAAACTTACGGTTTGATGCAAAAATTATCAAAATATATAATAATAATAAAATAAATGTTTGTCATTTTACACGATACTTTCGCACTATCATGTCTTTTTCTTTTCTTTTCTCGAGATCCTTACTCCTAATATCCTGCAATGTATAATATTTTATCCTCTTTCTGAGTTCGACGACTCGTTACAGTGGGACGGTGGCTCAGTTTTTCAGGCAGGCGAATGGGAATCTTCGGTACACAAAATGGAAAACAAACACCATCACTATGTTCTTTATGTTAGCTGATAATGTGCATTGTGTTACATTATGAATTATTGTGTGTATAACGTGTGTAGTGAAAAATGAATGGACAGGGAAAGTCAATAACTTCTTTCAAAACAGTATTGTGTTCCAGGGATAACTCGAACGAGGTTGTGCTGTTTAAACCTTTCGTATCGCAACAATATAAAAAGAATATTTAAAAATTTTTCACAAGGTTGACCTTTATCATCGTAGGTAAATAATATAAGAAGATGTGAGTAAAATTAAACACTCATCTGTTTTAAGGAGATGGTTTCACTATGGAATATAATTCTAAATTTTTTTCAAAATTGATCTCTATTATCATAGTGAACAACGAATACAATAAGAAATTGTCAAAAACTAAGCAATCAATTCTTTTACGGAAGTGGTTTCCCTTTGTAGTCACTGGGGCATACAGCTTTCAATCAACCATTTTTTTTTATCAGATACGTTTCAAAGGAATTTTGCATTTTTTCCTGGACACAGTCCTACATCTCGAAAGTTCCAGGAACACATAATGCTTAAAACAAGTTATGGTCCTCAATAACAAGCAAAAGTAGGCCTGAAATTTAATAAATTTGTGTGAAAAGTACACATTGTACCAGGGGTTGTATTTCGAAACCACTCATAAAAGCAGTAGTACAAACACAATTTTGAGTTACAATAATGTTAGATAGACCTACTTTTACTGTCAACGATCTCAAAATGATCATTACAAAAAAACAGACACGTCACAATCTCTTACAATCACATAGCAAAATCTCCACGCCCACTGTTGTTTTTAGCGCTGTAAGTGACTGCTACCACGCATTTACATTCGTAGAGGTACCCGAGTGTACCACTAGATACAGTGTGCCCGAGAAAGGCGTGTATGACATCAAAATTAAATATCTAGAAAACAAAGATGGAAAGACGAATACGAACTTTATTCAGAAGTTAAACAGAAGTTTCGAAGTAGCTCGAAAAACTGCTAACAGATGGCACTGCCAGCTGTTCAGTTTGTACAGTATCAGCTAGCGTGATTAAACTCATCCTCTGCAAGCAATATTTGCAATCACATCACAAGGTTTTCGACATGTCCACCACTCAAAGTACCGGTGTGGAGCAAATGAAGAACGAAATTTTTCATCACATCTTATAGTGTCCCAACGAAAATGAATTATGATGCTCCTCCAGCGTGGTGGGACAGTTTCGGTAGACAGTGTCTTTCAGTGTGTCCCAGACAAAGCAATTACAAGGTGTCAGACCGGGCGAATAAGATAGCCAGTTCACCCTTGAGTCACCAAATTTCCAATAATCCAACGCAGTGTCTCTATTTCTGAAATTTTCATCAAAGCAGCAAAACACCGGTCTGTTGGGATGTATTGCGTTTTGCATCGAACACTTGGTGTCTGGTCGATAATGCGTGGCGAAAAATTGCTCCAAAAATTGCAACGTTTCTCTCGTGGAAAAAGGGCCACTAATGCCTCTGTTACATACCGCAGCCCAAACAGTAACTTTGGGAGAAAACGGTAGTTATGCTTCACACAAATGGGTATTTTCGTAACCCCAAAATTGTCAATTTTGTTTGCTCATGACTCCAGTCAGGTGGAAGTGAGCTTCATCTGTGAATCAAATGTAGACAACATCAAATCCTTCATTATCGATCATTATAAGAATTTGGTTCGCAAAGTCAGTCTCAAATCGCGCAGCTCCTACAGGTATGACCCAGTGGATTTGGATTTTGAATGAAAACATGTGTAGGCTCTGTCTCAGTGTTTTCTACGCGCTAGAACGCTTCAAACCATTCTCTGCTGCAATTCTTCAGACAGATTTCCTTGGATTTTTCTGAATAATTCTAGAAACTGTGGCGACATTTTTAGGAATCATAACGGGTCGCCTGGAGCCAACATTCACGTCTAGAATTTCAGCCACGCTGTATGTCTTTTGGAATTTGGCGAAGACCTTGAGAATGGTTTTCGCATCGCATCCTTTTGGAAACATTAAACCACTTTTGAAAATAGCGTCTTGTTGCCTTGTTGTGTTTTAGCCTGTTGCATTCCAGCACCAGAAAAATACGTTGTTCAATGGAGTACAGGATGTCAACCTCTTCCTTCGGGACGCTAACCTTCTTCCACGTTTCGACGGCGGAACTGATCGCTCTGAGCCGCGGCCCACTACTTGTGGGCAATACGTATTGCGATTACAGCGCCATCTGTTACCAGATTTTCGAACTATTTCGAAACTTATGTTTACAATTCTTACCCAACCTTATCGTCAAACTGCCTCGCACTACCCCTATTGCAGTTTGCTACATTGAACTCATAGACAGCTTTTTGCTGGACAGGAAACTGTATGTCCGAGTCGATGATAACAACTCCGAAATGAAACTGATCTTCGCAGGAATTCCGCAGGGCTCTGTCCTTTCGCCTCTGCTTTTCAGCTTATATATAAATGACATCCCAACAGTCCCCCTTGTTCCTGATTCAGGATGGATCCCTGAAAGTGTGTGCGTTTCCAAGTCGTATCGTTGCAGTTTTTGCACCGCGTATCAGCGTTGGTGTACGTGCCATTTCGGCGTTGGTATCTTAGTAGTTATTGCCCCAGGATAGCAGGAAAGTTTTCGGTGTGCATAGTCCTCTCGCGCCGGGCCCCTGGCTACGTCAGGCGGACCCGTGTCCACTATGGAGAAGTTCGAGGAGCAGCCTTCGCGATCCTCCTACTCTTCCACCGCCACCCCTCGGGGAAAACCGCGTCGGAAACGCCGCTCATCCTGGCTTCCCGTCGCGCAAAATGCTCCGCCCAACTCGCAATGGGCGAAGGATCGCTTGAATCGTGGCAACCGCACATATCGCCGGTGGATACCACTGACACTGAAACCGATCATCATGAAGACTATCCACCGTCCCGTGTCAGGGTCCGTTCATCCGTGTCGTCATCGTAGTCCGATGATTCACCTTCCCGCCTACTAATTGATCATTCTCGTAGTGAGGCGGCGAACACATCGGCACTGTCTGACCACCACTCGGCCCTACCTGCACCTCTTCCTACGCCGTCACGCCACTGGGGTGACTCCTCTGGACACCCTGACCCAGTCGGAAAGCTCTCTGGCTAACCTAACCTAACCTAAGGACATCACACATTTCCACGCCCGAGGAAGGATTCGAACCTGCGACTGCAGCGGTCGCGCGGTCCCAGACTGTAGTGCCTAGAATCGCTCTGCCACTCCTGCCGAAGAAAGAGAAGATACGCCCCATTGTGGTATATAATGTCACTAATTATACAAAACTGAACACTGAGCTCCAGCGGCTCATTGTCGGCTAATTGAGAGCTGTTTACCAAAACGATCATGTGAAATACCTGCTTGACAGTAGGGACGACTATCTTACCATTCTAGACTTCGTAAAATCAAAGTTGATGCCTTACTTTACCCATAGACGTTGGGTAATCGCCGAACTAATATCGTCATCAAGGACTTGCCACCAGAAGTTACGGCAGAGGAGGTCAAGGAGGAACTGCTTCGGCTCCATTTCGAAGATCCTTTGATCCAGTGTAGCAAGAGGGATCCTGAGACCAGGGCATTGATCCTTGTCCTGCCCACGTCGTCTCTCTTTCCCGGAGGGAGGACATAGAGCGGATTTACCAAATCCGACATTTTCTGTACACGAAAGTCCAGATTGAATCGTACGAGGGCCGCAACAGGCCAACCATCTGTCGCAAATGCCAACGTTTACGACATACTGGGAATTACTGTTCCCTGCCGTTGCGGTGTGTTAAGTGTGCTGGCCCAAATTTAGTGGAGAACTGCCCGCTCCCTGGTTTGGACAAACCTACCTGTCGCAAGTGTATGGGAACGACTCATGATCCCTATCACATGGCATCCTGGAAGAGGTGCCCTGTTTACCAGAAGGCACTGGTCTTCTCGTCCTCCCAAAATGAAACGAAGAGCAAACGGACCTCCCTCACTACAATGGGACACGACCAACTATCCTGTTTTGCGGGGTCCGCCTGGTACACTGCCCTCACCAGTCACTCAAGTACCAGCCACTCAGGCTCCAGATGGTTCTGTGGCTCCTGTACACCTTCCTGCCCAGACTCCCGTGACATCCTTTGCTGTTGCAGCTCGGTCTCCTCCTCATTGTCTGTCTTCCATGATGGCTTCCATTGCTCACCGACTACAGGAGCCAGCTGCAGCTCCCTCCAGTCCATCTGTGGCTCAGTCCCAGCCCTCTGCCCCTACCTCCACTCTGCCTACGACTACGCCTGCACCTGCCCGCCGCAGGGGAAATCAGACCACTCGGGACCATCCGCCAGTGGTGGAGACTGAAGCGATCTTTAGGGGGAAAATGCGCGAAATCATCCAGGTCATCCCCTTTTTCATGAAACCCCATATTTGGGCTGTTATTCATGACACTGCACAAAAAATCCGTCGGTCGGAGGACGGGCTCTCCAAGGTCATCACCCTTGTGGAAGGGCTTAGTCAAATATTGTTGTAATGGCGAATCGACCTCCACACCATCACCAGCCCCCTCGGGATCTTGTCATCTGCATTTTTAATGCTAATGGCATAAAACGAATGAAGACAGAATTGAACGCCTTCCTGCATGACTACCGTGTGGATATTTTACTGGTCACACAAACACACCTCTAACTGGCAGACCATTTCCGCCTTAGCAACATGGTGTGTTACCACTGTAACCAACTCAACTGCCATGGTGGAGGCACTGCTGTGTTCCTCAACAAAGCTCTAGTCCATACCCAAGAGACTCTCCAGCCAATGGAACACATAGAGGCCACAGTGGTTACCATCTCCACATGCCTTAGTGCCAGAAATGTATTTGAACCCAAACAAGCCACTGCTGGAAGCAGATCTCCGCACATTGTCATCCTTTGATAGGCTCATTGTTGGGGCAGATCTCAATGCCAAGCACCCAGCTTGGCATTCTCGGATCTCTAACCCCAAAGGCCGGCTCCTCCTTGATTTGGAGGGTACTTTAGCACTATCAGTCTATGGCCCCCACGAACCTACCCATATCCCATTTCCGTACTAAATGCCTGCCAGACGTTCTGGATGTGGCCATCTTCAAAAACATCAGTCTTCACTGGATGTTCTCCACGAACTGGCCTTTGAACATGAGCCAGTACTCTTGCACCTCACCAATGCTGCCCTTTCATTTGATGTTCATTCCACTGTGACCCCTCACCAATTGGGACAAATTTGCCAGGGTACTTAATAACACCACTCGACACGTCCTCGATTTGAGAACACCGGCCAATATAGTCCGTGCTGTGGATTACCTTACCACCAAAATACAGAAAGCACCTCCACTGCACCCTCGGAATTTGACCCCCCTGGACGACTTGCCCATTCTGTTACGAGAGCTGAAGGTGCGAAAGAACCACTACTGCCGGCGGTGGAAGCAGTTTCGTGACCCTCAGGGCAAACGTCAAATGAGACGCCTCCAGCGCGAATTCTGCCACCGGCTGGCCGACTGGAGGTCCAGACAATGGGAGGACAGGGTGTCCGCTTTCCTACACCACCAAAGATCTGACTAGGCTGTCATTCGCACCCTGCGGCGTTCTATGCCAGCGACTGCCTATCCCATTCGCATGGCAGCGGGCTTTTCGTATGATGCCTTCCAAATTGTGGAAACGCTGGCGGATGCGTTCGAGGCCCAAAACTGCCCTCTTGTCCAGGACCTTTCTCCAAACGAACTACAGGAAGAACATGAAGTCCTGACAGCTGTTGCTGCTTTCCGCAGCCGCTCACCCCAGTTTGCTCCCCTTCTTACGTCCATGGCAGAAATTCAGCGCATCCTTCGACGGAAACGTGGCCGGTCGGTTCCTGGATTGGACAGAATTTTAAATGAACATCTTTGCCTCCTTCCCCGCACACCACTCATCTTGTTCACCAAGATTTTAAACTGTTGTCTCACGTCTGGCCTTTTCCCCCCTCAGTGGAAACAAGCCAAGCTGATTGCGATCCCCAAGAGGTTGAAGGACTCTACGATACCAGCCAACAACAGGCCCATCTGCGTCCTAAATACTACGGCAAAAGTCATTGAGTCTGTGATCCTTCACCGACTTTCCCAACCTCTTGCGGCAGCTTGGACGATCCGTCCTGAACAGTTTGGATTCACTTCGCACCTCTCTGCCGAACTTCAGGTCCTATGGAGCACCGAACACATCAGCAAAGGCTTCAACTCCGCCAAGTCGACAGCTGCCGTTTTTCTGGACTTGCAAAGCGCCTACGACAAGATCTGGCAAGACAACCTCGTACACAAGATGCTGACACAAACCCCTATACTGGATATTTAGGTCAAGATCGTGGATGACTTCCTCTGTGGTAGAACTTTCCTAGCGGCTCAACCGGGAATGCGTTCTGGCATTCGCCAATTGTCGGCAGGCACTCCGCAAGGATAGGTGTTATCTCCCATCCTTTTTAATATCTATGTAAAAAATATTCCGGTCATCCCCGAGTGCCACCTAGCACAATATGCTGACGACACAGCACTATATACCACTGGCCGCATTACTGACGCCGTCGTCGCCCGCCTCAAGCGACAGGTGGACGCCACCATCACCTGGTGCCGGACAAACAAAGTAGCTCTCAATGCCGGCAAAACTATGGCAGTCTACTTCAAGAAACGGCGCTCAGTCCTCCGCCGCAATATTTCGATTGCAGGCTTGCAGGTGCCGTGGTCCCCGACAACCACTTCTCTCGGGGTCCAGATGGAGCACAAGTTGCTCTTCCACTGTCATGCGGAGTATGTCGCCGACAAGAGGCAAAAGCTGACCAGCGCTTTGTACCTACTCTTCGCAGTAGGGAACTTAACCTGCATACCAAGCTCCGAATTTACTGAACAGTTATTCTGCCTGTCCGCACGTATGGATCTGCTACATGGGCCACGATTAGTGTCACCAGGATGCGGACGTTGCAGCGCCTGCAGAACAAGGTGGTCAGGTGGAGCCTGCACGCCCCGCCACTCACGAGAATTGTCACTCTCCACGAGGAAGCGGATATCGCCTCCCTAAAGACGATCATACGCAACAAAGCGCGGCGGCTCTGTGAGAAAGTGGATGACTTGCGGGACACTGTCCATGGGTTACGCCACGTTGGGACCACACTTCCACGCCGCTGGCATCGACATCCGGTTCCCCTAACCATCCTAGAGGAATCGGATTCCGACAATGGCTATCGACAGGCCTGACACGCCCACCACGGATCCATCCTTTGGCGGGGCTAGTCCCCATTCTACGACCAATACTTTCCCACCCTACATGCCCACGTTAGACTAATTTTTCTGCCTATTTAGTACTGTCACCGTCGGAGGGTGGTACGGGACTACAAGTCTCTACGCCACACCTACAAAGTGTATTGCAGTGACGCAGTGTCACTGCCCTGTGGATAGATTTACTGCCTCAACAACACACTTAGACCGCAAAAGACCGCTGATGCTGTATTGTTACGTACCACAAAAAAGTCCCCCTTGTTACGGTGAGTTTTTATGTGGACGATATGGGCTTTCTGACAGCTGGACGACACTTGGACCAGCTGTTCTCTAGGATGCAACGGCTACTTGATGTAATGGATCGCTGGGAGCTGCAAAATTAGATAACGATCAACCAGACGAAGGCGGCAGCCCTTATGTTCACACGGAGGAAACCAGTTCTGAACGACAGATTCCAAATAGCTGATCAGTTTATCCCATGGTCGCCAGGAGTGAAGTACCTCGGTGTCTACCTTGACAAAAAGTTACTCTTTACGCATCATATTGACGACAATAAGACGGCAGCCCAGAAGATGGCCAGGTCATTGATTCCGTTCCTGAAGAGTTGGGATCTCAACCCTAAGACCAAACTCCAATTGTATAAGACAACGGTGGAACCCACAATGTGATATGGCTCCACATCGTGGGGAACTACGTGCATCGCCAACTACAACAAACTACAAACGCTGCAAAACATTTGCTATCGATGGATCACAGGAGCTCCATGGTGGACAAGAAACGTCGACATCCGCACCGCACTCCACGAAACCACTATATAAGAGAAGGTCCATTACAGGGCTCTATGAGTTTTTGACAAAATCGATCCCCTTAGGGACGAAGTTCGACAATTAGGATCGGTAGGAACGGTAAACCCTGCAAGATGGCACAAGTATCGAGTACCGAGGTCAATAATGTTTCACCCCCCATACACAATCTGTCATAACACGAGGAAGCAGTCACACATAACAGGCTAGACACATCTCACCCACCACAGCAGATAGACACCACCAAAGACAGCAGGCTAAAGGACCAATTGAGTGCCCTAGCTTAACTGAATGTGTAATAAATAAAGTGTTTTCCTTTTATCCTTACATTCCATCCTAGAAGAATAAGTCATCAGAGATGATCTCTTCAGCCCATACTATACAGTAGATAATTAAAAAAAATTCTTACAGCTTTCACAATAAAAATACCGTTTGTTGGACTCATCTATCGATTTTAGTTTTCGAGACATTTAATTCTGAAATACCGAGTGGGGTGTAGGGTAGGGCAGCGGTTATCACGCTGGACTCGCATCCGGCAGAACGACGTTTGAAACCCTCGTCCAGCCGTCATATTTTTAAGTTTCCGTGATTTCTCTAAATCGCTTAAGGTGAACGCTAGAATGGTTCCTTCGACAGGGCATACCCGCTTTCCTTCTCCATCCTACCCTAACATGAGGTTTTACTCTATCTAATCACCTCGTTGTTGATGAGATGTTAAAGACTAACGTGCTCCTCCTAATTCTGAAATCATGGAATCGGCTGGAACTTTGTATCTGTGTCTTGCACTAGCATTGGTAGTTTCGTACGAAAGGCATTGATACTTAAAAACTAAAAAAACAAAAAAAATAATAAAATTATAGTTTAAGGCGGAAATTATTAATAAACAGGCTGGCCTTCTATTCAGAAAGATGGAAGTTCCAGTCGATTTAGGTTTTCCGTGGTTTCCTTAACTTATTCTTTCTTGTTCTTAAATTGTAATACTATGACCAATATCCGAGCCGCGCGGGGTAGGCGCGCATTCTAGGGCGCCTTGTCACGGCCCGCGTTGCTCGACCCGTCAGAGGTTCGAGTCCTCCGTCGGGCATGGGTGTGTGTGTTGCCCTTAGCGTAAGTTAGTTTGTGTTAAATCAAGTAGCACGTAAGCTTGGGGCCGATGACCTCAAAAGTTTGTCCCCATAAGACGTTGCCACAAATTTCCAAAAAATTACCTATATTCTCGCAAAAGTGTTCCGCACTGCTACTACTACTATTGCATGGATACAGGTGTACAATGCCTCGAAGAAACATAATCAGTCCAATTGGTTGGGCATGAGTCGTTGCTCAAAACTGTACTGGGAAGGGTGGTAGAAGAAAAGAGTAGCGTAGCAAGTTATAGTTCATAACTATACAAGGATAGGGCAGATCGTGGCTGATGTAGACTGCAGCACTGATATTGAAATGCAATGGATAGCTTGCAGGTGACAGACATGGAGAGGTCAGGGCTGGTGACCGGAACAACTGCAGCAGCTGGCCTCCAGAGCGTGGTGTTACGTCAGGACGGGTGGCCCAGTACAGCGCGTTGGGACACGGAGCAGCTCGGTGGCCGCTGTCTCCGCGGCGCCGCGGCAGCGCGCCCTCTGACCCGGCCTGCCATTGGCTGCCGCGCAGGCGCCATCTTGACGGCTGCTGTGACGTCTCGCGGCCGTGCACCGCAGACGCACGGCACCGCTTCCGAAATGTGGCCCGGAACCTCTGCCCATCGCCCACCGCCCGAAAACTGAAACTCCCTGATCTTCAAGGTCTAACTCCCCGTAGAGTTAAATGAATATCCAGATACACGTAATTTTCCAATAAAATTGCAAAATGAACGAACGGGGCACGAACATCTCCTTTCTGTGATCTCCTGCTCATGTAGGATTTGCTCATAATAACGTGATCGACTGATTGCAGAGGGAGGAAAATGTTTCAGGCCTCATAAAGTACAACAGTCGACCAGCCTGTTACGATTTCAGACTGGCCGAGGAAGAATGGGCAGAGGATAGGTGCCTCCAAGGTGCCGTAAATGTCACTACTACACTGCAATCCAACCTCTTATTAGAAGCTCTCCCTCGTTGCGAACATATCAGTCTAACAGGGCGCTGATAAATATAATGCGTACCTACTACGTTTCAACTAATTCTCACTTACATCGGATAGGAGTCGAGGATAGCCGTTTCTGCGGCAGACAAAAGAAAGAACAAGTCCCTTAAGCCATTTGCTGTATTCCTGCAACATCTTCGAAGCACGGCAGAAATGCTTGCTGGAAAACAAGGTACTCCAACAGGTACTCCAGTTTTATTGTGTCATGAAGATACCCATGTGCACGACAAACTTTTTTTAAGTTACACAAAGTAGTACCACTTGTGTTTGAAATATGTTGTGCTACCTGCGACAGGATAAACGATGTTCAAAATGGTTCAAATGGCTCTGAGCACTATGGGACTTAACATCTGAGGTCATAAGTCCCCTAGAACATAGAACTACGTAACTAACCTAAGGACTTCACACACATCCATGCCCGAGGCAGGACTCGAATCTGCGACCGTAGCGATCGCGCAGTTCCAGACTGAAGCGGCTAGAACCGCTCGGCCACACAGGCCGGCGATAAACACTCCAGGAGTACGCTCCTCGGTGTCTTCAGAGTTTTTTATGTTCTTTTTTTGTCTACAGTTCATATAAGGTAAATATTCTTTAGCTGCAATAGGTTTTATGACAATTTAGATACGGTTAGTTGAAAAAGAGCCGGAGAGAAAACGGGTGATATATACCTGCATATTATAAACCCTTTCTCTCTAAAATTTGTCTCCTGCATACCTCTTCTGTGTTACTTTGGACGAGGTGTCTCTGATCTCATTAGTATTAATGTTGCATTACACGCAGGGTTTCTATTTGTTTCCGCCGCCCTGAGTGGAACGCATAAGATCTAACAAATGTTCACCAACCGGCAGTCTTCTACAGTTGCCCCCTGTGCAGGAAACAGGATGTAGGTCGTGAATCCGCTATCTTGAGGCTGTAAGAAACTCTTAGCGAGGAACTGATATCATTCGAATAATTAAATTTTCAATTATTTTGTTTATACGAGATGCCACTCGCTTTTATTAGCAGAACACGACTAACGGCACACTTAATTGCACTTCAGATTCACAAGTAATTTTCATTCTTCAGCAAAATAATGAAATGCATATTACCGTCATTACTATCACATTTTTCTTAACTACATGTCCAAATAACCAGAGTTTGCCAATAAAGTCTTAACACCGACTGCGGCCGTCATCGTGTTTGTCGTCCGAGGCTACCCAATCAACTCTGAACCACTTCGCCCTTCATCCATGTTAGGCGCGATCCGAAGATCTCCGAAGTGCTTCGTCTGCCTTTTCGTTTAGTAGTTGTTTATTATGCTGCTGGTTATTAATACTTGTGAAACAATAGAATGACAGCATGCTGTTGAGAGATGCTTTAATTTGAAATGCAAGTGAATACGCGGTTTAGTTTGTGTAATATTCATAACAGAAGACTGTCATTTTGGCGTGCAACTTCCGAGCGCAGTAGAGATTCCTAGAGAAGTACCACAATTTAGGCGGTGTGTCATCGGTATCTCACAACGCATTACATCGTCTTGCCACTGCTGCCTTCTCAACCGTTCTAAGAAGAGGTTCTTGTAGCCGAATATAGCGGCTGTAAAGCCAGAACATGGAAACTGTAAAATATTCTTAAAACATTATTTAGAATTATTTATTCTGAGATCCTCTGTATTTGCGATTTTATATTTGTTTCATGCTCTTGGCTATATGGTTCAATAAACCCAAGTCAAATAAAATTAGTAACAATAAAAAGTCCCCCACACCATTTGGACATACGAGCTGTGTCAGGCGTACTCGAGCGGGTATGTGGTTACATCATGGACGTATCACATTATTCCCTTTTTTCTCAAAACGAATTGGGTAGACTTAAGGGACACATTATTACCGATAGGTTCTGAAACAATTCTGCTGTTGACGTAAGAATCGTAAGTGGAAGCTACAGAAATTAAGGCCTGTGGGCCTACAACTACACGATACTCTCTTGAAGTTTGGTAGACTAACTTGTGGTATGCGTCAGGAAGTGGTATATTATTGACTACTCTGATAACCAAACTCGTGGTAGGTATGTTCTGATATCGAAGGGTATCGAGAAAAAGCTAATATAATCTGATGTTTTCATGTATGTCACTTCGGTAGTTCACCAGTTAATCTACAAGGTGTAATATTTCTGGCTTATTCAGCCATCATATTAAGCTCCAGGAAGCTATTCCCAGGGCAGTGGAGATGCAAGAAGCGTAGAGATGACGCAATGTGGTATGAGGTACGGGTGACAGATGTTTGATTCGGTACCATTCCCGTGAGAAAGACCGCCTGCATGATGCTGTTGCTCTGTGATTGGCTGCTGTGTCCGGCGGTAGGGCGCCAAAACGTTAAACTTTAGTTGCTATTATTAATTAAACCTGTCATCCAAATTACTTCATTTTTTAAATAAACATCTCTCAACAGCCAGCTATCAATCAGTCATTTCAAAATTATTAAAATCAAAGTGTTACTAAAACAAAAGACTGACAATATTACTGCCGATGCACTTCGGTGGCGTTCAGGTCACGCCTTGGTGGCTTGGCGCGCGAAGTGTCTCGGGCAGTCCGGCTCTCCAGTTCTGACCGTTCGAGTAGACAGACATGTTGTCTGTTACAGCAGTATTTGTTTCATGCAATTTTACTTACTACAGTTCCGACCGTCGCTAGGTACAGACATGTTGTCTGTAGTAGTAGTATTTGACTCACGTAATTTTATTCTCCAATACTGACGGTCCCAGTAGACAGCCATTTTGTCTGTGGCAGGGTGTATTTCATGTTATTTTAGCCAGATATAACGACTGTGGAAAGATATGTTTAATACGTTGTGATCAAGAATAGTTTCTCGTGTCTATATCAATAAAAACGCAAGTGGCATCCAAACAGAGTTACAGTTTATTAGTAGCAGCAATTCCTTGCGAAGTTAATTTCAGCCTCAAGAAAAGAATCCTCGACGTGCGTGCTGTTCTCTGCGCTGGTGACATCATAATCATGAAGACGACAGGTTAGTGAAGTGTACAAGAACTTATGTATTCCACACAGGGCAGTGGAAACAACTAGGCACCTCACGTGTACTGCATGCACAGTATAAATGTGCTCAGTGACACGTAATCTGCAGTAATGGAGAGGAGGTAAAGAAGGATGAAAGTATTAACACTATCTCACTTTTATTCCTTTTTTCTTGCCGTAATGGTGACCCAAAAGTCCGTTAACATTTGAAAATACACTAATTCATTGACTGATTTAGGTATATAGGTAAAAATTGATACACATGAGTGAAGTGACATGGGGCTTTATTGACACCGAAAACGAATGCAAAAATTGGCCTACAGATGGCGCTGAAAAGTAAAACGTCACCGACGCCGCAGGAAAATCGTGTATAAAATGAGCTGTAGTCAGATGCGCCATCAGTCGCGGAGTGCTGACGTCATTGTTAATGAAGCTTTACTATCAGAATGGAAAATCCACCAGTGCAGCTTCCTGATCCTATTGCCATAAGAAATGTTTTCGAACAAGTAAAGGTCTTGTGGCAAGTGTCGCTGAGAAGAAAATGATTACGAAGTTTGGAGCAATGGGTTGTGTAGACGACCGACCCTGTAGTAGGTGACCAGATACAAGTCGACCAGTTCAGGAACAAATTGAGACTTCAGCGGCTCTATCACCGCGGGGTAAAATCAGCGCTCGTGAAGTCGCACCTCGCATCGGCATATCAGACACTACTGCTCGGAGAGCACTAAGAAGTAACTGACAATGATATCCGGACAAACTCTTGCGTCATTATGAACTGTTTTCTGACGCGGAGAGAACATCTGCGGTGTGGACACTTGAAAAAATGGTGAAGACGACGATTCGTTGTCTAACATGATGCGTACCGACGAAGCCCATTTCACATTCCGAAGTTCTGTCAATACCCACAACTGCGGAATCTGGGCAACCGAAACTCCTAGAACTGTCGTGGAAACCCAACTGCATGACGAGAGAGTCATGGTGTGGGTGGTGTGGATTTGCCACATCAGTCAAAATCGGACCATTTTTCTTTGAGAAAATGCAGGGTGCTGTTTTCCAAATTGTCACCGTAATTGGTGCAACCCCCCATGAACCATGGACCTTGCCGTTGGTGGGGAGGCTTGCGTGCCTCATCGACACAGATAGCCGTACCGTAGGTGCAACCACAACGGAGAGGTATCTGTTGAGAGGCCAGACAAACTTGTGGTTCCTGAAGAGTAGCTGCAATTTGATTATAACCATTCGACATATTGCCTTACGTTAGCAACTGTTCTCTCTTATGCGGTCAGGACTTAATCAATAATATTCCTACATTAGGAGGTCAGATGTTTGTTTTTTGTTCTAGTTCTCAGTCCTTACTCTTATTCTCTATTACTATACTTCCATTATGTATTGCGTTTTATAACTGACCGTATTTGCGCGCCACCTGTCGGACATCTGGCAACTCTTGATCGGACTTCAGCCGTCCGTTGCAGCCGTGCGGTTCTAGGCGCTTCAGACTGGAACCGCGTGACCGCTAAGGTCGCAGGTTCGAATCCTGCCTCGGGCATGGATATGTGTGATGTCCTTAGGTTAGTTAGGTTTAAGTGGTTCTAAGTTCCAGGGGACTGATGACCTCAGATATTAAGTCCTATAGTGTTCAGAGCCATTTTTGATCGGCCTTCCCAAGCACACACAGCCGCTGATTGTGTAAACTACTGAAAATAGCTATTAAATTTAACGCTCTATGTTGGTTGCTGTCTAGTAAATTAAAAAAGTTTGTTTACTGTTTATTAAAATGTTTCTGAAAATGCTGTATTTCGTTTCAAATAGGTGTGTGTCTTGACAACCATTGATAATCACGATTTAACGTATTTCCATTCTCTCCTCGAGAGGAAAGAAGGAATATTAATGTTTAACAACCCGTCGAAAATGATGCGGAGCACAAGGTCGGTTCGGAGAAATATGTGCCCTTTCAAAGGAACCACCCCGGCATTCGCCTTTACCGATTTAGGGAAACCATGGAAAACCTAAGTCTATATGGAGGAACGGGATTTGAACCGTTGTCTTTCAGATAAGATCGGTGGGCTGCCTCTGCCCGAACTCACTCTATGTTTCCTCCTAGAGCAATCTTTATACAGGGTGCTCTATGTTATGTCAATACTGTTTCGTTAATGATTTAAGGTATCGAAACAAGGTTTTCAGTGACCGATAGTTCGTACAGGGCAATGAATGTATCCAATGAGACAGTGGAGATACGACTTTGTTTTCAGATGGAACGGTGTAAGATTATCTCCGTTCCATGGCACCTGCAAACGGACTACATTGATAAGGTTCTCGGTAACTACACTGGAGTCCAAAATTGAAGCAACAAATGAAAATTTTTCAAGGTTGCTTTTATTTGGCCACAAAACAGTACACCCAGTAGATAGTAAAGTAGAGACGATGTGAAGAATACAAAACCTAAACTTTATTGTTCATGCATTCAATTTCCCACGAGTTCCCGCAGTGATATCTTTCTGTAACGATACCTGCTCTATTTCTTCCCGCATCTACTCATAGAGGTCTGTTAGTATTAACTTGACTGTCTCCAGATCACTGTTTTCAACACCGAGCGGGGATCTCTTGATTTCTGTAGTCATTGTATTAATAAGTAACTGAATCGACTTGCCACTACAGTATAGGTGGTCGAGATGAGGATTCCGCTATGGAATCTTTTGAAATACACGTAATAGATTTGAAAATGTGTGGCTTTCACCAACGGTATTTTTATGATGTTTATATGTACCCAATTTTTTCAGCAGTGGATTAGTATAGCTTCATGATATCTGATTCAAATTCGGTGAATGTTGTACGGAGTCTTGTTAGTGGTAATACTTTCGCAATTGCATTTCTGCCCATTTAAACTGCGCAGTCGACGTTTTGATACGCAAGTCTCCACCTGCATCTTCTCAGTGAAATGAAACGCTTGTCATCGATGAACACATAGACTGATGTCGCACGCAATTCTCTCACACTGGCCATATTTTGCATTGACACGTATGTGACACTAGGATGGAAATTTTCACAACTGGCTATTGGCTCTTCGCCAGCTCTCTGCTAGGAACACTAATGGCGCTGTTACTTCCTGTCACTCAGCTCCCTCCTCAACAACTCAACACCGTGTTTGAGAAAAACAAACTTATCTGTTTCTGTGAATTAAACTGGTGTAGTAATTTCACATTCTGTTTCCTTTTTAAGAGCCAGCACTCATCAAGATATCGAATAGTTAGCTTCATCAGGAGTCAGTATCCTAAGAGGAAGCGAGGTGTTTGTCTCCTCAAATTTCTTCAGATCTGACTCAGCCTGGGCCAGCAAGGTGAGCCTGATTTTCACTATTTCTGTAATCTTGTCCAGATGTTTGTCCACCGACTTAAACCACGAATCGTGTGTCCTGTCTAGCTCTGCCAATTTTTTCAGAACTTTTTTCCTGTCTGCATCTGCTTTTCCATCTCTAACCTGTAACCACTCTTATACGGCCCTAAGTTGTAACTTAAGATTTTTTAATAATAAAAATAATTAGTTCATATACTTTAACAAATATTTAACACACAATATTAATATTGGAATAATTAGCTTACTAAGAACTTATAGACTACGGAAGATAAAGGTGGGACTTTTTTATTTTCCTTTTCTTATAAATAGCGATGTAATCCAATCAGTCTCTCTCTTTACCTATTCTTGTTCCTTGTGTGCTTGTGTATCGCTCTGGGGAGCAATAATGTATATTATTATACAGCAAAAATTGTGATATGTGGAAATGTATTGAAAAGGGAGAAAATATTGGATTTTATTTGACAAAGCTTCAACCTTCGTAAACCTGTGAATATAATTGGACAGATAATTAATATTTTCAACTCTTAATGGGAGTGATTTAGTTAAAAAGGAGAAGTAATTAATTTGAAACAGTTTTGTGGAATTTTATCGGTACTAACCTTATTAACTGAAAGTTCAATACTAGTAACTGGTAAATTTACGATACGCAGTGGAGGCGCAGTGCACTTGTCTTATTAGATAGCCGATTCTCGCGTTCTTGTCATATCTCTGGCCAGCATTGTTTCCGTTGATACTTTAACTTGATAAACGAACTAAAACTCTTTTTAAATTCGCTCAATAGCTAGCAGTGACTGTATTTAACAGATATCAGAGACTTTATCATGTCATGAGCCTCAAACATCGGTACGGATAAAATATAAGTTAGTTATTGTGTCGTCTCCTGTGTAAAGATTGTCCACAAATTTACACGTCCGTGAGAAATTAAGGTCAAGAACTGACAAAATCTGAGGGACCTCGCGCAAGCAGTACTGGAGGAGATGCCACGCAACGCAGCTTCCCTGTCTCTCTATTGCGGGTCTTTTCTGTGTGATTCTGCTTTCATCCTATCATCTTTGGCCCGTTTCCTGTCTGCTCCGGCCTTCTGTGGCATTTCTTTTGCCCAGAATGTAATGGTTCAAATGGCTCTGAGCACTATGGGACTTAACAGCGGAGGTCATCAGTCCCCTAGAACTTAGAACTACTTAAACCCAACTAACCTAAGGACATCACACACGTCCAAGCCCGAGGCAGGATTCGGACGTGTAGCGCCTAGAACCGCTCCCAGAATGGAGTATCTTCCATGTCCCCGAGATTCAGGCCACTTTGTGCAATGGTTGACTCTGTTTCGCAAGCTTCGCTAGATTCACACTGTTCTACTGTTGATGTAGTTGCTGTCGGTGTAGTTTCCTGGGTTACAGACAACGCAAATTCTGTTGACGCTCCCCTGTAGAAATTGGCGGCGTGACTTCAATCAATTCCATTATATCCTGCTGACAAGGAATTTTTATTGCCTCTTTAAATCATGCTCGGATAGCCCTAGCCATGTGCAAAAGAAATGAAATTATAATCTGGTAGACAACAAACTACCGTTGTCACAAACTTGAGATGACTGAATAAATCTAAACACAAAAGTCTTCACTTGTAATAACAAAGAAAACCTTAACCCGAAGCACAAGAAATCTTCAGATCTTCACATGCAGTATAAACTTTCCCACTAAAAATCCCACAAGCTATATATATCGTTTGTGTGCGCCACACTAGAATTTTCTGCAGCTGCAGAGTACTGTGCAAGCTACAGAACGGGACAATAATGGTTACTGCAACTTGTTGTAGCTCCAAGATGTGTCTCACCGTGCCGTCATAACTGCAGGCTATAAGAAGAAAATAGAGGTAAGATTCTGGATAAGAATCGATCTGAAAGTTGAGTGTGTGTCTCAAATCTGACTCGAGGAGTGTAAGTACAACGCTCATTATGGAAAAAATCTTTGACCGTACAAAACGAGCGAGTACGACGCTCATTCCTCATTCTTTTATCTGAATTCTTAATATAACTTATCACTGAGTATCGCCCCTGTATGCAGTGAAAACACCGCCATAGTGAGAAGAGCAAATTGGCTATACGAGTTGTTGTATTCATTATATGTGGCTCGTCTAAGAATGGGGAGTTCGTAGGACAGTGAGAGATCTTGAAATCTAAGTCAGGACTGCGATTAACAGTTATTTATTTGATCTAATAACACAGGTCTGTGACATAAATAGTTTCAAGTTTATTAAGTGATTTTTATAGTGTTTTCAACGATGATTTCGGGATAAATAGTGAAAAAATTCCATCACGAACAGTTATTTCAGAAACTGCTTGTCTAGTTTTAGCTTTTTTTTTCAGATAGTTTAGCACTCTAGTGAGTTTGAATTTTGGTTTTTAGGATCTCCATAAACTGTTATTTATCCGTTGTTATACTAGATATAGGTCAAATAAAGAGTAATTAGGAGAAACCAGCAGTATTTTCACGTCAGTGCCTGTCTGTCGCGCTTCCCCTTCAACCGCCATCACCAAGAAGTGAGCTTCTGCTATTGTCCTTCAGTTCACAGTATCTCTTCACTCTCTGCTGCTCACGTGTTGTTGTTACTAGAAGTAGTGACTGTTTTCTTGTGTTGTGAAGTTGTTCTATGGACAATGGACAATGGCTACCAGAGGATGTATAAACATTACAGGTAGGTGTTAAAAATTTTGAGAGCAAAGCCTTGTGGATCCCGAAAAGGTGTAACTTCCACCACTTCACATTAAGTTGGGGCTGATGAAACAATTTGTTAAGGCATTTCCAAAAGAAGGGGGGTGTTTCAGATATTTTTGTGGACAGTTTCCTGGTTTATCCGAGGCAAAGCTTGAAACGTCCGCTTAGAAAAATTATACACGACTGTGCTTAAACCGACACACAATATTTTCTTCAGCGCAAGACAATCTGACTTCCAAAAATCCCTACGAAAGAATGGCCCTGACTAACATTAACCTATACGTTTCACAAATCACTTACCTCACAAAAATCTTCGTTACTCAAGCTACTGCAATACAGCGAGCGCCACTACTGCAAGCTAAATAAAAGATTCAAACTACTGAAGGCGCTAACTACTGATAGGCATTGTTAGCAAATGAAAGATTGTAATACAGAACAAACAATGTATTTACCTTAATAGTCATAATATATATATATCAGTTCATGACATCCATTCTTACAAATTTCAAAACTCCGCCATCTCTCTCCCCACATGCACCACTGCTGGCGGCTTACCTCCAACTGCACAACGCTACTCGCTGTTAGCATCCAGCTGCCGTTGCCCAGCGCTACAATGGCGAGTATTACAACAATGCCAACCAGCCACAGACTGCACACAGCACAGCCAGTGATTTTTCATACAGAGCGCTACGTGGCGGCGGCGTTACCAATACAAAAACTTGAACAGCCTACTTACAAGCTAAAGGAAGGAATCTTTGTCGGACCAGACATTAGAAAACTAATGACAGATCTCAAGTTGGTGGACAAAATGGAAACAAAAAAAAAGGCAGCATGGATATCTTTTAAATTAGTTGTTACCGGTTTCCTAGGAAACAAAAGAGATGCAAACTACAAGACAATCGTTGCAGACATGCTCGGCAACGTTAAGAAGCTGGGCTGTAACATGAGCATTACAGTTCATTTCCTCCACTCGCGTCGTGGTTGCTTTCCTGCAAACCTTGGTGATGTAAGTGAAGAGCAGGGCGAAAGATTCCACCAAGACGTCAAAGAAATGGAAAGAAGATATCAAGGAAGATGGAAATTCAATATGATAGCGGACTACTGGGGGACGAATAAAAGAGATGATCCTCAACGAGTCCACAGCCGGAAAAGTAATAAAAGAAGCTTCGACAGAAAGCGAAATCGTCATTATAAGGGTTATGAGCTTAAAGATGAGGTATACTGGAAATGTAGTTACAGCTTGATTTATAAATAAAATAAAATTTTATAACGTTGGAAAAATTATGATAAATTGCTTACATTTTGTTATTATACCCAATAACTCTCCCTTTTTTGTGAGAAAACCTAGCTTGATAGAAAAAAATGGACTGAATTTTTAAAATCTGCACTGAAAAGTACATAACAGTTAGTTATCAAATTTCAAACAACTTTCTAAAAATATTTTTTGGAGACCTGTGTAATTAGCATACAGCACAGTAATATTAACAGAGAGCTAAATTCTCTGAAACTCAAATCAAATTACAAAATGACCAACACTGTGGAGAGGTACTAAAATGTGTGGAAGACTGTATGGAGAAAGCGCAAAAAGATCTTCTGATCTCGGCATCACGGGAAATCAAAGGTAACCATACAAAAAGACTTCACAGATTATACCTAAAGTTGCAATCTAAGTAGCGTAGCAAAGTAAGCAAATAATGAGCTGCTCATAATGTAGATCACACTACAGAAATTTTTTCCACTAACTTTTCTCAAAATCAAATGTCGTGCAACAGTCATCACCAGATAGCCACCAGAAACAATGCTCTCTAAACAACGGTCTGGAGACGTATGCCCAGAATCAAAGTCCTCAGCGCTTCATTCAAAAAGTCTCCATGGAGGGAATGGCTCAATGCTGATGCCAATGTGACAGATGATCAACAAGGCAGAAACTTGCCATCTTCCCGTTGTTGGTGTACAAACTGAATATCAACAAACACGAGGCTGATACCAGCCTAGAGCAGTGTTTTCTCGATTGGCCGGCCCCTTTGCATCAAACATGTTGGTGGGGCGATTGAGTTCGATTTTATAAGCAAAATTTTGGACTGAGAGCAACAGTAATTGTCAGTCTGGCTGTGTAGAGCCACGTTGTCTCGGTGTTTCACGCCTACGCAGGAAATTTCAAACTGAATTCTCCACCATCCTAGGAGATAACCTTCTTGATCTACCCGAGTATGTTACATCATAAGCCACTTATTTGCTCATGATATTGAAATGTGTTGTGCTGGCCTAAATGTCTTAACACTAAAAAAATGCTGATGGGTGCTGTTTTTTTAACCTTGTGGGAAAACTGTCCACGTGTCTTAAACGCCTATGAGCAGCGGTTGTTCTGCTGCGCTACCTTTACTGGCATCACCTGTCTGAGAATTCTAGGAGTCTCCTACGTTTTGGCAGTAAATTCTTGGTTCAAACCCTTTAAGGCGTTGTTGTAGAATACTATAAACTTTCGAAATTGCAACTGAGTCTCTGTATGTTGCCTGAAAACTACGCAGCAATGGTAAGTGCACGACTAAAAAAATATACACCAGCGTTGCCTCATTTCTGAAGAAAAGAGGAGCCATTACTCCATTACTGCTTCTTATAAGCAAACGAATTAGTAGCAGGATGGTAATGCTCCTTAAACAATAAAATGCGCTCGATATTATTTTTTTACAATTGTGTGGGAATTTTACAGTGCGCGTTTTCCATGTGCTACATGGTCCTGAACACGAGTCTGTGACCCGAAATTCCATATAGCATGTGATTTCCGTATGGAAGGCATCCTTTCTAAAACGTGTTTTTTAGGTATAGGTTTTGTACAATGAATGTTTTGTAATGAAACCTGTTTTTTTTACGCATAATCCATCGCTCTAGGGGTATAAGCGTTCGTTTGGCGTCTCTTTTTTGGAGCTGTGATAGGGAATCTCATGGGGCTGTGAATTTTGTATGTACTTTTTGCGACATGAAATGAAATGAAATGATCGTATGGCATTGTTGGCCGGGAGGCCCATGCGGGGAAGTTTGGCCGCCGTATTGCAACTCCTTTATTTAGTTGATGCCACTTCGGCGACTCTGCGCGTCAGTGATGATGAAATGATGATGAAGAACACACAACACCCAGTCATCACTAGGTAGAGAAAATCCTTGACCCCACCGGGAATCGAACCCGGGACTCCGTGCGCAGGAAGCGAGAACTCTACTGCAAGACCACGAGTTGCCGACTTTTGCGACATATTTTCACGTGATAGCGCTCTGCATAGTCCGTGACGGGCTGGAGTCGAGACGGCTTTCCATCCAATGGAATCGTACTGTTGCATCGTGATAGGATTCCAAGAAAGTCACCAAGAATATTACGCAACATTTCCTTCAAAACGAAATGCTTAAGACCTCCTTAGCTCTTTCATAACCCAGAGGCAAGAATCCAGCCAGGAATTGCGTATACGGATGTCAGTTGCAAATCCGTTGCCCGTGTTTAGATTTGTTATTCTCCTTTCAGCAAGGCACCGGACGATGGTGTAATCTGACATTGGCTGCATCCTAGAGGCTGTAATCTGCAGCTCGTTGGCCAGCGAGAATTTGTCTCGTCTTCGGAACGAAACGTAAGAAATGTGTTTGTTTATTAAATAACTACTACTGTCAGGCACAAAGTTCTTTCAAATGTAGGGTGCGTTTCGATGGATATACACACATCAGATTGATATCCACTAATATGTGTCCAGATACTCTTAATCAGACAGGGTGTATTCGCTGACAAGAAAAAAATACCCGGACATTTTCCGGATTTCCCGGTTAAAAATACATTTTTTTCTGGGTAAGAATGCTCCTTTTTCAAAGTAAAAATGCGCTTTACCCCGAGTGAAAGTACATTTTTCGGTGTTAATTGATAATATTATTTCCCTCCGAACTGTAAAACGCATCAGTCCTTTGAATGGCAAAGGTTTTATACACCGGCGTAGAATTTCCCGGCACTCCCAGCAAAAAACAACACATTTTGGAAGGCTGTTCCATGCACGGGAACATGTACACAGAACATATCGGTATTACGAAAGTGTAAAAACGACTTCACCAAATACAGCACGATAGTTTCCAAACACAGAACACCAACATATAAGAAATCCGAGGCCCATTCTACGATACGGAAACAGAGGCTGTAGTCTGCGCTGCAAGTGGCTGGCAGGGAACTTCGAATTCGGAAAAATATGGTGCAATAATGTGTACTCTTGCTTCGCGAAATACGACTACTGCATGATGTTTTCCATCAAGAAAAGCTAAACTTTCACGTACAGTACTGGTCCTCAAACAAGTTTTGCTGTTTTTTCCGAGAGTGTGGTTAGGCCGAACCTTGAGAGTACAGCTTAAACCGCAGCAGCTGAATATTTCTGACAAGGACGATTGTAAATTTCACTGCTGTCCACCGAATATTTCGTGGGTTAACCATTCCGTCGAGCAATTTGCCTTTCCTGTAGAAAAACCGATTACGTGTGAAATTGCTCAATAATCCTCATTGCAGTTTTTTTGAAGGATAATTATACTTTCTTACATGTTTATTGCATAATTTTAATCTATGAAAAAACTACCATAAATACGAAAACTTAACCTTGAAGATCGGTCTCTTTTAGAGTGTGTTCCCCTTAAGATAAATTAAACACAAATGTGTCAGGAAAATTGTAAATGGTGGCACAAATGGCTCATTTCCCGCTCCTGAAACTTTTCTAACTGGCTGTATGCCTGTATGTGAACCGACTTTTATTGTTGTAGATAGTGCATTTCTTTTGCAACTAGTTTTATTTTGGTGTTATTCTCTCGTTTATGTTTTATTGCTGCACTGTACGTATCGAAAACAGAACGTGGAAATGTGAACCAATGTAACACCGTAAAACGATGAAAAACTGTAATTTTGCTTTGTAGACCTTGGTTTACACCTTGCGTAAAGCATGTATGTGACTGATCTCTGGTTAAATTTCTTAAAAGAAAGTGACATTATATCCTAAGGTGATTATTTTCATGTATATCCTTGTTTGCGGTCCTTTCAGAGGAGATGGTTCAAATGGCTCTGAGCACTATGAGTCTCAACTGCTGTGGTCACCAGTCCCCTATAACCTAGAACTACTTAAACCTAACTAACCTAAGGACATCACAAATATTCATGCCCGAGGCAGGATTCGAACCTGCGACCGTAGCGGTCGTGCGGTTCCAGACTGTAGCGCCTAGAACCACGCGGCCACTCTGGCCGGCTTCAGAGGAGGTGATTCTTGTATTTCTGCTATCACTTAACCAGTGGCCGAATACGAGCAGTGCTCTCTATATGCTCGGCCAGATTACAAGTTAAGCAACAAATTCATCGAGATCAGGATAGTAAGACAGAACATCATTAGTGTGTTATTCACGTAGTATCTGACAGTGTGAGAAAGTAAAGACCTTCTAATGGCCTAAAGAAGCCTATGAAGTCCGAATACATGGACCAAAACATCAAATGTTTGTGTGTTTGGAACTAGTGCAATATATGCAGCTTAAAATTTGTGATGAGCACATTGGGCACTAACGTTAGGTTTAAGTAGCAAGCTTCTTCACAGCGCCTCTTGGAGTGAGAAAATTGTCCGCTTGGATGGTGGTCAGTCTCGGACTAGCAGTCTGATTCTACTCCCTCTCCTTTTCTTGTTATCACAATAACACAAAAAATACACTACTTTTAGACGGCCGCATCACTGTCAAACGCCTGACAACTCGAACACAAAAGGTGCCAAAATAAGCTAAACACAAAAGCCTTGTCTTGAGCGTAACGTACAGTATTGCAAACGTCAATGTGATCTCTGTCAGCACAGGTTCACTGACACTACGATATTTAATGCTATGTCCCTGTGACACGATTAAAAAAATGAAATTCTGAAAGTTAGATAGTGTCACAATCTGTTATATTAATCGCACTGACGATTGCACCACCGAGGGACAGCAAATTAAAAGAATCAAGAGCTATATAAACACGGATGACGTTGGCTGTTTTAGTCTTCTTTTAAATTCTTATTTTCTTTTAATTTTTAGGGTTGTGACCTGAGAGTCTTTACAACCAACTACATAAACATTTTGTGTTACTAAAATGACATCATAATAACCAAGTCAAATATTTATAATTACTTGGTAATTGACGATATGCTTACAAGGATTCTTATATATGTGTTGGACGACAGATATCATTATTATAAAAAATAGAAAACATTATTTACAATTTACAATGTTACAAAACCATATTTGAAATGATAATTCCCCTGTAACGTACATGAACTTGTAATTTGTACACTGTATATCAGTTTCAGTTAATGTTACTGACGTGGTAATGGCATCAGCTTTGGACGTTTATGTACGTACTGCTCACTTAAATCATACATGAATGATTAACGAACTGGTATGTTTATTGAGTAAGAATTTTTGGTGTAAAAAGTTTCAGAAATGGAGTGGATCTTATCTGAAACAGTTTTATTTTTTAAGTCATTGTGCACTGTTAAGTTTCTAATAAACCATGGAGCATTTAATATTATTATTAATGTCTTACTTGCGACAACATGATGTTTATGGATTTCGAGTGTGCTGGGTTAACAACGGAACAGCAATTTTTTCCAAAATTCATTTTCTTTATTTAATTGACGACTAATTTCAGTTTATATGAACGCATTTCTAAATGATCCAGACAGACAAAACAGTGTTTTCCGTTATATCATGTAATCCTTGTTCAGAGTGTATAAGTACGTATATCAAAGTCAAGTTTTTCTGTGAACAGTGAGTTGTATGAAACTTCCTGGCAGATTAAAACTGTGTGCCCGACCGAGACTCGAACTCGGGACCTTTGCCTTTCGCGGGCAAGTGCTCTACCAACTGAGCTACCGAAGCACGACTCACGTCCGGTACTCACAGCTTTACTTCTGCCAGTATCCGTCTCCTACCTTCCAAACTTTACAGAAGCTCTTCTGCGAACCTTGCAGAACTAGCACTCCTGAAAGAAAGGATAATTGCGGAGACATGGCTTAGCCACAGCCTGGGGGATGTTTCCAGAATGAGATTTTCACTCTGCAGCGGAGTGTGCGCTGATATGAAACTTCCTGGCAGATTAAAACTGTGTGCCCGACCGAGACTCGAACTCGGGACCTTTGCCTTTCGCGGGCAAGTGCTCTACCAACTGAGCTACCGAAGCACGACTCACGTCCGGTACTCACAGCTTTACTTCTGCCAGTATCCGTCTCCTACCTTCCAAACTTTACAGAAGCTCTTCTGCGAACCTTGCAGAACTAGCACTCCTGAAAGAAAGGATAATTGCGGAGACATGGCTTAGCCACAGCCTGGGGGATGTTTCCAGAATGAGATTTTCACTCTGCAGCGGAGTGTGCGCTGATATGAAACTTCCTGGCAGATTAAAACTGTGTGCCCGACCGAGACTCGAACTCGGGACCTTTGCCTTTCGCGGGCATGTGCTCTACCAACTGAGCTACCGAAGCACGACTCACGTCCGGTACTCACAGCTTTACTTCTGCCAGTATCCGTCTCCTACCTTCCAAACTTTACAGAAGCTCTTCTGCGAACCTTGCAGAACTAGCACTCCTGAAAGAAAGGATAATTGCGGAGACATGGCTTAGCCACAGCCTGGGGGATGTTTCCAGAATGAGATTTTCACTCTGCAGCGGAGTGTGCGCTGATATGAAACTTCCTGGCAGATTAAAACTGTGTGCCCGATCGAGACTCGAACTCGGGACCTTTGCCTTTCGCGGGCAAGTGCTCTACCAACTGAGCTACCGAAGCACGACTCACGTCCGGTACTCACAGCTTTACTTCTGCCAGTATCCGTCTCCTACCTTCCAAACTTTGCAGAAGCTCTTCTGCGAACCTTGCAGAACTAGCACTCCTGAAAGAAAGGATAATTGCGGAGACATGGCTTAGCCACAGCCTGGGGGATGTTTCCAGAATGAGATTTTCACTCTGCAGCGGAGTGTGCGCTGATATGAAACTTCCTGGCAGATTAAAACTGTGTGCCCGACCGAGACTCGAACTCGGGACCTTTGCCTTTCGCGGGCAAGTGCTCTACCAACTGAGCTACCGAAGCACGACTGACGTCCGGTACTCACAGCTTTACTTCTGCCAGTATCCGTCTCCTACCTTCCAAACTTTACAGAAGCTCTTCTGCGAACCTTGCAGAACTAGCACTCCTGAAAGAAAGGATAATTGCGGAGACATGGCTTAGCCACAGCCTGGGGGATGTTTCCAGAATGAGATTTTCACTCTGCAGCGGAGTGTGCGCTGATATGAAACTTCCTGGCAGATTAAAACTGTGTGCCCGATCGAGACTCGAACTCGGGACCTTTGCCTTTCGCGGGCAAGTGCTCTACCAACTGAGCTACCGAAGCACGACTCACGTCCGGTACTCACAGCTTTACTTCTGCCAGTATCCGTCTCCTACCTTCCAAACTTTACAGAAGCTCTTCTGCGAACCTTGCAGAACTAGCACTCCTGAAAGAAAGGATAATTGCGGACTACTGACCCTGATCCGAGACAGGCTCAACTAGTTGATAAAGCGAATAACTTAAGTAGTGCAAGAGATGATGATCAGATAACTGTAGTACCTGACTGAATAACTCATTTCTGTAAATTCTTTTTGCAGGCACTTCATGTGTATTTCTCATTTGTGGAATCACCAGTATTTTTCAAGTGTTCTTGGTTAAACCAGAGCTCTAAATTTCATTTATATATCCGTCTCCTACCTTCCAAACTTTACAGAAGCTCTTCTGCGAACCTTGCTGAACTAGCACTCCTGAAAGAAAGGATAATTGAGGAGACATGGCTTAGCCACAGCCTGGGGGATGTTTCCAGAATGAGATTTTCACTCTGCAGCGGAGTGTGCGCTGATATGAAACTTCCTGGCAGATTAAAACTGTGTGCCCGACCGAGACTCGAACTCGGGACCTTTGCCTTTCGCGGGCAAGTGCTCTACCAACTGAGCTACCGAAGCACGACTCACGTCCGGTACTCACAGCTTTACTTCTGCCAGTATCCGTCTCCTACCTTCCAAACTTTACAGAAGCTCTTCTGCGAACCTTGCAGAACTAGCACTCCTGAAAGAAAGGATAATTGCGGAGACATGGCTTAGCCACAGCCTGGGGGATGTTTCCAGAATGAGATTTTCACTCTGCAGCGGAGTGTGCGCTGATATGAAACTTCCTGGCAGATTAAAACTGTGTGCCCGACCGAGACTCGAACTCGGGACCTTTGCCTTTCGCGGGCAAGTGCTCTACCAACTGAGCTACCGAAGCACGACTCACGTCCGGTACTCACAGCTTTACTTCTGCCAGTATCCGTCTCCTACCTTCCAAACTTTACAGAAGCTCTTCTGCGAACCTTGCAGAACTAGCACTCCTGAAAGAAAGGATAATTGCGGAGACATGGCTTAGCCACAGCCTGGGGGATGTTTCCAGAATGAGATTTTCACTCTGCAGCGGAGTGTGCGCTGATATGAAACTTCCTGGCAGATTAAAACTGTGTGCCCGACCGAGACTCGAACTCGGGACCTTTGCCTTTCGCGGGCAAGTGCTCTACCAACTGAGCTACCGAAGCACGACTCACGTCCGGTACTCACAGCTTTACTTCTGCCAGTATCCGTCTCCTACCTTCCAAACTTTACAGAAGCTCTTCTGCGAACCTTGCAGAACTAGCACTCCTGAAAGAAAGGATAATTGCGGAGACATGGCTTAGCCACAGCCTGGGGGATGTTTCCAGAATGAGATTTTCACTCTGCAGCGGAGTGTGCGCTGATATGAAACTTCCTGGCAGATTAAAACTGTGTGCCCGACCGAGACTCGAACTCGGGACCTTTGCCTTTCGCGGGCAAGTGCTCTACCAACTGAGCTACCGAAGCACGACTCACGTCCGGTACTCACAGCTTTACTTCTGCCAGTATCCGTCTCCTACCTTCCAAACTTTACAGAAGCTCTTCTGCGAACCTTGCAGAACTAGCACTCCTGAAAGAAAGGATAATTGCGGAGACATGGCTTAGCCACAGCCTGGGGGATGTTTCCAGAATGAGATTTTCACTCTGCAGCGGAGTGTGCGCTGATATGAAACTTCCTGGCAGATTAAAACTGTGTGCCCGACCGAGACTCGAACTCGGGACCTTTGCCTTTCGCGGGCAAGTGCTCTACCAACTGAGCTACCGAAGCACGACTCACGTCCGGTACTCACAGCTTTACTTCTGCCAGTATCCGTCTCCTACCTTCCAAACTTTACAGAAGCTCTTCTGCGAACCTTGCAGAACTAGCACTCCTGAAAGAAAGGATAATTGCGGAGACATGGCTTAGCCACAGCCTGGGGGATGTTTCCAGAATGAGATTTTCACTCTGCAGCGGAGTGTGCGCTGATATGAAACTTCCTGGCAGATTAAAACTGTGTGCCCGACCGAGACTCGAACTCGGGACCTTTGCCTTTCGCGGGCAAGTGCTCTACCAACTGAGCTACCGAAGCACGACTCACGTCCGGTACTCACAGCTTTACTTCTGCCAGTATCCGTCTCCTACCTTCCAAACTTTACAGAAGCTCTTCTGCGAACCTTGCAGAACTAGCACTCCTGAAAGAAAGGATAATTGCGGAGACATGGCTTAGCCACAGCCTGGGGGATGTTTCCAGAATGAGATTTTCACTCTGCAGCGGAGTGTGCGCTGATATGAAACTTCCTGGCAGATTAAAACTGTGTGCCCGACCGAGACTCGAACTCGGGACCTTTGCCTTTCGCGGGCAAGTGCTCTACCAACTGAGCTACCGAAGCACGACTCACGTCCGGTACTCACAGCTTTACTTCTGCCAGTATCCGTCTCCTACCTTCCAAACTTTACAGAAGCTCTTCTGCGAACCTTGCAGAACTAGCACTCCTGAAAGAAAGGATAATTGCGGAGACATGGCTTAGCCACAGCCTGGGGGATGTTTCCAGAATGAGATTTTCACTCTGCAGCGGAGTGTGCGCTGATATGAAACTTCCTGGCAGATTAAAACTGTGTGCCCGACCGAGACTCGAACTCGGGACCTTTGCCTTTCGCGGGCAAGTGCTCTACCAACTGAGCTACCGAAGCACGACTCACGTCCGGTACTCACAGCTTTACTTCTGCCAGTATCCGTCTCCTACCTTCCAAACTTTACAGAAGCTCTTCTGCGAACCTTGCAGAACTAGCACTCCTGAAAGAAAGGATAATTGCGGAGACATGGCTTAGCCACAGCCTGGGGGATGTTTCCAGAATGAGATTTTCACTCTGCAGCGGAGTGTGCGCTGATATGAAACTTCCTGGCAGATTAAAACTGTGTGCCCGACCGAGACTCGAACTCGGGACCTTTGCCTTTCGCGGGCAAGTGCTCTACCAACTGAGCTACCGAAGCACAACTCACGTCCGGTACTCACAGCTTTACTTCTGCCAGTATCCGTCTCCTACCTTCCAAACTTTACAGAAGCTCTTCTGCGAACCTTGCAGAACTAGCACTCCTGAAAGAAAGGATAATTGCGGAGACATGGCTTAGCCACAGCCTGGGGGATGTTTCCAGAATGAGATTTTCACTCTGCAGCGGAGTGTGCGCTGATATGAAACTTCCTGGCAGATTAAAACTGTGTGCCCGACCGAGACTCGAACTCGGGACCTTTGCCTTTCGCGGGCAAGTGCTCTACCAACTGAGCTACCGAAGCACGACTCACGTCCGGTACTCACAGCTTTACTTCTGCCAGTATCCGTCTCCTACCTTCCAAACTTTACAGAAGCTCTTCTGCGAACCTTGCAGAACTAGCACTCCTGAAAGAAAGGATAATTGCGGAGACATGGCTTAGCCACAGCCTGGGGGATGTTTCCAGAATGAGATTTTCACTCTGCAGCGGAGTGTGCGCTGATATGAAACTTCCTGGCAGATTAAAACTGTGTGCCCGACCGAGACTCGAACTCGGGACCTTTGCCTTTCGCGGGCAAGTGCTCTACCAACTGAGCTACCGAAGCACG
This sequence comes from Schistocerca gregaria, assembly GCF_023897955.1. Taxonomy (NCBI): domain Eukaryota; kingdom Metazoa; phylum Arthropoda; class Insecta; order Orthoptera; family Acrididae; genus Schistocerca; species Schistocerca gregaria. The sequence goes on from NC_064921.1 coordinate 742,706,382, forward strand.
ACTCACGTCCGGTACTCACAGCTTTACTTCTGCCAGTATCCGTCTCCTACCTTCCAAACTTTACAGAAGCTCTTCTGCGAACCTTGCAGAACTAGCACTCCTGAAAGAAAGGATAATTGCGGAGACATGGCTTAGCCACAGCCTGGGGGATGTTTCCAGAATGAGATATTCACTCTGCAGCGGAGTGTGCGCTGATATGAAACTTCCTGGCAGATTAAAACTGTGTGCCCGACCGAGACTCGAACTCGGGACCTTTGCCTTTCGCGGGCATGTGCTCTACCAACTGAGCTACCGAAGCACGACTCACGTCCGGTACTCACAGCTTTACTTCTGCCAGTATCCGTCTCCTACCTTCCAAACTTTACAGAAGCTCTTCTGCGAACCTTGCAGAACTAGCACTCCTGAAAGAAAGGATAATTGCGGAGACATGGCTTAGCCACAGCCTGGGGGATGTTTCCAGAATGAGATTTTCACTCTGCAGCGGAGTGTGCGCTGATATGAAACTTCCTGGCAGATTAAAACTGTGTGCCCGATCGAGACTCGAACTCGGGACCTTTGCCTTTCGCGGGCAAGTGCTCTACCAACTGAGCTACCGAAGCACGACTCACGTCCGGTACTCACAGCTTTACTTCTGCCAGTATCCGTCTCCTACCTTCCAAACTTTACAGAAGCTCTTCTGCGAACCTTGCAGAACTAGCACTCCTGAAAGAAAGGATAATTGCGGAGACATGGCTTAGCCACAGCCTGGGGGATGTTTCCAGAATGAGATTTTCACTCTGCAGCGGAGTGTGCGCTGATATGAAACTTCCTGGCAGATTAAAACTGTGTGCCCGACCGAGACTCGAACTCGGGACCTTTGCCTTTCGCGGGCAAGTGCTCTACCAACTGAGCTACCGAAGCACGACTCACGTCCGGTACTCACAGCTTTACTTCTGCCAGTATCCGTCTCCTACCTTCCAAACTTTACAGAAGCTCTTCTGCGAACCTTGCAGAACTAGCACTCCTGAAAGAAAGGATAATTGCGGAGACATGGCTTAGCCACAGCCTGGGGGATGTTTCCAGAATGAGATTTTCACTCTGCAGCGGAGTGTGCGCTGATATGAAACTTCCTGGCAGATTAAAACTGTGTGCCCGATCGAGACTCGAACTCGGGACCTTTGCCTTTCGCGGGCAAGTGCTCTACCAACTGAGCTACCGAAGCACGACTCACGTCCGGTACTCACAGCTTTACTTCTGCCAGTATCCGTCTCCTACCTTCCAAACTTTACAGAAGCTCTTCTGCGAACCTTGCAGAACTAGCACTCCTGAAAGAAAGGATAATTGCGGAGACATGGCTTAGCCACAGCCTGGGGGATGTTTCCAGAATGAGATTTTCACTCTGCAGCGGAGTGTGCGCTGATATGAAACTTCCTGGCAGATTAAAACTGTGTGCCCGACCGAGACTCGAACTCGGGACCTTTACCTTTCGCGGGCAAGTGCTCTACCAACTGAGCTATCGAAGCACGACTCACGTCCGGTACTCACAGCTTTACTTCTGCCAGTATCCGTCTCCTACCTTCCAAACTTTACAGAAGCTCTTCTGCGAACCTTGCAGAACTAGCACTCCTGAAAGAAAGGATAATTGCGGAGACATGGCTTAGCCACAGCCTGGGGGATGTTTCCAGAATGAGATTTTCACTCTGCAGCGGAGTGTGCGCTGATATGAAACTTCCTGGCAGATTAAAACTGTGTGCCCGACCGAGACTCGAACTCGGGACCTTTGCCTTTCGCGGGCAAGTGCTCTACCAACTGAGCTACCGAAGCACGACTCACGTCCGGTACTCACAGCTTTACTTCTGCCAGTATCCGTCTCCTACCTTCCAAACTTTACAGAAGCTCTTCTGCGAACCTTGCAGAACTAGCACTCCTGAAAGAAAGGATAATTGCGGAGACATGGCTTAGCCACAGCCTGGGGGATGTTTCCAGAATGAGATTTTCACTCTGCAGCGGAGTGTGCGCTGATATGAAACTTCCTGGCAGATTAAAACTGTGTGCCCGACCGAGACTCGAACTCGGGACCTTTGCCTTTCGCGGGCAAGTGCTCTACCAACTGAGCTACCGAAGCACGACTCACGTCCGGTACTCACAGCTTTACTTCTGCCAGTATCCGTCTCCTACCTTCCAAACTTTACAGAAGCTCTTCTGCGAACCTTGCAGAACTAGCACTCCTGAAAGAAAGGATAATTGCGGAGACATGGCTTAGCCACAGCCTGGGGGATGTTTCCAGAATGAGATTTTCACTCTGCAGCGGAGTGTGCGCTGATATGAAACTTCCTGGCAGATTAAAACTGTGTGCCCGACCGAGACTCGAACTCGGGACCTTTGCCTTTCGCAGGCAAGTGCTCTACCAACTTTTTTTTTTTTTTTTTTTTTTTTTTATTTTTTTTTTCTTTTTATGCACTGACCACAAAACATGGAGGCACCAGAGCTTCAACCCGGGACATCTCACATGAAACGCGAACGCTCTACCACTTTTTTTTTTTTTTTTTTTTTTTTTTTTTTTTAAGGAACTTGGCAGCATGAGGCAGGCGGAAGCAAAGCGGGCAGGGGTCAAAATCTCGAGGCCTGGCCGCGATGTCTCCACCCAGTCCTGTTGCTGAGGCGTGTCTTTATCATAGTTTTCAATAAGAAATTTTACAACTTGTGTATACGTAGATATATGCTGTTTTGCCTTCGAAATCCTGAACCAAAAGATGCTTCATTTGAAACAAAAATTTATGTCATGCCGAGGCAATAGAGATTGAAGGTTATAGCTTTAGTGCTTTTTTTTTTTTTTTTTTTTTTTTTTTTTCTCATCCACTGCTTCTCGGCAACCTAGCATACTTCTTTGTAATATATAATAAAGTTGTAGGAAGTAGTGGACCCTGAACCTGTATATTATTTTTTTTAATTTCTGTTTAGTTTTTTTATTGTTATTATTATTATTTTCATTGTTTGTTATTTTTTTATTGTAAAAGAAAAATCTTCATGGAATGTGAAGAAGGAATTTTATGTTAAGGCACTAATTCCATAGCCTCCTTTCCTTCTTGAGATTAATAATAATAATAAAAAAGTATGTTCCCTTCCATGGAAACAAATGAGACTTCCTTCTCAGTCATAAAATGAATGTATAAGAAAACAATTTATCTTTAACCCTGCGATACTGGCTTTCGGCTTCGGCTTCTTCTGTGCAATAAACAAAATAGCCTTCTTTGCCAGCAGAGGATAAGTGATTGTAATATGAAACTGTAAAATTGTACTTCTCCCCAATTGTTTTTGTTTAAGCGTCGTTTCGCTTAAATAAACGATTTTTGTTTATCTCGTTGGCTTGTCAACCAATGCCCAGTCGCTCGAATACAATTTTAAGCATATTGCCGTAGTTTTTCTTGTGGTCTTTATATTTCAGGGCGTTATAAAAAGCACACTTCAAGTACATGTAAAAATCAGTGGAATTGTCATTTCCCAGGTGATTAATTACGTAATTCACATAGTGTCCCATTAACCAATGGACCGAGTTGTTTTTTGCTGCTGGAAAATAGCAAGTCTGAGGCCTGAGGAATGTAACAGGGGGAAAATTTTCCACCGAAGATCTCGTAAGAAAAGCCAGTTGTTCCCTAATCCAATTACAGAGTTGTAGATTGCCACCGCACGTGAATCTGTGCACTAACGTGTCGATCAATTTACATTTGAGACATAGGTTCGTGTCGCTAACGCCGATTGCGTGTAACCTTTCATTGGTGCTTACGGTCTCATTCACTGTTTTATACCACGCTGACTTGACGTCCGATGGTAGACCACGCATATTAATATTTTTCCATATGGCGTCCCAATCAGTGTGTGGGTATTTACTTTCCAATTTATTTCTCCCCTCCATTTTCTTTCGATGGCACAGAATATCGCGGGCCGTGATCCGTCGTGAGTTGATGATGACACCGCCGAGATAGCTGAATTCCACAAAATATACACGAACGTACTGGAGCCGGTTATTTATTTTTTGCACATTCACCGGCGCCTGTAAACTGGCAGGCCTGACAACTTCAAATAATTTAGTTGTAATGCTATCAGCGTGGTCGCTAAGGATAGTGGCGGTCCTTTTTATAAAAAGCGCAGACGCCTTATTTCTGATGTCAACTAACCCCAAACCTCCATTCCTGGGATCTAAGGTCGCAGTTTTTGCGTCGACTCTGAATATATCCCCTCTCCAAAGATAGCTGGCAATGGTAGACATTATCTTTTTTCCAATCATTTTCGGTAGTGGGAAGATCTGTGCTATAAAGTAACTCCTGGAGAGAATGCAGTGGTTAATGAAAATCACCCTCTGAACTTGGTTCATGTTACGGTGGAGGTTTTCTCTTGTTGTTCCAAGAAGTTGTCCCGACGTATTTCTCCAATTGATAGCTGCCATTTTTAACGGACAAGGTGTCAGTGTTATTCCTAGTGCTTTGCATTGGGTGACCATTGTGGCCCAGGTTAAGGTGGTATGTTGAAAACCCCGCAGGTTTAGGAGTTTGCTTTTGTTTGCGTTGACACCTGCTCCGGAGACTCTACAGTACTTTTTAATTAGCGTTTCCAATTTCAAAATGTCGTCGGGATTTCGCAGGACGACTCCGACATCATCGGCATAGGCGTTTATGACTGTTCGGTGACCAGATAATGTGATGCCAGTTAGAGTGGCATGAACACTGAAGCAACTGAGCTACCGAAGCACGACTCACGTCCGGTACTCACAGCTTTACTTCTGCCAGTATCCGTCTCCTACCTTCCAAACTTTACAGAAGCTCTTCTGCGAACCTTGCAGAACTAGCACTCCTGAAAGAAAGGATAATTGCGGAGACATGGCTTAGCCACAGCCTGGGGGATGTTTCCAGAATGAGATTTTCACTCTGCAGCGGAGTGTGCGCTGATATGAAACTTCCTGGCAGATTAAAACTGTGTGCCCGACCGAGACTCGAACTCGGGACCTTTGCCTTTCGCGGGCAAGTGCTCTACCAACTGAGCTACCGAAGCACGACTCACGTCCGGTACTCACAGCTTTACTTCTGCCAGTATCCGTCTCCTACCTTCCAAACTTTACAGAAGCTCTTCTGCGAACCTTGCAGAACTAGCACTCCTGAAAGAAAGGATAATTGCGGAGACATGGCTTAGCCACAGCCTGGGGGATGTTTCCAGAATGAGATATTCACTCTGCAGCGGAGTGTGCGCTGATATGAAACTTCCTGGCAGATTAAAACTGTGTGCCCGACCGAGACTCGAACTCGGGACCTTTGCCTTTCGCGGGCATGTGCTCTACCAACTGAGCTACCGAAGCACGACTCACGTCCGGTACTCACAGCTTTACTTCTGCCAGTATCCGTCTCCTACCTTCCAAACTTTACAGAAGCTCTTCTGCGAACCTTGCAGAACTAGCACTCCTGAAAGAAAGGATAATTGCGGAGACATGGCTTAGCCACAGCCTGGGGGATGTTTCCAGAATGAGATTTTCACTCTGCAGCGGAGTGTGCGCTGATATGAAACTTCCTGGCAGATTAAAACTGTGTGCCCGACCGAGACTCGAACTCGGGACCTTTGCCTTTCGCGGGCAAGTGCTCTACCAACTGAGCTACCGAAGCACGACTCACGTCCGGTACTCACAGCTTTACTTCTGCCAGTATCCGTCTCCTACCTTCCAAACTTTACAGAAGCTCTTCTGCGAACCTTGCAGAACTAGCACTCCTGAAAGAAAGGATAATTGCGGAGACATGGCTTAGCCACAGCCTGGGGGATGTTTCCAGAATGAGATTTTCACTCTGCAGCGGAGTGTGCGCTGATATGAAACTTCCTGGCAGATTAAAACTGTGTGCCCGACCGAGACTCGAACTCGGGACCTTTGCCTTTCGCGGGCAAGTGCTCTACCAACTGAGCTACCGAAGCACGACTCACGTCCGGTACTCACAGCTTTACTTCTGCCAGTATCCGTCTCCTACCTTCCAAACTTTACAGAAGCTCTTCTGCGAACCTTGCAGAACTAGCACTCCTGAAAGAAAGGATAATTGCGGAGACATGGCTTAGCCACAGCCTGGGGGATGTTTCCAGAATGAGATTTTCACTCTGCAGCGGAGTGTGCGCTGATATGAAACTTCCTGGCAGATTAAAACTGTGTGCCCGACCGAGACTCGAACTCGGGACCTTTGCCTTTCGCGGGCAAGTGCTCTACCAACTGAGCTACCGAAGCACGACTCACGTCCGGTACTCACAGCTTTACTTCTGCCAGTATCCGTCTCCTACCTTCCAAACTTTACAGAAGCTCTTCTGCGAACCTTGCAGAACTAGCACTCCTGAAAGAAAGGATAATTGCGGAGACATGGCTTAGCCACAGCCTGGGGGATGTTTCCAGAATGAGATTTTCACTCTGCAGCGGAGTGTGCGCTGATATGAAACTTCCTGGCAGATTAAAACTGTGTGCCCGACCGAGACTCGAACTCGGGACCTTTGCCTTTCGCGGGCAAGTGCTCTACCAACTGAGCTACCGAAGCACGACTCACGTCCGGTACTCACAGCTTTACTTCTGCCAGTATCCGTCTCCTACCTTCCAAACTTTACAGAAGCTCTTCTGCGAACCTTGCAGAACTAGCACTCCTGAAAGAAAGGATAATTGCGGAGACATGGCTTAGCCACAGCCTGGGGGATGTTTCCAGAATGAGATTTTCACTCTGCAGCGGAGTGTGCGCTGATATGAAACTGTGAGTACCGGACGTGAGTCGTGCTTCGGTAGCTCAGTTGGTAGAGCACTTGCCCGCGAAAGGCAAAGGTCCCGAGTTTGAGTCTCGGTCGGGCACACAGTTTTAATCTGCCAGGAAGTTTCATATCAGCGCACACTCCGCTGCAGAGTGAAAATCTCATTCTGGAAACATCCCCCAGGCTGTGGCTAAGCCATGTCTCCGCAATTATCCTTTCTTTCAGGAGTGCTAGTTCTGCAAGGTTCGCAGAAGAGCTTCTGTAAAGTTTGGAAGGTAGGAGACGGATACTGGCAGAAGTAAAGCTGTGAGTACCGGACGTGAGTCGTGCTTCGGTAGCTCAGTTGGTAGAGCACTTGCCCGCGAAAGGCAAAGGTCCCGAGTTCGAGTCTCGGTCGGGCACACAGTTTTAATCTGCCAGGAAGTTTCATATCAGCGCACACTCCGCTGCAGAGTGAAAATCTCATTCCAGTGAGTTGTATGTTTGTCCTGTTAGTGTTCATAGAAAAATTTGACTCTTATTTTTCGTGTATGCGCAGTATTAACGTGGTTTGCATGATACTACGGAAAATGCATTTTGTCTGTCTGGAGGATTTGAAAATAGCTTGAGCTAACCCGAAACTAATCATAAGTAAACTGGATGTTGCAACATCCTGGCAGATTAAAACTATGTGCCGGACCGATACTTGAACTCCTGACCTTTGCCTTTCGCGGGTAAGTCCTCTACCATCTGAGCTACCCAAGCACGACTCACGCCCCGTCTTCACAGCTTTACTTCTGCCAGTACCTCGTCTCCTACCATCCAAACTTTACAGAAGCTCTCCCGAGTTCGAGTCTCGGTTCGGCACATAGTTTCAATCTGCCAGGAAGTTTGATATCAGTGCACATTCCACTGCAGATTGAAAATCTCATTCTGGATTTTGCAACTTTGGCTGTTTCTATATCAAGAATCTGAATTTTGTTAGTATTAATTGAGGCAGCATGTCCCTATAGGCCAAGCATTCAACAGTATCGGTTGTATTATCGACTAATGAAGCAGGAATCTGTTTTTCCTATTTGGTGACGACGGATACAGGGAAGCTGAAACACCCTTTGCTTTATTCAGTACTTCTGATACATGGTTCTTGAAGGTAGGGCTTTTGTCCAAATGGACACCAAGATATTTGGCAGAGTCACATAAGCGAATGTTTTCACTGAATAAGTGGGTTTTGTAAACCCTGTCATTTTCTTGTATAATTTCTGAACTGTCTCTAAACTTGTCGGTACAAGTTAGTAACATCGTCACACTTTTCTGTTCTCTAATACAGTATTCAACATTTACAGCGTATTGGCATAACGAAAGAAACCACCGATGTCAGTGGTGCAAACACTGTGACATTCCGAGCTATCTTGTAGCTGTACTTCGTTCACATTCTTCAGTGTAGATAAAACAAACTATAGGCTTCCATTTATTGACAGACTGAGAAATTTCGGCTTGTCTACAAAGAAGGTAGCTTACAAAATAATAATGACATAGAACCCAATTCACGTCATAATGGCAGGGAACACCACACGATGTGAAGAAGAGCAATGGAAATTGTTCAGTTCACGATCAGGCACTCAGTTTTAATCTGCCAGGAAGCGCCATAAAATTAATTGTTATTATATTCAGGTTAATGTAATGGAAGAGAGAAATGAATGAAATAATCATCCCCAGATTGAATACTCTGATACTGTGTTTCACTAAACTATACATAAGCTGAAGTTCCTCGAATACAGCAGTTCCAAAAGTACTTCCTCTAATATAGTCCCTATAATTCTGGTTGAGAAATGTCCGAAACAACTTTCTGAAATCAGTTTTCAGTAAATACGTTAAATGTTCACTACTGGCCATTAAAATTGCTACACCACGAAGATGACGTCCTACAGACGCGAAATTTAACCTACAGGAAGAAGATTCTGTGATATGCAAATGATTAACTTTTCAGAGCATTCACACAAGTTTGGAGCCGGTGGCGACACCTACAATGTGCTGACATCAGGAAAGTTTCCAACCGATTTCTCATACACAAACAAAGTTGACAGACGTTGCCTGGTGAAACGTTGTTATGATGCCTCGTGTAAGGAGGAGAAATGCGCACCATCACGTTTCCGACTTTGATAAAGGTCGGATTCTAGCCTATCGCGATTGCGGTTTATCGTATCGCGACACTGATGCTCGCGTTGGTCGAGATCCAAAGACTGTTAGCAGAATATGGAATCGGTGGGTTCAGGAGGGTAATACGGAACGCCGTGCTGGATCCCAACGGCCTCGTATCACTAGCAGTCGAGATGACCGGCATATTATCCGCATGGCTATAACGGATCGTGCAGCCTCGTCTAGATCCCTGAGTCAACAGACTGGGACCTTTGCAAGACAACGACCATCTGAACGAACAGTTCGATGACGTTTGCAGCAGCATGGACCATCAGCTCGGAAACCATGGCTGCGGTTAAACTTGACTCTGAAATCACAGACAGAAGCGCCTACGATGGTCTACTCAACGACGGACCTGGGTGCACGAACGGCAAAACGTCATTTTTTCGAATGAATCCAGTTTACAGCATCATGATGGTCGCATCCGTGTTTGGTGACATCGCGGTGAACAAACACTGGAAGCGTGTATTCGTCATCGCCATACTGGCGTATTACCCGGCGTGGTGGTATGGCGTGCCATTAGTTACACGTCTCGGTCACCTCTTGTTAGCATTGACGGCACTTTGAACAGTGGACGTTACATTTCAGATGTGTTACGACCCGTAGCTCTACCCTTCATTCGATCCCTGCGAAACCCTACGTTTCAGCAGGATAATGCACGACCGCATGTTGCAGGTTCTGTACGGTCCTTTCTGGATACAGAATGTTCGACTGCTGCCCTGGCCAGCACATTCTCCAGATCTCTCACCAATTGAAAACATCTGGTCAATGGTGGCCGAGCAAGTGGCTCGTCACAATACGCCAGTCACTACTCTTGATGAACTCTGGTATCGTGTTGAAGCTGCATGGGCAGCTGTACCTGTACACGCCATCCAAGCTCTGTTTGACTCAATGGCCGGGCGTATCAAGGCCGTTATTACGGCCAGAGGTGGTTGTTCTGGGTACTGATTTCTCAAGATCTATGCTCCAAAATTGCGTGAAAATATAATCACATGTGAGTTCTAGTATAATATATTTGTCCAATGAATACCCGTTTATCATCTGCATTTCTTCTTGGTGTAGCAATTTTAATGGCCAGTGGTGTAGAAATAATAATAATAACAATAACAATATCCAGAGCGAATATCACCTACCAGATGGGTCGCAGGTGGCGGGTAGAGGGAGGCACTCAGATATGGGGTTAGCTACAAATATGGGTATCCATTTACAGCCTGACTAGACGGCGATCCGCTCGCCACACTTTGCCGCGACCAATTCGACTGAGTGTGGGCCTTGCGGCCACTACTTGCCTTTAGTGCCACAGTGTGGGCTGGCAGGTACCAGAGTGGTAACCAAACATAAGCTCGTTGGTGGTGGCGACGAAACCGAACCACGGTTATTACCTGTAATTTGATATGAGTAACAAGAATAACTAAGCTTAACTACGTTTTCGTTCAATAATAACATTATTACGTCCATTTACTAATAATATTTGAAGATTTTATCTTTGTGTCGGCGAGCTAAGTAATCTGGAAGTGGTTGGTTTGGTGATGCAACGATAACGCGCCATCAGCGTTTTCATTTCCGCAAGTCGAGTCCATCGCCCACACGCAGGCGAGCGGCTCGCGACTGACCCACTCGGCGAGTGGGTCGGCGGACCAATCAGCCTGTGTGTGGAGGTCTTAAGGGGAGGCCCGAATAAGTGGTCCCGGAATGAGGCTGCAGGATTATGTGGCGCGGGAGCGTGGCTCACGGTGTAACTAGGTTCAGTATACATCACTTATGCTCTCTGCTGATCCTGTGTCGTATCGAGAAAGCTCCGCTAAGAGTGGTGCTCCCGCGGTTTTGTGGGCAAATATTAGCCTTAAGACAAAGGAAAGGATCACCCTAACAGAAAAACAAAGGGCAGAAAGACCTCTGCAGGCGTGGAAAAGCCACTTCAATGCGGGAGAACTGAAAAGTCTTTCCAGGTTGGGGGTTGGCGAAGGGCTACAAACAAAAAAGAATTATTGAGGTGAATGTCACACAGAGGTCTCGGAAAGGACCGATCTTGCAAAACGACCTATGCGAGAACGTGGACTAGGAAACCAAGTCAAGTAGGAAGCTGCAATATGAGAAGCCTATACAAGCGTGGTGCAGCAAAATGTGTTGTGAACGAAGCGGATAAATATGAAACATACTTCACAGCTCTTCACGAGAAAAGTTGTACAGGATCAGATCTACAGAAATGGAAAACTATGTCGTGATTCATGGAGCCTATGAAGTAAACCATTCCCTAGGTACTGGTTTTGTGGTGAATAAATCTGTGTACCAGACTTGAATATTTTAGACCAGACAGTCCTAGAATATCATTTGTAAGTACAGACACCAAGAAACACGAAGTCAGGTGTATAAACTGTCATACCACCACAGAGTGATGATATCAAATACGACATATCATACGAGGACAGTATTGAACGATGTACCAAGCGAGCCCTATAAAATCTTCTTGTGAAATCTTAACGCAAAAGTAGGGAAAGAGGGAATCTTCATAGGTGTCACTGAAAATCAAAGCTTACATAATGTCAGCAACAATAACGGCAACAGATTAGCTAATTTCGTCACTGCGAAATGCACGTTCTCAAGGAATACTGACTTGAACAGGAAAAGAATATCTCCGGATGGGAAGAGAGTAAACCAAACTGACTACATGTTGGTAGAGACAAGAATAAAGAAGTGGATACAGAGTGTCAAGATGGTAAGAGGTGCTGAATATGGATAGGACCACTTCCTTGTCAGAGTGGTGATGAAGCCAATATGCAGACCTAGAGAGCCGAAAGGAGTGCAAAAATAGAAAATATCGCTCGATACTATCAGAAAAGTCTGAAAAAAGATAATATAAGAGGTACTTGCAAAATCAAACTGACCAATAATTTTGAAGTATTGCAGAAGAAGAGCACGGAATACCGAGATAAAGCGGAAGTTGAAGGTAATCTCTTATCCAGTTAAAAAAACAGACCAAGAAGGAACTCCAAAGCGAATTAAGGGAAGGCGAGGATAGAGGGGAAGCTATCCGAGAGAGACAGCGGGTCAAATTATTATGGGTTCATAGCTGTATCAAAGAAGAAGGAAAATCAGAGATAGAAGAACTTCGGCGCGAACACAGGCCACACTAAGGAAAGTGAAAGGAGAAGATATATATGAAACATCGTGGAGGAAGATCAGCAGTACTTTCATAGAAACAGATGTAAAGAGTTATATTGGAAAATGAAGGAGTTTGAAGGAGAGTCAAACTACCAACATAACTTCTTAAAAGACGATAATGGAAGGATGTCAAAGGAAGATCAAAGGATTTGGCAAAGATGAGTGGAATACTTCAGGGATCTACGCAAATGGCGAAGAGCCAAGCATACTCCTCGTGTTTATTAACCCAGAAACGGTGGATCTAGAAAATCCTCCATCCACCATCGAGGAGATCAGGGAGCAGTTTAAAAACTATGAACACGTTAAGAGTCGAGGACAGGACTGAATTTCCGCCGAAGGTCTGAAGACTGGAGACGAAGTCTTATGTTACAAAATCCACAAGCAAATTGAGTTAATCTGAACAAAACAGGCAATACGATAGTAATGGAAGATAACAGTGACATGCGCCATACGTATCAAGAAAGACAAATCAGTAGGTAACAAATATGGGGACATAGTGCTACTCAAAATCTGCTACAAGATCTTCTCCAATCGTCTTCTAGAGCAAATCAAACAACTGACAAAAAGTAATTGCAGAGCAGCAAGAAGAATTCCAAACAAGGCGATCCATTTTTTTCCCTAAATCAGGCCTGTGAGAAACTGTACGAGTACGGCCGATAATTACGCCTTATGACATTACATGTATACCAAGTCCGATTAAAACAGTGATCGAATTTGTATAACAAAGAAATAGATGATACTCGTAGAGATAAGCTTAAATTACACAGAAACTAAGGTTACCATAGGCAGTAAAATGACATAGACTTTCCAAATGGATACAGGCCTTAGGCAAGGAGAAAGATTGTTGCTTGTCTTTTCAAAACAGCAGCTCCGAGGGTGTTCGAATCAACCATGTAAATATTACATATCTGGCCTATGGCGATGACACAGCCGTAATAGCAGGCACATAAGAGAACTGATAAGAATTATTCAGACCGTGGAATCAGTAGAACCAAGGTTTGGGCTACAAATTAGTTTCGAAACAACTGGGTACATGAGCATCGGAAGGAAGTGCCAAAATCCCAAGGTCTAACAGTGACCTGTACCAGGAATAAACATGTGAAAGAATTCAATCTTGAATCAATTTTTACGGATGCTACGTCAACTGAAGCAGAGATCAGGGAAAGGCTGCTGGGGGAAACAAATACTATTACTCGCTAAACGCGGCGTTGACATGTGGACACCTATCACAGGCACTAAAACCAAGACTATACAAAACATTACTGCTACCAGTAGGCCGAGCACTATATGGTTGTCAAGCCCGGAGCAGAAGAAAACAAGACCTTAACGGGCTGATTATCTTTGACAGAAAGGTCTTAAGGAAAGTACATGGACCAGTCGGGGATGTCACTTCTAGCGAATGGCGAAGGCGCCACAATACAGAATTAGGAGAACTATGCGAGGAACCTAACATCGTTGGATTGATGAAAAGTTAAGCACTACAATGGAGTGAATAATAAGTGAGTACAGGAAAAACGAGATTGCAGTGGACTTGATCCCATCAGGCAGCATACCAGTGGAAAGAGCCAGAAAGAGATGCATATACAGGGAGAGACAGTACTTGCTGCAGTCAGGGAACTTGGAGAACTGGAGACAGATAGCAGAAGACAGAAGCAGATGAAGAGTCATCGGGCGGTACTCTGGGCCTGATCGCTTAAGTGATAAATGGTAGAAACAGTAATAAAAATAAACGCAATGCAAAATATTGGTACAAGACATGCGTAATGTTTTGGTGAAATATTTCTTTTAAAAGCAATGGTTGAAGGATTTTTTAACAGTGGTTACAGTCTTTGCCCTTTTAACACCTTGGTTGCAACAAACAGTCATTTAATCTTTATCACTGTTCATTCGTCGCAATGGACATAAATAAATACAGGAACCACATTTACATTAAGTACATCGTTCGCTGTCACACATAACTAATCGGCAGTCAGAAACTTACGCTGTAACTTCACTTATAGCAATGATGTTATTCAATTAACTTGTTAAAATTAGTTGTAATTAATTCTGACAATGAATTAGTGATTAAAACCGATTTTATGTTTGTAGTTAATATGCAGGTACTTTATTTGCATTTCTTATTGTAATTTTCCTCACATTGTAAATTATGCGTTTCCTAATACAAATTCGTATGAGCTACATGAAAGGTATTCGTAGTTGCGAATATGGACAATCCTCAGCTCTATAACTGATTGAAGAGAATGAAAATTTATGCCGCACGGGTGCCCGCTTGTCGCGATGGGTCACCTTAGCAGTTGGCTACCCAAGCAAGAGTGACGGGCACACCCAAACTTCCATACATCGTCAAACAGGTGTCTGCAACGTGCACTCGAACATCCACTACGTATATTCCCGTACAGGTGAGACATTTTACTTAAAAGTCACTACTTCATTATCGACAGAAACATGAGGTACTGCAGTGCCTGGGAGGGGCACTGCAATGTACGAGGGTAACCCCAAAAGTAAGGTCTCCTATTTTTTTATACGTACATAGAACTGTTTATTTCTACCATGGATTACATCAGTTTACAGCTTGAACATTTAGCTATTTATCGGCATAATCACCATTTCTGTCGTTGCATTTTTGTAGACGCTGTGGCAGTTTTTGAATGTCCATGTCATATCAGCTCACCGCCATGCTGTTCAGAAAGTTACGAACCTCATCTTTCACCTCGTCGTCGTAGCTGAATCGCTTTTCGGTCAAATGTTCTTTTAACCTAGGGAACAGGTGACAGTCACTGGGCGCCAAGTCAGGACTACATCTACATCTACATCTACATGACTACTCTGCAATTCACATTTAAGTGCTTGGCAGAGGGTTCATCGAACCACAATCATACTATCTCTCTACTATTCCACTCCCGAACAGCGAGCGGGAAAAACGAACACCTAAACCTTTCTGTTCGAGCTCTGATTTCTCTTATTTTATTTTGATGATCATTCCTACCTATGTAGGTTGGGGTCAACAAAATATTTTCGCATTCGGAAGAGAAAGTTGGTGACTGAAATTTCGTAAAAAGGTCTCGCCGCGACGAAAAACGTCTATGCTGTAATGACTTCCATCCCAACTCGTGTATCATATCTGCCACACTCTCTCCCCTATAACGCGATAATACAAAACGAGCTGCCCTTTTTTGCACCCTTTCGATGTCCTCCGTCAATCCCACCTGGTAAGGATCCCACACCGCGCAGCAATATTCTAACAGAGGACGAACGAGTGTAGTGTAAGCTGTCTCTTTAGTGGACTTATTGCATCTTCTAAGTGTCCAGCCAATGAAACGCAACCTTTGGCTCGCCTTCCCGACAATATTATCTATGTGGTCCTTCCAACTGAAGTTGTTCGTAATTTTAACACCCAGGTACTTAGTTGAATTGACAGCCTTGAGAATTGCACTATTTATCGAGTAATCGAATTCCAACGGATTTCTTTTGGAACTCATGTGGATCATCTCACACTTTTCGTTATTTAGCGTCAACTGCCACCTGACACACCATACAGCAATCTTTTCTAAATCGCTTTGCAGCTGATACTGGTCTTCGGATGACCTTACTAGACGGTAAATTACAGCATCATCTGCGAACAGTCTAAGAGAACTGCTCAGATTGTCACCCAGGTCATTTATATAGATCAGGAACAGTAGAGGTCCCAGGACGCTTCCCTGGGGAACACCTGATATCACTTCAGTTTTACTCGATGATTTGCCGTCTATTACTACGAACTGCGACCTTCCTGACAGGAAATCACGAATCCAGTCGCACAACTGAGACGATACCCCATAGGCCCGCAGCTTGATTAGAAGTCGCTTGTGAGGAACGGTGTCGAAAGCTTTCTGGAAATCTAGAAATACGGAATCAACTTGAGATCCCCTGTCGATAGCGGCCATTACTTCGTGCGAATAAAGAGCTAGCAGCGTTGCACAAGAGCGATGTTTTCTGAAGCCATGCTGATTATGTGTCAATAGATCGTTCCCTTCGATGTGATTCATAATGTTTGAATACAGTATATGCTCCAAAACCCTACTGCAAACCGACGTCAATGATATAGGTCTGTAGTTAAATGGATTACTCCTACTACCCTTCTTGAACACTGGTGCGACCTGCGCAATTTTCCAATCTGTAGGTACAGATCTATCGGTGAGCGAGCGGTTGTATATGAGTGCTAAGTAGGAAGCTATAGTATCAGCGTAATCTGAAAGGAACCTAATCGGTATACAATCTGGACCTGAGGACTTGCCCGTATCAAGCGATTTGAGTTGCTTCGCAACCCCTAAGGTATCTACTTCTAAGAAACTCATGCTAGCAGATGTTCGTGTTTCAAATTCTGGAATATTCCATTCGTCTTCCCTGGTGAAGGAATTTCGGAAAACTGCGTTCAATAACTCCGCTTTAGCGGCACAGTCGTCGATAACAGTACCATCGGCACTGCGCAGCGAAGGTATTGACTGCGTCTTGCCGCTTGTGTACTTTACATACGACCAGAATTTCTTCGGATTTTCTACCAAATTTCGAGACAATGTTTCGTTGTGGAACCTATTAAAGGCATCTCGCATCGAAGTACGTGCCAAATTTCGCGCGTCTGTAAATTTTAGCCCATCTTCGGGATTTCGCGTTCTTCTGAACTTCGCATGCTTTTTCCGTTGCCTCTGCAACAGCGTTCGGACCTTTTTTGTGTACCACGGGGGATCCGTTCCATCTCTTACCAATTTATGAGGTATGAATATCTCAATTGCTGTTGCTACTATATCTTTGAATTTGAGCCACATCTCGTCTACATTCGCATTGTCAGTTCGGAAGGAATGGAAATTGTCTTTTAGGAAGGCTTCTAGTGGCACTTTATCCGCTTTTTTAAATAAAATTATTTTGCGTTTGTTTCTGATGGATTTGGAAGAAATGGTATTGAGCCTAGCTAGAATGACCTTGTGATCACTAATCCCTGTATCAGTCATGATGCTCTCTATCAGCTCTGGATTGTTTGTGGCCAAGAGGTCAAGTGTGTTTTCGCAACCATTTACAATTCGCGTGGGTTCGTGGACTAACTGCTCGAAATAATTTTCGGAGAATGCATTTAGGACAATCTCGGAAGACGTTTTCTGCCTACCACCGGTTTTGAACAAGTATTTTTGCCAACATACCGAGGATAGGTTGAAGTCCCCACCAACTATAACCGTATGAGTGGGGTATTTATTTGTTACGAGACTCAAACTTTCTCTGAACTGTTCCGCAACTGTATCATCGGAGTCTGGGGGCCGGTAGAAGGAGCCAATTATTAACTTAATTCGGCTGTTAAGTATAACCTCAACCCACACCAATTCGCACGGAGTATCTACTGCGACTTCACTACAAGATAAACCACTACTGACAGACACAAACACTCCACCACCAATTCTGCCTAATCTATCTTTCCTGAACACTTTCTGAGACTTCGTAAAAATTTCTGCAGAACTTATTTCAGGCTTTAGCCAGCTTTCTGTACCTATAACGATATCAGCTTCTGTGCTTTCTATTAGCGCTTGAAGCTCAGGGACTTTTCCAGCGCAACTACAACAATTTACAACTATAATTCCGACTGTTCCTTGATCCAAGCACGTCCTGTAATTGCCAAGCACCCTTTGACATTGCAGCCCATCCCGCACTTTCCCGAGGCCTTCTAACCTAAAAAACCGCCCAGTCCACGCCACACAGCCTCCGCTACCCGTGTAGCCGCCAGCTGAGTGTAGTGAACTCCTGACCTATTCAGCGGAACCCGAAACCCCACCACCCTATGGCGCAAGTCAAGGAATCTGCAGCCAATAGGGTCGCAAAACCGTCTGAGCCTCTGATTCAGACCCTCCACCCGGCTCTGCACCAAAGGTCCGCAGTCGGTTCTGTCAACGATGCTGCAGATGGTGAGCTCTGCCTCCATCTCGTAAGCAAGACCGGCAGCCTTCACCAAATCAGATAGCCGCTGGAATCCAGAGAGAATTTCCTCAGATCCAAAGCGACACACGTCATTAGTGCCGACTTGTGCCACCACTATAGGGTGGGTGGGTGATTATGTTCCACTGAAACTGTTGCAGGAAAGTAACGGTTTGCCGAGCGATGTGCGGGCGAGCGTTGTCATGGAGAATTGTACGCCTTTGCTCAACCTTCCTCTTCTCCGGTTCTGAATTACCCGTTAGAGTATTTTCACAGTACCTGTCAGCGTTAATTGTGGTCCCAACGATTCAGCTCCGACGACGAGGTTGTAGACACGTGTTTGATGACATATACAAGTTTTGCGGTGCTCGTGAATTGTGTTCGGATAGTGAAGTTGCGCCGGCACGAAAGCTCAGCGTGTTCGGTCGGAGGGTGAGCTGCTCTCTGTAATAAAAACATTGAGTAAATGGATCAACGACATAGGACATCCGCCCCGAAAATATGCGACGAACAATTAAGAACAAAATGAGATTTAAAAAAATGATAAGGTGACCGCTTGCCGTAAGCGAGATACCCGGGTTCGAATAACAGTCCGGCACAAATTTTCATTGTCGTCAAACATATTCGCAACAGCGAATAAATTCCATATATTTCTTAACAGCTACAATCGCCACAATGCCTGTTGTTTCGGAGACGCACGCATCTGTTTTCTAATACATGTCCGAAGGAGCTTTGCACTGTAATTCAAAATAAAACAGCCATTGAAATATCGCACTCCGTATGAATTACTACAACGTTTTTTTTGCAAATTTTATTTATTTACTGGCTGAAAAAGACCCTATTCGCATGGATCTTCAAGAAACTTTCTGACACATTCTCGAATATTCTCGAATCTTCTGCAAATTTCTGTGAAGTTTTGAACCAGTCTACAACATTATACACGATTCTACTCAAAAGATTCCGGCCAGTGTCGGCCACTTCGGCCCTCTTTACCATTGGTGTGATGACCCAAACCCTGAAGCTTCAAATGGAAACCTTTTTTCACTGATGGGTGCTGTCATACCAAATAACCCCCATGGGGCTGCGGAGATGGGTTGTGAAGTTACAGCGGCACATACGGACAAACCACGCTTACATTAATTATAGACTGCCAAACGTGCCAATTCTTCGTAATTGTTAAATATGTAAGGGAATTGAATATATCAGAACTTTCTGTATACTGTGAAAATCGACAGCAAGGAAGAAAAAAAACCAGTACTTTTTTGTGTATTCAATATATATATATATATATATATATATATATATATATATATATATATATATATAATGAGACAGATATAATGTGAGAAACGATCTGTCTAGCCCTTTAAATGCTCCGCTGTCACAGTTAAGACAGACTGCGAGAAGGGAAACGAAACAGCACATTTTCACAGCAGAGAACAGCATTTCCTTTCTCATAACCGGTTTCAATAGAAAACCTGTATGTTGTCGTTTAAAAAATACATACCATATGTTTGCCTCTGTGTCTGAGTATTGTACAGAAGTGTGAACCACTCTGGTCAAGAAGCTTCAGAGAATTTTGCTAGCAAGCAAACGTTTGTTAGTGTAACATGTAAACATTTAAAGTAATATTACCACATGTTTTTCTAGATCTCTGGTAATAACATTTTCCTTTATATATATATATATATATATATATATATATATATATATATATATATATATATATATATATATATGTGTGTGTGTGTGTGTGTGTGTGTGTGTGTTTTAAAGTAGTATATGTTCTATCTCCATCCGATTGTTCATTAGAGTACTGTGCAAAAATTTGAAGCAAAACGGTCATGAGCATTTCAGGATATTTTCTAACAACGTTTCACCATTATATTCCACATATTGATTTACATTTTATGTATATTAAAAAACTATATAATATATTTCCGTCTACTTGTTCATCAGACTACCATGAAAAAAATTGACGCAGCGCGGTCAAGAACTTATCAGGCTTTCTAGTAAAAACTTTTCCCCTTTATATATTATGTATTTACTTATATCTTATATATATTAAAAAACTGTATAGCCCATCTTCGTGGAACTATTCATTACAGTACCATGTAAAAAATTTGAAGTAAATCAATCAAGAATTATTCGATATTTTTGATTACAACATTTCCCCTTTACAAATATTAAATATATATGAAACACATGAAAAATATACAACCTATGTCTGTCCAAATGTTCATTAGAGAATCATGCAGAAATTTTAAGTAAATCAGTGGAGAATTTTTCAAGGCTGTTGGTGACAATGTATTCCCTTTATATATTAAATAATATTTACATATGATACATATTAAAAATATATATAGCCTATGACCGTCGGAATGCTCATCATAATATCGTGTAAAAATCTGGTGCAAATCAGTCAATACCTTTTATACACTTTTGGTAACAGCTTTTCCTATTCTGTGTCTGTCCAAATGTTCCTTAGAACATCATGTAAAAACCTGAAGTAAATTGGTCACGAATTCTTCAACATTTCTGGTAAACGCTTTACCCCTTTGTAATATTACATATATTTTTATACATTATATATTTCAAAGAAATGTATCTATGTCCGTCCGAATGTTACAGTATCGTGTAAAAGTTTGAGCTAAATCAAACAAGTACTTTTCGAGATTTTTGGTAACAAACTTAACCAATGATTTGTTTTTATATTCAATAGTAGAAATGACGTATCTTGGATTAACAGTTTCTGTTCCGTAATAGCTGTTACACTCATATAGCCTCTTACTGTTTGCTTTCAGAAATCGTGTTTCCTCTCTCATTTCCTTGCTAGAAGACTTCACCAGGCAAAGGAATTTGTTGTTCTAGGTAATAAGTGAAATTAGAAATGTTACAAAAATCTGATATGAGCATTAGTAGCACATTGAATGCTTAGCTTGTATAGAGAGAGGCTGACAGTTTATTGAATTTTTCTGTTTCCTTCCGAAAGAGCAGATACGTTTCAGTTTAAGTTTTTATAATGTAAATGTAGAACTTCGATGTATTTTAAACACTTTCACCTCTACTTACTTTTTATGGACCTTGATATCCACAGCATTCACTGCTCGAATACAAAGTCATTTCTCGTTTCAGGAAACGAAAAAAAAAATGGCAATATCTGTGACCATAGAGAAATCGCATACAAACTAACTGTAAAATAAATTCAAGCAATAAGGGGTTTATCTGGGAGCTGTCCTTGTAGGTGCCTGTCGGTAAGTGGTCTGAATTACGTGAGTACAAAAGTTCACCTGCAGTGGACCGGATTAGGGTGTGTATGAGCGAAAGCAGATACAATACCTGTCAAGACAATAGTGGGCAGGACAAAGGACATTATTAAGCCGTCAGCACGCCTGCCTCGTTTGCACTGGTTGTGAGATGTCATGTCACAAGTTGTCAGGTTCTCATTAATCTCGACACAATGGGACCAGCTACGAGAACAAGCGCTGTGCAAATGGAAGTACGCCAGCCGACGTCCTCGGCACAGACAGCTCAACTCCTACAAACAGCTACTGCTATTTTTTCTGCTGCATACACTGCAGACGGGTCAGGCTTACTGCTCTTTGTAAACTACTGTTTCTACTAAGAGGAATTAATTCATTAACGAAGGTTGTCAATTTAACGACTTCTTGTCGTATTAATTGCTAAAAATTCGAGGAAACCAATTGTACACACATTTTGTTTTTAGTTTCTTCAGCGATTGGTGACCCGAGACGTGACTGGAATGACGCCAAGGGTGCCATGGAGTTACGAAGCACAACCTCTAGTTGGTCAGTGAATGACGGCAGTACATGATTTGTAACTGTTCATATGTTCCAGATAGGCAATACGTTTCGTTCTACGATAGAGAGACTGTTATTTCATTCAGTGTTACTATATCATATATCGTTTTATGATTAAAAAGGACCTGGGCAGAAATATGCTAAAAGTCAATGTGTTTATTTTTGTGTGTGATTTTGTGGTGAATCGACAAAAGAAACATTGTGTGATGGACAAGGTGAAATCGAGTAAAAGGAATTAAGTAGAACAAAGGATTAGCAGCCTCAAAATTCCAAATTGTCTGAGTCGTACGGTTTATTGATTAGAACTGCCTTTACGCGTTTCTATTATGCATCATTTTCGAGCCTTCATATTAAAACACTACATATACTGAACGTATGCTCACACGCAAAGGTACAAAGCTCCCATACTTTCAGTATATACAATGTTTCTGATATGACGGTTGTTATATGTACTTTGGAAAATCTATATGATCGAAACGCGTAAGTCAGTTCCAGTCAATAAACACTATGGATAAGACAATTTGAAATTTTGAGTGCAACATGACCGTTACGGGTCATGCTGGATTTTTGCAGATCATTAATTAATAACCTAAAGAAGGAGTATCATCTTCCAAACACTGTGTCACAAAAACAACTAAACTGTAGAGGAAAACAGAGAATGGAATACATGCAGCAAATAATTGAGGACTTAGATTGCAATTGTTACTCTGGGATGAAAAAGAATGGCACGGGAGAGAAATTCGTAGTAGGCCGCATCAAGCCAGTCAGAAGGCTAACGACTCAAAATTAAAAATAAATCAATAAAGTAAAAAATATAAAATGACAACTATCCATACAACTTACGAATACAGAAAAATGGCTTTCCAATGGCACACATGAGCAAAGTGACACCTTATTTTTTCAATAAAGACTAATTTTGTGATTAAAAAAAGAATAAAAAAGAAGATAAAAAATAAATACTGCAGTGGTAGAAGCTTCAGTTTCCATGACATTACGGTTTAATTTCTTATTCATAGCCTCCATACGTTATTTTTTCGAATTTCGAGATAACTTTTTAAAGTGCTGCGGCGTTTTCAAGCGACTAGATGCAACCAGCAGACTTTCGCTGACTTCGCTATGTGAGCGTCAGTATCATGATACCTACTTCAAGAGAGCAGTCTATCGTAAGTGAGAAAGTAATATGATGTTTCTTCTGTAAATAAGTACCAAATTACAAGTGTAGTATTCACATGAACATTAAGTAGATCGATAAATAGTTTCATCACGACGATAACATAGCATAATACTCGCACATGAATGCTCTTATTTATGACAAGTAAACAGAAAGAAAAATGTTTTTTTATTGACTAGCGTATTTCTGTATATCGTACGACGTGGTGTGTGTTAACTATTGCTACAACCCTACGGCACTCCACTGATGCAAGGGAAAGAGACAACGTGGTTCGTAGACGTGATTGTTTTGGAAACATCGTTGACGTTGACGCCTCAGTCACAACGGTAATTAATAATTGCTATCACTGACGTTAAGTCATGGAAGATTCATATTTAGAGATAGATGATTCTAGTCTTCCACAACATCTCAAATACTAAGCTTATGGTATCATCTACCTGAAACTACAAGTTCAGCCAGTGGGGACCAAAACAGATTACATACGAGGCTACAGAGAGGAGAGCATACAGCGACAATGCGCCAAAGGCAGAGTATCTGTCATGTTAATATCAGAAGCGGGATAGAAAAAGGAAGCGATTTATCAAGACGCATACAGGGAATGAAATGATTCCATTTACTACGTTTCGCGATTAATAAAGAGCCTTTATTATGTGGTTAAAAAAAAGTATTCTGTTGCTGCCCTGCAGACTGGCAACTGAAGTTCTGTGATGGTGTTCAAGCTGCCTTACGAAGTTATCTCTATCCTGGAACTGTCATCAGTGCATAGAAATACATCTACGAATAGTTATTCTACAACACATCGAAAACAGTCTGGAGTTCCAGGGATGTTGGCTGTAGTTTCAACTACGCCGGTAATCAACTTTTCTGAAGACTCCACCGTTCTCTCATACACTGATACAACTGCCTCATTTTCCGCTGCTATGATCAGTTCGCCAAACCTAGTAAACTATTTCGTCTTAAAAATACCATGAAAGATGTTGAAAATTGATCCATGACTGATTTTCACATCGTCCAGTATCGCGTCATCGTGGTACTTGTGTGGTAGACAGCAGCAGAAAACGATTCAAATCTAATGGCTCTGAGCACTATGGGACTTAAGTTCTGAGGTCATCAGTCCCCTAGAACTTAGAACTACTTAAACCTAAGTAACCTAAGGACATCACCCACATCCATGCCCGAGGCAGGATTCGAACCTGCGACCGTAGCGGACACTTGGTTCCAGACTGCAGGGCCTAGAACCGCTAGGCCACTCCGGCCCGCGGCAAAAGAAGGCAGAAGCAATGCCCAGATTACAGAAATAAGACTTCTGATATATTTTGCCCGTGTCATAAGAAGATACGGAACCAGCGGTAACATGAGAAACTGAGGACAGAGAACATTTAGTAACAGCTGGGCGCATGGTGTTAGGAAGAGAGTAAACACTTTATATAAACAAATGCTGAATCCAGCTACAGAGCAATTCGCTGAAATCCATTATCATTTTGAAGACAGAAGAAGTTTCGGAAAATAAAATAGAATACTCTGCAAATGCTAAACCGAAGTCACGTCTGAAAATATGATGTAGTACTTGAGACTAAAATAAACAAAAATAAAAATAAAAGCTGATCACTTGAGCACTGCTGTTAAAAGAATTCCTCTAGAACTGCTCTTTTGCAAGTGATTAGATCCGATACGTATTGCATCACTATGACGTAATCAGTTTACTCCATCAGTGAGATATTCAATTAACGTCATAAGATAATCTCCATGTTCGCTTTAATGTCCACGTTGCTAAGGAATCTCACTAGCGATACGTCTCTCTTTTAACTACACATTAGTCTTCCAGTTAGACAGGTACTTCATGTCTCGAGGCATATTAATGTGACAACTACGTGTCCCATTAAGTGATGATAAAGAGACAGAAATAGAAATTACTGTGAACGTTAAGCATAAGGTGCACTTTACGTCCGAAGATAACATTTTACTGCCTATTCACCATTCAAGGTTGTTCACGTCGAACAGTGATTTATCACGAGGGATCATCTTTGTCCTTCACAAACAAGTAATGCCGCAGCAGATCGGTAGAGCAGCTTTAAAATATTAATGGTCTGTTCTTCCAAGTAGCCATATTGCGAAACGTCAGTTCATAGTTCAGCGAAACAGATGTTTCTGTGTCACCCTCTAAGATGAGAATTTGCAACTTAGGCACGGTTGTCAGACTGCCTGAATCATTTTCTTAGATTAGAGTAGAAAGTTTTTCGAAATGTCTCTGTGTTGTGTGTAGTGCTTAAAATTTCTTCTAGGCTGTATATCTTACTGTGTTACACACTTACTAATTCGTCAATTTTTACTTCAATGATATTCAGCTTCAGTAAGTACTATACTATTATAGTTGCCTCTTTTGATCTTTCGTCTTACTTTTTCAGATATATTAGGAAAAAGGTTATTTTCAAAATTTTATCACCATTCGGTATATATACGTGTATACGGGTGGGTGAATAGGGAACCATTTTATATTCGCTTCAGTGGAAACTCTAACGCTAAATCATTTTAGGTTCACCTTGATGTCGAGTGCAGAAATTAGCACCTTCATCGTCCTAAGATCTACCGTATTTCAAAGCGCGAGGGTAACAGACACTGTTTATGGTAATCCGTAGGTTAGGTGTCGAAGCTAAGGATATCGATCAGTTGAATGCTATTGAGAGTAGGCTGTAATCTTTCACCCGCTTCCTTGATTTCGTTCCCATGTTCATACATAGAAACACGTTTACAACACTACAGTATACAAGCATTCATCACAAAAAAGTGTTCAAATGTGTGTGAAATCTTATGGGATTTAACTGCTAAGGTCATCAGTCCCTAAGCTTACACACTGACTAACCTAAATTATCCTAAGGACAAACACACACACCCATGCCCGAGGGAGGACTCGAACCTCCGCCGGGACCAGCCACACAGTCCACGACTGCAGCGCCTTAGACCGCCTTATCCCGCGCGGCCATACATCTCAGTCATCCTCAGTACACAAAGATACTCTTGAAAAATTGCTCCTAGGAATGAATACGGAGCGAAACAAGTGTTGTAGGATACACCATGAGCACATCTGTAAATGAATGAAAACATTCCGATTTGAATCACTGTTGGTATTCCTTAGTATAAAATGCCTCATGAAGCTGTAATAGAAAATAAGTCACAGTAATTACTCATAACGAATTTAAGGAAACACTTTCTGTTTCTCACGAGGCGAACAAACTGCTTATATGCGTTTTCGTATTAACCACATCCCATTAGTTCTTAATTTGTCAGACAAACATAACGAAGATTTTTCCAGAACGAGGTTTTCACTCTGCAGCAGAGTGTGCTCTAAAATGAAACTTCCTGGCAGAATTTTTTTGTTGTTGTTGATCGTTGGGTTTGGTCGTTGCGGACGTCACGTGACATCCGTTAAAGTTCGTTTGTTGATCCTTCCACTTAGTTTTTTATTAACGAGGCCAACCGGTTCTCTAACCGAACACGCTGAGCTCCCGTACCGGCATCAGATTAAAACTGTGTACCGGACCGAGACTCGAACTCGGGACCCTTGCCCTTTGCGAGCAAGTGCTCTACCATCTGAGCTACCCAAGCACGACTCACGCCCCGTCCTCACAGCTTTACTGGCGGAATTAAAGCTGTGATGATGGGGTCGGTCGTGCTTGGGTAGCTCAGATGGTGGAGCACTTGCCCGCTAAAGGCAAAGGTCCCGAGTTAGAGTCTGTGTCCGGCACACAGTTTTAATGTGCCAGGAAGTTTCAAAAGGAGATTTGTCTCTGAGTCCTTCCAATCAGAACACTGAGCACTAATAACACCGAATACAAACCCAGTGTTATTCGTTTCTACGATGTTGCGACGTGTCGACGATATGTAATAAATATATTCTGCTGTTCGGTAATATAAGAAATTAGTTTCGAATTCTTTCAAGAACTAAAATTAAGCTTCCTGTGTGAAGTACACACACGTATGGTTCCAGAATAACGTCACTTCCTTCTCATATGCATTAGGTTTGCAACGGCGATTCGATCAGTTCGGATTGGCAAATGACTGGGGTGTCGCGAGATCTTGTAATGGCCATCGGCATGAAAGTCGTATGTGGGATGCACAAAACGTCCATTCGATTACGAGCGAGTTGTGCGTGCCTAACGAATGGAGAAATCCATCTAGAGGTCTTGCAGACACTGGGCTATTCTTGAGCCACCGAATTAAGTGTATACCGTGAGTTCGATTATTAGGAAGGCGCCACTACGAAGCGGTCTCCATACGCAACGAAGTTTTGGTTACACAGGTGCATATTTGTAACAGGAGGTAGGTGGGCTACAATCCCTTGACTAATTCCTCAATTAAATGTCGGACAACTGCAACTAATCTTCGTCAAGACCAGCTAGAACGACCTGCTCGTCAACGGATACAGGAACCAAGTCTCACAAACTTATCTCTGCTTATCGCACATCACGGTACAAAATAAACACGAGCACACGATTATTGCGCGACTTAATCGTGCAGTTACAGTACCAGCAGATGGCACTCGCATATTTCAAGTTGTTTGTGTGGTACGATGAGGAAAACTAGAGCGCAGACCCCATTCGCCGATGACCACTGGGGACTGATGAAAAATGGTTCAAATGGCTCTGAGCACTATGGGACTCAACTGCTGTGGTCATCAGTCCCCTAGCACTTAGAACTACTTAAATCTAACTAACCTAAGGACATCACACACATCCATGCCCGAGGCAGGATTGGAACCTGCGCACGGTTCCGGACTGCGCACCTAGAACCGCGAGACCACCGTGGCCGGCTAGGGGACTGATGACCTCAGATATTAAGTCCCATAGTGCTCAGAGCCACCGATGACCACTAATAATGGTACATAATACAATGGGGCACGAATAGCAGCAGATACTCAGCCCGTCCACCACAGAAAAACAGTCACAGTGAATTTTCATACTCCTTCCGGCAGAGGCAACCAATTATTAATACAACGGTTTGCAACTACGACGTAATCTCGTTCTCGGCAGAGGAGTTATAATGAAATAAATAGACCACAAAAAATAAAAAAAAAATGAAGGAACCAGTAAATCGAGACTAAGACCACCATAATTATGGCGAAACGTCGGTTTCACACAGTGATGGTGAGGTAGTTACACTGCTTGAAACTGCTAAGTAACAACTGACACTGGCCGAAGAACAACTGTCGATTGCTACGGAACTCGCGACGAACGAGACTAAAAGAAAATGTAGAAGCCAGGACGCGTTGCCTGCAGCGAAGTCTGTGCACGAACGCTTTGTATGCATTTGGCAGTTCATCAAGTGCCGTGTTTGACGAAGGTTGTTGTGGAACTGATCAGTGTGACTTTGGGTGTGGTACGGCAACATGTCTGCACGATGTCATTTGAGTCATGGACGAACAGTTGGACTGTTTGAAGCCGGTCACAGTGTCACTATGTGGCCACAGTAATGGATGGTTCCAGAAATGTCATCTCGCGATTAAAAATGGCCGCTATACTATGCGAAAGTATGTAAGTGTTCGTATACGGACCACCACAGCATAGGAGGGCCGATACGTAGGTCTAGTGCCGAAAAGGAACGGATATCTCACTCCTAGTTAGATCGCTGCAGACCTTGAAACCGCTACTGGTACACATATCTCTGCCAGAACCATTTCGCGAAGATTTTGAAAGGCTTGTTTCTATACTCGGAAATACTTTACTTCATCCACGCTATCGTGCACAAAGAGTTGTGTGAGGAGCATGTTGATTGGGATCAGCAAAAGTGGTCCGGAGTGATAATCTCCGACGAATCCCGCTTCACTGTGGGAAATGATTGTGGCCACCAGTTAGTATAGAGAGATAGGGAAATTCGTCACACACCACAGAATGCTCATGAACATCATTAGTATGGCCAGGTATTCCAACGTGGGTAGGCATTATGCACAATGTGCGTATCTTTTTGTGAGGTATTCCAGGGAGATTATTCTGGAAGTCCGTCTGTCTCGGGGAGCGGTGAGTCCCGACTTTCTGTTTGTGGGCGACAACGCCCACCTACACAGGACCGCTGAGATGTCGGACACACTCGGGAGTGAACATATTGAACATACGGGATGGCCTGCGTGCTACCTAGAATTAAAATCTACAGAGCTTGCCCGGGATGCTCTTGGTAGGCCGGCCGTTGTGGCCGAGAGGTTCTAGGCGCTTCAGTTTGGAACCGCGCGACCGCTACGGTCGCAGGTTCGAATCCTGCCTCGAGCATGGTTCTGAGTGATGTCCTTAGGTGAATTAGGTTTAAGTAGTTCTAAGTTCTAGGGAACTGATGACCTCAGATGTTGTCCCATAGTGCTCAGAGCCAGATCTTGGTAGAGGTGTTTCTCGACGACCACCGCCTTCCCCAACAGTGCAAGAACAGAAACCCGCCTTGAGAGAGGAGTGGGACAACATCCACAAGCACTCCTCAACAGTTCGGTAGCCAGCATGAATAACAGGTGCAAAATGCGCTTCAGTATAGGATGATAGCTTATGCCTTATTGAGAGTCCGACATTGACCTCCATGTTGGGAGGCTGACCTGTGTCAAACACGAACGCTATTTACGAGGGTCACTCCTAAAGAAATTCGCCACAATTTTTGTAAAACACAGTTTTCATTCTGCATGTGTGAAAGTTTTACAGTCTTAGATACATCCTTCCGCTTAGTTCAACCTCTACCCGTGAGTGGCACTGTCCCAGCATGTCTTCAAGATGGCTGTTACACTTGACATTCATCAGAAGCAACGCGCTATCATAGAATTCCTGTGCTGTGAAAACGAGACAGTGGGAAACGTCCACAAGAGGTTGAAAAAGGTGTACGGAGATGCTGCTGTCGATCGCTGTAGAGTTAGTCGGCGGGCAAGCAGGTTACGCGATGAAAGTGGGCACGGCAATATTGAGGATTGTCCTCGCAGCGGTAGGCCTCGTACTGCACACACTCCAGACAATGTGTAGAGAGTTAACGAATTGGTGACTGCTGACACACGCTTCACAGTGAACGAATTGACACGCTACGTTGGGATAGTGGAAGGAAGTGTTTGCAGAATACTGAAAGTGTTGGCGTTAAAAAAGGTTTGTGCCAGATGGGTTCCCAAACCAAAAAAAATATGGAAGCGATCACAAAACTCGGATCGACAACACTGAAGCACCCGCCTTACAGTCATGACCTGGTTCCATGTGACTGTCATCTCTTTGGGAAACTGAAAGACTTTCTTCGTGGAACTGTTTGCGCACGCTGCCAAACAGTTGCTCCAACAGTTTTGTCCAGAATTTCACCGTTCGGGTATACCGGCGCTGGTTCCAAGATGTCGTAAGGCAGTTGAGAGAGATGGAAATTATGTGGAGAAATGAAAATATTGTTCCTAAAAGATGCATCTACACATTGTAAAACATTCAGACATGTAGAATAGAAGATGGATTAAAAAAAAATAGTGTGCATTTCTTTTGGAGTGACCCTCGAACCTTTTTCTGCTTTTCCATGTGGTGAAATCTGTACCATTTTTCTTTATAAGTATACCTCTCCACCCTTATAATGTATATGCTGCGTTTGGTGTCGTCTGACATTGTCTGTGATTACTCCTATTCAACAATATATCCGTTTCTTGGGAACTGTCAAGCACCACACTCGGAAAACTTTGATGTTAGCAGTAACTATTTCACGAACGTTTTCACTGATCAGCTTTCGGGTTGAGTTGGAGGATACCTGTAATTTAAATTCAATACACAGAATATGTGTATTCGTCGGAATTTGCACCATGGTTAACTCTGACAGAAACAGCAGGATAGTGGTTGCATAGAAGACTTCTGTTTTTCTTAGGGAGAAGGAGGAGAGGTGGGGGAGAGACATACGAGTGGGAAGGGCTCGCCGTGATATGTGGTGAGCGGCAGGTGTCACGAGGCGGCGGATGTTTGCACCACGCGGACCTGTTTGCTGTCCCCGGGGAGCGGAAACGCCTTTTGTTTTCGCGGTGTCGAAACAAAAGACGGGCGTGCCCGGCGCCCGCCCTTAGACAACACCGTGACACGGGCCAGATGAAGGGGGGAGGAGGGGGGGGGGGGGGGGAGCGGGGCGCCAGTCAGAGGTGAGCGCAGAGGACGTGCGCCCAGTCATGCGTGGGGAATCTAACGACTGTCCTTGCATGGGGCCGTAGAAAGTACCTGTTTGGCGTTTGCCGGTGCAAGTGTTCAGTGGGAAAGCAACCAGTCCCTGCTCGCAGCCCTCAGAACGCCATCTAAAGGACGTAAAAAGTGATAAATGCCATCAATGTTTCGTAAATGGCAAAGTTGTAAGGTTTCAGTTACTATGAATGCAATTTCTTTCATTCATAAATTCTAGTTTTATTGGATTGTGAAAATGTTCCCGTATATCTGTGTCAGCCTGTAGTTACTGAACATTCCAAAGAAACTGAAATCAATATGTATTATAAAAGTAAGTGTACAACGTGTTAGCCGCTATAACTCAGAATCGAGTCGCGCTACGATCAAGGGAGTTACTTCCTGTAGTAGCCCTCTACCCGTCATCCACGAAGAAGGTACCTGTTGTGGTTGCCAGGAGAGCCAACATGTGTTACTAGAGGAGGCCGAAAGGCACGCGTTTTAAGGCCGAAAGGCACGCGTTTTAGCTCACGCAGGCTGGCGCGAAGTCTGGAACAGTACAAGGAAATTAGACTTTAGAAAAACGGACGTAGCTGGTGGAATGTTTAACTTTAATCCATTAATGATGAACGTCGCTCTTGACCGTACATGATTCACAATATCACCAGTAACTTGCTAGGTCGTAGCAACTGACGTAGCTGAAGGCTATGCTAAACTATCGTCTCGGCAAATGAGAACGTAAGTAGGCAGTGAACCATCGCTAGCAAAGTCGGCTGTATGACTGGGGCGAGTGCTAGGAAGTCTCTCTAGACCTGCCGTGTGGCGGCGCTCGGTCTGCAATCACTGATAGTGGCGACACGCGGGTCCGACGTATACTAACGGACCGCAGCCGATTTAAAGGCTACCACCTAGCAAGTGTGGTGTCTGGCGGTGACACCACAGTACCAGCTTTTATCTGAAGGGCGTGCCCTTGAAAATATAAGGCTGGGAAGTTTCACCCTCCAGAAATTGCTAGAACATTCCAGAACATTCGAGAGTGTTTAGAAACATACCTGAACGTTCGAGAAGATACCACAACATGTCGGAATGTTCCAAAATGATCCTGGATGTTCTGGAACGTGCAGGAATAGTTTGGAATATTTGCGAAGATTCCAGAATGTTCATTCCAGAAAGGTCGGGAACGACCCGGAACATCCCAGATCATTTTGGAAGATTCCAAAACACTTTCGAATGTTGTGGAATGTCCTGGAAGATTGTAGACCATTAGAGACCTTTTTGGTGTGTTCTGAAGTTCGCCACTAGTGAAGCTACCCACTGGTAGGGGTATATAAAGCAAGACGCGTTGTGTGTTCGAACGTCAGCTTCTTATCGGTGACGAGGGGGGCGGAACTGAAAAAGTAGTGCAGTGAGTGAATCAAAACAAACAGTGAAGTGTGAGCACTCAGAGTGATACAGTGACTGAATATAAATCGAAAATAAGGCGTGAAGAGTTTGTAAAGTGTACTTAGTGTATTTGTAAGAAAACGGGTGATTTGGCTTACATTTTAAACAATGTCCGAACGTAAAAGAGTAAGGAGATCCATTCAGTTCCGAAGCAAAATGGTGAAAACAAAAAGAAAAGCGAAAAAACGAAACAGACGAAGAGCTCGAAGCACATTTAAGTTAAGAACGACTATGAGCACCGTGAGAGGCAATGAAATCGAAGAACAACGAAATGAGCAGTTCGAAGAAACAAGAACTGTAACCGAATCTTTTAATAAACGACTGCCAACTCAAGCCTGCCTTGAAAATGTCACTCTGCGAGACGCGCGAACGAGAACAAGTAAATAGTACAACCCAGTAAATGAAGTACTCCTCTACGATCCGACGAAAGAGTATAACAAACGTGAACACATCGTAGTTGCAAAAACGGACATCATCTGCCAGTTTTACAACACAAAGAAATTCAGTAGAGAACCACCAAGGACTCTGTGGCTTGAATGGAAAAATCCGAGTACCAGCAGTGAAAGCACCTCCGTAAGAAGTTTTGCGTTGCATGACCGGGGAAACTCCAGAGCCAAAACTCTTTCTTCAAAATATAAAAGGGTACAACGCCTGCTTCCAAATGACTTCTTTCGGTGTCTCTTCGATCAGCATTAACAGAGATGAAATCGATAATGCTTTTCCCATCCGAGGACAAGTCTATCACAGCAAGGAATCATTGCTAATACTCTTCAATGAAGTCGATAAATTTCATTGGAAAAAAGAAACAGAAATTGATCAATGGTGCACAAATATCAGTGGATTGAGACGAGAAGTAGTCTGAGATGTACAGAGGATCTTGTACAATCATCTGATTTACACATTCAGAACAGCACTAGGCAGACTAATTTCTGATGACTATAAGGTTATAATTAGAGCCAAAAAACACCGCATGGAGAACACGAACGTCGATTTAATGCATCTCAGACAGATGAAGTGCCATCGTCATTGTGGACAATGAAAACACAAGCCGCTACATAACTGTACAACAAAAAACGGAAGGACTACAACTCATTGAGAGACACGTCGTTCATATGTTGCCCTCCAATATCCCTTAATATTTCTGCATAAGACAAGACGGATAACAGTTTAATGTGAAACAAATCCAAGCAGAAACAGGTGTAGAAACAAACAAAAAGTCACTTCCAAGGACTTGTATGCTTACCGCTTTATGATCAGAGACAATGAAACATATTATCACATTCTCAACACGCCCCATTTATTCTAACAATTCGTGTTAAACATGTCTGCAAAAAGAGAAGCGGAAGGATTGCTTTACATAAGACTGAATCAGGAGAAACTACGCACTGAAGAATACATACACCTTCGAGATGCAGTAATAAATGACGGAAACATTGACGACAATAGAACAACGATAATGTTACCCTCACCATCTAGCATAACTGAACCTAACTTAACAGGAAGATCAAGACACATGCACGAATACACTCAAGATGCCATGCAATTTCCATTAAAATTAGCCTACAGTTTCACATTTAACAAAGAGCAAGGACAAACTTTAAAATACTACGGTATCAACCTCAAAGAATCCAACTTCTCTTACGGTTAACTATACGTAGCTTGATCTCGAGTAGAAAATTCGAAAATTTGTTACATTTATACTCCGGTTAGCAAATTAATTATTTTTGTACACAAGTATTGTAAATAGAAAATGTTTTCAATGAAAAAATTTTACTTCTTACAAATTGACAAGTATTGTAAATAGTTAGAATGTGTTTCAATTATCTTTTTTATCTCTTACACTTTAAAGTTTATCCTATTATTCCAACGACCATATAATCTCATATCAACCCCGTGAGCGGAGCCGGGTACACCAACTAGTATTATACAAAAAGTGCCAACATCCGTATTTTATTCTGAACATTTGTTAGCCTCCTGTGTGAAGAGATTAAAATGTAAAACGTGTTTTATCCTTGGAGCAAGTGTGTCATGTTCGTCATTGAAAGTCAGAGAGATCAGAAGCTTAGTGAGTGTGATATGATTCAGATGCGCTATGTGAATATTTCTGATGCTATGATACTGCGAAATGTTAGTTCTTATGTTGCAGCTGGCATGAGACTGGTAAAACAGTGTCCTGTTAGTGTAGGAACTGTAGCAGGAACTGAGTTCATTTCAATCTTAGCTAGAGAAGACAGCTACATAGTTTCGACATCTTCAAAGCTAGGTACCCCCTTGTTATTCGTTTTTCTTGACAATAATCTGAGGCAGCAGAGCTGAACTGACGTGAACCGTGACGGCAGTCACGAAAACGAGATGAGATCACACTCTGTGGCTCCTGAGGCAGGTGTCTACACTGAAGAGGCAAAGAAACTGGTACACCTGCCTAATATTGTGTAGGGTCCCCACGAGCACACAGGAGTGCAGCAACATGACGTGGCTTGGACTCGACTAATGTCTGAAGTAGTGCTGGAGGGAATTGGCACCATAAATCTTCTAGGGCTGTCCTTAAATCTGTAAAAGTATGAGGGAGTGGAGGTCTCTTCTGAAAAGCATATTGCAAGGCATCTGAGACATGCTCAGTAATGAG
Source organism: Schistocerca gregaria (assembly GCF_023897955.1). NCBI lineage: Eukaryota > Metazoa > Arthropoda > Insecta > Orthoptera > Acrididae > Schistocerca > Schistocerca gregaria. The sequence continues at coordinate 742,741,569 of NC_064921.1, forward strand.
TTTGGTGGCCAGCGGAAGTGTTTCAGTTCAGAAGAGTGTTCCTGAACCACTCTGTGGGATGTCGCATCGTCCTGCTGGAACTGCCCAAATCGGTTGGAGTAGTTAATGGACATGAGTGGATGTAGGCGATCAGACAGGATGGTTATGTACGTGTCACTTGTCACAGTCGTATCGAGACGTATCAGGGGTCCCATATCACTACACAACATCCACACCATTACAGAGACTCCACTAGATTGAACAGTCCCCTGCTGACACTTAGGGTCCATGGATTCGTGAGGTTGTCTCCGTACCTGTACACGTTCATCCGCTCGATACAATTTGAAACGAGACTCGTCCGACCAGGCAACATGTTTCCAGTCCTCAACAGTCCATTGCCGGTGTTGGCGGGCTCAGGAGAGGCGTAAAGCTTTGTGCCGTGCAGTCATCAAGGGTACACGAGTGGGCCTTGATGTGCCAGCACAGAAATCTGCAGCAGTTTCCGGAAGGGTTGCACTTGTGTCACGTTGAACGATTCTCTTCAGTCGCCGTTGGTCCCTTTCTTGCAGGATCTTTTTCCGACCTCAGCGATGTCGGAGATTAGATGTTTTACCGGATTTCTGATATTCACGATATACTCGTGGAATGGTCGTACAGGAAATTCCCACTTCATCACTATATCGGAGATGCTGTGTCCTGTCGCTCGTGCGCCAATTATAACATCACGTTCAATCTCACGCAAATCTTGTTAACCTGCCATTGTAGCAGCAGTAACCGATCTAACAACTGGGCCAGACATTTGTTGCTGACCACAGCGCCATATTCTGCCTGTTTACACATCACTGTAGTTAAATACGCATGCCTATACCAGTTTCTTTGGCGATTCAGTGTATAATTGCATCCGATTACTATCTGCGATGCCTGCTTCCACCCAGATTACTTCACATTCGTATTCAATTACAACTTCTCTGAATATTAATGAGTTCTTTATGGCAATGAATATACCTCTACCGTTGGCGTCTAGCCTATTCCTACGATATATACTCCAGTCTTAATGTACTGATTCGCTGGTGTTAACTTCTGCTTTCTTCTTGCATTCTGTTCCTAATACTATGTGGACGTTTTTGTATGTAATGAAAGAGACTGATTTGATGTAATCAGTCCCATTGCGCATTATGATATATTTGATACCAGTAATTTTATTTGTAAGACATTAACGTCATACAAACTATGCATATGAAAATTTTATATTTAATGCATTGCTGTTTAAATTTTATATGATCAGAATAAATCTGAAGTTATTTAACGAGAAATTAAGTAAATATATGTTGCACTAAATTTTTTAAAACTTATGTAAAGAACATGTATCAGTTAATCTTAACAATGTCTTTGCTACCGATGAAAATGATTTGAATTCTTTTGCCTGCAAATGTAATCGTTGATATCTCTCTCGCACTTGTAGGGAAAAATAGGAAACGGTCTTCTGAAGCTATTTGAAACTGTCGGACATGTTTTTGTGCAAACGTAATGAACAATTAGAATTTTGACCTTCAAGGGAGCAGATGAATATTATAGTAATACGAAAGTTGTACGCATAAAGGAACATCGAACAAGTTAGTGCAGTGTTAGCACACTGGGCTCGTATTGGGGAAGACAACAGTTCAAACACGCGTCCGGCCATCCTGATTAAGGTTTTCCGTGATTTCCCTAAATCTCTTCAAGAAAATGCCGGGATGGTCCCTTTGAAAGAGCACGGTCGATTTCCTTCCCCATCCTTCCCTAACCCGATGAGACCAATCACCTCGCTGTTTGGTTCCCTTCCCCAAATTAACCAACCAACCAACCGTAAAGAAACGAAGTGTTATTAATTCGTAGTTAAAGCGACTCAACCAACCAAACAGGATTAGAAGTTCTGTATTTATCCGTACAGCAGAACCCCTCGACAACCATACCGCAGTAAAGAACATAACGAAGACAGCACAAAAATGTGCTTACTTTCTCAAATTGGCATATATCTGTAGAGAGATTTTTCGATGGTGGTTTGACCTATTGTTGAAAGTGGTATGTTACACTAATTCAGGGCCCTTACATACACACTCTGCAATTTAGTAATGCCACATTAACATTTTCTCATTCTGGTGTACAAGCAAGTAAGTTCTCCTGCGAGAGACGCGAATACTGAGGGTTTCTAAATTGTTCAAATGTATGGCCTCTAGCCTTAAAAATAAGGAAAATCTATTCTCCACCCAATAGCGGAGGCCGAGAAATTCGTATAGCAGATCATTCATCTAAGCCTCTGGTTTAGACTTCCACTCCCTTCCTAACCACGATCTTGTGCTGCTCAGATGTGTCATCAGTACTGAGCAACACCCTTGTATCTGATGCTATGGGGTAAGGGCGTGCTGCCAGTTTCCCCTTTTCTCCATTCGCTGAGTGATACTAAAACTCGTCACTGTCCGCCACTCAGCCTCGAGTAAGGTAGGGGATTCCAGCAGGTTCGACAACTTTCGCCACACGTATCTCAGCGTCGCTCCAGCTTTAAACAGCAGCCTGCAGTTTGTCGAACGTAATACAGCTGCTAGATGTTTCCGAAGAGCCGCCGATCCACCGTTTAGGACGTTCCATTCCATCACCAAAGCGGTTAACAACTGCTGGGTCGTCGTTGTCCATGCGAACGTGCTGCAATACGTCCTCCAACGCATCCCACACGTGCTCCGTGGGATTAAAGTCGGGGGAACGGGCAGGTCATTCTATTCGCGCAATACCGTCTCGTTCCAAGAGCTCTTTCACCAACACTGCTCGATGTAGCCGCCCATTGTCATTCACAAAAATTAAGTCTGAGCGGAATGCACTCCTGAAGAGACACGCTCGGGGACGGAGTACAGCCTCGCCGGTGGGTGTATCGGACTCCCAGATTTCGAGGTTAGTACGCCCATGCAACATGATGCTTTCCTACACCATAACACCCGGACCACCAAAACGATCGTGTTAATGGGAGAATTACGTGTCCACACCTCTCGTCGTATGAGGGCACGTCCAGAATCACTACTCAGGCAATCCGCTCTCGTTTTAAGAAGAGCACTCGTGACCAACCCTCGTTAGCACAGTTCCTGCGCCCTTGGCACAATAGCATGCGGTACTGGAAATGTGCGGGTGTCAACGCAACATAAAGCACAGACTTTCAGACAAAGATTCCGCCCATACCCATTCACCGTGTTCGTGTGGAGCAATACTTTTCGTGCCTTGCACTCCTGTTAAGCCGGCCGGGGTGGCCAAGCGGTTCTAGGCGCTACAGTCTGACCGCTACGGTCGCAGCTTCGAATCCTGCCTCGGTCATGGATGTGTGTGATGTCTTTAGGTTAGTTAAGTTTAAGTAGTTCTAAGTTCTAGCGGACTGATGACCTTAGAAGGTAAGTCCCACAGTTCTCAGAGCCATTTTTTTAGTCCTGTTAAATGCGGTAATAACTGCACCGCTATTTGACGAAGGTCCCTTCTTGCTTGTTGCACAGTGTATCCGTCGTCTGCGGCTTTAGTTGACCGTGATTGACCACCTCCTCTCATTGCAGCAACAGTGCCTGATTTTTGGAATGCTCCCCTTGCACATGAAACTACATTGCGAGCAATACCAAACTCAACCTTCTACAAGCTTATGCAAAGTGTGGTTTTTTATAACAATACTTATTGCATGAGAAGTGTGCTACTAATTTATTACAAATTATATTTTTAAAAATTGAGATTAGCTGGATATTCATCTACAGAAGTGATATGTGGTGAAAATTGTACTTATTGTGTTCAGAAAATACTTTGTTACGTGAAAATCTTTACAGCAGAGATATTGATATGTACCAAACTAAACCTTCTACAAGCTTATGGAAAGTGTGTTTTATAACAATACTTATTGCATGAAAAGTGTGCTACTAATATATTACAAATTATTTTTTTTTAAATTGAGATTAACTGGATATTCATCGAAAGAAGTGTTATGTGGTGAAAAATGTATTTATTGTCTCCAGAAATACTTTGTTACGTGAAAATCTTTACAGCAGAGATATTGATATGAGAGCTGCTATTCGGAAAGTGAGGAACGATCGGTCGCGAAATGGAAAACACTGAAAATCCGACAAGGCTTCCCACAGACGTTTTCGGCAGTGTCTCTAGTATGCCCGTCGATCATATCAAGACGCTGTTTTCAGTTGTGAGCGCACTGTGAGCGAGTAAAGGTACATAGAACAACAATGTCTCCCGCCAAGTAGGAGGGCCCGCTGAGAGCCTTCGCCTTAATGAATGCAGCCCACCTAACACAACTGCCACACACTTCCTTCTTCATGGCAATTGTCAGCCGCACTCTGCAGGGGCAGTGAAGACCCTCCTGCAGCCTTTTCGATGGGAAATGTTCGATCACCCACAACACAGCCCTAATTCGCTGGTCCTGAATGTCATCTCTGCTCACATGAAACGCTGGACACGAAGACAGCACTTGGGCGCAGGCTACGCGCTATAGACCGGTGTAGAGAATTACCGGAAAGCACAGGCGGCTGCCTTCTATGACGATGGTGTTGGAAATTTGGTATAACGCTCCGACAAATGTCTAACTAGGAGCGGCGACTATGTAGAGAAGTACCTGGAATGTGTAGCTAAATGTGCAAAGAAAACAGTTTTGATTTTCGCTGTGGTTTCCATTTCGCGACCGATCGTACCTTACTTTCCGAACAACCCTCGTAGATTGATTTGATTTTGCTGCGTCGACAACATATAAGTATGGTTTGGTTGATCAAAAACCCGACCTCTAGTCTTATTAGAAGTTTAAAAGGAACCTCGAAAAAACAGCTAAATACTGCTGCAATTTTATTAAAGTGAAACAGTACAGAAATACACGAGGGTTGCCTAGAAAGTAATGCACCGCATTTTTTTTTCCTGAGCCGAGAACAATGTTACGGATGCGAAACGTTACGTATGTGTTATTTGAAGTCTTCTGAGGGAGCTTGCCAAGTTTCCGTCACTTCTGACAGATAGCGCAGCTACAGGACAGTTTCAAAATGGCGTAGGTGATGTACGTTGTAAGCCACGTGCTGTGATTGAATTTCTCACTGCAGAGAAGGAAACTGTGTGGAACACTCACAAACGCTTGTGCAAAGTCTATGGAGCATCTGCTGTCGACAGAAGTACGGTTAGTCGCTCGGCACGTAGGGTGAGGTCATTAGAAGGCGGTTCAGCGGAGCTCCGCGATTTGCAGCGGTCGGTGAGACCACCCACGGCTCCCACACCTGACATGTTGCACAGAGCTCATGTTATTATTCGTGATGACAGACGCATTACGACTCCAGAAGACATTATGAGGACGATGAGGAGATGATTCACACAGTAAAGCACTGGCTCCGCCACCATGCCGGCCGGAGTGGCCGTGCGGTTCTAGGCGCTACAGTCTGGAACCACATGACCGTTACGGTCGCAGGTTCGAATCCTGCCTCTGGCATGGATATATGTGATGTCCTTAGGTTAGCTAGGTTTCGGTAGTTCTAAGTTCTAGGGGACCGATGACCACAGCAGTTAAGTCCCATAGTGCTCAGAGCCATTTGAACCATTTTTTTCCGCCACGATGACAAGGATTGGTACCAACAGGTCATACACGCTGTAGGAAGGCCAGAGAATGGTATAGAAATTACGCGGAAAAATAGACTGTGTACATAAAACACCATTCTTTCGTGTGTGTGTTTCTCATTACATTCAATAAAGAATTGGTGAAGAAAAAAATGCGGTGCGTCACTTTCTGGGCAGCCCTTCTACAATCGCATTTCGGTGCATTGGTATCGGTAATATCGTCTCTGACTTTTAGAAACTCTGAAAAATTGCCATATACTCAGTAATCTCTACACTGCTTGGATGCGGAACTCTGATCTCAGAGCATGGAATTAGGCGTGTCTGCAGATTCTTGACATCTACATTGTCCACCATGTTGGTGTCGGGCAAAACATTTCATCTGTTTGCACGTGACAAAGAATTCTTACTTATTTCTGTCTTTCAACTTTACGTTAATATGTGATATAATAGGCTGATGTGGGGAGCAGAATCGGAAAGAGTTTCATTCTGCATTCTCTTTATATATCGTGGCAGTCATGTTGTAATTAGGCATGAAAAGAAATATGAGCATGTTTGGCTACCACGCTCAAACAGCTGGAGTTCGGCATTCAGATAGTATCTAGACCAATGTATATACCATAGTGAAAGCTCTGATATTTTTATAAGACGCAAGACTCAATGAATATTTTTCCGTGACGCAAGCTGATAATATTTTAACCGAAAATGATAACAGATTTAAAAATATGTCAGCACAAGTATGTGGTTGTTAACAAGCGGAAAGTGGTGTCGTAGTATTGTGGAGTGGATGCATCGCTGAATTAAAAATGCGTAGACTATGACACCAGGACAGGGCTGGTACTTCGATGGATTATGGGAACTGAAATATTACACCACCATAGCACATGTATAGCGTCGTGCATAACATCACATGCTGAAGACAGCTAGACAACAGAATTACCAAAGACTGCAGCCTCTTCGATCGCCATACACATCGAATATGAAGTACTTACATGCAGGTCGTTGCACGCAAGGGTAGCACCAATGCAACGCTCTTGCTGTTGTATGTCGTAATTAGATTGAACAGGAAAGGAGATGGTTAAGCAATAAATATGCGCAGCCGAGACTACAGGGAAGACGCTATTAACTGTCGTGGTACATGGCCCTCTCCTGATCAGCGGTAAATGAGTATCATTGTGTGGTAAACAAAGTAATGTTTGGCACCTTGAAATACGTAACAGCACACCACAGACGTTGACTTCAGGCATCCGCCTTCCTCGCCTTAACGATATTGCCGTAAACCACGCTTACATTCGAATATCGTGAGCAAGACACTCACTGTGTAATAGCACTTTATCCAGACTGTGATTGACAGTATACTTCATCAGATTTTTTAAATTAAAATATATTTCGGTTACAAAACTAATAAACGTTACGTATTGAGTCCGACTTCTATGCACGTTTTTAGAGCTTACTTTGAAAACAGAATTTGAAATTAAGCTTCAAAATGAAAGACTTACACACTTGCATGCTTTAAACATATTAATGGATCAGGAGTTCAAATTATACCGTGCAATCAGTAGTCCATCACTGTGAGCGAGTACTAAGGTGCCAGATTAGCTTACCCATGCTGTAGTAGCAGTATATCGACTAGAGAATGCTGAACTCTTGTCGTCCTACATAGCTTCAGAAGCAAATAATTTACTTTTTCACTTACCAAAGTCGCTTTTTGATCGATATGTAACTTGCGTGTACTTACGCGCAACTAAAAGTAGCTACTACTCATAAATGGTTTCAGACAGGCAGAGTTGTGTTCGAACTGAATTAAAATTTGTCCACACTGAGACAAAACATTTGTGCAGAGCGCTAATGCTGCGTTGTACAAGTCGGCTACAGAGTCTTGTGGGACTGCGCGAGAAGACATCAGCAGCCGCCTGTCACAACTGTATGTGTCCTTCCGCAATGAAAACTACACATGCCTATCTCAGATTTATAACTACTGAGGTGACATTTAGGAATGCGAATTTACCTAATTAGGCCTCCTTCGGCGCTTTCTGCTTTAGTTTCTGACTGATACGCATGGAGGGTTAATAAACTAGTAGCACTACTTTCTGACATCAGGGATAGTTCTATATATTGATCAGCAAAACCTGTAATCTCCCACTCCCACAATTTGTTATCACCACTGCTGCCGATGATAAGGTCTCTTTTTTCAAAACTAAGAGAGGAGTAAGATTTACAATCGACTTTTCACTTATCTTCTTTTTTTCGTAGCTGTCTCCAGTTCTTCATGTCTAGGGGCTGCTTCCTGAAACTCAAATTTGTGACTTTATAGGTTCTCATGATTCCAGCTGACATAATTAGTTTCGCAGGAAACCTGTGCAGATGTTTTGTTTTCGCGATAATTTATTGTCTCACATTTTTCAATATCACACTGTCTTTTGAATTTTCACATTGACAAAGCCGAAACCACATTGTTCTTCCAAAATACAAAAACACGTCCGGTCACATCAGAGGTGTGCCCACTATTGCTTCAATCTGCGGTAACAACAATATTCCAAAGAGTTTGCAAATTTTCTTAACAAATAAATTTCTATTAGTTTATGTTATTATTTTTTAAATGAACCCAGAAATAAATATAATAAACAGTACAGCTGCAATCGGCGCTGACTTCGGTCGCGCAGCTTGAGGCTGTTGCCAATGGGCTCCACTGTGGGGAGCCGGACTCGGGTATCACGGGGATGTCAACCTCATCCCGTCTGTCCCCAGATCGGTCTGCCGCTGTGGTTGCCCCGGTTGCTGCCCGCAGTGGGGCTGAGCCCTCGCCTGTGGTTGATTGGGAGGTCGTTCCAAGGCGTGGCAGGCAGCGAAAGGCGTCCCCGGAGGCTGATCAGAAAGCCTCCCCGGTGCGTCTGACAAACCGGTTTCAGGCACTGTCTCTGGCTGAGCCAGATGCAGCCGCCTGCCCTGTTTCAGAGGATCATTCTCAGCCTTCAAGGTCCGGGCAATCGCAGAGGGTGGGCTTACTGGTAGTTGGGAGCTCCAATGTTAGGAGCGTAATGGGGCCCCTTAGTGATATGGCGGCTAAGGAGGGGAAGAAATCCAGTGTGCACTCCGTGTGCATTCCGGGAGGAGTCATTCCTGATGTGGAAAGGGTCCTTCCGGATGCCATGAAGAGCACAGGGTGCAGCCAGCTGCAGGTGGTGGCACATGTCGGCACTAATGACGTGTGTCGCTTTGGATCTGAGGAAATTCTCTCTGGATTCCAGCGGCTATCTGATTTGGTGAAGGCTGCCGGTCTTGCTTACGAGATGAAGGCAGAGCTCACCATCTGCAGCATCGTTGACAGAACCGACTGCGGACCTTTGGTGCAGAGCCGGGTGGAGGGTCTGAATCAGAGGCTCAGACGGTTTTGCGACCGTATTGGCTGCAGATTCCTTGACTTGCGCCATAGGGTGGTGGGGTTTCGGGTTCCGCTGAATAGGTCAGGAGTTCACTACACTCAGCTGGCGGCTACACGGGTAGCGGAGGCTGTGTGGCATGGACTGGGCGGTTTTTTAGGTTAGAAGGCCTCGGGAAAGTGCGGGATGGGCTGCAATGTCAAAGGGTGCTTGGCAATTACAGGACGTGCTTGGATCAAGGAACAGTCGGAATTATAGTTGTAAACTGTTGTAGTTGCGCTGGAAAAGTCCCTGAGCTTCAAGCGCTAATAGAAAGCACAGAAGCTGATATCGTTATAGGTACAGAAAGCTGGCTAAAGCCTGAAATAAGTTCTGCAGAAATTTTTACGAAGTCTCAGACGGTGTTCAGGAAAGATAGATTAGGCAGAATTGGTGGTGGAGTGTTGGTGTCTGTCAGTAGTGGTTTATCTTGTAGTGAAGTCGAAGTAGATACTCTGTGCGAATTGGTGTGGGTGGAGGTTATACTTAACAGCCGAATTAAGTTAATAATTGGCTCCTTCTACCGACCCCCAGACTCCGATGATACAGTTGCGGAACAGTTCAGAGAAAGTTTGAGTCTCGTAACAAATAAATACCCCACTCATACGGTTATAGTTGGTGGGGACTTCAACCTACCCTCGGTATGTTGGCAAAAATACTTGTTCAAAACCGGTGGTAGGCACAAAACGTCTTCCGAGATTGTCCTAAATGCATTCTCCGAAAATTATTTAGAGCAGTTAGTCCACGAACCCACGCGAATTGTAAATGGTTGCGAAAACACACTTGACCTCTTGGCCACAAACAATACAGAGCTGATAGAGAGCATCATGACTGATACAGGGATTAGTGATCACAAGGTCATTGTAGCTAGGCTCAATACCATTTCTTCCAAATCCATCAGAAACAAACGCAAAATAATTTTATTTAAAAAAGCGGATAAAGTGCCACTAGAAGCCTTACTAAAAGACAATTTCCATTCCTTCCGAACTGACTATGCGAATGTAGACGAGATGTGGCTCAAATTCAAAGATATAGTAGCAACAGCAATTGAGATATTCATACCTCATAAATTGGTAAGAGACGGAACGGATCCCCCGTGGTACACAAAAAAGGTCCGAACGCTGTTGCAGAGGCAACGGAAAAAGCATGCGAAGTTCAGAAGAACGCGAAATCCTGAAGATGGGCTAAAATTTACAGACGCGCGAAATTTGGCACGTACTTCGATGCGAGATGCCTTTAATAGGTTCCACAACGAAACATTGTCTCGAAATTTGGTAGAAAATCCGAAGAAATTCTGGTCGTATGTAAAGTACACAAGCGGCAAGACGCAGTCAATACCTTCGCTGCGCAGTGCCGATGGTACTGTTATCGACGACTGTGCCGCTAAAGCGGAGTTATTGAACGCAGTTTTCCGAAATTCCTTCACCAGGGAAAACGAATGGAATATTCCAGAATTTGAAACACGAACATCTGCTAGCATGAGTTTCTTAGAAGTAGATACCTTAAGGGTTGCGAAGCAACTCAAATCGCTTGATACGGGCAAGTCTTCAGGTCCAGATTGTATACCGATTAGGTTCCTTTCAGATTACGCTGATACTATAGCTCCCTACTTAGCACTCATATACAACCGCTCGCTCACCGATAGATCTGTACCTACAGATTGGAAAATTGCGCAGGTCGCACCAGTGTTCAAGAAGGGTAGTAGGAGTAATCCATTTAACTACAGACCTATATCATTGACGTCGGTTTGCAGTAGGGTTTTGGAGCATATACTGTATTCAAACATTATGAATCACCTCGAAGAGAACGATCTATTGACACGTAATCAGCATGGCTTCAGAAAACATCGCTCTTGTGCAACGCAGCTAGCTCTTTATTCGCACGAAGTAATGGCCGCTATCGACAGGGGATCTCAAGTTGATTCCGTATTTCTAGATTTCCGGAAAGCTTTTGACACCGTTCCTCACAAGCGACTTCAAGCTGCGGAGCTATGGGGTATCGTCTCAGTTGTGCGACTGGATTCGTGATTTCCTGTCAGGAAGGTCGCAGTTCGTAGTAATAGACGGCAAATCATCGAATAAAACTGAAGTGATATCAGGTGTTCCCCAGGGAAGCGTCCTGGGACCTCTACTGTTCCTGATCTATGTAAATGACCTGGGTGACAATCTGAGCAGTTCTCTTAGGTTGTTCGCAGATGATGCTGTAATTTACCGTCTAGTAAGGTCATCCGAAGACCAGTATCAGCTGCAAAGCGATTTAGAAAAGATTGCTGTATGGTGTGTCAGGTGGCAGTTGACGCTAAATAACGAAAAGTGTGAGATGATCCACATGAGTTCCAAAAGAACTCCGTTGGAATTCGATTACTCGATAAATAGTACAATTCTCAAGGCTGTCAATTCAACTAAGTACCTGGGTGTTAAAATTACGAACAACTTCAGTTGGAAGGACCACATAGATAATATTGTCGGGAAGGCGAGCCAAAGGTTGCGTTTCATTGGCAGGACACTTAGAAGATGCAACAGGTCCACTAAAGAGACAGCTTACACTACACTCGTTCGTCCTCTGTTAGAATATTGCTGCGCGGTGTGGGATCCTTACCAGGTGGGATTGACAGAGGACATCGAGAGGGTGCAAAGAAGGGCAGCTCGTTTTGTATTATCGCGTTATAGAGGAGAGAGTGTGGCAGATATGATACACGAGTTGGGATGGAAGTCATTACAGCATAGACGTTTTTCGTCGCGGCGAGAGCTTTTTACGAAATTTCAGTCACCAACTTTCTCTTCCGAATGCGAAAATATTTTGTTGAGCCCAACCTACATAGGTAGCAATGATCATCAAAATAAAATAAGAGAAATCAGAGCTCGAACAGAAAGGTTTAGGTGTTCGTTTTTCTCGCTCGCTGTTCGGGAGTGGAATAGTAGAGAGATAGTATGATTGTGGTTCGATGAACCTTCTGCCAAGCACTTAAATGTGAATTGCAGAGTAGTCATGTAGATGTAGATGTACTAAATTGCGTAATTAATAATAGAAATTTGAACTGTATCAAGTGTTTCGTAATTTCAAATGTTTATATAAAAAAGTAATTTTAACTGTACATTCAGAGCTAGTAGATATTGACTGTAGCAAAGAAAATAAAGTAATTTCTTTTTAGATATTTTAGCTTGAAATATAACACTTCGTGTTCAAAATCATAAGAATTTTTTTTAGAGAAACTGCTGAGATAATATTAACCTGTTCAGAACTCCAAAATATTTCTGCTATCGACTACGTCTGTTGAGGGAAAAAAAAAAATGTTAGAGGAGAGTATCACTTTACAACCCTCTTCGCGAATTCTCCTATAAAAGCACCGTTCCTAGCGTTTTCCTCACTATGGAAGGTCTACATGCCCAAAGAGACTTCTAGAACATTCGAGAAAGTAATTTTTAGTGCGCGTCTGATAGTCTAACGATTTCTGTTCACACGTATTTCAATAGCCTGGCCTCCTACCCGTTGCGGCTCACCACCTTCTGCGTACACCTGCATCGCTACACTTCTAGTGCTCTGTGTCGTTAATCGTATTGAAATTTAACTATACGCTCAAAAAATAAATAATTGTATCCAGGGCCGCCGGATAGAGGGCTTGGTGAGGTACGCTCCCGACAAAGGCGAGGGCACAGAACGTCTGCAAAAACTGGATGGAAAAGAAAAGATTAAGTATTAAATGGTGGAGGTACGTGAATTCTCCTATCTTCTGCCCATGAGAAGAAACCTTTTCCTCGGCCTGCAACTGTACCTTCATGTTGTTGTCGCAGGTTCAGCTCTACAGAGTTGGTTCTCCAAGCAGCAACATAAAGAAATGACTGCTACCAAATATACGTCATTCGCTAACAGCGAGATTTACTCACACTGTTAGTGTCTCTTCAACTCCCTGAAGTTCACCAATAGAGTTCCGGCTGCTACTTCACTATGGGGCTGCACTCGTAGAATCTCAAAGATTGTCGAACGAGTAGTGAAGCATAAATACTCTTTGGTGTAAGGTTTTCCGATTTTGGACGATTTATGCCGCCTGGCTGAGTTAGTGTGCTTCAATTTATCTGATGGAATAACAAGTGAACTGCAAAAGATATCTCCTATGTGCCATACAATTCTATCAGACTATAATTTCCTGACAGAAACGCTTTAAATAAAAACTCTGTACCTTATGTTGAAGAATGAGCAGCTAGCTTGGGGACAAACATAGCAGAGATACGGATACTGTGCATTTAGTTAACGAAATAACTATTTTCAAGTTCCTTATGAAAGAGCTGATGAAGAACACTGACAGTGGCTTCCCATTTGGGTATTTTGAAGTGTTTTTCTCAAAGTAGGGGCTAAGAGAAGCCTATCCTGATATCTAAGCAGCTTTGAAGATATCTATGATACTGCCACTGAAAGTAGAATCTTTTGAACAGAGAATCAGCAAATTAGAGAGGATACTAGAAACGCTTAGGGTTGAGAATGAAGGACTGCTGGTTGAAACATTTAAGAATCGTGGCAATAGAACAAAACGTGGCTGCTAAACTTAATTTCACAGACATAACCAACGATTCTGCTTCAGTGGTTCCCAAGCTGGGAGTAATTACCCCCAAGGGGTAAAATGAAATTTTCTTAGGGGTAAAAACTATACCATTCTGTTTCAGTCACAAAACTAAATTGTCTTCAAAAGATCATTACTACTATCGCAATTTTGTGAGACTGTAATAATGATTATAAAAGTTACTAATAATTAATTTTTCTCAAATAGCAGCATTAATGCAGTGGAGGTTACAGGTTCGTCATACAGTTCCCCCACTACACACATTTATTGTGCTTTGTCCCGTACATTGCTGATGATAAAAGTGACACATATACTCAACATATGCTAAATATATCAAGAAAATGTCTTCTCCAAGTTGCACATAGTGCCGGCAATAGTCCAGAAACTGCTTCATTAGTCGCATCCAGACAGATAAATGAATTAATTGACAGCATGACATAGCAGTATACACATAAGTGCTACTACAGTGCTGTACACAATGTTATTATTATTATTATTATTATTATTATTATTAGAGTTCTTACAATTAAAGCATTAACAGACTGAAATCATCCAATTTATGCCAGTTCAAAAGTAAGGATTGCAGCTATCAAGTGATTTACAAACAGTAAGTATAGTGCATCTGAATCTCTTTGATTGTAAATGGGGTAGCAATGTTCAAGTCAAGCAAGTGCCACAGTAAAAGGAGTAATGCAATGAATGTATGTTTTGTAATGGGTGTCTTACCCTCACTGCGGGTAGTTAGCTTTTTTCTATCTGTGGGTAGCAGTTGCTGTACATCACAGATTACTTCATCATTCATTTTAATGGATGGACACACACACACACACACACACACACACACACACACACACACCAACTAAATATCATTCATCTTTCATCATTTTAAAAATAAAGACGTGCTAAGAAAGTTTTACATTCTACCATTTAGTTAGATGCTGAAGTTGGTGATAATGTGGGGGAGAGGGTAAGGGTGGCAGGGCAGGGTACTAGCTAATGTCTGATGATATCCAGGGGCAATGGTCTAAGAAGTGTTGGAAACTGCTGATGTAAATCAAGGAAATGTAAAGTACAATGTGTGTAAAACAGAATTTATAGAAAGGGAAATTTTAACAATGCTTAATTGAAGCCCTTTTGCTTTTATTTCTAATTAGTAATTTATGTACTATTAGTAGTTTATGAGGAATAAGTAAAAATTAGTTGCTTTTTATATCATATTAAAACCAATGTGTAACAGCTGTTATAAACATTAAGATATAGATTCCGTTAGATACTCAATAATTTAGAGTTTAAGCAATCTGTTATAATTATGTACTACATTCATACATTTAGTTTGTTGATTGAAATATTTTATACCAAAGTTGTTCATTTAAGGAATTTTTTTCAATGATGTTTCAGTTTTTTCTAAATCGACTTACAAAATTATAAAATTTAATAAATCTTTGTATAAAAATTGCAGAAATGTATCTTTAGATATGGTGGAAGGGACCACAGTTCTGTCAGGTATGCCAGAGGCACAGGTTCACCTTAGTACAGCTCCAGTTGTATCACATCCCCTTAAGGAATATATTATTCTTTTCCATCAAACTTAGGTGAAACGTTTAGGTATCATTATCATTACTAACCATGATTTACTCGAATGAAGGTTATTTAATATGCTTCTGAAAATATAGGGAGTGAGGAATCTTTATATAGTAGTACAGGATAGTTGCTACACTACAACATATCCCTAAACAAGGATTTTAACTTATTATTAGTATGCTGAAGACCTGGACATGTTTGAAACATACTCTATCTACATACCACATTAATACTTTTCACACATACTGAGTTCATTTACATATTTTAGTTCCAACTCTTATTTTATTCGTTGTACAATTTCACGTTTATTATTAAAAGTCATCTGAATGTTAGTTTCTGTCCCAAGAATTTCCAGATTCTGAGTGCATCATTTGTTCAAAATTTTTCTTTTTAAGTAATTGTATTATTGTGTGGTAATGTTACGATTTAACCTCCTTCCTTTCAACTCACGTTTTTTAAATATTTTAACTTCATCTTCCCTGTTCAGATCTGAGTTTATGGGCAAAGCATTATTCAAACATTTTCAGTGTCCAACAATCGCCAAGATAATAAGAAGAACTGTGTCTTCCAGATGAAATTTACTTATATGCATTGCCAGATACTATTAAATACCCTAACAATAGTAGCAACGCTCTCCCATTATGTCAATTGCTGCAAAATTACTAACTTGTCTCTGGCAGTCCTTAACTTCTCCAGATGTTCTATGAATATTTATGTCGATGATTTATATGCCTCTCTATGCCATTTCATTACAAAATCCATATGAACAATCCTTTCTCACCTCTGTACCTTGTCTTTATTCTGCTCATGTCACCTATTAATAACCTACATAAATGATATTATTACTGCAATTACTTTAATTTCTTTTTTTGTACCTAACCACCATCATCACTATGGTCATTTGGTTTACTTGAACCTGATGACCAGATAAATGTCAATGCGTATTCTTTCCGTTCTACTTAGCCTTCCTCACCAATCAACTAACTACATAGGCACACATACATTAACTACACATTTAACGCTACTATAAGCAAAACCATACCAACTAACTACTTTCCTTCATTTCCTTGCTACTAAAAATGTATTCTAGTTGCTTCTGCTGAACAGGCAACGATTACTGTTGGAAAGAGATTATACAGAGTGCAAAAAAATATATATACAAAATGCTAGAGTATTGAAAAGGGATAATGCGCCAAAAATATTTTGATGCTACAAAGTTGAGATACGGTGTTCAAACTGTCGTGGAATGAATATCGTTTTAGAGATATTGCTGAAAATACCATCCACATACATTAGTACACAACTGGCACCTGAATTTGCACCGATATACACTCCATAAAATCTAGTAGGACTTTGGATGAAGCTGCACCAATTTATTTGTGAATTACATCGTTTTGTTATCATGTTACAGAACCCTTATCATGCACATAGAAGTTGTGCGTGAATGTGCATTGACGACATGTTCAGCAGTACCTCTAAAACAATACTCATCAATCTGAACACCATCTCTGAATATCACTATTGAGAAAATCCTCGCAGGGCCGGCCGGAGTGGCCAAGCGGCTCTAGACGCTTCAGTCTTGAACTTCGCGACCGCTACGGTCGCAGGTTCAAATAGTGCCTCAGGCAGGGTTGTGTGTGATGTCCTTAGGTTAATTAGGTTTAAGTAGTTCTAAGTTCTAGGGGACTTATGACCTCAGAAGTTAAGTCCCATAGTGCTCAGAGCCATTTGAACCATTTTGAACCACTAGCAGGGAAATAGTACATCTTCGACATTTATATCAGGTGAAAAAGTGATGACACTTCCTGCAGGACCTGACCATCATTTTGCAGGACAACGCTCAAGCACATACAGTGCAAGCTATTACTGATTTGTTTGACTGATGGGGCTGTTAACTGCTACAGCACCTACTGCCCTCCCCTGACTGAAGGCCTCGTGAGCTAAACTCGATTTCTAGACTGAAGGAAGCACTTCACGGGATTCGCTTCAGAACTGTTACAAATTCGTCGGGCAATAGACCGCGCCACTCTAACTGTCAACACAACTGGCACTGATAAGAGTATCCTACGACTTCTACATCGTTGGCAATGGATTATACACAATGTTGGTGATTACTTTGAAAACTTTGAAACGCGTATCTATTTTTTACGAGCTGTAAATAAATTGTTTCCACCAATAAAGTTCCAACCCTCGTATCTGTTAAATTACTGCCTACTTGGGCAGCGAAACAGAATTTAGGTAATTCAGTACATCTTGGTTATCACATTCTTCCTGGAAAATATCTATTACAATACTGTTTCCACAACACTCAGACTAATTTCGAACTTATTCATTACTAGTAACAATCGATAAGCACCAATGAGATTAGGTTAGTCTCTATCATGAGCCATTAGATCGTACACGATTTGTGACTGAAGCCACACCCCACACCTCTTGAGGGTCCAAATCACTGATAAATCACTCAAGTACCTATTTACCACCATCATCATCAAAAATACATTCCCTAGTATCTTCTTCATTAGTAATAGGCACGTGATTACTAATATTATTTACACATATTATAACGTCATTACCACCACTTACCAGTTAATTTCTTTTTGCAAGGGTTATTCAGTTGCAGGACTCAGCACGTTCCAAACCTCACGACTGAAATTAGGTGTACGCAGTGCACCGTCCCAATAATCTACATCAATTCTTCCTTCCACCAATGGTTCTTTTATAGTTCACAACAATGCAGCAAAACTTCGACTCGCTGGTCAGTAGACCACCTCTAGGAATTACCCTTCGACAGGGCTGTTCCCAGCGTTGCTCACGCCATGGAAGGTTTATATGTGTCAAGGATGTTCGGTATTCTAGAACATTCGAGAAAGTGACTGTTTTCTTCCACAACGGATACTCTGCTCGTTTCCGGCCACGATAGTGTGCAATTACGTCGTCGCCCCGTAGCTGCTCACCACCTCTGCGTAGCATTTGGAGTGTACATTCATTATGACAGTTCTGTGTTCTGGAATTTAGTAAAAATATGTTTTACGATTAATTATTTGCGTCAAGTCGCATTACTGGCGGTGGTTTCTTTTGCATTAAATTTATGGGGTACCTTTAGGTATCGTTTTTATTATTAAATACAATTTAGATGATTAAAAACTGTTAAACATGTCTTTGAAATAAGAATGGGACGGAGAGATATTTATATAATACTGTAGCGTAGTTTCTATGGCTGAATGGTAGCCTCATGGAATTCACCTTTCCTTTTTTTTAACCCAGTTATCGGTCTGTTTAACAGTGAGCCGTTTGCGAGTGTAATGCCGTTGCAAGCCCTGAGAAAAGAAATAAATGATATATACAGTTATATTTCATATTACTACATTTGTGATAGCAGAATTATTACAGTAATTAAGGGAGTAATTAATCATTTCACTTAATCATATAATGATAATACGCCATCTAATTTTAGTAAGGAAACATTTTCTAATTAACTGATCGCTGACTAATTCCCTTTGATTCCTCACATTTACTTCAGTGGTCCTTCCGTCATTGGCATCAACAATCTTTCGAGGTTGCAACATAATGTTGGAGTAATCATCTTCTTGATTGCCTTCGAAAAGTCCATAAAGTAGCTCAAAAATGACATGAATCAAAATGTATAGAAAAGTTATGAAACGTCCCCTTAGAAAAATTATACACGACTGTGCTTAAACTGACACACAATAGTTTTTAGCGCAACGCAATCTGACTTTCAATAATCGCTACAAGAGAATGGCCCTGACTAACATTAACCTATATGTTTCACAAATCACTTACCTCACAAAAATCGTCGTTACTCGAACTACTGCAATACAACGAGCGCCACTACTGCCAGCTAACTTAAAGATTCAAACTACGGAAGTCACTAACTACTGATAGGCACAGTTAGCAAATGAAAGATTTTAATGGAGAACAAACAATGTATTTACCTTTATAGTCATAATATATATATCAGTTCATGACACCAGTTCTTACAAATTTCAAAACTCCGCCATCTCTCTCCCTACGTCCACCACCGCTGGTGGCTCACCTCCAACTGCGCAACGCTATGCGCTGTTTGCACCCAGCTGCCACTGACCAACAATAAAATGGCAGACAACAAAGCAAACCAGTCACAGACTGCACACGGCACAGCCAGTGATTTTTCATACAGAGTGCTACGTGGCGTTACCAATAAGAAAACGTAAACAGCCTGCTTACATAGCCCCCATGCTCCCCACAAAAAAAATTTACAAATTGTTTTGGGCAGTGGCCAATACAGATTTGAAATTTGTTTTCATAATTATGATTACAATAGCAAAGAAATCAAATGCACACACTTATTGATACAATGTTGGTCAAAAGCTAAAATTTTCTCACAGTCCATATAGACAGCCCTGATAATTCATCACAGTAAAATAGCAATGTTTTTCTCAAAGACTGAGCAATAAAAGAAAATGCACACGGAAGTAGTGGATTTGCATGCAGTCTTGAAGAAGTAGTGTTGTCCTTCCAACGGAAAGACAGTGCTGACTCTTTGACATGCAGACAGGTAATGGGCCACAACAGAGCAAACCCACAGCAGAGTCAGTCGAAGTTTTGAAGAATATTGGCAGGTAGGTCAACACAGAGTAGACCCATTGTAGTCCTGGTAGAGATTACGGTATTGGTGGGCCACCAGAGGTACAGACCCACTGCAGTCCTTGTAGAAATAATGGTATTGGGGAGTCATCAAAGGTGTAGACCCACTTCAGTCCTTGTAGAGATAGCCAGCAGCAATCTGTTTGACTGTGCAGGCGCACAATCACCATTGAAGATGTCTTGCGGATAATATAGCAAGTCCATAAACCACCACTTGTCCACTCACAAAGTTTTTGGAATTGTCCTTAGAACCAGTAATGCTGTAAACCAGTCTCTTGCTGAATTATCAACACACTTGCAAACACTTTCAGTCCCTACTTCTCACATATTGTGCATATACTATGACCAACAGAAATGTGTGCAGTGAAATGTAATTTACAAGTTACTTAATTTGATGAACTGGTGTCAATTACAATTTTATAACATAAGAATACAATAACAAAGGTACAAAATATTTCATTAAAGAACATAACAATACAGATAACATTTGTAGTAATACAGGCTTTACAAAAGAATCGAAATAACAAATACATCAGTGTTACAAAAATTATGACATAAGTACATACATAAAAGATCAGAATAACTTTTGAAACATCAACTTCACACATGAGCATTAAAACAGAACAGATAAATAATGTCTTAAGAGAAAAAAATTCTATGAAACAGTGCACAGAGACAGGAAGAAAATAAATACACAAGGGTACACAAACACATAGTGGGATAACACAAAAGGAAAGGACAGGGTTTGTTTTCAGGGTAACATTTGGTACTGCAGTCCAACCCAAAACTTCATACCATAGATCGTCCCTCTTATTTCAACATTTGCTCCCGCCAAAAAAAAAATCCTATCCAAGCATGCTTTCTGTTTTCTGTTCTCATCCTCTTTCAAAAATAGTTTTTCTCCACTGTACACTACTTTTTTGGCCAAACCATTTTCTTATAGCTTCTCTATGCTTTTCTTCCAATTCATCATAGTTAGTTTCTTATATAGTCTACCCCCTCTTAATCTAACTTAAACCTACTGAGCTCAGATGCTAAACTAAGGGACGACGCAATGCAGCAGCACAAAACCATTAACACAAACAGCAATGACAAAAAAAAAAAAAAATGGCAATGGGCAAAGCAAGCTACAGTAAATCTAAATTACCAAGCAATGCAACATTACAACTGATATGAACCAATGTGCAGCAACAAGAAAAATAAATCAGTAGTAAAACTAACTTAACAGAGTAATACCAAGTGAAATTTAGTAGCACTATTCCTGGCAAACAGCAGCAGAAAATACAATAACTTATATCTAAACATGACAAAGCTCAAGCAGAAAAAATATTACACTAAAGACAACAATGCAGATAAGAGAAATGTATATTCACATCTTAATGTCTGTATGATTAAAGTGGTGCACCACAAAAACTTATTGTAAAAAAAAAAATATTACCATGTACTTGAAAAGAAAATTCTGTATGCAATTCCTGCCAAGGAAATTGTCTTTTTGAGCTCCTTCGTTTTTTTTAAGTACATCATAAAGTTATTATTTACTGGATCTGTAGGCATAAAATATTTATATTAGTCCATCCATTAAATTTTATAGTAACCAATGCTGCAGTGCAGCTAGAAACTAAATATTAAACAAAATAGTCAAAGCAAGGCGTGAAACGTCATTCGCTAGACATGAGGCATTTCATAATGCAGTAAACAATCTTCCAACTAGACATGAAATATTTCTCATCATTCCATTTCAGTAAATATTATAAATTAAGAACTCTACAATGTAATCATGTTTTCAAGTTTGAGGGTGTCGCGAGGATAATGCCCTCTTTTTTTTTCTCCACCTGTGCCTCTGACAGGCACACACTAAAGGCTTTCTTTTTTCAGGTGGTTGTCGCGCAGCTGGGTGCCCACGACGCATTACGTGCAGGTGGTCACTTAACTGTATTATCGAAATATTTACGACACCAGTTTCCGCTACAGTGGCAGTCTCATATAAAAATACTTTCACAGGTTGAGAATTTGCGTTACAAATGTGTAGAAAATAAAATACTGTAAATGTAACAGCGTCCAAAAAATTTTCGACAACATTATAATACATTTACGCATTTACACACATTTAATAATTCTTAAAGTACGATTCTTGGTTTCCAACATCCTTTTCCACAAACCAGAGTCCCTAACCACTACTCATTATTCCTTACCTTATTGCACATATACATATTCGTCGACACTTCTTCAATATTTTATCATAACAAATATGTAGCATAATCAAATAACTCATATAGCATCAGCATATTGATCATAAACATACCGCAACAGCATAATACACATAGTCATCGTAACACCTCGGTCAACTCTCAAAATCGTCGTAGCTTCCTCCAATAATTATAAAACCTAAAAAATTCTCTGTTCATGTCAAAAGTGTCATCTGCCTCAAACGTACTTTAAAAATCATGATCCCATACCAAACACATCATTCAAAGATCTCATAGTATAACAATGGTTCCGAAAAAATATGAACAGTTCACAAAGTACAGACAAAATACTATTTCAAAAGTGTGAAGTTATCCAACTGTGTAATTACGTAAACATCTGTCATTGATGTAGTAAAATAAATATTTGTCTCTCTCTCAGTTAAATGATCAGATAGCTGTGTAATTCTGTGTTAGAGAAATATGGTACCGATGTGTAAAGTTGTATAAGCAAATACCATATTAGCTAGGGCTCCTTGTGCTTGCCATACACATGGTACACAAAGTAAGTGTGTACCCCCCCCCCCCCTGAGGATTAATGTAATTATATCCTCAGGTGTTACAGATTACAGCAATGGAATGAAATGTATCACAGAAAGCCTTTGTATCATTGTTATCCAAAAATCTTTAAAAAATGTTTTAAGTAGAAAATTAATCACTCAAATACGTGTACTGTAGCGCTAAACTGTGCTTCTTGTTGTAAGATAATCTATGTGGAAGTGTCGTAGTTATCGTCCTCCGAAAGCTAAGTTCTGCAGAAGTCAATGTACTTACCTCATGATAAACAAAAGTGAAATGTTTTGCGTATAGTTACTACGCTTATTGCTGTGATGAAGTAAGTACTGTACTGTAACGTATTGTTGTGCTACAGAAAAGGTTGTCTCACTGTAGCTATACCACAAAAGTTACTACTAAAACATGTTTTCCTTTCCAGAAGAATTCAGAAAAACTGTGCAGATATAAAACAGATACACCGCAAAAGCACAATGTAAATTGTGTCACACGTTAGTAGCGTCATGATATAATCGTGTATTATCAAAGAAACCAAATGCTAAGTCATCTTTAATCTCACAGAAAGTACTTCAAATAAAGAATGTCTTTTCAATTGAACCAAAATGTTGCATTAAACCCTCATTAACAGTATATGTTTTAAGTATGTAAGCCTTATAGTCGTTACGTAATCGTGCGACTAACAAGCAAGAATGTACAAATAACAACACTGTGTCGTCTGTTCACTATAACAATGCATTCGTAATTTCTGTTTAAAAATGTTCCCTAGGTTCTAGACTGGATAGTTAACTTCAAAACATTGTTGCATGTTAACAGTTTCTCAGTGTGACTAAGCATACTAGAAATGTGAAGTGAAATGTTTTATGGCAAAGTTAAAAAGCAGATTATATTTCAATAAACGGTTTTACATGTGAAATGTGGTGTAAACCTTTACTCTTCCTAGTACGCAGAGTTTCAACTTCAACGCAATTATCATGTGGTATAAGTCGGATTCTGTAAGGTTCACTGTAAACTAGAAAGAATTTGTGACTCAAGTGTTTCTTCTTATGTGACAATGAATGAGCTTTAATGAGAACTTTCTGACCAATATATAATTTCTTTGGATTTGCTTTACCGTGTAATTTTCTCCTTTTGTCTGCAGCAGAATTTATATTTTTAATAGCCAAATCAATTATGTCTTTGTGTCGAAGTTTACGTGCATTCGGAAAAGGTACAAGCTCTCTGATTCTGTTCGGTGGTTCTTTATTCTTCAGTACAAGAACAGGTGGTAAAGCAGTGGAGTCATGAGGCATTTCATTCAGCACGTTTTGAAATAAGTGTAAATATCTGTCCCAATGCTGATGCTTTCTGTGACAATAAAGTCTGCAAAACTTATTGATTTCTTTCATAATCCGTTCAGACAGGTTACAATGTGGTGAGTACAATGAAATAAAAACAAATTTGATTTTATGGTTACGAAGCATGCGTGACCAAACAGCAGATCTGAATTGCGGTCCGTTATCTGAAATGACTTTACTAACGTGTCCAACTTCACGTACGAAATTTTTAACAAAGGCGTTGGATGCAGACCGTCCAGTGGCTCTACGTAACGGAATGAAAGAAACAAATTTTGAAGTAAGTTCAACAGCGACTAGAACGTACGAAAATCCATTAGATGTTCTAACAAGCGGTCCCAAGAGATCAACAGCAGCAAATTCTTTTAATTTAGTAGGAATGATAGGAAACAATGGAGCACGATGCGAGACAGTAGATGGTTTCGCCTTTTGACAAAGTTTACAAATAGACAAGACTCTTCGAATTCTCTTTTCCATATTGTTAAAATAACAAGTCGTTCGAAGAATATGATAAAATTTTCGTGGACTAAAATGTGCATAGCTGAAATGAATGTACCAAATGAGCTTATTAACAAAATCGTCTGGAATGCAAAGTACCCATAGCTTGTCATCAAAAGTGCATCGTTTGAATAGTATGTTATTTCTAACCAGATAATAATGGCGAATGTGTGTGTGTGTCTTTTCATGCGATTTACTTTTGATGTCTTTCCAAATCGGATCTTTATCTTGTTCATTAGCAATGTCCTGTGGTGATGAAGTTTTCAAAGGCGACTTTTTGAATGTAAAGAATACTGAAATTTTTCTTGAGGTTGCTTTTTGTGTTTCTTTTCTCAAGCCCAGCCGGTGCGCGTGACAGTGGGTCCGCAACAATGTTCTCCTTGCCGGGAATGTAGACTTGTGAAGTGGAATTCTTGCAGAAACAATGCCCAACGTTTTAACCTGTCATGATTTATCTTTGAAGACATAAGAAATTGTAATGCACGATGGTCACTGTATACTTTTACGTACTTAGCATAAAGAAAGAAACGGAATTTGTTAAATGCCCAAACGATACCTAAAGCTTCTAATTCAGTAACGGAATAATTTTTTTCAGATTTTGTTAGCACTCGGCTAGCAAAAGGAATGGTTTTCTGAAAGGTAGTGTCATGTTCTATGGCTTCTTGAAATAAATGGGCACCAAAACCGAATTTAGAAGAATCCGTGCTAAGGCAAAAATCTTGTGAGAGATCTGGATGAGCTAGTATTGGCGCGTCAAGTAGCGATTCTTTCAAAGAATTGAATTCCAACTGTGCTTGTTCGTCCCAGTTCCAAATAGTATTTTTTTCCAGTGAGAGAACAAAGTTTTGGTGTAACTAGAATTTGCATATTCAGAAAACGACGTTAATATTTAAAAGACCTAGAAAACTGCGGACTTGTTTTTTTGTGGACGGAACTGGAATGGCTCTGATTGCTTCTAACTTTTCAGGTACCGGCTGAATGTCTTCAGAAGAAATAATATGTCCCAAAAACTTTACCTTTGTCCTCCCGAATTCAGACTTTTCTAAGTTAACTGTAATTCCAGATTCTGCAAAAATATGTAACACGCTATTGAGGATGCGATTATGTTGTTCCCATAAGGCTTCTGCTATCAGAATATCGTCCACATATAAGGTGATGTGACGTTTTAAGAGCTCAGGTAATATGGAATTTAGCCCGCGAATGAATGCTTCCGAAGAAATGTTCAAACCAAAAGGAAGTTTCCGAAACTGATAACAAACGCCGAAACAAAGGAAAGCTGTGTATTTTCTACATTCTGGATGAAGTTCGATCTGATAAAAGCTGGATCTGAGATCAATGGAAGACAACACTTTTACACCATTAAAATTTTGAAGAAGTTCTTCCAACGTTTGCGGCCTGTCTGTTTCAGGAATAATGATAGTATTGATTTGTATCGAATCTAAGACAAGCCTGATCGATCCATTTTCCTTCTCAACAACATGTAATGAATTGTTGTATGAGCTTACTGCAGGCTCAATAATGCCCTCGTCAAGCATAGATTGTATTTCTGTTCTAACACGGTCCCTGTAATGTGCTGGAATTACGTATGGTCTAACACAAAATTTAGTATGCTCACGAACACGAAATTGGTACTGAAATCCCTTGATTGTTCCTGTTTTGTGAGTAAAAACTGTGGAATGTGCTTGTAAAATCACAAAAAGGTCCTGCCTATCAGTGTCATTACAATTCTCAATTGTTTGAATTTTATTCTGAATTTACTCATTAGTTTCAAATATGCCGTCGATATCATCCCTGTCAGTACTTGCAGAGTGATTGTTAGTGTCTAGTTCCGTAGAAAATTCCGAACTGTTGTCTAACAGAAGGTGAAGCCGATTAATTTCCTCGTATTGGTTTGAGAGCCAATCTTCAAATTTCAAAGCTATTGACTTACCTTCTTTCTCTAAACTTATTTCAGCATCGTGAAAGCTTAAGATTGCTTTGTATTCATTGAAAAAGTCTACTCCCAATATAATTTCCGTCTACAACAATGGAACAATAAGAAAGTTCATAGAGAAGCTGTGGCTTCGACAAGAGAATTCTAAGTTGGTTTGTTGGCTTACATCTACACTTTTCCCAAAGATTGCACCTTGTAATTTAATCTTACGTAACGGAAGTGTGGGGCAATCGATCGATTTGTTGCATTTGCTAAAGGTTGTTTCACTAATGACTGAAATGGGACTGCCAGAGTCAAGTACTGCCTTAAATTTTACGTCATTCACTGTAATGTCAATCACAGGATATGCAATGTTGTTATGTTTTACGTCGTGTTCCTGGAGTAAGATGATGTCTTCCATTTTTACGTAATTACTAGCTACGGCAGCTGCGTCGTCAATTTCAGAAGTACGTTTCGTGGTTGCCAGCGGTATGAGTCATTGCCTATTGTGTCTTTGTTGGCGCGCGTCGTTATTGGGATTTGGAGACCTAACTTCTACAAATTCACCTTGTCGAGAGGGTCCTGCTCTGTTTGAATCCCGCCAGTTCTGCTGCAATTCAGGTCTGTCGTTACGATCATATCGTCTGTCGTCATGTCGGTAGATTCCATAGTTTCTTTCTTGACGGTCACGTGCTGGAGAATTTCTCTCTGAATCGTAACTGCGCGCTGGACCGTTGCGCCTACAGTTATTCTGTCTCCCTTGATAGTAATTATTTTGGTTCCCATATTGTTTGTTTCTCTGATTGTCTCTGTGATAGTCACTACCGCGGAGAGGTGATCTTTCCCTGTAATTATTACTACTCTGCCAACGGTTGTCATACGGGTGGTGTCTGTTTTGGTCACGATTTGTATTGTGAGAATAGCCTTGTCGTGTCCAGTTATTATTTCTTTCATCGCGGAATTGCGACGAATGTGACCTGTAATTGTTGTGTTCCTGTTTTCGCGTTCCGCGATTGTCAGTGTCAATTTCTAATTCTTGTAACAGTCCCTGAAAAGCTTCAGTGTAGTCTTTGCAACGCCCTGCCAAAATAATATGCCGTAAATGTTCCGGTAATTTGATTAAGAAAATGCGGATGAGTTCTGAGGGGCTGTATGGGTTTGACAGGTACTGATTCTTGTGCAACATGTTTTCAAAATATTTCACAAGACTGGAAAATTCAGATTGTTCGAAATGTTTCATCATTATGATGCCATGTTTTACTCGATCTAGTGTAGCTTGAGACCAATATGCCGAGAGGAAGGCATGATAAAATTCTCCTTCACTGTGGCAATCGTGAATGACCGATCGCATTCTTACAGCTGGTTCATCCTCCAAGTAGCCACACATAAATTCTAATCTGTGTTCTAATGACCAGTTGGGAGGAAAACAATGAGAGAATTGATGAAGCCACGCTTGTGGACGAATGTCGTTGCCAGAATTCTTAAATGTTTTGAATTTACGTGTAGTAATGAACAGTTTATAGTCAAAATCATCATGTCGGCGAATCGCATGTCGGTCATTGTTACATCGTTTCGGCGGTTCCATCTCAAAATTCAGTGTACCTTGCCAATTGACTTCCGAAATGCCCTGTATTATTATTTTGTGGTTGTTCTGTATTGCTATGTCCCTCTTCCCGTACTGGGGCACGAGTGTCCTCTGAAATATGTAATTCTTGTATTACTTGAGCCAACTGATCTTCTACTTCCCGCATTTCTCTTCTGTACTGTGTGTTGATTTGTCTTTGATTCTGTTTGAATTTTCTAATTTGTTCATACTCTTGAGTGTCAGTGAAGGCTACAGGTTTTGTGTCATTCGGATCATCATCTACCTTTGTAGATAAGTTAGTGAACTGATCTGAAAGTTCGGCTACTTTATCCGATAGTGAAATTATTTCCTCTGTTGTCTTTCTGAACCAATTTTCAGAGTATCTACTGCGTCCTTTAAGTTCGCTTGAGTTTTTGCAAGTTGCGTAACCGAATCGGTAGATGTAACTGAGTCAATTTCAGCTTGCAAGGTCTCATGATTTTCATGAACAATAGTTTGCAGTTCTTTTATGGCTGCTTGGTGATTCTGTAATTCATTTTAATGCCGCGAAAAAATAGGTTGGAAATGCTCACAAATTTGTGTTTTTACGTCATTACAGACTTTTTGACATTTCGATTCGATGTTATGTAACTCATTAGTTAAATCTTCACGTGTTTGTTCAAGTGTGGTGTCTAACTTTTGAAGCTTTTGTTCCATTGTGTCTAACGTTTGAAGATTTTGTTCCATTGTGTCTAACGTTTGAAGCTTTTGCTGTGTTTGTCTCTGATTTTGTTCCACTGTGTCTAACTTTTGAAGATTTTGTCCCATTTGTTTCTGATTTTGTTCAAGCGTTGTGTCTAACTTTTGAAGATTTTGTTCCATTGAGTCTAACTGTTGCAGTGTTTGTCTCTGATTTTGTTTCATTTGCTGCATTAATTGCAATAATAATGTATTAGTGTCTGGAATCCGTTCCTATATGCTTTTAGGCAGTGCATTTGCACCGGTAACATTCACATTTTGACACGCAGAAAATGTGTCTTGACATATTTGAGAAAACGGTGAGGACGCAAAACCTGAATGTACAGTATTTCCTAGATTGTGACCTGCCGTTTCAGATTCCTGACGCGAGCTGTTGCCGACCTATCGATAGATAATGCTTCCCTGTTCACTAATTGTTTCACTGTGTACACCATTATTTGCAGCCCGCTCCATTTCCCTATGCACTATTACCAAATTACTACTTTGAACATTAGTTTATTCATTACATGGTGGCGCTAACATACTGCTTTCGTCTTCACTGTCATATCTCAGTATACTTTGGAGTCTAGTATTACGTTTTTCACACGCCATTATTGTCACAATATTTCACACGACAACACAGAAAAACACAATTTGAAGAGCAAAAATAAGAGAATACATTAACATAGCACTGAACATAATATCTAGTTAATTGCAAGCGCAGCTGCGAAATACTTGGTGCAAATCTACATGCATGCAACAACTGTTTTACTGTGCAAAAATGAAAGACTACAACTATAAAGGAGATTCTCTCTACTACTACGCGCTAGCAATAAACAAAATCTACACTTATTACACAGACTACAAGGAAAAAATCAGAAGATTCCAGTGAGGTATCCTCGTCTAAGGGTCGACATATGAAACGTCCCCTTAGAAAAATTATACACGACTGTGCTTAAACTGACACACAATAGTTTTTAGCGCAACGCAATCTGACTTTCAATAATCCCTACAAGAGAATGGCCCTGACTAACATTAACCTATATGTTTCACAAATCACTTACCTCACAAAAATCTTCTTTACTCGAACTACTGTAATACAGCGAGCGCCACTATTGCCAGTTAACTAAAAGATTCAAACTACGGAAGTCACTAACTACTGATAGGCACAGTTAGCAAATGAAAGATTTTAATAGAGAACAAACAATGTATTTACCTTTATAGTCATAATACACTCCTGGAAACCGAAATAAGAACACCGTGAATTCATTGTCCCAGGAAGGGGAAACTTTATTGACACATTCCTGGGGTCAGATACATCACATGATCACACTGACAGAACCACAGGCACATAGACACAGGCAACAGAGCATGCACAATGTCGGCACTAGTACAGTGTATATCCACCTTTCGCAGCAATGCAGGCCGCTATTCTCCCATGGAGACGATCGTAGAGATGCTGGATGTAGTCCTGTGGAACGGCTTGCCATGCCATTTCCACCTGGCGCCTCAGGTGGACCAGCGTTCGTGCTGGACGTGCAGACCGCGTGACACGACACTTCATCCAGTCCCAAACATGCTCAATGGGGGACAGATCCGGAGATCTTGCTGGCCAGGGTAGTTGACTTACACCTTCTAGAGCACGTTGGGAGGCACGGGATACATGCGGACGTGCATTGTCCTGTTGGAACAGTAAGTTCCCTTGCCGGTCTAGCAATGGTAGAACGATGGGTTCGATGACGGTTTGGATGTACAGTGCACTATTCAGTGTCCCCTCGACGATCACCAGAGGTGAACGGCCAGTGTAGGAGATCGCTCCCCACACCATGATGCCGGGTGTTGGCCCTGTGTGCCTCGGTCGTATGCAGTCCTGATTGTGGCGCTCACCTGCACGGCGCCAAACACGCATACGACCATCATTGGCACCAAGGCAGAAGCGACTCTCATCGCTGAAGACGACACGTCTCCATTCGTCCCTCCATTCACGCCTGTCGCGACACCACTGGAGGCGGGCTGCACGATGTTGGGGCGTGAGCGGAAGACGGCCTAACGGTGTGCGTGACCGTAGCCCAGCTTCATGGAGACGGTTGCGAATGGTCCTCGCCGATACCCCAGGAGCAACAGTGTCCCTACTTTGCTGGGAAGTGGCGGTGCGGTCCCCTACGGCTCTGCGTAGGATCCTACGGTCTTGGCGTGCATCCGTGCGTCGCTGCGGTCCGGTCCCAGGTCGACGGGCACGTGCACCTTCCACCGACCACTGGCGACAACATCGATGTACTGTGGAGACCTCACCCCCACGTGTTGAGCAATTCGGCGGTACGTCCACCCGGCCTCCCGCATGCCCACTATACGCCCTCGCTCAAAGTCCGTCACCTGCACATACGGTTCACGTCCACGCTGTCGCGGCATGCTACCAGTGTTAAAGACTGCGATGGAGCTCCCTATGCCACGGCAAACTGGCTGACACTGACGGCGGCGGTGCACAAATGCTGCGCAGCTACGCCATTCGACGGCCAACACCGCTGTTCCTGGTGTGTCCGCTGTGCCGTTTGTGTGATCATTGCTTGTACAGCCCTCTCGCAGTGTCCGGAGCAAGTATGGTGGGTCTGACACACCGGTGTCAATGTGTTCTTTTTTCCATTTCCAGGAGTGTATATATATCAGTTCATGACACCAGTTCTTACAAATTTCAAAACTCTTCCAACTCTCTCCCCACGTCCACCAACGCTGGTGGCTCACCTCCAACTCTGGAACGCTACGCGTTGTTAGCATCCAGCTGCCGCTGCCCAACTCTACAATGGCAGACAACAATGCAAACCAGCCACAGACTGCACACGGCACAGCCAGTGATTTTTCATACAGAGCGCTACGTGGCGTTACCAATAAGAAAACGTAAACAGCCTGCTTACAAAGTGAAAAAGAGTAACATGAATGAAATTACTAGTAGCACTATTTTCTACACACAGTTTTGGAGAGAGAATTTTTTATAAGCACAGATTGAAAAACCAAAGTGTACGATCCACTCATCAAAGTGCACAGCACAATGATCGCAAATCTGTTTAAATGATGATGGAGAGGAGCTTCTGGTGAAACGAACTGACCACAAAATTTATTTTAATCTGCTTCATTTTCAAACTTGAAAGGTAGGACGGACCGTTAGAAAACCGGTCATATTCACTGAATTTCTAGCGATTTGAGAGTGGGACAGACGCGTTCGCATCGGCCAGTTCTTCTCTCTTACTTCCTAAACTTCACAGAAGCTCACCTCCGTTCCTTGCTCTCCTGGAAGAAAGAATAATGCGGAAAAGCGGTCTAGCTACAGCCTAAGAAATTTTTTACGGAATGAACGTTTCCTAATTTAGCGTATTGTGGGACGTTTTGCCTTGTAGTGGCACATTAAAACATATTAACAGTGTGCAGCGACATGTTGTGTTTCAGTTTACTGTCCAGTTCGATTGTATTCTGCAGAAGAAAATCGGTGTAGTCTTTCCCTTCTACCGAAAAATATGCTCTCTAGTGAATACGTCCAGATTATTATTTGCGTTTATTGCCATTCAAAAACGTGATATTGTTATCTACTGCTTACCATACATTCCGTGATGATGTTACAAAATTTCAAGGATAGTGAAGACGGGCAAGTGTATCATTTTGTTTACCATACATCCAGTGATGATAGTATTGATTTGTATCGAATCTTAGACAAGCCTGATCGATCCATTTTCCTTCTCAACAACATGTAATGAATTGTTGTATGAGCTTACTGCAGGCTCAATAATGCCCTCGTCAAGCATAGATTGTATTTCTGTTCTAACACGGTCCCTGTAATGTGCTGGAATTACGTATGGTCTAACACAAAATTTAGTATGCTCACGAACACGAAATTGGTACTGAAATCCCTTGATTGTTCCTGTTTTGTGAGTAAAAACTGTGGAATGTGCTTGTAAAATCACAAAAAGGTCCTGCCTATCAGTGTCATTACAATTCTCAATTGTTTGAATTTTATTCTGAATTTACTCATTAGTTTCAAATATGCCGTCGATATCATCCCTGTCAGTACTTGCAGAGTGATTGTTAGTGTCTAGTTCCGTAGAAAATTCCGAACTGTTGTCTAACAGAAGGTGAAGCCGATTAATTTCCTCGTATTGGTTTGAGAGCCAATCTTCAAATTTCAAAGCTATTGACTTACCTTCTTTCTCTAAACTTATTTCAGCATCGTGAAAGCTTAAGATTGCTTTGTATTCATTGAAAAAGTCTACTCCCAATATAATTTCCGTCTACAACAATGGAACAATAAGAAAGTTCATAGAGAAGCTGTGGCTTCGACAAGAGAATTCTAAGTTGGTTTGTTGGCTTACATCTACACTTTTCCCAAAGATTGCACCTTGTAATTTAATCTTACGTAACGGAAGTGTGGGGAAATCGATCGATTTGTTGCATTTGCTAAAGGTTGTTTCACTAATGACTGAAATGGGACTGCCAGAGTCAAGTACTGCCTTAAATTTTACGTCATTCACTGTAATGTCAATCACAGGATATGCAATGTTGTTATGTTTTACGTCGTGTTCCTGGAGTAAGATGATGTCTTCCATTTTTACGTAATTACTAGCTACGGCAGCTGCGTCGTCAATTTCAGAAGTACGTTTCGTGGTTGCCAGCGGTATGAGTCATTGCCTATTGTGTCTTTGTTGGCGCGCGTCGTTATTGGGATTTGGAGACCTAACTTCTACAAATTCACCTTGTCGAGAGGGTCCTGCTCTGTTTGAATCCCGCCAGTTCTGCTGCAATTCAGGTCTGTCGTTACGATCATATCGTCTGTCGTCATGTCGGTAGATTCCATAGTTTCTTTCTTGACGGTCACGTGCTGGAGAATTTCTCTCTGAATCGTAACTGCGCGCTGGACCGTTGCGCCTACAGTTATTCTGTCTCCCTTGATAGTAATTATTTTGGTTCCCATATTGTTTGTTTCTCTGATTGTCTCTGTGATAGTCACTACCGCGGAGAGGTGATCTTTCCCTGTAATTATTACTACTCTGCCAACGGTTGTCATACGGGTGGTGTCTGTTTTGGTCACGATTTGTATTGTGAGAATAGCCTTGTCGTGTCCAGTTATTATTTCTTTCATCGCGGAATTGCGACGAATGTGACCTGTAATTGTTGTGTTCCTGTTTTCGCGTTCCGCGATTGTCAGTGTCAATTTCTAATTCTTGTAACAGTCCCTGAAAAGCTTCAGTGTAGTCTTTGCAACGCCCTGCCAAAATAATATGCCGTAAATGTTCCGGTAATTTGATTAAGAAAATGCGGATGAGTTCTGAGGGGCTGTATGGGTTTGACAGGTACTGATTCTTGTGCAACATGTTTTCAAAATATTTCACAAGACTGGAAAATTCAGATTGTTCGAAATGTTTCATCATTATGATGCCATGTTTTACTCGATCTAGTGTAGCTTGAGACCAATATGCCGAGAGGAAGGCATGATAAAATTCTCCTTCACTGTGGCAATCGTGAATGACCGATCGCATTCTTACAGCTGGTTCATCCTCCAAGTAGCCACACATAAATTCTAATCTGTGTTCTAATGACCAGTTGGGAGGAAAACAATGAGAGAATTGATGAAGCCACGCTTGTGGATGAATGTCGTTGCCAGAATTCTTAAATGTTTTGAATTTACGTGTAGTAATGAACAGTTTATAGTCAAAATCATCATGTCGGCGAATCGCATGTCGGTCATTGTTACATCGTTTCGGCGGTTCCATCTCAAAATTCAGTGTACCTTGCCAATTGACTTCCGAAATGCCCTGTATTATTATTTTGTGGTTGTTCTGTATTGCTATGTCCCTCTTCCCGTACTGGGGCACGAGTGTCCTCTGAAATATGTAATTCTTGTATTACTTGAGCCAACTGATCTTCTACTTCCCGCATTTCTCTTCTGTACTGTGTGTTGATTTGTCTTTGATTCTGTTTGAATTTTCTAATTTGTTCATACTCTTGAGTGTCAGTGAAGGCTACAGGTTTTGTGTCATTCGGATCATCATCTACCTTTGTAGATAAGTTAGTGAACTGATCTGAAAGTTCGGCTACTTTATCCGATAGTGAAATTATTTCCTCTGTTGTCTTTCTGAACCAATTTTCAGAGTATCTACTGCGTCCTTTAAGTTCGCTTGAGTTTTTGCAAGTTGCGTAACCGAATCGGTAGATGTAACTGAGTCAATTTCAGCTTGCAAGGTCTCATGATTTTCATGAACAATAGTTTGCAGTTCTTTTATGGCTGCTTGGTGATTCTGTAATTCATTTTAATGCCGCGAAAAAATAGGTTGGAAATGCTCACAAATTTGTGTTTTTACGTCATTACAGACTTTTTGACATTTCGATTCGATGTTATGTAACTCATTAGTTAAATCTTCACGTGTTTGTTCAAGTGTGGTGTCTAACTTTTGAAGCTTTTGTTCCATTGTGTCTAACGTTTGAAGATTTTGTTCCATTGTGTCTAACGTTTGAAGCTTTTGCTGTGTTTGTCTCTGATTTTGTTCCACTGTGTCTAACTTTTGAAGATTTTGTCCCATTTGTTTCTGATTTTGTTCAAGCGTTGTGTCTAACTTTTGAAGATTTTGTTCCATTGAGTCTAACTGTTGCAGTGTTTGTCTCTGATTTTGTTTCATTTGCTGCATTAATTGCAATAATAATGTATTAGTGTCTGGAATCCGTTCCTATATGCTTTTAGGCAGTGCATTTGCACCGGTAACATTCACATTTTGACACGCAGAAAATGTGTCTTGACATATTTGAGAAAACGGTGAGGACGCAAAACCTGAATGTACAGTATTTCCTAGATTGTGACCTGCCGTTTCAGATTCCTGACGCGAGCTGTTGCCGACCTATCGATAGATAATGCTTCCCTGTTCACTAATTGTTTCACTGTGTACACCATTATTTGCAGCCCGCTCCATTTCCCTATGCACTATTACCAAATTACTACTTTGAACATTAGTTTATTCATTACATGGTGGCGCTAACATACTGCTTTCGTCTTCACTGTCATATCTCAGTATACTTTGGAGTCTAGTATTACGTTTTTCACACGCCATTATTGTCACAATATTTCACACGACAACACAGAAAAACACAATTTGAAGAGCAAAAATAAGAGAATACATTAACATAGCACTGAACATAATATCTAGTTAATTGCAAGCGCAGCTGCGAAATACTTAGTGCAAATCTACATGCATGCAACAACTGTTTTACTGTGCAAAAATGAAAGACTATAACTATAAAGGAGATTCTCTCTACTACTACGCGCTAGCAATAAACAAAATCTACACTTATTACACAGACTACAAGGAAAAAATCAGAAGATTCCAGTGAGGTATCCTCGTCTAAGGGTCGACATATGAAACGTCCCCTTAGAAAAATTATACACGACTGTGCTTAAACTGACGCACAATAGTTTTTAGCGCAACGCAATCTGACTTTCAATAATCCCTACAAGAGAATGGCCCTGACTAACATTAACCTATATGTTTCACAAATCACTTACCTCACAAAAATCTTCTTTACTCGAACTACTGTAATACAGCGAGCGCCACTATTGCCAGTTAACTAAAAGATTCAAACTACGGAAGTCACTAACTACTGATAGGCACAGTTAGCAAATGAAAGATTTTAATAGAGAACAAACAATGTATTTACCTTTATAGTCATAATACACTCCTGGAAACCGAAATAAGAACACCGTGAATTCATTGTCCCAGGAAGGGGAAACTTTATTGACACATTCCTGGGGTCAGATACATCACATGATCACACTGACAGAACCACAGGCACATAGACACAGGCAACAGAGCATGCACAATGTCGGCACTAGTACAGTGTATATCCACCTTTCGCAGCAATGCAGGCCGCTATTCTCCCATGGAGACGATCGTAGAGATGCTGGATGTAGTCCTGTGGAACGGCTTGCCATGCCATTTCCACCTGGCGCCTCAGGTGGACCAGCGTTCGTGCTGGACGTGCAGACCGCGTGACACGACACTTCATCCAGTCCCAAACATGCTCAATGGGGGACAGATCCGGAGATCTTGCTGGCCAGGGTAGTTGACTTACACCTTCTAGAGCACGTTGGGAGGCACGGGATACATGCGGACGTGCATTGTCCTGTTGGAACAGTAAGTTCCCTTGCCGGTCTAGCAATGGTAGAACGATGGGTTCGATGACGGTTTGGATGTACAGTGCACTATTCAGTGTCCCCTCGACGATCACCAGAGGTGAACGGCCAGTGTAGGAGATCGCTCCCCACACCATGATGCCGGGTGTTGGCCCTGTGTGCCTCGGTCGTATGCAGTCCTGATTGTGGCGCTCACCTGCACGGCGCCAAACACGCATACGACCATCATTGGCACCAAGGCAGAAGCGACTCTCATCGCTGAAGACGACACGTCTCCATTCGTCCCTCCATTCACGCCTGTCGCGACACCACTGGAGGCGGGCTGCACGATGTTGGGGCGTGAGCGGAAGACGGCCTAACGGTGTGCGTGACCGTAGCCCAGCTTCATGGAGACGGTTGCGAATGGTCCTCGCCGATACCCCAGGAGCAACAGTGTCCCTACTTTGCTGGGAAGTGGCGGTGCGGTCCCCTACGGCTCTGCGTAGGATCCTACGGTCTTGGCGTGCATCCGTGCGTCGCTGCGGTCCGGTCCCAGGTCGACGGGCACGTGCACCTTCCACCGACCACTGGCGACAACATCGATGTACTGTGGAGACCTCACCCCCACGTGTTGAGCAATTCGGCGGTACGTCCACCCGGCCTCCCGCATGCCCACTATACGCCCTCGCTCAAAGTCCGTCACCTGCACATACGGTTCACGTCCACGCTGTCGCGGCATGCTACCAGTGTTAAAGACTGCGATGGAGCTCCCTATGCCACGGCAAACTGGCTGACACTGACGGCGGCGGTGCACAAATGCTGCGCAGCTACGCCATTCGACGGCCAACACCGCGGTTCCTGGTGTGTCCGCTGTGCCGTTTGTGTGATCATTGCTTGTACAGCCCTCTCGCAGTGTCCGGAGCAAGTATGGTGGGTCTGACACACCGGTGTCAATGTGTTCTTTTTTCCATTTCCAGGAGTGTATATATATCAGTTCATGACACCAGTTCTTACAAATTTCAAAACTCTTCCATCTCTCTCCCCACGTCCACCAACGCTGGTGGCTCACCTCCAACTCTGGAACGCTACGCGCTGTTAGCATCCAGCTGCCGCTGCCCAACTCTACAATGGCAGACAACAATGCAAACCAGCCACAGACTGCACACGGCACAGCCAGTGATTTTTCATACAGAGCGCTACGTGGCGTTACCAATAAGAAAACGTAAACAGCCTGCTTACAAAGTGAAAAAGAGTAACATGAATGAAATTACTAGTAGCACTATTTTCTACACACAGTTTTGGAGAGAGAATTTTTTATAAGCACAGATTGAAAAACCAAAGTGTACGATCCACTCATCAAAGTGCACAGCACAATGATCGCAAATCTGTTTAAATGATGATGGAGAGGAGCTTCTGGTGAAACGAACTGACCACAAAATTTATTTTAATCTGCTTCATTTTCAAACTTGAAAGGTAGGACGGACCGTTAGAAAACCGGTCATGTTCACTGAATTTCTAGCGATTTGAGAGTGGGACAGACGCGTTCGTATCGGCCAGTTCTTCTCTCTTACTTCCTAAACTTCACAGAAGCTCACCTCCGTTCCTTGCTGGTCTAGCTCTCCTGGAAGAAAGAATAATGCGGAAAAGCGGTCTAGCTACAGCCTAAGAAATTTTTTACGGAATGAATGTTTCCTAATTTAGCGTATTGTGGGACGTTTTGCCTTGTAGTGGCACATTAAAACATATTAACAGTGTGCAGCGACATGTTGTGTTTCAGTTTACTGTCCAGTTCGATTGTATTCTGCAGAAGAAAATCGGTGTAGTCTTTCCCTTCTACCGAAAAATATGCTCTCTAGTGAATACGTCCAGATTATTATTTGCGTTTATTGCCATTCAAAAACGTGATATTGTTATCTACTGCTTACCATACATTCCGTGATGATGTTACAAAATTTCAAGGATAGTGAAGACGGGCAAGTGTATCATTTTGTTTACCATACATCCAGTGATGATGTCCCAAAATTTCAAAGATAATGGAGAAGCGCAAGAGCATCATTTTGAGATAATGGGTCATGGTACGGAAAAAACCTGGTCGAATGTTAGAAGTGAAAATCGCTTTGATACCTCTAGAAGTGGAACAGATATACCGCTACTGTAGAGGAGTCAGAACGACTCTCGCTTATAACTTTCGACTCGGTCGTTTCCCAACCATGACCCCTTACT
The DNA here is from genome assembly GCF_023897955.1 of Schistocerca gregaria. Lineage (NCBI taxonomy): Eukaryota > Metazoa > Arthropoda > Insecta > Orthoptera > Acrididae > Schistocerca > Schistocerca gregaria. The sequence goes on from NC_064921.1 coordinate 742,780,504, forward strand.
TCAAGTTGATGCATTTGCCCTTCTGCATCATTCCTGAAAGCTCTTAACATCGTAACGGGATCATACTTTGCAGAACATACATGTGTGTGATAAATACTACGTTCATGTACAAGGACATGCTGAAAAGTAATGCCTACGAATTTCTTATTTGAAAACTCTTAAATCTTTTTAAATAAAAAGAATATTATCAACATTCTGCATGTTTATTCTCCCTATCTACACATCTGCAGACCGCTGCTACTAGAGGGTTCCGAATTGCAGTGTGTAACACAACTGTGCTTAACGTACCTATGGTACGTGAGAGACTGCGTGCTGTAACCGACTTTCGATTTCGAAGAGTTCGTCCACACATGGAACCCGTCTCCTTCAGCATGACAATGTCAGACCACATACTACCGTTGCGACATTTGCAACAATCCGACCCCTTGGGTGCAAATGTGCATGACTTCTTATGGGACTTAACTGCTAAGGTCATCAGTCTCCAAGCTTACACACTACTTGACTTAAATTATCGTAAGGACAAACACACACACCCATGCCCGAGGGAGGATTCGAACCTCCGTCGGACCCAGCCGCTGTCCATGACCGCAGCGCCCCGGACCGCTCGGCTAATTCCGCGCGGCCTTGGGTGCGCTGTCATCGATCATCCACCAATAGTCCATTCGATTTTCGTCTGTTTATAAAAATAAAAGAACACATTCGAGAACATTCATAGTGATTAAGTAACGCAAGCAAAAGTAAGGTTGCTGTTCCGTTAACAAAGTCAGATATTCCACTGTGACGATATCACCAAAATCATCTCTCGTTGGGAGAAATGTGTTCGTCACCAGGGTGACTATGTTGAGAACTAAATATGTAGGCACGAGGAATAAAGATGTAGAGTGTTAATATCTTTTATTTCTTTAATGAACCTTAAGAGTTTTCAAATAAGACAATCGGAGGCATTACTTTTCTGCACGCTCGCGTACTTTCATGTTTTTCTTTCTGCATTACACAAGCCAGAATCATAAAACAGAAGCAGAAATAACGTGGATCTTTCAAACGTGAAAGTTATGCAAGGGGATCTGATGACTATGTTACGAAATGCTCATTTATCATCAGGCACTCATACATTAGTAATCGCTATTCGTTCTTCGGAAGATACATTGTAATACGAAACGTTAATTAAACATCATTATGCGCTGTATTTCAATAGAAAGCTATTCTCTTCGTAGAATACCAAAAAACCTCGATTCCTTAAAGAATCAGACTCCTATGCATGAAACAGATTCAGGAGTCTGATTACTTGACAAACAGGTTATGTGAAGACGTGCTCCGTTTTAAGAAAAGACACTTTTTCCGCATATCATTATGTATAACATCGTATCTCCTAAACTACGTATCGTACAGTGACGTAATTTTTGCAGGTACATTCAACGTAATTTGTGAATACTGTCAATCAGATGTGTTGTGAATGGATTTGGTAGGAAAGAAGAAACAAATTAAAACGTCATGTCTGGTGCTGAAGTCTTACTGCATGAACAGCGTAAGTGTAGAAAGAACTTTTTTCCTTTCTCTATTTTCCGCGGGTCATGAAGGGGAATGATGAGGTGCTAGCGTGAGAAGTTTCGGGAGTCACTAAATACTCTCGTTCTTAAACATGGGATGAATGCGGAGTGGGTAAACTGCGCTCCAGGAGTTGCGCTGCCTCGAGACATATACAGTACACAGTTTCTAATTGGAATACTCGACTTACTGAGTTACACGTTTAACTTAAGCTCATCCCTCTTAATGTGTAGATTATGACATCTGTTGCGCCAGGACCTAGTCCGCAGCATTGCACTGACTGGCGACAATGCTACAAAACGACGTCATAGAGAGCGAGGTGCCTTCATTACGGTGACCATGAACAATGAAATAAGAACACGTATTCAGAGCCCAAGAGTGGTGATTCAATACGCCGATGCTGCTTAATACAACCGCTACCACCTCCGAAAGGTGGGAGACCTTCCACCTCTGACGAGCAAGGCACGCCAAGGAGGGGGAGGAGGTAAGTCTTTAACGTCCCGTCGACAACGAAGTCATTAGAGATGGAGGGAAAGCTCGTATTAGGGAAGGATAGGGAAGGAAATCGGCAGTGCTCTTTCGAAGGAACCATACCGGCATTTGCCTGAAGCGATAGAGGGAAGTCACGGAAAACCTAAACCTTGATGGGCGCACGCAGGTTTGAACCGTTACCCTACGAATGTGAGTCCAGTGAGCTGACCACTGCGCCACCTCGCTCGGTAGTAGGCCAAGGGAAGCCAATATTTCTCCACAGTGGTGAGCGAGCCCAATAACTTAATATTGTTTCCGGGCTAAACTGACGGCCAGATGAAAACACTTACAAGATTGGTTTGCCTAGATAGGACTCGAACCAGGCCCGCTCTCTGAGTGTGCCCCCAGATATTCTTAGACAATATCCAGGTGTACACGTGAAGCCAACCTACGCTGCCAGCGACAGCCTGTAACATCGAGACGACGACCTTTCGCAGTTCATGGTGATGCAGCCAGTCACCTACTCAGGACTCAGGCTCGAGAAGCTGCAAACATCTGCCTGACCACAAGATTGTATGTGGACTACCTGGCGCCTTCAGACTGCCGAGTCACTGGGTGACCACTTCCTGATGGGGTCCACCACTCTGGTGGGGTGTGAGTTCGAATCTGATCTGGTAGCTGTCTGGCTATCTGTCGTTGCGTTCGGGTCCTTCTGAAGCACTTTGATACTGACCACCATCCAGCGAGGAAAACACTGTCGACGTCAATCGATCTTGAGCTACGGTTTGAGCAGCGTCATTCCTCATGCTGTTTTTTGTGACACAGGTGGACAAGCATGGTGGATGTGGATGCCGTTCATCGGCGGTGGCATACGGTCCCTGTCAGCTACTGTCGACAAGCTGACATCATCGGGTGATGCTGTCTATGCCATTTCCCAGGTGGTCCTGCTGATGGCGATTTGCTGAGCTTCTGCTGCCTACCACGTCATCCTGGGGCCAATGGCCTCCACTCCAATGGCCGCCACACCTTTGTACATAATACGAATAAAAGTTTAATTCATTCAGGGATGTCTTACAAGCGGTCCACCACTCGATTCCAGTCACCGTCAGCGCCGCCATCATTGCCATCGCCGCCGACACTTCCACGACTCTCAACCCACGTCCAGACGAAAGAGGTACGCTTCCTCCGTCACTGTTTGGGGAACCATTTGACGACAGCACGCTCCGGCCGCTACATCGTCTTCAGCTCCGGTTTGTTGTTTCAGTGGTACAAGTTTGGTAAAAGGGCTCTATATTTTAGGCGAGCTTTTTGTGATTTTCTAGAGTATGGGCATATTAGACAGGACTAAAGCATGTAGGTATTTTCAACCAGAGAGTCCTACAAACTTCTCCCGTTTTATAGGGAATTGTGGAGAGTACTGTTTACGGCCAATGAGGTGTCAATTTCTGCAGTACAAGCTACTTGTTGGTCCTGCCAATATGAAGGACATGAGCCACATCAGTGCTCAGAACCTCCATGAGCTATGATCTATGCTGTATTTTTAGATAACTTTTGTACAAATAACAAAAACTTGAGCGCAGATGAAGTAGGAAGCATTTGAAACTATGATGAAACAGATGGCCGAACTATCAGAGAAGAATTCTGTGCTAAAGAGGCATGTAGACACTTTAACATTGGATAATGAGTGTAGACAAGGTTAACTAGCAGGGACAATAGAGACAGAAACTACATTCGGAGTACCTATTTCTTCTGTGAACCCCATTCCGACCACTCTCGTGGTTCCTCTTTTAGTTAAATCGACTGAGCATGTGTCAGCCTTTATTCACAATTCAGAAGCATCTGTTTTTTTGGGTAATTGGTCCGACGAAGTAAGTTTGCACATGACCAACTTAGGGTACTGGGTGAGGCAAAGACATATGTCATGTATCATGTCAGGTTGAATATAGTGCGCGTATTTCTAAAAGTGTCAAGAAGTCTTTCCTGAAAGAATTTGTATGCAGTGTAGCCATGTATGTAAGTGAAACATTGCCGTAAATAGTTTAGACAAGAAGAGAATAGAAGCTTTCTAAATGTCTTGCTTCAGAAGAATACTAAAGATTAGATGGGTAGATAACGTAACGAATGAGGAAGTACTGAACACAGAAGAGGAATTTGTGGCACAGTTTGATTAGAAGAAGAGATCAGTTGGTAGGACGTGTTCTGAGCCATCAAGGGACCACCAATTTAGTATTGGAGGGCAGCGTGGAGGGTAAAAATTGCAGAGGGATACCAAGAGATGAATACACTTAGCAGATTCAGAAGGATGTGTGGGTTGCAGTAGGTACTGGGAGATGAAGAAGCTTGCACAGGATAGAGTAGCATGGAGAGCTGCATCAAACCAGTTCCTGGACTGAAGACCACAACAACAACATTTGGAAAACTTAAGAAGAGACTCTGTTAGCATTATCTCAAGGGTGATATGCTAATTCGTCAGGGAATAACTTAATGGGCTGTCTCAGAAACGAAACAAGTCGGTGGAAGTGTTCTCAGAGAAACAATAAATGTATTCGCAATTGCGAATATGGACACCATCAACTGTATAATGGAAATACCCGACAATGAAAATTTGTGCCGGACCGGGACTCGAACTCGGATTTCCCGCTTATCATGTGCGGTAGCTTTACAATTTTTTTTGTCACAATGTCTTGGTACTATCCTGACAGTTTAGTAGGCCATAGTAAAATCGTCATGTAATATAAGCTGAAAAAAATTAATTATGATAACAGAATAATAAACAAAAGGACAAAGGAAAAAAACGAGAACGTAGCCGACAAACCACCACCAGCTCACATTATGTGTATGAACAATTATTTTTATCGTTTATAATAATTTTTAATTTTTTTGCTATTTTGTGTTTTTTATACAAACATCAAAAAAAGTTTTTCGTCACCTCGGTTCCCAGAGTTCCAGAGCCTGTACAGAAAATTGGAATAGAGATCAACATAAATATCATTTCCGCCCTTGTTATTGCTCATGAAACCGCACATTTCATTTTGTACCACCATACAGTGAGTCCTTCGGTGGTGGTGGTCCAGATTTCTGTACACGCCGGTACCTCTAATACCCAGTAGCACGTCCTCTTGCACTGATGTATGGCTGTATTCGTTGTGGCATACTATCCACAAGTTCATCACGACACTGTTGATCCAGATTGTCCCACTCCTCAACGGTGATTCGGCGTAGATCCCTCAGAGATTGTTTTATGGGTCATGTCATCCATATACTGCCCTTTTCAATCGATCGCAGGCATGTTCGATAGGGTTCATGTCTGCAGAACATGCTGGCCACTCTAGTCGAGCGATGTCGTCATCCTGAAGGAAGTCATTCACAAGATGTGCACTATGGGGTCGCGAAGTGTTGTCCACGAAGACGAATGCCCTGCCAATACGCTGCCGATATAGTTGCACTATCGGTCGGTGGATGGCATTCGTACAGCTGTTACGGCGTCTTCCATGACCACCAGCGGCGTATGTCGGCCCCACATAATGCCACCCCAAAAGAGCAGGGAACCTCCACCTTGCTGCAAGTGTCCAAGCTGTTCAGCCTGACCGGGTTGCTTCCAAACACGTCTGTGACGATTGTCTGGTTGAAGGCATATGCCACACACATCGGTGAAGAGAACGTGATGCCAGTCATGAGATGTCCATTCGGCATGTTTATGGGCCCATCTGTACCACGCTGCGTGATGTCGTGTTTGCAAAGATGGACCTCGCCATTGACGTCGGGAGTGAAGTTGTCCGTCATGCAGCCTATTACGCACAGTTGGGTTGTAGCACGACTGTGGCTGCACGAAGAGCATTATTCATTGTGGTGGCGTTTCTGTCAGGGCTCCTCCGAGCCATAATCCGTAGGTAGAGGTAATCCACTGCAGTAGTAGCCCTTGGGCGGCTTGAGCGAGGCTTGTCATCGACAGTTCCTGTGTCTCTGTACTCCTCCATGTCCGAACAACATCGCTTTGGTTCACTCCGAGACGTCTGGACACTTCCCTTGTTGAGAGCCCTTCCTCGCACAAAGTAAGAATGCTGCCTCGATCGAACCGCGGTATTGACTGCCTACGCATGGTTAACTACAAGCAACACGAGGCCTGTACCTCCTTCCTGGTGGAATGACTGGAACTGATCGGCTGTCGGACCCCCTCCGTCTAATAGGCGCTCCTCATGCATGTTTGTTTACAACTCTGGGCGGGTTTAATGACATCTCTGAACAGTCAAAGGGACTGTATCTGTGATACAATATCCACAGTCAACGTCTGTCTTCAGGAGTTCTGGGAACCGTGGTGATGCAAAACTTTTTTTGATGTGTGTATATTGTTATAGTTTGTAACAGAATCTAAAAGTAGAAGGAAAAACAAACACGATCAGATTCGAGATATCAAACTAAGAAAAATCTCAAGTTGATTGCTAGGATGGTATACACTCATGTCTATCTATACTTCACCTATACATATTGTACCATAGGACTAGAGCGATGCTGAATCAAAACATAAAACAAAACGAACAGGGAAACCAGGAGAGGACAAGCCGAAACAAAGCAGATGGGAACACACATAACAAAGAAAAACACTTATCATCAGAAACATTAAACTAACCAATACCTTGACGATGGAAAAGAAGATTCAACATGTTGACGAAGAGGTCTCGATATCGAGGCATTCGCAAGCATGTCCCTGCCAGAATCCAACAGTTCCACCTTAGCAATAGGAATGCCTTCGTGAAGGAACAAGGCGGTCCCCGTTGTATATTAGGATGCTACATCAAAGATCATACGAAAACCAGGTAAGGAGAAATTACTAAATAACACCTCCTATAAGAAGACTATGTCCGCACTTGAATCATAAATGAATTTACGCAGCGAAGCCAACCGCAATTCTGATTTCACACGATTAACATTTAAGAAAGGAACGTGTAGGCTTCGGTTATTGATCACAGCTATACAGGGATATACGGAACATATTGAGCAGAATTAGGCAGACAGCTGATCGTCAAAGTCCATTGCGGAGTCCACCAAAACCCTCATCGTCACAACCTTTTTCCTTAGATTTCTTACGTGCCACCGCACCGTCAGGTTGTATACGATGTTTCTGTTGGGGACGTTGAAACGTCCCCTTTGAAAAAATATTACAAGACTGTGCTTAAACTGACACACAATATTTTTATGGCAACGCAATCTGACTTCCAAAAATCCCTACGAAAGAATGACCCTGACTAACATTAACCCATACGTTTCACAAATCACTTACCTCACAAAAATCTTCGTTACTCAAGCTACTGCAATACAGCGAGCGCCACTACTGGCAGCTAAATAAAAGATTCAAACTACAGAAGGCACGAACTACTGATAGGTATAGTTAGCAAATGAAAGATTTTAATAGAGAACAAACAATGTATTTACCTTAGTAGTAGTAAACTAGCCACAGACTGCGCACAGCACAGCCAGTGATTTTCATACAGAGCGCTACGTGGCGGCGGCGTTACCAATAAAAAAACCTAAACAGCCTACTTACAACGTGACATTCTGTGGAACTACCAATCGAACAGGTGATACTTGGTCGCTAATTTTATTCTCCTCAGGAGTTGTTGTAGGCGGCATATTCGGGAAAATGTCGGCGTCTGAAGACGAAGGGGCAGGAGGACATTGCGCTCTCACATAGACGAAGAGGAGGACTCCACTCCCTCTTCACACACAGGCCGCTCAGGAGGAGCCACTTCGCGAGCAGGAGGGATGCTGGAGATAACTTTTTCTCCACCAACCGTACCACGGGTGGGAGGCATCGTTGCATCGAGAGGAGCAGGGGACATAGTCGATGCGGGGGAGGTTGGGGCAGAAGGAACAGCCAAATCCTCACCCTCACCATCTTGAGTGCGACGTCACTTGTTTGTCACTGTTACACGTTCTGTCCTGGGGGCAATAGGATTCTGAACCTGTCGCGGAAGTAAAGGTGGGTATTCTGTTACAGGATTATCAGAATTGCCTCTTTGTTCATTGTGTTCCAAAGCAGAAGTAGGTCCGACGTCGGGAGTGGAAGGAACAAGACCAGCAACCATCAATTTGCGACGCTGCATTAATGACGGCTTTAATGCAAAAATCCTCCACGGGCAATTAGTCTGAACGTGTCCACTTTAATTACATAGGAAGAAGGTTCCTCCATGACCTGTATATATGACACGAACACGATAACCACACACTACTAAATGTGATGGAGTACTGGGTTTGACATGCATTTCCACGGAACGAATTCCACTATAACACTGTAATTTGTGTTGAGTAGACCAAAGTTCACGACGGACGTTTTTCACGTTTCCATAAGGAGTCAATAAGTCCTTTAGAAAGTTGTCATCAACCTCCGGCGGAAGGTTGAACACTCGAACATTGGTATAGTCAATTTCAGCATTTGCGACTCACACCATCCTGGCGGAATGATCGCGATGCTCGAACGCGACTTGAGAACCATGTCGCCACGATAATCTTTCAACGTGAATGGAATCCATAAACTTCACGTACGGTGTGCATCTGATCAGAGTTCACATGAATTGTATCGACAAGCCAATCATGGATTTCTAGAGAGCTCACTCTACCTTTCCGTGGAATACACGTTGAAACCACGGTAGCCATAGCGGAGCGGCCGACGTCGCTGCAAGTAGGCATACACAGGCAGTAAGGCGGAGTGGAGGCGCTGCGACTCACCGGCAGGCAGAACAACACTAACGAGGCAAACTTCACACAAGCGATGCTGCGGCAACTGAAATAAACAAGAACCTTTCCGCTCGGCGCTGAAGCGGAACTGTGCTTTGCCATTTGTCCATGTGAACACTACTCGCGGCCAAACCCAAACTTCAATATGAAGGGCTTATTTCAATAGTTGTACATGTCCAATATCTCCACTTTCCTGCGTGTAATGCTTCTATAATTAATAATCCAAACAAATAGAAAGAAAGGTTCATCTCTAGCAAGAGGCCATTGGTTGAATATTTCTGGTATCTCAGCCGCAGATTTTTCAACGCTCATTTAACTTTAGGACTCTGTATCTCACAATAAACAAATTGAAATAAGCCCTTCATATTGTAAGTAGGCTGTTTAGGTTTTTTTGTTAGTAACGCCACATAGCGCTCTGTATGAAAAATCACTGGCTGTGATGTGTGCAGTCTGTGGCTGGTTGCCATTGTTGTAATACTCGCCATTGTAGCGTTGGGCAGATGGATGTGAACAGCGCGTAGCGGTGCGCAGTTGAAGGTGAGCCGCCAGCAGTGGTGGATGTGGGGAGAGAGATGGCGGAATTTTGAAATTTGTAAGACTGGATGTCATGAACTGCTATATATATTATGACTATTAAAGTAAATACATTGTTTGTTCTCTATTAAAATCTTTCATTTGCTAACTAATCCCTATCAGTAGTTAGTGCCTTCCGTAGTTTGAATCTTTCAGTTAGCTGGCAGTAGTGGCGCTCACTGTATTGCAGTAGTTCGGGTAACCAAGATTTTTGTAAGGTAAGTGATTTGTGAAAGGTATAGGGCCATTCTGTTGTAGGGATTATTGAAAGTCAGATTGCGTTGCGCTAAAAAATATTGTGTGTCAGCTTAAGCACAGTCTTGCACAATTTTTCTAAGGGGACGTTTCAATTTGTTGTCAACCATGTGTCCATTATGTGTATTCCCATACAGGGGAGTCAGGTTACTTGAAAGTCGCTTGCCCGTAGTCGGCGGATAAATATGATATTTCAGTACCTGATTTGTTCCGAATTACGATGCAAAGTTCCTTCGGATATGCATCCAAGGAGTTTTTCATCCTAATGCGGAACAAATCAGGCACTAAAATCTTGAATTTTTATACACTCCTGGAAATTGAAATAAGAACACCATGAATTCATTGTCCCAGGAAGGGGAAACTTTATTGACACATTTCTGGGGTCAGATACATCACATGATCATACTGACAGAACCACAGGCACATAGACACAGGCAACAGAGCATGCACAATGTCGGCACTAGTACAGTGTATATCCACCTTTCGCAGCAATGCAGGCTGCTATTCTCCCATGGAGACGATCGTAGAGATGCTGGATGTAGTCCTGTGGAACGGCTTGCCATGCCATTTCCACCTGGCGCCTCAGTTGGACCAGCGTTCGTGCAGGACGTGCAGACCGCGTGAGACGACTCTTCATCCAGTCCCAAACATGCTCAATGGGGGACAGATCCGGAGATCTTGCTGGCCAGGGTAGTTGCCTTACACCTTCTAGAGCACGTTGGGTGGCACGGGATACATGCGGACGTGCATTGTCCTGTTGGAACAGCAAGTTCCCTTGCCGGTCTAGGAATGGTAGAACGATGGGTTCGATGACGGTTTGGATGTACCGTGCACTATTCAGTGTCCCCTCGACGATCACCAGAGGTGTACGGCCAGTGTAGGAGATCGCTCCCCACACCATGATGCCGGGTGTTGGCCCTGTGTGCCTCGGTCGTATGCAGTCCTGATTGAGGCGCTCACCTGCACGGCGCCAAACACGCATACGACCATCATTGGCACCAAGGTAGAAGCGACTCTCATCGCTGAAGACGACACGTCTCTATTCGTCCCTCCATTCACGCCTGTCGCGACACCACTGGAGGCGGGCTGCACGATGTTGGGGCGTGAGCGGAAGACGGCCTAACGGTGTGCGGGACCGTAGCCCAGCTTCATGGAGACGGTTGCGAATGGTCCTCGCCGATACCCCAGGAGCAACAGTGTCCCTAATTTGCTGGGAAGTGGCGGTGCGGTCCCCTACGGCACTGCGTAGGATCCTAGGTCTTGGCGTGCATCCGTGCGTCGCTGCGGTCCGGTCCCAGGTCGACAGGTACGTGCACCTTCCGCCGACCACTGGCGACAACATCGATGTGCTGTGGAGACCTCACGCCCCACGTGTTGAGCAATTCGGCGGTACGTCCACCCGGCCTCCCGCATGCCCACTATACGCCCTCGCTCAAAGTCCGTCACATACGGTTCACGTCCACGCTGTCGCGGCATGCTACCAGTGTTAAAGACTGCGATGGAGCTCCGTATGCCACGGCAAACTGGCTGACACTGACGGCGGCGGTGCACAAATGCTGCCTAGCTAGCGCCATTCGACGGCCAACACCGCGGTTCCTGGTGTGTCCGCTGTGCCGTGCGTGTGATCATTGCTTGTACAGCCCTCTCGCAGTGTCCGGAGCAAGTATGGTGGGTCTGAAACACCGGTGTCAATGTGTTCTTTTTTCCATTTCCAGGAGTGTATAAGATCATGAACATCAGTACACCAACGTATGGGTTAACATAGAATGAGGAGGAGTATAAAATTATTCTGCAAGAGGCAGAACACGGAGTGCTAGTTATGTTTGTGAGAGGGTTTCCACACGATAAATCGGAAAGAATTTGGATGCACAATATAAGAGCTTTGACTGTACCGTTAAGGATGCTATGCAATTAAAGGAAGCACACATAGTGACTCGGGTACAGGATCAAAGGAGTGTTTCTTTCCTTGGAAGTGAAGTGCTGAAAGTGTGGACATGTGGGCCGCATTCGCAAATAATGCCGCCAATCACAATGCTATGAATTGGGGGGGGGGGGGGGGAAATGTCGGGCATCTGGCACGAGACTGTCAAAATATGAAGCACAGTGGAAGGCCCATGGTAAGAGTTCCTAAAAAGGCAAAGGGAATTCCTCAATAGCCGGACGGCGTTCTCAGTAAAGCGTAATGCTACGAAAGTATACGCAGAGGTGGCGATCTGGTTGACGGGCACGGTAAACGGAGCGGAGCATGCTGCTCTATTCTAGGGCTGAGTTACCTGAATAAGTATTACACAAAATTTGACCTTTTGCAGCACATTATCCAACTCTTTGGGACATTACTTCCACTGGGATCGACCACTGTAAATGGTGCATTTTAGCAAGGTTCTTCAATAATGACACATTCATTAAGGCTCAACTCGCGTAATAGGGTAGCTTATCTGGAAGAGTGTGGGTACCGATTTGCCAAACGATATTTTATGAATCACTGATCCATTGGAGCACAGTAACGAATGGATACTTGAAACTGTTTTGTATGTAGAGGTGAGGCATGCACGTAGGATGTAAGCAGAGAATACACGGTTGCTTTGAATGTGGATAATTTTTCCTCTAACGAAGTGGAGATACCAAAGGGATTATTGATTGCCAATTTGGACATCCTAGATGAGAACTACTTATATAGTAGAGTGGAAATTTCTGCCCAAGCATACCATCGATGCATCCGCATTATGCGAGAGAGAACAGCATAAAAAAGGAAAATATAGTACAGTTACGGAAACGGTTAATATAATTTAACGGTTGTTTAGCTATAGCGGGCCATTATTAGCAACAACTGTGATGCAGCATCAGGTGCCAATTCGGGGTAAACCTCCAGTGTTCAAAAGCCATACAGAACATGTCGACACTTGCAACTGGTAATGGAGGAATTCATCGATCATCAATTGATGGATGGTGTTACCGATTCGAGTGTTAGACCATAGGGAGCCCTGTTGTCATCGTTCCAGAGAAATCATCAAATGGGGTGAAGAAATACGGGTTTTGCTGCCATTACCGATATAGGAGCACAAGAACAGTGGCGGATGCATATGCTAACCAAATATAATAGAAACTTAACACAACCTACATCAATGTAAACACGTCTCCACCACGGATTTAAAGAGTGGATATGACAAGTTGGAAGTGGTTTTAGGAAAACACTTCGATGGATATCGTTTGTACTTATAAACGAGTCAGCAAATTCAAATTGTTATTAAATGGAGTGCTAAGGTGATTAAAACACGTCAGTGTATCGTCTATTTTATTTTCTAATGGTGTAAAGGCAGCCACTGGAGGAAATGTTTAACAATTTGTGTTTGGCACATGTAACACTGAGTATTGAAAAGTGTCATTCTGGGTCACAGAAATAAACTATCTAGATCATTTAATTAGTCAAGATGCCGTGAGGATTGACCCAAGATTGATATGAGCTGTCTATGATTTCTGATCACCACAAACAGTAAAATAACTCCAATCATTTTTAGGCCGTTTTAATTATTATAAAAAGTTTGTCAAAGGTTTTAGTAAAATAGCTAGACCGTTTATTTATTTAAAAATAAAAATACGCGAAATTCCAGTGGACAACCACCTGCCAAGTCGTTTTCGTGAAATTGAAGAGACACTAATAACTAGCCCGGTATTATTATTTCCAAATTACGAAAACGAATTCTTCTTATACTGTGACACAAGTATCAAGGCAAATGGACATATTCTGAGTCAGGAACAAGAATGTTACAAAAATATTCACGAAAAAGGTTAAACTGAATGTTCAGTGATCGTACTTTCCAATCCGACTCAAGAAAGGTATTAGTTCCTTAGTGATACATCTCGTGTATTAACATTAGCCGTAAAACTAGAGAAATTTGGCTCACACGGAAACGTGGCGATTACCGTTCTTCTCGTGCGCCTGAGGGGAGTGTAGTAAAATGAGACTCGTACTCCTATACTAATCTTTCCACTAGGCGGTGGACGACAGCCTTAGGAGTACAGGTATAGCCTCCGTACAAACAACTACGTCTAGAAAAAGAAGGAAAAGAAAGACAGTGGCATATGCATCAAGGCAGTTGAATAAAACCGAACAGGATTACTCAGGCTTGGAGAAAGAGATGATGAATGTCATGCATGACATCATTTATTTTCATTGTTACCTATACAGTAGGAATTTCAAAGTTATAACGGATCATGAGACGTTACAGTGGTCATTAGCGTGGAACGATTCTTCCAGCAGAGTAGCTCATTGAGCATAGAGCTCTCTGAGGGCAGAAAATAGAGTTCTGCTCCGTGGAGCTGTGTATTCATTTATTATTTGTTTTCGTCCTACTATGGCTTTTGTATTAAAGAGTTTTCTTCAGTTATAAGTTTTTGTAGATGACTTATACTGAATTTTAGAATTTTCTAGTCTTTGTTGATGTTTGTTGGGCTATGTTTAATGTGCACTAAGATGTTCTGCAAATTTGAAATAATAGCTATCATTTTTAATTCTCTTTTGTGTTCTGTGTTCGTGGTCTAAAGTTTCTGCTTGTCTGTCTTACATAAATTGATTTGCGGTCCTGATATGTCGGTTGGTAATTACCAGGCGTGTTATGTTTGTATTTATGTTGGTCTACATAACGCCTGACGATCGAGCACAAATGTGTGTGTGTGTGTGTGTGTGTGTGAGAGAGAGAGAGAGATAGAGAGAGAGAGAGAGAGAGAGAGAGAGGTAGAAAGAGAGAGAGAGAAAGAGAGAGAGAGGGAGAGAGAGAGAGAGAGAGGGGGGGATAGGGAGGGAGAGGGGGGAGGGAGGGAGAGCGTGTCACAGAGAACTGAAAACGAACGCCTTTTCTCGGGTACTATTGGTGCGCAGAGAGTTTTTTGCGTAGGACTATACAGAAATGTACGAGTTATTTGCAAAGGCGTAGGTGTAGCTACGTAGTCATTTATTTGATAAAACTTCCTTCCCCTCAAACTGAGGCATGTCAAGAACTCAAAATGCGAACATCACTACGGTAGCGTAATAAAATCAAATAAAACTGTACGGATGATATAGTCAGTGTTTGCAGAGAAGTCTCCGATGTTATGCTTAAGTCAAAACGCAGGGCACTTTAGTCCCGCAGCCCACGAGACCCAGGTCACATGTGTCCACAGGCGAAGTGTTAGGACAACACTTTCGGACACTACTTGTAACCACTTTAAGATGCGGTTCCTCACATTCTGAACGAAAAAAGAGCCACAGGAAATAAAAATTTTAGCGTGCTGTCGAAGTTATGTTATCTTTGGATTATCAGCTAGTAGAATACAAAATGGGTAAAACAGATAACAACTCTGTACCGTATCGAGACTCAGACCTAAAATCTTGTCTTCCGTACCAATGATCTTATCGAATTTAACCTCGGAGGTTACATGATACTGGATATATTATCATAGTCATTCGTAAAACACCTGAACATACTACAGTACACTGTGGGATGATGCAGGAGCTTACCTCACTATTTCAATATAATTTCTGAAATCAAAATGTATATCAACAACTTGTTTCGTATTTGCGATTACAAAAAGATACGTATTTAGCAACCTCATCAAAAGTTGATACCGATGAAATCTGATAGAAACTAAAGTCAAGTTTCCTTCTAGACCTTATAATGGTAAGTACCAAACGACTTTTTGAAATGTACGTCTGCAATCGGGACAGTATAGCACAAATTGACGGGCTGTACCTTTTGACTTCCGTAAACCATTCAGTATAGTTCCACACTGTGACAGCAGCATCGGAGGTACCGCAGCAAAGTGTGCTATGGCCGTTATCCAGTCTAGATAGAAATGATCACGTGGAGAAGGTCGGATATAAAGAAATGCAATAGGTACCTGTAGGTGGGATACGTGCTAAGACTGGTCTCTGATATTCAGCGCAAGAAATTCTTACTAGTGCGAGCAAATAAGAGAGAAAATACGGAGAGAAATTATTCACTGAATTCTGCGAATATCGTCAAATATATAGAGGCATCCATCTACGCAATTTAACCTAGAACTACCACGCAAATGTTGTTATAGTCAAGTCAGACGCCAGACTGAGATTGATTAGACAATCGTTATCCAGAGGTAGTTTACTAAATCCTCGTCCGAGGGACCCTTCACTGTTGTTCGGCCGTCTGGGAGCCTTACGACGAAGAGAAAACACCTGAAAGAGCTATACTTATCGTCAGTGGCCTATTTGGTCGGAACAATAATGTTACAAAAATATTCACGAAAAAGGTTAAACTGAATGTTCAGTGATCGTACTTTCCAATCCGACTCAAGAAAGGTATTAGTTCCTTAGTGTATTAACATTAGCCGTAAAATTAGAGAAATTTGTCTCACACGGAAACGTGGCGATTACCGTTCTTCTCGTGCATCTGAGGGAAGTGTAGTAGAATGAGACTAGTACTCCTATACTAATCTTTCCACTAGGCAGTGGACGACAACCTGAGGAGTACAGGTATAGCATCCGTACAAACAACTACATCTAGAAAAAGAAGGAAACGAAAGACAGTATTACTTGCAATGGAACAACTTCATTAAAACCTATGTATTATTGTAGCATACTCTTGTGATCACCGTTTATTCTTAGCAACGACTATCTTACGAACTTGCTCATGTCAGTTGGAGTGAGGATGACAGAACTCCTTCCTGTGTCATGAAGTCACTGTGTTTGGAAATGGGGGAGGGGGGGAGAGGGGGTACACTCTCGAAGGTTGCGCAATTTTCACGTTTTCAGGACGGGAATTGAAGGAAAAACTGCATAATAACTATTCAGTTTCGCATACCTGTAATGCAAAGATCGTCGTCGTTACTGAGAGGATTTTGATGTTTAAATGCTAGTGCTTGTCTATCCAGATAGACGGAAGTTCTGTATGGGAGAATATTACGTTTCTCTGGAGTTTAGTGGAAGGATGATGCGAAATATTTGGTGGCGATTTAAACTGTGAATGCATAATTTTCGCGAGGTTTCCCACGTTCATCACCGGATGGCAGTACAAGGTTTCCCATGTGAAACCTTCCACTTAGTAACAAGGTGTACGATATGAGACTGCCTGAGGGCGCGTAAGTGGAGTATGTTAAAGGAGTATAGATACGGACAGTTATGTCTTTACCAGTAGGAATCAATGTCTTCTGAAAGCGGATACAAAATTTCAAAGGTCATTTAACAGCGAGTCCTGCCATATAAACGACCCACCACTTATATACTTTCTTCCAACACAACAAACATACAAATTGTGGCATATTTGGAAAACTCAGCACCAATAAGACGTATATCCACGCGCAGCCTCCAGAGGACTATGATTACACCAGCTTGTCATAAACAGTTCGTACACAATTTAAATAGCATCATGCAAACAAAGCAATAGCAAGTAGCAGGCATGAATAGTTCCAAGGTAAGGTGTTAAATACTCATCATTATTCAATGGTCTGAGAGTATTTCACGCCATTTCAGGGTGTTTTGTTAAACAATTACAATAATCCGAAATCGGTGTGGGATGTGCAGAAACTAATAGCTCCAGAGTTTTCAGCACGGTTCAGAATGGTTCAAATCGCTCTGAGCACTATGGGACTAAAAATCTGAGGTCATCAGTCCCCTAGAACTTCGAACTACTTAAACTGAGCCAACCTAAGGATATCACACACATCCATGTCCGAGGCAGGATTCGAACCTGCGACCGCGGTTCCAGACTGAAGCGCGTAGAACCGCTCGGCCACACCGGCCTGCATTTCAGCACGGAAAGACGCAATAAGCTGAGCGAAGTGGCGCATTGGTTAGCACACAGGACTTGCGTTCGGGAGGACAACGGTTCAATTTTAAATTGTTTCAGTCGTAAAACAGTAAATGACATGCCATTTTATTAGGTGTACCAGAAGATGAGAAGCAACAAAGCGTCAGGACAGAATGTATGCAGAAACGTTGAAGTATAGAGGAAACAGACTCAGAGCGAGCTGTGGGAAATCATCCAGCTCGTTTGGGAGACCGAGGCGCCACCGAACAGCTGGAAGACTGCAGTATATAAGAAAGGAAGCAAAATGGATTGCTGTATCTGCCGAAGAATCAGTTTACTGAACGTGACATAAAGGATCCTTTGTTTTAGAAAAGCTAAACCCTTTGCAGAAGATATCATGGGAGAGTATCAGATTGTATTCCGTCCACACCTTTCAGTTTCTGACAGTGCGTTTGTTCTTATGCAAAATCTTGAGAAGTACAATGAAAGAAGTAGAAAAATCCAGGTACTATAGACAGATTTTCAAAGCGCTTACCTTAGTATTCATCGATAAACTCACTGAAATGATTAGAGTATGTATGAGTGAATCAAGAGCGATAGTACAACATGGAGGAGCTATCTCACATCTTATCCTATAAGAAATGGAAGAAGGCAGGGAGATGCAGTGCCATGAATAGTGTCTAATCTCACCCTGGAGAGAATCATAAAAGAGAGCAAAGGTGAAGAGTGCAATGGTATACGAATGGAATGTGGTGGTTTTCAGAGGCTGCTTTACGCAGACGACAAGGATTAGTGAGCGTGCGCGAACAAGATATTGAGGAGATGCACAAAAGGGTCAGCACAGCAACGAGTAAGACAGGAGCACTCATCAATCAACAAAAAACAGAACGTATGCAAAAAGGCAAAATGAAATATGCGCAGAAGCAGTTCACAGTTGATGGAGAGTAGTACAAGGCTATTGAACAGTTCAAATACCTGGGAAGATCGCCCATTTGTTATAATCAGATACCCATAGATGTAAATGAGAGAATAATTTCTGCTGGCTCCAGATGCCTATATGCCCGAGATACGTTCAAGTCTAATGCGATATCACATACTGCGAAAATGACAAACAACGACTTTATGCACCCTATTGTCCTTTGTGGTTCAGAAAGCTAGGTAGAAACTAAGAGACAGATGCAAAAGCTTCTAATTTCTGAAAGAAAGACGAAGGAAGTATGTGGGGCTCAGGGCGAGACAGAAATACTTGGAGAGCAAAGAGGAGTAATGAAATGTATGAAATCATAAACCAAGCCAACGTTCTACAAGATCGAAAGAGCAGACGACTCCAATTGACATTACAACAAAAGGACCCCTGGGCAGACCAAGAAAATTAATCGTAGACAACGCAGAGAAAAATGCTGAAGCTTTGGATGTACTCAGTTGGGAGGAAACAGCAACAAACAGAATGCAATGGTAACTAATTGCTGAGGCAGCATATGGTCTACTGGGCCGATGACCGCTGGATAAAGGGAAAAAAAAGTTTGCAAATCTTCTCTATAGAAGGTACGTCTACAAGGCTAAATAAGAGGCTGTTCCTTTTCTTCCATAAGTGTTTCAATTCCTTTTATTTATATCAGGCACCTTTAGTGGTCTGTAATACATGTTTTTATGGGTGTAATAATTATGCAATGAATTACCATACTACAGATCCTTGTTGGTTGATTGATTTTCGGATGGGGACCAAATAGCAAGGTCATCGGTCCCGTTGGTTGGGAAAAGATGAGGAAAATCAGGGAAAACCTAAATCAGTACGAGCGGACTCGGGTTTGAACTGTCGTCCTCCCGAATGCGAGTCCATTGTGCTTAACCAATGCACCACCTCTCTCGGTCAGTTTTTTTAATTCTCTCATTTTTAGGTAAGAAATAACATTCTGGAGAGCAATTATCGTAAGGTTTAATTACTATTTGGTTCCACTTGTGATTTTGTGATCTTAATATTCCATATGTGTCGTCACGAAATTTCCTTAGCTGTCCAGCGTACGCAATGAAGTCCAGGTTTCGCCGTATTCGAGCACACCTCAGTTGAGTACATCAGTTTCACTGTGTATCGTTTGTGTGTTTATCATATATCTGTGGTGGGAGATTAAATTTTTATTTATGTTTTATATCTCTTTTTGCTATTGTTTTAGTGCCTAAAGTGATGAGTGAGTTTACGGTCTACAGAAACTTCAAAACTAGAAACAAAGAACATGTAAGAGGCAAGAAGTATGAAAATAACCATTGTACCTTTTCTGAACATCTAATAGAGTGTGATCATGAACCCTCTAATGTGGAACAGAATATGAAATTTGTTAGAGTGGACAACTAGAACTTTGGCTCTCTTTCAAATAGTGCAGTTCATGACACAAGCTCATAGCTTGCAGAAAATAAACTAACACTAAGTCACAGTAAGATTCAGACTTTAGAGTTTCTGTCATACAATTCAACAAAACCCGACGTTTTAATTTCACACAATGGGCATACGATAAGTGAAACTGAACACTTCAGATTTGTAGGTGTTCAGATAGGTAGTAAACTGTTGTTGAAGGCCCACGTTCAGGAAGTTGTTCAAACACTTAATGCTGGTATTTTTACTATTCGAACGGTATGTGAAGTAAGTGATTGTTGGACACGAAAAGTAGTCTACTTTGCTTATCTTCATGCGCTTATGTTGTATGGTATTATATTTTGGGGTAACTCTTCCCATTCCCAAAAGATATTTTTGGATGAGAAATGGGCGGCTCGTGCAATAAGTGGTGTAAGGTCACGAACTTCTTGTCGATCCGTGTTCACGAGTCTGGGTATTTGCCCATCTGCATTTGGATCGCACTTCCTTGACTCTTGTGAAGAAAGGAGTGCAGTACACTGCTGACATCCATTTTCAATAAGCTACCACATGAATTCAAAAATCTTAGCAGTAATCCACGCGCTTACAAATCGAAACTGAACAATTTCCTCATGGGTCACTACTTCTATTCTGTCGAGGAGTTACTTGAAAAATTTTGCTGATTCCTTTGTTACATTATTAACTGCGCCTACTTAAACTTTTGGTTTGTCTTTTTTGAGTTTATAAACATTTTATTTCATCTGTTATTACTTTTATGTTGTACTTTCATGTAACGACACATGCTCCTCAATTTGGTCCTACCGAACTAAACGTCTAAAATAAAAAGACACTAAAATAAAATAATAGAAAAAAGTTATAATATTACATGAAATGAACAAGAATATGATAAACAATCAAATCAATATAAGTAACAACTCACTGATCACGCTAAAGTCTGAAACAGTAACAGTCACCGTAGAAAGTAGCCAGATTAAATAATAACTTAGTCTGTCACCACAGACGTTTAAAAGAGAAAAAAAAAATAAAAGAAATGTATTTGTGATTCCCCACCCTTCTCCACGTCCCCCCTCCACACACACAGCATTCCACTTCTTCCCAGAGAATGCTGCACTACGCGCACTAACACACGCACGCCCTCAATAAACAAATATTGAAGTGCGTTCGAAAACGACTAAAATCAGACAATTAGATACAACACCAGGACGACACATATGGAATAACAAGATCACAAAATCGTAGACAGAACCAGAAGCAATTTAAACTTAGGAAACTTGCCCTCCAAAAAATTGTTTCTCAGCTAACAATAAGAGAATAACAAAACACTGTAATACAGCAAAATAATTATGTGGACCATTATATAGCGCAATGATTACACAAATGAAACAGACAAGTATTACCGGCCGCTGAAGATGCTTCATAAGTAAAGACAGTTGAAAAGCTTACGGCATGAAAGAAACAGTCATTCATTTAGTTGCGTAAACGGGGAGAACAAAAAGTTTCCGTTTGAGGGCATTGTTGCAGCGTATAGGCAATGTAGTACGATTTCAATGTTGGTATATAAGCGCCGACTTGTGCTTAGTGACAGTCGTGTCTTTCCGAGATGTGTGCTGTAAATGCGGATACACGAACTATGACGACGTTACTACCAAATGTCTGCATACAAGGCCAGCACGCTGTCATGCTTTTCTTGGCTGCCGAAGGACAAACACCGGTAGACATCCATCGGAGAATGTAGAATGTGTATGGGGCAGCGTCTCTGTCGAAAACCGCTGCTGCTTCATCATCACGCCCCATATCGCAAATTTCGTAGGGCAGCAGTTAGGCCATCTGAAGTGCAACAGCCCTACAGTCCAGATCTCTCCCGAGGCGATTATCACATCTTCGGTTCCTTAAATGAGGCCTTGAAGGTTCCACGATTCCTGTCGGACGAGGAAGCGCATCTTGCAGTTTCGGACTTCTTCACGCAGCAGGACACGGAGTTTTACCAAACGGGTATCTTCAGCAAGGTCCGTCGGTGGGACAATTTCCCAAATGTACACCGCCATATTGCCTGATTGGGATACAGATTCTGTACAGTACTGCCTTCGAACGGGAACTGTTTGATTAGATGGATAGATCGGACAACTAATGAAGAGATAGTGAATTGTTTTGGGGACAAAAGAATTTAATGGCACAAATTGATCAAACGAAGGGTTCTGTAACAGTCATTTTTTTTATAGTAAATTTTGGAAAGGAAGGAAGTGGTGAAAACTGGAGAGGAAGACCTGAGCACGAGTACGGTGAATGGTATCAAATAGATATAGGTTCCAATATTTATTCAGAGATGAGGAGGTTTGCTCAGGATGGACTACCCTGGAGAACTGCATCAAACTAGTCTTCCAGACTGAAAACTGCAGCAGTAATATGACCAGTTATGGTCGCTTACTAGAGATTAGCCGCATCTGTATCTGGATCGTTGTCAATTGATGGAGTACACTGACTTAGCAAATGTCATGGGACTAGAGATTAGCCGCATCTGTATCTGGATCGTTGTCAATTGATGGAGTACACTGACTTAGCAAATGTCATGGGACAGTAGGGTACAGATTGTGCAGGTGTGCCTTCCGAGAAGTGGGTGTTTACAAGTGATCTGTGTAACATGCCACGACGTCGTGAGATGATGCTGTCTGAACGGGATGTGGCAGCCGGTGCCGGAAATTACGATTTCGGCAGTGGTGCAGGAATACTGCTTCAGACGTTCAACAGTTTCCAGAATTTGTCGCGAATGACTGAACGAGGGTGTCACAGCCCACAACAGACGAATACCGGCCTTGCAGTCACTCTCGATGTATGCGACCGGAGACATCGGAGACGCATTGTCAAAAGTGACGGAAGAGCAACGGTGCAACAAATCACCGCTCAGTTCAACACAGGACGTGCTAGACGCGTCTCCCAGTGATTAATCCGTAGGAACATGGGTTCCATGCGGCATGGGAGCCGGCGCCGCACACAGGTGCCACTGTTAACTATACGTCATCGGGCACAACGGTTTGCATTTGTCTGCAATCAGGGATAGACTTTGGAACAACGGCGTAACGTGATATTGTCGGTCGAGTCACGATTTCAACTGCACCATGCCGCCGATCAAGGTACCGAATGTGCCGCAGACAGCATGAATCGATGGATCTCCTCCCCCCCCCCCCCCCCCCCCTTACCAAGAAGGTGTGGTCCAAAGCGATGCGGTCTGGGGCGCATTTTCC
Source organism: Schistocerca gregaria (assembly GCF_023897955.1). Lineage (NCBI taxonomy): Eukaryota > Metazoa > Arthropoda > Insecta > Orthoptera > Acrididae > Schistocerca > Schistocerca gregaria. The sequence continues at coordinate 742,803,444 of NC_064921.1, forward strand.
TGGTGTGGAATGGGACTTGTAGCTGTTCTGGAATGGTCTTTGAATGTTTTGCGGTATGTCGTGCTGCTCGGGGACCATCTCCACCCATTACTGCCTTCCAACACGCTGACGAGTTTGCGGTGTTTCAAGACGGTAACGCACAGCCATATCACTCCCACGTCGCCAGGGAGCGATTTCAGGAACGTGGGTCCGAGGTTCAAAGACTGCGATGGCCACTCTGGAAGCCAGCTTTGAGGCCTGCACCTACGAACAGATCAGAACAGGCATCCGCTCTGTAAACGACTTGGTGTCAGCTGCTTCCAGAGATACGCAGACTCGCTTCCACGGCGTCTCTCTGCAGTCCGCACAGTCAGAAGACGCCCCGCCGGATATTAGGCGCCTGTCCCATGACGTCTGCTGAGTCAGCATATCGTTCGAGACAGAATTCTCCATTTACAGCTGTCTGGAGTTCAATAAAAGAGGTAACATATGTAAACTGTTGTCAGTGGGAAGAAAAAGTTAGGTAGAAAGAATATATGACAACAAGACAGTTATAAAATGCTTGGTATTTGCAGATGACCTGTTAATACTCAGCAACAACAGACAGGGAACAGAAGAACACTGTAATACTTACATGAAGTCTCTGCCAAAACAAGTCTACAGATATCATAACAGAAAACGCAATACACAGTAAGAAAGAGAAACCCAAAAGTCATGCTTACGAAATATGGAAAGGTCAATAGAATGTAAAGATTCAAATATCTTAGGGAATTCATACAAATAAGAGCACCAAACAAGACCTCCAACATAGATTGAACAGAAAAACTTGAGAAAGTTCACAAACTGATATGGACGCCCTGCAGTAAAAGGAGCTTTTAATGGCGCGTCAAACTAACTTAGTATAAAACACTTGTACTACCAGAAGCACTGTAAGCATCAAAATCACCACAACTGGAGCAGCAGGCATCACAGGGACAGAAGAAATAGAGCGTAAAATCCACAGAAACATCTTTGGAGCAGGACACAGTCATGGTATATGAATAAAGAGGCCAATCAGAAAATTATACTAACACCCAAACAGACTCACTGACGTGGTCAGAAAACGCCGACTAACATTCTATAGACAAATACATAGAATGAACAGCCCGCATCTCGTTCTCGTGCGGTAGCGTTCTCGCTTCCCACACCCGGGTTCCCGGGTTCGATTCCCAGCGGGGTCAGGGATTTTCCCTGCCTCGTGATGGCTGGGTGTCGTGTGATGTCCTTAGGTTAGTTAGGTTTAAGTAGTTGTAATTTCTACGGGGCCTGATGACCTAAGGTGTTAAGTCCCATAGTGCTCAGAGCCATTTTTGAACCATAGAATGAACAACAACAGACTCACAAACTTGATACATATTCAAAAATAAAATTATGAACAGGAAATTTGAAGTTCAAAATGTTCAAATGTGTGTGAAACCTTATGGGACTTAACTGCTAAGGTCATCAGTCCCTAAGCTTACACACTACTTAACTTAAATTATCCTAAGGACAAACACACACACCCATGCCCGAGGGAGGACTCCAACCTCCGCCGAGACCAGCCACACAGTCCATGACTGCAGCGCCTTAGATCGCTCGGCTGATCCTGGGCGAAGAAATTTAAAGTAAAAGAAGGGAACAACACAGGGGAAATATGGAAGAAGCAAAGAAAACAGGTACACAGCCAAAGAATGAATAGTTTTTGGGAAGAGAAAAAGAAGAAGGAAACAAGAATAAATAAATAATCATGCAATATTCAAGTTAACCACTGTCGCAACGCCACAAATGTGTAATAATAATAACAATAAATGCCTGCCGGTTTGGCCGGGCGGTTCTAGGGGCTTCAGGCTGGAACCGCGTGACGGCTACGGTCGTAGGTTCGAATCCTGCCTCGGGAATGGATGTGCGTGATGTCCTTGTGTTAGTTAGGTTTAAGTAGTTCTAAGTTCTAGGGGACTGATGACCTCAGATGTCAAGTCCCATACTGCTCAGAGCCATTTGAACCATTTGACAATAAACTGTTGGCAGTGAATAGCAATTTTTGTGTGTGACTAGGACCAAAGAGCTTAATTTATTTCAGCCGCTGAAAATTGAAGTACAGCATTATTATTTCAAGTTTAGAGAATCATATTACGCGCGTGTGTGATCGACTCTAGGACACAACGCGGGCGAAAGTTGTGACAGGAAGCCAGCACAATGCCCCAACGCCCAATGCTGTAAAGTGTGTGACAACAAGGGACAAGAAGAGGTGATCTCTCTAAGGTAGTGAGCCTCCTTTATTGTGGACGACGGCGACTTGGCAGCCGCACGGAGTGGGCGTCCTGCGCAGTTCGCCAAACGCCCCCGCGCCGCTGTGCAGAGGGGCAGCCGCTGCCGCTGCCCTCGGAGGAGACGCGTCTTCGCCTCCCCCCGGCGGGTTCCTGTTGCTGGCGCTGCGGGCGCAGCCGGTCGTTCCTTTGTCGCGGGCCGCTCACGCCCACGCCCTCCATTGTCCTCGGTCCTTGTTTTAAATATATTTTTACGGCGGGCGGCCGCTTCTTTTTCCTGTTTGTTGCCGCGGCCCGGCCGCCGCCCACGCCGCAATTATGCGCCCCTGGGGGGCGGGAGGGGGAGGGAGGGGCGAGCTGTCGCCGTCCCACGCCCCCGCCGGGCGCCGACGCGCGGCTCTTCTGCTGCGCCGGTGGGCGGCCGCCGCTGGCCGGCCAGCCGGCGGTCCGCGTTCAAGGCTGGGGCCGCTCCGTCGCGCACCGCCATCGCCAGCGACGCGGCGCTGCGTCCAAAGAGCGTCGCGGCGCACACTGCGGCTATCGTCCGGACCAACAAAATTAGCCGTGAGCGGCGAAATGTAAAACATATAAACCAAACCGAACAAGATGCTCAAATTCGGTGCCAGACTTTACTCAAAGACCGGACATTAATTAATAACTGTAGTAGTTTCTTTTATATGTGGGTTATTTTTAGAAGGCTATGGGACATGACATTGTATTACAGTTTAAGGAAAGTCATATACAAGGTTATTTAACATGATTAAGACAGTTTCAAGTGATCTTAAAAAATGCTTGTGTTGAGGCATCGTTTTACACAGGGTGGTCCATTGATCGTGACCGGTCCAAATATCTCTCGAAATAAGCGTCTAACGAAAAAACTACAAAGAACGAAATTTTGTCTACCTTGAAGGGGGAAACCAAACGACGCTATGGTTGAGCCGCTACATGGCGCTGCCATAGGTCAAACGGATATCAACTGCGTTTTTAATTAGGAACCCTCATTTTTATTACATATTCGTGTAGTACGCAAAGAAACATGAATGTTTTAGTTGGACAACTTTTTTCGCTTTCTGATAGATTGCGCTGTAATAGTCACAAACGTATGGCTCACGATTTTAGACGAACAGTAGGTCACAGTTAGGTTTTTTAAACTGAAGTACATAACGTAGGTACATTTGAACATTTTATTTCGGTTGTTCCAAAGTGATACATTTACCTTTGTGAACTTGTCATTTCTGAGAAAGCATGCTGTTCCAGTGTGATTACCTGTATATTAATGCAATAACCGATCAAAATTCTGTCAGAGACAGCAAAGGACTTGCCAGAGCAGTTGAACGGAATGGACAGTGTCTTGAAAGGAGAATATAAGGTGAACATCAACAAAAACAAAACGAGGATAATAGAATGCAGTCGGGTTAACTCGGGCGATGGTGAGGGAATTAGATTAGGAAATGAGACATTTAAAGTAGTAAAGGAGTTTTGCTATTTGCGGAGCAAAATAACTGATGATGATCGAAGTAGAGAGGATATAAAATGTAGACTGTCAATGGCAAGGAAAGCGTTTCTGAAGAACAGAAATTTGTTATTATCGAGTATAGATTTAAGTGTCAGGAAGTCGTTTCTGAAAGTATTTGTATGGAGTGTAGCCATGTATGAAAGTGGAACATGGACGATAAATAGTTTAGCCAAAAAGACAATAGAAGCTTTCGAAATGTAGTGCTACAGAAGAATGCTCAAGATTAGATAGGTAGATCACATAACTAATGAGGGGGTATTCAACAGAATTAGGAAGAAGAGGAGCTTGTGGCACAACTTGACTAGAAGAAGGGATCTGTTGGTTGGACATGTTCTGAGGCATCAAGGGATCACCAAATTAGTACTGGAGGACAGTGGGGGGTAAAAATCGTAGAGGGAAACCAAGAGATGAATACACTAAACAGATTCAGAAGTATGTAGGCTGCAGTACGTACTGGGAGATGATGAAGCTTGCTCAGGATAGAGTAGCATAGAGAGCTGCATCAAACCAGTCTCAGGGCTGAAGACTACAACAACAACAACGCGCTCAAAATGATGTGCGTCAACCTCAATGCATTTGGCAATACGTGTAACGACATTCCTGTGAACAGCGAGTAGTTCGCCTTCCGTAGTGTGCGCACTTGCCTTGACAATGCACTGACGCATGTTTTCAGGCGTTGTCGGTGGATCACGATAGCAAATATCCTTCAACTTTCCCCACAGAAATAAATCCCGGGACGCCACATCCGGTGAATGTGCGGGCCATGGTATGCTGCTTCGACGACCAATCCACCTGTCATGAAATATGCTATTCAATTCCGCTTCAGCCGCACGCGAGCTATGCGCCGGACATCCATCTTGATGGGAGCACATCTCCATTCTGTCATGCAGTCAAACATCTTATAGTAACATCGGTAGAACATTACGTAGGAAATCAGCATACGTTGTACCATTTAGATTGCCATCGATAAAATGACGACCAATTATCCTTCCTTCCATAATGCCGTACCATACATTAATCCGCAAAAGGTCGCTGATGGTCCACTTGTCGCAACCATCGTGGATTTTCCGTTGCCCAATACTGCATAATATGCCGGTTTACCTTACCGCTTTTGGTGTGTGACGCTTCGTCGCTAAATAGAACGCGTGCAAAAAATCTGTCATCGTCCCGTAATTTCTCTTGTGCCCAGTGGCAGAACTGTACACGACTTCAGAGTCGTCGCCATTCAATTCCTGGTGCATAGAAATATGGTACGGGTGCAATCGATGTTCATGTAGGATTTTGAACACCGACGTTTTTGAGATTCCCGATTTTCGCGCAATTTGTCTGCTACTGATGTGCGGATTAGTCGTAACAACAGCAAAAACACCTACTTGGGCATCATCATTTGTTGCAGGTTGACGTTTCACATGTGGCTGAACACTTCCTGTTTCCTTAAATAATGTAACTATACGGCGAACGGTCCGGAAACTTGGATGATGTTGTCCAGGATATCGAGCAGCATACACAGCACACGCCCGTTGGGCATTTTGATCACAATAGCCATACATCAACACGATACAGACCTTTTCCGCAATTCGTAAAGGTCCATTTTAACGCGGGTAATGTATCACGAAGCAAATACGGAATGTTACGTGATACCACGTACTTATACGTTTGTGACTGTTACAGCGCCATCTATCACAAAGCGAAAAAAGTCGTCCAACTAAAACATTCTTTACGTACTACACGAATACGTTATAAAAAATGGGAGTTCGTATTTAAAAAAGCGCAGTTGATATCCGTTTCACCTATGGCAGCGCCATCTAGCGGGCCAACCATAGCGCCATCTGGTTTCCCCCTTGAAGCTAGACGAGTTTCGTTGCTTGTAGTTTTTTCGTTTAATGCTTGTTTCGTGAGATATTTGGGCCAGTAACTATCAATGGACCACCCTGTATGCACTGAGGTGGCGAAAGTCATGGAATATCTCCTAGTATTGACGGGCTTCATTTTGTCTGGCTTATTGCAGCAACTCGAAGTGGCATGGACTCAGGAAGTAGTTGGAAGTCCCCTGCAGATATACTGAATCATGCTGCCTCACTAGCCACCCATAATTGCCAAAGTGTTGGTGTTGCAAGATTTTGTGCACGAACTGACCTCTCGGTTATGTTCCATAAATGTTCGATAGGTTAAACGTCGGGCGACCTGGCTGGCCAAAACATTCACTCGAATCGTCCTGAACGTGCTTCATACCAATCGCGAATTGTGGGCCAGTGTCATGGAGCATTGTGCTCCATAACATGAAATACTGAATGGCTATAAATGGTCTCCAAGTAGCCGAACATAGCCACATCTAGTCAATGATCGGTTCAGTTGCACCAGAGGATCCAGTCCATTCCATGCAGACACAGCCCACACCACTGTGGAGCCGCCACCACCTTCCACAGTGCCTTGTTGACAAGTTCCGCCAACAGCTTCGTGGTGTCTGCGCCGCACCCGAACCCTACCGTCATCTCTTATCAACTCAATTCGGGACTCAGCTGACCAGACCACGGTTTTCCAATCGTCTAGGGCCAGACTGACACGGTCACGAGCCCTGGAGAGGCCCTGCATGTGATGTCACGCTGTTAGCAAAGTCTCTGGCCACGGTGGTCTGCATCACCATATCTTCCAAGTTTCGCTGCCATACGACATTTACAGACTACACTGCATTTCAATTATAACCATCCAACATCAAAAGCCTTTTTCCAGAACATTCTTTACGTACAGGAATCGCCTGGTTAACATTGAGCCACTAATGTCACAGATGTCACAATGCAGAGTTTCGTGACGATAACATTGAATGAGCCATTACGATTGCTGACTAGTCACCGTCTGCGTACATCGGCAGCACTGTAGAGGCCTACCCGTTACGTTTCACAAGCTTGGCATAACGGTATCTCACGTTGATGTTTATGTCACCGCGTGTAGCTGAATGTTCTGCTTTATTACTGTCGTCGTTACGGTGTCGAAGCTTGGTTCAGAAAGACAAACGAACACTGCATTATCCAACAGGCATTGTTAATACTGGACAGTGCAGTTGTTACCTGAAATGAGGAGGTGCAAGGACACGAAGAAAATCTCAGGTTATCGGTTAACCAGATATTTCCGAAAGACATAAAGTCATACTGTCGACAAAAGACCTGGATGTCCAATAACGAGAAAAAATAAGTCAAACAGTTAAAAATGCCTTTAAGATGCAATTTATTTATTTTTTAAATTTCAGAATACGGAGATGGTTTGATAAGTCTGGTAAATTTCCAAGAAATAATGCATCATTTTTATTGCGCGGTCATGGCTGCTAAGCTTGATCATACCAAAGATCGTATGAAGAACTTCAACAATATATACCGTCCACTTCATTGATGATAACCATTCGGCATCAATTAGTGAGTCGGCTGCGACTGAAAAATGGAGAAAATCGAGTTTCGTGCTGTTACTGAACATTTTCATTTGAAGGGCTGCATTGCCGCACAAGTCAAAATGAAATTGGCTGAAGTTCACGCTGACTCTGCACCAACACTGAATGCCATTTACTTTTGGATTAATGAATTCGCACGTGGAAGGCGAAGCTCACCGGGCCATCCAGTTGAGGTCACGACAAATGAAATCATTGACAGATTCCATGATATGGTAATGCAAGATAAAAATTAGTGAGATTTATGAGTCTGTAGGATGTCAATGGAGTGAGTGCATAATATCCTGGACGGAGAATTGACTATGAAAAGGCTGTATGCGAGATGGGTGCCGCGATTACTCACAGTCAACCAAAGGCGCATACGGTACAAGATGTCAATACAATTTATGGCGAAGTTTGAACTCAATTCGCAAGACTTTTTGTGCCGATTTGTGATTGTTGGTTAAACCTGATCCATCATTACGCAGCAGAGTCAAAATGGCAGTCAAACCAGTGGACTAAGGCCGGTGGAAGTGCACTAAAGAAGGCAAAGACCATTTTGTTAGCAGGTAAGGCGTTGGCCACATTTTTTTGGGCTTCTCAAGAAGTCTGTGACCAATTAGGAGGGTATATAATAGAAACGTTTACATTTCAAATACAAAAACATTTAATCCTCACAGATTATTTGGAAAATATGCTTCATCGTTAGATCATTTTAAACATGTATTGACTAAGAAAAGACCAAGGCTGGTACGGAAAAAAGTAGTCTTTCACCAGGATAATGCTCCAGCCCGCACATCAGCGATGGCAGAAGCGAAACTGAATGAACTGGGTTCTGAATCTGTTTCTCATCCACCCTTTCCACCAGACTTAGCCCCAAGTGACTTATTCCTGTTCACTGACTTTAAACTTTAGCTTGCTAGGAAGACATTTTCGTCAAATGAAGAAGTGATAGCTACAGTCAATGAGTATTTTGCAGAGTTTGATAGAACCAATATTTCCGATGAGATTAAAAAGCTATAGGATCATTGGACTGAAAGTATATCCCTCAAAGGAGACTATGTCGGGAAATGAGGCGATAAAATTGAAATCACGTTACTTGGAGGATTAAGGGACAGGCCCTGCTCTACCATCCGTCTGGGACCATGTTGTTATTTCAGATATCGTCTCACATCAGTAGCAAAATGCACCATTGCCGTATCAATCATAGGTGAAATTCGAGCCCTATTCGATGGGAATGTAACTTCATTTCAGATGTTTGTACTGAGTAGGACTATATTTGATACTAAAGCCAGTGGCGAAGGGGATGCTTTATTAATTTGGGACCACTTAATCACAACGGAACATATTACAATTTTTGTGGCCTAAGCGTTTCGTCTTTACTCTGTGCAAGGTATCTCGAGTGGCAGATTTCGTGGATTTTGATCTGCATGTTGTGTTAAATCAAAACGAGTGTTCAATTCCTACTGCTATGAAGTGTGAAAACGAATTTTCAAATGGCAGTTCTCAGACGAAGAACAGTTATACCTAAGGAACACGGAAACAACATATAGATTATCACCCACAAAATTTGCCACTGAAGATACCTTGCAAAGGATAAAGTCGAAACGCATATGGCACAAAAGTTCTGTGTTTTTCATTTGTGATTAGACGAGTCCAAAGTAATATTTTTCAGCATACCGTAATATTATTCGCAAGTCAGGATGACAAGACCACAAATGTTGAAGACGGAATGCTTTTGTTTATATGTATGTTACTTACAATTCATCTTACATACACTAGATGAGTTTGCAAACGGAAACATCGCCTGCAGAAAGTACAAATATTTTTCAGACGAAAATTCTTCAGTTTCTTTTTTTGGTTTGGATAGCCGTTTCGCGGATAACCAACGCTGAAGCGTTTTGTTTACAGTAACAACGTTTATAAACTGCGTATGGGTGTGACAGGCGACAACGGGGAGACTCTTTGGCTCATGTTAACAGTACGCTGCGGATGTGTGCAAGGGAAAATGTACCGTATCCGGCCGGGGATGCAAATCATGCCCAGAGGAAATGTTATCTTTCCAAAGTTACTATACTCTTCCGCTTGTTTCACTACTCAAACGTTCCACGCGTTTCGTTATCAATGTTCCCTGTTTAAATGAAGCATCTCCATGAAGTTTTTATATTTTGATGTTGTGCATATAAATTAGCTAACTTTCTTACAAGTTGTCACATTTGAGATACAGAAAAGTAGCTGTAGCTCCATACACATTGGTTCAAGGCTGTACGTGGTACATGTTTCTCCGATTCCTTCGAGTATTATCTGGATGCAAGCTGATCAAAATGCCATTCTGTATATGTGATAAAAGGTTCATTCGTACTTTCCTCAGTTTGCATAGTTTTTTATGTTTCGTTAATTTTCTCTCAATCACATTCTTTTTCTGTTATGGGAAAATCGAGGATTTTCAGAATTGGAATTCGATATTAAACTGGTATCTCAGGAACCATAGAAGTACTTTTCAGATCCGTAAACTGAAGATGAAGAAGAAATACACAATAATGACACATATCTGAATCAGCTTCTCTTTGCTTATTACGTAGTGTTCAAGATATTGCAGTGCCTGTGTTGTAAAGACAACGATGCAGCTTTCCTGTGGACATGTACGCATGTCCGAAGTACGTAGCATCGTTCTTCTTAACAGCACAGACAGTGGAATATCCTATTTATTCGCCGATATTAGGCAGCGACTTTCAGTGAAAATGTTCTCCACTGTACATGAATTACATAATGTGTGTGCGAGTAGAGGTTCTGACGCAACAACGAGGACATATGGAAGTTTGGGCCTGGTCGTGAGTCTTGCACTGATAGAGAAAGCGGTGAGACGACCGCTTGCGCAAAGCGGAAAATCCGGGTTCGAGCCCCGGTTCGGCACAAACTTTCATTGTCACCATTCCATTATATACGTAGCTGATGGTTGTTCGTATTCTCAACTGCGAATATATTTCGTGTACATAGTGTTTACATGTAGCGCAAATAAATTTAGATAACTCTAACGACACATTTAATTTCGAGCAGACACCTTGACTGAACTTGACATTCCGATATCAGAGATTTATCTTTGTATATGACTTATCTGTGAAAGATACTTTCGATATTTTTTGTTAAACTGATAGAAGTGATATTCCTTCCTTCGTCTTCTTCCAGCATCGCTGATATAACACGGTATTATTCCTGTAATTTGTACTCTGTGCTAAATAATAATCCTGTTTGAGTTATTTCCTCTTTAGTTTGGTAGCGTAACACGACACCCTGCGTCCCCGCTAGTTCATTTTGTATAACTTTTGATCTGTACTCTAGTTGGAAGTAGTTAGATCGGTGACGCGATGGTCTCGCGCCATATCGTTTTCCCATTTCAACATTTGTAATTCGAGCTTGCAGCCTATCTTTTAAACGAAGTCCGATCGTGATTATTATTCTTATTATCCAACATTTGTAATTCGAGCTTGCAATCTATGTTTTAAACGAAGTCCGATCTTGATTATTATTGTTATTATCGTTGTGTGAACTTACTCTTTGCACTGTTAACGATAACACGGTTTCTCGTCACCACACTCCGTACTTTCCAAAGACGACTGCTTGGTATGAAGCTAATTCTTGCATGAGAAAGAAAGTAAAATTGCCATTAAAACAAAAACAAACCTCACAAGGAAGTTGCCATCTTAGAACAAGTAGTAAAAGCTAATGGCTACGCCGACAGCGAGATTAAATCCTTATAAGGCAAAATTAGAAAAGATACTGTTAAAGAAAATTAGAAAACCAAGGGAAATAGTCAGTTTCAACTTAGTTTGCAAAGGAGCCACTACTGAACGCCTTTTTAACAAATATACGAAATTTAAAACTGGTTTACAGTTGCAAGCGGCCGATAAACTGGCTAACAGACAGCGACTGTCGAAGAAAGGCGAGATAAATACGATGGTACGGGAGTGTACAGGGTGAAGTGTGGTGGCTGCGAGTAATTTTATGTGGGTCAGGGAAGCAGATTCTTTAAGAAGCGCTATAAAGAACATAAGCAGTGAAGGTTGTGTAAGGAGACATTTAGTCCATAATGGCAACAATTGCAGCAACGCAGCAGAAACTTCCAGTTCTCCATAACACATTTAAGGTTCAAATGTTCAAATGTGTCTGAAATCTTATGAGACTCAACTGCTAAGGTCATCAGTCCCTACGCTTACACACTACTTAACCTAAATTATCGTAAGGACAAACACACACACCCATGCCCTAAGGAGAATTCGAACCTCCGCCGGGACCAGCCGCACAGTCCATGACTGCAGCGCCTTAGACCGCTCGGCTAATTCCACACCCAAGGGAATGTTATTAATTAATCTCGAAGAGTTGGACAATTTCATTACTAAAAGAAAAGAAGCCACAAATTTATTAAATGAACAAATTGACTTTTCTAAGAATTGGTTCTTCAGCCTTCCACCAAACACTTACAGACATTCGTCTCTGTCAGAGGAAGTTATGATTTATGCAATTTTTTTTTACATATGTTTTCCCTAGTGGAATTTTACTAGCGATCAGTACAGGAATCTTTCAAGGATTACCTCTATCTTCTTTTATTATACTGCTTCTATCTGTAAGAGGTTTGGATATACTCGTAACACGCTGTACATTGCACACTTCACTCATACAACAAATAGTAATGGAAAGCTAGAATTCGGTCATAATTATGCTGTGGATTTGTACATAACTGATGTACTGATGCCACCATGAAGTAAGTGTAGTTTTTATATGTTTCTATGTATTTTAAGTTTCATATTTTAACTACGAGCAAAGCCTTTAATGTCGACCGTGTACTTCCGCTGTCATCCATCCATATTTTTCCGTGTCCCCCCCCCCCCCACCCTTCCTTATCCCCTTTGACTGTCTTCCTTATTTTGATACCTATCTTTTCCCTACCCTCTCCCCTCCTCCACACCCATCCATTTTCACCACATTCCTCTCCATCCCTTATCTTCCCTCTTCCACCCTTTTTTCCCGCCTCCATAAATTAATAAAAAATTTCCATTTTTTATTCTTCCTTTCCTTTATTTAATATACATATGTACAATTCTGCATACATGAAAATGTATATGGTGATCTGTGTAAACCCACTGAACTACATTATAGTCTCTATAGGTACCTAGAGTATTCAAGTAACTTAAATTATTCCATGGTGCGTATATATGACAAACTCGCGAGATCTGCGAGTGGAATAACGGGAGGAGGGGAATATGACTTGATGGCTAGCGGTATATATATGTAGATGCAGATGTAGAACCCATTGAGATACATCAAACAGTGCATAGCTATTTAATCAGTTCATGATATAATGCACAGTGCATAAGTATTTAATCAATTCATGAAATTTGCAACAGTGCATGGCGTTTATGAGAGTATAGCCATGTAAGTCAAATGAAACACCGTGCAATTACATCTACTGATAAATGATCATTCTAAAGTGATTACACTCTTCTTATCACTTCAAAGTTTTAGATACTTGTATGTCACAAGTACTTGTAAATACGTCGAATTGAGGTATGTGTTATGTGCTTTGTAATTCCTGTGCTGAACCTTGTTTCCATAGCCAAGACATCTATTTATATGAGATGCAAGTCCAATTATTATCTCAACATACTTAACTGTATGATGAATGTAACTGACTACCTACTATTCTTATGGTGACTTTGCAAACTCAGAAAACCACTGTATTTAACCCCACCCTTCTATTCGCCTTTTCCAGGTGCTGCCTTCCTCCCTCCACCCTCATTTCCCTCCTTATCCCCATATAATATTTGAAAAATTCTTGTGTAATTATTTTCTATTAACAAGGCATATTTTTCATCGACTTCAGTCTACTTTCGTTAGTATTTTATTGTTTCCATTCAGTACAGTAAATAGAGTACAAATAAGCAATAATATAATGACACAAAATCGTTCTAAAATCCGTCATGTTAAACAGTTGGCAGTATAATATATCGTCTATCTTCCCTTGTATAGGATTTGTTACTTGAAATTTGTTTATTAAAGAAAAATGTTATCGAAGGAAGGATACATTAAATTACAGATAGGAAAAGAAAACATGTAATCATAAAATTTATGAATAAGTATGAGCTTTGGTAGTCTCTTCTTAAGAAAAAAAATTATTTTTACTTATATAAATTTACTCTTTTTTGAAACTTTACTTCTCCCAGCCACACTTTTTATTGTATGAAACCTGCCTTACACATTTAGATGTAACATCATTTTCGAAGGCTACGAAGAAGTATATGCAATGTATCATAAATAGGTAGTGGTCACATTAATGCGATGATGAGTCTGCTAAACGTTTTTGGAAAAATGTTACCAAATGTGAAAAAGTGTACAAAATCTTGGTGCCAAAATACTGTTGACAATACTCACATATTGGTACAGCATGCCTCGTTATCTGCTGTCTAACATAGCCAAGTGCAAAATGATCACAGTGCCATGAGGTCTTGATTCTAGTCAGTTCTTAAGAAGGTGCTAGTGTAGTGAAATGTATGCCAATTATCTACAGACATGTGTACAGTGTGAAGTTAACATAAGACTATTAAACTGTGTGTTACATTTGACTTGCAAGTAATTGCACTGTAAAAGAATTAAGCATAGTTACAACAAAAACCGACAGAGTGCTTTGCTTATACAAAATATTAAGAAGTCGAGTTAAATCATAAGCCGATGGATGCCACTGCTTTTAGTGACATGATTCGGCATATAAATACAACTCTCAGTTAAACTTTTTTACAAAAGCATCTGCTATGCTGTAAATACAGAAAAATTCAGTGATGTTATTAGTAAATTACTTGACATTGTTCTTTAAGAGATAGATGTAATAGCACAGTTCTCCATATGAATCACATGTGTGTAACTTTGTAGTGTTGATACATATTTGGTGACTTTACTTGTGAAATGTATGTGGCCATTATAAGTGTTTACTGCTGTATGTATTTGGCCATGGACAACATTATGAACCTATCTGAAATGTATACCAAGAATTAATTAAGAGTACAAGTTGAATGTATTGCATTGAGTCTGCATTAATCAGTGTGTACATTTTTATATATACTATTTTTCATTTGCATGAAATGAAGGGATGGGAGATAAGAACAAAACTTTATGATATATAGTGTTGGGGGGAAAATATGGGGGAGGGGGGGGGAGAATAGGGCAAAATGGGGTTGGGGTGAACTGTAGATAGGAAAGGGTGAAGTAAATGTAGATGGGAAAGACAAAGAAGAATGAAGGGATTAAGGAGGGGGGAGGGGTAAGATAGAGGATTTGGGAAGGGAAGGGTAAATCACAAGGCATTTCAGAAGATAACGAAGTAGCCATGAGACTAGTGTTTTGAGAGTTACATTTGTCATGTAATTAATTGCATTGTGAGCACAGGTGGATTTCCATTCCATAAAAGTAGATGGTATTGCTTATCGACAAAAAATTCAAATTGAAAATACACAGCATATAACTGATCCCTCAGTCCAAATTAATTATAAGTACATGTGACATGATACAAACACATAAAATTATGTAGTAATAAAAAGAGTGAAATCACTGCATATTAATCGTATACCAATAGATGTAACTGAAAAATCCTTCAGATTTATGTGAATAAACTGTCATATTTTGAAAGCAAATCTGGTGACACTACTGTAAAATATATGCACTTCAGTTTCAGTAAAATATATATAATAAGCCAATACCATAGTGAACAGTTTATATATATATATATATATATATATATATATATATATATATATATATATATATATATATATTGTGAATAGTCATCATTAACTACCATACATCATAGATGCCATCATGCACTGTTGCAAATTTCACGAATTGATTAAATACGTATGCACTGCGCATTATATCATGATCTCATTAAATAGCTATGCACTGTTTGATGTATCTCAATGGGTTCTACATCTGCATCTACATATATATTCCGCTAGGCATCAAGCGGTGTGTGGCGGAGGGCACTATTCGGGCCAAAGTCCTATTCCCCTCCCCCCTTTATTCCACCAGCAGGTTTCGCGAGGGAAAAAAAAACTGTCTGAACTCCTCAGTACGATCTTCATACAGGCCACTATAAAGCACTATTGTACATATGTTCAGTTTAAGAATGAAAAATAAAACGGAATTGAGACAGATTTTTGAAATTATTTATAATTTTTATGACTGAACATAAGAGGTAAAGACAACATTACTTCCTTCACTTTCCTACGTTTCTCATATTGGTTGCAGGTCGAATTAATTGTTCATGGCCCATTTTGTATTCAAAATATGAATATTTTTATTTGCTGGCATTGCAGAATTAAGCTGCAAAAGATGGCTGGCTTTGTGCAGCGAGTGTGCAGCATCACATAATGTCATGACATTATTTCAGCAGATTGATATCTTCTCACTGAAAAGTTCACATTCTGAATTATTATTATTATTAATTATTATTATCTATTTGTGCGTTAAAATACGAAAATTATTCACGTTATGTCACCTATCTTTGTGTTATGGTTAAGATAGGATATTCTACGGAAATGGAATCTGAAGAACATAACGATCTGCAATCATATGCCAAAGCTAGCAGATTCACTGACATTGGTATGGAAAATAATGACGCTCCACCACATGAAACGGTGTAACAGGCTGAGTGCAGAGAAATTATTCTACAAACTAGTTCTACTTAAGATCCATTTATGGCATAATATCGAAGTTTAGAAGCAATGATGCAAGTGAATTTTTAACACTTAACATCACTGGCATCTAAACTGACAAAATTTTTAACAGATTTAGCAAACTTGTCATCGTAACAGGCTGCCCTAACAATCAAAATTTCGGTATTGAAAACAACATACCAAAGCATGCCTGAGTAAATACAAAAATTAACAGACAAACGAATTAATATTGAAGAATCTGTTAGGAACCCATGTGAATAAGTAGATAATGTTATTGCCAAACAAGAAGTTAAGTTAAAGTAACAGTTGGACATGTAGAGGGAAAATTTTTCATGGGATTCTTCGAAGTGAATTTCCGTTTAGGACATCCAGATCAATGAAAAATTAGATTCGGAATTAAAACTTGTTGTACAATTGTCTTTTACTAAAGTGTTATATGGGAGAGGTACTATACAGGAATCATTTAAATAAGAGTTAAATCAAATCAATACTACTTTAAGTAAGGATTTGCCTGAATGGAGTGACAGGTGTCACTAATCGGATTGGTAACATGGCACAGGATCTGTCCACTGCCAAAGAAATGGTACGAGGCATGTCGCCCACCATTACTATGGCAAGTGGTGACCATAGTAGCCCCGCACTAAGTGACAGAATGCGTACAGGCGAAAAGGATCATGCCAGTCTTCCACCTAACTAGATGTTGTGTGGGATAGGACAGCCTCTTCTTTATCAACCAGTTTGCTAGAAGAACTTTTATTGAAATCTTTTAAGAGAGTACTACCTACATCTTGGTCAGAAAAATAGAAAACATATTTCACAACTGGGTTCATCAAAGAGGCAGCCATGATTTGGACAAATGCAATGGTCACAAGATGCCAAACGTATGAGCAGATTGAGAAAGCGCTCTTGTCAAGACATTGGTCAAATTACACACAGGAAAGACTCTTCAAGGAAATATTTAACCTCTGCACATAAGAGAAAAGTTAGTCCACATTCCAGAGACAACCCCGGAACCCTTCATGCACCTACTGGATTCTTTTAATTTAATACGAGGGTAAATCAATTATTATCCGCAAAGTAGCTATAAAATTTTATTGTAATCAAATAGGAAAGTCACAAGAACATCATTTTTCGACTTAGTCTCCTTGCGTTTCAACGCACTTTGTCCAGATTTGTACAAGCTTCCTGATGCCCTCGTAAAAAAAGTTTGTCGGTTGAGCTGCGAGTCGGGAATGCACCGCTTCTTTCACTGCTTCGTCTGAGGAAAATCGACGGCCCCTTAATGCCTGTTTCAGTGGACCATACAAGTGATAGTCAGAAGGGGCAAGATAGAGAATATATGGAGGATGATCCAGTACTTCAAATTTGAGTTTCTGGAGCGTTTCAGAAGTGTGGGCAGCAGTGTGTGGACAGGAATTGTCGTGAAACAACACAACACTTTTGACAGCAATCCTCGGCGTTTGCTTCGAATTGCAGGATTTAGCCTGGCAGTAGGGATCTCACTGTAGCGTGCACTGTTTATTGTTGTGCCCCTTTCCCCATAATGTTCCAGTATTGGCTCTTGTGCTTCCCAAACGGACGGTTGGGTCATGAACTTTTTCTTGCACTGGGAATTTGGATGTTTCCATTCCATACGCTGCCGCTTACTCTCCGGCTCTTAATGATTGGTCCATGTTTCGTCATCAGTAATGATCCTGTTTAAGAAGTTGTCCACTTCATTAGTATAGCAATCCAAATGTTTTTTGAAGATGTCCAAGCGCGTTTGTTTATGCAAATGTGCGAGCTGTTTTGGGACCCATCTTGCACAGACTTTAAGAAACCAAAGTCTGTTGTGGATGATTTCGTAGGCAGACTCATGTCTAATTTGGAGGCGATGTGCTACTTCGTCAATAGTTAATTGTCTGTCTAAGAGAATCAATTCACGTGAACGCTCAATGGTTTCTTCATCTGTGGCGGTAAACGGTCGTCCGGCTCCAACATCGTGCGTAACACTTGTGCGACCATTTCGGAATTTTTCAGTCCATTCAGAGACACTCTGTTGTGGTAAAACACTGTTCTTGTACTGTATCGAAAGTGTTCGATGAGTTTCGGCTCCCGATACGCCTTCCGACCACAAAAAACGGATCACTGAACATTGCTCTTCTTTGGTGCAAATAGACAGCGGAGCAGCCTTGATTAACAGAACGGCAGCGATAACGAAACTAACCAAGCATCTTGAAAATTGCAGAGATATAACAACAAATAAGCAAAGCACGCGTCATCAACGTAAAACCACAGTAATACCAAAATAAACAAAAATATAACCAAATTGCGGATAATAATTGACTTATCCTCGTAGACGAGAATCTAAAGGCGAACAATGACAATAATGTTGGTTGCACAAGTCACTCCTTTCTGCCACACTCACAATTCTACAGTCACGGCAGACTGAACAACTGTCACGTTAACTTTGTGATGCAGCCGGTGCTGCGTAATACTCGGCATGCTAACCAAGATTCGCCAAATTCTAAAAAAAAGGAAACGAGCAAACAATAGTTACCATCCTTGGTACTGTAATAACGGAATAGATCAATGGAATCAAAAGCATAATAACCAGTTGGATTACTACACGGGAAAACGTAGGTAAATTTAAATGGTACTCACCAGCAAAGTGGTCAAGAATAAAATCGAGTTCTTGACATCAGCTGGCTAGGGCAGAACCCAGCAGTCAATGTTGCTGAAGTGATGGAAGAGTCTTGTCTGACTAAGACTCTCTCAGAAAACTAGAACTAACTGCATTACACCCTCCAATGACGGTCATCGGATGGAGTGGGGGCGGAAAACACTATTCAGTCAACTTGTTGAGAAATAATGAAGACACGAACATCAGAGATGAGTCACATGTTGACCAACATAAATGCCTTGATCAGTATAAAAATATAGTTCAGGCAACTGTTCACACTATTGTTGGAAAAAATCCCACTAGAGTTATGTTGACATAGGACCTTCTGTAATTGTGGTTTCAGAGAGTCTGTTTGATAAGATTAGTGAAGTTATGATGGTAACTACTTACCCAATATAAAACGACAAAATTAATGGAGCATTCAGTACCAGACCGTGGCATGTCAATGTCGGGATGTAGCCTGAGGTAATTATAGGAAATTAAGCCACTGTTTGCCCATTACTAGCTGTAAATGGATTAATGGTCGAATAAATCTTTGGCTTGGAATTTTTGAACCCAGGGAAGCAAAAACACGTTTTCTTGGTAAGTGCTGTCTGTGTACTGATGGTGAATATACTGTAGATTTGATAAATGTCGAGTATTGTAAATGCTGCCGAGAAATAAGAGTCAAGTTTCTAAATATGAAACTTTCATACATTAGCAGCCAACCCCCTCACTGTAGCACCATGGGAATTACGAAGATCACATAAATGACAAAATGATATGAAGTTGATGAAGTAATTGATAACATTAGGTCAAACCAAAAGAACTGTTATAGAAGTACATAAACGTTTTAGTAAGAATCAACATATCATACGCACTTATCAATATCGTATGGAAGAAATTACACACGAAAATTACTGCCCAACGTCCTACAACATCTCATGAAGAAAGCGAGAGGTGGTTAAAAACAGATTTGGTAAAAGTTAAAATGGAAATTTATAGAACCGTCGCTGTCACCTTATTGCATCCTTTTATTAATGGTGGCTAAGCTTGGTAGTATGTACACCGCTTACTAGACTCATAGGTTAATAATCACGGCATTGTTCCAGTTCATACTAGACTGGAAAATCTAAATGAACAACTATAAAGATTTTGTGGTGTTGAGATCCTTAGAAGTACTGATCCGAGTACCTCATATTGGTAGATGCTCTTCTCAGAAGAATCTAGAAAATATATAGAGTTCATATTTATGGGGGGAAAGCTATCAATTTTGTGTGGTATCGTTTGTATAAAATGTAAGTGGAGGCATTTTACTAATGCATTAAACACTTTGTTAGGGTCTGACCTATTGGACAAATGAATCTGATGAGTAGAAGACTAGTTAATAGTTATTCTTGATTACAGATTGCATATTGATTTACTACAGAGGACATCTATAAATTTTCAAATGCAGGAGTCACTGAAAATCTCCAAAAATCAGAGTTTGGGACAGATAAAATTAAATTTCTGGACCATGTGATTTGCTCTACAGGTACAACACCATATCCGGATAAGATTAGCGCAATAAAGATATTCCTGATTCTAATAAATATTAAAAAATTTGAAACATTTCCAGGATTATGTTCACTTTCTGGATGTTTTGTGCCTGATTAACTTCAAAACACTAATCAGCATTACGTTTATGAAAGAAAAATGCACTATGAAGTTAGCCAAATAACTGTCAGGAGAACGTTGATGCAGTCAAACAAGCTCTAGTCAATTCTGAAATTTCACATCACCCTCACACATGAAAAGATTTCTGTGTTGTCCCTGATACCTCTTTCTCATGACTGGAGTCATAACTGTTTCAGTTTCATGAGAAAAATGGTAAATGTGATGTTCACGTAATACATTTTTCTAGTTGTACACTTTCCGAATGTGTACATGTCTATCCTCCCACAGAATTGCAAACCGGGATAGTACGGGAATTTAATAAAATCTAATTACTATATAGTAAACATATTTAAGTTCTCTGTGATCACCAGACTCTAAGCCTTCTTGCAATGTGTAAAATGCTTCATGAAAACCTGGCATGTTAGTTCTTATTATTACAGGAATATGATTTTGAAATAGTAAGTGTTTGTGGAAAGGACAATGTAGTTGTAGATGCTTTGTCTTACCTCAATATGTGCTGAAATTTTCATAACTTGTAGAACAAAGCTCAGATTATTGATTGTTGTTGATAAAAGATGGCAATTATAGAAAATGTGTCTTGTGCAAGTGTAAGAATATGGCACCTTTATACGATGCCAGCCATCGGTGGAAGGAAGTTAAGTTACTTTTTTCACTAAATCCCCCTGCAAAACTAACCTACGACGACAAAACATATAAGAATGTATTGCTCTGTAGGTGGAATGTACAGTCCGAGACTTGGTGCGTATGTATTCCCACATCACCCATGGGGACTTTACAGTGCGACAATATGTAAAGATAATTATTTACTGGTACTTCCACAATATGCGAAGGTGTGTGCAACAATTATTAAAGAACTGCAAGGTGTGTCAGAAAACAAAGCCATCAAACAGATATTTTGCAAAACTGCAACTTGCGCTATCAAGCTAAACATCGCAAATCTAATTCATCAAGCTAGTCAGTCCACTGTTTTCAGCAAGGGGTGCCGTCAAATATCTAGGAGCACTGCATAACATTTTTTTTTAAACTACGTCATATCGTATGCCACAAAATCTACCACCATAATTTCGATTCTCAAAAGAATTTTAACTGACTATATACCCACTGCTGGCAAAGCTGCTGCATTACTTTCTGACATCGCTTCAGACTGCACCAGGAGAAAATGAAAGGAATTTTTACACGAACACCAAATTAAGCGAATTTAAATATCGAAATTTCATCTGCAAAGTAACCCTTTAGAACTTCTGTAACTTTAACAGATTCATACGAAATTATGCAGCTAACCAATAAACATGTCGAGTAGAATATCTTGGACTATAGCAAACAGTAAACAATCTGCCACCTTATTGTACAAAATACACACTGGCCGAACTTACACAACAAGCAAAGGAAAGACTGCCTTCCAAAAAAAGAATGTTTTCGGGAAGATAAAGTAAGGCAAACTAGATGTGTACTCGTGAAAAACTCGTTACAATAAGAGACTAGCCCAAAAATATCAGGTAGGAGACGGTGCAAATTTGTAAACTTACTCAGAGTGTTCTCTTCTTTAAAGCAAAAACAGTTAATGGCAATTACTTTACACTGGTACTTACAAAAAATTAGAATCCCTCATGAAGGAAGGTACTTATCAGCGTATCCTAGAACCAAACACATAAAGGGGCAATGTTACCATCGTGAGTTTAAGAAAGATCAGCATTAGTGACTGACATAGTCTATCTTTCAGTAATGCTTGTGAATACACAAGTAATTAAGTGTACACTAGTTATTAACTTAACACACTGGGAGAAAATCTTGGAACTATATTTTTACATAGAATCCATGCTGATTGGAAGAAGTTTCTGTTAGCAGTAGTATTTGTACCTAAACATTTACTGCATGTGGATAACACTGATGACATGTGCATACCATAAGCAGTCGTTGCCACGATACATCAGATGAAATGTGTAATGGGCACTGCCCTGGCTGTGTCTCATAATGTCTGATTAAAGTGCACATGTGTAAATAATGGCTACTAGGAATATAAAGCAGGTAGTGTGTGTCTTATATGGTGTAAATTCACTTAAACGTACTCCCGACCATCGCACTAAATCCAATTTTTAACGTTAAGTGGTGACACCTAGTGCATTGCTGCAAACTTTTATCAGACCTGTAGTCTGAAATCTCTTGCGAGAATGTTATGACGGAAAGATCATTAAGTGACATGCTGATTTACTGAACTACTATCAAGAAACCATTGTTCTTTTATAATAAGACAACTTTTTTAACAAAAATACTCCACGTTCTTTTCACAATGGCTAACCAGATGCATTATTGTACATCGACTGTTCCTACTCCTGAGAGAAGTGGGTGAAGTGACATTGAATGGCGTATCCATGTACTACGACAGATGTTGTCTCCGTCATTCAGGGAGGCTGTATAACAACACATTTACTTTCAAGCAACCACCATCACTGAAGTTGACATTTCGATTGCACAGATACGATTATGCCTCAGAAAATCAATTTAATATTTCTATATGAATTATATGTGGAAGACATTTTGTAAAGTAATAGAACTGATATTCGTTGCTACTTCTTCTTCAAGTATAGGTGGTTTAAGGCTGTATCATTCCTGAAATTTGAATTCTGTGATAACTAATAATGCTGTTTGAATTATATCCTCTTTATTTTGCTAGAATAGTCCTAGGCCCTGCGTTACCATACCAACGATGTACGTTTTGTACAGTTTTTGGCCTGTAAATTACACAGACCAGTCACATTAATGTGATCTCCGTCTATGTTCGATGTCCATGTGCAATAATAATCACTCACGGAAGTCAGGTGGCAGCACTAATCATGGAGGGTATATAAAGTGTGTCGAGGAGATGCGGGAAACAGTGCAGTCATCGTCGTCGTTGTAGTCGTAATGTTTTTTTACATTAAATTAGATTAGTTTCAGTATCCGTTCCATGGATCCAAAGAATGAGATGATTCTCGTGGGTGTGGAACACGTCGGAAAGTATAACATAAAATCATAAAACATTTGAATATAATACTAACTATCCCGATTATTTGTCAGGAGATTGTCGGAAGAGATGAATACAATGCGGTAAACTGGAACAGCTAATATTTCTAGCATTAACACACCGTCAGAATGAAACATTGTTATGCACAATTAATAAACTTATCATACACAAAATACCTAACCTTGACTGTTGTGACCAAGTGCTGCCAAAACTGAAATCTAACTCACATTTTTACTTAAGCTGGCTTCACAGTCTCTGTTGAGATATTCGTCTGTAGAGCAGAAGGAGTTGCCTATCAAAAAGTCTTTCAGACTCTGTTTAAACAGTGCTTTATCTGAAACCAAGCTTTTAATGGTTGCTGGCAAATTATTGAAAATGTGTGCTCCTGAATATTTGGCCCCTTTGTGTACCAAGGTAAGTGATCTTAGGTCTTTATGTAGATTGTTCTTGTTCCTGGTATTGATACTATGTATTGAGCTATTGGTTGGAAAGAGAGATGTATTACTTGCAACAAATTTCATTAAGGAATAAATATACCAAGAAGCAGAGGTTAGAATACAAAGTTTTTTGAACAGGTTTCTACATGATGGTCTTGAAGTTACACCACAAATGATACTTATCATACGCTTTGGTACCCTAAAAACTTTTGCTCGGTTTGATGATTTGCCCCAGAATATGACCTCATATGACATAACGGAATGAAAGTAAGCAAGGTATGCAAGTTGTTTTTTATATTTATATATCCTCCATCTGACATCATTCTCACTGCAGACACAAGACTTTTTTCGGCGCTGAAGCAATTCTGTGTTATGCCCTTCCCAACTTATCGAGTTGTAATCCCAGAAATTTAACACTGTCAACTTCTTCAGTCTGCATATCTTCATATGCTATACACATGCTAGAAGCAAATCTCTTGCAGGTGTTCTCAAAGTTTAAAGACAATGAATTAACTTTAAACCACTTATTAATGTGAGTGAAAATTAAATTATCAGCTATTTCTAAATCTGTACTTGACTTGCTACCTATTACAATGTTTGACTCGTCTGCAAACAAAACAAACTTAGCATCTGTCAGTGTAACAGATGAGAGGCCATCAATGTATACAAGAAAAACTAATGAACCCAAGATGGAATGCTGAGGAACATCATTGCTCTACAGATGAAGACTGACTGGTTACTGCGCAGGTATTTCGCAACGACACCCTTTGTTTCTTGTTAGATACACAAGACTCACACCATTTCGAAGCATTGCCGGTGACACTATAATATTGTAATTTACTTAAGAGAATGCTGTGGTTCACACAATCACAGGCTTTTGACAGGTCACAGAAAATGCCGGTGGCCACTAATTTACTATCTAATGAATTAAGTACATTCTCATTGTAAGTGTAAATACCTTACTCTGTATCAGAACCTTTAAGAAATTCGGTAAAATGCTTAAGGAGACGCTTGAAAACAACCTTTTCAAATATTTTTGAGAAAGTCGCAAAAGTGAAATTGATCGATAGTTTGATGGTATCTCTTTATCCCCACTTCTTGTAAGGAGGCTTAACTTCAGTATATTTTAGCCAGTCTGGAACTGTTCCACTGATAAGAGGTTGAGTACACAAATAACTCAAGATAGAACTCAACTCACACGAGCACTCTTTGATGCGGAAACGGAGCGATTTATCTGAAGTCTGAAAGGGCATTGGCTTTCGGGTCAAAGGTGGAAGCAAATTCGAGACGGTTAAGTTTTGTAAACTGTTCGCGTACCGGCGTGGTTAAAATATACTGTGAACAGCACAACAGCGCTAGTCAAAAACGGCGGCGTAGGGAGGTGTGAACGACGGCTGTGAAGATGTTTATGGGCGAGCAGACGAGCAGCCGTTGAGCAAGCGACCACCCAGATTAACCAAGAGCTACCATCTGTGTTTTTTCAGCTACCGTTCAGCGAACGTAGCTTTGTATGGACCTCCACATGGTTCTTGGTTAATGTACCTACTCTAACTGCTATTCGTCAGCGAAGAAAGCTACAATTTGTATAACACTGACAATGACACTGGCCTTATCATCGGACAAATGGCTTTTGCCGTGTACTGCTTGAAACGTCTGAAAGCAAATACCTTGCGCCAGTTGTTGAAGTGTCCAGGCCGAAGGAGAGAGCGTTATGCTTGGTTTTCGTGTAATCTTCTCGGTGTTTTCATCATTCTGGAAGGCACAGTGGATCATCTTAATTATGCATCTATCCGTGGGGAGCACGTTCATCGCCGGCCGAAGTAGCCCAGCGGTACTAGGCGCTACAGTCTGGAACCGTGCGACCGCTACGGTCGCAGGTTCGAATCCTGCCTCGGGCATGGATGTGTGTGATGTCCTTTGGTTAGTTAGGTTTAAGCAGTTCTAAGTTCTAGGGGACTGATGACCTCAGAAGTTAAGTCCCATAGTGCTCAGAGCCTTTTGAACCACGTTAATCCCTATAGTTTATTTTTACTTGACATCTGTCAGTAGGACAGTGCAGCGTGTCACCTAGCTGGCACTGGACGTGCTTGGTTCGAAGAGCACCAGGATAAGTTTACCGGGCAGCCCCGTCCACCAAACTTCCCGGATTAAAACCCAATCGAGAATCTGTGAGACCACCTCGATCGCGTTGTTCGCGTCATGGATCCTCAACCGAGCAACCCAGCGCAGCTGGCCAGGGCACTGCAGTCGGTATGGCTACACACGCCTGTCGGTACCTCCCAGAACCTCATTTCTTGCACCTCCCTTCCTGCAGATCTCACTGCTTTCCATACTACTAAAGGTGGTTATTCAGGGTTTTGGTAGCTGGTCACATTAATGTAACATTTACGCCATGACAGTACGCCGTAAGCGAGCTATCATTTCCCAGTTGACCGTTTGTTATTCAAACCTGCAGCCTGTGTTATAAATGAAGTCCGACGATTATTGTTATTATTGTTATTATTATGCAAAACTAACTCTTTGCAATCACGCTTAACGATAACACGGTTTCTCGTCAACGAATTCGCTACTTTCCAACGAAGACTGCTTAGTCTGAAGCTAATTCTTGTATGAGAGTGAAAGTTCATACGAGTAAAAATCATTGTATGCCGTAAGAAAAGACTAACAAAGCTGATAGTTTCTTTCGAATTTTAAGATAACATGTTTTCTTTTCTTATCGGTAATGTAATGAACCCTTCCTGCGATAGCATTTTACTTTCATGAACAAATTTAAATAATAGATCCCATACAGAGGAAGAAATGTGGTACATTCCGTAACCAATGCCTGAACTAAACAGAGCAATATCGAAATTAAGTCTGAAAAAAATTCAGTGGGTTGGAACTACTGGTATAATCATCGCATGCAGAAGCAATCAATAGGACTTCACAGTGACTTTATACTATCAACTGATGCATGTTTATACTTAAGACAGGTAAGGCAATAACTGGATAGACAAAAATAAAAGACATAATAAAAAAGCAAAAGCGTAAGTATGGCTTGGTATGCTTTCTGGTAACTTAACAGGATTTTCAGGACTGGACTTTCGATGTATCTCATTTCTTCAGTATTAAGTATTTCCGGCTGATAACGACTCGGAGCCCAAAAAGCTGTATATATTCCTCTTTAAAGGACTTTGACGCGAAAATGGGAAACTAGCTGCCCTAGTCCTCGTTACGCCTTCCTTAACAAAAATTTTCGCATGCAAACACATCAACATTCTCTGAACACTACACATTCGAAATCCTACTACTGAGTTTCTCTTTATACAAACATCAAATGAAGTTTTGTGTCACCATGGTTCCCAGAACTCCTGAAGATAGAAGTTGACTGTGGATATTGTATCACACGGTCCCTTTGACTGTCACTAAACCCGTCCAAAGATGTAAACAACCTCACCTATTCTACGGAGGGGGTCCGACAGCCGATCAGTTCCAGTCATTCCACCAGGAAGGAGGTAAACGGCTCTTGTCTGTAGTTCAGCGATGCCTAGACGGTCAGTACCGCGGTTCGATCGCGTCCTCATTGTTACTTTGCGCCAAGAAGGGGTCTCAACAAGGGAAGTGTCCAGGCGTCTCGGTGAGAACCAAAGCGATCTTGCTCTGACGAGGACGAGATACAAAGACAGAAGAACTGTTTGTAACACTTTGCTCAGGTCGCCCATGGGCTACTACTGCAGTGGATGACTGCTACCTGCGGATAATGGCTTGGACACCAACGCCACCATGTTGAATAATGCTTTTGTGCAGCCACAGGACGTCGCGTGACGATTCAAACTGTGCGCAAAAGGCTGCATGGTGCGCAACTTCACGCCCGACGTCCATGGCTAGTCCATCTTTGCAACCACGACCCCAAGGGGTAAAGTCCACCTGTTGTAAGGATTTAGACTCCCCAAACCTATGTGAGTCTGTTCTCATCTCCCCCGTATCACCTCTCTTTTGCTCCCACTGCTTCGATCTCCACCCACTTTTCTTTCTCTTTTACTGCCGCTGTCTGTCACTGACCATCAGTAGTATTTCTCTCTCTTTGGCTTCCACTGCTATTTACTTTGTCCATCTCTGTTTCTCTTTTCACTACCACTTTCTCTCTCCCACCATCTTTGAATTGCTGTTCATGGAAAACGTCCTGCTTATGATTTGGATCTTAAAAGAATAAAAATGTTATTAGAAATAGTTCACTGAATTTGCAGTCTTTCTCGTAGTACACTGTTTCTAGCAATCGGTTTCTATCAGATTTGTTAAGATCCGTATAACCCATTTTTCTGTTATTGCTGAACTACTTCGGGCATATTTATATAAGCATGAAAAGTCCATTATACAAGGGCAGTGCGTCATAAAATTTGTTAGTGAAAAAATGCTGACTAAAGCAGTTTGGTGACCACTAAAGCCTTGTTTAGTCAAAGAATGCTTGCTGTGTGTTTACTAAATGAGTTAAAACGTCACTGATGCCTCAGATCGGATATTAAGTGCATACTTTACATGCGTAAGTACGCTAATTTTGAAGCCCTGGATCTCGGTAACGGATTATAATATCGAAACAAGTTTTAAGGCTCCTCGAAATTATCATCACAATAAAATATGGTAAAAATTTCGACTATCTGCCACGGATAGAAATTATAGAAGTGGACGTTCCCACAATTGGTACTTTTCGTACCCAAAGATGACGGTCTCCCTCGAACAAACCGTGCTTTTATAAACCGTCTAAGGTACACCATAGACCACACCTAATGCGAAACAACCAATCAATTTTCTCAGTTTATTGGGGTTGAGGAAGTGTGTAATGCTTAAATATTGACCCTGTAATGTAGAATAGCTACAATATCTCCGTTCTTTCGATAGGTATAAAAATAATCGCTAGACCAAGGGCTATCCAAAACACTTAACCCCTTATCTCTGCGATTTATAGGTCACGAGACATGACCTGAAAAGTTTTGGAACATATAGGTACCGTGCACTTACGTGTAGGGTCCGATATTTCTGTAGTCGTATCTTACGGAACTTACGTCAGAGTATATTTGTATGTTAGATATCCCAGGGAAGATGACACTGTGACACGGCGTTCTTGGAAGAAAATTGCTGCAATTTCCGCCTGTGCCGCAGCTGCGTTTAGCGTGTGATCATAGCTCTTAGCCGTGACACCCTTGATTTTCTGACACCGGATAAAAGGACGTGGCGTTTCTAAATTACAGGCAGTCCTATTCTGGTGAATCACGGACAAGTTACGCTTTGACAACATCGGGAATTCTCCTCACTTGTTTGTCACAGGTTCTGAGAACTATTTTTTCGTTATGTTGGAATGAATTCCGACATAATATCTAGTTCCCAGGTTCTTCAACGAAGGAAATACAATATTTCATGCACAGAATTGTGTTCTAGGGATCTATTCGTTAATTTAAGCTGATTCAACAACCCGTGGGCTTACAGTGTTTTCTTATTTATTTTTGGGTTTACTCCATCTTGTTGTGTAATATACTCTCCTTGGTCGCCTATTTCATAAAATTAACTAATAACCGGGCAAGCTAGTAAAATTATGGATAACAGTGCTTCCGCTATTGCTAGAGGATTTCTTGTCCTTGCAGTGTTTTTACTGTAGGAGCCTGTAAGAAAGCTGAATTCATTAATTGTACATATTGGCCGACACTGCTTCTCCTTTCAAAACCAATCTATTTAACTCCACGGTGAAGTTGCCCACTGGAGTGTACAATAGCAAATGACTCTTATTTGGCGTTTTTAACAAGCCCTGAGGCTGCAAATGAATGCAGGGCACAGCATCAGTTAGGAGCATCCATCGCAGTGGACTGTGGACATTCTCAGCCTTAGGACTGATTAAAAACGCAAAATAAGTGACATAAACAGCGATCCGCCGCAGTGGACAACAGCACCACAGGGTTAAGCTTCTTCATCCGTTGGGATAATTACCGTCGGATGCATGTATTACAATCGTAACACAAATGTGTGGATAGAAATACAATGTACAACGAGAACACGTTTTGACAAGCAAAAAGACTAAGAACGTAAGACAAAATGACAGTTTTAAAATTTCTTTTGTTTTTGCTTCAACGACGCCTCTATTTCTATCGGAGCGTCGTTTCACTATGGGCTCAACACACCTGCAAGCCGAGACGTGTAAGAATACGCTGCCGACAGTGTGTGGATACGCTAAACCCGTTGCCCCGTCTTGCTGATATGCTTCACCCATGTACCTTGCATTAAATACACAGAATAGTGATCCGTTTCTCCGACAATGTGCTGCCCGATACTAATGAAACTGCTCATTAAATGTCACGATCATCTTTCATCGTTTATGAGGTACGAAAGTGTAACCCATCATTTTCCCTAAAATTATGTGTTACACCTAGGGATGGAAAAACCAACCGGTTACAACCGACAGCAGTATTTTAGTTCTGAAAAACCCGTACTTTTCGGTGTTCGTTTGGTCTCGGTTGTAATAAATGTCTTTTACTTTTTACTAATAACCCTGTAAGAAACCGAAATAACAATTTGCCACAGGAGCAGTGCTAAGATTTTTCGTTTTTAAATAAATTTGTTTTAATAAAGGAGTAATTTTTATTCGTGAAACTTGCATTAGTTTGTAATATTGAGTTATTATAGAAAACTGTAAAGTTATGAATGCTGTGATAATAACAATGCCAACAGAAACTAGGTAACAAACACATAGCAAAAGAATTGGTACAGGATTGCTGTGGCTTAAGGTACGCGTTTACGTTGTGTCCAAGACTTGCTTTGTATTGGTCTGTACGGTAGCTTTTCGCTGTGCTCACCGGACATCAGTTGTATTACAGAATGGCACCAACCGTAGTCTGCAAATACTTTTACAAAGTGACGTAGCATTGAAGTACAATGCTTCATTTGTTTTAATAGATTAAAGATTTGTCTGCCATTTCTGTGAAACAAGAAAAGAGGAAGAAGATTATGGGAACAGTAACAGATTAAAAAATTTCACTGTTCATTAGCAGTACATCATCAAAACAGAAAGCAGCTTATCTGGTGCCTGTGTCCGCATAATATACTTTATCTGCTTGTAGCTCTTGAAAACGGACACGTTAACACCAAACGTAAAGTTCTTAAGCCTCAGTTTTCACACATTAGCACTGACTTTTCATAGTTCCGAAATAGTGGTATGGTTCCCGATTACAGCATGATTTCTGAGCAGAGTTCAAAAAAATAAAAAAAGTAGGAGAATATTGATGAATTTTTTTAGTACTGAACAACTTTTCACTTTTCGAGAAAAGCGGCGAATGGTGGACGGACTAAGTTTTCTTTTATTTACTTATTTACACTAATATTTTGATTCTATGTGTATTGAAACTGAGTGAGTTAAAATTTTTCAGTCTATAGGAATAGAAAACCGAAAATCGGTTATTTCAGAAATGGGTTATTTTAAGCAGTTTTAACAGTAAGGTTAAACTGGCGTGCATGAAAATGGATATAACCGAAAATCGATTGTTTCAGCTATAACCGCCGTCCCTAATTACACTTCAGGCAGTGACTAAGTCACTTCCCCTTTCGTCCAGGAGCTTTAGCCTAGTACCTTGCCGGCCGGAGTGGCCGAGCGGCTCTAGGCGCTACAGTCTGGAACCGTGTGACCGCTACGGTCGCAGGGGTTGGGTTGTTTGGGGAAGGAGACCAGACAGCGAGGTCATCGGTCTCATCGGATTAGGGATGGACGGAGGAGGAAATCGGCCGTGCCCTTTGAAAGGAACCATCCCGGCATTTGCCTGGAGCGATTTAGGGAAATCACGGAAAACCTAAATCAGGATGGCCGGACGCGGGATTGAACCGTCGTCCTCCCGAATTACGGTGGCAGGTTCGAATCGTGCCTCGGGCATGGATTTGTGTAATGTTCTTATGTTAGTTAGGTTTACGTAGTCCTAGGTTCTAGGGGACTGATGACCTCAGAAGTTAAGACCCATAGTGCTCAGAGCCCTTTTGAACCTAGTACTTTATGCGGTAGGGCTTCCACGGAGTTTGAGATGAGTCAGATAAAGTTTTAGCGGTATGGCTGGAAGAAGTATGAAAAGGTTTCTGCTGCCTCTGCTGCTATTAGTTTGCAGCTATTCCCCGTTTCACGTTGTCTCGGTACAGCTGATGTAAGCTATAAAAATGTTCAAATGTGTGTGAAGTCTTATGGGTCTTAACTGCTAAGGTCACCAGTCCCGAAACTTACACATTACTTAACTTAAATTATCCTAAGAACAAACACACTCACCCATGCCCGAGGGAGGACTCGAACCTTCGCCGGGACCAGCTGCACAGTCCATGACAGCAGCGCCTTAGACCATGTAAGCTATAGGAAAGTTCTTTGTTACGACCTCCTAGCTTCAACTGTGTGCCACAGTCGTTCCTAGAAATGCTAGAATGTTTCAACACAGAGCAAAAGTCCGATACAGAGGGAAATGGTGGTACTACACAACTGAAGTAACACAGTTTTCATCAGGTTATCTTCCATTCAGAACGCTGTTGAACGCAGCGACTGTTATATTGATTTATCAGTAATGGATTTCAGCTATAAGTCGTCCTTTTTATATTTTATTGGCAAATCTAGATTTCAGCTAGAAACTAGCCATTCTCAATGCAATATCATTTTTTATCAATGCATGTAATGCCTGTTGGTCGGCCTTCATCCACAGTTCAATGAACTGATCAAAAATGATAGTGCATTGAGAATGGCTGGTTTCTAGCTGAAATCTAGATCCGCCAATAAAATTTAAAAAGTACGACTGATAGTTGAAATCTATTATCTGCTCTAGAAACTTCCAAAGCCAAACCATGCACGTCTGTCGTTCACTTTCTGGTTGGCATTATCAAGGTCTTCCTACTGCGATTAACATGTTAGTAAATACCGCAATGGCACATCCACTATCAGCGTATAGTACATAGTGCGGTACTTTTACAGTTAATTCTTATGATACAGATCACTGTTCAAACACATGGTTGGTTGGTTGGTTGTTTTGGGGAAGGAGACCAGACAACGTGGTCATCGGTCTCATCGGAGTAGGTAAGTATCGGGAAGGAAGTCGGCCGTGCCCTTTCAGAGGAACCATCCCGGCATTTGCCTGGAGTGATTTAGGGAAATCACGGAAAACCTAAATCAGGATGGCTTGACGAGGGATTGAACCGTCGTCCTCCCGAATGCTGTTCAAACACATGACTCAGTCAGCATGGCACATTTGAAGGGTATGAATATAAGCCACAAAACGCGTGAATTGTCTTAGATTGAACTTTGAAATGTATTTTGCCCTATTACGCGTGACATATATATGCGCACCACCAATTAATTGAGTTCTTACCAATTACATAAAGCTTCTCTGTATCCCCATGTTAGGATATCCCGGCACTTTGCATTTGCGCGAAAACCACACAGATCGCCCGCCAAAGAAACAAATGCGAAGCTGAGTGCGAACCAACGGTAGCCTCAGGTAGAGACATGCAGTTTCAACTGGTACTGGATAAATGATTCTCCATCTCTGGGCATGAGGCACATATGAATGACTCAACTGGATTACCTTTACTCTTCGAGACGTTACGCAAAACACAGTTTTAAACTTTCAGTAAGCAGGGATTAGCGGGATCTTTGTTGTAGAAATTTTGACGTTTTTTTGATGAATTCGTATGTAGGTGGTTCGTGGGAAAGTTCCCTAATATGTGTGTTTGGTTTTAGTGGTCGTTGTCATTTATAGCACAAAGAATCCTTGTTTTGGTGACTAAAACTTTTCGAGATTCGTACGTCAGTGACTGTGTGTGTGTGTGTGTGTGTGTGTGTGCACGCGCGCCATCATGGACCACATTTCAGATCTATCCAAAGGTCTCCAATGATGAAGCGGGCCAATGAGAGCAGCTCTTGGACCTTATATTTGTGACACTCCTTGCGAGCTTGTGGCGTCGATTTTATGTTGTACATTACTCTGCCAAGTTTGTAATCAGCCTCTGAGGGAGGGACGAGCCAATGCGTTTGTTAATTTTACGATTATGTATATCCCTTCCATTACCCATGTATTCCATAAAAGATCATTAACGAATAACTGTGTGTGTGTGCAGATGGTTTTCGTATATTTTTTGAGAATGACTGGAGTCAGCAGATGTAGCCTGCAGTCCTTGCCAACTGAATCTTGAAAGGCGGTACAGCATAGAACGAGACGCAATGGGCATTCTACAAGAGAAATCTTAGTTCAGGACGTTGTTAGGGTGTGGTTTATCAGACAAAGTAGGATGTCTCCCCCCATCCTGTTTGAAAAAGAGCAACCGTTTCGGCCAAGCACCGCGTTTCATTACTTTTACCTCGGACTGTAAAATGAATAGATATGTTCTCTTGAGCGCCTTGTTCAGTTGTGGGTCTACGTATCTGAATGTGATAATGTGCCTTGGGAAGTTTTTAATGGATTCTGATTAGGGTTCGTTATTTTAGGATTAGGATTCGTGATTCATTTCGCTTTTTTTGTTATTGAATTTCGTGAGTTCAGCGTTCTTTGTTGGGCCACGCTTTCTTCAATTCTGAGTTACCGTCATGTGTGTCCCGAATCGAACGCGTTACGTATAATGAGCTTTCTCCTTTTGTTAAATTGATTACTTACTAACCGATATACCATCTGGAGATTACTCTGTTAAATTCAATTGTATTTTAATTGGTGATCCTTTGTGAGTGACACCACATCCCTAATCTGTTAGACCTCCACATGTATACGATTCCATAGTTTTCAGTTAACATGGTCAAGCCTGTTGTAGGAAGTTAACTTCTATTCCTGATAAATACCTACATGCGCAGAGAATGATTATTCAATGGTCATTTTTCTTATTTTTATTAAAACATTTGCGACTTATCGTTGGCACGATACCGCTCGCCGCCCTCTCTGTCTGCTTTATCAGATCGTAGCCTCACCTGCCCTCTCACACTGTGAGTGCATGTGAATTTAAATGATTCTCATCCTAAGGCCTGGAACTTTGATGTCCACGAGGCCAAGTCCTCTCATAAGGATCAATGTAATCTCACCGTTATATCTTGCTATATACTATACGCTAAGAAATCCAATTATAATAACCTGAATTTTATCCTATGTCTGCACGTCAAAGCGGTTCTAGGCGCTTCAGTCTGGAACCACGTGACCGCTACGGTCGCAGGTTCGAATCCCGCCTCGGGCATGGATGTGGTTGCTGTCCTTAGGTTAGTTAGGTTTAAGTAGTTCTACGTTCTAGGGGACTGATGACCACAGACGTTAAGTCCCACAGTGCTCAGAGCCATTTGAACCATTACTGCACCTCAGAAATCTTCTTTGGTAAATTTGATTTTAAGTTTTGTCAGTGGTAACAGGATGTTTTGGAATGAATAAACTGTGATCATTCATAATAAAACAATATACCGTAGCTGTAACAGGTTTTGCTTCTAACCTACCATTTCCCACCCACTCCCGTACACCTACACCGGAAAGGTCAGCGTATTTGTAGTATTAGTGTTGTAGCTGACTGGTACAGATCACTTCAGAACTCTGTACCAGTTCAAGTACAATTATTTCATAAATAAAATGGACAGTACAAATGGTTGGGTGGTGGGTGAAAGGATCTCAGGCAAATTACTGTATTTCGGGACGTCCCGTGTTTGCTGTCCAGTTGTTCCAGAAATCTTTACGGGGCAGAAAAGCTTTACTCGAGCGTTGGGTTACAGTCTGACGAGGTTTCCCGGCACCTGCTCGTCGAACTGTGAAGAAGTAGTTTCCGGGCGTTAAATCCCTTATGCATAGTCACGAGGGGGCCTTAGCCACCAAGTTCCCGCTCGAGATGTGCCAAGTGTTTACACAACATCGGTGTCAACAATGGTTCTGAAATGTGAGAAATTTCGCACCATTTCAACAGCATTTCCCTCCGTGCAATTCTGTATATTGCCCCTCTTCCTTCCCGCCCCTCCTCCTCGCCCGCAAGCCTATTACACATTGCGTCCTCCAATGGAAAATGAGCGTTCAGACCACTAGGTAGTAACACCAGAAATTGTTTATGCACATATTTATGCCAGATCAGAATAGCTTTTGTAACATTCCCCTCTATTGCAAATTCAGTGGAACTTCCACGCGTGACACACTTACTACAAGCGTACTGGCGCCCCTCCAGAAGAGTGTGAGCTAAGAACAGAGACCTTTTCTATTCTTATCATTCACTTTCTGGCCTTCATCCCATGCTGATTGTGCAGTCTGAAGATGTAAGTGTCGCACTTTGCTAATAGCATGAGGTGTTAGTTTCATATATCTGCGTGTGTACTCTGAGTAGTTCGCCTTTAACTTTTTCTTTTCGCTTGTTTGATTTACAGTTCATTGATTTTTGTTTAATTTATTTATTTTTTTGTTTCCCTCAAATGCGACCTGGGAAGATGAAGAAATCTGATTTTGTACTTCTTTCAGTCTTCTTAGCCATGCCAAACAAAGTCATAGTAATTAACTTCAGTTTGTAATGTTAGACGTATGCTTTCTTGTCTCTAAAGAGTATTCTTTGTTCGTTTTTAAATTACATCAAAGTTTGGTAATAGTAAGATCGACTTCCATTTATGACGCTTCTTCCTACAATTCCACCTGCGATTATCAGGAACAGAAGACTAAGTAGTTGTTTCAGTGTGATGGGGTTTCCGTCGTGAGCAGTGGCCAAATTATGAGTGCAGTGTTGCAAAATATGCAGAGTTGTTAATTGAGGCGATGAGTAGGTATTTATCGCTGGTTTTTATTTCAGAGCTCAAATCGTTACTGATGAATATTAGTTTCTGCTGTCTCCTGTAGTCAAAACATCACATTCACGCATATCTTAAGGTACAGGAGTTGTAGTTACCGGTTCTTTTTCTCTTTTTTTCTTCTGCATTTGACACGGCTGCAGCACAATCACTGCAAAGTTGTGTTTATTGCATTTTATTTCACTTGTTTGGTTATCTGTACTAGTGTATATTGGAGGAAGAATTAGTTAAATTTGTGTTATATGTGAAATTTTGCAAGTGAAGATTTTTTTACCGTGTGTTTGGGTTTTGTATGTCTTGTCAAAAGTGTTTACTGTAGTGATATTTCGCAACATATGTAATCGTGTTTTTCTATTTGTGTGATGGATAGGGGTAGTGAGGCTTGTTCAAGGGAAGCAAACAAAAATAAAAAGGAAGATTTTATGTAGTCATGGGAAATTGTGTCAGACTTTGCTAGAAAGAAGTGTCGGTGTCTGTTACATCTCCTGACATTCAGGAAACTGCTGTAATTTCACAGTCAGGTGAGGTTATTTCGACTAGAGGGACTGAATCGATCGGGACGTAGAACAACGCAAATTCTGGAACCATAGGCGACATCCCATTTGGGATTCAGGAAGAAGCAAAAGGAAACAAACAAAAAGCGATGTCTGACAGAAGGGAGGAAATGTAGGCAAGCGACCGCAGATACAAAGAAAACAGAGGAAAGAGACAAAAAGCAGAGTAAAGTGACAGAAAAGCAGAGGCAGGTAGAAAACAATTCAGGTTATGTATGGAAACATTGTATAAAAGTTTTTATTTCAGGTTAACTTCAGTTAGTAAAAAAGTGGGTGGTATGAGGAAGCCGGCCAAAAGTAGTGTGCCTAAGCTCAAATACGCTGAAGGTAGCTTAGACACACCAGGAAAATAGGTAAAGGAAGTATAAAGATCCCTTTCACAGAAGGTTCGGGTATCGTATAAGCAGACTGTATCAGACGTATCTGAGACAGTTCACTTCTGCAAAGCTGAGGAGACTGTCATGCTTACATGAGACATTGAACCAAAGCAGCACAAGATACCTCGAATCAGGGTGGCGATAGCTCCAGACATAGAAGAAAGACCTTGGGAGTGCACTGGCCAATCAGTTTTTGCCAATACGAGAAACTTCTATTGTGAGAGAGTTGTCTGTTGCGTTGGAGTCTACATCAGTTGCCGAACAGGATTTCGATGACAAGTGCTTGTATACACAATGTAATTCAAAAGTAACTGCACAGATTTCATGGGTATAATGTATCCATCAAAATGAAAAAGTTTTGTGTGAAATTTCTTTATTTCGGAGATATGCAGTAAACTAGGGATCACAAGTGCAACACGAGCAACTCAGAGGTAATTCCTCTCGGGATGTAACGACACGAAGGAATCCGAAATTCAGCTCAACTATGTACTGCAAGTTTACCTAGGGAAATGTTTTAAATTATACCCATATAGACGAAGACAGTGATGTGCTCGACTTCTTACTGATCTCGGAATGCTTTAGTCTCTGTTTATCTCACTCTGCACATTTGCACAACTATTTTCAATTTGCTGATGTAGTTGGGCGGCATTTTACATTGCGACACCATACATGAGTTCCTTGTAATGGGCCCAAAGGTAGAACTCCACGGATTAAGATCCGGAGGTCTGGAGTGCCAAGCAACTGGTCCTGCACTAGCTGCCCAGTTATCGGGCTAAGCAACACTGAGATACTCTCTTGTCTCCCGACTGAAATGTGCTTGGGCACCATCAACAAAGCAACATCAGTCGATGTGCAAGCGAACACGATACGCCAATAGCCTGTTCTGGACCATGAGGTAAAGGCTACCACAAATGACATTATGCACCGTAATAAAACAGTTTTAGACAAAACTTAATTTAACATTTTACTCTTATATACGTTACACCCACGAAATGTGTACGGTTATTTTTGATTAGCTCTGTATATAGGGTGTCCCAAAGAAACACCGAAAAACTTTAAGTTCAAATGGCTCTGAGCACTATGGCACTTAACATCTGAGGTCATGAGTCCCCTAGCCTTAGAACTACTTAAGCCTAACTAATCTAAGACATCACACACATCCATGCCCGATGAAGGATCCGAACCTGCGACTGTAGCAGCAGCGCAGTTCCAGACAGACGCGCCTAGAACCGCTCGGCCACAACGGCCGGCGACAAACTTTAGGGGTATGGGCTCTGAAACGCATTCCATAAGAATTTTCAGCACTACTTCATCTTCGATACTGTCAAATACATCTCTTCTACTGAACAAGTGCTCAAAACGCTTAACATATGTATTTTAGAGACCATGTTTACTAGATATTTTTTCTACATTCGGTTAATACTGACTCCTCCCAAAATATAAGAAGCAAAGAGCATTCCACGGTATCAAAGATGAAAAAGTGGTCATATCTCTGAATGTGTGCGCTTTAGACCCCTCGTTTACTAGAAATTTCATTCTTCATTTGGTGTAAGCGACCTATTCCTACAGCTTGTCGGTGTTTCTTGAGACCCTACACATATGCAAATAATGCTATGGGAAATGTACACACCACACATATCTTCCGTTTAAATCTGAAATTTTAGAAATAGTGTCTCATTTGATTTGTGTCAGTCCCATTACATTAAGAACACTCGAATTTTCGGGGAAATCGTGATTTCCTCTGGTTGTATAAAGCTTTGAAGGGTGAGGCTCAATTCATTGAAATATGGGGTGTAAGTTTGGAGTATATAGCACGTGGAATATTTGTAATTATTATTAGATGATCTGGGTGTCCAATGGTATGCACTGAATACCCTATTTTTTAATGAATTTGTCATGCCGCTGATAGCAATTAAATGTGGTGGGGCGCTGGCCAGCAATTTTGAAATACAGTAGATTCAGAGAGTTTTTATCAGATGTCTGTTTGCCAAGGAAGCACTGCGGAATTTTATTTGCATTATGGAATGTTGTCAGAACTTTTACCAGACACAAATAAGCCAAGATAGGACTGCGATATCTTGATTTTTTCTGTTAAGGACTATGTTTTTCTACATCCCAGTTAGAACTGTTAGTAGAAAAAGGTCAGTAGAAACAACCAGTTTTTGCCATAACTTCGCCGACCCATACAAACTTATTGTGAAAAGCACACAACTCACTAATAAGATTACAAGGACAAACTAGTGAAAGAGCACCAAGGATAAAAATATATTTTTTTATGCAAGTTGTCTTGAGTACTGAAAAGTGTAAGGATAGAGAGGGTTTTTTTCTTTTTTTTGCGCATGCCTAATCTTAACTGTACAAACTTTTTGATATTATTTGGCAATTTCTATTAAATACGTTTTCAAATTTGATGGTTACACACACTTCCGTTTTTGTTTAGAGTGAACTATAATTAAGGCCTTTGATAGGATTACCAAATGGTTAAATAAAACTACATTTAAGAATAAAGTATGCTTATGGGAGTCTCTCAATATTCTTCAGTGTGTCCAACAGAATGTGTACGGGAAACAGACAATTGTCAAATCACACAAAAGATATTACTGGACAGGCCAGCCAGGGGAAATCCTTATCGCCGTGTCGGCTGTGTGGTTAACACGACTGCTGAAAAAAGCTGCAGTCCCCTGTCTGACATAAGCTACCAAAAAGTCAGTACACTATCTCAAGAAGCCGCTTATCACATAATATCCAAAGCTGTTGAACCAGAATAGTTTCCAACAGTTATGACGAAAAGGTATCAGCTTCAAATAATTTGTTTGTCTGTTTGCTTTTTTGACAAAAGAACACTTTGTAAACCAACTATTATTAGAAGTCAGTAGTTTTCATGTATTTGTTGTAGCGGATCTCCTTCTATGGAAACACCCCATATAGAGAGTGATTTTTTCCACCGTGTGCAAGTTCTAGGGAGAGATCGATGAGGTGATAAGGAACAAAAAAAAAATCTAATGAATTTGT
Source organism: Schistocerca gregaria (assembly GCF_023897955.1). Classification (NCBI taxonomy): domain Eukaryota; kingdom Metazoa; phylum Arthropoda; class Insecta; order Orthoptera; family Acrididae; genus Schistocerca; species Schistocerca gregaria. The sequence continues at coordinate 742,843,818 of NC_064921.1, forward strand.
GTCCGGAAATGCACGGTTTCCATGCTAGAGACCATTTATTCTATCATACATTGTTACAGAGCTCTGTACCATGCGGCCACAGTTACAGTACTTGTTAAAAATGGTTTCCACGTTCCTCAAAGCGTGCGTGTACTCGCCGTAACATGTGCTGTCTCGCACGTTCACATCGGCCAGGCTGCATCGGAACAGCGTCAAAGGCAGCATGAGTACCCTGCTCCAGTGTCTCCACATTTGGAATGGGCTCTGTTTGCACGATACTTTTGAGATGGTCCGTTTTCAAAAATCGCACGGGTTAAGATCCGGCCATACAACTGGACCCCCTTGTCCAATCCATCAACCTGGAAAGACACGACTGAGATGCGTCCGTACGTTAACGGCGAAGAGGGCTGGAGCAACGTCATGTAGCAGTCTCACGACCCTTCGAACCATCAACGGCAATTCTTCGAGCAGGAGAGGCCAAGCCACCCGCAAGAAACGCCGATAATTTCGACCTTTTAGGTGACGTGGAAGGAAGACTACCTAAAATAGGGTCACCAGTTATCTCAGCTACACATTCCGACTGCACCGGTGTTGATGGTTCGCTGTCACCATACCTTGGGGTTCTGCATGCTATCCCACAGATGACTATTATGAATGTTAAAGATACCACTCCGCGTAAAGGTGTCCTCATCTGTAAATAGGATGGATGGCACAAAACCCCGGAATAGTGGTTGCCGTGTGAAGAATCCAGTGACAAAACCGCACCCGATGTGGAATGTCTGCCACTGGTAAGCCCTGCATACGCTGTAAGTTATAAGGGTAGTAGCAGTTGACATGGATAATGTTGGTCTGATTTACTCTGTACAGGCGGGCCAACTGCCTGGTACTGACAAGGCAGTCGTCTTCCACAATGTTAAGCACATTTTCCTCCATGTCTGGTGTCCAAACTTTTCGGGTACGTATTTCATAATTTCCGCTTCCTGAAACGACCCTGTTTCGGACAAACAGAGAAACTGTTGCAAACATTGGATTCCGCGGGGATGGTTCTCCTGATACAACCTTTCTGCCCGCCGCCCGTTGCCATTCGCCTTTCCGTAAATAAACACCATGTCAATAAGTTTCCGATTCGAATAAGGAACCATTGTGTACAACGCTGCATCACGTCCACTACAAGGTGAGGCAGCAAGAGAAGTGAATCTGACACAACATTAACAATCACTATGGCGCTAGGGCATGACGAATGAGGAACAGTACCACCCTCTAGGAGGAAACCATTCCTACTGTAATTGTGGCTGCATGGCACAGCGCCTATTAGACCACAGTCGCTGTAACATGGTTCGATTCAATAAAAGGTCTATAGCCTGGGTATCACGCATTTCCGGACATAAGTTCATTACACATTTTTTGTTCCGTATCCTCTCATCGATCAATCTCTAAAGTTTGTACACGGTGGAAAAAATCACCCTGTATTTGTGAAGAGATTTTTGTATTGCCAAGAGCTGTAAAGTTTATTCTGTTATACACAGTATTACGTAATAGGCTGTAAAGTGTATTCTGTTATACACAGTGTTACGTAATAGTCCTAAATTTGCAGTATTAGGTGTAAGTTCTTATATGCAGACAATTTTGCTGTTACATAATGATAAATAGACACAGGAGAATAGGTAATTGCTTGGACAGCCACTAAGCTAAATTTTTGCAATTAAATTATTCCATTTCCCATTATGCTGCCGTGTTATTTTCGTCATACATTTAAGTTTTTAGTAACTTGTATACTTACTTGTACATGTTTTCTTGTACAAACACTTTTAGCATTTCTCACAAAGTTAAAGCTTCAAACGTAAACTTTATGATTTGGAATTACCGGTTGCTGACATATCACTTTGTTAAATTAATTGTCAGCTAAATTGCACACTTAGTTACAAACTATTTTTGGTTCAAACATTTTTATTCCTTATTCTCACGAACTACGTACGAAAAGATTTTTATGAATTTGTATACTCAAAAATATGAACAGTTTTAGAGAAAATTATTTGCTCATATCCTTTAAAAAGTTATGTAGATTCCGCCCGGGGTAGCCGCGCGGTCTAAGGCGCCTTGCCACAGTTCGCGTGACCGGCCCCGTCAGAGGTTCGAGTCCTCCCTTGGGCAGGTGTGTGTGCGTTGTCCTTAGTGTAAGTTAGTTTAACTAGTGCGTTTAGTATGGCTTAAGTTTAGGGACCGATGGCCTTAGCAGTTTGGTCCCATAAGACCTTTCGACAAATTTCCAAATAAATTATGTAGATGTTTTGTCCTCGCGATAATCATATTAGCACACACGTGATACGAAATATGCTTCACCAATGGTTTGTACAATAAGGTGGAGGTTACTTCCACGTTTTTTTTAAATTTTTTTTTTTATTTCGGAGCCGAAACCAGTTGCTAATGCGAAACAATTGCATAGTGTTTTTAGAGGAAGCTGATAAGCACAATAAGAGTTGTGCAATAAGATAAAGCCTGGTGTAGACATACGTTAACTGTTGTGCAAAATCATTAATTGTCTTGTTTGTTTGCCACATTCGGGCACGTTAATCATTCTGTGATACAAGCCTGCTATGCGGTGAATGTGACGTAACTGGAAGTGCATGTTATTCGTCTACGAATGCACGTAAACCAACCCGCTTTATATAGCGTCCTTGGTCAGGATCCTTACTATCATACACCCTCCACGCCAACCCCGCCCCCCGCCCCCTGCCCCCCCCCCCCCCCCGCCCTCTTTTCACTGTGACACCTCTTCTTCATGATCTGACTCTCAGAATGCAGGGTTATGCACTACGGCTTCTTGACTGAGCTTCCCGAAGTTACGTTCTACACTGGCTTACATCTTTTACTTTCCACTGGCTGTATGCTTCGAACAGCTGTAGATTCTACGCATTCCAGTAAGTCACACAGTTGAGAAATTACACGACTTTTACTTCTGTCAATGCGAACATTTACACCGAACGCCGACGCTTCTGAAGCTCCAGTACATTATATCAGTTACGTGCGTGGTTGATATGAGAGGAACGGTTTCACCTCTAGCTCTAATAGTAATCATTGATCATCTTCAAGGGTGGTCCAGAAGTAATACTTTAACTAGAATTTCTTAGGATGTAACAACTCTGTCCTTTATTGGTTTTATCATTTATGTAAACAGTGAAACTGATAGTGGATATGACGCATTATAGTCGAGAAATGAAGGAATCACCTATCTCTGGATTATAGAATCAGAGTTTAAGGCAAGAAGGGATCTGCCTCAAAGTAACTGGAGGGAGAGGCCGGATTTAGCAAAATGAGCTTCTGTATGCTTTCAATCTGTGTTCAGTCAGAAAAATGAGATGGGAAATACATCAAGAAGTATCCTGGAGAAAAGAATGAGGAGATACCTTGTTGAGAGACACTTTCATGTGGCTTCTCGACTGATCAAATTGGATTTGTCGTTCTTACGGTAGCTGTCCTCTCACGACTTAGCAATAAGTCTGATTCGTTGCCCACGCATAATAGCACATCTAAGCCAGCACAGGATGTCTCGCCTTTTGGGCTTAGCATCGCTCTCCAGCGGAGCTCCAACAGGTACCCATTGATCTCCAGCGGAGACTAACCAAGCACCGAGAGTGCGTATGATGATCATAAGGAGATCCAACGGTAGGCGACTAAAGGAGAGCCACAGGGGGAATAGTAACAACTGAACATTCGGTTCTGTATGTCGGAAGGTCTCATCAGGGACGTGGAATTTTCAATCAAAACTTGAAGGTCAGACGTATATTTCGTAATACTATTACTCTTCCAGTATGAGGTGGAGACTTCAACTTATGAGCTTAGATTAGGATACGGAAGTGATTAATTTGCATGATCGAGTTAGGAATCATGTAAAACGCCTTACAGGAAAATTACGTTCAGCAATTAATCTGTAATAGCACTACACCCTTATTTTGGGTAAAAATGTTAAACATTTAGTGTAACTGACTGAATGTAGCATGGAGCCCGCCATAGAGTACTGCGGTAACAGCGCCGGTCACCATCCACTCCATGTCGACATTAAGGGCACAGTAACAGATGTGCAAGTGAGTTGCGAAGCGAGGATAGCTGAGCGCACGGTAAACTGCACCGCGAAGCAGAGAACGATTAGTGAGTGGGTCGCTGCCACCTCTCTCGAGCGGGTCTCTTTGTTATGGGTCACGTGGCTAGACACCGGTACAAATGAGGCTGCATACCACACACTTGCCACAACCTGCCGACGTGGCACTATGGAGTGGTCTACACAAATCAGAGATTTGAAGTACGAGAGTGACGACTTAGATGTAATCTTAGATCCCATTAGTACAAACACGCCGTTGTTTTTCGACTCAGTCAACGTAGACCAAAGAATCAAAGATCATAAGGTGGTAATACACTGAAGGGACAAAGAAATTCGTACACCTGCCTAATATCGTGTAGGGCCCCCGTGAACACTGTTGTGACCGTAGAAAATTTTAATTTTTAATCTTGGTTTTGTGACCATAATAAGAGCCCAGGCAAACAGCCACACGACATTAAGAAATAGTCCACCAGGACGTAGAGACAAGATAAGCAGCAGAGGCTACCAACTATGGCTTTTTGATCAAATAACTTAGTGTTTGACTTCCTGCCAGAGGAAGCAGCATGAATCAAAATTGCACAATGGAAGACGCAAACACCAGGGCGATAATACAGCAAGACAGAGTGTCAGTAACGCGTGGAAAAGACTCGCGTGGAACCAAATTAAGTTGTGTGGAGCTAGAAACAAAAGTGTCGTGTGAAACCGAAGGCATTCTTGTGCAAGCCGACCAATTAGAGTAGCGTTCTCGCTTCCCACACCCGGGTTCCCGGGTTCAATTCCCGGCGGGGTCAGGGATTTTCTCTGCCTCGTGATGGCTGGGTGTTGTGTGATGCCCTTAGGTTAGTTAGGTTTAAGTAGTTGTAAGTTCTAGGGGACTGATGACCATAGATGTTAAGTCCCATAGTGCTCAGAGCCATTTGAACCATTTTTTGACCAATTAAAAACGAGAGTGTCGTGTGGAACCATAGGGATTCTTGTGCAATCCGATCACTTAGAAATGAATGGGTTGTGTGGAACAAATTAACTCGTGTGCACCCAAGTACATGAGAAACGAAATAAAAGGCCAGGCAGTGGAATAGCCGATACAGCTGATACAGACTTCCAAGTACATGAGAAACGAAATAAAAGGCCAGGCAGTGGAATAGCCGATACAGCTGATAAAAGACTTCAACTATGAGAAGACCGTGATAGACTCTGGTGGACACTGAGGAACTGCAGGTCAAGTAGGATTTTTAGAGTTTCATTGGAATAGCGTTGAACAGAGGCTGTCAGTCTTTGTCTCAATTACTTAGAGAGATTCCAGTGCTGGCTCCGAAAGCCCGTATCGATCACTTTTCGTTGAACGGGTTCGCACGCTGACACTTGTTGATGACCCGGCATTGATATCTGCAGTAATTTCCGGAAGGGTTGGACTTCCGTCATTTTGAACGAGTCTCTTCAGTCGTCTTTGGTCCCGTTCTTGCAGGATCTTTTCCCGGCCGCAGCGATGTCGGAGATTTGATGGTGTACCGGATTCCTGATATTCACGGTGACTCGTGAAGTGGACGTACGAGAAAATCACCACCTCATCGCTACCTCGGAGACACTGTGTCCCGTCGCTCTTGCGCACACTATAACAACACGTTCAAACTCGCTTAAATATTGGTAACCTACCACTGCAGCAGCAGTAACCGATCTAACAGCTGCGCCAGACGCTTGATGTCTTAACGTAGGCATTACCGACCGCAACGCCGTATTCTGCCTGTTTACATATTTCTCTATTTGAATACGCATGCCTATACCAATTTCTTTGGGGATTCAGTGTGATATCAAAGATTACAGATGTTAAGTGGAATACTGACGAAGGTAGGGTAACATTTTCCTTTAGTAAGTGCGACAAGAAACAAGGAACATAATCAGACAACATTAAGCAGCCATTTCGGCGACTGAAGATGACAGACGCTAACGGACGAAAGTAAAGAGTATTGTACATTTTACCTTAGACAGGTACCTAACGAGGGAAGTTGTGAGAGCTAGAAATTCCCACAGTGGTTCAACACCATTTTAAAAGTTGCTCCGAAAGAAAATTTTCAAACTTAGACACAGCATACTGACAAACAATAACTGAACGAAAGCAAAATGAGGACTAGAGGATCCATGTGTGAAGTATTTAACGATGTCAAATATTGTGTGGAATCCTAGTTACAGATGCTTTTAGCGTAACTTCGAAGAACGTGCAGTTCAGAGAAATACGTGATTAAAAATAACATTTCTCTGAAAATTTCACATGAATATGAGACGTTCTATAGATTTAAGAGATGTTGTTGTTGTTGTTGTTGTGGTCTTCAGTCCTGTGACTGGTTTGATGCAGGTCTCCATGCTAATCTATCCTGTGCAAGCTCCTTCATCTCCCAGTACCTACTGCAACCTACATCCTTCTGAATCTGCTTATTGTATTCATCTCTTGGTCTCCCTCTACGACTTTTACCCTCCACGCTGCCCTCCAATGCTAAATTTGTGATCCCTTGATGCCTCAGGACATGTCCTACCAGCCAATCCCTTCTTCTAGTCAAGTTGTGCCACATACTTCTCTTCTCCCCAATCCTATTCAATACCTCCTCATTAGTTACGTGATCTACCCACCTAATCTTCAACATTCTTCTGTAGCACCACATTTCGAAACCTTCTATTCCCTTCTTGTCCAAACTATTTATTGTCCACGTTTCACTTCCATACTTGGCTACACTCCAAACAAATACTTTCAGAAATGACTTCCTGATACATAAATCTATATTCGATGTTAACAAATTTCTCTTCTTCAGAAACGCTTTCCTTGCAATTGCCAGTCTACATTTTATATCCTCTCTACTTCGACCATCATCAGTTATTTTGCTCCCCAAATAGCAAAACTCCTTTACTACTTTAAGTGTCTCATTTCCTAATCTAATTCCCTCAGCATCACTCGATTTAATTTGACTACATTCCGTTATCCTTGTTTGCTTTTGTTGATGTTTATCATATATCCTCCTTTCAAGACACTGTCCATTCCATTCAATTGCTCTTCCAAGTCCTTTGCTGTCTCTGGCAGAATTACAGTGTCATCGGCGAACCTCAAAGTTTTTATTTCTCCTCCCTGGATTTTAATACATACTCCAATTTTTTCTTTTGTTTCCTTTACTGCTTGCTCAATATACAGATTGAATAACATCGGGGAGAGGCTACAACCCTGTCTCACTCCCTTCCCAACCACTGCTTCCCTTTCATGCCCCTCGACTCTTATAACTGCCATCTGGTTTCTGTACAAATTGTGAATAACCTCTCGCTCCCTGTATTTAACCCCTGCCACCTTAAGAATTTGAAAGAGAGTATTCCAGTCAATATTGTCAAAAGCCTTCTAAAAGTCTACAAATGCTAGAATCGTAGGTTTGCCTTTCCTTAATCTTTCCTCTAAGATAAGTCGTAAGGTCAGTATTGCCTCACGTCTTCCAACATTTCTACGGAATTAAAACTGATCTTCCCCTATGTCGGCTTCTATCAGTTTTTCGTGTTTTTCGTGTTAGTATTTTGCAGCTGTGACTTATTAAACTATAATAGTTCGGTAATTTTCACATTGTCAACACCTGCTTTCTTTGGGATTGGAATTATTATATTCTTCTTGAAGTCTGAGGCTACTTCACCTGCCTCGTACATCTTGCTCACCAGTTGGAAGAGTTTTGTCAGGACTGGCTCTCCCAAGGTCGTCAGAAGTTCTAATGGAATGTTGTCTACTCCCGGGGCCTTGTTTCGACTCGGGTCTTTCAGTGCTCTGTCAAACTCTTCACGCGGTACCGTATCTCCCACTTCATCTTCATGTACATCCTCTTCCAATTCCATAATATTGTCCTCAAGTACATCGCCCTTGTATAGACCCTCTATATATACTCCTTCGACCTTTCTACTTTCCCTTCTTTGCTTTGAACTGGGTTTCCATCTGAACTCTTGATATTCATACAAGTGGCTGTCTTTGCTCCAAAGGTCTCTTTAATTTTCCTGTAGACAGTATCTATCTTACCCCTAGGAAGGTAAGCCTCTAAGTCCTAACATTTGTCCTCTAGCCATCCCTGCTTAGCCATTTTGCACTTCCTGTCGATCTCATGTTTGCTATTTGCCTGCTTCATTTACTGCGTTTTTATATTTTCTTCTTTCATCAATTAAATTCAATATTTCTTCTGTTACCCAAGGATTTCTACTAGCCCTCGTCTTTTTACCTACTTGACCTTCAGCTGCCTTCACTACTTCATCCCTCAAAGCTGCCCATTCTTCTTCTACTGTATTTCTTTCCCCTATTCCTGTCAATTGTTCCCTAATACTCTCCCTGAAACTTTGTACAACCTCTGGTTTGGTCAGTTTATCCAGATCCCATCTCCTTAAATTCCCATCTTTTTGCAGTTTCTTCAGTTTTAATCTACAGCTCATAACCAATAGATTGTGGTCAGAGTCCACATCTGCCCCTGGAAATGTCTTACAATTTAAAACCTGGTTCCTAAATCTCTGTCTTTCCATTATATAATCTGATACCTTTTAGTATCTCCAGGATTCTTCCATGTATACAACCTTCTTTTATGATTCTTGAACCAAGTGTTAGCTATGATTAAGTTATGCTCTGTGCAAAACTCTAACAGACAGCTTCCTCTTTCATTTCTTAGCCCCAGTCCATATTCACCTACTATGTTTCCTTCACTCCCTTTTCCTACTGTCGAATTCCAGTCACCCATGACTATTAAATTTTCGTCTCCCTTCACTGTCTGAATAATTTCTTTTATCTCATCATACATTTCTTCAATTTCTTCGTCATCTGCAGAGCTAGTTGTCATATAAACTTGTACTACTGTAGTAGGAATGGGCTTCGTGTCTATCTTGGCCACTATAATACGTTCACTATGCTGTTTGTAGTAGCTTACCCGCATTCCTATTTTTTTTACTCATTATTAAACCTACTCCTGCATTACCCCTATTTGATTTTGTATTTGTAGCCCTGTGTTCACCTGACCAGAAGTCTTGTTCCTCCTGCCACCGAACTTCACTAATTCCCACTATATCTAACTTTAACCTATCCATTTCCCTTTTTAAATTTTCTAACCTACCTGCCCGATTAAGGGATCTGACATTCCACGCTCCGATCCGTAGAATGCCAGTTTTCTTTCTCCTGATTTGAGAGATATAGTAGCAAAAACCTCGAACAATGTTTACAACGTTGTAATTTACTCGATATACACGAGTGTGAGCACTACCTATGTTTGACTTCGGCGTGCAATAACCATTCACACATGGTATGTAGCAGCACTAGCGGTGGAGGGTACATTAAGCGTATGTGGAAAAACGGTGCAGTCGTTACCGTAATGCGGAACAAAGCCATTTATTTGACTTCCTAAAGAGAATCGTCATTGGCTATACATAACAGGGTTGAACGACAGCTCCGGAGACGTTTGCGTCGAGAAGACGTGCAGCTGTTAGGTAATTCAGTGGGGTTGGGTTGCTTGGCAAAAGAGACCAAACAGCCAGGTCATAGGTCTCATAGGATTAGGGAAGGACGGGGAAGGAAGTCGGTCGTGCTCTTTCAATGGAACCACCCCGGCATTTGCATGGAGTGATTTAGGGAAATCACGGGAAAGCTAAATCAGGATGGCCGGACGCGGGCCTGAATCGTCGTCCTCCCAAATGCGAGTTGAATGTACTGACCACTGCACCACCTCACTCGGTTTGAGCAGCTGACTGCCAAAATGACCAAAAGGCTACTGCAAGTGTCTCCTCAACGACGGTTCAGCGAACGATGCTTCGTATGGACCACCACAGCTGGCGCCCGGCTCGCGGGCCCGTGCTTCGGTGACGAAGGTTGAAATTTATCCGCCGATGCTGCAACTGCAAGTCAGCTAAGTGGCAACAGGTGGCCTTCTAAGATGAATCAAGTTTTATGCTGTATCGTACAGCTGGTCTTTGGTGTGAACGGCGTGATATGTTTGATAGCAAACACGCTGCAACAATCGTTGGCCGAAGAAGGGAGCGCTATGGTCTGACAAATGTTTTCGCATTGTGCCTGGGGTGACTTTGTCGTTTTGGAAGACGCAATGGATCAATACAAGTTTGCCTCTATCCTTGATCATGTCTATCCGTGTATGCAGTTCTTTTTTTCTCGGATAGATGCCATCAACCAGCAGAATAATGCAATGTGTCAGACAGCTCTCAGTGTACGTGCGTGGTTCGAAGAGTACCAGGAAAAGCTTACCGTCCTTCCCCGACCAGCAAACATCCCGTTTTTAGGCCCAGTCGATAATCTGTGGGACCATCTCAATTGGGCTGAAGGCGCCATGGACGCTCAACCGAGAAACGTAGCGGTGCTGTCCACGTCACTGGAGTCGGCATGGCTCCAAATCCATGTCGGTACGTTCAAGAACCTCACTCACTCTTTTCCTGCACGTCTCGTTGCGGTACAAGTAGCAAAAGTCGATCATTCAAGCTTTTGAGAGGTGGTCACATTAATGGGACTCGCGATGTATAAATGACCTAGCCACTAACGTCGGAAGATATCACGAAGCTATTAGAGGATAATTCTTTCGTGTGTACAGAATGCGTCACCCTACAGACGGTGACAAAACGACCGACAGAGGCTCAGCTCTGGGTGGCAGAACTGGCTGATGACCCTCATCACGAACTAATGTAAATTCTTGCTGACAAATAAGAGAAGAGAAGCAATGTTGCTTGATTACACAGCTACCGAACAGTAAGTGGAAACACTCTTATTCATTAAGTTGTTATAATTATTATACTTAGGGCCGGTATAATCGAACGATAACATAAAACGGATCCTAGAGAAAACTGTTGTGAGACTGCGATCCTCGGAATGTTGAGCACACCTAAGGAGCAGGTAGCCTACGAAAGTCTTGAAACTTCCTGGCAGATTAAAACAGTGTGCCGGACCGAGACTCGAACTCAGAACATTGGCCTTTCGCGGGCAACTGCTCTACCACTAAGCTACCCAAGCATGACTCACACCCCGTCCTCACAGCTTTACTTTTGACAGTAGGGGACAGAGCACTTCAGATTTCTCGAAACACAGAAAATAGCTTTACAGCCAATTTAACATCCAGGTCAACAATTGTCGTAACTGTATACGAATGCGCTATGGTACTAATGTTAGTTAATATTAATAGAATTCCTTGATACCTCTAATTTCCAGGTTTCCTTTCATAAGTGTTTCCTCTCCAAATTCCGGTTCGTCGGAGATGATATCAAATTTGGAACTGAGCGATAGGAAAGGTTGTTTACCTCACCAATAAATTTTCGGGCTGATTCCACAGTTTACTGTGGATCGAGAAGTTGACGCTATGTTTTAAATTGCCTTATCTTACGTCTTCGAATCCTGGAGCACTGTCTGAAGTTATGCAACCATCCACAATTTCCCTTAAAACCCCTATCTCGCGTGCAGTTCGATACGCATAACGTAGTACGTCACTATCATGCACATCCCGCATATTATATCGAGCGTCCTTGAAACCAGCAAACACCAGTTTTTGTAACAAGTATGTCTTTTCCTCCCTTGAATATCCATAGTTTATCTTACGTAATACACGGTCACATTGCTCCGGACTCAACTAAATCTGTTTATAACTTTTTTTTTTTTACTACACTGCGGGTGATCTTTCATGTGCGTAGTTATATTGAGTACCCGCTCCATGGACAACGATTCACTGGAGACGGGGTTTGTGGCTCCCTGTACGATAAGGACGATGAACCCATGGCTTGACATCTCTTTCAATACCACTCCTCATGTACATTGTCCACAAATACGAGCGTGTACGACACCATAAATTCCACTGACTCACTTTTCAGAAACGCTGTTATTTCATCTGCCACTTCTTTCCCACTCTGCGAAATTCCTTGGGTTCCCTTCTTACGAAATGTCAGCTTCGGCTACTGTTGTTGTAGATATAATGCAATGTTAGCTTTGTCTTTCTTCGTCATTGCTCTGCTTTGTATCAGCACCATTGGTACTGTAAAACTCTTGTGGGTTACTCGTCGACTAAGCAGTTCAACTACTCTCCGTAACCCCATGCTGTGCTCACCACAGGATACCTCGAGTTTCGCTCCCTGCTGCCGTCAGCAGCCAATATTGTAGTTTCATGGTAGAAAACGTATATGGCGTCGAGTGCCGTAAATATCATTGGCTTTTTGCAATCTCGCACCCAAGGGGTTCCTTGTAAGTGGCGCTCCGCTGATGGTCTAGCGCCTGATTGCAGACAACCTCTTCGACACCCCTTATATTCCGCGTGCCTAGCAAGCAGGCGCTAGAGCAGCAGTGGAGTGCCACTTAACGGGATAGGTTTGGACGTCTCTGCGCAGGTACATTTGTAATGTGATCAACTAAGCTTCGCCGGTGGCACCGAGAGGGCTGCCGAACTGGGAGCTTGCAGAGGGACCCTTTGCCGTTTTATTGACGCATGTGTCAATGTCGCAATCACAATTTGTCACGCCACAGAGAGACTAAAACAAGAGAACTGAAAAAGCATAACAACCCTTTGCTGCTTCACATCACTTTCAAATTTCGTCGAATGGTTTTAAATGGTTCCTAGTCGTCCCAACTGTACACCATGGCGAAAACTGTGTTCTTGCTGCACTCCATACAGGTGCGATCCCATTCAATGGGGTTGCAGATCCACGAGTCCTCAGAGAGGGGTGGAATCGTTCGGGGGAAGGTCAGCAGCGTTGAAGATTGTCAAGAAATTCGTCCTGTTACTCATCATTGGAAACAATCGTTTCCAGCTGGGAAATGTGTGCGAATTTGCGATCTAAGAGAAGGGGTGGTATCATTGACGTGCTTCATGCTACCTGCTGATGCCTTTTTGTGTTGATTCTGAGCTACGGAGTGTCTGAAATGCTTCCTCGGCCACCCATAAGAAAACCGCGTGCCTTCAACGCAGGGCCTCGCTGTTCTGACCTCCATCGGAGAGGGGTCAAAAGAAGGGATCAAATGTGGGTAAGCTCTGAGCTTTTGAGCTCTGGTATTTTTTTCGCGTGTATGGGCACTTTTCTGTTTGAGGCGTCGCCGAGATCAGGAGTGATGTGTCAGGGTGCCATGCTTTTGCATCGTTATAGAGGAAACTTGTAGCCACCTTTGAACCAAATTTCAAACTTACCCATAACAACAGGAGACAATTAAGAGACTTCAAAGAAGTTATCCTTTAATTTTGTGGCCCAGTGTATAGTAAAATCCGCTCATTTCTTCAAAAAATTATATGCCCCCTTCCTCCCCTCCTTAATTTTCATGTATCTGCTCAAAATTAGTTTACATTTATGTCGTGAGTTGGGTAGTTCTTTTTTTAAGTGGAAATCTCTTTCTTGATATTCATTTTATTTTAGGACATCAGTATGTCATTCTGTGTTATAGAGGCCAAAGTAAAGCTGCATTCTCAGCGCAGCTCAGTTGACCGTGCTGTGTTGCCAGTCGTGACCGGGATAATGACACTTGGGTATAGTATTCAGCTTCTCGACATGCCTTCAATAACTATCTCAGGCTTAGAACGTTCTTGCACCGCCACGCTATGGCAAGATGGGGTGTCAGCACTGCAAAGTTGCCCAACAAACTGGAGTACGCCAGAGCGACATCATTTGAACATTCGAAGGCTATCATGATATAATACTTTGAAGATTTGTCCTGTGATAGTTGCCCGAAGCCGAATACCTGCTCCTCACCACTACATCTACATCTACATGATTACTCTGCAATTCACACTTAAGTTCATCGAACCACAATCATACTACCTCTCTACCATTCCACTCCCTAACAGCGCGCGGGAAAAACGAACACCTAAACCTTTCTGTTCGATCTCTGATTTCTCGTATTTTATTTTGATGATCATTCCTACCTATGTAGGTTGGGCTCAACAAAATATTTTCGCATGCGGAAGAGAAAGTTGGTGGCTCAAATTTCGTAAAAAGATCTCGCCGCGACGAAAAGCGTCTTTACTGTAATGACTTCCATCCCAATTCGCGTATCATATCTGCCACACTCTCTCTCCTATTACGTGATAATACAAAACGAGCTGCCATTTTTTGCACCCTTTCGATGTCCTACCTAGAAATTATGAATCGTAGGTACTACCAGACGACACAGCGCGCTCCCATTTCCAAGCAGCTGATACGACAGTGTTAACTCATATCGATAGCAATCGTCTCCAGGTGATTAATTTGGCCTACAAGCGTCCATTATGAACATTTGTAAACACCTCTCCCCTACTCTCCCACCCGTTTCACTCCCCCACCCACCAAATAAAATCATCGTCGTTTGTCAAAGAAGTGGGCAACGGAACACCTGGAATGCAATATGACAACTTATTATCATCTTAGGCCAATGTGGAGGCGGCAAGGTCATTGTGTTCATGTCTCAGCCACCCAGCCTCAGGGGTTCAGAACAGGGAGGTCGGTCAGCTACGTTGTAGTCCAGTGCACGTGTGGATGTTAGGCTCCTGTCATCGCTATCAAGGTTAATTTTAAGGCTGTGCATCTGCGTACATGAGTGGTACTAGTGATGTTTAGAACAAGTTGACACGTGCAATTCGTCGTTGCATAAACTCCCATCGCGCACTGGACGACCTCAGGAGAGCCGTTGCCGATGACTGGGCCAGGTCACAGCCGCAACAGACTGTAGACAACAGTCATAACAGGATCGAAGTACGTTACACTGCACGCGGTGGAGCAAAGCGACACCAAATGTTACGCAGCAGCAGAGATTGATTTCACAGACGTTCAGAGCTCTGCCCTTCCAAACAGACAGCCCTTTAAACTTCATGGAGCACTGAAACTGCGTGCCGGACGGGGACTCGATCTTGGGACCTTTGCGTTTCACGGGCAAGTGCTCTACCGACTGAACTATCCAAGTACGACTCATCATCCGCCCTCAGATGTTTTTTATTCATGCGAGACCTCTCCACGAAATTTTAGTTAGCAACTGTTTCTTACGTAAAGCATTTTGTTGACTCTCAACTAAACTGAAAAAAATAACCTTGGAAATATTTAGGTGTGAATTTTATCCAGTTGCTACTCCAGAGTGTAAGATTTGAGGGTTCTCAGTACAACCCTCCTGAATTGCTTTAAAGAAGTAATTTTCCTGCGTGCACTGTTTTATTTAGGAATAATCAGTTTCCATCATGATTAACCTAATGGCTTGAAAATGCCCAAGAGCGCTAATAACTATATCACGAAGTTAGTAAAGATATTATTTCAAAATAAAACAGCATCAGTAGTGAAATGACATTCCTCATGTAATTGGTTTATTGGGGCAGCTTATTAATGAAATACACATCACCAAATACTTACAGGAGTATTCAGTATGTGGTTCGAGTGAAGTACACAGTACAGTGTAATTCTATATGTTGCTGAATATTTAGGATCATGTTTCTTTCTGTCACACATATTTATTATTATTTAACATCATTTGAAGTAACGTAATACAATGTTCATCATTTTATAGTTTATGAAAAGTTACTGTTCAGTACAAACTAAAATTTCCCGTATACATGTTTGTCTTCAGGCACTTCAGTAGTTTTAAATTCAGGGAGACATTCATCTAACGCAGTTTCCGTGTAAACTACGTAGAATGTTCAAGCGGAATTTTCCAGAAAACATTATAAAATGGCGTACTCAAATATTCAAAATGTTAACATTTCGCATATTCACAACCTTCAATACGATTATAAAGACATTTCTTTGAATTCATGAATCAAACTTTAGGAATCAAACATCGTAAAAATTACGCATTTGAGACAGTTAATAAAATTGAAATCTACGTAGTTCGTATGTTTGTGGATGCGCTGCGAACAGCACTATGATACCAACGTGCTTGCGAACCGCCATACAGCCGACAACAACGAATGATTGTCCGGAGTGCCATTTCTTTTCATATCGCAACCTCTTTAGTTGTCATCCTTACAGCACAGTAGTACGTCGACGATATTCTGCGTCCCGTTTTGTTACCCTTCAAGGTAAGCCATCATGGACTTACATTTCAACAAAATAATACCCGTTCACACACGGCGGGAGTTTCCACTACTTGTCTCGGTGCTGAGTAAGTGTGGAGCATTGCGGGAAGGGCCCTCCAACCAACTTGGGATTTTAACTATCTAATGCAGCAATTAGACAGAATCGGGCACGATATCCTTCAGAAGGACTGCCCAAAAACTCTGTCAATCAGTGCAAAATCCTATAAGCCCTTGTATAAGGGCCAGATTTGGAGCAACGTGTTACTGACTTGCTCTGTTTGTGAAGTCCTTCCTCTTGAATAAATCATCCAATTTTTCCGAAATTGTTATCATTTGTTTCTGTGTACAAGTACATCACATTTATCCATCCCCGTCCCGTTCGGATAACTTCTTCGTGGTCGGTCGTTCTTTTTCTCTTAGAGTGTATACACGTTTGCAAATAGTATGTTAGAAGCGGTGCGGTAGAGCAAAAGTCTGTGTAAGTACATCTTTATACAGATGGTTGCGGAACATCGGTTGTTCAGCATAAAGTGCCATATCAAATAGTCTTCAGCCGTCTAAATTTCGAGTTGTTCTTTTATTTTAGCAACCAGTTTCAGCGCTACATTACGCTGCCTTCAGGCACCCTGACCGACGTGTAGGAAGAATTTCACCTATGGTCCAGTGAAAATGGGGTCCATCATTCATTGACTGATATCCCTATATTTTAAAGACAGTTATCCCTCCGATCATCACTTGCCGACATTTCGGTAGAGAAATAGTTCACCGTCTGCCAACAAGTGAAAGCTGCAGAGCAATCATGCAGATGTAGATGACGAAACTTAGTGGTTACGTGGTTGCCGCATTAACCTCACATTCGGCAGCACAAATTTCCATCTGGCCATCCAGATTTAGATCCATAGCTTCCATAAGCTGATTACGGCGACTGTCCGGAGGTTTCATGGAACAAGGAAGCAGTGAACTGTCTTTTCCAAGCTGATCCTGTCATAGCTTGTGGCTTATCGCCAATGACTTCCAACCCTCCTTCCTTTTTTGAAGCCCGCATCTCGTGGTCGTGCGATAGCGTTCTCGCTTCCCACGCGCGGGTTCCCGGGTTCGATTCGTGGCGGGGTAAGGGATTTTTTCTGCCTCGTGATGGCTGAGTGTTGTGTGATGTCCTTAGGTTAGTTAGGTTTAAGTAGTTCTAAGTTCTAGGGGACTGATGACCATAGATGTTAAGTCCCATAGTGCTCAGAGCCATTTGAACCTTTTTTGAAAACGACTAGCAGGCACTCAGCGTGCGCCAGCCGTTGTGGTAGAGCGGTTCTAGGCGCTTCAGTCCGGAACCGCACTGTTGCTACGGTCGCAGGTTCGAATCCTGCCTCGGGCGTGGATGTGTGTGATGTCCTTAGGTTAGTCAGGTTTAAGTAGTTCTAAATCTAGGGGACTGATGTCCTCAGCTGTTTAGTCCCATAGTGCTTACAGCCATTTGAGGCACTCAGTGTGCATGCTGCGAAGTTTGATGATAGTAGGCGATGCATTATGCTGGGGCTTCTGGAGCACTTACCACACGAAAAGGACAGCCAATGGTAGTCTCATCCTGTGTAATTCCTACGGTTCGTCAGTGAGTACGGGTCTTCCCTTTTGCAACTTTTTTTAAAATCTTTATTCAGTCCAATAGTAATATCATACATCATAACCCACCACCTTACACATTAGTGGGTCTTGATATCTACAATACAATTCAATGATGTTAGCAGCATTTTCTTTTTAGTTTTAGTTTTAGTCTACTTACATGCCGCAGGAAATGATGAATTAATTACTTAATGGGTAAGATGTACTGTCTACTCTTATCTAACTATTCCAAAAGCTACTTCGTGCAGCGTTACAGGCGTGCCAATTGTTGTAAAAAACTACTATGTGGCCGTGCCCACCGAGCTAATCCGAGTGGGCAAGCCCCTGGCACCGGGCTGGCCTTTAGAAAATCACTGCAAGTTCTATTTGATGTCCTTTCTACTTCCTACTGAGAATTATCTAACTACTAGGTCGCTATCGGTGTGCAATTGTCAAATTCGGATGTTAGCGCACCTTCCCCCTGTTCCAGAGCGTGGCAGATTCCTACCGTCGCGGCGATTGGCCAGTCCACGCCCTGGCGGAATGGGATAGGTCGCATTGAGTCATGTCGTGATCAGTGGTTCGTGTTTTCCCTTCGATATTCTCGCAGGACCTTTGCTGATGCCTCGCTGGCAAGGCGGTTTGTTATGTCGAATGTGGTCGGGTTTCTGATTAAGCGATAGGCGTCACTGTTTGTTAGCTGGTTTCTTAGGTCGTTGGCTACGTCATCGAAGATAGGGCACTCGTAGATTACATGATCCGGATTACCCTGTTCGGCTCCGCAGTCACACGAGGGGGTAGCCCTTTTCCCAAACCGGCAAAGGTATGTCGGTTACGGTCCATGACCTGTGAGGAAGTGCAGCAGTCCCTTACTTGGTTGGAAATCCGAGAGTTGGAGACGTTCTTTGATGTTTGGGAGCAGTTGGTATGTCCTTCTGCCTGTGTCCTCTCTGTCCCAGAGTTCTTGCCATAGCTCTTCTCCTCTTCTTTTAATTTCAAACTTATCCCCCAACCGCACCCCCAAAATGCCCTCAGTTTTTTCTATATCTCTCCTTTTTACCTAATACCAGGCCGCCTGTCCCCGAACTTTGATGTCCAGGGGACACACCCCCATGAGTATTAGTAATGGCCCTCCCGGAGATGTTCTGTATGCTCTGATAGAACGTAGAAGCATGTTTGGCTGCACCCTCCTCACGGCCATAGCAGGCACTACCCTCGTGAGCCTGTGTGCCCAGACTCTGGATCCGTAACCGACGATGGAAGCAAGACTGGTGTTATGGTATAGCTTTATGAGTTCTGCTGGAAGACGAAATCTGCTGTGTCCTATCATGATGAGGCTGTTCAAAGCTTCTAATGATCTTTAGGTTGCAGTTTCAATGTGCTTGGCAAAACTCCATCTTTCATCAGTTATCACACCCAGATACCGGGCCTCGCTACGCCGAATTACTGGTGAGCCCTCAATCCTCACTGTTGGATTTCTGGCCAATTGGCCTTTCAGTAGAAGGTATGTCGACTTGTTAGGCGCAATGGTCATTTTCGTGTTATGGCACCATTGTGTGAGAATTGTTAATGCCCTGTTAATCTTGGGTTCGAGATCTTAGCGACTCCGGCCGCCAACCAGCAGGAGGAGGTCGTCCGCGTAGGCTATCGCCTCTAGCACATCGGCACTGTTCTCCAAGCTCTCCAGGAGAGGCTCCATGTTTATATCCTAGAAGAGCGGTCCCAGGACAGATCCCTGTGGATACCCCTTCGTAATTTTCTTGCCAATTCGCCCGCCAGGGGACGATAGCCAGACCTCTCTTTCCATACAGAAACTCCTAAGACAGCCGTATAGCGGCCTTGGACAGGTTGTCGAAGGCGCCACTGATATCCACCATGATGCCAACTATCTACTTGTGCGGAGACGACCCGCAGACCTCGGCCTTGCAGAGATCTTTGTGACTTACTGTACGCTTCTGCTAGCAGCGTTCGCGCGTCTCTGGGAAACGGGCAGCGGACAAGAGCGGCCTCGCGGCCTACGCAGGTGCCGTAAATAGCGGCGGGCTGGCGACAGCCGTGGCCAGTGGTCGGGGCGCCCACACACAAAGGCCAGAGACGGCGGCGGCGGCGGCGGCGCGGCCACCGGCAGTGGCCAGCGGCCAGCGGCGCTACATATTTATGAACTGCTCCTCAGCTCTCCGCAGAGGTCCCCAGGGCGGGGGTGTTTACTGCCGACACCTGCAGCTGCGGGAGCAGACCGCCCGCCAGCGTCGCGGCTTAAAGCTGCCCACTGGTCCCTGCGTCGCCCTTGTCGCATCTTGCACAATACCGGCGGCGTGTTTATGGACATGGAGACAGAAGGTGTGAGATTGTGTGTTAGGAGTTGTTGGCGCATGAAGAGGAAGAATAGAGTTATAATCGTACTCCTCCTATCTAAACTGTTATTGCAGGGTTATTACAGATAACTGAACCGATTTCACAGACTTCCTATAGCTATGGAATTTAACATTCTGTCACAAGGCTTTACATACAAACACAAAACACTCAAAAAGTTCTTTATTTTTGTACATATGTGTCCCCTTACTGATTCAGCAGATATACACTACTGGTCATTAAAATTGCTACACGATGAAGAAATGCAGATGGTAAACGGGTATTCATTGGACAGATATATTATAGTAGAACTGACATGTCATTACATTTTCACGCAATTTGGGTGCATATATCTTGAGAAATCAGTACCCAGAACAACCACCTCTCGCGTAATAACGGCCTTGATACGCCTGGGATTTGAGTCAAACAGAGCTCGATGGCATGTACGGGTACAGCTGCCCATGCAGCTTCAACACGATACCACAGTTCCTCAAGAGTAGTGACTGGCGTACTGTGACGAGCCAGTTGCTCGGCCACCATTGACCAGACATTTTCAATTGGTGAGAGATCTGCAGAATGGTGCTGGCCAGGGCAGCAGTCGAATATTTTCTCTATCCAGAAAGGCCCGTAGAGGACCTGCAATATGCGGTAGTGCATTATCCTGCTGAAATGTAGAGTTTAGCAGGGATCGAATGAAGGGTAGAGCCACTGGTCGCAACATATCTGAAATGTAACGTCCACTGTTTGAAGTGCCGTCAATGCGAACAAGAGGTGACCGTGACGTGTAACCAATGGTACCCCATGCCATCACGTCGGGTGATATGCCAGTATGGCGATGACGAATACACGCTTCCAATGTGCGTTCACCGCGATGTCGCCAAACACGGATGGGACCATCATGATGCTCTAAACAGAACCTGGATTCATCCGAAAAAATGACGTTTTGCCATTCGTGCACCCAGGTTCGTCGTTGAGTGCCCCATCGCAATCGCTCCTGTCTTTGATGCAGCGTCAAGGGTAACCGCAGCCATGGTCTCCGAGCTCATAGTCCATGCTGCTGCAAACGTCATCGAACCGTTCGTGGAGATGGTTGTTGTCTTGCAAACGTCCCCATCTGTTGACTCACGGATCGAGACGTGGCTGCACGATCCGTTACAGCCATGCAGACAAGATGCCTGTCATCTCGACTGCTAGTGATACGAGGCCGTTGGGATCCAGCACGGCGTTCCGTATTACCCTCCTGAACCCACCGGTTCCATATTCTGCTAATAGTCATTGGATCTCGACCAACGCGAGCAACAATGTCGCGATACTATAAACCGCAATGGCGATGGACCACAACCCGACGTTTATTAAAGTCGGAAACGTGATGGTACGCGTTTCTCCTCGTTACACGAGGCATCACAACAAAAGCTAATCATTTGCATATCACAGCATCTTCTTCCTGTCGGTTACATTTCACATCTGTAGACCGTCATCTTCGTGGTGTAGCAATTTTAGATGCCAGTAGTGTAAGTCAAGAAGTCGATAATCATGTTATTTTCACATTCGGCGCAAAATGACCCCGTCGATCTGTTCAAAAGCACTATTGATGTGAGCTTCCAGTTCAGGTGCTTTCTGTTGGTAGTGGAGGCGTAAATAAAAGCCCTGCACAAAATAATGGGATAGGGTTAGGTCGGCAGACCGTTGAGACCATGACATGACTTTCTGATCATCGGCTCCATCATGAAAGATCCAACGGGTTCTCAATTTCCTGTTTAAGATTCACGAACATCATGACACACGTGGAGTGGGGCACTATCTCGTTGGTACATGAAATATAGGCTGTCGGTCTGCACCTACGGCGTGAGCTAGTTTTCCAGTATGTCCTGTACCAGTTTTATCAAAGAAGAAAAAGGAACTTTAATCGTTGAACTGTGATACTGCGCAGAACACTTCAACTTTTGGTGCATCTCAAATGTGCTGCAAGACAGCGCAGTATTTTTTAGTTAATGGCCCAGTGGACAGGCTCAATATGAGAATCTGGAACTGTAGGTAATTGTATCACATCAACGGAAGGAATTACCCGTGAGTTTCAAAGCACTATCAGCATTGCAGCTGGTACGATGCCCGTGCGTAGGGGGCTACAAAAAATAGAGTACAATGGGCGAACAGCTCCTCATAAGCCACATATTTCCGTAATAAGTGGTAAGCGTCGCTTGAGTTTGTGTGCACTGCGTCAGAGCTGGGCAGTGGACTACTGCTCACGAGTGGCTTGGAGTGAGGTTACGCCCCTACACCCTGTGCCGAACCTATGGAAGCGGTAGGTGTAAGCGAATGCGTGGAGAACCTTACCCTGTCAGTATGTCTAGTGTACAAAAAATGTTCAAATGTGTTTGAAATCTTACGAGACTTAACTGCTAAGGTTATCAGTCCCTCATCTTACACACTACTTAACCTAAATTATCGCAGGGACAAACATACACACCCATGTCCCAGGGAGGACTCGAACCTCCGCCGGGATCAGCCGCACAGTCCATGACTGCAGCGCCGAGACCGCTCGGCTAATCCCGCACGGCAGTGTTTGTGGTTCCAACGGTGAAGTATGAGGAGGTGGTGTTATGGAATGGGGGTATTATTTGACGTTAGGCTGTGTCCCCTTTATCGTCATTAAGAAAACGCTAAATATGAGAGGATGTGAATATATTTTACAGAATTGTGTACTGCGCACAATAGAGGAACGTTTCGTGGAGTCAGTCATCAGCAGCCGGCCGAGACAGAAGCAGCCACAGGCAAGTAACTGATTTTATGATTTTTTACGTGTTCCTAATCGGGACCGAATTGTACAGTTTCAGCTGTGTGTTTTGGTAGTCTAGTTTTTTGAGTTTCTGCGTGTTTATTTAATATTTAATAAGACACAGTTCTGGCGTTTTCTTCTGCATCGGAAAGTAACCCAACTTTGTGATGTATTGAAGCACTCCGTCTTCAGGGCAAAAGTGGCCCATCGGGACCACCCGACCGCAGTGTCATCCTCAGCTGAGGACGTGGATAGGAGGGGCGTGTGGTCAGCACACCGCTCCCAGTCGTTATGATGGTTTTCTTTGACCGGAACCGCTACTCTTCGGTCGAGTAGCTCCTCAATTGGCATCACGAGGCTGAGTGTACCCCGAAAAATGGCAACAGCGCATGGCGGTCCAGACGCTCACCCATCCAACTGCCAGCCACGCCCGACAGCGCTTAACTTCTGTGATCTGACGGGAACTTGTGTATCCACTGCGTCAAGCTGTTCCTTGTGTATATTAAAAGTTCCTAATTAGGAACGAATTATTTAGTCTCACCTTTGTTCTTTGGTCGTTTAGCTTATGAATCTCTGCGTGTTAATCTAATTTTCTTAGACACAGTTCTTGCGTTTTTTTTCGTGTCTGCTATAGAGTTCTCTAGAGCGTGTCGATAGCCGTTTGTGTGTCTGAGTAGTCTAGTTTGTTACGGTTTGTAGTACGGGCAAGGACTGTGATGGCTGCGTGCAGATGCGAGCCGGGTTGGTGATGCTTCGCTCTCAGTTCCAGGTTGCACTGGCTTCTGTTACACAGCTTGAGGCTGCAGTGGGTGGACATCTTCGTTGTGGTCCTGCCGCAGAGATCCAACGGACGGCCAGCAAGTTGAGTCCGCCGATCGGCTCGCACCGGTGGCCGACCAGCCCAGTTACTGCTCGCACTTAGGTTGACGCCACACCCGTGATCGAGCGAGAGGTCGCCTCGGGGTGTGGCTGGCGGCAAAGGATTTCCGATGGAGTCACATTTTACGCCTCCCCGGTTATCCTAACAAACAGGTTCTAGGTACTGCCTGTGGCAGTCGCCTGTCCTGATTCAGAGGGAACCTCTCAGCCTGCAAGATCCGGGCAATCACAGAGGATGGGATTATTGATAGTTGGGAGGCCCTTAGGGTCATGGCTGCCAAGGAGGGTAAGAAGACGATGTGCACTCCGTGTGCATACCGGGTGGAGTCATTCATGACGTGGAAAGAGTCCTTCCGGATGCCATGGAGAGCTTAGGGTGCAGCCAATAGCAGGTGGTGAGTCACGTCGGTACTGATGATGTGTGTCGCTTTGAATCGGAAGAGATTCTCTCTGGTTTCAAGGGGCTAACAGATGTTTTAAAGACTGCCAGTCTTGCTTGCGAGATGAAAGCACAGATTACAATTTGGAGCATAGTCGACAGGACCGATTGAAGATCTTTGTTACGGAGCTGAGTGGAGGCTATGAATCAGAGGCTCAGGCGGTTCTGCGACCGTGTAGGCTGCAAATTCGCCGACTTCCGCTGAATAGGTCAGGGGTCCACTACACACAGGAGGCAGCTACACCGGTAGCAGGGGCTGTGTGGCGTGGACAGGGCGGAGTTTTAGGTTAGAGGGTCTTGGGGAAATTAAAAAATGACATCAGTCTCAAAAAGTGGAGGTCGAACATAGGAATAATTTAGATACAGCAGTGATCGTTATAGTATTTGTAAATTGTCGTAGCTGTGTTGGGAAAATACCAGAGCTCCAAGATCTAATAGAAACCATTGATTCTCAAATCTTCATAGGGACTGAAAGCTGGCTACAGTTGGAGATATGTTCAGCCGAAGTTTTTGCCAAATATGTAATCGTATTCCGAAAGGATAGGCTAAACACAATTGGCGGTGGGGTATTTATTGAAGCAGATAGTTCCTGTGAGTTAGTATGAGCTTAGGTCATTCTTGGCAACCGGAATAAAATAACAGTTGGATCCTTTTACCGAATTCCCAACTCAGATTATACAACTGCTAAAAGTGTAAATCTCGTGCGATTAGGGCCTCCCGTAGGGTAGACCGTTCTCCGGGTGCAAGTCTTTCGGTTTGACGTTACTTCGCCGACTTGCGCGTCGATGGGGACGATATGATTATGGTTAGGACAATACCCAGTCCCTGAGCGGAGAAAATCTCCGACCCAGTAGGGAATCGAACCCGGATACAACTGCTGAAAGGTTCAAAGAAAACTTGAATTTAATTTCAAACACGTACCTGACTGATACAGCTGTAATTGGTGGTGGCTTCACTTTTCCTTCGATATGTTGGCGAAAATACATGTTTAAATCCGGAGAAACGCATAAAATATCATCCGAAATTGTGCTAAACGCATTCTCTGACAATTATTTCCAGCAGTCGGTTAATGAGCCCACGTGAATAGCAAACGGTTGTGAAAGGACACTTGACTTCTTAGCAACAAATGATCTTGAGTTAATAACGGGCATCAAAATCGATTCAGGGATTACTGCACACAGGGTTGTCACAGCGAGACTGAATATCGTGACCCCCAAATCCTCCAAAACTAAACAAAGAATATACCTATTCAAAAAGCAGATACAAATTCACTTGACGCCTTCCTAAGAGAGATCTCCACTCCTTCCAAATCAACAATGTAAGTGTAATTTATAAAAAAATAAATTATCAAACGACAGAACTGATCCGCCTTGGTACACAAAACGGATCAGGACACAGTTGAGGAAACAACGAAAAAAGCACGACAAATTGAAACGAACGAGAAACCTCCAAGATTGGTGATCTTTCTCGCAAGCTCGAAGCTTAGCGTATTCTCCAGTTCAGGTAAAAATTTATAACGTTCACGCTGATTAAGTGTATATACGGTTATTCGTTGAAGCTTCAAATGAGGAGCAAGTGCAAGAGGCGATGGATCTATATGACGTATTGATCAGTCATATACGAACGTTATCGTTTTTGATACCTATATTGATGAGAAAGTGTTTAGTTGTATTTTCAGAGAACACAGAGTAAGCTTCACTATAGGTTGCCGTTATTGGTAAAGTAAACGAATCGTTCCTACTCCCCGTAGACTTTTGCATCTAGTATTTTTCTGATGATTGATACTAGCTTGGTGGTAGTTTATCTTTCGAACCTAATGATCCCTGATAGTCAGTTGCATTGTTGTAATTAATATCCGCTGAGCCCGATATACCATGAAAACTGTTACTGCGTCCATCATTTTGTAAATAATGATGTCGTAGCGAGATGTAGTGTGATTTATAGCTTGAGAAGCTGAATATCAAATCTTACGTGTCGTCTTTGTAGTCTTTGTATTAGTCATCATCATCATCATCATCATCATCATCATCCAATTCAATCATTAAATGATGTGGCCTCTTCGAGTCGTGGATTCAGGTAGGCTTTCAGCAGTCCTCTCCAAGTGGAATGGTACTGGGCAGTTCTCTGCCAGGTGTTACCAGCGATCTTCTTGATACCTTTGTCCCATCCGTCCTGTGGTCCTCCTGTAGGCCTCCGATGCTCTCTCAGACTCCACTCCAGCCCTAGCTTCGTCCACCTGATGTCTGTTCTTCTCGCGTCGTGACCAGCCCACTGCCATTTCAAGGAGCCTACCGTCTCTACGATGTCCTTAACCTTCGTCAAAGACCGGATGCCATGTACCCTTTTTCAATCCCTTCTTGTATAGCCCAGCATTGATCTTTCCATGGCTCTCTGTGCTGTCCTAAGTTTATCTTCTGTAAATGAGTTCAGTGCCCATGTGTCGCCACCAAAGTCAGCAGAGGAACAATGCATTGATCACATACTGTTTTCTTCAGATTTACTGGCACTTTTGTTTTCAATGCTGTTGAATTCCTCCCAAATGCTTGCTAGCCAAGCTTGATGAACCTATAGATTTCTGGCCTTACATCTCCCTTCATATTTATAATCTGGCCGAGGTAGATATATTCACTGACCTCTTCTAAAGGACTGTCCTTGGCTTTCACAGCTCCAGCTGGGATCCATTTGTTGGGCATTACTTTTGTTTCGGAATGGTTCATGTTCAAGCCAACCAACAGACATTCCGATGCAAGATCTGTATCTAGGTTTTGGAACTCTGCTAAGTTGTTGGCCAGTAAGGCAATATCATCAGCAAATCTCAAGTTGATGAACCTTCTTCCATTAATCCTAATTCCCTTACCTTCCCAGCTCAGCCCTGACGTAGCCATTTCCAGTACAGCCGAGAACAGTTTTGGGGAGATGGGGTCGCCTTGCTTGACACCCATCATGATTCGGAATTCTTGAGTTGATTCGCCAATATTAACATAATCTGAAGAAGTTTCGTAGATATTGCTGAGCACTTCAATGTGCGCTGCTCCCACTCTTTGCTCACTCAAATCTTGGAGGAAAGCTATATGACTAACAGTGTTAAACGCCTTTTGAGGATCAACAAAGGCAATGCAGAGAGGCAGTTGGTATTCATTTGCTCTGCTTATCGTTGTATTAGTACAGACGATTATTACAAGTCACGTAGATTACGCCGTTGAGTGTAGGCAAGGTCTTGTCAGATCATCTTATTGCAGTATTACAAGAGTGAGCTACGTTGTCCAACGTTGCTTTTCACCTACGTACTGCACTGCTGTTAGAGCATGTTCATTCAGTATATCTCCTACGAGTTGGTGGTATCTAAAGGGTGGCGCAGTACACCCATATCTGGATGACCGGATGAAGCTTTTAACTTTTATTGTACCTAATGCGAGTCCAGTGTACTAGCCACTTCGCCACTTTGTCCATTTCAGTATTTTGTGTTAAACATAACTTACAATTTTCTCGAATTGCTTAGCATCCTAAGTTTCTGTGATGCTTAATACTCCAAAAAAGTCTGAGAAATTAATAAATTTATATACGCACTTTCACATTAATCACACTTCCTCAAGACACGGCAAAGACTACTTTATTGCTTTCAGATGGGCCTCCAGAACTCGCGAAACGGAAGAACAAACCCTGCAGCTTTCTTCGCTGAGTCTGAAATTAGGTGACAGTTCTGGAATGGATGTTGATTCCAGTCTTGTGGGTACACTGCACAAATGTGTCCTACTAGCATTAAGTATTTTGTAAGGATATTTAAGCAATCCACGTAAGTTGAGGCTGGTACTGATCTCTAATGCGATAGATCACCGCATTCATCACACAAACTCATTGTTTTCAGGCTGTAAGGCAATGTAAGTAGCACACGAAAAAAGTTTGTATATGAAACAATCGGACCGATAAATGGCTCAAATGGCTCTGAGCACTATGGAACTTAACATCTGAGGTCATCAGTCCCCTAGAACTTAGAACTACTTAAACCTAACTAACCTAAGGACATCACACACATCTATGCCCGAGGCGACCGTAGCAGTCGCGCGGTTCCGGACTGAAGCGCCTAGAACCGCTCGGTCACCGCGGCCGGCTGGGACCGATAAGGTGTGATTAATTATATTTCAGAGCTTTGTAGTATATGGTTCGCAATCCATGCACATTCAGCTGTATTACTTGCTTGCGACTAGCTTCCCGTCTTTCCGTTGTACCCTGTGTAATCTTTGCCACCTCCAGTTGCTATTGACGGAATTATCAATGGGTGATATTCGCTGCATGAGGCTGTATTTCACGGAATAAACTGTGTTCATAATCTTACACGAACATTCATCTCTAATTCCTCAACGTCTTTTCGTTCCGTCATCACAAGAAAATGCGTTTTCCTCAGCAGACGCGTTTCGCTTTATTGATGTAAAGCATCACCAGTGGTCTGTAATTAAAGACATTGACAATTTGATTTGTTTTTAAGATTGAAAAACAATTCGTTAACAATTTGTTTTTACTTACGATGATTTCTGCCTGGTTTTTCGCCTACATCAGGAAATGCCGTCTGTTATCACGTCTTTTGTATCTTTCTTCATTAGACGCTGATACTTGTAGTCTAATTTTTTTCTGCCCTGCGTCATTATGCGTTTATTGTATTTTACACAGCACACTTTTCGGTTCAACATTGTTTACGGTTTATTTATAAACTTCTAACTTCTAAATCTGCATTGTGTTTTGTAGCATTGCCAAGGTAACATTGCCACTGGTTTGTCTTTGCCCTATACTTCTTTATTTTTTTAGTTACTTATATGCCTGTTATCGTATTTAATTATGTTGCTGTGTATTTATGTATTGTGTAAGAATAATGAAGGAATAGTGATGGGGTGTTTTTTGTTTGGGTAGGGAGGGGGGGGGGAATAGGTAGGGGACGGAGAAGCAAAGACTAGTGGACATAGGTGTATAGTAGTGTGACGGGGAATGGTGAGGAGGAAGAAGTGAAATAATGGAACGAAGAGGGGAGAGGGGGAGTTGGGCGGGAGGGGAATAGGGATGAGAAAGGCTCTTTCTTTTCTCAAGTGATTTGTCAATTATTTTATACAGTGTCTGGTTTCCAGTATTCATTTGGTCATTGAGCAGTTGTTTATTTTGTGTTAATGCTTAGCGTATGTGGCTTTTTTTTTTAAATGGAGGAGGTATCTGTCTTTACTGATTCTTATGATGTTCATAACTTTTTCAGTATTGCTTGGCCTATGGTATTCCTGTTTTAGCTTATGTGCAAATGTTGAGTGGTTTATATCGTATTTTAATGCCTTGATGTGTTCATTATATCTTGTGTCTAATATCCTACCAGTCATTCCAGTGCATATTTTTTCACAATCTCTGCAGCTGAGCTGATAGGTATCAGATTGTTGGCATCGGTCTCGTTTTGATTTTGCTTTTCGGACGTTCTTCTGCATTGAGTTGTTTGTTTTGTAAGCAATGTTTATGCTTTGTTTTCTGAATATGTTAACTATTTTATGTGTGAACTTGTGGTAGATCACTGTAAGCCATTTTTTGGGGTAACATAAAAGAATCACTGCTTCAGTGATAAACAACCTGTTTAACTGTACTCAAAAAATTCCCAGATCCGACCGCGGGGTAGAAAAATGTGCATTACTAAAAATGGTTCAGACTGCTCTAAGCACTATGAGACTTAACATCTGAGGCCATCAGTCCCGTAGACTTTGAAATTACTTAAATCTAACTAACCTAAGGACAGCACACATATCCATGCCCGAATCAGGAGTCGAACCTGCGACCGTAGCAGCAGCGCGGTTTCCGACTGAAGCGCCTAGAACCTCTCGGCCACAACAGCCGGCTGTGTATTACTGAGAGATAACATAGCACCAACAACTAGCTTCTTGAAAATTCCGCAGAAATATCCACAAAGACATTCTACGTTCTAATGTTTAATTTAGACTGCCCTCGATGAGGTTGGATGCAAGGAATATTTTCCATAGAGCAGAGATACGATGGCATGGAGCAGTTACACCACACACAATTTCCCTTTGAAGCAATCGTTCACGCAGGAAAATCGAACAAACATACCGTCTTTTGACTATCGAAAAGATAGTAATAAGGATCCCTAGCCTGGAGAAACAATTGATTGAGTAAAAAACAAGCAAATCTCCAAGTCCAGATGGAATCCCAATTCGGTTTTACACGGAGTATTTTACACCTGTAGCCTCTTACTTACTTAGCTTTCATCTATCGCGAATTTCTCGTCCAGCGCTATTTCCCAAGCGATTGGAAAAAGCTCAGTTGACTCCCCTATATAAAAATGGTAAAAGTACGGACCCGCAGAATTTCATACCACTATCCGTATCATCTATCTGCCGCAGAATTCTCTGTTCGAACATAATAAATTTTCTTCAGACCGAGAACCTTACGTCCACTAATCGACAAGGTTTTAGAAAACAACGCTCGTGTAAAACTCAGCTTGCCCATTTCTGTCATGATGCACTGAGAAATTTTGATGAAGAGCAACAGGCATATTCCATATTTCTACATTCCCAGAAAGCTTCCGACACAGTGTCCCAGTGCAGACCGTTAACGAAAGCATGAGCATACGGAATAAGTTCCCAGGTAAATATGTTTTTGGGCGGGGTCCGCCTTTAGCAAAACACAATTTTTTTTGTCTCAGACATGTTTCACTGCAGTTGCAGAATCATCAATGGGTTTTTTATTTTGTGGCTTCTTACCACATGGTGCCGTTTTCTTGCTGTATTACGTTTTACAGTGTCTGTTTTTCATTACGGTTTGTCATGTTTTCTTATTTCCTCATCTTCTTCACTATCAAATTCTGTGTATTGAGTTGTCACTGTCACTGTTCATAGATGTGAGAGTGGCTCGAAGACTTCTTAAGTAATAGAACCCATTATGTTGTTCTCGGCGGCGAGAAGGGTATCATCAGGAGTGCCCCAAGGAAGTGCTATAGGACCGCTGCTATCAATGATCTGGCTGGCACGGTGGGAAGCAGTCAGATGTTGTTCATTGATGATTCTGTGGTACGTTGAGTGACTGTAGGAATATACAATGTGGCTTAGAAAAAAATTGTTGTCGGTATGCTGAAAGGCAACTAGCTCTAAATTTAGAAAAATAGAAGTTAATGTGGATGAGTAGAAAAAAACGGCTCCGTAATATTAGAATACAGCCTCAGAAGTGTCGTGCTTGACACAGTCATGTCGTTTAAAGATCTGGACATTGCGTTGCAAAGCCATATCCGTAATATTAGAATACAGCCTCAGAAGTGTCGTGCTTGACACAGTCATGTCGTTTAAAGATCTGGACATTGCGTTGCAAAGCCATATAAAATGTCTATATCTATATGGATACTCTTCGAATCACATTCATGCGCGTGGCAGAGGGTTCATAGAACCACCTTCTCAATTCTCTATTATTCCAGTCTCGTATAGCGTGCGGAAAGAATGATCACCTGTATCTTTCCGAACGAGCTCTGATCGTTCCTACCTATGTAGTTCGGTGTCAACAAATCATCATCATCATCCTCATCATCATCATTTAAGACTGATTATGCCTTTCAGCGTTCAGTCTGGAGCATAGTCCCCCTTATAAAATTCCTCCATGATCCCCTATTCCGTGCTAACATTGGTGCCTCTTCTGATATTAATCCTATTACTTCAAAATCATTCTTAACCGAATCCAGGTACCTTCTCATTGGTCTACCCCGACTCCTCCTACCCTCTACTGCTGAACCCATGAGTCTTTTGGGTAACCTTGCTTCTCCAATGCGTGTAACATGACCCCACCATTTAAGCCTGTTCGCCTTGACTGCTACATCTACAAAGTTCATTCCCAGTTTTTCTTTGATTTCCTCATGGTGGACACCCTCTTGCCTCTGTTCCCATCTACTAGTACCTGCAACCATCCTAGATACTTTCATATCCATAACCTTAATCTTATTGATACGGTAACCTGAATCCACCCAGCTTTCGCTCCCATATAACAAAGTTGGTCGAAAGATTGAATGATGTACAGATAACTTCGTCTTGTTACTGACTTCCTTCTTGCAGAAGAGAGTATATCGTAAGTGGGCGTTCACTGCATTAGCTTTGCTACACCTCCTTACCAGTTCTTTCACTATGTTGCCATCCTGTGAGAATATGCACCCTAAGTACCTGTTCTAACTTTGTTCCTCCTATTTGGCACTCACTCCATTTGTATCTCTTTCCCACTGACATTACTTTCGTTTCGGAGATGCTAATGATCATACCATAGTCCATATATTTCTTACCTAGCTCTGAAATATTACTTTGCAAACTTTCAATCGAATCTGCCATCACAACTAAGTCATCCGCATATGCGAGATCGCTTATTTTGTGTTCACATATCTTAATCTCAGCCAGCCAGTCTATTGTTTTCAACAGGTGATCCATAAATAATATGAACAACAGTGGAGACAGGTTGCAGCCTTGTCTTACACCTGAAACTACTCTGAACCATGAAGTCAATTTACCGTCAACTCTAACTGCTGTCTGACTATCTATGTAAAGACCTTTAATTGCTTGCCAAAGTATGCCTCCTATTCCATAATCTCGTAAAACAGACAATACTTTCCTCCTAGGAACAGGGTCAAATGTCCTTTTTAGATCTATAAAGCATAGATACAAATCCCTGTTCCACTCGTAACACTTCTCCATTATTTCCCGTAAGCTAAAGATCTGGTCCTGACAACCTCTAAGAGGCCTAAACCCACACTGATTTTCATTCAATTTGTCCTCAACTAATACTCGCACTTTCCTTTCAACAATACCTGAGAAGAAGATTATACCCACAACGCTGATTAAAGAGATACCTCTGTAGTTGTTATAATCTTTCCTGTTTCCATGTTTAAAGACTGGTGTGATTGCTGCTTTCGTCCAGTCCGATGGAATCTGTCCCGATCCCCACGCCATTTCAATTATCCTGTGTAGCCATTCAGGACCTGACATTCCACTGTATTTAATGAGTTCCGACTTAATTTCATCCACCCCAGCCGCTTTATTGCACTTCAATCTATTGACCATTTTCTCCACTTTTTCAAATGTGACCCTATTTCCATCATCATTCCTATCCCATTGTACATCGAAATCTGAAACACTACTGATCGTATTTTCACGTACATTGAGCAACTCTTCAAAATATTCCCTCCATCTGCCCAGGACATCAACGGGATTCACCAGCAGTTTTCCTGACCTGTCCAAAATACTTGTAATTTTCTTCTTACCTCCCTTTCGAAGACTGCTAATTACACTGCAAAATGGTTTTCCAGCAGCTTGACCCAAAGTCTCCAACCTGTTTCCAAAGTCTTCCCAAGATTTATCAACAGAGTATTTCCGAATTCGGAGGAGATAATTGGTGACTGGAATTTTGTGAGAAGATTCCGTCGCAACGAAAAACAACTTTCTTCTAATCATTTCCAGCCCAAATCCTGTATCATTTCTGCAGCACTCTCTCCCATATTTCGCGCTAATACAAAACGTGCTGCCTTTATTTGAACTTTTTCGGTGTACTCAGTCAGTCCTATATGGTAAGGGTCCCACACCGCGCAACAGTATTCTAAAAGAGGTCGGTCAAGCGTAGTGTAGGCAGTCTCCATAGTAGATCTGTTACATTTTCCAAGTGTTTTGCCAATAAAAAACCGTCTTTGGTTAGCCTTCCCCACGGCATTTTCTATATGTTCCTTCCAATTTAAGTTGTTCGTAATTGTAGTACCTAAGTATTTAGTTGAATCTACGGCTTTGAGATTTGAACGATTTATCATGTAACCGAAGTTTAACGAGCTCCTTTCAGCACTCATGTGGATGACGTCACACTTTTCGTTATTTGGGGTCAACTGCCAATTTTCGCACCATTCCGATATTGCTTCTAAATCGTTTTGCAGTTTGTTTTGACCTTCCGATGACTTCATTAGTCGATAAAAGACAGTGTCATCTGCAAACAACCGAAGACGGCTGCTCAGATTGTCTCCCAAATCGTTTATATAGTTAAGGAACAGCAAATGGCATATAACACTACATTGGGGAACGGCAGAAACGACTTCTGTTATACTCGATGATTTTCCGTCAATTACTACGAACTGTGATCTCTCTGACAGGAAATCACAAATCCACTCACATAACTGAGACGATATTCCATAAGCACGCAATTTCACTACGAGCCGTTTGTGTGGTACAGTGTCAAAAGCCTTCCGGAAATGCAGAAATACGGAATCGATCTGAAATAACTTGTCAATAGCACTCAACACTTCATGTGAATAAAGATCTAGCTGTGTTTCACAGGAACGATGTTTTCTAAACCCATGTTGACTGTGTGTCAATAGACTGTTTTTTTAGAGGTAATTCTTAATGTTCGAAGACAATATATGCTCTAAAATGCTGCTGCGTATCGGCGTAAGGGTATACGGAATGTGTTTTTCGATGAAAAAATCGATTTTTGGGTAAATGCATTTTCGAAAAATTTAGACTCTCCCGTTTAATGCCATGTATAAAATATTTGGATGACGTGAACAGAACTATTTTAAATAATTTTTTTTAAATAATTTCAACACACGATGTTCTGCACCTTGTATATGAGACGCGATATAGACAGCCTTGCCAGAGATATAATTGAGCACAAGAGAGTTAGCTTTTCTGTTGGCTACACTGCTAGACAGTTGACAATAGATTCTGCGCCATTTGTATTGTTTTCTTTGTGAGTACATCCATGTCATTGTTGTGAAAGTCGTATGTGGAGAAGTCATTGAGTTTTCTTTCCTTCAACATGCCAAGACCTAGTCTGAAGGTATTTAGTAAGCGTGTACATTGGCGCAAGAAAGTAAAGTGTACTAAAAATTCGTCTGATTCATCTTCATCAGTATCTGATGTCCCAGTAGCGACTAACCTCAACACTGGTAGTGATACATTGAGTGATGCTGCTGCCACTACACCGGAAAGTGCCTCAAGAAGAAAACTAGCTGGAATTGAAGAAGCATACAAGATACTAAATGCTGGGACTACAAAATATGAGGTAATTAGCGTCTCTTTATTATCAGACTTTTGGAGAACAATGTGTGCTGCAAACAATGTGGAAAACGTGGTGTTTCTTTGAAAACAAACTTACATGTAGGACTTGCTTGTGAATTAGAGTTGATGTGCAGTTATTGCAAACACAGTGTTACTTTCTTCAATTCCTCACATGTTACTGCAAATACAGGTAAAGTATACGATATAAACATTAGACTGGTTTATGGATTACGGTGTATAGGAAAGGGCAGGGCTGCAGGTGCCATGTTATGTGGTGTGATGAACCTCCCTCCTCCACCTTCAAAATTTAACAAACACATAATTGCAATAGGCTCTGCTATAGAAGATGTGGCACAGGAAAACATGAAAGATGCTGTTGAGGAAGCAGTTGTTGAAAATAATAATAGCAGAGACTTGTCCATAGCTTTTGATGGAAGGTGGCCACACATCTCTGAATGGTGTAGTAACAGCTACAAGTGTGGACACTGGTGAGGTAGTTGATGTGGCAATACTTTTCAGGCATTGAAGATGCAAGGGGAAAATGAAAACTAAACATGAAGAGGAGTGCATGGAAAATTACTATGGGTCAAGTGGTGGTATGGAAGTTGCTGGTTTAAGAAGCATTTATCAGCGCTCAGTAAAATGGTACAACGTTAGATACATAAATTATCTTGGAGATGGTGACTCAAAGGCTTTTAAAGAAATTGAGGAACTGAGACCCTATGGTAACGATGTGAAAATTTCTAAACTGGAATGTGTTGGCCATGTTCGGAAAAGGATGGGATCAAGACTTCGACGGCTCAAGGCTAGCATGAAAGGCAAGAAATTGAGCTATGGAAAAACTTTAGATGGGAAAAATAGACTGACAGATGCTACAATAGATCATATTCAGAAGTGCTATGGTCTAGCAATAAGACAGAATACAGCAGATGCAGAATTAATGAGAAGAGCAGTCTGGGCTCTGTTTTTTCGTACAGCTTCAAACAATGAGAATCCCCAACATGGGCTATGTCCAAAAGGAGATGATAGTTGGTGCAAGTACAACAGAGGCAAGGTAACTAAGAAACAATACAATCACCCTCATCACCTGCCACCTGCCATAATGGATGAAATAAAACCAATAGTCCGAGACCTCGCAGATATTAGTCTACTAAAGAAATGTCTTCATGGCCGGACTCAAAATCCAAATGAGTGTGTGAACCATGTGATATGGAACAGACTACCTAAAACTGTGTTTGTTGGTATAAACAAACTTCACTTTGGCGTTTATGATGCTGTTTCATCATTCAGTCAGGGCAGTATAACAAAGTGCAAAGTTCTGCAGAAGATGGGGCTCTGTGTAGGACTACGAACTGCCGCAGGTATGCTTTGTTTGGACAAGGAACGGCTCAGGTCTTCAGATAATGCCCTAAAAGAATATTCAAAGATGGCTAGACAGCATAGCAGAGCCATTAAGAGGAAGCTGTTGGGCTATTCTGATGATACAAGCTATGGAGCAGGCTTGTACTGAAGTAAAAACTATGAAGCTAATTTCCCGTAACATTAGTTTTTTGTGTATAAGGTACATTTTCTCAGGGCCTATTTACAGTAGAAAGATGAAATTTTCTGTAGTTGTTCCTTAAGACCTTCTAATATATCTGAATTAAAAGATATGTGGAATTATTTTGTATTAATGGATGTAAATTTTAAAATACTTGTTAAAAATGTATAACTTTTTTAAACATTTACAAAAAATGAAATATCTGAAAAACAATACATTGTTGTTGTTGTTGTGGTCTTCAGTCCTGAGACTGGTTTGCTGCAGCTCTCCATGCTACTCTATCCTGTGCAAGCTTCTTCATCTCCCAGTACCTACTGCAACCTACATCCTTCTGATTCTGCTTAGTGTATTTATCTCTTGGTCTCCCTCTACGATTTTTACCCTCCACACTGCCCTCCTATACAAAATTGGTGATCCCTTGATGCCCCAGAACATGTCCTACCAACCGATCCCTTCTTCTGGTCAAGTTGTGCTACAAACTTCTCTTCTCCCCAATCCTATTCAATACTTCCTCATTAGTTATGTGATCTACCCATCTAATCTTCAGCATTCTTCTGTAGCACCACATTTCGAAAGCTTCTATTCTCTTCTTGTCCAAACTATTTATCGTCCATGTTTCACTTCCATACATGGCTACACTCCATACAAATACTTTCAGAAATGACTTTCTGACACTTAAATCTATACTCAATGTTAGCAAATTTCTCTTCGACAGAAACGCTTTCCTTCCCATTGCCAGTCTACATTTTATATCCTCTCTACTTCGACCATCATCAGTTATATTGCTCCCCAAATAGCAAAACTCCTTTACTACTTTAAGTGTCTCATTTCCTAATATAATTCCCTCAGCAGCACCCGACTTAATTCGACTACATTCCATTATCCTCGTTTTGCTTTTGTTGATGTTCATCTTATATCCTCCTTTCAAGACACTATCCATTCCAAGTCCTTTGCTGTCTCTGACAGAATTACGATGTCATCGGCGAACCTCAAAGTTTTTATTTCTTCTCCATGGATTTTAATACCTACACCGAATTTTTCTTTTGTTTCCTTTACTGCTTGCTCAATATGCAGATTGAATAACATCGGGGAGACGCTAAAACCCTGTCTTACTCCCTTCCCAACAACTGCTTCCCTTTCATGTCCCTGCCATCTGGTTTCTGTACAAATTGTAAATAGCCTTTCGCTCCCTGTATTTTACCCCTGCCGCCTTTAGAATTTGAAAGAGAGTATTCCAGTCAACATTGTCAAAAGCTTTCTCTAGGTCTACGAATGCTAGAAATTTAGGTTTGCCTTTCCTTAATCTTTCTTCTAAGATAAGTCGTAAGGTCAGTACTGCCTCACGTGTTTCTACGGAATCCAAACCCGAGGTCGACTTCTACTAGTTTTTCCATTCGTCTGTAAAGAATTCGTGTTAGTATTTTGCAGCTGTGGCTTATTAAACTGATTGTTTGGTAATTTTCATATCTGTCAACACCTGCTTTCTTTGGGATTGGAATTATTATATTCGTCTTGAAGTCTGAGGGTATTTCGCCTGTTTCAAACATCTTGTTCACCAGATGGTAGAGTTTTGTCAGGACTGGCTCTCCCAAGGCTGTCAGTAGTTCCAATGGAATGTTGTCTACTCCGGGGGCCTTGTTTCGACTCAGGTCTTTCAGTGCTCTGTCAAACTCTTCACGCAGTATCGTATCTCCCATTTCATCTTCATCCACACCCTCTTCCATTTCCATAATATTGTCCTCAAGTACATCGCCCTTGTATAGGCCCTCTATATACTCCTTCCACCTTTCTGCTTTCCCTTCTTTGCTTAGAACTGGGTTTCCACCTGAGCTCTTGATGTTTATGCAAGTGGTTCTCTTATCTCCAAAGGTCTCTTTAATTTTCCTGTAGGCAGTATCTATCTTTACCCGTAGTGAGATAAGCCTCTACATCCTTACATTTGTCCTCTAGCCATCCATGCTTAGCCATTTTGCACTTCCTGTCGATCTCATTTTTGAGACGTTTATATTCCTTTTTGCCTGCTTCATTTACTGCATTTTTATATTTTCTCCTTTCATCAATTAAATTCAATATTTCTTCTGTTACCCAAAAATTTCTACTAGTCCTCGTCTTTTTACCTACTTTATCCTCTGCTGCCTTCACTACTTCATCCCTCAAAGCTATCCATTCTTCTTCTACTGTATTTCTCTCCCCCATTCCTGTCAATTTTTCCCTTATGCTCTCCCTGAATCTCAGTACAACCTCTGGTTCTTTCAGTTTATCCAGGTGCCATCTCCTTAAATTTCCACCTTTTTGCAGTTTCTTCAGTTTTAATCTACAGGTCATAACCAATAGATTGTGATCAGAGTCCACATCTGCCCCTGGAAATGTCTTACAATTTAAAACCTGGTTCCTAAATCTCTGTTTTACCATTATATAATCTGATACCTTTTAGTATCTCCAGGATTCTTCCATGTATACAACCTTCTTTCATGATTCTTAAACCAAGTATTAGCTATGATTATGTTGTGCTCTGTGCAAAATTCTACCAGGCGGGTTCCTCTTTCATTTCTTAGCCCCAATCCATATTCACCTACTACGTTTCCTTCTCTCCCTTTTCCTACTGCCGAATTCCAGTCACCCATGACTATTAAATTTTCATCACCCTTCACTATATGAATAATTTCTTTTATTTCATCATACATTTCTTCAATTTCTTCGTCATCTGCAGAGCTAGTTGGCATATAAACTTGTACTACTGTAGTAGGTGTGGGCTTCGTATCTGTCTTGGCCACAATAATGCGTTTACTATGCTGTTTGTAGTAGCTTACCCGCATTCCTATTTTCCTATTCATTATTAAACCTACTCCTGTATTACCCCTATTTGATTTTGTGTTTATAGCCCTGTAGTCACCTGACCAGAAGTCTTGTTCCTCCTGCCACCGAACTTCACTAATTCCCACTATATCTAACTTTAACCTATCCATTTCCCTTTTTAAATTTTCTAACCTACCTGCCCGATTAAGGGATCTGACATTCCACGCTCCGATCCGTAGAACGCCAGTTTTCTTTCTGTGATAACGACATCCTCTTGAGTAGTCCCCGCCCGGAGATCCAAATGGGGGACTATTTTACCTCCGGAATATTTTACCCAAGAGGACGCCATTATCATTTAATCATACAGTAAAGCTGCATGCCATCGGGAAAAATTACGGCCGTAGTTTCCCGTTGCTTTCAGCCGTTCGCAGTACCAGCACAGCAAGGCCATTTTGGTTATTGTTACAAGGCCAGATCAGTCAATCGTCCAGACTGTTGCCCTTGCAACTACTGAAAAGGCTGCTGCCCCTCTTCAGGAACCACACGTTTGTCTGGCCTCTCAACAGATACTCCTTCGTTGTGGTTGCACCTACGATACGGTTATCTGTATCGCTGAGGCACGCAAGCCTCCCCACCAACGGCAAGGTCCATGGTTCATATTAATTTTTCAAAATTAATAATTCAGCATAAAGGCAGAACACATCTGTGCGTTCTGTGAAAAAATCAAGAGTGTCGTCCAAATAACAAATGTGAAAATGTTCCTAACTTTTAGCTCAATTTAACATTGTAAGCATAGAGCGTTCCGTATACCCTTAACAATATGGGCCTGTAATTTAGTGGATTACTCCTACTACCTTTCTTGAATGTTGGTGTGGCCTGCAGAACTTTCCAATCTTTAGGTACGGATCTTTCGTCGAGTGAATGGTTATATATGATTATTAAGTATGAAGCTAATTGATTAGCATACTGCGGAAGGAACCTTATTGGTATACAGTCTGGACCAGAAGACTTGCTTTTATTAAGTGATATAAGTTGCTTCACTAATCCGAGGATATTTACTTCTACGTTACTCGTGTTCTCAACTGTTTTCGATTCGAATTCTGTAATATTTACTTCGTCTTCTTTTGTGAAGGCATTTCGGAGGCTGTGTTTAGTAACTCTGCTTTGGCAGTGCTGTATTCGATAGTATCTCCATTGCCATCTCGCAGAGAAGGCATTGATTGTTTCTTGCCGCTAACGTACTTCACATACGACCAGAACCTCTTTTAATTTTCTGCCAGGTTTCGTGACAAAATTTCGTTGTGGAAACTGTAATAGGCATCTCGTATTGAAGTCCGCTCTAAATATCTAGCCTCTGTAAAAGATCGCCAATCTTGGGGATTTTGCGTCTGTTTAAATTTGGCATTTTTTTTTGGTTGTTTCTGCAAGAGTG
This sequence comes from Schistocerca gregaria, assembly GCF_023897955.1. Taxonomy (NCBI): domain Eukaryota; kingdom Metazoa; phylum Arthropoda; class Insecta; order Orthoptera; family Acrididae; genus Schistocerca; species Schistocerca gregaria. Next base: position 742,884,732 of record NC_064921.1, read on the forward strand.
TTCTAACCCGTTTTGTGTACCAAGGGGGATCAGCTCCGTTGTTTGTTAACTTGTTTGGTATAAACCTCTGAATTTCTGGCGACACTATTTCTTTGAATTTAAGCCATATCTGGTCTACACTTATATTATTAATTTGGAATGAGTGGAGACAGTCATTCAAGAAGGCAGTCAAGTGAATTTTTATCTGCTTTTTTAAATAGGTATATTTTTCACTTGTTTTTCGAGGACTTGGGTATTACAATATCCAGCCTCGCTACGACAACCCTGTGTTCAGTAATCCATGAATCGTTTTAAATGCTGGTTATTAATTCAGGATTATTTGTTGCTAAGAGGTCAAGTGTGTTTTCACAACAGTTTACTATTCGCGTGGGTTCAAAAATGGTTCAAATGGCCCTGAGCACTATGGGACTTATCATCGGAGGTCATCAGTCCCCTAGAACGTTGAACTACTTAAACCTAACTAACCTGAAGACATTACACACATCCATGCCCGAGGTATGATTCGAACCTGCGACCGTAGCGGTCGCGCGGTTCCAGACAGAAGTGCCTAGAAGCGCTCGGACACACCGGCCGGCCTATTCAAGTGGGATCATGAACTACGTGGTGGAAATAATTTTCAGAGAATGCCGTCAGCACAATGTCGGATGATATTTTATGTGTACCTCCGAAATTAAACATGTTTTTCCCCAACATATCGAGGGCAAATTAAAGTCACCTCCAACTATTATCGTATGAGTCGGGTACATGTTTGAAATCAAACTGAAGTTTTCTTTGAACCTCTCAGCAACGGTATCGTCTGAATTGGGAAGTCGGTAAAAGGAACCAATTACTATTTTATTCTCGTTGACAACAATGACCTCTGCCTATACTAACTCACAGGATGTATCTGGATACAGAATCTGAGGATTGTGGAATAGCTGGTGAATGGTCGACTTTGGTTTATTGGGAGAGTCTTAGGAAAGTGTGGTTCATTTGTACAGGATGTTCTGGCGCAACCACAGACGCCGGAACGAAGACGCGGAATGCAAGACCAGAGAAGACGGTGAGGAAACGGGGGCCAATGGTACGCGGTTGGACCGCGCCGCGCTAGGAGGGCCCCTGCAAGACGTGAATAGAAGCGACGCTCCTGCCAGCCTCGGCCTCGCAGATCGGCACAGGATTGCGGATGGTCTTTATCAGTGACGTGTCAACTTCCAGGAACTTTATGTACAGCAAGAACTTTGCTGTTTTCAAGTCGCCTCTCGGTAGCTACATTGGATGTATCTCCAAAGTTAAGTATTGTCAAATGCTTTCTAGAAATGAAACTCCTTATGTTATTTGTTTGAAATTGTTGACCGGCAGTTGTGGCCGAGCGGTTCTAGGCGCTTCAGTTGGTTCGAATCCTTGCCTCGGGCATGGATGTGTTTGATGTCCTTAGGTTAGTTAGGTTTAAGTAGTTCTAACTCTAGGGGACTGATGACCTCAGATGTTAAGTCCCATAATGCTCAGAGCCATTTGAACCATTGGAAATTGTTGACTAGCATTCCGAAAACGCTGCATCCCTTAGGCACCCTATTAGCGACGAGTGAGCAAGATCCCATACAGGAAGCCATATCTAGGACGCTGGCGCGACCCATTCTGAAATACTGCTCGAGTGTTTGGAATCCGCACCAAGTCGGATTAAAAGGAAGACATCGAGGCAACTGAGAGGGAGTTACCGGTAGGTTATAAGAAAACGCAAGTGTTACGGAGACGCCTCGTGAAGTCTAATGGAAATCTCTGGATGTAAGACGACGTTATTTTCGAGGAACAACACTATCGAGATAATTTAGAGAACCGGCATTTGATCTGACGCAGAACGCTTCTGTTGCCGCCAACATACATTTCGTGTAAGAAACACTAAGTTAAGATACGGGAAATTGGAGCTCATACAGAGGCATACTGACAGTCATTTTTCCCTCGCTCTCTTTGCGAGTGGAACAGGGAAGGAAATGACTAGCAGTGATGCAGGTTAGCCGCCGGTGGGATGACGAGTACGTTAGTAGATGCAGGTGAATGCCGAGCCATCAGGCCAATAGAGTGTAGTTATTAACTACTCTTTAAGCGATGTCATTTTTAATTAGCCCAGCAAATTTGTTATTGTGAGAAACCAGAGCTGCTGCTATAGGAGGCACTTGTCTGAACGCGAACGAAATCAGCAACGAAAGGGCAGAAGTTGGCGTATTCTATCATTTCTACGGTCACTTCAGAACAGGCACCATTAAATTATGGAATTACTGCAAATTTAGTACAGCGACATTTGATTTTATAGTGTCGACAGTTTCAAGCGAATTACGCAAGCAAAACAGATTTCAAAAAGGCTGCTGAGGAGCAACGTAAAGTCGCCACTAACCAAGAACATATTTAAAAATGTAGATTTTTTACTGTTAGGACTGTACAGGTTGTTCCAATGCTCGTTAGTATACAATGCAGTCCAGGATTACAGCGCCGCGTGTGGTAGCCGCGTGGTCTAGGGCGCCTTGCCACGGTTCACGCGGCTCCTCCCGTCGGAGGTTCGAGTCCTCCCTTGGGATGGGTGCGTGTTCTCTCCTTAGCGTAAGTTAGTTTAAGTTAGGTTCAGTAGTGTGTAAGCCTAGGGACCGATGACCTCAGCAGTTTGGTCCCACAGGAATTTACCACAAAAAAAAAAAAAAGAATTACGGCGTATCTTAATAATATTCATCACAGCTAAATGAAATTATGGAAGTTTCTTGGTTGTTCGGGAACGTTGCTAGACAAGACGAAATATACATTAGAGGATGATTAGGAGTTTTGGAATTCATCAAGCAGAATCTCCTGCGTTCATTCAGTTCGACATGGAGGCCGTTCACGAGCATTCACCATTTTTCAGTCTTGTCGAAACTGACTGGATTGACGTGCGGTTGTGTAGCGAGCATATTGAGGAACCCAGGACTAGCCCTTGTCTACGGCGTGGCTTAGTAATGTTCACCAGTCTGGATGAAAAGTACACACTTAGCTAAAGTGGACATCCGGCTAAACGAGACAATGCGGATAATCTCTAGAACATTCAGGACCACTTCATGTGCTTGGCTTCCCGTCCTAGTAAACATATAACCCCTGAAATTAGGCGATTACAGTAATCCACAAAAGCATACAGAAAAATCCTAAGCAACCCACAACTCCCTGTACACCAAGACCTAGTGCCTAAAATCAGACTTAAATCGAGGACGCCTTTATGGGAAATCAGCGAAGAACCGCAACTGATGAACAAATGGGCCCTATCAGTCAGTCCTGAATGTGAGTGCGGACAATTTCCTATTTTGTGACACGCATGGCGATGAAGGCGAAACGAAGGAGAAACCAAGTTTATCTGACACAGCTATCGAATGCCTCAAGAATATTTTTAAAGTTGTTTAGTATTATAAGAACATATGAAAGGAATATTGTAACTGAGTGTAGAAAAGTAAGAGTATTGTAGTCAATATATTATGTGATGTTGCCTTTGTAAATGCCGAACGAGTAAATCCATACATAGTATAAAAGGTATGTACGTTCCACATCGCCTCCTAAACCACTGGACCGGTATCAATAATACATGGTACACATATCATGTACGGTCTGGAAAGTATCGCTGTCGCGGTAAGAACCGCCTACCTATTAAAGGGATGGGGTTGGTGGTGAAAATCGCAGTGTAGGCCACGGTGCGCGAATGCCTATAATTTAGTCATCCTGTATTTGAGACCGGGAGCGCTTAGTGACGTGCAAAAAGCTTTTCGCATAATTTCAAACCTTTACGAAACTTTTTCTCTCTGACATAATGATGAAAGCAAAAAAGTTACAAAAACAAATGTTCAAATGTGTGTAAAATCTCATGAGCCTTAACTGCTATGGTCATGAGCCCCTAAGCTTACATACTACTTAGCCTAAATCATCCTGAGGACAAACACACACACCCATGCCCGAGGGAGGACTCCAACCTCCGCCGGGACCAGACGCACGGTCCAGGACTGCAGGGCAAAAAAGCTTATCACTTACTACAGTTTCAACGTTAATGTAGTATAACTGTCGCATGAAGCATGACGTTTTAATTTATTGCTTCTATACTACTAACTGTATTCTCGACACGTTTTATAGGCTGTAATCACATATGGAACTGAATGCACCAACGATGTTTTCTCTTTGTACGACATGTATTTCGGGAGATATGACATCAAATACCGATACGCGTGAAAACTACTGTATCGTGAACGACGTTTTAATGTATTACTTCTTTACTATTAGATGTATTCACAACACATTTCGCAGACAGTAGCTACATATGCCACTGAATATACTTGGAAAATTATGTCACAAATTTGATCTGCAGGAAAGTGAAACTGCAGGGCGACATCCGCTAGAAATAAAGTTAAAATATGTGTACAAATACGTGTGAAATATATTTGGATGTGCGTAAATGGGGAAAGCCTAGGGTGAAAAGCTCATTCTAAGTTCCCACAACGATTTCAACGAAATTTGGTGAATACCAATTACGATTTGCCAAGAAATACTGTGGGGTGGAAAGTACGACAAGCCTCCTATTCAGGTGAATGTGATTATGTGGAGAGAGAAAGGGGGGCATAGGATATGGGTAGACAGTGAGGGCAAAGGAGGAGATGGGCACAGATAATAGAGAGCAGGAGAGAGAGAGAGAGAAAGAGAGAGAGAGAGAGAGAGAGAGAGAGAGAGAGAGAGAGAGAGAGAGAGAGAGAGAGAGGAGGGGTGGAGGAGGAGATGGGGGAGAGAGGGAGGAGAAGGAGATTGACAAAGGGAGATGGAGGAGAAGATGGACTAACAGAATAAATACACTCCTGGAAATGGAAAAAAGAACACATTGACACCGGTGTGTCAGACCCACCATACTTGCTCCGGACACTGCGAGAGGGCTGTACAAGCAATGATCACACGCACGGCACAGCGGACACACCAGGAACCGCGGCATTTGTGCACCGCCGCCATCAGTGTCAGCCAGTTTGCCGTGGCGTACGGAGCTCCATCGCAGTCTTTAACACTGGTAGCACGCCGCGACAGCGTGGACGTGAACCGTATGTGCAGTTGGCGGACTTTGAGCGAGGGCGTATAGTGGGCATGCGGGAGGCCGGGTGGACGTACCGCCGAATTGCTCAACACGTGGGGCGTGAGGTCTCCACAGTACATCGATGTTGTCGCCAGTGGTCGGCGGAAGGTGCACGTGCCCGTCGACCTGGGACCGGACCGCAGCGACGCACGGATGCACGCAAAGACCGTAGGATCCTACGCAGTGCCGTAGGGAACCGCACCGCCACTTCCCAGCAAATTAGGGACACTGTTGCTCCTGGAGAGCAGGAGAGAGAGAGAGAGAAAGAGAGAGAGAGAGAGAGAGAGAGAGAGAGAGGAGGGGTGGAGGCGGAGATGGGGGAGAGAGGGAGGAGAAGGAGATTGACAAAGGGAGATGGAGGAGAAGATGGACTAACAGAATAAATACACTCCTGGAAATGGAAAAAAGAACACATTGACACCGGTGTGTCAGACCCACCATACTTGCTCCGGACAGTGCGAGAGGGCTGTACAAGCAATGATCACACGCACGGCACAGCGGACACACCAGGAACCGCGGCATTTTTGCACCGCCGCCATCAGTGTCAGCCAGTTTGCCGTGGCGTACGGAGCTCCATCGCAGTCTTTAACACTGGTAGCACGCCGCGACAGCGTGGACGTGAACCGTATGTGCAGTTGGCGGACTTTGAGCGAGGGCGTATAGTGGGCATGCGGGAGGCCGGGTGGACGTACCGCCGAATTGCTCAACACGTGGGGCGTGAGGTCTCCACAGTACATCGATGTTGTCGCCAGTGGTCGGCGGAAGGTGCACGTGCCCGTCGACCTGGGACCGGACCGCAGCGACGCACGGATGCACGCCAAGACCGTAGGATCCTACGCAGTGCCGTAGGGAACCGCACCGCCACTTCCCAGCAAATTAGGGACACTGTTGCTCCTGGAGAGCAGGAGAGAGAGAGAGAGAAAGAGAGAGAGAGAGAGAGAGAGAGAGGAGGGGTGGAGGCGGAGATGGGGGAGAGAGGGAGGAGAAGGAGATTGACAAAGGGAGATGGAGGAGAAGATGGACTAACAGAATAAATACACTCCTGGAAATGGAAAAAAGAACACATTGACACCGGTGTGTCAGACCCACCATACTTGCTCCGGACACTGCGAGAGGGCTGTACAAGCAATGATCACACGCACGGCACAGCGGACACACCAGGAACCGCGGCATTTTTGCACCGCCGCCATCAGTGTCAGCCAGTTTGCCGTGGCGTACGGAGCTCCATCGCAGTCTTTAACACTGGTAGCACGCCGCGACAGCGTGGACGTGAACCGTATGTGCAGTTGGCGGACTTTTAGCGAGGGCGTATAGTGGGCATGCGGGAGGCCGGGTGGACGTACCGCCGAATTGCTCAACACGTGGGGCGTGAGGTCTCCACAGTACATCGATGTTGTCGCCAGTGGTCGGCGGAAGGTGCACGTGCCCGTCGACCTGGGACCGGACCGCAGCGACGCACGGATGCACGCCAAGACCGTAGGATCCTACGCAGTGCCGTAGGGAACCGCACCGCCACTTCCCAGCAAATTAGGGACACTGTTGCTCCTGGGGTATCGGCGAGGACCATTCGCAACCGTCTCCATGAAGCTGGGCTACAGTCCCGCACACCGTTAGGCCGTCTTCCGCTCACTCCCCAACATCGTGCAGCCCGCCTCCAGTGGTGTCGCGACAGGCGTGAATGGAGGGACGAATGGAGACGTGTCGTCTTCAGCGATGAGAGTCGCTTCTGCCTTGGTGCCAATGATGGTCGTATGCGTGTTTGGCGCTGTGCAGGTGAGCGCCACAATCAGGACTGCATACGACCGAGGTACACAGGGCCAACACCCGGCATCATGGTGTGGGGAGCGATCTCCTACACTGGCCGTACACCTCTGGTGATCGTCGAGGGAACACTGAATAGTGCTAGGTACATCCAAACCGTCATCGAACCCATCGTTCTACCATTCCTAGACCGGCAAGGCAACTTGCTGTTCCAACAGGACAATGCACGTCCGCATGTATCCCGTGCCACCCAACGTGCTCTAGAAGGTGTAAGTCAACTACCCTGGCCAGCAAGATCTCTGGATCTGTCCCCCATTGAGCATGTTTGGGACCGGATGAAGCGTCGTCTCACGCGGTCTGCACGTCCAGCACGAACGCTGGTCCAACTGAGGCGCCAGGTGGAAATGGCATGGCAAGCCGTTCCACAGGACTACATCCAGCATCTCTACGATCGTCTCCATGGGAGAATAGCAGCCTGCATTGCTGGTGGATATACACTGTACTAGTGCCGACATTGTGCATGCTCTGTTGCCTGTGTCTATGTGCCTGTGGTTCTGTCAGTGTGATCATGTGATGTATCTGACCCCAGGAATGTGTCAATAAAGTTTCCCCTTCCTGGGACAATGAATTCACGGTGTTCTTATTTCAATTTTCAGGAGTGTACTTGCCGAGTCAACGCTGGGTATTCAGCTAGTAAATAAATAAATGATCTTTCGAGAGGAAACAGTGGTCGTGCGAGACACAGCTGCCCCTCTTTGTGCATGATATTCAACAGGCTCTTGATACCGGCTTTCAGGTTGATGCCATATTTCTCGAATTCCGCACTGTCTCTTGCTCCAAAAATTGCGCGCTTACGGCCTATCCGACGGCATATGCGGTTGGATAGAAAGTTTTCTAATAGACAGGGAGCAGTATGTCGTCCTGAACGAGGTGACTTCAACAGAAACAAGCGTAACCTCAGGTGTGCCCCAGGGCAGCGTAATAGGTCCGCAGATTTTTGCGATTTACATAAACGATCTGGTTGATGGTATTGACAGTGGCATTAGATTGTTTGCCGATGATGTTGTAGTCTACACGTAAATAGTATCACATGAAAGTTGTGAACAAATCAATGAGGATTTGCAGAAAATAAATGAGTAGTGTAAAGACTGGCAGTTATCTCTCAATGTTAGTAAGTGTAGCCTACTCCGTATAACAAAGCCAAAATCCGCATTAATGTACGCGTACAAAATAAATGCCCAGTCTTTGGAAGCGGTAACATCCCTCAAGTATCTGAGTGTGACTATTCGAAATGATCTCAAATGGAATGATCAATTTACACATGTAAAGGGTAAGGCAAACTCCAGATTGCAGTTTATTGGTAGAATCCTGAAGCGATGCAGTCCTTCAACAAATGAAGTAGCTTATAATACTTTATTTCGTCCAGTCTTAGAGTGTTGTTCGTCTGAATGGGACGCTTACCAGTTGGGTCTGATTCAAGAGACTGAGAAGGTCCAAAGAAGAGCCGCAAGATTCGTGACTGGTACATTTAGCCCTCGGGAGAGCGTTACAAATCTTATAGGATGTTTGAAGTAGGACAGACTTGCAGATAGACGACGCGCTAAACAGAAGGGGCTGCTGACTAAATTCCGAAATCCGATCTTCACCGAGGTTGTAGAGCATATATTATTACCACAAACTTTCAAACTGCGCAATTATCACCATTCAAAGATAAGGGAAATTAGAGCTCGTACTGAGGCGTTCAGACAGTCGTTTATCCCTCGCGCGATCCGCGAATGGAACAGAGGGGGGAAACATGACTTGGGCGCGAATTGTGCCCTCCGCCACACACCGCTTGATGGCTAGCGGAGTATATGTGTAGATGTAGCTTAGAACAAGATGGTGAATTTCTTATCAGTTTGACGACTCTGAATGCGACTGTCGGTGGCGGGTCCTCAGTGAGCAGCTGGGGCAGCAGTGTCGGGCAGCACGCTGCCGCCGCCCCCGCGGCCTCCACAGGCAGCTGTCGCGGCTCTCGCTGCCGGAGCGCTGACCCCCCATCACGTCCGCGGGCCGCCGCGCCGTGTGAACTGCCCGATCGGTCGCCGGTCCTTTTGTTCCTGCTGCCGCCTGCGTGGGAGGCGGAGGCGGCGCAGGAGGCGGGAGGCGGCAGGATTGACAGATCGGCCGCGGCGTGGCTCCTCGGAATGCACGCCAGGCCCCCTGGTCCGGTCCAGCGGCCTCCGAGCGGTGGAGCGACACTCGATGACGGGAAAATGCGGGGAGCCTGCCTGTCAGTGGTTACCTTCCTACTATAATCTGTGCCTTCAAAGAGGAGGAATGCTTTCTGTCGCAACTGGAGGTGCCACAGTGCAGTTTCAACACTGCACTTGTGACTAGTGGCCAAGGTCACTTCGTGCGTATCCAGAACATTAGACGCCGTTTCACCAACAAGAAATCTGGAAGTATGTCGTGCGGTAGGGCTCCACGGAGGGACATGAACTTCGCAACTCAGAAAAAGTGGAGAAAGGTTACATTAATCCCTCTAACTGTATTAAAAACTGTCCCTTCAGGTAGAAGAACGAGCATCAGTAGACATGTCCTCTGCGCTTTAGAGAACGACAGATGCGTGCGGGAGTTTTCATTCTCGAATTAACTTTTTGATTTAATTAGCTCACCCTGACACATTTTTGTGAGTAACTTGAAAAAAGTACGAATAGGACAGTGGCGGCTTTGATTCTGTACCAAAACTGGCTACAGAGCCAAAGAAATGATCATCCAGAACAAAATTGATCAATAGCAATGTGTTGGACCTGACATAGTGAACTTACTGAAGGTGTGTTTCATAGCAAACTTAAATAATCCTAGCTTAAAAATATCTTCTGACTCAAATTACTTGAAGTGGGAACTCGTTGTTACATACTGTTTTTCTTTAAACACTTTTGCATTCCACTTCATGTATAGTACTTAAAACAATTATATCTTCTTAGGCTTAACCCCGTAGAGTACAAGGTTCGCTAGTCGCATGTTTTGGCAAATTCATAAGGAACAATTAAAACATTTCCGTTTGAGGGTGTTGTCACGGCTACGGTCGCAGGTTCGAATCCTGCCTCGGGCGTGGATGTGTGTGATGTCCTTAGGTTAGTTGTTTTGCATTTGGAATGTCTCTCTTCCGACACTAATATCAGTCCGTAAGCTTGTTACCATTCCAGCGACCCTAGTACCTCTCGTCGGCCGCTGTGGCCGAGCGGTTCTAGGCGCTTCAGTCCGAAACCACGCTGCTGCTACGGTCGCAAGTTCGAATCCTGCCTCGGGAATGGGTGTGTGTGATGTCCTTAGGTTTGTTAGGTTCAAGTAGTTCTAAGTTCTAGGGGACTGATGGCCACAGCAGTTGAGTCCCATAGTGCTCAGACCCATTTCAACCTTTTTGCTGTTACAGATTATATGCAATTAGCTCCATCCAGTGCGGGCATATAAGTACCAATATGTAGGCAAGGCATTAGTGTGGCTTTTGTGTCTTTCCGACGTGCGTGTGGTAAATGCGGCGACGGGAACTATGGTGATGTTATCACCAAATGTGTCCAAACAGGACCAAAATGCTGTTCTTGTTTTCTTGGTTGTGTAATGTCTCTTTCAGCGGTCTCTCCGCGATATTTTCAGAAATTTTATAAATTATACAACTCAGTACATATCTCGAAATATCTCTTCTTATCTTACCGATTATCAATGCAAAGTAGTTTTAAGCCCAATTATTCCTTGGAGCGTCCATTTCCTCCATGGAATAGCTTCTCCGCTATCTATGTTTTCTCTTATGAAAAGATTGAAGGAATTCTTGCCGATTGGTCGTGAAAGAAGGGGGATGTATATGTATGTATTGTTGAGGTAGTCGCCATCTTTATGACATCCTGTATGAGAAGGAATTTAATACATGAACTGAACTAAAGTAAGTGTGTTCGCGTATTATTTAACTGAGTATTATTGACAGAGTCTGCTTACGACGCTGTGTTGCACGGGATCAGTGGGGAACATCTGATTTACACTGGACGAACCTGCCGTTTTGTATGCTCAAGATATCCAGTTACTTAAAATAAACAGGCTAACACGGTCTTACCAGCAGATCTCCGGTCTTCCCCATGTGATCGTCGAAAGTTAATAATTATTACAAATGTTTCCAGGAGATCGACTGACAATTTTCGTCGCACTGAGACTTCGAAACTGCTTCACTGCCTTATGGAATTTAAGTTAAGCTCAATTTAATCAGGATAGAACAGTATTGAACTGTGTGAATTTGATAAGCCTGCTTTGTGAATGAAAATTCCCTTAACATACTCATGTTTTTACTATCCTGATCAGTGAAGCTAAACTAGGCCGGTGTGAGAGAGGTTTTTAAATTTTAGATTCCACAAAAAATATTAAAGTTGCCGTAGGAGAAACATCGGTAAACATCCGTCGGAGAATGAGGAATGTAAATGTCTGTCGAGAACCACCATTGTGGACAAATAATGCTGCTGCCCTGTGATAATGGACGTCCCCGTATCGCAACTGTCGCAAAGCAAAAATTAGCCACCTGAATCGACACACACTCTACCACCCGCCCTATGGGGCCGATCTCTAACCACGCGATTATCACGTCTTCATTACCGTTAAAAAAGGCCTTGAAGGATCCACGATTCCCGTTGGTTGAGGATGTGCAGCAGAAAGTTACGAACTTCTTCATGCAGCAAGAAACCTTGTTTTACCGAACGGATGTCTTCAACCTGGTGCGGTGATTTTCCTGATTTTCAAACCAATTCTGGACTCTACAGCCTTCGAACGGAAACTTTTTGATCATCCTTGTAATTAACTTTAACTTTGTGCCGGGATGCCATTCCTGTCGCCACAGTCGTCAGTCACCGGAGGGAGGGTAGTCGAGTGCTCCACCTGTTTATGAATTGTGTTAACTTCGTTTTGTCTGTAATCGTACATTTGCATATCGTATTTTATGAGGCGGAAGTTGGAAAACAGACCATCATTCGCCTAAAGGGGCGTGCAAAACCGCCCAAAAACCACACTCAGACCCGCTCTTTAATACATTGTGCAAATTTGATTCGTGTCTGGATCACCATCATCTCTCACAAGCAAACGCGCTGCACGTTACACTGTATGAGCAAGCATAGAGTTTTTAATACAACAGTATGTTTACAAAATTTATGGTAAAAATGTAATATACAATTAATATTACAACACTCCACAACTGCAGGGAGTTGCCAAGAAAAAATGCCAGGTGGTTATAATCAAAGTCCAGCCACTCACAGAAGTTCAGTGTGGACCGTAATTATTGTATAGCAGCGAAACTTGATAGGTATTCTACTGCGTTTAATGAAGACTGATTTACGCTGGAAAAAATTAGTTACAAGATTGGCCACCAGGTGCAAATCTGGAGCTGTGTATGCAAGAAAGAAGTATAGAAACGTTTCGATAACTTAGGGATTAGGAACGGGACATGGGCAGAAAAGGTCAAACAGATGAGGCTGACATGTTGATTTTATTATTAGCCACCGCTTACACAATATGTTCAATATGAGCATCGGAGACGAGATGCTGTACCTGTAAAACAACATGATCTACAGCTGCTCGCAACAGTTCCGGTTGAATGTGGCAACATGTTCCTGTACACTGGCCTTCAGATCAGGTAGAGACTGAACATGTCCATGGTAAACGATTTCTTTAAGATACCCCCAGAACCAAAAGTCACATGGATTCAGATCAGGTGATTTTGCACACAGTGTGTCCGGAAAACCTCTGCACATAACACATTGGTGGAAGATTGCATTAAGATGATGTTTCACTGTGGCAGCGACATGAGGTAATACGCCATCTTCCATGGAATCAATGGTTTCCACACACTTGCGCTCTTCCAAAGTAGGAATCACATGCTGCAGAAGGAAATCTCGATAACTCGTAGACGTCACCGTACACCTGACAGGTTGTATTCCCTTCAGAGAAGGGTGCTTATGAATCCTCACCACACAGTCACATACGGACAGTGCACAACGCAAGGTTTAACAGTGTAGCAATTCGGCATTTCTGTGTATTCATTGGTACCTGTAATATAAGATGTGCCGGCCGCGGTGGCCGAGTGGTTCTAGGCGCTTCAGTCCGGAACTGCGTGACTGCTACGGTCGCAGCTTTGAATCCTGCCTCGGGCATGAATGTGTGTGATGTCCTTAGGTTAGTTAGGTTTAAATAGTTCTAAGTTCTAGGGGACTGATGACCTCAAATGCTAAGTCCCATAGTGCTCACAGCCATTTGAACCATTTGAACTGTACTACTCGGGACAAGTGTTGCATCATCAGTTTCACCAATAGCAACCTCATCAATAGCTTCCACCGGGATAGGAAGCCTTCCTCTTCCAGGTGCCACACCAAACTGACCCCTAACTTAATCATCATCTTCTTTAAACTGCTTAATGACATCGGGCTTCTCCTCAGACCTTCCAGTCGGCGACACTTTCTCACTGCACCACTGAAATTGCTGCTGTTCAGAAAAAACAGTTTCACTAACAGCGTACTGCCTCTCTCCTAGATAGCCATACTGATGGCTCACGGTATGGCTCGAGAAATGACAGCGTGAATATCATGCCGTCGTGCAAACAGATTTGTGCCTGGTGGCCGCAATTGAAACTAATTTATTTTCCAGCAATAAATCGGTTGCGCATTATCGCATTAACATATCTACCAAGTTACGTCTCCGTAAGATTATTACAACACACAATGAAACTCTCCGAGTAGCTGTACTTTAATTAAAACTACCCGACAGGTCTGCTAATAGTTGAAAAGTTCAGGTACAGGCGGTGAGGGCAGCTTTCGACAACTTGCAGAGTCTGGGTGTTGAGTAGATAAAAGTTGCGGAATTCGTAATTACTTAAAAGTGTCTTCTTCTTGTTTACTCCTAGTTTGAAGCTTTGTATACCCGTTATGGTCACCAACTTTCCCCGGCCTCCCTAAAAAATTATCGGCATGTCCTTATGCCTTCACACACTAGCTCGCTGACCAATAACGATAATATTATTTTATAATACTGCTGTTTCATCACACTTACAAGCTCACCCGTCACTCATGAATCGCTTATGGTAAAAAGGACACGTCTTGGAGTCAAATTCATTGTTGGGCACTGATTGTACAAACATAATGAACAACGCTACAATATCACTCACTACATGTATCCTTCTCCGAAAACCTTAGATGTCACATCGCTTTTTACCATAGAAGCTCCACTTCTCCTGTTTGGAGGCAGTTTAATCGTCATCCCATTACACAAACGTATTAGTATGATGTCTTGTGCACATCATTTGACGTCAAGTAATCAGAGTCAGAATAACAGTGAAGCATTCCACCAAAAGAAAACGAACTCCAGTGAGGAAATACATTTCAGTTAAACTCATCTTTGTCACACAGTTACGGATGCTGTTTGTTAAGGCATAATTTTTCAGCGGTCAGGTATCACGAACCCTAAAGATGTTTTGTCTGGACTAATACCACCCACGCAAACAACATGTGTTGATATTATAATTAGCAGCTGCATGTCGTTGACATTTCACCGGTCAAAGTCTGCTGAGAGACTTCCACATTGCCCAAGTATTTGTATAACAAGGTGGAGGTCCCTCACTAGGTGTAAGCCATTCTCTAGATTATTTAAATGCCTTACTTTTAACCGTACCATTTGTTCTTGCCTACATACTTACAGATCAGTTCTGTTTGCATAATTACTCTTAACAAAAGGTATGGTGCACTATTTAAAAATATCTGAGAACATTAAGTACAAATTTTTTACTTGTGTTTCCTATTGTCGGTCATCAGGAAAGTTCACTGGAGGCAGATTATATGCAGTCTCTGTTACAGTTCAAGATTGCTGCTAGTGAACTGATGGTTTTTGGTTTCCTTGTAAATTAGTTTCTTCATTTCACTGTGATCTATTTGCTTATAATTACAGAATGTTGTTTTTAGCCGCAGAACGAAACTTTACAACTGACTTGGCTAACTTCAACCTTGAAGTGTACCGAGAAACAGGGGCTGGCCAGGGATGACGTAGACAGTCAACAATAAGTAAGACAGGGAAGTATACGTTGAGTCTTTTAAAGCACTGTTTAACATTTTTAATTTTATATGATAATTGTAACAATACAGACTAATGAAACAATATGTTGATAAAATTAAATAATTTTTTGAACCTCACAATTTTTATACAGTTGGAAAATCATATTTAGTAAGTAAGTGGTTTGGACGTGACAGAAACACAGACACAACCGTTATTTACACAACATTACTTCAAAGTGAATCTAAAGTTATGAAACAAATGAAGAGTGTGATACCCAACAAACCGAAATCACATCCTCTTCAAAACATCAACACTTCATAAGCAGACTTTCCCTTGCTGATAACTCCCTGCAAGGGCCTCTGTTAATCTTGATTAGAATGGTTTGCATTCTAGCTGATAATCATACAGAGACCTTTCATTTCTCATTCCTTGCAGCTACTTCTCCGTGAACGCCATCAGACGCAATGCCAACAAGTAAGTACAGCTACTCTTGAGATGTTTGTCGTAAGCAGCTTGTGATGTTATGACAGCCACTATTAAATGAAATACCCACTTGTTTGGCATGGCTAGATCTGCAACAAACCGAATTTATAAGCGCCAGCAGAACAGCATAGCGCTAGTGAAGATGTCGGGGGTGTTTGCCTCTTTGCTGTTCGCCTTCTACCCATCAGCTTCCATACACCACTGTTCCAGGCTGCTATCTTTTGCTTTATGTTATGAAGAAGCAGATAGCTGGCAGGTGTGAGTGAGAGTGAGTGTGCCTGTATGTGTGTGTGTGTGTGTGTGTGTGTGTGTGTGTGTGTGTGCGTGCGCGTGAGGGGGTGGGGTGGAGGGGGATGAGGGAAGGAGTATAGTCGCAAACACTTCGGACATCTTCACTAGTGCTATGCTATTCTTTGACTTAATACACATGATTGATACGGTGCATGGTGCATGAACGATGGGCTGAATTGAACGTAACGTTTGTCAAGTTCGAATGGTGAACGAAGCTCACATTACACTTGTTATACACGTAACTAAGTGCAGTCATGACTGGTGGATCAGGATAATAACACTGGGAGACAAGATCTTAAGATTTCATCATAAGTCAGAGGCTGCGCAAATGCTGAAACTTTTCTTCATCGAACAAATAAAATTACGGTAGCATATGTAACGACCACCACAACCCGCCACGAGCACGAACGCGCTGCTTCCTGGACTCGGGTAGGTGCGCTCGCCCCGGATCGAATCCACCCGGTGGATTAACGACGAGGACTGGTGTGCCGGCCAGCCTGGATGAGGTTTTTAGGCGGTTTTCCACAACCAGCAAGGTGAATATCGGGGTGGTCCCCACGTTCCGCCTCAGTTACACTCGTCGCAGGCATTTGAAACACGTTCGGACTACTTCACGAGTTACACTAGATACAGACAGCTGGGGTACACTAATTCCACCCCTGGGGGTACAGGGCGGCGGCAGAAAGGGCATCCGGCCATCCCTAAAACTAATCTTGGCAAATCCGTTGTAACCACGCCGACCCTGCGATCGCTGCGGGACTATGGCATAAACGAAAGAAAGAAAGAAAGAAATGTAAAGAGTACCACTGAATCGTACATCCTGCGCAGGAAGAGAGACTCACAAGAGAACATTCCCAAGAGTCAATAAACGATCTTAATTAAATTTGGCAGGTGTGTAGAGTGGGCAAAATAGTGCAACACTTTTTTGTTTGCACCCAATTTTACTTTTAAAAGATAAAAATTTTCTACATATAGAGGTGGATAGGTAGTTAATGTTCTTGAAAACTGTATAATCAACTTCTGTATTAATTTGAAATTTTGTAAAATACCTTGGCAGTATTAATTAAATTTTGAAAAATGAGAAACTTAGAACGTAAATTACAGAAGTTTTCGAGCCACATACATCCCTTGTAATAAAGTTGGTTTCTGAAAAACCATTTATGGAAAATAAATTGTACACAATGTGCTGTCTGAGTATTATCAACATATCTAATTAAGACGTATAAAGGTTCATTACTATTCTAATTATCTATTTTACTTAACATTTATTTTGTGTTTTAAATTATTATTTTACGTTTTAAATTTATGTTTTTGTTTTGTTTTTTAGTTTACAAATGTATATTTTGTCAATTGGAAATAATAAGTAACCAATTATTATGACAAAATAATCATAATAAAGATACTCTCTAAGGAAAGGCTTAAAAAATAACGTATTTTACACCATCCACATAAAATGAACTAAATTTCCCGATATAATACGCACAAGGGAGAAGACAACATAAAACAAAGTCCAGCAGGACTTCAAATTGACACTGGTGATCCTTTAAATACCCTGATTTGTGTCAGGCGTATTTCAGTAGATAGGTAAGCATTGGTGAGGAGATTTCATTACGTACTAATGGCTGTAGCTTGATTGTATTGTTTGTCAAGTGGAGACAGATATCACAATTGTTCAACAAAACTAGATCTGAAAATCTTCTCACGAAGTTCTCCCAACAATGAAAGCTGTATACGTCCCACGCTTATACCTATACCTTCGAATCCTTTTGTGATCACCTGGTAGAAAGTTATTT
The DNA here is from genome assembly GCF_023897955.1 of Schistocerca gregaria. NCBI lineage: Eukaryota > Metazoa > Arthropoda > Insecta > Orthoptera > Acrididae > Schistocerca > Schistocerca gregaria. The sequence goes on from NC_064921.1 coordinate 742,902,207, forward strand.
GTCGTCAGGTACAATGATCTAGGTTTCTTGAATTATTCTGATGTCAGTCTCCACTTGACAAACAATACAATCAAGCTACAGTCATTCGTACATAATGAAATCTTTTTGCCAATGCTTACCTATCTACTGAAATACGCCTGTCACAAATCAGGATATTTAAAGGATCACCAGTTACAATTTAAAGTCCTGCTGAATTTTGTTTTATATTGTCTTCTCCTTTATGCATATTACGTCAAGAAATTTCGTTCATTTTATGTGCATGGTGTAAAAAACGTTATGTTTTAAGTCTTTCCTTATAGAGTAGCTTTATTGTAATTATTTTCTATCACAATAATAAGTTGCTTATTATTTTCAGTTGATAGAACACGCGTATGTGAAACAGTAAACTAAAGCATAAAAATAAATTTTTAATGGGACACGTAATATAATAATTCGAAAAGTAAAACCAATACAAGTAAAATAATAATTATAATAATACTGATTGCTTAGAAATTTTAATTAAAATGATGAAAATACTCCGATAGCACATTGTGTGCAGCTTATTACCTAGGAATGTATGTGGCTTGAAAGCTTCTTTAGATTAAGTTGTAGCGAAAGTTTAAGTTTTTCTAAGTTGATTAACGGTGATGGGTATTGCAAAATTTCAAATTATTACAGAAGCTGAGTTTACAATTTTCAAGAACATTAAGTACGTATCAACTTTTACATGAAAAACTTTAGTATTCATCATCATTTTGAAGATATTCCCTCTAAACCTAAACTGCCTGATGTAAATCTTATGGAACTCATCTGGGTCGCTATCGGGCGCCATCACCGCGTACGCAAATCAGCAGCCTGTTATTTACGCAAATTACGTGAGCTGTGCGGAGACATCTAATGCCACATACTTCCAAAAACCTACGCAGAATCAGTGATGCATTTCGTTCCAAATATGGAAGATCAATTTATTAAGCAGGTGGTCATAATGTTTTGTCTCATCAGTCTATATGCTGATTACCGAGCGAGGTGGCGCAGTGGTTAGCACACTGGACTCGCATTCGGGAGGACGACGGTTCAATCCCGCGTCCGGCCATCCTGATTTAGGTTTACCGTGATTTCCCTAAATCTCTCCAGGCAAATGCCGGGATGGTTCCTTCGAAAGGGCACCGCCGACTTCCTTCCCCGTTCTTCCGTAATCCGCTGAAACCGATGACCTCGCAGTTTGGTCTCTTCCCCCAAACAACCAACCAACCAACCAATATATGCTGATTACGATTTCAGAACAGTTGTGCATTTGGAGGACGTCTAAATTATAAGATCATACATTAATATCGTTTTATGGAGGAAAGTCTCTTTTCAAGGATACGGATGTGTTTTGCATTTGGAATGTCTCTCTTCCGGCACCAACAACAGTGGGCAAGCATGTTCACATTCCAGCGACCCAGGTGCCTCTCCTCTATCACTCTAACATCTCTATGAAAACGCTCACCCTGCTCCTTGCTACAATGTCCACAGTTGTCGGGGAAGTAATGTAAACATGTTCTGAGCAAGAACATCCTTACTGACAAACGTGCTGAAGGAACCATGAAATTTTGCAGAAGTTACTCGACAGCATTTTCATATTGCGGGCTTCTATAGTTGCCAAGAAATTTTTTAATTATTGATTTCAATGATTCCTCCATCAAATCGTGGATCTTTTCTAAACTACCGATTTCAAGAGCATCAAAAATACCTTCATGAAGTCTGGCTTCACTGGCACGTGGAAATTTCTATTTCAAGAAAGTAAATGCCCTACTTTCTCTTTACACTGCCTTTATCAAGGAACTCATTAAACTAAGTTTAATCTACATCTACATCTACATCTATACTCCGCAAGCCACCTGACGGTGTGTGGTGGAGGGTACCCTAAGTACCTCTATCGATTCTCCCTTCTATTCCAGTCTCGTATTGTTCGTGGAAAGAAGGATTGTCGGTATGCTTCTGTGTGGGCTCTAATCTCTCTGAATTTATCCTCATGGTCTCTTCGCGAGATATACGTAGGAGGGAGCAATATACTGCTTGACTCTTCGCTGAAGGTATGTTCTCGAAACTTTAACAAAAGCTCGTACCGAGCTACTGAGCGTCTCTCCTGCAGAGTCTACCACTGGAGTTTATCTATCATCTCCGGAACGCTTTCGCGATTACTAAATGATCCTGTAACGAAGCGCGCTGCTCTCTGTTGGATCTTCTCTATCTCTTCTATCAACCCTATCTGGTACGGATCCCACACTGTTGAGCAGTATTCAAGCAGTGGGCGAACAAGCGTACTGTAACCTACTTCCTTTGTTTTCGGATTGCATTTCCTTAGGATTCTTCCAATGAATCTCAGTCTGGCATCTGCTTTACCGACGATCAACTTTATATGATCATTCCATTTTAAATCACTCCTAATGCGTACTCCCAGATAATTTATGGAATTAACTGCTTCCAGTTGCTGACCTGCTATTTTGTAGCTAAATGATAAGGGATCTATCTTTCTATGTATTCGCAGCACATTACACTTGTCTACATTGAGATTCAATTGCCATTTCCTGCACCATGCGTCAATTCGCTGCAGATCCTCCTGCATTTCAGTACAATTTTTCATTGTTGCAACCTCTCGATACACCACAGCATCATCTGCAAAAAGCCTCAGTGAACTTCCGATGTCATCCACAAGGTCATTTATGTATATTGTGAATATCAACGGTCCTATGACACTCCCCTGCGGCACACCTGAAATACTCTTACTTCGGAAGACTTCTCTCCATTGAGAATGACATGCTGCGCTCTGTTATCTAGGAACTCCTCAATGCAATCACACAATTGATCTGATAGTCAATTTTCTCTTACTTTGTTCTTTAAACTACTGCGGGGAACTGTGTCAAACGCCTTGCGGAAGTCAAGAAACACGGCATCTACCTGTGAACCCGTGTCTATGGCCCTCTGAGTCTCGTGGACGAAAAGCGCGAGCTGGGTTTCACACGACCGTCTTTTTCGAAACCCATGCTGATTCCTACAGAGTAAATTTTTGTCTTCAGAAAAGTCATTATACTCGAACATAATACGTGTTCCAAAATTCTACAAATGACCGGCGTTAGAGATATAGGTCTATAGTTCTGCACATCTGTTCGACGTCCCTTCTTGAAAACGGGGATGACCTGTGTCCTTTTCCAATCCTTTGGAACGCTTCGCTCTTCTAGAGACCTACGGTACACCACTGCAAGAAGAGGGGCAAGTTCCTTCGCGTACTCTGTAAAATCGAACTGTTAACCCATCAGGTCCCGCGGCCTTTCCTCTTTTGAGCGATTTTAAATGTTTCTCTATCCCTCTGTCGTCTATTTCGATATTTACCATTTTGTCATCTCTGAGACAATCTAGAGAAGGAACTACAGTGCAGTCTTCCTCTATGAAACAGCTTTGGAAGAAGACGTTTAGTATTTCGGCCTTTAGTCTGTCATCCTCTGTTTCAGCACCATTTTGGTCACAGAGTGTCTGGACATGTTGTTTTGCTCCACCTACAGCTTTGACATAGGACCAAAATTTCTTAGGATTTTCTGCCAAGTCGGTACATAGAACTTTACTTTCGAATTCACTGAACGCCTCTCGAATAGCCCTCCTCACACTACATTTCGCTTCACGTAATTTTTGTTTGTCTGCAAGGCTTTGGCTATGTTTATGTTTGCTGTGAAGTTCCCTTTGCTTCCGCAGCAGTTTTCTAACTCGGTTGTTGTACCACGGTGGCTCTTTTCCATCTCTTACGATCTTACTTGGCACATACTCATCTAACGCACATTGTACGATGGTTTTGAACTTTGCCACTATCTGTACTTGAGACAAAACTTTTGTGTTGAGCCATCAAGTACTCTGAAATCTGCTTTTTGTCACTTTTGCTAAACAGAAAAATCTTCCTACCTTTTTTAATATTTCTATTTACGGCTGAAATCGTCGATGCAGTAACCGCTTTATGATCGCTGATTCCCTGTTCTGCATTAACTGATTCAAATAGTTCGGGTCTGTTTGTCACCAGAAGGTCTAATATGTTATCGCCACGAGTCGGTTCTCTGTTTAACTGCTCAAGGTAGTTTTCAGATAAAGCACTTAAAAAAATTTCACTGGATTCTTTTTCCCTGCCGCCCGTTATGAACGTTTGAGTCTCCCAGTCTATATTCGGCAAATTAAAATCTCCACCCAGAACTATAGCATGGTGGGGAAATCTACTCGAAATATTTTCCAAATTGTCCTTCAGGTGCTCAGCCACAACAGCTGTTGATCCAGGGGGCCTATACAGACATCCAATTACCATGTCTGAGCCTGCTTTAACCGTGACCTTCACCCAAATCATTTCACAATTCGGATCTCCGTCAATTTCCTTCGATACTATTGCACTTCTTATCGCTATAAACACGCCTCCCCCTTCACTGTTCAGCCTGTCTCTGAGGTATACATCCCAATCTGAGTTTAGGATTTCATTACTGTTTACGTCTGGTTTCAGCCAACTTACTGACCCTAGTACTATATGGGCGTTGTGACAGTTTATTAATGAGAGCAGTTCTGGGACCTTTCTATAGACGCTCCTGCAGTTTACTATTAGCACATTAATATTGTTATTCCCTGTTGCATTTTGCCTACTCTACCTTGCCGCGTCTCAGGAGGCGTCTTGTCGGGCCTAGTGAGGGAATTCTCTAACTTAAAAAACCCCCATGTGCACTCCACACGTACTCCGCTACCCTTGTAGCCGCTTCCGGCGTGTAGTGCACGCCTGACCTATTCAGGGTGACGCTACATTTCTCCACCCTATAGCGGAGGTCGAGAAATTTGCACCCCAGCTCTCCGCAGAATCGTCTGAGCCTCTGGTTTAAGCCTTCCACTCAGCTCCAAACCAGTGGACAGCGATCGGTTCTGGGAACGATACTACAAATAGTTAGCTCAGTGTCCACCCAGCGAGCGAGGCTTTCCGCATTCACCAATTCCGCCAACCGCCTGTACGAACTGAGGATGATCTCTGAACCCAGACGGCAGGAGTCATTGGTGCCGACATGAGCAACAATTTGCAGTCGGGTGCACCCAGTGCCTTCTATCGCCGCCGGTAGGGCCTTCTCCACATCTCGGATGAGACCCCCCCGCCAAGCAGACAGAACGAACACTGGTCTTCTTCCCCGATCTTTCCGCTATTTCCCTAAGGGGCTCCATCACCCGCCTAATGTGCAGTGTTGGAAGTAAAATTTTCTCAGAATCCACTAGAACGTGTGGCTTAACATTGTACGAACCCGGTGTCAGGATATGTCTTCCTTCGCATGTGGCATGATGATTTTATCACAACTTTAGCTTGTGCCTTCCGGAGTGGCCGAGCGGTTCTAGGCGCTTCAGTCAAGAACCGCGCGACCGGTACGGTGGCAGGTTCGAATCCTGCCTCAGGCATGGATGTGTGTGATGTCCTTAGGTTAGTTAGGTTTAAGTAGTTCTAAGTTCTATGGGACTGATGACCTCAGATGTTAAGTTCCATAGTGCTCAGAGCCATTTTGAACAACTCTAGCAAAATCAGTCAGGAGGATTCTTGGACTTTGATTCATTTTGTAACAATGCTGCGTTCACTAGACAGCTCAAGTCATACTAGCCTACAGGCTGTTACAAGCTAGAAGTAAGATCAGTTCAACCCCTACCTCTGTCTTCTATAGAGTTGCCATCCGCATCTCTGTGTACAGAGCTCCCAGCTATGAGTGTACTTTCAGCGTGTTTTTCAAGGTCTTCTGATCCTTGTTGACTAAATTTATCGGAATATCATATATTTAATGTAGCTAAATGATATGGAACTAATACTGTTCTGTGATAATAAACATAAAAATGTCAAACACTCGAATGCCTTATATAGGTGATATGGTACTGCCTAAATATTAAGGTAGTAAAGAAATCTGGCCTGACTGAGCCAAGTGAGCTATACTTTTGAATTCAGTGTTCTTTAAATATAAAAGATCATCAAAAAAATGATTTACCTTGGAAAAAAGTCTTTAAACACAGACCAGTGTAATAAATGTAATGACAAAGAAGGCTTTATTAAAGCAAACACCTGTGTTACAAGAGAACATAGCCTCTTTACACAAGCAAAATAATTTAATTACAGAACGAATTAAAGCTCAATAGTGAAAAAATTATCAAATGTGGACAATGTGTTCATGCAACACGCCCGCCTGACGGGCGCTCGCAATAAACCACAGGCACAACAGTAAAACGGAATGATAATGTCATCGGACGCCACAGCATCACTGTCACCCATCACATTGCGCAGTTGCATCTGACAGATCTGCCGGCGAGCGTGAAAGTGACAAATAAGGAGTAGAGATTGATGAGCTAGTGATTCCTCTCTTTAGTTCAGCGAAGCTAGAGGCGAGGTACAGACTTAGATAAAGAGATGTTCCGCCCTAGAACTAACTTTCCAGTTTGGAAAAATTCTGGGATTGATACAGTCCAGTGCTGACATAATTTTAACGAACAGTTCTCAAAAACATTTATGATGCGAGACGTATCCTGCAGTTATCAGGATTTGGAGGAGTGCTATCGCATCTGCTTCTGAGAATTTTATGCGAGTCTTAGTCTAGTCGATCCGCCTCGAGTTCTTCCACTCACACAGCGAGTGTGTCAAATGGAACTCCAAGTACTCGGATTATACAAGAAAATCACACGTCATGGAAGGCCTGATTAATGGCTATTGAACTAGTACTAAAGAAAAATGTCGGCTGTAGCTGCATGTACTGACATTTTGCCTATATTTGCAATTCATCCACACAATACAAGATGCAGTAAATCAGCGACGAAGTTCTTATTGACTCCGTTTCTACAGCAACGCAGGTAACATTTACACACATAAAGCTGAAATTGGTTGCCGCACACACACTTCCTCCCAAACGTTTTCGCAGAAAGATACACGCATTCATACTATTAATTTATGCAAAAGAAATGCGGTTGGTCACTGATAAACAGTCCATAAATATTGATTGAATATTACACCACTGTAGTGCAGTAGATGTACATGCAGTAAACCGTAGGCTGGTACTTTTTTAAGACATTGATTATCAGATACCTACTGCACTTACCTGATTGTCCTGCTGAAATTATCGATGAGAATTTTAAACTAACACGGCTGTTTCATTTTCAGACAGGAACGGGACAAGGAACTCGAGAAACTGATGTAAGAGATTTAATTTCCAGTTCATATATTCTCCGAAAGAAAGAAGTTGACTCTAAGTGAATGGTTAAAAATACAATGCTCATTCGCGCTTTGAGTAGAGTGTGGAGCGATGCAGCGATAACCTTTGTGTTGCTGGAGCACAGAGCGCTTGCCTCCTTCACGAGACTTCCAACTAGTCTTTTACAGTAAACTGCGAAATAGAGGTGAACCATCCGATGTAATGACGGATACCAGATAGTTGTAACTCCGCTCGGGTTCGATATACGGAAGTGCCCTCATAAAGCTAATGACGGTCTGTGTACCAAGTTCACTCCACTGGCGCGCACATTCCTCCAAACAGTAGCCACGCTTAAAACTGACAATACCATTCTCTGTACCCTCACGATTGCTCTCCCAGTATACGCAGGAAAAAGTCGAAGACCTACCAAAGTAACTATAAACTACAAGATATTAAGAGCAATCCACACAGCTGAAAAGATTATTTGTTTGCATTTCATATTCTTTCTAATTAATTGTGATTTTTATGTATACTGATTATTAAGTTATATTGTATAAAGAAATATCTGTATTATTGCATTATTAGAACTAAGAATTTAAAAAATATGTATATGTTGTTTTAGAAAGAATGTTCGCTGCATTGAATGCGTTTTACGACTTGCTATAGACATATATTACGTCAGATTTTAAGAAGCAATATATAAATAGTCCTTACGCGAAACTAAGGTTTCGCGCTTTGCTAAAATTTTGTCTCACTTTGTAAATTACAGTTTAGGTTAAAAATTTTACTGGTTTCGTCATCCAAACAAAAACGATCACACATCGTTTCAAATATTACAAATGTTAAGTACAGTTACAAGCAGTTTACAGTTTTCCCAGCTGATGACTTCACCTACGAGACATCAGACACATTGAATTTACAGTACGGTAATACAAATTTCTGGCCAATGACCTTGCCATGGTGCTAAAAGCGGTTCCCGTCAGATCACTGAAATTAAGCTCTATTGGGCTTGGCCAGCACTTGGACGGGTGACCGTCCACGTCTACTGAACACTGTTGGCGAGCGGGGAACACTTAGTACTTGTGAGGTAAATTGAGGAGCTACTTGCTTGAGAAGTAACAGCTCTGGTAACGAAAACGGACAACGGCTGGGAGAGCGGTGTACTGAACACATGCCCCTCCATATCCGCATCCAGCGACGCCTATTGTTGAGGATGACACGGCGGTCGGTCGGTGCCGTTGGGACTTTAAAGGCCTGTTCGGACAGTGACGTTTTGAATCGCACGAAAAAATTATAAACATAGATGAGAAGCAGAATCGTCTCTGGTTCAAGGGCGTTTTGATCTTCTTCGGATGGTGATGCATGTTCTGCGTTATGACATTGATTGTACAGTTGGTGTAGCAACACCGTAGCTTACGAGTATAATTCAGGAAGATGAAAGCAATTTTTGACACCAGTGTTTGGATGCTAGTGTGGTGTGCCGTTCCTAATCGTAGTTCATTGTCATGCACAAAATTTCGAACCTATCTGCGGTATTCCTTTTAGTAAGATCACATGACACTGCAGTTTATAAACCGCCCATCAGATGAGGAAATAATAAAACCTGACCACAAAGACAAGCAATTTGTTCGTTAAATACTGTGATCAACGTCCATTCGTGTATATACTGAGCGAAGGAATAAACCAAGCGTTGAAATTACGGTAATTCTCATGTCAAAAGTACGTTATTGCAACAATGATATGCGCCGTAGGGGCCTTCGATACAGTGAACCACAATGTTTTATGAGACATGCGAAGTCCCTAAACTCTGTACTGCAGCCTTGTACAGTGCTGCAAAATTCTAGTGATCAAGTGTGCTACAGACGGAGATAAGACTATGAAAGGAAAAACAGAGGTCGCCCACTTGGATCAATGATCTTGTTACTGAACCTTCCCAAGGAACCTGGACTAGTGGACACACAATTCTCAGAGCAAATCACGTTAGGGCCACCTAGATCACAATGCGACATTTAAAATCACACGTAACAGCAACAAGAGCAAGTAAAGTAGTGAATTGTTTTCCTAGTACACTTTCCAGCGCACAATGGCGGTGGAAGGTCGCAGTCAGAGTTCGGTACTGCACGGACTTGAACGAAATGCAACGTTATGTTTTTCCGAGTTATGTTGAGAGCGTGCGGAGGAAGAAATATTATTGGAAATATTACGCAAATGGTCTTGTTTGCATTCTAAGCCTGCTCCAAGACGAGAAAAAACCTTTCCTCGAAATAAAGAACCATGTTATTAAGTACAGATAAATTGTACAAACTTTAAGAGGAAAATTTAAGCTGGTCGTAACACCAGCTTAAAAATATGTAGCTGGGTGATCACATTTCCAAGTAAAGATGCTTAAGTTTGGTTCCAAGAAACGCGTATTACACCGATGTGCAAAACTTACGAACGAGAGACGTAAAGTAACACAACTCATTAATCAGCAGTTCTGCATTCAGGCTGACTGATAGCAGCGGTAAAAGTAAGACATCAGGCAAGGTATGACTTTATTGCTCATATGACGCGTTTCGGAATTTGTCCATCACCGCAAATCCACAATAAAATCATATACAACAATTGTTTACAAAGCATAATAATGGCCCATTAAAAATAGTTACTGGCGATGTCACGACAAACTAAGTTTTCACTTGAAAAAAAAATGGGAATGATCGGATGGCATTGTTGGCCAGGAGGCCCCTTTCGGGGGAGTTCGGCCGCCGTATTGCAAGTCCTTTTGAGCTGAACGCCACTTCGGTGACTTGTGAGTCAATAATGATGAAGGACACACAACATCCAGACCCCTCACGGGAATCGAACCCGGGCCCCCTGCGTTGTAGGCTATAACGCTACTGCTATGCTACGGAGGCGGACAATCTCAATACAAATGTTACGGTTGAAGAGATTTTGGAGATCGTAAGACTTAATCTTCTTAAGCATATGAAACTTGCACTAGGAGAAGAATTTATTGGAGTGTTACATTCGTCGCTTATAACGCTAGTCTTTTAACTGTTTAACTTTTAACGGTAGGGCTTATCTTCCAAAGAACGACTGTATAATGGGCTACTGCCTTTCTGGCATTCCGCCTACGTTTTCATTTATTATTTGGAAATAAATTTTTTTGCAAATATGGCAGTGTTTGATAATATAATTTTTAGTCGTAGGTACGTAGACGATACTTTTATTGCACTTGGAGACAGAATGAGAAAAGACTGACTTGGCAGGCTTGTTCAGTCTGTTGCGTTCAAACATTCGCTTAACTGTAGAGATGGAATCAACTGTAAGTCGTAACTACTTAGATATTACTAGGCAAACTACTGATTTTTGTTTAGATATTTTCAGAAAACCTTCAACCATGGATGTAATTATTAATGTAGGACTCTTGCCATCGTCGCGCTGATAAAAATGCTTTTTCTTGTCAGTGTTTAATAGGTTAGCTAAACTTGACTTAAGCCCAGCAAGTGTTAGAAAAGAAATCGATATCATCGCACAAATATGTCTGAGAAATGGTTACGGTGAACGTGCGATTGGTAGCACTTGTGAAGCGATTTTCAATTAGAAAGAAAAAATCTGTTCCCGATCCTCCCGAGAATCCATCTAAATTTGCATCTGTGTCCTATAGAGTACATTTCTGTGGCTGAATTAATAATGCATTTAAAAAGTTAGTATACAAATTGGTTTCCAGAAGCCTAAGAAACTTAAGAGAGTTCTGCGTACATCCGTTGCCAGTAAGTATAGAATAAATTTACAAAGCCGGGAGTATATAAAATCGCTTGCGGATCGTGTGGTAGTGTTTATATTGGGCAAACAGTTCGTAACTTTGTAATCAGATTCAGGGAACACTGAAATAAAAACACTATTACTGTGATCTGTAATCAAAGTGATAAGAAGCATCGTTTAAATACGATTAATACGTCTCTAATTATATTACACACTAAGCCAAAAAGGCCTAGAAATTTGGGAAGAAACTGCCAACAGCATGGAATCTCGAATGAATAGATTCACTCCTACAGGAAATGGTTTTCGGTATTTTCCAGGATTTGTTATGAGCGTGAATGTGTGGCACCAAATGTCTGATCCTTATGCATTTATGTTTCCGCTCAGGCTTTGTGTAATGCACCTCCCTGCCTCTCGCCCTCCCCCTCCTGCCATCCATCCCCTCCCATGCCACCTCTACTTTCTACTGCTTGTGTTTCATATTTTATGGCTTGGAATGTACGATAACACCATGTATTTTAAATTTTTTTATCAATTTTGTAAAGCGTCACAACACGCTACGTTTTATAACGTTTGGTGGTGCACGACACCAACTAACTTTTCTTAGTTTTATACAGGTTGGAACAAAAATGTCCAGCGCAAATGGTAGGACACGTTCCTGACACGTAGACGAAGAAATTAGATTATACGAATATGTGTATGGAAACTGTTTGCTTCCATGTTGCAACTGATTTTTTCCATCTCATTCATCATGAGAAACACACAAGTACTTTAGAATCATAGGGAACATGCAGTCTTGGTGACGTATTGTTATGTTGCGCACCGCCAGTGTTTTGTTTTATATGTCCATGTTGCCATGCAACCGACGTAGTTGCTTGTCGACAGGTAACATGAGCTTTTCAAGCGCTGAGTACGATAGTCGCATGCACACTAATTACTACGTAGAGTTACTCACAAATTGGCTTTTGCAATGGCAGTGTATGCAAATGCAGAGATAGCAGATGCTCATGTGATGTATGGATTAGCTGACGGCAATGATACTCGCACTCAGCGTTTGTCGTTTCAACAAGATCTGACTGTAAATTTTCAAAATCTGCTTGTATGGGCAGGCATCAATCCTCATGCAATAGTTGAAGCAAGTCATCAACAAAGATTTTCTATCAATGTTTGGGCCAGCATTGTTGATAACTGTTCGGTAGGGCCTCAATTTCTTCCGTGCAGGCTGAACGGACAATTTTACCATAATTTCGTAGAGAACGTTCTGCCTCATCTGTTAGTACATGTGCCTTTACCTGTGCGACAAAACATGTACATCATGCACGATGGAGCACCTCCTCGTTTTAGTGTTAACGTCTGTCGGATATTAAATAACAGATTCGGTGGCAGATGCATAGGTAGATATGGACCGATTGCCTAGCCTCTACACTCTCCGGACCTAAAACCACTGGAATTTTGTTTTTGGGGCATTTGTAAGCTCTTGTGTACCGAACCCCAGTACAAGACATACACAGTCTCCGTGCCTATATTACGGAAGGCTGCGAAACCATACGTAATACTCCAGGGGTACATCAGCTCATCCGAGATGTCAGTGACCACGGAGGGCGCAATGAACATCTCCTGTGAGAGAGAGTTGCACGTAATATGCTGATGCATTCTGTTCGTGAGCGTTTCCCACGAATTATGAGTTGGAGGAAATGAGCTGTAACATGGAAACAAAGCATTTCCAGAGCCCTATTCATATAATATAATTTCTTCATCTACGTTTGAGGAATGTCCTGCAATTTGTGCCGTTCATTATTTTTACACTGCGAATGGATATGACTTGTGGACTCCAAAGACTGATTTTGGTTTATACATGTTGTTGTTGTTGTGGTCTTCATTCCAGAGACTGGTTTGATGCAGCTCTCCATGCTACTCTATCCTATGCAAGCTTCTTCATCTCCAAGTAACTATTGCAACCTACATGCTTCTGAATCTGCTTTGTGTATTCATTCCTTGGTCTCCCTCTTCGATTTTTACCCTCCACGCTTATCTCCAATGCTAAATTTATGATCCCTTGATGTCTCAGAACGTGTCCTACCAACCGATCACTTCTTCTGGTCAAGTTGTGCCACAAATTCCTTTCCTCCACAATTCTATTCAGTAGCTCCTCATTAGTTACGTGGTCCTTCTCAAATGCAGAGTTTTCCATAGTCTCCTGCATCCTCATGTCGTTGATCATAGCTGATTCTTCCCGTTTCTGGGCCAGTTTCCCACACGAAGGCAAGAGAGTGCCCTGACCATCTGTCTGTTCTACCGCCCTCATTGACAAGGTCATTGGCTGAATGAGTGTGACTTCTTATGCCAGACGTCTTCAGCAATTCTGACACGTGGTGCGAGGATTCAGACCTGGGGCCTAGGATGTTTTCCTTACTAACCAATGACGCTACCCCCGGACTCAATTAGCGTCTATGCGCAGAACTGTGCGGCCATGTGCACAATCAGCCAATTTGAGCCATCAGTGAGTACCACAGAAAGGGGTGTCATTGATTAATTTCGAAATTCAAATTGCTGTATATTGTAAAATACAAACGCACCGAAAGCGAGAAAAATGAGAATATCGGTTTTTGTTGTACAATTCACACAATCAATTTGATTTTTTTAAAGAATACTTCGAAGAAAAATATAAACATGAGTGATGTTTCAAATGGCTGTAAGCACTATGGGACTTATCATCTGAGGTCATCAGTCACCTAGACTTAGCACTACTTAAACCTAACTAACCTAAGGACATCACACACATCCATGCCCGAGTCAGGATTCAAACCTGCGACCTTAGCAGCAGCCCGGTTCCGGACTGAAGCACCTAGAGCCGCTCGGACACAGCGGCCGGCAATATGAGTGATCTATGTTAATTCACAAGTGGGTTTACTTTGATTACCATCTAAATTTTTCACAGAAAACGAAAGTAAAATCTTTAAGCGATATTTTTTTTTTTATAAAGAATGGAAATAATCGGTTCAGTTCAAAAAAGTTATTACACTTTAAGAGTTTGAAGATGACTTTGATCAAAACAACAACAAAAATATTATTTGAAAAGTCAAGTTTATTATTAATTACCGTGTCTTACAAACTATTAAAAATTCTAGAAATATTAAACAAAAATAAAACTTCAGTTACAGTTCCTGAAATATTAATTGTAAAACCATGATTAGGAACTAATATCAGACATCATCTTAAAGGTATAACTATTGAATATTAATTTCAAACGAAAAAATAATAACATTATCCTCATCTACAGGTTTTGGTAAAAAAATACAATATCATCAAAATCTATGTCAGAAATATTATTCTGAATTCTTTTAACTTTATTTTTATACGTATCTGTGGGTCTCCCTGGCACCTCTCAAAAAGAATTTCACCAGTAAAGTGCACTTCGTCTCGTCCTCTTGTAATCTACCACATCTCTGTCAGGGTCACTTTTATGCAGTTGTCTGTCCGAGACTTCATCACAGTATACGCATAGAGCTCCAGCTTGAGATAACACCGATTCATCCAATCTTGGGTTTCTATTTCTTCATAACCGGAAACTGGAATGGCATTCATCTTTCTGTTTATTACTTTTATGGTTTTTGGATTGGGACGTTCCCACTCGCGATGCAATACACTTTCCGGGAGCTACTTCTAAAAGTCTCCTCTTGCTCGCAGACCGGTTTGAGGCGCTTACATATCTTGATTCGTTCAAAAAATGTGTCAAAGTGCTTTCAGTTGCCTGTTCTTCAATACGTTCTCTTGGAAGGCGATTAAAACTTTTTGTTTGTTAAAAAGATGAATGCCAGTTTCACAGAATATGCTAACAATTTTCTGTTTGACAGCGAAAGTAATGTCTTTGCAAGAAGAGTTTGGTTTTGGTTCAGTCTGATACATTTTACAGAGAGCTTTTTTCAAAATATCCAGAAATATGACCTTAGGAAAAGTTGCCGATTTAGAGTTTTTCGTCTTACATTGTGTCAGCACTTGTCGCCAGACTGGTTTCATTGGGTGTAAAAGGGCCACATCCAGAGACGGGCACAACTGCATCCAACGTGACACTAAACATGGAACATCGACGTTGTTTACCCGACAAAGTTTTATGGCCTCATCATCTAAATGAGAGAAACATTACTTCCAATTACTACTTACAAACCAATTTGTGAATTCTGATGTGTCAATTCAACCTCTGGATCTGAAGTGAAATCATGATCCTGTGGAGCAACAAGGCTGATTGTAACATAGTGGACTGCATGGAGCTCTCTCTTTCCAGGTGGCATAACGGTTTAGACTTTTGTATATGATGTAAGGTACTAAAAGCACACCAGTAGCAGACCCATAAATCATTATCTATGTGGCGCTTTTAGAAAATTTCATTGCCTTTTCTTGGTATTTGACACCTCTACAATATATCTCTATCTTGTTCCTGGGTTCATCACTTGAGTTAGACTCGATACAGTTGAAAATATCTGAGTCAGGCACATCTTATAAGAAGTATTTTCGAGGTTGATGAAATGCTCCTCGATATTTGTAGGGGATACTGTGGCTCGAGCTCGTTTGATAATAGCAGCAACTCATTTAGAATACTCGTTTTTGTGGCACTTAGGAAGCGAGTATGCCTAGTCCTGCCCAAGAACGTTATTTTTCATTTTAGAATCTGTTCTACGTTCTCTGTCTAAAATAGTTCTAGCAAACATGACCAAATCCAACATTTCCCCACTTAGAACGTTTGGCATAAGCTTTCAATATAGATTTCTCTTTATTTTCAGAAAATACTGGTTGCGCTCCTGACTTTCTTTTACAAATTTTCCATAGTACTTACTGAAAACCATATTGTATGTTACGTTAAATTTTTCAGAAGCCATACTCAAGGGCATAGAACCTTCTGCAACAGCTGTTATAGACTGCTCCAACGTCTCTTCATTATATTTCGACAGGTCTGAGTGTCTAAACCTTTTGAATAGGTCCTTGACATAACACTGAAAGTAAAAAAAGCACATGAGGTATTCATCATTGCAAATATATTGATAGTTTATGTTAAAAATGGCAAAAACAGCAGAACTGCTAGATCTGGGGTGACACTCATCAATGATTCACGACACCCAGTAAAAAAGTATAATCGTCAGTGGATAAAATTTTTGAAGCTATGACACAAAACAAGACTTCTTTCTCAAACTAATTAAACACATAGCAACAAAAACTATCATTTTTATAGCAATTTTCATGTCCAGTCTGGTACCCTTAAAGCTGTTCAAGCTTTGCTATTGCAATAGTTAAAACGTGATACAGTTTTTTATTAAATTTTCTGATATCGATCCAGTTGTACACATAGTGCTTTGGCAGTGACGAATAGTGAAATTCCCTGATGTTAATGCGATAAAAAATTGTACGGTTACATTTAGAAATGATACAATTCCTCTATTAAAAATATAAAGATTTTGTCAAAGCTACCCTGTGAATCGAAGTAAGCTCGTTCTACAGTCAACTCAATGGTTCCTGGAGGCATCTAAACCTTTTGAAACAGTGGGATTGACATTTAGGGTCCATGTGGCAGGACGTTGGTGGGTAACTGCAATATAATTAACATCATAGAACCTATTTTCAGATTGCACTGTAATGATTGACACAATGAATAAATAAGTACAAACAGAAGCACAAGCAACAGTGAACAACTGGTTGTTGAAGTTTGGTTTACCTGGCATAATAATTGTGGATCAGGATACTAAATTCGTGTCTTATCGAATTAGGCAACTATGTCATCTAGTGCAAATCCAAAAGTTAAGGATCATACCTTTTCTCTTTCGAGCAAGTGAGAGAACTCAACATTTTCACTTTACCATTGGGTATAAGTAATTTTGTGAACAGTCGACAATGACAAGTACTTATCTACTTTATGTTGTAAAAACATACAACTCAAAAATACACAACACTGCTGGGCTCTCACAATATGATGTGATATGCGGTAGGAAGATGTCACCATCTTTCATTGTTATTAAACCTATACTTGGGAAAAATGGGGAATCAAAGAAATATTTTACAAAAATCTTAAAGGTTATGTGGAAGTGGGTGAACAAGGCAAATATGTAAGTCTTCAATTGGTAGGAAAGGATGGGGCAACAAATTGTTAAGTTAGTTGAGTACAGGATTGGTCAAAGGGTTATGTTAAGAAGTCCCTATACACCAAACGTCAAAAGAAAGAAATCTCTAAAGTATTAACAGGGGCCATCCTGAGTCATAGAGTTGACATTTCTGTGAATGTGAAGTTGAAATAACTGACACAAACTTCACGCCCACAGAGTATGTGTCACACTCCTTAAAGGTCCCTGGTTATGTTACCATAAATGTCAGTGTCATTACCTGTGTATAAAGCAAAAGATAAAAACAGAGGAATGGATGTAAATTAGGTGCCACATGCACTCAGGTATCTCAGACGAGAATCACGGTTTCGATGGTATATGAAACAAGTTTGTGGCAAATGACTGTATCTTTTTCCTAGTTTAATAAATTTATTATAATCTGTTAGTACAGGGTAATTCATTTTACATTTGTTGCTACGACTTCTTGTAATGATAAAGCGCGTAATTTGAAGAGGGGCATGTTGTGATACGGAGTGCACTGTGTATTGTTTAACCATGTACTCCATGCATTCCTTTCCTACAGGTGGCAGAATTAATGAGGACAACAATGGTGTGTGCAGTAATTCAGATGGCGTTATACCTCTTTGGGAAAGGAGCAGTGGACGCACCACGGAATCAGCAACTTGAAGAATGGGTGCTGTTTTCTGGGTGGGATGATGTCATGTTAACCACCTTCCAATGCACGCTGAGACTTACTTGCAACAGATAGGCAGTAAAGAATGAGGTATGGGGGGTGGAGGAGACGTTCAGCAGATTCCCTGTTAAAGAAAGAAAGAAAGAAATATTAGAAGAGATCCAAAGGAGGTACCAGGGGTTGCAGTTCTCATGTGAATGGCTGTAAGTAGTTGTGCCAAATGATGGATTTGTCACTACACACATTGATGCTTCAAAAAAAAGGCGATTGCTAGATGCAGGTGGGGAATTATTGAAGACTGTATTCTCAACAGTTGATACGACAAAGTCGAGGAATTGAATTGCATTTTGGAACAAGTCTTAGAAATAGCGAACAGCAACAAAACAGCTGTCGAGGATCATTCTACACAATTGCAAAATGTAGAGCAAGGTGTACTGGACAATATTCGGATGGTACAATAATTAACGACTGTAATTAATGCGATTTATGAAGATAGCCATCAGCATAGTAAAACAAGATTTACACATGATCAAAACCCGACTAAATTTTATAGATGTAAGAATTGCTGCAGAAATATTGCTTCGATCCTTAGGAGATAGTTTAGGCGATGCGTTGCAAAGCTGGTACACCGTTCCACTGATTCTACACTTTTACCTCCAATGCAGTTCCTAGCTGGCCTGAAAAGTGTGCAGCAGGAACTAACATCATATAGTGAAACGAGAAGCACAGAGCTTGACGTTCTGTTACCATATATCAACAGCTAAAATTATCACCATTGGGGCTAGACTTAAAATATTCGTTAGAATCCCAGCAGTTAAGTGTCAATAAGATTATGAGTGTTTCACGAGCGACCATTATCCGAAAAATGGGAAGCTAAGAGCAAATACAGACACATGAAGACACAGGAAGTACTCTTAATTTCCAAGGAGAAAAGAAGCTATACGCTGATGTCGACAGGATATTTAGACTATGCCAAAAATGAATAATTGCCTTATGCCCAACCGGGATGGTCCAGACACACAGAAACGTGTGAGGTATGATTATTCTTAGATATAATAAATGCCGCAGGGTGCCAATGAGGTGTTCTGAGACTGCAGCCATACTTACAAAGGGTCAGATGCACAAGATTTACTACTTGCTTGCTACAAAATAGTGACTGTGAATTGCTACGGACAGCTCCAACCAAACGGAATGACAAGGCTGGATTTGCAAAGTTGTGGGATATTAATTAAGGGTAAACCTGTTATTTAGCAAGGAATACATTCCGTCTACCAGCAACTATGATTGTGACAACTATAATGAATCTGACGCAGCCCTTGTTGTATTGGCCAGAAAAAAAACAGTAGACATCCGCCGACGCAGACCCTAATCTACTTAAATACCACGCTTTTACCAGACCTCCTCCATTTGCTGAATGCTTGTTATTGCTGATAAAATGCTCCAGCGTGTGTGGCAGTACCACAATGAGAACTACAATAGGTTTATGGCCAAGAGTATAGTGTTTATGGTACATTTGTTATTCTGACTGTAACGTTTCCTAACGGTTTTCTGGTCACTAGTTGCTCTCTGACCAGCAGTCCATACGAGCAAACCAACTGTGAATTTACCTTATTTTCTCGTATAGCTCTATTTCAAAGGAATAGTTCGATGTAGTCATAGGGTCGATTTGCACATATCTACTTTCATGCCCAACAGCTAACGAGCTGCAAATAATAACTTTTAACTGTGATTCTGGAGTCAAAAAGTCTATGCATTGGCTAGAATTGTGGCATGTAAGTAAATAACGGGTCAAGCGCCAAAAATTTGATATTTGAGTTATAAGTGAAATTCCGCTGTAACCGCCAACACCAATAACGTATATTTTGGCACAAGCGTCAGATCAGCGCGAAACAGCATTTAGAGCTGTCACAAGGTGGCACTCGCGTCGAACACCAACAGCGATGTTCAAATAACAAGTCGTGCGCCCTCTGCTCTCTGTTATTGTCTTGGCATGCACGTCTTAGAATTGTTGACAACTGAAGGAACTCTGTGGTTTGTTTGCAACAGTAGGACACTGCTGAAGCAACTATTACAGATACATAATACACAAAACTGAAGTGATATCAGGTGTTCCCCAGGGAAGCGTCCTGGGACCTCTTCTGTTCCTGATCTATATAAATGACCTGGGTGACAATCTGAGCAGTTCTCTTAGACTGTTCGCAGATGATGCTGTAATTTACCGTCTAGTAAGGTCATCCGAAGACCAGTATCAGTTGCAAAGCGATTTAGAAAAGATTGCTGTATGGTGTGTCAGGTGGCAGTTGACGCTAAATAACGAAAAGTGTGAGATGATCCACATGAGTTCCAAAAGAAATCCGTTGGAATTCGATGACTCGATAAATAGTACAATTCTCAAGGCTGTCAATTCAACTAAGTACCTGGGTGTTAAAATTACGAACAACTTCAGTTGGAAGGACCACATAGATAATATTGTCGGGAAGGCGAGCCAAAGGTTGCGTTTCATTGGCAGGACACTTAGAAGATGCAACAAGTCCACTAAAGAGACAGCTTACACTACACTCGTTCGTCCTCTGTTAGAATATTGCTGCGCGGTGTGGGATCCTTACCAGGTGGGATTGACGGAGGACATCGAAAGGGTGCAAAAAAGGGCAGCTCGTTTTGTATTATCACGTAATAGGGGAGAGAGTGTGGCAGATATGATACACGAGTTGGGATGGAAGTCATTACAGCATAGACGTTTTTCGTCGCGGCGAGACCTTTTTACGAAATTTCAGTCACCAACTTTCTCTTCCGAATGCGAAAATATTTTGTTGAGCCCAACCTACATAGGTAGGAATGATCATCAAAATAAAATAAGAGAAATCAGAGCTCGAACAGAAAGGTTTAGGTGTTCGTTTTTCCCGCTCGCTGTTCGGGAGTGGAATAGTAGAGAGATAGTATGATTGTGGTTCGATGAACCCTCTGCCAAGCACTTAAATGTAAATTGCAGAGTACTCATGTAGATGTAGATATTGGTTCAAATGGTTCAAATGGCTCTGAGCACTATGGGACTTAATATCTCAGGCCTTTAGTTCCTAGAACTTAGAACTACTTAAACCTAACTAATCTAAAGACACCACACACATCCATGCCTGAGGCAGGATTCGAACCTGCGACCGTAGAAGTTGCGCGGTTCCAGACTGAAGCGCCTAGAACCGCACGGCCACCAACGGCCGGCCGCAATATTGTAAAATGGAAAGGAAAACTGCACCAAAACGGAGGAGGAGAGGTGAAGGTAGTGCTCAAAGTGAAAAGAAGAAATTACACAGCGAAGGAAAGGAATATACTCCAAAGACAGTAACGTGGTTCTCACTAAAGGGGCTCCCAAGCACCAGGTAGGTCTTGATTGCCGTTTTAATTTTTATTACAAGGGTCGGAATCTGCATAAGTTATGTGTAGTATTTTAAGGCGTTTAATTTCTTATTGAAACGAATTTCGCATTGACAAAAATCATCGTTCTGATTATGAGGTTATACTTAAATGCTTGAATGAAATCATTTACTCACCTGCAAATACCTAGGAATATTGATTTAAACATGTTATATATACTGCTTCACTCTTTCAGGTCTCCTGCAAATGCCAGTGTAAATGCAGGCACCTTTCATATTACCAGAAACTTAAGCTGTTTAAGGAATTATGCTCACTAAACGATACAGTGAAGCAAAATAACTATGCAATGTCTCACATATATGTTGGTAAAGTGAAGATACGAAGGTCAAAATGATCGTAACGAAACTGTTCAGCTGTCTACTGAAGAAGTTGCAGGACAACTGGTAATACCCAAGAAGAAAAAGGTAACTATTTGTTATACATTGCCTGATGGTGAGGGAGATGTAACAACAATATATAAAGAAACATTTATTGAGGTTCTCTGTTTTATCAAATGAAAAGTTCAGCTATTAACACAGTTGAAGCAGAGATGTGAGATTGTATATGAAGAAAAGTGAGGAAATAAGACAGAACATCGGAAATATACAGAAGAAGATGAAAAAATGGTTGTTGCTCATATTAACGCCATACCAAGACAAGAAAGTCACTATTCAAGGGAAAAATCTGGTGCCAAACAATGCTTAAGTGAAGACCTGACTGTTTATCATTTATTTAAGGAATTTGAAAGCTAACATGAAGACAATAACATCACATACCGGTTCCATGCAGACAAATTCCCCAAGGTAAAGTTTTCATCATTTGTCAAGTGACGCTTAATCTACATGTGACCTTCCTAAAGCCAAATTGAGGTATAATCCCAATAGTATAGACAATAAACTGCAGCTAGAACGCCATCACCGAGAAGCAAAGAAAGCTATGGATTCTATGAAAGCTGACACAATCAAGGATCAAGGGCCTAACTTGGAAGTATGTAGAGCTGCAATGGATTCGCGAAAAGCGTTTTGTCTTCCTTCAATAAGGCACAGTGAAATGTATTATTTACGACAGCTCTCAAATTACAACTTTCACATTCATGTTGGTGATAATCAAAACGGTCACATGTTTCTCTGGCATGAGGCGTATGTGACAGGGGTGGAAATGAAATTGCTTCCTGTGTGCACAAAGCTTTCACTTCGACACTTTCTTGTAAAAGGAAACTAATAATGAGGAGTTACAATTGCTGTGGGGAGAACAAAAACAGGATGATGATGTTTCTGTGGGTTTACCTTACGGCGAAGGGTTACTTAATGGGAACAGAAGACAAGGTTTTGCTTAAAGGACACACTTTTATGTCTTGCGATCGTGATTTTGTTCACATTGAGAAACGAAAGAGGCTAACAGTGTGTGAAGTTCCAAAAGATTTAGTTCACCTCATCACTGAAGGTACCCATACAACACCATTCATAGTTACTATTATGCAAGAAACAGATTTTTACTGCTTTAAGTCTGACCAATGCGCATATTTCAAAAGCACATTGGATCAGACTGGCTGCTGAAAGGCCTGCAATGCAGCAAGTTTGGTCAGCTCTTAGTGAAATTGAGTGAAATTGCTCGATGAGAATAACTCACAAGCTGCAAGAATATAACGAGAAAATTCCCAACTAACTGACATTCACAAAAGAAATGTATGTTTACTTTCATATACTTAGTCACTATTATTATTATTATTATTACTATTATCATTATTATTATCATTATTATCGTTGATTGTTATAATTATTTTTATTGTTATAACTATCATTGTACTACTGTTATAATCTCAAATTTTTTTCGTTTGACATCAATACTGCATAATACGTTAAATGTTCTTAATGTTATTTAGTAACTGTAACTCGTTCAATCTGAGTATGCCTGGTTAGGTGTAAGAGAGGGCCTGAAGGCCCTAATCTTGCCAGGTAAAATAAATGCATAAATAAATAAATAAATATTAGATCTTGAAGAGAAACGTGAAGTCATCTGATCTTCAACACGTGCAAGTGGAAACACTACACCGTTATTGTAGGCTGTCTGAAGAAAAGAGAAGGGATTTAGCTTAAGTGATATCATTATTAAAGGAGGAGAATAAGTGGTTTTACGAGGAACTTGTGAAATGAGTGAAAATGGACATGATGGCACTTGTATCGTTATTTATGTTAAACCCACTGCAAACAGAAACTTTCGTTTTCTTCAAATTTTATATCATTTTGTTCTTAAATCCATTAACACAGAATAAAAACACATATGTCACAAGAAAACTGTATAGTTTTTGTGTTTGTATAGTGCTCCCCAACTTTTATATAGTTTTTGTTGAGGTGCAATACACATTTTGTTGATTATCTCTAAATCAGCTTTTTGGCGTTTGGACCATTATTTACGTACATGCCACAGTTAAGAATTAAAAAAATACACAGCAACATAAAATAAAGGATAAATGAATAATTTAATAAAAAGGGTACTTTTGAAATGTCAGTAATTAATGTAGATTTCAGTTAATTGTGTTGAATGATGTTTATTCAAAAACGTGAGCTCATATGAACGGAAAGTGGCTCCACGACAATTAAGTACAACACAGACACAAATACTCTGCTGTAGTGCATTAGTAACGTCGAGAGCATTACGAGAATGGTAGCAAAATCCCCAAACTACATAGTCATCAAAGACTCGCGAAAATTATGACAATTTCGTGATCACAACACACCAAATACTCTCCAGTTCAAGACATTATAGAGTTCAACATGATGATTCTTAAGTTAAGGCATGTGAGACGACAAGCAGAAACTCACACTCTATTCTCAGTTCCGCAAGGAAATCGGAAAAATCTGGAGTTCAACACTGGAGCTCATTCACACATCTCGATATATAGAGTTCTTTCAAAAGTTTCAGTATTGTAGCTGCATTTCACCGCACAGATTATATCACTAACATGCTGAATATCACATGTTACCGCAGGTAGGTCATCTTGACTCCAGTGGTGTTCCGCCGCCGTCTCTTTCCCATTAGCTGAAGGCCGTCCCTGCCAAAAATTAAGTTCTACAAATATGATTTGACTCAACTTGGCTTCTTCCTGGACCAAATAAATAAACTGCAATAATATTTAATTAAAAGCAATGTTATAAATATTTGGTCTCAAACGGATCGTTTACAATAAATTACAAATAAAGGTTGGCTCATTAAAAAATAAGCTAGTATTCTTGCAAACATGTATTCACGTTAAATGACAACGAACTCTTGTTAAATATTGTTTAAGCCATTACTTATGTATGGTTGACAGAAGCGTCTTTGAGTCCATATTTAACAGTAGTGGCAGCTAACACAAGCAACTGGTTGCATCTTAAACTATCACGATTTTGTACTAGCAGTTGTAATTAATAGTTAAACGAAGTTACTGGCAAGATAGTAAACTACTAATTAAGTAACTATATACAAGTATGATCAGATATAAGATATTCATGCTACATTCATTTGCTGTATTGTTGTGGTGAATACAATGTTCTTTTTATTGCTACTGCAAGTTCACATCCTATAATAGTATTCCAATAATAAGCTGATGAGTCACAATACAACTTTCCTGTTTTCTGTGTAAATCAGCTGCGAGGAAGAAAACAGGACAGCAGATTGTTCTATATACATTTTTGTTTAAAAATATATATAATTAGAAAGAACACATATGGTGGAACTAATTTGACTAATGGTTTAAATACCCTGCCTTCATAATTCAAACTCACTGTGGGAAAGAAAACAAACTACACATTTTCGGAGAAAAGCATAGCACAGCATTTTATTTCTCACAGTCAGTTTTAGCAGTATACCTGTACATTGTTGTTTACGAAAATGCATAACCAATGTCTGTCCAAAGTTTCATTAGTGTTTCTTATATATATATTTCATATATAAAAAATTCAAAGAATATTCGCTTCCGAATGTTCGTTTGAGTATCTTATAAAAATGAGAAATAAATCAATCAATGAAGCCCTTTTCGAGATTTTTGGCAACAGCTTGTTTGCATAATAGTATAGGTAACTTGTAGTTTTAACGTAGAGATAAGGATTTGACTCCATAATAACATAGTCCAAAGCCATATAACTGATAAAGTTACTAAATATAGGTGGCCTTTGAATAATTACTTTTGAGTGGGCAGTTTGAGACTTTTCAGTAAATATTCTGTTTTGGTTTTGAGCTTGCTTTCTATTCTTTTTGTATTCTATCGAGTTCCGTGTATAGCTTTGATTTAATGGAAATATGGAAAGATTTAATTCTATGAATAAATAGGTGATGGTGTCCTCGCCTCCACCGATGATGCAGCACCAAAGAATTTCAAAGCTTCACTAACTAAAGGCAGAGTTATAGAAAAAAAATATTTAATTGTATCGAAATTAATTTTTGTTATGAATTATGGCTACGGTTCCTACTTTAGTAAGTACATATTTATCCTGTAAGTATCTTGCCTGTATTATATTACCCTAAAATATCTTAGATTAGTGGGAGGGGGGGGGGGGGGGTGACAATAAGCACGTGTTTGTGATCAAGGAGTATGGAGAGACTATGATCCAGAAAACAGAGTTTGAAAATGTTTTTGCTTTAGTGGGTACCTGATGACACTGTAACACACTGGTGAAAAAGTATGGTATTGGTGCGTGTTGAAATGACAACCAAAACTTGTACACCAACTTACCTCAGTTGATATTAGGGAACTGCTATTCACTTGTTGTGCTTTATCAAAGGTGAAGGCTTTCTTCGAGTGAGAGGGGGCAGTTTTATATGCACTCCCGCTCACTGAATGTCTGTGACGCATAAGGCACAGTGGGTTATGGCGGGGCAAGGCCGACCATCAGTCTGCCTAAAGTAAAACATGATTGTCGTCGTGGCGCGCTGTGTGCGCTGTCTTTACTAGTCTAAACTGTAAATTAAACGTAAATAAAAAGAATTCGCGACAGAGACACTTTCTCAGTGCATGTTGTGGAAATTAACTATTAGACCAATGTTAACCTCATGTGCTAATTCAGAACGAAAGTTGACAGTTTAAGATGCAGTGTACTGGGCACTGATCACGGCCTTAGAAATGAAATATAAACGGTCTCCAGAAGCAAAACACAGACCCATTTAAGTCAAGTTAATCTCTGTTACTTTTTTACTTATTTGAAGAATTACTTGTATGTTAACGAAGTTTTTCTTCTAGCACTACTTACATGAGTTGCGGATTACGTATTTCAGCTGCCTTTGTTCAACTGTTACTTGTAGCCTGATTACGATGAGCTACATGGTGCCTCCTTGAGATGAAACCCGAAGTACTGTGTTGCATCCTAACTGCCGTTCCAGACATCATTCAGACTCTCCAGATCCTGGCCATCAAGATGGGTCCCACCAAAACAGCTGACAAAGTCGGCTGCATCCTGTCCTTTAGCCCATCGTACCTTGTCATCACCAGTTGAACCACCCAACAATCTGCATAACCGATCATCTGCTAACGTCTGGTGCCAAATATTATAAAACACGAAATGAAATAATTCTATTGTACTTATACCATACCACCTGTATCAGTTACCAGAAGAACTTAAAATGAAGACGCCTTGAAGACATATCTATCCATACTGACTCTGTAAAACAACATATCCAACTTACTGTAAACTGTACATTACTGAGGATTTTAAAACCGAGGGGTGAATAAGTGAATATTGTGCAGTACATTCTCATAAACGAACTTGCCAAGAACCATACTTAAAAAACTTAGCATTTGTGCTGCATTTCGTACTTGATTCATTTTACAATAAGTTATAACACCTTTAATTCTGTAAAGTGATGAAGTCGAAAGGTCCCAGACTAGTTTTCTCAGGTTTCCTGTTGACTATGCCCATATAGTGGAACGGACTGGGGGGAGGGGGGTAGCGCATAAATATTCACTTAAATAATCCTGAGCATAGAAATAATTCCAGACTTCAATAACTAGCACTGAACGCAAAGCTTTAACAAATCGATTGCTATCAGATCTCTTCTATGAACCTCATGACAAGGAGATCAAGCATCATCATACCAATTAACAGAATTATGTACAAGAAACCATGACTAATTTACAACAATCAATTGCTATAACAAAGTTATCCTATGTTCCTTTACCAAAAAAAATGTTCAAATATGTGTGAAATCTTATGGAACTTAACTGCTAAGGTCATCAGTCCCTAAGCTTACACACTACTTAACCTAAATTATCCTAAGAACAAACACACACACCCATGCCCGAGGGAGGACTCGAACCTCCGCCGGGACCAGCCGCACAGTCCATGACTGCAGCGCCCTAGACCGCTCGGCTAATCCGTTTCTTTACAATAACTACGTGATTACCAATACTGAAGGTCAAACATACAGCCCCTAAGTGAAGGGATCGAAATGTTCAACTGCGCTTCCATGTACTGTAATACACATTGTCTCCACCATTCAAGGGGGCGGTGAAGCAAATCTTCGTATTTCAGCGATATCACTAATAACGGGATATTTTAGAGTACGAAATTTATTTTAACGTCATAACTATTATCTGTGTTAATTCTGATGTTCTATGAAAAATACGAAAAGGGAATAGTCGTCTTTTTATTTTTATTCCCCGCGCCACGCTAGTAAAAAGTTCTGAATGTTCTGTCCTGTCAATGATATTGTGAAATAATAACTTATGTTTAATTTATTTACCTCTTTTTCAATAATACTTTGCTTACTACTGTTCCCCACTAATGATGAAGACTTCCGTACGTTTTTCAGCCTTTTAAATTCATGATCTTTTGGTGACGCAACCATCGCGTGCTACAAGCGCGCTATAGTTTTCACATTTCAATTTTTGCAAGTCGACCTTGTGGTCAATATGATCTTAACGAAGTCCGTCTGTAATTATCATGATGATTCAAAACATTTCTTAGTAATGAAAATTGACAATAACGTGGTCCTAAGACACCAAGCTCGCTGCTTTTCAGCGACGATGGCTCTGATGATAACAGCTGCTTGGCAAGAAAAGGCAACTCAGACGAGTAAAATCAGAGGTAAATTATTTGAAACTCAGTGCATTATTTCTAAAACATGTAACTACAAGTTTTCATTATTTTCTTGCTGCCGTCAATGTGATGTATTCTTCCTTCGTTAACATTTTATCTTCTTATTTAAAATTTAAAACTTCCACACCAGTACGAGGGAAGAAGATAAATTACACGGGGCATGTGAACTTCAACTTTTTACAGTTGTAAGCGCCCTGTAAGATTTTCCGGCGTGTGATCTGTGGTTTTCTGGTTTTAGATTTAAAGGGACAGGGCGATGACTGAGCAAGCTCAAGCTAGTAGCTTAGTGTATACATATGTGTCTGAAAGAACAGACCCGCATAATATACAGGGTGAAGCGAAATTCGCGCTCTCGGGCTTCGCAGCGCAACTCCTCACATGCCAGTGATAAAAAAATGCCTGTCATAAAATTTCGTCCGGCGAGTACATCCGGCAGAAAAAGGACGTTAAAGATTGGCAATGTTAATCATCAAGAACGATTGCACCGGGTCCTCTAGATAACACTTACACTTACATGTTTCAATTGTAGAAATGAAAGATTGGTCAGCTTTGAAAGAAGCCCTTTTCATATCATGGAATTTATCGATTACCTCATCCAGTAGATGCGAATCCTGTTTTCTTTGTATCCCCCTCCAGTGGTCCCAGATATTAGTAGCAACTAATATTCTCCAAACTTGGTTACTATTTGTATGTGTTATCACCATGGCCCCATGCCCATAGTCTGGTAACCACATGCTATTTAGTAAGTATTTCAATGCATTATCATTATTATTAATATTATTATTCTGTAGGTGGGATTGTAGAAACATCACGTCTTTTACCGTTAGGGACAAAGTGAATTCAAAACAGAACATTTCACAATTAGCGATATCAGTATGAATCATGCAGAACAATATCTGCCAGAGGTGTAATGCGCGTTACTTGAAACAGGCCCATCTTTAGTATCTCGAAATTGATGTTGTTTTTGTTGTTATTCTGCCCTATACCAAGTCATTTGCTTCAATTGTCTATTTCTTATTTGTCTAACCACGAATTTGTTACGTTCAGAGTTCCAAATGTTGTAAATTTAGGATACATGTGACGTAAAAAACGGTTTATATTACAGTATGAAATGTCAGAATGAAATTAGCAAATAAAAAAGATGGGCTCCAACCGAGGATCGAACCCACGACCTCCTGCAAGCTTACCCAAAGCTCTAACCTCTGCACGAATGTGGAGCAAAAGTAAGAGCTGCTGACAAAGCTAGTTACCATACATGTGGTTACAGTATTGCCAGATTGCCACTCTTTTAACATCCTTCTTCTGCCGGATGTACTCGCGGACGAAATTTTGCGAGAGCTGACATGTGAGGAGTCGCACTGGGGAGCCCGAATACGCGAATTTCGCTTCACCCTGTGTAATTAAGGCGAGGACGGCCAATGGTCGCTTTAGCGCGGGTGCTCACCACGCTCGAATTTTTATGGAAATCAGTGAAAGGCTGCGACTAATAATAGATATGTGTAGATAAGTTGAGAATTTGGGTCTGACGGGAGGCGTGCTAGTATAGTCCGTGCAGTTGCGATAGTCACTGTGTACGGGAGATCCGGTTTCTAAACCCGTTCCGACACAAATATTCAATTTTCCCCATTGATTTTAACCGATACAAACTGGCTCCAGTGTCATTAATTCCTTACGTTAGTTAGGTTCAAATGGCTCCCCTAGAACTTAGAACTACTTAAACCTAGGATTCGAACCTGCGACCGTAGCGGTCGCGCGGTTCCAAACTGTAGTGCCTAGAACCGATCGGTCATCCCGGCCGGCGGTTAGTTAGGTTTTAGTAGTTCTACGACAAGGGGGCTGGTGACCTCAGATGTTAAGTGCCATAGTGCTTAGAGCCAAACACTATCAATTTTTTTTTTTTAACTTTGGCTCTTTACCGCTCGCAGATCTAAGCTGCGTGAAAACTAGTTCACTCAGTTCATTCATGAAACCCAGAAAGGAGTAAATGCAGGCGTCCAAGTTAATGCCTTGTTTCTTTACTTACGGAAGGTATTCCATGTAATTCCACAGCGCCGCCTAGTTACTATATAAGGGCATACGAAATATCAGATCAGCTGTGTGATTGGATTGAAAAGTTCCTAGCAAGCCGATCACGGCATATCGTTATCAACGGAGAGGAATCCTCAGACACGAAACTTTGGGCGTGGAGTATTGAAGGAATATTACTGGACTACCGCTTTTCATAATATGTGTTAATGACATAGTGGATAAAGTCGGAAGTTCCATGAGGCTTCTCGCGGATGGTGCTGTTATTTGCACATTAGTCGCAACTCCAGTAAATTATACTGAAATTCAGCAAGACATACAGGGGATCGACGCTTGGTGCAGGGGTTGCCAGTTGAATATCTTCAACCTTTCGCGGCCTTGTCAGCAGCTGTGTAAATATTAATTTTAATTTTAATTATTAACAGCCTCAATTGCACCGTTTGCCTAGAATTTACCTAGGTTTCAGTCGGGATAACCCAACCTTCTTCAAAATAACAATAACTACCGTCTTTCCATCGTCAAGCTAAAACTAGAAATCCATAAATTATCGTCAGACTATAAAACCTATCCGGAACTGCCTCGGCCCCACTTCGCGATCGCGATACGGCAGCCGCGAGTGGCGTACAGGAATTCAAAATAAACAAATGTGATGTATTTCGCATAACTAGCCTAAAAGAACCTTTTGTATACAGTGCTTAACTTATAAAATTTTAGATGCATTTCCGCACCTATTAAACAATACAACCTTCCCCCTGCCAGTTAGGCACAAATACCACAAGTTTCGATTTTTCTAAACTTGTGACGAAACATACAAAGAGAAGACATTGCTTACAAAACATTGTAGTGAAATTCGAGGCTTTAAAACATAATTTTTTATTGTCAAAACAATAAAACCTCAAGATTGCTGGTAGTCTTAAACAGAACGTAGTCAATGTATCAAACACAGCTTCGGAACGAAGCTCAACTTACCTAGAGTATACTGTACACATACACACACACGCACACACTCGCGCGCGCAACCCATAGCATCACCTGGTCACTCATTGTCACGTTCACTGGTACCGGCGCAGCTGCAAATTACACACTCCTGGAAATTGAAATAAGAACACCGTGAATTCATTGTCCCAGGAAAGGGAAACTTTATTGACACATTCCTGGGGTCAGATACATCACATGATCACACTGACAGAACCACAGGCACATAGACACAGGCAACAGAGCATGCACAATGTCGGCACTAGTACAGTGTATATCCACCTTTCGCAGCAATGCAGGCTGCTATTCTCCCATGGAGACGATCGTAGAGATGCTGGATGTAGTCCTGTGGAACGGCTTGCCATGCCATTTCCACCTGGAGCCTCAGTTGGACCAGCTTTCGTGCTGGACGTGCAGACCGCGTGAGACGACGCTTCATCCAGTCCCAAACATGATCAATGGGGGACAGATCCGGAGATCTTGCTGGCCAGGGTAGTTGACTTACACCTTCTAGAGCACGTTGGGTGGCACGGGATACAAGCGGACGTGCAATGTCCTGTTGGAACAGCAAGTTCCCTTGCCGGTCTAGGGATCGTAGAACGATGGGTTCGATGACGGTTTGGATGTACCGTGCACTATTCAGTGTCCCCTCGACGATCACCAGAGGTGTACGGCCAGTGTAGGAGATCGCTCCCCACACCATGATGCCGGGTGTTAGCCCTGTGTTCCTCGGTCGTATGCAGTCCTGATTGTGGCGCTCACCTGCACGGCGCCAAACACGCATACGACCATCATTGGCACCAAGGCAGAAGCGACTCTCATCGCTGAAGACGACACGTCTCCATTCGTCCCTCCATTCACGCCTGTCGCGACACCACTGGAGGCGGGCTGCACGATGTTGGGGCGTGAGCGGAAGACGGCCTAACGGTGTGCGGGACCGTAGCCCAGCTTCATGGAGACGGTTGCGAATGGTCCTCGCCGATACCCCAGGAGCAACAGTGTCCCTAATTTGCTGGGAAGTGGCGGTGCGGTCCCCTACGGCACTGCGTAGGATCCTACGGTCTTGGCGTGCATCCGTGCGTCGCTGCGGTCCGGTCCCAGGTCGACGGACACGTGCACCTTCCGCCGACCACTGGCGACAACATCGATGTACTGTGGAGACCTCACGCCCCACGTGTTGAGCAATTCGGCGGTACGTCCACCCGGCCTCCCGCATGCCCACTATACGCCCTCGCTCAAAGTCCGTCAACTGCACATACGGTTCACGTCCACGCTGTCGAGGCATGCTACCAGTGTTAAAGACTGCGATGGAGCTCCGTATGCCACGGCAAACTGGCTGACACTGACGGCGGCGGTGCACAAATGCTGCGCAGCTAGCGCCATTCGACGGCCATCACCGCGGTTCCTGGTGTGTCCGCTGTGCCGTGCGTGTGATCATTGCTTGTACAGCCCTCTCGCAGTGTCCGGAGCAAGTATGGTGGGTCTGACACACCGGTGTCAATGTGTTCTTTTTTCCATTTGCAGGAGTGTAGTTACGTTGCGATTTAGTACACGTGTACTACACTGGTGTGCAAAATTAAAGCAACAAACCACTGTTTTCCCTTCCTGTGTCTGTCACGGTATAATCATACCAACAGCCAACAGATGTCAATAGCCGGTCGCGGTGGTCGTGCGGTTCTAGTGCTGCAGTCCGGAACCGCGGGACTGCTACGGTCGCAGGTTCGAATCCTGCCTCGGGCATGGGTGTGTGTGATGTCCTTAGGTTAGTTAGGTTTAAGTAGTTCCAAGTTCTGGGGGACTGATGACCTAAGATGTTAAGTCCCATAGTGCTCAGAGCCATTTGAGCCATTTTTTAGATGTCAATAAGATCGTGTTCTGCACGGAAGATGGTATTCCAGTCAACGGATAACCACGCCAGCTATGACGTCAGGGCAGTCATCACACGGGGTAGTATTTGTCGGGTAGTCCTACAGCCACGATCGCTGTACGCACATTCACAGACGGTGCAATATGGCACAGACAAAATGTCTACCAGACACTCTGCAGTGGAGAGGCGTAGAAAGAACGCAAGCAGAACAGTCGCAAACTGATGTGGCCAGATGACTTCTTGTGAAACCTTCTGTTGTTTCTCGGATGTGGCCGCAGTTTATAGAGATCGAAACTACATCCCAAAGACAACGGCAGGGTCAACGAAGTGTGACGTCAGGAAGAGAGAACCATTATTTGGCTGTAAGTGCACGACGGTACCACCTCAGTACCACGCTTCAATTAGAATATGACGTTCCAGTATCCACGATGTACAGAAGTCTTTATTGTTGGACACTTGCTGCATGTATACCTATGGAGCGTCTTCTCAGAAGGTAACGTCTCGAGTGGAGTCGTCAACATGCCAAACGTACGGTCAAACAGTGGGCCAATGTTCCTTTCAGACGAGTTCCAAATTGGTCTGGACAGCGAGAATCGATGGATTCGCATCTGGAGGGAACGTGGAACACGATTTCAGGACCCAAACATTGTGGGAAGAGACCGATATCGAGGAGGATCCCTCAGGTGTAGGCAGGGATTATGTTGACCACTCCAACAGCCTTTCATGAAATTGTCGGGTGAATCGGCAAGGTTTAACTGCTGTCAGCTATCGTGACGACATCGTAAGACCTCATGTGCGGTTTTTACGAGATGCTGTGAGCCCAGACTTCGTTTTGATGGACAATAATGCTCGACCTCATAGAAAAATGGTTCAAATGGCTCTGAGAACTATGGGACTTAACATCTGTGGTCATCAGTCCAAATTAGAACTACTTAGACCTAACTATCCTAAGTACATCACACACATCCATGCCCGAGGCAGGATTCGAACCTGCAACCGTAGCGGTTACGCGGTTCAAGACTGAAGCGTCTAGAACCGCTCGGCCACACTGGCCGGCCCTACGTCACAGAGCACAGGTGGTTGATGTTTTCTTGGAAACAGAAGAAACTACACGCATGACGTGACCTGCTAGCTCTTCCGATTTGAATTCCATAGAGCATGTCTGGGATACACTACGGAGACGGATTGCAACACGTCAGTAAACACCAACCACTCCTCAAGACGTGCGAGCAGTTCTGAGGGGAGAATGGGCGTTATTGCCTAAACATGAGATTGATGACATCATTCACAGCTTGCCCCATCCTGTGAGACCTGTATTGCTGCCAGAGGTGGTCACACCCCGTACTGAGCACACCAGCCAGTTATCGGAATGTATGTGCAAATCCGTTAAGTTCGAAAAAACGGAGAACCTATTTGTCTATCGTTATGAACGTTGCAGCTGTTTACGTTGTGCATTCTTTACATTGTTTCTACTTTACTACCACCTGTTTAATCTGTTTTGTGGCAAAATAAATGCAAGCTTGCAGAATTTCCGTTTGTTGATTTAATTTTAGACGGGAGATTTAAAATAATCCCCCGTGCTGATTTGTTCTAGTGAATTTAAAAAAAAATCCCTGGGAGGTGCCAGAATGCTCAGGGTGTGTATTTCCATCACAAAGGAGGCAGCTTACAAAACCCTCGTTCGAAGAGTAGGCCTACTTGAATATTAATCGCCAGTGTGGGATACGTGCCAGATAGGATTAGTATAAGAATTAAAGAAGATCCAAAGAAGAGCTGTGCGTTTCATTACAGATTCATCTAGTGAGAGCGAAAGTGTCACGGAGATGCTATGCCAACTCCAGTGGCAGGAGCCGCCAGAGAGACAACGAATAAATTTTTTCTGCCTGCGGATATCTTCACAAAAGACCATTACGATAAAATCAGAGAGATTCGAGGTGATACTGAGTAGAGATGGGCAAAGTCGTTCACTAGAGATCGCTCCGTTTTGGGAACCGTTCGTTTTTACTCATTCACCGTTTAATGTCCTTGGTATATGGTTGTTATGAAAAATTGAAAATTAGTAGCATAGGCGACTGATGATGAAAGGCTTCAAGACTCTGTACCCCCCTGGAGCACAGAGCTTTTTTTTCCTAACAGAATTCTAATACACTTGTAATTTTCGTGATATTGCAAAAACTCTCGTTTAGCCAACTATAGCGTTAAGTGGCTGATCGCAGTGAAATAACATAAGGTGGCGCACGAAAAACCGGCCACGAGTACAGAATGCTCGCGAATTACGCACGATTTGTTGACCGCTACGAGCAGAATAGATAAACATGTAATAATTAGGTTCAAATGGGTCAAATGGCTCTGAGCACTGTAGGACTTAACTTCTGAGGTCATCAGTCCCCTAACCTAACTAACCTAAGGACATCACACACATCCATGCCCGAGGCAGGATTCGAACCTGCGACCGTAGCGGTCGCGCGGTTCCAGACTGTAGTGCCTAGAACCGCTCGGCCACACTGGCCGGCCTAATAATTAGGCAGTGAAGAAATAAAACATAAGCGAATGCAAACAACAACTTCGAAACGACAGCTGACGATTGGTAAGCGACAATGAGCAGTCTAGCACTCGGGGCCGATTTTTCGTGCGCCACCCTGTACCACTGAAATAATATTGTAGGAGTTATCATAGTCTCTTCACAAAATGTGACGCCATACACTCGATTACGATGTGCGGGCTTCACTGGATTGTAAGTCGGCCTGCTTTCCATAACAATGAACATGCTCTTTTACCGTGGATCAAAAAAAGACGGAAAATGTCCACTCGTGTGGGCCGTGTCGACGTCCTTTGCACGTGTAGTAACAAAAAATCTTGCCTTTTTACAAGTATTTCTTCTGCTGTTTATCAAAATAGTGAAGTAAGCTCATACGCTGCTTTTTTTTATCTGATAAGATGTATGTATTACATACTACGTAATTTTTATGTAGTTTATGTGATTATAAAATACATTTTAATTAACGGTCGCGGACGCTGAATAGAACACAAAAAGAACCAGAAGTTAAGAGTTCAAAAAATGTTCGAATGGGCGAGCGAAGCGAACGAAACGAACTACAACTAGATACTAAACTAACTAGGAGCAGTCGGCAGTGGAACTGTGACGAGTGGCCATCCGAAGAAGGACGAGTCCGGCCGAGCGAGACCGAGACACACGAGAACGGGACCGAGGCTGTAACGAGATCGGCCGACATTAACTATGAAAGACCGTTCCTAAGAATTCGTTCCTCGCTCGTTCCGTTCATCTCGGAGAACCGCTCCTTTGGACCCTTTAGTTCGCGAAGGGGGGAAGAGATACTGGTGTACAAAGTACCCTCGGCTGCACACCTTAAGATCACTTAAGGAGTGTAGACGTTCATTAGTTTCATGTTCCATGGGCCATTTCGCCCTATAAATCGTAATTGTGGGAAACGAGTCATTTTACATTCACATTGCAAATTAATTTGTACATATGGTTACATGCTGAATATTTCTAATAACATTTTTATAGATTTTTAATGCACGAATGTGAATTAGTAAATCAAACCCACCACTGCAATAGAAATTTTTCTACGAAAGGATGTAAATGTAAACGAACAGGTTACAGGTATTTCTGAGATGAGTGTGCGTTGTTTTGAGAATACCTGGAAGATTAACACAGGATTCGAGCCCGTGAGCTTGCCTTCCACGGACAATGATTCACAACCCTCTCTCACTTCCGTCAGTGCCGGGCAAGCATCCGGGTAGGAGTGCCAGTTCGCTTACTAGTTTTAATCGGTCAGCAAAGTTTCGTGTTGTAGGTAATTTATTTTTCGATATTTACAATTAATACACTCGTAAAATCCAATTACTGCTCTTGATTAGTTTATACATCGAGCTGTAATTCCTAGTTTCCTTCTTGGTAAATCTTCTCCCCCTCAACGCACTCCGCCATATCTTAGCTACCCGTAAAGTAATTCTGTAGTTTATACTTGTTCTTTGTTGTTACGTGTAATTTACATTTCTGAAACATTCAATAATTAATAAATGCCTTAAGCAAAAAGAGAGATAAAGGATAGAAAATTAAGCTTGTAAATCACAACAGTACACGATAAAGTCGAAGTGTGATGGCGGTGGATAAATACAGTTTTGTCCTTTCGGAATAAGGTGATAGTCTGGCCCGGGTTAGCGCAACGTTAGTTCCACTCCAATGCGCACTGTTTCTGCTCACACAGCCGATGATGACGAAGCGTTTCGCCATAGACTGTGAGAAAGTTCTCCCATTTAACCTCAGCTGCATCGCTCTCCGTCGTTCGTTCCGTGAGCGCCGCAGCTGAATAAAATTCGTTCTACAGGCGGAGAAGAGTGCATTCCGGGGCTTTTTCCGCAAATGCGACGGATGTTAGCTACCTGCATTTCTTTAACTAAACTTTCAATTTACCGTGGTAAGAAAAGTCTTTTACCTCTCTCTGTATCGAGAGACTCATATCTGTAATACATCTTCTCTTGAGACGGTTTGTAAAATCACTCTCTTTTTCAGATAACAATGTCTGGTAATGACTGAGAAAGTCATTCTCCAGTAATATTGTTTTCTGACGCTAACACTTAGGAAACTGTTGCTCCCATTGTTTTGCATTCTATTAGAACGACGTTGTCAAGCGTTTTTAAAACGAGATACATGTTTTACTATTTATTGTGTACTATATCATTTAGAATTTATCAAAAAATTCCGAGCCACAGTTTTCCAAAGTAATTAACATTGTTTCAATAAATTTTTACGTTGCCTACAGAAGAAGAATACTGATTTATTCTTTTCAACTTTTACAGTTTTGTGCTCGATGGGACTGGAAATTTCCTTCCTGTTTCTAACGTCGTAAGACACCATGGAGCTGATTATATGCATCTGCATCTTGTCTGGACGTCCGTGTCTCTATGCTGAAGGGAAGAAAACTCTTTGGCTGTGATAGTCCAACATATCTGATGTAGACAGCTAGTAAAGGAGACAGAGCACCTAGTGTTCATGTTGCTAAGAAGACGAGTACACCGTTCGTTTGTTGTATATTTTGAAATGTCCCTTTAGAAAAATTAAGAATGACAGTACAGGTAAACTTATGCGTTATTTGATAGAAAGACAGCTGAGTACAACTGAACGTACTCAGACAGTTCTCTCTTTACTTATTCTGATCATCACTAAACTGACACACAATTTTTTTTTTAGCGCAATGCAGTCTTACTTTTAATAATCCCTACAAAAGGATGGCCCTGACTAACAATAACCTATACCTTTCATGAATCACTTTCCTTACAAAAATCTTCGTTACTCGAACTACTCCAATACAGCGAGCACCAATACTGCCAGCTAAATAAAAGATTCTAACTACTGAAGGCACTAACTACTGATAGGTATAGTTAGTAAATGAAATTTTTTCATAGAGAACAAACAAGGTATTTACCTTAATAACGTTCAATATATATATATATATATATACTCCTGGAAATGGAAAAAAGAACACATTGACACCGGTGTGTCAGACCCACCATACTTTCTCCAGACGCTGCGAGAGGGCTGTACAAGCAATGATCACACGCACGGCACAGCGGACACACCAGGAACCGCGGTGATGGCCGTCGAATGGCGCTAGCTGCGCAGCATTTGTGCACCGCCGCCGTCAGTGTCAGCCAGTTTGCCGTGGCATACGGAGCTCCATCGCAGTCTTTAACACTGGTAGCATGCCGCGACAGCGTGGACGTGAACCGTATGTGCAGTTGACGGACTTTGAGCGAGGGCGTATAGCGGTCATGCGGGAGGCCGGGTGGACGTACCGCCGAATTGCTCAACACGTGGGGCGTGAGGTCTCCACAGTACATCGATGTTGTCGCCAGTGGTCGGCGGAAGGTGCACGTACCCGTCGACCTGGGACCGGACCGCAGCGACGCACGGATGCACGCCAAGACCGTAGGATCCTACGCAGTGCCGTAGGGGACCGCACCGCCACTTCCCAGCAAATTAGGGACACTGTTGCTCCTGGGGTATCGGCGAGGACCATTCGCAACCGTCTCCATGAAGCTGGGCTACGGTCCCGCACACCATTAGGCCGTCTTCCGCTCACGCCCCAACATCGTGCAGCCCGCCTCCAGTGGTGTCGCGACAGGCGTGAATGGAGGGACGAATGGAGACGTGTCGTCTTCAGCGATGAGAGTCGCTTCTGCCTTGGTGCCAATGATGGTCGTATGCGTGTTTGGCGCCGTGCAGGTGAGCGCCACAATCAGGACTGCATACGACCGAGGCACACAGGGCCAACACCCGGCATCATGGTGTGGGGAGCGATCTCCTACACTGGCCATACACCTCTGGTGATCGTCGAGGGGACACTGAATAGTGCACGGTACATCCAAACCGTCATCGAACCCATCGTTCTACCATTCCTAGACCGGCAAGGGAACTTGCTGTTCCAACAGGACAATGCACGTCCTCATGTATGCCGTGCCACCCAACGTGCTCTAGAAGGTGTAAGTCAACTACCCTGGCCAGCAAGATCTCCGGATCTGTCCCCCCTTGAGCATGTTTGGGACTGGATGAAGCGTCGTCTCACGTGGTCTGCACGTCCAGCACGAACGCTGGACCAACTGAGGCGCCAGGTGGAA
Source organism: Schistocerca gregaria (assembly GCF_023897955.1). Classification (NCBI taxonomy): domain Eukaryota; kingdom Metazoa; phylum Arthropoda; class Insecta; order Orthoptera; family Acrididae; genus Schistocerca; species Schistocerca gregaria. Next base: position 742,941,896 of record NC_064921.1, read on the forward strand.
ATGGCATGGCAAGCCGTTCCACAGGACTACATCCAGCATCTCTACGATCGTCTCCATGGGAGAATAGCAGCCTGCATTGCTGCGAAAGGTGGATATACACTGTACTAGTGCCGACATTGTGCATGCTCTGTTGCCTGTGTCTATGTGCCTGTGGTTCTGTCAGTGTGATCATGTGATGTATCTGACCCCAGAAATGTGTCAATAAAGTTTCCCCTTCCTGGGACAATGAATTCACGGTGTTCTTATTTCAATTTCCAGGAGTATATATATATTATTTTGTGACATTCAATTAAACAAATTTCCTTTTTCAGGCGGACACAAGTCCAGATAGTCCGCTTATAGCAACCTCTCAAAACTCTGGGATCTCTCTCTCCATATTCACCACTGCTGTTGGCTCACCTCCAACTGCAGAACTCTACATGCTGTTCACATCCAACTGCCCAACACTACAATAGCTAATATTCCAACAATGAGTCCAACTAGCCACAGATTGCACACAACACTGTCAGTGATTTTCATCCAGAGTGCTATGTGGTGTTACCAACATAAAAACCTAAACAGCCTACTTACAATTTTTACGAGCTTCCAGCAGGAGTGACTTATTTATTTATTTACAGATACCTGTGTAATTACTAGACTATTTTAGTAGTTTCTTGCGTGTACAGGTGCCTATGAGGCACAAGTTTTTCTTTTAATAACATTGTAGCATACTGTACCGCAGTTACTAGTGATCCTTATATCAACCCTCGTATCGTACAGGCTTTTGTTTGTTTTGGTTAGTGTAGCTCAGTTTTGTTTAGACGATTAGTGAGAGAGCACTTCGAATTCCTGTTGCTAATAAGTCAAGTACATCATTCATTTGTTGTATATTTTTAAGAGCTTAAAACGGGATTGACCCCAGCAATGGATAGAAACTGTGATTGCTGTGTGCAGATGCGAGCTGAGTTGGGGACCCTTCGCTCACAGCTCCAGGCTGTGCTGGCTTCAGTCACACAGTTTGAGGCTGCCGCCATGGGGCGTCACTGTGTGGGTTGAGACACATGGATGCAAGAGACGTCCAATGTGTCCCCCGTTCAGTCTGCTGCTATGGCTGTCCAAGGTACTGCCTGCACTGAGGTTGACCCGTCACCTGTGGTCGAGTGGAAGATCATTCCAAAGTCTGGCAGGCAGCGAAAATCTTTCTGAACGGCCAATCATAGGGCCTTCCCAGTTCATTTGATGTACAAGTTTCGGGCATTATCTATGGCAGTCGATATCTCTGAACCAGATGCAGTCGTCCACCCTGTTCAAGAGGAAGCTTCACGGCCCACAAGGTTTGGGTGTTCACAGAGAGTGGGTTTACTGGAAGTTGGGAGCTCCAACGTTAGGCGCATAATTGGCCCCTTAGGAACATGGCTGTGAAGGAGGGGAAGGAAGCCAGTATGCACTCCATCTGCATACTGGGGGAGGTACTCTGGATGTGGAAAGGCTGCTTCCAGATGCAATGAAGAGTACAGGATGCAGCCAACTGAAGGAGGTGGGTCATGTCGGTACCAATGACGTATGTCGCTTTGGACTGGAGGAGATTCTCGATTGTTTTGGGTGGTTAGCGGAAATGGTAAAGACTGCCAGACTTACTTGCCAGATTAAGGCGGAGGTCACCATCTGCAGCAGCATCGATAGAACCAGCTGTGGTCCTTTGGTCCAGATCTGAGTGTAGGGTCTGAACCAGTGGCTCAGGCGGTTCTGTGACCGTGTAGGCTGCAGATTCCTTGACTTGCGTTATCGGGTGGTGGGTTTCCGGATTCCTCTTATTAGGTAAAGAGTTCACTGCACACAGGAGGCGGCTAAACGGGTAGCGGGGGCTGTGTGGAAGAGACTGGGCGGCTTTAGGTAAGAGGGATTCAGGGAACCACAGAAAGGTCATCCGTGTAAATGGGGCAAGGAAAGCACAGTACGTTAGTTGTAGAAACGATAGGTATTGTAGTTGTAAATTGTTGTAGCTGTGTTGGGAAAGAACCAGAGTTCCAAGCCCTAATACACTCCTGGAAATTGAAATAAGAACACCGTGAATTCATTGTCCCAGGAAGGGGAAACTTTATTGACACATTCCTGGGGTCAGATACATCACATGATCACACTGACAGAACCACAGGCACATAGACACAGGCAACAGAGCATGCACAATGTCGGCACTAGTACAGTGTATATCTACGTTTCGCAGCAATGCAGGCTGCTATTCTCCCACGGAGACGATCGTAGAGATGCTGGATGTAGTCCTGTGGAACGGCTTGCCATGCCATTTCCACCTGGCGCCTCAGTTGGACCAGCGTTCGTGCTGGACGTGCAGACCGCGTGAGACGACGCTTCATCCACTCCCAAACATGCTCAATGGGGTACAGATCCGGAGATCTTACTGGCCAGGGTAGTTGACTTACACCTTCTGGAGCACGTTGGGTGGCACGGGATACATGCGGACGTGCATTGTCCTGTTTGAACAGCAAGTTCCCTTGCCGGTCTAGGAATGGTAGAACGATGGGTTCGATGACTGTTTGGATGTACCGTGCACTATTCAGTGTCCCCTCGACGATCACCAGAGGTGTACGGCCAGTGTAGGAGATCGCTCCCCACACCATGATGCAGGGTGTTGGCCCTGTGTGCCTCGGTCGTATGCAGTCCTGATTGTGGCGCTCACCTGCACGGCGCCAAACACGCATACGACCATCATTGGCACCAAGGCAGAAGCGACTCTCATCGCTGAAGACGACACGTCTCCATTCGTCCCTCCATTCACGCCTGTCGCGACACCACTGGAGGCGGGCTGCACGATGTTGGGGCGTGAGCGGAAGACGGCCTAACGGTGTGCAGGACCGTAGCCCAGCTTCATGGAGACGGTTGCGAATGGTCCTCGCCGATACCCCAGGAGCAACAGTGTCCCTAATTTGCTGGGAAGTGGCGGTGCGGTCCCCTACGGCACTGCGTAGGATCCTACGGTCTTGGCGTGCATCCGTGCGTCGCTGCGGTCCGGTCCCAGGTCGACGGGCACGTGCACCTTCCGCCGACCACTGGTGACAACATCGATGTACGGTGGAGACCTCACGCCCCACGTGTTGAGCAATTCGGCGGTACGTCCACCTGGCCTCCCGCATGCCCACTATACGCCCTCGCTCAAAGTCCGTCAACTGCACATACGGTTCACGTCCACGCTGTCGCGGCATGCTACCAGTGTTAAAGACTGCGATGGAGCTCCGTATGCCACGGCAAACTGGCTGACACTGACGGCGGCGGTGCACAAATGCTGCGCAGCTAGCGCCATTCGACGGCCATCACCGCGGTTCCTGGTGTGTCCGCTATGCTGTGCGTGTGATCATTGCTTGTACAGCCCTCTAGCAGTGTCCGGAGCAAGTATGGTGGGTCTGACACACCGGTGTCAATGTGTTCTTTTTTCCATTTCCAGGAGTGTAGAAAGAACTGAAGCTGAAACAGTTATAGGTGCAGAAAGCTGGTTCAAGCCGCAAATAAGTTCAGCAGAAATTTGTCAAACGATCTCACAGTTTCAGAGAAGATAGATTAAATACAATATATGGTGGAGTATTTATTGCTGTCAGAGGTAGTTTACCTTATAGTGAAATTGAAGTAGATAGTGCTTGCGAAATAGTATGGGTAGAGGTTTTACTTGACAATCGGACTAAACTATTAATCGGGTCGTTTCACCGATCCCCCGACTCAGAAAATTTAGTTGCTGAACAGTTCAAAGAAAACTTGAGCTTCATTTCAAATAGGTACCCCACTCATACAATTTTAGTCGGTGGTAACTTTAATCTACCCTCGATATGCTGGAAAAATTATAGGTATAAAGCAGGCAAAACGTCATCCGAAACTGTACTGAATGATTTCTTAGAAAATTATTTTGAACAATTAGTTCATGAGCCCACTTCAAGCATAAATGGTTGCGAATGCATACTTGACCTCTTAGCAACAAATAATCCTGGACAAATAGTGAGTATCGTGACGCATACAGGGATTAGCGACCACAAGGCTAGTCTGAATACCGTACCTCCTACAACCATCAATAAGAAACGCAAAGTATATCTATTTAAAAAGCTGATAAAAATGCTCTTAACACCGTTTTAAGATATAATCTTAACTCCTTCCGATCTGTTTGTGTAAGCGCAGAAAAGTTGTGGAATTATTTCAAAGAGATAGTATCGACAGGAATTGAGAGGTACATACCACATAAATTAACAAGTGATGGTACTGACTCCCCATGGTACACAAAACGGGTCAGGTCGCTGTTGCAGAAGCAGCGAAAAAAGCATGCCTAATTTAAAAGAACGCAAAATCCCCAACGCTGGCAAAGTTTTACAGAAGTTTGGAATATAGCGCGTACTTCAATGCGAGATGCTTTTAATAATTTCTACAACGGAACTCTGTCTCGAAATCTGGCAGAAAACCCAAAGAGATTCTGGTCATACATAAAGCACACCAGTGGGAAGACGCAATCAGTACCTTCACTGCACGATAACAACGGTGAAATCACTGATGACAGTGCCACTAAAGCAGAGTTACTAAACACGGTTTTCCGAAACTAATTCACCAAAGAAGACGAAGTAAATATTCCTAAATTCCAATCAAGAACAACTGCCAAGATGAGAAACATAGATATAGATATCCTCGGTGTAGTAAAGTAGCTTACATCACTTAATAAAAGCAGGGTTTCCCTTCCAGATTGTATACCAGTGAGGTTCCTCTCAGTGTATGCTGGTACAATAGCTCCATATTTAGCAATTATATACAACCGCTAGCTCACAGAAAGATCCGTACCTAAAGACTGGAAAATTGCTCAAGTCACACGAATACCCAAAAAGGGAAGTAGAAGTAATCCGTTCAATTGCAGGCCAATGTCACTGACGTCGATTTGCAGTAGGGTTTTGGAACATATACTGCATTCGAACATTATGAAGTACCTCAAAAAAAAAAAAAAAAAAGATTTATTGACACGTAGTCAGCACGTATTCAGAAAATATCGTTCTTTCGAAACACATCTAGCCCTTTATACTCATGACGTAATGAGTGCTATCGAGAAGGGATGTCAGATTGATTCCATATTTTTAAATTTTCAGAATGATTTCGACACAATTCCTAACAAGCGTCTTCTAACCAAACTGGGTGCCTATGGAATATCGCCTCAGTTTTGCGACTGGATTCATGATTTCCTGTCAGAAAGGTCACAGTTCGTAGACGGAGTCATCGAGTAAAACAGAAGTAATATCCGGCGTTCCCCACGGAAGTGTTATAGGCCCTCCATTGTTCCTGATCTATATTAACGACATAGGAGACAATCTCAGTAGCCATCTTAGATTGTTTGCAGACGATGCTGTCATTTACCGACTTGTAAGGTCATCAGTTGAACAAAACGAATTGCATAATGATTTAGATAGCTGTATGGTGCGAAAAGAGGAAGTTGACCCTGAATAAAGAAAAGTGAAGTTACTCACATGAGTACTAAAATAAATCTGCTAAATTTCGATTGCGCGATATGTCACACAAATATGAAGGCTGTAAATTCAACTAAATACTTAGAGATCACAATTACAAATATCCCAAATTGGAACGATCACGTAGATAATGTTGTGGGTAGAGCAAACCAAAGATTGCGATTCATTGGCAGAATACTTAGAAGGGCAACAGGTCTACTAAAGAAACTGCTTACACCACGCTTGTCAGACCTATTCTGGAGTATTGCAGTGCGGTGTGGGATCCGCATCAGGTGGGACTGACGGATGACATGGAAAAAGTACAAAGAAGCGCAGCTTGTTTTGTATCATCGCGAAACAGGGGAATAGTGTCACAGACATGATACGTGAATTGTAGTGGCAATCAATAATACAAAAGCGGTTTTCGTTGCGACGGGATCTTCCCACGAAATTTGAATCACCAATTTTCTCCTCCGACTGCGAAAACATTCTGTAGGCACCCGCCTACATAGGGAGAAATGATCATCAGGTTAAAATAATAGAAATCAGGGCTCGTACTGGAAAGTTTAAGTGCTCGTCCCCCCCCCCCCTTCCCCGTTCGAGATTGGAACAGCGGATAGACAGCTTGAAGGTGCCAGGCACTTTATTGTGAAAGCAGAGTAATCACGTAGGTTTAGATGTAGATGTAGTTGCGGATACGCCGTGTCACCGGGCCACAATTGTACGCGATTGGTCTGAAGAACATTCTGGACAATTCGAGCGAATGATTTGGACACCCAGATCTCCCAACATGAATGTCATCGAACATTTGTGGGACGTAATCGAGAGGTCAGCTCGCGTACAAAATCGTACAGTGGCAACACTTTCGCAATTATGGACGGCCGTAGAGGCAGCATGGCTCAACGTTTCTACACGGGACTTCCAACGACTTGTTGAATCTTTGTCACGTCGAGTTGCTGTACTACGCCGGAAAAAAGAGGAGGTGCGACACGATATTAGGAGACGTCCCATGACTTTTCTCACTTCAGCACATTTTGCAGCTGATACCAGAATTTTAGACATCAGCACCATAGGGCAGATACTACGAACTAGCTGGGGCAAATGTTCGCATGCATACCTTTGCCCCAAAAGATCTGCCTTTTCTTTGTTCAGTTTTATTACTGAACGCTTAGATTTATCTAAAATTTTAATGGTCCTTAGTTAATAGTTCACTTTTTTAAATCTATTGATTCAGTATTACTAAGACTTGTTCAACTTCATATTATAGAAAATACAAGAGAACAACATTAAGTTTTTGAAAACATAATCAGCGATCTTATATCAATACGACACTATTTCTGGCAGTAGCACATGGGTGTGTGAACTCTGAGCCGTACGAGCACTAGTATTGATATCTTTGCTTGTGGAATTTGTTTGAGTTTCGTTACCGAGCTACCATTTCCCTAGTTCTCTGGCGTCTAGGTAGGTGGCGCCTTAGCGGTGCCTCGAGTAAGATTTAAGCGCGCGCAGCTCACGCTTGAATTCTGTCTGCTAACGATTGGGTGCCTGCGAAGGAGGAACACTGGATCCCAGCCTAAGCTTGCCAGCCGTGGAGACCCGCTCGCAGCGTTTGGATGGCGGATGTTTACTGTGAATAGCGTGCCAACGCCTATTAGAGAGTCGCTCCTCCTTGCCTTTGCTTTGGCGGACCATCCTCTGCAGTTGGACGAGGTCTGTTTCCTGCTCCCTTGATTGCTGGACATGGACACATGCAACGCGACACGGGAATAACGGTGAGCTCAATTTATTATGGGCGGAAAAATGTTCACCACGGTGCGTTGAAAACACTTTTACTTTTGCTGCTGAGTTACGTTTAGTGTTTTTATCATAACGTGTCGTAGTTTCTACTGTTGGTTGTTATTTGGCCTATTCCCTTTACGTGGATGGTCATCCTGGTAAAAAGAACACATCCCAGTTAAGTATTTAGTTTACGTGCAATACCGGTGCGTGCATTTTCTATGTTATCTTTAAAATATTTTTTGTCAGTTCGCTTTGAGTGCTAAAGCTTTGAGCTACATGCACCTTTGGTGCGCGTATTTTTCAGCTTTTGGTAACATTAATTTTTTGCTGTGGGGCAAATAGACTACTGCTTGTTTTGGGTTCCTAAGTTGAGATTAATGGACCCACGTGCGTGTCGCAACCTGTGTCAAGTAAATTTTATTTGTTAATGACTGAAGGCCCATGTGCTACTATTTATTTTTTTGTGTACATATAGCGTATGTTTTTTGCATATTTTAAAATGTCTACCGCTACGTGATAAATTCAACCTTGAGAGAGAAACTGTCCTTCGTGGTCAGCAGTACGACACAAAAGACGATGAACTGGTATTCTGACAAACTTAAAATTATTGATGGAAAAAGTATGAACTAACACAAAGTGTCAAACTGAGTGACTGAGAACCACCAGGAGTAGCCGAAAGGTGGAGCAGGATTGAAAGAGCCATTAAGCATGCTGAAGAAGAAATAATACGTATTAGAAGAAATAAAAGAACCCATTAATGGTTTGATGTAGACTGCAGGTTATCAATAGAAGAAAAGAATAGGACAAGAACGAGATTGTTACACAGAGAAACAACATAAAAATTGGAACATGGAACAACACAGTGAATTAAGAAGAGCAAAGAGACTGCGCAAGAGAAAGAAAAGAGAATGGACTAAGAAGAAATTCCAAGAACTAGAAGAGCTAAGAGAACAAAGTGATACAAGAACGTCCGAATACGACAAAGGTAAAATAAGGAGTAGATTCAAGCAAAGGATGAAGGCATGCTCGAGTAATGTTGGGAAAATGATAAGGGAAGAAGAACAGATAGTCGGAAGATAGGACGAATACTTCAAAGACATACTTTATAACAGCCTGGAAGAAGAACACACAGCCCCACAGCAAGACATACGGGAGCTAGAAGCAGGTAAAGATGCAAGAAAGCCGACGCGCTGGCTGCCCACAGAAGAAAAACGATCGAGCCCCCGATGAAGAAGGCGTATCCTCCAAATGGACACTGGAAACTCTGCGTGACTGCAGAATTTTACGTAATCCGTCATATTCTCCAGATTTTGCTTAATCAGATGTCTTCTTTTTCCAAACCTAAAAAAAAAAAATACCTCACAGGACGACGATTTGGGAATGACGATGCAGTTATTGATCTTGTAAACGCTTGGTTGGATTCGAAATCGAAGACCTTTTATTTGAATGGTTGGCAGAAGTTACCTGAGTGTGCCCTCAGGTGTATTAGTGTACACGGGTATTGTACTGAAAACTAAATTTGTATTATGAAACTTCTGTCATTCGTTGTTTGTTAGGCTAGGAACTTTTTTCTAAAACGCACCGTCCCCCACGTACGCTACCAGGCCTGGTAAGAATACCAAACGCGAATGACACAAATGTACTCTGGTGGCCGTTCTACCATGACACTGTAACTCTAATCATTTTGATACCCGCGAATGGTGCGTGCGTGTACGAAGTTAACAGTGATATGCGTGCATGCCTTCTGGCTGCTTCCCTTTTTTTGTGAGGCAGTGTAGACAGCACAATTTATCACCACGTAAGTGGACTGCCCAAAGCGCGCTTAATAACACACTACGGCCTCCTGCGAGTAAGTCATAACGTTAGCCAGTGATAAGTCCCGTGGTCCTCCACTGTGGCAATCTGTGGAGCGCGTGCGGTGATGGCAGGGCAGCCAGGCAGCAGCGTCAGCCAGGCGCACGACTCGCTGACGGGAGGCAATCTCACAGCGGAGGCACTGCCGCCCCGGTCCGGGTCTGAGCTCAGCTCGGGCTGGGCTGCTGGCTGAGAACCCCGTGCCGTGGGCGCTCACTGTGTGACCAGGGTCAGGGACCGAGGCGCGGACCGCGGACGTGGGAACGGCCATTCCCCGCACAGTCGCTGGGAACGAAACAGCGGCGTCTCTGAGCACCTACTTGCGGCGCAGCATGCAGGACGGAAACAGACAGCCAACACTACCGCAAATTGTACAACCCCCTCACCAGTTTTCTGACCACGGCACCACGCTATTGCAAGTGAATTATTAGCTTAGTATCTACGAGGGCATGGTGAAAAGTAAAGCTTCCGATTTTTTGTGTGTACAAACCCTTATAAGATGTTTAAATGAAACATACGTTATTCACATTGTGCATCTTTATTCTTCATGTTGTTGATGTTGTGGTCTTCAGTCCTGAGAATGGTTTGATGCAGCTCTCCATGCTACTCTATCCTGTGCAAGCTTCTTCATATCCCAGTACTTACTGCAACCTACATCTTTCTGAATCTGCTTAGTGTATTCATCTCTTGGTCTCCCTCTACCATTTTTACCCTCCACACTGCCCTCCAATACCAAATTGGTGATCCCTTGATGCCTCAGAACATGTCCTACCAACCGATCCCTTCTTCTTGTCAAGTTGTGCCACAAACTCCTCCCCAATTCTATTCAATACCTTCTCATTAGTTATATGATCTACCCATCTAATCTTCACCATTTTTCTGTAGCACCACATTTCGAAAGCTTCTATTCTCTTCTTGTCCATGTTCCACTTCCACAGATGGCTACACTCCATGCAAATACTTTCAGAAACGACTTCCTGACAATCTATACTCGATGTTAACAAATTTCTTTTCTTCTGAAATGCTTTCCTTCCCATTGTCAGTCTACATTTTATATCCTCTCTACTTCGACCATCATCAGTTATTTTGCTCCCCAAATAGCAAAACTCCTTTACTACTTTAAGTGTCTAATTTCCTAATCTTATTCCCTCAGCATCACCCGACTTAATTCGATTACATTCCATTATCCTCGTTTTGCTTTTGTTGATTTTCATCTTATATCCTCCTTTCAAGACATTGTGCATTCCGTTCAGCTACTCTTCCAGGTCCTTTGCTGTCTCTGATAGAATTACAATGTCATCGGAGAACCATTTCTTCTCCATGGAATTTAATTCCCACTCCGAATTTTTCTTTTGTTTCCTTTACTGCTTGCTCAATATACAGATTGAATAACATAGTGGATAGGCTACAACCCTGTCTCACTCCCTTCCCAACCACTGCTTCCATTTACCGTGAAGCTGCATGCCCTCGGGAAAAAGGACGGCTGTAGTTTCCTCTTGCTTTCAGCCGTTCGCGGTACAGTACAGCAAGGCCGTTTTGGTCAGTGTTACAAGGCCAGATCAGTCAATCATCCAGACTGTTGCCCCTGCAACTACTGAAAAGGCTGCTGCCCCTCTTCAGGAACCACATGTTTGTCTGGCCTCTCAACAGATACCCCTCCGTTGCAGTTGCACCTACGGTACGGCTATCTGTATCATTGAGGCATGCAAGCCTCCCCACCAACATCTCTACATACTTTCAGCCCTCTGCTGCTAACGGGCTTCGAAATTTAGCTGTAACATGGCCTTGTGTAACCATGTCGGTGCGTGAGAAACAGTTTGCAGTAATCGAGTTTCGAATTCGTAGAGTTAGTCCGCACATGGAGCAACTTCTCTTTCAGCATAACAATACCAGACCACACACGAGCGCCACGACATCTGCAACAATCCGACGTCTCAGGTTCACTGTCACCGAGCGTCCTCCGTTCAGTTACGACTTGGTCCAACCGATTTTCATCGTTTCGAAAACTTAAAGAACACCTTCGATCACTCCACTTTGACAGGAATGAAGCGGTGCAAGGAGAAGTGAGGTTGTGACTGTGTCAACGAAGTCAAACATCCTACAGTGACGGTATCAACAATCTGGTCTCTAGTTGGGAGAAACGTGTTCGTCAGCACGGTGACATTGTTGAGAAATAAATATGTAGACATCAAGAATAAAGACTTAGAATGCTAATAACGTTAGTTTTATCTAAAAATCTTTGAGTTATGACACTAAAAAATTCGGAGGTATTATTTTCAGCTCGCCTTCTTACATTTACATACGTGCTCTCAATCCACTGTGCGTTTTACCGTTGAGAATATATTGTACTGGCGTTATGAACATTATCTTCTACCTCTTCATGCAGGACGAGAGGAAAAATAATTGTTCATATTCCAAGGGGAGACATTTTTATGGTATTTTCCTATCGTGTTCTCACAGTCCTTATAATGATTATCAAAAGAGACTGCTTGCAAAAACACTGATGCGGTTCATCCTACAATATTGTTCAAGTTTGTGGGACTCGTACCAAACAGGACTAACAGTGGATGTTGAAAATATGCAAGGAAGCGCAGCCAAGAACGGTCGCAGACTTATTTGGTTCATGGGAGAGTTTGACGGAGGCGCTGAAGAAACTGAACTGGCAAACGCTTGAATTGAGCACAAGCTATCCTGAGAAATCCTACTTACTAAGTTTTAAGAAACATCTTTAAGTGACGAATCTCGAAATACAGACCTACTAAAACCCCTACGTATCGCTGCCGTAGCGATAGTAAAAACAAGATGACACGAATCGCAGCATGTACTGAGGCGTTTAAGCAATCATTCTTCCTCTTTCCACAAGCGAATGGATCGGGAAGAGGCCCTAAAAGCTGCACCATGGCAAGTGCGGTCTACCATATAATTCTTCCGTTAAAAAAAAAAAAGTGCAAATGTGTGTGAATTCCTGTGGGACCAAACTGCTGAGGTCATCGGTTCCTACTTAAACTAGCTTATCCTAAGAACAACACACACACCGATGCCCGAGGGAGGACTCGAACCTCTGACAGGAGGGTCCGCGCAGCCTGTGACATGGCACCTCTAACAGCGCGACCACTCCGCACGGCACTTCTTTTGTTCGTAGAGTGTCGATGTAGCTGTAGATATCCGATAGACGTGACACACTTGCACATTCTAGATCTAATACTGGTTTTCAAAATTTACCCAATAAGATTTCGGCTGTCTTACAACGATTCTCATTTTAGTTCCTTCAGCATGTCCATTACACTTCCGTACAAACTACGAGGCGTGTTTATTAAGTAAGTGCCGTTTTGAAATTAAAAAAAAAAGTGCTAAGATATCTCAATAATTTTATTTTTACATGAAAGCCCGTACCTCAATCTACGCACTGATGCCATTACACTCTGATTCTTCCTTGTTCACGTTGTGTACTGAGTATGACGCCTCCGATAATCGTGAGTCCCGCCCACTGTGAAGTAGGGGCTGTTATAAGATTTCTTAGTGCTAAAGGCCTACAAGCGATCGATATTCATCGTGAGATCTGGGCAGTTTACGAAGAAAGCATTATGAGTGATAGAATGGTAAGAAATTGGAGAGCATTTAAAGATGGCCGCACAAATGTGGATGATAAACAACGGACTGGGCGTCCTTCGGTCGTTAATGAAAGTTTGGTGCAGGAAGCGGAGAATAAGGTGAGAGAAAACAGACGCTTTAGGATTTCCTCCTTCCGGGATGACTTTCCTAATGTTTCTCGTAGTGTTTTGTATGGCATTGTGACCGAGCACTTGAATTACCGAAAATTGTGCGCACGTTGGGTAACGAAAATGTTGACGGATGTGCACAAAACCAGACGTTTGGACAGTGCATTGACTTTCCTTGAGCGGTACCACAACGACGGCGATGGTTTCTTAAGCCAAATTGTTGCGGGCGATGAAACATGGGTGGCCTACGTCACACCAGAATCAAAGCAACAGTCCATAGAAGTTGAGCAATGGCATCGTTTTGCTACAAGACAATGCCCGTCCACATGTGGCGAATCAGACCAAAGATCTCATCACATCTTTTCGATGGGAAACTGTACATCATCTTCCGTACAGCCGCGATCTTACGCCCAGTGACTACCATATGTTCCTGCACTTGAAGAAACACCTGAGCGGTCAGCGTCTTCAAGACGATGACGAAGTCAAAACAGTGGTGATGCAGTGGTTAACAAATCAGGCGGCAGACTTCTATGAGGAGGGTATTCAAAAACCGGTACAATGTTATGAAAAGTGCCTCAATATTGGCGGAAATTATGTAGAAAGATTAAGGCACAGGTTTTTTTGTAAAAATAAAATTATTGACATATCTTAGCACGTCTTTTTTTTAATTTCAAAACGGTACTTACTCAAAAAACACGCCGCGTACATAGGCCTGTTCCTGTCCTAAGTATGTTATTAAGTATATTCGATGTCCTTATTCTGTAAGAACTGCAAACACTGAATGAGTACTCAAGAACTGATCGCACGAGCGTTTTATATACGATCGTCTTTACAGATGCTCAACACTAAACTTTCTCAGAGCCCTTCTAACCAGTATAATTCATTCACTCGTCTTCTCCATTACAGACTCGTGGTCCACACCATTTCATATTACTTCATAGTATTACAACCAATTAACGACTGTCAGTAATTAAAATTAATGATGCGGCCACATTCTTTCGTATTTTCCCCCTTTCAGCCACCGGGGTTGTGTTTTAAGGGAATACGTTTAAATTAAATTGGCGCCTGGACTTATTAACACTAAAAAAAGGCTTTTTCTGAATGCTGCATGGAAACAATGTCTTTGTCTAGTAAAACAGCTTACGGAAAAAGTGAGAACCACTCGTTAATATTGATTCATCTTGGAGGAAGATCTCTGACAGGCTTAGGCACTAATTCCGAATAGTTGTGGTCTTTAGTCAGAAGACTGGTTCGATGTAATTCTACACGCTAGTGTATCCTGCGCAAGTCTCTTCATCTCTGCATAACTATTCGAAAGGACAGCGGTTTCCGTAATTTCCAAAATCGATACAGGCAAACGTCGGAATCTTTCCTCTCAAACGGGCGCAGACGATATAATTCCCCATCCTTTCGTAATCCGAAATTGTGCTCCGCTTCTAATGACCGCGCTGTTGGCTGGACGTTAAACCATAACCTTTCTTCTCTCTTCCTTTCTTGATGCGTTAGTATTTGTCCTGTCAGCCGAAGTTTTCTTTGTCAGGTTATACATTAAATTTCTTAATTTGTCCAATTCAGTTCAGTACCTCCTGAGCAGCTATTTGATGTATCCATTTAATCTGCAACATTCTTTTTTAGCACTACATTTCGATGCTTCTATTAAACTCCTGTCTCAATTGTTTATTGTCAATTTTTCACTTCCATGCAACGCTACACGCCAGAAAAAGACCATGAGAAAAGACTTCCTAACATTTAAATTTATGTTGGACTTTAACGAACTTCACTTTTTCAGAAATGTTGTTCTTGCTATTACTAGCCAACATTTTATTACATTCTCTCTGCGTCGACCATCATCAGGTGCTTTTCTGCCAAAACACGAAACTCATCTACTACTTTTAGTGTCTCATTTCATGAACTAATTTCCTTAACAGCGCCTTATTTCATTCGACTACATCCCATTACCTTTGTGTTTTACTTTTGTTCATCACATAAGTTGTTTTATAGACACAATCCATTCCGTTTAGCTGCACTTCCAAGTTCTTTGCCGTCTCTAAAGGAATTACAGTGTCACCGGGAAACCTCGAAGCTTTTATTTCTTCTCTTTGAACTTTAACTCCCTTTCCAAGATTACCCTTTGTTTCCTTTGTAACTTGTTCACTGTACAGACTCAATAACACCAATGTTATTTACAACTGTGACCCCCTCCCTTTTCAACTGCTCTTTCTCTCTCAGATCCTTCGACTGCTGCCAGCAGAATTTTGAAGAATGTAGTGCAGTCAACAATATCAGCAGCTTTGTGTAAATCTACAAATACACACATCCAAAAAAGTTTTGCATCACCTCGGCTCCGAGAGTTCCGGAACCTGTACAGAAAATTGGAATAGAGATCAAAATAAACATCATATTTGCCCTTTTTATTGCTCATGAAAACCAAACATTGCACGTTGTTTCACCATACAGAGAGACCTTCAGAGGTGGTGGTCCAGATTGCTGTACACACCGGTACCTCTAATACCCATTACTACGTCCTCTTGCATCCATGCATGCCTCTATTCGTCGTGGCATACTATCCACAAGTTCATCAAGGCACTGTAGGTCCAGATTGTCCCACTCCTCAACCACGATTCGGCGTAGATCCCTCAGAGTGGTTCGTGGGTCACGTCGTCCATAAACAGTCCTTTTCAATCTATCCCAGGCATGTTCGATAGGGTTCATCTCTGGAGAACAAAAGAATGGTTAAAAAGGCTCTGAGCACTATAGGACTTAACATCTGAGGTCATCAGTCACCTAGAACTTAGAATTACTGAAACCTAACTAACCTAAGGACTTACACACATCCATGCCCGAGGCAGTATTCGAACCTGCGACTGTAGCGGTAGCGCGGTTCCAAACTGAAGCGCCTAGAACCACTCGGCCACATCGGCCAGCTCTGGAGAACATGCTGGCCACTCTAGTCGAGCGACGTCGTTATCCTGAAGGAAGTCATTCACAAGATGTGCACGATGGGGACGCTAATTGTCGTGCGTGAAGACGAATGCCTCGCCAATATGCTGCCTATATGGTTGCACTATACCTTCCATGACCACCAGTGGCATAAGTGGGCCCCACATAATGCCATACTAAAACATCACACCTTGCTGCATTTGATGGGCAGTGTGTCTAAGGCGTTCAGTCTGACGAGGTTGCCACCAGACACGTCTACCACGATTGGCTGGTTGAAGGCATATGCAACACTCATCGGTGAAGAGAACGTGATACCAATCCTGAGCGGTCCATTCGGCATGTTGTTGGGCTCATCGGGGTATCGCGCTGCACGGTGTCATGGTTGCAAAGATGGACCTCGCCATGGACGTCGGGAGTGAAGTTGCGCATCATGCAGCCTGTTGCGCACAGTTTGAGTCGTAACACGACGTCCTGTAGCTTCACGACAAGCATTATTCAACATGGTGGCGTTGCTGTCGGGGAGACATAATCCCTAGGTAGCGGACATCCACTGCAGTAGTAGCTTTGGGCGACCTGAGCGAGGCATGTCATCGACAGTTCCTGTCTCTCTGTATCTCCTCCATGTCCGAACAACATCGCTTTGGTTCACTGCGATACACCTGGACACTTCCCTTGTTGAGAGTCCTTCTTAGCACAAAGTAACAATGGGGATGAAATCGGAACGCTACATTGACCATCTAGGCATGGTTGAACTACAGACAACACGAGCTGTGTACCTTCTTCCTGGCAGACCGTCGAATAGGCGTTGTTCATGCACGGTTGTTTACATCTATGGGCGGGTTTAGTGATACCTCTGAACTGTCAAAGAGACTGTGTCTGTGATAAAATATCCACAGTCAACGGCCATCTTCAGGAGTTATGGGAACTGCGGTGATGAAAAACTTTTTTTGATTGGTGTACTATAATCGGCAGTTTGCCTTTCTTTAACTTATCATCTTAGGTAAAGGCAGCATTGTCTGGGGTGTTAGATACAGTTCTCTGGAAACCAGAGTGACCTACCCGGAGGACGACCTCTACAAGTTTTTCCATTCTTCGATAAATAATTCATGTCAGTATTTTGCAATCATGACTCACTGAACGAATCGATAAGAATATGGTTCTGAGCACTATGGGACTTAACATCAGCGGTCATCAGTCTCCTAGAACTTAGAACTACTTAAACCTAACTAACCTAAGGACATCACACACATCCATGCCGAGGCAGGATTCGAATCTGCGACCGTAGCGGTCGCGCGGTTCCAGACTGCAGCGCCTAGAACTGCCCTGCCACAACGGTCGGCGGTTCGATAATATTCGCACTTGTTGGCACCAACCTTCTTTGGAATTGGAATTATTGCGTTCTCCTTGAGCTCTGTCTGTCTCACGTAGTTCGCACACCATGTGGAATAGTTTTGTCATGGCTGGCTCTCCCAGGTATCTCAGTAACTTTGGGGAAACGTCGCAAGTCCAGGGTCCTACTTTCGACTTCAGTATCTCAGTATTCTGTCGAATACTTCTCACAGGGTTATATCTACCGTCCCATCCTGATTTACTTCATCTTCCCTTTCTATAATATTGTTTGCGAGTGCGTCTACTACCGTTCTCATCTGCGTAGTCCGCTCACACCGTAGGTCTGACTGTAGTTCACGTCTCGAAAATGACAGGCCGTTTATATGTCTCAAATATGGGCGATCAATTTCAAACTCACATGTGAAGATCGCTCAGTACTGAAGATAGAAACCTGCGGTCCCATGTGCGTGCGTCGCCAGTTTCGATGGTCACCGGCACGTGGCTTGCTGCGGCAAGGCAAACACGGTGGGACTGGGGGCTCCAGTCACGCTCATATGGAGCAACGTGAAAGCATCAAATGTTACTACAAACGTCACAAGCTTACGTCGGAGAGACGATATGGGTGAGGAAATACAGGCCATCAGCATGTAACCGGACATCCTCCTTTAGTATCACTTTTCCTCAACAGTAGTTGTCGATACCAGTATTATTTTTCGAATTTTGAACAGGTAAATATTATTTCAGTTGCTTTTCTGAAACCTTTCATATAATTTTACACACGCTATGTTATATTACAAAGTAAAAGGCCGGGCGCTGTGGCCGAGCGGTTCAAGGCGCTTCAGTCCAGAACCGCGCTGCTGCTGCGGTCGCAGGTTCGAATCCTGCCTCGGTCATGGATGCGTGTGATGGCCTTAGATTAGTTAGGTTTAAGTAGTTGTAAGTCTAGGGACCTAATGACCTCAGATGTTAAGTCCCATAGTGATAAGATCCATTTCAACTACTTCAACAAATTGAAATTAATGAAAATGAATTACTTTATAGAATGTTTTTGTCTCGATGTCTTAACCGATAAGTACTAGTTGTGAATGTACAGGTTAAATTATTTTCTTAGAAACATTTGAAATTACGAACTACTGGCACACTTAAAATTTCTATAATTAATTACGCTATACTGTACTGGTTACTATATTTATTTCTGGATTAATTTATGAAATAATAATCGTAAGTAATAATGTAACAGAAACTAGTAGAAATGCATTTGTTAAGAAAAATTGTAAACTCTTTGAAATATTGTTATTTTCGCAGTGTGAGAGTCGTAAGCATGCCTCTGATGTGATTGCACTTATGTTTGTATTTTTATGCGATCAATGTAATTTCAGCTTTGTTAACATGGAAAATATAAAGACTGTATTATATGCTAATATGTGACAAAATTTACGTAAAAAAAAAATTCTGCAACAAATAGCTTCAAATTTGTTTAGTTGAGTTCAGCCGTGAGGACCTAAATTTCATCTTCAAGAATCAGACCCCTAGACGAGAAGAACTGGAGCCAACTCAGCATGACAAGCTAAATAAACTCGAAAGTTGATTGTAATCCTCGCTCCTCTCAAATCTTCATAAAAGATTAATGTGGACAATATGATTCTACGTGTGGCTGAGAAATGGACAGTGCTGTTGATGCGTCACGTTGAGGTCCACAAAATTTGTAAATTAGGCAGGCGCAGTTCGCCTTGTATCTTTTGTCACTTCTCCTTCGGCCTTGGCTCTTGAAGCAGCATGTAATATGACTTTAATTACATAGGAGGAGTTGGCTAATAATAATAAACATCTGTAATTTTGTAGCTGTTTCATGCAAAGAGCACTTTGTTGCCTCTTGTCACTAATGATACAATAATTTTCTGTAGTTCAGTGTAATTGAAGTTGGAAGCAGATCAGTTTTGTGACGTGCAGATTTGCAGAACACAGAAAAGTCGACCTTCCCAATCTAAGTTTACTACAAGAAGTCCGATCTGCGTTTTTCAAACGTAGTGGAAAAGTATTTGTTGCATTGTATTTAATACAAACACGGTCCGGCGTTACCAAACTCTTCTGTCCGCCAGCATCGATTCGGAGCATGAGAACCAGTAAATCAGGTAACCAAAAATTAATTATATCAGACCCTCAGCAGTAGAAACTGTAATACATAGTAATGTACTTCGTTCAGCTATGATTATCCTGTTCGTTTCCCGCGGTGGCCACCGTGACTCATCCCGACTTCCGAACAATTAAGATTCGGAAGAATGCTACATCATCAAAATTCTCAGTTTTTTTTAAAAAAGATAAAAAAAACATTTCATCTTAGCTTCTGTCTCTATCTCTTCGTTTTTTGGGTGAGTTACTGTGTGTGTGTGCGTGTGTGTGTGTGTGTGTGTGTGTGTGTGTGTGTGTGTGTGTGTATTTTCCAGTCATTCCATTTAAACAGATTATGATGTAAACAAATTTTGACAACATAGTCCTTTGAAGAAACAGTGATCTGATGATAAAACTAGGTTAAAACATCAGTCTAGATCGCAATAATATTTTATTAATGAGCGGCTTCGTCTTCATGTAGAAATCAGCTTCAGGAAACAGCACCATAAAAACCAGAAGAGCAGAGCTGAATATGGTGTCAGAAGAGAGTACAATGAAGCAGCGATGTGGCATTTACCCATCTGGCTGCTGCTGGCAGCACCTCGAACGCTTACGCGACAACGTGGTCTTACACCGCTGATTGATGGCTCCAAACACACAGGTTAAATAGAGTGCAAATTTCACGCCGAAAACGGATCACATCAGCCCGTTCAATAGTAAAAGCTTCACAAAATGTGAGGTATTGATGTTATATGGAATTCAGAAAATAAGTTATCGTAAACTAAATACGAATATATAAATAAGTAAATAGTTACAGATCATCAGACAAACAGTCTTTCTTATGTCAACAAAAGTGAGCTTACAGCTTGAGAAAACATGAAGTGCCACGATTTTTACGAGTTACAAAGACGTCGTTCTCATTAGTTTTCAGACGGTAAGGAAAAAAAAAAGTTTATATACGTGCTGTCATAACGTGACGTACAACTAGCAGTTAATTGCATCAATGATAAAAGTACTAAAAATGTAGATATCGTCGTATAACCGGTAAGCAGTGCCCTTTTCTGTGTATTGGAACTGACGCACGCCGGTCTAAAGGTAACGGGGAGACCAAGGTGGCTTCTAAGATATCAGAGACTGTAGTCATGGCAACGGTAGAAGTCGATATCTTCAAAGACCTTCGTGTCAACAACATCTGGGGCACGTTGCCGGAAAATTAAAAACATTGTTGTCACATGAAGGCGTACAGCAGAATATCTTTACGTACTCGCCTTACATTGCTCGTGATACCGCAACAAGCCAGTTTGGAAATCATTGTATAACTATTATAAAATAACCTCTAGTGATGGTAATAAATTCTAGAGGAGACTCTACTGCCATGGTCCCAAGGTTACCTAAATGGCAGCTAGGAAATCAAAGAAATGGTCACGGGGACGCCGACTGTAACCATGGTATCGATAAATAGTTGATACTTACAAATACCTATGAATGGACGCCTCATATCACTGGTTTCTGGGAAACTAGACCATTGTACATACAATGTTACAATATCTACTATTTGCTAACGGTACGCTGTCATTTAGTTTATGATAACTTATCCTGTAAATTCCATATAACATCAATGCTTCACATTTTGTGAAGCGTTTATCAGTGATTGAGGCTGATGTAACTAGTTTTGGACGCGGAATTTGTTCCCTATTTAACCGTGCCTCTGCAGCCATTAGTCAGCAGTTTCTGATGGTGTTGCTTCATCAGGACCCGAGGAGCCCTCAACAGCAGCCAGATGGGTAAATGTTACGTCGCCACGTCATCATAGTTTTCTGTGATACCACACTCATCAAACTTTCTGCGACTCTGTTATTCTGGTTCTTACAGAGCCCATTTTCTGAAGATCACTTCTACATAAAGTAGAAACAAGTCATTAATAAAATACTATTGCGATCTAGACTGCTGTTTTAAACCTATCGTGTAAATAACTATTCATGGAACAGATGTAAAACATATTGTCATTTTTGTGTAGCTTTCGACAAGTTCGGCGTTTTTAACTTTCATACTGAGAAGTGGGAGAGCTTAGAAAGGGTTGCAACAGTCTTACAGAATTCTAATAACAAAGACCCTCTGGTAGACATACATTAAGTGGGAAAAAATGGGTACAGCGGAGTGTTTTGCAGATACATATGACGGAGAAGAAGATACTGCGGCGTTATAAAGAGGAAAAATTGAATTAAAAAAGTTCGGCTTTCGCACCGTGACTGATTAACGGTGAGCTTCCAAATGTTCTGTCAAGCTGTTGTTTCCATTTTATGCAGAATATTTCGGCAAACGATCCATCCGTCTTGTCCAGGTGCTGCGACTTTTGCTTTTGTGCGCTCAACCGTTATTCATAGCTGAGCTCGATTCCCGACGCCCACTTATGTGTTTGATACTCTTTTGTTCTTCGGAGCCAGCGCTGACATCCCACGAAACACACATTTTCTCAGTTAACAAGCTCTATGACACATTTACGCATTCTGCTAATGTTTGCCGAACACTCTTTTTCTTTAAAGACATTAAGGCATAAATTTGTGACCACCTGTCTGTCAGTGTAATAAACATCGCCCGTATGTTCGGGAGACAAGTAAGAAATAAACTGTGTGTATTTACGTGTACGACATATGACTGGTCAAGTCACAAAAATATTGCTACAAAACTGCTATTTCGCGTAAATACTTACTATAATCTTTCTGCAGTTCTGTCATACGAAATAAAAGTTGATGCTGAACATGCATTGCAGTTCTACAAAATCACATGAAAACCCAATTCGTGAGCCGGTCGGTTGTGGCCGTGTTGTTCTAGGCGCTACAGTCTGGAACCGAGCGACCGCTACGGTCGCAGGTTCGAATCCTGCCTTGGGCATGGATGTGTGTGATGTCCTTAGGTTAGTTAGGTTTAATTAGTTCTAAGTTCTAGGCGACTGATGACCTCAGAAGTTAAGTCGCATAGTGCTCAGAGCCATTTGAACCCAATTCGTGACAGCGATTTTAATATCGAACATTTTGAACTAGTTATATGACCTTGTGTAGGAGGTCACTCTACGGAAATATGTTTGCTGAAACTGCTGTGTCTTTACCATGTCATTTAAATTACTCATATTAGTTTCAAACATTTATTACTTAAATTGAGTAAAAGCATGATTTTTATTTACATATGTTACCGCCGGCCACTGTGACCGAGCGGTTCTAGGCGCTTCAGTCCGGAACCGCGCTGCTGTTACGGACGCAGGTTAGAATCCTGCCTCGGGCATGGATGTGTGTGATGTCCCTAGGGTAGTTAGATTTAAGTAGTTCTTAGTCTAGGGGACATGACCTCTGTTCCATAGTGCTTAGAGCCATTTGAACCGTTTGGACATATGTTACCGGAGTCACAATATGAACGATTCGGAAATAACAGGGTACGATTTCGTATCTCCCGGTACCTCTTGGACAGTGCGCGCTTCCACCAGACCCTTTCCACTATTCCTATTGTGTCTCGAACTCGGCCACAAACCGCTGCTACCGGTGAGATTAATTACATTTCTAAATCCACTCACGTTTCATAGGGTACTGATGGCAGATGAGCCCCTTGATGAAGTGCTTTGGTGACTGATGTCGATGAAAAGGCAAAATCAAGGAACAGGGGCATCACTGACAAGAAATGAGTAGAAAAGATGTGCCCGGAAAACTCCACAGAAATGAACTGGTGCATGTCATTATAATATACACGTTTACGCGTGCATCAGCCTAAATAAAACGTTTGCATATGAACAGAATTAAATCACGGATTTCTGTGGTAAAGTGTCAGCAGTCTTGGCAGACATGTTTCAGTCCATTTGTTCTTGAGGTGTGTTTATAGATCCCACGTCCTTCTCGAAATGTTTAGCAGAGTCTTCTATAGTCGGCTTAATATTTCGTGCCTTTGCAGATATAACCATACGCATGAAATAATTTCTTGTCTCGAACAGTCATTTCAGATGGTAAGGGTCTTGTTCATTCCTGAGTATCGATGATTCTGTGGCAAAATATGAAGGTATAATTGCCGTAACTAATTCACTATATGCTACCTACAAATAAAGAGATTCGAATTACGAGATCGAGCTGATGCTCTAATTGTACGTATAAAGAATCTGAACATTTACAAAGTTAAGGAAAATAAAATGTCAGGTAGTATCTTAAGTCTTCAAGAGAAACTACTAAGTGATGAAAACAATCGTAGCATATCCTCTTCTGTTGTATTTTTTAGAGTGGCTAACGAGATGGACGCTAAATCAGAGAAAGATGTTCCTACGTGAAGTTATGGTAAAGTACGAGTACCGGTACGTCTGGAATTTTTGGCAGCACATTACAAATAATCTATAATTTAGTCCTAAATAATTTCGGAAACTTGAGGAAAAACACTATTTTTTGCCAGTGTTTCACTACTCACCCATTTTTACGAACCAAATGTTTGGTAACTAGTGCAGTGTCTAGTATTTCTAACAAAGTTTTGATGAGACGAACTAAGGAATGAAACATCGGTGATACGAATTTTTTCGTAGATCAAACTGCATACGGACACCACAACACAAGTGACGATAGAAATACACACAGCGACATTTGACAGCACTATAGCCTATACAGCAAACACGCACAAAGAAAATATAGTGTAGTTCCATGTGAAATGTGGTTCTAAGCCTCGAAGTCTGGCAGAGGACACAGGACAGATAGATACAACTCCAGGACGATGCCTATAAAATAGCGAATATTGGATAAGGTCACAAAATCATAAATAGAACCACGTAGTAGTTCATCGTTATGCTTCTTGCCCTCCAAAACGTTGTTTCTTACCTAACGGTATGAGAATAATGAAAAACTGTAAAATTCTAACATATCTGGAAAAATCATATTATCAATTACTATACAAAAACAAATATGTATTTCAGCCCACTGTAGCCGGCCGTTGTGGCCGAGCGGTTCTAGGCGCTTGAGTCCGGAGCCGCGCGACTGCTACAGTCGCAGGTTCGAATCCTGCGCCGGGCATGGATGTGTGTGATGTCAGGTTAGTCAGGTTTAAGTAGTTCTAAGTTCTAGGGGCCTGATGACCACACATGTTAAGTCCCATAGTGCTCAGAGCCATTTGAACCATTTTCAGCCCACTGTAGATATTTTATAAATAAAAAGAAGCGAAAGGCTTTTATATAAAGGCTTTTCATATTTATGAGGATGCAGCTCATTAGAATGAAATTTCATTCAGTGCACATGGGGTTTTTTTGGTTAGAGAATTCCCTCCCTAGGCCCGACAAGACGCCTCCTGAGACGCGACAAGGCAGGAGTAGGCAAAATGCAACAAGGAATAACAATATTAATGTGCTAATAGTAAACTGCAGGAGCGTCTATAGAAAGGTCCCAGAACTGCTCTCATTAATAAACGGTCACAACGCCCATATAGTACTAGGAACAGAAAGTTGGCTGAAACCAGACGTAAACAGTAATGAAATCCTAAACTCGGATTGGAATGTATACCGCAGAGATAGGCTGGACAGTGAAGGGGGAGGCGATTTTATAGCGATAAAAAGTGCAATAGTATCGAAGGAAATTGACGGAGATTCGAATTGTGAAATGATTTGGGTGAAGGTCACGGTTAAAGCAGGCTCAGACATGGTAATTGGATGTCTCTATAGGCCCCCGGGCTCAGCAGCTGTTGTGGCTCAGCACCTGAAGAATAATTTGGAAAATATTTCGAGTAGATTTCCCCGCCATGTTATAGTTCTGGGTGGAGATTTTAATTTGCCGGATATAGACTGGGAGACTCAAACGTTCATAACGGGTGGCAGGGACAAAGATTCCAGTGAAATATTTTTAAGTGCTTTATCTGAAAACTACCTTGAGCAGTTAAACAGAAAACCGACTCGTGGCGATAACATATTAGACCTTCTGGTGACAAACAGACCCGAACTATTTGAATCAGTTAATGCAGAACACGGAATCAGCGATCATAAAGCGGTTACTGCATCGATGATTTCAGCCGTAAATAGAAATATTAAAAAAGGTAGGAAGATTTTTCTGTTTAGCAAAAGTGACAAAAAGCAGATTACAGAGTACCTGACGGCTCAACACAAAAGTTTTGTCTCAAGTGCAGATAGTGTTGAGGATCAGTGGACAAAGTTCAAAACCATGGTACAATATGCGTTAGATGAGTATGTGCCAAGCAAGATCGTAAGAGATGGGAAAGAGCCACCGTGGTACAACAACCGAGTTAGAAAACTGCTGCGGAAGCAAAGGGAACTTCACAGCAAACATAAACATAGCCAAAGCCTTGCAGACAAACAAAAATTACGCGAAGCGAAATGCAGTGTGAGGAGGGCTATGCGAGAGGCTTTCAATGAATTCGAAAGTAAAGTTCTATGTACTGGCTTGGCAGAAAATCCTAAGAAATTTTGGTCTTATGTCAAAGCGGTAGGTGGATCAAAACAAAATGTCCAGACACTCTGTGACCAAAATGGTACTGAAACAGAGGATGACAGACTAAAGGCCGAAATACTAAATGTCTTCTTCCAAAGCTGTTTCACATAGGAAGACTGCACTGTGCTTCCTTCTCTAGATTGTCGCACAGTTGACAAAATGGTAGATATCGAAGTAGACGCCAGAGGGATAGAGAAACAATTAAAATCGCTCAAAAGAGGAAAGGCCGCTGGTCCTGATGGGATACCAGTTCGATTTTACACAGAGTACGCGAAGGAACTTGCCCCCCTTCTTGCAGCGGTGTACCGTAGGTCTCTAGAAGAGCGAAGACTTCCAAAGGATTGGAAAAGGGCACAGGTCATCCCCGTTTTCAAGAAGGGACGTCGAACAGACGTGCAGAACTATAGACCTATATCTCTAACGTCGATATGTTGTACAATTTTGGAACACGTATTATGTTCGAGTATAATGTCTTTTCTGGAGACTAGAAATCTACTCTGTAGGAATCAGCATGGGTTTCGAAAAAGATGGTCGTGTGAAACCCAGTTCGCGTTATTCGTCCACGAGACTCAGAGGGCCTTAGACACGGGTTCACAGGTAGATGCTGTGTTTCTTGACTTCCGCAAGGCGTTTGACACAGTTCCCCACAGTCGTTTAATGAACAAAGTAAGAGCATACGGACTATCGGATCAGTTGTGTGATTGGATTGAGGAGTTCCTAGATAACAGAACGCAGCATGTCATCCTCAATGGAGAGAAGTCTTCCGAAGTAAGAGTGATTTCAGGTGTGCCGCAGGGGAGTGTCATAGGACCGTTGCTATTCACAATATACATAAATGACCTGGTGGATGACATCGGAAGTTCACTGAGGCTTTTTGCAGATGATGCTGTGGTGTATCGAGAGGTTGCAACAACGGAAAATTGTACTGAAATGCAGGAGGATCTGCAGCGAATTGACGCATGGTGCACGGAATGGCAATTGAATCTCAATGTAGACAAGTGTAATGTGATGCGAATACATAGAAAGATAGGTCCCTTATCATTTAGCTACAAAATAGCAGGTCAGCAAGTGGAAGCAGTTAATTCCATAAATTATCTGGGAGTACGCATTAGGAGTGATTTAAAATGGAATGATCATATAAAGTTGATCGTCGGTAAAGCAGATGCCAGACTGAGATTCATTGGAAGAATCCTAAGGAAATGCAATCCGAAAACAAAGGAAGTAGGTTACAGTACGCTTGTTCGCCCAATGCTTGAGTGCTGCTCAGCGGTGTGGGATCCGCACCAGGTAGGGTTGATAGAAGAGATGGAGAAGATCCAGCGGAGAGCAGCGCGCTTCGTTACAGAATCATTTAGTAATTGCGAAAGCGTTACAGAGATGATAGATAAACTCCAGTGGAAGACTCTGCAGGAGAGACGCTCAGTAGCTCGGTACGGGCTTTTGTTAAAGTTTCGAGAACATACCTTCACCGAAGAGTCAAGCAGTATACTGCTCCCTCCAACGTATATCTCGCAAAGAGACCATGAGGATAAAATCAGGGAGATTAGAGCCCACACAGAAGCATACCGACAATCCTTCTTTCCACGTACAATACGAGACTGGAATAGAAGGGAGAACCGATAGAGGTACTCGGGGTACCCTCCGCCACACACCGTCAGGTGGCTTGGGGAGTATGGATGTAGATGTAGATGTAGATGAATACCCCTAGCTGCATATAGGTCAACGGGGACAGTTGAAAATGTGTGCCTCGACAGGGACTCGAAGCCGGGATCTCCTGCTTACATGGCTAACGCTCTATCCATCTTTTTTTTTCATTTTCTTCGTTGCTGATCGTTATGTTTGGTCGTTGCGGACGTCACATGACATCAGTTCGAGTTCGTTGTCGATCCTTTCACTCAGTTCTTTTTTTTTTTTTTTTTTAATTACAGAAGCCAACCAGCTCTCTGATTGAACACGCTGAGCTACCGTGCCGACATCCATCGGAGCCAGCGAGGACACAGAGGATAGTGCAACTGCAGGGACTTCTCTGGCTCGTCTCCCGTGAGACCCACATTCCCCAACTTATTGTCCCGCACTATATTCATAGTGCCCCTGTCCATTAGAGTCCTGTCCGTAAGAGTTCGGGCACTGTTTGTGCATATGCACAGAAGAAGATGGTCAAATGGCCGTGGCCGTGGCCGTCTGTCACGACCACTCAACGGGAATGCAGCCGAGTGAATCGTGGACAATCGACGCCCGAAGTTATCGATAGTCCAAGTTACTACACAACTGATGATGATACATTAACTCTGTCTTTTTTTTGCCCGCATCTCGTGGTCGTGCGGTAGCGTTCTCGCTTCCCACGCCCGGGTTCCCGGGTTCGATTCCCGGCGGGGTCAGGGATTTTCTCTGCCTCGTGATGGCTGGGTGTTGTGTGATGTCCTTAGGTTAGTTAGGTTCTAGGGGACTGATGACCATAGATGTTAAGTCCCATAGTTCTCAGAGCCATTTGAACCATTTTTTGTCTTTTTTTAAGGTAGATAGGCAGGATTCCACGCAGAATTCCAGCAAAAACATCGATATCTGTTTAAAATGCCTACTTGACTTCCTCTTGTGTCTCGCGGGACAAAAAATGATTGCTTTGCAGAAAAACGGGAGTTCCAAAAGTAAGAAACTGGAAGTACTGGTACAACAGTAACAAAAATTAACGAATGCAGATGTGGAAGGAAAGTACGCAAAGAAGACGCGCCACAGGTGCCGGCCGAAGAAACAAACTGTAATGTGAACAGTACTTTTTGTGTGAACCAGAGCTTTGTGTGGAGGCTAGTTGACGATGTGCTTGGTGTAGAAAATATTCATTTTATTTCGTAAAATATTCTGTGTCTATGCATCTAACAATTTCTCATTCTGTAACTTGTCGAGTATTTAATGATCACTACACTTTGTAACAATACAGTGAATATATCTGTATAAACTCAAAATTTTGGAATTTGGGTTCACGCAGTGTTTTGCAAACAACTGTACCAACTATATGTGTTTTTTTTTTTCCTCCGACCTGCTCTCTACTGAAGTTTGGGATCATCATTTGTCCATCTCACTTTTACTCCTACTTGATTTTCCCGTTTTTACTCGACAGAAACGTGTCTAACCCGCATGGAAATAAATGGGTTATGGTAAAGTTATTGGACACTGGGACGAAAAGGCAAGCGGACGACAGTGCGTGTTGTTTTGAGCTGCGGTCGTCATTTAATAGAAGCGGTAAGTGTAACACAGAGGCGTACGTAGTTACTATGTAATTATAGTCGAACTCAGTGTGAAATATAAGGGGAGAGCAAAATGTTTCCTTTCGAAGGAGTTGCTGCAGCGCGACTCCTATGCTGGTATACTAACACCGACATCCAGACAACGGATTAGCGTGGATTTCGTGTCTTTCCGATGTGCGTGCTGCAAAAGCACCTACGTGAACTATGGTGACGTTATTACCAAATGCGTCCAAACAGAACCAACGTAATGTAAATCTTTCGTTGGTTGCCGAAGGACAAATACGGGTGGACAACCATCGGAGAATGAAGAATGTGCGTGGGGCAGCATGCCTCTCAAAAACCACAGTTGTTGCATCGTGCACCGTGTACCGTGCTGGTCACAATTCGACGCAAGGTGACTGGCGATCTGGAAAGTCAGTGTCATAGAGTACGGATCACGCAAAGTTAGAGAGAGTATAAAAAGTATTCGTCTACCTGCATATCTCTTAGAAAACAAAGTCTGTGTAAGATGAAAAGAAATGTACACAAAATCTAGAGAGCCAGCCATGTAAGAAGTACCTCGGTAAGTCATTTTTGTTGAAAATCAAGGAAAGAAATACACCCAAATCGACGGCAAGGTTAACAAAATAGAAAATGTAATACAAGAGCCAGTTCACAAAGTATTCGTCCACCATCTGAACATGCCGACATTCTGCGCGCAGTGATTAAACTATAACGATGACCTACGGCACACACTAGAGTCAACCGTACGTGGCCCTATTCTATCGTGTAGTGGTTCTGAACGGCGCCGGTACAGTGCGATAAGCGCCATGGACCGTAAACGTAGTGAGACGACGCTGATCGAAAGGAAACTAACTGAGCGCTTACATAATGACAGCAAATCTTCTTACGAGATTGCTAAGGTATTTTGTAGACCAATATCGACGTTTCAGTGATAACAGATAGATTTTGCGCAACAAAATCATTAAGAAACCAACCACGTACCGGACGCCCTCACACTTTCACTGATGCAGACGTGAGATTTATCATGAGGGGAAATGAAGAAGAAACCCAAAATCAGCGCTCCTAAGTTGGCTGGGGAGTTAAAGTCTAGGGGAAATAAGGCATGTCCCAACTCTATCAGAAATACCTTCCAAATGTATATGGGTATCGCGGCCGAGTAGTACGCAAGAAATTTTGGGTCAATGAACAGGATCGAAAGAAACGTCTTCATTTTGCCATGGAACATAGGTTCAAAAAGGAAGACTTCTGGAATAGATGGAATAGAGTAACATTTTCCGATGAGAGTAAATATAACGTATTCGGGTCGGGTGGCAGGTGAATGCCGAGATGTTGCCACGCAATCTTACGGCAAAGGCTAAACACAGTGGTGGCTCCCTGATGGTTTGGGACTGTATGAGTGCTGCAGATGTTGGAAAATTACATTTCTTAGAAGGTTCAGTAGATCATATGTAAATCAACATTTTAAAGGACAAACTGAATCCTAGCGCCGAAAAATTAGGTCTGCAAGGAAATTAGTTTTCAACAAGATAACGGCTTAAAGCATACGGCTCTAAATACAAGGCTGTGGCTCCTGTACAATACCCCAAAACAACACCCCTACTCAGAGCCCGGACATTAATCCTTTCGAAAGTACTAGAAGATAGCGTCAAGAGAAGACACATTTCTTAAAAGAAGCTCTTCAAGACGAATGGGACAAAATTCCAGCCTCTCTGACGGCAAACTTGGTCAAGTCGATGCCCAGACGACTACAAGCAATAATATTAATTTTTGTAATTGAAATCATATTTTCAGATTGCAAATTAAAAAACATATGAGTGGATGAATACTTTTTGAAGAAGCCCTTGAATAAATTCTCCATTTTGTCAAATTTGTCATCACTAGGGATTTCCTCGTCCATCAATAAAAATTACTTACCAAAGTTCGTTGCATATGACTGGATGTTCACATTTTGTGTTCCCTTCCTTTCACGTGACATATGCCTAGTTTTTTTAAAATAAAATTACAACTAGACGAATACTTTTTGGACTCACTGTAAGTGGGAGACGCTTGAGCACCCGCCCTATAGCCCTGATTTTTTCCCCATGCGGTTATCAAGCTTCCGGTACTTTAAAAAAAGCTTTGAAGGGTGTACGACTCCTGCCTGACGAGGATGTGCAGCAGGCATTTACGGAATTCTTCACGCAGTAGGACACTGTGCTTCAGGAAACAGGTGCCGTCAACCTGGTGCGTCGGTGAGATGGTTACCTCAGTGTTCAAGGCGGTTTTGCCTGATTGGTATATCGATTCTGGACTGTACGGCGTTCGAAAGTAAACATTTTAATCGCCCATTACGTCATGTAACAGGCAAATAAAGGAAAATAGATAGCATTTTTAATAGAAACAGCATAAATAGGATTCAGGGTGCACATTAAATCCCTCTACCGCTTCAAAAACAATTTCTTGGAGACTATATTAGATAGAGAATCGCGGTTTGTTGCCAAAGTTTTTTTTCCCTTTGATTTTTGTTGCACATTTGTGTCTGAGTGCATCAAAATGGCGACAGATCAGAAGAAGGCGCAATGTGTCATATGGTAGGCAGAATCCAAATGTGTGACAACGGTACTACGGAACTGTTGCCGTCAGTGTGGGAGGGCACAACAAGCAAAAAGAAGCATGATGAAGTGGTTCAAAAACTTTAAAGAGACAGTGAATGTCAGAGAACTTCTTCCAAGTGGACGCCCCTCAGTGTCTCAAGCACACGTTGACAGAGTACTAGCTGCATTCAACGCAGCCCCCAGGAGTAATTTCATTGTGCATCATGCGAACTGCAGGAAGCAAGATCAGTTGTCCGCGAAGGAGTCGTGATTGTCCGATCACACGGCCACCGCGCTCTCCCGATCTCAAGCCATTAGACTTTGTAGGGTCACGTACAGGATCGCACGTATTCTACCCTTAGCCCGTCCGGTTAGCCGTGTGATCTAACGCACTGCTTTCCGCGCGGGAAAGTTTGCCGGTCCCCGACACGAATCCGCTCGCAGGATTAGTGTCGAGGCCCGGTGTGCTGGCCAGCCTGTGGACGGTTTTTAAGGAGCCTCTCCGTCGGTTCTAGGTCCCCAGTTCAATACAGTACAATGCTACCCTTCGTGAACGACCCAATGAAGCAATAGAAGCATTGATGCAGCAATGCTGACCCGTACATGGGCAGCACAAAACTACAGCCCTATATATCTGATGTCGGTCAGCCATAGAATTTTGGAACGTGTTTTATGCTCGCGTATTATGACATTTCTGGAGACCGAAAATCTCCTGTGCAGGAACCAAAATGGGTTACGAAAACAACGATTCGTGAAACCCAGCTCGCTCCGATAGTTCACGAGGCACAGATAAGCGCTCAGAGGGGCGTTTGAAAAGTCCGTGCAAAAATAAAAACTACTTACGTGTTTGGGGTAAACCTTTTTTATTTTTCGCATTGTCTTCTCTTAGACTTATACACTTCGTCCGAAGCTGTTCTAATTTGTTGATCCCTTCCGAATTATAGGAATTGTCCAAGTCTGCAAAATAACTATTAGTTGCTGCAATCACCTCCTCGTTTGAATAAAATCTTTGTCGTGACAGCCATTTCTTCAAACAGCAGAACAAATAGTAATCCGAGGGAGCCAAGTCTGGAGAATAGGGAGGGGGTGTGTGTGAAACGAGCTGGAATCGTATTTCCATTAATTTTTTGACCTCAGCTGCTGAAATGCTTGCTGGTGCATTGTCGTGATGGAAAAGGACTTTTTTGCGGTCCAATCGCCGGCGTTTTTCTTGCAGCTCTGTTTTCAAACGGTCCAATAACGATGAATAATATGCGCCTGTAATAGTTTTTCCCTTTTCGAGATAATCGATGAGAATTATCCCTTGCGAATCCCAAAAGACAGACGCCATAATCTTTCCGGCCGAAGGAATGGCCTTCGCCATTTTGGTGCAGATTCTCCCTTGGTAAGCCGTTGTTTAGATGTTTCTTTGGCCTCGGGAGTATAGTACTGTATCCATGTTTCATCCACAGTGACGAAACGACGCTTGAAGTCCTGCGGATTCTTCCTGAACAGCTGCAAACCATCATTGCAACATTTCACACGGTTCCGTTTTTGGCCAAGCGTAAGCAATCGCGGAACCCATCTTGCAGATATTTTTCTCATCTCCAAATGTTTATGCAAAATATTATGTAGGTACCCGTTCATTCGAGATGCCCACAGCACTACCAATCTCACGCACCTTAACTCTTCTATCATTCATCACCATGTCATGGATTTTATCAGTGATGTCTGGAGTCGTAACCTCCACAGGGCGTCCATAACGTTCTACATCACTTGTGCCGAATGGCCACTTCGAAAATTTTGAAAGCTCTTATAAACAGTTCTAATCGAAGGTGCAGAGTCACCGTAATGTTAATCAAGCTTCTCTTTAGTCTCCTGAGGCGTTTTGCCTTACATAAAGTAATTATTTTTCGTTCATTTTTTGACAATCATTTGACTTCCTTGATTCACACGAATGCCAGACACAAAGAAATAGACCAATATGGCTGAAACTTGATGTGCGTTCTTTCCAAAGATGCTACTAACTAAACATGACCTCGATACTCGCCGTTGGTGCCATCTCTCGGACCACGCACGGACTTTTCAAACGCCCCTCGTACAATGTTCCTTGACTTCCGAAAGGCATTCGCTTCAATTCGACACTGCAGTCTAACGAACAAAATTCTAGCGTATGGAATGTGAGACCAAATGTGTCAGTGGACTGAAAAGTTTCTTACAAACAGAGAACAGCGTATGATTGTGAACGAAGAGTAGTCTTCAGACGTAAACGTAACTTCAGCCCTGCTCCAGGCGAGTGTTACAGGACCGTTACTTTTCACGGTACACAGAGTAATTCGTATTGACGTTTAAAAACCGTCGAAGCGTTGTAGATGACTCTGAGATAACTGATTCAAGGGGCCGCAAATGTCGAGAAATAACCCAGAAAGTGGATGACAAGTGTTTAGCGTATGACGTCACCACATGAAGTATCTCGCCACACTTTCAGTGGTCCGCTGTGCCGTGAGGGGAGAACTGAGCGATGTAAAACTTGCATTGGAGCAAACAGTGCTAATTTTGAATGCCTTTTGTAAATTTGATCTATTCTAAAAGTAGAAGTCACAAAATTATTGTTCTCTCTGTAACCAAGCAAATGCTGTTCGTAATTAGTGTTTCTTTTCTTTTATCCCTTCGTTTTTTGCTTACAGATTTTACTGAATGCAGGAAACGTAGGTCATTTACTGATAGCGACGCATTTCGGAGGCTTTCACTCATTTTCTTGTCATGATATACGGTAGGATTGTACTACGCTGAACTTTCCAATTGTGGCGTTTCAAAAGTCTAATCAGGAAACAATGCGTTTCTTTACCGCTTGAGCGACGCCAGGTAAGAAACACGCATTGCATTTAACAATTACATATTTCCTTTGAAATATGTTTATTGTTAAATGCAATTTACAATACACCGGCGGAGACCACGAGATAAAGCAACAAAACTGACCTCAATGTAAGCATATAATTGTATAATGCAATGCCAAAAAATACTGCCTGCAGACGCAAGTCCCGAAACATGAGCTCACGTAGGCCGGGAGCCACACCGACAACAATTCTGGACGTAGGTTGGGATAATGAGGCGTGACAGGAAGATTGGCTCAACCGCTGCACCTGCGACAAGGTGCATCATCTTGTGACGTCGCATGCTCAGTATCTGTCATCCACTTTTGAGGTATTTTCCGACATCTGCGACCCCATGTGTCTTGTATTAAATGATTCGTCCCAGCGTCTTCTACATCGTTTCGGGAGCTTCTAAACCTTAATAAGAATCTTCCTGTATTTAAATAACCCAGTAGATAAGGTCGGAAGTTCAATGATGCTTTTCGCGGGTGATGTTGTTGTATACAGAGAAGTCACGACACTAGAAAATTTTAGAGGAATACAGGAAGACCTGGAAATGGTTCAGATAGCTCTAAGCACTATGGAACTTAACATCTGAGGTCATCAGTCCCCCAGACTAAGAACTACTTAAACCTAAGTAACCTAAGGATATGCACACATCCATGCCCGAGGCAGGATTCGAACCTGCGACCTCAACAGCAGCGTGGTTCCGGACTGAAGCGCCTAGAACCGTTCGGGCACAACGGCAGGCTACACATGGAAAGGATCGACACTTGGTGAAGGGAATGCAAATCGACCCTCGACGTAAACAAATGTTAATACACCGCGAATACACGGACAGAAAGAGCCTTTGTTGTGTGATTACGAAATTGCAGAACGATCACTACCAGCAGTTACTACTATAAAAAATTTTGGGAGGTTGCGTACAGAACGATTGAAAGTAGAAAGACCACATGAAACCAGTCGCGAGTAAGAGAGATAGCAGCCTGAGATTCACTGGGAGAATCCTAATGAAATGTAGTCGAGCTACAAAGAAAGTAGCTTACAAAACACTCGTTCGACAAATAGTTGAATATTGCTCGCCACTGTGGCATCCGGACCAAATAAGACTGACGAAGAAGGTAGAGAAGATCCGAAGTAGAGCAGGACGTTTCATTGCAGGTTCATTTAGTAAACGCGAAAGCGTCACAGTGATAACCAACTGACTAAAATGCCAGGCGCTGAAAGAGAAGCGTTTTGTATCGTTTTATGGTCTGCTGGCGCACAATCTAGACTGTGATTCTAGGTTAGTCAATCAATGTATTGCTTTCCCCTACGTATATCTTGGGAAAAGGCCATGCAGAGAAAATTACACAAAATCGAGTCCAAACGTAGCCTTAATAGCAATCGTTCTTCCCGCGGACCATACGCGACTGGAACAGAAAAAGGGGAAAGCGACACAGGCACCAAAAGTACCCTCCGCCACACACTATAAGGTGGCTTTCGGAGTACATATATAGATGTGGAACTCCACTGTCCTCTTGATATTCTACGAGCAACGAGTGGGATACATACATAAATTCTAGCGTACCAGAAAAGAAAACTAACAGCTACTTGAAGTTTTACGTCAGCCCACTATGTTCCATGTCTAATAATTTCCAAGCTATTATTTTTCTAAATCGTAGCTGACACTCTATATCTTGAGAGTCAATTGTTTATTACAGGCGAACTATAAGAGATAGAAACACACTGCGCATCTCACTTATTTAAAAGGAAAAAGTTCAACGTTTTGACGCAAATGCGCTTTTTCTTTGTAGCAACATTGCGAATACACCGAAAGAGAAATCATTTTATGTGTTGGAATTTGTGCGAATTCGATCCACTGTTCAAGTGTAACGCGCATTTCGCCGTTGATTCGGTAAGAAGCTGCCTCTGCAAATGCAGATTTATGACTGACATGCATAATTTTTGGAAGTTGGTTGCATTCGCGGAGGGGGGAGAGCACCAGTCGGACAGCGTGTCTGATGAAAACGTCGACCGTATCCGAGATGCGTTCACAAGGAGCCCTCGGAAGTCTACAAGACTGGCAGGCCAGGAACTTCAATCTCTTGTGACAGCAGTGTGGCGTGTTCCGGAACGTCGCCTGCACATGAAACCTTACAAGTTGCAGTTTCGTCCCGGGACCATAACAAAAGGTGCGAGTTTTGCATTTCATTTCTCCGGGATATGGCACAGTACACTTTTTTCCGAACGACTCATCTTTTCGGACGAATCGACTTCTCATCTATCGCGTAAAGCAAACCGCAATAATATAAAAGCTTGGGAGTCGCAAAATCCTGCGGTCGTCGTCAAACATAAAATAGACTCACTGAATGTATTTTGTGCCGTTCCTGTACAAAAAAGTTTACGGACATTTCTTTTTCTCGGCGGAAACTGTGCCAGTAATGAACCTGGACATGCTGCAAAACTGGTTGTTTCTTCATCTTCACACTGATTCCAGTGCTTTCATTTGTATGCATGGAGGTGCCATGCCTCGATTTCACCTTCAGGTGCTGCATTGTCTTTACTCCACCCCATAAAGTTGGATTGGAAAAGGTGGTGAAACAGATCTTGTTCATTTCTCCTAGGTCACCGGACTTGACAACTAGCGATTTTTTTTCTATGGAGGTGCTTAAAAGACAGAGCGTTGGTCCTACCTGTGGCAGGTGCTCTTCAAGGATTGAGAAATGGAATTGTGGAAGCTGTCGATTCAGTAAGCAGGGACCTGTTGAAGTTTCTCTAGCAACGCGTGGTGCTCATGCTGAGTGTATAGTGTTGTGAAATTAAAACCCTCTGTGAGACTTTTCCCAGCTCATAATAGAGTTGGTACAGCAACCAGTATGTATGAGGTTAAGAAACAAGGACCTTAGGTGTAGTGTTACAGGTTTTTATTATTTTCCAGCGACGCGTTTCACCTTTATTTACGTGTCTTCAGAATGGCTAATACCTGATAGCGATAGGCACATGGATACTTCGCACAGAATATCAGACGTTAGCAATCAGAGTGTTTAGGACGCATTCGGCTTGTTTATAGTGTAAAGTTTTACTGTAGATCTCATCCTTTTGTTTTGGACTGGACTGCGCCACATGTCGTAATAAGGATGTCGCGTAATGTTTTTACAGCTTTGATAAGGGGTATGTACCTGCTGGGATATTTTATGCGCTATATCCCATGTATCCATCGCATGCAAATATCAGCCAATCCTAAGACGTCTAAATTCTATGGGAAATAATAACGCGTCATTTGGAAATAATGAAGAAATTTTAACAGTGCTTGTTTCTCCATACAATCTTCTGGGTTGTTAGGCCGCATCGTATTTCGTATAAATGTTTGACGTTTCGACCCTTTTTCTGGGATATTCTTCAGGACTTTGTAATGTTCGGTCAATAGTGGACACACCAACATGCTGAAGAAGAGGCTAGTATTCGGTCAACAGTGGACACCATCAGATCCCGAAGAAGATGCCAGTAGATGGGTCGAAACGTCGATTATTTATAAGAAGTATGACGTGGCCTAACAATCCAGAAGATTCAACTTCAATGACAACAGCCACAAAAGTCTGCAGAATACGATATGGTATAGTGTCTCTGCGAACATCAAACATCGAACCTTCCTCTATCCAGTGACAAGGCGCATTGTGTTTCTGTCTTTCATAGTTTGTCTGTTGTCTTTCATAATTTGTGTCTGTAATTAACAAATGAGGACTGTTGTTTGTTTCAAAATCACCCTGTATAATTTATATATCGTAGCGAATTGTCAGGCAATAGTGAACTCTTTTTGTGGAGTGTACAAGAGCGAGAATGGTATGGTGGTCATTAAGGCAGCAAAATTCTTTCGAGGTTTCATAATTCGGCCTGACCTTGCTACCGCTGGCCTGCTTTGTCGTAGTGTCATATTCTGATTGTCCCGGCACCGTCCAAGCGCTGTTCAGTCACCCAAACAAAGGGAGCTTGAGTCACAGTTTAATCTTCAGCAAAGTATCGGAATATTTGCTATTAAAAACAGTCTTGATCACGATTTATTTATCAAGGTGACCGGTTTCGAACACTACTAGTGGTTCTCCAACGGAAAGAGGTTCCTACTCAATGGTCTGAAGATGACCACAGTAGTGGTCGAAACCGGTCACCTTGATAAATAGATCATGATCAATGTTTTTAATAGTAAATATTTGTACGGCATTGATCACTGCGTCTCCCATAATGTATTCCAAAGTATTTAAAGTATCGGAAGCTGACGTGGTAGAGTGCGACTCGAGTTAATATGAAGCTCAAGCAGTGAGGAGAGAAAGCAGAAGACTGAGCGGCGCTCATTTGTCTGACAGTCGGAGCGGCCAGTGTCGCGGCGTCGACAGGCGCCCCCCGTCCCGTAAAATGAAACGTCCCGGCCTGCCCTGGGAGCCGGCGCCGCGCCGCGGCGGCTACCGTGTTACTTGCTGCACCGCCCGCCTCGCGGCTATCTCTCTCCCCGACGTCCTCCCCCGGCGCTCGCGCCTGTGTGCCGGCCTTCCGAAGATTCCCATCGTGCAGACTCGCCGTCGCTATCATTACTGCAAAGCGACCAAAAAGGCTAATTTATAAGGAACATTAGCTTAGGACGAGCCTTTATGCTCCCTCCCGAGTCCGGCGCGCACAAAGCCGAGAAATGGCCACATCAGCGGCGCTTTTGTCTCGTCTATTTTTGTCCGGCAGCGTACGTCGGACGGCGGTTTCTCCGAAGGAGGGTCCGGAAAAAGAGGCAGGAGCAGCGGCGGGGGGAGCGGAGGGGACTCGCGCGCCTTTGTTTGGCCCGCGGCCGCGCGGGATGCATTAATTAGTGCGGCGGCCGCGCCGGCCCCCACCCCCACCCCCGCGCCTGACGCCCGGCCCGCCCCTCCCCGCCGCGCCCCTCCCAGCACGCCGACTGCGCAAATAGAGGCGCGTAACGCGGCAGCGCACGACGCGCCGGGCGCTGCGCCGCGGGCGGTTTCCCAGGCCGCGCCGGCCAATGGGCTGCGGGGCGTGGCCTGCGAGGCTCCGCCCCCGCGCGCCGCTACCGTGTATTTCCCACGGTCTGCGCAGCGCGGTGGTGGGGGCGGCGCCCGTGGCGCGGCCGGCCGCGGGCGCGCGCCGCGCATCGCGCACACTGCACCGCCGGCGCTCGACCCGGAGGGACGCGCTCAGCACGGCAGCAGCTCGGCAGCTCAGCAGCTCGGCAGCAGCGCGGCAGCTCAGCAGCAGGCCGGTAGCCGCTCTGACGTCACGGCGCGGCCCCAGACCGCGCTCCCGACCCGACGCCAAGCCCGACTCCACGACGGCCCGCATCGTGTAAGTGGGCAGCCGCGCTATCCGCTCTCGTCCCACCGCCTAATTTACGACGAATCTCGACGCAGACTGCCCGGGCACGCTGTATTTTCTCGTAAATTGTATCCTAACACTGATTTCCATGTATCACCGTCTTTCCTAGATTACTAGATGACAACATGCCAAAATCTCAGGGAGACAAGCTCTTTCATCCAACGGGCTATTTACTGCCCATTACAATCACTATCTCATTTAAAAGCTTACAATAAAGATCTTCCTAAACCAGTCGTGTTTACCTTTTAGAAGTATTATAGATCAAATCACTGTTATGCAGCTGCAAAATGTACTTCTTAAATTGCTTTAAACATTAATAACTTGAAACTGCAGCAGTCTTTGAATCTTGGCGACAGACGCAACTCTCCAGCAGTCCTTCACATGTACCCTAATATAGCCTTAGAGTTTTCACTGTTGTTCCTAGGTCGCTATATGACTACATGGTAAAGATGTCATCAATGGAAGACAAGCTGTCTTATTCAACAGGAAATTCACTATCGACTGGCTACAATGATCATGCTATTTTATAAAATCACGAAAGTCTTCGTAAGCAAGATGTGTTTATGTCTTACAGGTATCATAGATGACATCGGCGTTACGAACAGTCCTTTATATCAGTCCTAATTTTGCCTACCACACATCTGTCTTTTCCATATGACTATATGACTACCTGCCAAAGATCTCATTAATGAACGACAAGCGTTTTGTTTACACAGGCTACTTATTGTCCATTCGCAACAATGGCTCTGCCTTGGTAGACGCCTCGGGAGATTCTTCGGACACAAGCCGTGTTAGCGTCTAAGGACTTGGTTTTAAAATGTCTGTCCGATATCATTTTAGAACTTAGTAACGTGAACGAGCAGCAGCGGACTGCGTTACTCTTGGCTGCAATCACAACCGTTGTCGCCTCCTGAAATTCTACTGAATACTTTGTAACAATTCTCGACGAAAATTTACGTCATTTATTTTTGTTTAGCTTTAGGTACCGTTACTAAGATTTCAGCGTCTTCCGAACAATACTAAATAGCTCACGAGAACAATGTCATTACTGGAAGACAAGTTTTTCATATTCCAATTTCTGAAAAAAAAGGAAGGGAGAGCTAACATGCTGGAAAACATTTTATAAAACTGCTGAAGCTCGTGGCATTTTGTACACCACAAACATTATGATGTACATTCTTTTTTCGTGACACGAGATTAGAACAATTTCGAAACCTGCAAAATGTGAAGTGGTCGCCTAGTAGTATCAGAGTTACGTTAACGAACATTCAACGAAACATTTTGTATTCTCAGAAACCTACCAATACGAAAAAAATTGAAACACTTGATGAAATATTGCACTGCTCCCTGTTAAAATATGTCTGAACTTAGAATACGACACACCTGTTGTGGCTGTTGCAAAGCTTCATTTCAATGTAACACACATAAAAAAGTGCTTCATTCTACTTCAAGCAGCAACCGTTTGGTTTCATAAATGGTTCAGTCTACTCGTCAGAGTACCTGACAAGATTTTCTTTCGTGTTGAAAGAAAGGGTAGCGGGCTGTCAGTTGTTTCCATTAGTTAGTAGGCCTACATATGATAAAGGTGAATTGTGCTCGGCATTAAAATACAGGAAGCCGGTCTGTAAAGAAGCCATAAAATTTCGTGTTGAGTCACTGCTATGGCTCGCGAAAGAAGTTTGTCTCAATCATAGAACAAGTGTTTCGATGCTCGGTTAAGCTGTATGCTTTCTGTGCAGTTTATTAGGAGTCAGCGCCGGAAATAGGCCTACGATAAAAGTGGGCATTCAGCTTAATTGCGCTTAATGTCTCCAGGACTGACATCCCTTCAGAGATTTGTAGTTAGAAATGCATCTTCTAAAATATCAAATGAGAATTCTGACAGATTTCTGCGGATAAATAAAGCAGAATAATATATATTTTTTTCAGACTAAAGATATGTTTCTAAAAATCTATTTTCCCCCTATGTTCACTTCTCTTCGCCCTGAATCATGTCATATCACAGAAGCTGTTGTTATTGTTTTGGTTCCGAGTAGCGGCGGAATGTCCGCAGCAGCACCGGCTGGTCACACAAGCCGCGTCAGAGGGCTGTCTGTCCTTGTAGTATGGTCGCAGCGCGCCTCATACGTAGGCGGCATGCAGCGCCACTTGTTGGAATCAAGCTCCGCGAATCCAAACTGCTCTGTCACGTCGCGTGACGCAGCTGCAGCAGGGCTCAACGCTTCACACGCGCGTCTGTGTCCTAAAGGCGTATGCGGACACAGTCTTACAGAAGCAGCCGCGTCAAGAAATTCATTTCGTGACCACCAGGGCTTTCTGACTTCTTTGTACTTTCCTTCGTCCATCTTAAATGTGCGGACTGGTAGCTGTCAACAATACGCACACTAGCTGACATCCCAAAAAAATTCTCTTAACTGAAAATATTCAAATAATTGCTAATATGACTCTCCCACAAATTACATACTCTGAGAATGTCAATCAGAAGAGTATTTATACGTTTGATGGATTGTAATACTCGTTGAAACCGGATGCTTAACACCAGGAACGTCAAGTTTATTGAGCAGAAAAAAAAATGAAAATTACGAGCTGCAGCTCTTTATTTCAGGGTATAAAATTTCTCGGGTTCGTCTACATAGGGGAAAAAAACCACTCTTCATTGCCCTCAGTTTCGGTTCACAAAGGGAAGAAAATAAAGTACATCCTCAGGTAACTGAATTTCGAACAAAGAACGAAACTCCCTTATTGGTGTGTTTCCCCCATATTTAGTCGTCAACTAAAACAATGAGTTTCTTCGCGTCACTTTAGAATAATGATGTAAGGTAGCTGTGTGCTGTGGCACGCAGTATAAAATAGCAGCGAATTACAGTATCTGATATCTTTAACACATTTTCCACAACGTGTAATTTGTACCAGGCAAAAGTGATCCAAAAACAAAGTATTGAAGCCGAACGTAAATGCTACAGTGTCGACAGTTACATGTTTCTCTTGCCAGTAATGTCGTATTACAGTAGTGCAACAATTTTTCTTCGTTAAAAAATTGTTCTACCGATGACAACTCCATTATTTTAGGATTTCCCCAATAACTAAATCTCATGTTGCATCATACATCTCCACAGCGAGATAAATGATGAATCCACACAAATCACTTTTCCTGGAAAGTAGGTAATATATTTTCTAAAATTTCCAGCGTGGTCGATTTAATCTTGTACAGGATTCTGAGTTTGCAGACGAGCAAGTGTTGTCGTTCTTACGGCATATTTAATCAATAAGGTGGCTCCCTTCCTCACGAGTACCGCTTTGCATGGAATGCTAAGACACGCAAATTGATCTTGTTTTAACATAACAAGATGAATAGGAGTTACAAGGTAACCCAAAATTCGTTTACACTTGTCAGTTAGACAACGGTGCAGTTACGATGAATATTTTGCAATAGTATCCATGTATGTATAACTACCATTAAAATAAAACATTACATTGAGAACGTCAGTAATCCTGCATGAAGAAACGGTGACCACTGACACTGCCAGACGAGAAGCTTGCAAAAAAATCACCTCTTTTGCAAACTAACATGTATTTTGATGCACGATAATGCAAGACAAAGCCAAAGTAGAGGCATATGAGGTCATTACGTACCCAATTTGTCACTAAGTTCTAGTAGTCAGCATAAATTCTTTCCTGATTATGTCACCGACTGAATCAGCAAATTTTGTCCGTAGCAGTCAGCTACCCAGGGCTGAGACGGTGATCGGGTTCTTAGCGTTC
This sequence comes from Schistocerca gregaria, assembly GCF_023897955.1. NCBI lineage: Eukaryota > Metazoa > Arthropoda > Insecta > Orthoptera > Acrididae > Schistocerca > Schistocerca gregaria. Next base: position 742,985,318 of record NC_064921.1, read on the forward strand.
TTGGTTACTGCCACAGAGTTCCCTTGTCCGCTCGTTTTTACATTTTACCAGTATGGTACAACGTGTCCATAGCCTCTACAACCTCGTGAGCTTCATTCATTGATATAACTGGTTGATTTAAACAACCAGTGAGGGGTAGGTCCGAGGATAATCTTAGGAAGTATTGCCTTTGTCTCGTTTGGTACATCCATAAACTGTATCACATTGTTTCTGACTAACAATAAACAAAAATGATTTAGTTAACACGACTACAATAACTGTTTTTTTTTAAAAAAAAGGCACAGAAGTAGTATGCCTCTACAGAATATTCAACAACGGAAATAGAAGAAAAAAATTTCCTTTTTATTTCAAAAAGACACGAAATCTTAAAAGCACGGTGATTATACAATGAATGATTTCCAAGGTAAGTATTTTGTATCGTCAGAACCTCAACAGCAAGTCTAAGCTCTTTGCAATGGTAGACTCACTGAAACAGGTAGCCTAATTGACGTTTTACGAACTGTATGCGTCTTCTTGGAGTACAATTTTTCTCTCTGTGTCTAAGCTGAAGGTTGTTGTGTGTTTCTTGGCAGATGTGTTATGCTTCTTTTATTTGCGTTGCAATTTTATCTGGTCCTTTCTTCGCATATGAGCCTCAATCGAAATAAGTTTCGTTGTTGTAAATACCCAATTTTAGAAAGGCAGTAGTGAAAACGTGAACTACATATGTATACTGAAATGTTCATACTAATATGAACAGCAGGACATGTTGAACTGTATAGAACAAGCAGATAAAGGTCCCAAGCGACGTCTGTGTGAAGAGGACTACACTAAGTCGCCGTTGAAGACGCTCCGAAAATACAATAAGCAATACTCATCGGATAGTATAACCAATTTCGTGATTAAGAAATGACAGAAGATACATAAAATGATGAGGTGATATGTTTTGACGTATTTATGAGTGATTGTCGTTGTGGTCTGCTCTCTGCAGACTGGTTTGATGTATCTCTTTACACTACTCTAAGCTGTGCAAGCCTGTATCTCTCTTCATAGCCACCGGAGCGTATATCCACTGAACTTGCTTCCTTTATAAATTTTACCGCCACACGTTCCTCCATCAGTAAATTTATGATTTTTTGACACGTCAAGGTACGTCCTATCAATAATACCTTCTTTTAGTCAAGTTGTACAATAAATTTGTTTTCTGCCAAATTGTATTATTTATCCCGCATTAGTGATTGAATCTACCTATCCAAGCCTCATAATTCTTCTATACTAGTACGTTATAAAACCCTCATCCTTTTTTTTACTTGAAATGTTTGTCATCCACGTTTCATTTCCGTACAAGGCTATTCTCCATACACCTTCAGAGAAGTATTCTTGACATTTAAATTTATAATCGACCTTAATTTCTGTTATTGAGAAACGCTTTTCTCAGTATTGCCAGCCTGTATTTTATCTCTCCTCTACTTCGGGCGTTTGTTTTGCTGTCCAAATACCAAATCTCATCTTCTAATTTTAGGATCTCATTTGGTAAGCTAGTTAATTCGACCACACTTCATTACCCTTGTTTTACTTTCATTAGTGCTCTTCTAATAACCTTTTTTCGTGACACTATTCATTCAGCATATCTTCCAAGTCCTGTACCGTCTCCGGCAGCGATTCATCTCAAACTCTGTACATTATTTATAGCGAGACATAATGCGAACGTTAGTGCTTATAAGATGAAGAAAAGGGGACTGTTTAGTATTGACAGACAATAAAGGCGGAATACTAACGTAGATGGACAAGAAGTGGAGAAACTTTGTGATTGCGTGGGCCAGTATCGGGCGGGAATATGAAGAGCACTCGAGCCTCCTGTGGACCTATGGCCTTAACCACAGCGCCACTTCGCTCAGTATCTGTCAGTTCTCTGGTTGGGGTGCTAGCCGTGATTCAGTATTAAGGTAGTGTCACCTCCTAAACCAGTAAGATGCCAACCGCGAAGTTTTCGGATACAGCAAAATCAACGGGCATAAGAACAACGTCCTACCCCATTCTAAAAAATTCTGCCAAAGCACGTATTTTCTATCTGCCATGAAATAACCTTTCGAATCATTTGGTGGACAGAATAAGGAAACTGAATGCTTACTGCAAAACCAGTACCAACCGGTACGTTGAGGCCAAGCACAGATTAAAACAAAAATTATGCGTGAGAATATTGCTGTTTAGTTAAAGTAGTATATCCCTACTTGCGGCCCATGCAAGCGAAGAGAGGAAAATCAGAGTGAACCAAGTCTGGGTAGTGTGATGGGCGACCAAACACCTCCCGCCGAAAACGCTGCAGGAGGGACAACATTGCCCCTGCAGTATGCGGCAGAGAGTGTCATGACGAAGAAGACGCATTACAGTTACGCTGGCTGCAAGAGCCCTCAGTAGGGTGTCACGCTATTTTCTAGGCTTCTTTACGTGCTCACTGTACGCTCGTGACTGAAAAGTGCGACGTGACGCAATAGACGGGCGAAGCAAAGACAATGCTCACACAACTTTACTAGATTTTCAGTGCCGTTTTAATTTCACGACCGATCGGAGGGTGGAAAAAAATAGCCTTCGAATCAAGATAATGGAGTTGCATGCGAGAAAACGGATGTTCAAATACCAGTCCGACCGCCCGGTTTCAGGTTTACCGTATTTTCCTTGAATCTTTAAAGGCAAATGTTCCTTCTAGTAGTACAAAGCAGTTTCCTTTCCCTATCCTTCCGTAATCCGATTTTGTGCTCAGTCACTAATGACCTCGTCGCGGGTGGAACGTTAGACCGTTAGACGTTAGAAACTTCCATCGTATCTACGTTTCCAGCTCTGAAGCGAAACATTACTGCCAAAAATTGTATTTTAATGCCCATCTTAATGATTTTACTATCAAATACTTTACTGAGACTTTGAAAAGAGCTTCACAAAGTTATTGTATTTCCAATAATGTTTGTTCTGCAGTGGCTTGAAGGACATACCTTTGTCATCATTATCTCATCGATATTGTCTTCTGTTCAGTTATATCTTCCCTTACTTCTTATGAAAGCGTTGAATTCGTTTGAAACTGAATTTCCCTTTTTCGTGCGGAAACGAAGAATAAGACAATACTAGTCAGTTGAGAGCCAATGGGCATTTGTAAAATTCAGATTCACGAACAGAGCATTCCAACGCGTAGATGGAACTGTGCACAAGACTAAGTAGAAGGGTTGTCCCAGCTGAAGTTGTACTTTGCACGACGGCCTTATGTTGCGACGTATGACGCAAGCGTAGACAAAGTGTCTCGGCGATCTGTTACAGGCAGCGCGCAGTGAACAAAGCAGCTCGTCGCGAGGTAACAGGCTGTGGACGTGGGACAGTAGTTACTGCAAGACGCGCGCCCACAAGATATCAAACGCTAAACAAGAATTCGAGTGTCCGACATCAACGGTGTCTAGGGTAGAACTTCACAATCGTTGATACAAAGTATTCAAACAAATAAGTCGCCACATACGACGGTAAAAATGCCGCCGGTTTGAATATGGGGCGTCAGGAATCCAAATCCACTGGAAGCTACGAAAAACATTGTTGCAAATAATGAACTACTTCACTTTTTCCGTAAACTAAGTTTGCTGGTTGGAGAACAAGTAGGTATCTAATATTTTACAACTGTGTAAAATGTGTGCATTTGTTACACTTGACGAGAAAATATATGCAAATGTTGTAAATATCGTATGACAATTTCATTCACAGTCTACCTACTGCACTTTTAGGCGATAACCTATATTACGTTGTTTATAACCAAGTTTTCATAGTCTCTTGAGTAATCATTGGTATTTCCGATATATGTGATGTTACGAAGTTTCAGGCCTGATGGAGAATGGTAAATGTGTAATCTGAGATAAATGTCCTTTGTTCGTAAAATATCGCTAGTGCTCTTGCTAAGATTGTAGGGCAGACGACTTTCAGAGGTATGCATCAAAACAGGGATAAAGAGTCAAGTAAACAAGCGAAAATGTAAACCTTAACAGCTGTGAACACTTGTTCATCCTAGCTGCCGTGAAATACATCTCTTCTACTGAACAAGAGCCCATAGCTCTTAATATATGCCTTATGGGGCCCATATTTACTTACCTTTTTTTCTTGTTTTGTCCTTACTACCTCGTCCAAAAATATGGAAGCCAAAGAGCTTGCAGTAGATAGATTTGTTTCACAATATCTAAGACGAACAAGTGCCCATAGCTCTTAAGGTATGCATTTTGGAGCCCATATTTAATAGACAATTTTTTTCTTGTTTTGGTCCATACTACCACCTCGGAAAGTTGTCTGCTCTTGGCAACAAGAGTGTCAGGACGTTTTTCGTTTATAATTTACGACTCGGTTGTTTCAAAACCAGGGCCCCTTACCTCAGATACACATATTTACCCTTCCTCATCATTCGTGAACGTTTCTGACATCGACGGGGAATCATCTTGTGTTTCGAATCAGCGAAATAAGCCCATGCACGGATAGCAATAGTCACTGGTATCCTGCCACACAACTTTACCACTAAGGTAAAATCAGTTATTACGTGAAAAATATTTTATTTTAAAATGCGTACGAAGCGTGAACTGACCGTGGAGCGCAGCAACCAAAACCTCTCAGTTTTTGTAGATGTGACTGGTTTCTCAGATACGTCTTATTATGAAATATGTGTTCTAAAATGGTTCATGTATGTTGTATGAATTATCAATGCCAGTAAAATTCAGCCTGTTGAAATCTATAATCTTCTACATATTAAAAATGCGTACCTTCGAGATAATGGGCAACAGCGATGGGGGTATTAAACTCCATTGTGCCTTCATTGGACATCGGCAGCTACAAAATTTGTAACATGAAAATGCGATATCGTTGTGGTTTTTTGAGTCAGCGGATTACAAATCCTTCATACACGTTGTACTGTTCATACCAAAACTGACGTTCTAAAATTGGGCAAAACTCAGCTGCAGATACCTCAGTTACAGATCGGGACCTACAACTCTTCCAACCCTTCCCCTGCAGTGTCATTTTCCATCTTGCTTCTTTTTTAAATTTTCTGAGTCATAAAATAAGTAGTCTAGTTGTGGCTCCTTCAATATGTCACGGATTTCATGCTCCATCACGATCATAATACAAACGAACGAAGTGAAATAATGCTCCCAGTCCCCTATTATTTCTCATGTCTGTTTAAATCTGGCCTATAATTATACTCGCTTTTTTCTAAGTCATTTTCACTTAGTAAACACAGTCATGAAATTGAGAAACATTTGTCTAATTAGTAGGAGTTTACAGGCGTTTTCATACACCCAGCCTTAGATAATACACACCTTATTGGTGTCAACAGATCATAACGATCTTTCGGTGTGACATCATTATGCTAATTTTGATAGCGTAATTGGTCAAAACTGAACAGAATGTCAACGTTTACTATAGCTACTGTACTACAGTTTGTTATAGACAATGAGCACTTATCTTTGAACCGTTGTTGTTGGTTGTAGTGGTCTTCAGTCATGAGACTGGTTTGATGCAGCTCTCCATGCTACTCCATCCTGTGCAAGCTTCTTCATCTCCCATTAACTTTGAACTACACAGGCTATTTAAGTCAATGCTCGCGTAAGCGTTCCCTCGCAGTCATACCAGTGTCGGCTGACTAGTCATTTCAGTAGCCCACAAATGATTATTGACTGATGGCTGCGTCAAGCATGGTAACAATCAGTTCTATGGTATGAGCCTCATGGAAACACTACCAGCATGCTCTGACACAGCCATCCAGCGAGTAACATTTATGGGCTCCTGATAATGACAGATCAGTCGAAGCTGTTAAAAATTATATGAATATTAACTAGGATTGCCAGATTTCGTAAAATAAGAAAAGGACTGACACTTGTTATTTGTTTATAACAACATTTTCAAAACTAAAATATACATATGTATTACACACAAAAAAGTGATTATAGATATTTGTGCTACATTTTCATCATCAGGACCTAATCTGTCAATCGCAAACTTAATTGTGTTATGTATGGTATGGTATAGGTTTCAGTAGCCTAAGTTATGGTATTTATTTTTCAGCAAATGATATACGATTTTTTTCCAGAGTTCACATCAGCATTGTCTGTACTGTAAGAAGATACATCATTCACATCCAGATCTCTGCTGTAGGCCTGCCATCGTAGTAACTACCTTAGATTTTCGTCAGCACTTTCTTCGAAACCTAGAAGTTTATTCTGCACTCCCTTTAAAGGATCAAAGTACTGGATGCAAACTGAGAGCATGTTTCGATTGTTTTTCTTTGATGTATCCGTTGTCCATTAAAACGTTTTAGTCTTTTCTGAACACCTGAAGCTAGACACAGTCATTAATACTTTTAGAACCAAGAACGTTCTTCGCAGTCATTTGCGCCTTAGCGCACCCACATGAAAGTTTGGAAGCAATTATAAAATCATGAAAAATATGGGACACAAGTTCGTTTCCGCAGTACAGACGTGAATAACTTAGGTTTTGCTTCACTGTGTGATACACTAAACCAGGTTCACATGCCGTGCTTTTATTATACTGTTCTTTACTGTTTACCTTAACAAAGTAGCTTAATAGTTTGTTTGAACTTCCAGAATCACACTTTTCGTTAACTTGCTGTACCTTTCGTATAGCGCATGTTGTCTCAGGTCAGTTTGTGCACCGTGCGAAATACCGTAATGCTTCCTAAATAAAATGCAAAATGCTCGAATCTCATCTGGTCCTGGCTTATTCCACGAAAACATATACCCCCCCCCCCCCCCCCCACTTCTTGAGATGTACTAGGTGATGTCTGCACTGAGATTTACAGTGCTTTCGTGGAGGAGTTTTTGACGGATCTTCTTTACCCACGAACATTTTTAACTCGAAACTGATTTACTAGTGAAGACAAACAGATTAATAACACACCCCCAACTATGTATGCATCAGACTGGAGAAACCAATGAAAATTATGATCGCTGGTTGTTGGTACAATCTGGAAAATCAAGCTTTGCCAACAGTCAAAAAGTTTATCATAACCAAGGAAACTAGAACCAAGTTGATTTTCAAGAAGACAAATTTTAAGATTATATTGAGTCCATAAAATACAAATTGTCATACACTTACACATAAAAACGGAGAAATACGCACTGCGAGTAAAAATTAAACGGTCCAAGAAAATGGCAGGAAAAACGGAGCTGAGTGTCAGGTAGCGCTGGCATTGCCAGAAATCAACGCTGTGTACGTCATTACGTCATTACTCTTGGATACATCTGATACAGATTGAAACATTCTTGTTGTACGCTCTTCGGAGCTTCCGTGGCATCGCCCGAAATCACACCCGTGATCGCGACCCAAGCCGTAGCGTTCTTGGCAGTATACGGCGCGCGAGACAAATTACCAAATTACGCGATGTACGGCTCCGCGGATTGAAATGGAAACGTTCAGTGGCGGGCCCGTGACAATTCTATACACCGTCTTTTTCTTTCCCTCTACTGTTGTTAACCTCTACAGCTCTCTCTAGTACCATGGAGGTTGTTTCCTATTGTCTTAACAGATGCTCTATCAGCCTGTCCCCTTTATTTGTCAGTGATTTCCAAGCATTCCTTTCCTCGTCGATTCCGCGGGGGACTTCCTCATTCCTTATCACTCTACCTAATTTTCAGCATTCGTCTATAGCACCACATCTCAAATACTTCTATTCTCTTCCGTTTCCTAGTCCACGTTTCACTACCATACAATGTTGTAATCCAAACTTACATTCTCAGAAATTTATTCCTGAAATTGAGGCCAGTGAATGATACTAGTAGACGTTTCATGTCCTAGAATGCCCTTTTGGACAGTCTTAGTCTGCGTTTTATGTCCACTTTTCTCCGTCAGTCGTGGGTTATTTTACTGTCTAGGTGGCAGAATTCCTTAACTTCGTATACTTCGTGATCCACAGTTCTGATGCCAAGTTTTTAGCTGTTCTGATCTCTGCTACTTCTCATCACTTTCGCCATTCTTCGATTTGTTCACAATCTATATTCTGTACTCGTCAGACTGTTCATTCCATTCAACGCATTCTGTAATTCTTCTTCACTTTCACTGAGGACAGGAGTGTCATCAGCGGATCTTGTCATAGATGTCCTTTTACTTTGGATTTTAATTCCACTCTTAAATCATTATTTCATTTCATTGCTTCGTCGATGGATAGATTGGACAAGAGTGGCGGAAGACTACATCCCTGTCTTACACCCTTTTTAATCCGGAAACTTTGTTCTTGGTCTTCCAACCTTATTTTCCCTCTTGGTTATTGTACACATTGTATATTACCCATCTTTCCCTACAGTTTAACCCCATTTTTCTCAGAATTTAGGACTCTTTTTCATGTCACCAAATCCTTCGAATGTGTCTTGATTTTCCTACAATCTTGCTTCCATTAGCATCTGCAACGTCAGAACAGCCTCTCCAGTACCTTTACCTTTCCTAAAGCCAAACAGATCGTCATCCAAAAGACCGTCACTTTTTTTCTCACTGCTACAACGTAAGATCAGAATAAATAAGGGTTGTCAGCCCTGTTTTGACCCACGAGGCAGGATTATAACTTGTCACAATTCCAGACTGAATAATTAAAAACCCTGTGGCAATCCACCTACTTTAAGAAACCTTGCGAGTTCGTCTACTGGACTGGAACATGTTCAGTACCAACAGTTAATACACCACCTCCAGCTACCACCTAACCGATGCCATCGATAATCAGCTCACGAACAAAGCAGGTATACACTTCAAAGACGATGGAAAAAGTGTCAGACAAAAACATCGCTCTCAAATCTGCATGGAAACGAATGAAATTTTTTAAATATTATCATCTTGCTCTCAGCTTGTAGAATTTTATTTTACGTTTGCAATTTCGGCATTAAGCCATTTTCAAGCATCTACAAACTAGAAGACAACGTAATGAGAACAGCTTACAGTGGGATTAACAGTAGGTATAAGTGATTTTAGTTAGTTGACATTCATATATCGTACATAAAAGATTTTATTATTTAGGTTTACATTAGGCAGAGAGAACGACGTAATATGCGGATCAAAGAACTAGTCAGCGATACTGGTCAATATTAGATCTTACGCAACTGCGATTTTAAGTGGATCGTACGTATCACACACCCAAAACTGTGCAGTCACAATACAAAGATAAAATCAAATGTGGTGACTAAAGATTTCTGTTATGGTTGGCAAGAGAGCCAACACCGTGTTACTAAAAAAGGCCGAAACGCGCGCGTTTTAGCTCACTCAGGCTGGCGTGAGGTCTGGAACATGACAAGGGAATTAGAATTGAGAAAAACGGACGTAGCTGGTGGAATACTGAACTTTAATCCATTAATGATGAACGTCGCTCGTGACAGTACATGATTCAATTTCAATAATAACTGATAATGGCGCCTTGCTAGGTCGTAGCAAATAACGTAGCTGAAGGCTATGCTAACTATCGTCTCGGCAAATTAGAGCGTATTTTGTCAGTGAACCATCGCTTGCAAAGTCGGCTGTACAACTGGAGCGAGTGCTAGGAAGTCTCTCTAGACCTGCCGTGTGGCGGCGCTCGGTCTGCATTCACTGATAGTGGCGACACGCGGGTCCGACGTATACTAACGGACCGCGGCCGATTTAAAGGCTACCACCTAGCAAGTGTGGTGTCTGGCGGTGACACGACAATTTCTATGTAGGGCAAACAGGTAGATGTTTCTCCATCAGGTTCCGAGAGCAGACAAACATAAGCGAAAACTGTAAATCTTCATTTAGTGCACATCTATACCACTACCGTCATAACACCAACAGCATCATGGATTCCTTAATGGTAGAGAAAGTCAGCTTAATGGACGCTTCAGAAAAAATACAAATTTATAGTGCCTTCAAAGAACAACCGCAATACATTCCCAATAAACCAACAGACCTCAGAAATAAAAATGTTCTCGGTTGTTATACACATTTACTCTAATGTATAATAAGTACATACTTTTAAATGTGTGATACATACAGTCCACTCAAAATCGCAGTACACAAAATGGAATATTGACTAATATCGGTAAACAGTTTCTGCGCATATTACGTTGTTTGTTTCCACCTAACGGAAACCTATATGATAAAGTCTTGTAAGTACGTTACAGCAAAGTCGACAAGTTAAAATTGGTTGTGCTTATTGTTCATCCCGATGTAAATTATTCTCTATAGGTTGTGTTCTATTTCGCAGAAGCTTGAAAATGGCTTAATGTCGAAATTGCAATCGTATAAAAAATTTCTAGCAGCTGAAAGCAAGATGACATTTGAAAAATGTATATAAGCTGTGGATCCATATTACAAGAAAGTAAATGAAATTTATTGGCGTGAATTGACCCTATCCAAGTCCGCCACACTTATCCACAGCACTTCCTCCAGCTAGCTACTTGGTTCCATGCTCTGGCTCAGGCTCTCTTCTTAATAAGTTCACAATAACTAATCCGTAACACTCGCTCAGAAAAACAAGCCAATGTCTAAAGCGAATTTCACGCCCGCGCGTGGGAGTGCGCTTTCGAATATTTGTAGACTCTCTTTACCGGAAAGGTAATCCCATTGGCTTGGCCCAGAGGGGCGGGAGGAGGGGGTATCAACAGTGTCCTGTCGCTTTCGGCGGCGAAATATGAGGGAATCAACGCTCCAAGCAGAAGGGTGGTTACATTGGCTCCCTTAATGCCCCCCCCCCCCCTTGAGGTCTTTTCTTGTCGAGATTGAGCAGTGGTCTATGTGAAATTTTTTCCTCTGGCATCCATAAATGCTGGGCATCACGGTTCTGACTCTTATCGCAAAGACGTCAAAAGATGGGGTGAAATGTGAGTAATAGGTTTTGTGACGACCTTTCTATCCGGTTGAATGTCTACGGTGGCGCTGGGCAGAGCTGTGGTGAAATTTGGTGCCAACGTGAAAATTATTATCCCACATTACACCTCACATGAATTTCTAAGCTGTAGCCTGATTTTCGCACGTGTCTACTCCTTTCTTTGTGAAGCGTGACCGAGGCCGTGGGTGAGGTCGTGGGGCACCAGGCATGTGCACCATTACAGAGGAAGGCTGAACGTACCTTTGAGCCAAATTTCAAACTTCTGCGTCGCAGTGAGGGTTTCGGAAAAATGACCCTGTTACTGTGTTGTGCAAAGTACTATGTTTAAGCCGCTGTTTCAAACAGATGCGTTTTTGCTATCTTTTTCATTTTCTTGAGTAATTTATTATAGTTTTATTCCCTGATAGAAAAGACACCCATATGAAATAAATTTCGCTCTCCATTCCACGCAGATTTTTATTAATTTCTGTAGGGCTATTTCAGATCCTACTTGGAGGAAATGGCGCAAGACTACATTTTAGTGCCCCATCAACGACGACATCATTAACGACGCAATTCCACCGGTATGGGCGTTGCTGATACCGTGTTTTCTCGAAGATAAAGGCCTCTCACAGATTATATGTTATTCTCCGTTCCTCTGCATGTTCTGGAAAACTCCTGTCTGGCGGAAATCTTGCAATACTTTTGTTTCTGTGTATTAGTGTCTGCCCTTTGTCGTTCATTTCACATTTGTACATCGCTAGCCAGCATACTGTCGTGGCTGTGTGCGTACCTAGCGCAGCAGAATCTTCTCCGCTACTGCTAGCTATTTCATTCACAGGCAAGAAACAAAGCAGCACAATGCGGCAAGCTGCTTCACTCGCAGTTTCTTAGCTTGTCAACTCGTAAATAACTTTACTAATACAATGTTTGATTTTTTTTCTTCTGAGAGGAAGTGGATTTTCTCTCTAGAGTTAAATCACAATTCTGAATCAAAGTGTCTCACTTGGGTGATCGATGGCTAATGGGCACATTATTACATCTTCCTTCGCGGTGGGCGTAGTAACGATGCTGCTGGTGCCCCATCTACGACACAGAAAAGGAGGAATCTCGTTTCTTCCAGAAAACAATTTTGCAATCTGAGTGCTACACAAACACGTCTAATGGTACGGATACTTCCTTTCTCACCTCGGAGCATTTAAGTCCTGAAAAGCAGTAACTGTACACTGCTGTATCTTAATATATTACACGGAATATTCCGCTTAGTGAGGTATGGTGCTCTTTCGCAGCAAATATTGTAGAGGTTTATGAAAAAGAACTATGTAGTAGCTTCGTATGCATCGTATGTCGTCAGAACAAAAAGTGTTTTGAAGACATTTAACTCTTTCACCCAAGGTTTTCAGTAACTGTAACATTAACTTCTATGACGGTTATATAACACAGTATTTGTGGACAAAATAACGGAAGGCATATTTTATTTAAGGTAGAAAATTTCAAAAGAACGAAATGCAGCTTACACACCATTAACTATACGTCACATGAAGTTGTCCGCAATGCTGATTTCTACAAAAATGGCAAATTTTCTGTTTGTCGACCGCTATTTTTGTTGTGGTTGGCAGGAGAGCCAACCGTGTTAGTAAAGGAGGCCGAAATGCACACGTTTTAGCTCACGCAGGCTGGCGTGAGGTCTGGAACATGACAAGGGAATTAGAACTGAGAAAAACGGACGTAGCTGGTGGAATACTTAACTGTAATCCATTAATGTAGAACGTCGCTCTTTAAGGTACATGATTCACAATATCAATAGTACGGATACTGGCGCCTTGCTAGGTCGTAGCAAATATCGTAGCTGAAGGCTATGCTAACTATCGTCTCGGCAAATGAGAGCGTATTTTGTCAGTGAACCATCGCTAGCAGAGTCTGCTGTACAACTTGGGCGACTGCTAGGGAGTCTCTCTAGACCTGCCGTGTGGCGGCGCTCGGTCTGCAATCACTGACAGTGGCGACACGAGGGTCCGACGTATACTAACGGACCGCGGCGGTGACATCACAATTTTTATTTCAAAATGATAGGTTTCGGACAATGTCACCCATCTTCGGATCATATCTCATAGTTACAAAATAATCCGCTACTACAGATTACTCTGTAATTACGAGATATGATCTGAAGATGGGTGGTATTGCCCGAAACCCGTCGCTTCGAAGTAAAAATAGCGGTCGACAGACAGAAAATAAGCCTATTTTCTGACAATTTTACATAGTTAAGTTTGTGTTTTCTTCGTATTCGTTTTGAATAAAAAAGGTATTTATGTAGACTATGTAATATACCGGTATACAAAACGTAAGGAAGAAACTAAGTTTTGTGTGAATTGTCACAACCAAGTGAAATCTCTATGAAAGTTGAAGCACACACAAAGAGAACTACTACAGAACAGTACAATATAATAAAATACAGAAGGCAGCTGCGAATATATATATATATATATATATATATATATAAGCAATGAATCAAACAGATAGGCCTGTGACACTTCAAAGACATAAATTACACTGAATACACCGCGATTCATGAGTGTCCCTTGGGCATTAAAAAAGGCGGACGACAGTTGTTAGTATTGTCTGTCGTTACCTGCTGGCCACAAAGTTGGCAAGGAATTCTTGCGATAGAGGGTTCCATTCCCCCACCAACGCGTTTGACAATTGCTGGATTTTAGTCTGTACATGTGGACTTGCAGCAATACATCTTTCCAAAGCATCGCACCCATGCTCGATGAGGTTTAAGTTAAAGGGAAGGGCAGGCCAGTTCATATCCTCTCGTCCTATGAGCTCCTCCACCTCTGCTATTCGATATGGCGCATTATCATCCACAGGGCCGAATGCACTCCTGAAAAGCTCACGTGGGGAAGGAGTACGTTGTCACAGTAGAGGTGATCTCTCAGTGTACTGTGACCAAAAGATTTGGAGGTCTGTACGCCCATGTATCAGTACTGACTCCCAACACCATAGCACCTGGACCACTAACGCGATAATGTTCGCCATTGCTGGACGTATTCTCATATGACGACAGATGGGAATACGTAATGCACTCAGGAATACTGTCGAAAATGATAGTTTTGGTGGTCCAGGTCCTATGATGTGCGTACTCCCGTTGGTTACTTCCTCTTACTCTGTAGCAGTTTCTATATACGGCTCAAGTTACATCGAATTGTGTTACTTGGCAGCGACGCATCACGTGAAACTCACTTTCGTCCTTAAATTTTGCACACTAGTGTAGTCACAAAATTCAAATTGAGCTCTACCAGTTCTCCCACTAAGGAAAAATCCTTAGCAGTACCGGGAATCTACATCTATATCTATATGAATACTCTGCATATCACAGTTAAGTGCCTGGCAGGGGGTTATCAAGCCATCTAAGCACCTTCACAATAATTCTCTATAATTCCAATCTCGTACAGCGCACGGAAAAAACGAACACACATATCTTTCAGTGCGAGGTCCGATTTCCCTTATTTTATTATGATGATTATTTCTCCCTACGTAGGTCGCCTTCAACAAAATATTTTCGCATTCGGAGGAGGAAGTTAGTGATTGCAATTTCGTGGAAAGTTTCCCTCGCAACAAAAAAATCCTTTGTTTTAATGATGTCCACCGCAAATCCTGTGTTATTTCACTGACACTCCCTCCCCTATTTCGCGATAATACAAAACGTGCTGTCATTCTTATACTCCGTCAGCCCTACCTGGTAAGGGTCCCACACCGCTCAGCAGTATTCTAAAAGCGGACGGACATGCGCAGTGTTAGCGATCTCTTTAGTAGATCTGTTATATTTTCTAAGTATCCTGCCAAAAAAACGCAGTCTTTGGTTAGTCTTCCCCACACCATTTTCTATACTTTCCTTCCAATTTAAGTTGCTCGTAATTGTAACTCGAAAGTATTTGCTTGAATTTACAGACTTTAGATTTGACTGATTTATCGTGTAATCGAAGTTTAGCGGATCCGTTTTAGCACTCATGCGGATGACCCCAAACTTTTCGTTATTTAGGGTCAATTACCAATTTTTGCACCACAGAGATATCTTTTCTAAATCGTTTTGCAATTGTTTTTGGTCTTCTGATGAATTTACTAGTCAATAAGCGACAGCATCATCTGCAAACAAACTAAGGCGGCTGCTCAGACTCTCTTCTATATCGTTTATATAAAGGAACAGAAAAGGGCCTATAAACACCAGCTTGCGCAACGCCAGAAATCACATATGTTTTACTCGTTGATTTTCCGCCACTTACTAGGAAATGTGACACCTCTCTGACAGGAAACCACGAATCCAATCACGTAACTGAGACGATATTCCATAAGCAGGCAATTTCACTACAAGTCGCTCGTGTGGTATAGTGTCAAAAGCCTTCTGGAAATCTAGAAAAACGGAATCAACTTGGAATCCCTTGTCAATAGCACTCAACAGTTCCCAAGAACGATGTTTTCTAAATTCGTGTTGACTGTGTGTCAATAGACCGCCCTCTGCGAGGTAATGCATAATGTTCGAGTACGATATACGTTCCAAAATCCTGCTGCACAACGGCATTAATGATATGAGCCTGTAATTTAGTGGATTACTTCTTGTACCTTTCTTGAGTATTGGCGTGACCTGTGCAACTTTCCAGTCTTTGGGTACGGATCTTTCGTGGAGCGAACGGTTGTATATGATTGTTCAGTACGGCCCTCCGCATGGCAGCCATTTACGTTAAAGACACATGTACGAAGGCTTAGTCTAAGATGATATGACGATAAATAATTTAATAAAACGTCCGCGGCTCGTGGTCTTGCGGTAGCGTTCTCGCTTCCCGCGCACGGGGTCCCGGGTTCGATTCCTGGCGGGGTCAGGGATTTTTCTCTGCCTCGAAATGACTGGGTGTTGTGTGTCATTCATCGTCATTTCATACTCATTCGCAAGTCGCCGTAGTGGCGTTAAAGAACTTGTGGAGCGGCGGCTACCAATGCCATACGCTCATTATTATTATTATTTAATAAAATGACTTTCTTCCTGTTCGTGCACTCAGTAAGTGGACAAATATATCAGTACCTTCTTATAGGTAGTAGGTGAGCACCTAGAAGAAGAGCTGTACATCCTGAAACTTCATGGGCTGCAGAATAGCAATTACGCTCGTATAGTTCATTCTATGGTATGCCGTACCTATAATGTTCCAGATTTTCCCCCTTACTGTTTCCACTGGAAGGGAATAGCTAGGTATGTTATTGTTACGAGGACAACGCTCCACTGTGCTGCGCGCAGCAGGGACACACCTTCCCCGGTCGGCTTTCAGAAGCGCGCTGCTTCGCGTTGCCTAGCAGCGGCCAGGCGGTCGCCAGGTGCGCACGCCGCAGCAAACCAGCTACCCCCGTACGCAGCCAGCAACAGCAGTGGTACCCCACCCTGGCCGCTATCTGCCATCGGCCTGCCACTGCAGCCAGTCCAGCTCGCTATCGGCCATCGGCCGCTACCGGCAGGCAGCTGTCACCCTCAACAGCTCCCACCACATCGGTGCCTACAACAGCCGCCACTGCCTGCTTCACAACGTGCGCGCTGGCAACTGCCCCCCTAGCTGCGACGAGTCTTGAAAATAGCCATACAGCAAAGCATAGAAAAATGTGCTTTTAAACAAGAAGTGACTTAGTGACCCTCTGGGTCAACATCCATGCTCTGCAAGCTACCTGACTTTGCGTGGTGGGGGGCACTTCTGATGCCACTGTCTTACGACGGGCGTTTGAAAAGTCCGTGCGAAGTCCGAGAGATGGCACCACAGGCGCGTATCGAACTCATTTTTAGTCAGTAACACCTTTGGAAAGAACGCACACCAGGTTTCAGCAATATTGGTCTATTTCTTTGTGTTTGGCGTTCGTGTGAATCAAGTCAAGTGACTGTCAAAAAATGGACGAAAAAGAATTTCATGTGGGGATTAACATTACTTTATGAAAGGCAAAACGCCTCAGGAGACTAAAGAGAAGCTTTATTAACATTGCGGTGACTCTGCACCTTCGACTAGAACAGTCTATAAGCCGTTTCAAAGTTTTCGGAGTGGCCAAATGGGCACAAGTGATGCTGAACGTTCTGGACGCCCTGTGGCGGTTACGACTCCAGAAGCCATTGATAAAATCCGTGATATGATGAAGGATAAGGTGCGTGAGATTGGTAGTGCTGTGGGAATATGGAACGGGTACATACTATTTTGCATAAACATTTGGATATGAGAAAGCTATCCACAAGATGGGTTCCGCGATTTCTCACGCTTGACAAGAAACGGAATCGTGTGAAGAGTTGCAAGGATGGTTTTCAGCTGTTCAGGAAGAATCCGCAGGGCTTTAAGCGTCGTTTGATCACTGTGGATGAAATACGGATACATTACTTTACTACTGAGACCAAACAACAATCTAAACAATGGGTTACCAAGGGAGGATCTGCGCCAAAAAAGGCGAAGACCATTCCTTCGGTCGGAAAGTTTATGGCGACTGTATATTGGGATTCTCAAGGGATAATTCTCATCGACTATCTGGAAACGGGTAAAACTATTCGAAGTGCATATTATTCATCGTTATTGGACCGTTTGAAAACCGATCTGCAAGAAAAACGGCCGGCGATTGGACCGCAGAAAAGTCCTTTTCCATCACGACAATTCACCAGTACACTCCTCAGCAGTTGTGGTCGCAAAATTAATAGAAATAGGATTGCAGCTCGTTTCACATCCCCCCCCCCCCCCCATTTCTTCAGACTTGGCTCCGTCTGACTACTATTTGTTGTCCTATTTGAAGAAATGGCTGGCGGGACATAGATATATTTCAAACGATGTGGTGATAGCAGAAACTAATAGCTATTTTTCAGATTTGGACAAGTCCTATTATTCGGAAGGGATCAACAAATTAGAACAGTGTTGGACGAAGTGTATAAGTCTTAAAGGAGACTATGTCGAAAAATAATAAGGTTTACCCCAAACACGTGAGTGGTTTTTATTTTTGCACAGAATTTTTAAACGCCCCTAGTATGCTCACTTCCTCCCTCTGAATCAAAAGTTGGTAAGTTCCACAGTCCAGGACAGTACTCAAGAATAGGAGTAGTCCGCTGAATTACAGACCCCTATTACTAACGTCGATTTGCAGTAGAAGTTTGGGACATACACTGTGTTCACACATTATGAATTACCTCGAACATAGCAGTCTACTGACAAACAAACAGTCATCACTGATTCAGAAATACGGTCCTTAAGAAATACAACTAGCTCTTTATTCTCTAGAATTAATAAGTGCTATCGACAGGGGATCTCAATTTGATTCCATATTTGTAGATTTGCAGAAGGCTCTTGACACAGTTCCTCACAAGAGACTTCAAACCAAATTACGCGCTTATAGAGTATCGCTTGAGTTGTGCGACTGGATCCTTAATTTTCTGTCTGAATGATCATAGTGCGTGGTGATCGACGGAAAATCATCGAGTGAAACAGAAGTGATGTCCGGCGTTCCCCAAGGAAGTGTTATAGGCCCTCTGCTCTTCCTAATAGACATAAAGTATCTCGGAGATAATCTGAGAAGCCCTCTTAGACCGTTTGCAGATGATACTGTCATTTAAAGTCTGATAATGTCATCATAAGATCAAAACCAATTGCAAAATAACTTAGACACGATACCTGCAAGGTGCGAAAAGTTGCAATTGTGTCTCAGTGAGGACAAATGTAAGTTCATCCACAGAAGTAGCTACAAAAATAAATCCATTCAATTTCGATTACACGATAAATCACACAAATTTAAATGCTGTCAGTTCGATTAAATACTTAGGAAGTTCAATTGCAAACAACGTATGTAGGAACGATCACATAGATAATGTTCTGGAGAAGGCAAACCAAAGGCTACGTTTCACTGGTAGAATATTTAGAAGATGCAACACGTCTGCTAAAGATACTGCCTACAATACGCTTGTTCGTCCTCTGTTGGAGTGCTGCTGTGCTTTGTGGAATCCTTACCAAATAGGTTGACGGTGGACATCAAAAAAGTTTAAAAACGGGCACCTCGTTTTGTATTATAGCGAAATAGGGGAGACATTGCCGCGGACATGATAAGCGAAATAGTATGGTTGTCATTAAAAAAAAGGGTAGTTTTTGTTTTGGCGAAATCATTCGATAAAATTTCACTCACTAACTTTCTCCTCAACGTGATAATATTTTATTGTCGCCCAACGTACACGGAGACAAATGTTCATTATAATACAATAAGAGAAATTAAAGTCGTACAGAGATATTTAAGTGTTCATTATTCCCACATGCCGTTACAGAGTGGAACGGTAGAGAAATAGTCTGAAGGGGGTTCGAAGAACTTTCAGCAAGGCACAAGTGCGAATTGCAGAAAAATCATGTAGATGTAGATGTCCTTGTTGCACTCGCAAATAGCGTGTGGGTTGAATGATTGTTTGTAGACCTTCGTATTGGCTCTAATTTCTCTGGTTTTTCTCGTTGCAGTCATTTCGCAAGACGTATGTGTGATGAAGTAATATATTGTTCGATCCTTCGCGGAATGTAGTCTCTCAGAGTTTCAATACCAAACCTCTGTGTGATGCGCAATGCCTCTCTTGTAGCTTCTGCCACTGCAGTTTCTTGAGCATCTGTCACACTCTCGCGCCGACTAAACGATCCATTCAAGAAACACACCGCTCTTCGTTGGATCTTGTCTATTATCTCTTCTGTTAATCCAATCTGGTAAGATTCCCACACTGATAAGTAACACTCCATAATCGGTCGAACAAGTGTATTGTAGCACTTTTAGCTACTTCTTTAGCGAATGAATTACATTTTCTTAAGAATGTCCCTGTAAATTGCAGCCTGGCATGGGCTTTTCCTACTACTGTATTTGTTTTATGTTGTCATTCCATTTAAGGTCCCTATGCATGGCTACTTCTAGGTATTTTGCAGTGGTTACTGTTTCTAGCAGTTTGTCACTAACAGTGTAGTTGCACAGTAGTTTATTTCTTCTCCTATGAACGCGCAATATGTTACATGTGTTTACGGGCAGGGTAAACTGAAAGAGCCTGTATCATTCTTCAATCTTCTGCAGGTAATTTTGAAAATCATTACTGTCTTCTGGCGTTGCTACTTTCTTATAGACAACTCTTTGTCGTGCGGTAGCGTTCTCGCTTCCCACGCCCGGGTTCCCGGGTTCGGTTCCCGGCGGGGTCAGGGATTTTCTCTGCCTCGTGATGGCTGGGTGTTGTGTGATGTCCTTAGGTTAGTTAGGTTTAAGTAGTTCTAAGTTCTAGGGGACTGATGACCATAGATGTTAAGTCCCATAGTGCTCAGAGCCATTTGAACTTCTTGAAAATCGGAATAACCTGCGCTTTTTTTCAGTTGCTAGGTACTCTTCTTTCCTCCAGCGACCTACTAGAAGTTACTGCTATAACGGGAGAAAGTTTTTACCCATAATCCCTGTAGAATATTACACATATATTGTACGGTCCACATGCCTTTCCACTAGTAAGCGACTATATTTCCTGATCACGTATCTCAGTATCAGCCACTTCGGCGATGGTGCGTTGGTTGAAAGCAAGTATAGTATTACGATCTTCCGCAGTGCAACAGTGTCGGAAGATGTAATTCAACATTCTTGATCCTCCGTTTCAGTACCAGTATACTCACCGAGTGACTGAGTGGATGATTTCTTTCCGGTCACTGACTTTAAGTGAGACCATAACTTCGTAGCGGTTTTCGTCAGTTCTGGCTAGTAGAGAAATGAACGCGCCGGATTGGTCGTACTGGACAACGCAGCAACTCCTCAGGACATTTACTACCGAAAACGTGGTGGTGTGAGCTGGTTGTAACTAAAGGATATTTCACGTGGGCGTTGCAGGCGGACATGTACATTTCATGTGCGTGTCACTAACGCCCTTCCCACTCACCTTGCATCTCCTGTAGCTGCGTCCCTTACTCAGAAGACATCAGACGATCGAGCTCCGTCGAGAGCACCCACCTCAACTTCAACGAGGATCGATGCAAATGTTTAATAGATTACTTGCCTACTCGCAATTAATATTCAGACATTTTAGGGATAGATATACATTTTATTGATTTCGAAAAACTACGTTGTAACCACGTTCCGTAGCCGAGGTCTGCACCATATCGGTCTGGCTGCGTCGCCACTTCCCGCAAGTTGCCTATGAGAGGGCACCGACGAGCACCGCCTCACATTCACTGCACAAGGTGAGGTCCTTGTTCCTAAAACACTGTATACTGGCCTGCTACCTCCGCGCCCCGCCAGAAGCTGTTGATCCCTGTCTCCAATTCTTAGCACACATTTCTCATTTTCTCCCGGCTAAACACCACACTATCGCGTGATTGCGAGGTCAGGCACTCGTCTAACTTTCCCGTGATCCCTCACACTCCACACTTGATATTTGATGCCATAGGCTAGAAGCTCACAGCACGCCAGAACTTGCACCCGCATACTGTCGTACCTTTGTCAACGATCTGCGCTGCGTGATCAACAATCCCCCCCTCCCTTCTTCCCTCCCTCTCTTCCTCCCTCCTCTCCCCCATCTAGTTGGGGAGTAACCAGCCTCCTACGTTCTTGATATGTGTACGACATTGCCGGGACAGTGCGGCTTACCAACATGTCCAGCCTGACTACCTAAATGTGTGCAGGGGGGATTGCGCCGTCGACTGCTAATTTTTTTCTGTGTTTATATTTTAGTTCACGTGTTTGTCTACCCGCGACGTCAGTGGCTTTGCCCCGTTCGGTTTCCTTGCCCTCTCCCCTCATCCCTCTCCCCGGCGAACGGCCTGATACGCCGACCCACTCTCAAACCGATCTTCCACAACGCGGAGTGTCTCCGACAAGGCACCGGGATAAGCACAAACCAAACTCTGTCCACGGAGCCTGGAGACTGTCTCATTCCTTCTCGCCAAATCGCGGGCTCCTACAGATTCCCGCCAAATGCAGACAAGTACACCAATCATAAAAAGTGAGGAGATCGTAGCTCCAATCTTGTGCAGGCCACTGCCACCGAAAGTCCCGCCAAAACAACGCAGATCCAATGGAGACTTGGAATCCACTCCTCCCCCTCTCCACAACTTCTAAAAAACTTGAGTTTCAGTACCGCCTCTCTGACGTGAATGACTCGTCTTCCAATGGCGCCTTCTTCGATTTTCCCCTAGCCTCGCTACCATCAGAGTTAAGAGGCTAAGCCCTTAAAAAACCAGCTCAACACGGCTCTCTGACGCCGTTAGGAAGCTGAGCAGGTGTCATAGTTTCGTCCTCCGGCCTGTCCCTTGCTGTAAACGTGGCTCCTCACCACCTCCACGCCAGACTTCCTTTACTCAGATTCGCTCGCTGGCCGGAGACAGTTGTCCACAAAGAACCGTCTTCTCTGTAGCTTCATTCCTCTGCCTGTCCAATCCCTCTCGCAAATCCGTCGAGTTCTGCGTTTTCTCACACACCAAAAGTAAGCTATCCGTGATCATGTCAGAGAGAAAAAGCAATCATCCTTTCTAATGTATTGAACATCCACTGAATTGCTTTGCTACACGCTCCTTTTAATATTCTAATTAAAAATGTAATTACTAGTACAAAGTACCGCAGCTCTTGGTTTCGCGGTAGCGTTCTCGCTTCCCGAGCACGGGGTCCCGGGTTCGATTCCCGGCGGGGTCAGGGATTTTCACCTGCCCGGAAATGACTGGGTGTTGTGTTGTCTTGAAGGATCTTGCCTAGTACGGCGGTGCGGGTCTAAAATTTTGAAATTTGTAGTATGTTCCTATGGTACCAAACTGATAAGGTCATCGGTCCCTAGGCTTAGACACTACATCTAACTTTAAATTAAGCTAACGACAACTCATACACCCATGCCCGAGGTAGGATCGAACCTCCAACGGGGAAGTCGTGCGAACCGAGGCAAGGCGCCCTAGACCGCACGGCTACCCTGGGCTCTGTCAAGAAACATGGGACTTCATTTCCATAAGATCAAGACCAGGCTTGCTGCCTTACAATCATTCTCACTATTAAAGAGTTATTTATTGCTGCGCATTACTGTTCTCCAACTTGCATCCTCGTTCTCATATCCTTATACTGTCCGAAGTTCCGTCAGAATCGATCATCTAGGTAGTAGTAGAGGAACTGATTACTAAGGCGTGTTCTTGCTCACCTTCGGAGGTCCTACACTAAAGGCGACCGCAAATAATTGAACCTATTTTGTGAGGACATAGCCCTGCATCATCGCCAGCTGGAGTCGCCGAGCGGTTCTAGGCGCTACAGTCTGGAACCGCGCGACCGCTACGGCCGCAGGTTCGAATCCTGCCTCGGGCATGGATGTGTGTGATATCCTTAGGTTAGTTAGGTTTAAGTAGTTCTAAGTTCTAGGGGACTGGTGACCTCACAAGCTAAGCCCCATAGTGCTCAGAGCCATTTTTGAACCCTGCATCATCAGTGTAGGGTCTCGTACACGAAGTTTTTTCCAGTGGAGCTCGGACGCAGTCACATGACTAATCAATTTTGACGAAATTTGTCCATAGCGCAAAGGCACATTTCGAGATTGGAAAACAGTCGCACTCTAACATGTCACTACGAATATTTAATTACCGAGGTTAGCAGTGTAATTTTTTTGCATAACATTATTTGTTGAACAGAGGACAGGCTTGTGCAAAGTGACTCGGTCTGCAAATAGACTTTTGGAAAATTAGTGGCGGAGGAAATCTGAGTGAATTTGCACAGGAAGAAGTGCTGGCCTAAGGTCGATGAACACTACACTGTATGTCAATGACTTACATTAAATTCCAAACATTTTACTTGAAATGTCGAGCAATGAGAACATGTGACACGTCAATGACTTACATTAAATTCCAAACATAGTACTTCAAATGTCGAGCAATGAGAACATCTGACACAGCCGAAAGTAAGTTAGGTCCTTGGGTACCATCCGAGAACAGCAGGCCACCTACTGACACCAGACGTCTACATTCTCACGGACCGGACAGATGTGTCCCAGTGTTTAGTAGACTAAACTAGCATTCGGGAGGACGGCGGTTCAGGTTTACGTTTTTCACGATTTCCCTAAATCACTCTACGCAAGTGCATGGATAGTTCCCTTGAAAATGCCACGGACAATATCCTCCCCTATCCCTTCATAATCCCAGATTCTGCTCGGTCTGTTTGCCCACACTGTTGACGGAACGTTAAGCTTTGATCTTCCTTCCTTCTTTCTCTTTTCTAATCATTCCCTACTCGTTCACAGTAACGCAAAAACTACACTATACATGCATTCATCGAGTAGACAACGAGCAAGCTGGCTTAAGACATGCAACTCAGTGGTTGTGAGGCAAAGAAGCCACTGTGCGCTAAGGAAGATAGTATTTACGCAGCTCCATGTACCGATCCTGATGGTCCTTTCAACACAGCAGCGTGGTAAGTTGCGGAACACCTTCCAATCTAGCGTCCCTTCACCGCCGACGTATTTCTCTTTCACCGCCATCAGTAACCTGCCATCAGTCAAGCCATACAACACCTATTTTCACCCACAATATAGGGACTTGACTTACTGGAATTAAACTTCGTCGTCACAAGAAAATAACAGCGTGAGAACAGAACGAACCTGTGCTGCGTACCAGCTGCTCACTCGGTGTCGGATACGCGGTTTTGCTCTCTGGCGGATATCGCGCAAACGGCGCTCTTCTTGTACCTCTGGGCCTGGTTTGCAGTTTACTGGGTCGCTCTGTTGTGCGTTGCGATACGTTGCGAGCATTTCCATGTCAACCGATAACGCGACTGTGATACAACGGTAGGGCGTCCAACGAACTTCTGAAAGTCTCTTTAGGCGTCGACGAGATGTTTTCGCCAACATCCAGATAACACTGCGCGATTAGGTTGAAAGATTAGCGCCAAGCTGCATGCTGTTACATTTTTTTATAGTGTGTTCGAAGATGTACGGCGTCATTTCTTATCATACCACCCTGTTCAATTTTGTTAAGCAGTTTCGAGTTGACATATAAATATTTCAGAGACGGCGGACGTCCATGGCGTTCATACTGACGAAATGACACCTCACTAGTTAATAGGAAGCTTCCACGTTCTGACACATCGTAAAATAGGTTTGAACTCTACTGTCTAATATGTTCCAAAACGCTGCGAATAAAAACGGATTTCTAGGGATTCATATCTCTGGTTCTATCGGTAATTAAAAAGGTAGGATCAAGTGCTTTGGATAGCACTTGGGCCACGTACCATTTGCATACGTAACAGAAGGATGGTCTTACTGTAACTGCCCACAGTACAGTATCAAAGTTTGAATATTACACGCTTCTCCAGCTTAGACAATTGGAACGAATCGGTTGGGTCTTTCTGCTTTATATGTCGTCTTTTGTTGCGCCCTAAAAGGCATGTAGAGTCACTGTTTAGTTCATGGAAGTTCGAGAGAAAACCTGGAAAACATGGTTTTCGGATACCAATTACAAGATTAATATGTACAGAAAATGGCTGAAACTTTTATGAAATGTTCTTAATATCACGATCTCAAACAAATTTTGAAAATTTTCTCGATATCTTTACCCGTGCCGAGCGGTGGTGCCGTGCGGTCAGAGCCGTCTTCTCACGGTTCGCACCTGCCCCCGTCGGAGGTTCGGGTCCTCCCTCGGACATGGGTGTGTGTGTTGTCCTTAGCGTAAGTTAGTTTAAGTTAGATTAAGTGGCTCGTAAGCCTAGGGACCGATGACCGTAGTTAGGTCCCATAATCATTACCACAAATTTCCAACTTTCTTTACCCGTTTGCGAGATCCAGAGGTTCAAATTTATCCTACTTGTAAACGTAAAATACGCACATAATATACGCTGTGAGGCGAAAACATAGTTTACAAAGTAACGTAGCACGGAGAAAATTGCTGGAGAGGGTCTCCGTTATTATTAGAAGGTCTCTGGTAGCCCTATGTTGTAATGATGCACGTGCAAAATTTTTGTGTTCGTGAAATTCGCTTTGAAGTGTAAAATTAGATTTGCGTTATTTTAATTTCGCGTAAGTCAGCTATCTAAATTTTGCCGTCTGCGCGAAGTTCTTTTCATGTGAGTGACATAAGCTGGTGTGATAGGGAAAAGAAAGGAAACAGCAGAAGTATGCTCCTGTTTAAAATACACTGACTGAAAAGTGGGATGCCAGCTGCCTCAGTCTATCTTCCTCAGCACCTTTAAAATTTTTTTCTGAAGGATTTTGGCATGTAAACATACTCGCGATTTTTTATGCTGAGAAAGAAAGGAACAGTGGCACCGGTAAAGATACGGAAAAGTAATAAATAATGGAAGATAGTGGGCAGTGGTTGTGGTATAGAAAGAGCGAAGGAGGCACTGGGAATGTGACATAAAGAGAAGGCCACTGTGGCTGTAGAACTTAGCTGACAGTGACGGAACAGTGCTAGGAAAGAGTGAAGGAAGAAGTGCAAGTAGGAGAGGAATAAAGAGAAGGATAAACGGGAAGTAGGTGAGAGCCAGTGATAATGAGACAGAGTCTATGAGAATGGCAACGAAGAAGGGAGGCAGTGACAGTGAGAAGAGGCAGCAGCAGTGGGAAGGAACAAATGAGATAGTTTCAGTAAGAGATAGCAAGAGGGGGTTGGCAGTGAGAATAGACAGTAGTAACGCGACGGAAAGGAGAAGACTGTGGCTCTGAGGCAGGAGACATTGATAGCGAAAAAGACACGAAGAGATAAAGACAATGAGTGGCGCTAAATGAGAGAGTGAGAATAGGCATGTGACAGTGGCGTATCAGCGACTTAACAGCGATGGACTTGTGGGTTGAGCAAGTTACAGTTAGAGGAGCTTGCAGGAGTGAAATGGCTCTGAGCACTATGGGACTCAACTGCTGTGGTCATTAGTCCCCTAGAACTTAGAACTACTTAAACCTAACTAACCTAAGGACATCACACACATCCATGCCCGAGGCAGGATTCGAACCTGCGACCGTAGCAGTCGCACGGTTCCGGACTGCGCGCCTAGAACCGCGAGACCACCGCGGCCGGCTTGCAGGAGTGAGATGCTACTTGTACGTTCGAAACAGCGCGAGCATCTTCGTTTGACAAAATTTTAGGGAAATTTTTTAAAGATGACCGGAAAGGTACAATGAGGCAACTGGTAGGTCACTTTTCAGTCAGTCCTTCGAAAAAAGGGGCATGTTAGTTTTTTTGTGCTCCGGTATGAGCATGTTTCCGCTAGTTTATTTTATCACAAAGAGTCCACAACATTTTTGCTCTGCTATTAATTTCTTTTATTGCCCAACCGTTCGTTGTCTTCATATCCTTCAGACACTAAAACCGCTCAGCTGTGTCTTTGTTGTTAATTTATACTAATGGCCCCATTCAAAATGTTAGTCCATCTGTAAAACAGGAATCTGGCCGCATTAAAGCACTGTAGGTTTAGTTTAGTTTTTATTTATTATTTTTTTAATGGGCGCTCAACGTCGAGGTCATCAGCGCCCTGACACACATTAAAGGGAACGAATGTGGACAGACCTAATAAAACTGAAACACACATGCAAAGAATGCAGGAAAAGAAGGAAAATGAGACATAAGAAAGTAGAACGTAAGGAAATGGAAAACGTAGCAACAAGAATGCCACAGTAAATTGTTACTGGCTGGCCACTTACATAAAAGATAGGCGAGCTTGTCACCCTGTGTGTCAAGCACTGTAGATGGTGTACAATTAGTATCAGGCAGTTATGTGAGTCTCCATGTCTGACGTGATGCATAACAGTGATGTGGTAGGTATGTCCCAGTCGGTTGTGTGGAATTAGCGCTGTGAGATGAGTCGAGGAGATAGATGAGAGGAGCAGACAGGAGCTATCGTGGTTGGATGTGTCCATGACCACATCGTAAACGAAACTGTCTGATTTGTTTCTGTATCTACAGATACTGCGACTGTGCAAAGCCACATTGGCGGAGTATCACAGCCGTTAGCGGATATGCCAAGGAAGCAGGAGACTCGGGTCTAATCCTGGCCCCAGTACAAATTTTCATTCGTCAGTTCAGTAAGCATATACAACATAGTTGCAACGGATTACTCTGTTAGGTTCTCCTGCTACACTGAAGAACCAAAGGAACTGGTATACCTACCTAATACCGTGTAGGGTCCCCGTGAGGACGCAGAAGTGCCGGAGCACGACCAGGCACGCACTCGACTACTGTTTGAAGTAGCGCTGGAAGGAAGTGACGCCATGAATCCTGCAGGGCTCAATAATGTTCATCTCTGGAGGGTGTGGTGGCCGGTGGAAGCATTTAATCTCAGAAGAGTGTTCCTGGAGACACTCTGTAGCACTTCTGGACGTGTGGGTTTTCGCATTGTCATGCTGGAATCGCGCAAGTCCGTCGGAATTCACAATGAATATAAATGGATGCAGGTGATCAGGCAAGATACTTACGTACGTGTCACCTGTCGGAATCGTATCTAGACGTATCAGGGATTAAGTATCTCTTCAACTGCACACGCTCCACACCATTACAGAGCTTCCATCAGCTTGAACAGCTCCCTGCTGACATGCAGGATCCATGGACTCATGAGGTTGTGTCCATACCCGTACACGTCTCTCCACGCGATACAATTTGAAACGAGTTTCGTCCGACTAGGCAACATGTTTCCAGTCATCAACAATCCAATCTCGATGTTGACTTGTCCAGGCAAGGCGTAAAGCTTTCTGTCATGCAATCATCAAGGGTACACGAGTGGGCGTTGTGCTCCGAAAGCCGATATCGATGATGTTTCGTGGAATGGTTCGCACGCTGACACTTGTTGATGACCCAGCATTGAAATCTGCAGCAGTCTGCGGAAGGGTTGCACTTCTGTTATGTTGAACGGTTCTCTTCATTCTTCGTTGGTCCCATTCTTGCAGGATCTTTTTCCGACCTCAGTGATGTCGGAGATGTGGTGTTTTACTGGATTCGTAATGTTCACGGTACCCTCGTCAAATGGTCGTGCGGGAAAATCCCCAATTCATCGCTACCTCGGAGCTGCTGTGCCCCATCGCTCGTGCACGCTCGTGCACCTGCTGTAACACCGCGCTCAGACTCGCTTAAATCTTGATAACCTGCCACTGTAGCAGCAGTGCCCGCCGGAGTGGCAGAGCGGTTCTAGGCGCTACAGTCTGGAACCGCTACGGTCGCAGGTTCGAATCTTGCGTCGGGCATGGATGTGTGTGATGTGCTTAGATTAATTAGGTTTAAGTAGTTCTACGTTCTAGGGGACTGATGACCTCAGCAGTCAAGTCCCATAGTGCTCAGAGCCCTTTTTTTTTTTTTTTTTTTTTTTTTTTTTTTTTTTTTTACCAGCAGTGTCCAATCTAACAACTGCGCAGACACTTGTCCCCTTATACGACCGTTTCCCACCGCAGCGTCATATTCTGCCTGTTTAGATATATGCCCAAACCAGTTTCTTTGGAGTTCCAGTGTAGTTTTCTACGTATGGAATAGAGACGAGCAGTAGAGCCTAACAAGCGAAACGAAAGTGGTTCAGTTGGGGGGGGGGGGGGGGGGGGGGGGACGACGACGACGACTATGTATGACCACAGCTGGTGTTACCGGGGTTAGACGCGGTCTGCTGCAAGCGGCCTGGGTCCCCCATTCAGCTGCTGGCGCGGGTGGTGGTCGACCGCGCCGGGCGGCCGGCACTCATCCGCCCGGACACAGGGGGCCGCGGTGTTATCGCGCTGTATGGTGCCGTGTGTTTGCGGGCGATAGCGCTATCTGGAGCCGGGCAAACAGCGCCCGTTTCAAGTCGCCGCCCAGCGTCACCTGCTCAGCTCTGCTCTGCTGTGTCGTCACCGCCGCGGCGACACGCCGAGCCAGCACCGGAGAGGCGGCACGGCGTCCCAGGTAGAGGCGGTGCACAGGCGGCTGCTGCCCACGACGCGTAGCCGGCGCCATGGACTCCTCAGGTACGCATCTGGCTGCAGTTCAATCAGTTTACGACAGGCTGTTGCGAGTTTGTGACGTTTGTTCGGAGATGGAATGTGTTGACGTTGGAGCCCAGGTACTTCAGGTAGTGGACTCGGAACAGGGCGTTCCACAATTAGGATACACGAGGTTGTCCGTCACTGCCTGCGACGTACTACTGTGAAAGGTCAGTTCCCGCGCTAAGAATCCTGTCGGCACGGCAGTTCAGTGACATACGGTCGTGGCGCGTGGCTTTCTCCCTGAGTTCGGTACTGCAGATCATCTCTGACGGGCAGGTTTTGTGTTCTAAGTGTTGTGAAGATGGAGTTCACCGACACCACCAAAGGGAAACCTTTATCGGTAGAGTGCGGAAACTCTGTAACAAACATGTGTGAGAAGCCCACGAGCAGAATCACAGTTTGGCGAGGTGGTACAGTTGCCACTTTCTTCACAAAAAAAGGAAGATTGTTCATGTACATATTTTTTAATGGCTAGTGCATTCATATTTTTATTAAATGCCATTTTTAATCAAAAATAGCTCACATTTGCATCTTAAGCCCTATTCCTTCATATCACTATGGTATCTTGAAACTGATTTAGCTTTATGTAGGAATGTACTGTCATTCTTTAGCTGGTTAAAAAAATCTTTGCAGGACATGTCAAAATTTATTACTCTTTGAAGCTCTATAAGTCCTGGAACACCTGTTCCTAACATCAGTCCACTTGTTCTTCATAATCGAAAACACTCGTTCCAAAAATGAATTTGAACTAGGTATGCTTAGTATAAAACACATGAGCCGAGAGATATTTGTTACTTTTTGTTGAGGCACTAGTGTGAAGAATTTTACCCACTTAGACGCAACATCACCATCCGTAGTGATACAGTTAGTAAAGGTATCTTTCACTTCACAAAATTCTTCATATAGCTGATCCAGGTTGATCCTATCTTGTAGATTAAGTGTTTCCACTGCAAGTTCAAAATCACAATCTTGTACTTCCCCATTCAAAGAAAGAGGTTCCAACATTGCATACTTATTACTGGCTGAGAAGTCATAATGGTTTTCAAGTTATTTCAACAATGTGTGATAGAAAGAATCAAATTCACATGAAATCTTATTAAGAGATGTTGATGAAATCTCTCCTATGAATTTCTTGGTTTCACTCCCATAGAATTTATCCTTCTTTCTTTGTGTGATCTTCTTATACATCATGCACAGACTGTTGTGTGATTCAATGATGCTTAGCTCCATTTTCTCCAGGTATTTGGATACTGTTTGCATTTGACCTCCTAAATTTGACACAAAATGCAAGTAAATTTCAGGAATAATTCCTTTCACTGGGTCTTCAGCTAAAAATACTGATGCAAGTTGCTTTGGACAGGCATCAATGCTCCTGAAATAGCTCTTTATAGCTGGCCAGGACTCAGTCCATCTGCTAATGGCAGGAGTTAAGGACAGCCATCTTGTGGGCACATGCCTTAATATCTGAGACCACTCAAAATTCATTAATTAAAAAGATGATTTCAGTTCCTCACGCCTTTTAGATGATACTGAGAAATGTTTATAGATCTTCAAAACAAGATTCTCTACATCCATATCCAGCTCTTCCATAGCATGCTTCATCGCATTATGAACCATGTGGTTTGAACAACTAGCTTTTTGCAGGTTGGAATTTATGGAAAGCAGTAATTGAGGAGGAGGAGGATCTTAGTGTTTAACGTCCCGTCGACAACGAGGTCATTAGAGACGGAGCGCAAGCTCGGGTGAGGGAAGGATGGGGAAGGAAATCGGCCGTGCCCTTTCAAAGGAACCATCCCGGCATTTGCCTGAAGCGATTTAGGGAAATCACGGAAAACCTTAATCAGGATGGCCGGAGACGGGATTGAACCGTCGTCCTGCCGAATGCGAGTCCAATGTGCTAACCACTGCGCGCAGTAATTGATAAACAGATTGTTTCCTGCC
The DNA here is from genome assembly GCF_023897955.1 of Schistocerca gregaria. NCBI lineage: Eukaryota > Metazoa > Arthropoda > Insecta > Orthoptera > Acrididae > Schistocerca > Schistocerca gregaria. The sequence goes on from NC_064921.1 coordinate 743,017,006, forward strand.
AAAATTCACATTAGCATTGTCAGCACTATATGCAGTTAAATTATTAATATTTAGTGAATGGATCTCCAGACTATCAACAATTAACTTTGCCACTGCATTTGAGGTTTCATCAGGCTGTTCAATAAATGTCAACAGTTTGTTCTGTACACCTACTAAAGGTTCAAAATATCTTACACAAACTGGGAACATCTTTCTGTTGCCTCTATTCGAAGCGTCAGTCGCTACTGAGAAAAACTTACTATTTTCAGGAGATTTTAGAATATTAACAACATCACTGACACTTTTAGGTGCTAATACGTTTTTCACCAACATTTCTGCCTTCGTCTTGCCACAGGAAAGTCTTGCAGCGGTTTCTGAATCTGTGAATATACGTGACGTCAATTTATTGCTACAGTCCAAACTTGAAAACTTAGCTATGACAACATTGGCTTCAGATTTCCTAGAGTTCACAAAATCTTTGGAAACTTTCGTGGTTTGACTACTTGCTTTCTCCTTTAACTGATGTCCTTTGTACTGAGCGTGTTGCCCGAGATCAAACTGTCCACCACGAGAAACGCTGAATTCCTTCCTACACAACGTACAAAAAGCATCTTTATCAGAAGTTAAACCATGGCTAACCCACGAGAAAGTATCTTCCAATTTCTTTAAGTACACTTGACTGTACTGCTGTTGCTTGCCGCGTTCTTCGCTGATGAACTCATTACAGTTCTTGAACAAAAGTAAATTAAGAAAACTTCTGTAGTTGTACGCATCAGAATCGGAAATAAGTATATCGACAACATTACCGATTATACGATCAAGTGATCGTCAGAAGTACCAATTTAAACGTAAACCAGCCTAAAATCTATATCTGAACGGTAATAATAACAAATATAACCAAATTAACGTGAATTTTTGTTATATGAATATTAAGGGGAAGAATTGTGTTGGGTTCTGTGATAGTATAGCGCCAAATATTAAAAAAACCGAAGAAAGTGCTGTACGGGGGAAGAAAAAAAACGTTAGGCAAAATGAACAGTAAGAAAAACGTAAGAATACGGGAAAAATGTACAACTTGTCAATCCTAGGAGGGGGGGGGGGGGGGAGGGGATGCGCTCTTGGTGCTCCGTTCCTATTTGGGTTAGGAACACGGGTTCGAAAGTTTTTGGTTTAGCCCGGAACAGAGACCATTTGTATAGACATTCGAATATCTGTCATACTGTAGCTATGTTACTGTATATTAAGCAAGGTTAAAATGGCGAACCAGAGCTGGCGCATAGACAAATTGTGCGAAACTGTTAACTCCTTTAGTAAAATATTTTAATTGAAATGAATTTGACCGAACTAGCAAAAAGTTATGTGCTCGACTAATAGCACCCTCGGATTTTACGTGCAACAACTGTCAGTCTTAAGTAACTCCGGGCTGCAGAGAGCCTGATGGCTGTTCGCCGGTTAATCAGCTCTTTCAGCGTTCTGAAAAATCTTGCTTCGTTTGGATTTTACGTGCAAAAAACACATTTTTCTGGGAGCTTTCTGAAGCGTACCGCTTGTATACTTTATACTCGTAAGATTCAGTTCAACCAATGCGCGAAGCTAGATTAACGAGTAAAGTCAAAACAAAGTTTTGTTGTCCAATAATCTTTAAACGTTGTCGAGACACGATGGTTCAAAGTCGAGCTAAATATGGTATGTAAAATTAATTGTTATGTGCACTCAGTGCGCGGGAATCAAATGAATAAAAATTGCATTCTTAGGATTAAATTGAAAACTCGCATTTACAAATCTTGTGCCATTCGTGTTTTAGTTGCAAAAGACATTATTTTGTGCGTTTTTTGTTTTCTGTTTTTTTTTTTTCTTTTTTCGCGCGCGCCGCTTCCATGTTTCAGACTAGTGCGAATCTGTTCAAATTTTGTAAGAAATACACCTATTTAATGGTCATCTTGTTGTTTTGTATAATATTTATCCGTTGTCACGACATAAGCAACAACATGGTTCGAAACACAATCAAAAAACCTGTACCGGATCAGTCGTCGCCCGATCCAACAAAAATATACGTCGATTACCAAACAAAGGAGGTCTAATGTCAAAATTGTGGTAGAGTTCAAGCTGGTAACCAGATGGAAAATGCCCCTATAGCAGCACAATATGCCCTGGTCAGAGTCAGGGATGTAAAAGAAGGGAAGCAGCTTTTCGACTTACCTGGAAGCTTCAAAGACATTTGAATCAAAACATCCTGACATATCCTATCTTACGTGAATGCAGGCTTTCCCGGTGTATACTGCTGATGAAATCTTCTCGGGCTTCCATCTACGTAGCTGCGTCGAAAATCCAGGACGTTTCGATGAGTGTCATTCTCATCATCTTCGGGCGAAGACTCATCGAAACGTCACGGATTTTCGACGCAGCTACCCCGGTAGAAGCCGGAGAAGATTTCACTAGCATATTCTATCTTTCTACGAATAATCCTACTTCCCCAGAGCAGTGAGCTCTCTAACACCCATTCCTTTTACATGTATCAGGCGGGGGGAGGGGGGGAGGGTGGAGGGATGTAAGAACAAATAGATACTGAGATGCGTCTACAATAGGAAGTATGCTAAAGTGTCAATGCATCTACAAGAGGAAGTATCCCAGGGTGGGGATGCATGCATCCTAAACTTCAATGACGCGTTGCGTCATATTGCACGACATGACAAATTCCATGCTGGATGACACTATGGCATGTGTCATGTACTACGACATGACATAATGTATTATGTTACTCAACATGATACATTATATTACATCACATGGATACCAATACTAACAAGTAAAAAAGCGCGAATATGTCAAGGTGTTTCGATTTTAAGGTCTCTGAAGCTACTGGACATTTCAAAAAGCTAGTTCCCTTCTTTTACACCCCTAACTCGTCTACGACATATTCGGCTGTCTTTTGTGCTACAATACGATCGATTTTTATTCTGGATGATTTACAACGGGCATCAATTAGATATGTAGTGGAATAGTGGACTACACCAAAAAATAAATGTTGCTTACTGGGACTGTGTAAACGTTATCCACTTAAAATAACACACCTTTAGGCGAAATTAGTCATGTTTATATTTCAGATGAAGCAACAAATGAAATGCGAAAATATTTTAACACGAACGTCTACTCGGGCGTGTTTGGAATGTTTTCCATTTCCACTCGTCGTTTCATGATTTCTATATTTGTGTGTCTGTAGCTGAGTTATTGTCGCCATCTTCCATCAAAGATATTTCGGTAACTTTTGCCAGTCGTCACGTAACGAAACCTGCGTTACACTTCTGATGATGACAATTAGTGAAACTCTCCGAAGTAGGTGATCAACCTGTTTATGCACATCCACTAAACCTTCACCTACTACTTTTATTGCCCAAACATGCTTTGGTACATTTGTGCCGCTGTCAGTGTGGTTCCATTCTACTCGAGTTTCAGTTGTCGGTTACCTTTTTCATAATTTCAGATGGTTTATATCACTGCCGTCAGGCGCCTGTTCCTGTCTTGTAGATAAAGGTGTCAGAATACTGCCAGTGTTATCAGCTGATTGTGTTTGGCACGTCAGTGTTTAAATATATCAGTGCTTCTACTAAAGATAACATAGGCAAGAAATAAACATGCGCATGATGACAAGGTATTTGACGAGTTAAGAAAGGTCCTGCAAGCGTAACCATCCAATAATTAAGGCTAATAAAATAAGACCCCACAGACGACGGCATAAAAAGGGTAGCAATGTGTTTGAGAGATGTAATTATTAAGATTTCGTGGTTTGCGTTAACAGGCGGATCCTAATTCACATTCACGGCTTCTGTTAATGGAGCAAACACCAAAGGATGATGAAGTTATCGAAATATTGCGTGAGAAACAAGCCAATATTAACGGGGGAATCGGTAGTTTTGTCAAGAAATCCGAAATGGTCAGTACTTTACATTTAGTTTTATTGAAAGATTTAGCTTTTTTACCATTTTAACTGTACTTGTCCCTCAGTAATTTACACTGGGCGTAAGATTCAGGTGTGAGTCACTCAGTAGAATCCTGTCATTATAATTCATTGCGGCTAAAATGTAAACCTGTGTTTCTTACTGAGCTTGTTTAACCCCTGAAAGCGTCTTGCCTGTAGTTTTAATCTCCTTCGCTAACACAGTGACGGCGTGTGAATTACATACCATAGCGTGCAGGGAGTAGTTACTAGAAAAGGATTACTATCGACGAGCCACCTAAAGAAAATGTGTAATAAAATCCTCAGATATTGAATAAATACTTAATTTCCATCGTAACTTAAATCTTACCTTTTGCATTTCACCATAGTAGACACGGAAGACATAAACATTCACTGTTAATGAAATAACTGAGCCGGCCGCGGTGGCCGTGCGGTTCTAGGCGCTGCAGTCCGGAACCGAGGGACTGCTACGGTCGCAGGTTCGAATGCTGCCTCGGGCATGAATGTGTGTGATGTCCTTAGGTTAGTTAGGTTTAAGTAGTTCTAAGTTCTATGGGACTGATGACCTAAGATGTTAAGTCCCATAGTGCTCAGAGCCATTTTCAAGTAACTGAGAAATAAGAACATGTCAGCGGCCCAGTCAAGGGGTCTGGTTTCCGTAAATGAGCTGACGTGTAACTGCTGTTAAATACTACACACATTTAAACAAATATCAATTCATGTATTTTTTTATTTTTAGGAGCTTTTGTTGCCATCTGAAACCGAACAATATGTATTCGAAATCAAGCAGGCAAAGGTAGAAATGTTGCCTTCGAAGGTAAAAAGAGAAAATACATTGGAGTGATAATCACAACAATTACAAGGTATTAGAAAACACAATGATGAGCTTTACTTAAATTTTGTTACTTAGGCCTAAGATTAGAAAAAATCTGAGCTTGCTCATTCAAGGCAACACGAACAGCATCGCTTAAAAAGTAAATCTTGCTGCACAGCACTTAACTTCACATTTTGATTATGATAAAATGTGAAGTCTTCGTATTTTCCAATGACAGCTGCTGAAATCTAAACCCATACCATATCATAACGAAGTCAATCGCAAGAACGTATCGCAAAATTTACCTTTTTCCACTGTTGCTTTTGTACCTTCCAGGAACAGCTGACCACTAATCATTAGCAACAAGGGATAGACTTTATGACTGTTAGCATGCACACATCGGCAACAGGCCTGTGTACAGAGATTACGAGCGGGCCCTTCTATAGCACCCTTACCGAAATTTAGTCTCATAGAACTCCTTAATCTCACCCGCTACCTTACATCGATCTCTTATTTTTCTCTTGTATTGTTATTTGTTTTCATTTAGCGTTGTAAAACGCAGCCTTCTATGTAGAGATTTTACACATCAGTTTCACGTAACCATATTCACTCTTTGTCCTTCATACATTCTTTGCGTTAGCAAATTTTTCAGGTTTTGAGGAGATACTTAGAATTTCATTTAGGGATCAGTTTTGCGTTGATTGTCGTTTCACTTTCGAAAGACTACATTCGTCTATATTTTTGCGCTACTTTTATCTTTTCTACCCCAACTGGCAGCGTTTGATCCACTAGTTCTGTAACTTTTTTTATGTAGGCAATTTTCTGCGCGTGTCTAAGTGAAACAAAGATTCTAAAACTATGTTTAGCCAATGAACGTTAGATTTTTAATGTAACTGAGAAAATGAGAGACGCATAAATCAGGACTGTCAAAAAGGAAATTCCCAAACGGGAACGCAAGCGGTTAAAAAAAGGGCATTCCGTCAGGAAATGGCGGACTGTTAAAAGTTAGGCGCAACGTGAACATAGTGGTGGGGAGCGCCACTTAGCAATTGGCAGTGCCCAATACGCAACCTATAGTGGTCTGTCCAGGCACATTGCACTGTCAATAGATGTCACAGAGGTGGCTGTGAGGAGTGTTATAAAATAAAAGCACCGGTCAGTGTTTAATGGTTGCAGTTTGCAGGGCATTGGTCTGAGGCAGCGCTGGCTTGTGAGAATAATGGAGCGTACATTAGCTCCTGCCGGTCCATGTTCCTCGTGCACAGTCACGACGGTGCAGCCACCAGCTCAGGTCCTCAGTTCGCTCTGTGGACGCAGCTGAGCTAGAGCGCGTAATCCGTGGAGTTGGGCAGTAAGATGATGAGCATAAGAGGACGAGCGCCGGCTGTCAGCAGGTGTGCGGACGAGGCGAGCACGTGTCAGGGAGGCGGTAAGCCGCTGCCGGAATTGCCAGGCACGGTTGGCCGCTGTTTACACAACACGTGGCGTGTCAGGTGGAGAGGCCGCGGAAACGCGGCTCGACCTTGGTATCAGAGGGCTGGCAGACAATGGGTGCGGGGGTGCTACGCCTCCCACAAGCGCCGACTTCCGCCCCCGCTGCGGCCACTGCCGCCTGCGTCTTGGTTGCTTCCACCTCTCCACCACACAACTCCTCACGCAACATTTGAATGAACTTCATTACCTTTCGGGTGTCCAAGGGCATTATTGTGAGCTTCTCCAGGCGTATAAGATGTTCAGATAACTTACGGGAATGCAGCCATTTGACGTCATCGACAACTGCCGATATTTCGATAGAGAACAGGGTTAATACTACCACAGCCGTTGGATATTAATTTTCACTGTCGAAAACTTTTGACGTCGGTAATCTTAGGTGGTTTGGTGGCGGTGGCGGCAGTGCTTACAGTGTATGTTTGTGTGTTACGTTTCCGAACTGCACTGCAAACCTAGGTCATAAATTCATCGCACAGCTCGTACTTGCTGTAGTTTTGCCTTGAACATGACAGGATGTGCTCCTGTCGAAATATCGATGGTTGTCGGCGACGTCTCTCTGCTGAATTCACGTATTCCCGACATCACGAATTTTTCTTCCGATGGAGCTATTCCGACCATTGTCAAGTCGGTGACTGACTTCTGACTGCTAACCTCAACGATGCATCACAATAATTAATAGTGAAAACAGACAGAGGTAGTGACATACGATAATCGAAGCAAAAGCGTTAGATTATCAGCAGGTGCACTGTCAGGCTATAACGAGCACTCAAATGAAAACGAGGCAGACGGAAAAAAGCAAGTAAACTGTTTATTATTTCAAAATTAATCGTCATAACTGTTAATATATTCACCGCACTGTGAGGCAAGACGGTCATTGCCTTCTTGGAACAGTGTCTATAGTTGCCCACAGAAGCAAACTGACGTAACTTTCGAAGCGTCGCCGAAGCAACCTTTGCAGCACGTGGGTTGCTTCCACTAAGCTGCAGAAGTTTCGCTGGAAAGCCCTTACACATCCTCAATACAGTCCCGATCTCTCCCCCTGCGATTTGCATATTTTTGGAGTTCTGAATCAAGACATTCGTGGTGATCGATTTGCTTCCAACGAAGATGTGCACGACCATGTCTCTGTACGCAGCGGCTAACTCTTTGAGATAATAAACAGTTTATTCGCTTTTTTCCATCTGTCTCGTTTTCGTATAATTGCCATATATTTGCGAGATATACCTGAATGAGTGGTTACGAGCTGCCACTGACTTCAGTGTCAAATAACAGTTCTCGTGAGTACAGAAGTACTGGGAATGTAAACATTTAATTGTCCATCTGATTGGTCTCGAATTTCGTCTATGGCTCTTGGTTGCCAAATCTTATACCTGCATGATGTGAACTTTACGCTCTGTTGCTAATGTAAGACAACTAACAGGCAATATGGTCGAAGATGGAGATATCAACTACAGGCTATAACTTTGCCTCCAAGTCCATCTGACCTTAATGCCATTTCGAAAATGAAATGTATAGCCTCCCATTGGTACGGTAAAATAACTGGCGGAGTGAATTGTGCAATATTATCAATATTTACGAAATGATCCGAGAATGTTTGAAAGAATTAGTACGTAGGGCGTACTATTGGATCCAAATACAAGCGTGACACGTGGAACACCTCCTTTAACATGGACAAGTGTACAGTGATTGGTGCTATAATAGCATTATTATAATGGTTGATTCGATGTGGAAGACGATGTGCCCAACCACAGTATTTATTTCAAATAGTAAAGAGTACAGCAATCAGTCGCAAATAATGTTTATTGCAAAACCAGATTTCGGTCCCCGTGTGGCCATCTTCAGTGCACGAAATGTTAAGTTAAAACATTGAGGCCACTTACATGTATACATACTCGCAACTGAGTTTTCTACACTGAATATAGCCACACAGTTACCGAAATCTTTGTTTGCCAGGAACATCATTTGCGTCTGATTGGTGTACTCTTAAGTAGTATTTTGTTTCTTGTAAAGGTAGGACACAGGTGAAAACTGACCCCTAGTTACACACGATCTTCCTGGAAAACCTTAAATTTCAAATACATTTATGAAAATCAGGATAATAATTAAGTCAGTGGCAACTCGTAACCACACACGTTCACAGTTACCTCACAAAGGGCTCGTTTCCAGACGCATGTTTACTGGAGCGCTTTATTTATTTATTTTCATTCTATACTTCCACTTACGTTAGTTTCCGGTATCAATTACAATACAACTTTCATATTTATTGGGAAGACAAATATCACGCAACTGAAACTTCAGTAGACATGCTCCACAGTCTACGTAACTGGTACAAGAGCTTCAGTCACAGATAAACCACAACCGTCAAAGGTTATACGTTACAAAAGCTATACATTTACAGCTCACTGTTTAAAACTGTGCGCGGACCGGGACTCCCACCTACTAATTTGGTTTTCGAGGGAAATGTGCTTACCGACTGAGCAATCCAGACACGACCTGTCCTCTCAGTTTCAGTTCCCACTTATTAAAATATTCCGAGCTCTGGCGGCGTGGTCTCTAAATCCACAAAGGAGTGTCGGTGAGGAAATGGCAAATTTGGATTCAGTCTTCAGTCGCGTTTAGGAATATTTCTGTTACTTTTCGTTTCTTTTACCTTTGTCCGCCCCGATAGCTGAGTGGTCTGAGTCTGTCACGCCAAGGGGTCCGGGTTCGATTCCCGGCTGGGTCGGAAATTTTCCCCGCTCACGGAATGGGTGTTGTGTTATCTTCATTACCATTTCATCATCGTCAGTGGAAGACAACGGGTAACCACCACTGGAATTACTTCCCTAGAAACTCATGCACTGGACCTCTCTGACGAGGCTTCCAATGGGACAACAATGGGCAGAACAAAAAAGTTTTTAACCTTTGCCTTCGGAAGTTATTTGTACATGTTAAAAATGCGAAGTCGTACTGTGGTCCGAAGTCCATGCTAAACTGTAGGGGCCCGTATACGTGCTGCACAAGACAGTTCAAAGTACGGTGGAAGGCAAGACATCGTCTGCGATAGAACGATGTGAACTGAAATTCTGTGGCGTAAAAGGTGGCTTTCAGGGGAAAGAAATAGAACCATTACGTTCATGTACAGAAAATTACAGAACTCAACCGTAGCGATTTGATAACACGAGAAAACGTAAGTGCTGACACTCCGGAGGGAATGTGAACTGTCCCAGTGCCCCCTCGCTGGGACGCCGCCAGCCGCTGTGAGGCGCTACGGACGCGGCCGGGCGCCAGACGCCGCCCATACACGGCGGCGCGCAGCCGCAGCGTCAACACAATAAACGGTGATCCGCGGCGCGGCGCCTTTGATCAGCGCCTCTGGCCGGCTTATCACGGCTCGGCTTATCTGGCCGCCGCCTCAAGGCCAGCGGCTGTGCTCACAACTCACTCCGTATTCTTTGTCACACTCTGTCTCCGCAGCAGACGTTCCGTTTACTGTGTGCCAGGAGGCTCATTCGTACAACACAGGAAGAATCGTCAGACAAGCATGTTCATTAACAGCTAGCTGATTTATTTCAGTCTTTTATTAGCCCATGACCTTCCCCCTCACTGTCCCTCTCCTCGTCCCCTTTTTCTCTGTCAATTTCCTTCTTCCCCTCGTTCTCTCCATCTCCTCCTCCCCCTGTCTCTGTCCCCCTCTTCGTCCTCTTTCTTTCTGTCTACCTACTCCTCTTTCCTTTCTCTGTCCATCTCCTCCTCTCCCTTCTCCTTGTCCGTATCGATCTCCTCCATTTATGTTTCCCTCCCTCTCCATCCCCTTCCCCCCCATCTGCTTCCATCTCCTCTAGAGATGGGTAGTTCGCGAACGAACGGGTGCAAAGGAACGGTTCACCAAGATAAACGAAAGGACCGAGGAACGAATTCCAAGGAACGATCGGTTCATAGTTCACTTCGGTCGCAGCGGTCTACTTACAGCTCCCAGGAACGAGGAACTACCGGTTCATAGTTCACTAGTTGACTTCCGTCGCGGCGGTCACCTCGGCAGTTCTCGTTCCAGCCTCCATCGCGAGCTCGGTCTCCCTCGACCGCACTCGTCGTTCTTAGCATGACCACCTGTCTCAGTTCCACTACCTACTGCTCCTAGTTGTTCACCATCCGGTAGTTCGTTTCGTTCACTGAGCTCGCCCATTTTACATGTGTTCCAAACTGTTCTTGCACTTGGTTCTGGATATTCAGTGTCCACGACCGGTAATCAAAAAGTATTTTAAAGTTTCGTAAATTACATAAAAATTACGTTGTATCTAATAGGTACGTCTTTTCAGATAACGAAAGGGCATATCAGCTCACTTCATTATATCGATGAACAGCAAAAGACATAACAAGGCAAGATTTTTGTGTTATTCATATTTTTTTGGTTTGTTCAAATGTGTGTGTGAAATCTTATGGGACTTAACTGGTAAGGTCATAAGTCCCTATGCTTACACACTACGTAACCTATATTATCCTAAGGACAAACACACATACACCCATGCCCCTAGGGAGGACTCGAAGCTCCGCCAGGACCAGCCACACAGTCCACGACTGCGGCGCATCAGACCGCTCGGCTAATCCCGCGCAGCAGTTTTTGGTTTCATCGACTTGATTTAGCAACTAACTTTCAATAATTTGCTTAATTTTTAGTGTAAGAAAATTCATATAAAACGATTATCGTGTATATTTCATACACAAATCATTACATTTAGGAAGGCTCTAATTGTTTTTAAGTTTGGTTGTTTCCAATTTGCATTACCTGCTCGTTAGGTTTCTTTGAAAAAAAAAAGTGGGTTATGTGTCATTTTGGCTCAGTAGTAAAACCAATGCCTCTCCATTTGAAAAGACATAGAGTGCCATAAAATCGTATTTATTTAATATCTCAAAAACATTTGTTCAGAAGGAGTTTCCAAACCAAAAACTTTATTACTGCGAATTAATTATTATTATTGCTGGATTAACTTTACTAATGCAACATAAAAATCTAATTTTTACTAAGCGTGTGACGCAAGTATGGTGAGAACACCACATTTTATTTTATACTTCCATAAAGTCTCTACTTCGCCTACGAACTCAGAGACAACATGTGGTAAATATAGGGTGTAAACGATTATTGTTTACAACGTAGCATAGCTGTGCAGTGTAAATCGAAACGAAGAATTTTATACAAGACACTTGTGGTCTATTAAGTTGGGAAACAGCCACCAACAGGCTTACAAGACTACATGGGCTACAGCCCACGCGCGTCGCGTGAGATTTTCATGTTCTCTTCTCCATCTCTCTACACATTGTTTCGCAATTGTTGCTTGCATTACCTTGTTATTTCTTCACTGCCTAATTATTACATGTTTGTCTGTCTGTGATGCCTGCTCGTAACGGGCAACACATCGTCCGTAATTGGCGAGCAGTCTGTACTCCGGGCCGGTTTTTCGTGCGCCACCCTATATTATTTCCCTGCGATCAGCCACACAACGCTACTGTTGGCTAAACTAGAGGTTCTGCAGAATCACAGAAATTAATTCCAAAAGTGTGGAAGAATTCTATAATGAATAAATCTCTATAATCCAGGGGGGAGGCAAGTGTCCCGTCTTGGTGCCCTCCACCCTTCAGTCACCTACACGACTAGTTTCCAGTTTTTCATAAGAACCATATACCAAGCGCAAATGAACGGTGAATGAGTAAAAATGAACGGTTCCCAAAAAAGAACGATGAGCAGTGAACTAGTTCCCAAGGATGAACGAGTTTGCCCTTCTCCTCCTCTTCCTTTCTCTCGGCACCTTATCGTACCCACTCCAACATAAGACTGCTACCCCGTAGTATTTCTTTCCAGATAGTAAGTAACATGTGTACCAAATTTAGGTGAAATTTATCACGTAGTTTCGTAGGAGTTTATCTATAACTTTGCTCACATACGCAAATTTCACTTACATTTAACACATTTCACGCATATTTCACCCGTATCTCTAGCGAATTTCGCTCTGTAGTTTCATTTTCACGCAGGTCAATGTTTATGACGTCATATCTCGTAAACTGTATGTCTTACAGTGGTAGAACTTTACAGTTACATCCAGTGGTCTACTATAATACTATTCAAGAAATGTGTTGCGAACAGAATTAGTAGTAAAGGCGCAATAAATTAAAACGTCATGCATAATACGTCAGTTTTTCTCACATCTCAGTGTTTATGACGTCATGTCTCGTGAACTACGAGTCGTACAATGACTTTTTTTGCAAACACATTCAGATGTATGAAGGAATAATTTCCGCAAAAGGTGTTCCACATAGAGATAATACTAAAGAATTATCAAATTACAAGTCTTTGCCTGATGCTGCAGTTTACTGCATGAACAGCGAAAATTTAGTGACCTATAAACTTTTTTTCTTTCATCAATTTATATGGGGCGTTTCAGCGAGAGAAAGTATAGCAATGGTTTGAAATTATGTGTAAAGCAGGTTACATGCTCCTGCTCTCAAATACTAGATGAATATATTGTGGCAATTTGCGCGTCAGTCACGCTCCTGTTTCATCCCCACACCAACCCCTTCGAGATGTAGGTGGTTCTTATCCCCCCCACAACAGTTCTTTGCAGACTGTAACTGACGTATGTACCAAGTTTGGCTGAAATCGATAAAGTGGTTTAGGCGGAGATGTGTAATATACATACATCCTCTTTTATAATATCCATGGATACAGAAAGTACCGAGCCAACACGTTTTCCAATTACTTTCATGTACTGAACGTTTGTCATAACAGTGAAGCACCACTGCGCTATACCCGCCAAACTTAAACATCTGATCTTAAATATCCAGACTCCTATTACGGAACACACTTCTGCTTCGTGACTCTATCGCTGAGGTGTCTGAATATCTAACTGAGAAAGTCCGTCCATTCTTTCTCCAGAACCGAAACCAGTCAAGTTATCGTTGTAGGAGGTTCGGGTCTGGAGAGAAACCGACGTTTTGACTGATCAGGTCAGAACTCTGGGCAGCGCAGTTCATTTCAGGAATGTTCCTGTCCACAAACGATTCCCTTAGAGACGCTGCTTTATGGCAGAGTGCATTGTTATGCTAATGCAATCATCGTCTCCGAACTGTTCCTCCGCTGTATGCAGCACACAGTGTCGTAAAATCTGTCCATATCCGTCCGCATTTATCACTTTCTTAAACGCAATAAGCGGACCACACCCCGACCACGGAAAACTCCTCCATATCGCAACACCACCTCGGCTGTACTTCATTGTTAGCACTATACATGGTGGCAGGTGACATTCTGCAGGCCTTCGCCAAACTCAAGAGATTTCGAGCGGATTGCCGCGGGGTATAGCGTGATTCCTCACTTGAAATTGCTCGTTTCCAGTCATCGCCTGTCCAGATGCGTAGATCTTCACATCACCTCAATCGTAGCTTAGCTCTGACTACAGAAATGTGTGGCTTATGACGAGCTGCTCGACCACTGCATCCGATTCTTTTTAATTCCCTACACACAGTCATTGTACTAGCTAGACGGCTAGTAGCACTTTGGAATTCACAAGTTATTCCTTCCGCTGATTTCATGCGACCTTTTTACACTCACGCTGCGCAGTGTGCTACGGTCCCTGTTCGTCAGTAGGTGACATCTGCCTGGTCATGGATTGGGCGTGGCTCTTCCTTCGAGTTTCGACTTCCGAATCGCATCAGCGACAGTCGTGTCGGGCAGCTTTAGAAGGAGTGAAGTGTCCCTGATGGATATGTTACTCAGGAGAAATCCAATGATCCACTGAATATTACGCTGATACTGCTTCGCTGCTGACAACGCAATACTCCTCACCCACTTTTATATTGGAGGGTCCAGTTTTCCAGACATCTTGTGGCCAGTCCAGCATTACGCAGTGCAGTCCAAATACTTAGGGTCAGATAGTGTACAGCTCTGCTGCGATGATTTTGTTGGTGACTTTATCCCTGAACGATTAACCGCTGCCTGGAGTTCCCATACATTGTTACGAACTGGGAGCAATGTCACGGTCATTCAGTCCGATGACATTCCTGATACACTCACTGGTATGAGTCAGGTTACCTGCAAGCGGGAGGGGAGGCGAGCGACACAAGCACACTAACAGCCGTGGAGAACTACTAAGTTTGTATGTTTGGTGTCCATTTATTGATAGGAAAGACTGAACATTTTTCTGAAAAACGACACGCCCCCTTTTGTCGAATCAGCTTTGTTCATCCCGATTGCAGCAGGCTTTCTCTGCCTTCAATCTATTTTTTCTTTGACCACTATTTTTCAAGTTGGTTACCCCGGTGCTAAGCGAATGTAGGTAACAGCTCAACATCCCTTTTTATTTACAATTTACTCGTCGTAAAGTTTTGACGAAGACGCTCGATTTTAGGAAGTAATCTTATTCCGTAGACAACTTTAAGGTAGGGGAACCACAGCTGTGAGTAATCCATCATGGACAGGGGCATCGGCTGGTTAATTAATTGTCAGTATCAATTAAATTCTCCAATAGCCGTGTAAGTGAGATGCTATTTTACTTTATTTTCAAGGTTTCAGTTTCGGAATTTCACTATGCTATCTTCAGGCGCCATGTGCATCTCCCCAATAAACGCTAATAACATACAGGGCCATAAATCCTTGTTAGCTAACAAGATTTCAAATGAAGCACTAGTGAAATGACCGAGTTCACGACATCCAGGGATTTATGGCACTGTGTGACATTATCGTTTATTTGGAGAGATGCATATGGGGCATGAAGATGGCATACTGGAATGCCGAAACTGGTAGCCTTCAAAATAAAATAGCATCTCACTTACACGGCAGTTGGAGAATTTTATTGACACTGACAGCTATGAGTAGTCACCTTGGGTATTAATAAACCGCTTCGCTCGTATTTAGTCATTTTACTGTTGGATGACTACAGGTTTCGTGGCACTAAAATCCACATCTTTAGGTGAACATATGACTAAAACGTTCGAGCGGAAAAGCTCGGAACCTTTTTACCCAACATGCGTTGTCCGTCAGAACAAAATAACTCTAAAAGACGGTATATTATAGAATAAAACAGCCGAATTCCAACATAGTGAATGGGTCCACTCCTATCATCTGTAAGGAATAGCGAACACGGGTCGCGGCCGCGTGTTCCGTCATACTGACGGCAGGAAATCGAACTCACCCACTACACCGGAATCCGGCTGTTTCATTGTATGATATACCGTCTTTTAGCATTTTTTTTTCTGACGGAGAGAGAATGTTGGGTAAAAGGTCCCGAGCTTTCCCGCTCTAATAATTTTAACATATGTTCACCTGAGGATGTGGCTATTAGGGCCACATAACCGGTAGAGATCCAATGATAAGAGGACTAAATACAGCTGAAGCGGTTTATTAACATCCAAGATAATCTTATTGTGTTTATAGTTATGTTTTACCTGTAGACATTGTAACTATGGACGGAATAATACGGATAAATACAAGTAATTTAAAAGATATGATAAAATTTGTGATGGCCACTTTCTTTCAAACGACTACTGTAGACGAGTACCTCTGTTATTCTCTCTGTCCAAAGCGCTCCGAGTCACGCTGTAAAAATCAAAGCCTAGTGTAAGCATCCACTACGGAGGTCAATAACAACCTTATAAAACCTAAGTATAGAGACTTAGGTTGCGAAAACAAGCTTGCTAAATGCATCGGCGGGAAGAATCAAAATACCAATAAAAGTTTCAATAACTGTATCGCGGAACGCTAGCCTACAACAGTATCTGTGGGCCTCAAAACGCTAAAAACTAGTGACATGGACGCAGCGTTTCAATGAAGGTTGAAAGTTTTCAGTGATACAGTCACAGAATCTATAACGATCATGAAGACTGCACTTCTATCAGTAATAGCGAGCTAAGGGTGCGGGAGCCTGTCAAAAGTACTCCATAAATAACAAAAGAGGGCATCCAAATGCAAGCTGGAGGATACAGAAACCCGTAACGAAGACAGCTGTGGATCTGGCGACGTTCAACTTTGAACGTAGGTTGAACAGACTGCATCAAAAAATTTACATGCATTTTGCCGAAAGTGTGAAAGTTTTAGCTTTAGGTCCAATTTCATCTGAAACTATTGCTTCTATGTCAGTTAAAATTGGCACAAAAATTAATTAAGCCTACTGGGATTGTAGCACTTACACGAACATGTGACAGATATTCAGATATTATTTAGATGCTGCTTCCCGCCAGGAGTCTTGGTAGTTTCTCTGCAAAACAAGAAAATAAATAAATAAAAAAAATAGTGTCAACCGACTAAGCCGGATAATAGCTCAGGCGACTACAATGCCGAATAGGGCTAACTCACATGGACAATTAGGAAATTATGTATCACAAGCTCAAGATGTGAGGACATAGTACACTACTGGCCATTAAAATTCCTGCGGCAACAAGAAATGCAGACGATAAACGGGTATTCATTGGGCAATTATATTATACTAGAACTGACATGTGATTACATTTTCACGCAGTTTGGGTGCATACATCCTGAGAAATCAGTACCCAGAACAACCACCTCTGGCCTTAATAACGGCCTTGATACGTCTGGGCACTGAGTCAAACAGAGCTTGGATGGCGTGTACAGGTACAGCTGCCCATGCAGCTTCAACACAATACCACAGTTAATCAAGAGCAGTGAGTGGCGTATTGTGACGAGCCAGTTGCTCAGCGACCATTGACCAGACGTTTTCATTTGGTAAGAGATCCGGGGAATGTGCTGGCCAGGGCAGCAGTCGAACATTTTCCTTATGCAGAAAGGCCCGTACAGGACCTGCAACATGCGGTCGTGCATTATCCTGCTGAAATGTAGGGTTCCGCAGGGATCGAATGAAGGGTAGAGCCACTGGTCGTAACACATCTGAAATGTAGCGTCCACTGTTCAAAGTGCCGTCAATGCGAACAAGAGGTGACCGAGACGTGTAACCAATGGCACGCCATACCATCACGCCGGATGATACGCCAGTATGGCGATGACGAATACACGGTTCCAATGAGGGTTCACCGCGATGTCACCAAACACGGATGGGACCATCATGATGCTGTAAACAGAACCTGGATTTATCCGAAAAAATTACGTTTTGCCATTCGTGGAGCCAGGTTCACCGTTGCGTACACCATCGCAGGCGCTCCTGTCTGATGCAGCGTCAAGGGTAACCGCAGCCACGGTCTCCGAGCTGATAGTCCATGCTGCTGCAGACGTCGTCGAACTGTTCGTGCAGATGGTTGTTGTCTTGCAAACGTCCCAATCTGTTGACTGAGGGACCGAGATGTGGCTGCACTATCCGTTACAGCCATGAGGTTCAAATGGCTCAAATGGCTCTGAGCACTATGGGACTTAACTTCTGAGGTCATCAGTCCCCGAGAACTTAGAACTACTTAAACCTAACTAACCTAAGCACATCACATACATCCATGCCCGAGGCAGGATTCGAACCTGCGACCGTAGCAGTCAAGCGGTTCCGGACTGACGCGCCTAGAACCGCACGGCCACCGCGGCCGGCAGAGCCATGAGGATAAGATGCCTGTCATCTCGACTGCTAGTGATAGAGTGATACGTTGGGATCCATCACAGCGTTTCGTATTACCCTCCTGAACCCACCGATTCCATATTCTACTAACAGTCATTGGATCTCGACCAACGTGAGCAGCAGTGTCGCGATACGATAAACCGCAATCGCGATAGGCTACAATCCGACCTTTATCAAAGTCGGAAACGTGATGGTACGCGTTTCTCCTCCTTACTCGAGGCATCAGAACAACGTTTCACCAGGCAACGCCGGTCAACTGCTGTTTGTGTATGAGAAATCGGTTGGAAACTTTCCTCGTGTCAGCACGCTGTAATGTCGCCACCGGCGCCAAACTTGTGTGAATGCTCTGAAAAGGAAATCATTTGCATATAACAGCATATTCTTCCTGTCTGTTAAATTTCGCGACTGTAGCACGTCATCTTCGTGGTGTAGCAATTTTAATGGCCAGTAGTGTAGTCATGTCGAACACAAAAGCTATTCTGTGCGCCGTGGTACGGGCAGCCATATCTCTCTGTCTGTCTGTCTGTCTGTATCTCTCTTCACAACACGACTTCTGGGACTGCCACTGTACGAGTGTGAGTCTTTTGAAAATGGCTGTGAAGATCACTGTCGAAAGCTTTTGTATTGCAGTGTTAAACTCGATATAATGCTGTTACTGTAAAACCGTACCCTCTATACAACCAGTTTCTGACTGGATATGTGAAGTAAGGGGGATCGCAGTACGCGAGATGGCGGAGCAGCCACAGTGCCGAGAGCCCCGGGCGCTGTGGGTGGCTTCTGTGAGGCGCGAAGCATCGCCCGCTTTGTCCGGGCCGCAGCCGCAGCACGGCAGAGGCGTGGAGCCCACATCCGGCTGCGCACCTGGCCCCCCTCTGCCAGGCTAGAGTCTGGCGTCGCCCCCGGCCTGCATCTCGCGTGCTGGCACCTCTGGTTGCTGGCGGCACCACTTGTTACTTGAGCGCGATCCTCCTAAGGTGTACACGTCCGCAGCAGCGCTTCTAGCGTGATACAGGAAATGAGATCCCGAAGAATTTTGGAACTTAGGGAGAGTGGACGTAGCTTGTACTGACCAGCTACTGGCGATGATACATGAATGAATTCGTTGAGCTGATGCGTTATGTGGGACGAAATTTGACGTAAACATAAGTAACAATTGAACCATTTACTTATACATTTTGTGATCCGATTCTCTCGTCGACGAGTGCATGTATATTTACAAACAAATAAACGACTGCTAAAGTATTTTATAGTATAAGGCTGTATCTATGAAAATTTGTTCTCTAAAAATTGCGTAAAATATCCAATACGAAAATCTAAAATCAGCCTCTGGCCACAGATGTCAACTATAAGAGTACACCATAAACAACAAGAAGTAGAAAGCATACTCTGAGTACGCCCATAGGTGCATGCGCGCATTATCGCCGTTTAGTGCGCATGTGCGGATTCGAGGGTTTTTAGAATTGCTCTCTGTTCCCGAGATGTCTGCTAATTACGAGGCGAGTTCTTTAAGCAAGTACCGTTTTCAAATTTAAAAAAAAGACTTGCTAAGATATTTTAATAAAACACGAAACTTTACCAAAGACGGACCACGACTTACCACTCAACCCCCGCAAGAATTTTTACATGAAAGCCTGCACCTTAATCTAATTTTCTACATAATTTCCGTCAATATTGAGGAACTTGTCATAACGTTGTACCAGTTTCTGAATACCCTCCTCTTAAAAGTCTGCCGCCTGACTTGTTAACCACTGCATTACCACTGTTTTGAAATCGTCTTGAAGACGCTGACCACCCAGGTGTTTCTTCAAGTGGACGAACAGATGGTAGTCACTGGGCGCAACATCGGGGCTGTACGGAGGATGATCCAGAGTTTCCCATAGAAAAGATGTGATGAGATCTTTGGTCTGATTCGCCACATGCTGACGGGCATTGTCTTGTAGCAAAACGATGCCCTTGCTCAACTTCAGTGGACTGTTACTTTGATTCTGGTGTGACGTAAGCCACCCATGTTTCATCGCCCGTAACAATTTGGCTTAAGAAATCATCACCGTCGTTGTGGTACCGCTCAAGGAAATTCAGTGCACTGTCTAAACGTTTGGTTTTGTGCACATCTGTCAACACTTTCGGTACCCAACGTGGGCACAATTTTCGGTAATTCAAGTGCTCGGTTACAATGCCATACAAAACACTACGAGAAACATTAGGAAAGTCATCCCGCAAGGAGGAAATCATAAAGCGTCTGTTTTCTTTCACCTTATTGTCCACTTCCTGCTCCAAACTTTCATTAACGACCGAAGGACGCCCACTCCTTTGTTCATCATGCACATCGGTGCGGCCATCTTTAAATGCTCTCACCCACTTTCTTACCATTCCATCACTGATAATGTCTTCTCCGTAAACTGCATATATCTCACGATGAATATCGATCGCTTTTAGGCCTTTAGCACTAAGAAATCTTATAACAGCCCGTATTTCACAGTCGGCGGGACTCACGATTATCGGAGGCATCTTAAACACGCAGTACACAACATAAACAAGGAAGAATTAGACTGTAATGACGTCAGTGCATAGATTAAGGTACAGGCTTTCGTGTAAAAATTATTGATATATCTTAGCACGTCGTTTTTTAATTTCAAAACGGTACTTACTTAAAAAAAAAAAAAACCACGCCTCGTACCTTAGTTCCGCCCAGTCACAGAACTGAGGCGATACTCCATAGTCACACAGTTTGGTTACAAGAAGCTTGTGAGGAACGGTGTCGAAAGCCTTCTGGAAATCTAAAAATATAGAATCAATTTGACATCCCCTGTCGATGGCACTTATTACTTTATGAGTATAAGGAGCTAGTTGTGTTTCACAAGAACGATATTTTCTTTGTGTGACGTAACAAACCCACATATTAGGAACATTACACGTAATATTATAGCGTTGGCAAACCCTTCTTATATGCAAGCGTAAATCGTAAGGAGTGCGTACATGCAACTCCTGTGTTCCACTGTCGATGCGGTTCCAACATGATAGAGTACCAGCTCACTTTGAAGATCTCCCTCGTGTTAGCCTGCGTGCGCTTTCCCTTAAATACCCTTTGGACTAGGAACTATTTGCATACCCAGCAGGAGGATCGTCATACTGTATCTATCCTAAAGTACAGGTCAAAGCTTGAACATTACACAATTGCTTCAGCTTAGGCAAACGGAGCAAATCGATTGGTTCTTTTTACATTAGTGTGTGGTATATGGTGCACCTTAAGGGGCTTATGGAGGCACCATTTAGTTTATGGGCGGTTCGTGAGAAAACCTGAAGAACATCTTTTTTGGATATCAAAATCAAGTAGCGGATTCCAAACCGGCTGTCCACAGCAAATAACTCAAATTTTTACGGTATATTTTTAAGACCCTGATCTCGAACATCCTTGAAAATTTTAGATCTACATTTATCCGTTTCGGAGATACACTACTTCAGAGGTACACTACTTGTAAACGCAATATATGCTCGTAAAATCCGGCATGAGCCGAGAACTTAGTTTATAAAGTGAGGCAGCATGGGATAACATGCTGTAAAGTCACTCCATTATCATCAGAATCGTTCTGCCAACCGCAAGTTGTTCTGAAGCACAAACAAAAGTTTTGTGCACGAAAAACTCGGTCTGAGGTGTAAAATTAGCTTGGCGTTATTTAAATTTCAGGTAAGAAAAGTATCAAATTTTACTAACCCTTAAAGTTCTTTTCATATGAATGACATGCCGTTCTGTAGCTGGGAAAAGAAGTGAACCGGCGGAAAAATGCTCCTACCAGAGCACAAAGAATATGCTTTTGATTGTTAAGAGACACTGATTGAAAAGTGAGGAACTAACTGCCTTATTCTGCCTTTCTCAGCAACTTTAAAATTTTTCCTGAACATTTTGGCATACGGACATACTTTCACTTTTTTATGCGGGAGAGGACAGCGACACTGGGAAATAAAATAATAAATAAAATAAAATAAAATTACACAGAGGATATTGTATAGAAAACGTGAAAGGACAGGATGGCAGTGAGAGAGAAAGATGGGGACACAGTGGCAGTGAAACATGATTGAGTGACAGAACAGTGCCAGAAAAAGTGTGAAGGAAGCAGTAGTAGTAAGAGAGGAAAAAGGAGAAGGAGAAACTGGAAGTGGGTGAGAGCCAGCAATAATGAGAGATAGAGTCCATGACAATGACAATGAGAGAGATAGTGACTGTGGCAAGGCACATCATTAGTGAGAATATATGAATGAGATAGTAGCAAAGAGAGAGCAAGAGGAAAATAGTAGTAGTGAGATGTGACAGTAGTAATAGGGAAGGAGACAGTGACAGTGACAGAGAGAGACAAATGAATAATGACAATTAATTGGACTGAATTAGTGTGCGAGCATGGGCAAGTAGGAGTGGATGAGTATGAGCGACTTATAACGATGGAGTAGTTGGTGGGAGCTTGTGGGAGTTTGATGTGAGCTGCATGTCAAAAAAAGCACGAACACGTTCGCATATCAAAAATTTGGGAAAACTGTTAAAGATGATGAGGATAGTAGAATGAGGCAGATGGTACCGTACTTTTCAGTCAGTCTTTCAAAACAGGACGTATAGTTTTTTGTGATACGGTAGTAGGATTCGTCTGCTGGTTCTCCCACTGCCTCTGTTCCGCAAGTAAAGCGAATTGGATTTGTTACCGTAAACACCTGCCGAAACAAACAGTTTTAGATGAGACAAAAACCAGGCGTCGGGCCGCGCAAGGGTAGCGCACCCGTCGCTTTTTGGTCGCGGTGTGGTTGCCGCTGTCGCTGCAGAAAGACGTAATTGTCGCCCGTCGCTGCCCTTGAGAAGAGGTCGCCGGCGGCGGCGCAGGTGAGAGGTAGGCTCCGTTTGGGTGGCCAGCGGCCAGCGACGCCTCCGCACACAAAGGCGACCCGGCCGCCGGCAGCCGGCGCGTACCAAGGCGCGCGGCGCGCGCGTTGGCGTCCTGTAGCCGACACCGCGCTCACCTCCTCTGTCTTCTGCTCGCGGCAAATATCGCTGGTCTTTCATACACTCGAGATCAAGTTGCACTCATCCACGCAGCTACCGTACATTTACACCTACTCCGCAATCCACCTCAGGGTGCCTGCCGTAGGGTAGCCGTACCATTACTACTCATTTTCTTTTCCGTTCCACTCGCAAATAGAACGAGGAAAAACGACTATCTATAAGCCTCTATGAGCCCTAATTTCTCGTATCTTAGCTACGTGATCCCTACTCGCAACTTATTTTGGGGGGAGCAGAATCGTTCTGCAGACAGCTTCAAATGCCGGTCCTCTAAAATTTCTCAACAATTAAGGGTTTTAACATGACTGTCAATCAGTGACTGTTGTATAATACAAAATTTTGAAAAACACAGCTCTCAGTCGCGAACGCAATTTGTGACTTAGGTTTCGGTGTCACAAAGGACACCTTCTTCGGACAAAATTAAAACTAAAAGTTACAGCATAACGTACCAAAAAATATGAGAGCTGCGATCATACCTGACAGCTCAGAGAGTCAGAATTAAAATGAAATGCAACAGAGGTGCAAGCCAGTAGGGGCTGCCATGTTTCTACTGCTACAGTCAACACAAAACTGAAACATATTGTGGCTTGTGCGCCACGGCAACTTCAACACAATACCGCAACTGATGGCTAATTGATAAAAAGGCTATTTTGTAAACATCCCAGGTAACTGCAGAGAGGAAAATGAATAAATACCTGAACTGTGTACATGAAGTAATTACAATAGCGGGATACTGCATGATATAAAATACAACTAATGAATAACTGGCTGTAGTATAAAAATTCTAGAATAAATGCATAAGGAAGACACATACGAAACAATCTACATAATGATATTACTGCTTGCTATAATAGATACGTATATGAGCCGTAAAAAGTAGAAAGAAAAGGTACCTCTGAGTCTGCAAGAAGTAGTTGGTACATCAAAGTGTTAGATCTCGTCAAGCAGCGGCTTTATACCATTGGAATAACTTCTTCAGGGCATCTGCACCTGCTCGTTGAAAAAAAGTCCGTCATTAGAAAGTTAATGCTTGAAAATTTCCAGCTCCTCCAAAATATCGAGTTTGCGCCCTTCTTTTTCCATATGCAAAATTTCCAACTCCTTAACCCCTTTAGGAGAGTGCCCTGTGATTAACACGTCATCTGAAAAAGAAGAATTGGGGGCACACGAATCGTTTTTGCTCAGAAAATGTTCTTTACAGCGAATTGAAAAAGCATGTCCTGTTTGACCAATATAATGGGCACCGTAAGTTATTCTGTAACTTTTTGTTTTAATTTTGTCCGGAGAAGGTCTCCTTTTTGACACCGAAACCTAGGTCACAAATTGTGTTCGCGACTGAGGGCTGTGTCTTTTATAATTTAGTTTCTCAACAATGTTTCTCGAAAACAACCAGAGCGTGTTGATGGAATACTTTATTTTTAGGTCTATTTTCGCTCGACGTAAGATATGCACCTAAAGACTGGTACACGTCGCACCAAAATTGTTCAGTGAGGGTTTATACTGTATTGTTACAGAATCAGTAATGATAGTGATAAAACGTTGTAACTGACCTCGAAGGCTAGACATGTGTCAAAAAGTAATTGCAGTTGATCTATGAGTCATGTTTAGGATCCATGTATTTAGTTAAATGACTGTAAAGTTTCTTTTGTTCTCTTACAAAGTTCTTGCTTAGTAATCTTGCTTTCGCGAATAGGGTAGAATTCTTCCGAGTCGTTTAGTAACCAGTTTGTTGTACCTCTTATTTTCTTGGACCCTGTCGCCTACATTTTTAAATAATAACTTTTCTTCTCAGTACTTCTATATTGTACTGTACTGTACTACTTGCAAAACCAAAATTATTTTCTATTCATTAGCAACTGTATTTTTGACATACATGGAGCAGCGGTACATTACAACTGATATACTTTTTTCATGTCCGTGGTCAATTCTTGTTTTTAGAGAATAGCTATTTATTGCAACTTCCATTGTGTTCATCAGAAGAAGCTCAAATCGTATAATATAAAAGTTCGTAATAATTCATATAATAACATGTCCTTACTGTTCAGTAAGTTACAATGTAATGTAATTCTAATAATAATTATTACATAACAACGAACGCTTTTGTCCAGAGCACTTACAACATTTTTTGGATTTAATAAAACTAAAGTTTAAAATACCATTATTTGTTTTCTTTTCCTGCAAACTTTTTACTGAATGAGCTTTCACTTTTCGTCAAAAAGAAACATACAATTATAGACGTTAGCTTTCAGCAGGCGTTGTACGTTTGAACAATACACTATAGGTTACATACAAACTCATACATAGGCAGGTCTCAGTCGTCCCGGAAATCGGGAATGTCGACAGTTTTTGCACCGTCAAAGGACCATAGACTTTAATATACGGCATAAATTTCAACTTGTTACAGTTACCCGTTCCTGAGAAGAAGGGTTTTCAACAGTCAGACGGACAGAGAGACAGACAGACAGACAGATGGACAGCGAAGTGATGATACAAGGGTTCAGTTTCCACCGATTAAGGCATGGAATCCGACAATAGAAATAGAAGTAATTAGCTGAGTTACTGACCCAGATCATTGATACCGATTTGCAGCAGGATTTTAGAATGTGAAATGAGTTCCAACATTGTGGAAGACCTCGATGCAACACATTAGTGGTACATCAGCACGGATTCATATCTTTCTTGTTGAACACAACTGGCTCTTTATCCACACGAAGTAATGAATGCTATCGAGAAGGGATCTCAAGTTGGCTTCATATTTTGATATTTTCAGAGTGATTTTGACACCATTCCTGACAGGCGACTTCTAATCAAATTCATTGCCTATGAAATATCGTGTCAGCTGTGTGACTGGGTTCGTGATTGACAGAGCAAATGTAATAGATTCAACGTAGAACGGCTCTTTTTGTATTATCGCGAAATAGGGGAGATAGTGTCACAGATGTGATAAGCGTGTTGGAGTGGTAAACATTGAAACAAAGGTGTTACGTGTTGCGGGTATACATATACCTTCGCCAACTCTCTCCACCGAATGCTATAACAATTTCTTGACAGGGAGATATGACCACCTTGATAAAGTAAGAGAAATCAGACCTGCACGAAAGTATTTTTATCTTCATTTTTTCGACGTTCTATTTGAGAGTGGAACGGTAGAGAAATAGCTTGAAAACTGTTCTATGAAACCCCTGTTGAACATGAGTCAGTCACACGGTAATCATGTAAATGTACGTGTACCGTATCATATCTTAAGGGCGTTCGGACTCTCCTACTCCCTGTCATGATACATATAAGGAACATTTTCTCTCACGACACGTGCACTATAAAGGCACTTGGTGGGTATAATTAGAACCTCATGTCAGGGGGATTTCAATTCATTCGTAATTATTCTAAAGATAAGAAAAAATTAAAAGTACGTTATACCCATATTCTGTTAGCACTGATGTGTATTTTTTTTATTTCATTAGAAGGTTGTGATACAATGACAGAACTGATATGCTATAAAATCCCTGGCAGTTTCAGGCTTTCATCTCCTATAATTCATCTGAATATGTCTTAAATGGCGAAAAAGTACATTTCAGGAAACGGTGTTTAAAGTTTCAGTAACAGCTTAAAGATTTCCTGGACAGTAAGCAAATTTTTCTGAGTCACTAGACAACTCTTCATCTACTCTTCTTTCAGCAGATTTTATCGTTTTGTCTAAATTGCCTATCCAAATACTTCTCTATTCTTTCAACTTAACTCTGTTTCTCACTGTTTACAAATAACATTACTGTGATCGTTTATTTTCCAGAACACATGATAATGAATAATAATTTTTTTCTTTGTGACATGCTTCCGCAGCATCACTAATTCGAATATGCACTGCATAATATCCAGTGTCTACAGATGCTGAACATTTCGGTGGACTGTGTTCAAAAGGATTAAACACATGGTGCAGGTACAGTAGATGCCAAGATAAGAGCGTGTTCATACAAATAGCATAGTCCACAAAAAGCTGTCATGGACGTTGTAAAGTAAATTTTCAGAGACCTGTCTGATACTGACTTTTGAAAAAAATGTTTCGGGTCGTAGTTACCAAAGTAATTTAGACCAGAACTGACTATTGAGGCTTCATAGTAATGACAGCTTGAAGACTAAACGCTGAAGAAGGTGTGTGTGTGTGTGTGTGTGTGTGTGTGTGTGTGTGTGTGTGTGTGTGTGTGTGTGTGTGTTGTGTGTTTGTGTGTGTGTATGTGTAGGTTTATATCTGTGTGAATCGTGCGTTGGAGGATGGAATGATTGTGAAATGGGGATTGTAAGGTAAAAAATCTTACTACATCTGAGGCAAAATTTTTAAAAATTCTGACGACTTTAAAAGGGCAGGTTCATATAGTATGTGAGAATAATGACACTTAACTAGTCAGAAGCTTATCTGTGAAATCGCATCTATTTGTGATACCAAGATACAAGATGGGAGACATTAGAGCGCGTACAGTGGTGTATATTGTTCCTCGCTCAATAAACCACTGCAATATCATAGAAAATCATTAATACTGGTTCTTTGTATCGCTTGTCATTCACTGTACAGTAACTTTCGGAGTACTTATGTGGATGAGAAAGCAGTAGATTGTTGCTGAGTTAAAGCAGTATGAACCACATCGAGCAAAATAACCTTCTCCAAAGAAACCAGTGTCGCTTCCAAAAACACCGATATTGCCAAGGTGCACTTATCCTCTTCAAACACTATATCCTCCGTCTGTGGACAGAGGAAATCATGTTAACTTCAACTGCGAACATTGTAGTTTAGGTCCTCTGTCAATATCAGTTACAACAAAAAATTTCTTACAACCGTAATGTGTGGCCTGGTACTCTAGTGCTAAAATGCGTGACTAAAAAGCGAGAAATTACAGGATCGAATCCCTGCGGGACAAAGTAAATTTTTAATCTGTCTTTAATCTAACCTTCATGTATCAACGATGTGAAGACTCACCAGAAACGAAACATAATTCCACGTTAAACTGTAGGTCCTCTTTCCCCGGTTGGATGACTGGAGTGGAATAGGGACACGTAAATCACCGAAGTGGCGTTCGGTTGAGACTTGAACTGGGCCGTTGAACCACGCGCATTGGCACAAGTCACAATGTAAATGGTGTTTTTAGACTTTCTTAAATATCCCGATTCACTGCCATATCGACTCCTCCTAAAGCAGATATATTTATGTGGAATATCCATCTAGATCGTGAAAAATAGCCTGGTGCGGGCACTGATATGAAGAGAAATATGAAGTTATGAACATCACAAAAGTTTGAAGCGAGGTATCCCCTGACTACAGCATTAATGAGTCCTGATCAGTCAGTCTTGGGACGACCCCACAGATTCTGTTGTAGTAAGGCAAAAGACTGTATGCGATTTATTATTTGATAAAGGGAGACTGGGGTTTATTTGTAAAAGACATTGATAACGAAACGCTTGCGCAATTTACACCTGAATGCTATTCAAATATGTAGAACCCAATGAGGTCGGACTCGCGAGGTGTATCGAGTGTGAGAAGAAGAAATAAAAAATTTCAGGTGTGCCAATGACGTAACTCTGTCAGATACTTGGAAGAGCAGTTGACAGAATGGACTGTGTGGGGAAGAAAGGATATAAAATAAATGTCAACAATAGTAAAGCAAGGAGAACGGAATGAAGGCGAATTAAATCAGGGGATGTTAGATTAGGAACCGAGACAATACAGATCGTAGATGACTTTTTTCTATTTGGACAGTAAAGTAAGTTAGGATGGCCAAAATAGCCTGGAAAGGTCAAGACAGGCATTTCTGAAGAAGAGAAATTTGTTAACACTGAATATAAATTTAGGTGTTCGGAAGTCTTTCTTCAAGATACTTGGCTTCAGTGTAGCGGAGGCGAAATATTGACCATAAGAAGTTCAGACAAGATGAGAATAGATGCTCTCTAAATGTGGCGTTATAGAATAATGTCGAAGATTAAACAGATAGATCGCATAACGAATGAGGAGGTACTGAATAGAACTGGGGAGAAAAGAAATTTGTGGCAGATGGGTAGAGTTAGTTTCTGGGCTCAAAAAATGACTATTTTCAATATTTACCCCAAAAAAATCTTCTTTCCTTTACGTTTAAGTTCTTGAAGATTTCAACAGAAAATATTTATTGGTTGCAGAGTTACAGACGAACATATATGTTGACGTAGATTTTCTAATTGAATCTAACATGCCCACTTCATCCATTAGTTCCTAACTGTTAGTTTCCTGGCTGTCAGTTTAACTTTGACAAGTATTTCTCATACCTCTGTGTCACAAAACAGCACTGTAAATTTTTCATACTTTTTAGGCATAGTTCGGTCCATCAATAGCTGCAGCTGTTTGTTGCTTGAATTGTGCTGTGTTTTTGAGTATACAGACCACTTACTGCTCTTGTTTTAGAGCTATTTCTGGGGCGATTCTTTTTTATTTAGAAGTGAGAAGTTCAGTACATGTTATAAAATGAAATAAGCTTGCTTTTATGGAAACAGACATAGCAATTTACCTAGGAAATGCTAATAATCTTAACCATACACTTAGTTCATTGATCAGAAAGGTGAAAGCCCTTTTCACTTCCACGGAACCTATAGCAATTAGTGGAAATTTTATGTACAATATTGATTTAATTTGTATGGAAATAAAACGGTGCGTGGGTGGCTTCACCCAATATGCTAATAAGTCATTTCATTCTAAAATTTGGAATCTATATCCAATGACTCGCTTTTTTCGGAGAAGAATAGTGGAAACAGAGAATTGTGATGGGGTGGTTGCTTCTAATAATGGACTCGATGTCAGATTAA
Organism: Schistocerca gregaria; assembly: GCF_023897955.1. NCBI lineage: Eukaryota > Metazoa > Arthropoda > Insecta > Orthoptera > Acrididae > Schistocerca > Schistocerca gregaria. The sequence continues at coordinate 743,046,639 of NC_064921.1, forward strand.
AACTTAAAATGCTTGTGGGGTAAACCAAGACAGAGTTTTTGAAGAATTAAGATATTCATAGAATAAACTCTTAAAGAAAGGGCAGAATTATGCATAAAGGAGAAAAGGAAAGCAGAAAAGAGGCTTAAAATACACAATTAAGCGAGGAAAGAAGAAGAAGAGCAAGGAGCATGCTATTTACCCGGGCAGTAATATTTCTCAGAAACCATCCTAAGTCACAGGAAAGCGGTTTTAAAACTTCAAGTCTGACTTTCTCAGTTTGTATATTTACAAAATAGTTTCCCAGATAACTTTTTGTGTAAATCAGGAATCAATTTTTAGAGGAAACTTCACTTACGATTGTTTACAACATACACCACAATTATTGGTGAAAACTGAAGAGTTTTTAAGTTACAAATATTAGATAGACAACAAATAGTACTAAAAGTGATTAAAACTCTATTTATTATAAAACAGGCTCGAGTAGGAACGACTTGATGATCCTAGTGAATGTTCTAGCTACAAAATCCAGTTTTAATAAATGCAAAATGTTCATTACTTGTTACCAAGGAAAGCAAGAAAATGTACATTGTTGAAAGATTAAATTTTAACTGTTAAACGAGACATTTTCAGACTATTTATCCAAGCGTCCGTCTTATTCGTGCCTATATGGCTATTTCCTCACTCAGTAAATTACATGAAACTGTCTCTTGTATTTTTTGACGTAAAAAAATTAGAATGTACCCTAACTTTACTGTGCAACAACTGTACGTTCGCCCTTAATGAAGGGATCGGTTGATAGGACACATTGTGAGACGCAAGCAAACATCAGTTTGGTATTGGGAGGATGTTTGTATATGGCGGCGATGAGGGGCGTGGAAGAGGAGTGGGGGAGTAAACGTAGTTGGAAGAGACGAAGCGATGGGCCGGCCGTTGTGGCCAAGCGGTTCTAGGTGCTTCCGTCCGGAGCCGCGCTGCTGCTATGGTCGCAGGTTTGAGTCCTGCCTCGGGCATGGATGTGTGTGATGTCATTAGGTTGGTTGGGTTTAAGTAGCTCTAAGTCTAGGGGACTGATGACCTCAGATGTTAAGTCCCATAGTGCTGAGAGCCACGAAGAGATGACTACAACAAGCAGAATCAGAAGGATGTATGTTGCAGCAGTTATTCGAAGATGAAGACGCTTGCACAGCGACGAGTTAAAAGAAGGGCACCGCGAATAGTCATAGGCTTGACGGACTTGGGAGAGAAGGTAGCACAAACGTTGAAAAAAAAAATCAACCGACAGACAACCGGAGACTCCATATACCTCACAAGAACCTGCTTAAGAAAGAGAACCGTGAATATTTTTGAGCCTCCTAAGTATGTATCCCGTAGAGACAGCGCAGGTTAAATTACGAAAATACCTGCTCGCACAGACAGGTAGAAGCATTCTTCCCACGCTCCAACTGTAAATGGAACGCTAAGAACTCTTAATCAACGAAACAGTAAAAATTACTACCACTCACTTATCATAGATAAAGAAGTAAATGTAGGCATGTGAATAGTTAAGACCACGAATATAAACTACAGAAAACAAGAATTCTTGCTGACAAAATAGTCGTAACGGATGTCGTTAATTACTTTGACACTACGACAAACCTCTTTCCGCAGATTTCGTGTGGTGACGCAATTCCCTGTAATTTATTTACAAACACAATAAATTTTCATCATGCTAATTAGCGTTTCTCTTTTTCTACTTGGTAGTATTGCACAACTGCAAGTCTTCTCCAGCAGTTTTAATATTTTATATTGTTAGATAACAGGCATTTGCATCGATAACGCGGTACCATTATAGAAACGATATTTGTGTATTTTTCAAAGTTGTGTTGTTTTCAAAGTCGACTTGCCCATTCGAGCGATTCCATTAGTTAACAACAGTTATGGGGGATGTTGCCCGCTGTTTTCAGTTAGTCGACTGTCTGTTGTCCCACTCTTTGCGAACGTTTCCGTTATGCCTCTTTCATTCCCAGACGATTCGAATATCCCCAGTAATAATTTTTTGATAAAAAGCCAGTGTCGAAGCGCATATCCGCTGGTACATCAGTGAGTATCCAAAGTAATAATTACCTTGTGGTTAATAGTTAAAGGATAATATCAGCATCGAAAATGTTAATATGTTAGCATTACAAGCACATAAATGAGATGTGATATAAAATTAGTTAATTTCTTAATAATTACAAGCAAACATTGCAAAGCTTACTGTACTGTTAAATTGACTTTACATAATGGTGAATTAACGTACATTTTATAAACCAATGTATTACTAACATATAATTATGTAAAACTGTTTGTGTCTTGAGAAAATACAAAATTTTGTTCATTAGCACTCAAAAGTGTATCGGCAAAGTTGGGTTGATTTTGGCTTCGAGCATACGGTACCCATGCATCCGATTTTTGAACCTTCCCCACTGCATGCAAATATCGCACAATGGGGGAATGATTACACTTCATCACATTTCTCAGCTCTCGAGAACGCTGACGTGTCTAGTTGTGTACTAATGGTTTAAACGATCTTCATCACACCACGAAAGTCTTCCTGAACGTGGGGAGTCAGTGATGTCAATACGATCGTCCTTAAAAATAGAAACTTTTTTTCCGCTCTCTGTACAATTGCATTGTGTCCATACATAATGCAAATGTTTCTCACTGCGTCACGACTCTATTGAAATGAGAACATGTCGGAAAAGTTCCGATTTCTCCACGCGATTTTTTAGAGTCAACTGCTCGTATCGCCGTCACCAAATATCAAAATGACAATACGTAAACTCAAAGAGCTACAGTGAACTACAAATCGATAAATTAAAATAACCCATAACAACCGGAATTTGAACATGCAAAACAAAAACGCTGCGAACTTATGCGAACTTATAACGTAATGTTTATATTGACAACTTAATTAACAGAAATATATACCTTGGTATCACATATTTTGTTCAGATGGATCTCTTTCGTTTGCAGTACAGGTGATATTTCACTCGTTTGTTATTCACAAGTAATTGGGATGTTGTTGGTGAAGAAGAAGAAGAAGAGTTTTTATTAGCTCATATCAGAACCATTTTTACATAATTATGTGTTTGAAAGCAAACACGAAAAAAAGTGATCTTCAAAAGCAAAATGAATAAATACCTGACATTTTCTAGTATGCTACAGGACTTCATCTGACTTCTTAAAATGGAGCAAATGTTCCATGAACATTTCACAAAATCTATTTCATTTCTTACATCGGAAATGTGTAAGTTACAAAAATATCGACATTGTGCTATGCTAAGTTATATTGAAATGTGGTTATTACTGTCCGCAAGTTTTGTGATCTAAGGGATCACCAAGTACAGCCTCAGCGGAAGAAAATGTAGGCTAGCAGCACTGAACGATTTAAAGTGGTTTAATAAATTTTCACATCCGCAGATGGGGATACGGATGTGGATATATGGGGATGTGGACGAGGATGGGGGTGTGTATCAGGCACCTGTAATGCAGGTAACATTTCTGATAGCCTCGCACGCCTCTCTAGCCATAAATACATCTTGGCTAATGTCCGCAGCAGATCATGCTGGGGATCAACATTTCCAAAAATGTCCGATTTTAGCCGTTACAAAATTTATGAGAGTTTTTGCTGGAATAAATTTTATTCTTCACAGGTATGTGAATCATGAATGTTGTAAACTATTTAGAGGAATTCGTTGTAGCACGTTTGACATGCCGCTAGTGTTATTAGTCACTCTCTGAAAAAGTCGCAATGCTGAACTGGGACTCACCCTAACAAGCTCGAAGTGACAGATGAAGTTCAAACGAAATTTTTTAAATTGCATTTGAATTTAGTCATGTTTCTATAACACGCGAAGGTGAGAGTAATTGGCTTCTATAATTATACGTATGGATTATGCATTCAGGCATCATAGCGCAATGGAATAAATAGGTACAGTTGACAAGGATGGAAGAAGTGTTAGTGGGATAGTTCGTGCCCTGGCCAGCAGAATCGATTATGTGTTTGAAAGCAAACACGAACAAAAGTGATCTTCAAAAGCAAAATGAATAAATACCTGACATTTTCTAGTATGCTACAGGACTTCATCTGACTTCTTAAGATGGAGCAAATGTTCCATGAACATTTCACTGCTGGGGTGCCTCCTCAAGGGCTGGGCAGAGATCCGTCCGTGTCCATCCCCAATCCAGTCTCCTTCTCTAACAAAATCGGCGCCTATAGGACGTTATACCGACTTTTTCATTCGTTTTCACTTGCAGTGAGAGTTACAGTTCATGGTAAAGGTTAAGTGTGTTGCGTATTTTCAACCGGACACATCACCTATTATACAACAGGTTTCAGGTTTTCTTTTCCATTTCTCATACAACAGTAAATGACACAACCATTCTATTGTATGCGAATTATGTATATGTGTGCAGCAACGTGCGTGTCGAGCTTCATATTTTGAGCCTTCAAAAGGAATCACATGTAATACAGTACAGTTTGTGTCAATAGATACCGACGCTAAACCAGGGAAACTTTAAAACTACATAAGGGAACATCGAATAATGGAGAAGAAAAAAAGTTTCATTTTATAAACAGATTTTTTAAACAGTCGGAACGTAAGCGGTGTAACTGAGACAAAAGTGCCTTTATGTCCGGCCTAGAGAATTCGGATTCAACCTCAGGCCACGAGGTGGCAGCTTCTACTCTGTGATTTCCAATAAATAGCGCTTGGACGGCCACAGGAATATTTTACTAACTTCATGATTAACACGTAACTACGTTACCATACCTTGTGATGTATGTTGATTCTTCTGTGATTTGATTTGTTTGTAGTGTATATCTATGTATGACAGTGGATACAGACAAGGCAGCAAAGTGTGGAGTTACAGCTAGATGGCTGATTGATAGTTTCATCACACGGCTCTCTCGTATGTTGATCTCAAAGTTATTTTTAAGCAACAATCGTGGCTAAACATGCCTGCACAACCGAGGTCGCTAAGTAGCGCTAGAGAAGGTGACGCGGTTATCTCCGTGTCCAACTCTGGTTTAGACGAAGTTTTTGTCACATCGTTTCGGTCCCTGAGGCGGAGACACAAGGTAGCTCACAGCTGCCCCTTCACCAGACTGCATGCCAACGCCGTAATTGTGCCTCTGCTGTGCATCATTGAGACAGAGCGTGTGGCATGTAATGGTGATCCTGTCATCCATAATCTTTTTGTTACTGCTCAAAATTAGGAAGGCAGGGACATGAGGGTTTACGATTCTGCCTACGACGAGATCGTTAGAGTATGATTACTGGACAAGAATGCTGAGGAAATAGTGTTCTTTTTAAAAGCGAACTCTGCAGACAACGAATGCGTGTACATTATTGACAGAATTAAAAAACTGGGGTAGAGCGTCGTGCCTTGGTACATTTTTCTCGCTTCTGGTTCTAGCCAGCCCCAGAGCAGAAGCTTCATACATTTTCTTATTGCATTCTTAAATGTTGGAGTCAACTTCTTTTCCTGAAATAACAAAAGATGACTTCTGAAAATTATAGTTGGAAAGTATAACATGATTATGTACCCAGGAGCAAGTATTCGACTGAAATTTAAGTGTTGCAATCAAGAAAATGTTGTCGTCTTTCTGTTACATTATTGTTCTACTACACGCTAATAACGATTAAATATCACTTAACTCTCCGCTTGTCACATCACTAGTTCCAAAAATATGTTGCATTTTGATCACCGTAACATTCTTAACTGAAGAAATGACAACAGATTCTAGATGTGTAGGTTTAATATTTTACACAGTAATGAAATTTGCGTAACACGAAATTCTAACAAAATTTTCAACAGCAACAACAACCGTAGAAAATGCTGGAAAGTGCTTACGGCGGTCTGTAGTGTGCATTCCTTAGTGATTCTCAACTCACTCTCTCGACTGAAGACTCATTCATGTTTTGCCTTCCTACGGTTTCGGCTTCGTATGCACCAAAAACGTTAGAATCTGAAATTGGTGAATATTCCAACCCTCGACAACTGCAATTAATGTCTCCAGTCAATGATCACAAATGAATAGTCGACAGTCTATCGATATTGGTCCATAATGACGATCTTGAGGACTGAGTAAAACAGAAGCAGCCTTATATTATCCCAAAACTATTGATTAAGCCTAAGTGTAACATAAGGCTTCTTCCGTTTTACTCAGATCTCATGACGATCGGTATGGAGTGAAATCGGTAGAACGACTGCTGATTGTGATTATTGATTGGATGACCTGGAGCGTTGTCTTTATTCACGGCTATGTCGCAGCTTTTCCATTATTATCGTTGTTTTAAAACTGAGATCGGTGCACTTAAACGACCAAAACGTGTGACACTAAAACCACATCCACACTTAATTATATGTTGTATTGGCATTCTCAAGAAAACAATTACCATGATATGAAGTATTGACTAGTAATCAGAAAATGCAATTCCACTGAAACATTTACTCCTTTGCGAATCACAATCGAACTTCATGTGGAGCAACAGCAGAGATAATTTTCTCTATATTAGTCACAACTGGACAGAAGCGGACCTCCAATTACGAGTATTTATCGTTGTAATGAACCAGAGAATTTGAGTAACTGTACTTTACAAAAGTTTTGGTACGTACAGTTTTATGGTGTCCTTTAACAGAGGATATGAAGGTCTGGATCTAGTCATGCTTTACAAAGCAATATAGCGGAATTTGGGGCAGATTAGGATATTTAATGTTTCATAGTTTTCTGTAGGCGCAACCAAGTATTTGTTAATGGTATAAAAGGTCAACTTATAGCTTTTCGCAGGTAGCATATAGGCACACTAAGAATTTGTTTCCTATTCAGCAGTGTAGCACAATGTGGTGTACTCTGCGACATGTGTTCGTAGGAATTAGTTTATATGATGAAAGCTTCAAAAACTGCGACCAGTCATGTTTTTATGATAATTTGTTTTGCCTTTATGATTTTCAGGACTGTTGGCACATTTTTAGGCAAGGCTGGACTGGACTGTGACAGTCCCATTGACGGAGCCAACGAATGTGAAAACTAAATACTTGGTTGTGGTGATAGACTGATGTGTAGTTTAGTCCGTCTAAGTTAGGTTGGAATGTAATAGCTTCGGTGTTATATTAGAACAAATAAGCCCTCGGTCACAAATATTAAGTCACCAGTTTCGACGCTACTATAAGCGTCGTCTTCAGAATTAAACTAGCTGTTCTAAAACATGTTAGGTATATAATACATCAATAAAATTAAAGTTTGTAATGACTAGAGTCTTGTTGTAACCCTTATTCTCTCAAGTACGTGCAGCCCCTAGCGGCTCACCATCTTATTTACAACTATTCTTGACGTCGCCTTTCCAGCTTTGATTTTTCTTAAATGTGACTTGTAAGTGCTGCATCTCTTTCCAGTCAGTACAAACTTCAATTTTATTAACGTGTTATATACCTAATATGTTTTAGAACAGTTGGTTTAATTCTGAAGACCACGCTCATAGTAGCGTGGAAACCTGGTCAATTTTGACTTAATATTTGTGACCGAGGGCTTACTTGTTCTAATATAATTCTGATACGGTCACTGAACCTTAGCAGCTATGTTCAAAGTTTCATGCTTCAGTGTTAGTTGGCGAAGCCAAGGAATGTGGAAGCTAGGAACCTGGTTGTACTGGCAGGCTGATTTTTAACTTAGCCCGAAGTTACGCTGGAATCTAATAGTTTTGTTGTAAGTTGGAATAGCCAACGAATGTGAAACCACAACACTACCTGTAGTGTCTTGGGTTCCGCATAAAAGAAGACAGAAAAATTGTTCATATTGAGTTTGGTTGGCTGCAAACCTTTCGCCAGACAGGAAAAACTCTAAATTAAATTTTTTAAAATAATTTTAAAAAATGAAAATCACTTACCATTATTAGCGTATAGAGAACATGCAAACTATGGTCGCTCCATGGGATGTCCGCTGTCAGACGGGAGAGAGGACACGGAATAAGGAAAATGACCTGCGCGCATGTGCATTACGAGCAGCGCAGCCCTTGTCGCAAATACCAACCGTCAGAATGTTCGCGTGGTGAGTTTAGGCTGTTGCGTCGGCTCCAGGTGAGATGGCTACAAACTGCTGTGGTTTCTCTTGGTGCGGATTAGTACATTGGAGCGAGCGCTGAATGAACTTGCTGCACACCCTGTAGGCCGCAAGCTGCGTCACTTGCAGAAGGAGAAGGGGCGGTGTACAGGCCCGCAGCTCAGTGCTGGCGTTGGCGTTCGCGCGCGGCGTAAGACCAGTAGGCAGTCGCCGACAGCCGCGGGTTGGCCCAGATCGCGCCCCCTCCACCGGCCGCCGCCGACGCGGTGCCCGGTAGCCAATGGCGAGGCGTAAGCCCGGTAGCTGATTGGGCGCAAGACCAGTAGCTGTGGCAGCGATACTACACGCAGGCCAGCTACCGGTCACGACTGGCCGCAGGCGGTGGTGGGGGAGGATGCGCGCGCAGCACGGTAGCAGCTGGGGTGGGGGCCGCAGCTACCGAAGTGTGGCAGTCGCAGACAGTAGCCTGCTGGCCGCCGGCCGAGACAGACGCCAGAGCGCGCGGCGCCGCGCCGAGCCGAGCCGCCCTGCGTAGGCGATTCCCGGGGCGCTCTCGGAGGGGCGGGAACCGGTCGCCGCACCTACCTACCCATCCACTCTCAGGGATGGCATGGCGAGAGGCGACACTCGTGTCGGGCCTGTTCCTTTCCATAATGGTGGACGTCAGGTTTAACTCGTAAAACGGGTCCGCCTCAGCCCCAGATATCCCTGCAACCTTTAACAATAGGTATTCTAAAACGCGTAACGTTACAGCATACAGCTAACGAGGGGCATTGACCCCCACACGCGGAAGTTGTGGGCCCAGGAAATGTAAAAATAGTGGATGGAGCAGTCTAATAGAATCCTCTCCACTTTACATCATGATGCAGTCTTGTCACGCTGTTGGCGTTTTCCTATTTAATATGGTCGTAGTACGGCCTCGGTAAGTTCAGTGCAGCACAGTCCATACTTAACTGCTTTGGAAAAAATCTGAGACGGTCATCATCCGCCCAGCTCAGAATTTCATGTCACTCGCTAATGATGCTAGCCATTATCTCGCAATGAGAGTGAACTAAATGACATCGGAAGTTCACTGAGGCTTTTTGCAGATGATGCTGTGGTGTATCGAGAGGTTGCAACAGTGGAAAATTGTACTGAAATGCAGGAGGATCTGCAGCGAATTGACGCATGGTGCAGGGAATGGCAATTGAATCTCAATGTAGCGAAGTGTAATGTGATGCGAATACATAGAAAGATAGGTCCCTTATCATTTAGCTACACAATAGCAGGTCAGCAACTGGAAGCAGTTAATTCCATAAATTATCTGGGAGTACGCATTAGGAGTGATTTAAAATGGAATGATCATATAAAGTTGATCGTCGGTAAAGCAGATGCCAGACTGAGATTCATTGGAAGAATCCTAAGGAAATGCAATCCGACAACAAAGGAAGTAGGTTACAGTACGCTTGTTCGCCCAATGCTTCAATACTGCTCAGCAGTGTGGGATCCGCACCAGGTAGGGTTGATAGAAGAGATAGAGAAGATCCAACGGAGAGCAGCGCGCTTCGTTACAGGATCATTTAGTAATTGCGAAAGCGTTACGGAGATGATAGACAAACTCCAGTGGAAGACTCTGCAGGAGAGACGCTCAGTAGCTCGGTACGGGCTTTTGTTAAAGTTTCGAGAACATACCTTCACCGAAGAGTCAAGCAGTATATTGCTCCCTCCTACGTATATCTCGCGAAGAGACCATGAGGATAAATTCAGAGAGATTAGAGCCCACACAGAAGCATACCGACAATCCTTCTTTCCACGTACAATACGAGACTGGAATAGAAGGGAGAACCGATAGAGGTACTCAGGGTACCCTCCGCCACACACCGTCAGGTGGCTTGCGGAGTACGGATGTAGATGTAGATGTAGATGTAGAAAATGAAGTTACAGGTGACATCAATCTCGCAGAGGACAGCGCCTTGCGACATGAAATACACAAACGCAACGAAGCTGGTGCATGAATAACCAACAATCAAATTCAGTAATTTTACGAATTTGTTGCGAAAAAAAACAGATAAAAATAAATGTAGAAGTGTTAATAAGCTCAAAAACGTTTTGAAAGCAACATAAATTTGAATTTATTGAGCACAGCGCCTCACGTCATAAAATACCAAGCTTGCACATTAATAACCATCAGTAGAATTCATAAGTTTTACGAATTTGTTACGAAAGATGGAGATTAAGATAAAAATGGAAATGTTGTTATTGATACAAATTTTTTAACGACTCGTAAGTTTGAAATAGCTGTAAACACAATTTTGACCACACATTTACTGATCGACGTTACGGACTGAGTTGAATGTTTCTGTCCCGCATCGACTTATCTACCAGTACGTAAATTCCTAAAATTTCTAGACGAATGGTCGAATACTTCTCTCGATCAGCTGTCACATTTTCAAGGCGTGACATGTTGTCACGCAAGAGGTACGCTCCCATTTTATGAAATTTAAAATGTTGGTTCAAATGGCTCTGAGCACTATAGGACTTAACATCTGTGGTCATCAGGCCCCTAGAACTTAGAACTACTTAAACCTAACTAACCTAAGGACATCACACACATCCATGCCCGAGGTTGGATTCGAACCTGAGATCGTAGCGGTCACGCGGTCCTAGACTGAAGCACCTAGAACCGCACGGCCGCAAGGCCGGCGTTAAAATGTTGAACAGTGCCGATGGCTTAATATTTATTAGTCACTAGATGTAAGGCAACTGCTTTATTGGCGCGTCTAGAATTCACTAGTCTTCAAAATATCATGTGAGAGAGAACATACTAGTATAGGCAATTTGGGCTCATGTGCATATGACACATTCCAAAAAGGTACCTTAGGTTCTTCTCCCTTACTTGATATTCTGAAGGTGTATTTTTTGTTTACGCGTCAATAAAGCAGTTGCCTCATATCCAAAGACTATTAAAAATTAATCCGGCGTCCATAACACCACTGTTCAACATTTTAAATGTCGCAGTTCTTTCCTAGCTGCTTAACCTGGCTCTATACGTTACCTGCACATCAAAAGTCGCCGTAGATAATGATTACCCTAAATGTTACTAGATAAGGGCAAGAGGTTCCTAAGATGATATGCTTCTTGCGTTCGAGTAAGTCTCTAAGGTAATATGGATGACGGGGACAGTCAGTTGGAAAGGATCAAATAATTTGCTGGATATCTTGGACTAAAGGTCAGGAAGTCCATTACGATAACAATGCACAAGAAAAACAGCTGGCCGATCGACGAGGATTGCAGTCAGGAACTAGTCATGAAAGGACTGTCACAAGAATTCAGTTAAATTGCCAGAAGGTGTGAGTTTGAACATGGCTGTAGACTGAAAAATGCGGAAAAAGATACGGGCAGATTTAATGTGGATTCTCTTGCGGATATGTCGTCTTCTTGTGTAACGTATAGATGACGATGACTGCTGTAGTACTCTATATCACGAATGGTGGTGTTCAAAGACCTCTGGCCGTGAGCCAGATCTCAATAGTTAGTCCTTATTATATACAATATACCGCCAAATAATGAACAAATGAAGTCACTTAATAATTTTGCACAGGTTGTGGGTTAAAAATCGAAGAAATTATTGAAATCATTGTTCGGAGTGGCACTTTGGGCAAACTCGTCATAACAAAGCCAAATAATGAATAACATGAGATCACTTACAAATTACGACAACTTGTTTTAACTCCTTCCATTCGTGTCAAATTCGTACAGTCTCTTATTGTTCATTTTAGAGTTGACAATATTTTCCGCCTGGGCTGTAACGTATTTATTCACCTCGACCGCGATTTCTGCCTTTTACGCCATTCTGAAGAGACAAAAATGGTTCAAATGGCTCTGAGCACAATGGGCCTTAACATCTGAGGCCATCAGTCCCTAGAACTTAGAACTACTTAAACCTAACTAACCTAAGGACATCACACACATCCATGCCCAAGGCAGGATTCGAACCTGTGACCGTGGCGGTGGCGCGGTTCCAGACTGAAGCGCCTAGAACCGCTCGTCCATCTGAAGAAGCAGCTCACCATGATGTTCCTTTTAGAAGGACAGTGTCCTCGTGTCAACCATGTTTGGAACGATTAGGCACTGACGCACTCCATAGCTGCATAACAAGACGAAATAGCGATCATGAACAAATATATTTAATAACACTCCAGGCTGAAAATACTGTAATTTCTAAAATGAATGTACATATAGGTAAGCAGAAAAGGAATGTTATTCGTACATAAGCTTTCCTGTCGCTAGTATAATTACGGATGACATTGGGAATCCGGATCATGGAAAGCACTGGACAGTAGACAGATGAGAAGATGCTTGGAAGAGCTGTGGTGTGGACTGGGGAAACTGCACTTCCCTCCCGTCTATTACGCGGTTGCCATCGCTCTGTGTTACAGGCCGTCCGCAAAATATTGACTAATCAGCCGACTTATTCGTGTACCTTGGGTTCATTGCTCATTCTTTATGGTCTTCCCCTTTCTTTTATTCTGTTTGTACTGCAACAGCGAGGAGGACGAATATTGTAGAAAAACGTGCATGCAGCCATCAACACCATAAGCAAGAAAACGGTGACGAAACACTACCATTGACGATGTTTCAGCTATTAAAACTAAATGCGGATCGTGACGAAAAAACTCGTTCCAGAAGTTGCAGACGTAGTACAGATCTAAATATATACTAACAGTAAAACTGTGAAACCAGCTTGTCTCTACACTGAAATATTTGCCAAAAGCAAAGAGACGTCTCCACGCCTTCTGGTCTGACTATGTAAGCGCAGACCAGATGTCGTTTGAATTCAAAGAAGTAATGTCATCGTCTGTAGAGAGACACATACCAATTACTATAACAGAGACGGTGCTTATGCCCCGTTGGTATTGACTGCGTCTTGCCGCTGGTGTTCTTGATATATGGCCAAAATCTCTCTCGGTTTACTTCTACATTTCGGAACGAAATTTCGTTGTGGGAACTACGGGGTGTCCAAAAAGTCTCCGCAATGCCGTATGATTGTTAGCCGCACGTGCCGTATGACTGTTCGCCTGCACAACGATACTGCAGTGATATTCTGTACCCATTCATAGGGGAACTTGGGTTAAAACTGAAATACTGAACGGTTATTTTCAACAAGATAGCGCAACCGCGCATACAGCTTGTGTGTCAATGTCACGGCTTGCTGATGGTTTTGGCGATCGCATAATTTCACAGGACTTTGGCCTCAACGATCGCCGGATATAACACCACCTGACTTTTTCTTTTGGGTTGCAGCAGAAGTAACTGTCTATAAAAATCGTCAAAATCCATCGATGAATTGAAAATTGCAATACCGAATTTCACTGTTTCTGTTACAGAAGAAATGTTACAGCTCGTGTTTGGAAACATGACTAGACGAATTGAATTGTGTATTCAACAACAGGGAGGGGGGACACTTTCAACATCGCATGTGAAAATTTGCGGGTAAAAATTAATATTCAATAAATTAATAACTTGTATTTCAGTGAGTTTCATTTCGGTGTATTCACTGCGGCATACGGCACGCGCGGCTAACAATCATAAGGAACTCGGAGAGACTTTTTGAATACTGCGTATTAAAAGCATCTCGTATTTAAGTCCGCGCTAAATGTCGAGCTTCTGTAACCGTTTCCAGTATTGTCTCTGCCGTATAATGACAAGCCCATGATTCCATTACAGTTACATTGAAAGGAGTTTTTCCGATCAGCCTTGAATTCTTATAGACGGGCTTTTGAATAAGCCTTCCCCAAGTTCTAGTCATCAAACGTGGTACCGATAGTGCACTAAGCTTTTTCGTAAACACAAAACCGCTAGGTCTAATATGTTTCCATTTACAAAAAATTTCTATTTTCTGAGCAGTCTGACTGCTCTCAGTGCGGCGATCTTCCATCGCAATATCATATATCTTCTCCAGCAAGTAGCCTACACCCTGCTTACCGCTTGCAAGTGAAAGTGATCTTGAAAATTACAGAAACGTTGATCTACCTCCTTGAAAGTACTGTAGCTACGGCGCTCGTATGTCTACGTTGAAGTACATTTACTCAGAAATAAAGATCTTGGATGCTGGAGCGGAATCTGCATAAACTTTACGCGGTTTAGTACGTGGCACATGTAATAAACCTGTTGCATGCAAACGATTGTGGGTAGTATGTGCTTAAAAATTTTAACAAAGCCATTAGAAGAACCACGCTTATCAATAGTAACACTGCTTATGAAAGGACCCAGTATTTTTTAGAAAGTAACAGAGTTACCAGTCCACTCTCCTGTTTGCACAGCTGTCGTTTCCAACTTCCTGCTTTCCAGCATCGCCAAAATCTCCAGCTAGCGAGCAGTTCACATTTTCTGTCCACTGTTGTGTATTTTAACGTAGTCGGGACGGCCTAAGAACGTCGCTGAATGTTGCAGCGGGCTCTGCGCGGCAGCTTTGCAGGCCTTCTTCAACCAATTATGTAACGCGATTTTGTAAACATTTCTGTGGCAACGCCTCAGTGTTGTCACAGTTGTACAGCCGGCAGTTGTTTTCGAGTGCAGTCGTTTGCGCTTTACTGAAAGCTGGCAATAGCGCTCATAGCTGTCCGGGATTTTCTTACTACACCCTGCATGTGCTTCTTCCTGAAACTCGCTGGTGCACTGCTTCAGGTTCGTTGTGGTCGTGCGAATTTTGTAATCCTCTGATACCTGAAATTCCAGTTTTGGCGTCCTTCCTTGTGGAGCATATACCTGCGACACTGCCTGTTGTGACGTTAATTTCGTTAGTAGAGAAATTCGGATGGTACAAATATTACTGAACTAAAGACCAGCACTAGCTGTCCGCGGGTAGCACTAACAAGGTGACCAGACGGCCACCGGATTGTCGATATTGCTTATATTTGTGGTTCGTGACGTTCAGAGCTCAAATATTATTCCCCCCAAATTGTTCGATGCAACTTTCAAAAATTCGCGAGAAAATCGACTTTGAGTTTTTTTCCGAGTGTTTAGCACGCTGAACCAAGGTCAGTTTTTCTCGGTAGGTTGTTTGGATGTGTGGTTCAATGCTCGCCCAGCACGTGTGTGCTACAGCTTCATTTTTCAGTCGTAGTAAAATTTTACAGAAAGGTACATATTTCCTGAAAATTTCCACGAAGGACAAAATAAATCAGGATGAAAAAGAATTTAATTTGTCTGTTCGTTTTTTAGTTTAAACTGTCTTTTATAAAAGATCAATAGTTAAAAATTTCTCTTAGCAGTGAACATGGTACTTTTGTATGCGATATTTAATTAGAAATAAGATTACGTGCATTTTTCATAAAAATAGTAATTAGATATAGGTTAATTAGCATATATTTGACGAATGTTACATTTAAAAGACACAGTTATTCGATCTGAACGAAAAAAACAAAAATAATGTATGATCGAACGAGACTCGAACCAACGATTACCAGTCTCGTCGGCTGCTGATTTGTTTCCACCTCTAAGTATTTTAAACTTCATGTGGCACTCTGTTTAAAAATTTTCATCAGCCAGTAATCGAATCTTTAACTCCTACGTGGCGTGCGAGAATTTTACCACATAGCCACAAGCTCTGTCGAGAAAAATATCGAAATATTTTGGGAAATTAAAATTTGAGTTTTGAACTTCAAGTGCTGGTACCAAGAATATAAGAAATTTCAAGAATTCCATTGTGGTATGGTCCCCTTGTTAGTATTGAGGCCCGACGATTTGTTTGGCATGAAGGTTATAAATTGTACGTTTGTATATAAACCTTCCTTCTCACTCAGTCTGTTTGTTAGTCAAAACCGTATCAAAATCAGTAGAGTAGTTTGTAAGATTAGCTTTAATATTCAGGCAGAATCACGCAGCATGGAACTTTAATTTAGTAATGTGTATAAATGTATTCATATTTACAATATTAAATTCAGACTTCACATAAAACCTCTGTTGATTAATCTAAATATTCTGCTGGGAATTGTAAATTGAAAGAAGATTTCGTTTTAGAATACCGTGACATCCTTAATTCGTGGTTTCCAATGTTTTTACATGTCTTCTCAAACACAGCGCTTCCCTCATACTTCCGTAGTCATTAAGGCTACAGGCAGTGGACAGCTATAACAAGAGTTCCCTCAGTTTTTCTCATAATGACAGGAAATTTGTTTTACTCGTTTCACCAGCTGCGATATAGTCGCGTATATGACAATGATCCAATACCGTCAAATGTTTTTTATTCCAGTCTTTGTTCAAAATATCATTTCTTTTAACGATGGCCGGTTTCAGATCGTAATGACTGAGGATGGTCATTACGGACTGAAACCGGTCATCGTCAAGATAATTGATATTATGTTCGGAGACTGGAATAAAAACATTTGTTTCACTCGGATCACTGGCTACTTAGTTGTAGGTGTCTGGAACTTACCGAACTCATAAAAACCTCAGCAGTGTAATAAACGCAATAGGATGTCGATGCGAACGGTCAACATAAATTTATTGAAAAGAATATGGAAGAAGAGATCGTCGGATGGTCATTTTTTTGGGTACTGTAGCTCTGTGTCTTCCTATAAAGCCAATATATATATATATATATATATATATATATATATATATATATATATATATATATATATATATATATAATTCTTTTTTTGGTCAACGTAATAGCCTTCATACTCATCATCTGTCTTTTGACACTCCTTCCTTTATAAAGACTTCATCTGCATTTTCCCATGTATTACGTCACGGTCTTCTGGTGCACGCATCCACATCTCTGTAGAGCGTTTTCTAGTGCCGTTCATACACCTGACGTCAAGCTAACGTCTTGATTTTTTTTCTAATCTCCTCAGCAATGGACGTCGTCGGTCCACCTATGAACCAACGCCTATTTGGGGTACTGCAGAGCTGTACCGAGGGGGTCAAGAGACCCTGGGAGTTCTGACAAGGCACATGCGCCCATCTTCTACACCCTCTCCCATCCCACCTACCACCCGCGTAAAACTACCTTCCCGTAATTTTCACAAAAGAAAACTTAAGTATGGCATATTTACAGTGGTTTTACGGCACCAGATGCCTCAACAATGCAGCCGATGATCAATGGTAGAGCATGTATTTGTTTACTTAAAGTTTAGTGCTTGTTAAACACCATGTAGCTGTCTCTAACCTCTATTAGGCGCTACTTATTTGTATATTGAGCACCCGAAATCCACTAACCACACACCAACCCACTCACCCAACCCCCCCCCCCCCCCCCCACACACACACACACACTGCGAACTTTCGTATAATATACTGTACGAGCTCGTTAAGAGAGCCAACATACAGATATGGATACTGATCTAATACTATTGAAAGAGAAGACCATATCACGATTAACTGGCTACATTCCCACGTGCTACTCAGCAGGATGTCGAACGCTCAGCCTCTAAATGTATGTCACTATGTTCCTCACACACTACGTGATCAAAAGTGGACACCCCCAAAAATATACTTTTATCATATTAGGTGCATTGTTCTGCCACCTACTGGATTGTTGGATTTCATGGTCGAGCGGCTGCTCATAAGCCACACAACACGCCGGTAATTGCCAAACGAGCATCGCTTGGTGTAAGGAGCGTAAACTTCGGACGACTGAACAGTGTAAAAACGTTGTGTGGAGTGACGAATCACGTTACACAATGTGGCGATCCGATAGCAGGCTGTGGGTATGGCGAATGCCCAGTGAACGTCATCTGCCAGCGTGTGTAGTACCGACAGTAAAAGTCGGAAGCGGTGATGTTATGTTGTGTGGTCGTGTTTATCATGCAGGGGGCTTGCACCCCTTGTTGTTTTGCGTGGCACTATCGCAGCACAGTCCTGCGTTGATGTTTTAAGCACCGTCTTGATTGCCACTGTTGAAGAGCAATTCAGGGATGGCGATTGCATCTTTCAACACGATCGAGCCTGCACAGAGTCCTGTCCTGAATCCAGTAGAACACCTTTGGGATGTTTTGGAAAGCCGACTTCGTGACAGGTCTCACCGACCGACAGCGATACCTCTCCTCAGTGCAGCACTCCATGAAGAATGGGCTGCCATCCCCCAAAAACCTTTTAGTACCTTATTTAACGTATGCCTGCGAGAGTGGAAGCGGTCATCAAGGCTAAGGGTGGGCCAACACCATATTGAATTCAAGCGTTACCGATGGAGGGCGCCAGGAACTTGTAAGTCATTTTCATCCAGGTTCACATGGCTCTAAGCACTACGGGACTTAACATCTGAGGTCATGAGTCCTCTAGACTTAAAACTACTTAAACCTAACTAACTTAAGGACATCACACAGATCCACTCCCGAGGCATGATTCGAACCTGCGACCGTAGAAGGCGCGTGGTTCTGAACTGAACCGCTCGACCACAGCGGCCGGCAACAGCCAGGTGCTCGGATACTTTTGATCAGACAGTGTATATGTATGTGGGTGAATACTATGGCTGTAATACCGAAATCTGGTAATTGTGTACTGTTCTCATGTCCTGCCTTGATGGTACTTATAGACCTGTACAAATACACAATTATCTATGTATAGCTTTTCAAAAATTCCTTACAAAAGAACATTTTATGGTTAATTTAAATGTATAGAAGTTAATATGGATTGACTTGGAAACATCCAAAATTGTTCCAATGGCGTTTCGTCATTTTTGTTTTTTTGTTTTGTTATACCTATAGGTTTTTATACCATATTACCTCTGTGTATCCTGTGCCGCATTTTCGTCTTGTTTGCTTATTTCAGTATACTCTGGATGTAATATTTGTTTTATGTCGGTATCTCTCCTTTGTTAAGCCTATGTAGCATAGTTCGAGGGTACGAGTTAAACTAATGTGTACTCTGCTTAGTCAAAACAAACTGTAGAAACACATTTCCATTGTTGAAATGGCTTATGGACACGTACCGCAAGCCAATAAATAAAACAACTTTCGTAATATTACTGATAAGGTATAGAAGGCTTCTTTTTTCTTCACGCGGCAGACGTGTCAATCGAAACTTGCGAGCTGCGGAAGTACGACTAGACAGGCAACTAAATGACAATCACGTGTTACTCGTCCTCAGCCTGCACAAACCGCAACCTTTTCTCCAATAGTATATTTGTTTCAGCATCCGTTCGCTGATCTTCGACGTCATACAGTACCGTAGCGAAGCAGCAGCAACAACTCCATTGTTGAAGGAAGCGAGCTGTGTTAGTGTGAACCAAATGCTCTGTTGCCACTTAAAGCTTATTAGTGGTAGGGGCCCGATCGGTTGTTGTCGTTTCTTTACAATACTACTTGGACAAAGTGGCAGTTTAGATGAGACTCCATGTCACAACACACGTTTGCGGTCACGGGACGAGGGATTGGCTTCTTCTCGTAGGTAAAAGATGTGAACACAAGGGGTAACAGAACCCACGCATCTCTCAAGGTTAATTCTTTCTTGTTTTATTCTCCGTCAGTTTTTGCGCTACCTCTGTAGCTGCACCCTTGGCAGTCCCACTTAGCTCCAGTTCACCTTCATAATTGCGTCTTCAATCTTCTCCCATATCCATTTATTTTTTTCCAGTCTCTCTTACTAAGTACCAAGATACACACTGCTCGTTGCATAAACATCAGTTTTTACATATTTTTCGCACAGGCGTAAATGTCTCTCTGTCATATGTCAGATTAGTGATGCACTTTTAGGCGCATTGGAGGCTTAGTTTTGAAGACAATGTTTCGTTTTCCAGAAACAGCCAAGCACTCGTCTGTTTAATTCTTTTGCTGTCCCTCCAGTCGTGTCTTTAGCTGCCTTAAAACAAAAACTCATCAACCGATTCTGTGGTTCCGTTGTTACTTTGTACTCATTTCGTTTTAACACGTTGGTTACAAACTGTTTCACTTTTAAATCTGCTCTACTAATTAAATGAAATATATCAATACATTGTCTTCAGAAAAACGAAGGTTTTCCAGACAGAATTAATACCCAAATACAATGTGGTACCATTTACTAACGGACAATTACTTTTTCGCATAATTGAATGTAACGGAAGTGATATGAATCAGATGTGTCTCCGCAGTAGGCCATTTTGTTTCTGCAGATGGCGTCAAACCCTTATCATTCTTTCTCTCGTGTTTTTCTTTTTTATACATTTCCCGTTGGCGTTGAATATCGTGGTTATTTGAGACCTATAGCAGTGTTTTACTTCCTATAAGTAACTGCCTCTTTATAGAAATTGACGTACAATTTATTTGAATTAAAAACAGTTTTGGTTGCAGTTCAGTCTTAACAGTGCGTTTCGCCTTCGGGGACATCTTCAGATTATCTTAAAAAAAGTTCTTACGTCATTTCAAAAACCATACAACGGCTCTGTACCAGTTTTCAAAATGGTGTAAAAGGGAAATCTGAAGACAATCTGAAGATGTGCCACGAAGGCGGAACACGCTGCTAATAACAGAACAAAATGCAACCAACACTTCTTAATTCAAATGTTCTACAATACTGTTGCACCAGACGGCATAATGTAGTGAAAGATAAGGATTTGCTCTTTTAGTTCCGGAAAGTAATTATCGCTTTATTAGAAATTAGATCCGGTAATTTATTTTCGGATTTGATCGGATACTTATTCACGAGAAGCAGAATCCAAAAGCTAATTATTGTCGCTGTAGCCATACACTTTGATTTCTCTTTTCACATTTCATCGATTGATAGTTTTTACATCCCAGTGTCCACTTCAGGTGTTCGAAGAATGCGATCCCTTCGGCGCAATGTCTTGCGTTCAAAACTTTCATTATTCACTTGTAAACTCCCAATATATGGCTTGCAGGTTCTTTGTCGTTTGCATGTACTTTATCTGCTAATAGCAGAAGAATGTGAAAAATCGTAGTGTAATAGCCAACAGACCACGTTTCTGCCTTGTTTTATTTGTTCATTATTTCACTTTCTTCAAAATGAGAGTGATCTCCTAAAAATAAAAATAAAAATATTAAATGTATTGATACTTACTCAGATGTAAAATAGATTAACATCTATTAAGTATAAGCCACTCACGGAAACTGCCTGGCTCAATGAATGAAACTAGTCACTTTGATTGGACAGCTGACCCATGTATTTGATTTTTAAATATTTGATTAACGGTAAAAATTCGCTGCTTCTGTGTCTACTGTAGTGAGATGAAAATGATAACGTGATCTCTCCTTTCGGACAAAAAGAGCTACAGAACAAATAAGGTTGCTACGGATGGAACGGTTCGATCGATGGGCTGGCTCATTTCTCTGTTGATGTTGGTAACAGGCGCATTGTAGCAGTCATTTAGTGTACCCCGTGTTGCCAAAGATTCGCCATGTTCGTGGTTACTTGTTCCACGGAGTAACACTGAAAGAAGGTAAGGTTTTCACTATTTTCTAGTATTAACGACTGACACGTCGAAGTTATACGGTAATAAGGATAAATTTCTCTGGACAGTGGAAGCAATTCACACCATTTTTTCATATCCACCATATAAAGTTACATGCTGTGGACAGAGATTAGATGTTGTTAAGCGATGTTGTACGAGTTGCCTTGAATGAGTCACTTCGAATTTTTCTATTGTCAGGCGTACGTGAGGTAATAGGAGCAAAATTTAAATATATGGTTTTCATTATATGTTTTCCGATACCTTCCAAGCGTCAATGATAATCAGTCAAATATGGGGATTTTCAAATGTCTTCAGAAAACTCCTAAAAATAAAAATATGAAATGTATTGACGCTAAGTTAGAAGTTTATACTGTTTAACAGCTATTATACTACAGGCCATTCGTGGAAACTGCTTGGCCCTAAGAAAAACCAGTGTCGTTGATTGGACCGATAACATTCGTATTTAATTTTTAAGTATTTCATTAACATCGAATATTTATGGCTTCTGTAGTGAAATGAAAAAGATAATGTTCAGTTCACTTTGGGAATAAAATATTTATTACCATATCCGAGGATTTATTTACTTATTTTCCTTAGGTGGCTTTACGATGGCAACTTTACCCTGTCTAATTTAATTTTTAGTCTGTAAGAAGGTAACCTATCACCTACCGGTATATACTATCACTAACCCTACTTGCCGTATGTATGTGAACGGAAAACTGTTTCCTTGATCTGAGTCCCTTTAATACAATATAGTCATTTCATTTAACACATTTGGCTTTGTTTCCTCCTCGTCGACGTATACGCGTTGGGCACCAAACAGTAAAGGAAAAATTTTTTTTCTCAAGTAACAACGAGCAACTTAATGGTGGGAAGTCGGCATGATGCCAACGCTTGGAAATCGCTCCATCGTACGTTTCTATTTCGGTTGTACTCACGACTCGTAACTACAATATAAAATGGCCATCAGAACCAACAGGGACGCTTGTAGAATGCGTGTGCGCTTACTGCGCCATTTTGCCTGGTGTGACTGCTCGCTATTCTCGTTCTAAGGTGCTTTGGTGCTCTCTGTTCGGCTACGAACAACAATTTACGCTTGCCATTTGTCGCTGGACAGAGCACAATGTTAGTATCCCACATGGTCATCGCGAATGACATCTTTACCCAACACGGCGTCTCGCCCACCGTATTGCTTGAAAGTGAGTTGCTTCTAATCCTAACTAGGATCCTGCATAACGTGTATCTTCTGCACGCATGCGGATCTATCTTTTATGTGTCTAAAACAGCAAACTGCAAATGAAGTCTATACCTCTCCTTACTGTGTAAACGCCATTTTGCACAACATAGCAAGTGACGGAACAGTTTCAAGACGCAATAAAACATTCGTCTAGCAGATATCAGAACCACGATTTCCACGTTATGTGCAGAGTAGACAAAACAGAACTGGGACTACACTGTTTTAGGCATTTCATAGCTCAGCGTTGTTCAGATGGAGTGATAGTAAATTCTTGGCATGGCCTTGAGGGAATCATCTTACTCAGGTTTGAAACTCCGCTTGGCCTTTTTTCGTGTTTGTGATTTGAAAATTTGTGTTGTTTTGAAATACGCGTTATGCAAACAGTAATTTTTTTTCATCCAGACATATTTCTACACGTATGTGTCTTCTTCCGCGGGTCCAATTTATTTCTGAAAATTACAGTGCTAGTGAAACTGTGTTATGATAGATGGGTTTCTGAGCTCTTTTTTTATCGGTTTTGGCAGCATATATTTTCGTCCTGTCGTTCATCTCTGTCACAGTGGTAATAATGGTTACCATCTGATCACCGAAGTTAAGACCTATATCTCTGGTAGTTATATCTTTCTAATGCTAACTGAGTACGCTGGCTGCTGTGGCCGAGCGGTTCTAGGCGCTTCAGTCCGGAACAGCGCTGCTGCTACGGTCGCAGGTTCGAATCCTGCCTCGGGCTTGGATGTGTGTGATGTTCTTACTTAGTTAGGTTTAAGTAGTCCCAAGTCTAGGGGACTCATCACCTCAGATGTTAAGTCACATAGTGCTTAGAGCCATTTGAATAATTTTGCTATTGAGTACACTGTTTCCACGATGCTGTTTATGAAAATTTCTCTCACGACTCTACTTCACACGTTTTTTCTACCAAACTTGATTTGAGCAGACACTTCTGTCCCCATATTCAGTGATTACACAAGAGATACACAGCAAGTTGAAAAATACGACATGCTGTCAAAAACGACAAAAAAGGGCACAAAAACCAGTCTACGAGTATAATAACGCAATTTCACTAGTAATGCAATTTTCACAAGTAAAGTGACCCATAGAATACTACACATACGTGCCCAAACATGTCTAGGTGATTATAAAGAAATAGTGTTTGCACAAGGCGGTTTTCAAAACAACGTAATTGATATTAAACTATTTTATGTACTGAGTAACTTCGCCTTCCTTCGCTCGTCTTCTGAAACGAACAACGGCAAAACATAAACCGCATTATGTTGCACAAAGATGTAACTTCAGAATGACCATCAATATGGTGTTACTAACAACTAAAGACTGTCAGATCAACAAGTTTAAAAAGTGAAGTTTGTATAACTTTTCGCATAGTTCATGTTACCTACACTGACTTTTACCGAAGTGACATAATATGTATAGTTCAGCTAATTAAACCTCTGTAAGTTAGCCAACAAATGCAATTTCAATCGTTGTTCCCATAGTGTTTGTCTCCTGCTGTCTTGTGCCAACTGTAGCTTGTCACTTTCTTCGATTCCTTATGTCAGCTGTCATTTCCATCTTAGAGCCTTTACCCTTTCTAGAACATCCTGAACTCCTGTCGTTACTCAAAGGATAAATCTTGAATGAGCTTTTCACTTTGCAGCGGAGTGTGCGCTGATGTGAAACTTCCTGGCAGATTAAAACTGTGTGCCGGACCGAGACTCGAACTCGGGACCTTTGCCTTTCCCGGGCAAGTGCTCTACCAACTGAGCCACCCAAGCACGACTCACGCCCCTTCCTCACAGCTGTACTTCTGGCAGTACCTCGTCTCCTACCTTCCAAACTTTACAGAAGTTCTCCTGCGAAACTTGCAGAACTAGCGCTCCTGAAAGAAAGGATATTGCGGAGACACGGCTTAGCCAAAGCCTGGGGCATGTTTCCAGAATGTGATTTTCACTCTACAGCGAAGTGTCCCGAGTTCGAGTCTCGGTCCGGCAGACAGTTTTAATCTGCCAGGAGGTTTCAGGATATATCTTATTTTTCTTTGTGCTACCGCCCAGAAAGGAACATATGGAAAACGCTGATAAAGAGGAGGGACAGGATGATTCAACATGTGATAATACGTGGAGAACTGACTTCTGTGCTACTATAGACTGTAAAAACTGTCGGGGAAGACATATATTGGAATATTTCCAACAAATAACTGATGACATAGGGTGCAAGTGCTACTCTGAGATGAAGAGATTGCCAAAGGAGGGGAATTCGTGGCAGGCTGCAGCAAAACCAGTCAAAAACATCCTCCCCCCCCCCCTCCCAAAAAAAGAAACTGGTTTGATTATAACACATATGAAGGCGTGTTTGAGATGCTCAGCAAAAGTAAATGACATATCTTGCAATACACGCGAAAAATTTTTCTCGCGAAATCCTGTTAAGTAAATGTAGAGAGCCAGTGTTCGAGGTAGACTGACCTATCGTATATTTTCTGTATGGAGCAAGAGAATGAGGTAGGAGAGGTTAGGTTGTATATGAATGCATACACTCGGTCCGTTTTTCCTTAAACCATAACTAAAATGAAAATAAGCGTATGGCTTCGTTGGCCGGGAGGAAAGTTCGGCCGCCAAGTGCAAGTCTTATTTCATTCGACGCCACGTTGGGCGACTTGCGCGCCAGTGATGAGGATGAAATGATGATGAGGACAACACAGCACCTAGTCCCCGAGCGGAGAAAAATCTCCAAAGCGGCCGGGTGTCGAACCCGGGCCCGCTTGAATGAGAGGCGAACACGTTACCACTCAGCTTAGCAGGCCGACAACCCATAACCAAAGGGAATGAAAGATGGTGTTGCAAATAGTCTTCTTTCATTCCTTTACGACAAACTAGCAAAAGTATTTGGTAATTGTATTGTAAGGAAATTAGAGAAGAAAATTATCCAGTCACACATTTTTCCAAGGCCGCTAATACTGGCAGATAATTATCTCTGGCATATGCCGTACAGCGGCTTGTGAAGTACAGTTGAAGATGAAACATGTCACGCTTAAAAAAATAAGTGATATACAGCAACTTGCGAAAAACAGTTTTTTTTAATTATAATGAAATATATTACCATGGCTATGTTTTCTTTCGTGCAGCGAACACCATTACTTTTTTAGAAAACACACATTACTATGATATCATGTGTGCTTGCAGTAAACAGTTCATTAATAAGCTAGAGAATGCTTGGCAAGCAGTATCATGGCAGTGGTCATCCATCACTTCATTAATTTTCTCTTTCCAATAAAGATTCTTTATAGAATACATCGTAAAATTTGTTAGCGCAGAAACACTGACACTAACTTGCGTTACGGAAATGTTTAACAAACTCAAGTGGCAAACTCTGCAAGAGAGGCGCTCTGCATCACGGTGTATCTTGCTCGCCAGGTTCCGAGAGGGTGCGTTTCTGGAAGAGGTATCGAATATATTGCTTCTCCCTACTTATACCTCCCGAGGAGATCACGAATGTAAAATTAGAGAGATTCGAGCGCGCGCGAAGGCTTTCAAACTGTCGTTCTTCCCGCGAACCAAACGCGACTGGAACAGAAAAGAGAGGTAATGACAGTGGGACGTAAAGTGCCCTCCGCCACACACCGTTGGGTGGCTTGCGGAGTATAAATGTAGATGTAGATGTAGATGTAGCCTAATTCAGCATCGTACTGCGACTTGCCATCTATATTTAGGTTTCCTGTGTTTTCCTTACATCCCTTAAGGCGAATGCCCGGAAGTTTCCTTTGAAACGGCACGGCCGGTTTCCATCCAAGTCCTTCCCCACTCTGAGTTTGTGCTCAGGCCCTAATAATCTCCTCGTCGACGGGACGTTAAATCTTCCATCCTTCCTTTCTTCGAAGTACATGTAACGCCAAACCTTGAATAGGGCATCAAGCGCGGAGGCTTAGCTGGCATTCGAATGCTTGTCACCCAGAAGCTAATTGCTCAAGATTGGTTTTTACGTCGCCTGTAAGTTTGGAGATACGTGACACAGGTACTGATCATAAACATCCGTAGCTGTTTAGAGCATTACAGCTTCAGCCGGAATTACCGAGAGAAGCAAACGCCGTCACTAAAGCGCCGCAGTGATCGGATTATGCTCTCCACGGTCCATTTCTTGTTTATACCTAGAGCCTGTTTAACTCAAGCGCGGTGCTGCGGGACTGAACGTAAAAGGGTAATAAAAGTGTACTTTACAACACTAGGAATAGTCAGAGTGTTTATGCGATAGTTTACTGGCACGCTGAATTTATGTGCCCAAATCATATTACAGGATTACCAAGTTTTACTATCGTTATAGTCGCAGATCAACTGATTTTTCTATGTTTATACTCATTGATGAAAACAGATAAAAAAATCATCGGAATCGTTGATGATGACTAGATATCAACTTTTTTTTAGCTTCATTTCTTTCGGATAAATAAATAAACCTGCACGTATCACATATCTACAAATGGTTATTACCTAGATATTTTGATGACCTCTTACGAAACGTGAAGCTCATTTTAAAGCAAACTGCCATACTCCTGAATTACTCCCGGCGAATCCATTTTTACAAAGTAACGTTGCCTACAGTTATGTGATATCGTCCTACGGTAGTCCAGTCGACCATCATTTCATAACAGTCTCCTGTGGCTGCCCAGATGAAACCTTTGTTCTTTTAGGCTGGACTTTAAATTTTTATAATCGTCTCCAGCTCACTTTTTCTACTGCGAAGGGGATACTTAATTTCCTATCCTTTAAAGTTCATTTTCACTCGAGGAACACATTATGAAAGTTCTTTCAAAATTTCCTGTTTGGTCTGTTAAAAGTACTACAAGATGCGTGGTTGAGGGTGCAGTGTTCTATGAAAATCCTTTTTTGCCGACAGTTTCCCACCATAAGTGTGAAATCATCCACATGAGTAATAAAAGAAATCCGCTGAATTTCGATAACACGAGAAATAACACAACTCTAAACGCTGTGAATTCAATTAAATACTTATCGATTACAACTACGAAGAGCTTAAACTAGAACGGTCATATAGGCAGTGTTGTGGGCGACTGCAGTTTTTTGGCAAAAAACTTAGAAGGTGCAATAGGTCTGCTGGATGGATTGCCTGCACTGCGTCTGTTCGTCCTCTTTCCGAGTACTGGAGGGCGATATGAGATTTGCATCATATAAGATTAACGGAGGCCACCGAAAAAGTCGAGAGGAGGGGAACTCGCTTCCTATTATGGCGAGGCATGGATGTGACTGTCATGGATATGATACTCGAGTTGGAGCCGCAGTCATTAAAACAAAGGTGCTTTTCGTTGCGGTAGGATCTTTCCACGAAATTTCGCTCACCGACTTTCTCCTCCGAATTCGAAAAAAAAAAACATTGATGAAAGTATGATGAGGAGAACACAACACCCAGTCCACGGGCGGAAAGAAATCTCCAACTCGACCGGGAATCGAACGCGGTCTCTCTGTGTGGTAGCCAAGCCTGTTACCACTTTTTTTTCTTTTTTTAATCCGATTTTGATCTCATTTTGTTCATTGTATTTGTTCACCGTTAATCCGTCAACTCGTTTTTTTTTTTTTTTTTTTTTTTTTTTTTTTTACTGCAGAAGGGCAGTGAACCCCGTGACCGAACGCCCTGAGCTACCGTGCTGGCACGCTCAGCTACGTCGTTGGACACTGAACAGGAGAAATCGGAGCTCGCACGGAAGTAATCAAGTTTTCGTTTTTCCAGCGCTCTGTTCGAAAGTGTGAGGGTAGAGAAGCAGCTCAGTTGCAGAGTAGCCACGTAGATGTAGATGTAGACATCATGCTAATGAATGCAAGCCCACCACAATTGTTACTCGATCTGCGTGATGGTTGAATTTAATACCCAGCATCCGCTGTTAATCACACGTATTTCCACGGTGTGGTCGATTAAAGTTCTGAGCCATCAATGGTGCATTCAAAAGCTAATCTTTCTTTTACGTTTTGTGACACTCATAACTTACTATTTATATCAAGTGCCGTATTTTACAGCATACTGAAATCTGATTTGCACAACAGTAGAATGTTGACAGTATGCGCTGTGTGTCTTGAGTGGACACAAAGTTATTCGACGGCACTGTTGGTAACAGTAATGCCTACTTTACCCTTTGTTCTCAAGTTTACATTCATTACCAATCTACTACGTTTAGAATTTGCTTTCCAAGTGGTGTGGGTGGTACGGTACGTTCGCAGTGTTGGCCGATGTGCAGCCCGTGTATGAGTTTACTGTATGCAATGGCGGGGTGGCACAGCTACGTTACATTGAGCAGCCCCCCCCCCCTCCCCTTAGCGACAGCAACCACGTCACAGCGTAAGTGCTTCTTATGACGGTTGCTGCGTTACTCTGCCTTTTTGTCTTGTAGATTTTGGTCACTGCACATTACAGGGTTTTTCTCTGTCGTGAGGATATTTTCCCAGAAACAAAGATAACTGTGGTAGTAAAGCTAAAAGTGTTATCAAAAGTGGTCTGAACATCACTGCACCTTAGTAGCACTGACCCCACCGCGACTCAGCTCATTTCCTTACTGGCAACTCTAACTGACAAGGAGCCAATTTTCAGACTTTCTCGACAATTCACAGAAAAGTCGGGCAACCTGTTTGAATCGATCGCGCAAGTGCAGGATTCCCGCCCATTCATGCAACTCGGGAGTCATAAAAGGGGCTCGGTAGATGCAAGGCAAGTCGGAAGAATCTGCCCTGCAACCTTTGTAGCCGATGTACATGAGAATCGGTGGCTTTCCCCCACTCTACGGCCGCAAACTCCAGCACTGGCCGGATCAGGACTGTAAATAGCATTATGCCGCAGTGTGAGGGAAGAGTCAATGTTGGATTTACACCGAAGCGTTCATGAAAGTGGTATAGGCAAGCGTATTTAAATGCAGAGATATATAAACGGGCTGAGTACGGCGCTGAGGTCGGCAACTCATCTATAAGACAAGTCTCTGGCGCAGTTGTTAGATCGGTTACTGCTGCTACAATGGGCAGGTTATATAGATTTAAGTGAGCACTATTATAATCAGCGCACGAACGATGGGACACAGCATATCAGAGGTTGCATGAAGTGGGGATTTTCATGTACGATCATTTCACGAGTGTACCGTGAATATCAAGAATCCGGAAAACATCAAATCTCTGACATCATTGCCGCCGGAAAATGATCTTGCAAGAACGGGGTCAGCGACGACTGAAAAGAATCGTTCAAATTGACAGATTGATGTAGATATCAATGCTGGGTCATCAACAAGTGGCCGACCGCTGTGACCAAGCAGTTATAGGCACTTCAGTCCGGAACCACGCGGCTGCTGTGGTCGCAGGTTCGAATCCTGCCTCGGGCATGGATGTGCGTGATGTTCTTAGGTTAGTTAGGTTTAAGTAGTTCTAAGTCTGTGGGACTGATGACCTCGTATGTTAAGTCCCATAGTTCTTAGAGCCATTTTACATCAAGAAGTGTCAGCGTGCGAACCACTCAACGAGACATCATGGATAGGGGCTTTCGGAGCCAAAGGCCCACTCGTATACGCTTGATGACTGCATGTCACAAAACTTTACGCCTGTCCTGGGCCCGTCATAGCAGACATTAGACTGATTTTGACTGGAAACATGTTGCCTGGTCGGACGAGACTCGTTTCAAATTGTATCGAGCGGATGGACATGTACGGGTATGGAGACAACCTCATGAATCCATGGACCTGCATGTCACCAGGGGACTGTTCAAGCTGGCGGAGGCTCTGTAATGGTGTGGGGCATGTGCAGTTGCAGTGATATGGGACCTCTCATACGTCTAGATAAGACACTCACAACTGACATGTACGTAAGCATCCTGTCTGATCACCTGCATCCATTCATGTCCACTGTCCATTCCGAGGGACTTGGGAAATTCCAGCAGGACAGTTCGACACCTCGCAAGTCCAGAATTACTACAGAGTGTCTCCAGGAACGCTCTTCTGAGATTAAACACTTCCACTGGCCACCAAACTCCCCAGACATGAACATTATTGAGCATACCTGGGATGCTTTGCAACGAGCTGCTCAGAAGAGAACACCACCTCATACTCTTACGCATTTAGGGACACACCTGCCGGGTTCACGGTGTCAGTTACCTCCACCACTACTTCAGAAAATAGTCCAGTCCATTCCACGTCGTGTTGCAGCCCTTCTGCGTGCTCACAGGGGCCCTGCACGACGATATTAAGCAGGTGTGCCAGTTTCTTTGCCTCTTCAGTGTAGATGTAGATGTTAAGTTTCTAATGACATCGTCCTTGATACTGAAATTCTATTGGTACAATTTCCTTCGAACTCGACGATTCGAGTGAAGTACCAGAGCAATAGCGCGCAGTAATGACATCTGCTACAGAGGCGGATGAAGCTGCTGCGGTTATGATGGTGGCGTACTTCTTTGGCACCACGTCCAATAATTACTGTCGTTGTAAGACTTCCGACAATAATGGCGCAGCCGTAAGCGCTGTCCGCCCCACAGGTGTCGGCGCTGAGTAGTGTTCCGTTACGGATAATTACTGAGGCGAGGCGTCGCTGGGCTGGTGGCAGCGCCCAGAGCCCAGGGCCTGCGAGGCGGACAGTTGTTGAGGGCCTCGCCTCCGCGCTGACCCGTGTGGGCCCGGGTCGCAGGCGGCGGGCGGCGGGCGGCGGGCGGCTGCGTGTGGGTCGTCGCCGACCGACCCACAGACCCTCCCAGTCACTGCGCCACACCACAGACGCCCACTTCCACCTTGTTTGTCAGTCTGCAGACGGGAGGTGCTCCGTTTGTCAGACGTTCTGCTGCACGTTAGTGTGTAGTGCTGGACTTGACCGGGTTCACAGTGGCTACACCCTTTCGTAATAACAGAGTGACTACCTAGCCAGCTACCATAACAACAAACAATCTGAACACGATATGTTGATTCTTTTCCCTTTTGGACATATAAATTACTACTGGATCAAACACAATTATCGTGCCACACATATTTCGCCTTTATACTGTGCAAGGCATGTTTAGTGGCCTGGAATATGTACATATTTTCGTTAATAATACACTGAAGGGCCAAAAAAATTGGTACTCCGACCTAATATCGTGTAGGGCCTCCGCTAGCACTTAGAAGTGCCGCAACAGTATGGATTCGATTAATGTCTGGGATTGGAGGGAATTGACACCCTGAACCCTGCAGAGCTGTCCGTAAATCCGTAAGAGTACGAGGGGGTGGAGATCTCTCCTGAATAGCACGTTGCAAGGTATCCCAGATATGCTCAATACCGTTCGTGTCTGGGGAGTTTGGTGGCCAGCGGAAGTGTTTAAACTCAGAAGAGTGTTCCTGGAGCCACTCTGTAGCTGTTCTGAACGTGCGAGGTGTCGCATTGTCCTGCTGGAATTTCCCAAGTTCCTCGGAATGCACAATGGACATGAATGGATGCAGGTGATCATACAGGATGCTTATGTACGTGTCACCTGCCAGAGTCGTATCTAGATGTATCAGGGGTCCCATATCACTCCAACTGCACACGCCCCACACCATTACAGAGTCTTCACGAGCTTGAACAGTCCGCTGCTGACCTGCAGGGTCCATAGATTCATGAGATTGTTTCCATACCTGCACACGGCCATACGCTCGATGCAATTTGAAACGAGATTCGTCCGACCAGGCAACATGTTTCCAGTCATAAACAGTTCAATGTCGGTGTCGACGGGCCCAGGCGAGGTGTAAATCTTTGAAACATATAGACATCAAGGGTACACGAGTGGACCTTTGTCTCCGAAAGCGCCTATCCATGATGTTTCGATAAATGGTTGGCACGCTGACACTTTTCGATGGGACCAGCATTGAAATCTGCAGAAATTTGCTGTCACATTAAACGTTTCTCATCAGTCGTCATTGGTCCCGTTCTTGCAGGATCTTTTTCCGGCCACAGCGATGTCGGAGACTTGTATCTTACCGGATTCCTGATGTTCACGGTATTCTTGTGAAATGGTCGTACGGGAAAATCCCCACTTCATCGCTACCTCGGAGATGCTGTGTCCCATCGCTCTTGCGCCGTCTATAGCACGACGTTCAAACTCATTTATATCTTGATAACCTGCCACTGTATCAGCAGTAACCGATCTAACAACTGCGCCAGATACTTGTTGTCTTATACAGGCATTGCCGAGCGGAGACCAGTATTCCGTCTGTTTACATATCTCTGTGTTTGAATACGCCTGCCTTCAGTGTATTTAGTTTACATTGTGGGACGACGTATATGTAGGATATAAAAAGTTCCGCTAGTTTGGTTTTTTACGGTGTAAATAGAACTTTAAATTATTACTACAAGTTTCGTGGATGTTGTTCTAGATGTTGTGTTTTTATTACATTTTTGGCACTGTTCTTCTTCTAATAACGACCATATGGAATTTTTGTTTTTCATACTTCACAGTATTTTGATGTTATGTTTTGGTTGGTGTTGCCAACTGTCTAATGGTATTGCTAAAGATAGAATGTCATTGCCAACTATTGAGTGTATTTTTGTGATACCTTTCTCTCTCTCTCTCTCTCTCTCTCTCTCTCTCTCTCTCTCTCTCTCTCTCTCTCTCTGTGTGTGTGTGTGTGTGTGTGTGTGTGTGTGTGTGTGTGTGTGTGTGTGTGTGTGTGTGCGTGCGTGCGTGCGTGCGTGCGCATCAGCTTGGAAAATCGAACACGGGTTTGTTCGCACCGTCTGTCCGGTGCACAGCTGTCATATCGCTGTACTAACTCAGCTACCTCCTCCCAGTCCTCTACAGACGACAACTCGGGCGTATAAACATACCATTTGTTATGGTTTATTCTTATATTTTCTTTTCGTGCGGTATGTTTCTCTTGCGGAATGCTGTAAGCTAACTGTGATATTGCTTAGGAAAGTGAGGAGGCTGCTATGATCCTGTAAAGCGAACTCAATACTGCACGTTAACGCGGGGAATGTATAAACTTACTCACTGCGGAATCGGACAGCTGCTTGTGTGGAAGTCATGTTGCACTTGCAAATTGAAAGCAGAAGCTTACTCGGAAGTGAGGTTAAAATGACGTTTACTTGTCTAGCACATTATTTTAACTGGCGACGAGCTTCGTGGTTGTGTACATACTCGCAAATAAACAGCCAAATATTTGTGACAAGCAAGAATCTGACTGAAATCATAAAATCGAACAAACTCACTCCTGAGAGAAAGCGCTCATCTGTAAATAACATCAAATATTGTAGAATATAGGCCCTACCTCTCTTACTTAAGTAAGAAATTCCCAGAATCTTTAACAAATGCTAAGATGTTAAGATGTATTAAAAAACATTTGAATATAGCAGGACGCAAATCTACTTCTTGCGAAACCGTAAATTTGCGACTCTGTAACCCCGTCTCTAATCACTATGACACAGTGAACATATTCAACACTTAACATCAGAGTCTTTCGTTTTAGGGTCTCTTGAAGACTTTTACCACTTATGCGTCATTAGCTGGCTTCTGATTATAACAAATAATACCAAGAGTGACGTGTTTGTTATGAATCTTCAATGTGTTACTGCTTTAAAATGGGATACTGTCTTAACACGCAAGTTATAACAGCAAATTAACGAAATACGACGAAATCCAATTTGCCATCTCCAATGTTCTTCAGTTGTCCATTGCTCTCGATTTTTGTGTTTATGTGGAGTTATATGGAAGACACGTCATTTTGATGTCCATTCACAATTAACTTCTAGTGACACTAGATTCTCCCGTTAACAGAAGTGCGAGCGGGCTAGTCCCCACTCACTGTACCAAGATCAGTTACGACGAGCAACTTCAGGCTGTTTCACTGAGTAGTATCAGCCCTTCCACAACGTATATTTTAAATGTTTGGCAACGCACTATTCAGGCACGCCTGGCAGTGTTTATTTTCTGATAAATGTGTTAACAGTATTCGGAGTACAGATGTGACGAATATATCTAATACATGAAATAAACATCAACGAAATCTACAGAAATCACTGCACGCTCCACTGAACCCATTTATATATCTAATACATGAAATAAACATCAACGAAATCTACATAAATCACTGCACGCTCCACTGAACTCATTCATAGTCACTTTGTACGGCAGGGAGGGTGCTCTTTCGTGAAATGCCACTTTCTCCACCACAAGTACTGCTCACTAATATCTCCCCCCCCCCCCCCTCGCCGTTTTCCGTGCTCAACTGCAATCCAAACTTTGGATAATGCTACATCAGCTAACGACACTGATGAGTACTACCTGCTAACGGAGTGTCTCCGATACGAGAGTTCACACAAACTTCTCAGTTTTTATCTGCTCATCATTCGAACTCCGTAAATTGCTCGGGATTGCTCTCACTGCCAGTAACCATACTCCAAACTAGCAGCAGAACTGTGATTTTGTCTGGATGCTCTCCGCAACACATTAGTAAGCCATAACCAAGCGCTGTACAAAAGTTAAGCTAAAACATGCTACAAAACGTTATTACAAAACGTGAAAAAAGTAAATTGTTATGTTAAATACTCCGACAGAAGCATAATGACAAAGTCTTCAGAGAGAAGCAAGTACCCAATCACGAGCCTAAATTTGGAACTACTTTTATTCAGAAGATATTTTTAAGATAATAAAAACTTTAAAGCTATGTAAAAACACATTCAAAAAGTGAAATATGTCCATCGCACGATTTTTCCATTACAGAATATTGTTCTGGGCGATCACACCTTTTTCATTGGTTTTCTTGTCAGTTTCTGATACGGATCCGTAGCCGACACTACTTATCCAAGTCTTGTGTACCACTTCTCATATTATTCAATGAAAGGTAAATCATAAGATAAGCAGATTTGAACAAAGAGTAAACACGAGTTTGAAATCTCTCTCGCGCCGTTTATTGTTTACGAAAGGGCAGACTCGTGTGCTCAAACACGTGGACGCACTCTGGTACACGAAGGACGAGCAGCGGAATGCGAGTAGTGAGATTCAGCGGACTTTCCCGGTTTCCGGAGTCCACATCCGTGCGGACACGTAGCCTCCTCACAGCCGAGCTGCAGGCATATCTTGCACGAAACTGCGAGGAATTAACTCTTTGGGGAGTAAAAAGAAATTTTCTGAGGGGTTCAGTTCAGTTCTGATCACCAAATTAAATTATTTTTAGAAGAATACAGCTTTTGCCATTATTTTCTAAGACTGTAATACTAAGTACGCATGTTACAAACAATAACGTTTTTTTAAAATAGTATCATTAACGCGTGTCACATTGTGGTGGAACTCAACTCTTGTGAAATCAATGTGTGAACGTATTCTTCCTCACATACCTATATTTTGCACTTAATACCATAAAACTATGACAGCAAAATTGAGACATAAGTTATACATAATATATGTTAAAGTACATCATGAAAATGCCTTACCGAGTTCTAAGTAGTTACCGAACTGGACCAGAAATTGCATCAGATTTCACTTCGCAACAGACAAACGAAATGTTGTTATTATAGTTATTATTAGTAGCAGCGGTGATACACAAAGCATTCACAGCCTGAAGTCTTCCAATTTCTGGCAGATCAGAAGTAGGGAGTCCAGGAGTAAAATGGTTTACAAAGGACAGTTCGTACTTAAGATAATTCTCATTTATTGTTCCGTCTCAGTTGCATACTTTTGATTTGATAACATGCTTCGAATACTCAGGATAACCTTCAGAGCTAATTAGCAACGTGAACAATCCGTCTTGTATACTCAGAACCAAATATCAAATTACTGTACTGTCTCAAGTGTTAAGATGTGAAGATGGTCCTGAGTACCAGAAACATCTAATCTAATTGAAAATGTGCAGCTGAGACCAAACAGGAAATGAGTATTATCTTAAATATCGGTACAATCGAAAAAAAGTGTTCATTTACTCAGTTTAAAAATTCCAAGAAGTGTGCGTTCATCTGAGAAATCATAAAAAGGCCCTAGTGTGTAGTCTATAGCGACTGAGCTTGCCTTCTCCAAAAGAGTCAGACGTCAGAGATGCCATTAAACACAGTGACTCATCAGACTGTTCATAAACCAGAAAAAGCTTCATTCAGCTGTGTGTACTTCACTTGATATCGCTAGTGTTAACAATTATTTTCTCTTTTCCTGCAGTTTTTTGGCAATGTTTATTACAGATACTAGTTTAAAACTTCTTCCCACGCTATTAATCAAAAGACCCTGGCAACTGAGTACTAGCTGCGGTTTTCCATACTTTCTGTGTAGTACCGGCCCACAGTCTACTTGTATAACTGTAGCGTAAATGAACAGTAGATGTTCATTATTTGTTGTTAGGACGATCGAAGATTTTTTTACGTTCAACCCCTAATTTTCTATATGACTCCTATACGGAAGCAGAAGATGTAATCAGTGAGAGGAAAAAAGATTAAGATTCAAGGACATTAGAGACCGTCAACAAGCTCACTTAGGAAAAGTATGGGCAACGAAATGGGCCGTGCCCTTCTGAAGGAAACATCCCGCCATTGGCCTTAATTAAATTCGGAAAATTATGAAAAGCCCAGATATCCCCAGAAACGGATTTCAACACAGATACTTCCGAGCGCTATGGCATTCACTGCACCACCTTGCTAGTTTTAAGAAGAACGAAACAACTTATTTCTCTTTGTTTCTTGAGACACTAGCATGAGTTACACGCAACCCATTGCTCCATCATGACGTATGTGTTCAGCATAACGACGTTCCGTGAGTCATTTTTTCCCCTCTAAATCTATTTCGGCACCAAGGACGGCTGGTACTTTTCCACTGTCGCAGTACAGTCGTTTGGAAGGAGGTCGGCCGTTATTTTCAAATGGACAGCAATAAATTCTCATTGGGCGCAGCGGAGAACAAGGTTTCCCACTGGAGATGTCCTCGCTACAGCCATCTGGCGCTCTCCATTTTGTGACTAAAGTCTGCTTCCTACATTCCCAGTTTGTCAGACACCTGAAACAATTTGAAGGACTCTGCAAAAGATGAAACCGTACTAAGGGATCTTCACATCATTTTGTATGGAGAAAGTGGCATCAGAAATTAATCCTTTACATTATTCGATACTACAGATTCTGCTATTCACGCAACTTCCGCAATCCGAACAAAAATAAACGCCTAGAAGTCACATCAAACGCCTATAATTTCATTATTTCGAATACCTCAGTCGATCGAGGAGACACAGTGGTCAGATACTGACGGTAGTTCAGGTCCGTGTTATGCCACCGAGATTTAGGTTTGGTATCATTTTCCTAAATTACGTAGGATGAGATAGGTGGTTTGTTACGTATATATTCCACAGATCATGTGAATGATTCTTATATTGAAATGATGTGAAGTCGGTTTACAGGATGTGTATACGTGATTACTGTTAACATTAATGAGCACATTATCATTTTATTTCTACTCATGCAACTACACCCTTGAACAATTTATTTTTACTAGCTACTAGTCTTTGAGTACAAATTCGTCAATGAAATAGAAGGAATTGTCCAGCAAAATTTATGTTAAATTAGAGTTAAGACATGCTTCGCTTCCTGCCAGACTTTTATATTTTATAGGGCAAAAGATCAAAAAATTTTATAGCTTGATAATGAACTTCTCTCTGAGCCACTGATAGCTTGAACAACGTGAAATAAAGTTCATTTTTCCGTCTAGTGTTGTCGGTATGTACATCACCGTTCTTCTTAAATTGTGGGGGATTATTTATGACGAATTTTACTAGTGAAAATATGTATTGTGACAGCACAGGTAAAATGCCTGGTTAGTGGATGAACACCACATATTGTTCACACTGTTCGCTTCTATGCAATCAATATCTTCTTTGTATGTGATGCGTTACCCTGGAAAATTATTCCATATTATATTATTGAGTGAAAATATGAAAAATATGTAAGAAGGCTGATGCGTTTGTTTCCAAGACCAGCAATTTATGCGAAGAGCGGAAGTAGATAAACTTAATTGTTTCAGAAGATTTATATTACGCTTCTTCCTTTCCAGTTTTCATCAATAGGTACACCCAAAAATTTGGAGAATTCTAACGGGATTACTGACTCTTGCTCATGTGCTACCTCAACTGTTGGTACCACTCCATTTGTTCTACAGAACTGAATATATATTGGTTTTACAAAATTTTAGCACAGTCCTTTTCCAGATAACCACATAATAAGTCTTTGTAAAATATTATTTACTGAATGTTTCGTTGCTTTCTCTCTAATGGGATACATTATATCACTAGTATCGTCTGCAAAAAGCACCAGTTTTGCTTGTTGAATTGTAAGTGAAAGGACATTCACATCTATAAGGAATAGAAATGGACCTAAAGTGAACCGTGAGAGACTCCGTGATTTCTTCTTTTTTACCTCAATCACTAAGGCTTTCTACCTTTCCCACATTGGCTGAGCTATTCAGCTCAACCTTGTCACTCTGTTTATCAAGTCTGATTCAAACCAGTTGTGTGCAAATTCATAAAGTCCACGACACTTTAGTTTTTCTAATAGTGTGTCATGATCTATACAACTGAAGACCTTGGAGAGATCACAGAAAAACACCAATAAATTATTATTTAAGGCTAGTACTATTTAAAGAGCCAACGGCCTTGCCGCTGTGGTAACGCCAATTCCCGTCACATCACCGAAGTTAAGCGCTGTCGCGCTGGGCTAACACTTGGATGGATGACCATACTGTTTGCCAAGCGCTGTTGGCAAGCGGGATGCACTCAACCCTTGTGAGGCAAACTGAGGAGCTACTTGACTGAGAAGTAGCGGCTCCGGTCTCGTAAACTGATATACGGCCGAGAGAGCGGTGTGCTGACCACATGACCCTCCGTATCCATTGGGGGGGGGGGGGGGGGGGGAGGGGAGGGGGGGAGGATGACACGATGACACGGTAGACGGTCGGTACCGTTGGGCCTTCATGCCATGTTCGGGGGGATTTTATTTTAGTTTACTATATGATGAGTGAATTTATAAATAGGATTCTCAATCGAGCAAACTCTCTGGAATCCAAACTGTGATGTGATACGTGAATTGTTTCCATTAAAGACATTACTTATTAAGTTGGAACAACGGTTCACAATTACGAATGCCGGGATGGTTCCTTTGAAAGGATATGGACCGTCATCCCCTCCATAGTTACCCAGTCCAAGCTTGTGCTCCGTCTTAATGTGCACGACGTCAACGGGACGATAAACACTATTACTCTTTTCTCCTTTTTCCGAAATATTTCTGAGTTGTGAGATTTTGGTTGAGAGTAATTTGAATTTAATCACGGGTAATAGCTGCTTCATAATTAGAGCTACCGTTAAATATATAGCGCCCGTAAAAGAAAAATAACGCATATGGAATTGTTATCCGCGAGATCCTATTTCTGATGTTCGGCATCCTGGTGCAAGTTTCTTCTATTTCAAGGAACTGAAAATTAGCATGTAACCGGTTTTAGAGTCCAATCTCTCCATTTTGGGGCACCTAACAAGGTTGCAGGAATCAATCTAAATCTAGGTAATATCTTGAAAGAGACCGATACAAAACCTTTTTAATGTGCTAACAGGACCATATCCACCAAGATGACCAACATAATTGATATTCATCCTTGTAAGGTGCGTGAAGATGGAGATATTTGGCTCTGAAATCGATGGGACGCAAATTTAGTATCAATGAATTCAGCTCTACAGAGCACCTCTGACTTTGCACGCTCTCTATGTATGGAGCA
This sequence comes from Schistocerca gregaria, assembly GCF_023897955.1. Taxonomy (NCBI): domain Eukaryota; kingdom Metazoa; phylum Arthropoda; class Insecta; order Orthoptera; family Acrididae; genus Schistocerca; species Schistocerca gregaria. Next base: position 743,086,998 of record NC_064921.1, read on the forward strand.
GAAGGCGCTAAATGAACATGGAAACTGGTGTGTAGAAAAAAGAAAGGCATAGTCATCAGCGTCACTAAAAAGCTGCAGTTCCTGTGTAGCGTAGTGGGGCAAATCACAAAGAAAGGGCTGCTATGAGCTTTAAATTACATTTTTTCTCTGAATTTGCTCTCTGCTGTCCATTTTTATTTCTACTATGCACCAAAGATAATTGCTGAATATTACTCGCAGCATTTAATGAAGATACTGTCATTAGTGTCCTTTCAAAAACTAGAAAACTCGAGATGGGTCAGTAGGTGCCTCCTATACCGCAATCTGCTTGACTATTGGCGCTAACATGTCACTTTTTACAGCCTGTAAAGTTAAAAACGTTTTTCTTTGATTGCTGATGTTCTCAAACTTTTAATCTCTTTTAAGACGAGGAAACTAGAAGTTATGATCTCTTCTTTATTTGTGTACTTACTTGCGTATTAGCGTCCCAGGCTATTTATTTCTTTTAAACTACTACAGACCCTCAATAAACACACCCTTTTGGTAAATATACCGAAGGCTGTAGTATATGCTGTTACAACAAATAGTGAATAATCTTTAAATGTCAACTCATAGTACATGGGAATAATTTTTAAACACAAAAAAATCCTTAGCGGCAAATGAAAGTTTACTGACTAATTTAACGAATGAAATAGTCGTGATATATGAGACTTTGTGCATAAAAATCTACCTATCCGTAGTAGGAGAGTGATGATATAACGATTTAAGACGCCAGTCTTCGATTCGATTGTTCATCACTTTTAACACCGTGCAGAAAACATCCTAAATTCTATAGCTACTGGTCAGAACATGACATTTTTAGAACTACTTTAGTATCAAAAACACAATGAAAACACTTATTTATACACCTTCAAATTCGTAGGAAACTGGAATTTTCCGAGATGTTCTTAGTGTTGTGTACCTATACTGGAATATCCCACAAGCAAGCTAAAGGATTCATTGAATAACTGGTCCCTATTCTTTTGTTTAGTTAGTATTTAACGCTTAGTTCAGCCTTTCAGGAAAACACAAAGTACCGTCAGGCAACTAATGTCAGCTTTGCAGTATACTACACCAATCACAGACGAGCCTCGTTTCGTCTGCAGTAACAGTACAATATGCCTACCTCACAGCTCTTCGCAAACTTGTAGCTTATCATAAGGATGATTCTTGCAAAATACTGCAATGGTCAATACAAATATTGCATATTACTGTGTGGACAATACTGGATGTAATAAGAAACAAAATTGACTTTGTTCTGTCAATTACAGTGATAAGAAAAAATAAATACAGAAAAGGTAAAAACTTACAAAAAATCATCAACAATAGTTTACAAAAGATTCCACTACAGTTACTTCTGTGTGTCATATTACATAGAGCATTATTTATGAACCATTTGGCACTTCCCGTAAATGTAAACGCATTTGAATGTTGTTACGCAAACTCCTTATCAAATTCTCCAGATACCCCTGTGGGATATTGTCCCATTCCTCCACAGTGGCCTCTGTGATGCCCCGTAAGGTCTCTGGTGAGAGAGGACGATTGCAAATAGCTCATTTTAGCATGGCAAATGCATTTTCAGTGCAACTGAGATGTGGAGAATAGGGAGGCCTTTCTATCCAACCGATTCTCTTCGCCACTAACCTAACAGCGTGTCCAAAAGACTACGCCGATGGGAACCTGCATTGTCATCCATCAGTGTGAATCCCGGTTACGTGGTTACGTATATTCACCAAATGAAGTCACTATGCGTACTTAACATCCTCCTAGGTATTTCCACAATTGGTGTATTGCACCCACGAATGATGCCACCTCAAAAAAGACTGAACCGCTTTGGTGAGGTTGACGGTCTATGACTCAGAGTGCAAACGTTGGCTCCACACACGACTGTCAGTATCTTCAGGGTGGAGACTGAGACAGGTCTCGTCAAAAAAGGACGTTGTGTCCCACTGCTGCCCTGCCCACAAAGACTGGTTTCGCTCGCATGTGACACGAGTCCCTCTCCGAAACCAATTTGGAGGAGGAGCGTTGAGATGTCTTCTGGCACGTAATGCCATGCTCATGGAGCCTGCTTCGTATTGTTTGGGTTGACCCGTGCACTCCCGTAGCTGTTTGGAACTCCGCCGTAGACGTGTAGCATTGTGATGAGGGTTTCTGCTTGATGTTATACTCGTATTTCGGACATGCATACCTGTTTCCTTCCGCAGCCGCTTCTGTGACGATCCTCAACTGTAAATACATAAAACTGCAACCAGTCACTTTTTTAAAAAATAGTTGTAGTTTATTAATTCCATGAGCCGGTTTTCGAATCTATTCATGCTCGTCTGAAGATGAGCCTGAAAAGGTTCGAAAACCGGTGATTGCAAAGAATAAATAACTATTTCGAAACAAGTGACTGCTTGCAGTAGTATTTACTTACACGGTATAGACAGTTATGGGTTCTTAAACATTCTTTAATGGATAAGCTTAATCTGATTCTCAACTGATCCTGTCGTTAGAAACTTATTCCAGATTCTACAAACTTCACTCTGACTCACAGCGACATGCATTTCGACTTCCATCTGTCTCATTTCCTGCTCCATTAGAGTAACTATAGAGAACCTCTGATCGTACGCTATTGTTTTCCAAACCGCCCTAAAACCATACAACTCTCGTAATGACATAAAGCACAAGTAGTGCAATGTTTACAGGTGACGTGGTTGCAATGGGCTGCACACTCTGTCCCTTTACGGTAGAAATATGAAACGCTAGAATTAAATAACAATCAGGCCAATGTATAGATATCACAACGTATATCTGGATCACAACGTTCTGTATTAAAGTTTCGACAATGTGAAATATTCATTTTGGCCACTGTATCTTTCCTAACCATTTATGGCAGGACAGGTATATGTATGAAGTTATTTAACGATGATCACGCGAAAACATATTATTCTTGCCCCTGAGCTATCACTTCTGCACTGAAACTCGAAGAGACGGATAGGGACAGCTACATGCACTTAAGGATCTAGAATGATAAACAGAAGCAGTGTCGCCAATCCAGAAACATGAATAAACTGAATTAGCACTGGCAGTATCATCCCTCTCGCTTTTATTAATTTTATTGTTTTACGTGCTATGCCCCGAAACAGATCACTTTATCAAAAGATTATAGCAGGTAGCTGTTAACTTACCTCTGACGTGTTTCACAGCAATTTCCGTTTTTGCTCCAGTATAAAGCCATTTTATAGTGTTAGCCAGACTGATACAGAAACTGTTGTATTCACAAAATGCACTTGGCATACAGCACATAAATGTGGCAGGTAGGGAATCACTTACCACCGAAAGGAGTTGCTACTATAGATGGCTTGTTTACATATAGTACATACAGGGCAATAGTCTCGTTACAATTAGCCAGTATCTATGACAGAATCATGGCAATACACATTAGCAGCAATTTACAATGACTTATTTAGAAGAACTCTATTATACTTAACTGTAATACAAAGTTGGGACGTGGCAGTAGTTGAATGTTCACTTGCTTTGATCTGTCTGTATCTCCGTTCTAGTCCTGAATCCAGTGAACGTTGACTATAATGAATGTCTCTTCTTGGTGGTGACTATGGTTGAGTCCTGGTGCTTTTTTAGTGTACAGCTGAACTGTTAATAGTGTCTGAAGGGAACTGTGTATCTCCTTGTATCCACTTCTGGCGGAAGGATGTCCACTTAGGAAGTAGTTTTGTTACGTCAAATATAAGCATCAGGTAGGGCTTGCCTTGGGTGCCCTCTCTGTGAGGACAGTTAGAACTCAGTTGCACCTGAGTAGTCTGCTAGGCAACTCGAAACTCTGCTATGTATGACTGTGTTCTGTATCTTCTGTAGGATATAGCAGTAGCAATCTACTATGTGATATTTTCAACAAATATATAAGCATTTGAAACTGTAACATAAGACCCTATTTTCACAATGTAGAGAAAGAATAACAACAGAATCAAACTGAACCACAGCAAACTATATCAAAGGGTCTGCTACTGTGTAAGTTTCCCACACCTAAACTTGGACGCTGCTTTGTACCCCAGATGTGTATCTGTGTCGCACCTGCCTGAGTCACACATTGGCACCGGCTTGTCTGTTCACTACGACCTACCGAAACTTCTGATGATGCTAACTCTACCTTCTCGAACAGATTTTGTCTTGAAAATTTCAAGGCAAAATACTTTCAAACTAATCTGTTATGATTCACTTGGAGTTACTGATACGCCAGTTTGCATGGTTTCCACGTAAATAATTCCCACCAACTAAAACATGTTTAGCTGATATTTGTATTACTTTATCTGGAAGACTGTGGGTTCTTGATAGTATGTTGTAATTGTTACACAAGTAAAATAACTAACTTACTAATGTTTTACCACAATTTTGTTACACAAGTCTTAGGTTTCGACTTACAACAACATAGAATGGGATTGTAATCCGAAGCGTAGTTGGTACAAAAGAAAAAGCTGTAAAATATAGGCAAAGTAAGTGTTGTTTCTTGATTAACAATGTAATTTGGACGATTTCGCGAAGCCTCTGGGTTTCTACATGAAAAGCTGCACTAGCGTATACTCGTACTTTATTCTAGGTACGAGACTTTAATTTCATTTGAAGTCATGCTACAGAATGTAACTGCCAGTAATAAATAGCATCATTCCAAATAAACAGTGTCACAAATCGCATTGAAACGTTACTTGTCAACATGTTAACTCCATGGTCTGATAGATATTTCTGCGTCTGTATATTTTGTACATTGTGTGTCTAAAGCATGAATGATTTTTGTTTTTTAAACATTACCTCTTTTGTGCATTGTACATGCAATCTTATAAAAACTTGTGTGCTGCCTTCGATTTGCTCAGATGCAGAATGTAGAATGGTTATGTTCTTTCGCCACCAAGCGAAAAACTTAATGTGCTTTTGCATAGTAGGTTTTGCTATTGATGCAAGAAGAATTAGTTATGGCAACGTATGTGATTAAAGTGATTACTGACTTTGTATAAAATGGCTCAGTAGGAAATTAATTTGAAAATTTTCCTCATTCCATATAAGGTATAATTGTGTGGAGATAAAGATTTTGTTCATGAACCGTTTTGTACCACGAATCTTTTCTCCTACTAAGATTTCAGTTGAAATTAACTCGGGTTTCGTACGTAGCACGATGATCCTCAAAGGTACTGCCGTCAGCAAATGCTACACTTTTGATTTCTGTAAGCATGAAAACAATGCAAAAGATGTTTCTGTTACACTCCATGCAGTGGGAGCTGTTTGAAGGGCCTAGCCACCATTTTTCTTTGAATTATCGAGAACCTTATTAAGATCAGTGTAAACAAAAAGTATGGAGTGACACAACTGCCAAATATTTCAATGAGAATTTTTTTTAATTGGTAGCAGAATTAATGAAGAAAGAGTTTACGATCCGTATATAATAACAAGTGTAAATAATTTCTTTTACTTGTTGTTCCATTAGGAGTAGCTGACTTGAAAGAATCAGAGGCAATGTTTGTCATCCTGTAACTAAAAGACGTAAATAAAATTATTTCTGTTATTCTTTCAGAGACATACATAAACAGTATTATAGTAATGATGTTCTGTGCACCATTCTGATGTCTTACCAACGCACTGTAATTTCAGTGCCATTATTTACGATTTTTCACTGACTTGTAGCACCCATATCTTCTAAGGATAATTAAGCGTATACCTTGTGTGCATCCTACAGAAATAAAAAGGCAATTATTCTGTCTGATATACAGCGTGTAAGGTATCATAGAATATTCACAAAGGGCTTAAGAGCGAGGTTCCCAAGAAAGAAATAATTTACTAAAATAATCTCTCTACAGTAAAAGAAACGATACTACTGATGGAAACGTGCGCCCATTGGAAAACAATTTCTTGAGTTTTCTTTTTGTCTGTCATATCCTCATTGATCATTTCACGACTGGTTGCTTTCGTTTACGCAGAGGAAGGATACTGACTTACAGTCAGCTTTTTGTGTTTGACGCTGTAGAAAAATCTCTGACAGAATACGAGGACTGTTATTGGCCATTAAGAAGTCACATTCAAATGCAAATGTCAGTACAACCTATTCATAAACACTTCCATCTAAACAACCTTCAGTATCCTTCAGTTTTCCTCAGTTTTTATTATTTAATCACTGATGTTCTGTATCAGATATCATAATCATAAGGTATCAATAGTACTCTATACAAAGACCCTTCGTGTGTTCCTTAAAAATTCAAGAATTTCACAATGAATCAGAAATTTTAAGGAGGCAGAGGGAAAACTGCACCAGTCACACACTGTGCTCAGTACTCACTGGGGGATGCTACTTGGAAGACTCAAGGCTTTGTAATATACATTGGAAACAATTAAGTGACGGACAAATAAATAAAGAATTGAAACTTATTCAACTGTGTAATACTGTTCGTAAAAGTGAACTTGTAAATAAGTGTAATGTATTTACAACGTTAACCTTCATCCTTGTACATACTTATTTTCACGTTTTTTTCCGAAATAATTGTATTTGACGATCTTTCCAGTTTAAATGAAAGGTAATGGCAAGGTATAAAAAGTAACAATGACAAGTCAGTGGAACTTTTATCAGTGAAATTGATTGGTCATGAGATATAGAGGTAAGATACGGAAAAATTTCCATCTTACTCTTTCAACGTGTTGCGCATTCTACAGCAGAAATAGCATTGTTATGCGATTAGTTTGTCACTTTTGTTTCTTCTTACACGTAACTATCACTTTCAACATCAGCGGATAAGCAATAATATTGAGGAGCAGTAAGAACAAGTCGACACAGTATCGAAAATTTATTGCGTTAAAATAAAAAATTAAAAGAATGTGGAATAGTTGGACAGTGACAGTTTACGTGTTAAAAATTATGTAATAAGTAACCTGTGCGAGCTGAAGGTGTTCTTCAGTGACCCTAAATTAGCTACACAAATGGCGAGAAGAATGACCTGAAGCTCAAGAGTACAAATCGACCAGCAACGTAACCGCCTCATACGTCTATTGCATAGAGATGTGCTGTGGTCGCACTGTCATAAATCGATTCCAAACCACTAAATTCTGCTGTTTGTTAACAAAATTCCGATAATTAACTGGCAGCTCTTAATGAGCTGATGAGTAGGGTAATTGCGACAAGGGGACAGAAAGCTTCTTCTTTACAGACTGACTGTGCCTTAAACTGACCTCGGAATGTAGTGTGGTGAGAGCTAAATTTGATTCTGAAGCTTTCCTATCAAGACACTGTGCAAAAAGCTAAGTGCTTTAAGCATAAGGAGAAAATATAAAGTGAGGACAAAATAGTGTTTCATGAAAAAACTTCCTTCTACAAATGTGAATTAATAGACAATTTTTTCATAGGGAGATCACTGCTAATGAACTCAGTGTCTGTCACTTAAGAGAAAATAATTCCATTATTAAAAATATCTTTCAAAACAAAAGAGAGAATAGAAACACAGCTTTATATACAGAGTTCAATATCGTTTTACCCTAGTAATAGCTGGGAATTTATTAGGTTATCATCACCCTGTTAACTTGGAGAGGAGTGGAGGGGTGAATGACTTGGAAGCGGTGTGATAATTTTTTTGTTACTCAGTTTCGGTAATATACACAGAACTTTTTCGTTTATTGATAGCTGGCGTGTATTTTAGAATAAGACCATTCGGTAGTGGTAACAGTATTTTACTGAAAAGGGAATGGTTGTTATAAGGAGCAACATGCGCATGGTAACTACAGAACCTGTTCCGCGCGGTTCAACCTTTTCGAATTTTGAACAGACTTCGGATGGATCTGCTGCACACTGAAAAGTCTCTAACACTCTCCAACATCCAAAAACAAATACTCGTTAAGCGGTTGCTGTCAGCATCACCGATGTTTATAAAAATTTCAGTCAATGACACCACTATACAAATAAAATATCTTTGCTCACTTCCAAAGTAATTTAAGTTAGCCCCAATAGAGATGCTGTTGGCAATTTTGTAATATAAGGACGTTTAAAATCAAATGCGTTTGGATGTTCAACAAGAGTTGAAAACATCTCCTTTGCGGCCTCGATTCTAAACCTTCCCTTGGGACAGTAACTTGTACAAGACACGTTCCACTGATTTCCATCCGTGTTAGTTTTGCACGCTTAGTCAATTTGTACGCCACAGATCGGAAATATACATGCCACTTACCGAACTTTTTGTGAATGATACCACTGCTGCTGTCCTTGTTAATCCATAATTCCTCTAATATCAGTGTTAGAGATTTAGCGATTTTGTATCACCAGTTGTCTTGCTGTATGTTGACGATAGATCCGTTTCTTGTAAATTTCCACCAGTTTTCTTTCCGTTCCCAAAGTGCTTGAACCAGTTCGTAAATAATTTTCTATTCACGGCTTCTGTTCCGTGAACTTTCTCCAAGTAGCATATGACTTAGTCACTGTTTTTATTTTTTTTTAAATTTATGACAAAACTTGGAAACCATATGTAAAGTATATAGACGCACAATTAATTAAAAACTGCAACCAATAGCAGAAGCCACACTACATTAAAAACAATTTGGATTCTTCCTTTGTACTATTTCTTGATTATAAAATGTCTTGTGATGCTACCTACGGCAAAAATTATGAGAAATATTTGAATAATATGACACTTGAAGAAATTCAGTAAAGAGCGTAATGTCACTGTATGGCAACACAGTCGCATTCATTAACAACATCCTAAAATTAATCTGAGTTATATCGGCTTTTTCCTGCTCCCTTTTTACATTTATATGGATGAAATTCTGCAGAAATGGAAACAGAACAAATCCCAAAACAATATACTGAAGTCTGATGGCTCTGAGCATTATGGGAGATACTGAAGTCTGATGATCAAGTACCATTACCCCATTCAGAAAATCATTTCCAGATACAAGTAACAAAATGAGAAACACATTTCTAAAAAGCTACAGCACTAAAATTTCAGTAAATATGATAAAACTAGCACACACAGTAAAAGAGTTCGTTCAAAGATTTTTTTGAGCTGTCAAGTATGAACTTTCTGCAATGTAACAAATACACAGAAAATTTACAATAATACTTTTTGTAATTTATTTATTTTTCCTCCTCAATTCACCGACAGCTCGGATTATTGGTGACTGGTTCAGAAAGTCTTCCTTCATTATCGAACAATTATCTACATTAGAAGTATATAATTTTTCAAAATGTCAAATTAATACATTAAAGTACATGTACAGTTCTATAATACTCTTAGAAGTACGACATTAGTCAGATGTAAATAAACAGTGATCTGACACTCCCTGTGTTCAATTCACAATAGTTCTTTAAATGGTTATAATGTATCTGAGTGGTTCTGAAATAATGAAGTAACATTTGTACATTTGAGCTATTTACGACTGTTGAAATTCGAACATTCGAATGAACGCATATGACGAGATTCAGTTGTAGCCAATAAGCTATTTTTATTACTGTGAATATTTGAGTGCGGCGTTTTTCTGTGGCTTTGAACCGTATTCTTTTCTAGATATGTGGAGATTTGTTTGAATCCAGTTTGGAGGCACTTTGTGAACTATTAGCGGTTATCACATTCCTGTCTAGAGGCAGGATGTCGGAATATTTCTGCAAGTAGTCGGGTAGCTACAGGTCAGTAATTACACTGCCCAACAACAAAAAAGTTTTGAATATTTCCTTCACTTAATGAGTCAAATTTTATTACTTTTGCTTTGAGACAAAGGAAAATGACAGAGAAAATTCTTTATTAGCTCTAGTTTTTGCATATAGAACGAGCGGAAGTATTTTAACCTATTAAGAGAAAGCGATACATTTCAATTACACGTACCAACAACACTCCAGGCTCATAATTTTTCGGTTGCGTTTGGGACTGGTAAATTGTCTGAATGCGGACTACGGCAAAAAGCAGCTGAAAGATAAGGGTATTTTTTTCCAGCTAATCTCACTGTACAACTGGATATGAGTTGAACTTGTATGTGGAGCCCAGGCTTATTCTGATCCCTTACTTTCATCTCAAAATAGTGTTGACCTGCAGTCTTCATAAGAGGCGTCAGATTCTGTGTATGCGACGAAAATGTTATTTTACTAAAAACGTAACAAAAATTGTTCACTGAATTTACACATTTTCGTGGCATTTTGATTCAATAAATTTTACATTTATAAAACGACCGACAACAAATCTGCATTAAATACAGCACAACGATATGAATCTTACAGACACAACAACAACAATGATTTCACTATGAAACAAATTCTGTATAACCAACAAACAGGTGGAAACATCCCCTTTTTTCATATAACAAATGTGAGACCTCAAAAATAAAATGGCCCCAAAACTAAAACAGTAGATAGAGAAAAAATTACATTTCATTGTATTTCCAAAGTAAGAAATGATCGGTCATATTTATGGTGACTTCTCAGCTGGTATAAATACATAAGAATAAGGTATTTTTGAGGGCGAAACATTTTCATCGGTGGGCAGTGTAATTGATTTTGGAGATAGAAGTTTACGGCCCGGCAGCATCAAGACACGGATGAAAGGAGATGTTCATATTTATTCCAAAAGGTTCAAATGGCTCTGAGCACTATGGGACTTAACATCTTAGGTCATCAGTCCCCTACAACTAAGAACTACTTAAACCTAACTAACCTAAGGACATCATACACATCCATGCCCGAGGCAGGATTCGAACCAGCGACCGTAGCGGTCGCTCGGCTCCAGCTTGTGGCGCCTAGAACCGCACGGTCACTCCGGACGGGTATATATTTATTCCGACCGAGCGATAAAAAATTTGTGCGCAAATGAATATCAATACATATTATAAAAATACGTTTGTATGTATTTTCAACATGTCCTCCTAAACCATTGGATCAATTTCAACGAAACTTGGTGAACATGCCATCCAGTACCTCGAAAGAAGCGCTGTGAGAGTAAGTACCACCTACCTCAAGTACATCTACATCAAAATCATACTCCGCAAGCCACTTAATGGTGTGTAGCGGAGGGTACTTTCGGTACCACTATCTTACCCTTCCAGCCCTGTTCCACTCGCGAATAGTGCGTGGGATAAATGATTGGCGGTAAGCTTCTATATTGGATCTAATTTCTAGAATTTTCTCTTCGTGGTCAATACGTGAGATTTATGTGGGGGGAAGTAATAAGTTGTCCGACTCCTCCTGAAAAGTTCAAATGGCTCTGAGCACTGTGGGACTTAACATCTGTGGTCATCATTCCCCTAGAACTTAGAACTACTTAAACCTAACTAACCTAAGGACATCACACACATCCATGCCTGAGGCAGGATTTGAACCTGCGACCGGAGCGGTCACTGAAAAGTGCTGTCCCGAAATTTCAATAGTAAATCTCTCCGTGATGCACAACCTCTCTCTTGTAACGTCTGCCAGTGGAGTTTGTTTACCATCTGCGTAACGCTCTCTCGGCAGCTAAACGATTCCGTGAAGAAACGCACCGCTCTTCCTTGGATCTTCTCTACCTCTTTTATCAGTCCTACCTGATAGTGATCCCAGGTAGAGATGGGTGTGAGAAAGGAGTTAATGCCTGGAGCAATTTGAACCAAATTTTGTTTGTACTAGACTCATTGTATTACTCGTGTAAAAATGATGTGTGGGTGATATACCTGCGAAAAACATCCCTTGGGGTGGTTGTGGCGGGAGAAGTCGTGACATGAAAAAATATTTATCAATAATGTTAGTACCGAATCCATAGTTCTTGGGATCGCTAGGCTCATTCGTGACAGTCGTGATGCTGTTTTGAAACTAGGTATGTGTGTGTGTGTGTGTGTGTGTGTGTGTGTGTGTGTGTGTTTGTGTGTGGGGGCGAGGGGGAGGGGAGCTACAAAAAGAGTGGTGTATTAGCTCATATTTGTAAATCCTGGGGCAATTTCTGCCACATTGAGTTATTCAAGAAAAGGGTGCAAAAGTGACCTGCAAACACATCTCCACCCCCCACACTCTTCTCTTACTAGTCAGAATTTCTAGTATGTTGTTTGTGGTACTCTCTCCTACCACTGCACAAAAATTTCCGACTACACTACTTATCCCCTATATTCGACCTTTCTTGGTTTCTATTGATTGGGCTATTACGCCACTAGTTGTTGTTGTTTCGTCATCATTATCAATTATAACGTGAACGTAATGGTAACGAAACAAAGACGACTTCGGTAAATGTTACACTAAAACTAATTGAGTTGACAATTCGATCCAAACTTAACCCATACAAGAACAGTAGTTTTGCAGTCAGAAGGTCTGAAGACTACATCGATATAATTGTTTATTTTATTCTGTTAAAATTCACAAAACTGTTAGGTAAAAATTACATAAAGGTCAGTTTCATAAATTGTAAGTGCTCGACTACGCCAGTGGTGTAATAAGGCCAGTCAATGTAAACCAAAACAGGTCGAAGGTGGGAAATAATTCTAACAGACGCAATGAAAGGAGGGAGTACCATGAACAACATGTTAGAAGTCCTTACCGATGGCGGCTGAGTGTGGGAATGGGGGTACTTTTGAATGTCACTTTTGTACGATTTTCTTGAATAAATCGTAACTACGGCCTCTGACCTAAAAGTATATCAGTACAAAATTTAATTACATTAATTTCCTACAACAGGGTCCATGTTTTCTGTACAACTAATAGTTTTTTCGTAGCGAGCGGGAGACAATGAAAATGTCGCGTGTGGTTTTTGAAGCTCAGATTTAAATCGTGGGCTGCATAAAACTACATCGGCATCTTACGCAGCATGACCTCATTCGTTGCATCGACGCTAGGAGCCAGATCTGGCGAAGACGGAAATTGTGACAGCTCAGTAAAACCTAGTTCACACACTGTGGCAATGATCTGGCATGTAGCCGTAGATTGTCGTGTTGGAGTAGAACGCCACGGCCCTTATTTTTCGTGGCGGCTTTGTCGAATGCGTGAACTGTACTATCGATCACAGTTGAGGGTCCTATTGGGAGGTAACCAATTCACCAGCAGTATCCCTTCCTAAACCCAGAACACAGTCGCCATTTGTTGCTGTGCGAATAGCCCCGGCCGTGACTTCTTGGGACAAGGGATCTCCGTATGCCTCCACTCAGAGACTGGCGTTTCTTTTGTGGAGTCTCGTGGAAGAACCGTAACTCGTCGAAGATGACAGACGCTCAAAGAACTCTGCTGGATCTGCAGTGTACTGTTGCACCAACTGTTGGCATATCTTCACATGCTTCTGTTTCTACGCAGTGGTGAGGAAATGGGGCACTCATTGTGCATACACATTCTTCATCTTCAAAGCCTCCTGGATGATGATGTCGAGGACCACCCGTGATAGACATGTTGCCAGCAGGTGGTACACGCTGGACATTGTTTGGTTCGCGTGGAGTTACTGGACGCCCAGTGCTTCTGTATATTTTCAGCTGGACTGAGACTGCTATTTATACACTCTCTCATCAACTAGTACAAGCCTTAAATAATAATCTATCACCAGCTAGTATTTTTTATGAGCTTTCCGAGGCGTTTCGATGTGTAGCTAATGATACTCTTATAAAAAACGTAAGTTTTATGGGATTGATGGCTTTACACACACAGCTGGTTTGAGTCATGATTGACAAACAGAATGCGAAAGGTTGTGGTGAATAATTCAGTCAATGTCGCGAAGGTAAAAAATCACAAAAAGTGTTCCATTCCTTATATATCTGAATGACCACACATTCAACAGACTATACTAGTCCTATAATAAACCCCACTAAAGAGAAAGCAACAGAAGAGATGGTAGATTATATTTTCAAAAGAATTATTATGGCTTCTGTGATAATGGACTCCCTAAATTTTGAAACAACATGCTACACTCGGTTCTGTGCAACAAATAAAGCCATAACACCGACTGATGTAGCACATGAGTAGGAGTCAGTAAGTAGGGTAAAATGTTCCAAGTTTTTGGGTGTACATGACAAAAACTTGAAGTGGAAGGACCATATTACTGAGCTTCTGAAACAGTCAAGTTCAGTTACTTGTGCTCTTCGTATAACTGCTAATCTTGAAAAGAAATGTATCAACCTCATGAGATATTCTGCGTATTTCCCCTCAGTAATGTCGTGCGGAATAATTTTCTGCGGTAACTCATCACTTATAAAGAAAGTATTTACTACAAGAAATGAGCATTGCAAGTAATATGTGTTCATCCATGGACACAATGTAGGTGCCTCTTTAGAGAGCTGGGTATTTAAACTACGTCGTCGCAATACATACATTCGTTAATGAATTCGTCATAAATAACCCATCACAGCTTGAGGATAACAGCGATGTCCACACCTACAACACCAGAGAATACCTTTAGCACCCACTGTTAAAGCTGTCAGTGGCTCAGAAAGGAGTTCAATATGTAGCAACAAATTTTTTTTTTCATCTGCTTAATAACATAAAATGTCTAACGGATAGCGACGTAGGTCTTACATCTAATTTAAAATCACTTCTCCTTGACAACTCCTTCATTTATTTGCCGAATTTCTACATACAAGTTAGTAGCCAGTAAAAAAAATAAATAATAAATAAAAAATGAAAAATATTGTATTGGCATGAGTAGGAATAAACATAGTAACGTGTACATTGATGTTAACATGTCTCGTTCCACATCATTTCGATAAAAGAATCGTTCAAATGATCTATGGGTCATGTGCCTAATTAATTAACTCTGCTTCAGTGTTGTCTTACCGATATCACCAGCGCAATCGCAAGCCGGAACAAGCGGAGCTGCAATGCGCCACCTATTGGAAGCAGCAATACCACCTAGGGCGGTAGACAGTCTATCTTCACGCACACATCGACGCACATCTCAAACTACTACTTTGCAGGAGTTGTAGGGGAAGTTCTAATAAATAGTGAACGAGGTGAATAAATGATGCCCGTGACAAGTGTCTCAGTTGGTCAAGATAGTCCTCGCAGGTTAATGGCCACGATGTCGCAGAGACAGATGTAACGAGGTGGCAAAAGTCGTAAGATCACTCCTAACATTGTGTCAGACCTCCTTTTGCCCTGCGTAGTGTAGCGACTCGACGTGCCAAGGAATCAACAAGTCGTTGTAAATCCCCTGCAACAGAAGTATTGAGCCATGCTACCTATTTTGTGCACGAACTGACCTCACGAGTATGTCCCGTAATTTTCGTCGGGATTCATGTTGGCCAACTGGATGACTAATTAATTCGCTCGAATTGTTCAGAATATTCTTCACACCAATCGCAAACACTTGTGGCCCAGTGGCATGGCACATGGTCGTCCGTTACAATCCCATCGCTGAATGGCTGCACACGGTCTCCAAGAAGCCGAACCATTTCCAGTCACTGATCGGTTCAATTGGACCGGAGGACTCAGTCCCCTCCATGTAAATACAACCCTCACCATTATGGAGAAACCACCAGCTCGCACAGTGTCTTGTTGACAACTTGGTTCCATGGCTTCGTGGGGTCTGCGCCACGCTAGAAACCTGCCATCAATTCTTACCAACTGAACTCGGCACTCATCTGACGAGGCCACGGTTTTCCAGTCGTCTAGGATCCAACCGATATGGTCAGGGGACTAGGAGAGACACTGCAAGCGATGCCGTGCTGTTACCAAAGGAACTCCAGTATATCGTCTGTTGCCATAGCCCATTAACGCTAGATATCGCTGCACTGTCCTGACGGATACGTTCGCCGCGCGGGATTAGCCGAGCGGTCTCAGGCGCTGCAGTCATGGACTGTCTGGCTGTTCCTGGCGGATGTTCGAGTCCTCCCTTGGGCATGGGTGTGTGTGTTAGTCCTTAGGATAATTTAGGTTAAGTAGTCTGTAAGCTTAGGGACTGATGACCTTAGCAGTTAAGTCCCGTAAGATTTCACACAAATTTGAACATTTTTTGGATACGTTCGTCGTACGTGCCACATTGATTTCTGTGGTTATTCCACGTAGTGCTGCTTGTCTGATAGTACTGACAACTCTAAGTGCTGCCCTTGGTTGTTAAGTGAAGGCCGTCGGCTACTGTGTTCACCGCGGTGAGAGGTAATCCCTGAAATTTGGTTTTCTCGGCACAGTCTTGCCAATGTGGATCTCAGAATATTGCATTCGCTAATGATTTCCGAAAGTGAATGTCCCATGTGAATAGCTCCAACAACTATTCCGCCCTCAAAATCTGTTGAACCCCGTAGTGCGGCCATATTGAAGTCAAAAACTGTTTCACATGAATCACCTGAGCGCAGATGACTGCTCCGGCAATGCACTGACATTTTATACCTACCTAATTATGTGCAGTGCGATGTGTATAATTACGTGCATATCGCTATTACACGACTGTTGTCACGTCAGTGTAGAGCGGTGCCGTTCTGACCTCGCTTCGCCCACCCAAGAGCCGAGGACAGGCTTCCTGTGGCCCTTTGGGCCGTGTTTATTTTCCTGTCGGCACTCCGCGCAGTGCTGCCGCGGAGCAAACCGCAACCCCTGAGCGGCCACCAGGCCCGGGCTGGGTTATTCACTTAATGGGCCCTGCGGCTGCACCGGCGCTTAATTTTTATTTCCCACAGATTAATTGGCGGCGCTACGCCGCGCTGGCGCCGGAAATTGTCGGCACCGCAGCTCTTTTGTAAACAGCGCCAATTAAAGGGTGGAGGGCAGAGTTAGGCAGGGGCTCAGGGGTCGCGGTGGATGCCACTTCCGGCCGTCCCAGGCCGCCTCTCGCCGCCAATTATGCTCATTAGTGAGGAGGTGCGCAGGGGAGGAGAGCCAACACCTTCACGGGTAGATGCAGCCGAGTGACGTGAGCAAGGAAAAAAGGGTGCGATATGCGCCCTCGGCCTTTTAACTAATGAGACAAATTTAATTGTACCAGATTAAGAACAGTATTTCAATAACGCAGGCTAGAATTAAGTCATCTTCAGCGATACACACACACACACACACACACACACACGGTCTTAACCACTTCACACTTGGGATTTTAAAAAATAACAGGTAATTTTTCTTTTCACATTTTCCAGCAGACTAATAAACGAGCATGACACAAACGCAAATGAAATATTTTCTTTTTTTTTAGTAATTCACATATGTGGGTCTAACTGTCACTTGCGTTCTTTGTCTCCTTTCTTCAACAAAACCGTTTTATTCAGCAATCTACAGGGTGTAAATTTTAAGTTGACAAACCAAACTAACTCGAAAAATAAGCTTCACAAGAAAAAATATGTAGGATCCAAAGTTGATTATTGAGGAGGGGGAATGTGCTGATGCTAAAATTAGCCCGCCACTCCAACTCCCTGGGGGTGGGGCGGGAGGCAACTTTAAAATTTCAAAAGGGAACCCCCATTTTTTTATTGCAGAATCCGGTTCTACATAAAAAACCACGTACATTTTGTCTTAAACACTGATTTTGATTCTTGGTAGTTTGTCTGTAATTCAAGAAAATCCATGTTCTCATTTTTCCGTGGAAAATTGTTACGGACAAATAAAAAATACTTATTTACTTCGTAAATTTTGATTCGCTAAAACTAAAACTCTCCCTCCCTCCCTCCCCATAGGGAGGGGTTTGATAGACAGGATTTAGAGTTTTACAAATGTTGACCCAAACTTATCTTAATCTGCGGAAAAAATTAATATTTGGGTCAACATTTGTAAAACTCTAAATCCTGTCTCTCAAACCCCACCACATGGGTGCCGCAGCCCACACCTGACAACAAGTAAAAAGGGCTTTGTCACAGCTACAACCCGTTTCTAATTTTCCTATTTTCACCAATGGCAAGAAACAATGCAAACATCAGTCAAGCACGTCTTTATCCACCAATGACAAGGAATAATATAAAGGCCAATTAAAAACGCCTAACGCCCTTCATCCTATTCTCAGATACCCTCTCTAATTACGTAAGCAGATTCCTCCGCTACTACATAAAATTTAAAGTCTCTCTCAGTCAGCAGTCAGCTGAGCACAGACCTGAGGAATGCCATTTGCAATAGTGGCCGAAACGTCGGACAACTTTATGTGTAGACAATGCGGACAACAGCCCATAAGAGTTATGTTGACAAGCAGTCTTGATGTTCGCTCTTCTGTGTGATGGTAACGACGCTACTAAGTCATAGCATCGATTGAAGAGCTGCTCTTCTTCTTCAAAGCAATTGGATGAAACTGTGGCGTCTGTCTATTTTCCCGGCTTCTTTGCACTGACAAAAGGTTTGCGCACTTCATTTGCTGCTTCACCTGGAATCCAAACATGGCTACCTTCCCCTAAAACTGTGTTACTCTTGTGGGTAGTTTTCCTTTGCATTTATTCTTTTTAAAGTTTAACGGCGACAGAACGCCACTTCTTGTTTGTTTGTGTGGTCCACTATACACTGGTGTCCGTTGTAAATCAGTACACGCTCCCCTTTGGTGTCTTGGTGAACTCCAGTAACTCAGCACTAAAACACGGAACACTACTTGCCAGTCAGAGGACAACTACAGCACTGAAGTCTGGGAGAAAACCACTCACATTAGCAACCGGTGGGAGGACAGGGAACTTTGTGCAGGAAATCGGCTTTGGTCTCCTCAGAAAATGCCGCAGGTACCGGTGGACAGAAAGTTGGATTGATTTGGGGAAAGAGACCAAACTGCGAGGTCATCGGTCTCATCGGATTCGGGAAGGAAGTCGGCCGTGCCCTTTCAAAGGAACCATCCCGGCATTTGCCTGAAGTGGGTTAGGGAAATCACGGAAAACCTAAATCACGATGGACGGACGCGGGATTGAACCGTCGTCCTCCCGAATGCGGTAATGGTGGACAGCCCGGTGCAGCCTACTTCTGGAACACCCTGTTCTCTTCCTACAGTGTCCTGGGCTCCGTACAAACGTCAACACATTCCCTCTCCGTACAAGCGTCGCTCCGTGCACGTGTCACAACTCCCAGTACTGCAGACACATTCTTTGCAAACGAACAAAAAAATAATTATTGGACTTTTTTCAAGACGGTAATTAAAACTGGATGACTGCTCCTCTAATCAGGTGAAAATACCAAACGTTTACCGTCTCTCGCCTTTCGCTACGTGGGCGCTGCATGTTAATCACGTAGTTCACATGAGGACGGCCATTTGAGTAGTATTTAACAGCAATTAATTTTGATATTCGTCTCACGAGCAGCATCTATGCTGTTCAGTCATATTATTCGTATGTGTAACGTTAATTGCCCGTATAACGTCGACATAACTTATTGGGCGTAGCCAACTCGTACAGCGAGGCTTTCAGGCACACCTATTCGCAGACAGAAGAAGAAGAAGAAAAAAACTTTTATTTCCGTGTTGGAATTAATTTGCTGCAATTATTTAGAATACATTAATCTTTGGAAGCGCAGTCCAGGACATAAGAGCATATCACATTAAACTCTTTCTTATTTTAAATATTATAAATGGTCTCCAGTAATGATACGTCACACCGTCGTCGCATTGAATCCCGGATGTACCACTGGAGAAAACTCTTTCCGTTTCGCAGCTTTCCACAATACATGTGCGAAGAGTATCTGCACCCACATCTGTGCCCATCTTCTTCTTTCTCGCTGTCTGTCCATTCTCTCCCCCCCCCCCTTCCCCCTCTCCTCTCACCATGTTGCACCGCTCCCCCCAATAGGAGGCTGGCGGTTCTTACACTCACAGAGTTTCTTTCTAGATTATAACTTATCTGTGTACCAAATTTGGTTGAAATCATTCCATGGGTTTAGGACGAGGCTTTTACTGGTGCCTTTGTCTTTTTACGCAAATGTCTAATATGTTTCACATATATCTAACATACTTCACACGTTTTTGTACGTATATTTAATATGTATCTCTAATGGATTTCTCCCTGTGCTTCCATTTTTACGCAGCTCGACGTTCATGAGATCGTATATCCTGCCTTGTATAGTGACACAGTTTTACAGTACACACAGAGTTATATGTGGATATTGTCTGCGAAATAAGTTGTAAATAGAGTTAGTAGTAAAGAAGTAATAAAATTAAAAAGTCATATTTCATGCAGCAGGTTTACTGCATGAACAACGAAAATATAATAAGCCATAAACTTTGGTCTTCTCATCATTTTGTGGGGGGTTGGCAGCGAGAAATAGTTTTGTAAAGGTACAAGATTAGGCGTAAAGTTTGTTAAAAGTCTCTGAGTGCTCTCTTTCTCAAATACTGAATAACCAAAGTACGGGTATTTACGTGCAGTGGGCCACGCTACTCTTTCACTCCTTTGACAGGTAGGTGGTTCTCAGCACCACAGCGAGTGATATGTGTACCAAGTTTGGTTGAAAACGGTCCACAGGTAAAGGAGATGAGCTACGTACATACATATACACGTACATAAATACGCACATCCATTTTTATGATATGTATGGAGTCATGAGACACAAATTACAAATAATGTTTCTCATGCATATACATTAGAAAATATCCAAATTTAGTCATTTCCTTTCATCTTCGCATCACTTCAACTTGGTTTATTATCACCAACGAATGTAACAGATTTCTATGTACGCAAAACACTAAAAGTAATTGAAATACCTATTTGTATATACTGTATTATGTCCAAGAGACATCTGATGCCAAGATTGACATCAACATTACCAATTTTACAATGTGTGTTTATGAACAATTGTCGCAGGATATTTTGCGTAGCCTGGGCCCTCTTCTCGAGATAGGTCATCAACGCCGTGACGTGAGATTCCTGTATCGCCCGGTGAACTGCAATCAGCTCTGGCCCGATCTCTGCATCTCTCGTGCCACAAAGAAATCACAAAACACCATTGTCCAGGTCGTTAACGTTCTTCTTTTTTTCTTAACTTTTCCCGTTTCTCTACGGGTTCGGTACTGTTATATTAATTTTGGTAATGTTAGTTAGTTGGTGGCTGATGCCTTTCCTGGCGCTGTAACAGCCACCCGTCCCCCCTGTCTGCCCTGTGTATCTGCGTCTAGAGTAAATTTCATGTTCAGGTGTGTAAACGCTTGCGTAACGTCTAACGCAGGCGGGACTTGGGCACCACTACGATGTTTACTGGGCAAGTACGGGTGACAGCCTGAAAACCACATTCTGGATGGCTAGCTGATCTGCCCTCGTCGTTAATCCACGAGGCGAATTCGATCCGGGGCAGGCTCGCCACCCCCACATCTCGAAGCGGCACGCTACTGCGCTCGAAAAAGACGTTAACATCCATATGTACCACATCATGTAGTATACTTTACTATACACCGGCGAGACATAAAAATCCACTTTGGTACAGTCCATGTTGTGTGTCGTTACATCTACTACCTGAAGTCTGGTGGCAAATGCACAAATAGAAAGGATCAGTGGCCACCGATCAGAAAATACTTTTCAATGCATTCTTCTGTCATCGGAAGTACATTTTGACTCAAGATTTATCAAACGTCCATCTCAGTAGCTGAGTGATCAACGTGTGGCATGAAAAGCCTGGGCTCTCTGATTGTTCCTCCCTGAGTTTTTCTGTTGTGTGAGGATTGCTCCGTAGACTACTCAGCTTATTGAGAACAAATGAGGCTTACCTGAAGCGGGAGAAGCGCCCCTAGTTCCGAAAGTGGAAAGTAATGCCGCCCTCCCACTGGATGTGTTCCTCATGGCGAAGCACGCCAGGCATCGTGTCCGTCGTGATTGTTCACGCTCTGAAGCGTCCTGCTACGTCTCACGGAACATAACTTGCGCCTCATCGTGATTTGCGACAGCAGCGGTACTTACTTGCTGCATGTGGCGCGCAAATCACACAGTTTTTTTACGGAAATGAATGCGCGGAAAACAGCTGCATTAACGCTGTTAGCGATCGTCGAAACTGAAGTCGAGTGGAGAAAAATCACCGCAAAATCCTCCACTCGCTGTTTTGAACAGCGGACTCCTGGTAGAGGAAAACTGCTGAATGCTGTACAACGACCTGATACACGTACTAGTACAAGTTGTTCGTTAACTCAATTGAATCTCCACCTCATTTTCGGTTGACAATTGAATACACTTAACGTGTAGTGTCTAATGTTTGTTTGTGCAACCATAATATCTATATTCCCGATGCCGTATTGACTACTATTCTGAGGTAACACACTTGATCACATAGGTTTCAAGAAAGGGATTCGCTTCGTGATTTTATTCGATTGGAAGAGGAGACTTTTTCGAAGCTGCTAACTGTCATTAAAAAACATACATAACCGTAAGATGCAAATATTACGCAGTCCCTAAAAAACAAAACTTTTTGAACAAATTTTCACAATAACAAAAACTCACGTAATTTGTGTTTACTTTCTGACACAGACTGTCAGTCACGATACGATTTATAGACACTGGGGAAACATTTCAGTCCTTGGCTTCTTCAACAAGAATTGCAGCAAATACATTATTTATAATAAATATCACAGACTGTTGCACATAGTACTTCTGTTAAATTAATAAGAAAGACCCAAAATCTTCTAGAAAACATGAGAGAGGAAAAACTGAAAGTAGCTAGAAGTGACCCTGCTACAGTTCTCTTCGTAGTTAACGACACTATGACGTACGGTACGGCTTCCACCTGACGGGGAAGACTCTGCTACATCGCATGCACTGTATATCAGCTGTATCAATAAAGGTCATTATTTCATATTTAACAGAGATAAAGTCGGCAGCTTGTGGTCTCGCGGTAGCGTTCTCACTTCTTAAGCACGGGGTCCCGGGTTCGATTCCCGGTGGGGTCAGGGATTTTCCCCTGCCTCGAGATGACTAGTTTTTGTTGTGGCATCATCATCATTAATCCCCCTTACGGTCGGAGGATGGCAACGGCAAACCACCTCCATTAGGACCCCGCCTAGTTCGGCGGTGCAGGTCTCGAGCATCGTCCCCTGCGCTCCGTCAAGGAGTATGGGACCCCATCATTATCAACCAAGATAAGTTGTAGGAGAAATCACGCGCTATTGATAGGCGATTGTTGTGCCGCAGCGCTGAAACGGTGTACTTCCGTAGTTCACAAGTTATAGCACTAAGATCATCAAACGTGGGAAGCCTTTAACTAGCGACACGTAGTTTCCTGTCATTTCATTATAATAAATCATACGTAAAATGACGCATTTTTCGAGAGACTGTCAGTGTGTTGATGATCTGAAACAACTTATATTCATACTACGTGGGCCTTCTCTATAAAAAGAAAAGCACCAAACACAGAGTTTATCTCCGTACGTTACGACGGCTGCATGGGAAAGTGAGGGCAGGCATAGCTGCCAATGTTCCGGTGGACCACGAGTGACCAGAAGGTAGGATCGTCGTGGTCTGCAGCTAGCACATCACAGCTGCAGCTGCTGTCTGCAAAAACAAATAATGAACACCCTGCGACATTCTGTGGCATCCGGTGCTACTGATCGGCAGTTACGAACAACCTGACTGGAGGAATAGAGCCCCGTGGGTAGGCTGCCGTGAACACCACAACACGAGCGGTTGCGTTTGGAGTGGTTCCGTGACTGGAAAGCACGGACTGCTCGTGAATGGCGTCGCAATGTGCTCAGTGACGAATTACGGTTCTGCCCTACTCGAGATGACTACTGTGGGGTATAGGGCGTCGTAGGGGGAGAGGTCCAGTTTTTCCACTCTTTTGGAGGGCGATAGCAACGCTACTGCTGGCGTCACGGTGTGGGGAACCATCCGGTATCACTTCAGGTCACGTTTGGTGGAGCCTGATGGAACTCTGGCAGTAGGATGATATCCTGCGTCCCCATATGTTACGCCTGATACGCCAGTATCGTGGTGCCACCTTTCAGAAGAGCAATGCTCGGCCATTCAAGGCTTGTTCCTCTATCAGCATGACGTTGAGGTACTCCCTTGTCCAGCAAGATCCGCAGATCTGTGTACGAGAGAGCATGTGGGAACAAGTCTGATCTCAAGTGTTCTCAATGATAGTATTATTATCGTGTAGTGTTCTGCCCAGTGGCAGGTCCGTATCTGTACGGAGAATTTATGACGCCAATGTTTCCCGTCTTTAAACTATTCGTTCAGGCCGCTATATCATCTTCCACGTTTCATGTCATCCACATGTTAAATTCTTCTTCTTTCTCGTCCTGTAGTTCCTTTGAGTTTCGCTTCGATTACGTTGTGTATGTGGCACTCGTGTCCAAGTATGTCTCCGATCCAGTTTGCCTTTCTCTGAAAGAGATGTATTCAGAGTAGTTTTCTTCTCTTACTCTTCTCAGCAAGCGATCTGTCCAGTTCAGCTCTATCCTTCTTAGTACCATATTTCAGAATATTTCAGTTACTTTTCCTCCACGTCTTCTCTCGGTACAGTGTAATGCTTCAGATTTAGCACTTTATTAGTTTTTTTCCTTAATTCCAACCTCAACTTGCTGGTGTGACTAGGGCCTCCCGTCGGGTAGACCGTTCGCCGGGTGCAAGTCTTTCGATTTGACGCCACTTCGGCGATTCGCGATTGGATGGGGATGAAATCATGATGATTAGGACAACACATCAACCAGTCCCGGAGCGGAGAAAATGTCCTACCCAGCCGGGAACCGAACCCGGATCCTTAGGATTGACATTCTGTCGCGCTGATCACTCAGCTACCGGGGGCGGACAACTTGCTGGTCAGCAGAGTACTCTTCTTATATAATGCGGCTTTGAATTAAACAAGGTATTAAGGGCTAGTTGCAACAGTTGTGGGCCAAGTTGAGAACGAAATTAATGCATGATCGATGTTAGAGGTGTTGCAACGCTATACTCACAAAGGAGCTCGTACTGTCAACTTGTCTGCGGAGATAAGACTACTTGTGGAATTACATGTTATCAGCCAATTACAAAAAAAAAAAAAATGGTTCTGAGCACTATGGGACTTAAAATCTGATGTCATCAGTCCCCTAGAACTACTTAAACGTAACTAACCTAAGGACATCACACACATCCATGCCCGAGGCAGGATTCGAACCTGCGACCGTAGCGGTCACGCGGTTCCACACTGAAGCACCTAGAACCACAGCCGGCCAACAATTACAATACTGACGCAGTACAACACACTAAACGTACTCACCACCATAATCTATACTTGGGGCACGACACTGATACATTGCAAAGGTTATTTGCTAAATGAGCCACGAGTGAATTTGATTCCAGTTGCTACAAACTCTGGAGGTCTCACGGCAGTGGGACTCTTTCCTTTTACCTGAAATATAAGTCACCGTGGCTAATGAGCGACCTACGTCGGCTGGTATATCGTGCTTCCGATCTGCGCAAGGCCGCGGTGCGGTGTCCGAGGCGTGTGGTTGCGGCTGCGGGCGGCGGATCGCTGGCCCGGACAAAGGCGGCGGCGGTATGCGCGCTCTGTCCTGCTGTCCCGTGCTGTGCCCCTGAGGCCGCCCGGCGCCCCTACCCTGTCCTGTCCTACCCTGCCCTGCCTTGCCTCGCTGCCGTGTCGCATCGGGTACCAGCCCGCGTCTCCGTAACGCGATACCGGCCGGTGGGCGGCGGGCGGTGTCGGCCGCTTTGTAGCGCCCCGCGTGGGCGGCAGGCGGGGCACGCTGGTCGCGGACCACCGGCCGCTGCGGCGACGTCGGGTGGCAGCCGGCGACGCGTGGACCACACCGAGGAGCTGACAGACGTCCGGCACACCCGCGTACACTGGAGATCCAAAGAAACCGGTACACCTGCCTAATATCGTGTGTGGGGCCCCCGCGAGCGCGCAGAAGAGCCGCAGAAAAGACTCTACTAATGTCTGACGTAGTGCTGGAGTGAATTGACACCATGAATGCTGGAGGGCTGTCCATAAAACCCTAAGAGTACAAGGGGGTGGAGGTCTCTTCCGACAGTATGTTGCAAGGCATCGCAGATATGCTCAATAATGTCCATGTCTGCGGAGTTGGGTGGACAGCGGAAGTGTTTAAACTCAGAAGACTGTTCCTGGCCCCACACTGTATCAGTTCTGAACGTGTAGGGTGTTGCATTGTCGCCAGCCGGGGGGCCGAGCGGTTCTAGGCGCAACAGTCTGGAACCGCTACGCTCGCAGGTTCCAATCCTGCCTCGGGCATGGATATGTGTGATATCCTTAGATTCGTTAGGTTTAAGTAGTTCTAAGTTCTAGGGACTGATGGCCTCAGAAGTTAAGTCCCATTGAGCTCAGAGCAATTTGAACCATTTGTTGCATTGTCCTGCTAGATTTGCCCAAGTCCGTCGGAATGCACTGAAAGTTTACCGTCTTACCTCCTTGCCGAGGGACGTCAGATGAAAGTTGATGTCGTCAAGCCCTGAATCAAAATTGCGCAACGCATAACTGGGGAGAGGAGCTTGAGAGCGCTACCTAGAGAGCGCGTCCTTTCTGTGCGATACTAGGCAAGGGGCTGCAGGGCTCACACACTGATGTGTGGGTCCCTGCATTCTATAGCTTTTATTTTAAATAAGTTCCTTTCACTTGACTTCTTTGTGATTTTTAAGGTATGTTAAAGATTGTTGACAGTTGATTACCTATTTATTTTAAACATTATCACTCGACTTTACAGCGATAGCAGCAATTGTTTCAGTTTACAGATATAACAATTTTACAACTTATAGCTCGGGTATATTATATACTAATCTGCACGCACATTTCTACGGGTAAGACGGAATTGCCTTAGGCAAATGTATACCACCAAAGTCTCCCAATATTTTACATAGGACATCCACTATGTGAGGAGGATAACAGTCAAACAGGGGACCAGATACTTTAACACAGAGGGTCAAATTTCCGGAATTAAACGAGCACATTCATTTCCGAAGCTGGAAATAAAGAATTAGTACACATATTCAAATACCTCTCATCCATGCGTGAACATTGAGACAGACGCACTGAGGGCACGTCTGCTCACTTATCCGTCTTCTGTAACACCCCTAGAATATGGCGGGCACCCGGTCTTCCTGGGCCCCGGTGGAGGGGGTGGTCGGACCACTTGGCCGTGACCAACCTCTCCACCCCAAATCTTGTGACACTGGAAAGTCTTTGACTTTTACCTGCCTGTGCTGTCTCTCTCATCCCCTAACCAGGAGTAAGGTTGGCACTACTATACTACAGAACTACTTCCCAACGAAGATTTGGCCACGCTTTACGGAAAGATGTGAGGAGGAATAGGAAAGTTCCTGTGCAGATTCTCATCCACGTACAAGAAATGCATAATACACGACACATATAAATACGTATTATGAAGCCTGACACATTTCTTTCCACCCGTACACATGGGTTCTGTTGCAACAGCGGCCGGCCGCGTCGTGTAATAAAATTGGCTGCGGAGTTTCCTATGTTTCTATATCCCGGTGCGAGCGAGCAGCGAAACCTGTGCTTATAGAGCGGCAACTACTGTACCGTTTCAGCAGAATGGGCAGGAATGGATGCAGGTTATCAGACAGAATACTTAAGTACGTGTCACCTATCAGAGTCGTATCTAGACGTTTCAGGGGTCCGATATCATCCCAACTGCACAGGCCCCACGTCATCAGAGCCTCCACTACCTTGAACAGCCCCTGCAGACATGCAGGCTTCATGGATTCTTGAGTTTCTCTCCATATTCGTTCACGTGTATCCGCTCTACAAAATTTGAAACGAGTCTCGTCCGACCAGGTAACATGGTTACAGTCATCAGCAATCCAATGTCTGTGTTGACGGGCCAAAGCGAGGCGTAAAACTTTGTATCGTGCAGTCCAAAAGCCCATATCGATGGTGTTTCGTTGAATGGTTCTCACATTGACACTTCTTGATGGCCCAGCACTGAAATCTGCAGCCGTTTTCGGAAGGGTTGCACTTCTGCCACGTGGAACGATTGTCATCAGTCGTCGTTGGTCCCGTTCTTGCAGGATCTTTTTCCGGCGCAGACTTCATGTTTTACCGGATTCCTAATATTCATGGTATACTCGTGAAAAGTCGTAAGGAAAAATCCTCACTTCATTGCTACTTCAGAGATGATGTGTCCCATCGCTGACTATAACACCACGTTCAAATTCAGTTAAATCTTGAAAACCTGACATCGTAGCAGCAGTAATCGATTTAACAACTAGGGTAGACACTTGTCTTTTATAGGCGTTGTCGACCGCAGCGCCGCCGGCATCTGTGGGCGGGCGGTTCTAGGCGCTTCAGTCTGGAACCGTGCGACCGCTACGATCGCAGGTTCTAATCCTACCTCGGGCATGGATGTGTGTCATGTCCTTAGGTTAGTTAGGTTTAAGTATTTCTAAGTTCTAGGGGATTGAAGACCTCAGATGTTAAGTTCCATAGTGCTCAGAGCCCTTTGGACCGCAGCGCTGTATTTGAATACCCATGGTTATACCAGTATCTTTGGCGCTTCAATGTACTACCTCTACCCACGTCAGATAAATGGTAGAGTTCTTTGAAAAAGGTAAAGATATAAGACAGTCAGTTCTGACGTTGTGACTGATAATGGAAGTGAGATTTAAGAAACATCTAGCTTCGTTCATAAAATTTGTCGATCTAACAATAGCGTTCGACAATCTGAAGTGGTGCAAGTTGTTTAGCATTCACAGAGGATTGGCGTAATCTAAAGCGAAATGCGGGTAATATAAAGGCAACACATTGCTTAAAGAGTAGAGGAGGAAGCTCGTCCAGACGTGGCACGTGTCCTTATGAACTGTCTGCCTAACTGTGATGTCCACTCATGGCCAGCAAGATCCCGAGTTCTATCCTGCATAGAAAAGCGTGGGACCAGCTCAAACGTCACCTCAGTTCCAGTGCTATCGTCAACGATCGAAGATCAGGGGTAGAATGAACTGTGGACCAGCTTGCGTCATGACAGCATGCAACGGCGTTATAACATTCTTTCCAAACGAAACAGTGCAGACAACCCGGCCAGAAGGAGTGCAACGTCATACTTACAAGGGTGTTCATACTATTTAGGTCTTTGTATTTTGGCTCGTTCTTTTAATCACTGCACTGGAGATGTTATTAATTGTAGAGCGAAGTAATAAATCCCAGTGGGAATCGAAGTTCTTATTTCCCGGGAGAAGTATGTCAAGCAGTGGCAGAACTCAATGTGTTTGGGAGAATATCGATGAGAAATGAGCAACCGAAATTCGTCAGACTCATCTGTTGCTACCATGGTATGTCAGCTAATATTTTCTTCCATGCCCATAATAAATGCCACAAAGCACGTCATCACTAGAGTGAACTGCACAGTCGGTTAAAATTCCGAGTAGCACAGTGATGCACATCTTTCTTGCTAGATGGCTACCTGGCTGTCAATAATGTGTAGTCAACAGCAAGCTTTCTTATCATTCTGACGCATGTGATGAGTAGGATGGAAGGTAGATGCTTATAATGACAAGTGTTTCTCTTGTCAGTGGTTCTGTGGGAGCCGCCTTCCCCCCCCCCCCCCCCCCCCCCCCAACATAAATATCACACAACACTCCTTAATAGCCGGCCGCTGTGACCGAGCGGTTCTAGGCGCTTCAGTCCGGAACCGCGCTGCTGCTACGGTCACAAGTTCGAATATTGCCTCGGCCATTCATGTGTGTGATGTGCTTAGGGGTTAGTTAGGTTTAAGTAGTTTGAAGTCTAGGGGACTGATGACCTCGGATGTTAAGTCCCATAGTGCATATGATTAGACACATTTTAACCTTAACCTTTTTTTTTTTTGTTATTTCTATGTCTGTGTCACGTGGGTTAGTCTGATGATTTCTTGTACAAGTGAAACGTGGTGCCGGCACATGGTCAATTCCTCTCGACTAGCAGTAAGACCAGCGCCGAGGTTAACGCCCCCCCCCCTCCCAAATGGACATATTTTCGTCAACAGGTCATGAGACACTGTGAAGAGGTGAGATTAGGAATTTAACTCAGGGCATTGTCACTAAATCTGATGATCACCAAGTTGACAACACCATCTCTCCTCTTCTTGCAGTCCAAACACTGCCAGTGAAAATTTTTTCCACGCTAGGATTCGAACTGGATACCTCCGACACGAGTGCCTCAATACGAGCGTGCGTGTACGATCTCGGCACTTGGGTAGGTGTTGGTAGTGTAGAGTTGGTTATTCATTTTCGTGTGAACAGCCGAAAGACCAGACAGCCTCTCCCAGTGAGACAAAGCCAGCAAGGAAAGTGCGTTGTGTGAGGGACCTTCCGGGACTATTAAGGTGGTTGCGGGAGACGCCGGCCGCCAAACAGGTTCCCATCTCTCGCCAGTCCAGATGTAACGGCTGAGCCACGACGCTGGTGGCCGCGCGGCTAACGTGCGGCCTTCTGCACGCAAGTCCGTGGGTTTGAGGCCGGCTCGGGTTCGCGGTACTCCTTTTCCTTGCGTAACAGCTGCCGGGGTAGCGTGTTATGCGGTTGCAGCTCTCAATGGATGCGGAGATCCGGACGTTTAAATGCGCCGCTAGTGTATACACCCACGCTGCGCAAGCGTTCCAGTAGCAACAGAGTAGCACGGAAAGGATGCTGTGGCACCGCAGCAGAGAAAGTGACGCTTTGGATGTAATTACGGTCACCGTTAAATTTTGCATTCTTCTGGGATAGAAGCATTTTGAAAATGATTTCATTGATATCATAGACTGGCTAAGAAATTTAGTCAGTGTAGAAAGACTGAAAGAGGCATTGTCGTACACGTTTTTACAATCACTTGGTATGTAAACGTAGAGTTACAATGATATGTAGCGAACAGAGCGAGCAGCAGGTTGCCTATGTATCTAGACCACATTACCATGTTGCCAGATGTCACAGAATGTGTTGTGGTGACCACTGTGATGGAACATGGAGATCGTAGCGAACTCATGTGGAACAACTTCTCCAACTCACGTGACAGGGGCGTTTTCCAGTACGTTAAGTCTAGTCAGTGCACACATGTTTTCTTCTTCGCACGAATGCTTGGTGGTGCCTTGAAATGGGGAGTTCTCCATATTCTTTAAAGTTCTCTTTGTGGTTTATTATAGCGTATATTTCAAGATCATTGCTACTATTGGCTGATATTTCGTAGCCGTCCCTGGAAATTTGGCAAACTGTTACTTGTTACAGTGCAGGACGCTCTTTGTCCCAGACACAATGCTTTTTCGACAGCTTATTTACTGTTTAAAGTGGCTGTCTCCGCCGCTAACTCGCGAGCTTCCTGGAGCTGATTGATGCGGAAACTTGCCCTTAAAAAGGTTGTTTCCGTGACGACGATGCAAACAATTAGGCACAGTGGAGACGAAGGGTTAATTTATGTTTGTGAGGTAGGGAAAGACAGAGAACTGGGGTCAGGAAGCGACTAAGTGAAAATGAATACACAGAAAATACTGTTGATTTTCTGACGATGATTAAAATCCAATTAGACCTGTTTTTGCAACAATAATCTATACGACTTGCTCAAGGAAAGCAGGAAGGATGACTGATGTGTAAAGTCCCGTCGACATCGAGGTCAATACAGACGGAGCAGAAGCACGGATTGTTTCAAGTATGGGGAAGGATAACAGCGTTGCCCTTCGAAAGGAACTATCTCAGCATTTACCTGGAATGATTTGGTGAAGTCACGGGAAACCTAAATCAGGATGGCCGGAGTCGGACTTGAACCGTCCTCACGAATGCGGGTCCACTGTTCTGACCACTGAGCCACCTCGCTCTGTACGACTCGCTCAGGGTGTAGATTAAACACCATTCTCTCATGCGTGTAATTCTCATTATGTTAAAAACAATCTTCAAATGTGTGTGAAATATTATGGGTCATCAGTCTCTAAGCTTACACAATACTTAACCTAAATTATCCTAAGGACAAAGACACACACCCATGCCCGAGAGTTGTCGGGCAGTTGCTGTGGGGGAATGACGTCATCGTAGAACGATCAGAGTTTTGCTTTCGAACAACCACAGTGTAGTTTGAGCATTTACAAAGCCAGCGAGATTTTCTACCAGGAGATGCTTATCAGCGCCAACAAGTGTCCAGCACAAGACAGTTTTGACATGAAGGTAAAATGATAAAGAATATGGAGTCTGATTCGGTGAGCAAGCTAGCCATGAAAGAGAACCTCCTGTTCCTGAGTAACTTTAAAAAAATCTATAGTCGGTGTGCTGAGGTTTCACTACGCTGAAACCACATATGTGCACGAAGATCAAGTGAGATATCTTCAAACAACGGGAATTTTTCTCTCATAAACACAGCGTACATGCGTGGGTACTATGAAGCAATCATAAGCTATCCCCATCCGAAAGTTCAATGTGAATTCTTGTTGATGATATTTCATAGCTGGCGTAAGGTTTCCCATCAGCCTAAACATAATCTTTGTGATTATTGAGCATTCGGCCTCTGGTGACAAGGATACAATCCAAGAACCGAATGGCTGTTCACCAAGAGAGATCTGAAATCAGCAGGAGCTAAGCATGCACTTTATGTGATGTGTTTCGAATTGTGTTGGTCCTTTCCTGTTTCCTTGGGTCGGGATTGGAATGGTGGTGTGCTTCGGATGCCTGCTACATAGGCATTTGCCTTAAATGCAACCTACCAGTTTTCATGCGGCTTCCATTTTGTTGGCGGTACACGGCAATTATTTCTGCTAATTCCGTATACAGTAAAGCGCCATTTTACAAGGTTTCATCACTGTACGCTTCAGCTTAGAAGCACAGACCGCGGTTTCCCAAACCCTTACATCAGAACTTCCTTATATTTGCCCCGCGTTAGTGAAGTTCCTTGTCCTGACTCCTCATAATGTACGATGCTTTCGTACTCTACATTACTACGAACCATGTACGTAATAAATGCATTTATTACGTCGTACAAACGATGATTTGCAGTGTCATCGCGTAACAAGCACTGGCTACCAGTGTTACTTACTTCTTCGATACATTTGTGCTTCTCGATCATCCTTGAAAGTTGCTATCACCCTTACATAAACACTCTGTATGTGCCTAGATCACAGGAAGGACGAACAGTATGATTGCTGGCCACGTAAACCTTGCCGTTTATTAGAATACGGGTCATTATTGTGGTTCTCCCAGAAAATGCATGTCAATCGCAATAAAATGAAGGCCGATCGAACCCGCCATTATACATGATTTCGTATTTAAAATCGGGGGAAATTGTACCCCGCCACTTGACGGGATCAGCAGCCAAAACATTACAGCAGTGGGGCTATGTCGAATTTGATGGGTGTTAGCACCTGTGTCCACCTGCCGTGTGAGAGGTCGCCAAGCATCAAGAACAAAGTGTGTAACTCAGATGATAGTTCTACACTCGATAATTTGCATGGTTACCATTTTTTAGGTCCACTGTTGTGGTAATTGACATGGTGACGAATTTGTTACATTATTCAGTTTGAGAAACTAATTAAAATTAATTACGAACATTTGCACTTGAGTCTGACTTTTACAAAAAATGGTTCAAATGGCTCTGAGCACTATGGGACTTAACTTCTAAGGTCATCAGTCCCCTAGAACTACTTAAACCTAGCTAACCTAAGGACATCACACACATTCATGCCCGAGACAGGATTCGAACCTGCGACCGTAGCGGTCGCGCGGTTCCAGACTGTAGCGCCTAGAACCACCCTGACATTTACAGGCAATTGGATTAGGTGTGCCAACTGGAGAACTGTAACATTTATACATTATAATTGTCTTTAATTCTACAAAAAAAATCTGTTTTGCACTATGGCTAGAGCGATTATCCTTTTCAATGCTCTAACAGTGACGGGTATACTGCCGGCGAAGAGAGCGGCCCGCGGGGGGGGGGGAATTTAAATCGGCCGCCCGCCCTCAGGAGCTCAGTTCGTCAACGCACCTGACGATGGCGACATGTCTGAACGCCGAAATATTGTGCCCGTTTGACACTATGAAGCGGCAGTATACCCGTGGACTGTTCGAGCAACAAATACGCCGGGAGAAACTGAAGAATCACATCCTTTTCAATATCTATTTTGAAGCAAAATCTTTCCCTCACGTATTAAGACTGAAAAAAACAATGATATGCATATTATGTTGATCATTGTTTCAGCCTCACGTTGGCAGGCATTAGTTACTATTTTTGGACAGATGAAAACTGACAAGCAGATAATTAACTGCTTGTATTAATTCAATTTATTATAAGGTAGTTCGTGGACAGTGAGTTGATATAGAGTGATAGCGCATGTTTTGTGCCAAAGAACGCCGTTATATCTCCTCCTCAGCTGCTTCCCAGGCTGGACCAGACTTTTTAATGTTGGCACCAGTGACCCAACTTAGTATTATCTACTGTTCATATGACCAAAGGCAATCACAACCTGTCACAAGACGTTGGATTCTGACACATAATAACCATCTCCCCACCCCACAGTATCCTGCAAAGTCTGATCTGGGTATATTCTTTATACTTGATTGACCAGCTTGAATTCTTCATCTCATAAATCGCCTTCCCATTGCTGTTGTATGATGTTCTATATTCCGGTGATAAAGCAGACATTTGATAAAAATATTCCTTTGTAAAAGCACCCCATTCTTGAACAACACCTAGTTTCTCTGATACCAACAAACAATAGAGTAGGGTTCAGTTGTAAGACATTGAATTCATAGTTGAGAAGCTAGTGGTTCAAATGTCTATCCACAAATGGGTTTTCTATTTTTTCCCTAAACTGCTTAAGATGAATCCCGTTACAGTCAATTCGATAGGACATGATCGCTTCTCTTCTCCTTCATTCCTCAGTTTGAGCTTGTGCTTCGTTAGGAAACATTAAAATTTGGCTCAACCAAAACAAAGATAATGATAAGATAAAAAGTCACACAACGCGTTTTTGAAGGTTCACATGTAGTTTACCCGAAGATGGGAGCTTGTTATTAATAGCGACTATTGTCTTTTGAACTTATCACGAGTTGTGTTTGGTTGATTCAGATTTAAACGCTTTATGAATATTTCGTAATTACGACGTCACCTGCATCTGAATTGGAAACTTCTACTGCAATTCTTGTCACGCTCCTTCGAGCGGCTTGTCTGTTGTGCAGACTTCACTGACTCTACAGGGCAACAATATGTCTACATCTACATCTATATGCATACTCCGCAAGCCACCTGACGGTGTGTGGCGGAGGGTACCTTGAGTACCTCTATCGGTTCTTCCTTCTATTCCAGTCTCGTATTGTCCGTGGAAAGAAAAATTGTCGGTATGCCTCTGTGTGGGATCTAATCTCTCTGATTTTATCCTCATGGTTTCTTCACGAGATATACGTAGGAGGGAGCAATATACTGCTTGGTTCCTCGGTGAAGGTATGTTCTCGAAACTTCAACAAAAGCCCGTACCGAGCTGTTGAGAGTCTCTCCTGCAGGGTCTTCCACTGGAGTTTATCGATCATCTCCGTAACGCTTCCGCGATTACTAAATGATCCTGTAACGAAGCGCGCTGCCCTCTGTTGGATCTTCTCTATCTCTTCTATCAACCCCATCTGGTACGGATCCCACACCGGTGAGCAATATTCGAACAGTGGGCGAACAAGTGTACTGTAACCTACTTCCTATGTTTTCAGATTGCATTTCGTTAGGATTCTTCCAATGAATTTCAGTCTGGCATCTGCTTTACTAACAACTTTATATGGCCATTCCATTTTAAATCACTTCTAATGCCTACTCCCAGATAATTTATGGAATTAAGTGCTTCCAGTTGCTGATCTGCTATATTGTAGCTAAATGATAAAGGATCTTTCTTTCTATGTATTCGCAGCACATTACACTTGTCTACATTGAGATTCAATTGCTATTCCCTGCACCATGCGTCAATTCGCGGCAGATCCTCCTGCATTTCAGTACAATTTTCCATTGTTATAACCACTCGATACACCACAGCATCATCCGCAAAAAGCCTCAGTGATCTTCCGATGTCATCCACAAGGTCATTTATGTATGTTGCGAATAGCAACGGTCCTACGACACTCCCCTACGACACACCTGAAATCACTCTTACTTCGGTAGACTTCTTTCCATTGAGAATGACATGCTGCGTTCTGGTATCTAGAAACTCTTCAATCCAATCACACAATCGGTCTGATAGTCCATATGATCTTACTTTGTTCATTAAACGACTGTGGGGAACTGTACCGAACGCCTTGCGGAAGTCAGGAAACAAGGCATCTACCTGTGAACCCGTGTCTATGGTCCTCTGAATCTCGTGGACGAATAGCACGAGTTGGATTTCACACGATCGTCTTTTTTCGAAACCCATTCTGATTCCTACAGAGTAGATTTGTAGTCTCGAACTATACTCGAACATATGCTGACATACAGTGCTGCTCGGGAGCCGTCCCCTCTCCCTCTCTACCGGCGCAGTCGCACTGCAAGGTTAATCGCACCTGCGTCGGTCGGCCAGCCGACAGCTCGTGAAGGGGACACTGGAGTCCCGCAGCGGGTGCCCCGGCCGTCCCGGAAGACGCGCCGCTGCGGCCGCCTCCACCTCCGGAATAAGGCCGCGGCGGCAGCGGGATGCCGGGGTTCGCAGCTCGGCCAGTCCGGGCCGGCTTCCTCTTCCCACGGCCATCCTTGACATTTGAGTGGCACGCCGCGCGCAGCTTCCGCGCGCCTCCGCCGTGCGCCATTAGCATAGGTCACTTGGCGCGCCTTGCGCAACGGCGCCGCGGTGGCACGCTGAGGCTGCCGGGGCCGGGATGTGTGTCGGGTCACGGGTTCGCTACCGGAGATGCGCCGGCGATAGGCGCGCCGCACGACCGCGTCCTTAGCGCGTCCTGCCGGCCGCCTTTCGCAACTCCTGCAAGCAGGATGCGTCTCTCCTCCCCTCCCCTCTCCACTCATTACGGCTGCCGAGCGCCGCAGCACCGCGTTCCCAGACACATCTAGCGACGAGATGAGACGCTTCTTCTCGCAGCGCACACTGCCGGTGGCAACTGTGTCCCAGTGTACCACTGGTCATAGCGAGGAGACCCTTCGTGATCCTTCGAAGAGCTGGAGCGGCTGTGACGGTACTCCAGATGTCATATGTTATTACACTTGTAACTAAAAAGATTAAGCACTTAGAAGGGGAAGGAGAAACGAGGTGAATCTTCGCGGGCTGAGATTGTATTAGATGTTACACTACTGGCCATTAAAATTGCTACACTACGAAGATGACGTGCTACAGACGCGAAATTTAACCGACAGGAAGAAGATGCTGTCATATGCAAATAATCAGCTTTTCATTCACACACGGTTGGCACGGGTGGCGACACCTACAACGTGCTGACATGAGAAACTTTCCAACCGATTTCTCATACACAAACAGCAGTTGACCGGCGTTGCCTGGTGAAACGCTCATGTGTTGCCTCGCGTGAGGAGGAGAAATGCGTACCATCACGTTTCCGACTTTGATAAAGGTCGGATTGTAGCCTATCGCGATTGCTGTTTATCGTATCACGACACTGCTGCCCGCGTTGGTCGAGATCCAATGACTTTTAGCAGAATATGGAATCGGTGGGTTCAGGATGGTAATGCGGAACGCCGTGCTGGATCCCAACGGCCTCGTATCACTAGCAGTCGAGATGACAGGCATCTTATCCGCATGGCTGTAACGGATCGTGCAGCCACGTCTCGATCCCTGAGTCAACAGGTGGGGACGTTTGCAAGACAACAACCATCTGCACGCACAGCTCGACAACGTTTGCAGCAACAGTGACTATCAGTTCAGAGACAGTGGCTGCGGTAACCCTTGACGCTGCATCACAGACAGGAGCGCCTGCGGTGGTGTACTCAGCGACGAACCTGGGTGCACGAATGGCAAAACGTCGTTTTTTCGGATGAATCCAGGGTCTGTTTACAGCATCATGATGCTCGCATCCGTGTTTGGCGACGTCGCAATGAACACACATTGGAAGTGTGTAATCGTCATCCTCATACTGGCGTATCACCCAGCGTGATGGTATGGGGTGCCATTGGTTACACGTCTTGGTCACCTCTTGTTCGCATTGACGGCACTCTGAACAGTGGACGTTACATTTCAGATGTATTACGACCCGTGGCTCTACCCTTCATTCGATCCCTGCGAAACCCTACATTTCAGCAGGATAACGAACGACCCCATGTTCCAGGTCCTGTACGGGCCTTATTGGATACAGAAAATGTTTTACTGCTGGCCTGTCCGGCACATTCTCCAGATCTCTCAGCAATTGAAAACGTCTGGTCGATGGTGGCCGAGCTACTGGCTCGCCACAATACACCAGTCACTACTCTTGATGAACTGTGGTATCGTGTTGCAGCTGTATGGGCAGCTGTACCTGTACACGCCATCCAAACTCTGTTTGACTCAATGTACAGGCGTATCAAGGCCGCTATTACAGCCAGAGGTGACTTTTCTGCGTACTAATTTCTCAGGATCCATGCACCCAAATTGCGAGAAAGTCACATGTCAGTTCTAGTATAATATATTTGTCCAATGAATGCCCGTTTATCATCTGCATTTCTTCTTGGTATAGCAGCTTTAATGGCCAGTAGTGTATTTCAGCGATTCCAAAATCGAGCCAAACGGACAAAGAACTTGCCAGTGTGAGCCCACTTACTAAAATGACGCTACACCTCCACTGGCCTAGATGCATGCACTGATGCCCATCGGAAGCATATCATAAAGCTGTTGTATGCTCTCCTGGTGCATGCTATCCCACTACGGGAGGACGTAGACATCATGCAGACACTTCATATAGTGATGTGCGTTGTCCTTCTGAAAAACGGCAACTCGATGCTGTGGCGTGAAATGCATCGCATGAGGACTCAGGACCTCCGGGACGTACGGTTGTGCTGTCAGTATTCCCTCCGTCGCCACCAGCCAATACCTGAACTCATTCCCGATTGCTTCCCACATCATGACACCATGAGTCACAAAGCTGTGCACGATTCGATGAGCCGGCCAAACAGACAACCAGAACGAGGCACCTTCAAACTCTGTCAGATGCTGATAACACTGTCTCACAGGAGTACAGCGCATCCCCATGTCCTTTACAGGGATCACTCAACCCCTGATGCTGTTCACACGCCTACCAGGCGTGGTAATACCAGTAACATTGAATAGTGCACCAACAGCCGTTCTGTCACGGAGAAATGCAACTCTGATCGTTTTCATAACCAATAAACGACGTGTAAGCGGAAAATGTTACAATGGCATCCAATCACGTCTCCTGGGCGCTTCACTTTTATTGTCTGGTGGTGTATTGGGTCAAACTTCTGTATGAGCGGTTGTCAAGAATCGAGGTCATAGTGATCAATATTTCTGTTCACCCCAGACGGCTGAGTTCCTTTATAGAGAGATCAGTTTCTCAGCTCCAATCCAAACATTAATTTTCGATGATATGAATTTGTTACATTATTCAGCCTGATAAAGTAGTTAATGTTGATCACCTGCATAAATTATAAAAAATGGTTGCATCAGTAAAAATAAGTATCAAGTATAAGGATTAAGTGTGCCGACTACAGAACCACAATGGAAGTGCAATTACACTTGCACAGAATCCCTGTTTTGCACCTTGGCTGGACTGACTTTCAGTATTTACTCTGTGGCATCATCTTTCGATTACACATTATTGAAACCTTAATACGCCTTTTGCCCATTGTGTTATTAACTATTTCAGGGCCTCTATCCTGGGTGTTAGATACTATTTTTGGAAAGTCGGAGCATTAGTAAGTAAACTATCATTTTTGTTCATTCACGCATTTCATTAGCAGGCGTGGACAGCGGGTGCTGCGTCTCATGACGAACTCCCAGGCCAGATCTGGGACCAACGGAAAAATGAATGAATTTTAGGGTTTGAGTTCCCATTGGCACGGGGCGTCGGAGACTGTGCTCTAGCTAGGCTGGTCAAGGACCAGGAAAGAAACAGCAGGGCTTTACAGAAGAAAAGTTCTACTATTAGAGATGGAGAAACTAACTGAGAGTGACTGAATGGGAATTTGAATGTGACTCATACTCAATACGGGGCTAGTGCCTCATACACCGCGCTATCTCACTGAACTGGAAGCTTACAGCACGACCATCAGGCGTGCTCGGATGCCTCTTATGGCCATAACTAAACATTGGTGAAACCTAGAAGGGGACGTTTTTTACGGTGAAGATCTTGTAGGAAAGAAGAATACAGGGTTTCAATGACAACATTTTATTTAAAAAAACAATTCAGATATTAGTATTCCATCTACAGGCTATCTTTCGCAAGGTACTTTGCCTACCGCTTTTATCTCGGCCCGTTCCTGTTCCATTCACGAATGGTGTGTGAGAAGAACTAGCGTCGATGAGCCTCGTTATGATGTCTAATTTGTCATATTGATTCGGTAGTCGTTTTCCGAAAGGTGTATGAGAGGAAGTAATGTGATGAAACTTCTTGGTAACTTAAAACTGTGTGCCGGATAACGACTCGATAGCACTGGTGAGATGTTGTTGGTATGTATAGGGCGCTCAACAGCGAGGTCATCAGCGGCCAGTAACTCGAATCTCGACGCTCTTACAACAAGCCTACCCTGTTTTCCTGACGATTCTGAAGAGGAATGGCTTAGCCACAACATAGGCGGTTGTTAGCTGAATGTACACTCCTGGAAATTGAAATAAGAACACCGTGAATTCATTGTCCCAGGAAGGGGAAACTTTATTGACACATTCCTGGGGTCAGATACATCACATGATCACACTGACAGAACCACAGGCACATAGACACAGGCAACAGAGCATGCACAATGTCGGCACTAGTACAGTGTATATCCACCTTTCGCAGCAATGCAGGCTGCTATTCTCCCATGGAGACGATCGTAGAGATGCTGGATGTAGTCCTGTGGAACGGCTTGCCATGCCATTTCCACCTGGCGCTTCAGTTGGACCAGCGTTCGTGCTGGACGTGCAGACCGCGTGAGACAACGCTTCATCCAGTCCCAAACATGCTCAATGGGGGACAGATCCGGAGATCTTGCTGGCCAGGGTAGTTGACTTACACCTTCTAGAGCACGTTGGGTGGCACGGGATACATGCGGACGTGCATTGTCCTGTTAGAACAGCAAGTTCCCTTGCCGGTCTAGGAATGGTAGAACGATGGGTTCGATGACGGTTTGGATGTACCGTGCACTATTCAGTGTCCCCTCGACGATCACCAGAGGTGTACGGCCAGTGTAGGAGATCGCTCCCCACACCATGATGCCGGGTGTTGGCCCTGTGTGCCTCGGTCGTATGCAGTCCTGATTGTGGCGCTCTACTGCACGGCGCCAAACACGCATACGACCATCATTGGCACCAAGGCAGAAGCGACTGTCATAGCTGAAGACGACACGTACCCATTCGTCCCTCCATTCACGCCTGTCGCGACACCACTGGAGGCGGGCTGCACGATGTTGGGGCGTGAGCGGAAGACGGCCTAACGGTGTGCGGGACCGTAGCCCAGCTTCATGGAGACGGTTGCGAATGGTCCTCGGCAATACCCCAGGAGGAACAGTGTCCCTAATTTGCTGGGAAGTGGCGGTGCGGTCCCCTACGGCACTGCGTAGGATCCTACGGTCTTGGCGAGCATCCGTGCGTCGCTGCGGTCCGGTCCCAGGTCGACGGGCACGTGCACCTTCCGCCGACCACTGGCGACAACATCGATGTACTGTGGAGACCTCACGCCCCACGTGTTGAGCAATTCGGCGGTACGTCCTCCCGGCCTCCCACATGCCCACTATACGCCCTCGCTCAAAGTCCGTCAACTGCATATACGGTTCACGTCCACGCTGTCGCGGCATGCTAGCAGTGTTAAAGACTGCGATGGAGCTCCGTATGCCACGGCAAACTGGCTGACACTGACGGCGGCGGTGCACAAATGCTGCGCAGCTAGCGCCATTGGACGGCCAACACCGCGGTTCCTGGTGTGTCCGCTGTGCCGTGCGTGTGATCATTGCTTGTACAGCCCTCTCGCAGTGTCCGGAGCAAGTATGGTGGGTCTGACACACCGGTGTCAATGTGTTCTTTTTTCCATTTCCAGGAGTGTATATTTCTCTTTGTAGCGAAGTGTGGGCCGCCGGCAGTAGTGGCCGAGCGGTTCTAGGTGGATCAGTCTGGTACCGCGCGACCACTACGGTCACAGCTTCGAATCCTGCCTCGAGCATGGATGTGTCTGATGTCCTTAGGTTAGTTAGGTTTAAGTAGTTCTAAGTTCTAGGCGACTGATGGCCTCAGCTGTTAAGTCCCATAGTGCTCAGAGCCATTTGAACCATTTTCGAAGTGTGGGCCATTTTGAAATAACCTGGGAGATTAAAACCTTGTGCCCGGCCGAGACTCAAAGCCGGAACCTTAGCTATCGTGGACAACGCGATACTGTGCACACTTTGCTACAGATCCATTCCGGACGTCCTTTGTTTCATCTTTAGCCTGCCGCGGCGCTGTCTGCGCACATCACCCTACTGCTTATGAGTAAGGCACTGAGTCGCAGTCCCAGACGCGGCTGGCATGGGTTGGGCTGGGACGGAGACTCCGTAGCTGGTGAGGCAACGACCAACGGTCCGCGCTGTCAATTCTTGCGGGGGAGGCTGCGGCAGGTGCAGCGACGCCCCCCTGACCTTTAGTGCCGGCACGGAGCGGAGCGGCTCGCTCCGGTGAGTCAGTCCGGTCCCTGAGGGAAGTCGGCCATCTCCAGGCTGCCGTCAGCTGGGCCACAGCGCCAGTGGGTCTCCAGAGCGGCGTCTGGGCTCAGTGTCGGGGAACCTGTAGCTCTGCTGAGACGACGTGGACGACCACGCTGCTGGTGGCTCAGACAACTAATGCCTAAATGTCTCTTGCAGTTTCTGTCTTGCACATTTCTCACATTTGGTAGCTATGGCTGTTTTTCATATAATCGTGGTAGGTGACGTCGAGTGAAAGCTGGCTATTAGTACATACGGTGAACGTAAGTGACCCTGTGTGTGTGCCACAAAATCAAATAGTCGTTGCTCAGTGCCCAATTATTTTATAACGAACTGTTTAATACCGTAAGTACAATATTGTGCCTGCAGGGAGACGCCATACTATTCTGAATGAAGGGATAATGTAACTGGTTCAGTACCTTAGACCCGAAAATGTTGCAGGAGTGTTTGATCTGCATTTCAGTTCTCCAACGACAGCTTCTTCGTGCTGAAAACTATTTATCTACTCGCTGAAACATACAAGAACTATAAGAAAGCACAATCGCAAGCGTAATCGTAAGACAAGGAAGATTATTAAATAAAGGACGTAGACAGAAGGTGTTGTATAGCCAAGATCCTTTAATGAAGCTTTTTATTTTGTATGGTTTATTTTGTCATTTAAGCGTGGCTCAAGTCACAGAAACGCGTGATCAATAACTGTTGAGATACTGCGATCAGACTATATGGGTGATCGTGCGACTGAAAGCTGGTGCAAGTAATCCCTAAGTCATGCGAACTAGATGTTTTACATGTACAAAATTGCAGAGTTGATTTTCAGGCTAAGCGAAGGTCATAGCAAGCACTATTTGCAGGTTTCATCACGCGTTATCAGAACGAATACAAAGCGAGCCCATGCGCCGTGGAGTGAGTTGAATTTGAAAAGAAATCATAATAAACAGAAACAAAATTTTAGGTAGATGATATAGATCGAGTTCGATTGGATTATGTTCCATTTGCCGGTGTCATGGTATTTGAACTAGATGCAGGTAGATTATCTCTATGAAACACCAGGTGAAGCTGACGACATGCTTGTTTGGCCTGTGTGACCCACACAGCACCAAATGCCTGTAGGCGTTATCCTACCTGCTTTGTTTGCTCCAGTGTTGGAGGCCCCTGACGTCGTATCCCATCAGAAAATCATTTGCAAATATGTGTGCATACCATCCACTTTGCAAAGACATCCATCCATGCCGTTACAGACGAAGTTAGCAGGCAGAGTGACTATAAAGATTTGTTTATATATGTGCAGTAGACCAGAGAACAAACGTCTGCTGCACGACAAACGATATGATGAAAGCCTGTACAGTATACAGTTACCTTTCGCAGTGAAAAAACCCGGCTTATGAATCTTCTGAGTAAGGCATACCACTAAATGTGTGTGCCTGTATGAAGCG
Source organism: Schistocerca gregaria (assembly GCF_023897955.1). Lineage (NCBI taxonomy): Eukaryota > Metazoa > Arthropoda > Insecta > Orthoptera > Acrididae > Schistocerca > Schistocerca gregaria. Next base: position 743,130,924 of record NC_064921.1, read on the forward strand.
ACAACTTCAGACTGTGCAGTGAAGGTAACCTTACCACAATTTTTCAAAGCATCTTTTGAGCTACAGTCTGATGCACTACTTTTCCATAGTCTAGCCAGTTTCTAAATTACTCAAGAAACGTACCTAACATCAAGCGCTGTTAAAGGTTTCTCGGCAGGAGTAGTAAAGTAAAGTTATCCTCAAGCCAAAGGAAGGTTTAACACCAAAATACCTTCTTGGGCCACGTCCTATTGCAGCTGGTATCCCACTGTGTTCCTCCACCCATTCAACTGGCTTATCCACCCACAATAGGGGAGCTTACTGTTTAACGTAGGCCCAAAAACAAGGTACAATTTGGTATCTCAGGTGTTCTGAGGTTCTTCACGGTGCAGCATTTCGGACTATACATTTAATTTTTTGCTTTTATACTGCTGTTGATACTTTGTTAATTTCGGATCTTAGTTTCGGTGTGTATGTACAGGGTGTCTCTCCTACGAGTCGTAAGAGGTATTTTCTCTGGTGTTTCGGCAGATATTTGCAACTTCGTTTTTACAAAAAAAAAAAAAAAAAAAAGGTTGAAATGGCTCTGAGCACTATGGGACTCAACTGCTGTGGTCATTAGTCCCCTAGAACTTAGAACTACTTAAACCAAACTAATCTAAGGACATCACACACATCCATGCCCGAGGCAGGATTCGAAACTGATGCCGTAGCAGTCGCACGGCTCTGGACTGCGCGCCTAGAACCGCGAGACCACCGCGGCCGGCGGTGATTTAACACTTATGTATTGAACAAATGAGCCATACACGTAATAGATAAGGAGCTCCCGGATGAATACATCGGTGAAATGTCATAATGTTAGAAGAAATTGTTCTCTCCTTGTATACAAACGAAAACCACAGCAGTGGAAACATCTAAATGCATTATCATCTTCGGAATCCATCACGAACTCGTAAACACTTTTCTGCCTTTTCGACCATATAGTAGACACATCTACTAAAACAACGAACTGACTTTTTGCCTATTGTGAGCAGAATAATCAGCTTAACTCTCCTAAAATTCTACCGTCAACAACTGCAGATGCTTGTACTAGCTGTTTATTAGTTTTGTTCCACTTATGATCATTGTGTTCTGTAATGCTTGCGTAGCTTCTCCCACCGATGGTTTGCATACATTGTTCTAGCACCCTACTCCATAAAATGAACATCCTGACGATTTCAGCGCTTCGTTTCAGTGGAATCTGATGAATGTTGTACATGTGAATGAGCCGAAATAATGAACAATGTCAAGCAGTTATCACCTGTGTCGTGTAATGGCGGGATTTATTATTCGATGGACGCTGTTAGCATTAATATATAAGCCCAGAATGAACAGCACTGGACTACGTGTTACACAAAGTATGTATCTTACGCGAGTGTTTTAAGTAGTAGTTTAGGTAGGTTGTCCCATCCCTCCGTCAGAGACATTTGCAACTATTATGTGTGCTGAGGTTGTGGTGATTTGTCTACTGACAGTATCTGATGTACCCTTTGTTGGAGTGCCATCCGCTGAACGGGTCAACGCTTCCGCCGGATATTCTTCTGAAGCGCCTCATCTGTTTGCAAATGGGTGATAGTATCCATGAAAATGACAGAAAGACCAAAAGACGGAACAAATCTTTCCACTTCCATAGAAAAGTGGTCATCCCCCGGTATGCTTTCGACATGCTTTCGTGTTCCACATTCTGTACAGAGAAAGTGGCGACCAGAATAACTCACTCCATCAGACCTACTTCTATTGGTCCCAGTCACTATTTTAGGTGTCTAGTTCCACGAGTCAGTTAGAATCGGTGAGAAGCTCTGCACAAAACAGAGGAACACACTTCAGCACGCAGAACAAGTTGTGAAATGGTTATTGGGAAAGCGTGAGTACCTGAAACACTAAAAACGGAGATAGCAAAGGGTGTAGCAATTATAGGTCTTTATCTATCAGGCAGTTTCACTATACACTGGCCTTTCCTGCTTGCTTTACACTTACCATGACTTGTAGCTCTACACTCACAACTGTTTCTCTGTTTAGTTTCCTTTACTCGTTAGTTAACGGTTTTTGCTTTTCCTATCGAGCTGGTATAAATTATTTCATTATCCCTCCCTAATCACGACTGATCGTGTGATGCACTGTAGCCGTACATTGTAAGAAATGCAGTATGCAAATAAGATGTCAGCAAAAGTGATCGTACCTGACACTGACAGCCTCTTAGGGTTGCACGGTATGTTGTTTGTCTTGTTGACCTCAGCGATGAATAATAAAAAAAATAAAGGAAGATGAGGTGGAGGCAGACTTGCAAAAATATAACAGCCGTGAAAGAGGAGATGGAGACATACGTATTCTCCTAACACTTTGGAACATAACACTATAGTCAGCTGCTAAAGAGAATAATCCTGAATCCGTTTCTGGCGGAAGTTACTACAGTCAGCCAAGAGGCGAGTCGGCACGTTCTATTGCCCACAACCATCGGTTTTACAAGTAGGTCACACTGTGTTAAGAAGGCCACCAGGAATATGGCCTCCTTCGAGCCGTAAATTAAAAAATACAGTAATTAAAGCAAGTTAATACTACTTATTAGTGAAATAACTGTGCAGCTCTAAGCATTCATCACATCTCGTAACAAGTTGAGAAACCTACCGTACATGAGGTTGAGATATTGTGAAACATAGATTTTCACAATTTTTTGTCATTTTCTATTCCAGTTCTTTATTGGCTGCAGACGGACCCTTACTTGTATTATCATTAAGAAAATTCGTCCTTGCACTCGTAAAAAAACGTCACTATGGACACGTAACACCTTCACTCGTCACAATCGGTCCCTTTAGATCACAAATTTCGCCCTTAATGATATCGTCTTTGAGACTTTTTTTTGTCACTAAGATCAACAGTATAGAAGGCTTTCACTTTTGGTGGAATAGTCAGTTGGAAATTTCATTATGAGCTGTAGGCTAATGAGCAACAGTGTGGCCTTCTTGCCATCACAGCTCTAAGCAAACAGACCTCCTGCGCAGTCAGTGTTGTGACTATTCTGTTTCCCCCACTGCTATGGGTGCTCCATGAAAACGGAGGCTATTTTTCTGATAGCACTCGTGGTAATCGGTGCACCATCCGATATTTTCCAATACAGCGCGCATAGAAATGAATTTTTTCTAGGCTCATGCCTCGGTTTCTGTTCGTGACAGAGAGGTAGGATCAAATGTTTTGGAACGCTCTTGGGTTGAGGACCGTTTTTATACCCAACTATCACACAGTACAGGGTCAAAGTTTGAATTTATACAATACCTTGAGCCCAGTAAAATGGAGCAAATCGGTTGCTTCTTTCTGCATTATATTTGGTCTACGGTGCGCCTTAAGAGTCTTATGGAGGCACAACTTCATTCATGGGTGGATCATAAGAAAACTCATAAAACGTGGTTTTTAGGTACCAAAACTGAGACGCGGATTCCAAGACGGCTATGCACAGAAAACGGCTGTAATTTTTACGATAAATCACGAAGATCCCGATTTCGAAGAACCTTGAATATTTTCTTGATATTCAGAGATACAAATGTTCAGAGATTAAAAGGTACCCTACTTGTACACGTAAAATACGCACGTAATATTCGGTGCGAGGCGAAAGCGTTTTTTATAAACTGACATAGTCCGCAGATATGCGCTGGAAAGCGTCTCTGTTATCATGACAAGGGTCCTGGGAACTTCGTGTTGTAGGAGTGAATCATATTCAAAGTTTTCTTGCAATTAATATCCAGTTTGAGGTGAAAATTAGTTTTGCATGATTTCAGTTCGACGTAAGTAAACTATCAGGTGACCCATAAAGCTCTTTTCATATGAGTGTCATACCTTGCTGAGGCAGGGAAAAGAAGGGAAACAGCTGAAATATTTTCCTGTCGGAGCGCAAGAAAAGCTAGTAAGATCCTGTTTGAAAACTGGGGTGCCAGCTGCCTCATTCTACCTTCCTCAGCACGTTGTAACATTTTCCCTACCATTTTGGCATACGAACATATTCGTGTTTTTTTTAATATACTGTATATACTAAGAGAGGAGACAGTGGCTTTGGGAAAGAGACAAAGTAGTAATAAATACTGGAAGATGGTAGGTGTGCTGTTAAAGGAGCGAAGGAGACATTGGCAGTGTGAGAGAAAGAGAGGGGCCCAGTAGCAGTGGAACAAGTTGACAGTGACACAGTAGTGCTAGGAAGAGAGTGAGGGAGACAGTGCCACAGAGAGAGGAATAAAGGGAGGGAAAAAGTGGAAGTGGGTGGGAACCATGCAAGGTAGTGTTAATGAGAGACAGAGTCAGTGACAGTGACGGTCAGGAAGAGAGAGACAGCTGCAATGAGAGGAGACAGTAGCAGCAGGAAGGATTGAATGAGATAGTAGCAGTAAGAGAGAGAGAGAGAGAGCAAGAGGGTGGTAGTTAGAGTGGGAGTAGACAGTGTTAGTAGGGCAAGCCGAAGACGGTGACTGTGAGACAGGAGAGACTGGCAATTAGAGAGATAATGATCTATTAAAGAGACTGCCGACACTACGCTGGTCCGTCCTCTTTTAGGATACCGCTGCGAGGTGCCGGATCCTTACCAGATAGGACTGACAAAGTACATCGGGAAAGTTCAAAGAAGGGCAGCATGTTTTGTGCTATCTCTAAATAGGGGAGAGAGTGACACTGAAATGATACAGCATTTTAAGTGGACATCATTAAAACAAAGGCGTTTTTCGTTGTGACGGAATCTTCTCACGAACTTTCAATCACCAACTTTCGCCTCTGAATGAGAAAATATTTTGTTGACACCGGCCTACATTGGGAGAAACGATCATTATAATGAAATAAGGGAAATCGAGCTCGGACGGAAAGATACAGGTGTTCGTTTTTTCCGCGCTCTGTACGAGATTGGAATAATAGAGAATTATTGTGGAGGTGATTCGACGAATCCTCTGCTAGTCACTTAAATGTGATTTTCAGAGCATCCATGTAAATATAGACAATGATTTGGGCTTAATGTGTGAGTGGGAGCGGGATAGGTATCAGCGATTTAGAGAGGCGGACTAGTGGATGTGAAGAGTTACATTTACCGGTGCTTGTGGGAGCGAAAAAGGAGTTGAGTGGTAAAAATTTTTGGGAAATTTTTAAAGGTGCTGAGGAAAGTAGAATGAGGCAGCTGTTAATCCAGAGACATTTTAGCGATTTTTGTGCTCCAGTAGGAGCATTTTCCCACTGTTAATACATCCCGGAGAATCGGCGTCGAGCCGAGAGCTGCGCAACTCTATCGTTGCAACTCGACGGAGCCGATTACCGACGCAACAGTTACGCGTTCCCAAGCACCAGGAGCGTTAGTCGGCCAGTGTCCGTGCAGATCGTGACAAGAGCTGCGACCTTTCGCTCGCGGCGGCCGTTCTCAATGGCAGTTAGCGTGGGGTCAGCTGCCACCGCGGCGCTCGGAGAGAGCCGGTAGCCACCGGTAGCCGCTCGCCGCGGGCCGAGGTCGCGCGAAAGTGCGCCGCGCCGCGCCGAGCGGCGATCCGCTCGCGGGTCACGCGCCCCGTTCGGGTCCGCGTTGCGCAAGCCGTGTGTGCCGGCGAGTCCCCGCTTCTCGCCGCCGGGCCGCCCCCACCTGCCGCCGCCACAGCCGCCAGCACGCACGCCGCGTACCAGCTGCAGCCGCGCAGTCTCTCCACGACTCTTCCTCTCGCGGGACCGCGGCCGCTGCTCCGACCGTCTCGCGCTCTTAGGTCAGTCCTACTGGATTCGCAACGGGGTAGCACTCCTGGCAGCTTCCAGTGTGAGTCTGCAGTCACCTGAAGGCTGCAAGCACTTTTGGAGGGCTCGTTTATTCCTTTCTATTTTTATTTATTTTTATATATTTTTGTTTTAGGAGGTTCCTTCCGACATAGCGAAAATCCAGCGACGTTTCGGCACCTGTTTCGCACAATACAGTTTATTTTCTTATCAAGTTTCCCCTCAACCGTGTTAGTTCTTGACTTTATTTGCTGTCGATTTCGAAGCCATTCTGACACTACTACTACTACTACTACTACTTACAGCTTATGGAAGTCCTGTTTCCGGATGCTCCATGTCTCACAGCCGCATAGAACAACAGGCTGGATCAGGATTTTGTATAGTCGAATCTTGAACTGTCTGGAGAGATATCTGGACCGAAGCAGTTGTGCTAGGCTGTGATAAGATCGGTTTCCTGCTTGTATTCTGGCATTGATTTCTGTTTCACATGACGAGTTCTCAGTGAAAAGTACCCCTAGGTATTTGAATTCTTCCACCCCCTTGTAGGACTTGTCCCCAACCTGCAGTGATTGTAGATGATCAGCAGTCTGACACTGTTATCGAAATAAAATACCCCACTAGGATATACTGTTGCTGTACCACAGCAGCTTCCAGCTCAGTAAAGACATGTCTTCATCTACGTGATTACTCTGCTATTCACAATAAAGTGCATCGCAGAGGGTTTAATTAACCACCTTAATGCTGTCTCTCTACCGTTCCACTCTCGAACTGCACGCGGGAAAAACGAGCACTTAATTTTTCCGTGCGAGCCCTGATTTCTCTTATTTTATCGAGATGATCATTTCTCCCGACCGAATGTTTTTGCAATCGGAGGAGAAAACTGGTGATTGAATTTTCATGAGAAGATCCCGTCGCAACGAAAAACTCCTTTCTTTTAATGATTTCCACTCCATTTCACGTATCATGTCTGAGACATTATCTGCCCTATTTGGCGATAATACAAAACGAGCTGCCCTTCTTTGTACTTTTTCCATGTCATCCGTCAGCCCCCACCTGATGAGGATCCCACAACCCACAGCAGTACTCCAGAATAGGGCGGACAAGCATAGTGTAAGCAGTCTCTTTGGTAGACCTGTTGCACCTTCTAAGGGCTCTGCCAATGGATCGTAGTCTTTGTTTTGCTCCACCCACAATATTATCTATGTGATCGTTCCAATTTAGGTTATTTGTAATTGTAATCCCTAAGTATTTAGTTGAATTTACAGCCCTCAGATTTGTGTGACGTATCGCCTAATTGAAATTTAGTTAATTTCTTTTAGTACTCACGCGAATAACTTCGCACGTTTCTTTATTCAGGATCAATTGCCCCTTTTCGCACCATACAGATATCTTATCTAAAACATTTGGCAAGTGGTTTTGATCATCTGATGACTTTACAAGCCGGTAAATGACACCATGATTTGTAAACAGTCTAAGACGGCTACTCAGATTGTCTCCTATGTCGTTAATATAGACCAGGAACAATACAGTCAGTTCCACTGACCATCTTAGATGGTGTGTTTTGTTTGCGTGTGTGGCTAGGGCCTCCCTTCGGGTAGAACGGTCGCCTGGTACAAGTCTTTCCTTGACTGACGCCACTTCGGCGGCATGGGGTGTCGGTGAAAATGAAATGCTGATGAAGACAACCCAACACCCTGTTCCCGAGCGGAGAAAATCTGCCACCTGGCCGTGAATCGGATCCGGGCTAATCACACGGCGTTCAGTTGCGCTGACCGCTAAGCTATGGAGGTGAACAGATGATGTAGCACAGCAACAAGATATACTGTGGGTCTATTTTATCTCAATAACTGTGGCCAAGTGCCTGAGGATGTAGTCAGAATGTAGTCAGAAGAAGCTTCGAAATAGACTGCAAATGAAGAAAACAACTATCAGGACTTGAAAATTATTATGGATAAACCCTTTCTGTTCCAAAACAAAATAATTTAGAGCTGAAGTCGCAGTTATCCAGTGTCATGGAAGTAACAAGATTACTTTCTTCAGGGCTTTCGTCAAGGTGGCGATGTGCTTGTCGTCACGATATATGATACTCCTCCTCTATACACTGTTTATACTGCGTAAGGATGTAACGTACTTCACATTTTTTAAGGCTATTACTGGTAGTCTGTATCAGTTTATCGAAGTAGAGGATGAACCCGCGAACTCTACCAACAAAATTTCTATTGTTAAATCTGGGATATTTTCTGAGTGTTTTGATATAAGGTAGCACTAACACGTTACAGAGTACCAGCCTTTCGTTCGACTTCTTACTTCTCTCCCTTTTGCTGCATAGTCGCAACGGTATGTGCTTTGTATGTCGTTTGCAAACAGATTTGTTTAATTCACTCGCAGCATTTGGTATTGAGAACAATACTGCACATTTTACTCGTGGTCCTCAAACTTGCGCCGGCCGTTGTCGCTTAGCGGTTCTAGGCGCTTTAGTCCGGAACGGCGCTGATGCTACGGCCCCAGATTCGAATCCTGCCTCTTGCATGGATGTGTGTGATGTCCTTAGGTTAGTTAGGTTTAAGTAGTTCTAAGTCTAGGGGACTGATGACCTCAGATGTTTAAGTCCCATAGTGCTTACAGCCATCTGAACCATCTCAAACTTGTATTTAGCACTTATCGTTCCTGTCTGTGGTTAGTTCTACTTTAAATGTGGTAGGTAAGTAGGACCGTTGCTCCTTCAAAATTGACTGACATTGAGCTGCAGACAGGTGCAACAAAATTCCGGATATGTCTGAGGTTAGCAGCTTAGCTGAATAGCTTAGGCGACACAGTCTATATTTTAACATCAACGCTTCCTGTTAAGTTCCGATCTCTTGGTCCCAGAAGGTACTCTACAGAAGTGCCATATCACAGAGTACAGATGTTTCGGCTATTTTCAGTCGGAAGTATTTGGCGGATTTGATCATTTATGAAGGAAAAGTAACGCTCTGCGAAGTACAGTTGTGTGGTCATTCAATATTTTACGTCACATACTAGTCGAAGTTGCATTTAAAACTAAGTTCTTCTGATTTACAGAAACTGAAATATAGCTAATAAGGTAGTTATAAATGATCTGAGAGGATCTTGGAGCGCCACCTATGCACTGGAGGACGCTGCTTCAGAATTTGCTTAGGGCATTCTGTCGACTTGTTACTTTTATGCTGCCTTGACTCGCATCAGTTTCAGGCCCTGTTGTACAAAATGTATGGCATTTTCTTGTGTACTCGTTCTGTGTGGATACAGAAATGTTGGCAAAGGTATTTACTATTAATTATATCTAACGTGACTGGATTTCTGTCAGCCTCTGGGACTGAACAGTCAAGTAAGATAGTAGGGGCACCACGCCGTCGCTGAACTCTCCCTTTCGTCGGTTGTGCTGCGTTTAGAAGGCCGTGTGCGCACTTCACTGGTGGGTCCTCACAGGCGCGATCATAGCTCCTCCCTTGCGAAACAGGTTCACCTTCTATTGTTGGAGTCGTTGAAAAACTGATTGCGTTTTGAATGCTGTAGGTGTTCCGTACGAAGTCAAAACGTAGCTCCCACATCGCTTGCTATCATGGCTGCATGAAGTACTACGGTCGCGCCACAAGAAGTCCGCTGTCGGAGGGGCTGTAAGAGGCAAGGGTCGCCTGCGCATGCGCAATATGACTAACGAAGTCTTTCCGGAAAACATCATCAGTGTTACTGTTAGAACGCTAAGTGGGCGGATGTTGGCAGTTTAGGCTGTAGTATCGGCACCGGCTCATTTGGCTTCAGGCAACTGCGACATCTGCAGGAGCGGGAGTAGAATGTGCGATTTACTCCATGCAAAACTCTAATGCGGAGCTCGTTCGCTCCGCTACGTGACATATGGATCTCTTCAGAGGGGCATATTCTGTGGCCTTTGGTGGAGAAGGGTAGGAGTGAGATACGAACAGACTGAAGGCACGAGGTGATCTTGGAACGTTTGCTACGTAGGATATGGTTAAGAAAAGGCAAGCGACAGTTTCGAGTCCCGAGCGTACAGTCAGCATAATCTGTTTTGATACTTCGTTGCAGCTTACAACACGCTTCCCATTTATGGGTGTGCAAATGGTCAGAGCTTTGTTTAATAGGTGCAACAGAAATGCTGAAAAATCTTAAGTCGCAGGTATCACTCGGGAGGCGCCGTACGCCTCGCAGAAACCGAACTTTGACAATTCCAAGAACAGTCCCCGCAGGTAGGTACTACAGACTACTAACTTGTGACAGGAAAGGTCGCGATGAAGCGTTTTTAAGTTGCCGAACCCATTGAACTGACTGCTGTTTTGGACTCCCCTGAGATAGTCCCCTTTCATATGGTTTTACCTCTTTATCGCGCTTCTTCCTGCCGGCCGAGGTGGCCGAGAGGTTCTAGGCGCTACAGTCTGGAACCGAGCGACCGCTACGGTCGCAGGTTCGAATCCTGCCTCGGGCATGGATGTGTGTGATGTCCTTAGGTTAGGTAGGTTTAAGTAGTTCTAAGTTCTAGGGGACTGATGACCTCAGAAGTTAAGTCCCATAGAGTTCAGAGCCATTTGAACCTTTTTTTTAATTTCATTTGAAAATCTCAGTGTTTCGTTACGACATTTCAGTAAACCAGATGCTGATCTTAACATTATATTTTGTAAGACGATCCAAGTTAACAGCCATAATTTAAAAAAATGCCTATCAGACGATAGAATAACACTTGAAAGTCTTTTAAAGCGTTTCAGATGTAAATTATAATGACGGAGATGCCTTTTTCCGCCTAATGTTGGCAACTGTCACAGACAGCACCCCGTATATTAACATGGAACGTTGTGGTTCAGTTATTACGACAGTAGAACTCCGTTCACAAGGTGCGCGTTTGAAATTCCTGTTTCGTAATGTATTGTGTAGCTTTCCTCACTATATTCAAGTGAATGCTAGAATAATTAATTCAACAAATGCATGACCAATTACTCAACTGTCGTCTGTAGTGACGAGATGTAAAACAATCAGGTTTATTCTTTTTATTATTTAAAGCAAGCCTCCGATGTTCATGGGGGTTCCCTGTGCAGTATAATCTCATAAATGTAGTTTCTTAGCTACATATCCTGTACGTAAAGGAAAATAAGAATTCAGTTGTGGAACTGAGAACAAAAGACAAAGGTGGCAGATACAGTCCGGACCTGTGGAAAGCTTGTAACATGTTACGCAATATTGTTCACCGTGCCTTAAAACATGTCGCCATCACTAGGTCGCTCATTTAGCAATCTTACCTAAGTACTGAAGACACATACACCTGGGAGGAAGGCAAGAATGTAGCGCCCCGTTTACAGTTGGGTCGTTACAGACGGAGCATTAGCTCAGCTAGAGAACAGTGTGGGAGGGAATCGCCTGCGATCTTTACGAAGGTCCCGTCCCAGTATTTTCTTTGATCGTTGAACAGAAGCTGCAGAATTCTGAAATAAGAGAGATCGGAAGGAGATCTGAATCACATACGTCGAACGTCGAATGTAGCGTCAACTGCTGTACAGGTTTCCTGGTGAGATTCTGGCATCCGCAAATCAGGGATGGTGTAAGGTTTGGGACATATTGCGCAACGTAGCTTGTGTTCTCGTAGAACATCTTCTTATCAGTGCGCCAGGAGTAGCAATTTATTAGAAGGGATTAGTGACTCCTTCGATATCGCCTAGAGTTTTCTTTCTTTTAGCTCGATATGTTTTTGTATCGTTTTGCATCTCTACGTGGAAGACTGGAATTATCGGTGTGGGACGTTGGAAAGTTTGAGCTCTGCAGTGATGCGTTCCTTGTCGAGAGTTCACGATAAGTCTCTCGCAGGGATGCAAGTCTGGTTAGATAGTTCGTACGCAAGGATGATTAAAATTTGACGACTCACCGATACAAAAATCATTGAGTACGGATATATGAGTCAGATGGATATGTATGAGAAAGAAAATCACCCATCTGCTTTATGCCACTTGAGAAACAAACCGGCCGTAGTGGCCGAGCGGTTCTAGGAGCTACAGTCTGGAACCGTGCGACAGCTACGGTATCAGTTTCGAATCCTGCCTCGGGCATCGATATCTGTGATGTCCTTAGGTTAGTTAGGTTTAAGTAGTTCTAAGTTCTAGGGGACTGATGACCTCAGAAGTTAAATCCCATAGTGCTCAGAGTCATTTGAACCATCCAAGCATTCGACTTAATCGCTTAGGAAATAATGGAACGAGCAGATAGTGTGATAGTGTGACTAGAAGCAGAGTAGAGTGTGTTAAGTTATCTGTGGACACTGGAAGAACTGGAGAGGGACGAGTACCAGTAACAAGCTAGAGCTTCCAGTGGGCATTCTGATGATACCCCAATACTACAGATGGCAGATTATTACCTTTGAATGCCAGAGATCTGCTTCTAAGATGGAGTAGCTCAGTTGGTAACGTGTTTCCCATGGAATTTAGAGGTCCATGCCCCAAGTATGTTCTGGCATACATTGGGTCCACTCGCTGAATGGAACCTTGATCTTGACCACTGTAGTTCGTAGGCTAGAGATTGTTCTTGGTTGCTACCTCCAAATGAGCCATGTAGGAAAGTGGTTAACGTATAGCGAAGTGCTTAATGCATTGGAGAGCCATTAGAGAGAAATAGGGTTAAAATGGCGAACCAACTTTCTTGATGAAGGTCTTTCATGTTTTCCCTTATTCGATCAAAGCGAATTCAGGGATGGTTCATACATCTAAACCCACACACACACACACACACACACACACACACACACACACACACACACACACACACCTCAAGGCACCATATGCTGTGTGGCACAGAGTACCCTCTACCGCTGCTAATTATTCCCCTTCCTGTTCCACTCGCAAATGGGCCAAGAGAAAAATGACGGTCCATGTGCTTCCGTACGGGCCTTGATGTCTACTAACTTTTGTTTCTGGTCCCTATGCGAGAAGTGCGTTGAGGGCAGTGACATCGATGTGTAGACTGTTGCATATACCGGTTCTCTAAATTTCTCAATAGAGCTACACGAGAGAATATGTTCCCTCTAGGAACCCCATTCCATGGAGCATTTCCGTAAAGCTCGCATCATGATCGAACCTACTGGTAACAAATCTAAGCGGCACGCCACAGAATTGTCGCGTTGGTTTAGTTTACACTGAGGTGACAAATTCATCTGATACGCCCTAATATTGTCTCGGGCCTCCTGCCCAGCGTAGTGCAGGAACTCAACGTGGTATGGACTCAGCAAGTCGTTGGAAGTCCCCTGCAGAAATATCGAGCCACGTTGACTCTGTAGCCGTCTATAACAGCAAAAGTGTTGCCGCTGCAGAATTTTTTGCACGAACTGACCGCCAGGTTATGTCCAATAAATGTCAGAATGGTTTCATGTCGGGTGATGTGCGTGGCCACATCATTCGCTCGAACTGTCCAGAATGTTCTTCAAACCAATGGCGAACAACTAAATGGTTCTAATGGCTCTGAGCACTATGGGACTTAATATCTGAGGTCATCAGTCCCTAGAACTTAGAACTACTTAAAGCTAACTAACCTAAGAACATCACACACATCCATACCCGAGGCAGGATTAGAACCCGTGACCGTAGCGGTCAGACTGAAGCGCCTAGAACCGCTCGGCCACTCCGGCCGGCGGCGAACAACTGTGGCTCGGTGATATCATTATTCGGTAATACGAAGTCCGTGAATGACTGCAAATGGTCTCAAAGTAGTCGAACATTCATACCATGTAAATACAGTCCACACCATTAGGAAGTCACTACTAGACTGCACAATGTCTTGTTCACAACTTCGATCCACGGCTTCGTCGGGTGAGCGCCACACTCGAATCTTACAATTAAGTGAAATAGGGACTCATCTGACCAGGCCACAATTTTCCAGGCTTGTAGGGTCAAATCGGTTTGCTAACGAGCCCAAAAGGGGCGCGTCTTGTTGTTAGCAAAGGCACTCGCGTCGGTCCTCTGTTGCCACAGCCAATTAATGCCGCACTGACCTAGCGTGTACGCCCGTCGTAAGTGCAACTTTGATTTCTGTGGTTATTTCGAGCAGTGTTGCTTGTCTGTTATCACTGATAACTCTACGCAAACGCCACTGCTCTCGGTCGTTAAGTGAAGGCATTCGGCCACTGTGTTGTCCGTGGTGAGAGGTAATGCCTGAAATTTGGTATTTTCGGCACATTGTTGAGACTGTGGATCTCGCAATATTGAATTACGTAACGGGTTACGAAGTTGAATGTACAATGTGTCTAGATCCAACTATCATTTCGCGTTCAAAGTCTTTTAATTCCCGTCGTGCGGCCATAATCACGTCGGAAACCTTTTCACGTGAATCACCTAAGCACAATTGACAGTCTGTATGTGTGCATATCGCTATCCCATGACTTTGTCATCTCAGTGCACAGACATACATTAACGACACTGTCGGTACAGTACATCGTCATCAGCAACCAGTCGCAGACTGCTGTTCAGCCTGTCTGTCAGATCGTTTATGTTCGTTTGGAAAAGAACATAGCTCATCTCTTTAGCCAGCCTTAACCAAACTTGCACTCATCCCTAATGATCTCGCTATCGACATGACGTTAAAAACTATTCATCCTTTCCTTCTTTGCTAGGTCCGAACACGAATATGAGCTTATTGTGTCTGTAGGAATAAGTTTTACAGAAAAGATTTCTGTTCTACACTTTGCTTAAATCAGAAACAACAAGCTTAACATCCTCGTAAAGGAGAAGCTACAAAAGGGCAGGAGTGTCTTTAACCAGGCATTGTAGTGTCATCTCGTATCCTGCTGGCCGGGTGCGGTTCACCTAGTCGCTGCAGTGGTCGCTGGAATGCCCCTTTCGCTCGTGAGGAAGCTCCGGAGTACCCCTGGAAGAGGCGGCTGCGGTGAACGGCGGAGCGGGCCGTCCTTAGCGGCCGGATCGCCCGGAATGTGGGATTTTCGCACGAGCGGGCAAAAGCGGTCGCTTCCTGACATTCCGTGCGTTTGGAAAGGAATCGGCGGCCGTGGCATTTGGCGCCCCCTCGCTCCAGAAACATTCAGCGCCGGCCGCCCCCGCGACCCGTCAGTTCCGATCAGGCCGCCGCCTCCGCCGCTGCACTCTGCGGTGTTGGCTCGCCTCGACACGGACAGAGGACAGCACGCTGTCGGGTCCCTGTCCCCTTCCACTACTGTCGCCGCTTTGCTCTGTCGCTACCTGTGTCATTTCGCCCTCGTGGGTAAGACACCTGAATGACTCGAAGGCCAACTGTGCCTTCCCCTTGAGCACTGGATTCTAGTTTCAGTATCACTTGGTCTATAATAGATAACATTGTGCTTCACTTATCATTGGCTAACTAGGGACGTTTCAGTGCCACATTCGTTACTGTATTTAACATCCATACCAGTATCTAAAATTTCATCGATACCTAGATAATATCGGACAAGTATTTATGGTTTATGTTTTCTTAACCTTCTCTTTAGTTCTTTAGAATACGAGGTGAAATATATAAATAATGTATTCATGAACCAACCTTTGTGTAAAATCAAAGAGGAGCGTAAGTGATGAAGGACAAATCTTCCAGTGAAATATAGGTCTTGACATATATTATCCAATTCCAACACACGCCATTATTAGTGCATCATCGTAAACTTTTCTTTAAGGGGAAAGCACTGATTTACAATCAACTTCATTTTAAGACAAAAGCTCCCATTTTCAATACCCCTTAAGTGGTCAATTATTTGCTGGAAGTATTCCAATCTCTGCCGTCCCATACAGTTCTTATCCTTTACAGTTCCCTCTAGCATTGTGGCTGAACGGTTCTAGGCGCTTTAGTCCTGAATCCTGCCTCGGACGTGGATGTGTGTGATGTCCTTAGGTTAGTTGGGTTCAAGGAGTTCTAAGTCTAGGGGACTGATGACCTCAGATGTTACGTTCCATAGTGCTTCGAGCCATTTGTACCATTTTTTTTTCATTCTAGCAATACAGAGGTTACTCCCTGATGGCCGCACGGGATTAGCCGAGCGGTCTTTGGCTCTGCAGTCAGGGGCTCTGCGGCTGGTCCCGGCGTAGGTTCGAGTCCTCTCTCGGGTATGGGTGTGTGTGTTTGTCCTTAGGATAATATAGGTTACGTAGTGTGTAAGCTTAGGGACTGATGACCTTACCAGTTAAGTCCCATAAGATTTCACACACATTTGAGCTCACTGATTCCTTAACACATATCTTATCATCTTGTCCCTCCTCTTTTCCAGTGTTTGCCGAATGCTCCTTTCTTCGCCGATTCTACGGAGAACATCCTCATTCTCCACCTTATTAGTCTACCTAATTTTCAGCATTCTTCTGCAGCACCATCTCCTACACGAAATAGATACTCGATCCACTTGGGAAGGTTACGGGTATTTATTTAATGTAACTGGTATATGTTGCTGGGATCTCTTGTGTTTATTGTGCAGAGCACGTGGCATGCAACTTTTACGACTCCACCTGTGCTTCCTGTATAACTACACAGTAGGTCCTTGCACATTAATTCTGATTAAACTAGCAGTGAAAGGTTATTTTCTGCAGCACCATCGGATACTTCAGAAATCTATATTTTGACGTTTCGTTATTTTTCTTGTTATCAGTAGTTACAGCCATATGAAGCTGTGTAAATCACAATGCTTCCGCAGTCTGACTGATTTTATTTCTTTCTGAATGCAATACTGCAATTTCGGTTTGGAGTTGTGGTCTACGACTCATTATTGTCCTTTCGAAGTTAGTTACATCGGAAGAAATCCATATGCTTTATTTGGCCATGCAGCGATTGTGTTGTTAATGTCACATGGTTTTTTAGAGTAGAAATACGTCAAAGAGTTAGTCAAATGGCGAAATCTGTGTCATTTAGAAACCTCTGGTATTGCTTAAGACACACCATAATTTCTAAATAGGAGGGTTGGAACTTAAATAGTTGCAACAATTTATTCACAACCGATATAAAAGAGTTACACGTTTGCACCTGTTACTGTCGTTCCAAGTAGTCACTAGCGTTGTGTAGAACCCGTTGCCAGCGATGTGGAAGGCGTGGTATACCGTTAGCAGAACCTTTTCTGTTGATGGTGCGAATGGAGCAGTCTACTGCCTGTCGAATCTCTGGAACAGTTCTGAAGCGAATGCCACGAAGTGTTCCATTCATCTTCGGAATGAAATCAAAGTCAGAAGGACTTAAGTCCGGGAAGCACGGTGGGTGGTACAGTACTTCCCAGTCCCACTGACCGCAGCCACAGCTTGCGCTGTATCGACCCGCGCATTGTCGTACAAAATGATAGGTGGGTTGCGCAGAAAGTGTCGCCTGTTCTTTCGCAAAGTCGCAGGTAATGCTCCAAAAACGAACAGTAATACTGTGCACTGACGGTCTGTCTTGGAGGAACGTAATGCGTTAGGATAACACCATCACAGTCGTACACGAGAATCACCATAACTTTAGACCGCTCCATTCGCACCATCAACATAACAGGCTACGCCTTCCACATCGCTGGCAACGGGTTTTACACAACGCTGGTGACTACGTTGAAGGACAGTAACAGGTGCAAACAGGTAACTCTTTTGTATCGGTTGTGAATAAATTGTGGCCACCATTTAAGTTCCAGCCCTCGTACTTGACACCACATGTGTCGTAACAAAAGTATCCGCACTCCCTCACGTCACTGATACCGGAATGTTTTCAAGTGTATCGGTGAAGCTGCTTTAGTCAACCGTAACTAAGACTAATGCAACTACAATTATGGATGCTGAAAGAAAGCAGTTGTTGTTTGACTTTTATAGTTGTTCCAACATGCAAAGAGTGGACAAAAGGTTATTCGTTTCACATTGTGTCCTTCGTTTCGGAGTGTCGATGTAGTCTTGGCAAATTTACGTGATTCGAAAGATAGTTATCCGACTGATTTGACACCCCTTCTCTTTGAAACACTTCGGTATTGACCTGAAAAGACATCCAGTGTTCTTGGTAAACTGTACTGAGCTCACCAGTCTCTCAATCTCTCTTTATCAGGTTTTCACCGTGTGCTACTAATTTTCTCCAACAAAAAAGCAAAACTGTGTATTTTACATCGGTACCAAGATCCTATTTGAAATCAGTTACTTTGCATATGTGATGTCACGGAGGAGCTGTATATACCTTCAACAGCGAGAGAAAACCTGTTCTGTATAGGCTGGCATGAGGTGTCACATCTGTGGTAGTTTAGGAGACTGTTTTGATAAAATATTCATGTTGAGTAACTGAGTGACTTTTGTTTGATCTAACTCAGGAATGTCAGTTATAATCTGATTTAAAAATAATGTAAAAAATCGGAAGTTCTCGATGGTAACTAACTTTGCATCAGTTATTCGTTGTTGCACTTGACCCACATTTCTTTCGCTCATAAAATGTTCAAATGTGTGTGAAATCTTATGGGACTGCTAAGGTCATCAGTCCCTAAGCTTACACACTAGTTAACCATTTCACTCACATCTGGTCTTGGTTTTGGCCATTCTCGTGCCTAACTTCGGAATCGTCCACAACCTACTTGTGCCACAACCAATCTTTCTTTTTACCGTTTACGGAACTGCGATTCATTTGCTTCTAGTATGAGTAACTTCGAACAGCCCCCAAGGCCTAATGGAGCCGACCGACCGCCGTGTCGTCGTCACACAAATGTCATTGGAGGCATGTTGGCTTGACACCGCTCTTCCGCCCGGTGTCAGTTTACGAGACCGGAGCCGCAACTTCTCAGTCAAGTAGCCTCTCAATTTGCTTCACAAGGGCCGGGTGCATCCCGCTTGCCAACAGCGCTCGGCAGACGCAGTCGGTCACCTGTCCAATTGCTAGCCAGTCCCGATAGCGCTTAACTTACGTGATCTGACGGGAACCGGTGTCACCACTACGGCAAGGCCATTGGCTTACATTATTACTGGAAACAGATATTTGTCCTTTTCTTCATCCAGATGATTCTGCTGATTTCTCTGTGGAAAGCCGAAATATACCTGAAACGCGTGAAACGTAAATGCTAGAACTGGAAATACCTACGTCTTGGAATGAAGTTAGCAATGCTGTCGCAGCACTAGCGCCCTCTTAGTGGCTTGAGACGCCTTTATCGGAAACAAAAATCCGAAAGCTTGTGACAGAGGTGCTTGCCCTGACAACAAACATAAAACATCAGCAGCTAACAACAAACAAACAGTAAACGCTGTGTAACCGGTATATTTATCAGCGCTGCTTTCGCTAATGGATTTAGCAGGAGCTAGTTGTACTTAATACATTATTTCTGGGATTTGAAATTATGAAATAGTCTTCATTCTACTTTCATCAGAGTATGTTTCGTCACTAATTTCAATTATTCTTAAGTCCTACGCTATTCTATGGTGTGACGGACATATTCGACATTTACAGCTTACACATGCATGGTTAGAACATACCATACGAAATACAGTCACGCGTATTACGAAGAATGTTTAAAATTTTCGCCTATTTCTTTCGTTCTCTCTTTCTAAAAATCACAGTTTGTATCCTTATTTGATACTCGATGCGGAAACGATAAAATTACTTACCCGTACACGGGTAGAAGAATGTCAGGAATGTTAGTCATAAGTTAATGGGTTGTTGCATAATGATGTTCGCATTCTGCAAGAGGAGTGTGCCTGCCACTGTGGCCGAGCGGTTCTAGGCGCTTTAGTCTGGACTCGCACGACCGCTACGGCCGCAGTTTCGAATCCTGCCTCGGGCATGGAAGTGTGTGATGTCCTTATGTTAGTTATGTTTAAGTAGTTCTAAGTTCTAGGGAACTGATGACCTCAGAAGTTAAATCCCATAGCGCTCAGAGCCATTTGAACTATTTTTTGTTAAGTGCCATAGTACGTGGAGCCATTTTTGATCTGATGACCTCAGATATTGAATCCCATAGTGCTCAGAGCCATTTGAATCTGGAGAAATGTGCTGTAACGCAACGTTCTGGCAGGTAACTGTTTGGCGGATCAGTACTCGTCTCAGATCGTGAGACAAACCACTAGAGCTCAGATGACAAGAGAATTAGCATCCATGGCAAGGGTCTGTCTGCAAGTTTGTATGTATTAGAGTGTGTCTCGTACTTTCCTACTTATCTGGCCAATAACTTGCAGTTTTTCACGTCCGTTTGAATAAGTCGCACTACATTGTTCCACTGGCGTGGGTGTCCAAAGGTTAGGCGCAGGTAATTGGTGGAGGCGCCTGCTCGTGGCCAGTGTCAGATGGTGGCCAGATAAGGACGTCAGGGCTGTTGTGCTGCGCCCGCCCGGCCCTGAGCTCTGTGACACTGGACTCCAGCCAGAGGTCGCGCACGTGAGCCGATGAGCAGCAGGCGGCACGGTTCCGTGATGGCTGCTTTGCATCATCTTCCCTGGGGATTTTCAGTCGCATGAGTGATGCATCCGGCTTTGAGGTGTCTGCTCGTGCTTGGAAAACGCCCCTAGCTTACACGGTTTCCTCTGTGGCGGGTATGCACAGGCTGTAGCAGCGGGGGCCGGGGGGGGGGGGGGGGGGGCGGGGGCATATATGCTGCTTATGAAACTTCCTGGCATAGTAAACTTGTGTGCCATATCGAGACTCAAAACTGGGACCTTTGCCTTTTGGGGGTACGTGCTCTACCGACTGAACTGAAGCTGAAGTTAGGAGAAGCGGTACTGTCGAAAGTAAAATTGTGAGGGCGGTCAGTGAATCTTGCTGGGATAGCCCAAGAGCTGTCCACGAAAAGCAAAGGCCCCAGGTCCAAGTACCTGCTCGACGCGTGATTATAATATGGCAGGAAGTTTCAAACCGAGGCGCACTCCACCACAAAGTGAAAATTCATTCAGGAATATAAGATGCCTTTCAAGATACGGTTTACACGTAAAACAGATACTTCTACACTAGTTCTCTTGTAACGGTGCCAAATAATTGAGATCTGTGATAAAAACTTCGAACTTGTATTCATAAGAAGAAAAATTAGAAGTTAGGGTTCAACGAACCGTTGTCGATGTGGTCATTAGGGACGGACTGCTGGCTCGGATTGGGGATGGATGGAGAGGGAAATCGACCGTGTCATATCGTTCAGTCTTATGACCTGTTGGCAAATCACCAAACTGCAGCGTAACCGATGATTACCTCGTTCACTCTACGGTAAGCTGGCGAGTGAAAAATTATATAAGCGCCTAAGACGTTGTAGGCCTATTGGCATACAATCTAGTTGCTCGCTCGCTCATTCTAGGAAAGGTCCATACCAAAACACTGGAAAGCTGTACAGGACTCAAAAAAGTAAATAGGGCTAATCAGCTGAATAGCAGACTTATGTCGAAGGGAACGGTCTATTGACACATAGTCAGCACGGATTCAGAAACTACCGTTCTTGCGAAACACAGGTAGCTTCGTACGAAATAATGAGAAGTATCGTTAGGGGTTGTAAAGTGATCCTACATTTCTAGACTTCCAGAAAGCTTTTGAAACCGTTTCTCAGTAGAAATTTCTAATCAAATCAAGACTCAGCGGAGCAGTGCCTCTGAGGAAGTCCAGCGCAGTCCTGGACGAAACGTAAGGAGCAGAAAAGTTCTTGGACCACGGCCTCACATCCCTAAAAGTATATCAACACCCACTTAAGAGTGAATTGCAGAATAGTGACGTAAATGTAGATCTAGAAGGAGCTGAACTGATCGTTCGTTGACTGTATGAAATGCTCAGTTGTAAACTGGCCAAAATTTCCTAGAGCCCCATCGAGGCTCCAGAGCGCCAACTGGCATATCAGCCAGCTAATCGTTCACTCGTTGACAGGATGGTATGGTGATGCGTAAACTGGCCAAAATATACAGGGCGGTCAATTGAAACTGACTTGGCCAAATATCTCACGAAATAAGCATCAAACGAAAAAACTGCAAAGAACGAAACTCGTCTAACTTGAAGGGGGAAACCAGATGGGGCTATGGGTGGCCCGCTAGATGGCGCTGCCATAGGTCAAACGGATGTCAACTGCGTTCTTTTGGATAGGAACCTCCATTTTTATTACATATTCGTGTAGTACGTAAAGAAATATGAATGTTTTAGTTGGACCACTTCTTTCGTTTTGTGATAGATGGCGCTGTAATAGTCACAAACGTGTAAGTACGTGGTATCGCGTAACATTCCGCCAGTGCGGACGGTATTTGCTTCATGATACATTACCTGTGTTAAAATGGACCGTTTACCAATTGCGGGAAATGTCGATATCGTGTTGATGTATGGCTATTGTGATCAAAATGCCCAACGGGCGTGTGCTATGTATGCTGCTCGGTATCCTGGACGACATCATCCAAGTGTCCGGACCGTTCGCCGGATAGTTACGTTATTTAAGGAAACAGGAAGTGTTCAGCCACATGTGAAACGTCAACGACGACCTGCAACAAATGATGTTGCCGAAGCAGGTGTTTTAGCTGCTGTCGAGGCTAATGCGAACTTCAGTAGCAGACAAATTATGCGAGAATCGGGAATCTCAAAAATGTCTGTGTTGAGAGTGCTGCATCAACATCGATTGCACCCGTACCATATTTCTATGCACCAGGAATTGCATGGCGACGACTTTGAATGTCGTGTACAGTTCTGCCAATGGGCACAAGAAAAATTACGTGGCGATGACAGATTTTTTTGCAAGCGTTCTATTTAGCAACGAAGCGTCATTCTCCAACAGGGGTAACGTAAACCGGCATAGTAAGCACTATTGGGCAACGGAAAATCTACGATGGCTGCGACAAGTGGAACATCAGCGACCTTGGCGGGTTAATGTATGGCGCTGCATTATGGGAGGAAGGATAATTGGCCCCCATTTTATCGATGGCAATCGAAATAGTGTGATATATGTTGATTTCCTATGTAATGTTCTACCGATGTTACTACAAGATGTTTCACTGCATGACAGAATGGCGATGTACTTCCAACATGATGGATGTCCGGCACATAGCTCGCGAGCGGTTGAAGCGGTATTGAATAGCATATTTCATGACAGATGGATTGGTCGTCGAAGCACCATACGATGGCCTGCACGTTCACCGGATCTGACGTCCCCGGATTTCTTCCCGTGGGGAAAATTGAATGATAATTGCTATCGTGATCCACCGACAACGCCTGACAACATGCGTCAGTGCATTGTCAATGCATGTGCGAACATTACGGAAGGCGAACTACTTGCTGTTGAGAGGAATGTCGTTACACGTATTGCCAAATGCATTGAGGTTGTCGGATATCATTGTGAGCATTTATTGCATTAATGTGGATTTTACAGATAATCACGCTGTAACAGCGTGCGTTCTCAGAAATGATAAGTTCACAAAGGTACATGTATCACATTGGAACAACCGAAATAGAATGTTCAAACGTACCTACGTTCTGTATTTTAATTTAAAAACCTACCTGTTACCAACTGTTCGTCTAAAATTGTGAGCCATATGTTTGTGACTACTACAGGGCCATCTATCACAAAGCGGAAAAAGTGGTCCAACTAAGACATTCATAATTCTTTACGCACTAGGCGAATATGTAATAAAAATAGGGGTTACTATTTTTTTTAAAAAAAAAGCAGTTGATATCCGTTTGACCTATGCCAGCGCCATCTGGCGGGCCAACCATAGCGCCACTGGTTCCCCCCTTCAAGCTAGACGAGTTTCGTTTTCTGTAGTATTTTCGTTTGACGCTTATTTCGTGAGATATTTGGCCCGGTTACGATCAATGAACCACCCTGTATAGACATCTTATCTGAGGCGATAAATGCCAATTGGCTTACTATTAGCTGCAACCGAGTAGGTCGTTCACTTGTTCGCTGGATGGTATTCTGACGTGTCAAGGGACCAGAACGCATGGAAACACCTCCTACAGCCCGTCTCACTCGGAGCAAGATTCGCTGTAAGTTTCCTCGCTGGCTCGCGCGACGGCTACCTTGCGGGCTCCGTCGTCTGCTAGCGAGCTGCCTTGCTGGGAACCTTGTAAGATTTCCAGGATAGGTCCGGTGCTATTTTTCTTGTAAGGTTCCCTGCGTGCTACCTGCGTTGGGCAATCATGAGACGTTTCGTTTGTGACATCAGATGCGGAAAGCTTGGGCGGGAACCATTTGTTGATAGTCGCTTTTCTGCTGTTGTGAGGTAAGGTAGGAAGTTCTTATAATTATTAAATAATGGCACTGCAGTGGTCCAAGGAAGCGATTGAAGCATTGATATGTACTTACAGGGAAGAGCAGTGTCTGTACGTCATGAAAAGCGCAAACTATTATAATAAACACTTGAGTGCAGAAGCACTCGAAAGAGTTGCAAGTGCCGTGTGTCTGGTTCGACCATTCGTATAAAATTTTCAAAGTATGTACTGCCTTATATCCTATAAAATAGTCGTATACAACTGTCATTATTGGTATATTTATGAAGTGAAACAGTAATGAAATGGTGATACTTTTCAAACAATAGTAGGTGTTCGCATAAGAACCTCAATTCTTTATGAAGCATGGAGAGCACAGCTTTTCCAGCTTTCCTCCTCTTAATCCAGTTTTTCGTCCATTCATTCTTTCTTCTTCTCTCATTAGCATGCATTTCTGCGTCGTTTAGCACAAAAATAGCAAAATAATGCCAGTTTTCTCTGAACATCTGTACATGAAGCAGCCATCTTCATTCGATACAATATGCAGCCGATCACAACACAACTAGCTGCTGATCTTGCACCGTGGGAGAGCTTCGGCATGGAAGATAGCCGGCTCCTTTCCGTGCAAGCCGGCAGGCATGCACGCCATCTCGCAAACTTGCGGCGAACCTTGCTCCGCGTGAGACGGGCTTGAGAGTACGCTGGTATACCACTCAGCCGCGGCCAGACCGACCGTTCAGTTGACTATTCGTCGCGCAAACTGCCAGTGGGACGCGGCGCGGAGCCGCCCGCAGTGGCGGGTGACACTTGGCGATCCGGCCGCGAGGCGGCGCGCTCTCCCGGCCATGGCGTGGGCGGTGGCTCTCGCGAATTTCGCGTCCGGCCGCGGCGGCGCTCGGAGGACGGGGCCGGTGCAGGCCGCAGCGCGGTGCAGCGCGACGTCACGCGTGACTCAGGGGCTGGCGGCGGCGGCGGCGGCTGCAGCGCCAGCGGCAGCCACCAGTCTGTCGCCAGCGCCGCTCCGGTCTGCACGCAGCCGCCAGCCGCCAGCCACCAGCCAGCAGCAGCCGCAGCGCACCGCACGGCCATGGCGGCGCCACATGTCTCGCACGGTACGCCAGCGCAGCCGCCGCTGCACTGCCGGCTCTGTGCGCGACCTGCTCGTGACGGTAACCAAGTCGAGCTCCGTATCAGGTAGGGACGTCCGCGGACATCCTGTCAACTGTGCCAGTCGGCGCCTCAAGACGCCTCGTGTGTACAGCGAAATGTGTTCCCCTAACGTCGTCTTAAATCTTACGTTGAGTCCGTGAAATGACTGTATGCCAATAGGCAACTCCTGCGAACAGTACCGTGACAGACACGGCCTTTGCAAGGGCTTTTTATATCCACCTGTAGACCTTTTCTTTGTATACTTGCTTAACACAGAAGTAGTATCACAATGTATGTAATAACACATAATTATATCTCTACTAATGTGTCTCAATATTGGAGACAATACAGCAAACAATCAATTACTAAAACATTTAAGGTATTCCTTCGTTGAGCCATTGATATCGTCCAGGGCGTTCGTTCGTCTGCCGGGGAAGAGAATGACATCCTTAATAGATACGAGACATTAGATCCACAGTGAAATCGAGCGGCCAGCTCGGAACTCTTAATAGCGTCTTAAAATATACGTGACGTTGCAGTTATGAAAATTCTTCGAAGAGAAATACATTGATAAATTAACTTCGAAGACTGTGAGGATTTTTTTTTTTTTTTTTTTTTTTTTACGTGAGCAGCTTTTTCCTTTTGTAATGTTCTTGTGTTGCGCGTTTATTCAAAAGCACCGTATCCATGATTTACCATCCATTCAGGGTCATTTTTTATTGCATACAAATAATAAGGGGCCATTTTGTTTAATTAATGTCTGACATTGCGTACTTCACGTATGCCACGTCGAAAGGATACCCTCTTGTTTAGCGCAATTTTTCGTGGATCTACCCGAATATAACAGATTGGAATTTGAGAACTGGTATGGGGCACGAATGGTACACAATAGCATTTGAGAACCGGTGTGGGGCTACGCGAGCTTTCAATACTAAGCGAAAATTACACTCGTTCGGGGAATATTTCTGTAATTTGTAATTATGACAACTCCTTTTATTTTTAATCCTTTGTTCCCCAACAGCACAACCTTAATGCCTCTTACAGTATAAAAGTAATTTCACCTTCGTATGACTAATTATATCGTTGTAACGGAAAACGGTTTTCGAGGATTGCTGTTATGTCACAGCACAGTGATAGTATAGACAGAAGAATTGCCATATACATTCGAATAATAAGTTTCCTTCAAATAATACACGAATTGTGTTAAAAACTCAGCGCACCAAGTCTGGAGTTAGTATCATTTCAAATGGATTTATGACTTTCATTCCAGTCGTACTTTTTGTTTTCATGATTTTTCGACGTTTCATGAGAAAAAACATCTTCCCGTTTCAAAGTTGTCAGGTAGCTGGCGGCCAACTAGGTGAGACTCGTGGAGAAAGCTTCTACCTGAGATTCAAGTAACCAAACTAACACAAGATATGAAATAATACATAGACGTGGCCGACTCTAGATCGGCATCTTGTATTCTCTTGTCTCTGATTTAATGACGTCATCTCACAGAGATTCAAAAGCGACTATTCTCAAAGTATTAAATCTATTTTCAATTATCCTTACGGTACAAGTACTGAACTGGGCAAATATAGTGTTTCTGCACCATTAACGGTTCTGTCTTGGTGGTTACTTTACTTCATTGTTGTGTTTGCCGTCAAATATCTCTTCATTTCATTCATCCTCTGACTGCCCAGCAAATACCTGTTTGAGTATTCATACGTGACTTTATGAAAGTCTAATAAGGATGGGAGGTGGTCCAGTTGAATCCCGCTGCTCTCGACTACGAGGTAAGTGTCGAAATCGCTACGTCATATCGCTCAGTGCGATTCCCACTGTAGACGAGGAACAGCTCAGTTCTCGGCAGGTGATCTGCTCGACAGATCCTCCACTAAGTTCTTAGAAATAACATTGCGGAGACAAACCTAAGTAATGATTTGTGACTTGTGTTTGATAATAGCTCCTGCAGTGCTTAACTACCCAGCTATCACTCTCTCTGACACAACTGCATTTTGAGTCATTTGAAGAGTTGAGTTTTTCATAGTTACTTCGGTGCTTTAATAAACTTATTCGCAGTTGAAAATATGAACCACCTTGGGGTGTGTGTCAGAGTGACGGCAGTGAAAATTGGTGCAGGAGCGCGACTCGAACGCGTATTTCCCACTTTACGCGAGGGATCGCCCTAATCGCTTCGGCTACCCGTGCACGAATCACAGCCAGACCCAAAATTCCGTCATCCTTATGTCACAACCTCCACTCGCACGTTACGAATATTCCCATCCGAGAATGACATATCTATCGAAGAGTACAGCCCCAGGTATTAGCGAATAAATACGAAACAGCAGTGCTACTGTTAAAAAGTGAATACGTATTTGAAAATGGAAATTACGCTCTCACTTGGAAGTGATATTCACACGTCATGTTTCGTCTTCTGAACAACTTTTCTCTCTCCTACAGCAGAAGGAAGCAGGTTTGTTGCAAGTGGTTTAATATTCTCAAAGCCAAAGTGCTATGCTTTAGTTTCTCCTACAGGGATGGTATATCTCCATTTCTCTCCGAGTCCTTGAGCAGCACCCTCATTCATGAGCGTTAAAGGCACCGTCGGTGGTACGAAGAGGTAAGAGGCGTTCTCGATTTCTATTTGCACTACGAGAAGCGACAGGGTGAAAATGTGTCGAGTAAATTGCTCCTTCGGCTCCACAGCGATGGTTTTGCAGCGCGGCGCAAACCTGTCTTCATTCTAGACGCCATAGGTCCGCCTGTGGGCACTCGCGTTACGGTGCGGCCGAGGAAGACACACACTGTTGCGCTACCGGTCTTCGCCGGCTGCGCCGCGCCGCGCCGATGTCTGGGGGGCCCGTTATCGAGCAGGCTCGTGTGACCCCGCGTAGCAGTAAACACCGCAGCGTCTCCAGCCAGGTGTCTGCGTTGTCTCCTTTTATGTTGCGAAATACCGGGAAAGGGGAGTCATACAGCTGCGGGAAGCTGTGCAATAAACGCGGCGTGCCGATCTTCCCCAACCGCAGACGCAGACAGCAACGCTAGTGGAGAGCCGCTACGCATGCGTTGCGAAGTTTCATCGTTACTATCTGCTGTTCTACACGACGTTTTTTTTTTGCATTTCATTCCTCGGCCTTGCAGGTACTGTTGTACAAGCTATGAATGTTTTCCAGTCAGATGCCAACCAGCTGGGACGGTGCCAAGAGGAGTCCCATTCGACAATGTGTAAATGTGTAGGTGGGGCTTTCCATTTCCATTGTTCGGCTTTCAATCAAGAGAAACCTATTTCGAGGACTTGCAGACTACTGACGTACAAGTCTACTGTGTGTGCCTGTGAACCTTTTGGCGGGTATGAATGCAGTCAAATAGATAACTCTTTCGAACTTTACTTCAGTCTGCCAGATAACATCTTTTGTATCTCTCAAACAGAGAGTTCGAAACGAACTCGACTTATTACGAAATTCATATTTATGTCAAACCAAGACTTTTATAAATTTGAGCTGCATATCATACAGTTTTGTTCATCTCTAGACAATTAATTGTTACGTACCGTTATTGTTATAAGTCCTCTGCGTTACGGCAAGCCAAATAATAGGATCTTTTATTTTCCAAGCCGGCCGTGGTGGCCGAGCAGTTCTAGGCGCTTCAGTCTGGAACCGCGCGACCGCTACCAAAAAAATGGTTCAAATGGTTCTGAGCACTATGGGACTTAACATCTGTGGTCATCAGTCTCCTAGAACTTAGAACTACTTAAACCTAACTAACCTAACGACATCACACATCTGTGCCCGAGGCAGGATTCGAACCTGCGACCGTAGCGGTCACGCGATTCCAGACTGAAGCGCCTAGAACGGCACGGTCACACCGGCCGGCACGACCGCTACTGTCGCAGGTTCGAATCCTGCCTCGGGCATAGATGTGTGTGATGTCCTTAGGTTAGTTACGTTTAAGTAGTTCTAAGTTCTAGGGGACTGATGACCTCAGATGTTAAGTCCCATAGTGCTCAGAGCCATTTGAACCATTTTATTTTCCCCCTCTAAGTCTCCCAATACCCTCAGTTCTTCTGCATCAAGAGCGCTGACTTCTTTATTGTAAATCATACGCTAATTAGATTAATTGCTTCAATTCCTTTGCAGTAACTACATATGACAACATTTACTTCTTGAGATGAGCCATGTTACCATAGTCGCACCTATCTTCCTTCCCCGACCTTGCTGTGCATACCTTCATTAAAAACCTTATCCCTTCAGTTTAGTAATTTCATAATTTTCTACCCCCCGTCTTAGAACTCCGTCCGGTCACCCTGTTGCAGGTTTCTTCAAAGCCACGGCTACATCTGCTCCATATCCCTCTTCAGCTGAGCCCCTACGTCTCAAATTCATCGTGTCTAATTTCTATTTGTATTTTAAAACTCACTTAAGGTTTGTAACTAGTTTTAATTCAAACATAGGTATTCGAGCAATTCGAGTTCTTAAATTGAACTCTCTTCTTTTCATCCTTGAGTGAATGATTAGGCTGAGACATAAACTGTATTACCAGTTACAGGCTTAAAGGGCCAAGATAATCTGTTGTCCAGTGACGTAGCAAGCCTATACCGTTAGATTAGAGCGCAAAATTTCGGTTGCTACTTGCTTGATTCTGGGTAACAAGAAATGTTTCTCTTTCAGATTTCATTTAGCAGATGGCGCGCTCCAGTTTTCCAAAGGTACCCATAAAAAATGCAGCCTCCTTCAAATTCGGTTCCATTGCATAAAACCGCAGGTGTTCACCTCATCGGGGTGGTCGGTTAGGGTAGGCTGGAGGCAGGGTTGTAGGCACCCACCCCCCCTCCCCCCTGCCTTGCGAGGTTGACGTGTCTGGGACGAGACCCCCTCAGCATGATAAGACCGGCTAAGGAATTACTCGGCTCAAGAAGCAGCCTCACCATGACTCAACTTCTCGCCGTAAAGCTCGAAGTGACGTGGCCGATCACGTGACTCCCTTGAACGGGCCAATCGCGACAATTCACGGCTGTGATTCGTGGAATGAAGAACGTACCTCTTCCTCGATTCACTCCTGACTCCCGTGTGAAATTAACGGAGAGAGGTATTGTCTTCATCAGTATCAAGACTGCTGCCGGCGCCAATATGCCTTTGCTATGAGAGAACAGGTACGACTTTTGAGAACTGCTCTTTAATATGGATAATACTGTGTCAGGAGAGAAACAAGTTAACACTTATCCCTTCCATAAACTCGCTTTAGAGATTCAGCAATTTCCTCTGCCTCTCTCAGTACATTTGTGCATGTTGTATCGCAGTAACTGTCCATGAGCCTTAATTACGCTCGCATTCGGGAGGACGATGGTTGTGTCCCGCGTCCGGCTATCCTGATTTAGGTTTTCCGTGATTTCTCTAAATCACTCCAGGCAAATGATGGGATGGTTCCTTTGAAAGGGTACGGCCGACTTCCTTCCCCGTCCCCGTCCGAGACAGATGACCTCGCTGTCTGGTCTCCTCCCCCAAACCACCCCACCCCTTAATTACGATTTCTATCAACAGAGTAGTTCATAGGGTTCTAGTGTCTGCGACTGACTAATAACACGAATAAATAATACCAAAATGATGACACAGACATTTTTAATTATATTGTTCGGATTTTCGTTTTTTACTATATCTTCACAATATTTACACTTAATTGCAGGAGCTATGCTCTATTATGGACTGCTGAAGTCTGAATTAAATTAGAGACATGAATTTATAAGAATGAGAGCTTTGCCTGCACCGTATGTTGACCCAGTCAAACCTATAGACAGATTGTTGCAGAGTGGTTGAGGCACTGGTATTTAAGGAGAGCTGCTTGCTTTGAAAGGCGTTTAAACGGGGCAGCTGGCACGACGTCATTTCTAAAAGCGACAAGAGAGCTTCAGTAAAGTGTTACCGAAGTTTCACACCGACTTAGACTTTCTCACTAGTATAGACAACGGCAGAGCTGTGTCAACTGACTACACTTTTTATCGTCTTGAACTTGGTATTAGCAAAAGACAACTCCCATAGGACGATAATATAGCAGTTAAATACCTACTCTGTTAGCAGCTGAAGAACCTGCTTGACGTTAGTTTTACTTCCGTTGTCCAATGATTGAAGTTCTTTCTGATGCACAGCAGTTTTCTCAGATATCTGATTCCACCTCTCCCTCGGTCGCTCAAGCTGTTGTTTTACAAGCTCTTTTATTCTATCCATACAAGTTTCGGAAGTTGAAGACGTTACCAGAATCCAAATGTTCCTGTATGCATCCGCGCAAGTAGAGCGGAATTACATGCTCTCTAAGGCATGTAGCTGAAACGGTGCAATACAAGTGCAGACTGAAGCACAGAAGTATACTATGCATGCAGTCTGACATGTTCGTTCTAGTGTGCCGTCTGCATTCATATTAAAGCTTTTATAATATTTACGCTAACGGTTTGGTTATAATGCGCTTTATTCATCCAACCTCAGGCATTTGTTGTTGCACACAATAAAAAACAATGTAATATGCATTGCTTCCAGAATGCATATCTATTATGTACTATGTAATAAGCTTCCCTGCTGAAGCATTGCAGACAGCATTAAATACATACTTATTTTACTGGTTAGAATGTGCAAGATTTGTGTAGAGTAAAATGTTAATTACAGTGTGCAGGTCGTATACATATTGAAGTCATTTCTGTAACTTGTAATACGTGTACAAGTCGAAATGTTGATGACAGTATGCAACATGCGTTCAGGATGTGTTGTTCATGATGTTCTATATGGATGCAAGTCGAAGTGCTCACTGAAACTTACAATTTGGGTGCTTGAATGTATGTCCCGTGACAATATAAACCAGTAAAATATCCATAAGCTTTCGGACGAGAGCTTCTCGCTCTTTGTCACTACTTGACAAAGGTGGAGCTGTACATGTCCGAAAGCTTGTGGATATTTAACCGCTTGACAAGATTGGAAGTTTGAAAAATCTTATTGTTATATGGCCACACTGAAATATTTACACCAAGGCAAAACTTGAACCGCAGCCGACGACATCGTGTTCCCGCCTGACAGCCCCCCTCTGTCTTTTTGTTGCAGATGCCCAAACAGCGAACGCACGCGCTCTGATACACGGCCGCGGCAATGTTCGCCATAATGCCCATTGAGACGGACGAGCGGCGAGAGTTCCGACGCAAGATGCGCGCCAAGTGCGAATTCGTGTGCAAGTACTGCCAGCGCCGCTTCACCAAGCCGTACAACCTGATGATCCACGAGCGCACGCACAAGGACGACGTCACCTTCACCTGCGAGACCTGCGGCAAGACCTTCAAGCGGCAGGACAACCTCAAACAGCACAGGTGGGCCACCAGCCGATCAGCCGCGATACGGCGAGCAGGCGCGCTCCGCACGTGATGCTGCGATTTATGCGCTGGCAGTGCCTTAACGCGCCCACCGCTTTCTTCACCCAGCCTGTGAAACCTGTTCTCACATCGTAACACAGTCTATTTGCGCTGGAGTGTGCTCCGATCGCTGTCCCCGTGTGGTTGCAAGGCCGCAGCACCTTGGCGTTTGGGCCACTGAGCTCCTTACTACTGAAACTTCCCCTTAGCAAAATTCATGAATTACTATGCTGATAAACCTCTTACATTATTTGATTTTTAAACAGTTGAGCAGAACTGAACGTACTCACACATTTCGCTCTTCACCTATTCTGATCAACACTAAACTGACACACAATATTTTTAGCGCAACGCAATCTGACTTTCAATAATCCCTACAAAAAATGGCCATGACTAACAATAACATTTACCTTTTATGAATCACTTACCTCACAAAAATCTTCGTTACTCTAACTACTGCAATACAGCGAGCGCCACTGCTGCCACTTCAATAAATGATTCAAACTACTGAAGGCACTAACTACTGATAGGCATAGTTAGCAAATGAAAGATTTTGATAGACAACAAACAATGTATTTACCTTAATAGTGTTCAAAAGTCATCCAGTCTTACAAATTTACCGTCTATGATGGACACACGTCCAGATCATCCGCTCTCAAAACTCCCCCACCTCTCTCCCCACATCCACCACTGCTGGCGGCTCACTTCCAACTGCGCAACGCTACGCGCTGTTAACAGCCAACTGCCCAACACTACAATAGCAAACAACAATGAAAACCAGCCACAGACTGCACACAGCACCATCAGTGATTTTCATATAGAGCGCTACGTGGCGTTATCAATATAAAAACCTAAACAGCCTATTTACACCCTAAATCCCCCGTGTACGATGGTCACCGACTCGACACAAAATGGACAAAAATTTTCAGTACAAAACCGTGACCATCGGAAATATGCCTGTTAAATAAATATAGTTGGACGACACTTTTACGCGGCTCACACCGCCGGAGGTTCGAGTCCTGCCTCGGGCATGGGTGTCTGTATTGCCCTTAGCCTGAGTTATTTTAAGTTAGATTAAGTTGCATACAAGCCTAGGGACCGATGAACTCCGCAGTTTGGTCCCACAGGAACTTACTTCAAATTTCCAATGACAGTCTTACCGTTAAGTGCTTCACACTGATGTCGCAAATGTCGTGAGATACCTCGTAATAGTTTAATACGTAACTTAAAGTCAAAACCCCATTGATTGATTGACGATAGAAGACATCGAAATAAGGTAGTGCAAGGCGCAATCTTTTTACTTTGAGGTGACATCATGTCAGACCTCCTTTTGCCAGTTTAGTGCAGCAACTCAAATGACATGGGCTCAGCAAGTAGCTGCAAGTACCCTGTAGAAACACTGAGCTATGCTGACTTTTGCGAAAGTGTTGCCAATCCAGGATTTTCTACACGGACTGACTTGCCGATTATGTCCCGCAAATAATGGATGGGATTCATGTTGGGCTATCAGGGTGGGCAAATGGTCCTCTCGAATTGCCAAGAATGTTCTTTACATCAATCGCAGAAAATCGTGTCCCGGTGACTCGGCATAGTTAGTAACACCAAGTCCATTGGCTGCAAATCGTATCCTGTTAATTATCTGTATATTTGGACCAGAGGACCCAGTCCACTCCATGTAAACTTTGCCAACACCATTACGGAGCCACAACCAACTTGCACAGTGTCTTGTTGACAAACTGGATCCATGGTTTCGTGGGGCCTGCGCCACACTCGAACGTTACCATCAGCTCTTACCAACTGAAATCGGACTGGTCTGACCAGGCCATGTTTTCCAGTCGCCTGGGGTCCAATAGAGATGGTCAAGAGTCCAGAAGAGACTCTGCAGGCGATATAGTGCTGTTAGCAAAGGCACTCGTTTTGTCCGTGTGCTGACACAGACCACCAACGCCAAATTTCGCAGCACTAACGGATACGTTCGTTGTGCGTCTCTCATTGATTTTTCCGATTACTCAACCAGTATCCCATGCATCTAATTCCAAACACCATTTTGCGTTCAAAGTTTAGTAATTCCCGTTGTGCTTTCATAACCTTTTCACATGAATCATATGTGTACAAATGACGGCACCGTCAATGCACTGCCCTTTTATACTTCGTGTACGCGATACTTCCGCCATCTGTATATATGCAAATAGGTGTGCCTTGCCTTTTGTCACCGCAGAGTATTTGACTTATTACTACACAAAACTGTAGCCATTCGGTCATGAAAGAAACTAACTCAGAAATGTCATTTATCAAATTCACACTAATGTCGACATTAGTGTTGAAAATTACGTGTTTGTTTCTATGTTTGTCTTGGCAAAAGATCTGCCGTGAAAATTAACTGATTAGTTCCTGGTAAGGGTTTTGCAATGAAAAATTTAGCGCTTGTCACAGTGTAAAACAAGTTACACCCGATTGCCACCAATAAAACAAAACAAATAATTAGCTCTGATTATGGTCGTGTAGAAATGAAACGAAAAGTATTCAAATGTCCCGTTACACATTGCATTCATACATAGCTACACTCCACAAAATACTTTCAATACAGACGTCCTAAAACTTAAATACATATTCGGCGTAAACAAATTTCTCATCTTCAGAAGCGCTTTCTTGCCATTGCCACTCAACATTTTGTGTACTGTGTATTTCGGCTTTAATCAGTTATTTTACTGTTCAAATAGCAAAATTCATTTACTGCTATATGTGGTTTGTTTCCTAATCTAATTCCCTCCAATCACCTGACTTAATTATACTACATTCAATTATCCTTTTTTGCTTTTGTTCATGTTCATCTTATATCCGCCTTTCAACACACTGTCCATTCAACTCAACTGCTCTTCCAAGTCCTTTGCTATCACTGACAGAATTACAATTTCAAAGTTTTTATTCCTTCTCTATGAACTTTAATTCCTTCTCCAATTTGTTTGTTTGTTTTCTTTACTGCTTTATCAGTGCACAGACTGAATAACATCGGGGATAGACTACTGCTCTGTCTCACTCCCTTTTCAACCACTGCTTCCCTTTCATGCCCCTCGACTCATCATAACTGCTGTCCGGTTGCTGTACAAGTTGTAAATAGCTTTTCGCTCCCTGTATTTTACCCCTGACACCTTCAGCATTTGCCCGTCGGAGGTTCGAGTCCTCCCTCGGGCATGGGTCTGTGTGTTGTCCTTAGAGTAAGTTAGTTTACGTTTGATTAAGCAGTGTGTAAGCTTAGGGACCGATCACCCCAGTAGTTTGGTCCCATAAGACCTTACCACAAATTTGCTTTCCTTCAGAATTTCAAAGAGTGTATTTCCGTCAACATTGTCAGAATCTTTGCTTAAGTCCTCAAACCCTAGAAACATACGTTTGCCTTTCCTTAACCAGCTTTGTAAACAAGTCGCAGGATAAGTAATGCCTCGCGTGTTCCAACATTTCTGTGGAATGCAAACTGGTCTTCTCCCTTGCCGTTTTTTATCAGTTTTTCCATTCTTTTGTATAGAATTCGTGTTACTATTTTACGACTATAACTTACCAAACTGATAGCTTGGTAATATTCACACCCGTCAGCACCTTTCAGTGGATTTGAAGTCTGAGGGTATTTCGCCTATCTCATATGTCTTGCACACCAGGTGGAAGAGTATTGTCATAGCTGGCTCTCCCAAGGCTATCACTAGGTCTGACGGAACGTCGTATTGTTTCGACTCAGGTCTTTTAAGCGCTCAGTCAAATTCTTCTCCCAGTATCATGTCTCCCATTTCCTCTACATCAATATCCACTTCCATTTCTGTAATACTGCCTGCAAGTTCTCTCCCTTGTATAGACCCTCTCTATATTCCTTCCATCTTTGAGCTTTTCCTCCTTTGCTTGGAACTGGTTTCCCATCTGAACTCTTGATTTTCATACATCTGTTTCTCTAAAGCAGTCTTTAATTGTCCTGTAGGCAGTATCTATCTTCGCCGTAGTCATATACACTTCTAAATCCTTACATTTGTCCTCTAGCCGATCCTGCTTAGCCATTTACACCTCCTGCCAGTTTCATTTTTAGGTGTTTGTTGTCCCTTTCACCTACTTCATTTGCTGTATTTTTTAATTTTTTTATTTCATCAATTAAATTCAATATGTTCTGCATTATCCATGGATTTCTATTAAGCCTTGTCTTTTTTATCTTATTGATCCTCAGCAGCCTTCACTATTTCATCTCTCAAATCTACCCATACGTTTTCTATTGTAATCCCTTCCACTGCTCTAGTCAATCGTTATCTAATGCCCGCTCTGAAACACGCAACAACCTCTGGTCTTTTCAACTTTTACAGGTTCCATCTACCTAATTTCCTACCTTTTCGCAGTTTTTTTGGCTTTAATGTACTATTCATAACCAATAAATTTTGGCCAGAGTCTGCATGAGCCTCTGGTAATTTCTTACAAGTTAAAATCTGATTCGAAAATCTCTGTCTTACTATTATGTAATCAATCTGTAACATTCCACGTAGATAGGCTTCTTTCATGATTCTTAAATGAAGTGTTAGCGGTGATTAAAATACACTCTGAGCAAAATTCTACCATGCCGTTTCCTCTTTTACTTCTTTCCCCCAATCCCTGTTCACCTACAATTTTTCCTAACCTTCCTTTTTATACTATCGAATTTCAATCCCTCATAACAATTCAATTTTATTCTCCCTTATCTAGCTGAATAATTTCTTTTATCTCATCATACATATTTCTTCGATCTCTTTATCATCTGCAGAGGTAATTGGCGTAGAAACCTGTACTACCGTGGTAGGCGTGGGCTTCGTGCCTGCCTGTATTTTGGCCACGATAATGCCTTCACTATGCTGTTCGTTGTAGCTTGCACGCATTTCTGTTTCCTTATTCATTATTAAACCTACTCCTGCATTACCCCTATTTGATTTTGTATTTGTAATCCTGTATTCACCAGACCGAAAGTATGGTTCTGCTGCCATCGAACTTCACTAATTGACACTATATTTAACTCCAACCAATCCATTTCCCTTTTTAAACTGTCTAACCTACCTGCCCGATTAAGGGATCTAACATTCCACGCTCCGATCTGCAGAACAGCAATTTCGTGTCTCCTAATGACGATATCCTCTTGAGTAGCCCCCCGTCCAGAGATACGAATGGGGAACTATTTTACCTCCGGAACATTTTACCCAAGAGGATGCCATCATCATTTAACCATACAGCAGAGCTGTATGCTCTCGGAAAGAATTACGTCTGTAGTTTCCTCTTGCTTTCACCTGTTCGCCATACCAGCACAGCAAGGCCGTTTTGGTTGATGTTACAAGGCCAAATCAATCATCCGAACTGTTGCTCCTGCAACGCTGAAAAGGCTGCTGCTCCTCGTCAGGAACCATATGTTGTTCTGGCCTCTCAACAGACACCCCTCCGAAGTTGTTGTACCAACGGTGGGGCTGTCTGTATGGCTGAGGCACGCAAGCTACCCTAGCAACGGCGATGTCCATTCTTCACGTCAAATTAGCGGAAGGCAACAGAAAAGTCCCGCTCAAGCTATAGAGAAATGCATGTTACGGTTCGTTAGATTGGTAGTGGTACCGAAGTGTTGGACAGCATCTTTTGCTCGATGTCTGGTGGTGGAACGATACTTGAGTAGACGGTATGTAAACTGGAGGGAAAGCAGTGAACTTTCTTACGTGGCTAGGGTGGCGCCGGTAGGCAGTTCTTTTTGATGTGCAAACAGCAAGCGAAATTTCATGCTTAAATAATCACATGGAAATGCTGTGTAGACCGGTGGTGCTGTGCCAGCTGCAGTGGATTATCGCCGGAACTGACCACGATAACATTTTGGAAAACAGGTCCTTTCTGCGAAAACTGGGCGCATACGCACTATTGAGAACCAGTTCATCCCTTCCCCGGACTCAGTCCTTTCCTGTGAGAAGTCGAATAACTCCTAACCCCCCCCCCCCCCACCCCCCATCCGCTCCCACTGTTTGTCTCTGTTGTGAGGAAAATATGGGGAACATATACAATAAATAATATTAATGTCATTGATGTTAGTGAGTGTTTCCTAGATCAACTCACGAACTTACTTCCCGAAAGACACTAACAGCTGCAAAATGTGGTTCCTAGAGAAACTGGAAGAATGCTGAATACGATCTCTGCGAATGGGAAGATAATAGAAACAAACTGGAGACTGCAAAAAGCCACGAGGAAGTATATTATGATCCAGAAGACAAAACATCCCCAAAAATGCTGACAAATTTTTAACTGAACACCATCGCCAGAAAGGGTATACATATAAAAAAATGCAAATAAGTATCAGAAGCATCATTTTATAAACTCACAAGCAGCTGAATGGGCTGACAGGCATTCGCTTTTCAGGGATTTTTGAGTATTAATGGAAGAGAGATGCTGGAAATTACTATCAGTGGAAATTCAGATACATATAGTAAAAGTTGAGCATAGTGAATGCGTCATCAGCCACTCGATGAACCTGAAATATAGCAACTTACAACCTCATGCTGTTTCTGTTGTTAGGAGGTACCATTACAGGCTCATAAAACAGAGATTAGTGATGATTAGAGTCTTTAGTTGTAAGTAAAAATGGATTTTAAATGTACAGTTACCATGTGCATCCATGAAATAATTCATACAAGACCTCAGATTCAGGGTTTACATACTGTATCGCTTAAAGATATAAGGAAGTAATTCACAGAACACTCTGAATTCTAACTTCAGTTCTTAAAGGCTGGTTGAATGATGTCCAGAGGCTAAATAAAAATAGATAAGTAAATAAAAAGTGAACAAGTATTTTCTGTTTTATCTCGCTAGAGGGAGACTCGTATTTGGTGAGCAATATATTCAGATTCTGATCTATAGTAGTTGCATGCAGGGGTAGATACCAAGTCACAACCAGTTCATTCTAATCCTCATCCAAATCAAATAGTATTCCCTCAGTTATGAACCTAATGTCAACGAGACGTTAAAAGGTAGAAAAGTAAACTACGGTAGTTCAGTGTTAATCAGTTACGCTAGTCGTTTCTTCACAATTTTCTCTACTTATTCTTGTTTGTACTACATGTTATTTCGTTTGACAGATGATGACTTTAGTGGCTTAGGTTACCAAGTAAAGCTCCGCGCATTAATTAATTACAAACAGCATTTCACATGTCCATTTGCTTATAGCAGTCCGTCGGTTCCCTCTATGGAGATCACGTACTCACGGAATGTCGTACAAGGCTAACTGTGAGGTTCATTGAGTCCGCTGCTTGTATTTCCACTGTAACTCTTACCTATTCGTCACTTTACTCGTGGTGTAGAAGTAAAGCGAACACTCTCTTTTCTAAATGTTCGAGAACACTAATGATTTTTAGTGAGTTAATATTGATCATTGTATTATTTTAGTTTAGGTATTTGGCAATTTGTCACGGGAATTGCTCTGGCGGGATGTAAGCAGACAACGTTAGTGCGTACATTCGCGACTAAAGACGCAAAATAGAAGTAGCGTCGTAACACTGGGCTCGGGTTCTATGATATGGTAGAAATTTCAACTAATGTTAAGGGATGACACTCTGTGTTATACATTCCTCGTCATCACGCTGTACGTCAGTGTTCTCCATTATTCCATACAGTATTTCGCCGCAAGAACATGGAATATGGCTGATGGTAAACTTTCCGTAGTAAGAGCAGGCGACAGCTTATCGATTTTCGAGAACAGATGGCGTGTCATTCTGTCCTAATCCATACTCATCCTTTACGTGACGCAAGAAACGCTATTACCAGGAAACCAATCGTTAATTGTCAACCATAGGATACAGTTACAGACTTTAAGCATCATTCACTGCTAGGGAAAGAAAATCCGTAATTCAGGTGTAACTAAGATGTTACGATAAACCGTTAGTGTTATCGGGGCTTTCATTTCAGATAAGTATAATAATGATCAACTGTTATACGTATAACTTTTATAAAAGACAATTATGATCGTTTGCCATGGAGTCTATTTCAGAAACGATCAAGTGTTCAGTAGACACTTCATGCTTGTGGATAATACTTTAGGTCAAGTAGTGTGTAAGCTTAGGGACTTATGACCTTAGCAGTTAAGTCCCATTAGATATATATAAAAAACAGATAATACTTTTTGGAGCATTACGTTGGATATCAACACTATATGTCACCGAACTGAAGAATAATTGTAACACAGTGATATAGTCTTGGAAACAGCGAACAAGAATTCGCACTACAACAGTTGGAAAAACGATCTGTTTTTATAGATATCATCTGCACCCAAGAACGTATCATGTAGAGAAGGGGGCGGAGGATACAGACGTCGAAACGCTCTTGGAAGTATCACCAATCTTTAATTAGGTATTGTAATTTCACTGCTAGCTGCTGCATACCATAGCTCTGTCAGTACTTGCCACTACTGCTGATTTTTTATGTCGGAAAGAAATTGTCGTTACAATCGAATTTCGGTGTTCGAAGACGTCAGTGGCTAATTACTAGAATTAGAGTCTGAAGAGATTAACAAGCGTTGGACAGTCACTAACAACAATGGATCTATACTGCAGTCTAAGAGAAACGTATTATATGTTGTTTAATCGTCTTCACATATATGCCAATATAAAGTAAAGTTTTTGCTGTTTCAATTCCTGGTTGAATGAAGTTCGTCTGATTGTGAGTGCGTCACCTTAACGTTGTTCTAAACATTATTTCTCCGTTCAGAAAATAACCCGTTCTAATTTCTTACCCTCGTACTCGATTTGTACTCTTAGATTGTTCATGTGCTTCAGATGGGTGTCATGTAAAAATAAAAATACTAACGTCAGAGAAATTAATTTTCTACGGTACATTGCTGTGGCTTATGGAGTGCTGGATACGAACACCAATAAGTAAGTAAAGCGATAGTCCGTTTGTTACTGGTATAGGGTGTTTGAAACCTACCTTTGCTCTTCGATGCGGCGTCATGTGGAAGTACAGTTCCACGTAAGCCCGCCCGGCTAGTCGCGCGGTCTTAAGCGCTACTTCCCTTGCGGGAAGGCGTGCCATTCTCCGGCACGAATCCGCCCGGTGGATTAGTCTCGTGGTCCGGTGTGCCGGCCAGTCTGTGAATGGTTTTTAAGGCGGTTCCCCTTATTCCGCCTCAGTTACACTATGTCGACGATTGCTGCACAGTCTCCATGTACGCGTACACCATAATTACACTACCACGTAACAATTTAGGGCTACACTCGTCTGGTATGACACGTTCCGTGGGGAGGGGGGGGGGGGGAGGGGGAGGGTCCACTGGGGGCCGAACCGCGCGATAACCCTGGGTTCGGTTTGTTTGGGGCGGCGGTGGGGTGGGTGGACTGCTGTGGCCTGTTGTTGGGTTCTGAACCACTGAGGGATACAGCGAGACGAAGCCTCTCTGTCATTTCTAGGTCCCCGGCTTAATACACAATATATACACTGTTGCACAATATGGTGAAAGTGTTTGAGATGCAGCATAGACTCAGTACAGCACAAAGGTGCTATATAAATTGTCCGTTCGGTGTGTTTAGGAGGAATAAACGTAATGCATTTAAGTTGCTCGCCCACGAAAAAGAGTATCGACCATTGCACTCCCATGACCACTATCAGAAACACGACATCTTCAATCAAACATTCCTAGGGGAGTGATCACGCAAGTAGAGCAAGTTGCCATCATCATCATCATGACAGTGATAGAAAATTTAGTTTATAACCTACTAGGTAACCATGTCAACGAGATACGGGCAAAACCATATGCATAGTTCTATGATGACGAGAAGACGTCATCTCACCTGGTTGGACACAGGCCAGTGGTCACGTATCTGGAAACCTGTTTTAATGAAGATAACAACCAACCTCAGTGGAAGCCTGCTTTTGGTCAAAACCGACAACCTACATCACATAATCGCACATCAGAGAAAGCAAGAAAGGTGCTCAACGGCTACGAGTAAAGAAAACTCTTCTAATTCGGGTGACTGGACCCCTATGGGGTATTCCAGACGATAATTCGATAAATTTATATTGCTCATGTGCTACTATAAAGGTTACGCAAAATACTAAAGTGGCTCTTATGTGGCGAGAAAACATTTCCGACGAAAGATTCGGCGCTTTCTTTTGAAGAAATTCAGAAAATAGATATTTACATAATCCAGGTCGCTTTGAAGAAGGTGCAATCGAATCAAGCATGTATGGTAATAACTGCTCACATTTTCACGCTGAAATACACACATAAAAAAAAGATTTGAGTCACCTCGGTTCCGAGAGTTCCGGAACCTTTACAGATAATTGGAATAGAGATCAACATAAACATAATTTCCGCTCTTTTTATTGCCCATGAAAACCACACATTGCATGTTGTACCACCATACATCGAGACCTTCAGAGGTGGTTGTGCACACCGTCCTCTTGCATTGATGTGCCAACCAGGGTGGCCGTGCGGTTCTAGGCCCTGCAGTCTGGAGCCGCCCGACCGCTACGGTCGCAGATTCGAATGCTGCCTCGGGCATGGATGTGTGTGATGTCCCCTATGTTAGTTAGGTTTAAGTAGTTCTAAGTTCTAGGAGATTGATGAACTCGAAGTTAAGTCCCATAGTGCTCAGAGCCATTTTCTTGCATTGCATTCGGCGTAGATCACTCAGAGTGGTTTGTGGGTCACGTCGGCCATAAACAGCCCTTTTCCATCTATCCTTGGCATGTTCGACAGGGTTCATGTCTGGAGAACATGCTGGCCACTCTAGTCAGCAATGTCGCTATCCTGAAAGGAGTCATTCACAAGACGTGCACGATAGGGGTGCGAACTGTCGTCCATGAAGACGAATGCCTCACCAATGTGGTTGCACTATCGGTCGGAGTACGGCATTCACGTATCGTACAGCCGTTACGGCGCCTACCCACCAGCGGCGTACGTCGGCCCCACACAACGCCGCACCAAAACATCACACCTTGCTGCATTTGCTGGGCAGTGTGTCTAAGGTGTTCAACCTGATCGGGTTGCCACCAAACACGTCTATGACGATTGGCTGGTTGAAGGCATATGTGACACTCATCGGTGAAGAGATCGTAATGCAATTACGAGCGGTCCATTCGGCATGTTACTGGGCCTATCTGTACTGCGCTACTCTGTGTCGTCGCTGCAAAGATGGATCTAGCGATACACGTCGGGAGTGAAGTTGCGCATCATGCAGCCTATTGCTCACAGTTTGACTCATAACATGACGTACTGTGGCTGCACGAAAAGAATTATTCAACAGGGTGGCGTTGTTGTCCGAGTTCCTCCGAGCCATAATCCGTTGGTAGCAGTCATCCACTGCAGTAGTAGCCCTTGCGCGGCCTGAGCGAGTCATGTCATCGACAGCTCCTTTCTCCCGGCATCTCCTCCACGTCCGAACAACATCGCTTGGTTCACACCGAGACGAATGGACACTTCCCTTGTTGAGAGCACCTCCTGGCACAAAGTAACAATGTGGACGCTATCGAACCGCGGTATTGACCGTCTAGGCATGGTTGAACTATAGACAACACGAGTCGTGTACCTCCTTCCTGGTGGAATGACTGGAACTGATCGCCTGCCGGACCTCTCGCCTGTCGGACCTCTCCGTGGACGCTTCTCATGCATGGTGGTTTACATCTTTGCACGAGTTTAGTGACATTTCTGAACAGTCACAGGGACTGTGTCTGTGATGCAATATCCACAGTCAACGTCTATTTTCAGGAGTTCTGGGAACCGGGATAATGCTAAACTTTTTTGATGTATGTATTTTGTTACTTGTAGTAAGACTGCAGTCTTGTGTTCCTTCGTTACAACGATGACTGCTATGATAGTGATTATCAAATGTGTCTTTAGACAGTACATGTAAGGGAATGTTATGGCTACTTGGTTAAATTGTCTAACACTAGTTAAACGACGACATCTGTTGAAGATATTCACGGAGAGGAATCCACCCACCTACGTAGGAAGGTGTGCAGGAAGAGCTCCGTTCCACCGCACTCACTGTATCTGAATATTTACAACAGTGATTACGCTCCAGACACGACATAGTAAAGAGACTGTTGTCAGCAGTAGCGCCTCAGAGAAATCTCTTACCTCCTCGCAGTGAATACCGATTTGCTTCGGTGCAGTAGAGGTGAAAGTAAGTACAGGCGGAGGTATCGTTAGCGTAGAATGAGATATGCGCGCCAGTGAATCAGACGGCGGCTACCGGCCGTGACCTTGATGAGACAGCAGCGCCTGCTCTGACTCAGGAAGGAATGCAA
The DNA here is from genome assembly GCF_023897955.1 of Schistocerca gregaria. Classification (NCBI taxonomy): domain Eukaryota; kingdom Metazoa; phylum Arthropoda; class Insecta; order Orthoptera; family Acrididae; genus Schistocerca; species Schistocerca gregaria. The sequence continues at coordinate 743,175,532 of NC_064921.1, forward strand.
AGAGAAGCCGAAGCGAGCCGGGGCTCGATCCCGCGACCAGCTGAGCGGCTCTCTGGGTCACTGGGTGCGCTTTAAAAGCTCCTCTCCTCACCTAGCTAACCTCCGCTCTCTCGCTGAGCAACACGCGCCGGCGGCGCCTTTAAAACAGGTAACGCGGTGCACGGAGGGGGATAACCGTGCAGCGTTGCGTGCAGCGGCAGGAACAGGTAGGAAAACACTATAAATACCTTCCCACTGCGAGCGGACAGGTTGCGATCAAGTAAACATTACTGCAACGATTCTGAAAATATCTGCTATGTACGACTCATCTCGCTCTTTCTTAGGTGACATCCTGAAACGCAAGGGATCGTGGCAGTCGGGTAGATGCACTATTTCTTGTCTTCCGAAAACAGTTTGATACAAAACCATATCAACACTTACTAACGAAATAAAGATCTGACTGGACTGGGGATTATCTTGTTTCCTGGTAGGCAGAAGTTGACTTCAGGCGTACCTCAGGGAACTGTGTTCGGACCGTTGTTATTCATGTTGTATGTCAATAACTTGGCACACAATATTAATAGTAGCTTCCGACTTTCCCCAAATTACGCATTTATTCATAATAATGTACTACCTGAAAAAGTTACGCAATTAAGCTAATCAGTCAGGTATTGATCAAATTTCAAAGTTCTGTAAATGTTCAGTAATATTAAATTTGGCGCGTACAAATGTCCTCGAATTGCACTTTGTACGGATATGGAATTGATCGACGCAGAAGCTCTGTTGTAGATAAAGTGCCTGGCAGACTTGCGTTCACTGGTAGCATATTGGAAAAATGGAATCAGTTTACTAAGATAACAAATACGACTAACAGGAAAACTAGATGTGTGTGGTATGTGTTATAACGCCCCCCCCCCCCCTCCCCGCGCCCCCTCGCTCGTACCCCTCTGCGCATTGCTTGGGGACACCAAGAAAAAATTAGATTCGTTGTTGCGGGGGCAGAAACGTTTATGCAATAATTCCTCTGGAGCACCATACGCGAGAGGAACGGGAGGTAGGCGCTTATGTCAGTGGATTTTCCCATTCACTGCTCGTTGTCGCTATAATCATTCCGCATCCGTCTGCTTGCTACATTTTCCTTAGAGCGTCATGAGCAAGGCCAGCAGACGGGATTCAGCCTCGCAAAGGACAGAGCTCATAATATTTCGTCTTACGATGAAATATTAGAAATATACAACGGTGTTTTCCATTGACTTTGACCATCTTCCGGAGACTGGCAGCAATAATACCGTCCAGTATGTTTTGTATTTGTTCAACCCATCACATATGACGCCGCGCCAGATTAGGAGTCAGAGGCTTTATATATACAGGGTATCCCAGAAAGGATGCTAGAAACTTCCAAGGGACGTAGGGCAGTTAATGACTGAGAATTACACAGGAATCTGTGAGCACAAACTCAACGGTGAGGGGTAGCAGAGCCCGAAAATTGGATAACTAGCTAGAGAGTGATTCATTCGAAACATTAATGAGACATAATTAGTACACATGGCTTCTGACATGAATACAGCTATAATGTTACAACAGATGCTCGAAGCTTGCATCATCGTACGCCACGCACGCCTGATACCGACGCAGTATAGACCGCCGGACACGGACACGCTCGAGTACACCGGGAATTTCTTTAATTGTAGCAGCTGCGCAGACGATTCTTGCGACGAGATCCATTTGAAACTTCGCGAGATCGCGATACATGAGATATTTCGTGGCTCCCACAGAAATAAATCAAGGCTCGATAAATCGGGTGAGCGTGGAAGCCAGGGGACGAGTCCACCAAGCCCAATCCATCGAAAAAAGAATGACCTGTTCAAATGCCTATGAACAGGCAGTCCAAAGTCAGGACATGCCCAGTCATGTTGAACTACAATCTGCTCCTCGCATTTGCTGCAACATCTTTAAGCAAGCCAGGAAACATCTGATAGAGTGCGGCGGTCAAGCGGGTTGGTAAGAGGTACAGCGCGACTAAGCAGTCGCTGACCAAACTCGCCCACACATTAACTTTGAAGTGATGCTGTGCCGCATGGTGCTGCAAGTCGTGGGGATTTTCTGCTGGCCACAAATGCTCGTTCTGGTGATTGAATGCACTATCCTTCGTGAATGTGGCCTCTTCAGTGAACAACACATAAGCTGGGAAATGCACATCTAGGCCACTTTGTTGCAAGCCACTGTGAGAAACGCACACGAGCAGGATCGGGGTTCAATAATTGCACCATTTGGAAACGACACTCGGCGTTGAAAAATCACTGGACACTGCTACGAGACATTATGAACTCCGAGGTAACGATATGTATGCTGGTGCCTGGATTAGTCTCCACGGCATCCAACACATTTTCTTTCCCAGCGACCGAAAGCGACGATCGCGGCTTGCCCTCACTAGACCTGCCAGTTCATAACGACCTGTACTCGTACAGGTTTTGGTACAGACGTGCTAGAAAACTGTGGTACCGTTGTTGTCTGTCTGGGAAGCGTTCTCGATAAATGTGTCCAGCAGCTCGTTCGTTGCAATCAGCTATTCCATGTATTAAGTGCATGCCTGAAACCTCGCCCCTCGTATGCGCCTCATATGCTGACCCGCACTCGCTTGAGCAAATCCTCACACTCCCTTCCAGTACTTCCGTGTACAGCTCCACCTAGTGGCGTTCCTCTCTAATTCTCTCGTGTAGTCTACAGCACCTCCTAGAGGCATACGACGACATTTGTGGCCATGGTTTCCTATGCAATTCTCACTCCTTACGATGTGCCTCACATCCCTTAGACGTTAGTCGCTGCATTTCTGGGACACTTTGCGTAGTGGAACTCTTTGCAGTCTCGAAACGGTTCTATGGAAAACAGTGTGCTTCAAGTGCTTTCGATGAGTGTGTCTCATAATATGTACCATAGATGGCAGTACCTTTTGCTTTCATTGTCTTAGAACCTCAATATTTTTACATCGCCAATGGACTGTAGACTTAGTTCAAATGTGTGTGAAATCTTATGGGACTTAACTGCTAAGGTCATCAGTCCCCAAGTTTACACACTACTTAACCTAAAGTATCCTAAGGACATAAACACACGCCCGAGGGAGGACTCGAGCCTCTTCCGAGACGAGCCGCACAGTCCATGACTGCAGCGCCCTTAGACCGCTCGGCTAATCCCACGCTGCTGTAGGCTTAATATTTGACATAAATTTCAATTTGATACCTCTACAAGTTCCTGAGATAAGGCACCTTAACTAAAGGAGAGGCACACGGACGGACAACACAGTAATCCAATAACGGTTCCATCATGACCAATTGAGGCATGGAACCCTAAAGAGAAATCATTCGTAAGTTTTCTCCTCACTGACCAACTCATAAAACCCGCCGGCGGTGGTGGTCTAGCGGTTAAGGCACTCAGTCCGTCACCGTGCGACTGCTACGGTCGCAGGTTCGAATCCTGCCTCGGGCATGGATGTGTGTTATGTCCTTAGGTTAGCTACGTTTAAGTAGTTCCAAGTTCTAGGGGACTGATGACCTCAGATGTTAAGTCCCATAGTGCTCAGAGCCATCATAAAACCCATAGCAGAGAAAATAGTATTAGTCACTGGATACCTCCCAATATTTCCCTCGAAGAACCAAGTAGCTTCACATGGCATGGACTCAAATGGTCGTTCGAAGTCCCATGCAGAAAAATTGAGCCTTGTTGCCTCTATAGCCGTCCATAATTGCGAATGTGTTGCCGGTGCAGGGTTTTGTGGGCGAACTGACCTATCGATTATGTATCATACATGTTCGACGGGATTCGTCACGGGCAATCTGGTGGCCAAACCATTCACTCAAACTGGCTAGAATGTTCTTCAAACAAATCGCGAGTAAGTGTGGCCCAACCGGCAGCTTAAGGAGGTACGCCTATACCAGTCTCTCCTGAACCCTGAGTACGCCCTCACGCGATAACGGCAGGTCGAAAGGAGGGATGACGTGAGTTCGACAGTCACCTTGTAGTTTGTGATCTCCAGCTCCAGAATGAAACTTTGTTTCAACTCGCCAGAACTTCACCAGGATTGACAGGTTTAGATGGGATTTGCCCCTCCGCTGACCTGTAAATTGACTCATACTGCCAGTTAATAGCAGAGTTTGCCCACGACTCAAGTTTTCCGCATTCAGCAACCATTGCCAGAGTGGAAGGCGACAATAGAACCCAGGCTTTTTCGTACTGTAATCTGATATTTATCCTCTGAGCCACGAAATTAAACACGTACCTAGTAGCCTTAGGCTATTGAGCACAGTTGACGTCGGCCTTCACTTGAGATGCGAGAGAGTGCACGCAGCCGGCTTGTCTCGCGTGCAGGCAGCGGCTGGTCTAATTAAGCACTCGACAGAGCCTCAGCGGCTGTAGAATGCCAAGCGAGCTGAGCTGGCCCGATCTGAGCGGAGGTGCAACGGGCTGGCGTGAGGCGCTGTGAAAGCTGACAGCCGCGTCGGCCGACCCCGAGGTCGCATCGGCCGCAGTGCCAGCAGCCGCGGTCACTCTCACACGGGACGCCGGGGGCAGGACAAGGGAGGGCCAGGCCAGGCCTCCTAATTGGGAGACGAGACGAGACGAGACTAGGCCAGACAAGATCGGCGTCGCCGCCTCCACGGAAAATTTCCAAATCACTGCGAGGACAGTGTTCCCATTCGCTCCTCGGACGTGCGTACATAACGTCAGCACTTACCTTACCGAAGTTCCACCTGTGAACGCTCCAACAGTAATCAATCCGAGTTGACATCCGAGTGTGCCTCTTTTCTCTTTGAGACGCCATAACCACTAGAGTCTAAGCTGTTACAGGGAGTGCAAAGAGTCACATGTGACTTAGTAAGAACATCGGCGCCACTCGCGGATACGAGGCTAATCTGGAAATTAAGGTTACGTCTATTGTAGTATAGGGCAACGGCCTTGCCACAGTGGGTACACCGGTTCCCATGAGATTACCGAATTTAAGCGCTGTCGGGCGTGGCCGGCACTTGGATGGGTGACCATCCAGCCGCCATGTGCTGATGCCATTTTTCGGGGTGCACTCAGCCTCGTGATGCCAATTGAGGAGCTACTCGACCGTATAGTAGTGGCTCCGGTAAAAGAAAACCATCATAGCGACCGGGAGAGCGGTGTGCTGACCACACGCCCCTCCTATCCGCATTCTCATATGAGAATGACACGGCGGTCGGATGGTCCCGATGGGCCACTTGTGGCCTGAAGACGGAGTGCTTTATTGTAGTATAGAGCTTGCATTATTTTTCTGCATAATTACCATTTACCTCGATAATTTTTTTCGCCCTTGGGACGAGTTTTTTGATTCCTGTTTCGTAGATGTCTTCCATTCCTTTTTCAGCTAGTTCTTCACTTTGAATTTCACCTCGTCGTCGTCGAAAAAGTGTTTCCCCCAATGTGTTTTTCTTCAATTTAGTGAGCAGATGCTACTCACTAGGTGCGCGATCGGGGCTGTGAGAGGGGTGGCTTAAAATAACCCAACCAAACGAAGTCAACAACTGTTGTGTTGCATGAGCGGTGCCAGGACGCAAATTATCATGAAGGAGACAGACTCCAGTTGTCTGCATCCCACTACGTTTGTTCTGCATAGCTCTGCGAAGGTTCTTCGTGACCTCACAATATCTTGCAACATTTATTATTTCACATCTTTCCGAAAAATCAGTGAGCAGAACCCCATTTGTCCGAAAACACTGACACCATGATTTTCCTCGTAGTTTACTGAGTTTTGAATTTTTTGGCTGAAGTAGCATGGGTATGGCTTCATTGATTGTCGTTTGCTCTCTAGAGTATGGTGATAAGCCCGAGATTCATCTCCTGTCGCAATTGAGAAAAGCCTCGCCTTCAGTCTGAAAACTGTCAACTGTCACTGACGCTGTTGATTTTTTGTGTTTCGGTAAGCATCTTGGGCACTATCGCGCATGCATATTGTGATAATTTAGTCAACCAGTTACGATTTCTAAATGAGATGTCGTACCTTACCGAGTACATCCGAGAAGGACCGAGCACCGGCCGGTGTGGCCGAGAGGTTCTAGACGCTACAGTCTGGAACCGCGCGATCGCTACGGTCGCAGGTTCGAATCCTGCCTCGGCCATGGATGTGTGTGATGTTCTTAGGCTAGTTAGGTTTACTTAGTTCTAAGTCTATGGGACTGATGACCTGAGATGTTAAGTCCCAGAGTTCTTAGAGTCATTTGAACCATTTTACTTCATGGATGATTTACATTTCCTTAAGAATGTCAGTATGGCATCTGCTTCTCCTACTATTTTTTCTATGTGACTATTCAACTTCAGGTCGCTCTGGATAGTTACTCCTAGATATTTTACGGTAGATACTGTGTCCTGCAGTTTGTCATCAATAGTGTAGTTGTATAGTAATCGATTACTTTTCCTATTTATGGGCAATACATTGCATTTATTTACGTTCAGAGTTAACTGCCAGAGCCTGCACTATCCATCAACCCTCTGAGGGTCATTCAGTAATTCGATACCCGCGAAGAGACTTACAGAGCTTCTGATGATCTCTACTAGATCATTTATATTACTTGTGAACAGTAACGGACCTTACACACTTTTTTGGGGTATTTCGGAACTTACCTTTACATCTGTCGATTTTGTTCCGTCACGAGCGATTTTCTGAATTCTGTCTGCAAGGAAGTTTGAATCCAGTAGCAAATGTAGCGAAATTCGAGTAGCCGGATAAATGGAGACGCACAATGAGGCTCCACTCAGCCTCTGCACATTCACACTGGTATGTTGCATCTCCGTATTCTTTGTACTGGTCACTTAACATCTTACGTAATTCTCGACCTCATGTACACCACCAGGCCTGGAAACAACACTAAATACGATCAACAATAATGCACCGTGTGTGCAGCTCTACTTGTCAGAGAATTGCAACTCTAACTATTTACATGCCCACCGATGGTGTGTAGGTGTAAGAAATTACATTGACATCCGACCATATCTTCTGGAGTTCCAAATATTTTATGAGGCAGTGTACCCTGGGCTTCATGGATTGGGCTCAGACAGTATCATCAGTTGAGGAGGAGAAGTTATGGAAATAAGGTAATTCAGTTTAGCTACCAAGGATCTCTGCCAGTCGTTGCCACAAGTAGACGTTATGTCAGATCTTTAGTTAGCTCCTTCTAGCGGAGTCTTCACAAGAGTGGCATTACGCTGTTGGAAAGGTCTGAGGTAATCTGACGTGGTTGGGCACGTCTTGTCGCTGGCGACACTGCAGGGATTTTCCGCCGCGGACAGTGGCTGAGCGACCGCAGAAACACGTTCTGCTGCCGGAGAAGCGCGAGGAGCGGTCGCCGGGCCGCTCATTTGAATAGAAATCCCGCGACGCTCCCGTGACGGTCGGCGCACTAATCCCCACACCTACAGCGACGCGGCTTCTGCAGGCTGCGTTCTCAGCCAGCGCTCCGCCGCGCGGACGCGCCCTCTGAGATCCGGCCAGCAGGTGGTTCACCCTCACTCTCTAATCGCTGGGAAACGTGCTTCGCCACCACAGTTACCCACATCATCCACAATAATGTCTCTATATTGGGAATCAATATGTCTAGACATTGGTAGCTTACTCTAGTATGACTCGTGTTTGACACGGGTAGATGTCAGGAGCTTACACATCTCCCCTGCTTGCAACCGCAGCTCAGAACGAGTTGCCACTACTTAAATTTTGATTTCTTCTTTCTTGTGACAATTAGTCTAATATGAGATTGTCGTATTACATATGCTCCTCTATTTCATTATGGGTTGATAAAAGATACACCAGATGAAATATCATCTTAATTAGTGTAATTGTCACATTATATTTCTATAACTGTTTGTACCTAGCATAAACCTTTCATCTGTATCTGTCTTGGTCGGAACAAGTTCATTATACCTTCGATACATGCATAATAATTAAAAACTATTCATACTGCCCTTATATTCTCTCATCCCCTTAATTACACAAGCTACTGCAATATTGCTATTTCAATATTTTTTCTACATACACTACCACAGTAACAAATGTATCTTACTGGTGTTCGAAACACCGAATGCATGTTCCTTTTGGTACATTTCATTCATTTAATCTTTCACCATTTCATTCCTATATCCTCTTTTGATAGTTTTAAGTCTGTTATATTATATACTCCATATTTTTTGTTTGATTTAGGAAAATAATAAGTAATACGTATTGGGATGAGGTATGTCAGCCATCTCAAAGGGACCTTTGTATGTATCAAAAAAAAAACTTAGAAATTACTGTAGTAGTTTGGTTTGATTTTTCGTGGATCCCCTTTCTCTACTTTAGTTAATTTCCTTTCTCATCATGTCTTTTCTTACGCTTCAACATCTTCTTTTCAATATGCTCTTTTACTAACTCTTTCTTTCCTACCAATGTTATATCCCTTCTGTAGTGTTAGCTTCTTTTTCTCCCATTATTATTGCATTGGTTTTAAATCCTGTGCTTTCGTGTCTCAGATTATCCAATATATTTCCTATGTCAGATATATATTTTGCCTAACTGCTACGCCTGTCATGACAAAATGTCCCACAAAGCCTCCCTATCTCCCTCACATAGAGCGCTGCTGGGTTGCCTGTGGTATGATATGCTGCTTTATACCTTAACTGCTTGTTCCTGCATATTGCATTTTCATTTCGTGGAAGTAAATTCAGACCCACTGTATGATAGTATGCCACCTGGTTTACCTACTTTTACAAAATAGTCTTCACCAATCTTGTCAAAGACTGCTTTCCCTGTGGCATTTCTCAGAGGGTATAACTTTATAAACTTAGAAAATATACCAACTGCTACTTGAATATAACAAAAACCTCCTGCCGTCATTGGTAGTGGACCATAGAAATCCAAAGCCACGATTTCTAACACTTCTTCGGGTGGCATAGATTGCAACAGACCCCTACACTTTTGATTACTTACTTTGATTTTCTCGCATAGGTCATACGTTTTCTCCTAGACATATTCTTGAGGTACACTGACGCCACAATGTCCATAACTGAAATAGATACAATCAGTTAACGTTACTACATCTTCCTCTGGCCATCATGCTCTCCAAATATCAAATATTTTCTCTTTCCTTCTAAGCAATAGTCCATTAAAAAAACAGCAATATTTATGTATCTTGACATTACTTTTTTCCTAAGTTCTGTCTCAACTAGTACCGAAAATGGGTCCTCATTTTGTTCTTTTCTTAAATTTTTACAAACGTGTTTCATTTCTTTACAGTGTTTAAACTTTTTTGTATAATAGATTCTCTTATAGCCCTCTTCTCCTAATACTCCATCCTCTGGTCTTATTTCTGAGGGTAACCTGAACAAAGCATCTGATAAAATGTTTTGTTCACCTTTCATATAGTTTATTTCAATGTCAACTTGCTATAAGTATAACAAATATCATGTCAGTCTAGTATGTACTAGCTAACATTTGTTAAAAATTGATAGTGCTTGAGGGTCTATATACACTATCACTTTGTGTCCCCACGAAAAGTTGTAAAATTTTTTAAATGTCCAAATGATTACTTGAGCTGCCTTTTCTGAAATGGTGTAGTTCCTTTATCACTTGTTCAAAGTTATGCTTGCAAATGCTACGGATTTTCTTTCTTCATGCCCGTCTTGATTAACTATTTGCAATAAGTGTACCCCTTATTCGTATGCACAGTGTTGGTCTCTAAGCAAAATGGAAATCTTGAGTCTTGATGGTTCAAAATCCGTCTTCACTGAGATTTTGTTTCAACTGTTAAAATCCTGTCACTCTTTTGTCCAAATAAAGCCTTTACTTTTCTTTTCTAATTAATTTAGTGCTGGACTATTAAAAGTCTGATATCACACAAATTTTTGATAGATTCTGCATAATCCTAGAAATGTCTTCTACATTTGGGAACCTGGAATTCTTTAACTGCTCTAATTTTCTCATGGTCTTCAGTGATTCATTGACTACTTATTAGATATCCTACAAACATAATTTCACTTTTCACGAATCCAGATTTCCTTAATTGTAAAGTCATTCCTGTTTTATGCAAGGCCTGAAACACTTATCTTAACAAATTAGTGTTCCTCCCAACTCTTCGTCGTTCTCAGTATATCATTCATGTATACAGTAATTTTGCTTCTCAGCTCATTGCCTAATACTTTATCGAAAGCCTGTAGAAATATGGATACTGATATGTTTTAGTCAAATGGCACTACACAATATTAGTACCATTTCGTTCCAAATAAAAAAGCTGCACATTCCCTATATTCTTTAGCCAAGTGCATCTACCAGTGTTCCACTATTAAATTGATGCTGCTCAGATACTTAATTACATAAAAATTTTGTATTATGTCATCTAAAATATCCAGTTTGTTGCACTCTCTTTCAGTTATTGAATTCACTTTTGTGGCATGTAGTACCACTCTGTTTCCACTATCCTTTTTTTGTACACACATTATGTGGTTATTATACTTGCTTTTACTTCTTTCTATAACTTCTAACTTTTCTTCTTTCTGCCATTCAGTTACTTCATGCACCTCTTGTTGAAATAATTTCTCTTTGTCTAGCCTGAGCCTATAATAATGTTTATGATTAAATTAACAACTACCAAAATCACATTTTCCATCGAACAGTTACCAGTTTTAAAAGACTTGTTTCCTCACAAGATTACATAATTTTCCTGTGTCACTCAAATTCTTAAGTCCAGATACAGACATTACTGGAATTTCATATTTACCAGTTACTGGTTTCCACACAGATTCAGAAATACATGCTGTTTCAATTCCAGTATCTATTTAATGCATATTCACTCACACCATATAACTGTACACTTATTAAAGATCAAGCTATTTGAGTATCCATCTTCCTCTTCGATCGTGTGGGCCAGGGTGGCAAGGGCTATAGCACGATTGTTTCCTTATTGATTTTTTCCCTTCCGACCCAACACTTTCATTATTCATTTTATCATTCTCGTACTGGTATTCACTTGAATCACACCCATTGGATTACTCCTCTTGCATTTCCTGTCTATTGTGTGCACTATCACCACACACTCTGTTCTATTACCGCCTCATCACTCTCGCCGCTACTAGTTTCATTATTATCACTTTGATCATAGGAATTACCTACTGATTCCTCCTCCTCACCAAAAGCTTGGAGAATATCCTCAATACTTTCCTCTAATTCATTATTACACCTTTCTTCAATTTTCTCATTTCTACTTAGCATGTATTCTCCTTTGCCCCCCCCCCCCCCCTATAGTCAGTTACACCTGTACACATTAGTTTCTTACCCACTGATCATATGCTTCCTTTTCACTAGTATTTTTATGGCAATTATTCTCTATAACCTCCTCTCCTACTACTTTTTCTGTGCTACTAATAGTTACTGTCCCTATTAATTTACAAGTCTCAGATTTCTGCTTTTTGGGGATTCCATCTTTATTATTGGTGACGTTACTTTGTTCCTTCCATTCATAAAATGGCAAGATATCATTTACATTCACGTTACATACACTTCTTAACTTATAATACCTCTTCAGCTCCTTTTATGTACAAAATTCCGGTAAACCTCATACCCACTTTAATTTAGAGTCCCTTTCTCTTTTTCTCCACTGATTTATATCTTTCTCGTACCAAACGTGGTATTCATTATTCCTACTTTTATTGTAATAATTTACTCTCTACTTACTGCATTACATATTATTATTAAAATTATTATTCTAGTGATAATGTTGGTTCTCCTATTGCTGCTTTTGGGGCCTACCCCTATGTTCCACTCCAGCTCAACTCTTTACTGTGGCGGACCCTCGTTTTCTGACTGGTGTTGGGCTCTGCAATTGTGACTACAACTATTTCCATAACCTCTTTAGCCCCTCCTGTCTCTGTTGGTTCTCTGATCACGCTCCATATTCTTGTTTGTTGCCATTTATACTGTTGTTGTTGTTGCTACTATTATAATTCTATCTATTCTGGTTATGGTTGTGGGGGTTGTGGGGCCTATTTTCATTGACCCTATTCCACACATGGAGTTCACCTACTGGCCTCAAGAAATCTTTCCTACGAGAATTTCCCAAACTAATGTAACCTTCACGGTTCAGTGACGCCAGAGGAAAAATTCGTAAACAATTCTGTAAATGGTGCGTTCTATACGTATTTAAGGCCTTTTAAGAAGTACCAAGGCAAACTCCGAAACTGTTCGTCACCCAGTCTCACCTGGTTGGTTGATCTTTTACGTGTCTCTAAAGACGATGCGAGATTTATTCAACTTACAAAGTACAGGGCAAGCTTATCCCTAAATAACATCCCATCGCTAACAAGTTTCCAGTATCGATACTGACGAACATCCTCAAGTCTTCTTCGACGGTACGTAGTGGCTACCCTGGCGGCGGGTACTACTGTGAAGTTATTTTTTCAACATGGGTGCCTGAAAATCTTTGCCGGCTATGTGTGGTAGAACTCGAGATGTATTTGCATGGCAACTTTACCGATTCATTGAATTATAACTCCAAGAACTTTTAACTCAAATTTCGAGGTTTGTCGAATACTGATGTGGTAGGTTGTAGGAACGTACGCCGAGTCACGCTGAATCGACATTAGGCGACTAAGCGTTTGACTTCCACGATACAACGTGAACAATGGAAGTGTGTCGGCTACGTGAAAGAGAGTAAATCGATCGTGTATAATGAGAAACACTCGTGTATATTGAGTATACTGCTTGCTTTGCTTTGGAACGTTTGCTTTGCAGCAGAAGATTGGCGGGTGATTGCCACTATTGGGGTACCACAGAAGACGACTCATATTTGTGCCAATGTTGACATAACGCCGTAGTCAGGGGACGTGCGGCTAACGTTTTGAACCTTAGTCAACGGGAGAGGATTTCCTGACTGCATGAATCATAGTTCCTTCTGCCTCAAATCAGAGGTTCCAGTAAGGTGGAGAGGAAGGAAGTGCTAGAGTTTAACATCCCGTATACAGCTTCATCAACATGTGCATTCCACAAACTACTGTACAGTGCATGGCTGAGGACAGGCCGTACCAATGTAATCGATTTCTTTCTATTTCATTCGATTTCTGAGAACGTCAGTCTGTAAGCTGTCGCCTTGTTTTCGTGACGGCTACCCGATATACACGATAGTGGCAGCAAAATAGTCACACAGTCTTCTCCAAGTGAAGTTTCCCTAAACTTATTCAACAGGGTTTGGTGAAAACTATGTCGTCTTTCCTGCAAGGATTCCCATTTAATTTTCTCAAGTATTTTTGTTAGACTTTCGTATGGATTACAGTGCTATACCGACCCATTAGGAGCCTAGCAGCGCATCACTGAATTCGTTCAATGTTATTTGCCATGGCTGCTTGATGATGACTCTAATCTTCAAACAGTATTGTAGAATTGGTCGCAGTAACGTCATATATGTCAGTTTCCTTCGCAGAAACCTTACATTTTCCCACAACTCTGATGAAAAATCAAAGTCTCTCTTTCATGTTCCGTAATACTGACTTGGCAAGATCGTTTCTTTAATATTGCTTGTCAGTGTTGCCCCTAGATACTTACACGATTTAAGATGCTTAAGATATCCACCACTAATCTTGTACCCAGTACAGGGTTCTTTCTCTGTTTTACGCATCATTCAATATTCGCCTACATTTGAAGGGAACCATTCAGTACGTAACTGTGAATTTCGTCGAAGCCTTTCTCCAATCCCTTAGGATCACATCGTCAACGAATTAGTGTGATGTATCGTATACGTACACTGAAAAGCGCTTCAGTCCGGAACCACGTGGCTGCTACGGTCGCATGTTCGAATCCTACCTCGGGCATGAATGTGTGTGATGTCCTTAGGTTTGCTAGGTTTAAGTAGTTCTAAGTCCAGGGGACTGATAACCTCAGATGTTAACTCCCATAGTGCTTAGAGCCATTCGAACCATTTTTTTACACTGAAAACATGAGATCTGCACTTATTCTTCCAGTGAAACATATTCCGTGCGGTATAAGACACTGAGTTCTATTAGTCAAATATTCCTCTAGCCAATCCTACACTCTCTGTGAGAATATATTGATTAGTAACCGATTATGTGATGTACTCTATCTGATCAGGGGATCCATACCGAAACCAGAGAAGGTAGTAATGTTGGACGCTGTGGTCTCGAGCAGAGCCGACTATCTAAGTCATCGCAAAAGTGTTCCATTGGGTCCAGATCGATTCTCTGGGCAGGCCAGTCCACCTGACTTTTTGTCCATCCTCATGGATGCTTTTCTATGGCAGGGTGCATTGTCAGACCCTTGCAACCAGTTATCGTCTCCGAACCCTTCCTCTGCTATGCAAAACATACAGTGCTGTAAAGTGTATATACATCCTTCCGCATTTGGCGTCTTCTTCAGCACATTGGGGGACCACTTCCTAAACACGAAGAATACCCCCATACTGTAACACGGCCTCCTTCGTACTACATGGTTGGCACTACTCGCGATGGCAGGTGAGGTTCTCCAGGCATTCGCCAAAACCAAACCTTTCCTTCAGATTGCCACAGGGTATATCATGATTCATCGCACCAAGTTACTCGTTACCAGTCATACACTGTCCAGCATCATCACCCTTTACTCCATCACAAGCATCGCTTAGCACTAACAACTGAAATGTATTTCTTCCGAAGACCTGCTTGGTCTTTGTGCCCCATTGTTTCTAACTCCTTAGCTATGCTGCTGCTAGCACTTCTGAATGCACGACTGATTCCATCCGCTGATTTCATACGACTTTTTACAACCACTGTCAGCAATTTTCAGTGGTCGCCGTCGGACAGTACATCAGGCAAACTTGGTTTAGCTGTGGTTCTTCCTTCCCGTTTATGCTTCACAATCCCACCAATAGTCGACTTGGGCTGCTTTAAGATGGTTGAAATGTCTGTGCTTGATTTGTTTATCAGGGGACATCCAAAGACCAGTCTACGCTCGATGTCACTGAGTTATCCTGCTGTTACTGTTTCAATACTGACAACAGAATGTTGTTCGATAGAGTTCCGCACTGTCGCCTGATAAACAAAGTAAGAGCCTACGGAATATCAGACCAGCTGTGTGGCTGGATTGAAGAGTTTTTAGCAAACAGAACACAGCATGTTGTTCTCAATGGAGAGACCTCTACAGACGTTAAAGTAACCTCTGGCGTGCCACAGGGGAGTGTTATGAGACCATTGCTTTTCACAATATATATAAATGACCTAGTATTGTCGGAAGTTCCATGCGGCTTTTCGCGGATGATGCTGTAGTATACAGAGAAATTGCAGTATTATAAAATTGTAGCGAATTGCAGGAAGATCTGCAGCGGATAGGCACTTGGTGCAGGGAGTGGCAACTGACCCTTAACATTGACAAATGTAATGTACTGCGAATACATAGAAAGAAGGATCCTTTATTGTATGATTATATGATAGCGGAACAAACACTGGTAGCAGTTACTTCTGTAAAATATCTGGGAGTATGCGTACGGAACGATTTGAAGTGGATTGATAATATAAAATTAATTGTTGGTAAGGCGCGTGCCAGGTTGAGATTCATTGGGAGAGTCCTTAGAAAATGTAGTCCATTAACAAAGGAGGTGGCTTACAAAACACTCGTTCGACCTATACTTGAGTATTGCTCGTTAGTGTCGGATCCGTACCAGGTCGGGTGGACGGAGGAGATAGAGAAGATGGAAAGAAGAGCGGTGCGTTTCGTCACAGGGTTATTTGGTAACAGCGTTACGGAGATGTTTAGCAAACTCAAGTGGCAGACTCTGCAAGAGAGGCGGTCTGCATCGCTGGGTAGCTTACTGGCCAGGTTTCGAGAGGGTGCGTTTCTGGATGAGGTGTCAAATATATTGCTTCCCCCTACTTATACCTCCCGAAGAGATCACAAATGCAAAATTAGAGAGATTCGAGCGCCACAGAGGCTTTCCGGCAGTCATTCTTCCAGAGAACCATACGCGACTGGAACAGGGAAGGGAGGTAATGACAGTGGCACGTAAAGTGCCCTCCGCCACACACCGGTGGGTGGCTTGCGGAGTATAAATGTAGAGGTAGATGTAGATGTAGAATGCTCGCGGCCTGCCTTGATACTGGCGGGCCCCCTCTCATGACATCTAGTGGTCAGTTCTGCATTACACGCGAGTGCCTACATACTTTTGATCAGATACTGTACACGTCCACGTAGAAAGGAATGGGGAAGGAAAGGGACCTTGCCTATTGACACGAACCATCCCGGAATTTGCCAAAACATAAATAAAGGCAAAGAAACGAAACTCTGAACCAGAAGGACTGTCGAAAGTTTGCAGTTCATAACTGCCAGTCGCTTCACAGACTCTCTCGGTGGGTTAGAAGCCACGGAGCCTGTGAGGAGAATGTAGCAGTGGGAACGTGTGTGGAAGTAGCAGCGCGAATCGCGGAGAAAACGGCGGCCGCATACTGGCTGACCTGGAGGCGGGCGGAGGCGGCGGCCCGGGGTCGTGGCATTCCGGGATGACACCGCAGCCGCAGCCGCAGCCGCGGAGAAAGCCGCTGCCGCTGGAGGCCCGCGAGGCGTGACCCCGCCGCGCACAGTGGCTCTTCGCCGCTTCGCGGGTCACCGGGCCAAGCGGCCGCTCCCAGCACGGCACCCACGCGCCAACTCCGCGACCCGCCCCGCCGGAGCCACGGGTGCGGGCCGCGGCTCGCCCCTGCTAATCCCTGCAGTCACCAGCTGTCCCGCCGCTTTCTACGGCTCTTGCTACGCACGCCGGACAATTCTTATTATCTGCCTTATGTGCTCGTCACACGCGTCTCGTCACATTCAACGTACAATGAAGCGCCAAAGAAAGTGGTATAGGCATGCGTGTTCAAATACAGTGATATACAGGGAGTCCGAAAAGTCTTTCCCTGATTACATAAATTGATAACTCAGGCTAGAAGTAGGTGTCTAATTGGTTACAAACTATCAAAGTTTTCACACATCAGTAAACTTCCACATGAGCACATCTAGCCGATATTCAGTTTCCGTCCACACAGTAGCCAACATCACTGGAGGGATCGATTCAACGACTGTGGTTATCCACTAACGCAGAGTTTCAAGATCTGGTACACGTGTTCGGTAGACCTCGTCCTTGACATAACCCCATAAAAGATGTCAAATGGGGTTATGTCAGGAGAGGGTGGAGGCCAAACCGTTGGCCCATCAGGACCAATACATCACCCAGGAAAGGCCATATCGAGATAGGCACGGACGTCCAAACCCCAATGAGGCGGTGCACCGTCTTGCTGAAGCAAGACATTGGGATGATACTGAAGCAGCTGAGGAACAGCATACAATTGCAACATGTCCAGATACACTCCAGATGTGATGGTAGCCTCAGCGAAGAAAAATGGCCCGATATATCGATCGTGCAATAGCGAGCACCAAACATTCACCTTTGGACTGCCTCTGGTGCACTCCATGACCTCGCCAGAGGGTTGTGAACCCCAAATGCGCACATTATGGCGATTCACTACTCCACTGACAAAAAAGGTCGCTTTGTCGGAAAAGGCAATTCGTATGAGATAACCATCATCGTTCTCAATACGTGATAGCATTTCGACCGCAAAATCATATCGACGTGTACTGTCATTGGGCAACAAGGCCTGAACGATTTGCACTTTGTATGTAGGAAACAATAAACGTTTGTGTAAAATGTCATGGAGAGAGCTTTTTGGCATCTGTAATTCACGTGAGGCCATGCGCTCCGATTTCTTCGGACTTCGCAAAAAAGACTGCCTTACACTTTACACTCTGTCTGCTGAGGTTCTTGGTCGACCAGACCTCGGAAGGTCAGCAACCGATCCTGTGTTCTTGAACTTCTCATACCAGGCTTTAATACATTAGGTGGATTCCTTCCAAATGTTGTCTGGAAGTGTGTCTGCGCTGTGGTTGGTGATCGTGTCTCATGGTACCACAGGACACACTGTGCCTTCTCCTTATTGGTTAACATGGCTTCTTGGGCACTGCAGCTCATTAACTAATTACGTACTGCGAACCTAAAACATAAAAAACTTTGATAGTTGTAAACAATTCAACACAAGTTTCATATATGTATCTTACTTCTAGCCTGAGTTATTATTTTATATAATCAGGGAAAGACTTTTGGGACACCCTGTATAAACAGGCAGAATACGTCACTGCGCTCGGCAACGCCTAAATAAGACAACAAGTGACTGTCGCAGTTGTTAGATCGGTTACTGCTGTTGCAATTGGAGGTTATCAAGATTTAAGTAAGTTTTAACGTCGTGCTATAGTCGGTGCACGAGCAATGGGACACAGCATCTCCGAGGTAGCGATGAACTGAAGATCTTCCCATTTCACCATTTCACTAGTGTGCCATCAATATCAGGAATCAGGTAAAGCATCAAATCTCCGACAGCGCTGCCACCGGAAAAAGTTCCTGCAAGGATGGGACCAACTACAACCGAAAAGAATCCTTCATTGTGACGGAACTGCAGCCCTTTCGTAACTGCTGCAGATTACAATGCTGGGCGATCAACAACTGTCAGCGTCCGAACCACTCAGCGAAACATCAATGATATCGTTTTCGGAGTCGAAGGAACACTCGTGTACCCTTGATAACAGCACGACACAAAGTTTGACGCCTCGCTTGGGCCCGTCAGCATCGATATTGGACTGTCGATGACTGGAAACATGTTACCTGGTCGTACGACTCTCGTCTCAAATTGTAGCGAGCGGATGGACGTGTACAGGTATGGAGACAACCTCATGAATCTATGAACCCTGCATGTCAGCAGGGGACTGTTAAAGCTGGTGGTGGTTTTGTAATGGTGTGGGGTCTGTGCACTTGGAGTATATGGGACCCCCAATATGTCTAGATACGACTCTGACAGATAACACATACGCAAGCATCCTGTCTGACCAGCTGCATCCGCTCATCTTCATTGTGCATTCCGATGGACTAGGTCATTTCCAGCAGGACAATGTGACACCCCACACTTCCAGAATTGCTTCAGAATAGCTCCAGGAACACTCTTCTGAGTTTAAATATTTCTGCTGCACACGGAACTCCCCAGACCTGAACATTAATGACCATATCTGCGATGCCTTGCAACGTGCTGTTCAGAAGAGATCTTCATCCTCTCATACTCTTTCGAATTTATGGATAGCCCTGCAGATCTCACGGTGTCGATTGCTTCCATCACTCCATCAGACATTAGTTGAGTCCATTCCAGGTCGCGGTGAGGCACTTCTAGCTCGCGGGGCTCTACACGATAATAGGCAGGTGTACCACTTCCTTTTGCTCTTCAGTGTAGGAGACTTCCGAAGATGTTAGTCAGTGTTAAATTTGCTAATTAGTTCCGTAAGGTTTAAACCCTTTAACAAAACACAAGGGTTATTTTTTTTCCAAGATCCAATAATCACCAAATGGTAACAACAGCGAAAATAAAAAAAATGTCTCATTTGCAAAATTAAACTACACCTTCTAGCTACTTCTGTACATAGTTGTCACTCCAATTAAGACAGGTGTTGTAGCGTTGTGCCAACTTTCCAATACTCTCGTCACAAAAGGAGACACTTGTGCTTCCCGCCAGTTCTCTACACCGATCCGAAACTCGCTGTCTGTTTCAAAATGCAAATCTCATAGCCAGCGGTTCTTATGAGCAGAGAGCTGAAAGTAGAGGGAGCCGGGTCCGGGCTGTATAGTGGATGATTACATTTCCCACCAGTAACGCTGCAGGAAGTCTTCGTTGCAATTGCCGTGTGCGGTCGAGGATTCTCATGAAGAATGGCAGTGCCTGATGACAACATTCCTCTTCATTTGTTCTGAACTGCCCTTCGTAGCCGATTTTCTCGAATCGCATGATCCGCAGGACTGGACAAGACCATCGGTTGACTCTCACTTCTTTCTCCCGTCGCCGGCATTATAAACGTTTGTACGCACTGCTCCAAATTCCCCGCACCACTGCGGCACCTTGTTGTCATGCATGACAGTTACGTTAAGTGGGCTGCAGGAAATCAGGCAGAACCATCCAATACGAAGAAATCGACTGGCAGAACGCACCACACACTTGACAGGAGACTCTGTTGTTCTAGAAATCTTTACTTGGTCACTGTGTACCCAGAAATGAAAAGCGCGATGTGACGCCATGGTGTACTGAAGACACTACTACAAAATTATTAGATTTTCAGTGTGATTTTAATTTTGCCACCGATCGGACGCTAAAGGAAAGATAGCCCTCGTAAATATGCTGATGGTAATATAAAATATTAGAGAGACTGCCGTATTACCTGGCCGGAAAAGTAAAAGGATCGCTTGCCCACAATGATTGAACAGAACAGCAATTGTCCTACTTGACATTTAGTACGCTGTACGTATGACAACCTATGCAAGGTTACTGCAAAGTACAGGAGTTACTCAAAAGCACCAGGGAGTGCTGAAAATTAATATCTCCGATTTCTTTACCTGAAAATTCTTAAAGCTTCTTACATAAATTTAACGTTATTAACATTCTCCACCTTTATTCTTCATGTTTCAGTAATTATTTCTCAACATAGTCTTCCCAGCGACGGACACATTTCTCCCATGTAGAGACCAGTTTGTTAATGCCGTCACTGTAGAATATTTGTCTTAGGTGACGGAGCCACAACCTTATCTCTACTTTCACAGCTTCATCACCATCGAAGTGAAGTCCTCGAAGATGTTCTTTAATGTTTCGAAATAGATGAAAGTTGGATGGGCCAGGTCGGGACTGTATGGAGGAAAGGTCGAAGACAGTCAGCCTAAGGCGTCGGATTGTTGTAGCAGTCGGGTGTGTTCTTTCAATGTCATGCTGAAGTGCAGAATGCTTTGAAAGTGGATTACAACACGCTATTTCTCATGCACCGACGTATATTCACATAAAATAATCGGAGGCATTATTTTTCGGCACGCCGTCATAGCTCCGCCGATTAAAAAGACGACTGAGCGAGAATTACCAGATGTGTACAAACATGTCTCATGTCAGTGGATGCAGTATCTTTCCAAGTTTTGATACATAATACGCATCAAGGCGTAGTTGCACAGCGCATTAGGGGGTGGCAGCCGTGTCAGAAAATGCAGATAAACCAGCTTCTCTGTATTATCACATCGAGCTAGCTCGCACTCAGAAGGTAGGCCACCTCTGGAAGTTTTCCAACTCAGGCAGATATCTCTACGGCTTCCCACGCAGTAGCAGCAACTTCAGTGAATTGCATACGTGTACTGGAATTTGCTGGGTCATCAGTGGCGCTCTTATTGAACACCCGCAGTGTGAATCATAGACTAGGATGTTCTGTCCATGATAAGTGTGTATCTTCTGTATGTTTAGTAGTATTAGTCCAGTCATATCCTGAAACGCAGGAGGAAATATGTATAAAATACACAAATTTCACAGTTATTTGTTCATCCTTCGCCAGAAAAGAACGAATTCAGTCGAAGAGCAGGACAGCGCAAATAATTGTGCGGACATATTTTGGATAAAATTGCTACATACAAAACTGTTCCACTAGTATAAGTTTTCATGTTCCGTATACCATTTGAAAATACTACATTGCTAACACACTTTTTGCTTTCCACCTGAGATCACATTCTTCAGGGGCCGAAATTATCATTGATCAATGTTTTTATTCTATGAAATCTTAAGAAATTATACCTCATTGAATCATACCTACGTACTTCTTACATTGCGAACCCAGAAATAATTTCCTTAAGATAGTTACTCGTGAGCGGATTTATAAAGTCAGACCAGTTCCGTAATTTACTTTAACTAAATTAAATAGTTTCAGCTTCGCCTAAAATTCACTTGTGTAACGCCTGCAGGGCTTCCACGCAATTTTGACGCTCCGTGAAATATAATCTTGGGATTGCAGGTACAGAGCCTACCCCATATTTATGTATGTGATGTGCAAAAAGAAATTTGCCTTATAAAAGGGAACACAAAGTAATATATCGCAATTGTTGACATAGCGCGACTGCTCCAGTCGCAGGTTCGAATCCTGCCTCGGGCATGGATGTGTGTGATGTCCTTAGTTTAGTTAGGTTTAAGTATTTCTAAGTTCTAGTTGACTGATGACCACAGATCTTAAGTCCCATAGTGCTCAGAGCCATTTGCACCAATTGTTGGCGTAGGGACGACACTAAGGGAATAGTGGTTATCAACCCTTGAACAAATGAAGGAATACTGCTAGACCGATACTCCAGTATTTCCATGCCTACAGGGTATGTCGATTTAAATTTAATCCTTTCTTAACAAATCACATAATAAAATAAGGGAGCTGACGAAGTTTTCATTTTAGTTAGAATATCATCGAGTGGAGAAAGGTAAGAAAGTATTCAACACTGTAGTACTTGCAGATGGTGCGTGGAGTATGAGAAATAAGACGAGTAGCGTTACTCCCTGCAAGCCCCACCCCCAAGTCTTTATGCAAATCGAAATCCCACGTATAAAATTATATATATGTAGTACAATGATATAATTGTATAAGCACATTCAGCGGCATATCTGGATACTGTGTGCTAAATGTGGTACGAATAAGGTTAATAATAAAAATAAATGAATTGGAAGGTCATGCCCGATGCCAAATTTATACTGCATGAAGAGCTGTGTAGTAATGTAGTAAGCTATAAACATTTTCCTTTTAATCCTTTAGGTGTTTGAGCGAGAAAAAAGTAATGACGATCTTCTAAATGATGTGCAAAATTTGAAGTCGCGAAATACTCCCATTCTCAAATCCTGAATGAATGTAATGTGAGTAATTTCCGCGCCATGTTTTACGCTGTCTTAAGACATGTACACAGTTTCTAATTTTAATGCTTGACTTCTTGAACATTTAACGGAAGATCATACCTCCGAATAAGTAAAATTATGACAGCACATTAAATTTTTAAATTCGATCAATAGCTGTTTGAAATATTGAAATTAAATTTTTTGTTGACCCTATAATCCATTAGATAGGCTGCCCGTAACTGCAACCGTGCACCGGTTTAGCCATTTAATAATAAAGGTCTAGCATTGCTGTCTGGAATGTCTCTATATATTTATTTTCCCTGTTAGAATTTAGGTAACTTTCTTTTCAATACTTTTGTCACTCGTTATTCTAGCGAGGGATGAACTAATCCGTCCGGAACTGGACGATAATATATTTCGCTGTAAGCTTTTACGAGCTGTCGTATGTGAGGACTAGAGAAAGGTACCTTGGACAATTCCTGATACTACTGAGTTCTTTACGAGTCTTCGCGGGTACATTATTCTTCCAATCGTCCGTTAAGGAAATATGAACGTCTCCGTGACTGATTAATGTTATTTGGGTTGGTATACACGTCTGATCCGCTGTACGCGAGTGAATGGAAAACTGTGCTCTTGTGATATTGGGAGTAAATGAATGTCTTGGCCTCTGAGTGTGTGACTGCTTCTCTGTTTGTCGGTGGCGCCGAGCGCTCTGCAGCACTGACCCATGTCTCGCTTTCTGCTTACAGATGCGGCTGGCGGTGATGAGTCTCGGACCCGCGGGCTCATGGTGAGTACTGCCGGGTTGCTGGCCGCCTGTCGCCGCGCTGCAGCATCAGCCGTCCCTCTCAGCAATGAACATACGGTGCTTGTCGAGCGAAACTCTTTTAGATACTTGAAATAATTATGACCATACAAAGAAATCATCCCTTGTAACGGATGGATGAATTTCAGTCCGGTACTCATAGCCTTCATCATCTTGCAAAGTGTCGTTGCAACTGTGCTTGTGTTAGGGTGTGCCTATTTTTCCAGTGATCACTTGGCAAGGACTCTTGATGTTCTGCGTGTTAAATGGATGACAGTATCAGAGAAGGGGGATATCAAACGCTTGTATTTAGAAGTTTTCATCTAATCTTGATTGTAAATTGATGCCGTAATGTTTGTCTCATAACACAGCGTTTACATTGGCGCGACGGGGCAGAAAGCGTAGTTGCCGCTGATGTCCAGTCACTGGCAATCAGACCAGAGAGCTTTATTCTCTCTGTTGTTTTGAGAAGATGCGAAAGCTCCATTGTCTCCGTTGATTTGAGAAGCTGCCCATTCCACCACTAATAGTGTTGAATTACATGTTCAATTTGCTATGAACTGAAACCGGAAATTTGAGTACTATTGTGTGATTAAGGCCTTCAGTATCCTTTGTTCCAGGAACTGTCGTATGAGAACTGCTACGAATTTAGGATGATAGGAGGCAAGGTACTGGCAAAAGGGCGTTTTGTAAGTGGTGCCTAGACAGTTCGGTCGCTAAGAGCGTTGCCCCAAAAGGTAAGGCTCCTGGTTCGAGTGCCGGTTTGGCACGCAGTTTTAACCTGCCAACTAGTTTTATAATAAAAAATTCGTAATACTCCGAGCCCGCTGGAGCATTTGGCAGAAAAGAACCTCTCTTGCCTGTGAGGTTTCCATAGCTGTCACTATGTCCCACAAATATATTGCGATAGGTTTCTATCTTCCCAAATTTCCTCGTATTCTTCTCTTCTTCTCGTGGCCTCCTTTACCTCATCCAACCTGTCAACTTTCGTTCCTCCTTGAGGAAGGTACATCAACATCTTTCGCCGTCTATCATTCGGATTGTATGTCCGTACCGGGCGAGCTGCCGTTCTTCAGTTCTATCTGCGATGCTTTCTTGAGTTCCCGTTACATGCCTAATCTTTGTATTCTACGCGATCTTCTGAGACAGTCCGTTTCTAGAACAATAAATTTGTCTTTTATTTTTTACAGGAATCTCTCAACAGTCGCATCCACCGCTCGTTATATGCTCTGCAATACCTCTACAGAGCATTCTCTGTACCCATTTCCAGCAAGCTGCATCTTCTTAACTTTCAAACTTATCTTAGAAGACTACAACAGGCAATTTGGCCTGTGGATTTCTATTTTCCCATGGGGTTCATTCACAATAACTTTTTCCATCTTCCGATAGGAGACTACACAAGTATGTAACATTTGTACAAATCTTGGTACGTTGGGCCTCTACTATCGAGTTTCCTACGTTTTCTTCACTCCATAATTATTCTGAAAATTTTCATTCCATCTCCACTTTTCATATCCTTATAATAATTATCAGAGCAGAAAGCAGGTACCATCCTATCCACTGGTCACTACGAACAAGGTGTACAAACATTCATCCTTTGTTATCTGAATACCTTTTCCTGTACATTTACTACTTCACAAGTCCAAGTGTGTGCATATTTTAAACAATGTGGGAGATAAGCAGCACCCCTGTCTCAATCTTTTTGTAGTTGTGAAAGGCTGTGACGAAATTTTATTCCCCACAATTTTTACACACTCTACGTATGCCTATAACATATGTCTTTTGAAGACCACTTCCTCTCAGGACTTGAAACAATTTTGTTAGCGGCACTCTGTCATCTGTCTTTTCGAAAACTTTGAACAATAAATGACTACGCACATTCATTTCCTCTTTGCGACTCTTTAACCCCATGGGGCAGCTATCTACTGCAGTGGATGTGGGGTCCTGCCGTCTCGTATAGGGTGCCTACAGGATGCTCCGTTCTAGGAACGCTATGCAATAATTCAAGCGAATCACATTAATAGTTATTATTACAAATAAAGATGCTGGACGATACTTAACTTTGAATTTACAACGGTGTCGCAAGCGATGGGTGACATGCAAACAAGTAATGTTCTTCGCTATAGACAATGTCCATGGATCACACGTCACTGCTGTCATAGTGCTCCTTGCTAGTACTGCCCTGATACTGTCCTATACTGTCCCCGAGGCTGGTAGGAGCGGCGCTTACATACACTTCGGCCAGAGAGCGCTCCTCCAGTGATGCGGTCCTTGTCAGCGGGCTATTGGCTGACGTCGCCTCACCGCCTTCTTTCCTCTTTGATCTTCGTCTTGGTGCCGGCGGTTGTCCCTGTGCGGCAACAGTGGACAACCGTTAATGTCGCTTCTTTGTCGTTCTTAATCAGTCCCGAGACTGCAATCGCACGCACGGCACAGCACTAATAGGAAGCGGACTTTTTGCATTCTCAGGTTCAGGACTCATTAACAACGCCCTAGAAGGGACATTAAAAGCTCTCCAGTGCAGTGGACACCTGCGCTACAGGGTTAATGGCCCCATCGCAAACAGCCTGTTATATTACGTGGAACAGTGGATGAACAAAAGCACGTAAGTTCGTGGCTTTCGGGTGTCTAATGTACAAGTAAGAGGAATGTCAGAAGTTGTCGTGTACCTGTAAATATGAAGTCCCCGATTCCAGATGCTGATTGTTTGTATTCGATGACAGCTAGCCTCTGTTATCGAGTATTTCAGTTCGAGCTTCCCAATTATCTTGTTACGTCTCATTTCCGGACCGCGCCCTATTACTCGTTTCTTCGGCATCTGATTACGCCAGCGTAAGAGATTTTATCCTGTCGGCAAGTAATGATCCGGTCTCTTCCTGGTCCCCAGAAATGGGCAGTGGTCTGGGCGTAAGGACGAACTCAGTGTCCTCATGACGGCCATTGCAGAGGAACTTCTAAGGCAACTGGCAGCAGGCAGCGCCTTATAGAAGCAGAAAGCAGGAAAATGTGAATGAAAATGCCAGAATTCAGCTCTTGCTTCTCATTAGCTGGAAGGCCCAAATGAAAACATGTCCGTGGAGCGGTCTGGAGCTCACGAAATCGATGAGTCTGCACACAGCACTGGCGGGGTTGAGGTGGCTAATGATGGGACCCTCTGAGGTGGAGTTTGCGTTTCGAAGTGGTGCGTCATGGAGCACGGGCGTGGAATTCTGCTTAGGCAGTTTCCAGGTTTTCTCAAAACACTTGGTCCACAGGTAGACGACTTGGAAAGGGTTAATTGAAAGATATAAATTTTGTTTCTTTCCATCCAAACTTGAGTGGTATTTGTGTGTAACTTTTTTCCTTATTGACTCTGAGCTGTATTTTTATTTTGGGCTGCGATGATTTTAAATGGGAGATGGTAATACCCAGTAGCTACAGGTGCACTGAACTGTTAGGGTGAACATATTCCAGTCAAGTCACCGGATATTTCCTGAGAGTAGATAGTTACAGGGATTTAACGGTTGACTAGAGAGTTCTGAGAAGTTAAATGCCGTATGAAGAGTCAGAGTGGTTAGTAACTCTTATTTGAACTGATTTTATATTATAGCAGAGAGGAGAATTAGTGTGGGCCCGCCATTAAACGTTTACGATTAGATCCTCGAGAAATCGGCGCGTAATTTGTCTCCGGCGCTGCATGTTGCCAACTGTGCGCGGACTGTGCCCACGGCCACAACGGAAACTCCGCGACGCTGACGAAAGGAAATTTCAAGTCTATCCAATACTCTCACAACATGCCGCTGATGTTCAAACTGTCAAAACAGCAGTAGACTTCCAACACAAAAACGAGAAAAAATATGTAGAGTATCTAAGCCCCACCTCAGCCTATACAGGGTGTCCCAAAATTACTGCGACAAACTTCGAGGAATCATGAGGAGCAAATCGAGGATAGGAGCACGTGTCGAGAAACCTCATCCAACGACACTACAGAGCGTCAAAGTTATAGCCACGGGTACCTCCCAGGAGGCAGCAAACGTGACTTTTTAAGCTGAGAGACCACAGGCGGAAAGTCTAGCAATGTAGTTTCTTATTCATTGATCACGACTGATTTCCACTATCGCTAGTGGAGAAGACAGAGCTAGCTGCTGCGTCGAAAGGCCTTATCTCCTATGAATGCCATGCTCTGTTGCTTAGATGTATGATTGTTTCATACAGAGGTTTCTATTCGCAGTTTATTTTTCTTCTGAGACGTTCTATAATCTCCAATGAATTTTGGAACGCTCTAAAATCTCCAGTGATTTTCAGTGTACAGGTAAAAATAAACTGCGAATGGAAACCTATGTCTGAAGGCGTCGTCCACCGAGGCAACAGAGCATCGTATTCATAGGAGACACTGGCTTTCTACTGAGCAGCTAGCTCTATCTTCTCCATTGGCTATCGTAGCTGTCACGATCGCTGAATAACAAACAACACTGAGCGACATTCTGCCAGCAGTCCGTCAGCATATATACCTCTCCGTACCGGTATGACATAAGCGTTTTTTTGTGAAAAGTAAACATTAATTTTGAATTGAAAAGTAAAAACTTTTTATTCAAAGTACTGACCATTACTTTCTACACCCTTTGGCCACCTTTATGGCAATTTGTGGACATCACGCCAATAGAAATGAAGAAAACAAATCAGACACCCAATTTTCGACTTCTTCGTAGGAATCGAAATGTTCCTCAGCCAATGCGTGTCCCATTGATGAAAACAAATGGCAGACGGAAGGGGCCAAGTCTGATGAATACGGCGGATGGGGTAATAGCTCCCAGCCAAGTGTTTTGATTGTATCCTGAACCAGTTTTGCTTTGTGTGCAGGTGCATTGTCGTGTAAAAAAATTACTCTGCCATGTCTTCTGGTCCATTCTGGTCTTTTTTCGATCAACGCATTGTTCAAATTGATCATTTGTAGCGATTAGTGTTCACAGTTTCACTGGGCTTTAGAAGCTCATGATACACCACACCTTTCTGACCCCACCAAACACAGAGCATTGTCCTCTTGCCGAATCGATCTGGTTTTCCAGTCGATGTTGATGGTTGTCCCGGATTAACCCCTGATTTTTCCCGTTTATGATTCTTAAAATAAATCCATTTTTCATCACCAGTAACCATTAGATGCAAAATTGATTTTCTTTCATGTCTCTGAAGCAAAATTTGACAAATGTTTTTTTCGGTTTTCCATCTGTCTTTCATTCAATTCATGTGGCACCCATTTTCCACACATTTGAATCTTTCCCATAGCTTTCAAACGGTCAAAAATTGTTTGTTGTGCAACATTTAGCATTGCTGCCATTTGCTTCTGACTCAAAGTATCACCTTCATCCAATATTGCTTGCAATTCGGCGTCATCGAACTTTTTTGGTGGTGTTCCACATTCTTCATTTCTTACATCAAAATCATTATTTCTGAACCGTTGAAACCCTCTTTTGGATGTTGCTTCTGATAGAGCATGATGACCATATGCCTCGACAAGCATTCGATGCGACTCTGCAGCACTTTTTTTTTTCAAGTGAAAACAAATAAATTAATACTTTTCGCAAATCATCACTTTCTCGTACAAAACTCGACATTGTTAACACGATGAAAGCGTATGATGTTGTTTGTTCTATGACTTGATGTATACTAAATTTCTTTGACAGATGTCATATCAACCAAACAAAAAAAATTAAGGCTCGTTCACGACAAATGTTCCCTATCGACACATTTGTATCTTAACGCTCATTTCATACTGGTACACCTGGTAGTCACGTTTGCTGCTGGTGGCCTCGTGGGAAGCGCCTGCACCTACAACTTCGACGCTTTGAGGAGTAGATGGAAGACGTTTCCTGACACAGGTTTCTGTTTTCGATCTGTTTCTCAAAATATTCAAGACACTGTCTAAACTCTCGAAGCTGTCGCAACATTTATGGGGTACCCTATACACGTGTGTTACTAACCTAGCAAGTGCTTGTTCTATCATTAAAGGATTCAAAGGCATTTGTTATTTATGGTAAACAGGCACACGCCCACCCAAAAAATGCGTATAAGACAGTGACTTAGTGAGCCACCTTCACAATGGGAACGGAGACGCCTGCCATAAGCCGCGCCGGAAACTAAGACCACTCAGCAGCAGGGTGCATTACCTGCGAGGCGCGCGCTGTGACTCGCTGACGAAGCGGATGCTGAAACGCGGTGCCGATTATAGAAAACAAAAAGGTGCAGCCGGCGGCCACCATAAATCACGTAAAGATCCGGGGAGCGGCCGGATCGGCAGCACGGGCGGCCAGAAAAGGGCTCTCTGTGTCTGCCGTCACGAAGCGCCGGCTGATGGCGAGATAACGCCGCCAGAGGTGCCGCGGTATATCACGACAGTGACGTCACGAGACAAGGGGTCGGGGGGGGGGGGGGGGGGGCGATCGTGATCCGTGGCTACTGCCACCGCTTAATCCGCGCCGTTTCCTTCATCTATGCTGTCCTCAGGAACGGCAATTAGCGTCTCCCCCCGCTGAGCTCATCACATACGCTATTTATACTGATTACCGGCTCGGGACGAGTCGCCGCGAGATTGGCGACGTGGGCCATGCCTGCCGCGCCGCGAAACTCACTTGCCGACTTTCCTCTTTGTCCGCAGTTCCACCATTAAGGCCATAATTACACTTTTCCGAGGATTTTTATTATTTTTATTACCTACGTGTTTCGGCCATATCGCTTGTCATCAGCAGTGAATCTGCAGAATATATGAGGATTATTAAAAAAATTAACTACATTTCGTCATACATGCGCATGTAGAGACAATATTATAAAAACGGACTGCGCTTTCATTACTTCTTTAACACTGAAGCATAAATCGTATCTCACCGGAAGTGGTTTCCATCATATGAAGCGCTTCTTCAGCTAATTAATTCATATTGTGACAACACTCCTTGCGCCTCAGCTTGCCACAGAGAGAATAGTAGTGATCGAAGCAACTACATTTGTTACCAGTAGTTTCGAACAACACGCAAGTATTACGGAGATGTTTCAGGAACTCAAATGTGAGTCACTGGAGCATAGTCGACGTTGCCGGCCGTTGTGACCGAGCGGTTCTAGGCGCTTCAGTCTGGAACCGCGCGACCGCTACGGTCACAGGTTCGAATCCTGCCTCGAGCATGGCTGTGTGTGATGTCCTTAGGTTAGTTAGGTTTAAGTAGTTCTAAGTTCTAGGGGACTGATGACCTCAGATGTTAAATCCCATTGTGCTCAGAGACATTGAGCTCAGAGCCAAATCGACGTTCTGTTCGAGAGGCACTATAGAGAACATTTAGAGAACCGGCATTTGAGGATGGCTGCAAATCGATTCTATTGCCGCCGCCGTACATTTCACGTAAGAACCATGAAGATAAGATTAAAGAGATTAGGGCTCGTATGACGACACGTAGATAGCCGTTTTTCCCCTCGCTCTGTTTAAGCGTGGAACATAAAAGGAATTGACTAGTAGTTGTACAGGATAGCTTCCGCCACGCACCATACGGTAGCTTGCGGAATATGTATACAGGTGTAATTTTAAGCACTCGATTCCCTAACCAAAAGTTCGCAGTGCGAATATATTTACTGCCGACCAGATTCAGTTTTCTTCTGATTTTTCTAAATTACTTTGTGCAAGAATGGATTTTACGTACTTTATTTTTGTCATTTCTCTAATAGCGTAGTTGTCGGTGGAACGTAAAACACTAAAACACTAATATTCCTAGTTTTTTATTTTGTCCGTCATAAGTATCTGGCGAATATCTGCGACTGAAATCATTACAGTTTTACTTTCTACAAAACAAACGTTGCAGCTTCTAGTCGTGATTTTCCTTCATTTTTGGCACGACACGTCCCGGGAAAATAATTCCCTTTATCAAGTGTTCTTCGTATCACCTCCTGCATTATTTCGTGCCTTCAGACATTCATGTTGTCCTCTCACGTAGACACGCATATTATGCATCATTTACGCAGCTGACATTTCACACTGCAGTTTAAAAACAGGAACGTACAACTCTACCATAGTCACTTTTACTGAAGAATGGCGAGTCCGGTGGAGGAATACATTAGACATAAGGAATACAAGTAATTGGTAGTTGAAAGA
This sequence comes from Schistocerca gregaria, assembly GCF_023897955.1. Taxonomy (NCBI): domain Eukaryota; kingdom Metazoa; phylum Arthropoda; class Insecta; order Orthoptera; family Acrididae; genus Schistocerca; species Schistocerca gregaria. Next base: position 743,207,172 of record NC_064921.1, read on the forward strand.
TTTCTATTGCAAAAAGAATAAGCTCTCCACACAACCACACCGCCATCATCGTTTTGGGGTGCATCCAGCTGTGCACGTATTACGAATTTACTCTGCTGGAAGACAGCTCATTTAATACAATAATCTACGTGACGCAAGAGAGAACAATAGTTCAATAGATAAACTTAAGAATCTATGAGTCACTCATTAATGTCCTGACTACGCGCCTACGTGTCAGTACTACAATCATTGTACCTAATGATGGTTGCAAATCTAAAATCGATCACGAATTTCAATGAAATATTACGTCTTCAACCTTTTTTGAGTTTTCAGTCTTCTGACTGGTTTGATGCTGCCCACCAAATATTTCTCTCTTGTATTAACCTCTTCATCTCAGAGCACTATTTTCAACTTTTGCAATGATTTATTCGCTGGATATATTTCAGTTCCTGTCTTACTCTACAGTTTTCAACATCTACCGTCTAGTACCACGGAAGTAATTCCACGTTTTCTTAACATATTTCCTATAACCCTGTCCCTTCTTCCTGTCAGTGTTTTCATATGCAATTCTGCGCAGAAACCTCTCATTCCAAATTCTGTCAGCTCATCTAATCTTCAACTTCTTTTTACAGCACTACATCTCAAACGTTTCGATTCTCTTCTTACCGGTAGTCCCGCAGTAGATGACTCCTTACCATAAATTGCTACGTTCCAAGCGTAGATTCCCAGAAATTTATTCTTCAAATTAACACATATGTTTGATACTAGTACTCGCTTGTCTGCTTTTAATGTCCTCCTTCCTTCGTCCGTCATACTTTATTTTGCTTCGGAGACAGCAGAATTCCTTCGTCTAACTCGTAGTCACCATTGATAATTTTTATAGCTAATCTTCTTTCTGTTGCTCCTGATTACTTCCTTCTTCCTGTGGTTTACTCTCAAACATATAGAGACTGCTTGTGCCATACAACACGTCCTGTAATCCATTCTCGCGTTCACAGATGACAGCAATGTCACTGATATTCTTTCACACCGACTTTTAATCTCACTCTTCAAGTTTCCTTTTATTACCCTTATTAATACTTCGATGTATAAATTGAACATCAGGGGCGATATACTACAAGCTACGAATCCTTCTTGTTGTCCCCTCTTGGTTATTGTGCATATTTATATTACCAATATTTCCTTGCAGCGTGATCCTCTTTTTCTCAGGTACACAACATCTTGCACCATTTCACATTACCGAACGTTTTTTCTAAGTCGACAAATCCTTCGCCTTGACTGCACTACACTTGTTTCCATTATGAAACATAAGGTCAGAACTTCCTCTCTTGTACCTTCACCTTTCCTGAAGCGAAACTGATTTTCATCTAGCAGACCTTTAATTTTATTTTCCATTCTTCTGTGTCTTATTCTTGTCAGCAACTTCAATGCATGAACTAGTGACCTTATTATGCCATAGTTATCACACTTATACGTCCTGTGGAACTGTGCAGATGATATTTACTGATGGTAAATCTCCAGCTTCATAGCTTCTACGTGCTAACATGAATAGTTGTTTGGTTGGCATGTCCGCTTTAATTTTAGAAATTTCGAAAGAAATTTATTTATCCTTTCTGCGTTATTTGACTGCAAGTCATCCGAAGTTCGAACGTTTCACTAATACTGCATCCCCTATGCCTTCCAAATCGACTCCTATTTCTTGTAATAGCAAGAGATCAGTGAAGTCCTCCCGTTTCATAGAGGCCTTCACTATACTCTATCCACGTTTCTGCTCTCTCCGCACCGTTTAACAATGCAAGCCCCGTTTTGTTGTTAACGTTACCGCTCTTACTCTTAATTTGCCTGCAGGTTGACTTGTATCCGTGTTTGTTTGCCCAACATTTGTGACTGCCCTTTCAAGAGCTGTCCATTTCTCTTCAACTGAACTGCCTACTGCAGTATTCACAACCGCACTATGTACAGCCTTAGAGAACTTAAGACATATCTAATCATTCGGCAGTGCTTCAGCGTCCGACTCCTCTTCGGACTGATTCTTTCGGATGATTCTGTTAACCATCAGTCTGCTCTTCATCACCACTATATTGTGGTCTGTGTCTGCTCCTGGGTACACTTAAAAACCAATACCTGATTTCGGAATCTCTGTCTGACCATGATGTAAAGCATTTGCAATATTCTCGTACCTCCAGGCCTTTTCCAAGTATACAATGCCCTCTAGTAATTTTCGAGCAGTATACTTGGTATTACCAACTGAACTTTATTTCTTTTTTTTTCGTCTTTCTGCTGTCTCATTCCTACTAATAAGTCAACGTTCTCCAATAACTTGGTCTTCTCTTCCTTCTCCTGCAATCGCTTTCCAGTTCCCCATGTTTATTAGCTGTTCATGGCCCGTAACGTAGTGAATTACTCGTTGCTTATCTTCATATACTTTCTTCAACTGCTCATCTTCTATTTGTGACTATCATCATACTTTTTAATTAGAGGTCTTGTCCTGTAGATATATATTTTAAGTCTCTTATGCAGTACTTTCCATTGCTGTCTACATCCCATGCCGTTGACAACTGCTAGTTTTCCCACCTGTTGGGGACAGTTTAGCACCCCCAAGAAGAGAGGGTGCCCTGAAACTCTGTCCGTTCCTCCGCCGTCTGTGACGAGGCCGTTGGCAGAACGAGGACGACTCCTCATACAAGGAGGCTTCGGGTGCCATAGATGATGATTTTTATTCAGTATTTAAGCAGTGGTTGCGTTCGAATTGGGGACCCAAAGGGTTTCGATGACTATTCAAAGCCAAATACATAGGCATCTATAACTTCCTCGTTAGAAACCAAATGGTGGTCTTGGTCAGTAACTTTTCTTATTCTTTGATCATAGACCGACGTATTTCCTTGCATTTGTTTTATTCACTGTATTGTCTATTTGACCTAATGTTAGAGCAGCTAGGTTTTCCGTTATACCAGACCGGCTTAAATAATTTGCACGGTAGTTGTGTTCTCGCTGATCGTTATAACATAGCCCCTATCATAGAACAAAATTCTGGACTTTCGCCAAAACACTTGTTACTGTGTCGCAATAAAGTCTATGCATGCTGAGCAGTGTCTGATTCATAAACAGGCTTTTGCTCATCCACAAGTAAATGTTGAAGATATTTTTGCCTTCCAGGCCTAAAAAAATCTTAAAGGTGACAGTTACCAAATAATTGCTGCCAAAAGTGTGATGGAAAAGCATCCCCAATAGCAATCAAATTAAATGCTTAAAATTTTTAGGAACTCAAGCATATATTAGAAAGTTTGTAAGTTTAGATTCAAGGAGAGCTGGTAGTGAAAGAATGAAGTTCACTATGAAATAAAAACTACACAAGGAGCAAAATAATGGCTGTTAGGTGCCAAGTGAACATCGTTGAACATCTATTCAATCACTGTTCAATTAAAATCAGCTGCTGGATAACATTCATTATCGTGTACATCTCTCCCCCACCTCCCCTCCACACTCTCTTGTGAAATACACTCCTGGAAATTGAAATAAGAACACCGTGAATTCATTGTCCCAGGAAGGGGAAACTTTATTGACACATTCCTGGGGTCACATACATCACATGATCATACTGACAGAACCACAGGCACATAGACACAGGCAACAGAGCATGCACAATGTCGGCGCTAGTACAGTGTATATCCACCTTTCGCAGCAATGCAGGCTGCTATTCTCCCATGGAGACGATCGTAGAGATGCTGGATATAGTCCTGTGGAACGGCTTGCCATGCCATTTCCACCTGGCGCCTCAGTTGGACCAGCGTTCGTGCTGGACGTGCAGACCGCGTGAGACGACGCTTCATCCAGTCCCAAACATGCTCAATGGGTGACAGATCCGGAGATCTTGCTGACCAGGGTAGTTGACTTACACCTTCTAGAGCACGTTGGGTGGCACGCGATACATGCGGACGTGCATTGTCCTGTTGGAACAGCAAGTTCCCTTGTCGGTCTAGGAATGGTAGAACGATGGGTTCGATGACGGTTTGGATGTACCGTGCACTATTCAGTGTCCCCTCGACGATCACCAGAGGTGTACGGCCAGTGTAGGAGATCGTTCCCCACACCATGATGCCGGGTGTTGGCCCTGTGTGCCTCAGTCGTATGCAGTCCTGATTGTGGCGCTCACCTGCACGGCGCCAAACACGCATACGACCATCATTGGCACCAAGGCATAAGCGACTCTCATCGCTGAAGACGACACGTCTCCATTCGTCCCTCCATTCACGCCTGTCGCGACACCACTGGAGGCGGGCTGCACGATGTTGGGGCGTGAGCGGAAGACGGCCTAACGGTGTGCGGGACCGTAGCCCAGCTACATGGAGACGGTTGCGAATGGTCCTCGCCGATACTCCAAGAGCAACAGTGTCCCTAATTTGCTGGGAAGTGGCGGTGCGGTCCCCTACGGCACTGCGTAGGATCCTACGGTCTTGGCGTGCATCCGTGCGTCGCTGCGGTCCGGTCCCAGGTCGACGGGCACGTACACCTTCCGCCGACCACTGGCGACAACATCGATGTACTGTGGAGACCTCACGCCCCACGTGTTGAGCAATTCGGCGGTACGTCCACCCGGCCTCCCGCATGCCCACTATACGCCCTCGCTCAAAGTCCGTCAACTGCACATACGGTTCACGTCCACGCTGTCGCGGCATGCTACCAGTGTTAAAGATTGCGATGGAGCTCCGTATGCCACGGCAAACTGGCTGACACTGACGGCGGCGGTGCCCAAATGCTGCGCAGCTAGCGCCATTCGACGGCCAACACTGCGGTTCCTGGTGTATCCGCTGTGCCGTGCGTGTGATCATTGCTTGTACAGCCCTCTCGCAGTGTCCGGAGCAAGTATGGTGGGTCTGACACACCGGTGTCAATGTGTTCCTTTTTCCATTTCCAGGAGTGTACTTGGATCGTCCTTCTAATGAAATCCATAGAAGTAAGGAACACCAATAGGAGTGCTTTTGTTATAAAGAATATTAATTACGCGCCGAGTTTCGACACTAAATTAGCATCATCGGCAGATCTCTGTGCAAACTGAATGGTGATATCCAACCGTCGATGCTATAGGACAAGTAACATGTATATTCACTGGTGTCATGGAATTCTATTTAGACAATCTGTGCACTCCAGCCATCTAACAGCTGACGAGTTGTTACCAATGCACATTGTACCTGTCGTAGTTCACCGAGGATTGGATATCACCATTCACTTTGCACAGGGGCCTGAAATTGAAGTTAATGTAGCGTCGAAACTGGTCATGTAATTAATATATTTTATAAGAAATATGGATGTTGTATTCCTTATTTCTAAAAGTTTGTGACCGGCCGCAGTTGCACGGCCATTTCAATGACGGATCGTGTAAAACTTTCCATGTAGTGGTGTAGACGTAGCGGCTGAAGCAGCTGACGGCAGCCCTCCAGAGCTCACGCAGTGAATGAGGAAAGTTCCTGCAACGATGTACAGCACATTTCAACTTGTCCCATGCATTCGTAAGTGGTTTCATGTCAGCAGATATGAGGGCCACTACCATTCGACTGATTCCTGCCTCTTCGATGACGGTGTTCACGAGGAGGATGTTGTGTGACCGTGCATTATCACCTTGGAAGGCGCACTGTCGAAAATGTTTCCGAATAAGTTGCCGAATCCTGTCCCGATAAAGCAATGCCTTCAAATTTCCCTCGATAACGACGAAAGACGTCAAAATACTTTTCAAGATACCGACCCAGAACATGACTGATCCAACTCTCTGCTTAACCAGTGAGACGAGCATTAGCACGCGGCCTCTTTCACACTTTTCTACGACGTTCTTCAGGTGTCAAATAGTCCTGCACTTGGCAGTTACTGGAACTCGACAGCATTGGTCCGGCATCCATTCCAGATGTTCACTTACTTGCTTTTGTGCGGTTGAGGAATGTTTGCAGTTGACAACTAGATGCCCAGCTGATTGTTGGAAGCGAAATGCGTGGACTGACACAGACGTCAGCCACCGATTTCCGATGTTTCGAATCTGACAATAGCGACTGAAAGTTCAAATGGTGCTACTGTACACTAACTGAGCAGCCAGCTTTCCATGCTCCCAACACTTCTTGCCGTAAAGGTACGGAGAGTGCAAAGTATGAGCTTCAAATAACTTTTCGGGGCATGCTGAAAGACTGACAGACTGAATAGGGCTCACAAGACTAATTGTCCCATTCACCGATTGGACACTCAAGGTGTTTTGCTGAACTCGAATGAAAGCGCTGGTTTTATTTTACCAAGATGATTGATTACAGTATGTGTTATATTCTGACCACATCAGACCTAGCTATGCCCATTTAGAGTAGGTGCGGTGGGATACGATATGTAATTATCAGACGCTGTGATGTCTTCATTGATTCCTTTGTACTGGGGTCTTCAGTAAATTTCCTTATACATCACATACTGGGGTTGGATGAAAATATGGAAGCAGTGCAATGTATGCTTTCTTGAATATAAATGTAAATGCTAGCCGAGCCTGCAGGTAGCGCTGATGTTTTGGCCATTAACGACACCTGCGAAATATCCGTAGTACGTTGTAAGGGTGAGTCGTAGTCAGAACGATGTTCTTTGTAGTTGTGAGCGCATCATGTCAGAGCTAAGTGAATTCGAACGTGGTCAGATTATTAGTGATCGTATGGTCGATGTTTCCATAACAAAGGTAGCCGATAGTGTTCCAAAAGGCATCGTATCGAAACGTTATACCACATAGGGGAAAGCGGAAAAACATTATCCGCTAAGTTACAAGTTTGACGAAAGTGTGTTGAGTGATCGCGACGGGTTGTCATTAAAGATGTTTGTGACGAAAAGTAACAGGAGGACACCTGCAAAAGTCACTGCAGAACTGAATCTCGCACTCACGAACTGTGTCAGCACCAAAGCAACAGGGAGCGAGCTCCTTAAATGTGAATTGTAGGGCGACTTGGACTTCCAAAACCATAAGTCAGTGATGCAAACGCTCGTAACAGGAAATCGTGGTGGTAAAGCTGTAAAACATGCGCTGTGTAGCAAAGGAAGAAAGTCATTTGATCGACTGAGTGCTGTTTTACACTATTTCCAAATTTTGCCCGATTTCAAGTCCCAATTGTGAAACATTTGGCGATGATTTGGGAATCTATTGCGTGGTATTCCATGGGCCTCTTGGTTACTCAACAAGATTGCATTAGTGACAAACTTTATGTAACCATTTTGACTGATCAGGTCCGTCCTTGGGTACAGTGTTCGCTCCCCAATGGTGAGGCTGTGTTCCAAGACGGCAGGTTCCCTGTTCACAGAGCTCCAATCGTACAGAACTAGTTTTTTGAGCATGCGGGTAAATTGTCCCGTTTCCCCTGGCCACCACAGTCATCAGATTTTAATATTACTTAGTTTTTGTGAACTATTTTGGAGTAAAGGTTGCGTGATCTGTGTCTACTTCCATCATTGTTAGCTGAATATGCCACTACTTTGCAGGAGGAATGGTATAAGATTTCTTTGATAACCTTAAAAGTCTTGTACTTATACATTCTGGTAGAACAGGAAGCTGTTTTGATTGTCAGCGAATACCCTAAACGTATTAGGCGTGCTAATGAGTTGTGTTTTTGGTGTCTCCCAATTTTTGTCCACCCACTGTAGATATCATCACTATACAGATGAAGATCGGATACGTCCAGATTCTGGGCTGTACCTTTCTATAACGCTTAACGTCCTGGTGCTGTCTCGGGGCATGAAGTTACTGTCGAACCAACCATTGATACAGTCTGTGTGGAGCCATGCGTCTTGTATCCGCGTTTGGCGGGTGCACTTTCACTTGGGACATATCTGAGTGACGTAATGCGGAAGTACAACATAACCCGTGTGGGGCGCGCCCTCTATGGCGTCTGACCGTAACTTCGTTGCGCCTCTCTGGTGGCTGTCCTTGCCGAGTGGCGTCCTTTCTTCTCCTGGCTGTCCGGAGGACGCAGTAAAACACATAAATAACTTGTACAGGAGGCTGCGTGTAGCGGTTTGCTTTGATCGAGAGGTATTGAGAAAGAGGTTTCCGATCACGAAACACTAACTACGCTAGTTATCATAGTGGCGCAAAACATTTCTAGAGCGATTTATTTTTCTGAAATTTTATTTTTGGTGCTGCGCTCTTCAGTTCTGAGACTGGTTTCGTGCAGCTGTGGACGCTGCTCTGTCCTGTCCACACCTCTCCATCTCAGAATACTAGTGCATAATACACTGGGCCTGCTCGCAGGCCTCGTCTCTTCGATTCCCGCTTCATGTTGTGCCCTCACACTTCCCTACAGTGCTAAAATGACGATTCCTTGACATCTCCGAAAGTGTCCAGTCAACAGATCCCTTCTCTCCCCATTTCTGTTTAGCACCTCTTTATCAATTTTGAGACCAACCCTTCCCATCTCCAGCACTCTTCTGTAGCACAACATTTTAAAAGCTTCTATTCTCTTTTTATGTGAACTGCTTATAGACCGCGTTTCACTTCCGTACAAAAATGCTCTCCAAGCAAATACCTTCAGAAAAGACTTCATAACACCGATTACTATACTCTAGGTTAACAAATTCTCTTCTCCAGAAAAGCTTCTCTTGCCTTCGCCAGTCTACATTTTGTATGCTCTCTACTTCGGCCGTCATCAGTTATTCTACTGAACAAATAACAAAACTTCCCTACTACTTTTAGCGTCTGTTTTCGTAATCTAGAAGGGAGAGCTGAAAAGTTATGTGTGAGAATTTTTCATGTGAAAACTCTTAAGACATTTAAATGAGACGAACGTTATTAACATTCTATATCTTTGGATCTTGTTAACTCCGCGGCCGTTAATGATACAGGGTATTTGGCGAATGACGCCACCAGACGCATATACTTTTTACATTTTTTATTTTGGTTCCATAACCGGTTTCGACCTACCACACGCATCTTCAGATGGCTAATGATGTTGACCAGCAGTTTTGTGTAACTTGAACATTATCCATCTGAAGTTGGGCATGATAGCCTGAAACCAGTAATGGCACTGAAATAAAACATTTTAGAAAGTATTTGTGGATGGTTGCGTCATTCACCAATTATTCTACACATTCATTCATAATGACTAAGACATTTATAGCTCTCTGCCGCTAGAGCACTCCTACTTATACCGTGTAACACGGCGGTGTGAAAGCTGACTATGTTGATGCGGAAAGAAACATAGTGCTATAATCGAGTTCCGAATTCGTCCACACATGAAGCACTCTTCCTTTCAGCATGACAATCCCAGAGCACGCACGAGCTCTCCAACGTGTGCAGCAATCCCATGCTTTGGCTTCACAGCCATCCGTCATCTTCCATACGGCTGTGATTTGGCCCCTATCCGCTTTTCCAGAACTTAAAAAATTCCTTCCAGGACCTTAATCTTAGAAGGTGGTCGGAAACACATTTACTTACGCAGGAAGCATTTCCAACAGGATTGGCCGTATTTTGCGGAAATATGATGTGAAATGTGTTTTTCGACCACCTTCTAAGATTAAGGCCCTGTTGGCGTCCGTAAAGATGATGTTGGTTTGCGTAAGGCTGCGGTCTATCGTATTCCTTGCAGTTGTGGCTTGTCATATATTGGTCAGACAATCAGGACAGTGGAAGACCGGTGTATTGAACATAAGCGTCACACACGCTTACAACAGCCGAGCAAATCCGCTATTGCAGAACATTGCCTTGACACCGGTCATCCTATGGAATACAACAACACGGAGATTTTGGCTTGCACGTCCAGCTATTGGCATAGCGTTATTATGGAAGCTGTTGAAATCAGTCTATCAAGCTACGTTATTAACAGATATGGTGGATTTTGTTTAATTGCTGCTTGGAATTCGGCTCTGTCTCTCATCAAAAAACAGAGGGACAGAATTAGTGCTACCTCACCTGTTGATTAATAGTAACTATCGATATTTCTGGTGTTGGTTATCTTTGGTCGTGTTGACACTTGTTGTGTGTGTGGTGTCTTCCTTGTTTCTCCTCTGTGAGCCGAGGTATTAAATTTGCTTGCACATTTTTTCTTCCTTGCATTTGTGCCTTGAGAATGGCAGGGTGTGCTCCTGTCGAAATATCGGCGGTGTTCGACGACGTCACGCGGCAGCAAACCCGTAAGTTATTTGAACTAACTTGAGTGTTGGTTTGAAGGAAGTTAGGAAACGAAATGGTGGACATATTGAGCATGTGCTGAGTTAGAACAAATCTCCATGGACGGCTCTTCATTTTAGTATATGTTCCTTTCAGATTGTATTGACAATAAAGTATATATTCGAAAACCAAATGGTAACACATTTCGTGCGCCACCCTGTAGATTTAGCGTTAAACATGTTTTAACATGACGAATTACTGGGAGTCAGTAGTGACGGAGGTGGTGCCCTGTTGCAGGTCCGGCCACCACTGCGGCGGGCCCTGAGCGGGTTCGCTCGCCGGCCATCGGGCCCGCAGCCGCTCCACGACGGCGCCACACAGACCACCCCCGCGCAGCCGACCGCCAGCCAGCCGCCGCCGTCCAAGGTCTGCGACCCCTCGGACCCATCCTCACCGGCAAGCGCGTCACGCAACGCGCTGCAGTCTGCGAGCAGCTCCTGTTCCTGAACCGCTCTCCTCACACGCAATGAACTCCTACAGACTCAGCCACAAAAGGCAAAGGACCCATAAACGTGCACTATTATTTGCCAGTGTGAATCAGTGGACAGTGTAGTGTGTTCCTCCAGTTTTTCCCTACGACTCACGAGTAACCAGATACCGTCTTAAGACGGCGAAACATTCTCTACATCTCTCGCAGACTTCTCACGATACCTGTGATAAAAAAAAAGTCAACGAACAGTTCGCTGATAAACTGATCTGTATCTCCTATAAACTGTGACCAGACGCTATAGTGAAATAGTTCCGTTTTCAGTGAAACAGTCAAGTCCTCGTGACCTCTGTTACGGTGTTCTCCAGTGAACAATGCAAGTCTCTCGGGACCATCCTGACTCTCGTAATATTGATTACAGCTGTGTCTCCCAGTCAACTCTGTTGATAGGTAATTTAATCCTTTATCCTTAATAGTCACTAGATGAAGAACAGTGAAATATCAACCGCACACATCCTAGCACAATCGCCTCGCGACAGTCCTACCACCTACCACTCTGGATCTCCAGTCGAGGGGACTCGAAGGTTGGACGAGCTAAACAGTGATCTAGCACGCCTGCCAAGAGAACTCGCTGCTCTGCTCTGCAGAAATCGGGGCAGCGGACTTCACCAGATCTGTTGTCGATCACACCGTTCCTAGAAACCAACGCCCACCACACGGCGACTCAGACTGCTTCTCCTCACTTAGTTGTAGGCACCTTGTAAGCTGTCCCGTGAAACCCCATGCCTGTTTCCAGTTCCGTTACAAGCTGAACCGGACTCTAGACACCACTTCCGCCGTCAGTGCAAGAGCGCGTATTCAGCAAAGCGACCTTTACCGTCAGTAAACTACTTTTTTTTTTACCAGTTACTGACATGTTTCATTTTGTAAATAAGATGTCTACATAAAGAGTTTTCCCTATTATTATTATTGTGAAATACTTATAGTATGTGTATACGAGATAAATTATATTTCTATTTAGCAAGAAAAGATTTATTGTCCTATTATCAGACATAAGACAAATGTAATTTTTTTCGAGAGTTACTTTTGTGATATAATTTGTGTTCTAAATAAGATTTTACTAAGCTGTTACTTGTAACAGCTCGGGAACAGTCTGTTACTATAGTGAGAAAAGCACTTCGGTTCATATATAGCCCCTGTATATGAATTCAAAAGTGTAACTATTCCTTTAGAATTTTTGTTGTTGTAAAATTACTAACATGCACTCATTGTAACTTATGGTATTGTTGAGTAACATATACATACATATATATAAATATATATATCACTAACAGATGGTTTGGTTAGTTATCACAAGTGCCTTGTAGCAGCAGTACACCAATTATGTATAACCATCACTTCAGGAGACGGCATAAATGGGAAGATCGCAATAGCTGCTGCTGTTCCAAAGTGCGTTCCAGAAGAAAGTTGATCTCTACAGATGTCAGCAGGAGGATGTAGCACTGGTGACGTTCAGTGCGCCCCCGGGAGTGGGGCCTTAGGTGCCTTCACACTCAGGTGGCGGAAAGCACGCGGCCTTTCCCGGGCACCGCCCTCCAGCGTCGCAGCTGCCATGACCCTGTCATTCCTCGGAAGCAGCAGTCTCGCTAGCCTTGGCGAAACAGCACACTTGCCACTGTATCTCATAACGTGTACTGAAGACTAACAGCCAATAAAATACTGAGATGACATTGGAAACTTTTGTCTATGTGTCTTAACCAATACTTTCAAGCAAATTAAAATAGTACCTACGGCTGTCGCATTTCTACTTGTAAGGATGTGGATGTCGACTGCATGTCAAACCTTTCTCCCTTCCTTTTCCACTCTAGTGTAACGTAAGCGGTGAACAATGCAGAATGTGACATCCTTTAGACTAATTCTACTCGACTACGATATTGTTGCACTTGGCCTCCCGTGGCTGTTATCAGAAACGCGAAGTGACGTTACGGTAAATAAGTACTGTGGTGAGTATGGAAAATCCGTAGCACTTCGAATGATTTGAGGACAGCTCTGCATATTACTGTCAAGTGTTTCACCGTGTCCTCGCGCAGTATCACGATAAAAATTGACAGTAAGCCTGAAACGGCCCTTAAAAAAATTGTACATGACTGTGCTTAAACTGACACACAGTACTTTTAGCGCCACGCACTCTGACTTTTAATAATCCCTACAAAACAATGGTTCTGACTAACAATAACCTATACCTTTCATGAATCACATAGCTCACAAAAATCTTCGCTACTCAAACTACTGCAATACAGCGAGCTCCACTACTGCCAGCTAAATAATAGATTCAAATTAGTGAAGGCACTGACTACTGATAGGCATAGTTAGCAAATGAAAGATTTTGATAGAGAACAAACAATGTACTTACCTTAATAGTGTTCAAAAGTCATAATACATATATCAGTCCATGATATCCAATATTACAAATTTACTCTTTCTGATGGACACACGTCCAGATCGTCCGCTCTCAAAACTCCGCCATCTCTCTCCCCACATCCACCACTGCTGGCGGCTCACCTCCAACTGCGCAACGCTACGCGCTGTTAGCATCCCAGCACTGCAATAGCGACTATTCGAACAATGCCACCCAGCCACAGACTGCACACAGCACAGTCAGTGACATTCATACAGAGCGCTATGTGGCGTTACCAACATAAAAACCTAAACTGCCTACTTACAAGCCGATCGACGCGCCCTCACTCTCAGCTGCAAGAATAGTGCGGTTGTCTAATAGTTATGTTAGTGTGTGTTGTAATAATAGATAAATAAGAGGGTAGAACCTGCTAAGGCGAATTACTCATCACAAAATATTGCCGTATGATATTTATTACTTCCTTCTCTCAAACAAACTGATACTTTATGGGTGCTAGCAGTGTTCTCTTAAATAAGTTACTATTACATGACTTTCTGTCTCCGACTTCCTCAGCCGACATTAGAAAGATTTGGATAATATCAAGAGGTCATTTGAGAAATTACATCAATAATTACGTTATGAAAAAGGAAGGTATTACATTCGAAAACTTCAGTATGACTTTATTTTAGTAAGCTACTACCTTAATAATCGCCTGGTCAGCATAATTGAGCCATGAATCATTGAACATAATTAGCAACAGCACATATACCTGTACGACCGGGAAATGTTGTGAAACTCCACACTAAACAAGTGACAATTACTAGCCATAATTAGCCGGTAATATTCGGTAGCCTGAGTTGCTGATGATAATGTAATCGAAATTAGTCCTTGAAAAAAGCAGTAACACTATGATTAGCTGGCCGCGGTGGTCTCGCGGTTCTAGGCTCGCAGTCCGGAACCGTGCGACTGCTACGGTCGCAGGTTCGAATCCTGCCTCGGGCATGGATGTGTGTCATGTCGTTAGGTTGGTTAGGTTTAAGTAGTTCTAAGTTCTAGGGGACTGATGACCACAGCAGTTGAGTCCCATAGTCCTCAGAGCCATTTAAACCACTATGATTACCCGCCGAACGTGTCGTCCTTTTTCAAACAGATACAAGCTCCACAAGATTTAACAAATAGTTATTTCAGTTTTTTAACCAGTGTTTCGCCCTCGTATTTTTCCACTGAATTTACTTTGTTAATGGACCAAATACAACCGGGGTGGACGAGCGGTTCTAGGCGCTACAGTCTCGAACCGCGCGACCGCTACGCGCTACGGTCGCAGGTTCGAATGCTGCCTCGAATGCTGCCTCGGGCATGGATGTGTGTGATGTCCTTGGGTTAGTTAGGTTTAAGTAGTTCTAAGGTCCAGGCGACTGATGACCTTAGAAGTTAAGTCCCATAGTGCTCAGAGCCATTTGAACTATTTGAACCAAATACATTTCACCTGTTATAAACATCAGTGGGCTTGGAAACAAACAATTATATTACACCTATCGTAATGGACATATCCCGTAGTGTATGACGTTATCTGCATAATTCGTTAAAAACCACAGAGAAAACCAGATCTCTTCATGAAGTGGCAACACATGTATGACAGTTATTTACCTTCTATTATTAAATCAATTAGAGGAAACATCCTTTAAATGCTAAACAAGGCAGAAGATCTGCAGAAAGTGTTGTGTTTGCCTTGCTTGCTTCGCAGCTTCCCTGTGCAAATTATCACTATTTCTAGTACTTGAAGAAACAAAGCAACCAACCACATTTCGTGCAGATTTAATTACCCCAAGCCTCACTTCGCTCTTCCAGCCACCTTGAAGTGGTGTATCTTCGTCAGTACACTGTTTTTATTGAATGCATTTTGAAAGCTGCTGCTGCCTTATTTTCTGCAATTTTTTACTCCTTTTGTGCCCTTATATGTGCAGCACAAACGATATAGGTTCACTGACGAGCTAATGAAGCTTAGTATTCCCATGTGGTAGAATGACGAAGAAGAAAGTTCATTTTCTCACAACAATTGCTTAAGAAGCACAAAGCAATCACTCAAAACTTGTAGCCACATTATGAAAGAATACTAAGTCATCGAAACATTTAAAAAATCCTTGTACGAGAGACGACGGGGAAGTTTATCTTTGAAAGAAGAGTAAGGCTACACATGTTTTCCTCCCACATACATCAGAGGCAAGATGGATTGACGGGATCGGAGAGGATATGAGAATGGTGGGACTAGTTGGAGATAAGTACATGGACTGAAGAAGATGGGGAGGCTGATTTGCGAGGCCAAAGATGGACTCTGGTTTTTGTTGCTAACCTTTCAAAATGGTCATATGGGGAAAAGCAGACGAATTCCAACTTATACGGTAGCTTACTGACAGCCATTTCTACAGCGCACCTTTCGTGAAAGGAACATGAAGGGGAAGGGCCGGGGTAACCAGCGGAAGGGGGGGGGGGGATTAATAGTCTCCCACACATCGATAGTCCCCAATCTTCGCACGTTGCTTGAGGCTCGCTAAAGCGAACGGGAAAAGTGTGGTGTAAATGGACTCGCCACTAGGCGCACGTCAGTAGGCAACCACAGACGCAGAGAGCGAGTTATCAAGGCGTCCAGTGATACAATAAAATCGGAAACACTGGGTTTCTCTGCGCCCACTGCGTTACGTGCCGTGGCAAAAAAAAGTTATGAGTGAGAAAAATGCGTAAATAGAGTGGGTGAGTGATGAAGCTTAATATTTCTGCGAAAACAATTTCTTTTCGAGGAATGTCACTGAATTGTAGTAATAAAAATATCAGATTTCGTAAAATGTACAAAATATTCAACTTCCCGCTGTAAATAATCGATGGGGTTTATTCCGTAGTCCTGTATGATCTATAAACTAAACAGGCTGCTACTAAATGTGAAGCGCGAGTGTAGCAACTGTAATCTGCCAAAAAGATATACTTAGATGCGTAAACTTCCTCTTTTCTGATTCTTGAGTTTCTCCCGGCGTATTTGATAATCAAAATATCCACGGGTTTACTGCCGGTCTATAGTGTCCAACGGGCACAATTTTTCGGCGATCAAACATGTCGCCATCATCAGGTGAACTGGCGGCCTGAGCTCCTGTGAACGCGCCGGCACGCGGGACGCGGACGGCGGAGGGAGCGCGCCGCGGGCGGAGGGTATTTAAATCGGCTGCCACCGCGACCGAACCCAGATCCCCCTGAGCAGCCATAGCGTACGGATCTCCGTGCCGGCGCGTTCACAGGAGCTCAGTCCGTCAGTTCACCTGATGATGGCGACATGTTTGATCTCTGAAATATTGTGCCCGTTGGACACTATAGACCGGCAGTACACCCGTGGATATTTTGATTCCTCTTTTCTGTTTCACGTTTCAATAGCATGTCTTTATTGACGGTATTATGCAGCAGAGGTTTCATTTTCTGTACAATTTCCTCCACATTTGTCCTTGACGTACAGTGTCTTAACCTGCCCCACATTTCATTTAATGCTGTTTCACGTACATTTCTGTTGTGATAATCTTTTCTTTGTAAGACACCTCCTTCTTGCTGAAATTGCTTAGTAAATTCAAATATCTACCCTGAAAGATGCCCTGGATAAATGGTCTCTTTTGTATGAAGTTTAGGTCCAAGAAATGATGTTATGTGGAGCTATACCGCCACTTTTATCTGCATCAGCATATGTTTACTTATCTTTTGACCTGAAAATCACGAAAAGAATTGCTAAAGCGTACTGCTGATTGCAGATTGAAGAAACAAATATACTTATTAAAAAACGGCTCACTGAGACTTTCCTCGCTTCTGAAGGCAGTTGAGTCTGTAATGTTACGCATAACAACTTGAATCCGGTTGCAAACTGCACACTATATCGTGAAAATAATTACACAGGGCCGTTCGTGGTGGCCGAGCGGTTCTAGGCGCTTCAGTCCGGAACCTGCTATGGTCGCAGGTTCGAATCCTGCCTCGGGCATGGATGTGTGTGATGTCCTTAGGTTAGTTAGGTTTAAGTCATTCTAAGTTCCAGGCGACTGATGACGTCAGATGTTAAGTCCCATAGTGCTCAGAGCCATAAGAACCATTTTAATGACACAGGTTTACGAGAAACCACATAAGACTGTTAATGCTTTCGTGGCCAGTTGTTGGCGTAGATCACATAAACTTCCAAGTATTTATTATTTCACCTAAATATGTTAATGGATACTATAAAGCACACTATCGCCAGTGTCCTTAACACTTGGTATAATAGATCATCACAATGCAGAGAATTCCACAACATGAATTCCACATGCATTAGTAAATGGTGAAAACAGATTGTTAGCCGAGGGTTTGAGGAATTCAGCGGATCTAGTATTCGGATGAACTAAAGTAAACTCCTCCATATCGTGCCTCGAAAGCTGACCATGTTGCCGAACAACAAACGCTAAGTTTAGACCTAAATAAATTCAGGTTAAAGATATGAAAACGTGCCAGATGCTTTTATGCCAAGCTGCGTGACGCAAGACAGAATCTCGACAAATATTTGTAACACGAAATCTGAGAATGGTCAACAGAAAGCAACTTCAGTTCAACTTCACATACCACTCAACCACAGCGTTGAAGCACACAGACTGGAAGATCCTGGCAAACCAGACTTGCTTTGTGCCGTTGGAACGGTCAGTTTCCAGCGAAACATTCGGCTCACTCACCAGCCACTGACCAGCACCACGGCTCACGCAAGCGTCTTACCTGCGATATCCCTCTGCAGTTTGTCAACACTTAATGTCAGTGGTCGACTGATCGGCATAGAAACATCTTTGCAAAATGCCTGCGATCTAGAATACGTGGAAGAAACAGTTTCTGAAAATTGTCACTGAGACAGGCAATCTTCAGCTTCTCACGTCAAAAATATACGACCTCAGTTCATACTGTTCAGACAGTAAACTTATAGCAAGAGTGCGAGTACTATTATCGCACAATCAACTTAAAAGCATCCAACCTGCTGACAATAATATACAGAAGAATGGAAAAAAAGTGTGGCTACGTTACATGACGTACAGTTTTGCTTTAGTAAAGGTAAAAGTTCTAGAGATGCAATTCTAATGTTGCGCTTGATACTGGAAGGAAGACGCCTAGAGAAGGCGTTCGGCAGTGTGAAACGGGGCAAGATGTTAGAAATTCTGATAAGAATAGGAGTGAGCTATAGAGAAAGACCGGTAATATATGATATTCAGAAGAACCAAGAGGGAATAATAAGACTGGAAGACTGAGAACGAAGTGCTCGGATTAAAAAGGGTGTAAGACAGCGATATACTCTTCCATCGCTACTGTTCGACCTGTACACAGAAGACGCAATGACAGAAATCAAAGCAAGGTTCAAGAGTGGAGTTAAAGCTCAAGGTGAAGTGATATCAATGATAAGATTCGTTGATGACACTGCTGTCCTGACTGAAAGTGAAGAAGAATTATTTGATGTGCTGAATAGAATGAAGTGTGATGAGTACAGAATATTGATTGAGAGTAAACCGGAAAAAATGAGAAGTAGCAGAAACGAGCATAGCGAGAAACTTAACATAAAAATCGATGGCCACGAAAAAAGTAGACGAAGATAAGAAATTTTGCAACCTCGGAAGCAGAATAACCTATTACGGACGGAGCAAGGATGACATACAAAGTACAATCTCGCAGGCGTAAGGGTCATTCCTGGCCAAGAGATGTCGGCTGGAATCGAACATACCAATAATTTGAAGAAGAAATTTCTGAGAATGTACGAGGGTAATCCCAAAAGTAAGGTCTCCTATTTTTTATAAGTACTTCTGTTTATTTCCACAATGGTTTACATCAGTTTGCAGCTGAATCGCTGGGACCACAATTAACGCTGACAGGTACTGCGAGACTCTGAAAAAACTCAAACGGGAAATTCTGAACCGGAGAAGAGGAATGTCGAGCAAGGGCGTACACATTGTCTATGACAACGCTCACCCACGCATCGCTCGGGAAGCCGTTGCTCTCCTGCAACAGTTTCAGCGGAACGTAATCATCCACGCACCCTACAGTCCTGACTTGGCCCCCAGTGACTATCACCTGTTCCCTAAGTTAAAAGAACACTTGGCCGGAAAGCGATTCAGCTCCGACGACGAGGTGGAAGAAGAGGCTCATAACTTTCTGAACAGCATGGCGGCGAGCTGGTATGACATGGGCGTACAGAAATTGCCACAGCGCCTACTAAAATGCAGCGACAGAAATGGTGATGATGTCGAAAAATAGCTAAATGTTCAACTTGTAAACTGATGTAAACCATTGATAAATAAACAGGTCTACGTACTTATAAAAATAGGAGACCTTACTTTTGTGATTGCAACGGCCTTGCCGCAATGGATACATCGGTTTCCGTGAGATCACCGAAGTTAAGCGCTGTCGGGCGTGGCCGGCACTTGGATGGGTGACCATCCAGCCGCCATGTGCTGTTGCCATTTTTCGGGGTGCACTCAACCTCCTGATTCCAAGTGAGGAGCTACTCGACCGAATAGTAGCGGCTCCGGTCAAAGAAAACTATCATAACGACGGGGAGGGCGGTGTGCTGACCACACGCCCCTCCTATCCGCATGCTTAACTGAGGATGACACGGCGGTCGGATGGGCCCGATGGGCCACTTGTGGCCTGAAGACGGAGTACTTTTTTACTTTTGGGATTACCCTCGTACGTTTGGAGCACAGCATCGTATGTTAGTAAATCACAGACAGTGGGAAAACCGGAACAGAAGAGATGTGAAGCATCTGAGATGCGGTACAGCACTAGAATGTTGAAAATTGGGTAGACAGATAAAGTATGCAATGAGAAAGTTCTATACAGAGTAGGAAAGGAAAGTAATATATGGAAAACACTGAAAATAGGAGTGGCCGAGCGGTTCTGGGTGCTACAGTCTGGAAACGCGCGACCGCTACGGTCGCAGGTTCAAATCCTGCCTCGGGCATGGATGTGTTAGGTTTAAGTAGTTCTAAGTTCTAGGGGACTTATGACCTCAGAAGTTAAGTCCCATAGTGCTCAGAGCCATTTGAACCATTTGAAAATAGGAAGGGACAGGATGTGCATGAAACTAGAGGGAGATGTAGAGGGTAAAACTGTAGATGCAGACAGGAAATAATTGAGGACATAGATTGCTAGTGCTACTTAGAGATGAAGACGTCGGTGTACGAGAGGATTTCGTAGCAGGCCTCATGAAACCAGTCAGAAGACGGGCGAAAAGAAAAAATCGGAGGCTGTGTAGTGCACACAAGTCTTTTCCTTCTGGAGCGTATGCGACTGCTTCTATCTGCTATAGTCATGCATCGTCGCATACGAACTCATACATTGTTCTAGACTTGCCCTCGGCTTCGGGCAAAATGCAAAAGCAGGGTTGTGGTAGCGAGTTCATGCACTCCGCACAACAACGCCGCGCCAGAAGGAACATGTAAATGGGCATGAGGTGGCTTGAGGAGTGTAGATGAAGATTCGCGGAATGTGGATGTGGGTGATAACGGAAGCACGCAGTAATTGCGAGCAGCGGCAGTGACCTCTTGCCGGGGCTGGGGAGTCCCCGGCGCCCGCGCCGCCAGACAGGTAGAGGCGCGTCAGCTGAGGCGCGCGCTAGCGGCGGCGGCCGGCGACCCGCTGACCCACACAGTGCGGCGGCAGCGGGGCCGATGAAAGCCAGCGGGGCTCCAGTCCAGCTCCAGCTCCAGCCAGTGGCACAGCCTGGAAAGTGAAACGTGGGAACGCGCCGGGCCGGCCAGTCGCATCGCCGCCAGGGTCAGGGGTCACGCACCCCCTCTCCCCCTCCCCCCCCCCCCCCCTGCCACATCGTCCTCCGAGCGCTGCCGCTTCTGCAAGTTTTGCGTCACTTTGGCGATGTTCGACTTCCTACCGAAACCCACACCGAACGAAAACTGTAATGACAAGATGTGAGTGTGGAAGGAGTCCAGCAAAGCCTCTTGACAATCAGCGAAGACGCCAGATGAAAACTCTCTAGCTGACATGTATTTTTCAACGTGTTTCTAGTTCAATTACTTCATTCTTGAGGTGTAGATTCTGGAAGACCTGCCGAATACTTATCAGTCACTGTTATAACCTTTTGTTCGCCTCCGTAGCTCTTAAGCCAACATGCATGACTGCAATGTGGGGGACGTTGGTTCGATTCCCAGTACTTCCTAGGATTTTCCCTTGGTGGGAGGACTGGCAAGAGGTGCGCTCAGTCTGTCCAAGCGGTTCTAGGCGCTTCAGTCTGGAACCGCGTGACGCTACGGTCGTACGTTCGAATCCTGTCTAGGGCATGGATGTGTGTGATGTCCTTAGGTAAGTGAGGTTTAAGTAGTTCTAAGTACTAGGGGACTGATGACCGCAGTCCCATAGTGCTCAGAGACATTTGAACATGTTGAGCTATGGTCTTTCTCAACTTCGTTTCTATTTAACCAGGAGATCCAATAGAGGTGCATAGTAATTGCCATGGTTGTTTTGTTCTTTGCAAGGTAATCACTAAAAGTAATCTCTTTTGAAATCTATGAAACACTATGCATAACCACCTCAATAAGTGAAATCGACTTCCCCATTTTTAGTGCGGGCCCAATAGACTCCACCGATTACTTCGAATTCTCTTTCGTTCGTAGTGTGAAGTCAAGGACATCCACTAAAAAAAGGCACACAAAAGTAGTTAATTTTTTCTAGACGGTTTAAGCGTTACTGAGAATTTCGTTGACACATCTGCTTTCGATAGGCTATCACCAAACATACCACTGATACTACGCCAGCCTATGACATATTTCATTAATCGTAGAAAAGGTGCAGTTCTAATTGTTCTGACATATTTATAGTGTCAGCTGCTTTATAAATCCTAAGTCGTTATTGCTCCAGAACCATACTGTGCACTTTCTCGATATTCTCACCAGCAGTTGCAGTTTATGGACATTCTTCGAGTGGATCATCTTCAAGAAAAGTGTGGCTATGCTTGGATTTGTTAATCCATTTCTTAACTGTTTGTAAATAAAATAACATACTTCGCCAACTTTGGATGAATTTTCAAAAAAAAATGGTTCAAATGGTTCTGAGCACTATGGGACTTAACTTCTGAGGTCATCAGTCTCCTAGAACTTAGAACTACTTAAACCTAACGAACCTAAGGACATCACACACATCCATGCCCGAGGCAGGCTTCGAACCTGCGACCGTAGTGGTCGCGCGGTTCCAGACTGTAGCGCCTAGAACCGCTCGGCTACTCCGGCCGGCGATAAATTTTCATTTGCGAATATCCGCCCAGGCAAAGAACTTAGTGACCCTCATGGTATTCCACTTCATAAATTCGAACATGACTCATGCAACAAAATTACAATAAACAGCTGCACAAAATAAAATTATTCTGCAGAACAGGCTGACACTTGGCATGCGAAACTGATCAACGTGTACGAAGGTAATCAAAAGCAATATTTAATATCCATGACAGTCGTAGATGAAATCTCCGTTGAATAAAGTGTTTTGACCTAAAAGGGAATGAGTAGATCAGTAACTGCTGTTTTGTCACAAAAAACTCGTTGTGTTATTGCTGGGTGGGTACATATCCTTTCACTCGTATACTCTACTCTTGTACTCTTACCCACACTCAGCGTATTTTGGTACTTAATCAATCAGATAAAGTGAACAGTCTATACAACTTCTTAAGTTTCCGAGTGGTACGCGATGCGCCACAGAGAAATACATGTACTACGATGAAAACGATAAACGACGTTTCTGGAAGACCGAAAGTATAGAATGTTTCGTGCACGAGGCAAGTGCTTTCTCTGGCTTTGTGTGGCAAGCAGCAGGTATCTCAGCAGGCAGCCTCCGATCAGTGCAGGCACTCTGAGCCGTTGTTTGGTTAGTGTAGCGGGTGGCGTATCTGTTTTAACCGACAACAAAATAGTTTTGAAAAGAATTCCAGGAAATTTGTTGCGCCATTTAGCAGAGTCTGCTCACAGATGAACTGAAATCCTACAAAGTTACAGTGGAGCATCGACTGACCAATTCAGATATTGTTGCTTGACGTCAGTACGGCCACTAGCTATTGTAGAGAGGACAGGATAGGATAGGATAGGATAGGATAGGATAGGATAGGATAGGATAGGATAGGGCAGGGTAGCACAGCACATGGTAACATAAGGTACGATAGGATACGAGAAGATAGAATGGGACAGTTCTTATCATAAAAAAAAGGTGGCCGTATGTGCTCTTCTCGCATAAAAGATTTCTAGACCCTAAATCTACTCATTAATCTACAGTTCTCTTAGTAAATGGTTCATTACACTATATCAGGACGCCTATCAGTGAACGTCAACATAAGGGTTTCCACCTCCCGTCTCTATGACGAACTCGGCTGGGGACACTCGGCAGCCCATTCTTCCACAACAACCAAAGGCAGGGACGGAAGCAATGTTGGGTGCTACGGTCTGAAGGGAAATCGACATCGTAACTTACTGCAAATGTGTTCCATTGGTTTCCGGTAGGATCTCAGAGCAGGAATGTTACACCTAGTTCACAAACATTGCCTCACAGATGCTTTACGGCAGGTTGCCCTGTCATGCTTATGCAGTCAGTCATTGCCTCCGAACTGTTTCTCTACAGTATGCATTAGACAACGGTGTAAAATGTGTTAACATCCCTCCACATTAATTGTTTTCTTGGGTGCCACACCCTAATCATGATAAACTCCCCCACACCGTTGCATCAAATCCGTCCTATTTCAATGTCGGCACCGCACATGACGAGAGGTAATGCTCTCCAGCCATTCGCCAAACCCACAGTGTATAGAGTGATTCATGACTGCAAGTCCCTTATTTCCAGTCATCTAATGTCCAGAGGTGTCAATATGTATACCACATTAATCATCGCTTGATACTGACGACAGATACGTGTGACTTACGAGGAGGCGCTCGACCATTGCACGCTATTCTTTCCAAATCGTGACATGCATTAGTTGTTCTAGCTGTACTGATGGTACCACTTATTAATGTACGAGTGGTGCCCTCAGCTTATTTGATGCGAATTTTAACAGCTATCCTCTGCACTGCTAAACGGTCCCCGTGTGTCAGTACATGAGGTCTGTCTTGTTTTGGTTCAGCTGAGACTGTTCCTCCAACTTCACAGTCACGTCACCAACAGTTGATATGGGCAACTTTAGAACAGTTGAAATGTCCAATATACACTCCTGAAAATGGAAAAAAGAACACATTGACAACGGTGTGTCAGACCCAACATACTTGCTCCAGACACTGCGAGAGCGCTGTACAAGCAATGATCACACGCACGGCACAGCGGACACACCAGGAACCGCGGTGTTGGCCGTCGAATGGCGCTAGCTGCGCAGCATTTGTGCACCGCCGCCGTCAGTGTCAGCCAGTTTGCCGTGGCATACGGAGCTCCATCGCAGTCTTTACACTGGTAGCATGCCGCGACAGCGTGGACGTGAACCGTATGTGCAGTTGACGGACTTTGAGCGAGGGCGTATAGTGGGCATGCGGGAGGCCGGGTGGACGTACCGCCGAATTGCTCAACACGTGGGGCGTGAGGTCTCCACAGTACATCGATGTTGTCGCCAGTGGTCGGCGGAAGGTGCACGTGCCCGTCGTCCTGGGACCGGACCGCAGCGACGCACGGATGCACGCCAAGACCGTAGGATCCTACGAAGTGCCGTAGGGGACCGCACCGCCACTTCCCAGCAAATTAGGGACACTGTTGCTCCTGGGGTATCGGCGAGGACCATTCGCAACCGTCCCCATGAAGCTGGGCTACGGTCCCGCACACCGTTAGGCCGTCTTCCGCTCACGCCCCAACATCGTGCAGCCCGCCTCCAGTGGTGTCGTGACAAGCGTGAATGGAGGGACGAATGGAGACGTGTCGTCTTCAGCGATGAGAGTCGCTTCTGCCTTGGTGCCAATGATGGTCGTATGCGTGTTTGGCGCCGTGCAGGTGAGCGCCACAATCAGGACTGCATACGACCGAGGCACACAGGGCCAACACCCGGCATCATGGTGTGGGGAGCGATCTCCTACACTGGCCGTACACCTCTGGTGATCGTCGAGGGGACACTGAATACTGCACGGTACATCCAAACCGTCATCGAACCCATCGTTCTACCATTCCTAGACCGACAAGGGAACTTGCTGTTCCAACAGGACAATGCACGTCCGTATGTATCCCGTGCCACCCAACGTGCTCTAGAAGGTGTAAGTCAACTACCCTGGCCAGCAAGATCTCCGGATCTGTCCCCCATTTAGCATGTTTGGGACTGGATGAAGCGTCGTCTCACGCGGTCTGCACGTCCAGCACGAACGCTGGTCCAACTGAGGCGCCAGGTGGAAATGGCATGGCAAGTCGTTCCACAGGACTACATCCAGCATCTCTACGATCGTCTCCATGGGAGAATAGCAGCCTGCATTGCTGCGAAAGGTAGATATACACTGTACTAGTGCCGACATTGTGCATGCTCTGTTGCCTATGTCTATGTGCCTGTGGTTCTGTCCGTGTGATCATGTGATGTATCTGACCCCAGGAATGTGTCAATAAAGTTTCCCCTTCCTGGGACAATGAATTCACGGTGTTCTTATTTCAATTTCCAGGAGTGTAACTCTGTTACTCAAGTGACTATTCCACGTTCAAGGTCACTGAGCTCTCCTGTGCCAGCCTCTGTGGCCGAGCGGTTCTAGGTGCTTGTCTGGAACCGCGCGACCGCTACGGTCGCAGGTCCGAATCCTGCCTCGGACATGAATGTGTGTGATGTCCTTAGGTTAGTTAGGTTTAAGTAGTTCTAAGGTCTAGGGGACTGATGACCTCAGATGTTAAGTCCCACAGTGCTCAGAGCCATTTGAACCATTTCGAGCTCTCCTGTCCGATACATTCTGCTGTTAATACTCTTCCCCTGACAATACTCCCTGTACCCCTTCACGCTGACGAGAAAACCTCGCGTGATAGCTAGCAATCAGTTCCGCGTTAGATAGAGATGACCGGATACTTTTGACCAGATCGTGTGTATTCTTCACATACCTATCAGGTGTCATGATTTGGTGAAGAAATATCGGTTGAATAATTAGCGTTGCTCTAATTGCACACCGCAATCCTGTTTACAAATCGTGCAGAGGCTCTTGATGCAGCTGATAAAAGAGTTTTCAATGCTCTGACGACTACAGATCTGCGTCCAATGAGTACAGCCAATTTTCACCAGAAGAGGAGCATTTCAGGGTCAACCTGTCCGTCATGCACTGATTAAATTGCCGGTTTGTGGACTGCTGTCGAGCAACAGTATCTATACTGCTCAGTCTGTGGACTAGGTTTCAACAGGAGACAGTGAACAGTTTTGTGAGCAGTTGCTGCTGACACGTCGATCTAAAATGCTAAATGGCACGGCAGGCTCGACTCCCTTTCTGTGGCCGTTCCTTCCATTTCTAGTTAGACCTCGTTTACAGAGGATTCTGCACCTGATAAACTGCCCCAGCAACAGCAGATGCATCAAGTGGTGATCGAGAATCAGCCCAGCTTACCGCGATTATCCGTACAACGTCGGACGCAGCGCTTACGTCGTGAGAGACCCTGCTTATCAGACGTCACAACCTCCGATCAACATTACGGGTTCCCATTGCTATGGGATCACGCTAGAATGTTTCTTAATTATCAGTAGTTACTGATCACTTGAAAATTATCATAGAACCCGAAATCAGCTGAACAAAATGTTCTCGGGCTTCCAGCCGCGTCAGTTGGTTAAAATGTCACGTGATTTTAGCCAAGCACTCCTTGGCAATCGTAAAGTGGAATGACTGCTGATAGATGCCTGGTACTTCATTATATATTCTAGCTGCTGGCTGTGACATCACTGGTACACATGACATTACATATATAGTTTGACTCTGTGTTCGAATCCCCTGCTTCAGCCTCACGATCAATGGCTACCACGCAGCTTTGAGCTGCAAGTCGCCATCTGTATTAAGGGAGTCATCAGTGACGTTTATTGCTATAGAATTTTCAATTACACAGGCTGAGAAGCCGTTAGTACGTGCGAGATATTTCCCTAAATTTCTAGGTGGCCGTGTTTTAGAGCATGGTTTTTAAGGGTAGCCTCTCACGCTCCTTCTTGCGTTGTTCTAAAATGCACACTGTTTGCCCGGAGCAAGATCTATAGGTTTTTTGTACACTCCAGATGTTCCGATCTGCCGCAAGTTTAACTGTTTCCGGTAACTGTCGAGTTTTGACAGAGGAGTGAAGATCGACTTGTTTTTTCGTCTTTTCGGAAGGCGGCTCATCTTGCTCGACACTGAGTCACAAAACTATCAGAAAGTAAGTTTCTTTTCCTGCCCCTCGTCGGTGGTGTTACTGTCGTTCTTGGTCGAGTTGTCTGTGCGAAGCATGACATTTTCGTGTGATTATTACTGTAGAAAAAAGAGAAACGACTACAGTTAATAAGTTTCTACAGACAATGGATTGTAGTTAGAAAAAAATATTTAAAAATACTTGAGGTAGTAAAAATAACTAATTATGAAGAGAAAATGCGTTCGGAATTTATGGCTATGGTTGTCCCAGGTATTAATGTTCTTTTTTGTTCTGTTCATTCATTGACAAGGGCTGAAGAGAATATGGATACACTTCCGCGTGAAACGTTGTCAGCCTACTCTTCTCTTACCGTCCCTTTAGGAAGTGGTAAGCAATGAATTAAGGAATATCTTTGATTTTATGATTTTTTCTATGATCTTCGTGAGGTAACGACGACTAATAGTCATCTGGTAATTGAGACTGTTTAGCATTTCTCTGGAATGTTCCTGTCAATTTAACATGCGTGTGGTCATTTGCGTTGTTCGTCTTTGTTCATCATCGAGTCACATAAGCTACCTTCTTCGAAGAGTAACTGCCGTTTTTCGATATCATACGCAGAGATCAGAGTGAAAAGTTTAATCGCAGTAACTGTTTCATTCCTAACTCCAAGCACCATTATTCACAAGGATTTATTTTATGTCATTCTAAGACTCTAGAGAAACATCAAACACAATCGGTTAAATAATACGAAGGTACAGATCACCGAAGTTAAGCGCTGTCGGGCGTGGCCGGCACATGGATGGGTGACCATCCGGGCCGCCATGCGCTGTTGCCATTTTTCGGGGTGCACTCAGCCTCGAGATACCAATTGAGGAGCTACTTGACCGAATAGTAGCGGCTTCGGTCAAGAATACCATCATAACGACTGGGAGAGCGGTGTGCTGACCACACGCTCCTCCTGTCCACATTCTAAGCTGAGGATTACACGGGGGTCGGATGCTCCCGATGGGCCACTTGTGGCCTGAAGACGGAGTGCTACCTACCTGCAGTGGTAACAGCGGACGTAAGCGTCCAGTATCGAGATACCCATCACATTCTACAGTAGCAAACGAGGGGAGCGAATCTTCGTTGGAGAAAGTTCTTTAATAGTTCCGTATTATATGAAAAGGTTGATGCTAGTGAAGAATAGCATCCTATGTATAAGGTGCACCGATTATGCAACCAACGGTTAGGAGAAATTCGAAGGAAGAAAGGCAATATTTTTTATATCTACTAGACAACAACGCACCATGTATAAACAGAGGAACAGGGTGAACAGAAAAAAAAAGAATCAAGGACTGAAATAAACCAAAATTAGTAACAACTGCTGCTTAAATTAACACATATGACATCAGTGAACGAAGTAAACAATGTAGTTCATCTCAGCTATTGTCTAATGGTGAAAACGCACCTTACAATATAGGCAGATGATGTCCAGAAGTCTGATTTGGAAACACAAATTACATGAATTACTTCACATTACAGAACGTGAAAGGTTAGGCAGTACATAATTTTTTATTGCACAATTACAACGCAACAACCATTCTAGTTGTTATCCTGATGCATCATATACCTACACTCTCTTTCGGTGTAGTCTTCAGCACTGGCAAAATACTACCCGCCAATATTAGTTGCATCATAATGAAAAAAAAAAAAAAACTTTGGAAGCAGTGTGAGATGAGGTGCGCAAACCCCACCAAAAAGAAAGGAAAGGTGGCTGGAGGTGGTGATGATGCAACATGAAATATTAAAGCTCGTGGAAAAATAATACAAATGGAATTTGCAAAATGGTCTACTGGATATCTTTGGAGGAAGCCAAGTCCCCGAAACGGGAACTCTGCTGCAACTGTTTCTTTTTATGTGTTACAAAATAGCCAAGATTCAAGAGCCTGATGAACAAAATATTAATTAGAATAACCACCGACTTTACATAAAAAAACTGAATTTTCATCAACAAATCAACAATAGGGTGGATTGATTAGGGGATAGAGAACAAAGAATATTTTGATAGTCTGCTAAAAATTACAGAATGAAGTAACGAGTATGAAATATTACTTTGCCTTGGGTTCATATATTTAGGGATTCTTTTGTTTTCACTGTCAACAATTTGTTCTACCAGCCCTTGGGGTACTGTTTAAACCAATTTTTTATACTGATGAATATATACAACTGAGCTAAACATTCAATAAGATCTCATCAGGTTAGTGGGAAATTAAAGATTGAAAATGGAAAAAGATAAGAAAATCCCATTTCATGGTAGGTATTTTCAGCATCCCTAGAGGAAGTTTTTAAATCACTAAACAAGGAACAATAATAAGGGATAGAAGTTAATGGAAAAAGAAACACAAGCGAGTTACTGTTTACGTACTTTCCAGTTATGGCCTCTAGTGTAATTCAAGAGCGTGTGGTAGAACTTAAGATAATAATGCTTAAAAGTAGGCTAAATTAAGGTATAGGCAATGTTCAATATGTTGTCAGTACAGTGTAAACAGTGCACTGAAAAGAATACAATGCAAAATTAACAACGCAGTTGATGAGTGTCCGTTGTTAAGCGCAGTTAAAGGCAACAACTAGATGGACAGCAAATAAAAAAAAAAAAAAACAGAGGAATAGAAGTAGTCTTAAATTCTCTTGGTAAACTAAAAAATTCTCTTGGTAAACTAAAAGTAGGTTTCTTAGCGAAAATTTCGACGTATTTGATTCGTAAAGGTTGCAATCAGTGTGTATGTCATGCTCTGTCTTATGGCGGTAAGGCATGCACTGTTAATGCAAAATACATGAAAAAAAAATTACTAAGCGAACAATTGAAAGGTGCAGCGCCGGAATTATCCGTAGAGACAGAAAAATAAACAAGTCTATTACGGAAGAAATCTGAGTAAAAGGCTTAATTAAGAATGTAATGAGAGAGGAATAGCGAGAGCAGGAAATTTTGCCAGGCGACTGGATGGTACATGGAGCAGGTGAGTTGAGATCCGGGAGCAGTATTGACGCTTTAGTCTGAGACTTGTAATGCATTTATTAGTTTGGACAAGTTCGTTACTCAGAAGTGGAAGTAAAATGGCTCATGATGATGATGTTCATGATGACGATGATGATGTTCATGATAAACGGTTTTGGTTCTGTAAGGTCCCCTTAGAAAAATTATACATAACTGTGCTTAAACTGACACACAATATTTCTTGCGCAACGCAATCTGACTTTCAATAATCCCTACAAAAGAATGGCCCTGACTAACATTAACCTATACCTTTCACAAATCACTTACCTCACCAGAAATCGTTACTCGAAGTACTCCAATACAGCGAACGCCACTACTGCCAGCTAAATAAAAGATTCAAACTACGGAAGTCACTAACTACTGATAGGCACAGTTAGCAAATGAAAGATTTTAATAGAGAACAAACAATGTATTTACCTTAATAGTCATTATATATATATATATATATATATATATATATATATATATATATGACATCAATTCTTACAAATTTCAAAACTCCGCCATCTCTCTCCCCACGTCCACCACTGCTGGCGGCTCACCTCCAACTGCGCAACGCTACGCGCTGTTAGCATCCAGCTGCCGCTGCCCAACACTACAACTGCAGACAACAATGCAAACCAGCCACAGACTGCACACGGCACAGCCAGTGATTTTCATACTGAGCGCTACGTGGCGGCGGCGTTACCAATAAAAAGAACCTAAACAGCCTACTTACAGATCAACAGGTAAAGTACAGCAGGCTACAGCGTCGTTTTGCAATATGACGAATGGCCAAAACATTGTGTTACAAATATGCTTGTGCAATGAAAAATACAGTCCCAATTAAATTGTCGGTACCTCGTGCAGACCTGACGACTAATTACAAATATGGAAAAGTTGCAACACATTTGTAACTGCAGTGTGGGTGTTCTCATCAGTAGTATGACATGCAGATCTAACAATGATGTGTGCTTGAAACTGCTGGATGATTCATCACTAACTTTTTCAGAAGTAATCTTTTAAAATAAAATAGCAGGGGTCATGAATCCACGGCTCATTTCACTCTTGTTCAGGGTTTGTAGTGTGCTAAGTCATTGTCAGATGCTAAAAAAAAAAGCGGTGTAGTGGATTAAGTGGAAACAGGATATTGCACTTTGAGGGTAACAGCAAACCCTGCGAGATATGGAGAGAGACGTCTGGTAGCTTAGCACGAGAAAGTGTAAGAGTGGTTAAGTAGTAACCACTCCACTCTCACATAGGAGGAGAAGCTGCGTTTGGAAAACGGCAGTTCTAATCATTTCAATCCTACGGATTTTCCGAGGAACATTTCACTATGGCTGCATTGTGACTACAGTGTTAAAGACATGTGCTACGTTAGCTTAATTTGATAGCATAATGTTGGATTTCTTTCTCTTTTTTTGGGAACAAATACACAAAATTTGTCACAGTTTTCAGACTACATAGAAGGGCTGTGTGAATAATAAACAAAAATAGTAACACACCTTATTGTAAAGATCCAGTAGAACGTTGGGGTTTTAACTAACAATCAGTCCGCTCGGCTAGCTGCGCGCTCTAACGAGCTGCTTCCAGAGCGAGAAGGTGTGTCGGTCCCCGGCACGAATCCGCCCGGTGTGCAGGCCAGCCTGTGAATGGTTAAGCCGGTTTTCCATCTGCCTCGGCGAATGCGGACTGGTTCCCCTTATTTCGCCTCAGTTAATGTCGGCGAAGGCTGCGCAAACACGTCTCCACGTACGTGTACACCATAATTACTCTACCACGCAAGCATTTGGGGTTACACTCGTCTGCTGTGAGACGTTCCGGGGGGGGGGGGGGGGGGAGGAGGGGGGGGGGGAGAAGGGAGGAGGGGTCCACTGGCGACCGAACCGCTCAATAACCCTGGGTTCGGTGTGGGGTGGCGGTGAGTGGTGGCGGTGGGGTGAGTGGACTGCTGTAGCCTGTTGTGGAGTTGTGAACCACGAGGGCTACAGCGGGGACGAAGCCTTTCTGTCGTTTCTAGGTCCCCGGTTCGATACACACATACAGCTAACAGTCAGTTATGGACTTAAGAAATAAACTTGATAATTACTACACAAACAGCTCTGCCATAGACTATGGAAAAAGATCTAGTCCTAACTTACACGTACGAGGAAATCATAAATATAAAATTCAAAACAGCATATTTTACCAAGGAATGAATCTGTCCAATACGTTTACCAAGGACATTGAAACGATTACCAAACGAAATTATTTTAAAAGGAAGTTAAAAACTATATATTTGTCAGTACATTATATACAGTGAACTAATATCTAGATAACACGGAGTTAGGTATAAAGATGTAACACAGGTAGATAATAACAATAAAACATCCGTCATTTCACACCCCATCTTTTTTTTTTCAAACACCTTTGTCCAAAATTCTACAAGGGATAATACTAATATCTCATTCTTTTCCTGACCTGAAAACCTCACACATTACGGCAGAATTATGACCCACGGTTTCCGGCAAGAAAATGGGATGTAGCGATACACCAAGTGGAACAGGAATACCTCCACGTTAGCTAACAGCCTGCGCGTGTGTAACGTAGTGTCATGTTCGCACTGGAGATGATAAGAGAAGGGAGAGGCTGGAAACCAGTCCAGTCCCGGCACGTAGCCTATTCCTCTCAAAAGCATGAAGTGGGCCGCCGAGCATAAGGTCGCCATCCGACGGAGGAGTGACCATCAACACTGTCACATGCTCTCATCTCATGAGAAAATACGGAGTTTTGGAACTGAAACCAAAATATTGGCGCAAAGACTGGTCATCGGAAACTTTACGGCACCACTTCTCCACCCCCCCCCCCCCCCCGTTTCCGGACAAATGCCGACAGCTAAATTTCCATGCAGCATTCGAAGCGACTGATCTCTGAGTGGAGCAACACCGTTCTTGCGTGCGTTGGTGACCTCTCCTGTGGAGGGTAAGTTATAGTAGTATGAACTTGGGGAAAACTGTGACGCATTTATTAGCGTACAGAAGCCCATCCTCCAGAAATGTATGTCAAAGGGCTAATGACAATGATGATGATATTAAGCTGTTCTCAATGAGTTTTGGTTCAAAAGACGAGGAAGTGCACTCTACGCCTTTGCGTTTTAGTGTAATAAATTGACCAGACTTTGCGTTAGAAGTACGCCTGTACAGTGGGAAAGATGACACTTAAAGAATTTGACTTTTTGTCGTACCCGGTTAATCGAAACAACAAATGAATGATTCTCTATAGAAATTTAAATGTTCGTTATCTGTACAAAAGCACCCTATGTGACGCGGATTTAACCATTACACGTTACAAGAGGCGGGCGCGCCACTATTAAAACCGGTAGGGAAGTATTGTGTTCTCAGTACGAAAGCAGCAGAGCTCAGTAACTTCGATCGTAGACTGGTCATTAGGTGTCACCAGAGTAACAGATCCGTCAGGAGCTTTCTAATTCTTCTAAAGCTGCTCACGTCGACTGTTGGTGACGCGATTGTGGAGTGGAAACGAGAAAAAAAAGCTGCAGCAAAAAAAAAAAAAAAAAAAAAAAAAAAAAAAAAAAAAAAAAAAGAAAGACCGGAAAAACTGCATGTGCTGACGCCCAGGAACTGTCGAACATTGCGAAGGACGGTTGTGAAGAACTGTATGAAAAAAACTGAAGGAATCATACGCAAAGTCCAAAGTGCTACCAGCAACCAGCCAGCACAATGACTGCGAGCAGGGAGTTAAAGAGCACGGGCTGTGATGGTCGAGCAGCTCCTCATAAGCCATTTATTCTGTAGTCAATGTTAAGCGAAGATTGAGATGGTGTAAAAAGCGTTGCCAGTGGAGAGTGGATGAGTGTAAACTAGTGATTTGGAGCGAATAATCACGTTACACGCTGTGGCAGTCCGTGAGAACGGTGTAAAAGATTCCGTGTCGATAAGGGGGCATAGAATTGTTACATCCCACTCCTGACATCAATTGTAAAAGAGTACGTGGTTTGGTGATGAGGAGAGAAACTTCTGACTCCAATGTTAATGTATAAAATGGCAGGGAAGGGGGAAAAAGGTTGTCTAACATGCCTCGTTGCGGCAGTGTCCAGGAGGTCTATCGTACGGAATTAGAGTGTGAGCATGCAGCGCTGCCGTTAAATGACAAAACAGGGAATTAAGTACAATAAAGTGGATGTATGTCGTTGTACAGAGTACAAAAGTGCGTGCCCAGGATCGGACGTTAGCAGGTTTAGTCCAGTCTAGGAAGTCGAACAATTAATTAAAATGGGCAACGGAAGGGGAAGCGGTTCATGTTAACTTACGTTGGTGGCCGGTGGCCAGAGGCTCTGCTTTCCAAGAAGACGTCTGTTCTGCTCGAGGTCTGGATTACAACAGAGAGAAGCAAAAGTGTTCTGCTCCGCAGGACGCTCCGGCGGCCACACACGTGATCGGTATCCCGCGCACGCTATTGGCTAAAATCAATGGTGTGAATTCGCTAGCAGTTTCAGCAGAGGGTTTAGGGCGTCTCCTGTCAGCAGCTTTAACTGGACAGAACCGCCTCGGTTTTGAAACGCAAGCGACTTTTGTCACGGAGACACGGCGTGAATTACTCTGGGAGAAAACTTGTAAAGATTCCACTGGGCCTTTGAAATAAATTTTTTAAACTAGTTCCCTAAAATATTCCTTGACTGGCTGCCATCCTGTACAACGGTTTGGGTTTGGTTAGTTCCTGGAGAACATAGCCTCCCATCATGTGTAGTACTAGCAGTGAAGTAGGGTGAAGGTGGTGTAACAGTGTGTGGGTGTGTTTCGTGGTTAAGCCGTGGTCCCCTTATTTCGCTTAAGATAATGCTAAATGTTGAAGGATATGAACAGATTTTACAGCGTTGTGTACTGTGTACAGCAGATAAACAGTTCGGAGACGATCATTATTTATTTCGACATGACAATACCTTTCTCTTAAAGGTATATTTGAGAGGCAATAGTTTGTGAGCAGTAGGTTTGCTGAAATGGACTGGCCTGGCCCGAGTCCCGACCTGAACCGAATAGAACGCCTTTGGGATGAGTTAGACCGTCTACATCAGATCGCAGCATTCAACATCATACCTAATCTGGTCTTGACTATCGAGGGAGAACGTGCTACCATTCATTTACAGACTTCCAGACACATCAATGGAAGTGTCCCTGGCAGTTGAAGCCATCACGAAGGTGAAGGAACTGCCATCACGAAGGTGAAGTGTATACACACCCCTTATTTATATCCACTGTTAAGTGCCCGAATGCGTTCCGTCAGGTATTGTACATACTCGTAGATATGAACAATTTTTTACAAGGGGTGGGGGAGGAACACCACACATTTTACTCAGAGCTGTGATGATTGCCACAGTGATGTTGTTGCGGCACCAACGCTTCTTCTCTGCGTCGAGCACAATCGCAATAGCAGAAGACGAGCCCGACCAGTTCCTAATACGGAGACAGCCGGCTAACGGTGCTGAATACACCTGTTTGTGACACATTCGTTCCGCCCGCAGCGGGATGACTCAGGAGAGCCCGAATAGCGCGACCGAAGGCTGCTGCGAAGCCGCCGCATAAATAACTGTCGAGGCGGCTGGAGATGGGCTACCGGGTTGCGCCTTACCGGCTCCCAGGCGCTGACGTCAGCCGGGGCGCCGGCTGCGTCGCTGGCCTCGAGGACGCACTGCGTGTCGCAACCTGCTCACTTATTCATCACGCTGCCGCAAACGACCGGCTCCCTTCTGCGCTTTCCAACTCCGGATTACGATATTTCGTGCGGTGGTGCGGGGTAAACAAGGGGTATCCATTCGACGACCTTGCTTCCATGCTTGTCACGTCGATAGCTGCGCAGCTTTACCACTAACCTGACACTCAACTACACTCCTGGAAATGGAAAAAAGAACACATTGACACCGGTGTGTCAGACCCACCATACTTGCTCCGGACACTGCGAGAGGGCTGTACAAACAATGATCACACGCACGGCACAGCGGACACACCAGGAACCGCGGTGTTGGCCGTCGAATGGCGCTAGCTGCGCAGCATTTGTGCACCGCCGCCGTCAGTGTCAGCCAGTTTGCCGTGGCATACGGAGCTCCATCGCAGTCTTTAACACTGGTAGCATGCCGCGACAGCGTGGACGTGAACCGTATGTGCAGTTGACGGACTTTGAGCGAGGGCGTATAGTGGGCATGCGGGAGGCCGGGTGGACGTACCGCCGAATTGCTCAACACGTGGGGCGTGAGGTCTCCACAGTACATCGATGTTGTCGCCAGTGGTCGGCGGAAGGTGCACGTGCCCGTCGACCTGGGACCGGACCGCAGTGACGCACGGATGCACGCCAAGACGTAGGATCCTACGCAGTGCCGAAGGGGACCGCACCGCCACTTCCCAGCAAATTAGGGACACTGTTGCTCCTGGGGTATCGGCGACGACCATTCGCAACCGTCTCCATGAAGCTGGGCTACGGTCCCGCACACCGTTATGCCGTATTCCGCTCACGCCCCAACATCGTGCAGCCCGCCTCCAGTCGTGTCGCGACAGGTGTGAATGGAGGGACGAATGGGGACGTGTCGTCTTCAGCTATGACAGTTGCTTCTGCCTTGGTGCCAATGATGGTCGTATGCGTGTTTGGCGCCGTGCAGGTGAGCGCCACAATCAGGACTGCATACGACCGAGGCACACAGGGCCAACACCCGGCATCATGGTGTGGGGAGCGATCTCCTACACTGGCCGTACACCTCTGGTGATCGTCGAGGGGACACTGAATAGTGCACGATACATCCAAACCGTCATCGAACCCATCGTTCTACCATTCCTAGACCGGCAAGGGAACTTGCTGTTCCAACAGGACAATGCACGTCCGTATGTATCCCGTGCCACCCAAAGTGCTCTAGAAGGTGTAAGTCAACTACCCTGGCCAGCAAGATCTCTGGATCTGTCCCCCATTGAGCATGTTTGGGACTGGATGAAGCGTCGTCTCACGCGGTCTGCACGTCCAGCACGAACGCTGGTCCAACTGAGGCGCCAGGTGGAAATGGCATGGCAAGTCGTTCCACAGGACTACATCCAGCATCTCTACGATCGTCTCCATGGGAGAATAGCAGCGTGCATTGCTGCGAAAGGTGAATATACACTGTACTAGTGCCGACATTGTGCATGCTCTGTTGCCTATGTCTATGTGCCTGTGGTTCTGTCAGTGTGATCATGTGATGTATCTGACCCCAGGAATGTGTCAATAAAGTTTCCCCTTCCTGGGACAATGAATTCACGGTGTTCTTATTTCAATTTCCAGGAGTGTAAATTCTTTGACTCTCAGGCTCTTGCATCTCACTCACTTCAGATGTTAAAAGTTTTCCACAGTCATATACTTTCTGTTTACTTTCAGCTAATCGCAATAAATATTATTCTTCAACATTCAATTAATAGTTCCCTTTTTTCGTCAAACATGCCAGATAGTGTTTTCCAAGTATATCTCGAAGCAATAGGCTTTCGACACCGTTCCTCACAAGCTTCTTCTAATCAAACTGCGTTTCTATGGAGTATGGCCTCCGTTTCAAACGTCCCCTTAGAAAAATTAATGAATTACTGTGCTTATAAACCCCTTACGTTATTTGTTTTTTAAACAGCTGAGCAGAACTGAACATACTCACACATTTCGCTCTTTACTTTCATCACCACTAAACTGACACACAATATTTTTAGCGCGACGCAATCTGACTTTCAATAATCCCTACAAAAGAATGGTCCTGACTAACATTAACCTATACCTTTCACAAATTACTTACGTCACAAAAATCTTCGTTACTCGATTTACTGCAATACAGCGAGCGCCACTACTGCCAGCTAAATAAAAGATTCAAACTACTGAAGGCACTGACTACTGATAGGCACAAATAGCAAATGAAAGATTTTGATAGAGAACAAACAATGTATTTACCTTAATAGTGTTCAAAAGTCAGAATATATATAGCAGTTCATGACATCCAGTCTTACAAATTTACTGTCTCTGATAGACACACGTCCAGATCAGCCGCTCTCAAAACTCCGCCATTGCTCTCCCCACATCCACCACTGCTGGCGACTCACCTCCAACTGCGCAACGCTACGCGCTGTTAACAGCCAACTGCCCAACACTACAATAGCATATACTCTAACAATGCAAACCAATCACAGCCTTCACACAGCACAGTGCTTTTCATATAGAGCACTACGTGGCGTTACCACCATAAAAGCCTAAAGAGCCTACTTACAAGTTGTGCGACTGCATTCGTGATTTCCTGTCAGAAAGGTCACAGTTCGTAGTAATAGACGGAAAGTCATCGAGTAAAACATAAGTAAAATCCGGCGTTCCCCAAGAAAGTGTTATAGGCCCTCTATTGTTTCTGATCTATATTAA
Source organism: Schistocerca gregaria (assembly GCF_023897955.1). Lineage (NCBI taxonomy): Eukaryota > Metazoa > Arthropoda > Insecta > Orthoptera > Acrididae > Schistocerca > Schistocerca gregaria. The sequence continues at coordinate 743,245,873 of NC_064921.1, forward strand.
CGATGTAGGAAACAATCTGAGTAGCCGTCTTAGATTGTTTGCAGATGATGCTGTCATTTACCGTCTTGTAAGGCCATCAGATGATCAAAACGACTTGCAAAATCAATTAGATAAGATATCTGTATGGAGCGAAAAGTGGCAATTGACCTTGAATAAAGAAAATTGCAAAGTTACTCACATGAGTACCAAAAGAAATCAGCTAAATTTCGATTCCGCGATAAGTCACACAAATCCGAGGGCTGTAAATTCAGCTAAATACTTAGCGATTACAATCACAAATAACCTAAATTGGAACGATCACATAGATAATATTGTGGGTAGAGCAAACCAAAGACTGCGATTCATTGGCAGAACACTTAGAAGCTACAACAGGTCTACCAAAGAGACTGATTACACTACGCTTGTCTGCCCTATTCTGGAGTACTGCTGTGCGGTGTGGGATCCGCATCAGGTGGGATTGACGGATGACACCGAAAAAGTACAAAGAAGGGCAGATCGTTTCCTGTTATCACGAAATAAGGGAGATAGTGCCACAGACATGATACGTGAATTGGAGTGGCAATCATTAAAACAAAGGTGTTTTACGATGCGAAGGGAACTTCTCGTGAAATTTCAATCACCAGCTTTCTCCTCCGATTGCGAAAACATTCTGATGGCACCCACCTACATACGGAGAAATGATCATCATCATAAAATAAGAGAAATCAGGGCTCGCATGGAAAAATTTAAGTGTTCGTTTTTCCCGCGTGCCGTTCGAGAGTGGAAAGGTAGACAGACAGCATGAAGGTGGTTCCTTGAACCGTCTGCCAGGCACTTTATTGTGAATAGCAGAGTAATCACGTAGATGTAGATGTTTTTTAACACCAGAGGTAGTATTTCTGAATTTTAGAACTTCTTCCAATTTAAATAATTTAAGAAATCATTTGATATAAATGTTACATAATAATCATGTTTGAAAATAAACTTCTTCTGATGACAGATTAGAAAATATTCATAACTCGATGATTATTTCATTACATTCACACTAACTTCAACTGAGTTTCTTTACCACCCTGAGGTTGCAATATAAAACCATAAACAAAACAAAATTGATGTAACTCTTCTGGCTTTCCCGGCGATCTAATGACATGTTGGGTTGTCGGGTGTTCTGCCCGATATCAGCGTCGTACTTGCACGATTTGATGTGGTATCGCTGTTCACCAGGGTCCCACTGAAGGACTCACTAGACCTGACTGCAGAGAAATTTGACGGAGCTCTGTTGGACCTGTTCAGTCATCCACGTATTTTTTGTACAGAAACCAATATTACGAGCAAACTGAAGGTGTAGCTATGGGCAGCCCACTGTCTCCTGTGGTTGCCAACATGTTTATGGAGAGTTTTGAGGAGAGGGCATTGGAGACAGCTACATTTACACCCACATGCTTCTTTAGGTATGTGGATGACACCTTCGTGATCTGGCCACATGGGATGGACAGGCTCAATGAGTTTCTTGAACATCTTAACTCATGCCACCCTAATATCAAGTTCACCATGGAACGGGAGAAGAATGGCCAGCTGCCATTTCTGGATGTACTAGTCCAGAGGAAAGCAGATGGACTAATTGGCAACAGTGTGTACCGAAAACCAACAGACACTGATTTATATCTGCAGTCAGCAGCTGTCACCACCCTGCACAGAAGAATGGGGTTCTGAAGACTTTGGTCCACAGAGCACGTGCCCTGTCAGACCAAGAGAATCTACCTATAGAGATAGAACGTCTCAAAACAGTTTTCTCCAAGAATGGATACACGGACACACAAGTTGAGAGGGCACTCCAACCAGCCACTATATCACAGGTTCCTGAAGAAGACCAAGATGAAGCAAAGAAGGTGGCATATCTGCCCTATGCTGGCTCTATTTCTGCCAGAATCAGTAGGATCCTCCGTAAACACAATATCAAGTGTGTTTTCTGTCCATCCAACAAGATCGGGGAATTGCTGGGGAGTGTCAAAGATGACCTGGGGTTACGAAAACCGGGGATTTACAATATACCTTGTCAATGTGGCATGTGCTACATTGGCCAGACGACAAGAACTGTGGAGATCAGGTGCAAAGAACATCAGAGGCACACTAGATTAAGACAGGTGACTAAGTCAGCCGTTGCTGAACACTGTCTATAACTAGATCATGCCATGAAGTATGAGGATACCAAGATTCTAGCACAAACACCCAGATTTTTGACAGTGTAATAAGATAATCGATAGAAATAAAAATGGCTGACGATCTTATGAACCCAGCTAAGCAGAGCCTGGGATACGGCTCTGGAATTGTTAAAGGAGCAACGGAGCCAGCTGAAACACTACACAAACAGAAGAACCAGAGACATGGAGATGGAAAACGAGCCCCTGACGGACTTCCGGGCGCACCAGACCGAAGATGGAACACCCAGAAGTGAGACTGGTGGGCGCGGACCGCAGAGGGAACATCCAGGGCCGCAGCGGACGAAAAACGGAGCGGCAACGCTCCAACAGGTCGTGGTGAGCGGGCGCGGACCGCAGGGGGAACGCTTGGTACCCCAGACCGTAGATGAAACCGCCAGGAGCGGGCTTGGTGGGCGCGGACCGCAGAGGGAACACCTAGAACCGCAGCGGACGGAAAACGGAGCAGCAACGCTCCAGCAGGTCGCAGGGAATGGGCGCGGACCACAGAGGAAGCGCCTGCTGCCGTTGGTGGAGGGGGAAGGCCATAGGCATAAATACTGGACCAGGTCCTCTCGAGGAGCAGTCTCAGGTCGCACCTGATGAAGGTTACGAGCTACGTGACCGAAATATCGTGCAAGTACGACACTGATATCCGGCAGAACACCCGACAACCCAACATGTAAAAACAAAATTGAGTAGTGTAATAAAACAGAGGTTGACCTGATTGTGGCCTGAAAGAGACTAACACAACTTCATTGACATCAGTGTCCGCCCCGGTAGCTGAGTGGTAATGGGAAAAATATTAAAAAAAAATAGTGGTCAGCGTGACGGATTGCCATCCCACGGGCCCGGGTTCGATTCCCAGCTGGGTCGGGGATTTTCTCCGCTCAGGGACAGGGTGTTGTGTGGTCTTCATCATCATTTAATACCCATCTGGTGCGCAGGTCGCCCAATGTGGCGTCGACTGTAATAAGATCTGCACCAAGGCATTTTTTTCATCGACATCAGTACATTCCATTTATTTTCATTGTACAATTATAATCGCCGCAGAAGGCTTGCGATAGTAGGACAGGCTCTACGTCGTCAAAGTCCAAGTTCTCGAATACTGGCCCCATGATAACAGGGGCAAAGGATGTTTCATCAGGACCAGGCCTGTCTGCTGACCTGTTTGTTGTGTTTCCCTCAAGCTGTCATTCGGTCAAAGGTCACTGCATACTGCTTCTCCTGGCTCTAAGTTTGGAGCTCTCCACTAGCATCAGGCGTTCAGGCGTCTTGTTGTGGTCGAAGGCCGTCGACCACTTCAGTACTGAATTCAGCGACATGACAGTCCTGCAGCATGTGAAGAATAGCAGGCAGCACTCGTCACTCCCCACAAACTACGTAAGAAGTCTGTATTTATTACTAAACAAGTAAAAATTCATTACATTTGTTATATATTGTACCATATTTCGTTCCGTATAATGTATCGTGAAACTGGTGAAGTTCTTGGTGGTACATCACAAAGTCTGTGAAAGATATTGAGTGAGGAGCTGGGAGTGGAAGTGACAGATGATAGTAGCAACATCAAGAATGAAAATATTTGTTTACTCTGGCCAGGACAGCACTGATTGATTTCCAGAAGCCTGCTCTTCACTTGTGTTACCTGATTTTAACTTTTCAGTTTGTTTGCACCTGACTGATTTGAACCAGCGCTAGATAAATCTCAGCCTGGGAAGGACTGCGAGACCCCAAGTACTTTCCTACACACTGGTCAGCACAGCAGAGCATACAATCAGGATGGTGCTTATCTCACCAACATCCAATGTAGTGACTTACAGCTGACAGCCCAACATCCCCGGCAGCTGTGCACTGCGATTGGTGATACCGCCTGACTTACCACATATCTTCAACCTACACAGAAGCTGCTCCTTTCTTAAATAATCCACATCTTGTATGCCATGTGATTCCATAGCTAATAACAGTGTACCTAAGACACAATCGTAAGAGATAGAGACTACATGGAGCAAACAAAAATGTTCCCCAAGACAACTCAATTTCTGAAAGAGGCTTCATTGATTAGTAGTTTAACCTGCAACCAGATAACCATGCTCTGCTACCATTTACAGGTATGAACGAGAACCTGAGAGTGTAAGTGTCAGGTGATATAACTAATGTCAATCACATCAAGCTAGAAAACTTATACTCATTTAGTCCAAGTACAGTACCGGTTATTATTAAACACACAGATAACAAAATAAATGCCAAAATGTACATGAAAAATCAGCTGCTGAAATAAATAGCCAGGTCCTTTAGAGTAAGCTAATAATGCACAAGAAATCGGCAGTGGCCACCAGTACCGCATATGTCACACCACACAACTCCAATCTAAGAACCAATTAAAAGTTTTCAAAAATAAAAATAAATGATTTAACTTGTAAACCTAAAGCAACAAAGAAGATGAGAGAAAAGTCCTGTTCTCATATTTTCGCCGTTGCACAAGGATGAAAAAAAAAAAAACAACGATCATTGCCTAAACATGCTCAAGCAAGGAGCCAAACAAACTTGTGCATCCACATGGAAGTAGGTGTGCAAGTAGGGTTCTGGTGTGTTTTTCTGGGATACTGACATCATTAGTTACACCATAGGGTTCCCCCCCCCTCTCCCCCATTCAAAGATGTCGTAAGCATAAACTGGTGGACAATCCAAGCTGGCACACTGTCGTGCAACGATCATTGCCTAAACATGCTGAAGCAAGGAGCCAAACAAACTTGTGCATCCACATGGAAGTAGGTGTGCAAGTAGGGTTCTGGTGTGTTTTTCTGGGATACTGACATCATTAGTTACACCATAGGGTTCCCCCCCCCCCCCTCTCCCCCATTCAAAGATGTCGTAAGCATAAACTGGTGGACAATCCAAGCTGGCACACTGTCGTGCTGGATAGCTTGGAATGCTAGACCTGGCTATATGACGTCACAATGAGAGACTGTAAATGCGAGCACCAGCCTAACTTGAGATGAGAATCCAAATTGGCTGGCCTGAAATACAAGATAGCGATCGAATATGGTGACCGAGGCATACTGATGCAGCTCTATGATGCCACAATATGGATCAGACCTGTTGGAATTCTGACGTACAGCCCTGGGCTCGAAACTAGGACAGGCTCAATTTCGTCAGAATCCAAGTTCTGGAATACTGGCACTGTGACATCAATGACAATGGATGTTTGAACAGGACGAGGCCTATTTGCTGACCTGTTTGTCAAGATTCCCTCAAGCTATCATTCACTTAGTAGTCACTGCATACTCCGCATACTGCTTCTCTTCACTCTAATTTTCGCTCTCTCTACTAATGTAGACAGAGAAAGGAACTGATGGACACACTACCCAGATACCATCCCAACCTATTGCCTTAAATTAAAGTCCAAACTGTATTCTGCGTTGTAGAAACACTTGCACCTATGTTTAAATAAATACTTTTTCAGGGAGAGATCCGTTTCCATGGTCGAGAATTTAGCCACTGCACACCAGTGCCACTGATAAGATGTTGGACAGACCTGTCAACTGCTTCTGGCACCGTGTTATGTAAGATACAAGGAGTCCAGCAGTATGCAGTTCGCCCACTATCCGATGTTGATTCTGGGCAGAGAGACACCAAACACATTGTACACATTCGGTAACCTAATGCAAGATGTGTTACAGCAGCTCCAATATCTAATCACAGTATACTGTTCTGATAATATGGCAGTCGCAGCCACAGGACAGGAAATAAAATAATTAGAAACATGAGAAAATGCAGGAAGCATGAAAATAACCCATAACTCACACCTATATTCTGCATAGGAATTGAAAAATGTAGGGATGCACATTTGTCCTCCTGGTAACTGACACCTTGTTGAGGTACTTTGCTTGTAAAAACCACAACAAAATTTTTTAAGGAGGATGAATGGTGGCTATTTACTGATAGTAAATTACATGTACTAGACAAGTAGAAGCAATATCTGAGTATGAAACATATCTATACTTATTTGGTAGTTGAACCATAGCCATCAAACGCTGCCAATACATGTGAAGGGAAAGTATATTTTCTATGAGACTAGCAGTCAGTACCATACTTGTACATGATATTTCGAGAAGAAAAGCTAAACTGCCCCTCCAGCAGAGTGCAGTGCGAATTAACAGCAGATTAGCACCACATATAACACAGCACAAGACGCTACCTATATCTGGTGAAAGTAATATAAACGCCATACCTCAAGAGTACAGCCAGAGTCCTAGCAGGAAATCACGGTAGAAGGCTTAGTGCTTCTGTAAATAGATTACAGTTTTTTAAGTGGGCCACCGTACTTTTACGGTGCATACTTAATACCATTCACCTCCAAAGGATTCCTAAAAGATGACAGGCAGCATAGATACAGCAACTTACTGCATCTTCACATCAATTTTATCAACGAATACTTTACCGGCCAATGAAATTTCTAAGTGCTAGACAACCTTTACAGGTGTAGTTCTATGACTAAAAACGGATATTGTACCGACGCAATGAATTTTGCTTTGATGGCTCACAACTTTTCAGTGTCACGATTCTGTGCTCTGTGCTCCACGGATTGAACAAGCTCTTGAAATACTTGGAAGGAGAGACATCATTGAACGTATTTTTTTGTTTTATTAACCGCAAAATCGAAAAATTTAAGTTGGTCGGCACTGGTGTCAACAAGCTTAGAGCGATCACATGTTGACACCAGTGCCTACCAATTTAAATTTTTCGATTTTGCGGTTAATAAAACAAACAAAAAAATGCGACGAATGCTGTCTCTCCTTCCAAGTATATCCATTATCTGGTCGTGGTGCACTGGAGACTCCATGGAATCGCCAATCAATAAAGCTCTTGAAAGCCTGAAAGGGAAGGAACATGTCGTTGTTATTCTGTCTCCAGAAAGATCATAAGCCGACTAACGCTAGCGATATAGACCTATGGTTGTGTGAATCAACTCGATGATACTTCACACAGCACATTTCACATTTCTACTGTAATTCTGAACGGGTGTAGTTTTGGCATTTGGTAGTACTATACATTAAATTATCACGTCAACGTGCTCCCATTTCTGCTTAAGATCCAAAACTGCAACAACTAGGAAACTGAGAGATTAACACACAAATTGACGAATAGCGGTTGACTGATATAACGGCGTATAGATGTTTCCAAGAAATCTGAGTCTTCTCTCTGCGTCTCTTGCACTTCAAGATGCTAAATGGTTCGTTATGTTTTACACCAAGTACAACAACATCTGATGTCTACAGTGGATTTCTGAGCCGGACGTCGGAATATTGAGAGCCAAGTGGTTTCGTTTCTATTTTAAATCATAAAACATACGAGATTTACTGTCAGAAATGACTACGAGAGTATGAGAGGCAGCGTCAAGGTTGTAAACCATGTCTCCTGCGTTGGGCTGACAATGTTTTTACAGAGCTCCAAACACAATGGGTGGCAAATTGTATGTGGATGAAGTTACTACAACATTTTTACATCAAACACAACGTCGATTCTGTCTGACACAGACCATTTATAGGTTTATGGAGGTGTATAAGGGGAACTGTTTACGAAATGCACGTCTAATTATGGTTCGGAAATTATGGTATGTTCACATTATACCCTACAAAATGATCGTCAGCGAAGGCAAACGCATGTGACGTCTTACGAGAGTAACAGTCTGTCCCCTTCTTATCCGTGACATTTCATACTAAAAGCAGTCACCAGTGTCAGACGCCAGACCACAACGCGTATGCATTTAATATCGACCAGAAGTCAGGAACGATATCTTTATATTCCCACACGCGTTTAACAACATAATCGAGTGGTAGTTTAACGTACACACACAACAGATTGAGTCTCTCCTTAGCAATCCATACTGTAGAGTAGACGTCGCACACGTTCACCAGAACCGAAACTGAAAGTTACTTGAAAGACGTAGATATTCGTTCTCTTATGCTCCATATGCAGGTGGAATACCAGAGAGGGATGATTAACAGTGAATATCCAAGACTAGGAATACTGGCGCTGACACTGGGTCTATGACGTCACAGCCCAGCTCAGACCGTGGATGTTATTTATAACAGTGCGAATTTTAGCGTATTGGCCCAGACGTGAGATAATGGGACAGATTTTATGACGACAGAATCCTATTCCAGGGAAAGATGTGCTGCAGTAATTCACACACATGTGCTGCAGTAATTCGCACACATGTGCAGCTCACGGAGCTCCATTGGTATAGTACTAGCGATTGTAGTAGTGGATTCAGTAGATTCAAACAGTAGGTGTCATGGCGAATTCAAATTGCAGTAGGTTCCCAAGCAGCTGTAGGATTTTGAACCAGCTGTACTGCAGCGAACCACACAGTATTTTGATGGATAACAGTATTACTTTTTAACTAACACCGATTTTCTCTGTAGGTACATACTTGGTGTGATGGAAATTTGATATTGATGAAGATGAAACGTTAAACTGGAACCATCTTTCCTGTGAACAGAACTGAACTAACGTCTGGGCTAGCATAAATTTTTAAGTGATGCCTCACACAAAATATAAATATTTCACATTGTACATGGGGTATCTACCATTTACAGCAGATTTCTGTCTGTCACTCACTCATAGTGTCCAGGCTTTCAAGCCGTCAAGGATTTATTGGTCAATTTGAAAACTCTGCAGTGGTGGAACACACAGATCGCCAACTACCACTGTAAGGTGTGGAACATTCATGTGTTGGTGAGAGCGCTAAGGGCGTTGGTGCTAATGATGGTGGAAACTGTAGTGTGAGAAGCATTTCGCTACTTTTTATGTTGGACACTTTGGTGCAATTTGGAGGCATTTTGATACAATGTTTACTACTGTAACATGCGTAAGGTGAAATGTTGTGTAGTCTCCACTGATGAATTTTTTACTTCGTTTTAACTCCACAAATCCAAATTTCTTTTGAAATACTTCAGATTTATCAGAACACTTCAGAAGACGAAGTCTCCGCTATGAATTTCTAGCATGTTATTCACGGTGACTTGCCCACACAGTAAACCATTGGCAGGGTAACGGTATTTCTATGACGTCGCTCTACAAGTACTAACCTGCATGTTTATGACAAAGAAATGTCACGATGTACTGTCACGTAAATTATATTCTTACATAGCGCAGTTAATAGAGCGACAAAACATACATACACTTTGTTGTATCCAAAGTGTTGATGAATTCAACATCTTCAGGAACTGTAAAATCGTATATTCGGTCATCTCTGTTGGCTGTTCAGGAGTCAACCAAGAGAAGGGCTTTAGTTTTTTCTTGTATGTCTGGCTATATTACATTTCCTAGGAACACTTTGAAATCCGTCTTCGTCATATTAGCACAGCACTCGCTAGGAAACATCTTGACGTCCGGTAAATTTATATTCATATTTGCAGGACAATGGCCGATGAGCTCCGATACAAAAACATACAAATAAGTAGCAGCATGCTATACATCACGATCCCAAGCATTATCACATAAGAATGTGTGGTTGCCACTATGGATCCAACCGCATGAAAGACATTCTTACTTTCCTTCTTTGCGAGAGTCCGTGGACATCGTAACTGTTTATCAAATCACTATTGGTCGGCATAAATTTCTTGATCTGGTGACAGATGTTTTTCTTCAGTCTCAGACCTGATTCCTCTCATGGACTGATAAGCTTTTTGTTGAATCACGGCATCGACTTCAACTAATCGCTTCCTAGCTTTATTGGCTATTTTGCGATAGATAGTATTATTCTCACTATTTCTTTACCCATGAACTGGAAGCTTTGAAACGCAGTGAAGTATGAGGGTTAGTTTTTCGTTATTTTCAGTACCCATAATCTCAATGCGATCATGTATTATTGCTTTTACCTGCCTCTTTGCTACAAAATGATTACACCGTTGCACTTTCCAGGAGCACTGTAATATCAGGTGCTAATCCAGGACAGCACAGAGAGGCGAAACCTATTATCGCCCCACCTATTCCTCCCTCTGCTGTGAATAACGCTTTAGCGTAGCATCATGAACTTCACAAAGAGTTTTCTTTCTAGTCGGTAACAAAACAAAGACAGTTTTGTTCTACTCACCATGAGCTTCTCTTGTAAGTTTAGACTCCGCTGTGTCTTCAGTGATATCAGATTACTGGCTGCCAATGAGATATGAGGAAAGTCCTAAATAGATACTCCAATCCCCATTGCGTTGCAGTCGTCCACCTCCAAAAACTAGCCCCAGTATTCAGGGTTATTAGCCATCAAGTGGACTCACTACTTGTGTCCCCTACGCCATAGTGAGAGAATGATCGTCATAATGAAGCGTCATTGGAGATCTACGACGTCCAGGTGGAATAAAATAACTCACGCACACGATTCTTAGTAGTAAACCATTCCCTCTCTTAACATTTATTATTCATTATATGTGTATGTGTTTATACAGATTATATAATGGTAAGACAGAGATTTAGGAACAAGGTTTTAAATTGTAAGACATTTCCATGGGCAGATGTGGACTCTGGCCACAATCTATTGGTTATGACCTGTAGATTAAAACTGAAGACACTGCAAAAAGGTGGGAGTTTAAGGAGATGGGACCTGGATAAACTAAAAGAACCAGAGGTTGTACAGAGTTTCAGGGAGAGCATAAGGGAGCTTTGTGGGATGAAGTAGTGAAGGCAGCAGAGGATCAAGTAAGTAAAAAGACGAGGGCTAGTAGAAATCCTTGCGTAACAGAAGAAATATTGAATTTAATTGATGAAAGGAGAAAATATAAAAATGCAGTAAATGAAGCAGGCAAAAAGGAATACAGACGTCTCAAAAATGAGATCGACAGGAAGTGCAAAATGGCTAAGCAGGCATGGCTAGACGACAAATGTAAGGATGTAGAGGCTTATCTCACTAGGGGTAAGATAGATACTGCCTACAGGAAAATTAAAGAGACCTTTGGAGATAACAGAACTACTTGTACGAACATCAAGAGCTCAGATGGAAACCCAGTTCTAAGCAAAGAAGGGAAAGCAGAAAGGTGGAAGGAGTATATAGAGAGTCTATACAAGGGCGATGTACTTGAGGACAATATTATGGAAATGGAAGAGGATGTAGATGAAGATAAAATGGGAGATACGATACTGCGTGAAGAGTTTGACAGAGAACTGAAAGACCTGAGTCGAAACAAGGCCCCTGGAGTAGACAACATTCCATTGGAACAACTGACGGCCTTGGGAAAGCCAGTCCTGACAAAACTCTACCATCTGGTGAGCAAGATGTATTTATTGCAGTCTTCCATTAATCCATCTCCTCCTTCACTCTTTCTCTTTCCATCTCCATCACCCATTTTGTGTCCATCTCCTTCGCCTGCTCTCTCTGTTCCCCATCTCCACACCTCACTTTATGTACATCTCCTACAGATCCTCTCTCAGTATACCATCTCCTCCCCCACAATGTGCTGCATCCCCCTCTCTCCACCTTCTCCTTCCCCTTCTGCATCATCTCCTCCTCCCCAACCCTAATTCCATCTCCTCCTCTCCTTGTCCATCTCCTCCTAACCCCGGTCTCTCTGGTCATCTTCTCGTCTCCCCCTCTCTCTGTCCATCTTCTCCTCCCCACTCACCCTGTCCATTTCCTTCGCTTTCCTTTCTCTATCCATCTCCTACCTTCCAACTTTACAGAAGCTCTCCTGCGAGAGCTTCTGTAAAGTTTGGAAGGTAGAAGACGAGGTACTGGCAGAAGTAAAGCTGGGAGTACCGTGCGTGAGTCGTGCTTCAGTAGCTCAGTTGGTAGAGCACTTGCCCGCGAAAGGCAAAGGTCCTGGGTTCGAGTCTCGGTCGGACACACAGTTTTAATCTGCCAGGAAGTTTCATATCAGCGCACACTCCGCTGCAGAGTGAAAATCTCATTCTGAAAAATTAAGCTTATACAACGCTCGCAATCTAACGTTTCAGAGATTCCAGAGGCTAACAGAATCACAGAACAGGGTCGGCAGGTGTAATGTTGTTGCTTTAATTTGATATAAAAGTGTTTGCTGATAGACAATAAACGCGGTTTAAAAGCTGTGAGCTGTCTGGAGAAGTTAACATTGCATTACTGCGCAACTGTTTCACCAGGTATCCCGTCTAGCTTACCAAATTCCCAACCAGACTAACATTAATTATAATCTTTTAATAGTCATACGACAACCGGTGATATATATATATATATATATATATATATATATATATATATATATATATATATATAAGAAAATTTAAATAAAAAGAAATAAATCAGTTTGTATTTGGAAATTTATTTTAACATTGATCATTGAAATTTCAGCATATTAAACTTGATTCATAAACTGCTGCCTTATTTAGGATTGTGAAACTGTGAGATTGTAATCTTACGGAACACGTAAAATATGGAGCCAAGATTGGGAGACTGCATGCAACACTGCATTCATTAAATAACACACGAAGATCGTTGAAACATATGCAAGAGGAAATTAACCACAAACAACCGATTCAATTTTCACCCAAAGAAGTTACGCTCGTAGCGCAATCCTGTCCGTCATGTAATTACCACATACTGGTATACTAAATTCATACTAACTCGTTGTAAAATCTTCCCGAAAAGAATAGATGAGGGCTACTTTGATGCTTACACCACATGTTTCACGTGGTCAACTTGGCTTACACAAAGAGTGTAACTCCACAATAATTTTGATAATTAAAATAAATCAGATCGAAAAGCAATTTACGAAAGAAAAACTTCGAACTGGTTACTATCGTTTTCCAATTAACCTGATGGGTCAAACAATTGTATAAGCACGTGGTACTGGTCTCACAAAGTACACCCCACGTGGGTTGAACATAAAGAAAAGTTGCTATATTGAAAAATATTGTCAAGACGAGACGTTATAATCTCACGCACATTCGCATTTAAGATTGATGATCTTCGTTAGAGTTACTGATCAACACGTGGTTTCACCTTACTCCGGAAGTAGTGACAAAGCAACTACCGGAAGATATTCTGAACTGTGACTCGAATTACACTGCGTTGCAATTTAAGATAACATAAGATATTTTAGAGCTAAACCTGAAATAAAGGTGATTAAATTTGCAGTTAGGCTGAACATAAGAAATCCATTGTTCTACGGACTTAGCAGACACGTTCTTAGCCGGAGATCTTACCACTTCAGACGCTCGCCGCGGACAGACTGACCTGCGCTCCTACCAAGGGCGCTTCCGTATACTAAACAGAAGTGACCAGAGAGGGAGCTTCCTATACCACATGACAAGGGACGGACAGGACATTACTAAGGATAGAAACCTCTTTGCTTTTAGAAAGCGTAGCTAGCTATTCCGACGTTGGTCCTACTGTTCTCTAGCAGACAGGCTTGTCTGTTACCTTCAAGCATGCAACTAGAAATACATTTGCTCATTCATGCTCTCAAACAGAAGGGAAGGGGGATGACAGTATCTTATCATATACAGTATACAAAAGCAAGCGGACGTAGGTTCCGTATGCGACTGTGTGACATGAATTACATATAAACTGTGTTTTAAAGTGTAGTAGTGTGACAGATCGTTCTTCTTTATGTGTAAAAGTAACACGTTCCACTGCTCAGTCTCCTCCCAGATAGTCAGAAACACCACAGTAAATTTAGAAGAGGAATTTATGCCGTAAATGACAACAGATTCAAGAAATTAACATGAAAGGAATCCAACAGAGACCTTTCAGCATTTGTGGTGCAACTTTATGGGGGCTCACAGCTTAGTTCTTTACAGTCTTCACATGACAGTTGACGCCACAATAGTGTCTTGGTGATTCTGGGTGCAACTGCTACTTACCAGTTATTGTTGTCAATCTCTGACTTGGCATGTGAGTCACTGCACTGTCACTCGTCCAACCGCTTCTACAATCTGCGATTCTCGACAAGTAGTTGGCTGCAGTTGTTAACTATAATGACAGCGATTTTCTGCGTAATCCATATGTTCACCATTCACTCTGGACAGGGTGGCACATGAAAACTGTAGTGCCTCCGTGATTTTAGTGTAAAATGTCCTATGAATCGGGCATACGCTTCGCTTTCTGCTGTCATATCGACGGTTAGTACCAATTTTGAATTCATATCAGCCGTGTTACATTCCTACCTATTCTAATCAACGTAATGAAGAAGTGCCAACAGAGCGGCAACCAATAAAGTAATTTGTCGTAATTGTGTAAGAGGTACATTACAGTTCTCACTTGCGTGGATTTGCACATCCATTAAGGAAAAAGGACGCATCAATTGCCCACGCGATATAACAGCAAACGCTCGACGCCAGATTTATAAAAAATAAAAAAATAAACCAATCCAACATTACTGATTTGGCTGGTGCCGTTGATGATTACACTTATACATTTTATTCTTACATGTTTTTGCTTTGCAAGTATCTTATGTGATCCCCAGGCTAATAACAAAGTAAAATAACTTACCTTAATTGAGTTAAACAACGTAACATAAACTTCATTTCTTGCTATATTTTACACGAGATACTTGAATATTGACTCATTACATTGATTTACAAAGATAAAAAAAAATGGCATGTATTCTAAAATGTAAGAAATACAAGAATTATAAAGTACTGCATTTCAATAAAATATTAAAAGAGTGTTATTTTCTGAAATATGAAAGATCTTCAAACGACTCCTTACTGAAGTATATTTAAAGAGTACATTATTTTCATAACATCTTTATCTTGACTGGATTCAAAAGGCACAACTCTTGTACGTCGAACAGCACCTTTTTCAGGTACCCATATACAGCAGAAAAATGTTCCTATCGGAGCAGAAAAAAAGCGAACATATTCCTGTTCAAAACACTCTAACGGAAAAGTCACTTATCAGCTGCCTCATTGTACGTTCCTCAATACTTATAAAAATTTTACCAAAAAGTTTGGCATGGGAACATATTTACACTCTTTTTAATATGCAACTCACCTCTCAGTCCCACAATTGCCCCTAACTGTAACTCGCTTTAAGTCGCTCATACCCATCCACTTGTACTTGCTTTAGCCTAACTCATTGTCATTATCTCTTTGCGTCTCTCTGTCACTGTCTCCTCTATCACAGATACGTCTCCTTCGTTCTGTCCTACTACTACTGTCTTCTCTCTCTGTGCCCCTCTTGCTCTCACTTACTGTTATCATATCATTCATTCCTTCCCACTGCTCCGGTCTCTTGCCACTGTCTCTACCTCTCTCTTAACCTCTTACCCGTCGTCATTGTCACAGACTCTGTTGCTCATTATCACTGCTCTCACCAACTTCCACTTCTTTCTTCTCTTTAGTCCTCTCCAACTGGCACTGCCCCCTTCACTCTTTTCCTAACAACTATGTTCCACTTCCGTTGTGTCTCTCTCTGTCTCCTTCGCTCTTTCTACTCTACAACCAGTCTACTTTCTTCCACCCTTTGTTACTTTTACACCTCTTTTCAACCACCACTGTCCCCTCATCTCTCAGCATAAAAAAGCGCGAATATTTTTAGGAAATTTTTTCAAGTTACTGACGAAGGTAGTACGAGGCACCTGATATCTCATTTTTAAGTCAGATTCTTTTAATAAACAGGAGCATATTGCCTTTTTTGTGCTCCGATACAAGTATTTTCCCTCTAGTTCCCTTTTTTCCCCTACTACAGCTGGGTAGGTCACTCATATGAAATGAACTTCATGGGTCAGTAAAATTTTGATATTCACTCATTACAAACAACGTATCACTATACTATTTTACACCTGAGACCGAATTTTACGATAACTAAAATTATGCATGTGCTTCAGGCGACACCTGGGGGCTCAGAACCCTTCTGATGTTAACATAGGCCCTTTATAGTATTTTAGTTACTTCTTTTGCAACAGTTTCGACTCACTGATAATACAACTTCTGTTCCAGACACGATGCTTTTCACAAGATTTAGAGAAGCTTGAATGAAGCTTGAGAAAAACTTTTTTATGATTAGTAGTAATGAAGTAAAATCCATCTAAGTAGTACAATTTGCAACAAACCGATATTTCTTTCCTTGCAAACGTTGAGTTCTTGTACTTTGTAGCTGTCTTCAAGATACTTTGCCTCACTTCCGCGATAAAGACCGCCCGACATGGAAAGGTGACATGCTTACAAAAGTGAACATGAGACATTTCAGTAGGCACCTGTCGTGTGGAGAAAGAGTTGCCAATCTCATCCAAGGTTATGGTAACATTTTCATAAAAAATGAAACTTAAAGAATAATTTGTTTTACAAATAGTTGCTGGAAATCATAAAAATATCCAATTGTTGCCAGATCCTTTCTTAGGAACAAAATGCTATTTAGTGTCTAGTCGATAAATCACTCTTCGGTAGAATAGAAAATATGAGTGAAAACTGGTTTTTCTTTGTATAAATTACAAGGGTCGGTCAAAAAGTAATGCCTCCCATTTTCTTTCTACTTAAAAAAATTAAGTTAAGTGAAAAATTTGAATTTGGCGCCATTCCTCAAACCTACTGCAATCCACTGCCGTAGTAACTTTCTGTGTCAACAGGTGGCAGCACAGCAGAAGTTTGTAAGATGGCCGACATCGATGTTCGTTTGAGACAGCGTTGTGTGATTGAATTCTTGAATGCAGAAGGTGAAACGCCCATACGCATTCATGAAAGACTGAAGAAGGTGTATGGTGTTGTGACAGTAGATGTCAGCACTGTTAGACGATGGGTTCGTCGTTGTAAGGAAGCTGAAGGGCAAACACCGTTGACTGACGAAAAGCGGAGCGGCAGGCCGGTGAGTGCAGTGACCCCACACAACATTCAGCAAGTTGATGACGTCATTCGTGGTGACCGTCGGGTGACTGCAGATGAAGTGTGTCGCATTATTTCTCTTAGTAAAGGCAGTGTGATCACGATTATTAAACAATTGGGGTACTCAAAAGTTTGTGCACGGTGGGTTCCAAGAATGTTAACCGATCAGAATAAAGAGGCAAGGAAAACAATAGCCTCCCAACACTTGCAGCGCTTCCGTTTGGAGGGAGATGAGTTTCTGAAAAAAATTGTGACCGGGGACGAAACATGGGTGCATTTTTTTGAACCCGAATCAAAGAGGCAGTCAATGGAGTGGCGTCACACAAGCTCGCCGAGGAATAAAAAATTCAAAACTGTGCGATCGGCAGGGAAAGTTATGGCAACAGTTTTCTGGGATACAGAGGGTGTGATTCTGGTTGATGTTTTGGAGCAGGGATGCACAATAAATTCTGTTCAATGCGTCACAACCCTCAAAAAACTTAAAGCACGTCTTCAGCGAGTTCGCCCAACAAAATCAATGGCAGATGTTCTTCTTTTGCATGACAATGCAAGACCACACACCAGTCGTCACACCTCTGACGAGATTGTCAAAATTGGATGGGAAGTTTTGCCTCATCCCCCATACAGCCCTGACCTGGCACCATCAGACTTCCATCTGTTCGGTCCACTAAAAGAAGCTCATCGTGGGATTCATTTTGAAGATGAGGAGGCCGTCAAAACATCCGTGCGTCAATGGCTTAGGAAGCAGAGCTGTGATTTTTACCGTGCTGGGATACATGCCCTTGTTCAAAGATGGACCAAAACTGTAGAGATGGGCGGAGATTACATTGAAAAATGACAAAATGATCCTCAATGTTGTGGTTTTCAACCTATGTAATTGCATTTAAATTTCCTGACAATTAAACGTAGAAAAAAAAATAGGAGGCATTACTTTTTGACTGACCCTTGTAGTAACTAAACTACAAATTTTGTTAATTTTTTATGTTTTATACGAAAATTTGGAAAACAGTATTTGGATTATTTGGTTCAGAATGTTTTATAATGTTTGCACTGGTTCATCCCCACAAATTTCTTTAAGAACCAAAACCAAAAATTTTGGTGCGGGGAGGAGTGTACTTCCTCAGAATAGAATTAATAGATGCGTAGGCCTATAGTGTTTTCCACATCCCAAGCTACTGGAGTTCGACCCATACCCAAGTCAGTGAAGGGCAGGATCCGGATTTTCCACAGTGTACCGGTAGTATTCTTCGTGACACACCGTAAGGTGGTTCGTGGAATTAAGATGTAGACGTAGATGTGTTTGGTAACAGGCGTTGTAGCAACAGGAGCCTCTCGCCGCAAGTAAACCATCAGCAGGTCTTCGACACGCAGGAGTAGGCGGCGGGTTTCGCAACCTCTCGGAGCGTCCCCGGAAGGCGTCATTAGCGTCGGCGGCGCAGAAGCTGCAAGAAGCCGACAGGTGTCCCGGCGGAGCTGTCCCGGTTTTTGCAAGGCCGGCGGCCACCCCGGACGCGACCACCATTACCTGGCACAGTGGCAATTTGGAGGCCGACTTCCTGAACTCGCCTCGGAGATGATACCTCTCTCAGTGGGGCAAAAATCCACGCCGCCCTAGACCGTTCTGTCTCACCGCGCTAATGGAGGCTTGGTGTCTCGTAAACGACCTTGGTAACTTCAGGCCGCATTGTCCACTTCTCAGAAGCACACTGTTAGTGGCTCGAGCTAAAACGTGGGAGCCACCGCGTCCGTCACTTCACGACCATAAAAATAACTGTTGTTGACAACGCAGTAATTGTAAGGAAACACATGAAGATTTTCTATTTTCACCCAGTTTACTAAACAGTAGCACTTCTTAGATGTGGCTCAGCTTAAGGCACATTGCATCAATATGACACAAAGCAAAATACTATGATATCACCAAATCTATACTAATGTGAGATCTATTCGGATAGTAAGGTCCGATCGGTTGCGAAATAGAAACCACAGTGAAAATAAAAAGTATTCGATTTACTTCAGGTAGCTACTCCTTCCAGCTACTTCTCTACATAGTCGCCGCTCCGCATCTGTAATAGAATTATACCAACTTTGCGATACCCTCATTATAAAAGGCAGCCGTCTGTTCTTTCCACCAATTCTCTAAGCTGATTCGCAGCTTGTTGTCTCTGGCAAAACGTAGTCTTCACAGCCAGAGGTTCATGAGAGCAGAGATGAAAACGAGAGGGAGACAAGTCCGGACTCTACGGTGGGTGATCAAACACTTCCTATCAGAAAAGCTGCAGGGGTGTTCTCATTGGATGAGAAAGGAAATGCATGACAGTTACGTTGCATGGTCTACACGAAATAAGGCGAAATTCTCACAGGCACTCATACTTGGCGGCAAACACTATTAATTTCCAGCGATCTTTAAGTGCTCACTGTGAACTCACAACTGAAAACAGCGACGTGACGCAGTCGACGGGCATAGTAGACACACCTCATCGGAGTTTCACTGTGATCTCTGTTACGCGATCGATCGGACCTTGGTTTCCGAATGGCGCTCGAATTAAATCTGTAAAACTTTCATGTCAGTCTGTTTGTCTATTTGAGCACACCAGTATCCTAAACCGCAAGACAAATTTTCATGGGATTTTTCCAGGTAACTTGAGCGTATCTTGGGGCACCGTATAGGATTTACTTCACCAAAATTGGATTACTGAAAAAGGATGCCATACCGTTTAAATTTACTTAACAGTGACACAAGCTCTTTACCCGGTTGCTGCATGACTTAAACAGATGGCCCAGTGCATGGTTTCCCTGATCAGATTTCTTTGATGGGTGCAAATAACATCCACACTACCCTCTGCCATTGACGGTACGTAATCGCTCTGGTTCACGGTCGTTGTATGCCTAGACGTTTGGCAGCCAGGTGTTTGAACGGGTCGATCACTATTACCTGGAAGGGGTGCTCTTCAATATTGGATACCTGTTACTACTGTAGACTTTGTAATGCATCTCCTTCGTAGAGCTACGTTCCATGTATTCTACAACGGCATCTCACTCCTCCCATCTTGACCCGCCCTTCGGTGCATCATGGCTGACCGCTGTCTGCACTGTTATATGATTTCGCAGTGGAACCATTGCTCTGCGACCATGTATTCAGTTGAACTGCTTATGGGCAAATGATTATCAGAAGGACTGTCTCAGCATTTAGTAAAGGCAAAACAACCGTCGGTGAAATAAAAGCAGAGATGGTAACATTAAGACCGCAACCAGAATTCCACATTTAAGTGCAGAGGAGAGAGCGGATATGTGGAAAGACTACATTGAAGCCGGCCGCAGTGACTTAGCCGTTCTAAGCGCTTCAATCCGGAGCTGCGCGACTGCTACGGTCGCAGGCTCGAATCCTGCCTCTGGCATGGATGTGTCTGATGTCCTTAGGTTAGTTAGGTTTAAGTAGTTCTAAGTTCTAGGGGACTGATGACCTCAGATGTTAAGTCCCATAGTGCTCAGAGCCATTTGAACCATTTGAACTACATTGAAGGCCTGTATGAAAGAGGAAGATTTGTATGATATGATAGAAGAAGATGCAGGAGTCGATTTAGAAGAGACAGGAGATCTAGAATTAGAATCATTACACAAAATTTCTAGAATCATTGGGGGAAATAGCAACAAAAAGACTACTTACGTTGATGTGTAGATTGTATGAGTCTGTCGATACAGCGTACCATCTAACTTATATCATCCACACAATTCCGAAGACTCCGAGAGCTGAAATTTGTGAGAATTATCGCACAATCAGCTTGACAGTTCATGCATACAAGTTGCTGACAAGAATAATTTACAGAAGAATGGAAAAGAAAATTGTGATATGCTAGACGACAATCAATTTGGGTTTAGGAAAGGTAAAGACTCCAGAAAGCCAATTCAGACGTTGCGGTTGATAATGGAAGCAAGACTAAAGAAAGATCAAGACACTTTTATAGGATTTGTCTACCTGAAAAAGCCTTCAACAAAATCAAATGGTGCAGGATGTTTGAACTTCTGAGGAAATTCAGGGTAAATTATGGGATGGGACAGGTAATATACAACATGTGCAATAGTGAAATAACAATAACAAGAGTGGAAGACCAACAACTAAGTGCTCGAGTTAACAAGCGTGTAAGATAGTGATGTAGTCTTTCGCACCTACCGTTCAGTCTCTACCTCGAAGAAGGAATGATGGGAATAAAAGAAATGTTGATAAGTGGAATTAAAATTAAACGTGAAAGAGTATCAATGATACGATTCGCTGATGACATTGCTATCATGAGTGAAAGTGAAGAAGAATTACATGATCTGCTGACTGGAATGAATCGTCTAATGAGTACAGACTATGGATTCAGAGTAAACTGAAGAAAAACGAAAGTAACGAGAAGTAGCAGAAATGAGAAATACGATAAGCTTAACATCAGGATTGCTGGTCACGAAGTAGATGAACTTAAGGAATTCTACAACCTAGGCAACAAAACAATCAATAGCAGACGGAGCAAGGAAGACATCAAGAGCAGATTATCACTGGCAAAAGAAGTCTATTAATATCTAACACAGGCTCTTGTGCATGTTGTGCATTAACCGTCCCTCTGTCTAGTGTGCCCCTAATTTTCTCAGAATTTCGAACGTCTTTCACTATTTGACATTGTCAGAGGCCTTTTCAGATAGACAAATCCTATGAACGTGTCCTCATTTTTCTTTGTTCTTCCTTCCATTATCAAGCGCAACGCCAGCATTACCCATCTGGTGGCCTTACATTTCCTAAAGCCAAACTGATCGTCGTCTAACATATCCTCAATTTTCTTGTCGATTCTTCTGTAAATTATTCTTGTCAGCAAATTGGATACACGAGCTGTTGAGCCGATTTTCCGATAGTTCTCGCGTTTGTCAGCTCTTCCTGACATCGGAATTGTGTGGATGAATTTTTTTCAAAAGTCGTATATACGTATGTCGCCAGACTCATACATCTGCAAACCAACGTGAATAGCCGATTTGTTGCCACCATTTTAGAAATTCGGATGAAATTATATCTATCTTCCAAAGATCGTTTATAATTTCATTCTAGTATTGGATACCCTGTTGCTTCTAAATCGGCTCCTGTCTCTTCTTGTATCACATTTCAACTTTCAGATTTTCCAGCCTCCCTACCACGTTCAACTTCTGACATTCCACGCCCTGACTCGTAGAATGAAAAGTCTCTGTTGGATTCCTTTCATGTTAATTTCTTAAATATGTTGCCATTTACGGCATAAATTACTCTTCTAAATTTACTGTGGTGTTTCTGACTATCTGGGAGGAGACTGAGCAGTGGAACGTGTTACTTTTACACATAAACAAGAACGATCTGTCACACTACTACACTTTAAAACACAGTTTATATGTAATTCATGTCACACAGTCTCATACGGAACCTACATCCGCTTGCTTTTATATGCTGTATATGATAAGATACTGTCATCCTCCTTCCCTTCTGTTTGAGAGCATGAATGAGCAAATGTATTTCTAGTTGCATGCTTGATGGTAGCAGACAAGCCTGTCTGCTAGAGAACAGTAGGACCAACGTCGGAACAGGTAGCTACGCTTTCTAAAAGCAAAGAGGTTTCTATCCTTAGTAATGTCCTGTCCGTCCCTTGTCATGTTGATATAGGAAGCTGCCTCTCTGGTCACTTCCTTTTGTATTTGGGAAGCACGCTCGGTAGGAGCCCAGGTCAGCCTGTCCGCGGCAAATGTCTGAAGTGGTAAGGTCTCCGGCTAAGAGCGTCTCTGCTAAGTCCGTAGGACAATGGATTTCTTAAGTTCAGCCTAACTGAAAATTTAATCACCTTTATTTCAGGTTTAAGCTCTAAAATATGTAATGTTATCCAAAATTGCAACGCAGTGTATTTCAAGTGTCAACTTCAGAATATCTTCCAGTAGTTGCTTTGTCACTACTTTGTGAGTAAAGTGGAACCACGTGTTGATCAGAAACTCTAACTAAGATCGTCAATCTTAAATGCGAATGTGCGTGAGATTATAACGTCTCGTCTTAACAATATTTTTCAATATAGCAACTTTTCTTTATGTTCAACCCACGTGGGGTGTACTTTGTGAGACCAGTACCACGTGCTTATACAATTGTTTGACCCATCAGGTTAATAGTAAGACGATAGTAACCAGTTCGAGGTTTTTCTTTTGTAAATTGCTTTTCGATCTGATTTATTTTAATTATCAAAATTATTGTGGAGTCACACTCTTTGTGTAAACCAAGTTGACCACGTGAAGCATGTGGTGTAATCATCAAAGTAGCCCTCAGCTATTCTTTTCGGGAATATTTCACAGAGGGTTAGTATGAATTTAGTATACCAGTGTGTGGTAATTACATGACGGACAGGATTGCGCTACAAACGTAACTTCTTTGGGTGAAAATGAATTGGTTGTTTGTGGTTAATTTCCTCTTGCATACGTTTCAACGTTCTTCGTGTGTTATTTTATGACTGTAGTGTTGTATGCAGTCTCCCAATCTTGGCTCCATATTTGATGTGTTTCGTAAGATTACAAACTCACATTTTCACAATCCTAAATAAGGCACCAGCTTAGTTATGACTCAAGTTTAACATGCTGTAATTTCAACGATCAATGTTAAAATAAATTTCAAATATAAACTGATTTATTTCTTTTTATTTAAATTCTCTTTTTTATATGTGTGTCACCGGTTTTCGTATGACGATTCAAAGATTATAATTAATGTTAGTCTAGTTGGAAATTTGGTAAGCTAGACTGGATACCTGGTGAAACAGTTGCTCAGTAACGCAAGTTTAACTTCCTCAGATAGCTCACAGCTTTTAACCCGCTTTTATTGTCTGTCAGCACCGCATTCACATCAAATTAATGCAACAACATTACACATGGCGACCCTGTTCTGTGATTCCGCTAGACTCTGGAATCTCTGAAACGTTAGATTGCGAGCGTTGTATAATCTTAATTTTTTACCCCTGCAGGGCTCAAACATCTTCTGCTTTGTTTTTGAGCATACTTTCAATAGATTCACGGCGTTGTTGAGCGGCGTTGTGTTGTCTTGTTTTGTTTTCTATATTTGTGTGTTTTATATGTGTGTTTTTTTTCTATCTTGTAAATTGCTCTGTTTCGACCAAAGATATAAATTTGTTTTGAGTGTGAAAAAGTGCGTACTAGGTTGGGTACCTTTCGTGTGACTGTCGTGATTTTTGGGGGATACATTTATTCTGATTAGTGTGTTGCGTACCGGGTATAATATATTGAACTAATGCTGACACGTAATCAAGCTAAAAGTAGGCAGTCCAACAACTTAAGCAACATGGACCAAGGAGATAATCTGATTTCGAATATTAACGCGTCGGACGGTTCCGAAAATGCAATGGGGAATACTTCAGAGGAAATGCAAAACAGGACGAACGGGCTCACATTAGAGCCAGAAATTAATTTGCCTCCAACTAACCAAATTGATTTGGTAGAATTCATGAAAGACTTATTGCAACAAAATAAAGAAAACGCAGAGAAATCTGAAAAATCGATCCGAGAGCTAGGCGATCAAATGACGCAAAAATCTGAAAAATCGTTCCGAGAACATAAAGAATCATCTGAAAAATCGATTCGAGAGCTAGGCGAACAAATGACAGAGAAATCTGAAAAATCGATCCGTGAGCTAGGCGAACAAATTACTCAGAAATCTAAAAAATCGATCCGGGAGCTAGGCGAACAAATAGACGAAAAACTAATCCAGCAGACAAATAAAGTCGACAAGTCGATGCAGAGAGTGTTCGATGATATCTCACAAAGAATAGACAATCTGGCAAGTGGAATAAAAAGTGATATCATGAAAGAATTAGGCCGTACATTTGAACAAATCGATGACCGTCTGCAAGCCTTAGAACAGGGCAAGTGGAGTCGCGATGCGGAATCGAAAGAGAGTGAAGAACAGCTACTTAGGAATTTCCAAGCGCTGAGAGAACAATGCCAAAGAGAACACCACCAGGTACTCTCGAGGGTCCAGGAGGCGGAAACGTATTGTCTTGCGTCCGTTGGCAACATAGTAGCGGACAACAGTCAAGTGATTCACGCACTCGAACAGCAAGTAGAACAATTGAAGCAGACAGGGGCGGAGGACAACAGACAAATACATGATAAGATTGCGGCATTAGCGGACGTCGTAGGCATGATGAAGGTGACGGAGAGCGATAACAATACTACACCGGCAGCTGTCGCAGAGACCGAAGAAGTGCGTTCGCTTCTTAGATTTCAGAAGGGACAGTTCGAAGTGAACAGGCGGCACAAAGCTGTAACAGGCGAATTACAAGAATGCGTGGCGCGTCTGGAAAGCCGCATTGGGTGTGATTCTGAACTCGCCAATAGCACCAAAAATAGCCGTACGAACAGTGCAGAGAGGGACTCCGGCCACGAGGGAGATTTTGACGACAGGGAAGAATGTATTTTGAGGGACAGACATGAGAAAAATAGAAACATTCAAGGACCTCGCCGGGAGGAAATGCGAGGATTTGATTTCAAACATTTCCTTACGGTGAGAAAGTTTGAGATATTTCGAAATTCGCAAGAAGGAATACATCCACGAGCATGGCTCGAGCAATTTGAGTTCTGTCTTCCCCCTGATTGGGCAAGTTCACATAAGATAGAATATATGTGTGGCTATTTGGAAGGCGAACCGGTTATTCGTATGAGGTCGGCAGCGCGTCACTGCAACTCCACTCGGGAGTTTCGACAAGCCTTTCTAACCGCCTATTGGTCGGAATCGGCACAAGATAGGGTCAAGCATGGCATAATTATGCTGCCAAATTTGAACCAGTCTGGTTTCGGCAGCTCAGCACGCCTATTCGACCACATGCTGCAGGCAAATCAATTGTTATACGACCCTTACGGGCCTGCGGAACTAGTTAGGATATGAATCACCAAATTGCCTCTGCACTTGCGTCACGTCATTATTGCGGGACGATGCAAAGAGGATGTGGAAACGTTTAAGACACTTCTCCAAGACTTGGAATATAATACAGCAGAATGCCCGCCTAAGCAGGCACAAAGTTATTACGGGACACAGCAGCGCGATCGCAGTCGTGGCCGTAGTAATAATCAACGGCGTGGCTGGTCGTCACGACGCGAACGGAACAATAATCGGGACCGGCCGTATAGAAACTGGGGCAACAGTCGCGAACACAGGTGGAACAACGGAAATGATCGAGGACGTGGACAGGATCGTGAACGCTACAGGTACGGCAACCAGAATCGATACTACGATGAATACGGTGGGAATAGGACTGTAGGAGGAGAACCTCATGATGTTGACATTCGGCCGCCTAACCCTGGACATACGCCAGCAAATGGAAATGAACAAAACCGGCGATGACAAACGATCAGCGCAGAAGGCGCCCAATCGGAACAAATGAGCGACATGGCAAATGAGTGGACGGTGGGGAGTAGGAATTGATTAGTTTAAATTTGTGATGTATGCATTTTGAATAATATGTTGGTAAAAATAATGAAAAAGATGTTTCTATGTGATTGATTAAAGTGATGTTTTTAGTTTTTTTTCTTTCCTTGTGCAATTAAGATTTAGGTTGGTTCAAATGTGAAGATAAAAGGTTTCTTTGTGAATGAGTGAAATGCTGTTTATGGTTTTTTTGTGTAAATTGAAAAGAGTCTCCCCTGAGAGAAGCAAGATCTGTGTTGAATTAATGCAAAACGCAGGGGAATATCCGATCTGTGTGTATTATGGGTCTAGCAAACCCAGGTCCCCAGCTATTAGTAGCCTTGTTTCCGAGTTTCTGCTTTCAGTGCTACTATCTATCTATTACTATTCTATATCTCTTAGTATAAATGAGGATCTCTTACTATTGTATGCGTGCTGTATAAATATTTTAAGATAGGAGAACTCTGAGAAAGGAATGAGTAAGTTTAGGATCTTGGGAACAGGATGCGATAATACGATTGTTTAACCATTTACTTCCCAATATGCAATGATATATTAATATTGATGATATATGTCTTTTTTGTTCTTTATAGCTGAGTATGTAAAGTGCTGTCTGTGGATTTCGTCAGTATATTGATTCCCTTCAAGGTGAAAGAAGAATTGTGGTCTGTGTAATTTACGTGGCCCTGAAATATTATCGTGATAGTCAAATACGAGCAGTTTTTCAGCAAATGGAGAATGGAACAGAAATATGGATCCTTTCTGTAATCTTGATTGATGTTGAGCCAGAGCCTGAAAAATTATTCTGCGTTAATACTTGTCCTAGAAACGACGTTTATGTGTTTTGCTGATGCTGTGAGTATTACAGCTTACTGTTTTTGCTGGTGCGGGATGCACTGCAGCCTATATGAGTTGAACTGAAGAGATGTCTCTCTTGAAGGTAGAGGAAGATTAAATAATCTTGATTATGGGACCGAAGGAAAGCTTGGTTTAATGTGATCAGGATGAAGCAAAACATTTGTCTTTTAAACTACAATAGGATTCGGATCTTTTGTGTCTGTTGTAAGTTCAATATGTTAAGATGAAACTGTTTTACAGAATAGAGGTGACCAAAATTTTGCCATTCATGAGAAATGAACCCAGAATAACCACCACAGACGAAATAACTGATTTGGAAGCGAAAGGTAACTTAAAGAATGAACGAAATGGGAGCAATATGGGTAAGAAAATGTAGTATAACCTGTATAATTAAAATATCTTTACCCTTTTCAGAGTCATCTGTGTGATTAATTCTTGTGATAACGTAATCTTAGATGAAATTTTCTTACTGTTTGATGTGTGAATGTATGAGTATGATAAATGTAAAATTGCGAGCCTCTTATCAGGTGTGTCAGTTGGTATAAATGTTTTGGCGTGTAAATAACCATTTTTTTATTGTGTATGTTTAAGGAAAGTTTCTCCATATTTATCATGTGACAAGACATATGCCGCGAGCGTCAGGAAGAAGAAGAATTAGAACAACGTTGTAGTGATATAAACACTGTGTTGAAGTAGCATTGAAGTAGCTTGTTGGATTAACTAGTAGTGGATTGAAGTAAAATTTTGAGGAATGCATGATTATGGGTTGTTAGTTTGTAGAATAGACAACAGGTGTGCATGTGTGTGTGTAAATAACATGGGAACCCTCTGCTGTCCTGACCTATACTTGCACAAGGCATAATCCTATTCATTTTGGTGAATTAATAAGTAGCATTTGATTTATTAAAACGTAAGTGAACCACATTAGTGATATGGATTTAGATTTTATATTGTCTGTTTATTTAATTTTTATTTTTATACTGTCAAGTCTTTTCACTTTTATTTTTTATATTGTCAAGTCATTTAATTTATATTTTTATATTGTCGAATCATCTAACTTTTTTATTTAAAGAAGAATTAAGTCTCACTTTTGTTCTAAAAAATTGTGAAAGACAATACTAAGTGGTATTTGTATAACATTTTGTAGTCACATAACTATGATGAACAGTTTCTGTGAATGCTGTTGAGAACCTGAAAGCGAACCGGCTAAACTGTTACGAGACAGCGGGAGCAGGGAGGAGGAGAACTAGTTGTAAACAGGCGGGTTTCCCAGCAGGACACACTGTCAACCGGGCCACTTCTGGAGCGCGGCCGACAACAAAAGAAGAGTACGGGACAAACACTTTCCCTTGCACCTGGAGCTAATGGGCGGCCGCACCAGTGCGACCCTTCGCGGAGGCGATGACCTGAGATGGGCGAAATCCATGTGCTGGCAACGCACCACACGCACGCGACCGTGGCGAGACGGGCGCGGTGAAACGACAGAACACAGGGGATAAAGGGGCGTGGAGCCTTTTGACAGGTACTGTCCAGAGAAAATGGCAAACTTCAACGACGCCTATCAACATTTCCTCACGGATGCTCACTGTCAAGCGACCGTAAATCATGGTTCGATGTTCTCTGGTCGCTAAGGGTGGCACAAAGAAGAGCCATTAAGTGTCATCCTTGCCCAGGAATATCAAACTTGCGTGTCAAACGAGGATACTGCACGAAACTGACAACACAGACATGGAACCAAATCGAGATGTACGTGACACGGGCCACGAAGAGAAACTTCATGAGAGGGCAGAGATGGCGGGATTGCGCGCAACAGATGGAAAAAAAGTCCCTACCGACAGCTGCGGCGACGAACCCCCCCCCCCCCCCTCCCCCCTTCGTAATTGTGCCTCGGAACAGTGGAACTACTGAATGTGCCAGTGAAAGTGATTATACGTTTCTTAGACCAATGCATATACGTGTGTTCTCTCAGAGAAACTTTGACTCGTGTGTTTTGCAAGGGTTCGATTTATTGGTGTTTATTAGACTGACTCTTGTATTTTGCAGGTGTTCTATTTATTGTTTGTTTTTGAGACTTTGACTCTTGTATTTTGCAGGTGTTTTATTTATTGGTGTTTTTTTTAGACGTTGAATACTGTGCTTTCAGAGCTGTTTTATTTCTCAATGTTTGTTTTTGTGTGTTGTATTAGATTTGTAATATTTTGTTTCGTAAATTCATTCGTGTGGCATTGGTTCGTTTATCAGTCAGATTGCTATTTATGCTCATTGGACAGTGATCGATTAGCCTTTGCATGGGGCATATTTATAGTGAGGAACCTCTTAAGGGTAACAATCACAGAATTAATTGTAGTTTCAGTATAATGACACACAGTGATCATTGTTTGATAACTAACTGAAATATAGTAGAGTGATTAAATTAGTGCCACAAAGTTATTTTAATTCTACAAATTATTAGTTTTATAAGTCCGCAGGACAATGGACTTCTTAAGTTCAGCCTAACTGAAAATTTAATCACCTTTATTTCAGGTTCTAGCTCTAAAATATCTAATGTTATCTTAAATTGCAACGCAGTCTGATTCGAGTGTACAGTTCAGAATATCTTCCGGTAGTTGCTTTGTCACTACTTTGTGAGTAAAGTGGAACCACGTGTTGATCAGAAACTCTAACTAAGATCATCAATCTGAAATGCAAATGTGCGTGAGATTATAACGTCTCGTCTTAACAATATTTTTCAATATAGCAACTTTTCTTTATGTTCAACCCACATGGGGTGTACTTTGTGAGACCAGTACCAGTTGCTTATACAATTGTTTGACCCATCAGGTTAATAGTAAGACGATAGTAACCAGTTCGAGGTATTTCTTTTGTAAATTACTTTTCGATCTGATTTATTTTAATTATCAAAACTATGGTGGAGTTACACTCTTTGTGTAAATCAAGTTGACGACCTGAAGCATGTGGTGTAATCATCAAAGTAGCCCTCAGCTATTCTTTTTCGGAAGATTTCACAGAGAGTTAGTATGAATTTAGTATACCAGTGTGTGGTAATTACATGACGGACAGGATTGCGCTACGAACGTAACTTCTTTGAGTGAAAATTGAATCGGTTGGTTGTGGTTAATTTCCTCTTGCATATGTTTCAACGTTCTTCGTGTGTTTTCTTATGAATGTAGTGTTGTATGCAGTCTCCCAATCTTGGCTCCATATTTGATGTGTTCCGTAAGATTACAAACTCACATTTTCACAATTCTAAATAAGGCACCAGCTTAGTTATGACTCAAGTTTAACATGCTGAAATTTCAATGATCAATGTTAAAATAAATTTCCAAATATAAACTGATTTATTACTTTTTATTTAAATTCTCTTTTCTATATATGTGTCACCAGTTTTCGTATGACTATTAAAAGATTATAATTAATGTTGGTCTGGTTGGAAATTTGGTAAGCTAGACTGGATACCTGGTGAAACAGTTGCTCAGTAATGCAAGGTTAACTTCCTCAGATAGCTCACAGCTTTCAACCCGCTTTTATTGTCTATCAGCACCGCTTTCACATCAAATTAATCCAACAACATTACAAGAACGTTATCCTTTCTTTGGTTATTCAGTATGTTTTTCATGGTCTCCTCGTCCTTGGCAGTCACCTCCCAGAGATCTGGAATCTTCTGGCACTGGAGAGAGCATAATGACACTTTTTCAGTTACAAATCACATGTCCTGCAGTAGTGACTCCCATTACCCTATGCATCCTCATGCCCTCATGCCGTTGATCACTGCTGAATCTTCCATCTTTATGGGGAGTTTGCCGCCACAAGGTAAGAAAATTATCTGAACATTTGTCCATTCCTCCTCCTTCTTTGACAAGACCATTGGCAGAATGAGAGTGACTTTTCATGCAGTAAGTCTTAGGCCACCAATACTGATTATAATTCAAAATTTAACCGGTGGCGGAGTTGGAGTCCAGGACCGAGGACGTCGTATTTACTAATAAAAGACGCTAAACGTAGACAACAGATTAAATTACATCTAGATGTGGCAGACTAGCTGCTGAACTCCTAGTCTTATGCTTAGAAGTAGCAGCTTAGCTAATGAATGAATGTCTACCAGTTTACGCTAAATTGAATCGTGTAGCTGGGAACAGTACGGATCGTATACTTGATTCAACGAAAAGAGCAAAAAAAAATGTTTTTTACAACATGCTCCACTGTGCTCTAAGCCAGTCTCTACCTTACACAATAAATTAACGAATAAATTCTGGGACAGTTGCTTAGTGTTTAACAGTGTTTGCAGTTGTAATCCTGAGGTAATAAGGTCATAAGTACGGTTTATGTGTGATGTATTTGAAAAAGTGCAAATAGAAATGGAGGACATCAAGGATAAGAAGGGAAAACTTAAGTAAATATATGGTGAAGACATTGCCGTAAAGGAGTAATATTTAAATTGCATTGCAAAAGAAGAAGAAGTTATAGCAAAATACTTTGTAAATATTCACATACAGCTTTAAAGACAGAAAGATATTTGCATTTACTGTAAACAGCAATGATAAGTTGAAGTACTGATCGAAATGATGCCAGAATCGGAAATATTTACAGTATACTGCACAGGGCAACACGAAAATACTGTTTATAAAGCTGTACCTGATTAAAGAACTGTGGTTACATTCCAACTAAATAGGGTGGACTGAATGTTACACGCCTAGTCCTACGCAGTCCCTCATCAGAATTCGTATTTAGCACATCACGTGAGGTCGTACGTGCCAGCGCAGAGCATGGCTAGGAGAAAAGACACACTTTCCAGATGATGTGTGTACACCAAATCACATATTAAAATGATTGGCATTTTACCCAATACAGAAAGGGTTCCCTTTGGAATACAGCAGCAGTGTGTTGCTTCCAGCGTTGCTTAATTGTGTAGAACATTTAAGATGACCTTTTTTTTCAAACAAATTACCATCAACAAATATTATTCTATTGGTTTTAAACTCTGGAGAAGGGTTGTTACGTTGCTAGGTGTATGACAAGTAGTCCACCACATTTAGATGCGATGTAGCTGTCCTTTTTTTAAGCGGATCCGGATGTGAATTGAGCGTTATAAACAGATTTTTCGTATATCCCTTAATGTAACAACGAATCTAGATTACGACATTTTTCGAGCAGTACTCCACGGTATGGCTTCTTACCATCAGTATTTGCAGTAAATGCTAATATCTCCCTGTGTTTAAAGCAATGTGTGAACCTTGCTTGCACATTTTTAGAGCTTCTTCTTTTTTTGAAAATCAGTATACATATTTTTTTTCTTGGTAGCAGTTGTCTGCACCATATAAGCCACTATACTGACTTCGATGTCGTGAAGTCCATTCACAGTTTTCTTTTTTTCCTACACAAAAGGCATTAACCACGCTCAGGAGCTTATTGCCACAGTGGGCAAACTGCAGTACTGTATTAAACACCACACATTAGCTGTTTCATAAATTATTCGTTAATTCATACTATATGGAAGCGACTGACACAGAGTGAAGTTGTGAATATTCTATTCTCAGCTGTAAGATTCTGTTTTTGCATAAAGTGGTAGGTACCAATTCACTTGCTTAACTGCTACATCAAGACATAAGACTAGGTGCATCACATCTAAGATCCACATTTAAAGTAGTGTAAGAATGCTTGTAAGTCAATGTGGCAGGGGCGCTGAAGATAGTATGGCAGTGGGTGCGTGCACAATTCAACCTGAAATACCACTTAACAAGCAATTCTTTTAGTTTTCTCGTAGAATTAATAGATGGGATTATAAGCAATAATTAAGATCATTATTGACTCCAACATTTAATAGGATATGTATACAAACACGTAAGATGTAATAAGTGAAAATTCACATGGGTAACTTAAGATTACTGCAGAATATCTGACACAAAAGTTTACAGTAAGTTTCCTCAGCACTGCTTTAAACCTCGAGCCGGCGCGCTATGTCTATGAAGTGTGCCAATCTCCAATAACCTTGCTTGTACCATCCCATTGTTTTTTTTTGTTATTGCATTCCCGTATCCATCCATTCTTTATTGCTTCAGCTAACACTGTGTTAATTTGTGTTGTCACATATCCAAGGGAGCATAAGTAATATACAATAAACAACGAGCTAGGTGAGGAAAAACTTGACGATCCATGCAAAAAAAAAAAAAAAAAAAAAAAAAATGACACAGACTCGAAGCTAGCAGTACAGTCTCATAATGAGGCAATTTTCTAAGAGACAATTAGCAATCTGATAAGCAGTTGGCTGGGATCTGGTTCAGTTGTGCTGTTTAACGCATACAGTGGGTCGTCACTATAGGTTAAGACGTGTACTCGGCAACAACGTGATATAATCAGTTTTTATTTTATTATTGTTTAGTTAAGCCCTGATTTAGAGCGTATACTGTAAGTTTATTTTATCGTTGTTTAATTAAACTAAGATTGAACTGTAACATTGCTCATATATGTTCACGTTGGTGACATAAAGACAGTTATTCTTGACGTGTGCACAAAGTACGCCGCGCGCCCGCTTGGGGGTTAGTAACAAATTATAATCACATACTACAGTGCTATTATAGTCGGTTATTGAAGCAAGATTTACAAAAACGGATAATCAATAGAAACGGGAGTAGTATACAGTCACAATAGAGAACTAGATGGTTAAACATTACATTCGCTGGTGTGGGGTATGTAAGTTTCAAGTACTTGAATGTGTATATGTGACTGTCCGTTTATTTCGATATAACGTATTTTTCCTTTTCTTATCTTTTCTTATCTTAGTAGCATCGAGAAGTTGCACTATCCATTTCTTTACGTTATAAAATAGCTATCTTCAGCTTCTTCTTCCTCATATCTGCACCTTTTCCCTATCTGACGTCGAACTATGAACACATCATGGCATTGTCCTGTATTGGATCGAAATAGATTATGTTGCAATTTTGATACAAAGTGAAGTTATTTAAAAAAGCCTTACTTTCCTCGATAAAAGTATGACGAATATAATGTTATATGTCTTTTGCTACTGTTTCAGCCGCTACATTTAAGAGATTCAGAGTGGATTGTTCGGTGGTAAAGCGGCCGGATGCTTCACGTGGTCTCTTGTTATTTATTCGTTATTACAGAGCAGTACCATACTGTGATTTATTTGTCGATCGTATCCTCATTCTTGCATAGATTCTTATAAGAATCCTGTTTATCTGATTGGTTGTCTAACACCAAAGAAAGACGTCGTCAATTGCCTCAGTGGTCTGATGTATCCCAAATCACGGTTTACTTTTGACGATGAAATATTTCATAAATTAATGCTGACCTATGATACTCTGTATTTTGTGGCATTTTTCTAGAAAGAGACCAATTTTACTAAAATTTTCTCATTCTATCACGGCAGGCTGTTACAGCAACCAGTTTAAAAGTGTTTCAAAATAAAAACAATCTCACTTGCGAAGTTATTTAATGTCAACTACGCGTTTCATCCTTTTGGGTCATCAGAAGAAGATGTACCAAAAAAGAAAAACAGTCAATTACATACAAATGCAAGAAAATGGCATGGTCCTACCTTGCACGGCTACGTAGACAATGTGAACTAAATGTAACAGGAACTTACGTAAATGTAGCTGGATAGGTGACCCATCAGTCATAAAACGGCAAGAATGTAAAATAAACACCGGGTTAACCATGAAATGGACCTAGTGAAATAATTTCGCAGCCAGACTGTTTTTGTTCTTAAACTAATTTTACTCCTTGCCATTAAGACATCCTGTTTCTCGTCTTGACATGCAAGCCATCCAGTATTTATTTGTACTCATTGTCTCTACATATCATTACTTACTGAGAAAAAAATTTATTGAAAGATTTCATTCCTTAGAGAAGGGTACCGCTTCTAATGTCACCCGATGTGGGGCTCTAAAATTAATATTTAAATCTACGTGACTACAAACTTTGTTTTCTCTACTTGATTTGTAAATAAAACTGCCTTTTCCTGTTGCTTGTTACTTTATTTAACCCATACACGTTTCGCCTTCTCCTGTTCTAAGGTTTCATCAGCGGGATCTATAACGATACGGTTTTATTAATTTTAGATTATCAAACAGTTAACTTCGTGATGTTTTTGTAAAAAAAGTAATTACTTACGATTTGCTGATCTGCGTTTCCTCACATCTGGTCGGGAGGTCGCACTACCACTTTTATCACTGCCACATAATCATCTTTGAGTTCTCGCCTTCCACACACTGTTCCCCATGTTTCTCTGTTGCATGATTCGTTACCGACTGTGAATGAGAGCAAGAAATAACAATCGGAAGGCACACTGTAAAAGGAATTAGAGAACGAAATTAGTTTATGGAGGGCGTTATGGGGACAGATAACGATCTTATCACGTCCGCTATTGAGTTTGCACATCGAATGTCATTTTTCCTGGCGAGGGCATAGGACTGGGGACTGCCTCGAATATCAGTCACCCAAGTGTGTAACCTGACACCAGACGCGAACCTGACACTAGATGTGAAAGATCGTTATCTGTCCCAGTACCAGCTTTGGTAAAATACTCACAGAACAGTCCCAGTTGTTGTGATGGGTATGACAATGCGACAGTTGGGAAATTTGGCGCCTGATTAAAGAATCGAGGCTTATTTAGCGCCATTCTATGTGCTTGGCGAACTAATTCGACTACTCAAAGAAAGTTACGTTGTGATACTGTATGGTGCCGTGCGCCCACCATAAAGTTAAGCAGATCCAGATGTGAATGGAACTTTGTAAACAGATTTTTTCGTGAATTCTTTAATGCAGAAACAGTGCCGTTTCCAGCATTTATTCGACCAATACTCGAATGTATGGCTTGTTAACAAAGAACATATTTAAACACCACATAGATTGGTATTTTATTATATACAGAGGGGCCACCGTTGGAATATGGTAAGGCGATCCTGTGGACTGCTTCGACAATGGAGCTTTATAAACAGAATAGCCGAGTACCCAGCATTGCTTGAGCATGTATTTATTCCAATTTTCTCTTAGTTTATCTCCCGCTTTCCGCTCCGTCCATTTCCTCATCTTGCACTCGCTGTCTGTCTCCTGCTGCCCTTATCTCTGTCCACCTGCTCCTTTCCCCTCTGTCCAACTACTTCCCTCTCTCTGTTCTTCTGCTCCTCTCTCTCTCTCCATCCATTTGCTCCCCTCCTTCTCTCTGTCCATCTGCTCCTACCCTGTCCCTCTTCCCATCGGCTTTTCCCACTTGTCTCTATCTATCTTCTCCTTCCCCCTCTCTGCCCATCTCCTCCTTCCTATGTTCGCTCTCCAATTTATCACCTCCAACACCAAGCTAGTAGCTCTTACACCTGCAGCATTTCTTTCCAGGCCGTAAGTAATTTGTGTATCAATAGATCCCAGATTTGGTGGAAACAGACTCATCAATTTAGAAGGAATTTTTTTACCTGTGTCTTTGGTGGAACAGGCACATGCCACATATATTTCACATGAATTTAACTAAGGTCACACATATCTGTACAAGTATTTCTCTCGTTTGTGTACCTAATTACGCCCTGCAGTTCCGTTTTCTGACAGTTCAATCGTCGATGTAATATCTTCTGAACAACGTGTTAAACAATGATAATTTTGTAGGTACATTCAATGGTATACTTAAATACTGTCTGAGAAATGTGTAGCGAATAGGGTTAGTAGTGAGGGCATAATAAATTGAAACATCATGCATGATGAGACAGTTTTCCACGCGTCTCAGTGTTTATGACGCTGTATTCCTTAAATATGCGTCGTACAATGATACATTTCGGTAGGCATCTTCAGTGATATATATAAATGCCGTGTGCAAAATATGTCTCAAATACAATTGTTAGTAAAGAAGTAACAAATTAGAACGTCATACCTGAAGCCATTTTACTGATGAACTTCGAATATTTAAGGAGCGTCGAACTTTTTCATCATTTTGTGGGGGTTGTCAGCCAGAAAAAGTTTTGTAAGTGTTTTAATTTACGTGTAGATACCTAAAGGTGTCAATGTGTCGAGCAGAGTTATCACGTCACACATTAAGAGCTTATAAGTCCGTGACATGGCCATGAGGCCACATGTCGATTGTTAGCCATGTGCTCTAACGCTACAACAGATAAAAAACGCTGAAGAGCCAAAGAAACTGGTAAGCCTTCCTGATATCGTATAGGGTCACCGCGAGCACGCAGAAGTTTCACAACACGACGTGGGGTGGACCCGACTAATGTCAGAAGTAGTGCTGGAGGGAACCGGCACCATCAATCCTGCAAGACTATCCATAAATCCGTAAGAGTAAGAGGGAGAGGAGATCTCTTCTGGGCAGCACCTTGCAAGGCATCCCAGATATGCTCAATAATGTTCATGTGTGGGGAGTTTGGTGGCCAGCAGAAGTGTTTAAACTCAGAATAGTGTTCCTAGAGCCACTATGAAACAATTCTGGACAGGTGGGGTGTAACATTGTTCTGCTTTAATTGCCCAAGACCGTCGAAATGCATAATGGACATTATCGGATGCAGGTGATCAGCCAGGATATTTACGTACATGTTACCTGTCACAATCGTACCTAGACGTATTAGGGGTCCCATATCACTCCAACTGCACACGCCCACACCATTACAGAGCATCCACCAGGTTGAACAGTCCCCAGATGACATTCAGGGTCCATGGATTCATGAGGTTGTCTCCATACCCGTACAGGTCCACCCTCTCGATACAATTCGATATCGATACATATCGATGATGTTTCGTTGAATGGTTCGCACGCTGATACTTGTTGATGGCCCAGGATTGATATCTGTAGCAATTTGCGGAAGGTTTGCACTTCTGTCACCTGAAGGATTCTCTTCAGTCGTCATTGGTCACGTTCTTGCAGGAACTTTCTTCACCCGCAGCGATGTCGGAGATTTGATGTTTTACCGCGTTCCTGATATTCACGGTACACTCGTGAAATGGTCATACGGGAAAATTCCCACTTCATCGGTACCTCGGAGATACTGTGTCGCATCTCTTGTGCGCCGACTATAACACCCCGTTCAAACTCACTTAAATCTTGATAACCTGCCATTGTAGCAGCAGTAACCGATGTAAGAACTGCGCCAGACATTTGTTGTCTTATATAGGCGTTGCCAATCGCAGCGCCTTATTGTGCCTGTTTACATATCTGTGTACTTGAATACACATGCCTATATCAGCCCCTTTGGCGCTTCAATGTATTTCTAAATTTGCTACAGTACCAACACGCTACGCTAATGTCAACGTACATTCGTACAAATAACCAGTTACCACCCTTTTCGATCCAGTGATAATTATTTGTCACATATGTAACACGTTTCCGATTTTTGTGGCGTGTTACAGGCAAAATAAGGTTTTGTTTGTCAGCTTGGGACACTTGCCAGGCTAGATTAATAGATGCGGGGTTTAACTATCGCTAGAAAATATGATAGAAGCCTATTTAATTTTACAGATGATATAGCAGTCCTGTATTTACATACACGTCTGTCCAAAATACTTACCCTCCCAGTTTGGAGAGCTGGGAGATATTTCGTTATTTTATCATTGCTTAGGCCAGAGTTGTGTGCACGAAATCGGTAAACAGATAAATAGTTGCAGTCGTCTGTCCGTAACCTAACTTTTATGATGCATCAAATAGCTGTAAATTTTCAGTTGATGTAGGTGCGGATGTTAAGAAAATGGTCATTGCTTCTAATATTTTTTGCTTGGTATTTGAAACAACAAAAGCTTCTTAAAAAATACACCTAACGTAAAAGAAGTGTGAGCACCATCTGTCATTATCGTAAACAATAACGAGAACACAGAACACAGTATTAGTTGTGCGTCTAGCATGCACGGCTTTGTTGTCATACGGAAGTCGACACAAACTGTTATATGGTCACGTAGCGATATTTTGTATACGTAGCAAAATGCTATATTTAAGATTTGGGTATAGTCAGCAATCAACATATGCTTTTCTAGTGTATGTATACCTGCTGGATATGGCAGTTAGT
The DNA here is from genome assembly GCF_023897955.1 of Schistocerca gregaria. Lineage (NCBI taxonomy): Eukaryota > Metazoa > Arthropoda > Insecta > Orthoptera > Acrididae > Schistocerca > Schistocerca gregaria. Next base: position 743,285,139 of record NC_064921.1, read on the forward strand.
TAACATTTGGAAGAAATACAGTTTGTTGATACGCTGGCTGGATGTTGAAAGTATGAACCCACACCAGCAAGAAAAGCATATACATTTACATGCAGACTACTTGCTTAGGGTGTTTAGCGATGGGCGCTGTGTGTATGCTTACAGAAGAAAATATCATGAACCTTTATGTTGTAGTAATTCAGTTTCCGGTTCTAGTCAGAAATAGAGAGAAATACGTAAGTCTGACTATATACAGATACCTCTGTACTTGGCAGTATAGCCGTGTTCCTGTTGGCGGCAGAGGGTTGTTGAGTGCCACGAAACAGCGAGCTGAAGCGGGTTTCAAAAATCGGCTGCATGCTGAATTCGCAATTCCCATACATCGGCAGATGGAGCTGTGTATGTGGGAATGGAGCATCTTGTGAAATGCGCTCTATATAGTGCTAGCTGGCTGCGTGGCCTCCTGGTGCTATACAGTCTCTCCTTGTTAATTTGTAAATAAGCATAAGATATGGTGTTGACACATGCATGGATGCATGTTCTGGTTTTATTTTCCGGATAAAAATATGTATTCGAGAGTGCGGAAGAACAGGCAGAGTAGCAGACGGTGCTGCTTCAAAAGTGGCGTAAGCAAGAGAGGTGGGAGGAAGAACTGTATCGGTTAAGAAAAGAGCAAAATGCTCAAAATTAGAGCTCGAAACGAAAAATTAAACCCCAAGATTTCGGATTAAAGATATATTAATCCATATACATTTGTTTACTTTGTTTTTATTTAGGTGCCGCAGAGAACTGTAGTAATTACCACTGTCTCGCGTGCGTTCTGTTCATTCTCAAGCACTTCCTTTTAATAATCCTGCTGGTCAAACCACTGTCAGTATCAATGAAATCTCCAGTGGGCAGAAGGAAATCACCGGAGGTATAGTATCTGGGTGCCGATAGCAGCTGGTTCACTATGGAACAAGGCATTTCTGGAAGAAAGAAAAATGTTGCGTGAGACAATTTGCGTGACAGTTCAAGAAAAATTTGAAAACGTAACTAGCCAGCCAACCTTCTACGTGTTACGATTATGTATATCCAATAATACTCATGACCGGTATTAGCGGAATGAGAAATACCAATGCTCTTATAACAACTAGATAACTATTAAAGGCAAAGGCAAAGGTCCCGAGTTCGAGTCTCGGTCGGGCACACAGTTTTAATCTGCCAGGAAGTTTCATATCAGCGCACACTCCGCTGCAGAGTGAAAATCTCATTCTAGATAACTATTATTTTATGATAAATATGGACGTTCGTATGTGGTAATAGCAATAACTGGTAAACAACATCTACAGCTTACGAATCATCATCTTTTACCTTTCTGTTTTTTAAAAAAAAGGTATTGAACTTACTGTCAATGCCACAGTGATAAACTTAGCTTGAGTAAGTACAAATAGCTTACTGTTTATGGGAATAGTGCTACGTGGGATACAACGTTGTTGCTCTGAAGCATTAGTTGGTCTATGATACTAATATTTTCATTAACAGGTAGAAAGTTTTCGTTCCAATGGAAGATAAAAGTGAACAATATTTTCTGCTATAGAAGTATGAGTGATATGGCTGAGTTAATTCGGGACATTCTGCACTTTCGAGAATTTTTTTACATGAAAAACAATAATTTTGCTATCTGATACTGAAAAATGTGGTGTTACAAATAGCGCCCAAGGCTGGTGTGGTTTTTTGATCTGAAGCAAAACTCATAAATTCTACTCTTATTTAAAGAACAATGTACAGGGTGTTTCACAATTCCCATTAAAAGTTTCTAGAGCCTGTTGAGAGCAATTAGTAGAAAAAGTTTTGATAGGAAACTTCGGATGCGAAGTAGGCCTACGTTTGAAGATCGGATCACATTCAAACCTCTTAGTACGCACCCAGACAGAGGACTCTGATCTGTGTACTCTGCGGATTGCCTCTGACTATGGAAATGTTTGGAGCACTCTTTGTTGCTCTCTATTCTACGCGATGAAGGAAGTCCTCTTCAGACCTGAGAGTGCATCGTCGCCAGCCCTTATAGTTGTGAAGTTGTGACTTATTAATTTCTCGCAGCCGTTTTGCAGTTGAATATGATGTTACAGCAGGGATTGACAACGCCAACCCATTATCGGTTTATGTTTTTAGTGTGAAGCGGGAGACTGCAAAGTGATCCGAACATCTAAATTATTTTACATACAAACAGAACATTTTCGGGCGTAGGTTCACTATCAAAAGTATTGTATTAATTTCCCTTTACAGTTCCTAGAAGCCTGTATTAGGAATTGTGAAGCACCCTGTACAGTCAAAAACAGGACGTAAAACGTCAAGTTAACGGCAAAACTAGTAAAGTATGCCTGCCGTGTGCAGTCTTAGCGTGGCCCAGCGAATTAATCACAGTGTCCATTTTATTCGCTACTTTTGGAAGAAAACCTTCTGTCTTCACTGGCCAAGATTTACTGGTTTAGCGAAGCAGCTGATTCTGCAGAGGGCGAAGATCTCTTGTCCTACCGGCACACTGTTAACGCGACATCTTTGAACATTACGACAAGCAAAATGCACCTGTCAAATGAAAAACTTTTTACGAGAATGCAATTCAGTCTCTCCGCTCGTGATGCGAAGAGACATGCAACATGGTAGTGTTACAACCCCAGAGCTCACGGGCTGTACTATGTGAGAACGACCGACAGGTATGGTTTGGGAGAGAAACACCTGCAATTGTGTCAATAACTTCGTTGCATCGAAGGTACTCAGCCGGCCTTTCACTGCTCCCGGTGAAGGCGCCGCGCGCTGTGCGTCCCTGGGTCAGCACCAATGCCAACGCCGGAATCTGCTGCGTCGGTGTCTGTTCGCCCAGCCTTGCAGACGTAGCGATCCTACACACTCCACGGCTAAGTCGCCACCGCGTATGTTGACTACGCCGGTAGGCCGGGACACGGCTGACTCTTCCCTCTAGCGCAACTCATGGACCCTGTGCAGAACGCAGAAGGGAAATAGTTGACTTCCGTCGTTGTGTGAGCCTTAGCAGCTCCGGCCGACCGCCCAGAGCTCTCCTTCAGTGACTGCAGACAGCTCTGCAGCCGGGAGCCTGCAATTTTTCGCCTCGGTCCCCCCGCCCCAGTGGACAGCAGCCTGCAGTTCGCCGTACGATGTCACCCAGAGAGCGGAGGCCAGCAACCCTGTCGCTCCTCGAGCCGGTGCTGCTCCAAAGTGCGGCCACAGCTACGACGCGTCCTCACATCAGAGGTTGGCCGCCGACGTCTGTCACCAACACGGTCGTCGTGGTGGGCCTACAACTTAAACAATCGTCATTTTCTCTGGTTCTAGACGTGGACAAAATGGCGATACGACTGCCTGACTTGAGTCTCTGGGGTTGCTTATTTATACGTCTTCCCCCTACGCCTCTGACGTTGTTCCTCTGGGGAGGGGGGGGGGGGGGGGGGCAATTGTAACGTCAGATTACGTCAGCTCGGTTCGGCCCCTACACACAGGTCACAAGGTGCTGTTGTAACCGCAACGTATGGGTTGTACACAGTACGTCAGTGACCTGCACTGCCCTTATTATTTCCCACTTTTATTCAGTGCCCGCCTGTGAGCGGTTCCATTAACCCGTCTCGCAGAATCATTTGCTAAATGTCAACATTGCCCCCGCCGGCCATCCGATCTTACAATTGGTCCCTTAAGTATACTACCTTCCAGCCATAGCTGCGCGAAATTTATAACAATTTCCCAAATCCACGCCTGTATTTACTCGTGGCGCAGCAATTCTGAAAGCAGTCACTAACACCATTACCAATTATAAAAATTCTTCATTATACATGGCTAGAGAGCCTGTCCTTCACTATAGACCACTTTCGTCATGACAGCTCCTTTAAGCCATTTTGTAATGCCCCATTTGACCGAACTGATTCCATACAACCGATCGGCACATACACTCCACTTCGCTGCCAATCCGGTGGTAGAGGGTCACGTGACGAATTATACATTATCTGCTGCTTTCCAAAGCGATTAGTGAGTTCTGTCAAAGGGTGACTTACATCTTGTATCATGAGTTTATGTATTCTTTGGGCGTGTCAGGGGGGAGGGGGGCAGGGAGGGAAGGAGTGTGATATAAGCACCATCAATAAGTGATGACCTTTTAGTTTGGTTCCTTTAATCCCACATATCAAATTCAACTCAGTTAACTTCCTTCACAGTCATGCAGTCATGGAGCGTTTGTCAAAAAATTCTGACGAACTTCAGGACCGATGGGGTGCTGAGTTAGCCTGTTACATGTCAACAATTCAATACATCTACATCTATACCTACATGGATACTCTGCAAATCACATGTGAGTGCCTGACATACTGTTCATCGAATCACCTTCACAATTCTCTATTATTCCAATCTCGTATAGCGCGCGGAAAGAATGAACACCTATATCTTTCTATACGAGCTCTGATTTCCCTTATTATACTGTGGTGGTCGTTCTTCCCTATGTAGGTCGGTGTCAACAAATTATTTTCGCATTCGGAGGAGAAAGTTGGTGATTGGAATTTCGTGAGAAGATTCCGTCGCAACGAAAAACGCCTTTCCTTTAACGATGTCGAACCCTAATCCTGTATCATTTCTTTGGCACTCTCCCTCATATTTCACGATAATACAAAACGTACTGCCTTTCTTTGAACTTTTTCGATGTACTCCGTCAGTCCTAACTGGTAAAGATCCCACACCGCGCAGCACTATTCTAAAAGAGGACGGACAAGCATAGTGTAGGCAGCCTCCTTAGTAGGTCTCTCACATTTTCTAAGTTTCCTGCCAATAAAACGCAGTCCTTGGTTAGCCTTCCCCACAACATGTTCTCGTGTTCCTTCCAATTTAAGCTGTTCGTAATTGTAATACCTAGCTATTTAGTTAAATTTATGCCTTTTAAATTAGACTGATTTACCGTGTAACCGAAGCTTAACGACTTCCTTTTAGCACTCACGTTCAAACACATGAACAACAATTGCTCTTATACTGTTCACTGTTAAGAATCAGGGGCAGACGTTTCATCCACGCCATTTCATCCCAGGTTAATATACCCACTGAACGATACCTCCATCACTTGCTTGTGTCCTTTTGGCAAGCATCTTAAGCTGTCTTAGATGTATTTGTACACTGCCATCGATGTGGAGCAACGTGTACCACAACACGTATATCTGTGCAGTCTCTTTTAATGCCTCCATCTTCTGATTTCCATGTGCTCGTGCACGTGCTGATCTTAACCCACGATCTGGACGCTATCAGTTTTTGAGATAACACGTGTCTTGCGCATACTGCACTACGCAATGGTCAATATATGTACAGACGACATCCCATTCTCGTGAGGTGCTGAGCTATTCCAATGCCTGTAGCTACGCCAGTGCTCTTTCCCTTACACACATCTACCTGTAATCCAAGCGGCTGTATTGTTGATCTACACACAGAATAATGACAACATTTTCAGCCTCGTCCTTTTTTTAAAGATTGTGTTACATGCGTTGTTGATAAAAGCTTGGGATTATGAAAGCACCCATATATCTTGTAACACCCCATCCGTCACTTATCTGCTTCTTGGTGTGTGTTCACCCCAGGTAATTGACTAACAGATCAACAGAGAGTGCAAAACTGCCGCAATGTCAGATAACGCAAAGCAAGTAATACTGTCCTGTGACTCCTGATTGAACTGCAGTGGCAGTGTTGACATTAACTTATTAAATGGGTGCACATTGATGTTATATTCAGCTATTGAACACCAGATGCAAATGTTGAACATAAAATTAATTAAGAAACTGACTTGGGATTTCAACTATTTGATTCAAAAAAGATGCAGTCGATTAGCACAGATTTATTTTAACTCCCGACCTTCAATCATCATAAGACTATCCTATCAGGCAGTGGTAATAAATTGCGTTTGCGTGGAGTAAAGCACGATAAATCAAAAGTAATTCCTATGGACTGACCCAGGCGTAATGCGAAGTGCGAGAAGAATTCTACAATACACAGCCCATGAAACCCTCGTGGAAACTTTGCTAACGTGATCTAACAAATTAATCAGTGGCCAGTGCGGGCGTAATATCACCAAATACAGTGTGGTGGAGCGGCGTCGTTGTGTGGACGTCGGCTGACCTCGTGGTGCTGCAAGGCAGGACTCATCTATTCACTTCTAGCTATCTAGTTCAGTACACAGCTGAACGAATTCTTTCTATCTCCAAGCTCAATCGTTCCGTTTGCTAAGTCCTAAACCGCAGAGATGCTCACTCTCTCTCAGGCAAACTGAGTAAAGAACGCCTCGTCTGCACTCTAGGCAAGCTGGGAATGGAAGACCCCTACGGGGACTTCTCCCATTCCGCTCTTCACCTCGGTTTCCCCTCCAGCAAAATCACTTACGCCAATTGCAGCGTAAGTCGCGTTAATTATGTGTCGCTTCCCAGAGCCGACCAATGCCTGCTCTGGGAAGTGAACAAATTTAGCTCCTCCCAGGCCACCCATCAAGGTTAGTGTCTGCACAAAACACCAATTTTTTCGGAATTCTGACTCCCAGGAGAGTACTTCAGATTCCTTGGTCCTATGTTCCCATCAGAGGCCGGCGTATTTCGTTCTGTCGCTCGTCACCAGATTTACTTCAGACTCTGTGGACCGTGAATTCAGCGTTAAGTTGCTATAGTCACGAACACATATTTTGACCTCTGTTGACTGCTCCATTGTAGCTTTGCGCGGCTTTCTCGCATGTTTCACTGAAAACGGGACGACGGACATTTATCAACAGGCGTACAAGTTCTCCGTCTGCTGCCTGGTACACCAGCATGGGGTCAACCAACTCAACTTAAAGCAGCTGGAGGCCGTGCCCCGTTACCACTTTCTCAGAGCTTGAGCCGCCCTAAGCTGCCCACTGTCGCTTCCCTTCGCCGCTCCCCCGCCTGCCACGGTCAGTTCTGAATAGTTCCCTGGGATAAACTAGCCTCCAGTAAATCGACTTGTTTCCACAAAGTTTTCATGTCGTGTGAATTACTTTAAAACCATCACCCGACATTAATTATTCCAATACATCCATACTATACCCTCTACAAGATGCATTGTGCCTTGTTAGTCATTTTTGTTCAGCCCTACTGTTCGCTCAATGTGAGTTAGATGATCTTTAATGACTTCATGTAAGGGGCATAGTTCTTGCCATCTTACAATCTTTATATTCCTTGTGTAACAAGAGTGACGACGGTCAAGTGTGCTGCCTTACCCATCTCTAAATTTACTAACTTACATTACCTGTTCCTATAAATAATCAGCCAAAATATTATGTGCTTCACCGTGAACGAACTATGAGCTCCGTTTTTCTCCATCGAGTCAACAGTATGAGGACTGGTACTGGTTTGATAGATCCCGCCACGAATTTCTTTCCCGTGCCAACCTCTTCATCTCACAATAACACTTACCTAATACGAGCTCAGTTGTTTCTGGGATGAACTCCAATGTCTTCATGTCCAGTGTACAGTTTTTAATCTCTATAGCTCCCTCTAGTACCATGAAAAATTTCCCTGGTATCTCGTGAGCTGACACCTTGTGATAAACATTTGGAAATCAGTGGGAAGATAATTATATCAAACTAACGTATTATGGAACGGAAAATTATGTAGCAGACACGATGATGATTAAATTTGTTCGTGTGGTGACGTACAAGCAAACGAAGACGAAGCCTCCTCCAAGCGAGTATGTGTTTGCCCCCAAAACTGCAAGACAAGCAAATGACCAACCCGAATTTCACAACCATACACAGACTCTCTCTAAGCTTGCCTCACAGGCAAAACATCTTTACTGATCACTGGGGGTCAATCATTCTCAAATTGATACAATCAACATTACTGAAACAACACCACCGCTCAGCAGAATCCACGACTTGTTTCTTGCAACCAGACTGCTAAGCCACCGAATCTAGAATTACACTTCCAAATATTACCTCCGATTGAGAGAGCACAGTACTTGCCTCAATGGTTGCTGGCAGACTTTCCTTTTCATGAGCTGCAAAACTAATCTTAGAAATCATTTTTAACATCCACACCACTAAGACAATCAACTCTAGAATCAAACTGCAGGCATTCGCACTGGCCATTTGCAGCTCCCGTTAATAGCACTTCCTTTTTTTCTGTCCACGGCCATCCAAAATATTCTTCCAACAGGAGCTGGAAAACACCAGTCACCTGGGGAAGAGACGCTTGTCATTAAGCCAGCCTGGTAGGCTCCAACCAATTTAGAAGGACTACGGAAAGTGTGGCACCTCACCATCAGGTTGGACCAATGGCCCATCATTTTCCAAATGCAGGAAACATGTTTTGGTGTGCACAATGGCGAACCAGACAAGTCCACAGGCTTGGCCTTGGGTAACATATTGTTATAGACTCGCTTAACAGCAGAACTGTGGACAACACTGTAGCTGAGGAAGTGAAAGAATTCCCCTGTCTAGTAAGCAAGGGTAGTTGAAAAAGGAAAATGAAAAGATTGCACAGATGAAGAAAGTATACGCCTGAAGCACAGCACAGAATATAAATGATACCTTGACTATTTGATATGCGGAGAAAATGTGATACCTCTGATGAATGATGAGACTGAGTGGACAGGGAAAGTACGAAATGTACAAGTAAACTACCTGATGAAAAGTATTCAAACACCCCTATGTAATGCAGAACTGAACACAATATTTCACGACAGGCGAACTTGTGAGTATGAAATGAGGCGGGTAGTTTTTTGTTGTCAGCAAGGAAGGGGTAACAGCAGAATCAATTGGTCAGGAGAGCCTAGTGACATAGAACATGGACTGAGTAACAAGTCTGCCGTGGGATTATCAATCCGTCTAAAGCCGTCCAAGTGATTTGATTGTAAAGTGAAAACGTTATGGAACAACCACAGCTAAATCGGGACCGATAGACCTCGTCTAATTATGGAAGGGCCCGTCGAACATTGCGGAAGGTGGTAGTAAGAAATCGCGTGATATCACCGGAACTTCGAAAAGTGCTGCCAGCATTCCAGTTAGCACAATGTCTGTGCACAGTTACTGTACAATGGTCGAGCAGCTCTTCATTAGCCAAATATTTCTGCATTTTGTGCTAAATGACGCTTTAAGCAGTGTAGTGAGCGACGACATTGTTCAGTGGTTTGCTGGGAACGAATGATTTGGAGCGACGAATCACGCCATACCCTATGGCTATAAGATGGAAGGGTGTGGATTTTGCGAATGACTGGAGAATTTTGTCTGGTATCATGTTGAGTGTCAACAGAGAAGTACGGAAGAGATGGCGTTACGGCAGAGAGATGGTTTTTGTAGTTAGGATGTTGACCCCTTCTTTCACGTAAGTAAACTGTAGATGTACACGAATATGAACAGATTTTACAGTATTGTGTGCTGCCTACAATAGAGGAAGAGTGAAATATATCTTAACTGTTTTGCTTAGCAGAAAAATAACCTGTAACACTAGACACAATAGCTGTAGAAGGGGACAGTAGGAGCACTCTTTGAAGCGTAGAGCGTTCGTAACTATTGTGGGAACAGCTGACAGTATTCCAACGTCTCAGCGCCGCAGCAGTGGCCTGTAAGCGCCTACGTATTAGACAACCCGGGCCGTCTGTTATCCTCCTGCGGGCACGTGTGGCAGCGTGACGGCCACAAAGCGGAGGCTATGGTTTGAGGACAGAACATTCCTCAAATGGACTGGTCTACCCGATGCCGACGTGAACTCAATGGAACATGTCTGGGACGAGTTAGAACGTCGAATTCGCTTCGGAGCCCAGCGTCCAACCTTCTTTGGTATCTGCTCTGGAGAACGAACGGGCTGTCTTAATTCCACAGATATTCAGACACACAGTACAAAATGGCCCCAGCGGAACTGAAGCCGTCATGAAGTTAATAGGTGGATACACCACACCGTAATGTCCAGTAACATGTCTCCAGATACTTTTGACCAGAAAATGTACTAAAATGAATAGGAGGGGAAAGATGACTATGTGATTACGTTGTCAGAAAAGGAGAATGCTCAGCGGACATTTTCTGTTGCATCCATGAATAGTAAACTAGGAGCTAGGAGTGGTATCAGGGGGGAAAATAGTAGGTACAGACGAAGACTAGAACGTGTTGTGTTCCATACGTTAGGAAAACACTGTAGTCAGCAATCAGTTTAAAGACTCATTACTTAGAAAAGTCCAACAAGGGAGAAGGAACACAAGGTACCTTCTGGAATGAAACTTAATATTAAAAAAACATGCAAAAGTTCCCCTAGTATAAATATCTCATTATCATAGCTTTTCTTTCTAAGATATGTATGAAATACTTGCTTAATCTTTGAAACTCCTCGGACTGCCTCATCTCCAGCGATGTTTTCTTATTATAAAATTGGGTCCACATGCATCATGCAAATCTCATTGACATCCAAAGAGGATAAATTATTGGTTCTAACTTAGTTTATCTACCTGTGGCACCAGGCAAACCACTATTAGTCACACTCTCCTATGCAGTTTCTGTACATCGCAAAATAGTGAAGAAATATTTCACTTGCTGATAGAGGTTAGAGGGTATCAAAAATTTTTCGACTCCAATCAGATTGTTCTCTAAAGCACATTGAGCTTTAGTATCATTCTGTCTGCGAAGAGAAGAGCGTTTGCAATTGCTGTGAGAACAGCTGGCAGTATTCTCACGGCTATGTTCGGAACGCGCCAGAGGTGGTCTGTAAGCGCATATTATGAGATAACTCTTGCTCTTGCGTGCACATGGGAGTTCTCAGTGTTCATTCGCAACAAACACGAAGAAAAACATACGTATTTCCCCCGGAGTCCAGTTTCTTCGTTCCTATATCCCTTTAGCTGTTAAAATATTATCGTAATCTAATAAGTGCATCAGTTTTCTTGTCATTGTCCGTATGAAATACCACATCAGCAGTTGTGACTTCTCCGCCCGGCTTTTGTGCAGCTGGACGTCTCAGTCCACTTCTACTCTTACAAAATTTATACAGTGGATCCGTAATGTGTGGTCGTGAAGGTATCAGCGTTCCCCAGAAGAAAGGAGGAGGACTTTTGTTTCAGACTTAACGTAAAACGTGTAAAAACTCCTAAATTGAAGCATACCTTGCAGCAATTTGAGTGTAACTAAATATTCTGTGGGAAATGTGTTTTGAATTCGTCATTACCAACAGATTCAATGCAAAGTAAAACACGTTCTCAGCTATCCCAAAGGAGTTTTAAATTCTTAACTAAAGAAAACAAAGAATAAATAATTTCTTAATACATGAACCACTTGCTGAGGTGGGACCTCTGAGGATGAGCTGTGGCGAAGAACGTAATAACGTAAAAAAGTAAGTTTGAGGCAGGATCTAAAGAGTGATTATTGCGAAACCAAGAAAAGTACTATCAGTTCATCACAAAGATAACATAAAACTAACAGTGTCATAGGAATATTTAAGGGGTGACGGAAGTCAGTCCTTATCCCTGGTTTGCCAATGCTATGTAACCCTTTGAATAGGTACACTTTTCAAAAGAATTCTAAGTTTTAGAGAGGGGGAATTTTTTTCTGAATTTTGTATCACATATATTCCTCCATTTACATGTAAAATGAGTGAAACACTTCTTATAGGTTTGAAGGATTTTCATTTTACTTTTCACTTATAAAATTTCACATTTTTTATGCATTACAGATCATAAAACAGTTTCCATTGGGTTGCTAGTTCTTAATTTATTGTAATAACTTATTATCATAATGAGTACTAGTTGATCAAATTTTATATATATAAGCCAACTCGATTAGAAAATAATAGTACCTGAAAATCAAGAAATGTTGTTTTGACAAATATCAATTTAAAATTTAATACTGAAATTTTAGTACACTTAGTTACGATAATTATTTGTTTGTTGTTGTGGTCTTCAATACAGAGACTGGTTTGATGCAGCTCTCCATGCTACTCTTTCCTGTGCAAGATTCTTAATTTCCAAGTAACTACTGCACCCTACATCCTTCTGAATCTGTTTAGTATATTCATCTACTGGTTTTCCCTCTACGTCTTTTACCGCCCACGCTGCCTTCAAATAATGAATTGGTGATCCATTGATGCCTCATAACATGTCCTGCCTACCGATTCCTTCTTCTAGACAAATTGTGCAACAAATTCCTCTTCTCCTCAATTCTACTCAGTACCTCCTCATCTGTTACATGATCTACACAACATCATCAACATTTTTCTGTAGCAACACGTTTCGAAAGCTTCTATTCTCTTCCTGTCAAAACGATTTATCGTCCACGTTTCGCATCCATACATGGCTACTCTTCAGACAAATACTTTGGGAAAGGACTTCCTGACACTCAGATCTATACTCGATGTTAACAAATTTCTTTTCTTCAGAAACGCTTGTCTTGTGATTGCCAGTCTGCTTTTTATATCCTCCCTACTTCACCATCATCAGTTATTTTCCTCCCCAAATAGCATAACTCATCTACTACTTTAAGTGTCTTATTTCCAAATGTAATTCCCTCAGCATCACCTGATTTAGTTACACTACGTTCCATTATCCTCGTTTTGCTTTTGTTGACGTTCATCTCATAACATCCTTTCAAGACATTGTTCATTCCGTTCAACTGCTTTTCCAGGTCCTTTGCTGTCTCTGACAGAATTACAATGTCATCGGAAAACCTCATAGCTCTTATTTCTTCTCCATGGATTTTAATTCCTCCTCCGAATTTTTCTTTTGTTTCCTTCACTGCTTGCTCAATATACGGATTGAATAACATCGGAGAGAGGCTACAACCCTGTTTCTCTCCCTTCCCAACCACTGCATCCCTTTCATGATCCTCGACTCTTATAACTGCCATGTGGTTTCTGTACAAATTGTAAATAGCCTTTCGCTTCCTGTGTTTTACCCCTGCCACCTTTAAAATTTGAAAGAGAGTATTCCAGTCAAAAGCTTTCTCTAAGTCGACAAATGCTAGAAACGTAGGTTTGCCTTTCCTTAATCTTTCTTCTAAGATAAGTTGTAGGGTCAGTATTGCCTCACTTGTTCCAACATTTCTACGGCAGCCAAACTGATCTTCCCCGAGGTCGGTTTCTACCAGTTTTTCCATTCGTCTGTAAAGATACCGCGTTAATATTTTGCAGCTGTGACTTATTAAACTGATAGTTCGGTAATTTTCACATCTGTCAATACCTGCTATCTTTGGGATTGGAATTATTATATTCTTCTTGAAGTCTGAGGGTATTTCGCCTGTCTCATACATCTTTCTCACAAGACTTTACTGTTTTGTCAGGGCTGGCTCTCCCAAGGCTATCAGTAGTTCTAATGGAATGTTGTCTACTCCCAGGGACTTGTTTCGACTTAGATATTTCAGTGCTCTGTGAAATTCTTCACGCTGTATCATATCTCCCATTTCATCTTCACCTACGTCCTCTCCATTTTCATAATAGTGCTCCCAACTGCATCGCCCTTGTATAGTCCCTGTATATACTCCTTCCACCTTTCTGCTTTCCCTTCTTTGCTTAGAACTGGTTTTCCATCTGAGCTCTTGATCTTCATACAAGTGATTCTCTTTCCTCCAAAGGTCTCTTTAATTTTCCTGTAGGCAGTATCTATCTTACCCCTAGTGATATATGCATCCTTAAATTTTTCCTCGAGCCATCTCCTTAAAGTCCCAAATTTTTGCAGTTTCTTCAGTTTTAATCTGCAGTTAATAACCAATAGATTGTGGCCAGAATCCACATCTTCCCCTGGAAATGTCTTAAGGTTTAAAATCTAGTTCCTAAGACTCTGACTTACCATTATATAATCTATCTGAAACCTTCCAGAGTCACCAGGCTTCTTCCGCGTATGAAACCTTCTTTCATGAGTCTTAAACCAAGTTTTAGCTATGATTAAGTTACGCTTTGTGCAAAATTCTACCTGGAAGTTTTCTCTTTTGTTCCTTATCCCCATTCCATATTCACCTACTACTTTTCTTTCTCTTGCTTTTCCTACTATCTAATTCCAGTCCCCCATGGCTATTAAGTTTTCGTCTCCCTTCACTATCTGAATAATTTCTTTTATCTCATCATACATTTCTTCAATCTCTCGGTCATCTGTGGGACTAGTTGGCTATTAAGTTTTCGTCTCCCTTCACTATCTGAATAATTTCTTTTATTTCATCTTACGTTTCTTCAATCTCTTCGTCATCTGTGGGACTAGTTGGCATATAAACTTGTACTACTGTGGTAGGCGTGGGCTTCCTTTCTATCTTGGCCACAATAATGCGTTCACTATGCTATTTGTAGTAGCTTACCAGCACTCTTACTTTTTCATTCATTATTACACCTACTCCGGCATTACCCCTATTTGATTTTGTATTTATGGCCCTGTATTCACCTGACCAGAAGTCTTGTTCCTCCTGCCACCTAACTTCACTAATTCCCACAATATCTAACTTCAACCTATCCATTTCCCTTTTTAAATTTTCTAACCTACCTGCCAGATTAAGGGATCTGACATTCCATGCTCCAATCCATAGAACGCCAGTTTCCTTTCTCCTAATAATGATGTCCTCCTGAGTAATCCCCGCCCGGAGATCCGAATGGGGGACTATTTTACCTCCAGAATATTTTACCCAAGAGGATGCTATCATCATTCAACCATACAGTAAAGCTGGATGCACTCGGTGGAAATAACGGCTGTAGTTTCCCTTTGCTTTCAGCCGTTCTCAGTACCAGCACAGCAAGGTCGTTTTGGTTAATGTTACAGGGCCAGATCAGTCAATTTTCCAGACTGTTGCCCCTGCAAGTGCTGGAAAGGCTGCTGCCCTCTTCAGGAACCACACGTTTGTCTGGCTTCTCAACAGATACTCCTCCATTGTGGTAGCACCTTGAGTACGGCTATTTGTGTCGCTGAGGCACGCAAGCCTCCCCACCAACGGCAAGGTCCATGGTTCATGGGGGAGGGGGGGTGGAGATAATTCCTTACAATTAATATTTTCCTGCATCATGGTGAGCATAATGTGAATCATACTGCTCTTTTCTTCTCTTGGTCCCTCTACGATCTTAGCCCCCACTCGTCCCTTCAATACTACATTGGTGATTCCTTGATTTCTCAAAAGGTGTCCTACCAACCAGTCCCTTCTTCTAGTCAGGTTGTCCCACAAATTTCTTTACTCCCCAGTTCTATTCAGTGCTTCCTCATTAGTTATGTGATCTACCCACCTAATTCTCAGCATTCTTTTGTAGCACGACATTTCAAAAGATGCTACTCCCTTCTTGTGTAGACAGTTTATCGTCCATGTTTCACTTCCGTACATGCCTACACTCCATAAAAATACTTTCAGTAAGGACTTACTGACACTTCAGTCTATGTTTGATGTTGGCAAATTTCTCTTCTTCAGAAATGTTTTCCTTACCATTGGCAGCCTACATTTCATATCCTCTCTACTTTGGCCATTGTCAGTTATTTTGTTGCCAAAATAGCAAAACTCACCTACTACTCTAAGTGTCTCGTTTCTTAATCTAATTCCCTCAGCATCACAAGATTAAATTCGACAAAATTTTATTATCCTTGTTTTGCTTTTGTTGATGTTCATGTTATACCCTCATTTCAATATGCTGTGCATTCTAATCAAACGCCCTTCCAAGTCCTTTGCTGTCTCAGAGAAAATTCATTGTCATAGGCAAACCTCAAAGTTTGGCTGCGAAGAGGTATACCTACCCATGTGCTGCCTGTGGTGCAAGTGTTCAGACATTCGATTCGTTTAGCAGTGTAACATGTTGGTTATTTCCCTGCAGTTTAATAGCACCGAACGCCGGATGATACATGACCAAAATTTCAGTTTAATAAGTAGTATCTGCACGGCTGCATATTCATTATGCCATGAAAAGATGAAAATGCACAGTAATGAAACAAATTATAGCAGAACAGGCTCATAATACATGTGAAAACTTCCAGACAGATAGAAGTAATTTGTTTCATCAGAACCTTAGGGGATTGAAAAAACAGGTAGATGAGCTTCTTATACACCTAAAACTTATGGAAAAATTTGAAGTGATAGATGTTCCATGCCTCTTTCAACACCAACTAACCGCAGGGATGGAGACGTTATACTTGTAAATCAGATATTATAGACCTCCATCATTTTTGTGTGAAGTTAACTTGCCAAAAGGAGGAGTTAAAGCATAAATAAAACTTCGACAAAAAGTTAAAAACATTGCAATAATTAGCTTATGTGTTGAGCAGAACATAGAAGTATGTGCTTGTGAGTTTTTACCACAGAATACTTCTCTGATAATTGTAACAATCTACAGAATCCGTCTAGCAAACTTCAAGCTATTTATGAAAGATCTAGATGTATTATTGATCTACCTGTCAAACAAGAAGAAACAGCTATACAGACAGAAAAGAGACCTGTAACCTTTATTTGGGTATTTCATCCTAACTTCGGTAGCCAATTTTACAATTAGTGCGCAGAAAGACAGTAATGTCTATCCAATTGTTAATGGATTATATGATCATTAGCACAGTCTAACTACTTAATCAAACTTATACTAACTTTCACAAAGAACAACTCACACACCCATGCCCAAGGGAGGACTCGAATCTCCGACAGGGAGAGCCACATGAACTATGATGAGGCACCTCAGACTGCGAGGCTACCCTGTGTGGCTAAACCTCTTCATGAGCTAGGTGTTAAGAAAGACTTATACAGTTATCGTTCAGATGCCTTATTGTTACCCTTTCCCAAAAAAATTAAAAAAAATTTATGTACTTGTGGTGTCATACTTAAGTGTAAACAATTTACTTAGCAGTATCAGACTTTGGATTCCAGAAGAGTTCCTCGACTGAGAATGCTATTTATACATTCGCTCATAAAATAGTACGAGCGCTAAACAATAAAACATCCTAAGTATCGATCCAAGGTGTTTCTTTGAGTAAATCACACTACTCTCATAGAAAAACTCAAGTTCTGTGGAATTCCTGTCCTTACACAACTGGTTTGAATCATACTAAGGAAACAGAATGCAGAAGGTTGTGCCGAATAATTCAAACAATGTTTGAAGGGTGGAAAATTTTAATAACAGAAATCACATAGGGAGTCGCTCAGGGTTCAATTTTGGATCCACTCCTAATCCTTAGATATGTGAAGTATCTTCCACTTAACTTTCAACAAGCGGAACTGATACTTTTTGCAGACGATACTATAATAAATCCCTTTAGAGACAAACCAGCAGAAGACATGGAAAATGCTATTTTGCAAAGATCTATAAAGTTGTTCTCAGGAAATGAACTGTCCATAAATTTAGAAAATTCACATACACACTGTGTTCAGTTCTGTACAACAAATAGGCTCATAGTAACAACTGATGAGCCGGCCGGTGTGGCCGTGCGGTTCTAGGCGCTTCAGTGTGGAACCGCGCGACCGCTACGGTCGCGCGGTTCGAATCCTGCCTCAGGCGTTGATGTGTGTGATGTCCTTAGGTTAGTTAGGTTTAAGTAGATCTAAGTTCTAGGAGACTGATGACCTCAGATGTTAAGTCCCATTGTGCTCAGAGCCATTTGAACTATTTTAACAATTGATAAAGCCCATGAGGAAGAGTCAGTAAACCAGGCAGAACGCCTCAAATTTTTGAGTGTACGTATTGATGAGAACTTCGAATGGAAGAAGCATATTACTAAGCTTCTCAAACAATGAAGTCTTCATATAAATGCTAATCTTGGAAAGAAACGAATCAACCTCCTAACATGTTTTACGTATTTTCCCTCAATATCGTCTTATGTAATAATTTTCTGGGGTAAGTCATCACTTAGAATGAAAGTATTGCTTGTGCAAAAACGAGCATCAAGAATGGTATGTGTTGTTCAACCAAGAACGTTAAGCAAGTTTATCTTCAAAGAGCAAAGCATTTTAACTGTGCTATCTACAATACATACACTCGGTAATAAAATTCGCGATAACTTATCCATGACAGCGTGAGAGGAACAAATATGTCCATGTCTACAACAACACTAGAGGTGAAAATGATCTGTGTTACTCATTATTAAAGTAGTCACTGGCAGAAGGGAGTTCCACGCGCAGTAATAAACACTTTTGAAGATCTGCTCACTAACATATAATATCTGTTGGGTAGCAAAGCAAGTTTTAAATCTAACTAAGTTAGCTGCTCCTTCTATTCCACTAACAAGTTTCTACTTCAAAACATGTTGCCAGGAAAAGAATACCACGCAAGACTGCCTGTTGTCCATGCCGTCCTGAACTACCTTGTTGGACAGGGGGTTATGGGGAGACAAGAGTCTGGCACACCACCACTTACCAACCACTACGATTAGTGAAGTTAACACAGTGTTGAAGCTACATGGAATCATGTACCCATATCTGTGATCCAAAATCATTTCTAATCATTGCTCATCGGGGTGAGAGCCATTATTTCCGTCAGAGATAGAACCCTGTACATACGAAAATAACATTCAGATCTAATCATGTATTTTTCCTACTTTGGAGCATACGCAAAATAAATGAAATTTGTTGCCGGGTTAATCCCATCCGAGTATAAGAAACGAATTATAGTGCAGTACTGCAGTTTACCAATGGGCACCGGCTTTTTTCGTCGGGTCCTCTAGCGGCGTGCTACGATACTGACGCATGGGAATTTGAGTGTGCAACAGGACCGCAGACAGATGCCTGGAAAAAATCTCGTATCTTTAGCCTTTACAGGTAATGACTGAAACCTTTGTGTCGATCCGCATGTATCGACCTTTCTTGCACCTTTTTTATTCCTTCTAACTAAGTGATAAGGTTAGGGCGATGTGAAGAAAGACGTTTTGCTAAACGGCGGAATCATGCTGCTAGTGGGGAATAAACATTTATTAATTTGCGCGACGATTTTTGAATGGAGTGAAGTATCGTCCTGCAGTAGTTAGACTCAAAAATGGTTCAAATGGCTCCTCTGAGCACTATGGGACTTAATATCTATGGTCATCAGTTCCCTAGAACTTAGAACTACTTCAACCTAACCAACCTAAGGACATCACACAACACCCAGCCATCACGAGGCAGAGGAAATCTCTGACCCCGCCGGGAATCGAACCCGGAAACCCGTGCGTAGGAAGCGAGAACGCTACCGCACGATCACGAGATGCGGGCTAGTTAGACTCACTAGCAAATGTAGGACCTAACAACATCATCTGTATGTTGGCGGCTGCATGGCAATGCGTCTACGGGCAAAGAGGCGACATTACTTAATGAAAAGTTAATTTAATCTATGTATGGGTCAGTAAGTGCACTATATAAGAACTGGACTGACATTATGATATTAGTTGCGTCAGACGAGTTCACATGAATGAGTGTTGATTGAAATATTTAAGGGATAGCTAGGGAATTGCAGTAAGCCTCCACAGCTGAGCAGTCAGCGTCGATGGCTGTCATGGGGAGCACCCAGGTTTGCTTTCCGGTACTGCCAGGGATTTTCTCCTCTGTGGAGCCTCGTAACGACAACTGAGGAGCTACTTGACCGAGTAGTAGCGGTTCCACGGTCTCGAAAGTCTGCGAAACGGCCCCTATGCTGCATCCACATGTCACTGTAAGGTTAGGATGACACGGCGGCCGGTACATATTTCTCGAGAATTCACGACCTGCACGAAGAGCTCGTTTAGGGAATAGCGAGGTGCTGCTTCTTGTAACACTTATTTACAGAGTGGCTGAAGTTTTCTTACTCAAGCATTACGTCGTTTTTCTCGGGATTCGGAGATAGTATGTGAATTTTCGGTTTATGAAATAAAGTTCAGGACGTTTGTTAACGCGACAAATGTTACATGTGATGTGGAGTAATTATTTACCTTGTGGAACTGATAGCTGTTTTTAGGATTTTTAGACTTTTTGTGTAATGGAACTTTTGTTACATTTGCAGTCAGATGCACATATACGGCCACAAATAGACAGTTCCGTCCGT
Organism: Schistocerca gregaria; assembly: GCF_023897955.1. Classification (NCBI taxonomy): domain Eukaryota; kingdom Metazoa; phylum Arthropoda; class Insecta; order Orthoptera; family Acrididae; genus Schistocerca; species Schistocerca gregaria. Next base: position 743,305,040 of record NC_064921.1, read on the forward strand.
TGGGCATTTTCATGGATTCTGTATATTAGGCATCTGTTGACGGATGTTTCACTTCAGCTAGAACTATATTATTAATCAAGTGTTCAGGAATGGAAGTTTGGTGCAGTCAGCAGCCAGGCAATGTTTCCAACCACAATCGCATTAAATAAAGGAGAACGCTGCAATTGCGGCCTTTCTGCCAGGATGTCCTTAGTAAACAGTTTAGTCAACTATCCGTAGCACACTTTTTTTTGTACTGGAAACCTCCCTCCCCCCCGCCCCCACTCCCCCCACCACCACCCCTCCACCACCTTTCGTACAGTAACAATCATTCCAAGTAACGTCAATAGATGGCAGTACACATGAGATTTGCAGAATACATGGATGTAGTATGGCAGACTGAAAACCAGCCTTTCAAAATACAGTCAAGAAAGCTCATGTATACTGCGAATAACTTACGCAGTGAGTACCAGACTTACGAAAAGAAAGCTGAAAAGTGATTCTTACGTATTTCACTTCCGAAATACGGTATTTCTTCACACATCTTGTATGACGTGTTTCTAACACCACGGTGAACACAACAAAGTCAGGGACGAGCTGATGAGTTTAGCCAACTGTCAGGAACACAAGCTGAGCTCTCTTTGGGACTGCGCACTCTTTGGTACATTTTTCCCAAGCTGTTCGCCAAGTACCCTGCGACGTGGATGTATCTAGTGAACTGTTCCAATCAACTACTCAGTCTCGTGTACTGCTGACTTAGATCAAATACTGATATTTAGGAAATGGAAACATACGAACAAATTAAACGCTGAAGGGAGAGCTGTGTTTCTTCTGAAAGGTTAAATGAGTGTTTTGGCAAAATAGTTTATTTGATGTGAAACCTACATGATAAACATGAACAATAAATAAGTTACAGTCTCCAACAGACACTAAAAAACGAAGTGACTGCAAACAAATAATACTGTCTATCTTCTGCCTAATTCTACCCAGTTGTGAATAACGCTATCGGAGAGTCTCTACACGCCTGACTTCTCTTCCGTACTGAACAACTAGAAGAATCTACTCCAATCAGTCGATGTGAAACCTCAGTGGAGAAACGTTCTACAAGCGATCCCAGCAATTTAAACTATTTTCCCTGAATGGTGGAGCGGATGGCGATTTCACCATCTCAGACAGCGTGGTGGCAGCCTCCAGTAACGACACTCGAACTGTCGTGCGTTGTGAGCGAGGCGGCGACCCTGAAATGTTTTCAGTGCTGAAACGTAAATCCTCAGACAGCAGATTACTGCCCAAAAACTACTAAGTCTAAGCTCTGTGTAGATAGCTTCACTGCCAAAAAAACAACTCCCAGCCAAAAAGGCAAAATTCTAATAACTTAATCGTAAACGTACAAGAGAGAAGAAGATCTCCAGAAAACTGAATGCCGGACGCAAGGCGAGAACTCCCGGGCAAGCGACGAAGTTCAGAATAGCCTTAAGCTAACAGTAAAGCTGCCTATGCGAGCTACTGCTGGCAAGAGAAATTCTATTCGGCCCAAGGGCTCTGAAAGAAAACTGCACAGCTCTGTTGCTCAGACAAAAGACTACCCAGCTCCGTGGCTCGGACCCCTTTCTCTTCTTAAAACAGCAGCCTCTGCAGCTCACGCCTAGTCACCTCCCTCCCAAGTAGGAGCGGGCGAAACATCGCTTTAATATTCTCTGTTCACACTCCCACTCTCCTAACTCTAAAAGTCTCTCGCCAACCATAAACTCAGGTTTAGTTCCTGCCGTTGAACCTTCTAGAACAATTTTCATCTCTCTCCCCATGATTCAAATCTACCAATAGGAACAGTCCACGTTGAAAATCGCGCGAAACTGACTGGCGGATGCGACCCCGTCCTAACGGCTGGTGCTGCGTTCCAGTGCCAAAAACATTCCATGTGGCTTCTGTATTTAAAAAATCTGTCGGCCGTCACTATACGCAGCCTGCCCTCACATTCCGTGACCCCCGCATCCTCCTGCAAGCTGGTGCCAACGGCGGCTCCGGGCTCTGCGACTACTCGCTTACAATAGCTGTGCTGCTGTTGCATCTCCAAACACCCCCAGGTGTGGCGAGCCACTGCAGACAGAGCCTTCGGCTGACTCCCCACTGTCTTTGCTATTCTCCCGCTTCTGGTTGACCTCCGGCCGAGGTCCCTCTTGTTCCGTCTCTACAGCAAATCTTCTCCAGCAACGTTGCATTTAACACAATTCATCAAGCGTGCATGTGGGATTCAGTTATTAGTGCCAAGGTGTACCTATCCATGTCGATAAAGTTTTAAATTCATAATAAAACAGCCTTTCTCCTGAAACTTCCTGGCAGATTAAAACTGTGTGCCCGACCGAGACTCTAACTCGGGACTTTTGCCTTTGGCGGGACCATCTGAGCTACCGAAGCACGACTCACGCCCGGTACTCACAACTTTTACTTCTGCCAGTATCTCGTCTCCTACCTTCCAAACTTTACAGAAGCTCTTCTGCGAATCTTGCAGAACTAGCACTCCTGAAAGAAAGGATATAGCGGAGACATGGCTTAGCCACAGCCTGGGGAATGTTTCCAGAATGAGATTTTCACTCTGCAGCGGAGTGTGCCCTGATATGAAACTTGGAAGGTAGGAGACGAGATACTGCCAGAAGTAAAAGCTGTGAGTACCGGGCGTGAGTCGTGCTTCGGTAGCTCAGATGGTAAAGCACTTGCCCGCGAAAGGCAAAGGTCACGAGTTCGAGTCTCGGTCGGGCACACAGTTTTAATCTGCCAGGAAGTTTCATATCAGCGCACACTCCGCTGCAGAGTAAAAATCTCATTCTGGGAGTGTTTCTCCTGTCAAATGATATCAAAACTCAATCGAATTCCATGTAATATGTAAAATCTTGTCACCTGACAATATTAGGTCCCTGCTGATAGACGTTTGATATGAGCTAGATCTGGATTATTATTTAAGTGTGTAATGTTGATGCTTTAATTAGTTCTGAAAGCGGTGCTGATATTCAAGATAATAAAAGCCGGTTAATAGCCGTGAGCTATCTGGGGAAGTTTTCCTTGCGTTACTGAGCAAATGTTTCACCAGGTATCCAGTCTAGCTTACCAAATTGCCAACCAGACTAATATATATATATATATATATATATATATATATATATATATATATATACAAAGATAATTTTAAAAAAATTATAAATGTTTATATTTGGACATTTATTTTACCTTTGATCATTGTTCCGTTAAAATTTCAGCATATTAAACTTGATTCATAACTAAACTGGTACCTTATTTAGGATTGTAAAAATGTGAGTTTGTAATCTTACGGAACACATAAAATATGGAGCCAAGATTGGGAGACTGCATATAACACTGTATTCATAAAATAACATACGAAGAACGTTGAAACATATGCAAGAGGAAATTAACCACAACCAACCGATTCAATTTTCACCCAAAGAAGTTACGTTCGTAGCGCAATCCTGTCCGTCATGAAATTACCACACACTGGTATACTAAATTCATAGTAACACTCTGTGAAATCTTCCCGAAAAGAATAGCAGAGGGCTACTTTGATGCTTACACCACATGCTTCACGTGGTCAGCTTGGTTTACACAAAAAGTGTAACTCCACAATAATTTTCATAATTAAAATTAATTACATCGAAACGCCATTTACAAAGGAAAAACCTCGAACTGGTTACTATCGTCTTACTATTAACCTGATGGGTCAAACAATTGTATAAGCACGTGGTACTGGTCTCACAAAGTACACCCCACGCGGGTTGAATATAAAGAAAAGTTGCTATATTGAAAAATATTGTCAAGATGAGACGTTATAATCTCACGCACATTCGCATTTAAGATTGATGATCTTAGTTAGAGTTACGGATCAACACGTGGTTCCATTTTACTCACAAAGTAGTGACAAAGCAACTACTGGAAGATATTCTGAACTGCACACTCGGATTACACTGCATTGCAATTTAGGATACCATAAGATATTTCAGATCTAAACCTGAAATGGAGGTGATTAAATTTTCAAAATTGGTTCAAATGGCTCTGAGCCCTATGGGACTTAACATCTATGCTCATCAGTCCCTTAGAACTAAGAACTACTTAAACCTAGCTAACCTAAGGACATCACACAACACCCAGTTTTCACGAGGCAGAGAATATCCCTGACCTCACTGGGAATCGAAGCCGGTAACCCGGGAGCGGGAAGCGAGAACGCTACAGCACGACCACAAGCTGTGGACGATAAAATTTTCAGTTAGGCTGAACTTAAGAGATCCATTGTCCTACGGACTTCGCAGACACGCGCTTAGACGGAGATCTTACCACTTCAGACGCTCACCCCTACCGAGGGTGCTTAACAGATACGAACGGAAGTGACCAGATAGGCAGCTTCCTATACCAACATGACTAGGAACGGACAGGGCCGTACTAAGAATAGAAACCTCTCTACTTTTAGAAAGCGTAGCTTCCTGTTCCGACGTTGGTCCTACCGTTCTCTAGCAGACAGGCTTATTTGCTACCATCAAGCATGCAACTAGAAATACATTTGAAGGGAAGGGGGATGGCAGTATCTTATCATATACAGTATATAAAAGAAAGTGGATGTAGGTTCCGTATGAGACTGTGTGACATGAATTACATTTAAACTGTGTTCTAAAGTGTAGTAGTGTGACAGATCGTTGTTGTTTATGTGTAAAAGAACACGTTCCACTGCTCAGCCTCCTCCCCGATGGTCAGAAACACCACAGTAAATTTAGAAGAGGAATTTATGCCGTAAATGACAACAGTTTTAAGAAATTAACATGAAAGGAATCCAACAGAGACTTTTCAAGTGCCGAGGAATGCGAGTTTCGTAGTATCAGCAGTCAGGCAATGTTTCTTACAACAACCCCATTAAACAAAGAGAAATGCCACAATGGTGAACTTTCTGCCAGGATATCACTAACAGACAGCTCTGTCAATTTCCCATTGCACATTTTTAGGGATTTTGTGTATTAGGGCACTGTTGATGGATGTTCAGTGTGAGCCAGATATGTCATTTTTAAGTACTCTATAATGGAAGGCTGAAGCAGTACTTATGGTCACAACCTTATTTAAATGACGAGAAACGCAATACAGTACTAATTTCTTGTATTGTCATATCAGGGAAAGTGCTTTTCCCTTTCGTAACATTTCATTTAAGGTATCTGTGACATTGGACATCTGAATCTTTCTATAATCTCTGTCTGTCAGAGCAAAGATTAATTATATTGCTCAAAGATTAATTATAATACACTACACAGATGGTATTTTGTTTTTGGCTCATCAGTCTTCTGACTGCTTTAACGCGCCCCGCCATAAATTCCTCTCCTGTGCCAACCTCTTCACCTCAGAGTAGCACTTGCAGCCTACGTCCTCTGTTATTTACTGGATCTATTCCAATCTCTGTCTTCCTCTACAGTTTTTGCCTTCTACACCTCCATCTAGTACCATGGAAGTCACTGCCTCATTTCTTAACAGTTGTCCTATTATCCTGTCCCTCCTCCTTATCAGTGTTTTTCACATATTCGTTTCCTCTCCAGTTCTGCACAGAACCTCCTCATTCTAAACATTATCAGTCCACCTAATTTTCAACATTCGTCTGTAGCACCACATCTCTAATGCTTCGATTCTCTTCTGTTCCAGTTTTCCCGCAGTTCATGTTTCACTACTGTACAACGCTGTACTCCAGACGTCCATCATCAGAAATTTCTTCCTCAAATTAAGGCCGATATTTGATATTAGTAGACTTCTCTTTACCAGTAATGCCCTTTTTGCCAGTGATAGTCTACTTTTGATGTCCTCCTTGCTCCGTCCGTCACTCGTTATTTTACTGCCTAGGTAGCAGAATTCCTTAATTTCATCTATTTCGTGACCATCCATCCTGATATTAAGTTTCCCGCGGTCTTCATTTCTACTACATCTCATTACCTTCGTCTTTCATCGATTTACCCTCAGTCCATACTCTGTGCTCATTAGACTGTTCATTCAATTCAAAAGATCATGTAAATCTTCTTCACTTTCACTCAGGATAGCGAAGTCATCAGCGAATCGTATCATTGATATCCTTTCACCTATTTCCACCATTGCTTGCTCGACGTACAAGGTGAACAGCAGGAATGAAAGACTACATCCATGCCTTATACCCTTCTTAATCCGGGCTCTTCGTTCTTGGTCGTCCACTCTTATTATTCCCCCTTGGCTGTTAGACATATTATGTATGACCCGTCTCTCCCTATAGCGTAGCTCTATTTTTCTCAGAATTTCGAACATCTTGCACCATTTTTCACTGTCGGACGCTTTTTCCAGGTCGATAAATCCTATGAACGTGTCTTGATTTTTCTTCAATCTTGTTGCCATTATTAACCGCTACGTCAGAATTACCTCTCCCATGCTTTACTTTTCCTAAAGCCCAACCGATAGTCATCTAGCTCACTCTTAATTTTCAAAATCTTCTGTATATTATTCTTGTCAGCATCTTGAACGCATGAGCTGTTAAGCTGATTGTGCGACAATTCTCGCAATTGTCAGCTCTTGCCGTCTTCAGAATTGTGTGGATGATGTTTTTCCGAAAGTCAGATGGTTTGTCGCCAGAATCATACATTCTACACACCAACGTGAATAGTCGTTTTGTTGCCACTTCCCCCGACGATTTTAGAAATTCTGATGGAATGTTATCTATCCCTCCTGCCTTATTAGATCTTAAGTCCTCCAAATCTCTTTTAAACTCTGATTCTAATGCCGGGTCCCTTATCTCTTCTAAATCGACTCCTGTTTGTTCTTCTATGACATCAGAAAAATCTTCCCTCTCATAGAGGCTTTCAGTGTATTCTTTCCACCTATCCGCCACTCATCTACATTTAAGAGTGGAACTCCTGTTTCACTCTTAATGTTATCACCCTTGCTCTTAACGTCATAAAAGGTTGTTTTGACTTTCCTGTATGCTAAGTCAGTACTACCGACAATCATTTCTTTTTCTATTTTTCACTTTTTTCATGCAGCCATTTCGTCTTAGTTTCCCTCCACTTCCTACTTATTTCATTCCTCAGCGACTTGTATTTCTGTATTCCTGAGCCTCCCAGAACATGTTTGTACTTCCTCCTTTCATCGATCGATTGAAGTATTTCTTCTGATACACATGGTTTCTTCGCAGTTACCTTCTTTGTACCTATGTTTTCCTTCCCTACTTCTGTGATGGCCCTTTTTAGAGATGTCCATTCCTCTTCAACTGTGCTGCCTACTGTGCTATTCCTTATTACTGTATCTATAGCCTTAGAGAACTTCAAGCGTATCTCGTCATTCCTAAGTACTTCCGTTTCCCTCTTCTTTGCGTATTGATTCTTCTTGACTAATGTCTTAAACTTCAGCCTACTCTTCATCACTACTGTGTTGTGATCTAAGTCTATATCTGATCCTGGGTGCGCCTTACAAACCAGTATCTGATTTCAGAATTTCTAGCTGACCATGATGTAATCTAAGTGAAATCTTCCCGTATCACTCGACCTTTTCCAAGTATACCTCCTCCTCTTGAGATTCCTGAACAGAGTATTCGCTATTACTAACTGAAGTTTATTACACAACTCAATTAATCTTTCTCCTCTCTCATTCCTTGTCCCAAGCCCATGCTCTCCAGTAACCTTATACTCCTTCCCGTACGACTGCATTCCACTGTCCAATGACTATTAGATTTTCATCTCTCTTTACTTACTGTATTACCCTTTCCATAGCCTCGTACACTTCCTCTGTCTCTTCGTCTTAAGCTTGCGGCATGTATACCTGAACTATCGTTGTCGGTGTTGGTGTGTTGTCGATTCTTATAACATGCTATTACAACAGGGAAGCATCTAGTCGTACTCCTAGGAATGTAGTGCATCGTACAAGTCGGATAAAGCATTCAAGGCATCAGTCGGTGTGGGAATCCTGCAGTGTGATTGTAGAAGGTTGTGATTTTCTTTTGTAGTAATCATACTGAGGATGTCATTGACAGTGAATGTAAGCGCATCACACGTTACTGTAATGCAAATCTGAGATTATGCTACTGCTGTTATGAGTGATTTCCAAGTGAAACCACTGGAGTAGTATACAGTTTTGTCAGAATTTTTAAATTATAACCATTTTGCTTGTTATTTCGCACTACAATTTGTTTTAGGCTTTATGAGCTCATAGAAGTTTCGAGATCTGGGTCTGTTTCTAGGAGATGTGGGAAATTGCTTTCAAATATAGATCATGAAGGGATGGAAGGTTGAAAACTATGTTCCAGTGGGTCGAAACGCAACCCAGAACTTTAAAACAATCGATTATTTACTTTTCTGCAATTGGTTCTTCTATTAACTGCTTAATATGATAATAAAGATTAAATCTGTGAAAGACATTTTAAAACTATATTCCAGCGTGAAACCATCTCGTTAGGGGAGGGGGGAGGGGGGAGGGGGGTAGGACGTCAAACGGGCCGACTTGGAGCAGGAGAGGCACCACAGGACATTTTCATTTCCACTGTCTATACTTTTACAAGTAAATTCATAAAACTTTGTCAGCATGACCAGGAAGGATTCAGGATTGACACTCGTAGCATCAGAAGTTCAAAAACATATCAAAATAATTTTTTTACGTGTGAAATTTCATGGTTTTTTCACTTACTATTGGCTGCATTTGTTGTTATAGGTACACTTTTCTTCATAAGTAAGAGAGACTGTTCGATGAATTTTGCACAGCATACAAACCATACTTACAGGTGCCTGAAACTCTAGAATTTATTTAATTTATGAAAAAATGAATGAGCTGTTATGTTTTAAACTTTATGTTTAGAAAAAATCAAATTTTTGTAGTTAATTATCTCAATTTTTCCACAGTTTTTAATAGATTTGGAAAATTCTAGGGTTTCATACACCTATGAGCATGGTTTGTATGCTGTGCAAAATTACTCAAAGAATCTCTATTATTTGTGCAGAAAAATGTACCTATAGCAATAAATGCAGCCAAAAGAAATTGGAAAAAGTAATGAAATTTCAAATCTAAAAATAATTATTTTGTTATGTTTTTGCACTTCCACTGCCATGAGTGTGAATCATGAACCCTTCCTGGTCAGGATGACAAAGTTTTAGGCATTTATTTGTGAAAGTACCGACAGTAGAAAATAAGATGTCCTGTGGTGCCTCTCCTGCTCCAAGTCGGCCCGTTTGACGTCCTACCCCCCTTAAAATAATTGGTTATTTACGTCCTGCCAACTTCTTCTCGAATTCTCTTCTTGCTATGATGGTAAAGGTAAATTTTGTGGAAAGCTTTTTAATAGATTTTCTTATATTGTTGGGACTGAAATGGATGGATAAGACGATTGTTGGTATGCGAGACAGAATGAGAGAGAGGAGGGGGGGGGGGGGCAGCAAGACAGGACTGAGTGGAGAGAAGTAGACGGGGTTACCGCCGGCAGGCCGCACCAGAACTACTCGGCGGCGACCGACTGAACGGAAACAGCCTGCTGGCTGAAAATCCATCTCGGAAGGGAGGCAGTAATTATGCGATGCAGTTGAAAATAACGACCACCAGTGGGGCCGCGCATAAAAGTGGTGTCGTTCTGCGTGATGACCGTGACAGAGCGGCCGATGGCGGCTAACGAGAGCCGCGGACGCTGACGAGCGTGACGCCGTAATGAGTCGTAATCAGCGCCGCCACCTGCGCCGTCGTAAAGGCAGGAATCCGCCCGCCGGCTGGGGCCGGGCCGCGCGGGGCTGCGCTGCCGCCGGCCGCCTTTTTGTGGGCCGCGAGGGCGCCCGCGCCCTGCTACCGGCGCGCGCGTCACCTGTCACAGCCGCAACAGCACTCTGGAGGCGCACGCTTCTCTGTGCCACAGCCGAAGGGGCCTGCACGTCGATGGTACTAGTCGCACCTGATTGTAAGTAAATCGCATTGCGTGTAATTCCCACCTGCCCCCAGATTTAAATGGTTCAAATGACTCTGAGCACTATGGGACTTAACTGCTGAGGTCATCACTCCCCTAGAACTTAGAACTACGTAAACCTAACTAACCTTAGGACATCACACACATCCCTGCCCGAGGCAGGATTCGAACCTCCGACCACAGCGCCTAGAACCGTTCGGCCACTCTGGCCGGCTCCCCCAGAATCGACCAATTTTGTTGATGTTACTTCGCCAGAGGTAACTCGAATCCAGATGGAAAGAAGTAGAGCTACATCCATTTATAAAAAATAGTAGAAAAGAAAAAGATAATATAACGAGGATGGCACGATCTCTCTCTACATCTACGTTTATACTCCGCAATCCACCCAACGGTATGTGGCGCAGGGCACTTTACGTGCCACTGTCATTACCTCCCTCTCCTGTTCCAGTCGCGTATGGTTCGCGGGAAGAACAACTGCCGGAAAGCCTCCGCGCGCTCGAATCTCTTTAATTTTCCATTCATGATCTCCTCGGGAGGTATAAGTAGGGCGAAGCAATATATTCGATACCTCATCCAGAAACGCACTCTCTCGAAACCTGGACAGCAAGCTACACCGCGATGCAGCGCGCCTGTCTTGCAGAGTCTCCCACTGGAGTTTGCTAAACATCTCCGTAACGCTATCATGCTTACCAAATAACCCTGTGACGAAACGCGCCGCTCTTGTTTGGATCTTCTCTACCTCCTCCGTAAACCCGACCTGGTACGGATTCCACACTTATGAGCAATACTTAAGTATAGGTCGAACGAGTGTTTTGTAAGCCACCTCCTTTGCTGATGGACTACATTTTCTAAGGACTCTCCCAATGAATCTGAACCTGGCATCCGCCTTACCAACAATTAACTTTATATGATCATTCCACTTCAAATCGCTCCGTATGCATACCCCCAGATATTTTACAGAAGTAGCTGCTACCAGTGTTTGTTCCGCTATCATATAATCATACAATAAAGGATCCTTCTTTCTATGTATTCGCAATACATTACATTTGTCTATGTTAGGGGTCAGTTGCCACTCCCTGCACCAAGTGCCTATCCGCTGCAGGTCTTCCTCCATTTCGCTGCAGTTTCTCTGTATACTACAGCATCGTCCGCGAAAAGCCGCATGGAACTTCCGACGCTATCTACTAGGTCATTTATATATATTGCGAAAAGCAATGGTCCCATAACACTCCCCTGTGGCACGCCAGAGGTTACTTTAACGTCTGTAAACGTCTCTCCATTGAGAACAACATGCTGTGTTCTGTTTGCTAAAAACTCTTCAATCCAGCCACACAGCTGGTCTGATATTCCGTAGGCTCTCACTTTGCTTATCAGGCGACAGTGCGGAACTGTATCGAACACCTTCCGGAAGTCAAGGAAAATGGTATCTTCTTGGAAGCTTGAATATAATATTTTCTGGGTCTCATTGGTAAACTTCTATTGGGAACAAGGACGGAACACAGTGAAATTTCACTGCTGTGCAATTTCCCTGTTAGACGTGTTCGACGTCAAGTCAGCCAGTCGTATCTGCTTCCGACTTCACAATGGACGCCGGGAAAGAGGAACATCGAGCTGCAGCTCACCACAGAAAGAGCATCAGGAAGTGAGATTCATGCCAGAATGTCTTCTGTGTATGGCAATTACAGAACGTGATGTGCGCATGTATATATGAGGGATAAACGATTTCGAGAAGGCTGAAACTCAGCAATGGGCCAGGATAGGCTCATCGTGTCATTTCCCCTTCTGTGATTGCTGCAGTAGATGCTGCCGACGAAATGACCGACAGCGGACGCTGGAAATCATGTTCGGCATCACTTACGATACTACTCACGCCCTAATGGCAGAGCATGTGGAGTTCTGGAAAATATGTGTGCGGTGGGTCCCCCCCCCCCCCCCCCACAGCCTGACGGAGCAGCATTAGTTTAACAGAATCTGCACATCGCTGCGGCAGCTGGAACAGTATCATGATGAAGAAGTGGTGTGGGAGATCAAATACAGTTTCATCGTTTTGACCCACACAACAAGTGTAAGAGACAACAGCTCAGGAACACTGATTCACCCCCCTGCTCACTGACGTTCTGCAACATGAGCCATGATTAATGCACAGCTTTGTGTCGATACTTTTCAAAAAATCAAACACTCCATTAACTCCAAAAGTCCAGGAATGTTGACAGACAGCATTACTCTGTAGCAAGATGTGCCCCCCCCCCCCTCTCCACATCGTGTTGCGAAGTTTGTAATGACCATGCTACAGACATTTCACTCGAAAGTCCTTACATGTCATCTATACATTTTCGATCTCTCCCCATGTTATTCTCAAGTTTTTGGAGCCTGAAGAGAGATGTTCATGGACATTGATAGTAGTAGGGGAAAGAGAGTTCTTGCACAGTTTGTTTGTGCAGGTTGCATACTTTTAGTGGCAAGTATACATTCAGGGACAAACTTGATTGACTTATGACCTTATTCTATAGTAACGCTAATTAATTTATGACTCTTTGAGGTTTATTTATGATACCCTAAGGATAATCCATCCTTCTGAGAGATACCCCTCCCCTCCCCAACCTGTCTCCTTCCCTGTCCACCTCCACCACCCCTCTGCGAAATCTTCAAGCCTGCACGTATCCTACTCGCAAATATAAGCACACTATTGATATCAAATTGATTGAGTAATTAATTAAACTGATCAATAAAATACCCCATCCCCCACTGGAAATCCCTGTCCTCTGTCTCATCTCCCCACTGCCCCTCTCCTTCGCCATCTGGAAATTCGTGAAAAAAGACTCAGCCTGTGCTGTGCTGCCAGAGAAGAAAGACATAGGAAATCTATTTGCTTTATTGTGGATGCTACCTTATTGGAAAATAGTGGAAAAAACGGAGCCCCTCCCTTCTCCTCTGTACCCCTCCCCCTGCTCCCGTTGACAAATGTGGCGAAATTGAGAGAGAATGAGGGAGTACTTACATGTAAAATTGGTGCAAGAAAATTCTTGTACATGTGAACCAGTATGTGACAGCAAGAGGAACATGAGAAAAAGTTCACCTAGAAGCACCACAAACCAGTGAAACAGACATTTTTCGTGGACAGTGATAAGATGGGTGGAATAGATCGTTTAACATGGACGACCTCGAAATTTATAGTAAATAAATTTATATATGTCAGATCACAAACCAGGTGTTACCCCAAAGTTAGCAGCAACTACCTTATAGATTTTTATGAAGTGTTCTTAGCTAAAGAGCACTGTATTATTAGCATGGGGGCTGCAGTATACAACTACCCAATGGATTGCATGTTTGATCCTGTCCAAGACTGTTTATGTGTTTTAAACTCTAACAGACAGTATTTAAAATGTGCTTCTCTGTACTCCCTACTAATCACAACCCAACAGTGTCAGGTAACAAATAGCTTATAGAACAGTTCCTGCATGGTTTTTAACAACATTCTGCTGTATATCCATTGACATAATAGGGATACATACAAGTTGACTGCTGTCTTCAAGGTTGCTGAAAGAGAGGACCACCTGCCTCTAAATTTACATGCATCGGCATTAAAGGATAGTACAAAGTGGATGGAGTAATCGGTTGAGAGGGGTGGCAATGAAGTGTGATTTAATGGAAGACTGATGGTGTATTGTGGAGAGAGGGAGATGTTGTGGCAGGTCATTTATCACATATTTAATCATTTTTTCTGTTGTTCTCCTGAGGTGTACCAGCTGTACAGTATACCTGCGTTCAACTTGTATACAACTGTGTGTTCTGTATGTGGCTTAGAGCTTTATCCACCTGTGGCTGTTACCAGCAAACCTTTCCATACCTTGGTCAGCAGAGGACTTCCAACGTATGTGTGATGAATCATTTCCACCAAATCAATGGAAAATCTCTTTCAGCACCCTCCTCTAGACAAACAAAGATGTATGCAAAGTACTCCTTTCCCCTGCCACATCTTGGACATAAATCGAGTATTCAGTTTCATAACAGCAGAGATCGTATGAAAAAAGCATGACCAATTTAAAAGAACTCAAAATCCCCAAGATTGGCATAGTTTTACAGAAGTTCGAAATATAGCGGGTACTTCAATCGGAGATGCTTTTAATAATTTCCACAAGGAAATTCTGTTTCGAAATCTGGCAGAAAACCCAAAGAGATTCTGATCATACATAAAGCACACCAGTGGCAAGACGCAGTTAATACCTTCACTGGTCGATAACAACGATGAAGTCACTGATGACAGTGCCACTAAAGCAGAGTTATTAGTCACGATTTTCCGAAACTCCTTCACCAAAGAAGACGAAGTTCCAATCAAGAACAACTACCAAGATGAGAAACATACAAGTAGATATCCTCGGTGTAACAAAGCAGCTTAAATCACTCAACAAAGGCAAGACCTCTCGTCCAGATTGAATACCAGTCAGATTCCTCTCTGAGTTTGCTGATAAAATAGCTCCATATTTAGCAATTATATACAACCACTTGCTCACAGGAAGATCCGTACCTAAAGACTGACAAATTGTTCAAGTCACACCAATGCCCAAAAAGGGAAGTAGGAGTAATCCGCTGAATTACAGGCCTAACGTCGATTTACAGTAGGGTTTTGGAACATATACTGTATTCGAACATTATGAAGTACCTCGAAGAAAACGATTTATTGACACATAATCAGCACGGATTCAGAAATATCATTCTTGTGAAACACAACTAGCTCTTTATACCCATGAAGAAATGAGTGCTATCGACAGTATGTCAAATTGATTCTATATTCTTAGACTTCCAGAAGGCTTTCGACACCGTTCCTCACAAGCGTCGTCTAACCAAACGGCGTGTCTAAGGAGTATCACCTCAGTTGTGCGACTGGATTCCTTATATCCTGTCAGGAAGGTAGTTCGTAATAATAGATGGAAAGTCATCGAGTAAAGCCGAAGTAATATCCAGCGTTTCCCAAGGAAGTGTTATAGGCCCTCTATTGTACCTGATCTATATTAACGACTTGGGAGACAATCTGAGTAGCCGTCTGAGATTGTTTACTGATGATGCTGTCATTTACTGTCTTGTAAAGTCATCAGATCACCAAAACGACTTGAAAAATTATTGAGATAAGATATCTATATGGTGAGAAAAGTAGCAAATAGACATAGAGGAGACAGTGTCACATGCATGATACGTGAATTGGAGTGGCAATCATTAAAACAAAGGCGTTTTTCGTTGCGATGAGATCTTCTCATGAAATTTCAATCGCCAGTTTTCTCCTCCGATTGCTAAAACATTCTGTTGCCACCCACCTACACAGGGAGAACGATCATCACGATAAAATAAGAGAAATCATGGCTCGCACAGAAAAATTTAGGTGCGCGTTCTTCCCGCGCGCTGTTCGAAAGTGGAACGGTAGAGAGACAGCTTGAAGGTGGTTCACTGAACCCTCTGCCAGGCACTTTACTGTGTATAGCACAGTAATCACGTAGATGTAGATGTAGTGGCAGGAGACTGTTTAGTACAGCAATCATCGTGTGTGCATTTGCTTGACAGATTCCACGTGTAGAACAGACTGTGTTAGAATTTCACAGAGTTAGATCAGCAATTTCATACGTCAGACACTGCCGTATGTGTTTGTCTATTTCCTCGTAACATGTCGTTGTTTCCTGCATTTTACATTGCTGACGATCATTTTATAGTAGTGATGTGAGCATTACATAGCTTTTAAACCATAATCAGATGTGAACAGTGGACTTTATATATCTCAGGAAGGCTATATAGTGCATTGATCATAAATCTACGTTTTTCTTCATTTGGTGCAGAAGGTAGTAACTTTATCGACTTGAAGTTTCTCACCACAGTGAGTGGGATAGGAAACTTGAGGGGTGAAAATAAGTAATGTGTTGCAAATATATTTTCTGCATTAGAGTTTTAACAGCATTTCATTCCATGTGACTAATATATCAGAAACTGTTCTGCTTGAACATTGTAGCAAATTTAATTGCAGAACTGCATAGCCTTAGGAGTATGTCTTTTTGATCTATGATCAAAACTGTGTACCCTTATGAGTATCATTTTATGATCTATTATCTTCTAAGTATTTTCTTGGTATGGGATCCAAACACTACAACAATGCTATAGAATTGATAGCACAAGTCTATTATGTAAAATATTTCAAATTGCTTCCATCTAGAGCTCCTTTGTGCATAATTCACACGTTTCAAAATGGTTCAAATGGCTCTGAGCACTATGGGACTTAAATTCTGAGGTCATCAGTCCCCTATTACTTAGAACTGCTTAAACCTAACTAAACTACGAACATCACACACATCCATTCCCGAGGCAGGATTCGAACCTGCGACCGTAGCGGTCGCGTGGTTCCAGACTGAAGCGCCTAGAGCCGCTCGGCCACTCTGGCCGGCTTCATACGTTTCTTCTTCTTAAACATCTGTTACATTAGCACAATAATGTCTCAGGTTCATATCTACCGCACACCAATAAGAAGTGCTAAGCTCCTTAATACGTAAGCGTCTAGAGAGATCATGTGTAATTGGGTGGGTATGTGAGTAAGACTGGTACAGAACGGCCTTCACAGAACGGCAGTTGCAGTACTGGAAAGAGAATATCGGTCTTTGTCACTAGCATTGGCCAGTATGGGTTTGGAACACGTGTTATACACTTTGCGAATGCATAATATCAATGTGTATTGATTACCTGGAACTCAGCTCATTCTGTGTGCTCGCGAGATTTCGAACGTAATAGGTATAGTACTCTTCTACTTCTGGTCAGTTTCAAATTAAATGGGAGTCAATGTTGGAGGGAGGGCTGCTTAAAGAAAGATAACTACATACATCTACATCTACATTCTACATCCATACTCCGCAAGCCACACAACGGTGTGTGGCGGAGGGCACTTTACGTGCCACTGTCATTATCTCCCTTTTCTGTTCCAGTCGCGTATGGTTCGCGGGAAGAACGACTATCTGAAAGCCTCCATGCGATCTCGAATCTCTCTAATTTTACATTCGTGATCTCCACGGGAGGTATAAGTAGGGGGAAGCAGTATATTCCAGAAACGCACTCTCTCGAAACCTGGACAGCAAGCTACACCGCGATGCAGAGCGCCTCTCTTGCAGAGTCTGTCGCTTGAGTTTGCTAAACATCTCCGTAACTCTATCATGCTTACCAAATAACCCTGTGACGAAACGCGCCGCTCTTCTTTGGATCTTCTCTATCTCCTCCGTCAACCCGATCTGGTACAGAACCCACACTGATGAGCAATACTCAAGTATAGGTCGAACGAGTGTTTTGTAAGCCACCTCCTTTGTTGATGCACTACATTTTCTAAGGACTCTCCCAATGAATCTGAACCTGGCATCCGCCTTACCAACAATTAATTTTATATGATCATTCCATTTCAAATCGTTCCGCAGTCATACTCCCAGATATTTAACAGAAGTAACTGCTACCAGTGTTTGTTCCGCTATCATATAATCATACAATAAAGGATCCTTCTTTCTATGTATTCGCAATACATTACATTTGTCTATGTTAAGCGTCAGTTGTCACTCCCTACACCAAGTGCCTATCCGCTGCAGATCTTCCTGCATTTCACTACAGTTTTCTAATGCTGCAGCTTCTCTGTATACTACAGCATCATCCGCGAAAAGCCGCATGGATCTTCCTACACTATCTACTACGTCATTTATTTATATTGTGAAAAGCAATGGTCCCATAACACTCCCATGTGGCACGCAAGAGGTTACTTTAACGTCTGTAGACGTCTCTCCCTTGATAACAACATGCTGTGTTCTGTCTGCTAAAAACTCTTCAATCCAGCCACACAGCTGGTCTGATATTCCGTAGGCTCTTACTGTGTTTATCAGGCGACAGTGCGGAACTGTATTGAACGCCTTGCGGAAGTCTAGGAAAATCTACCTGGGAGCCTGTATCTAATAATTTCTGGGTTTCATGAACAAATAAAGCGAGTTGGGCTCACTCGATCGCTGTTTCCGGAATCCATGTTGATTCCTACAGAGTAGATTCTGGGTTTCCAAAAACGACATGATACTCGAGCAAAAAACATGTTCTAAAATTCTACAACAGATCGACGTCAAATATATGGGTCTATAGTTTTGTGCATCTGCTCGACGACACTTTTTGAAGACTGGGACTACCTGTGCTCTTTTCCAATCATTTGGAATCTTCCGTTCCTCTAGAGACTTGCGGTACACGGCTGTTAGAGGGGGGGGCAATTTCTTTCGCGTACTCTGTGTAGAATCGAATTGGTATTCCGTTAGGTCCCGTGGACTTTCCTCTGTTGAGTGATTTCAGTTGCTTTTCTATTCCTTAGACACTTATTTCGATGTCAGCCATTTTTTCATTTGTGCGAGGATTTAGAGAAGGAACTGCAGTGGGGTCTTCCTCTGTGAAACAGCGTTGTAAAAGGTGTTTAGTATTTCAGCTTTACGCGTGTCATCCTCTGTTTCAAAGCCATCATCATCCCGGAGTGTCTGGATATGCTGATTCGAGCCACTAACTGATTTAACGTAAGACCAGAACTTCCTAGTATTTTCTGTCAAGTCGGTGCATAGAATTTTACTTTCGAATTCACTGAACGCTTCACGCATAGCCCTCCTTACGCTAACGTTGACATCGTTTAGGTTCTGTTTGTCTGAGAGGTTTTGGCTGTGTTTCAACTTGGAGTGAAGCTCTCTTTGCTTCCGCAGTTGTTCCCAAACTTTGTTGTTGAACCACGGTGGGTTTTTCCCGTCCCTCACAGTTTTACTCGGCACGTACCTGTCTAAAACGCATTTTACAATTGCCTTAAACTTTTTCCATCAACACTCAACATTGTCAGTGTCGGAACAGAAATTTTCGTTTTGATCTGTTAGGTAGTCTGAAATCAGCCTTCTATTACTCTTGCTAAACAGATAAACCTTCCTCCCTTTTTTATATTCCTGTTAACTTTCATATTCAGGGATGCTGCAACGGCCTTATGATCATTGATTCCCTGTTCTGCACTTACAGAGTCTAAAAGTTCGGGTCTGTTTGTTATGAGTAGGTCCAAGATGTTATCTCCACGAGTCGGTTCTCTGTTTAATTGCTCGAGGTAATTTTCGGATAGTACACTTAGTATAATGTCACTCGATGCTCTGTCCCTACCACCCGTCCTAAACATCTGAGTATCTCAGTCTATATCTGGTAAATTGAAATCTCCACCTAAGACTATAATACGCTGAGAAAATTTATGTGAAATGTATTCCAAATTTTCTTGCAGCTGTTCTGCCACTAATGCTGCTGAGTCGGGAGGTCGGTAAAAGGAGCCAATTATTAACCTAGCTCGGTTGTTGAGTGTAACCTCCACCCATAATATTTCGCAGGAACTCTCCACTTCTACTTCACTACAGGATAATCTACTACTAACAGCGACAAACACGCCACCACCGGTTGCATACAATCTATCCTTTCTAAACACCGTCTGTGCCTTTGTAAAAATTTCGGCTGAATTTATCTCTGGCTTCAGCCAGCTTTCTGTACCTATAACGATTTCAGCTTCGGTGCTTTCTATCAGCACTTGAAGTTCCGGTACTTTACCAATGCAGCTTCGACAGTTTACAATTACAATACCGGTTGCTGCTTGGTCCCCGCATGTCCTGACTTTTCCCCGCTCCCTTTGAAGCTGTTGCCCTTTCTGTACTTGCACGAGGCCATCTAACCTAAAAAACCACCCAGTCCACGCCACACAGCCCCTGCTACCCGTGTAGCCGCTTGCTGCGTGTAGTGGACTCCCGACCTATCCAGCGGAACCCGAAACCCCACCACCCTATGGCGCAAGTCGAGGAATCTGCAGCCCACACGGTCGCAGAACCGTCTCAGCCTCTGATTCAGACCCTCCTCTCGGCTCTGTACCAAAGGTCCGCAGTCAGTCCTGTCGACGATGCTGCAGATGGTGAGCTCTGCTTTCATCCCGCTAGCGAGACTAGCAGTCTTCACCAAATCAGATAGCCGCCGAAAGCCAGAGAGGATATCCTCCGATCCATAGCGACACACATCAATGGTGCCGGCATGAGCGACCACCTGCAGATGGGTGCACCCTGTACGAGAGAGGTAATCTAGAGTTTTGCTCTGGGTTATTAGCCTAAAGACTTAACAAAGGGGTAGCTCGTTTCCAATTAGATGGCAGAAAAAAATGGCTCTGAGCACTATGCGACTTAAATTCTAAGGTCATCAGTCGCCTAGAACTTATAACTAATTACACCTAACTAACCTAAGGACATCACACACATCCATGCCCGACGCAGGATTTGAACCTGCTACCGTAGCGGTCTCTCGGTTCTAGACTGTAGCGCCTAGAACCGGATGGCCACTCCGGCCGGTTGGATGGCAGAGTGCTAGATCTTCGAATCTCGTACTTTTCCCATGAATGTGGGAATTCTTTATCATTCCCATAAAAGTACGGAGAGAGGCATTTGGAATAAAATGTTACCAAATTTAAAAATGTGTTTCAGCTAAGAAAAATGATTTTTACACCTCATCTCTACTGATAGCTACACTACTGACAATTAAAATTGCTACATAACGAAAATGACGTGCTACAGACGCGAAATTTAACCGACCGGAAGAAGATGCTGTGATATGCAAATGATTAGCTTTTCAGAGCATTCACACAAATTTGGCGCCGGTGGCGACATCTACAAGGTACTGACATGTGGAAAGTTTCCAACCGATTTCTCACACACAAACAGCAGTTGGCCGGCGTTGCCTGGTGAAACGTTGTTGTGATGCCTCGTGTAAGGAGGAGAAATGCGTACCATCACGTTTCCGACTTTGATTGCGGTTTATCGCATCGTGACATTGGTGCTGGCGTTGGTCAAGATCCAATAACTGTTAGCAGAATATGGAATCGGTGGGTTCAGGAGGGTAAATACGGAACGCCGTGCTGGATCCCAACGGCATCGTATCACTAGCAACCGAGATGACATGCATCTTATCCTTATGGCTGTAACGGATCGTGCAGCCACGTATCGAACCCTGAGTCAACAGATGGGGATATTTGCAAGACAACAACCATCTGCACGAACAGTTCGACGACGTTTGCAGCAGCATTGATTATCAGCTCGGAGACCATGGATGCGGTTACCCTTGAAGCTACATCCCAGACACGACCCCCTTTGATGGTGTAGTCAACGACGAACCTTGGACCACGAATGGCAAAACGTCAATTTTTCGGATGAATCCAGGTTCTGTTTACGGCACCATGATGGTCGCATCCGTGTTTGGTGATATCGCGGTGAACGCACATTGGAAGCGTGTTTTCGTCATCGACATACTGTCGTATCACCCGGCTTGATGGTGTGGGGTGTCATTGGTTACACGTCTCGACCACCTTTTGTTCGCATTGCTGGCACCTTGAACAGTGGACGTTACATTTCAGATGTGTTACGACCCGTGGCTCTACCCTTCATTCGATTCCTTCGAAACTCTACATTTCACCAGGATAATGCACGACCGCATGTTGCAGGCCCTGTATGGGCCTTTCTGGATACAAAAAATGTTCGACTTCTGCCCTGGTATGTACATACTCCAGATCTCTCACAAATTGAAAACGTCTGGTCAATGGTGGCCGAGCAGCTGGCTCGTGACAATATGCCATTCACTACTCTTGATAAACTGTGGTATCGTGTTGAAGCTGCATGGGCAGCTGTACCTGTACACGCCATACAAACTCTGTTTGACTCAATGCTCAGGCGTATCAAGGCCGTTATTATGCCCAGAGGTGGTTTCTCAGGATCTGTAGACCCAAATTGCGTGAAAATGTAATCACATGTCAGTTCTAGTATAACATATTTGTCCAATGAATACATGTTTATCGTCTGTATTTCTTTTTGGTGTAGCAATTTTAATGGCAAGTAGTGTATTTTCTACACTAATAAACCGTATTTGGGTCTTGGAAGATAGGCAGTGTAACAGGATTCGCAATATGACCAATGTATACGGCTCTCACAAAGTAGTGGAGGGGTGATAGAGCAATGATACAGAAAGTTTGAACTGTGCTGCAATGTCATTGGCTGATAGCATCAGGGGATCGACATGAGATGTTTCATTGAAATAACAACTCACAAAAAGTTTTGAAATTACCGAAAACATGGTAAAATTACGAAAACTGATGGAAAATAAGTAAAACCAATGAAAATACAACAAAAAGTGTGGAGGGAATAGAATACTTCCTTGCTTGCCATTCCTCTACTGGTGCAATTGCGATCTAATGGTGCATACATTCCGTGTTCTATAAGTTTAATACCTGCAGAATACCCCCTTGTTTCACATGTGATTATATATTGTAAGTCATTAAAATGAAAGACTAAGAGTCTAAAGGTTTGGGGGTCAGGATGACTGTCACCTAGGACACAGGAACAGCGATAATGTACCTGCGTGCAAAATGCACCATCAACATGAGGAATCAATGCTCGGAGTCTCTTCGAAAACAGAATCTGTGGATGATTAGATTTAATGTGGGTAAGTAAGTAAGTAAGCTTGGAAACCTCCGCAATAGCACAAACGCTTCCAGTTGAGATGTCTTCCACAGTTTTTCCAATGAGAAACACCGCCTATGACTTTTATTTCAACCACCTTGTGTGTTGTGGGAACAGCTTAGCTTACACCATGTTCAGTTTAGAGTTTATGGATTGAAATATGTTAACGTCAGTTCATCACTTGACACAGACTGCAAAGTCAGGGTAGAAAAACAAAATGTATGGTGCTGCTTGGATGTGCTGCAGCAGAGAAACAATGAATCTAACTGCTTATGAACCAACAACATAGGAATCCTCTCTTGTGATTGATAGTCTGTGGAATATGGTGCTCCTATAGTAAATTAGCAAAACTTTACACAGATCTGAGCAAGCGACTTCGATCACTGGCTGCCTGCTCCAAGGGACCAATTCGTGTATATTTAATGTGCACAAAGTCAACAAGGAATGGTATTTGTATTGGATGTATTGGAGGAATGGTATTTGTTTTGGATGTATTGGAGGAAGAGACATATTAATATCTTATTGACTTATTTTCGAGGTGATGTTAGTGAAGTTTTTATAGTTCGTAGTTGTACTCCATTGGATTTTATAAAAATAACGAATAGAGAGAGAGAGAGAGAGAGAGAGAGAGACTGTGTTGCCAGTGAAATCACTAACACCATTACAGTATCGTGTTTCTAATGTAGTGATCATAAGAATACGATAAAGGATATCAGGACATGTGGAGGGTGATATTTATATACCATCACTCGATATCGATGAATTATAGGTGTTATGCTTCTGAATTCCTTAGTGCAGTCCATGTATACACGGCAAGCTTCTGAATTTCCTGCAGTACGTTGGTGTGCTATTTCTCGCATTGTGATAGCCCTCTACTTTTTCAGTGACAGAAGCATTCTAACTAATGGAACGTGGTTTACCTAGAATTAGCCGGTGTCTGTGACTTGGAGGGGGACATCTCTTAGACATGGAAATTGTGTGGATTCAAATGCTATACATCGAAGACTGGAGGGTTCATGAGAATAAGGCAGGCAAGCTATACTCTGCCAAAAGGGGTGTTGAGACCTGAGCTGTATGCCACTTTTCTAAGTGTTGTGAGCAAACACAGTACAACCTATCACATTCGTCTCGCATGGTGACTGCAATGAGAAAATTAGGAGTTAATATGAAGATTTTTATCAAGAGACCATCAGTAGCAGAAGTTCTATCTTTTATTTTCTCGATAAATAAGAGACAACATTCTCCTGTGAGTCTTGTGTGACTACAAATGAACAGAGTGACATCTTAACAGGCAGACTAAATTTACTTTTATGTCTAAATTATTATTTCATAAGCTATCGTATGGTGTGTGGCGGAGGGTACCCTCTACCACTACTAATTATTCCATTTCCTATTCCACTCACTAATAGAACGAGGGAAAAGTCTGCCTTTATGCCTCTTTAAGAGCGCTAACTTCTTCATGGTTTATGCGAAATGTATGTTGATGGGGGCTGAATCCTTCTGGGATCATCTTCAAATGTAGGTTCTCAGTAGTGCTCTTTGAAAAGATCACCGTCTTCCCTCCAGAAATTCCCATTTGGGCTGCCTGGCAAACGTAACCTGACTGCTGGAAAGAAACTTAATCACCTTGAAAGTTCCCCTCCTGATCAGTTTAATTAAATAACCTATCAGTTAGATATCAGTGATGTACTGCCAGGTGGGTGGAAGCGAGAGCTAGAGTACCAGAGATGTGATTCAGCAGCTGGAATGGTATTCAGGTGTTTTTCGTTGTGGCGATATCTTTTACTGAAATTTCAGTCTCCCATCTACAAATGGAGAAATGACCATCGTAATAAAATCAGGCATATTAGCGAATTTGTAGGGTGATACATATTATAAACCTAATACACTCCTGGAAATGGAAAAAAGAACACATTGACATCGGTGTGTCAGACCCACCATACTTGCTCCGGACACTGCGAGAGGGCTGTACAAGCAATGATCACACGCACGGCACAGCGGGCACACCAGGAACCGCGGTGTTGGCCGTCGAATGGCGCTAGCTGCGCAGCATTTGTGCTCCGCCGCCGTCAGTGTCAGCCAGTTTGCCGTGGCATACGGAACTCCATCGCAGTCTTTAACAATGGCAGCATGCCGCGACAGCGTGGACGTGAACCGTATGTGCAGTTGACGGACTTTGAGCGAGGGCGTATAGTGGGCATGCGGGAGGCCGGGTGGACGTAGCGCCGAATTGCTCAACACGTGGGGCGTGAGGTGTCCACAGTACATCGATGTTGTCGCCAGTGGTCGGCGGAAGGTGCACGTGCCCGTCGACCTGGGACCGGACCGCAGTGACGCACGGATGCACGCCAAGACCGTAGGATCCTACGCAGTGCCGTAGGGGACCGCACCGCCACTTCCCAGCAAATTAGGGACACTGTTGCTCCTGGGGTATCGGCGAGGACCATTCGCAACCGTCTCCATGAAGCTGGGCTACGGTCCCGCACACCGTTAGGCCGTCTTCCGCTCACGCCCCAACATCGTGCACCCCGCCTCCAGTGGTGTCGCGACAGGCGTGAATGGAGGGACGAATGGAGACGTGTCGTCTACGGCGATGAGAGTCGCTTCTGCCTTAGTTTTTTTTACCTGATGAGAAATTTCTTAAAGGAAATATAACCTATGCCATGCTGTTGCAGGATTTTCACTATGATACTTAAGCGATTTGAAAATCAGTGTATGCCCAAGATAACTTGTATAAAAGGGAGAAATCTACATTTTGTATGAGAAATTCGAGGTGTAAAGTGAGCAACATCACTGTCTTAGATTGGGTGAAGTGGATTTTTTAGATGTGGGGAGTGCATGTTTGGATGGAATTGCAACTAGAACTAAACATCAAAGATGCACCTACTTGTCTCAGTGCTCTGTAGCCAGTGGCACGAGTGGGCACGAGGCTTCAGTCGACAGGATGTCACGGATTAGTTTAGCCTATGACTACTGGTTAGTTACAAAGAACTGTGCGGCTGGTCCCGGAGGAGGTTCGAGTCCTCCCTCAGGCATGGGTGTGTGTGGTTGCCCTTAGGATAATTTGGGTTAAGTAGTGAGTAGCTTAGGAACTCATGGCCTTAGCAGTTAAGTCCCACAATATTACACACACCTTTGAACATTTTGAACACTGTTACAAAGAATGCCCCTAACTGTCAGCTCTTACCCACGGCAATGTGTGTTAGTTGTGGTAGGGGCACTCTCTGGGTGACTGACTAGCAAAGTGAACAGTATGCTGGGTAAGCGACGACGGAAGCTGACATATGTGTTGTGTGAGAAGACTTAATATGAATGGTGTTTGCACTGGATAATTATTCCCCTCCACGTAAATTGATCGGTTGGTTGCTTGGTAACAGTCTCTCCAACCTCTGAGCGATTGGTAGAGCTGGCGTGTGGATGCAGGGAAATGGATGTCCAGCTGCTGATGTGTGTGTGGGTCTCTCCTGGCCAGCACCTGTGCGATGACATTACTTCCCGACCAGCGGCATCTCTCAGTAGTCAGCAGGTGGAGCGCTCTTCGCAATCGTGAGTGGGTGTGGCTGATAGGACATTTTCACTAGGTATGTTTAATGGAATAGTTGTGGTGGAAGTAGGTGCTTGTGTCGTCAAAACATTGGTGGATACCATACCTCAGATATATTTAGCACTACAATCTATTTATGGCAGATATTTAATTATCTGATTTGCAGAGTGTTTGCCTGTGATTCTCAGACGCTGAAAATATGTTTTTATTACAAAGAAGTATCATCATAAGGTGGTGGTGAGTGTTTTAAGCGATTTGTTTGACTCCTGTGAATTGTAAAACAAGTAATTTAATAGGGTAGTACAAATGGACTATCTTCCTCTGTTTTTTATATCGTAATAGCTCAGCTCTCCCTTTTGTCCCTAGCATTAGCCAACAGGAACACTGTGTTCTGAAGAGAGATGAAAACCTCTGACTGCATGTTTGGAGACATTGGTTCACAACACAAACAGGAAGTAGCCTCTTGAGAGCGACTGAAACAAGAAGCAAGTCTGGAATTTCCTGAACAGAATGGTGCCACTAGACGCTTTGGGCAGAAAGATCAAAGGAGGCTGACATCCAGCCGTGGTCAGTGGTATTTAGTAGTGTGATTTGTAATTTGGACACTGGGCGGTTTTTGACCTCCATGGTAGCACCAGGACAACAGACACACACGCAGGAGATCCCGAAGGCATATACTATACTGCAATATTCTAATGATGGAATCTTCTCGGGTAGTTAGCTGAGTGGTGACGTGGCCTTATCGCAAAGTTTAGATGAAATTCGTACCCATCATCTTCAAGGGAAGTCGCTTGAAGATGATGTGAATGAAACTGATGGAAATGTTGCGATAAGACAACGTCACCAGTCGGCTGATTTCGTCAATCACATGTGTTTTTAAATCCTGGTTGATTCCTAAGTTGAGACGTAAGTTGTTCACAATTATATATATATATATATATATATATATATATATATATATATATATATATATATATATATATATATATATATAGACTGGTGTACCAGTTTCTTTGGCTCTTCACTGTAGATTTTCTCAGTGTTGAGTGTCTAGAATTCTTTTTCGTATGCCACTTAATTTTTGTATGTGCTTTTTATCCCAGGAGACAAAATGTAGAATAATATTAAACACTGCAAAGTAGTTTTATGTAAGTTATTCGTTAACTGACGTGTTAACTGTGGAGTTTGTGGGGCTCAAAGCCAAGATATTTGCACACAATGTACACTGCAGGGAAGAAAACTTAAGTATTCCTGAAAAGTCGACTTGGTTTTTTTAACCCATGACGGCATATGCCACCTGGGGGATAGCAGATGTGTTGGTGGTGGTCGTCCGCTAACAGATGGGATACTGGCATAGCTACCAGAGTGCTGTCTGTGTCGGCCCTTCATTTGCGACTGCTCACAGCCACAGTGCTCAGTAATGTGAACCAAGTAGGCAACAATGCTCCTTGTGCTTCCTACAGCCAACTGAGCCAGTTAGAAAGGGGTAAATTTGTGGTCCTCTGAGTGATAGGATGGCACTTACGGATAATTGTCAAACAAGTTGGAAGTGCTACATCAGTTGTGCAACGATGCTAGTATCAGACCACTACTTCCGACACAATTGCGTGAATCTGTTAGTGAGCTATACCTCAGCAAAAGTTCTAGACAACAAAAGTTTCAAATAACCAGTATGCCTTCTTCCAGGCTTTTCCCTCGTTAAAATACAAATCACTTTCTTGGACGTTCCACCTTGAGAGTTTGAAGACAACTTCCATGCTGCGTAACAGATACAGAAATGAAAAGAGATTAGTGAATACAATCAAAAGTTATATATTTCGTGTGCAAATAAACTATCGGCTACCCAAAAATAAACTACTCACTACCCATAATGCAGCCCGCTCGGAATGTTGGTGCTGTTATCGGTAATGGTATGACATAGTCATCCGCACCACTCTAAGCATTGCTTATTCTCTGTAACATTAGGAACTGAGCACATCTTTCCCAGAAGGAAGTAATATCTTGCCTTTTAGTTCAACAATGCCCAAACGCTGACGTTCACGGGGCTTTGTGCGGGTGAGGGAGCAGTAGTTCCGGTTGCGCGTGGAAAGCGAAAATTTATGAACAGTTTACAGATGTTGTTGAAATATTAGTCCGTCAGTTTTCCATTGAACGGTGGGCGGCAGAGAGTTATTAACCCGTTTATTCACTCGCTATTGCAACATTGTCCCCAGAACCCATTGTGGCCTTCTCGGAACACGTTTGAACCAAAGACTTCGAAGGTTCTTTGACGAAATAGCCCATGTTTACTAGACTTGAATCAAGGTGTTCAGAGCCGTAGCCTTCCCGCTCGCTCCTTTCCTCTCCTTTCCCCTCCCCCCTCTTCCCCAATGCCCTGAATTGGTCAGAGATCCACTACACAAAAAGGCAGCTACACAGGTAACTGACTCTTTCTGGAGCACACACAAGAATCTTCATATTAGATGACACTTGTTCCACTCTAGATAACGAACGCTCTGGAAGACTTCGAGTATTAATGTATAATCCAAAAGAAATCCTTCGCTTCTACCACATGTGAGACATTTAAAATTGTAAAGATCAACTTCCTAAGTAATAATTAGCAACGAAGTTGCAATGTATGAAGCGCTTCTAAAAGTGGATGATACCCCTTTGGGCATTTAATACTATCTAAAACCAATAGTTAACAACCATGAGATATTTATTGTGTATCTAAACGTGTATTGTCAGAACAGCGTAAAGTAAATGTAGTCGGTGTATTCTTCAAATAGACAAGATACGACGGTCCATTGAGATAAATACTGAAGTTACATCCGATATAATTTGGGAAAGACTCAGTATCAGTTCTATTATAATCTAATAATTAAGTTCTGTCGAAATTCTGCCTCACACACAGAGGCCACTGAAAACTTCACAGAAAGCCCCAAACTCGCTAGTACATATGGTCCTGAATCATAATCTCAGGTGGAGAGCGAGAAGGTGGGCGGGGCGTACTGGTGTAGAGGGTGTTGGTCCTACCACAGTAAAATAGTAAAGCTTGTAATGTATAAGGTTCAGTGCGAAATATTTTAACTGATACTATTTTATTTACCGTGAAAGTGGATAGCAGGTAGCCTAAATAATGACCTCTCATCTACTTTAGATAACAGTAAGACGAACTCGTTTTGTGTATAAAAACAGGGCCTGCCTTGTGGATGGTATCATTCATCTGTGATAGCATATTGAAAGGGTCCTGTAGCCACCTTTCATTAGTCCGGTAGCCCATTTTCACTACCATTTCCCTTCTTTCCCTTCTTCCTCTTTTCTCATAATTATCATAGTGGTGTATTTGAATGAATGTGGTTGTGTCACGTTGCTGGACGGTGGCGTAGTCTGCTGCAGAAAGTCTGCGATAGTCGTACAGATTAAGCAGCAGTTGAACAGAGCAGTCAACTCTTGTAGTCGTCAAGTAGGCGAAGAGGTTTGCGCTACTGGTCAGAAATCCACCTGCCTTACGTTGGTGGCAGAAATGGCGTCTTTGGGTTTTCCGGGCCACGCAGAGCGTGGAAGAGGCTGGAGGACAAAGAGAGAGACAGCGTGCCGCCGGTAAGGGAAGCGTCCACAGCTGCGCCCCAGTCGAAGAAGGGTGAGTTAGACTGGCCGCGTGGTGCGTTGTTACTTGGCGAGACAAGACCTGTTAGCTTTTGGTCTCGCTTTTCAACTCTGAAAGATTGCTTTGCCTTGTCGCAGCAAGAAATGCAAAACTTTGGCAGATTTTTCTTTTAGTAAATTTCTATAGCAGACTTGGATCCGCCGGAAGAGCGTCACACAAAGGTGTCGATAAGAAGTGAGCACTGGCTTCTGTATGAATGTCTGTTTGCCTTCAGCTGTGCTTGTATAAGCTTTCATTCTTCTAAATATTAATAGCTTTGCCTTCTCGTAAATTTTCCTTGCTTTATGTATCTTTCGTCCGTGGGGTGCCATTCACATGGTTGAACATTAGAGTTTGTTGGGCTACCGTCATCACTAACTGTCCGATCTCATGTTTGTTTTAGAGAATGTTAACTTTCATGATTACGTGCTGTGAAATTGTTGCAACTTGGCCACGATACCTAGAAATTGCGTCTCCACAACCCACGGGACACGCGGGTGTACTGCGAAACGTGTACCGTTTCACGAGTTACTGCGATCAGCTATCAGGCAACAGCAGCTGTATGAATGATTCACACAAGTGCTTTTAGGTGTAGATTATAACGGTGAATGTAATGATGCTTTTCTTTAATGTTTTAGAAATTAATGTCATCTGGAATTGTGTACATGCCTCACATCCATATCTTAGGAATAAATGATTTTGTCCACAATTTTCTCTTGTGTTCCGAGGTTACGTTTTTGCACCTAAACCACTCACTTCGTGCTTTCCCGTTAGCACATCCAACGCGTTTCCTTACGCGCAGGTCCAGTGATTAGTTTCCCCTATTATTTTAAAACAAATGCTTTAGATTAAGTCTTATTTTCAGGTGTGTTGTTGGGAGCTGATCTTATACACAGTGTTCATGCATTTTCTATTTTATTTTAAATGTTTGATTGTCGTGAATAGCGTACGGGCAATACTGTTAATTAGATCGCATCCCCTATGACTGATATCACAACGTATGCATTTTTATGAGTTTTTTGTCTGTGATCAAATTAATTTATTTTCCGACTCGGCCAAACCTTTGATTAGTTGTATGGTTAGAGTCGGTGGCGACCCTAATCTTAACGTAATAACTCATAGAAACAGGTTAGTTACAATATTTACACTGCCTGAAGCGTCCAGAAGATGTGGTCGGCGGGTAGTAAATGATTGGAGTAGTTCTGTGACTGAACGGCCACCAGAATTAATAAGTGTTTTCCGTGTTTAGTGCTGCTACCAAGCCTGGTATGTTATACTCTTAAAAGAAGCATCATCATCGACAGATGTTGAATGATCACTGCGAAGGAGACAGAGATGCGTAGTTTTGTGAGAGAGCGTAGTGAACACTTGACAGTCCATCTAATCCATTTTCCTCGTTATATTTGCTGTCCAATTCTTTGCTATCACAATTACGCCTTCCACTTCAGCCTCTTTCACGATCCATTCATGCTTCTTACACTGCGATAAGCATCATTATACTGCTCGCTGATCGTCGGCAGTTTAGGAGTGGTTTTCACGCTGTAGACCATGTCTCACTCTATTAAGTCAGAACGACTAATACGTACTGTCTGCCAACTTTGCATCTCAGTTACTTCTGCACCTTAGCTTAAAACACTGTGCTTGCCTTAGAATATTGGTTCAGGGGGCTCTCCCACATATTTCTTCGGCAGTTTCTCTGACCACTATCTTCAACTGGCCAAAACAGTAAAACCTATTGGTAATATGACTTCAGTTTAATTTATACTGTTATCTTTACATTATTTTTGGATTACTGTGACTAATTTTTAGATTTACAATCGAGCTTATTTTATCAGGTTTTTCCGTAAGTTGTTGACATTTATATTCTAGGCTTTTAATAAAATGTCATCAGAAGGTCGAGGGGTTTCAAGTATATTCCCTTCTTTCTCCATCTGAAAAGCACATGAATCTGTAAACTTCATTTACGACAGCTAAAAATAGTTTTAGACATATGCACTGATAAGCCAAAACATTACGACCTCTGCTCACCGCGACGTTGGATGCCGCCTTTTGCGTTGCGGACACGTGACAATGTAACAAAAGTATGTAAGTGGAACAGACACGGACGTGGGATCACCCTAGCAAAGATATGGACTCCAAATGGGGAAATTGATTGAGATAAGCAACTTTGACAAAGGGCAGGAGCCTGTGAAGGAGTATCTCGAAAACGGCGAAGCTTATCGAATATTGAAGCGTTACTATCGCGAGGAGGAAAAAGGTAGAAGGACAGTGTAACTACAACTAGGTGTTAAATGCTTGGACGCCCACAACTCTTCACAGAACGTGGCGTTCGGAGGCTTGCCTGCTCTGCAAAGCAGGGTAGATGGCGATCTGTGGCATCTCTGCTGAACGAGTACAATGCTAGTGAACGTACAAATACTCATATTCCGGAGCACACTGTTCTCGTTCATTGTTGAGCATAGAGTTACACAGCACACCACCCCCAGGTGTTCACATGTAGGCTCAACAACATCGTCAGTTATGATTGCAGTCGGCAAGGGACCAATGGGATTCGAGTGTCGATCAATGTAAACGTGTCGGCTCTTCGGGTGAATTACATTTTTTCTACAATAGATCGATGCTCGTCTCCACAAACGCCGTCATCGAGGTGAACTGCGGCTTGTAAAATGCAGCGCGCCACGGACGCAGGATGATGGGAGAAGTATTATGCTATGAGTGACATTCTCCTGCATTTGCATGGCACCTGTGGTGGTAATCGAAGATACGATGGCAGCTGCGAGCCACCGGTATCTTTCAGCAGTATAATTTCTGTGTCTCGGAGCCAGAACTGCGTTGCAGTGGTTTGAGGAGCATTATAGTGAACTCAAGTTGATGTGTCGGCCTCTAAATTCACTTGATGTAAATCGTATGGAACCCATTTGCATCGCTATCGGGCGCTACCACCGCGTACGCAAATCATCAGCCCGCCATTTAAGCAACTTGGATGACCTGTGAATAGACGTCTAATGATACACACGTCCATAAACCTGCCAACAAACTGTCGGACGTCTGTTACGCAGAATAAGTGATGCATTTCGCTCCAAAGACGGACAAACAAGCTATTAGTAGACGGTCATAATGTTTTTCCACATCAGTGCACGAACTGACACTTTATTGACAGACGCCAACGCCTTAAGTGAAGGTGGTTTTTCTTTTTCTTTTTTTTTTTTTTTTTGGTGGGGGATCTCCGTTTTAAGTTTATGGTAAAAATGGCGGTGGTGATCTTTGTTTCTCCTTTTTTGCAGGCTTAGGTATATTCAGAAATGTTAGGAACTCAGTAGGAAAAAAATGGTTAAAGCGACCTCTCGCGTAAAGCGGGAAACCCGGGTTCGAGTCCCAGCCCAGCACAAATTTCCATTTTCGTCATTCCATTATACAGCTCACTGTTGTCCGTATTCGCAACTGTGAATACATTTTACGTGTTAATTGAATATACCGAGTGCGAACTGATATCCAAACTGCTCTTATCTGCTGGTTACGAGATGTTTCATTTCGTTCATGAATAATGTTCTTCGATTTCCTCTTTCACTGTATAGTAATAAATGTCGGTCAAAGTGAACGCAACTTTGATTTCAGTAGTTAAATGAACCCCTCAGTTTCTTTAGCTGCTATTAATTTTGGCAAGGACACATCCACGAGTCATTTATCACGGACGGTAATTTCCCAACAGTTCCCGTTGGGCACAGTTCTTCAAATCAGATTTGAGGTGCAGTGATGCGATATGCATATCTGAAGGGTCGACGCGACATGTCAAAGACACATTTTCCACAGCCCTGTGACGCCGTGTATTCCCAGTATCGATTCATGCCGGCGTCTTGCTAAATCGTTTTCTTGTGTTAACAATTTCCGCCACGAGTATTTGCCTGCATGTTTTGAAGTGAGTACACTTTCATGGGGAACATGCTTTTTTCTTTTTCTGGGCTTAAGTACGGAGTTACACTGCGCATGCATTACCTGTTAAAATTTCTTGTTTTACAGACGATTTTCAGTAAGCGTATTAAGTTGAGGCAACAGCACTTCGAATTTTTTTGCTGCTGAGACTATGTGATTGAGGACCATTGGCGTCACCACACAGAGTAAATATTTATAGTTTGTGAGGCAAAAGCGAATAAGAGACGACAAAGACATTTATCCCTGCATACTTCGTACCAGAAAGGTACGATTTGTAACTCTTCAAGATTGTGTCGTATGCGTTAGTAGTTTCGTGCACATGTTCAATATTCACAAAGAACTATTCAATTGTGTAATTTAACTGTAACTTTCTTGCTTTTTAGTGCGCTTAAGAGTCATTGTTATAATTTCAATATGTTCACATTGTTCTTTGATTTAGAGTTCAACAAGGATCTGGGATTTTTTCCTGGACTACTTTAATGTAGTTGCTTATAACTGGCTGTGTTTGATTCTTGCTCATCTGTTACTGTTGTGTCAAACACATCTTACCTTTTCCATTGCTTGAGGTCATGGTCTTGGCTGTTATGGAAGCACGAGTTGGCACCCAGGATCGTTTACAGATTGTTGGCTGGTCTAAAGTAAGCTGGCTTAAGGCTTAGTGATTTTCTGTTGATGGCAGCGCTTATTGTAAAAAAAAAAAAATTCAAAGTAATGCCGTTAGCAGGGTGAAGTAAATGATGGATGAAAATACTTGCAGTCTAATCCTGAGGCTGGTTAGCTGAAAGATCTGCATGTTAAAATGTATTTAGAAGTTGGTAACTGCTGGTTGGACCGAGGAATCAGCAGGCAGCTCTCGTGTGTGTAGAAGGCAACTCATGGGCCCTCTGGATGACGGATATTGTTTAAAGGTGTGTAAAAGTATTACGTCGAGAGTTTGTGGTCATTTATGAAGCAATATTTTCAGTGTAGAAAGCTTAGAAAAATTAACAATAGGCCCCGTATAAGGTCGTAGTCACTAACAATTTTGGATGGTAATGATTGGTTAGTAAAAGAGACGAACATGGCTACTTGAATTACCTTCGCTGCTGTGGGAACTTAAAATGGGATATTTTTGTGTAACATCTGATCTGTTGAATTTAAACTGTTCCTCTATTCTATTTTGGTGGCAATTATTGGCTGGTAGGAAGCACCTGAAAGCGTTGAGGAGACAGTATACGTTATCCAGTCCAAGAGTAGATTATCATTTCTTCCTGAATGCAGTTAGATGCCAACAGGGCATTGATCATTTATTTTGGAGCACTGTCAGGTTTAAATCTATAGGTTTAATCCATCAGCACTATTCTGTATGTGTAACATTGTCCTGGATGTGCCAGTAAACATTTCCTGTTCTATCTTCAGCGCAGTACATACCGTTATTTCTCTCATACAGCTATAGCAGCCACGAATGAGACTTCGCACGATCTACATTACTACTCTGTTTTTGCACGCTACATCTCGTCCATTCCACTCTCGAAAAGTACGTGGGAAAAACGAACACCTAAATTTGTCAATGCTAACTCTGACTCCTCTAATTTTATTACGATGGTCATTTCTCCCTATGTAGGTGTGAATCAGCAAATTACTTTGCCATATGGGAGAGAAAGTTGTTGACTGAAAAGACCTTATCGCAACGAAACATACCTTTTTTATGACGGAAATCCCAATACCTGTATCACGTCCGGGACACTCATCCCCCTATTTTACGATAATACAAACGAGCTGCTTTTTTTGAACTTTATCAGAGTCGTTTGTCAAGTCTGTCTGGTAGCTGCTATGTCGAGGTCTTGTGCCTACTCAGCCAGCAGTCAACAACACGGATGAGTCATGCCAGCAACAGACATCTCTGCTGACAACAAACACGAGAGAGTCTAGCTCCGTCCTGTAATAGGGCTCTAAGCTGAGCATTGCCATGGGCCATTGCCACCATGGGCCTTTTCTGCTCCACTGCCCACGTGACTGAAAATAGTACCGGAAGTATCCTGGAGCATGTTCAGTATTTAGGATGGCACTTGGGCCACAATTGGCCAATCCACTTTGAGTGAGCTTCCTGGGACAAGCACCAGTTGTAAAAGCATTCCTGCAACCCGGATCTCACTGTGGAGCCACCAGTAGGATGGTCACTGTCTGCATTATTCTTCTCTTCCAGAAGCTGCTAGCTTGATTTCTACACTGAAGACAAATTGTCTGAAGCTATGACCAGCATTTGGACATTGTAGTACTTATTATCATTCTTGTCATTGGCATTACGTCGAACATAAGCGTTCACTCGTCCTCTCAGGACTTTAAATTTGATGCGCAGTTTCCAGATTTTTGAACATGACACACTTAGTGCAGGGACTGCTGAACTCTCAATGTACTGTGATATTTCCAGGCCGTTTTTCTGAGTTATCATTTTACTGTTTTATATTTAAGAACTGCTCTGATTTTCCATCATTCTGTTCCAGCTAACACCCGTCAGCAAAGACTGTTTTTGTAGTGCAATAAACTTGAAATTCATAGTATAACTGAGTGTTTTTCAGGCGCAGTCTTCGGCGAACATATCAGTGTGTTGTAACTAACACCCTCAGCAAAGACTGTTTTTTGTGGTGCAATAAACTTCATTTACATACTATACCTGAGTATTTTCCCTACGCAGTCTTCGGCGGACATATCAGTTAGTAATGAGGTATCTTTTATAGTCACTACTTACACGTGTACTCCAGCCCAAATAGAGAGTTTTTTTGCGTGTGCTAGTCCGCTTTCAAGTACACTTAATGTGACATGGCTTCGAGCACGGCGGAACCAGCAGACGTCGCTGTCCATTGGCTGTCACTGCTCCACCAGATATAGCGCACCCATCAACTTCTGATCATGCATCTGATGGTCATCTCCATGTCACCTCCTGTGATCTTCAAACGCCTCTCCCGCACCGATGGTTCAAATGGCTCTGAGCACTATGGGACTTAACATTTTAGGTCATCAGTCCCCTAGAACTTAGAACTACTTAAACCTAACTAACCTAAGAACTTCACACACATCCATGTCCGAGGCAGGATTCGAACCTGCGACCGTAGCAGTCGCGCGGTTCCGGACTGAGCACCTAGGACCGCGAGACCACCGCGGCCGGCTCTCCCGCACCGACAACATGATCAAGCGTTTCGTGTGGTTCCAGCTGTTCAACGAGAAGGTTGAGCCATGAGGAAACTACATTTCATGCTAGGAAAAGAACTTCTTAGCTCACAGGATCGCAGGTGAAACCCAGTAACACACCTTTTTTCGAGCATACGCAAGCTCAGACATTTATCACCTCCTGCAGAATCTTACCCTTTAAATGGAACCCCATGCCCTGGACTTCTTTTTCTGAGTCATCAATCTTCAGACTGGTTTGACGTGGTCCACGACGAATCTCTTTCCCATGCCAACCTCTTCACCTCAGAGTAGCATTTGCAACCTACTTCTTCAATTATTTGCTAAATGTATTCCAATATCTGTCTTCCACTACAGTTTTTACACTCTACAGCTCCCTCTAGTACCATAGATGTTATCCCTGATGTCTTAACAGACGCGATATTATCATATCCCTTGTTCTATCACTGTTCCCAATGTATTCCTTTCCTCTCTGATTCTGTGAAGAACCCCGCTCCCTTTACCTTATCAGACCATCTAATTTTCGACACTCTTCGGCAGTGCCACATCTCATATGTTTCGATTCTCTTCTGTTTCGATTCTCCACTGTTTCGATTTTTTCACAGTCCATGTTTCGATATTACACAATATTGTGCTCCAAACGTACATTCTCAGAAATTTCTTTCTCTAATTAAGGCCTATGTTTGATACTAGCAGACTTGGCTAGGCCAGGAATACCCTTTCTGCCAGTATTAGCCTACCTTTGATGCCCTCCTTACTCCGACCGTCTTGGGTTATTTAGCTGCCTATGTAGCAAAATTCCTTAACTTCGTCTGCTCCGTGATCCTCAATTCTGATGTCAAGTTTCTCACTGTTTTCATTTCTGCTGCATCTCATTATTTTCGTCTTTCTTTGATTTACTCTCAGTCCATATTCTACACTCATTAGACTGTTAATTTCATGCAACAGACCCTTTGCTTCCACTCAGAATAGCAATTTCATGAGCAAATTTTATCACTGATATCTTTTCACCTTGAAATTTAATCCCATTCTTGAACCTATCTTTTATTTCCGTCATTGTTTCTTCGACGTATAATCTCAACAGGGCGAAAGACTACGTCAATATGTTACACACGTTTTGATGTGAACACTTCGTTTATGCTCCTATAGTCTTATTGTTCCCTTTCGGTTCTTGTGCATATGGCACATTACCGGTCTTTTCCTATAGCTTACCCCTACTTTTCTCAGAATTTCGAACATTTTGCACCATTTGACATCGCTGAACTCTTCTTCCAGGTCGACAGATCCTTTGAACGTGTCTAGAACTTCCTTTAGTTTTGCTTCAATTTATCGGGCGCAGCATCAGAACTCCTCTCGTACCCTTACGTTTTCTAAGTACAAAAAGATCCTCAATTTTATTTGTCATTCATCTGTATATTATTCTTATCAGCAACATGGTTACATGAGCTGTTAAACTGATTGTGCGATAATTCTCGCACTTGTCGGCTCTTTGTATCTTAGGAATTGTATGGGTGATGCTTTTCCGAAAGTTCGATGGTATATCGCCAGTCTCATATACTCGGCATACTAAAGCAAACAGTCGATTTATTGCCCCTTCCCCCAACGGGCTTAGAAATTACGCTGGAGTGTTATCTATACCTTCTGCCTTATTTGTTCTTAAACTCTCCAACAAGCTCTTTTAAATTCTGATCCTAACACTGGATCCTCTATGTGTTCCCTGTGTTGTTTCTTTCTATCAGGTTATCAGAAAAATCCTTCCCCTTACAGAGACCTTCAATCTACTCTTTCCACCTGTCCACTCTCTTCTCTGCTTTTAACAGTGGAATTTCCATTGTATCCCTAATGTTACGCGCCTTGCTTTAACTTCAATGAAGGTTGTTTTGACGTTTCTGCATCCTGAGTCATTCCTTCTGACAATCATTTCTTTTTACGGTTTCTTCACTTTTTCATGCAGCCGTTTTACCTTAGCTTCCCTGCATTTCATTTAGTTCCTAAGCGGCTTCTTATCCCAATTATTTCCATATTGATTTTTCCTGTTAGTCCCTCAAACTTTGTACTATTTTTCATCATTTCTTCAGATGGTTCAAATGGCTCTGAGCACTATGGGACTTGACTTCTGAGGTCATCAGTCCCCTATTACTTAGAACTACTTATACCTAACTAACCTAAGGACATCACACACATCCATGTCCGAGGCAGGATTCGAACGTGCAACCTTAGCGGTCGCGGGGTTCCAGACTGTAGCTCCTAGAACCACTCGGCCACGAGACCGGCCTTTAAACTTAAATTTATTGCAGAACTCAATTAGTCTTTCTGCACTCTCGTTCGTACTACTAAGCCCATATTCTGCTATTAAAATACTCTACTTCCTCCCCTGCAACCGCATTCCATCCCCCGTGATTACTAGATTTTCATTTCCTTTTATATTCTGAATTACCCGTTCAATATCCTCATACACCTTCCCTATCTCTTCATCGTTTGCTCGCGACGTCGGCATTCTTATCTAAACTATTATTCTGGGTGTTTGTTTGCTGTCTCTGTCCTCACTCTCCGTCCTACCTTCCTATTCATAAAGAAACTCATTCTCCTTATACCGTTTTCCTCTGCTATTGATATTACCTTATTACCTTATACTCGTCTGACCAGAAAGTCTAGTCTTCTTTCCATTTCATTTCACTGCACCCATTACTACTTGACTGAGTCACAACATTACGCTTTTCAGATTATGTAACTTTCCTATCAAACTTGACATTCAAGCCCCGACTAGTAGAACGTTACTCTTTCGTTGGTTAATCAATTATTTTTCTCATAGTCACCTCCCCTTGGCAATCTCCTCCGAGATCCGAATAGCGGACTAGCCTGGTGTCTTTTCCGATGGAGAGATCATCATGATACCTTTTAAGTTACAGGTCACATGTCCTGCATTATGTGTCTTTATTGAATCGATTTCGATTGCCTCCTGCATCCTCATGCCGTTGATCATTGTCGATTCTTCCCCCTTTTAGGGTCAGCTTCCCACACGAAGGGAAGAGAGTGCCCTGGACCTCTGTCCACTCCTCCGGCCTCTTTGACCAGCCCGGTGGCATAACGAGGGTGACTCCTTATGCTGGAAGTCTTTGGGCGCCATTGCTGATGAGTTTTCTTCAAAATTTAAGCAATGGCGAAGTTCGAATGTAGGACTGAGGACGTTTTGATTACTAGTCAAAGACGCTATTCTTATACCACAGTTGCTCACCACTATGACAGGTTAAAGTTCAGCTTCTTAGAATACTTTGAATCCTAGAAGGATGGGGCAGCAGCTCACCGCAAAGTTTTCACTGTTATAAACTTTATGGACCGTCTTACCGTGAAATGGCCGCCCACCTTCAGGGTTTATCTCGCGATTGCCATTTCCAGTGTAGTAATACTCATATATGGCTTCTTTGGTGCAAACATCATTCTCTTATCTGTCCCCGATGACTTTTTGCGCAGGGACTTCCTTATAATGAAGGGTCCTCCGTTAGAAACATGTCTCCCCATTATCATACTTTCTGAGCAGTCTCACGAATTGTCAGCCGACCTAAAGGACCCTATGAAAGTGTTCTCCATCTGATTGACATGCCACTCACCGAGGTCGATATACAAAAATGACATCAAAGCCCCCGTTTCCTGACACCACCCTCAACAACTCCCTTCCTGCAGCCAGTGGTCTATTAGTCACTACAGACACCATTGTCGCTCTCGACGTGCTAAGTGCACCTCCTGTGGAAAATATGGTATTTGAGCTGAAATGCCTCCAGCAGCACTCGTTGTGTCGTGTACGCTTCTGACGTGTGAAATATGCTTAGCTTAAGCATCCATGACTCCACCCTTACTCTAAAGTCGCTTAGTTCAGCTCAGTAATCACACAGTCCTCCTCAGGTGTCAAAGATTTGCAGGCACATGTAGCTCTTCTCCCAACAGCGACGCCAAAGTTCCTCACAGCCACAAATGTCACCTCGGTGCTCAGAGAGAGATTTTTGATGGAGCTACAGTGGCAACAGGGTGAGAGTATTCTCACTCCTGTTTCCAGTAGCCAATGGGCCTCATCTGTAGTCATCACTGAAATCCAAATGCGACATTGACCCTTGCTGGGGACTTCAAGACAACCATTGATGTCCATTCTGATACAACTAACCTGTTCCCAAGGTAGAGTACATAATCACTTGCCTCACATGTGCCAAAGTGTTTGCCAATATTGAACTCCATGATGCACATTTCCCGCTTCCACTGCATTAGGATTTCTGACGCTTGTTGATGAACAAATACCTTTTCGTCTGTTTCTGTGTAATAGACATCTTTTTGACGTTGCCAGTGCGCCAGCCATTTCTCAGCTCTGTCTCAAGCACCACACCCACAGTGCGTCAGTCACAGCTAACTGTTTGGATGATATTCTCATCGTATGCAAGGAAACACGAAACCGTCCCAAAAAACTTCGTGGGGCTTTCACAGTCCTCCAACAGGCAAACTTCAAATGCAACGAAGGTAAGTGCTATGGGTGTTTGGTTTAGACAGAATACTTGCATCATATTTTTAGTGTGTAGAGCATTCGCTCTACCTTACACTATACTGCGGCTGTGCAAATACTCCTGGCTCCCACCAACACCAGCCAGCTGAAATCTGTGATGAGGCAGCTCAATTATTACCATAAATTTATCCTGAATGCTGCATGCATTACTGACACGGGCACTGGGCTTTGAAAGAGGCCATTCTCTGTCCCATGTGCCTCATGGCATATGATCCCACCATGTCCCTTATCTTGGCAGCTGATGCATCGGAATGTGGCTTGGGGGCAGTTCTTTCACATGTAACTGATGGGCTATAGCAACAAATGGCATTTACATCTAAGACCCTTTCTGCTGGATAGAACAGTAGTCCCACAAAAAAGAAGGCCTCGCACTTATCTTTGCCCTAAAAAAGTTTCATGACTACGTCTAAGGCCGCCATTTCATGCTGTTCGCTGACCGCAAACCCTTACTCCGTCTCTTGAAAGTTTCAGCAAATACCCCCACCAAAACAAGATTGCTTTGAGTGGTGGACTCTGTTTGTTTTAGCTATAATTTATTCTTACTAAAAGTTTTGTTCAAGAATCCAACATGTCAAAACTTGCCTCCCATTGCGTGTACCCATAGACTTGGACCCTTCTTCTGAAGCAGATCCTGAAGTCTGCTTTCACCTACACTTTGCCACCTAGGAAGCTGTCAGCAGTCACGCCACCAATAACCCTGTGCACGGCAAGGTGCTGTACCTAGTGCAGGGTGGTTGGCTGCAGGATAGCAAGCAGCTGTGATACCCAGAGGTCCAGACATACTTTTATGATCAGTTTGAGGTCTCCAGCCTCAACGATGTGCTCTTGCTACAATGGAACAACTGCCACACTGGAGTCGTGATTCCAGTGGCCCTTCAGCATTGTGTTGTATTTATTATACGTTTGGCACTTGACTGTGGTGCCCACCAAGTGCTTGGCCTGCCAACATGTTCAATGGCAGGGTATAAATGCAGTGATCACCCACATTTTTACTTCCTACTCTCCTGCTAGAGCAAACAATCCACACCTGTAAGTGGTTTATTTCTTTGGCCATTCGCTTCTGCACCCTGGTCTCAGATTCACCTGGTTGATTAACATTGATACTATCAGTGATTCACACTACATCTCACACATGTCTAACACATCAGCAGAGCAAACCTTCAAACCCCATCCTGGATTTTTTCGACTGAAGGGCTTTCAGAAACTGGTGTCACAGAATACAGCCATACTTTTCTTCTGCAGAGTTGTCCACTTTTTGGAAAGTAGATTGCCTAACGGTAATGCATACAGTGTACCTCTACCCTGCTTCTAATTGTCTAGCCAAACGTAACGTTCATACCTTTCAAGCACAGCTGTCCAAACCCAACCTCCTTCACACGTTGGATGAGACCCTCACACTCTTTCTGGCATCTTATCTTTCCACTTTCCAGAAAGGGTCAACAACAGCAAAGACCACTAGCATTGGTTCCCTGTGATCATTCCCAAGATTCTGGGCTGGGACATCACTGAGGTAATGCTTGAAGATGGCACAGTAAGTTGTTGTAAGAATATTAACTAATTGTGGTCTCGCTGTGGCTCTCTTCCATGGTCTGTTACTGTACATCAACTCTTGTTCCAGAGG
Organism: Schistocerca gregaria; assembly: GCF_023897955.1. Classification (NCBI taxonomy): domain Eukaryota; kingdom Metazoa; phylum Arthropoda; class Insecta; order Orthoptera; family Acrididae; genus Schistocerca; species Schistocerca gregaria. The sequence goes on from NC_064921.1 coordinate 743,347,917, forward strand.
TGGCCCTCCACAGCACACATCCTTAACACTACTAGCCCTTCTCAGCTCCAGTCTGTGACAAGTTTTCAGTTGCTCCACACACCACACCACACCATACGAGCAACATTAACAATGCCATTAGAGGTGGACTGCAACTTTACAGCTGCTGCAGCCACCAGCAGAGACCCAGCCCTATCCCCTTGAAGGAGGGTGGGGGTTGGGAATGCTGTGTTGAGGTCTTGTGCCTATTCAGACAGCAACCAACAACATTGGCAGGTTATATGGGCAACATAACATAAGAGGGCTACACTCAACACTGTCACAAGGTGACAACCTGTGTGCCACAAGAGATCACCTCCTCCTGGGCCACATGACTGACAATAGCACCAGCAGTATCCTCAAACACAACCAGCATTCAAGCCAGCATTGAGGTCTAAATGAACATTTCACTCTGAGTGAGATTCCAGGCCAAGTGTCAGCTATGAGATCATTCCTATGATCTGGACCTCGCCATCCATATCAACCTTCCCATGAAGAAGCCGCCAGCTAGGTCTTTACACTGAAGAGACATGGCCTCTAACACCATGACCAGTAGTCGAACTTTGTAACATATGTCACAGTCCTTTTCATTGGTACTATGTTAAACTTAAACATTTACTTATTCTATTGGGCTTTTGAATGTGTTGGTACCTTTCAGACTTTCATTGTGGGAAACTTACAAGGGAACATTCACAAGTTTCACTAAACAAGTTTGTGAAATTTTGTGGTACTGTAGAGGGAGCAAAACAGTTCAATTTGTATATTATTGTTTGAACTCAGTTTCATTGTTAAGGGGTAAAACATCCTGAAACGTAATTTGACATGTTAGGTTCAGAGGGAACGTCTTCAAAACGATTATATATATAAAAGAGATTCTCTTATAGAAGTTTATGCACAGTTAACATACTTGAAAACTGTATAACAGAATGTTGTAAACATTTTAAATTTTGCAAAATGGCTACCACCATCAATTAATTTTGAAAAGTGGGAACTTCTGCTACAACACAAGTTAAAGAAGCTTTCAAGCATTGTACATCCATGTGCAATCCAGCTGGTTTCTGAAATGCCACATTTTCAACATACCTAATTAAAATATCTAAACAATCATTGTTTGCCTAGTTATTTATTTTACTTATATTTGTTATATGTTTCAAATTGTTACTTTATGTTGTACATTCATTTTTATTTTCCTTTTGTTGTAGTTTTGTTTACCATTTCACTTGTGTATATTTTGTTCCCTGAAAATAATGAGCAACTCATTATTGTAACACAAAATCATTACAGTAATCATATCTGCAAATAAATGCTTAAAATGTAATCTTTTATTACATCATGCACATAATATCAACGAAATTGTTTTACATAATGTACATGATAGAACACACAGTGTAAAACAAAATTCAGCATTATTTCAAATTGTCATAGGTGACCCTCTCAATATCTTGATTTGTATGAGGCATATTTCAATACATTTTTAAGCCTTGGCAAAGAGAACTGTATATATATGAATGAGTGCAGCTTGATTACATTGTTTCTCAAGTGATGGTTGATATAATCATTCAACAGAATTTGATCTGAAAATCTTTTTGCAAAATTCGTCCAACATGAAAAGTCATATGCATCTCATGAATGTACCTGGGCCATTGAGCCTTTTGAGGTCTCCAGATAAAGAAGCTCCTTGTCCTTGGGATGTGGTGATCAAAAAAGTTTTTTTGTATTATCCACATGTCTTTTCACAGTTTTAAAAGAAAAAAATGGTGAGTGTGGACCAATAATTGGGGAATCTCTCTTTGAAGCCCCAAATGTGCTTGAGACAGCATTGAAATATGATAAACGAACACTGACCAACTGAAAAGATATTTGAAACATGTTTTATATCCCAGTGAGGGAGAAAATTTTTTATTATTGATAGATTCATAGGGCTGCCATTGTGAAAGAGCCATATATAGCATCCTACGTGAGGACAAGAATCTTGTTCATCTAGTGATACCAAAGGTCTTCATGGCACCATTATAGTCAGGTGAATTAAACAGCTTTTGATGTTGGAAGAATACTGTGAGACGATTTTCTCTTCTAGTTCTGTTGGATTATTAGGACATCAATCTCCACTCGAGAAACAGTAAAATCAGCTGCAATCACTAGTATATATACAGTTCTCTTTGCCAAGGCTTACGAATATACTAAATTTGTCTCACAGAAATCATCCATGACAGTTGGAAATCATGCAGAATTTTGTTTTACATTGTGTTCTATATCGTGTACATTATGTGAAGAAATTTTGTTCATTTTGTGTGTGTATGGTGTAAGAAAACATTATGTTTTAAGCATTTATTTACAGATAATCGTTGCTGTAATGATTTTGTATCATAGTAGTGAGTTACTCATTATTTTCGGTGAACAAAATATATACAAGTGAAATGGTAAACTAAATAACAACAATGGGGAAACAAAAATGAATCTAAAACTTAAAACAAATATATGTAAAATAAAGAATTAGGCTAACAATGAATGTTTAGATATTTTTATTATGTATGTTGAAAATGCTCTTACAGTATATTATGTACAACTTATTTTCGAAAAATGGTGTTTCACAAACTGATTTCATAACACATGAATGTATGTAGCTTGAAAGATTCTTTAATTTATGTTGCAACAAAAGTTTTAATTTTTCATAATTAATTAATGGTTGTGGGGTGTTCTGCAAATTTTAAAATTATTACAAAACTCGATTATATAGTTTTCAGGAACTTTAATTAATATCAGCTCTTATTTGAGGAACATTTTCGTATATATCACTGTTTCAAAGAATTTCCCTCTAACCTTAATATGCCAAATTATGTATCAGGGTGTATTTGACCCACAAACATCAAATAGAGCAAAACTACTATTGCATTGTTTTACCTCCTCTATACACTCCTCAAGTTTTATGAAGATCAATTATTGACATTTGGGAACGTCCCCTTGCTAGTGCAAGGCTACTGATTTCTTCGATGTACTATGACACAGGCCTTTTGCTTCAGATATCCTTTAATTCGTATTTAAAAAGTATTCTGTTTTTCTATTATAGTGTTGCAGCTAACCCACATCAGATAAGACTGTTAGTTTGCGATGCAATAAACTTCACATTCTTTGTATACTTGGCTACTTTTCCAGCGCAGCCTTCAGAGGACGTATGAATAAGGACCCCACACCACACAGTAACACTCCAGACGAGGATGAAAAACCATAATGTTTGTAGTTTCTTCCGTTGAATTCTCACCTTCTGTGTATTCTTTCAACAAAATGCAGTCTTTGGTTCGAAGTCCACACAGTAATTCCTGTGTGATGGTTCCAGTTTACAACTGTAATTCGTAGGTAATTAATTGAATATAGGACATTTAAATTTGTGGGGTTTACTGTGTAACTGAAATTTAACCAAGTTTTTTAATATGAGCAACTGTAATTCGTAGGTAATTAATTGAATATAGGACATTTAAATTTGTGGAGTTTACTGTGTAACTGAAATTTAACCAAGTTTTTTTTTTTACTATGAACGATCATTTCAATCTCTCATAGTGAATATGGCGGCGGCGGCCATAATATCATGCAACAGAAACATAATATAGCCATAATTGGCAACGAATTTCGAACTAGTACAAAGGTTTAATCTACCGGTAAGAACGAATGGGCTTCCCTGCACAACGTGAGATTCATAAGGATCACTGGTAGACGTCTCGTGCTTTGGCGTAAGGCACCAGTGGTCCTGTGGTTGCGACCGAAGGATAACCTACTGTTCACAAGATTTCGTGCACACATAATTTTGATCTCACATGCAATTGTATAAAATCATAGGAATTGTTATCGACTTCGTTACTGTCCGATGTTGGGTGCATGGGAGACACCATATTGAATTCCGAAGTTGACAGTTTTCGTATAGTGCCTTGCCTATTGTGAAAGTATGGTGTTTCAAGGCAATAGGACACTGAAGATTTATAAAACACGACGTTCGTGATACGATTTGCTATAAATGGCATATAATGAAATATCAGCGGTTAAACCCTTCATGAGATGTAAGATACAGCATGGAATTGTGAACTGACGTAGGAAAATGGCCGATTCACGTCCTGCTATATATGGATTTTTTTTTTACCATCGCGTTTCTAAAAGCTTCTCAGACTTTTTATTAATTTAGTAGAAGTATTCTATGCTTTGTGTATTTATGAATGCTCTCTCTCTCTCTCTCTCTCTCTCTCTCTCTCTCTCTCTCTCTCTTACACACACAAACACACACACACACACACACACACACACACACACACACACACACACACCCATACTCTCTCTCTCTCTCTCTCTCTCTCTCTGTCCCACACCCACACACAAACACACACACACACACACACACACACACACACACACACACACACTCAACACACACAACATACACGCACAAACACACACACACACACACACACACACACACACACACATTTGACACATGTAACGTATTTGCGAAAGAATTAAAAGGTAAGTCACTCTCAGCCGTCAACAAGGTATAAAACAAAATTCACGAGCTAGTTCTTTTAGGAAAACTCTTCCAAAGAAGAACTTTTTCAATTAAAGTAGATGTTTAACCACCAACATTACGTTTTTCGTCGTTATATGGCAACAAATTTTACCACTACCGACAAGCTTTAGAAAGATCCTCAGTGTGCTGGTGTTGAAACAGCATTTATTCATTGGACGTAAGACAGATGAGCTGCCGCTTGCATTGTTCTGATACAATGGCTACCCACTCTTTCTAATTATGGATCGACTTCAGAAAGTAGTTTTCGTTTCTCTAAAAATAAATTTATGTTGTTGAGACACGCTAACGGACGCTGTTGAATACAAAAGTGGATGACTGAAACTTCTTTACAGAGAGCGTAGTAGAACGGAAACGATACGTTTCCGTACATGGATTCCTATTCGAAATATTAGATACTCATTTTTCCCTAGAAGTCCTAGAAGCTTGCAACGGGAATTTACGAGCACCCTGTATATGCTTTGCTGGACTCAATTCCGATTGGCTTCAACTTATTTTTTGTTTATAAATCAAAAACTCGTCTCACTTTCGGCAGTAAGTTTCAGACTTGACTGGTGTAAACTTTTCTCCCCCTTGTCGACTGTCCAGTCCACATACATGCGGAACTTCACACATTTACAAACAGCGTGTCTTCGAGGTTAACAAACCCAGAAGTAAAGAAAAGAGACGCCATCAGAAGACCAAAAAAAAAAAAAAAAAAAAAAAAAGAAACACAATTTAGAAAAGATATCCGAATGGTGAGGAAAGTGGCAGTTGACCCTAAATAGCGAAAAGTGTTAGATCATCCACCTGAGTACTAAAAGGAACTCAAACTTCGGTTACACGATAAATCAGTCTAAAGTAAAAGCCGTAAATTCAACTAAAAACTTAGGTATTACAATTACGAAAAACTTAAATTGGAAAAATCACACAGATAATGTTGTGGGGAAGGCTAAGCAAAGGCTGCGTTCTATTGGCAGGACACTTGGAAAATGTAACAGACCTACTAAGGAGACTGCCTACACTATGCTTGTCCGTCCTCTTTCAGCATACTGCTGTGCGGTGTGGGATCCTTACCAGATTGGACTGACTGAGTACATCGAAGAAGTTCAAAAAAAGGCAGCACGTTTAGTGTCATCACGAAATATGGCAGAGAGTGTCACAGGAATTATACGGGATTTGGGCTGGAAATCATTAGAAGAATGGCGTTTTTCGTTGCGACGGAATTTTCTCACGAAATTCCAATCACGAACTTTCTCCTCCGAATGCGAAAATATTTTGTTGACACCGACCTACATAGGGCGGAACGATCACCACGATAAAATAAAGGAAATCAAATGGTTCTGAGCACTATGGGACTCAACTGCTGTGGTGATGAGTCCCCTAGAACTTAGAACTACTTAAAGCTAACTAACCTAAGGACATAACACACATCCATGCCCGAGGCAAGATTCGAACCTACGACCGTAGCGGTCGCGAGCTTCCAGACTGTAGCCCCTAGAACCGCTCCGGCCGGCAAGGAAAACCAGAGCTCGTACAGAATGATATAGGTGTTCATTCTTTGCGCTCCATATACGAGATAGGAATAATAGATAATTGTGAAGGTGCTTCGATGAACCCTGTGCCAGGCACCTAAATGTGATTTGCAGAGTATCCATGACGTGTTTTCGAGAGATCCGCAATTGCCCGAAGCATATATTCGTACCACGTATTCTATGAGAAAGGAAACCCAATAATACGGTGTTAACGCCATCGCTCGTATGTTCTCTTGTGACAAAACGATGTCACATCTGATTGGCCACGGTCCTCTCCAGAAGGAAAAATTATAACACGACAGATTATTTATCTCAGGCTTCTCAGAGTAGTGGAACGTGGAATTCCACCGAGGCCTACAAGGAAGACAGGTCGCGCCGCGTACGTCACGAAGAAAGTCCTGCAATCGCTCGCTCGCTCAAATCAGCAGACAAACTACGTTTCTACACCTGTTAACTTGTAACTCGGCGTGTAAGTTCAAACGAAAATGGAATCTTCTGCTGGAATCCACTATTATGGAGTCTTACTGTTATTAGTCCTATAATGATGAGAAGACCATGGGCCTACTTATAATTTGTTACGGCTGTATTGGCGTACAATAAAATAAAATCATATTAAAATGATTATCAGTTGCATAAGGCACCATTTCCAGCATATAATGACTACTGTTAAGCAGGAGAGACCAAATGCTATAAACAAGCTGTTATACCATTTATATCGAGTTGTTGTTGTTGTGGTTTTCAGTCCTGAGACTGGTTTGATGCAGCTCTTCATGCTACTCTATCTTGTGCAAGCTTCTTCATCTCCCAGTACCTACTGCAACCTTCATCCTTCTGAATCTGCTTAGTGTATTCATATCTTGGTCTCCCTCTACGATTTTTACCCTCCACGCTGCCCTCCAATACTAAATTGGTGATCCCTTGATGCCTCAGAACATGTCCTACCAACCGATCCCTTCTTCTGGTCAAGTTGTGCCACAAACTTCTCTTCTCCTCAAACCTATTCAATACTTCCTCATTAGTTATGGGATCTAATCTTCAGCATTCTTCTGTAGCACTCCATTTCGAAAGCTTCTTCTGGTCCAAACTATTTATCGCCCATGTTTCACTTCCATACGGGGCTACACTCCATACACATACTTTCAGAAACTTTCCATGACGTAGATACTGTTCTCTCTACTTGAGGTGAATGTTCCTGGTTTGAACATCATGTTCGGTTCACGTGTTGTGAACTGAACGATCACGAAAGTCAATAGACAGCTCTTTTCGTCTTCGAGGCAGTGTGCGTCGTCAAAATGACGTCCTGTGAACCTCAGGTTACCCCTGCAGCCAGAAGGGCTCGGGCCGGCGGACGGGCGCGCATGCGCAGCCGGCCGTTGTCACGGGGCGCGCCGGCGGGCCGCCTTTGTCCGACTGCGGCCGCCTCGTTAACGAGCGCGCTCGCGAGGCTCGAGCGTGAAATGCGCCGTAATGGCCTCCCGGCGAGCGGCGGCCATTATTTTAATTACGTATTTAATTAATGTTGTCAGGCGCGGCGCGGGGTCAACGGGGGGGATTAACCCATCCATCAGGGGGCGGTCGGGGCTCGCGTTCGTCTCGTCTGCCTGCCAGGGAGGCATCCCCGCGCTGCGCTCCAGTACGAGACTCGTGGCCATTGCCGTCCAGCTCCCACCCGCATTCGCTGCCAATCTACCTCCTTCAGGATCCCAGAAATCCGAGCCACGAGTTTACCTGCTGAAGGTGCCGTTTTAAACCTTTTCTATGGATTACCATTTTGTTTCCGGTTCCAAGCGATGAACGCATGCTTCATCGCCTGTAACGATGTTCCACAAAATCACTAATCACTAATAAAACAATAAACTGGTAGCCAAGATCACAGGAGTTCCTTTGGTTCCATGATTACCGGTTTCGGCGAAACTAAAGCCGATATCATCGGATCTAGGGAAGGCACAAAACACTATAAAAGTGAGCTTGGATTCCACTTATATAACATATTTACATATAAATTTAGTTACATACCTTACGGCACATACAGGTTACGACATAAACAATAGTGATATTAATAATTGCCTGTAACAGGCAGGCCTTACAAAACTGTCGTAAGTAGCACTTAGGCGTCCAAGAGAGATGACATTATAAACGTTGAGTTTCTCCATCACATACAAGCGCAAGCTAGGTACTGCCGCAATTTCGGCTCTGTTCTTACCCTACAGGCAGAGTCGAGATGGTGCTAGCAAAAAAGGCGCCAATGCATGTCACAGCTCGCGTCATAACAGGCTCTGCGTGTGTGGTAACACTACGTCATTAGGGCTTGTACATAACTCTAGAGATTACTATATGACGTATACATATACAAAACTTATCAAAGCTGCAAACCTAAACTATTGTACATCTGCCTGGTCACATATCGAAAAGCAAATGCAAATTTCATGAGAACTGCGGAATTGCAAAAAATTACATCTATCTGGTCCTATACGTAATAAGGTCTGCAGCTGAAGTCGGATAGATCAGCTAGTATCAGAGGCACATACATATGATCGAGTCAGATCGTGTGTGAACGTGGAGGTCAAGCATAAAATGCTGTGTCAATCGGCCTCTTGCGCCCAATCCACCGGCCAGATACAGCGTCGTTTAACCTGTCGCGTACTGAGCTATGAAAGTGAGGCGGCGCACCATCTTGCTCCCAAATAAAGATGTGTTGTTCAGCTCCTTCCCATTGAGGCACGGGCCATAGCTGTAGCACATCAAGATAAGACACCTTATTTACAGCTGATTCACCGAAAAAGAAAGGCCCATAAACATTCCGCGGGGATATTTCCTGAGGCTCAGCGTGAGATTCGCACCTGTTCAATACGTTTTTCAGTCGCTCTTTGTCATTCCTTTCCCTTGCCATTGCGCACAGGCATACAAACAAAACAGTTTGAGTTCCTCTTTCATTTGGCATATCATTTATAACTGTAAGTTTACTGTAACAAACATTATTAATCGTTAAAACACCGATACTCATTTATAAACACTCTGTATCTTAGAGTAGGCATCTGGAGCGACCTTAAGTTCAGTGAACACATAAAACAAATATCAGGAGAAGTAGATGCCAGACAGAGTATCGTGGGAAGCATATTAAGAACAAATCATTCATCCACTCATAAAGTGGCTTACAAGGTTCTTGTTCGACCTGTTGTTGACTGTTTTTCATCAATCTGGGACCGTTACCAGGTAGAAGAGAGAGATCACAACCAGCGAAGAGTAGCCCGTTTCCTCACGGAATCGTACAGTCGGCGAGAGAACGTCACCATGACAGACGCTACAAGAAAGGTATTGTGCATCGCGGACGGGTTTACTATTAAAATTTCAAGAGTACTTTTGGGGATGGGTCGGACAACACATTACTTAGTCCCACATATGTCTGGCGGAATGATCATATAGAGAAAGTTCGGGAAATTAGAGCTTTAGAGCTTAGCGACAGGCTTACCGACAGTCATTCTTCCCACGGGCCAGTCGCAAATAAAACAGAGAAAGGGGAACGGGTTTGTCAGTAGTAGTAGAAGTGTCTTCCTCTACACTCAGGTGGTTTGCGTAGTATTGATATAGATGTCGAACAGCCGACTCTTCCAGCATCTTCCTGACCCAAGTTCCTTAGCGTACCTAAAGTTTAACAATGGAATGCGTTGCGCACATGGCACTCCTGAATGGAGGATTTAGTGGACGGAAGTCCTGGAAACAGTGTGCGACGGTTAGCAGCAGTGGAAGGCGTGAGTGATGCCCTTGTTTGGAAAGTGCTACACTAACAACCGCCATACTTTCAATCCAGTGAAAATACGCTAGGCCGAAGAGCTGAGAGATGCAATTACACGATCAGACATCACGTAGAGCACCTCCTATGAGTAGTCGATCATATATCAGAATGTATCCGTTTCCGGACCTATGTTATTTGGACTTGCTTTTATTGTTTCGATTAGCCCCACCACCTCTCAAAATAATGAACACTTTCTTGTAACACCTAACCTACAGCAGCATCCTCCGTGAAGTGTAACGTAATTTCGGACGTTCTCCACTAGATCATTTCTACACTTAGTGAACAATAATGTCCGGGAGATTCCTGAAGCTACTTCGGCCATCCACAGGACCCAATTCATGCGTTCCGAGCAGGACGACCTCTTTTAGTCACTTCCACGTAAATACGCGTTTGAAGTGAACAAAATGACGTCCAGTGAGCAGCACTGTGGCTGAGACTGCGTTTGGCTCACGTTTGGGAGGGAACCATGTCCGGCGCGGGGCGTCGGGGCGTCTGCTCGTTGACGCTGCACACATGTATTTCCGCGTCGTCCTGGGCGGTCGGTAATGGGCGGGCGTTTTCCGGCTGCGTCGTAAACGGTCCGCGAGATAAATAGTGCCGTTTGTTAGCCGCAGCGAGCCTTAATTGCCGCGGCAACGCCTTCGTTGCGCTTTTAACGTAATAGTTAGCTGCTCCAGCCGGCCGGCCCACGTACCGACACCTCCGCAGCGCGTCCTCTATGCGTGAGCGGCCACGTCCAGCCGCACTTGCTGCAGAGATCCATGAGACACAGGGCAACCGTACGGTGTAGGATGGGGATTACTCATGCCTCCCAAATCTTCCATTCTACCGTCGAAAGTAGGTGAGGAGAAAGATTTTCCCCTATACAATCCCAAATTTCTCTACTTGTATCCTCGAAATCCTGAAATGGGACGTATGTTGCATAGTAAAATATGTTTCTTCTCTCACGCTGGTTCGTATACTCTCAGTATTTTGAGACTCTGTCATTCCACAATGCACTGCATAATTTCTTGCTGAGAGCCTCACAGCGATTTCTTCAGAGTCACGTTGACACCCTCGCACAGACTAAACAAACTCGAGACAGGTTGTAAAGATCTTATGTAATTGTTCTGTGTCTCATCATTTAATCCTGTCTGGTAAGGATTCTAAAAGATAGTCTAACGTTGGTTTCGTAAACAGTTTGCATCATAGGTGATTTGCACTGCCTTATGTTTTCTCTAATAAACGTCACTCTGTAATTTGCCTTTCCATTTGCTAGATTTATGCAGTTAAATCTATCCGTACAGATAGTCCTAAATACTTCGCAGCTATAAATCACAAAAGCCACAGACTGTCGAGACGACACTCGATATCGAGTCTTTACGTCTGTTTAAGAGCTCTGACTCATTTATATTGAGTCACGTAGATAGTTTTGCACCAGGCGTTGATAATTGATAAACATTCTTTGATTTCGTAACCATTTTCTAATCACCTGACGTATACACCTGAGTTGAACAGCCTCAGACAGCTAAAAACTTCCACCAAATGATTTATATAATATATATCGTAAACAATAACTGTTCTATTACACTTTTATCTGGGGCTCAGCGTGTTCAATATGTCAGTACCAAGAATGACATAGTGAATTCTGTTTCCAAGAAAATCTTCAACTGTATCACATTCCTGTTTCGATTTTCTGCAAGTATGAGATTTATTTTAAAATAGGCGCCGAAGCCCAACGATATCGACTTTTTTTCCTGAAAACAAAGAAACATAGCGTGAAACTGTTATCGAAAGGTATTTGAATCTAATGAGCGAACAAACAAAATAAAAAAATGGCTCTGAGCGCTATGGGACTTAACTGCTGAGGTCATCAGTCCCCTAGAACTTAGAACTACTTAAACCTAACTAACCTAAGGACATCATACAAATCCATGCCCGAGGCAGGATTCGAACCTGCGACCGTAGCGAACGCACGGTTCCAGACTGTAGCGCCTAGAACCGCTCGGCCACCCCGGCTGGCAACAAAATAAAGATTCACGCAAACAGCGCTTGAAGAATCTGTCTTGACTCTGAAAGAGTTGTTGTTCGGACAGTATAAAAATACCCTAGCTCATATCTGTTCTACAATTCTTCGACAAACTGAAGTCTGCATGACAGACCTATTACTATAACTAAGCCCTGTAAACTTTTTTTGTTGATGTGACCTCTCAGCTCGTTTTTCCAATCATGCAGGACTCTGCGACAGTCTGTTGCTATAGTGGTGTGCCCTTAAGAAGGTGGACTGTCGAGCAGCATGTAGTGACAAGGAGCGGTTTGCTAAGTCACACTTCAGCCAACAGCGACATTCTGCAGTGTCTGTCTATAGTATGTGCTTTGGAATGTGCGTAGAATATTTAGCTTCGATTTTTCTTGTTGCTATAAATCTAGTGAGGGTATTTAGCCGTTGTCGTATTCGTTGCAGGTCATATAAAGAAAATACAAGATGATCTATGTCAAGAACTTTAGTTTTCTGTGTGTAAAAGTTTGTCTAAGGAGAGGCACAGACAGAAACAGGGCCCCAATGTAGCAACCACAAAATTTGTTAACAAACTTTGTGCCACTCGAAATACGTGGTGTGTGTTAACCTTTTAAAATGAATTTTAACCATTAAGACAATGATATTTAACCACTTAAAGAGCGACAAATCAAAGTTTAAACCATCAAAATCGGCTAATAGATGGGCAAAATATGTTTAAAAACCATGCATTAAATTCAAACACATTGAACTTCACTACACTGAAAACATCTAGTAATCAGAAACTGAAACACTTCTTTGTGTGTCACCATAGTGAATATCAGCAAGAGCTATCATGTAGGTGAGATGGTGATAAGAAGGTGAAGCAAAGCAGATCGAATGGACAGATTTTCATATCAACCACATTCAGTTGACACATCTGAGATGTTAGACATACATGCAGCAGTTGCTACCTGGGCAGTTAAATATTTCGATTGTTGTTTATTTCACAGAAAATTATTAACCAGTTTTAAAAATTCAAATTGCTAACATAACCTATATGAACAGAGTTACCAAGAAACGTAATCGATAAAATTGAATATAATCTACTAATTTAACATTTTCAGTAAGTATTGTGTGTTGAGAATCCAATGTCAATTTTTTCTTACCATATATGACTGGACAGAGACGTGAGTCTTTTGGTACCTTATGATTAAGTGTAGACACCAATTTCATCACTGTCTTTCAACATGTAACAATACGAGGGTCAGTCAAAAAGTAATGCCTCCTATTTTTTTTCTACGTTTAATTGTCAGGAAATTTAAATGCAATTACATAGGTTGAAAACCACAACATTCAGGATCATTTTGTCATTTTTCAATGTAATCTCCGCCCATCTCTACAGTTTTGGTCCATCTTTGAATAAGGGCATGTATCCCAGCACGGTAAAAATCACAGCTCTGCTTCCTAAGCCATTGACGCACGGATGTTTTGACGGCCTCCTCATCTTCAAAATGAATCCCACGATGAGCTTCTTTTAGTGGCCCGAACAGATGGAAGTCTGATGGTGCCAGGTCAGGGCTGTATGGGGGATGAGGCAAAACTTCCCATCCAATTTTGACAATCTCGTCAGAAGTGTGACGACTGATGTGTGGTCTTGCATTGTCATGCAAAAGAAGAACATCTGCCATTGATTTTGTTGGGCGAACTCGCTGAAGACGTGCTTTAAGTTTTTTGAGGGTTGTGACGTATTGAACAGAATTTATTGTGCATCCCTGCTCCAAAAAATCAACCAGAATCACACCCTCTGTATCCCAGAAAACTGTTGCCATACCTGCCGATCGCACAGTTTTGAATTTTTTCTTCCTCGGCGAGCTTGTGTGACGCCACTCCATTGACTGCCTCTTTGATTCGGGTTCAAAAAAATGCACCTATGTTTCGTCCCCGGTCACAATTTTTTTCAGAAACTCATCTCCCTCCAAACGGAAGCGCTGCAAGTGTTGGGAGGCTATTGTTTTCCTTGCCTCTTTATTCTGATCGGTTAACATTCTTGGAACCCACCGTGCACAAACTTTTGAGTACCCCAATTGTTTAATAATCGTGATCACACTGCCTTTACTAAGAGAAATAATGCGACACACTTCATCTGCAGTCACCCGACGGTCACCACGAATGATGTCATCAACTTGCTGAATGTTGTGTGGAGTCACTGCACTCACCGGCCTGCCGCTCCGCTTTTCGTCAGTCAACGGTGTTTGCCCTTCAGCTTCCTTACAACGACGAACCCATCGTCTAACAGTGCTGACATCCACTGTCACAACACCATACACCTTCTTCAGTCTTTCATGAATGCGTATGGGCGTTTCACCTTCTGCATTCAAGAATTCAATCACACAACGCTGTCTCAAACGAACATCGATGTCGGCCATCTTACAAACTTCTGCTGTGCTGCCACCTGTTGACACAGAAAGTTACTACTGCAGTGGATTGCAGAAGAAGGTTTGAGCAATGGCGCCAAATTCAAATTTTTCACTTAACTTAATTTTTTTAAGTAGAAAAAAAATGGGATGCATTACTTTTTGACCGACCCTCGTATTTTTTCTATGTATCATTTTAACTATATGTATACAGGGTGAGTCACCTAACATTACCGCTGGATATATTTCGTAAACCACATCAAATACTGACGAATCTATTCCACAGACCGAACGTGAGGAGAGGGGCTAGTGTAATTGGTTAATAGAAACCATTAAAAATGCACGGAAGTATGTTTTTTTAACATAAACCTAGGTTTTTTTAAAAATGGAACCCCGTTAGTTTTGTTAGCACATATGAACATATAAACAATTAGGTAATCAGTGCCGTTTGTTGCACTGTAAAATATTAATTACATCCGGAGATATTGTAACCTAAAGTTGACGCTTGAGTACCGCTCCTCCGCTGTTCGATCGTGTGTGTCGGAGAGCACCGAATTACGTAGGGATCCAAAGGGAACGGTGATGAACCTTAGGTACAGAAGATACTGGAACAGCCCATTACGTCCACATGCTAACATCTTTTTATTGGTCTTTTTCACTGACGCACATGTACATTACCATGAGGGGTGAGGTACACGTACACACGTGGTTTCAGTTTTCAATTACGGAGTGGAATAGAGTGTGTGTCCCGACATGTCAGGCCATTAGATGTTCAATGTGGTGGCCATCATTTGCTGCACACAATTGCAATCTCTGGCGTTTCATATCCTCTGGGGTTGTAGGCACACCACGGTACACATTCTGCTTTAACGTAACCCACAGAAAGAAGTCCAGAGGTGTAAGATCAGGAGAACGGGCTGGCCAATTTATGCGTCCTCCACGTCCTATGAAACGCCCGTCGAACATCCTGTCAAGGGTCAGCCTAGTGTTAATTGCGGAATGTGCAGGTGCACCATCTTGCTGATACCACATACGTCGACGCGTTTCCAGTGGGACATTTTCGAACAACGTTGGCAGATCATTCTGTAGAAACGCGATGTATGTTGCAGTTGTTTGGGCCACTGCAAAGAAGTGAGGACCAATGAGGTGGTCGCCAATGATTCCGCACCATACATTTACAGTCCACGGTCGCTGTCGCTCTACCTGTCTGAGCCAGCGAGGATTGTCCACGGACTAGTAATGCATGTTCCATAGATTCACTGCCCTGTGGTTTGTGAAGCCCGCTTCATCGGTAAACAGGTAGAACTGCAACGCATTCTCTGTTGATGCCCATTGACAGAATTGCACTCGATGATTAAAGTCATCACCATGTAATTGCTGATGTAGCGACACATGAAACGGGTGAAAGCGGTGACGATGCAGTACGCGCATAACACTACTTTGACTCAGTCCACCGGCTCTCGCAATGTCCCGTGTACTCATGTGGGAGTTCATGGCAACAGCAGCTAACACACCAGCTGCACCCGCTTCTCCTGTGACGGGCCTGTTACGGACCCGTTTGCGTGCTACGACCATACCTGTTGCATACAGTTGGCGGTAGATGTTTTGCAATGTGCTACACGTTGGATGCTTTCTGTCCGGGTACCGTTCTGCATACACCCTGCAGGCTTCAGCTGCATTTCGTCGACACTCGCCATATATGAGTATCATCTCCGCCTTTTCAGAGTTCGAGTACACCATAGTCACAGTTGCTACAACACTACACTATCACAGACGTCTGGTAACACGGAGTACTGCAGTTGGTCTGCGTGCGGAGACGAATGCAGAATAACAATAGCAGCAAGCGCTACTTGCGGACACTGCGACAGCTAGACCAAACCACAACAGTGCACTACAGCCACACTCGTAAACACGGTCGCATCGTAAACATGTCCCTGCAGATGCTGCTCGCCAACCGTGGCCCGTGTTTGTTACAACACGCAACTGAACGTCGGAGGTTTCAAGCGTCAAATTTATGTTACAATATCTCTGGATGTAATTTAAATTTTACAATGCAACAAACGGCACTGATTACTTATTTGTTTATATATTCAGATGTGCTAACAAAACTAACGTGGTTCCATTTAAAAAAGCGTAGGTTTGTGTTAAACAACATACTTCCGTGCATTTTTGTATGGTTTGTATTAAACAATTACACTAGCCCCTCTCCTCACGTTCGGTCTGTGGAATCGGTTCGTCAGTATTTGATGTGGTTTACAAAATATATCCAGCCGTAACGTTAGGTGACTCACCCTATATATATATATATATATATATATATATATATATATATATATATATATATAATTTGTTGTGAAAATGTAGGTATTTATATTGAAAGGGTACAGTACCGCCCGACATTGAAAATAGGCACAACATTCTTCGTTATTCTTGTCAGAACAACATATTTTTTTGTAATAATAACTCAATTTCACTTAATACACCGTCCGCCCCAGGTAGCTGAGCGGTCAGCGTGACAGACTGTCAATCCAAATGGCCCGGGTTCGATTCCTGGCTGTGTCGGAGATTTTCTCCGCTCAGGGACTGGGTGTTGTGTTGTCCTAATCATCATCATTTCGTCCTCATCGACGCCCAAGTCGCCGCAGTGGCGTCAAATCGAAAGCCTTACACCAGGCGAACGGTCTACTCAACGGGAGGCCCTAGTCACACGACATTTCATTTCACTTAATACACCAACGCCGGATACCAGTGTAGGAAGGAATGACAATTTATTTATTTAATTGATCGAATGTGCAGTCCCACAAAATAAATCCTTACATCCAATTTGGTGAGATCTGCGAAATGAATGAATGTATGGTCTTCTGCTAACTGCATATAGTGAATGTGAATACATGATCATCTTTGAGACAGTCTTTTGGTCACCTTTGGTGGAACCAAAGAGATGACATTTACCGGAGCTTTGAGCGACTGAAATGTGGCTGACCAATACGGTAGCAAGGTGCTCTGCCACCTCGACAGAGGTGCGAGTTGACCTGATGAACGGCCATGTTTTTCAGCACTCTGCTGGTAGATCTAGTGTTGGTAAGACCTGTCTTAGGTGTGCTCTGTAAAGACAAAAAAGTGGAGACATGGTATGCGTGTCAAATACTTAAGAGTAGTTTGGAATAATAATCTCTCTATTTCAGGAACTTTTGTGGGGAGAATTAAATGTCAGGCAGGTAATATTAAGAGGATCGTAGTAATCTTCAGAAGTGACCAACAGTCACAATGAAACCACGTGTAGCAATAAGTTGAAATATTTCCGAGTGCTTAAGTTAAGCTGAATTACTAGCATGTGTACTATAAGTTGGAAATATTTAAGAAATGGCGTGTGCAGGACTTGAAATTAGAGACGAGTACTTCCACGTGGTGAGTACTGTGTGAGTCTCAATCTGTGTATGAGACACAGGATAAAGAGAAGTACTCGTCCACGGTATCAGTTGAGCACTTGCGTGTGTGATGAATATGTTCTTACTATCACTTGGCGTTTTATGTTTCTGTGTGATGCTTAATTCAAACTATAATACTCTGAGAGAAAAGCAAGGTGAATCAGCCGTCTATAAAGCAATGCCACTTGGCTTGCATTGCACAGGAAGACATTCATATATCCTCCAGAGTTCATAGTAGGAAAGAAAAGTTACAAAGTGGGGCAGTGTCATGTCAAACTGGGATAAATACTAATTGAAATGGGAAAGCTTTAAGTGATGTGATTGTAACGTTGTGACTATTCTTTGTATTGTATGTTGCCAGTGTGATGTTTTTCATGAAATTTAAGTATGTGTGGTTGGCATGGGAGAGTAACAAGATAGTAACAGAGGCAGTGGGTTATGCATGTTCCTTTTTGTACCACTCGGTTTGGAGGAAATTTTCGTGATGATGGATGTGAGAGTTGAAGTGTGAGATATAGCAAATGATCCACCATCCTATCCAGAAAGTGCACTGTAGCGTTAAATAATTGCGAGACCATAAGATAGAGAATCACAAATGTAAAGCCATGCCCACTGGACGGAATTTCTCATATGTTATTGTTGTAGGTTATAGAATTTGTGTGTTTAAGTTATAGAGTTTATCGGAATAAATAACATAGTGAAAAGAAAATGATAGGTGGCCTTTCCCTTATAATAGTATGTTGTCATGATACCCAGAATTTATAATATGTGCGCCATTCATATTCAGTGTGATGGCCACGTGTTGATCAAAGCCGTTAAATAAGAAAGAAAATGTGGTATTTCCAGTGCGTAGTGAACAGTCAGAGCTGTGTAAATTACTAATAGTCAGATGTGCGTTTCCATTTCTGTTGCCTAATATTCAAATAGGAGAATAACTTGTAACTTAATTGTGAGCACCTGAGTTCATGTTACTCGATAAATAAGTATGAGTCCACTCGTTTGGCAAACCACTCATCTTGCAGACCTGACTGCTTGATGGAACAGTATGAGCAAGGCATGTGGGTGCCTCTCAATATCATCAACATCTCCTTTCAGTTGAATAATACTTTAAAAGCGAGATAAATGTCATAAGCTTTCTAATAATTATCTGATGCTCTAAATTCCATACTTCTTTAGGAAATATTTCATTCTTCCATTTTTCAAATAGTGATTATACAGCTTTACATGATCATATGGTAATCAATTAGCTAACTGGTTATTTTTGCGATTAGTTTGAAACACAACAAAAATAAAAGGCACATTAATTTCTATTGAATCATACCAGTTCATAAGATCTAGCTCACATTTTTTCTTGTTACCTAAACCACTAACTTCCCCAGTTTCTAGTTCATAGTGAGACATTGGAATTTTAGGATTTTTCAGTGTATTTTCTCGTTGATCAGGCTCATGATTCTGTTCATATATAATAACTTTGATTTCTTTTGGAATGTGTTTTATTTCAACTCCAGCGTCGCTGTAGTCAGCCCATCTAACAAGAGCATTACTAGCACTGGAACTTCATCTAAAATTCACAATAAGATCTCCTTCCCATAGAATTTCCTTAGAATCCCTCAAGAAACCCCCAAGCATATTCAGTGGCTAAAACGCGTCGTTTCCCATACTTTTTACTGCGCCATACTTAAGGATATGTCCTCCATACGTACTTTATCACTAAAAGATGAAATCAAATACAACAAAACTTATGACAAAATGAAAGGATGCTCTATTCTAGATATAACATTATTCCGTTCTTTATGGATGTAAAATCAAATACCTCTGCCACATTATTATCAATCAATTTTAATTAATTTTTCCATCATAAATTTGATAATTTGTACCATCAGCTCCAATTAAACTGAAGCCCAAGTACAAATGTGCATGTTCAGGATGAAACCATCCATCTCCTATATTTATGTTAATTTCTAAATTCTTCTAAGGCATATTTAGATTTTTTTATTTTTCATTCACAAGGAATGAGTAGAAGTGATAGCTATTTAGGTTCATGATTTATTAAAGAATAAAATTTTATTAAATCGTTTCTAAGAGATTTGTAGCACAAGCTCCACTGAATTCATTTCAGTTATTATTTTCATCACTTATAACTTTTCTTAATTCCTATATAGTATCAAAAATTGGAATATAAACAGGATAATGTGGTTTGTGAATTATTGGTCCATCAGGTTCAGCATTAGGTCTGACTAATGTAATTATATCAGTTTCTTGATGCAAATGATCAGTACATTTCACAAATATTTCATCTGCTAGATTAAAATATATATTCATTTTTCAAATGGAATAGTTTTAGGATCATTGTGAGTAAAAATGTCTATCAGCTTCAATAATAATGTAGTTACTAAATCCAAACATACTTCCAATACTAACTTTTACATCTTCATGTACTTTAACATCACTCTCAATAATAATTCTATTTAAGATTTCATCTGTGTTTATTTTACACTTTTTTAAGTGATACGTTCTTCCAAGCCTTTTAAACTATACTGGCCAACAGGAATTTCTATCATTTGTCAAACACAGTATAATTCGTTATTTTTTTTTGTAATATTTGGAGTTAGAAAACTTGTGCAACATTATTAAAACATTGTTGTACAGGTCATTCAGTCTTTTTTTTTTTGAGAATGGATGACTTATGACCCAATTGAAATATGTGACTCATTTAATATCAATAAAATTTTATTTAATTAAATCAAAACAGATTAGGCATCAAAATTAGGAATTTGTGGGAAGAAAAAAATAAATAAAAGTGGAAACCTTTTACCAAACTCTATTCAATGTGGAATAATAAGACCAAACAGTTCGGGCAAAAACCGTGTTAATGGTTGGCAGTTGTATTCTAACTCCAGGATGGCTAAACTGGAGTAAGATAAATCAATAACTTTAAATCAACCATAATGTCAAGAATTTTTGAGAATTTGTAAAAATGCTGAAGATAAAAATCATGATAAAATGATAATAATAATAAAAATAATGTTTAGTGAAAACAATGATGAAGTTATACCACTAGATTAATGCCAAGATAAGTCACTTGTAACATTTGATGACATCCTTCATGAAAATCAAGATATAGTTACTGAGTATTTTACTGGATGAAGACATACAGGAAAAGATTGTTTTTATTTAGCTCATACATATTGTAAAATACAAAAAAATTACTAACAGATAATCTACATTATTGAAATATTCTTAGACAAGACAATAGAAATTTAAATCACATTTATCATGAGTTTAAAATTTGATCATTTAAAAGCAATGTGTAGTAAATGTTGGATTGATTGGTTTGGAATTTAACATTAGATAGGAGTAGAAAGTCTAACGAAAGGAAGTACATATCTTGTATAAAAGATTTCCTCGCCTAATGTTTTTACCCTTATTCAATACTCTCATTCAGGAGGTCGACGGTTCAATCCCATCCTCTGCCATCCCAATTTACGTTTTCCGTGATTTCCCTAAATTGCTTCAGGCAAATGCCGGGATGGTTCCTTTGAAAGGGCACGGCCCATTTCTTTCCCCATCCTTCCCTCACCCGAGCTTGTGCTCCATCTCTAATGACCTCGTTGTCGACGGGATGTTAAATAGTAATCTCCTCCTCCTCCTCCTTATTCAATAAACACTGTAAAATATTATGCTCCATATCTATTAGAACCATGATTATGGTATTTTACTTGACAATACAAATGAATCTAAAGAAGCTCTTGACAATACCATACAATATCAAAAATTAGAAAACAATAGGTCAATAGTAAATGAATTTTTATGGGCTAGGAAAGAAGCTGTCTGAACAGATATGTGTGGCTACTATTTTTTTGGTAAGTGTAAGAGCAGAATGCATTATCTTATTACTGTGTATAAATACACACATAAAAAATTTCATTTGTGTTTTTAACCTTAGTGAATGTTTTCAAAATGACCTAGAGTTTGTTAAAAAAGCTGAACGAAGTTAAAAAATTTAATAATTGAATAAGAAGGATTCAAGTTTTAAAAAACAACCAGGAATAGAACACAAAAATATAAAAAACAAATCAACCTGGTACTGTCGCAACCTAAAAAGTTAAGGAAGGAAGCAAAGGTTTAGCTGGTAATACACTGAAAACCATTAAAGAAAATAGCAAGGTTGAAAAACAAAATATTCCTTGCTGGCATAACAACAAATTATTCCTCATTGGCATAGACATTTAAAACAATTTGGAGATGTACCATGAAACGTTCGAAGATGCTACTCCAGGTAGGTGTAAAATGAGTGTGTGTAATGGAAAACAATCAATGTTAAAATGACGAATGGCCCTGTCTGACTACCCCTGAAGCAGATCTTAGGATCCCTTAATGCTTTTTTAAAAATATAAATTACAATCTAAACCTAAATGAATGATGAAGGCAACTAATACTACCAAATGATAAATGTTGTTCAATATATATTTATCATAGATTAAAATCAACCCTTTAACGACAATTATCTATATTTCCTAACTACAATTATTAATGAATGGCCCAACTCTACCCCTTATTATGACTCTGCGGTCTAAGATCACTAACAGAAAATGTCTGATATCATCTACATACCAAACACTAGAAGACACTACTTTCAAAAATTATCTATGCTGATGTGGAACCTCAGTGGAAATAAATTAACGTGATCACAGCTGGTTAGCTTTATAGCTCTAATCACCTGAAACAATTTGCAATATTATTGTATGTACTGCGTCCGGTGTGTCATGGTCATGGTTCAAGTACTCGTCCATGATGATGGAAAAACTCCAGCCACAAACTCTTTCAACACTAGGACAGCAGAAGGCAGTCCTTTGTGTTCTACAGACAAGAAACGCAAACTCCCAGCCACAAGGATGGAGTTCAGATAATGTCTCAGAATAAGTATAGGCGGAAGAAGTGCACTCAGTTACTGAATGCTGCATTTTCAATGACTACTTCCCTCTCTCCGGATTCTTCCAAACACTGACCAACCATATTTTAGTCTTTTGTCGTCCAGTGCGCAAAGTTTGTGAGGAAAAACGTATACTTGTTCAATGGTTTGCTTCGGAGTAAAAATCCTTAGAAATTACCCAGCCTGCATGGTTTCTGAGGTGTCGCTTCTTCATTCCTCTTACATGTGTCCACGATTTGTAGAATTTCTGGCTATCCATCCAGTCCTGCTACAATAGCGACCGCCTGTGACCCTATTGTGCCCTACAGCTGAGATGCCAAGATGCCTGTCTTGCTACTTCCTGTTTCTAAGCAGGACCAACACCTGTATGGGCCTTCCACCCAGAGCTTAAGTTCTGCCAGCCATTTCATCTCCACTGGAGTTCTGAACTCTACTAGTATAGGCAATCATTCATTACACCATTCTGTTAATAAAGACACTGTGTCACCTTTCATGCAATAAGCGTTAACAATTATTTATGAGGTATACATGACAATGTCAGTCACCTTTAAATATTCATATATATGTGTACAACCTATCAAATGATACCTAATTGTGGTTGTAGTTCATGGCACAGTATGTGGATGAGTGCTTGTAAGGTACAAAATTATAGCCACCTTACAATAAAATTCTAAAGTATGAATGGTGTGATGCTCATCTTGCTTTGTATGACTGTAGATTGAATGAATAAGAAATACAAGGTAGATTAACGAAATATGAAGGAGATGTAACAGACAGAATGAAGATACTTAATTCCAAAGTATGAAGGGTGTGATGATCATCTTGTTCTGTATTACTGTAGATTAAATGAATCAGAGATCCAAGATGCACAGAAGAAGTATGATGGAGAGATTACAAATGCAAAGAAGATAGGTCAAGCTGAAGGTGAAAGCAGAAAGATAAATGTAAGTGAAAGAATGTTAAAGTATATTAACCACAGTGAAAAAAAGGTTTTGGATTGAAATCTATTGGTATGTTAAAATATGTTGCTAATTTAGCAGTAAAACATTAGGGGGATAAATTAACTATTACTTAAAATCAACTTTTACTGAATTAAGAGGATCAGTTCTTGAAAGATTTAACAGGAAACTTAAACAAAAGATGTGGAGAATATTTTACTTACAAGGCAATTGTTCATGGATTGAGCTAATTGAAAGATTGGTTTATGAATACACTAACACAAAACATCCAACAATAAAAATGAAACCAATAAAAGATAATGAAAAAATTACAAAGAGGCTGCCTTTGTATCTACTGCTAAATCCAAACATTAAGTTGGTAATAAAGTTAGAATCATCAAACGTAAAGGAACTTTCGGAAAAGTTTATACGGCTAACTGATCAACAGAAATGTTTGAAATTTATTCTCATTGAGGCACATACAAATTAAAGAGATCCTATGGATACAAAATAAAAGGAAATTTTTATGAATATGACTTACAAAGACAAAGTTTACTTTTGTATACCTTGCTGAGAAGGTTGAGAAAGAAAAATGATCAAGTATATGTTAAATGGAACATTAATGATTTGTTATACTTTTTCAAGGGTGATATTTTCTGTGAATATAATGAATTCACTAAAAAGTACTTAGATCTGGTAGAGCTGATTTATCTTTATTGGGTACTAATTGCAATAAACCACCAGCATTAGTGTATTGAGATAACAAAAATGTATTAAAGGCACCTTTCTAAAAATAGAAAATTTTACTCTATGTACTAAGATTTTTTCTGTATCAATTGAAGCCATGAAGCAACACCTAAAGCAGTCTTCAGACTCTGTCCAATGGGAACTGTGTAAAGATCTCAAATCTGAGGAGTCAATTGATAATTGTACTTTCCATATATATGCAAAAGATGGTTATAGAGCAATGTGCAGACAATGTTTAAATGAATATCATACAAGAGTAACCAAATTCCTTATGAGTCTGGAGAAAATGTTTCTATCTATTATTTAAAAAATCAGTTACTACGAACTGCAAGAGATAAACGTTCCCAGATATTGATGTTAATGAAAAATTATTAACAATAGACTGAAACAGATTACAAAAAAATGTGTTGACTGTCAAGAGATTAAAGAAATGGAATGTATTTACACAAATCCATCATGTAAAGAGGAACATGCAAGTATATGTAAGAAATGTATTGAGAATGTATCAAAAATAAGAAACAGTCTGAGCCTTTTCTAAATTCCTTACTAAAATTTTAATATTAAATATGATATTAAAATGAAGCAATTTATAATTGCCCAAGTTCAATAATATTGTAGAAGAAGTACATAATATTCAAGGGTACAGAACACAATACTGGGGAAAATAAGATACATTACAAAAACTGTAATAGATTCTATTATGATGAAAATCTCGCAATAGTTCACAATTTTAATGCTAAAAATATTTATAAATTTAAAACAAATAATGAATAGAGTAGGTGGATGATATCCACTCAACATAATGATTACACATTTATAATTCATTTGCTAGAGATTATGATTCACCATTCATCCTGAAGTAGTGTTACAATTCAGTAAAGCCATATACTATCTACAGAGAACTAAATAATGTTATTGGAGGTAAAACAATTAGGCCTAAAAACGATAGGTAGCAGCCAAAGAAAAATAAGTAAATTTTGAACAACATATGAAAAAATTTATGAAAAGTTATTTGTCACATTTATTCAATAACAGGAAGTTGAAAACTACATTGAATTAATTCCTAATCAAATATTATTCATATTCTATGAAACTGAAAGATACGGAAACATTTCTCAAATGGCGTAGTCAAATAGTTAAAGAAAATTATCTTTCAATATGAAGAAAGAAAATAATGAATACTGTAATTGTAATTAAGATATAATAATCCTAGGACGCCTAAGGGGGGGGGGGTTCGTTGAACCCACAATTTTTTTATGTCCCCTGCTTTTGCCCAAGTAACTTTCATACTACATATTCCCTTTGAGTTATTGTTTGTTGGCTATTTTATAAACGTTAGTGTCAATATATATTATAGAAAATTCCTGCTTTGAAAGCAAAAATAAATAAACTTATTATGGATCCAACAAACCCCCCTCCCTTAGGCTTCCATGCTAAAGAAAATTTCCCTTAGTAGGATTTCGTATTTCTTATCTCTACAAAAATGCAAATTAGTTTCTTGTTGGTTGGTATTTTTGATATTCACAACAATCGGTTTACTTTCAGAGGAAGTGATTGTTGATGTCAGTCAGCTGCTATTTATCTTGTAAACTTGCAGTGAGTTAGTGCAGTTCCCAACATGTAGGCCTCCAGTAACTTTGGTGTCCTACACAGCAAAAACAAAACCAAGTAAAAACTTACTGATGTTGTCAACAATGCACTAAGATAAAGGCACTGTTGGAAGGGAGAAGAATAAAACTGAGATGAATACATATTATAATTCTACTAAAGATGGAATTGATACCATTGATCAAATGGTGCGTATGTACACGTGCAAGAGGTGAACAAAGAGATGGCCTCTATCTGTATTTTACTCTCTCATCGACATTTGTGCTATCAATGCTACCACCATATTCATCCAGAAACATCCAAGATGGAATGAAAAGAAACACAACAAATGGAAACTTTATCTTTTGCAAGCTGGAATGGAACTACTGAAACTGAAGGTAGAAGAAAGAAGTGCCAATGCAAGAGGGCTATCTAACCAAATTGTTCAATCAATGGAGACTATTCTACAAAAGAAAATCAAAGAAGTGACAACAGAAGCACATCAACCTCCTGCAGGGAAAGGTTGGTGCCATATTTGACTAAGAGAAGCTAAAGCAAAGAAGCAGAAGTACAACAATCTAAGTAAACCAAAACAGTATTGTGGACAGTGCCATAAACATTTGTGTAGCACACATTCAAAAACAATTGTGAAGTGTGTCTCTTGCCTTGAAGTTGAGGACTCAGAGTAGTCTATTGTATATGAACACATTTGTAATATGTCAAGTTTTTATTCACACAATCCAATATTTATAACAATTAACAACATTTATAAACCGATGCCTCAGTTAAAATACATAAACCATTTTGAAAGTAGTAATTCTTCGTCACTAAACTTATTTAATACCTGTGGGCATGCCGAACACCCCCCCCCCCCTTAGGCATCCAAGTTAGAAAAAAGGCTTGGGCGTCCTAGGAATGGCCAATATAGATCCAATCTGTATTGGATAAAGAACAGAAGGAAAAATACACTAAAGAATCAATAGCTTGGTTAAATAGTTTAAACAGTAGTAATATTCAATTGGCTCTTATTGCTGGTGAAGTAAATATAGCTGGAGCAAAAGTTGATGGTTTTGATAAAGAATCTAATGCTGTATATCAATACCACAATACCATAGTTGTTTTTGGCATGGATGTAAAAAATGCTTCAAAACTGAAATGATTAGCAACAAAAATCGAGAAACAATGGACAGATTATATGAAAATACATTAGCAAGAAGAACAGAAATATCAGATTCAGGTTATAATAAGGTAGAAATGTGTGATGTAATGGGATTAAGTCAGCAGAGTATACACTTAAGAACTGAAAACAGTTGTCAGAAGTTGTCAAGCCACTCATCTAAGAGGTGCTTCTTATGGTGGTCATACAGACACAATAAAATTAAGAGGCAAAGTACATGGTGTTAACACTAAAATAAAATATGTCAGTGTAATGTTTATTCTACAGCAAAATATTACTTTGTTATCTTGTAGGTCATCCAACAAAAATATATTAGCTAAGAAGTTATTCTAAAAACTGGTGTGGAGTTGTAGAGAATTGTATAATTTTGATTTATCTGTATTCTCAAAGACTGATAACAATGAAAAACTGTTGTTTACTTTATGTGTAAAATGTGCAGAAGTTTGAATAAATAAATGTAATCACTTATTCGAAATTGGACCATTGATGAAGTAAATAAAGCTATAGAAAAAGGATATTGGTAAATTGACTGATAAATTAAGCAATAACTAGATGACAGACTGGGCTTCAACTGGACCCAAAAGTTATTTTTATGCGAAAATGATAAAAGTACATGAATTAAAATGATGGGATTCTCTTCTAAATTACACGAATATTTGAAACCTGAATGGTGAATGTTTGATAGGATCAATTGGAAATGAAGTGAAAGAAGATATACAATCAGAGAACAACCAAATAACTAGAATGCTTTATACTAAATATTTAATTAACAAAATAGTTAAGAGAGAATTTTCATTTCACTGGTGTAAAAGAACAGTTCTAAGAAATTAGGATACAGTAACATACAATTTTTAAATTTCATTAATAAGTTTTTGTTCTTTGTAAATGGAAGTCTTACTGAAAAAGCTCAGCTATATTTTTTAAACACAGATTCGTTATGTAACAATAACAGTTGTGAGTATTTGAATACTAGACATGGTGACAAAATATCTTTAGAACAGAATAATGAATTTTAAATTGTACTGCCAGACAGATATTTGAAATTAATTTGTGGCTGCGATTTTCGACTTTTTGAGGGGCTGAACATTAAACTAAGATATAAAGGTATGAAAAAAACTTAAAAATAATGATAATGAAATCCATGACCTAGAACTTTTGCCTTGAATTATATATATGAAGGGATGAGAATGTTATAATCCAAAGCCACTAATTTCAAATTTTTCTAGAGAGAATTTAAAAATTTGAATAAATCCATAAATCATATTTCAACTTCTCTGGGTAGCCAACAAAAGTTGTTTATTTCTCCATTGTGCCAATGTATAAGTGTACAGAGTTACATTGTGAACAAAGTTAAACATTATTGATAAAAAGTATGTTGTCCCTGGGTGACACAACATTGGGCTTTGGTCTGTCTCATACTAAATAAATACTAGGTTTACAAAAATTTGAGCATCAAAATGAAACATAACTTAAATGATAGTGCCTACAATATTTCAAACAATATAGCCAATGAAACTTCCTGGCAGATTAAAACTGTGTGCCCGACCGAGACTCGAATTCGGGACCTTTGCTTTGCATTTCGCGGGCAAGTGCTCTACCAACTGAGCTACCGAAGCATGACTCATCCCGGTGCTCACAGCTTTACTTCTGCCAGTAGAGCACTTGCTAAGGTCCCGAGTTCGAGTCTCGGTGGGGCACACAATTGTAATCTGCCAGGAACTTTCATATCGGAGCACACTCGGCTGCAGAGTGAAAATCTTATTCTGAATATAGCCAACATACATCACCTCTGCATGTCTTTCATCACTTTCTTCCTTTGTTTCACTCGGACTGTTGAAGCATCATTTCGAAACATCTGGTACGATGGTTGGAGCCTTAATAATGGAAACCACTTATTTACAGCTTGTACAAAATAGATATGTGTTTCAAAGTTTTACTGACCTGCCGAGTAGTCACCAGCATTGTGTATAACCGGGTGCCAGTGATGTGGAAATCGCAGGATACTCTTAGCTGTGCCAGTTGAGTTATAGTTCGAGTGGTATGGTCTATTGCCCAACGAATTTGTAGCAGTTCTGAAGCGAATGCTGGGAAGTGTTTCCTTCTGTTTCGAAATCGAGTTGAACTCAGCCCCATCATTCAAAGAAATCAGTAACAGCTTGCACTGTACATGCTTCAGCATTGTCCTCCAAAATGATGATCAGGTCCTGCAGAAAGTGTCATCACTTTTGTCTCTATGCAGTTCGTTTTTGGAATACAACCTGTGAACAGGTTAGGGACAGTAATAATGACACTTTCTGTAGGACCTGACCTCCATTTTTCAGAAAAATGCTCAAGCACGCACAGTACAAGCTCTTACTGATTTGTTTGACTGATGGGGCTGTTAAGTACTATACCACCTACTGCACTCCCCTGACTTAAGCCCACATAAGTTCAACTCGATTTCTGAACTGAAGGAAACACTTCCCAGCATTCACTATAGAACTCCTATCAATTCTTTGGGCAATAGACTGCGGCACTCAAACTTTCAAACCAACTGGCACTACTAAGAGTATCCTACAACTGCCACATGGCTGGCAATGGGTTATACACAAAGCTGGTGACTGCTTTGAAGGTCAGTAAAACTTTGAAACTCGTATCTTTTTTGTATGAGCCAAAAATAAATAGTTGCCACTATTAAAGTTCCAACCCTCGTATATATTACATTAATGACATAACATCTTTGAGTGATTTTTTGCAATTTGGAATGGGATTTAAGTATTTCTAGGGATATTTACAGCTCTGATGTCTTGAAAGTCAGTCTGTTGGTACTTCATTTTAAATGTGATGACATTCCTTCATCAAATCGAAAGGCTACCCCTTCAGGAAATCGGAAATGAGATTCATCATCATGTTCTTCATTCTTTGCAACATACGTCTGCAAGGGTGTCAGATCTTTGAAGTCTACTTGCTTCATTTTAAAGACTGAAAAAGGCTTCTCTGTAATGACTGTTATCCAGTCGTCAGGGGTGTACACAGTGGGGTTTCTGTTCTTAACGTGCTTCTCAATTTGACTAAAATCTCGGTGTGTGTCCAACTTTTGGAAACCTATGTTCAACGATCTTAAATTTTCCTGAACACACTCGTTATCTCTCTAGTGTAACAGCTGCCAAGTTTTGCCTAGACCTCTGCAATTATCACTAATAGTGTGAAGAGTTTTTGCTTTCTGTTTTTAAGAATTTTATCAGACAGTTCCCTATCTCATTAGACCCAAACTTTCCTTCATCTTCACTCCACATGAACATACATTTCTTTTCAGACACACAGTTCTGAATACCTGAATTATACATCCACAACTTCCTCTTATAACATGAAGGCCCAGACTTCAACAATGGTGTTGGAAATGTTTGTTGTAGATCAAAGGCTATTGTAAGATGTTCCTCGGGGTTTTTCCTAGCTAACTTGGAAAGCTGTGTAATGATATGCTTTGGCATGATGTATGTCCCTTGCAATTTTTAATCTTTTAGTCATATATTCAGAGTTGGTCAATTGTGCATTTTTAATTTGAGTTTGAAATTCATCACATACATGATGTCTCCAAATGAGGCAATTTTAAACCAATATTAAAACTGTGGTTAAAAATATCTCGAAATTTCGAAACTCTTACTTGTGGTGCATTATTTTCTTCACAATATTTGGAATAACGTTCTTGATATAATAAAGGAATCAACATGTCACGGTTAAAGTGCACTTTATTAGGGATCTGTGAGTGGCTGTAATGACTGGCATACTTAGGTATATAATTTATGAAGTAGTAGACTGTCTGAACTGCTTCTGATTAAATTTTCCTTGGTGGATTCTCTTTTCTTCCTGGAAACAAAGAAAAAGAATAAAAATAATTTTGTGAATTTATGTTTGAATATGATACTTAATGAAAAACACTGGATAAATTAGATTAGAACATAATTATGGTTTTTCTGGTAAGCAAAATTAACTTAATCTTTAAATATCGCTTCTGTCTTTTGGAGAAGTGGATTGTCCATCACACAAGTGTTTCTGTAGGATCTTAAGACGTCCTTGATTGTTCTGAAGCCCATGCACACTTAAAAATGCTTCTGTGCATTTGGAAAGTTCTCGCCGAGCTTCAGTACGCCACATTTGGTGTCTGATACCACAACAATATCTTCCCCTTTTCGAATTGCACATATTTATTCTTTTTTTTGCCTTCAGGTTCTTTAGCAGGTGACCTTTTACATTGTCAGCATCCTAAACCAAATAAAGTATTCAGAATTAGAAAAACAAAAGCCACTTTTACTTATACAGCATATCTTAATATATTATACATATAGCCTTATAATATTATAATTATAAACCAATAATGCAGTAATTAATGGGAGAAGTACAATTTGTTCATGATTCACTCATACATATTTTAATTAGCGAGTACATAATAGTTATAATTACGGAATAATATTTACTCTGATACAGTCCTAGGCCTCAATATTTTAAATGTTAAGAAAGTAAGTATTTTCGATTTGCCATGTCATTTTCGTCTGATTATTCATCAGAGGGACAATAACGGCTTCCAATGGATGAATAATCTTCTTCAGAACTGACCATATCTATCATTGAATGTTCTTCTTGGGTTCAACATGGAAATAACCTCTTCTTTGTAAGCGCCGTTTTACTGTGGCTTTGGGTTGTGTCACACATAAAAACGACTACTTCCTCACTGTATGAGAAAAACAAGTGTGAATTTCTCTGCCATCTAGTGAGTGAAAGTTAAAATATTTTTACAGTAGCTTCCTCTGTTGAATAGTACTTGAACTAACACAAGAAAGTAATTTGAGAAAAGTGTGGCCTTGGACTATATCATTCTCACCCCTTCATATACATCTGATCTTTCTCAGAATCTCTCTTTAAAACTTGGTAATGTTATGAGGGATGGCCATTCCAAAGAATAATTTAGTGTTACATGACTATTCAACACTGAATACAATAAATGAAAATGAATTTTTAAAAATTAATTATAATAGAGTCAAAAACCTACTATTTTCTACTAAATTGTATTTCATCTTATTAACATTATTTCCATATGGATCTCTAGAAGACCGTATTAGGACTAATTCCTAATTTTTTTGTGTGCTCAAAATTGGTTGGGATTTTTGTTTATAGTAGTAAGGGGGTGTTTAGTGCACTTGGCAGGTTTTTAATGCACAACCTTTTTAAATATTAATTGTAGTCTATTATGTTATAAATTATTATATGCTGAAAATCTTTATAAATATAGTATAATAAAAAAATTACAAACTGAAAATCTTGCAAAACATAATGAACTGTGATATAATTAATTTGTAAAATAGTTGTGCATTTAGAACATACTTAGTCCACTCAATATATCCACTTATTACTGCCTTGGTATAGATATAGTCTTCTCCATGCACCAGTTTGTTTGACAAGTGTTGAGGTGTTTGTTGCACTTTTTCCAAGCTGATAGCTTCGATCTGCTGGTCTTCGTCTTCTGGTACTGACGATACACTCAGAGTCTCTCCCACACAAGTTTGATGGTGGCAGCGTTGACTGGAGCCACCATAGGTTTGTAATTTTTGATTACATCCGAAATGTCTTTTGTTTTTCCTGCCGGGGTGTAAGTCTCTTCATCAGGAATTGTTAATGGCGGCAGGCTGGTAGTCCCATTTGTTTCTTCCGTGAAGAAGTGGATGATATTTGATATTTCATACTGAGAGGTTTAGTTGAATCGAGGCTATCTTCCTTACATGTCTCCTGTATCAGTGCTCTAACAGTACCGCCTTTTTCTGTCGCTGCAGGAAATTCCTACTGGTCATCACTGAGCTCTATTTCGTAAGGCGCCGTTCCTTATTGAGCCTGATTTTCTCCTTTAAAAGTCGGTGTATTTCTTGCAGAATTTCGTCTGTTAAGTGTGTTCCAACTTTGTTCAGTGACCTTAGAGTAGTGTGTGTTGCTACTTCAGTGCAGGAGATAGCGAAGCAGTTCTCTTCCTCGAGTTGGCGTCAACTGTGACCAGTTCTAGTTTTCGAATCATCTGTTGTTGACGTTCATCCCAATATATCTTGATGGCATTAAGACAACTATTTTCTTGGATGAGCTGACAACCTGCTGGGAACGCTTCAGGGAGGATTCAGATGACAGCACACACAAGATTGTCAGATACAGTCTGAAAAGCTTGTAAGGATGTGTTGAGAAATAATTGTTTAGGAAAAAATTCGTTATGTTGCGCCATTTCAAGAGAAGAGAAAACTACAATCTGAAAACTTCCGAAGAAAGGAGGTCAAGGGTGGCCGATATGCGCTGGATGTTCAAGAGGAACGTTCAGACGCAGGAAAGGATTCGCCTTCATCATCACGTGAAGCTGAACCACAGGAAAAACCTACCTTGTGTTTTCTACAACACCCAGTATTACGACAGTAGATGTTTGAAGAAAGGCAATTGATCAGGTGTGATAAGTGAAAGCTGTGGTTTCATGAAATTTGTGTGGAGGCTGTTGGTCATAAGCAATTTCACTATGACAAATACATTTAACAACTAGTGGAACAGTTAAAAAGTATAATATTACATATCATGAACAATTGTACAACAGCTTACAGTGATTCACAGAGCCCACTTTAAATTTTGTTATTTACAATGAAGAAGAATATATCTTGAAACAATGTACGATTATCATACGAATCTATAACTATGGTCTATTCACAATTATAATTCAACATAGGTATTAAAATATTTACAACCCCTTTGGACCCTATAAGGGTGAAACGACTCATTTCCCCCACCTTTCCCTACATCTAATAAGCGACTACGAAAATAAAAGGAATATTCAAGTGTTGGATTGAAATTTTGGGTGATATCAATAATAAAATGATTACATTGCTACTCTCACTGAAAGTGAAGATGACTTACAATATATACTCGAAGGAATAAACAGTCTAAAGAGTACAGAGTATAGATCGAGAGTAAATCAAAGAACGATGACAGTAATGAGGAGTAACGGAAATGAAATTGACAATCAACTTAACATCTAAATTGGGGATCACGAAAAACAGGAAATCAAGTATTCCTGCTACTTTGGAACTAAAGAACACACAATAGATGATGCAAGGTGGACATAAAAAGCAATCTATCACAGCGAAGTGGTCTTTCCTGGCCAAAATAACTCTACTAGTATGAAACACTCCTCTTAGTATGAGGAAGAAGTTTCTGTAAACATATATGTGGAGCACAGCAGTGTATGGGCCTGAATCAAGGATTGCGATAAAACTGGGAAACAAGGGAATCAAGGTATTTGAGATGTGGTGTTACAGAGGAATATTGAAAGTTAGATGGATTGATAAAGACAAGAAATGAGGATGTCCTCCGTAGAATCAAAGAAAAAAGGAACATATGGAAGACGCTCACAAGAAGAAGAGACAGGGTGAGAGGATATATGTTGAGAAAATAGGATTGGTTGGTTGGTTGGTTGATTTTGGGGAGGGGACCAAACAGTGAGATCATCAGTCCCAAAGGATTAGAGAAGGATGGGGAAGGAAATCGGCCGTGCCCTTTCAAAGGATCCATCTCGACATTGGCCTCAAGCGATTTAGAGAAATCAAGGACATACTGAATCATGATGGCCGGATGTGGGTTTGAACCATCGTCCTCCCGAATGCGAGTCCAGGTTGCTAACCAGTGCGACAAACAAGAGATTATTTCCATGTACTGGAGGGACCTGCAGAGAGTAAAATCTTTAGGGAAACACAGGAACGGGAATACAGCCAACAAATAACTGTGGACATGAAGTACAAGTGCTACTGTGAGATAGAAAGTTAGGCTTAAGAGAGGAATTTTCAGTGAAAAGCAGAGAATCAATTTGTAATTCATTGTAATTCACATGAACAGCCATCCTTGTTGCAGCTGTGGTCGTCGGTCCGAAGATGGGTGTGATGAAACTCTCATCCCGTGCAAGCTTCTTCACATCTGCATTGCTACTGCATCCCGCATACAACTGATTTTCCCCGCCTCTGTCTTTCCTCTGTAGCCAAATGCACTATTCCTTGATGAAGGCAAGTTTTTCCTAAAAAAACAATCATTTCTTTTGTCAATGATAACAAAAGGCTAGATAGTCAGTTTAAGGAACGTCAACTACACGTTTTATCAAAATACTGCCATTTGATTTTTTCCTCTAACAATGAAAAAAATTAACACCATAACATGATTCGGCGTTGAGGTACAGTGGATCAAGTTCAGCGACGTATCGTCTGATGTTTTATGTTGCGAATCTGGCATCTCTGGACATAAGCCCGACGTCAATACGAGCAGGACATTAAAGTTGCCTCTACGAAATGATCCCGCAACTTCACCTTTGTTTAGCTCCTCAGTTTTCCGTCTGTGCTGTGATACAAATTTCGAGTTGTCTCCTGCTGGAAATCTGATGGGTTCAGGTATGCGCCCACCAAGCGAGGTGGCGCAGTGGTTAGCACCCTGGACTCGCATTCGGGAGGACGACGGTTCAATCCCGTCTCCGGCCATCCTGATTTAGGTTTTCCGTGATTTCCCTAAATCGTTTCAGGCAAATGCCGGGATGGTTCCTTTGAAAGGGCACGGCCGATTTCCTTCCCAATCCATTCCTAACCCGAGCTTGCGCTTCGTCTCTAATGACCTCGTTGTCGACTGGACGTTAAACACTAACAACCACCACCACCAGGTATGCGCTGAAATATATATATCTTATTCTACGGTATTCACTGCGTATTTATTTTTGTTTAGACCTGCTCAGATATTTACTGGGTTTTGCTGTAGTATTTTTCTTCTCATCCGTTTCCTCTTCAGTTTTAACTAAGATGCTGAGATCTTCTGCGTAAACGTCCACCATCACCCATGTTGTTATTGTCTTCAGTCCTGAGACTGGTTTGATGCAGCTCTCCATGCTACTCTATCCTGTGCAAGCTTCTTCATCTCCCAGTACCTACTGCAAACTACATCCTTCTGAATCTGCTTAGTGTACTCATCTCTCGGTCTCCCTCTACGATTTTTACCCTCCACGCTGCCCTCCAACGCTAAATTTGTGATCCCGTGATGCCTCAAAACATGTCCTACCAACCGACCCCTTCTTCTAGTCAAGTTGCGCCACAAACTTCTCTTTTCCCCAAACCTATTCAATACCTCCTCATTAGTTACGTGATCTATCCACCTTATCTTCAGTATTCTTCTGTAGCACCACATTTCGAAAGCTTCTATTCTCTTCTTGTCCAAACTAGTTATCGTCCATGTTTCACTTCCATACATGGCTACACTCCAAACAAATACTTTCAGAAACTACTTCCTGAAACATAAATCTATATTCGATGTTAACAAATTTCCCTTCTTCAGAAACGCTTTCCTTGCCATTGCCAGTCTACATTTTATATCCTCTCTACTTCGACCATCATCAGTTATTTTACTTCCTAAATAGCAAAACTCCTTTACTACTTTTTACTGTCTCATTTCCTAATCTAATTCCCTCAGCATCACCCGATTTAATTTTACTACATTCCATTATCCTCGTTTTGCTTTTGTTGATGTTCATCTTATATCCTCCTTTCAAGACACTGTCCATTCCGTTCAACTGCTCTTTCAAGTCCTTTGCCGTCTCTGACAGAATTACAATGTCGTCGGCGAACCTCAAAGTTTTTACTTCTTCTCCATGAATTTTAATACCTACTCCAAATTTTTCTTTCGTTTCCTTTAGTGCTTGCTCAGTATACAGATTGAATAACATCGGGGAGAGGCTACAACCCTGTCTCACTCCTTTCCCAACCACTGCTTCCCTTTCATGCCCCTCGACTCTTATGACTGCCATCTGATTTCTGTACAAATTGTAAATAGCCTTTCGCACCCTAAATTTTACCCCTGCCACCTTTAGAATTTGAAAAAGAGTATTCCAGTGAACATTGCCAAAAGCTTTCTCTAGGTCTACAAATGCTAGAAACGTAGGTTTGCCTTTTCTTAATCTTTCTTCTAAGATAAGTCGTAAGGTCAGTATTGCCTCACGTGTTCCAACATTTCTACGGAATCCAAACTGATCCTCCCCGAGGTCCGCATCTACCAGTTTTTCCATTCGCCCATAGCTATTGGAAAAGTAGTTTTGGTAACGTTTCATCTAATTTATGTTGTTAATCTTCAGCATGAGTGAAATATGAAGAATGCTTCAAAATTCCTACTGCAGGCATCTGTGAGTTGTTGAGAAGTAGTAGTAGATAAAGTTTTGGTACAACAATCCTTGTTTGGAAATGAACTGGTTGTGTGAAAACAAGTTTGAGGGTCGGATCACTTCCGAATTTTCTACTTCAAAATACTCACACAACAGAAACTATAAACTATGACCCGTTTGTTCTATAGTAGCCCCTGGCATGGTCAATGCTTCGAGCACTCGTCATCGGATTCTGTTCTACGCGACGAAGGAGGTCTTCTTCAAAGT
Organism: Schistocerca gregaria; assembly: GCF_023897955.1. NCBI lineage: Eukaryota > Metazoa > Arthropoda > Insecta > Orthoptera > Acrididae > Schistocerca > Schistocerca gregaria. The sequence continues at coordinate 743,385,452 of NC_064921.1, forward strand.
CGAGAGTGTGGCGCGTCTGCAGAGCATCACAGCTGCCATCCTAGCTGCGAACCACCAGTTTCTCTCAGCTGTTTCCGTAATTAAACGGAGCATATTTGCGATTTCATATTTACAACACAGACCGAAGACAGCACCGTCCTATCAGTACCGTGAAAAGCGAAATTTGAGTATGATCGAACGTTCAAACTTCGTTTTTTAAATGCTACGCCTGACGCATGACACAATTTGACGCAGATTTGAGAATGATCCGACGCCCCAAGTTAATTACATTTGCTTTTTAAGTACTAGGCGTGGCGCATGAAACAATGTGGTGGTTACAACTTGTGAAAGGAATGTATGAACATCTTCGTCACATTGACAGTAGAACTGAGACAAGCACTCATGTTCCGGAAAACAGAACACCTTGAACTACAAAAGACAGGCCCTCATATTCATAGGACATGTTTATGAGTATGTTCTGCGGAGATAATTAACATTTCAGTCAGATCGGTTCAGCATGTGTGCTGTTGCCTCGTAGGCATAGGGTCCGCAATGAGCCCTGATAACGTGTTACGTGCATGGTCACAACGACGCGTATAAGGCGCGAACGGCTTCCTGTGGTATAGCCATCCATGCTGCATTCACCTGGTTCCAAAGTTCATCTGTGATGCTTGCCACTGGGTCACACCGCTGCACTTGCCGTTTCACAACATCCCACACACTTTCTATTGACAACTAGTCTGGTGATCTGGCAAAATGCTGACAACGTGTGACACCAGCAAGGCACGTGTTCGTGCAGCAACATGTGGTCGTACATTGTTCTGCTGAAATATGGCGTCTTGTGTGTTGTACAGAAAGGGCATGGCTACGGGTCGCAGGATGTCATTCACGTAGGTCACACTGGTCACAGTGCCCTGGACGCGTACCAACTGCGATTTGTGGTTGCACCCTACAGTAACCCACACTATAAGGCCTGAGTTGGCGCTGTAGGTCTTGTGCGGATGCAGTCACTGTGTGCCATTCCCCTTTTTACGGCGAACCAAAATGCGGCCATTATTTTCAAACAAACAGAACCTGGATTCGTCCGAAAACACTACTTGATGCCATTCCTGTCGCCAGAGACGTCGTTCCACACACCATTGCCGTCTATCATGATTCTGTACATTCGTCAGAGGTGGGCCGAGAAGTGGACGAAGCGCACTCAACTTATGCCGTAATAACGGAGACGATGTGTTTTCAAATTTAGACTTCTGGAAACGTTATTTTAATGCTTTTTTGAGCATTGTACGCGTATGAGTTTGTACTGGTATGAAATAAACTCCCATGTGCCCCAAAAATCTTTTATTGCATGCTGGCTGAAGATTATTTCGAAGTTTACCATTTGTTAGTAAAACGAAATTACAGAAAGGTGAACAAAGGTAAATTTGAACTGAAAGATAATGAAAATACGGAAAAAAACTTCAACGTTTTAACTTACAGTTTATAAGACTGTCAAAAGCTGTGTATAATAGGAGGTGAAACACTTTCAGCTGTATAAATACTGTTTTGATTTGGAATTTTTATATTTATTTAATTATTGTGTTATATCCCTTTTACATAAGCATATTGTTGATTTGTTATTAATTCTCTAACGTTCTATTCATGCCGCTGAGTTAGTGTGCAAATACTTACGTTGTTAACAAATGCCTTTATAAAATAAGCCCATGCTGCAAAATCCGCAGTCGAAAAGTCACTCCACCCATACACTGAACTCCATTAAAAAAGTAGCCTCAGGCGCCAGCATTAATTTAGATGTAACTACCAGATCACAATTCCAGAACCTTTAAGCCCACCGCCTCTCGATGACCAAGTATTTATACGTTCACTGGGTGGTCCTGATCATTCGCCGGCTGTTTGTAACCTATTTTAGAAAATGAGAGACTGAGTAGATATCAAATTACAACTTGACCGCAAATGAAACAGCAAAACATCAATTAGCATTGCGTGTGGTACTTGGAGTTCACTTCGGTTTAGTGACTGAGGATTGCACGTGAGGCCTAAGCAAGCAGCTACAGGAGATGCAGGACATCATACACTCGTGTGTGGCGGAAGGTACTTTCGGTACTGATCCCTCCAACTATCTGACACCTCCACCCACGTGCGTGGGGAGAATGATTGTCGGTATGCCTCTGTATTGACTGTAATTTCTCGAATCTTCTCCTAGTCGTAAATACGCGAGCTATATAGGGTGTGGGAGTAGGGAGTAACATGTTGTCGGCCTCAACGAGTGCGTCCGTCTCTTTCATTCATCGGCAGCCGGAAACACGCTGCCAAAGATTCCTGAACCACAGAAGGGCTTACATCTCAAGGGAGTTAGTGTAATCGGTCGAGCAACGATATGTTTGCCACTCCACTTAGTGAGGAGGAAACATCGAATCTCAGTACATGCATACTGAAAGACGTGACAGAATGAAAAGAGTAAAAAACGGGCACGATTCCTATCAACTGTATAGGCCTACGCTCTTTGGCTATTTGAATATCAGATGACATGTCTTGATCAGTATATAAGAGGGTCCTTCAATAACTAATACCCATCTTTTTTTGTACAACCGTTAATACACACAAGAAATTGTCCATTTACGTGCATGAAATTTGATGTTTCTTTTTGCATCTATGCGAAGTTTCTAATAAATCCGACAAAAGGGCCAGCCATAGCGAACCATCAGACTGGCGTCTACGCACGACTTTCGACAAGCCACGTGCTGTAATTAAATTTTTTCTTGCCTAAAAAGAAACCGTGGTGAATACTCATAAACGTCTGTGTGCAGTGATGCTGCCTTACTATTGGGCGATGGTAAAGAGAGGTAAAGCACCAAGAAATGCTGAATATGAGCTCCTTGGTCAGTCACGCTCGGGACGTCCTGTCACAGGCAAACATCCAGATAAGGTGAAACACGTGGATGCTATTATTCGTGCAGACCGACTCCTCACAATTCGACAATATCGGTGAGCATTGGATGTGTGCGTTCAGCGACTTAGACTATTCGATATTCAAAAGTATGTTCACGACGGTTTCCTCGAGTGATCCTAACAGGCCACAAGATTCGAGGAAAAACCATTTCATCTGGAATGTTGGAGCAGTCTGAGGACAATAGAGAACGCTTTCTGACACAGATCGTTACATGTAACGTAACCTGGCTGGAAACAAAACGGCAGTCACTGGAGAGTCACTACTCCCAGTCACAAAAACAGAAGAAATTCTTTGCAGCTTCCTTTGCTGGCAAAGTTATGGTGACAGTCTCTGGGATACTGCCGATGTTGTAATCGCGGATATGTTGCCAAAACGGTAAATTTCTATTTAAAAACCATATACGAAGACTCTGAACAAACTCAAAAACGGTTTACATGTTCGGTCTGACAAGACTCGTGCTCCAACACGACAGAGCATGTCCATTCATAAGGCTCCGAACCTGGGAACACATCACTAAATTATAATGGGCCTCATTGCGTTGAAATGGGTAAGTCAGATCCATCTTATTTAGTCTCAGTACGAGTATTCTCGGTGATCGATATCTCGCGTCCGTCGGCCGTCGTAATTTAATATATTATTATTGTTGTTATTATTATTATTTGATTGTTGCCGACTTACGTGGTGGGCCGTGATAAAAATGATATTTCATTCAATTTTGATTTACGATTAAACGCTTTTGTGGAGTTCTCCTTTTTAACAGTATTAATCTTAAAGTATTTGTTACGTTAATGAATGTTACGCTAGCTGAATCTTAAAACATGAGCATACAAGTTGAACATTGGAATAAACTTTTCATATTAATTTCCTCGGCTAGTCAGTTTACTTTAAAGCAAGAAATCTTTAGTTATTAATTACAATTACGGTCCACACACGCGCGAGAGTATTTTTTCTTACCTCCGTTAACCATTGCATTGTAGTCGGAGTCCTGGCTCAGGCTCACGGCTATGGTACTGAAGACAAGAATCTTAAAGCTACGTATTTTCTGCAACGTCGTGCGGCTGTGGAGAAAATGTGTATTACGTTAATAGCGGGCGAGTATTTCGCTTCCGCTAAATTTTATAAGTTAATCGGCCGCTGCGATTGTTGAACTGTGAATTACATGAATGCAGGTTAATTCAAGGAAGCGGACATGAAATCGGGATCACCTCTTACAAATTAAAAGTGAACAATGATATTAATTCAATATATTATCGGCTTAATTCGTACAAATATGCTTACATTTCCCAGCACTCGCAAGATGTCCGTCTTCACATAACCAAGACAAGAGAAGAAGGTGAAGACGACTAAAAAATTAACAAAAGAGCGTATCTTGTCGTCTCTTTAGATCATGTTGTTATATTTCTTTGCTCTCGAAACATACACAGAGAAATTATTATTTTACGGGTACATTATAAAAAAAATCTGTATCATTCAAGTTTCAAATGTCTCTTCTTTATAAATACTATTTTAAGCGTTTTCTTATTACCTCACTGGGGACGCTATAGATACCACAAACGGCAGTGTGTGATGGCACCAAGGGTGTGTAAGAACGAGTCGTTGAGCGTACCAAACTTGCTTGTAATTTACGCACCTGCAACCCCACTAGGGTATGCAACTAAGAACTCATGATTGCAAGCTAAAGTTGAATATTAAACCTCCGCGTTTAAGTAGGACCTCTAGCGTGGTGTGCTAGTTTAGCCAACTTCAGACGGGATAGGACCTGAACAAAGAGGCTCGTCTACGTCTACAGCGTACACACGTTTTCGCATCCGCGCCGTTAGGTTGGTCAGAGGCCGTGCGAATTCCATTTTGTCATCCCTATAGAATATGTATAGTGAACGTAGCCTACTGTGCAGGTTCTCAACATTAGACCAGCCTAGTCATGTTATTTTGGAACGGCGTTGCTTGTCTACAACCAGTGTTACAGAGAAACTTCAATATCACACGCATTCGCCTTATTTCATATACGTTCCTGCACGTTTGAGTTATAGTAACTGCTATAGTGCAGTATTACCGTTGCTACAGACATGAAGAGAAGTATGTTAAAGAAGAACCAGCTACTTTTGATAGGTATGTACAACAAATGTATGATTGCAAATGTCAAGTTGATATGAGACACTTCATAAATTGAAAAATATCGGGACACGGTAGTAAAGTCCCGTATTGCAGGTATACTTCCTGCGATCTTATGCCCATGTGTTTACGAGACAAGAGCTCAATAAATTTCCAGGTTATCTGAGTAAGCTACCAGTCAGTGTTGCTATGTTCATATGAAGATAATATTTATATATGACACTCTAGTTAATATCTTCCAATTTATGCATGTTCTCGAACTCTTGTGGGTATCCTAGTACTTCTGTATGACAGTTTCCTGTACAGTGTCACTGTGACGTAGTCTTTTGCCTGATGCACGCAAGGAAGGGTCGAATCTACCATTTACATACGTCCTCCTGGAATGGCGCACGACTTTTATAGATTCGATTTTTCGTCTGCTAATATCTTCTCGATACTACGGTCGCCTGTAAATTTATCTTGTAGAGTAGCTCCTGCTATTCAGTCCCAGCTGACAGCCTTCTTCACAGTGCTCGGATCCTGTTCCCCGAAGATTTCGTGCATTAAATGGAAAAAGAGCTCAGTTCAAACAGTGTAAGGCTTTAATAACCAGAGTTCCATCATTGTTGTTGTTGTGGTCTTCAGTCTTGAGACTCGTTTGATGCAGCTCTCCATGCTACTCTATCCTGTGCAAGCTTCTTCATCTCCCAGTACCTACTGCAAACTACATCCTTCTGAATCTGTTTAGTGTATTCATCTCTTGGTCTCCCTCTACGACTTCTACCCTCCACACTGCCCTCCAATACTAAATTGGTGGTCACTTGACGCTTCAGAACATGTCCTACCAACCCATACCTTCTTCTTGTCAAGTTGTGCCACAAACTTCTCTTCTCCCCAATCCTATTCAATACCTCCTCATTAGTTATATCATCTACCCATCTAATCTTCAGCATTCTTCTATAGCACCACATTTCGAAAGCTTCTATTCTCTTCTTGTCCAAACTAGTTATCGTCCATGTTTCACTTCCATACATGGCTACGCTCCAAACAAATACTTTCAGAAACGACTTCCTGACACTTAAATCTGTACTCAATGTTAACAAATTTCTCTTCTTCAGAACGCTTTCCTTGCCATTGTCAGTCTACAGTTGATATCCTCTCTACTTCGACCATCAGCAGTTATTTTTCTCCCCAAATATCAAAACTCCTTTACTACTTTAAGTGTCTCATTTCCTATTGTAATTTTAGCACACTGGACTCGCATTCGGAAGGACGACGGTTCAATCCCGTCTCCGGCCATCCTGATTTAGGTTTTCCGTGATTTCCCTAAATCGTTTCAGGCAAATGCCGGGATGGTTCCTTTGAAAGGGCACGGCCGATTTCCTTCCCAATCCTTCCCTAACCCGAGCTTGCGCTCCGTCTCTAATGACCTCGTTGTCGACGGGACGTTAAACACTAACCACCACCACCACCACCTATTGTAATTCCCTCAGTATCACCCAACTTAATTCGACTACATTCCATTATCCTCGTTTTGCTTTTGTTGATGTTCATCTTATACCCTCCTTTCATGACACTGTCCATTCCGTTCAACTGCTCTTCCAAGTCCTTTGCTGTCTCTGACAGAATTACAATGTCATCGGCGAACATCAAAGGTTTTGAAACTTCCTTGCAGATTAAAACTGCATGCCGGACGTAGAGTCGAACTCGGGACCTTTGCCTTTCGCGGGCAAGTGCTCGAATGGCGAAGTAAAGCTGTGAGGACGGACTGTGAGTCGTGCTTGGGTGGCTCAGTTGGCCTTTGGCTGTGCTGCGGTGAGGACGCGCCGTTTGTGTTCCTGCCGCTGAGCGAGCGCTCGTGTTGTTTACATCGTACTCGGCCGTTTCGCGCGTGCCGTACTCAGCATATAGATCATTATGGCGCAGCAGTACAGAAAATCGACGCTCAAATTTACGTTCCGCAACGAATTTGTACGGCCCAAAGCACTCGAAGTCGAACGATTTCTACGAGAAGAAGTTAAAATCCCGGCGACCGACATTCTCGGCATTCACTTGTCCATTGTGAGCAGTATCGTATATGCCAAGATCATCAACGACGCAACATGTGAACGGATCCTTCGGGAAACGAAACAGGGCCTCCGTTTCTGCCATGCTGATGGCAGTGTGGGGACTGTGCACGTCGCTTATTCTGGCATGGGACTTCGCACGATCAGACTTTTCGAACTTCCTTTCGAACTACCGGCGGAGGACGTCGTGACAGCGCTGCGGCACGGTGCATGATCATATTGCGGAAAAATGGACGCAATACCAGACATATCCTGTGCTGAACGGAGTCCGTCAGGTCCGAATAAAACTTAAAAGACATGCACCTTCATATCTGAATATCAGTGGCTGCCGTGCCATCGTCATCTACGACGGGCAACCAAAGGCCTGCTCTGGTTGTGGGAAGGAGGGACACCTCAGATCCGAATGTATCCAACGTCGAATCAGTCAACTGCCGCCGGCTGCCGACGAACCGCCGTCGCTGCCGACGCTGCTTCCCGTGACTTATGCAGCAGCCCTCACGACAACTACCACTTCACCACGACAGTCGACATCCACTGTTGGGTCGCAACTCCATCCTCCAATACAGGGCGATGACGACACACCAATTCCACAAGCTACGGATTCAACTCCGATGCAGCCGCCCCCGTCGACGGATAACAAGATGCATGACGCCAGCATGGCCGTAGACTCGCTTATTGTGCCTACGACTGCCTTTGTACCGCAACGTCGTGAATCTTTGCCATCGTCTGACACAGAAGGACACACCAGGAAGCAACGCTCTCCGAAGCGACGGAAGCGGAGGCGTAGAGCACCTTCCGAAAGACACAGCCTCCAGAGGACGACGATTCCACCTTCAATGACGACGCTACCACAGAGGCAGCCACTGCTGGAGTGTGGCACCAGCGAACGGAACTGAGGACAAACCACACGTATCTACAGTGGCAAAATCGGATGCCGGTACGCCGGATAGATGCTGCCCACCACCTTCTGGAGTGAAAGTACCCATGCCGTGTCCTGAGGAAGCTAGGGAAACCGATCTGGCTTTGAGTTCCCCGACGTGGGCGGATGACCACGACGACGACGCCACCATGCAAGTTACGCCAACAGGGCCCACGCCATTGGCGCCGGCTCTCTAGAAAGGACTGCAGGTGAGGTTTGGGGGGATGCGGAGGTGTTAATACAGTCCGAAGCGTAATTCCAGTCTTAATCGATAACTTAGCACCTTCGGTTCGGCAACAGGCTTATCGTATCGCCACGATTAACCTCAACACGATACAAACGGCAGTGAAGATCCAGTTGCTGCGTGAGATGCTTCGTTCTTCGGACGTTGACATTGCCCTGTTGCAAGAAGTGTATATAGCGGCCCTCCCTACTTTCTACGGTTATGTGACATATATGACACCGGCGGACCGAAATGGCAGCTGTACGGCAATACTAGTGCGCGACGGAATTGCCATCGAAGAAGTGACTTACCTTCCGTCAGGAAGGGGGCTGGCGATCACAGCACTGGGAACGCGCATCATTAACATTTATGCTCCATCAGGAACTGACCAACGCCGCGAACGATCGCTGTTCCACTCCGAGGATATCGCCCCTCTCTTTATCCGTCGCTTCGATCAATATATCTTTGGCGGCGACTTTAACTGTGTGCTCCACCCCAAAGACCAAGTCCCTCATTTCTCGACTTGTCAAGAACTTCGGCTCCTGGTTCGTGATATGCTTCTCACCGACACGTGGGAGACACTACACGGTGACCGTCCCGGGCCGACATATCTTACTAGTCACTCAGCCAGTCGCCTAGACCGCATTTATGTCTCACGAGCTCTAGCGCCGGGAGTATTGGACGCCGAACTTTGGCCGCTTGCCTTCTCCGATCATAGCGCTTTCATATGCACACTCACTCTACAGCAGCAGCGGATATGGCGCAGCGGAGGACCCTGGAAGCTGAATGTGGCACTTCTTCAAGACCCGGAATGCCGTCAGATTATCGCCAACACATGGATGGATTGCGAACGTCGTCTTTCCCGATACCCTTCGACTCTAGCTTGGTGGGTGGAATGAGCTAAACCAGCGTTTCGGCGTGTGCTAACACAGTTCGGAGAAGATGTCGCAGCCTGACATCGTCACACATTGGACTTTTATTACACGATGCTCCGCGAACTCGCCAGCCAACCACCATCTCCAAACCGACAAATGGAAAGCCTCCGGATTAAAGGTAAAATATTGTCGCTTACGAGGAAGCGTTTGGAGGGGGTCGTCGTGCGATCGCGACGTCAAGACCGAGCGGAAGGAGAAAACCCGTCTATGCATCACATCGTGCTCGACATCCGCCGACGCCGACAGGAGCTGATCATGGACCTCACATTGCCAGGTGGTAGGGTCGTAATGACTCAGGAGGTTGCAGAAGCCTTTGTAGATCACTATCGCCGGTTTTACGACGAGGTGAATACAGAGGAAGCGGATGGGCACGACATACTGCAGCACGTGTCGCACATCCTCGACGATGCAGCAGCGACGACGCTGTTAGCTGAACTTACGAGGGACGACATGGAGGACGCGCTTGACAAGGGAGCACTCAACAAATCTCCCGGGCCAGGCGGACTGCCGCTCGAGTTTTATCGGACTTTCTGCGATCTAATGATGCCCCGATGGATCACCATGTACAAAGAACTGATGACCCCCGGTTCCCACGTGCCACCTGGATTCGTGGAAGGTCTCCTCATACCGATACACAAACCTTCCTGAGGTCTGACGGTCGAGGACTACAGGTCAATTACAATGCTCAACTCGGACTATAAAATCTTCGCCCAACTACTCGCCAGCCGCATAAAGAAGGTCCTGCCCCTACTCCTCTCCATGGAGCAAACGACACAGGGCGGAGTGACCAACATGCAAACGACAACCAGCAAATGCAGGGATTTAATAGCTATCGCCACATCCTGTCGCCTTCGAGCTGCTCTGATCTCCATTGATTTCCACCACGCCTTCGACAGAGTTCACCACAAGTTCCTCCTGTCCGTTATGGCCCGCATGGGCTTCCCGCCTGACTTTCTCGACATCTTTCAGCACCTTTTCCGTGGAGTTGCATCCCATGTACTGGTAAATGGACGGATTTCGAGTCCCTTTTCCATCCGACGGTCAGTTCGCCAAGGATGCCCACTCTTCACGATCCTTTACGCGATCGCACTCGAACCACTTGTCGGAGGGTTGAAAAACAGGCTCTCGGGCATGTCATTGAGGGATCACACATTTCACTGCAGGATATATGCTGATGACCTTCTGTTACTTGTCCGATCTGGTGACGAGGTACGCTCGGTGATACAATGGATCAATCGCTATGGATTGGCAGCGAGCAGCCTCATGAATGTGGCCAAGTCGGCAGCGATGCCCATTGGGAGAGACCTACAGGAGGACGCTTTAGCCCCACTCCCACTAGTCAACAATATCCGGTTCTTGGTCATAACATTTACACAGGATGTGCGCCGCAAGGCTGCCATGAACTATTCACGATTACTACAGGCAATACGCACAGAAGTTCGCTGGAACCTACTTCGACAGTTGGACTTCCTACAGCGTGTGGAATACCTCAACTTTCACGTGGCGACTAAGATGATCCACATGGCTCAGGTCCTACCGATATCGACAGCGATGGCACACAGGCTGCAAGCAGCGTTTGGTTATCTTACCGCCGGACACCTATTCAAAGTCCGCTACGAAACACTCACCCTCCCCCCTCGTGATGGCGGACTGGGACTCATAAATGTACGAGCGAGAGCTACAGCGTTATACTTGTGCACAATGATGAAATTGTGGACCCACAAAGATGCTTCCCTTACGGGACATCAGTTAGAGGAATTGCTACCGGTGTCTCTTCTGCCACCTGTCACGATTGCGCACATTACACCCTCACTCTCGCACCTCTCTGCATTTATTCTTGAGTGTAGCTACGTGCACCCAGACCTCCCCAACACTCGCACTCCCAAGGTGAGAGACGTTTACCGGCTGCTGGTAAGGTCCATCCCTCGCAATACGATTGAGAGGAAAAGCCCGACCACCCTATGGCCTCCAGTGTGGAGGGCGGTCCAGAAGCCGTTTCTCCCCACGCGGGTACGAGCAGCGTGTTACCAGGTGGTGAACGGGAAGGTTGTAACACGACAAAGGCTGCACGCTATTGGGATGTCGGATTCCCCCCTTTGCTCACGTTGCCACCTCGTGGATACTGACGATCACCGTTTAACATGTGGATCGGCGTTAGAGGTATGGCTGCTAGTGCAGAAGATCCTCGCACAATTTAGCCACGGCTCCTTCTTTGTCCAGAGGATACTTATTTCCCACCTGCGAAGACTCACGCTCTCACATGGTTTAAAGGCATGTCCATATACTACCTCTTTCGAGATGATGAGAAAATGGTACTTGATTACTGGCAATTTCTCCAGGACAGTCATAGCACACTTGAGTGTACACCCAGATACCGACAACTATTTGCGCAATGTCTTCGATAACCCCCCTCACAGTTGCGGAGTACCGGGCAGAGGATGACCGCCGCCATGGAGCTCCACACGCTGCGAAATGTTTTATCAAATTGGAACATAGAATCTGTACGCAGATGAGCCATGCACAGGGAATGGCTTGCCGGATTTGGTTACATTTTTCTTTCTTTATTATCTATCATCATACTATTAGTTTCGAATTCTATTTTATAGTTTAGAAGGAATTCTTGTTCTGTTGTTGCAAGCTTCTGTTAAACAAACAAACAAACAAAAAAACAAGAAAACAAAAAGTTGGTAGAGCACTTGCCCGCGAAAGGCAAAGGTCCCGAGTTCGAGTCTCGGTCCGGCAAACAGTTTTAATCTACCAGGAAGTTTCGTATCAGCGCACACTCCGCTGTAGAGTGAAAATTTCATTCTTCTCAAAGTTTTTATTTCTTCTCCATGGATTTTAATACCTAATCCGAATTTTTCTTTTGGTTCTCTCACTGCTTGCTCAATATACAGATTGAATAACATCGGGGATAGGCCACAACCCTGTCTCACTCCCTTTCCAACCACTGCTTCCCTTTCATGTCCCTCGACTCTTATAACTGCCATCTGGTTTCTGTACAAATTGTAAATAACCTTTCGCTCCCTTTATTTTACCCCTGCCACCTTCAGAATTTGATAGAGAGTATTCCAGTCAACATTGTCAAAAGCTTTCTCTAGGTCTACAAATGCTAGAAACGTAGGTTTGCCTTTCCTTAATCTAGCTTCTAAGATAAGTCGTAAGGTCAGTATTGCCTCGCGTGTTCCAATATTTCTACCGAATCCAAACTGATGTTCCTCGAGGTCGGCTTCTACCAGTTTTTCCATTCGTCTGTAAAGAATTCGCGTTAGTATTTTGCATCCGTGACTTATTAAACTGGTTGTTCGGTAATTTTCTCATCTGTCAATACCTGCTTTCTTTGGAATTGGAATTATTATATTCTTCTTGAAGTGTGAGGGTATTTCGCCTGTGTCATACATCTTGCTCACCAGATAGTAGAGTTTTGTCAGGACTGGCTCTACCAAGGCCGTCAGTAGTTCCAATGGAATGTTGTCTACTCCCGGGGCCTGCAATATTAACCATTAACACCATATACTTTGCGATGAGCACAAGGCTCCTACTTCTCTCTGGTCCGTGTACAACTGAGTAAGTTAAATACATTCCATTTTACAAACGTTTGTTGCTAATGCAGGCTCTTTGGACATTTCTTGGCGGACCTCCATAACGCTTTCCATCAGCGGCTGCACGGAATAACACATCGACCACAGCAAGTGACGATTCCTACGGGATGTGCAACTCTCGCGTATATTCTTGGCTCTGCATAGACCGAAGCCTAGCGACAGTGTTCTGCTCTATTCTAGATTAATGAATTTAAAATAATAATTTATCTCTCTATATTCACATGAAAATCTTCCATTCCTCGAAGAATCTAAGTGTGCACCATGGCGTTTTCTAATGAAATGTAAAGTTGCAATAAAACATAGTTAATTAGAACAGATTCGACAATATGAATCCGTGCAACAGGAAACGTAAAAAAAGCAAAACAAACAATTGTTGACTGTCACTTCTTCTCTTAGTCGAAAATTCTAGTACCGATCACGCATTTCTTATTTTTTATCTTTTTAAGATAATGTACCGTTTGGGTTTTCTGATAACGTGGGGAAAAACGTCATACATATTTTATTTGTCTACAACAAGCAGAAGGGTAAATAAAGAAAAACTGAAAAAAAAACAATGGACAAGTAGGTGACACAAATGGCTCACAGTGTTTACTGTAATAATCTCATATTTCCAAATCAGTTCCTTTTTCGTGACATCTCGGCGCCTTCTACAGAACTATTGTAACATAATTTATTATAACAGAGATTGACAATATGAATAAGTGTTACATAATACGTAAAAAATATTGTTGGCTGCCACTTCTTATTCAGCTACTGAAAAAACGTGAATAAAGTGGAATCTGAGCAATGATACTATGGCGAAAAGCGTAATACCATTGCTCTTCACGTCTGTAAACCTTCTGTTCCTGGTTTCAAATTATTAACAAGTCTGTAAAACGAGTATACAAATTGACGCTGTACTTCTGAAGGTGATCTATCTGCTGCAGCGAAGTAATAACACACAGAATATGGTAAACGCTTATGGGCTGTAACGCTCCGTACCAAAATCACGTGACTTGGGCTGTAGCAGATGTTCTGCACAGAATTCTCGTTCTGTGCATCCCAGTACTCACTCAAAAGCTATTTACACTATACAGTCATCCTCCAGCAACATAATAACGCCACTCTGTCGATTGCTGTCAGTGAAGACGGCTTTGTTCATATCAACGTGCTCCGTTTTGGTAAGGAATACAAGTGTGCGAATATCTCATCTGAAGTTATCATAATGCTCAGTAGTTTCCTTACAGCCTTTTCAAGCTAGAGAGATATTATTGTGGTTGCTCCCATTCTGGTGTCAACTACGCCACGTGGACTAGTATACAGTGTGGATATGCTTTTCTGAACTCGTGGCCAGCTGAATTCGTCGCGAGTTCCAGGATGCATGCAGTATAAATTCCGTTCTGCCTCCATGTAATCTGAGCTTGCTTGTGGTGTGATAGAGACCTGTGCCTTTGTTTATATGATTCTCACATGTTGCTTGATGATAGCTGGGCCCTCCATTCTACTAGTAAATACCACATACTAACGCGCTCACTGCATATCTAAAAACATGACTTTTGCTAGAGCAATTTAACGCTCATTGTGCACAGTCGGCACCTGTTCCTGTTTCGTTAGTGAGTGCTGTACCGGGTTTATTCAGTGAATCATAGTTATCCGGCTTTCCCGGCCGGACGAATACTTAAAGGCCTGGAAATTTTCTCCCATCTGATTAAAGTTTAATTCAACTGATTTTGGGATCTCGTGCTTTTCCTTGAAGTGAGGCCATACTTTCTCTGTTTGGTTCATTACAGACATGTACTTGTTAGTTGCAGTGAAGGACTTAACTTTCCCTTGACTGAGCAGATGAACAAATGCGTGAGTGGTTCTTTTGTGTCCGTACTTTCACTGTTTAATGTATTCTTGCGCTTGTCTCGCTTCGGACGACGCTGTACGCAATCGTAAGAGCCTAGGCAAATTAAATTAACGTCCAGCTAGTGAAGCTCAAGGGCTGTGTATCGGCCGCCGTGTCATCCTCTGCCTTGCGGCGCCATGCGGATGATGCCGTATGGAGGGGCATTTGGTCAGAACGCCGCTCTCCTGGCCGTATTGAGGCTTTCCAGACCTTGTAGCCGCTACTGCTCGATCAAATAGCTCCTCAGTTCTAAAGAAGAGGCTGAGTGCATTCCATATTAGTCCTCTCACTAAGGAAAAATCCTCGCTAGTACCGGGAATCTAACTTGGGTCCTCCGCATGGCATCCGTTTACACTGGCCATTTTCTTTTTATCTCATTTTGTTCTATATTGTTCGTTGAATTCGTTAGGGGAGGACCTCCGGTGACACCGGTCCAGGCTCTTCGTTGATCTGTTAACACAGTTTTTTATTACAGAGGGCAGCTAACCCTCTGACCGAACATGCTCAGCTACCGCGGCAGCTACCATACAGCCACCCTGGTGGACCCTAGGCAAGTTGCTGTGTGTAAATCTTTAGTATTATTGGACAGCGTAGACGAACATTTCTCATGAGAATGAGCCGATTGGTTAGTCATATGATTCCATGTATTCCTAATAATATCTATTTTTTGTGAGTTTCAATGCCGATCTCAATTACAAAATCGTTCTCGTAAAGCCATCATTAAAAATTAACACATCCGTCTTTAACTTGGAGTGCCACACGAAATCGTGTCCCATTCTGACGAGTATGGCCATTTAACATTCATCGTTGTTCAGTTAGTGTTCGGTTGTGAGCAAGTCAATTAACAGAAAGCGCAATTGTCCATACGTGTGCTCCCTATCGTGTACACAATTTCACGTCATTTGTTGCGCACCCTATAGTAAAGATACGTACAACAGCTGGCCTCTCAATGTATCTTGTATGTACAACTGTTAAAAACACTTTTCCTCAGGCACGGATCGAGGCATCAAGTTCAAATTGGTCACATACTATGGTCCATGATTTCTTGGTGGTTTAAAAATCTTACACTTCGAAGTCAATGCAGTCATAATACACGGCCATGTACGTCAAATATTTTAATTCTCGCAAACCCACTCGTCAAAACATATACCGGACTTCCCTTTGACATAGAATCATCAGATTTGAAGGAAGCAAGGTTTCACAGTACAAGTAAAGGAAACACTCCGAAAACTGTTAATTTGTAATTACATTAAGAGAAATACGTTTTTTCATTTGTTATCCGACAACAAACTTGTAATTAAAACGTTCTCAAAGTACCGGAACTCCGGGGATGAATATTTTTTCAGTATCAGTATCGATAAAACACAAAAATCTTGGAAATTCTTGATTCGACAGAGTGGCTGAATTGTGTACATACACAATTTTGTACGGAATGTAAACACACCTGGTCATTTTCTTTAACAGTTACGATGTTTGTATTTGGCAGGGACTTAATTCTCGGAGTTGTTTTGCACAAGGTGGGCACGTAGTTCGCCGAATTCATTCTATATTTGTCCATCAGCATTTCTATCTGCTCCGTATTACCTCTTTCAACCGGAGACGAGAGTAATCTATGAAATTCAGACGATATTTCATTGAGATAATGTATAGATTTTCCGTCTGAGTGTGCTGTGAAATTCTTTTCGGAGATGTAGTTGGCGACCACTTGTACTGAAGTTAGTTTGTGAACTGAAACGAAATTACAAACTACGATTAACACCGGATACTTTCCAGACGCTTGTCTGTAGACCTGCCCAAGAGAACGAGCTTACGAAGTAAGTCGTAAGATTGAAGCTACGTAAAGATGCACAATCATAGGCTGACCTGACTGTACCTACTATCAACAGCAATTATGATATGGGTCAAGTTCAGAGGTAGCACTGACAAACCACAGGAACGCGAATAAAGGAAAAAGTAACGAGAAAACCCTCCAATAAACAAAAGAAAACAACGGAAAGAATTCCTAAAAGTAGGATGAATGAGTAAAATAATCAGCAGTCAACTCAACTACACATATCCATAGTGTTCAGACCTGCTGCGTTCTCAGATGTAGTGCCGCGCGGTATTAGCCGAGTGGTCTTGGGCGCTGCAGCCATGGACTGTGCGGCTGGTTCCGGCGAAGGTTCGATTCCTCCCTAGGGCATGGGTGTGTGTGTTTGTCCTGAGGATAATTTAGGCTAAGTAATGTGTAAGCTTAGGGACTGATGACCTTAGCAGTTAAGTCCCACAAGATTTCACACACACTTGAACATTTTCTCAGATGTAGTGATAAGTAAAGTAGTGAGAATGGTGAGTGCACACTTTGATTTATATATCAAGTAATTTATGGCGCTATCTATGTTGTAAGAGTTGGTTATTAATAGACACTGACAAAAAAATTGCATCACCAAAAAAAAAAAAAATAGCGTTGAGTAAGAAAATATCGGGAATACATTTGTCTAGGTAACGTATGTTAGTGATTAATATTTGGAAGATCACAGGTCAATGTAAACGAGAGATAATCCATTGCAAATGTGAAATGCTGGTAAATTAATAACCAGTCTAGCTTCCAAAATGTTGCATGCAAGTATGCGATCGTTCATGCATTGTGTTGTACAGATGCCGAGTGTCAGCTTATGGAATAGAATTCCATGCCTGTTGCATTGATCGGTCAATATAGCGTTAGTTAATGCTATTTGTGGATGACGCTGGAGTTGTCGGCCGATGATGTTCCATATGTAATTGACTGGAGACGGATCTGGTGATCGAGGAGGTCCAGGCAACATGTGGACACTCTGTACAACATCTTGCATTACAATAGCGGTATGTGGACGAGCGTTATCCTGTTGGAAAACATCCCGTGGAACGCCGTTCAACCCTCAGCATTAAGAAGGAGTTGTGCGATATAAAAGGAAGTTGGTAGGCGTATTTTTCTTCTGAAAGGCGGTGTTTGTTCAAATTTCGCGCTACTTGCGTAAGAGTGGCCCTAGTATTGCCACTATAAAGAAGCAAATTAGGTTTGCTTTAAATACACGCTGTAATGGTCGTGAGCGTTAGTTATCTTTGAGATTCCACGTGGTGAGTTGACGTTACTCAAGATTGTCTTTAAGGTGACAAAGAGGGATTTATCAACAGCTCACTGAGTTTGAACGACAGCTAAGGAAAGCTGTATGTTTTCTGAGATACTGCAGAAAGAGTTGACAGGAATGTAGCAACCGTACCATAATGCCATATGCTAGGGTGTGTAAGAGTACTTTTAATGCATTAAAACGATGCAAGTGTGGAAGAAAATTCTGAAAATCTTACTTATTGTGCTGTTATTGCATTTGTCATAGTAATTTATTTCAGAAGAATAGCTCAGTAATGCACCTGCATAGACTAAAGGCAACATATTTATTCTGTATTGTCAAGTATGGTAAACACGGTAGATCAGAATATCCACAACTGTAGTAATGATTTGATACCGGACTATAGCATCTGTTTCAATGCTCTGATGTGCATCTGAAAGTGACCTTGGGAGCTGAAACCAGTCGTGTTTTGTAAAAATAAAACACATTGCAACTGGTGCTGTAACCTGGTCTCAGTTTATACTCATATTCAAAGTGTGTTAATGGTATTTTCAGTAGTGTTGGAAGTTTATTTTAAACTATTTAGCTTATAAGTACCTACAGCAACTGCTATATTGCATGAAATTATTTTATTAGGTATGGTTAACGGCAGTGTTCTTTGTGTCATTGGTTACACGTCTCGGTCACCTCTTGTTCGCATTTACGGCACTTTGAATAGTGGACATTACATTTCAGATGTATTACGACCCGTGGCACTACCCTTCATTCGATCCCTGCAAAACCCTACATTTCAGCAGGATAATGCACGACCGCATGTTGCAGGTCCTGTAGGGGCCTTTCTGGATACAGAAAATGTTCGAGTGCTACCCTGGCAAGCACACTCTCCAGATCTCTCACCAACTGAAAACGCCTGGTCAATGGTGGCCGGGAAACTGGCTCGTCACAATACGCCAGTCACTATTCTTGATAACCGTAGTATCGTGTTGAAGCTGCATGGGCAGCTGTACCTGTACACGCCATCCAACCTCTGCTTGACTAAATGCCCAGGCGTATCAAGGCCGTTATTACGGCTAGAGGTGGTTGTTCTGGGTACTGATTTCTCAGAATCGATGCACTCAAATTGCGTGAAAATGTAATCACATGTCAATTCTAGCATAGTATATTTGTCCAATGAATATCCGTTTATCATCTGCATTTCTTCTTGGTGTAGCAATTTTAATGGCCAGCAGTGTATTTAAGTGTTTTTCTATTTCTATAGCTTCTCTGAACAAGCGCGTGTGATAATGCTTCTCTACAGCCAGATTTCTGTGTCGGCGAATTCTATTACGTGGACGGTCTCACTCAGTGCGTGCTCTGCCACGACCCATTTCTCCACCTGCCCCAACCTGCAGTGTCGCTTATGTTGCTTGATCCTGGTGTTGATTGATCGTCCAGTCATTCCGACATAAACTTTCCCGCATGTGCATGGTTTGCGGTATATTTCCGACATTGCAAGTGGGTCCCTTTTCTCCTTTGCCGATCTAAGACACTCTTCGATCTTTCTTGTCGGTTTCAAAAACGTTTTTACGCCGTTTTTGCGCAATATTCGACCAGTTCTGTCCGTCACTATGGGAATGTATGGCAGAAAGGCCGTAGTCGACATATCTTTCCCTGATTTCTTACTTCGCTGAATACTTGGCTCTGTTACACTTCTAATATAAGTTGTGGAGCAGCCATTGCTCCTCAGAACACTTTCTATGTTTTGCATTTCGCATATGAGGTGCTGCAGCTCACATATTCGTCCTGCTTTTCTGGCTCGAGTGGTGGTTTGATAGTTTGTGCAGGTATCGGTCCGTGTTTATCGGTTTTCGATACACGCTGTGTCCCACATTTTCGCCATTCCTTGTGACCAGCACATCTAGAAATGGCAGTTTTTTGTTCTTTTCTACTTCCATAGTTAATTTTATGTTAGCATTGAGGATGTTCCAGTATCTTAGGAAGTTAACGAGCTGTTCTTCAACATGGCTCCACACGACGAAAGTATCATCGACGTATCTGTACCACACCTTAGGTTTGCAAGTCACCAAGTCCAGTGCCTGTGCTTCAAAACGTTCCATGAAGAAGTTGGCCACCACTGGACTAAGAGGGCTACCCATGGCGAAACCTTCCAGCTGTTCGTAGAAACTGCCATTCGACGTGAAATAGCTCTTGGTGAGACGTGCATGGAAGAGCTTTGTGATGTCTTGAGGGAAAATGGAACCGATGTGCTCCAGAGCGTCACTCAGTGGCACAAGGAAACAACATCAAAGCTGACCAGGATGTCGTTTGGTGCAAGTTTCAGTTTCTTCAGCTTCTCAGTGAAATGTCTTGAGTCCTTTATGTATGTCTCCGTCTTCCCCACGTGCGGTTTGAGCAGAGAGACCAAGCGTTTTGCCAGTTTGTACGTCGGTGAGTCAACGTCAGTAAAATCTTCAGATGAACGTCGGCCGAAGAACCCAAGACAGAAACCAATGGACAGTTTGTCAACAAGTGGCCACGAAAGCCTTAAAAAATTTGCAAATGTTTTTTTGCCAAAACATGCCCATTCTTACCGTGGCCACGACACTCCCTAGTCTAAAATCTTCTGTTTTCAGCAAGAGAGATTTTTGAGTCACTAATTGACTCCTCTCAGGATATTCAAAGCAGAGTTTTGGCCCCTCAGCGTGGGAACCCCAGTGCTGTTTCTGGATTGGCTACCAGGCCAGCAGAACAGTCAAGGGGGGGGGGGGGGGGAGATTCAAAGAGCAGAGAATAGTTCGACTGGTTTGTATAACATGAGGGTGGGTTTTTTCTGATAGTTCGGCTCCTGTGAGAGGCTTGGTGGAAGGTGATCGTGATTCTTCGCCTTCTTGGTCTTCTGGTCCTCCCCTCGTGGAGAACTTCAGGTCTTTCCCTAGTGGATGAGTCTTGTCGTATGCTTAAGTCTGGAACAGCGCGGCCGCTACGGTCGATGGTTCGAATCCTGCCTCGGGTATGGATGTGTTGATGTCCTTAGGTTAGTTAGCTTTAAGTAATTTTAATTTCTAGGGGACTGATGGCCTTATATGTTAAGTCCCATAGTGCTCAGATCCATTTGAACCATTCGAACACATTTCTGGTCCGAGAACTAGCATCCATATATAAGGTTTTGATTAAAGTGTCATTTCAGGGAAATTGTGCACAGAAACACTGAAGTCATTGCAGAAAGATGTAGCTCATTCGCTGTCCGTTTTTCAGTCAGGCGGCGTGGAAGCTCGACGATGACACAGCAAAGAGAAGCTGGAAGTGCAGCGAAGATTTGGTAAATACAACGAACAGCTGAAGTAACATTCGGAGAAATCAACCCTTGCTGAAAAAGAAAACGTTGTTGACACTGAGGCAGCTTGAAACTAAAATATTAAATTTTTATGTTGGTTCTGATCATAATTACTGCTGGCACAGAGTTTTAGACGTTTGTGCCTTTGTACATTCCATGGTTTGTAGGACTGCTGACGAACTCACCATGTAACACACTTGGTCCCCTGTGGGTGGTACGGAAACCCAAGTGATATTAATATAAAAAATAAAATAATATTTTCCAAAGTTTTTTTTTCAATTGATACCTTTTTTAGTTGAAATATTACTTCATTACATTAAAATTAATTGTTGTGTACCTGGTGGAGAAAATTTGTATGTCTGCAAAGCGGTGTGTTTGGCACGTGTGTGAAGCTCCTTCTACATGTTGGACCAAAGTCTGCCATGTCGCAATATACTGCTGAATGCAAACTAAAAATGCTTTCATAACAATTCAAGATATTTTTCACTTCTGAAATACATTTCAAGTTGGTTCATTACTAAGAGTTCAACAGAATAAATTTCATTGCACTGAGCTAAGTATATAATGCTCACTTACATTTATTTAACGGCTCCGAATGAACTGAACTGAATACGGCAACTCCTTGGAAAATTTTGCACTTGCGTTCTTACAGAAATTATTGACCAGGAAGATTTGTGGCAAAGAATTTAACACATTGTTTAGTTTGCAACCAAGATGCAATTACTGAGCAGAGTGGTGCAATTAGCACAATTTATAGAATACTGGTAGATGTAGAGAGAAGTGGGACACTATTCCTATACTGTAATTAATCTTTCCTTTTCGGTATCATTTCATGGTATTTTAAAAGTACTTTTAGAGTTTACAGTAATCTCACTATGTGCTTTACATCCAGCGATTATACTTTTAGATTTATATACCTTTCTCTGTATTCAGCATTTTTTATGAGATTCAGAACAGGCTTTTTCCGTAGATTTACACTGTACAGTATGCAATGTTTATTGGTACAAAAGACGCAGTAAGTCAGTCCTTCTAGTCAGTATACCAATCATTATGTTGACCTCTTAAGAGATTTTACATTAATATGGGGAATAATTTTGTCATTGTTGAATAAAGGTATTTCTATTTTACTGGACTCAACTGTGCACTTACTATCACTTAAAAGCTGTTACAGAGTGATGTGTCCGATTTGCAGTAACTTTACTCACAATAAAAAGTGTTTTTACCAGTTTTTTGTCACACTTCACTGATGAGTGCACCTCTTTCCTGTTTTTGCACTTTTAGAGCATTTTCTTCAGGGTGCAAGTGGAATTTGCATTTGTTATGCTGGTCACGTCCATCTTTTGTTCATTTTTTTCGGTGACACGTATTTCTCAATCTGATTGGTTCCAAATGTAAGAATTTTACACCAAAATGTGCGGCATGCTGCTAGAAAATTGAAAACAATAAAAAACTAATTGATTCTGGGATTCTAGAGACTATAATGTGTGAACATGGACTAGAAGAAAATTAAATCAAGTGTTACAACATTTTTGGATGCAAAAGACGTGGGGCAGAAGAAAGGAGGCGCTAATTTCTATTTACACTAGGAGTTAAAGAACACCACTTCATGGAGAGGCAGAAACGATAGAGAAATTCTCTTTGGAGCATCAGCTATACAGAGAAAGGAAGAAGAGCTTAATACTATGTATAGATCTAGAAGTTGTCAGGTAAGATGTTTTCTCAAGTAACTGCATGTGCTACTATAATACTATACAAGTGAATTCACTTACAAAGTAGTACTATGTAATAATATAAAAACTCTAGAAGGCAGTTCTCATTCTAGAGACGTATGTGTTCTAATCAGAACTCACAACTTAAATTTAGAAGTAAAAAAAAATTCAGCTATTAAATATTAGTTTCAGAGCATTGTGTATGAGTAATGGACAACTCAAAACACAATGAAGTTACATTTATGGGTGTAAAACAGATTAAAGAAACTAAAGGTGTTGCATGTTATGTTTAGCTCACAAAAAGAGTACTAGAGTTATAGCGAACTCAACAGATAAATGTTGGGAAACTTTCTATTAAACTCTAAGCTACTGCATAAATATTTTATACTGTGAGAAAAACGAAAATATAATGAGAAAGAAATGGGTCATGCCATTCATTAAATGACCAAGAGGGAACTGAAACTTTCATATGAAAGGCACCAAAACAAATTAAAAACGAAACCAGTTATGAGGGCTACAGGAATAGACAGAGAGGAATTACAGCAGTTTGGTAAAGGAAATAAAGACCATGTACTTCAAGAAAGCAACTGAAAATTCACATATTATGGCAAAGGGTGTCTGGACTTTGATTAGCATAGACAGGAAAGAAGTAAATAGCAGAAACAATCAAAACATAATACTTAAAAAAGAAGGAAAGGAATTTTTGGGCTGGTATGAAGTGACTTTCATTTTCTGTGAACATTATCATAACTATGGTAGACAAACTCACACAATAAAATCCCATAAAACGAAAAGAATAATAAGTTACGTAAATGTAACAGAATGTCTATTCCTTTTTACAACAAATAATATGGATAGAGCAAAAACAGTCAGCAAAATGAAAAAGAACATTATGGTTGCGTGATATATTTACAAGAGTATCTAATTACTGTTCACAGTTTTTAGCAGCGTCACTGATATCTCTAATAAACAATTATATGGGAGAATCCCTTAACCCCTGAAAGCGAGTAAAGTGATTCCTTTAACACTAAAGACTGCAAATGTCATCATATATGATGGCGATACATCTCTTGTAGCTGGTGGTAGCATTTAAAATGAACCGAAGAAAAGACTTACTGTGAACACAGAAAATGCCAACCAGTTTTTTTCAGTAGTAACAATTTGTTCATAATTGTTACACAAACAATGTACATGCAGTTCTAAGCCAGCAGAAATATCCACACTGAAAATATCAGCCTTAAATATGGCAACACAGACATGCAAGAGACGTGTAGCTACAAGTATTTGGGTGTGGTAATAGACGTGGGAAAATCACCTTAATAATTTGTATCCAAAACAAGTCAGTCCTGTAATGTAAAACTCTGTTTTTCTTGCTTGTTGCAACCTGTCATGTTTGATCTTATATAATATGAGCTAAGGACAAATAAACATAAACGTTATTCTTGTTGTTTTATCAAACATCAGATTTGTATGTTTGATATGTACCTGTTCATCTATAAATAAAGAGTAACCTCGCATATGTAGTCAGTGACCCGAAATTTTCCGTCAAATTGTCACGTAAAACAAATAATAGCGTTCTATTCATTGCTTGATTTTCATATAAGCATAAGTTCTATATCAGTACACGCAAATATACGTAATACGAAGTGGTAGATCAAAATGTGAAGTTGTGCGAGACATTTATTATTAAAGATAATAGATTACAGGTACTGGAGGTGTGCTTCGTGCAAATGCACTAAAATACAATGTAATATACTCGATTTCCTTTATTAAGGGATGTTATTAATCTGGAATTATACTGCCACCAGAAACCTTCTTAACTCCTTTCGGAAATCCACTGGGGTAGTGTTTTGTTTAACAGCAGTGAACGTTCTATGACCAGAATCTGAAACTATTTTCAGCATTGCACTAATTATCAGCATTTGGAGAATCTGTAAGTTCACACCATCTTTCATTAATCACTCAACAATACTTGCTTCCTCACATATACACATACATACATACTTAAAACTACGCAGCCGGCCTTGGTGGCCGAGTGATTCTAGGTGCTTCAGTCTGGAACCGTGTGACTTCTACGGTCGCAGGCTCGAATGTTGCCTCGGGCATGGATGTGTGTGATGTCCTTAGGTTAGTTAGGTTTAAGTAGTTCTAAGTCTAGGGGACTGATGACCTCAGATGTTAAATACCATAGCGCTCTGATCCATTTTTCACCATTTTTTGATAACGACTCCTTAATGCGGCGTATCAAAGAAACTGTGTATTTTCGTAATAGGGAGGAGTAAATATTAGAAACACCGGTTACACAAACAACTTCGAAAGCCCTGAAATTAAGATAGCGGCTGTTGTTTGCTTGCGTCTAATGACCACTGCCCGCGTGAAAGGTTTCTGTTGGATTCCTTTCATGTTAATTTCTTAAATCTGTTGTCATTTACGGCATAAATTCCTATTCTAAATTTACTGTGGTGTTTCTGACTATTTGAGAGGAGACTGAGCAGTGAAACGTGTTACTTTTACACATAAACAAGAACGCTCTGTCACACTACTACACTTTAAAACACAGTTTATATGTAATTCATGTCACACAGTCTCATACGGAACCTACATCCGCTTTCTTTTATATACTGTGTACGTGAGGATGAATGAGCAAATGTATTTCTAGTTGCATGCTTGATGGTAGCAGACAAGCCTGTCTGCTAGAGAACAGTAGGACCAACGTCGGAACAGGTAGCTACGCTTTCTAAAAGCAGAGAGGTTTCTATTCTTAGTATGGTCCTGTCCGTCCCTTGTCATGTTGGTATAGGAAGCTGCCTCTCTGGTCACTTCCGTTTGTATTTGGGAAGCACGCTCGGTAGGAGCGCTGGTCAGTCTGTCCGTGGCGAGCGTCTGAAGTGGTAAGATCTCTGGCTAAGCGCGTGTCTGCTAAGTCCGTAGGACAATGGATTTCTTAAGATCAGTCTAACTGAAAATTTAATCACCTTTATTTCAGGTTTAGCTCTAAAATATCTAATGTTATCTTAAATTGCAACGCAGTGTAATTCGAGTGTGAAGCTCAGAATATCTTCCGGTAGTTGCTTTGTCACTACTTTGTGAGTAAAGTGGAACCACGTGTTGATCAGTAACTCTAAGATCATCAGTCTTAAATGCGAATGTGCGTGAGATTGCAACGTCTCGTCCTGACAATATTTTTCAATATAGCAACTTTTCTTTATGTTTAACTCACGTGGGGTGTAGTTTGTGAGAGCAGTACCTCGTGCTTATACAATTGTTTGACCCATCAGGTTAATAGTGAGACGATAGTAACCAGTTCGAGGTTTTTCTTTTGTGAATTGCGTTTCGATGTAATTTAGTTTAAGTATCAAAATTATTGTGGAGCTACACTCTTTGGGTAAACCAAGCTGACCACGTGAAGCATGTGGTGTAAGCATCAAAGTAGCCCTCAGCTATTCTTTTCGGGAAGATTTCACAGAGAGTTAGTATGAATTTAGTATACCAGTGTGTGGTAATTTCATGACGGACAGGATTGCGCTACGAACGTAACTTCTTTGGGTGAAAATTGACTCGGTTGGTTGTGGTTAATTTCCTCTTGCATATGTTTCAACGTTCTTCGTGTGTTATTTTATAAATGCAGTGTTGTATTTAGTCTCCCAATCTTGGCTCCCTATTTGATGTGTTCCGTAAGATTACAAACTCACATTTACACAATAATAAATAAGGCACCAGTTTAGTTATGAATCAAGTTTGATATGCTGAAATTTTAACGGAACAATGATCAATGTTACAATAAATGTCCAAATATAAACTGATTTCTTTTCTTTTTATTTAAATTGATAATATATATATATATATATATATATATATATATATATATATATATATATATATATATATATATATTTCACCGGTTATCGTAGGATGAGTAGTAAAAGATTATAATTAATGTTAGTCTGGTTGGGAATTTGGTAAGCTAGACTGGATACCTGGTGAAACAGTTGCGCAGTACTGCAAGGTTAACTTACTCAGATAGTTCACAGCTTTTAACCCACTTTTATGGTCTTGAATATCAGCACCGCTTGCACCTCAAATTAATGGAACAACATTACACGTGTCATGAATCACCAGCGGTCATGAGACAGAAGTGAATTAACAGACGTTCAACGCGGAATGCTAGCTGGAGCTAGACGCATGGGAAATTCCATTTCGGAAATCGTTAGCGAATTCAATATTTCGAGACTCACAGAGTCAAGTGTCTGCTGAGAATACCGAATTTCAAGCATTACCTTCTGCCATGGACAATGCAGCGGCCGACGCCTTAACGATCGAGAACATCGGCGTTTACGTGTGCTAACAGACAAGTAACAGTGAGTGAAATTATGGCAGAAATCACTGTGAGATGTAAGACGAACGTATCCGTTAGGAGAGTGCGGCTAAATTTGGCGTTAATGGGCTATGGTAGGAGATGACCTTCGCGAGTGGCTTTGTCAATAGCACAACATCGCCGGCAGCGCCCCTCTCCTGGGTTCGTGACCGTATCGGTTGGACGCTAGACGACTGGGAATCCGTGACCTGGTCGGATGAGTTCCGATTTCAATTGGTAAGAGATGATGGTAGAACTCGAATGTGGCGCAGGCGCGGCGAAGCCATGGACACAAATTGTCAGCAAGGCATTGTGATATCTGTTCGTGGGTCCAGAATGGTATGGGCGGTGTTTGCGTGGAGTGGTGTGCGACTTCTGGTCCAACTGAGTTATGTTCGGCTATCTGGAGACCATTTGCAGCCACTCAAGGACTTCATATTCCGAAACAACGACGGACTGTTTATGAATGACAATGCACACTGTAACCGGGCTACAGTTGTTCGCGATTAGTCTGAAGAGCATTCTGGACAGTTCTAACGCGTGATTTGGCCACCCAGATCGCCGGAATATTTATAAGACATAGTCGAAATGTCAAAAAAAAAAAAAAATGGTACAAATGACTCTGAGCACTGTGGAACTTAACAGCTGAGGTCATCAGTCACCTAGAACTTAGAACCACTTAAACGCCAGCCGCAGTGGCCGAGCGTTTCTAGGCGCTACAGTCTGGAACCGCTTGAGCACTACGGTCGCAGGTTCGAATCCTGCCTCGGGCATGGATGTGCGTGATGTTCTACGGTTAGTTAGGTTTAAGTAGTTCTAAGTTCTAGGGGACTGATGACATCAGAAGTTAAGTCCCATAGTGCTCAGAGCCATTTGAACCACACTATTCAAACCTAACTAACCTAAGGGCATCACACACATCCATGCCAGAAGCAGGATTCGAGCCTGCGACCGTAGCGGTCGTGCGGTTCCAGACTGAAGCGCCTAGAACCTCTCGGCCAATCCGGCCGGCTGGAAATGTCAGTTCGTGCACAAAAATCCTGCAGACGTTCTAAATTATGGACGATTGTAGAGGCAGCACGGTCCAATACTTGTATTTCTATAAGAGACTTCCTACGTCTTGTCGAGTCCACGCCGCTTCGAGCTGCTGCACTAAGGAGGGCGGAAGGAGGTCCGACAAGGTATTGCGAGGTATCCCACAACTTTTGTCGCTCCAGTGCAGGGTGCTGTAGTTACACAAAGACGTAGAAACTGAATAGCCTGGAGATCTGCATCACACAAAAACAAAGGAAGCATGGTTTTAACGACCCGTCGGTAAGAACGTCATTAGAGGAGGAGCACGAACCGGAATTCTTACACGGATAGGAAACGAAATTGACAGTCGCCTTTCAAAGGCATTTGCCTGGGGCTGTTAACGGAAATACGGAAAACCTCATTCAGGATGGTCGGTGGCAGGGTTTGAACCGTCGTACTCCGGAACGTGAGTCCTGTATGCTAAGCTAACCACTGCGCAGCCTCGATCGGTGAGCATCAAATGTGTCTCAGAACTGAATATCACCACTGAACAGTAAAATAGAGATCAGGATAAATAAAAGAAATTTCAGAATAGCAATCGCATGTGTCGAAATAATTATGAAAAATCCGCCTCGATTGCACAAACTACCTGGTGTTTACCTAGGTTTCAGCGTGGGTAACCACGCCTTCTTCAGAACAAATATAAAACAGCTTCCCCAAACAGGCATAGTCAATGGCTAAAACCAACACCTATATATGTACATACCGTGTATTTGTAAAAAAAAAAAAAAAAAAAAAAAAATCACATGGGGTCTTGCCGCTGCAGGTGTTGGTTTTAGCCTTTGACTATGCATATATAGGGAAGCTGTTTTATATTTGTTCTGAAGAAGGCGTGGTTACCCACTCTGAAACCTGGGTAAACACCAGGTAGTTTGTGCAATCGAGGCGTATTTTTCATAATTATAAATAAAAGACCTCAAACGAAATGTCATCGTATACAGGACTGCATGGATATTCGTATTCTTTTGACCAACCTCTGTGCGCCGTGCGACGCACAGTGGCGGCGACCGCGGAAGGTCGGCGTTCGGCCGGCGGCGAGAAGGGGGGCCGCGACGTTTCAATCCCCGCGCCGGTTCCCAGTATAATCTGGAGCGGCGCGCGTAATCAGCCGGACATTAAAAAGCCGTTAGCAGAGGCGCCGGCAATCGCGATCGCCGCGATAAACAAACTTAATGTAAAGCTATCCGCGGCGAGCAATTAGGCCCGGCGCCGGGCTATTTGTTTTTTGCGGTGCGGGCGGTTGTGGGTCCGGCAGCCGGCCAGCGATTAATCCCCGTCCGTCCGGCGGCTGGCTTGCTCCACTCTGGCGAGCGCGCACACTTTGATTAAGAGAGCAGCGAGGCCGCGCGGCGATGCTCGCCCAGATAAGCTCTACAAATTAGGAACCATTACCTCCTGAAGTGGCCGCCCGCGCTATCCAATAACCCGGGAGTTAATTAAAAAGTAGCCGCCCCGCGCCGCGCAGCGCAGCACGCCCAGAAATCGGCCAGTCAGCACAGTGGCGGCGTCGGAAGTGCACGAGGCGACGCGAGAGGCGGCGCCGAGCAAGACGGCGCCCACCCGCCGGTGGTCCCAGGAGGAAGCCCGCTCTCCACCTTCATCGGCTGCTTCGGGAAGGCTTCCAGGCATTACTATCATGCTTGTTCTTCGAAACTGGTACACCTGCCTAATATCGTGTCAGATGTGCCGCACTACGACGTGGTATGGACTCCACTAATGTCTCAAGTAGTGTTGGAGGGAACTGTCACCACGGATCCTGCTGGGCTGTCCATAAATTCGTAAGAGGATGAGGGGGGTGGAGCACGTTGCAAGGCATCCCAGATGCGCCAATAATGTTCATGTCTGGGGAGTTCGGTGGCTAGCGGAAGTGTTTAAACTCCGAAGAGTGTTCCTGGAGCTACTCTGTAGCAATTCTGGACTTGTGGGTAGTCGCATTGTCCTGCTGGAATTGCCCAAGTGCGTCGGAATGCGCAGTGGATATGAATGGATGCAGATGACCAGTCGGGATGGTTACGTACGTTTCACCTGTCAGAGTTGTATCTAGATGTATCCAAGGTCCAATATCAATTCAATCGCACACGCCTCGCACCATGACAGAGTCTCCAACAGTTTGAACATTCATCTACTGACATGCACAGTACATGGATTCATGAGGTTGTCTCCATACCCTTATACGCCCAACCGCTCGATATAATTTGAAACGAGACTCGTCCGACCAGGCAACGTGTTTCCAGTCATCAACAGTCCAATGTCAGTGTTGACCGGCCCAGGAGAGGGCGAAGCTCTGTGTCGTGCAGTCAACAAGTGTATGCGAGTGGGCCTTCGATTCCGAAAGCCCATATCGATGACGTTTCATTGAATGGTTCGCACGGTGCCACTTGTTGATGGCCCAGCATTGAAATCGGCAGCAATCTGCGGAAGGGTTGCACTTCTGTGACGTTGAACGATTCTCTGCAGGCCGGCGTGGCCGAGCGGCTCTAGGCGCTTCAATCTGGAACCACCCGACCACTACGTTCGCAGGTTCGAATCCTGCCTACCTCATGGATATTTGTGATGTCCTTAGGTTAGTTAGGTTTAAGTAATTGTACGTTCTAGGGGACTGTGGACCTCAGATGTCCCATAGTGCTCAGAGCCATTAGAACCCTTTTGAACGATTCTCTTCAATCGTCGTAGGTCCCGTTCTCGCAGGATCTTATCCCAGTCGCAGTGATGTCAGAGATTTAATGTTTTACCTGATTCCTGATATTCACAGTACACTCGTGAAATAGTTGTACGGGAAAATCCCCGCTTCATCGCTACCTCGGCAATGTTGTGTCCCATCGCTATTGAGCTGACTATAACACTACATTGAGTTTCATTTAAATCTTGATAAGCTACCATTGTAGCAGCAGTAACCGATCTAACAACAGCGCCAGACACTTGTTGCGTCCTATAGGTGTAGCCAACCACAGCGCCATTTTATACTTATTTAAGTATCTCTGTATTTGAATACGCATGCCTAAACCAGTGTCTTTGGCGCTTCACTGTACTTTCATAAACTGAGAAGCGCCCTCTCTGTCTCCGCTCCTTCGTCATGTACACTATCTGATCAAAAGAATTCTAAGTAATCTGCAATTGACCACTGGCTCTTACGAGTGGCGGACCGTGAGTACAAAAGGAGGCGGGGCTACCGTGTTGTCAGTTGACATGCGGTAACAGCAGAAGGGATCCGTCAGGTGGGCCCAGCGTTTTCGAATGCGGAGTAACACGTCTGTCAAAGGCATTTCAACCATTCCAGAGCTGTCGAAGTCTAGTGCTGGTGAAGTGGAGTCTCCGAGGAACAATCACAGCTCATCCCAGACCAGACAGACCTCGTCTATTGACGAATAGTGACGGTTGAGTATTTCAGAGCAAGGTTGTAAAACCGAATGAAATCAGTGACAGAAATCATTCATGAGTTCCAAAGTACTACCAGCACTTCAGCTAATACAAAGGCTCTCCGTAGGGAGTTAAAAAGAATGGCGTACAATGAGTGAATAGCTCCTCATAAGCGACGCTTGAGGTGGTGTATAAAGCGACTCCACAGGACAGTGGATGACGGGGAGCAAATTATTTGGAATGATGAATCACGCTGTACCCCGTGGAAATTTGAAAGAGGGCCCTTGGTGAATGCCTGGAGAATCTTAGTAGTCACCTAGCGTCGTGCCAACAAAGAAGTATGGAGGAGGCAGAGTTACGGTATGGGGATGTTTCTCGTGGTTTGCATGTGGTCCCGTTATTGTGCTGATGGGGAGGTGGAATGCGGAAGAATGTGAACAAATTTTACAGAATTGTGTACTGCGTACGGTAGATGAACAGTTCGGAGGCGATGACTGTATCTGCACGACAGTGCAGCCTGTGATAAAGAAGCACCTCTGAGGCAATGGTTTGCAGACAGTAAAGTTTCTAAACTGGACACACTTGTCCAGAGTTCCAAGCACATCCCAATGGGACACCTTTGGGATGAGTTAAAACATCGATCTCGCTCCATACCCCAGCGTCCAACATTACTAGAATCTCCTCTTTCTGCTGTTGGGCCACAATGAGCTACCATTCCTCCACATACGTTCAGACAGCTCGTTGAAAGAGCCCCCATCGCAGTACAAGCCGTCATAGAGGCGAAGTGTTAATACACCCCACAGTAATATCTACTAATATGTGACCAGATACTTTCTAATAGATAGTGTAGGTTAAACAGTACACGCGGAAGACTACACTCCTGTCTTATACCCTTTCTAACCCGTGCACTCCGTCCTTCCATTCTTATTATTCACTCTTTGGTCTTGAAAATATCTTATCCGTCTTTTCGTACAGTTTATACCTACTTTATTTGAGAATTTCAGGTATCTTTCGCCATCATTTTACTTCGTCAATCTCTTTTCCTCAGTAGATAATTTTTTGAAAGTATCTTTACATAAATATTTTCTTCATTATCAAGCATAATGTACCTTTAGCTTTCCTATAGCCAAACTGATTGTCGTCTAACATAACTTCACGTTTCTTTTCAATTCCTCCAGACATTACTCTTGTTAGCAACTTGGTGTACTAACTTCAAAGCTGATTGTGTAATAGTTCTCTCATTCCTACGAAATTTCAATTTCGAAAATCCTATGTTATATCCCCTTTCTGATAATGTATATGCACCGCAAATGTTGTGGAAGTGGAAGATGCTAGGTTTTCACAGAGTTGATTGGTAGTCAGGGGCTCGTATTGTTAACCAATCAACAGAGCGTAATAATACTTAGAAAGTGTATCTTTTGTGCAAACACACTTTTTTTTAAAATTGGACAATGCCTGAAGACATTATGTGACCAAAACTAGGGCAAATTAGAATGTCAGTGGTTTTTGTTGCATGGTTCTAACGCTAGTCGTTTACGAGGTACCGTATTTTTTAAAGTTCCCACACTGACACTTGTACAATACCTATGGTAGCACAAACTAAAGAACACAAGTGCATACAGTAGCTATGTGGATTTTGATCGGTAGCGAGACAATTGACAGTTGCAGGTTGGGTTCATACTGACCACCGGCAACGGGAATATACGCTTCCAATGTGCTAAGGAACAACTGCTTCACATGCGCTAGCACTTCAGGAGAAATGTTCGAGCATTCTGCAATAATAGGTCGTTGTGTATCATTAGGTGTAGTTGATATGTCCTTGTAGACAGCGTCTTTCAGCTTACCCCACAGAAGAAAGTCTACAGTCGTCGATTCTGGGGAAAGGGTCGGTGAAGGTACAGGTCCTCTGCGTCCAGTCCAACAATTTGGAAACAATTCGTAAAGACATCCTGTTTGTGCATTATGGGCTGGACAGTCATCATGTTGGTACCATAGGTTCCTCCTAGTTTGCAGAGGAACGTCTTCTAGCATCAGTGGAAGATGGTCTGTTAGGATAATGCAATACTTCTGCGTATCTATGTAAAACGGGCTTATGAGATGATAGTTCACTATCCTACACGACACTTTCACTCTCCACGAACACTGACGTTGCACCTGACAAAGACAACAAACATTGTCAGCTGACCAACCGCGCATCTCTGTGTGGTGTACCTGGCCTGTCTTAATTTTCCTGTACACAGGTGAACACGAGTCTCATAATCGTTTCCATGCAACTCTTGACGGAGAGAGATGTGACAGAGATGGAATCAATGTTGGTGGAGAATGCGTAGGGCGCTTGTCTGACTCACTTCCTCGTGCGATTGTGCGGGAACTAATATGCGTATAAACTGCAGCAGCAGCAAAAACATTAATTTTCTCTTGTGCTGTCTTCACTTGTTTCCTCCTGTTACGTTCTCTAGGTGTTACGCTACCAGTTTTCACATAACTGGTTGAAGATGTGAATAAATAATTGCGGGGTGGTTGACGCCTATTGGGATGTCTTTCCACATACACTGGATAAGAACGAACTGCATTTTTCCCACTCTCCATACACCATGAGCATGTCGGCTTTTTCTGCATTGGTAAATCCCATCGTCCACTCACGACATACTGCTAGGACTGTCACACACAACTGGCCAGCAAGTCGCAATGCACTCAAGGGACAAATAAGCGCACTGTAAGCAAATATAACAACACCGTACCTAGCAACTATGCTGGTTGAATGCCACAATCAAGTATCGGAGTGGAAACATTTCAAAATACGGTATCTTGTAAACGAGTCGCACTAGACTCCTTGAACTAGCGTCAGTGCGCGAAGTTTCCCAAAATATAGAATCTCGTAAACGATTAGCATTAGAATCATGCAACAAACGCCACTGATATTCCAATGCACCCTCCTTTTAGTTTGTTAATGACAATAGGCACTGTTACTTTTAAAAATGAGTATGTTGGCACAAAAAAATACTTTACAAGTACTATAAAAATCTGTTTGTTGCCCAGCAATACGATCTTATGACTACCAATCCATTCTTTGAGCACCTTACGTCAACAGCACTTCCCATTTCTGCAGTATTTATGGTGCAAGTTTTGGGTGATTCGCCCTGTATAGTCTAGACAGTAACCTGAGTAATCGTTTGATTATCACTTTCCTCGATGATTAAAGGAATTCATAAGAAATGTTTTCTATGCATTCTGCTTTCCTTGATCACAAGTCTCCCAGATATCTAACATATGTCTTCTAAATCGATATCTTCTAACACTTCAGCGTGCAGTTCCTCCTTCAGCGTATTCTTCCAACCTGCGTTTAGCAGCGGAATCAGTTTTTCACTCTTAATGTTGACGCTTTTGTTTATTATTTTACCGAAGGTTGTTTATACTTTTACGTACACTGACTCTATCATTTTGACAACGATTTCCTTTCCATCTGTTAGCGTTTTTCCTGCAGCCATGAGTATGTGCCAAGCAAGATCGTAAGAGATGGAACAGAGCAACGCTGGTACAACAACCGAGTTAGAAAACTGCTGCGGAAGCAAAGGGAACTTCACAGCAAACATAAACATAGCCAAAGCCTTGCAGACAAACAAAAATTACGCGAAGCGAAATGTGTTGTGAGGAGGGTTATGCGAGAGGCGTTCAATGAATTCGAAAGTAAAGTTCTATGTACTGACTTGGCAGAAAATCCTAAGAAATTTTGGTCTTATGTGAAAGCGGCAGGTGGATCAAAACAAAATGTCCAGACTCTCTGTGACCAAAATGATACTGAAACAGAGGATGACAGACTAAAGGCCGAAATACTAAATGTCTTTTTCCAAAGCTGTTTCACACAGGAAGACTGCCTGTAGTTCCTTCTGTAGATTGTCGCATGGATGACAAAATGGTAGATATCGAAATAGACGACAGAGGGATAGAGAAACAATTGAAATCGCTCAAAAGATGAAAGGCTGCTGGATCTGATGGGATACTATTTCGATTTTACACAGAGTACGCGAAGGAACTTGCCCCCATTCTTGCAGCGGTGTACCGTAGGTCTCTAGAAGAGCGTAGCGTTCCAAAGGATTGGAAAACGGCACAGGTCATCCCTGTTTTCAGGAAGGGACGTCGAATAGATGTGCAGAACTATAGACGTATATCTAATGTCGATCTGTTGTAGAATTTTGGAACACGTATTATGTTCGAGTATAATGACTTTTCTGGAGACTAGAAATCTACTCTGTAGGAATCAGCATGGGTTTCGAAAAAGACGATCGTGTGAAACCCAGCTAGCGCTATTCGTCCACGAGACTCAGAGGGCCATAGACATGGGTTCACAGGTAGATGCCGTGGTTCTTGACTTCCGCAAGGCGTTCGATACAGTTCCCCACAGTCGTTTAATGAACAAAGTAAGAACATATGGACTATCAGACCAATTGTGTGATTGGATTGAAGAGTTCCTAGATAACAGAACGCAGCGTGTCATTCTCAATGGAGAGAAGTCTTCCGAAGTAAGAGTGATTTCAGGTGTGCCGCAGGGGAGTGTCGTAGGACCGTTACTATTCACAATATACATAACTGACCTTGTGGATGACATCGAAAGTTCACTGAGGCTTTTTGCGGATGATGCTGTGGTATATCGGGATGTTGTAACAATAGAAAATTGTACTGAAATGCAGGAGGATCTGCAGCGAATTGACGCATGGAGCAGGGAATGGCAATTTAATCACAATGTCGGCAGATGCGAAACTGAGATTCATTGGAAGAATCCTAAGGAAATGCAATCCGAAAACAAAGGAAGTAGGTTACAGTACGCTTGTTCGCCCACTGCTTGAATATTGCTCACCAGTGTGGGACCAGTACCAGATAGGGTTGATAGAAGAGATAGAGATGATCCAACGGAGAGCAGCGCGCTTCGTTACAGGATCATTCAGAAATCGCGAAAGAGTTATGGAGATGATAGAAAAACTCCAGTGGAAGACTCAGCAGAAGAGACGCTCAGTAGCTTGGTACTGGCTTTTCGTGAAGTTTCGAGAACATACCTTCACCGAGGAGTCAAGCAGTATATTGCTCCCTTCTACATATATCTCGCGAAGAGACCATGAGGACAAAATCAGAGAGATTAGAGCCAGAGGCATACCGACAATCCTTCTTTGCACGAATAATACGAGAATGGAATATGTGGTGTCACCGCCAGACACCACACTTGCTAGGTGGTAGCCTTTAAATCGGCCGCAGTCCGTTAGTATACGTCGGACCCGCGTGTCGCCACTATCAGTGATTGCAGACCGAGCGCCGCCACACGGCAGGTCTAGAGAGACTTCCTAGCACTCGCCCCAGTTGTACAGCCGACTTTGCCAGCGATGGTTGACTGACAAAATACGTTCTCATTTGCCGAGACGATAGTTAGCATAGCCTTCAGCTACGTTATTTGCTACGACCTAGCAAGGCACCATGATCAGTTTCTATTGATATTGTAAATCGTGTACCATCAAGAGCGACGTTCGTCATTAATGGATTAAAGTTAAGTATTCCACCAGCTACCTCCGTTTTTCTCAATTCTAATTCCCTTGCCATGTTCCAGACCTCAAGCCAGCCTGCGTGAGCTAAAACGCGTGCATTTCGGCCTCCTTTAGTACCAAGGTGTAGGCTCTCCTGCCAACCACAACAGAATAGAAGGGAGAACCGATAGAGGTTCTCAACGTACCCTCCGCCACACACCGTCAGGTGGCTTGCGGAGTATGTATGTAGATGTAGATGTAGCCATTTCCTAAGTGAATTAATAACTGTAATATACTGCTGTTACTTTGTCTTTTCCTGACCGTTTTTGTATTTACTTCGTTCGTCGATCAGTAGAAGTTTTTCCCCTGTTACCCTAAATATTTTCGGAGTTACCATCCTTGTAGCTCTATTTTTATGTCCAGTGTCTGTGACTGTTCTCTCTACCCTTCAACCGAAATGCCAACTATGGTTTTCTTAATAGCAGTATCTACAGCCTCAAGAAACTTGAAGTACACATCATCATTTCTCAGCACTTCAGCTTCCAACTTCCTCCGACACATTCTGTTCATCATTACGTAATTGTAATGTGAGTCTGTATCTGCGACCGGGAAAGCCTTAAACTCCATTCGTCTCACCATGATGTAATCTAGCTGGTGCCTTCTTTTGTCTTCAGGCCTTTCTGAAGAACTCAAAGATATTTATCTTCTTCACATTTAGAATTCATTGACACTCATTAATGTAGGTTGCGCCTCTGCATATCCCTGTTCGGAATTTCTAGCTTCCCTACCATTTTCAGACTTCTGACGTTCCATGATCCGACTCGTAGAATGTCACTCTTTCGTTGGTTGGTCAGTCTTTTCCTCGTAGTTACCTCCCTCATAGTATGCTGCCTCTGGATCACAGGGTCCCGGGTTCGATTCTCGGACGGGTTGGGGATTTTCTCTGCCCGGGTACTGGGTGTTTGTGCTGTACTCGTCGTTTTATCATCATCATCATCGTCGTTCGTGACAGTGGCTAGACTGGATTGTATAAAGAAGTGGACTGTGTAAATATTGGGACTTGGTACTGGCGCTGATGAGCACGCAGTTGAGCGCCCCACAAGCAAAACATCATCATCAGTCCCTCATGGTAGGCACCTCCAGGAGACTAATCCGATAACCCTTACTATATGATGACACAAAGCTGTATGGGATGTGTATAGTGCTTTTCGGTTACTTGGCGTCCAGTAGTCCGAAAAAACACAACACACTCACACGCACGCACACACACACACACACACACACACACACACACACACACACACACACACACACATACACATACACGCAGCCGCGCTTGTGCATAAGGGTGAGATTGGTATCAGAGCCGATGTAGGTAATTCTACAATTAAACCCCCATCGAATTCCTCCCTCAACGTTGTTCCCTCCACTTTTTTCGACTCACCTAGCCCCTTTCCTATCTGTTTCACCACACTACATATACGGTCGACACAAACTCAGAAAAACTGAAACGTGTACCATATAGCGCAAAAACAAGCTATGTGAGAGTAGCTCACTGTGAAAGTTAAGATCACAACTTGAAAAGTAGAAGGAAATTCGTACATACTGACTGGTGACACGTGTAGGTGCTCGAGTAACGGCTTACTGAATGCTACCAACCAAACGTAAACTGTTCCAGCAATGTATAAGTGTGAGAAACCCATTAAGCAAATATGTAAGTAGAAGTAGCAAGAAAGGGAAATTTCAGGTAATATATTTATCCTTGACAGAGAGGCAGATGGCACAGCCAAACCACGTTATAGATGAGACGAAGCGAAACAAACATGGAAAATAGGTAGAAGCTATTTATTTAGACGCAAAGGCAGAGTGATTTAGTTAGGAAAATCACACCTTATTTCGTTCACATTCCCTGGGGTGGCACAGTGTGAACAGGTAGCCATTCTATCGCCAAAGAGCCGGTATAATATTTATGTGACCTTCGTTTCCAGATTTTGTCTCTGACGTTACATATGACAACCACCCTTAAATGTATTGCTTAAATCAACTCAGTTGCTCTCCACAACCTTTAATACCAACTCTCCCAGCACTAATAGCTGTAATTATTTACGGTTGCGAGCCTCACTATAAAAAGTTCACCCCGTGTGACAAGGCGAATTATTCCGAACATAAATCAATGGCCCATCTGACATTCCAGCATACCTTCATAACGATCGACTAACCATAGGCAAACCAATGCAGAAATACAGACACTACACCCGAGCCTAGCCTGTCATCACAGAAAGATTACGACGGACACTGAGAAAGGAACGACGGCACTTAGGACAATTAACGCTTACGGGTGAAGAGACTAATTGTTAAAGGAATACGGCAGTATAAATTAAAGGCGAATAGGATTTCTATCCACATCCTTTAACATCTGTTTCCGTCCTTTTACATTTTGACAAATACGGTCTCCTCTAGTCTTCTTTACACTATGACAAATAAGGTTTAAGTGAGCCTCTGTTACACCCCTACACTTCCAGTACTTCCTGATAGTTAATAAAGCCTACAAACAACCAGTCCTCAAGTCTTCGATTGATCAGAATTATTTGCTGCCCCCTCTCCCCGTTAATGAAACCACAGGAAGTTTACTGCGGTGCTTTACCTTTGATAGTGAGCGCTACGCATCTCCATTCTCTACCGGACCTTGCTGAACCGCTCTCTCGTTCTGCGGGCTGCTTCCAACCCCTCGCAAGCCGGTGTCACCACTTCACAGTTCCACTACCGGCCCCAACTTCGGATCAGCACTCACTGCATTCTCCACTCTTTTCGCTCCTGTACTGTGCACACTGTCTGCTCCCATATGATTAGCTGTTTCATAAACAACCACAGCAACGAGTTCTCATTGGTCACTCTCTTTCCTGCTACCCCCAACTGCCTCTCTTGCTACTTCCAGATGAATTTCCTGGTACAACGAGGTCTCGGAGCCACAGCTGTTACTGTCCACAGGAAAGCAACACTTGGTAGCACCTTCATTCAGGATTTTTACGAGGGCTATTCGGAAAGCAAGGAACGATCGGCCGCGAAATGGAAACCACAACGAAAATCCGATGAAACTTTGGACAGATGTGTTAGCAGTGTCTCTAGTATGCCTGTAGATGGCGTCATGTCGCTCTTGTCTAGATGCCTAAAACACAGTGTCTCCTGCCATGTATGGGTGCCTGCAGTGAGATTTCTCCAGATTTCATGAAACCCCTCATAACGTAACTGTCATGCATTTCCTTCTCTATGGCAATTCTCGGCCGCACACTGCAGGAGCGTTTTCGATGGCAAGTATTTGATCACCCACCACACAGTCCGGACTTGGTTCCCTCTGACTTCCATCTTTTCTTAAATGTAGACAACATTTTGGCATGACAAAGAGCTGCAGTGTAGCGTAGAAAATTGTCGGAGAGCACAGGAGGCTGCCTTCTTTGACGAATTGTGAAGTTGGTACAACACAAACGTTTAAGTCAGAGCAGCAACTATCTAGAGAGGTAGCTGGAAAGGAATAGCCAGCAGTTGCAGATAAAAGAGTTTTGATTTTCACTATGGTTTCTATTTCGTGGCCTATCGTTACTCACTTTCCAAATAGCTCTCGTAAAACAGCCTCGGGCAGTGACTTCAAGGAGTTTTGAAAGAAACTACCGGGAATGGCCCAATTGGCCAGTGTCCGGAGTTTGGCCGCTCCAGAGAAACCTCCGTTCTATGTCTGCAAGACACCCTCGGAGTTTCTAGAGCCGGAAATGTTCCACTGTGACTACAGGGGTCGCAAGGCGTCTTGACAATCATTTCCGATAACGGGACAAATTGTTTGCGTTCAGTAGGAACGGCTGTTGCCGCAGAAACAGCCGGTTTTTGGTTGTATGGTTTTTCTTATCAATACCAGTTTAACCTGAGTAAAGGTACATTGCGTATGTAGTTTGTGGACAGTTTGAATGTGGATCTCACGGAAAGCATGCAAGGGATAAGTCCCTGCAGTCACGCTGTTCATCTGTGTCCTCAGTGGCTCAGATGGACAGAGCGTCTGACATGTTAGCAGGAGACCCCGGGTTCGAGTCCCGGTCGTGACACGCATTTTCGGCTGACCCCATCGAGGTATATCAACAACACCTGTCGGCAGCTGAGGGTTTCAATTAATTATTATTTATTCTAGAGAAGCTGCACAGTCATCAGCAGTATCTATTCTTTCGAGAACACTTACTATATTCACATATTTAACCTGAGTGTTAAAACCGCTCAAAAAACTGCTTTCTGAAATAACCGATTTTCAGTTTCCTGTTCCTACTATTTCCTGTAGTAAACATGGAAATCGAACAGAGGTTGAAAGCTTTTGACTCCCCCACTTTCAAAATACACAGAATGAAAGTATGAAATTAAATACATAAATTCAAGGTACCTTAGTTTGTCCACTGTTCATTGCTTTTCTCAAAAAATGATAAGTAGTTGCAAACTACAAAAAAAGCAGTGTATTCATTGCTAAAGGATGAAAACTGAGAGTGAAGAACCCTCTGTTTCGTGTTAAAAATGCTACAAGCAGATAAAAATATATTATGCAGATAATGGTAACTGTAAAGTGCACTGATTAGCGAGAACATTATGACCACCGACGTACTATCAGTGTAAACCTGACCAGGGGATAGCAGCGCTTTCTGGCGAGGAATGACTGCTAGTCAGATACATGGATCGTGCCGTGTGTAGGATGGGTGAGGCGCTCGGTCTCTCTGAGTCTGATCTAGTGCAGATTGCCCGGAGGCTCGGCACAAGCATTTTGGAAATCGCATATCTTATTGAGTGTTTGAGAAGTGCTGTCGTGAGTGTCTTCAACAGGTGGCGAAACCAAGGTGAAACCACGACCAGATGTCGTGGAGTTGGTTGACCACCCCTCATTACCGACGTCGGACGTCGTAGGACGGGCAGACTGGTAAAACAGGACAGGTGGCGAGCTGTGGTGGAACTGATATCAGACTTTAATGATGGGGGGGGGAGTAAAACGTGTCTGTAGATATAGTGCGCACAACACTCCTAACGACGGCCTCCGCAGCAGACGCCCCCTGCATGTACCGATGTTAACACCACGATATCGGCAACTTAAATGGGAACGTGACCATCAGCACTGGACGTTGGCGCAGTGGCTGTGGTGTTATGAATCCCGATACCTTCTTCGTCATACCGATGGGGGTCGCGAAACCATCGCCTTCCAGGGGAATATCTCCATGACACCTGTAGTGCGGGACGAAGTCACGGTGGTGGCTGCTGCATTATGCTCTGGGGAACATTGAAGTACACTGGTTGCAGACCACTTACATCCTTCATGACGATCGTAT
This sequence comes from Schistocerca gregaria, assembly GCF_023897955.1. Classification (NCBI taxonomy): domain Eukaryota; kingdom Metazoa; phylum Arthropoda; class Insecta; order Orthoptera; family Acrididae; genus Schistocerca; species Schistocerca gregaria. The sequence goes on from NC_064921.1 coordinate 743,427,835, forward strand.
GTGTATTTCCCGACGATAGCGGCGTTTTTCAACAAGCTAGTGTGTCAAGTCACAAGACCAGGAGTGTGATGGAGTGGTTCGAGGAACATGGTGGCGAGTTCACATTGATGCGCCGGCCGCCCAACTCGCCAGATCTGAAGCAGTCAGGACACATCTAGAGCGTGATTGAACGTGGAGTCAGAGGCCATCGCTCCCTCCACGAAACTTATGGGCATTAGGTAACTTGTGTGTGCAGCTGTGGTGCCAACTCCCTCCAGCGACCTGGAGCACTCCGTCTTCAGGCCACAAGCGGCCCATCGGGACCATCCGACCGCCGAGTCATCCCCAGCTGAGGATGCGGATAGGAGGGGCGTGTGGTCAGCACACCGCACTCCCGGCTCCAGCGACCTACCAAGGCCTTATTGCTTCCATTCCCCGACGCGTAGCCGCTGATATCAGTGACAAAGGTGGACATACTGTCTATTAAGTATATTAAGTAGGTCATCATAATGTCCTGGCACATCAATATATGAATGAATTATTAAGCTGTAAACTTTATCCTTGTATGAAGCAAGTTTGTTGTGCCTTGCCGGCCGTTGTCGCCGTGCGGTTCTAGGCGCTTCAGTCTGGAACCGCGTGACCGCTACGGTCGCGGGTTCGAATCCTGCCTCGGGCATGGATGTGTGATGTCCTTAGGCTAGTTAGGTTTAAGTAGTTCTAAGTCTAGGAGACTAATACCCTCAGATGTTAAGTCCCATAGTGCTCAGAGCCATTTGAACCATTTTTGTGCCTCCTCACGATATAGTAGTTCTAAGTCTAGGAGACTAATACCCTCAAATGTTAAGTCCCATAGCGCTCAGACCCATTTGAACCTTTTTTTTGCCTCCTCACGTTCTACATGTTTTACCAAATGGGCACTGTGCTTTACTGACACCGCATTTCCTTAAGGACTTCCAGACTAAGGATGGTGTCATTCCGTAATACATGTTCGACGACAACAGCGAAAAAGTACCATGTAGACAAGATGCGGCAAGCTCTGCACGCTATGTAAACAAGTAGCATCCAACAGTCCACGCCACTTGTTCACAGGTACAGTATTCTGTCAGCAATGCTGCACCAATTCTTATGTCATATGTTTGTTGTTCTTTTATGTCAACATTGTTTTTAAAATGGTACTGATCGGTCTTCCCACTTTCTATAATAACGCAATATTTCAAAGCAATAGAAATCTTTCGAATTCAAACAACCCGTTCTTTTAAATGTTTATTTAAAAACCAAAAATTTTATTATTGCTGCTGCGGCTAATGGATATTTCGTTTTTTTACCATTTCTTAGTAAAAAGAAAGAAAAAAGAAAAGAAAAACAGTAATTACAACCGACACGAAACAAATGCCGAAAACTACTGGTCGTTCAGAACCAAAATATCGGTTTCGGCTGTAGCCAGTCGGTTTTTCCCATCCCCAGCGTCCAGTGTTTCCAGGGTTCTCGTCACCGAGCGAGCGGCCAGTCACCCTTTACATCGCCGGAAACCACCACCAGACCAACCACTCCTCGCAGCCGAAGCAGCAGGCTCCCCACTCGCTCCTTCTGATTAAAGCACGACCGATATCGAGCTTAACGCTATCTCCAGTCCATAGCCTATTTCTACATCTACATCCATACTCCGCAAGCCTCCTGACGGTGTGTGGCGGATGGTACCTCGAGTACCTCTATTGGTTCTCCCTTCTATTCCAGTCTCGTATTGTTTCGTGGAAAGAAAGATTGTCGGTATGCCTCTGTGCGGGCTGTAATCTCTCTGAGTTTATCCTCATGGCCTCTTCGCGAGATATACGTAGGAGGGAGCAATATACTGCTTGATTCCTCGGTGAAGGTATGTTCTCGAAAATCCAACAAAGGCCCGTACCGAGCTACTGAGCGTCTCTCCTGCAGTGTCTTCCACTGGAGTTTATCTATCATCTCCGTAACGCTTTCGCGATTGCTAAATGATCCTGTAATGAAGCGGGCTGCTCTCCGTTGGATCTTCTCTATCTCTTCTATCAACCCTACTTCGACGGATCACACACTGGTGAGCAACATTCCAGCAGTGGGCGAACAGGTGCTCTCCGTTGGATCTTCTCTATCTCTTCTATCAACCCTACTTCGACGGATCACACACTGGTGAGCAACATTCCAGCAGTGGGCGAACAGGTGTACTGCAACCTACTTCTTTTGTTTTCGGATTGCATTTCCTTAGGATTCTTCCAATGAATCTCGATCTGGCATCCGCTTTACCGACGACGAAATGAGCCGTTCCAAGGGGTGCAAGATACAGTCGCTTATTGGAGTCCACTGTTAGTCGCAGGAGCATACAAAGTGCCGGGCCGTGCGGGGGTAGCTGGGCTCGTTACCAGGGGCAGGGCGCTCGCTGCCCGCTGTGCGCAGGTAGTCCGCCGGCGGCTACCTGGCGCCGCGGGGGTCGCCCTCATCAGCCGTAATAAACTGCACGCGGACGCGGCCCGGCTCGGCCCGGTAGCCGCCGCATCGCATTCCGCCGCCGCCGCCTTTGTCACTGCTCGCGCCGCGTTTATAGGCCGCAACATTCGGCATCTGGACGGAGCCACCCCTCGCCTCCCTCCCCGCCGGCTGACATTCCGGCCGGCTACCTGTGCGTTCGCGCCTCGCGGCCCGTTCCTGCCGGCCGACCGTTATCTAATTTACCTGTGAAATGCTCCCCGGGTCGTTTGGCTCCGCAGCCGGTCCCAATCATAAAACGTCCGACAAGTTAACACGGGATGGGAGGCAGAGATTGTCCCAATTATACACCTCATTAACGCTGCTTCTCCGAGGGCCAAATGAAGTGCGTGCTTGCTGGCTCTGTTTCTTTTAAGTTCCTGACAGTCCCCGTACACTAATCTGCTGCCGTGTAATAAATTGAAACACTAATTCATCTCAGTCAGAGTGAGAAAGTCATCAATAACAGAAATTTTAAATGATTACGTTAATCTGGCGTTTTACCATCACTCTACGGAATGCGCCCATTTCCTTATTACGCCAAAAGCCTGATGAAAAATGTAAATCTCCCAAAAAATATGAGTGACTTTACACTGTTCTATTTTAACATTCCCTCTCTCATCCTAAGGGAACTTAATCTACAATTATGTCCTTAAATTAAATACTCGTCACTGCAAGAAAACGTTTCTGTCGAATGAAACAACAAGTTTACTGTTACCAGTCAGTGTTTATTTACATTCATGGCGCGTTTCGGAGGTTTAAACCTCCATCATCAGGTGGATTTGCATATGTTAGTATGACATACGTGTGTATTGTGTTAAGATTTTGGGGCAGGTTGTGGCTGTGACTCCAGTGGTCAAAGGTTTCTTTCTCTGTCATAACACATCACAAGTAAACTATGTTATCGGAGGTTTTCCCGGCGTATGTGTTCTTTCCAGGGCTCTCGGGTGTCTAGCCAGATGCGATTGTTTAAGTCCCATTCTTTTTTCTTCACTAGGTGGTACATATCCTCCCCGTAGAGGTTGTTGATATGTGATCGGAGGTTTTCCCGGCGTATGTGTTGTTTCCAGGACTCTTGAGTGTCAAGCATAGATACTACACTCCTGGAAATTGAAATAAGAACACCATGAATTCATTGTCCCAGGAAGGGGAAACTTTATTGACACATTCCTGGGGTCAGATACATCACATGATCACACTGACAGAACCACAGGCACATAGACACAGGCAACAGAGCATGCACAATGTCGGCACTAGTACAGTGTATATCCACCTTTCGCAGCAATGCAGGCTGCTATTCTCCCATGGAGACGATCGTAGAGATGCTGGATGTAGACCTGTGGAACGGCTTGCCATGCCATTTCCACCTGGCGCCTCAGTTGGACCAGCGTTCGTGCTGGACGTGCAGACCGCGTGAGACGACGCTTCATCCAGTCCCAAACATGCTCAATGGGGGACAGATCCGGAGATCTTGCTGGCCAGGGTAGTTGACTTACACCTTCTAGAGCACGTTGAGTGGCACGGGATACATGCGGACGTGCATTGTCCTGTTGGAACAGCAAGTTCCCTTGCCGGTCTAGGAATGGTAGAACGATGGGTTCGATGACGGTTTGGATGTACCGTGCACTATTCAGTGTCCCCTCGACGATCACCAGAGGTGTACGGCCAGTGTAGGAGATCGCTCCCCACACCATGATACCGGGTGTTGGCCCTGTGTGCCTCGGTCGTATGCAGTCCTGATTGTGGCGCTCACCTGCACGGCGCCAAACACGCATACGACCATCATTGGCACCAAGGCAGAAGCGACTCTCATCGCTGAAGACGACACGTCTCCATTCGTCCCTCCATTCACGAATGTCGCGACACCACTGGAGGCGGGCTGCACGATGTTGGGGCGTGAGCGGAAGACGGCCTAACGGTGAGCGGGACCGTAGCCCAGCTTCATGGAGACGGTTGCGAATGGTCCTCGCCGATACCCCAGGAGCAAGAGTGTCCCTAATTTTCTGGGAAGTGGCGGTGTGGTCCCCTACGGCACTGCGTAGGATCCTACGGTCTTGGCGTGCATCCGTGCGTCGCTGCGGTCCGGTCCCATGTCAACGGACACGTGCGCCTTCCGCCGACCACTGGCGACAAAATCGATGTACTGTGGAGACCTCACGCCCCACGTGTTGAGCAATTCGGCGGTACGTCCACCCGGCCTCCCGCATGCCCACTATACGCCCTCGCTCAAAGTCCGTCAACTGCACATACGGTTCACGTCCACGCTGTCGCGGCATGCTACCAGTGTTAAAGACTGCGATGGAGCTCCGTATGCCACGGCAAACTGGCTGACACTGACGGCGGCGGTGCACAAATGCTGCGCAGCTAGCGCCATTCGACGGCCAACACCGCGGTTCCTGGTGTGTCCGCTGTGCCGTGCGTGTGATCATTGCTTGTACAGCCCTCTCGCATTGTCCGGAGCAAGTATGGTGGGTCTGACACACCGGTGTCAATGTGTTCTTTTTTCCATTTCCACGAGTGTACAACGATAGCATCCGGCTGGACACCCGAGAGCCCTGGGAACACCACATGTAAACTGTCACATGTTGTAAACTTTCTTTGTTGCGTCAGAGAAAGGGAGCTGCGACAACCGGAGAGTGTCTTACAAGATACCCCAACATCGTAATACAATACACACATGTTCATACCAACATATGTACATCCATCTCATGATAGATGTTGAAACCTTCGAAACGCGTCGTGGGAACCAAAAAAACACTGACATTGTATATAGCCCCAGATGGCCGGTGAAAGAGACAGAGCCAAGTTAGAGTCTAGTCAGGTGATAATGATGGTATGATGCCGCAAATTTGCAAAAGTATGCCTAAAGCTGCGCTTTGCGGTAAGACTTGCCAGTGCATTTTGAAACTTTTCTGAAAATAGATTACAGTTAGTTTCCAAGTTTAACTTAATTTCAGTCGTTGAAGGACTGAAAGTATGGGTGGTTTTGATAAGTCTGATAAATTTCCCTGGAAGAAAGGAACATTTTTGTAGCGCTTTCATGTTTGGTGAGTTTGGATATTCCATGGTTCGTGTATGAAATTGCCACAATGTACAGATAATAGTTCATTGTTGACAGCAGCCTGAGTTGGTCAGTGAGACGACTGTGATGGAAAATATAGAGACCGAGTTTCGTGCAGCTAGTAAGCACTTTCACTAGAAAGACTGGACTGCCGCACAAATCAAAACAGAACTCGGACTCTGCACTTTTAGGTTAATGAATTTAAACATGATTGGATAAGCATCGAAAGACGAAGCGCACACCGATCATCCAACTAAAATGACCTCAAAGGCAACAACTGACAAAATCAGTTATGGTAATGCGAGACCACCGAATAAACATTCGGGAGGCTGCTGAGTCTGTAGGCACCTCAACTGACCGAGTGCGTCATATCTTGCACGGAGAACTGGCTATGAAGAACTTGTGTGCGAGTGGATGCTGCGATTGCTGACCGTCGAAGAAAATCGCATCTGTCCCAACAGTATCTGAAAATGTTTAATCGCAATGTACAAGACTTCTTGCGTCGATTTGTGACCGTTGATGAAATCTGAATCCATCATTACACGCCAGAGTCAAAACGTTAGTCAAAACACTGGGCAAAGGCTGGTGAAAGGGCACCAAAGAAGACAAAGACCATCTTGTCACCTGGTAAGGAGTGGAATTTCCAAAGAATAATCCTTATTGATTACTTGGAAAAAAGCAGTACCATAACTAGCTCTAATTATGTTTCATTGTTGGATCGAATGAAACTTGCGTTGGCTGAAGAAAAACCAAGGTTGATACGCATGAAAGTGCTCTTTCACCAGGATAATGCACCATCACACATATTAGCGATGAAATTGGCGAAAGTGCGTGAACTGGGCCTTGAGTAGGTTCCTGATCCAGCCTATTTATCATATATAGCCCCAACTGACTTAGTCGTGTTCCCTAACTTGAAACTTTGCCTTGCTGGGAAAAAGTTTTCATCATATAAGGAAGTGATAGTTGCAGTAAATGAGTATTTGTAGAGTTTGATAGAACCTATTTCTCCAATGGGATGGAAAAGTTGGACGGTCGTTGGACCAGGTGTATATCCCTCAAAGTGGACTACGTCGAGAAGTGAGGCGAGTTGTTTAGGAAAGAAACATTTCTTCTTGCTTTTTCACCAGACTCATCAAGCCACCCTCGTATTACATATGTGATTTTATCATTCATTGTCCATGTGCTGAACTGACAAAGTGAACCCAAGCGTATTATTTGTTTCATATAATTAACGTGTTATATGAAATCCAGGTTCTGGCTATAGCCTTATACGTTTTAGCTGCTACCGGACGAATTCGCCTATGTTTCGCTGACATCCTGAAGCCGCTCGCAGGAGAAGAGGTAAGTGTCGCGTTTCTGGCTAATAGTAGAGCACCGACGCGGCAGTGAGAATGTCCCCAGCATACACATCGTGATGGTGCAGAAGAAGGGGAAACGCTTTACCACAATAGGAAGAAAGATTATAGTTTATCGTGCCGTCAATAATGATGTTATTATGGATGGAGCACAAGCTCGGATAAGGGAAGGACGGGGAAGGAAATCGATCGTGTTTTCAAAGAAACCTTCTCAGCGTTTTACGGAAATCATGTAAACTTCTCTCGCTCCTGTTTTCATATTCATTCACCCGTGACTGTTTTTGTTACTAATTGTGATGTACCTTACAGGGTGTTACAAAAAGCTACGGCCAAAGTTTCAGGAAACATTCCTCACACACAAAGAAAGAAAATATGTTAGGTGGACATGTGTCCGGAAACGCTTACTTTCCATGTTAGAGTACATTTTATTACTTCTCTTCATGGAATGGAAACACACAGCAACAGAACGTACCAGCGTGACTTCAGACACTTTGTTACAGGAAATGTCCAAAATGGCCACCGTTTGCGAGGATACATGCATCCACCCTCCTTCGCATGGAATCCCTGATGCGCTGATGCAGCCCTGGAGAATGGCGTATTGTATCACAGCCGTTCACAATACGAGCACAAAGAGTCTCTACTTTTGGTACCGGGGTTGCGTAGACAAGAGCTTTCAAATGCCCCCATAAATGAAAGTCAAGAGGATTGAGGTCAGGAGAGCGTGGAGGCCATGGAACTGGTCCGCCTCTACCAATCCATCGGTCACCGAATCTGTTGTTGAGAAGCAGACGAACAATTCGACTGAAATGTACAGGAGCTCCATCGTGCATGAACCACATGTTGTGTCGTACTTGTAAAGGCACATATTCTAGCAGCACAGGTAGAGTATCCCGCATGAAATCATGATAACGTGCTCCATTGAGCGTAGGTGGAAGAACAAATTAAACTGAGCTCTAACATGGAAATTAAGCGTTTCCGGACACATGTCCACATAACATCTTTTCTTTATTTGTGTGTGAGGAATATTTCCTGAAAGTTTGGCCGTACCTTTTTGTAACACCCTTTATATCGTAAGCTTCCGTCAAGTTTTATTACGTCAGCAATTCCTTACGTCTCTTATCGCCGTTGAGTTGGTACTAAATTCAGGACTTTATCAATATTTTCACCTGCGGCTGCCGCTATGCACTATTATCCATGCGGATTACATTCTTAAAGTAGTAAACCTTTCTCGGATTTAGCCATTCACTTCCTAACTGATGTCAGTGAATGGGCAGACAACTTACAAAATGTCATTATTTTTAGACTTCACTGTCGTTAACGATAAAGTATTGCAAAGAACGAGTGTTTTGACGACGCCATATTCGAACCAAGAAACTACGCACAAGATGGCTACTTTGAAAAAGGACAAGAATAAAACAATTTTGATGATCCAAATGACTCTCGATTCCCGTTACGGCGCATCAAGTCTCAGGATAACTAGGCAAAAATTTCGTTACTATCAACGCCAGCTCTCCACAAAAGTTTTACATCAAACGACTCTTTCTTTTCAAGCCATGCCGCAAAGTATTTTTTGTTGTAGCTCAAGGGTGCGTACCATCAGATGGGAAAACTTTTGAAATGTTGCTTCCTTTGGATGTCGCTGGTGTCGTGTAACACCTAATTATCGCCGACTTCATCAGGGTCTCAGTATTTCTCAGACGCGGCCACCCTGTAACGGCGCAGAGAGGGCAGTTAGGTGTCATCCCGCCATCCGCCATCCTGCTCATGTGCCGCAGGTGCAGCAACAGCCCTTAAGGGACACCTGCAGACGTGAGATGGGGAGGCCGCGATACAGACAGAGCTGCATTCCTGCGGCCGCAAAACAAACTGCCACTGGCGAACGGTGGCTGCACCGCAGGGGGCAGCATCCTCGCCCTCCCCGCCGACCGGAGGCGGACGTGCCGTTAATTGCCAGCGTCTCCAGTAGTCGGCCCCGAACGCCATCTGTAAACGTGGCCGAGCGGCTGCAGTCCGGCATTTATCAAAACCGATGTTCTGACAACTCATTTTTCATTTTCTGGTATTTATTTTTCTTTGCTGCATTACTGCTCATCAGAATTTCGATGTCAGGAAGGGTAGCAAATAGCAAAACGTTACTCATTGTTCGTGAGCGGTATACCAGGGACAACGCGTGATGAAGTTTGTGGGTGATTTTGGAGAGTGGGGGTTGGAAATGTAGCAACAACCATGGCTCTAATCCTGATAGGCATCTAATAGAACTGTGCTTGGATGAAAGATACGGTGTAACTAACCTGTTTCTACGGGTTATTTCGTTAACATTAGGGTCACCACCGACTCTAATCATACAACTAATCAAAGGTCTGGCCGAGTCGGAAAATAAATTAATTTGATCACAGACCAAAAACTCATAAAAATGCATACGTCGTGATATCGCTCATAGGGGATGCGATGTAATTAATAGTATTGCCCGTGCACTGTTCACGAGAATCAAACATTTAAAATAAAATAGAAAATGCATGGACACTGTGCATAAGATCAACTCCCAGCAACACACCTGAAAATAGGAGTTAATCTAAAGCATTTGTTTTAAAATGAAAGGGGAAACTAATCACTGGACCTGTGCGTAAGGAAACGCGTTGGATGTGCTAATGGGAAAGCTATGAGGTGGGTGGCTTAGGGGCAAAAACGTAACCTCGGAGTAGAAGAGAAAATTGTGGATAAAATCATTTATTCCTAAGATATGGGTGTGAGACATGTACACAATTCCTGATAACTTTAATTCCTAAAACATTAAAGATAAGCGTCGGTACATTCACCGTTACAATCTACACTTAAAATCATTTGTGGGAATCACTCATAAAACTGCTGTTGCCTTATAACTGACCGCAATAACTCGTGAAACGGTACACGTTTCGCAGTACACCCATGTGCCATGTGGTTTGTGGAGACGCAAATTCTAGGCATCGTGGCCAAGTTGCAACAATATCTCATCACACAATCAAACAGTTAACATTCTTTAAAACAAACATGAAATCGCACAGTTAGTGGTGACGGTAGCCCAACAAACTCTAATGTTCAACCATGTGGATGGCACCCCACGGACGAAAGATACATAAATCAAGGAAAATTTACGAGAAGGCAAAGCTTTTAATGGTTAGAAAAATAAAAGCGCATGCAGGAACAGCTGAAGGCAAACAGACATTCATACAGAAGCGAGTTCTCGCTTCTTATCGAGACCTTTGTGAGGCGCTCTTCCGGCGGATCCATGCCTGCTACAGAAATTTACTGAAAGAAAAATCTGCCAAACGTTTGCATTCCTTGCTGCGACAAGGCAAAGCAATCTTTCAGGGTTGAAAAGCGAGACCAAAAGCTAACTTCTCTCCCCTCGCCAAGTAACAACGCGCCACGCGGTCAGTCTAACTCACCCTTCTTCGACTGGACCACAGCTGTGGACGCTTCCCGTACGAGCGGCAGACTGCCTCCCTTTTTCATCTCAAGCCTCTTCCACGCTCCGCGTGGCTCGGAAAACCCAAAGATGCCATTTCCGCCACCAACCTAACGCTGGTGGATTTCTCACAAGTAGCGCAAACCTCTTTGCCTACTTGACGACTACGAGAGTTGGCTATTCTGTACAACTGCTGCTGAATCTGTATGAGAATCGCAGACTTTCTGCAGCACACTACGCCACCGTCTAGCAATGTGACACACAACCACATTCATTCAATAACACCACTATGAGAGTTATGAGAAAAGATAAGCAAGAAAAGAAAGAGAAATGCTAGTGAAAATGGGCTACCTGACTAATGAGATGTGGCTACAGGACCCTTTCAACGGATACGTCACTCCCTGTTTTTCAAGTTCAGTGTCAGAGTTCTATAAGAAACGACCGAAATAAGTTTCTGTTCGAGTGCTGTACAGTCCAGAACCGGTATGCCAATCAGGCAAAACAGCCATGAGCATTGAGTCCATAATCTCACCGACTCGCCAGGTTCAAAATACACTGTTGCGTGAAGAAGTCCTTATGTGGATACTGCACACCCTCGTCCAACTGCAATCGTTGACCCTTCGAGGCCTTTTTTTAAGGGACAGATAGCACGGTAATCACATGACGAGAGATGAGGACTGTAGGGTGGGTGGTAGAAAGTCTCCCACTTGCGTTGACTTAACTTCTGGGTTGGCCTTCCCTTATGGGACGGCGTCTTGTGTCTTTCGCGACCACCACGGTGGTTATGGACAGACATGCTGCCCCATACACAGTCTGCACTGACCGATGGACGTCTACCACTGCGTGTCCTTCGGCAGCCAAAAAAAGAATAACAGTACGTTGGTTCCGTCTACGTCCACATGGTGATAACATCGAAATAGTTACCACATTCATGGCACGCACATGGGAAAGACACGAATGCCAAACTAATCCCCTGCGTACATGTCTGTGTTTACACTGAAGAGCCAGAGAAACTGGTAGACCTGCCAGATGTCGTGTAGGACCTCCACAAACACGCAGAAGTTACGCAATACGACGTGGCTTGGACTCGACTAATGTCTGAATTAGAGCTGGAGGGAATTGACAGCATGAATCCTGCACGGCTGTTCATAAATCCGTAAGAGTATGAAGGGGTGGAGATCTCTTCTGAACAGCACATTCCAAGGTATCCCAGATATGCTCAATATTGTTCATGTCTGGGGAGTTTGGTGGACAGCTGAAGTGTTTAAACTCAGATGAGTGTTTCTGGAGACACTCTGTAGCAATTCTGGACGTGTAGGATGACGCATTGTCCTGCTGGAATTGTCCAAGTCCGTCGGAATCCACACCTGTCAGAGTCGTATCATATAACAAGTGAATTCCTGATATTCACGGTACACTGGTGGAATGGTAGCAAGGGAAAATCCCCACTTCATCGCTGCCTCGGAGAAGCTGTGTCCTATCGCTCGTGCGCCGATTGTAGCATCACGTTCAAACTCACTTAAATCTTGACAACATGCAGGGGTCCCATATCACTCCAACTGGACACGCCCCACGCCATTACAGAGCCTCCACCAGCTTGAACAATCCCCTGCTGTCATGCAGGGCCCAAGGATTCATGAGTTGCCGGCAGCGGTGGTCTCGCGGTTCTAGGCGCGCAGTCCGGAACCGTGCGACTGCTATGGTCGCAGGTTCGAATCCTGCCTCGGGCATGGATGTGTGTGATGTCCTTAGGTTAGTTAGGTTTAAGTAGTTCTAAGTTCTAGGGAACTAATGACCACAGCAGTTGAGTCCCATAGTGCTCAGAGCCATTTGAATCAAATTTTTTTTATTCATGAGTTTATCTCCGTACCCGTGCACGTCCATCCGCTCGATACAATTTGAAACGAGACTCGTCCGACCTGGCAACATGTTCCCAGTTGTCAACAGTCCAATGTCGGTGTTGACGGGCCCAGGCGGGGCGTAAACCATTGTGTCGTGCAGTCATCAAGGGTACACGATTGGGCCTTCGGCTCCGAACGCCCATATCGATAATGTTTCATTGAATGGCTTGTACGCTGTCACTTGTTGATGGCTCAGCACTGAAATCTGCAGCAATTTTGGCAAGGATTGCACTCCCGTCACGCTGAACAATTCTCTTCAGTCGTCGTTGGTCCCGTTCTGACAGGTTCTTCTCCCGGCCACCACGATTTGAATTTTGATGTTTTACCGGATTCCTTATATTCACGGTACACTCGTGAAATGGTAGCACGGGAAAATCCCCACTTCATCGCTGCCTCGGAGAATCTGTGTCCTATCGCTCGTGCGCCAATTATAGCACCACATTCAAACTCACTTAAATCTTGACAACATGCCATTGTAGCAGGAGCAACCGATCTAACAACTGTGCCCGACACTTGTCTTATGTAGGCGTTGCCGACCGCCGCGTCGTATTCCGCCTGTTATATATCTCAGTATTTGAATACTGATGCCTATACCAGTTTCTTTGGCACTTCGGTGTATATACCCGCATCGGAGTCGTGCTGCTTGCAAATACGCTGCAGCAACGCTCTCAGACGGAAGCTTTTTGATCGCCCCTTATACAGTCGTTATGGCTAGTAAGTGGTAGCGTGCCAGTCTCTTAGCAACCCAATCATGTCGACGCGTCTCTGGAGCTGCAAGGAGGGAAGACGCAACAGTGGTCGCCGTGCTGACAGCCCCTGCTGCTCCAGACGTCATCACACTGTCCGTGTGGATACTTGTCTCGCTGTTAAAAAGCCGTTTTTCTGTCTCGAAGTACGTGGCGTAGCAGCACGATGGCGCCAGCCCGAGCGATGAACATGACTGCCGATCTCTGGCATTGTTTCCATGGGGACACCGAGACTGTGCATGGTTTTGAATATGGCCTTCTGGAATCCATAGCTTCCTCATTAGCAGCCCAACCCATGTGAGTAGTGATATCGCTGAACGATAAATTGCAAGCTCGGCAGGCCTCGGCCGTGCCGCTCTCCAATTTCGACGTTTTCTGGTAGGCGTTTCCCTTTCATAGTGAGACATAACACGCTCAAATACGATTTCTGAATGTGGAATCGATTGTTCGATCTTTCCTTGTATACAAATTGAGTTGGTGTTACTCCCACCTACTTTGTGCAGGTGTCCTAAAATGCTGTTCATTTGCATACTTCTGCGTATAGTACACTTCTACATCTACATGATATTCTACACGCCACTTGACAGCGTGTAGTGGGAGCATACTTCTCGTCCCATTAACTGATCCCCCCTATCCTGTTCCATTCGCGAAAGGAACATGGGAAGAATGATTGTCGGTAAGCTTCTGTATAAGTTTTAACGTCTCGAATTTTCTTGTCATGGTCACTTCGCAAGATGTATGTGGGAGTGAGTAATATGTTTTCCGATTCTTCCCGGACATTGCGCTCTAGAAATTTTAGTAATATACCTCTCCGTGATGCACAACACCTCGCATGTAATATCTGCCACTGAAGTTCGTTAAGCTTCTCCGACTAAAGGAACTCGTCACGAAACTTGCCGCTCTACGTTGGATCTTCTCTATCTCTTCTATCAGTCCTGCCTAGTAAGAATCTCAATTTGATGAACAGTACTCAAGAATCAGTTGAACAAGCATCTTATAAGCCAATTCATTTGTGGACGAGTTACATTCCCTTAGATTCTTCCTGTGAATTTCAGTTTGGGATCTGATTTCCAATCTATCTGTTTTATGCAGTCATTACTCTTAAGATCTCTCTGGAGAGTTTCCATTGTACTGTAGTTTTGAGCTCGGTTCCCGTACTTGCAGAAAAACAATAATAAGTTAAGGATGAGTGCACCTTCTTTTGCAAGGGTATATTTTACACCCAAACATGTTTCATCACATTTATGGTACCTTCAGTTGGTTTTTATTATCTTCCGGTTATTTCTAGGTTAAGAAATATGATAAATCAGATTTTGTTGGCACTGAAATTGTATGTGCACTTTACCTTTTATTTTATGTTGTGTGTCCTGTGGCTCCCAACCAAAACCAGCCACAGATCCGAATTAGTACATCATGTCATCTTCAAACATGACGGATTTTACAAAATTATCTCCATTGAACTTTTTTTGTTTAGTGTCCGCTCTCTAAGACTATTATGGAAAAATTTGTGGTATATGCCAGTTTTTGGCCCTAACACTGTAGTATTCAGCTAGTCTTTAGCTATAACAAGTTTGTTTTGATGTACCAGATGTGTTTCGTGTGGTTGAGTTGAACCTGTGGACATCGATAAAAGTTTTGTGAAGTATAGGTCAGGCCAACTATTTCGTGTACTTTTTTATTCATGGATTATCTTTCATATTTCGTCAGTGTTTAGCCACTTTTTCTCGTGCTCGTTTGTAAATACCGCGTCGTGTTATGTTGCTGTAGCTTGGACACACGTTTCACTGCACAAATTTACGGTTGTCATTTGTTTACTATTTTGTTTTGCTGTGTCGTCCTCGAACCTTGGAGCTGATCCGTTTGCTTTCATCCTAAGTGCACGCTCGCGCGCGCGCGCGCACTTGCGTGTGTGTGTGTGTGTGTGTGTGTGTGTGTGTGCTTTATTTTGTGTTTCCCGATAATTCGTTTAGAGTGGTGAACAGTGTTTCATTAGATAGTGGTGTTTAGTCATATAACAGAGGACAAAATTATATCAGATTTAGAGACGAATTCTACATTCAACAGGAATGCTCCCCATTGGGTCATCCGCAACTGGCCTGCTGACCAACATCTTCCTTAAACATCTTGAAAACAAAATATTTGAAGAACTAACCAAAGTAGTAAAAGTTAATATATTGGTACTGTACTGCTGATCACATAATTTGATAGCTGGATCACATGACTGGACGTCTGCTCCGATAGCTGAATGGTCAGCATGACGGACTGCCGTCCGAAGGGGCCCGGGTTCGTTTCCCGTCTCGGTCGGAGATTTTCTCTGCTCAGGGACTGGGTGCTGTCTTCATCATCATTTCATTCCCATCCGGCGCGCAGGTCCCCCAATGTGGCGTCGAATGTAATAAGACCTGCACCAAGGCGGCTCGACCTGTGCCGGCCAATGACGCCAAACGCTCATTTCCATTTCCACTGGGTAGTAGAGTTACACAGAGTCGTCAACACTGCTCATCCAAAAATACAATTCATCCTTGAAACTGAAAGAGAGAAAAATAGATTTCCTAGACATCACAATACAAAAAAGAAAACCACAAATACCGTTTCTCAACACCCGTCCTTCTTCCACTATTACTGTGTAACACCCCACCCGTCACTTATCTGGTTTTGGCGTGTGTTCGCCCCAGCTAACTGACTAACAGATCAACCGAGAGGGCAAAACTGCCGCAATATCGGATAACGCAAAAAAAAGTAATAAGGCCCTGTAACTCCTGATTGAACTGCGGTGACAGTGTTGACATTAATTGATTCAGAATTGACCAGTTTAATTAAAAAGGGGTGCACATTGATGTTATATTCAGCTATTGAACTCCAGATGCAAATGTTGAACCTAAAATTAATTAAGAAAGTGACTTGAGATTTCAACTACTTGATTGAAAACAGATGCAGTCGATTAGCACAAATTTATTTTAACTCCCGACCTTCAATCATCAGATTACATGACTCTCCTATCAGTCAGTGGTAATAAATTGCGTTTGCGTGGAGTAAGGCGCGATAACTCAAAAGTAATTCCTATCGGCTGACCCAGGCGTAACGCAAAGTGCGAGAAGAATTCTACAATACACGGCCCATGAAACCCTCGAGGAAACTCTGCCGACGTGATCCAACAAATTAATCAGTAGCCAGAGCTGGCGCAATATCACCGAATACAGCGTGGCGGAGCGGCGTCGCTGTGCAGAGGTCGGCCGACCTCGTGGTGCTGCAAGGCTGCGCTCGTCTATTCACTCCTAGCTATCTTGCTCAGTACATAGCTGAACCAAAACTTCCCATCTCCAAGCTCAATCGTTCCATTTGCTAAGTCCTAAACTGCTGAGATACTCACTCTTTCTCAGGCAAACCGAGTAAGGAATGCCAGGTCCGCACTCTAGGCAAGCTGGGAACGGAAGACCACTACGGGAACTTCTCTCAGTCCGCTCTTCGCCTCGGTTTCCCCTACAGCAAAATCACTTACGCCAATTGCACCGCAAGTCGTGTTAATTATGTGTCGCTTCCCAGCGCCGACGAATGCCTGCTCTGGGAAGTGAACAAGTACCCAAAAATTTTCCCTTCCTCTCAACGTCTGCTATTTAGCTCCTCCCGGGCCATCCATCAAGGTTAGCGTCTGCACAAAACACCAATTTTTCCGGAATTCTGACTCCCAGGAGAGTACTTCAGATTCCTTGGTCCTACGTTCCCATCGGAGGCCGGTGTATTTCATTTGTCGCTCTTCACATGATTTACTTCAGACTCTGCAGACCGTGAATTCAGCGTGCAGTTGCTATAGTCACAAACACACATATTTTGGCCTCTGTTGACCGCTCCACCGTAGCTTTGCGCAGCTTTCTCGCATGTTTCACTGAAAACGGGACGACGGACATTTATCAACAGGCGTACAAGTTCTCCATCTGCTTCCTGGTACACCAGCATGGGGTCAACCACCCACTCACTGTCACTCATCTCAAGGCACCTGGAGGCCGCGCACCATTACCGCTTTCTCAGAGCTTGAGTCTCTCTAAGCTGCCCACTGTCGCTTCCCTTCGCCGCTCCCCAGCTGGCCACGGTCACTCGAATGCTTCCCTAGGATAAACTAGCCTCCAGTAAATCGACGCATTGCCACAAAGTTTTCATGTCGTGTGAATTACTTTAAAACTATCACCTGACATTAATTATTCCAATACGTCCTTACTATACCCTCTACAGTCTACAATATCCAATGTGCCTTGTTAGTCATTTCTGTTCAGCCCTACTGTTCGCTCAACGTGAGTTAGGTGATCTTTAATGATTTCATGTAAGGGGCATAGTTCTTGCCATCTTACAACTGGATAGTTACTCCTTGATATTATATGTTAGATTCTGGTTCCAGAGTTTTTCATCAAAGTGTAGTTGTACAGTAGCAGTTTTCTTTTCCTGCGTATGTGTAGTATGTTACATTTATTTACATTCAGCGTCAGCGTCATCAATCCGTTGTAGGTCATTCAGCAAAGCGGTACTGCCTTCCAGTTCGCTACTTTCTTAAAGTCAACAGAATCATCTGCGAGCAGTATGAAAGACTTTCCGACGCTTCCTACTAGAGCATTCACCTACATTTATATACACTTGATGCCAGTTTGACGTTTGTTGTATGTCATTTATACGACGCTGCAATTTTAATGTTCAGTCAGTGTGAGGGTTGGTTGGTAGAGGGGGAGAGGTAATGGCGGCAGCCTGTAGCTGCTCTTCAACTGTGCAGATTTTTTTTAGATATAATAGGGATAAAAATAAAATATTAAATGACGGATAATGTGTAGATGATATTTTAAAACAAATGATACAGACGTGGAGATTTAGCCTCAATCTTGGTCACCAGCTCCGAGCTGACTGCTGAATGGTAGTAGATCAAAAATTGGAAAAATGTAAGTCAGGCATGGGTAGTTTATGTATAAAGGTGGAGAAGGAAGTATGTTAGATTCCTTTCTAGGACTAAAGTAATGGTACAGGATATTCTGCAGCTTTTGAAGGAGATTTGGTGCAGTAGTGCTGCAGATAATGCATATGATGGAGTGGAAATGAGATAAGACAAGCGTATCTGGGCAGGAGAAAGGAAAATGGGAGCATCTCTGAGAATATGTAGTGGGAGTGTGTAGGAGGACCCACAGATGATCGATATTTAGTGCAGGGATTGACCGTTGATAATAAACATAAAAAATGTAACTTATAGGGAATAAGCAGAGGGAAAGACTAGTTATCGTTTGATTACACGATTGTCGAATAATCACTGGTGATACAGAATTCTTCTTCACTCAGCAGCGGAGTGTGCTCTGATTCGACACTTCCTGGCAGATGAAGACTACTTTACAGATACGGACAGGTTCGAGTTACATTCCAGTAGACATGTGTAATCCGGCAGGAAGTCTCAAGCCACTGGTGATAGTAACGTGTTAAATATCTGGGAGTAAGCCTAAGGAGCGCTTTAGAAATACACAAAAAACTAACCGTAGGAAAGGCTGATTGCAGATACATTTATCGCCCTCATGAAGTGTAGTCCACCAGTGGAAGAGGTAGCTTAAAACCCTTATTCAACAGATGTTTCAGTATTATTTGTCGCTATGTGTTATCCAGGGAATACGACAGATGATGTAGGGAAGATCCGAGGGATAGGAGAGCGTTTCGTGGCAGGTACATTTAGTAAGTGTAAAAGCGACCACGGATGTGTGGAACTAATTCCAATAGCAGTCATCACACGAGAGGCATTGTGGATTACGAGATGATTTACTGTTAAAACTCCGAGAACGAGTGAACAGTATATTACCTCCTCCTACGAACATTTTACGCGAGGATCGTGAAAGCAAAATACGAGAGCGCGCATCATTCGCGACTGAGGCAGGAAAGGAACTAACTGCCAGCGGTGCACAAAATACCCTGAACCACACACCATAAGGTGGCTTGCGAAGTATAGACATAAACATAGGTGTAGATGAAGATGTGACAGCCTGAGTGTCTAATTGTGGCAAACTACTGTTTGTACCTGTGTTTACACGAAGACTTTAAAGTCATTGAAATAATTACGAAGAAACAAAACAAATTAATTTCTGAGGTGAGAAAAAGCCTTTGTCAATTTTGTGGTTCTGCTTGCGTTTAGAGCACTTCTATTCTTCCTGAACCACACAACGAATTTGTCCACTTTCTTTATAGTCTTGAAAACTTTTGGAAGTATTGTTTTCTCAGCTTTTTGAGGAACTTGTACATTTAGTTTTTATTATTCGCTGAAGGAAACACTAAACAATGCCGGCGAGAAAACCGACCCTTATAGTATGTCAGCAGATAACGCTAGAATATTTTCCTTCAATTGTGTCGTAATAGTTTTTCCTTGTAGATAACCGTCCAGTAGATGGATGTAGCACTGGGGAGTGGTAGTCACGGTCTATGATTTTCTCGTCAGTTTTTCTTGACATACTTTATCATAAGGTATGTATCAGTAGGGGAAAGTGGCTGCTGTTGATTTAGAGGAATTCCAGCAGTTCGTATCATGTTTAATCATTCGTACAATTTGCATTTCTGCTCATAGTTGCCTCAGAAATACGTATTGTTCTTTCAGCCTTATTCGCCCGTTTTCGGTGACTGGTTACTGGATTCGTACTAATATTAATGTTTTCAGTACCTTGCTCATGGTGTTCAACAAGTTGATTCGTCTGTAGTACTCTGTGAGTCTTAGGCCGTTGGTTTCGGCATTGGTATGATTTAGTTTTATCCATCACGGTAGGGGGAAAGTGAACTGAAAGCATTTGTAATAAATGTCAGTGAGAAAACCAACGGTTTCCTTGGGAGATATGTTTCTCTATCATCATTAGTTATGCGCTCGAAGTCTGTCCCGGAAGTTCCTTTCCTATTCTGGATAACTTGTTGGTTTCGACGGATATTATGAGAATTGGTAGGCTAGCCTCAGGTTGTCTCCTAAATACCATCACAATTCCTGCGTCATTTGGAATTCATAATTACTTTTAGCTAGGTTTTGGACATATTTGGTTACTGGCCTCCTCCATACATAGTTGTGGTAGCAACCGTAATGTCACTGGTACTCACGCCACCGCCGTACAAAGCAATATTTTCCGCTTCTGCCGCCCTCATTTCACCTCGCGATTACTGGGTTCCACACAAGTGAATATTGTAGTCTTTATTCTTTCATCTTCTTCCATCTCACCCTCTCTGGAATACGACGAGTCAGTCATTGCCCCTCGTGGTTTCCCTCCTGTATCTCAGGTGTTTCTTCGTTGTGTTTGACCTTCTTCTCTCCTCTTCCGAGATAATGGATTTTGACTTTATTTTAAATTTGTCTTGCAAACTAATTTTGCCGCGTTTAGTGCTATTCGAGCAGTTCTCTCGAGAAATGACTACACTGTAATTTTTAATTCTCTTAGTTCCTTTTCAATTTCCGTAACCTAGGTTTCGTTATGCGATTCTGGAACAAATAAAAAAATCGTCTAGCTAGTCTCTCAGAGTTCATTCTGAGAAGATATCTACAAAAATTTAGTCCCCTTTTTCACGTAGTATTCTGGAGTTTTTCAGCTCCTTTTCTAAGAATTTCTTTCTTGATATGTACTGTTTAATGATCTTCAAGTATTGCTCCTACGTTGTTCGCTAAAATTTTATTTGTTTCAATGCTAATTGTTCTATTTCGCCTACGTCATTCATGGTCAGGGTTTTTCCTGGGTACTTGATAATTGTTTTCTAATGCTTAGCCGTCCGGGGTGACCGAGAGGTTCTAGGCGCTACAGTCTGGAACCGCGACCGCTACGGTCGCAGGTTCGAATCCTACCTCGGGCATGGATGTGTGTGATGTCCTTAGGTTAGTTAGGTTTAAGTAGTTCTAAGTTCTAGTAGACTGATGACGTCAAAAGTTAAGTCCCATAGTGCTCTGAGCCATTTGAACTATTTGTAAAGATTAATTTTTGGAGTGTGTGTTTGTAGCTTATGGACGCCCAACGGCGAGGTTATTAGTACCTTAATTTTGGACCGGCGAGAAAGTTATTTTTTTTTTGTACATCTCTTTTGTCATTTGGAAGGGCAGTTCAAGTTTTTCCTGCATTCTATTGGCTTGTGTTCCGTTGCATTCAAAATAATGTATTTCCCCACACTTTATTTTTTTCTACTACTACTACTTTCTGTTCTTGTACTTTTAGTTGTTTATTTGGGTCTCTCCTGTTTGTCTCGATTTTAGTTTTTCCAAGGGAAATTTTACTACCTGTTTCAGCTGCTTGTTTCTCAAGTTCAAGGATATGCTCCTTTAGTTCCTTCATTTTTTCAACAAACCAGGCCAGTTCATTTACAAAGGCAATGCAGCTGATTTTGAGATTTTGTGTTTCCGCAACGCAGTGTTATTTCATTCTATATTTTGTTCCATTCTCTGATTACTTTCTCAACTGCACACTCCAACAATAACGGGGAAAGCCTGTCCCTTTATTCTACTTATGGTATTACTTCGAGTGGGTCTGATACTTCATCGATTAATTTAACTTTTGATAACGTGTTTGTAATAGTAACTTTACTGTGCTACTTCCTTACTTATTCAGACCCAGTTCTTCTATTACTGATATTAAGCATTCTCTATAAATCGAATCACATGCCTTCTTGAAATCAATGAAGGAAATTATGTACGTCTTTGTCCTTTATTTTTGGATTGCAGTATTGTTTCTGAGGTTTAGTATTTGTTCAGAGCATGATCTACCCTTTACGAAGCCTCCCTAGTACACCCAAAAATTGTGGGTCCAATTGTGGCTCTGCTGTACTTAACAGGACTTTTGAAGGAATATTATCAGTTATATCCAGCAATGATATTCCACTGTGATTTTCTGGGCCTGTTTGGGAACCTTATTATGCAGAGGGTGTACGCTTTCCATTCTAATGGTATTCCTCCATCTTCCTAAATTTTATTGAAGATATATTGAACAGATCTATGCCATTTTTATTAGCTTTCTAGCTTTCTTTCACAGTTCAGCCACTACATGATTTTCATTAGATGCTCCATTTTTTTAAAAATTCTGGAATGACCTTTTGTAATTCATAAATTGTTTATGGTTCTGAATCGAATATACCAGAATTGTTTGGGGTAAATTAAAATTTTTCAAGAATGGGTTGACAATCCAAGAGTTTCTCATTGTATTCTGATAATATCTATAATTTTCTATATTTTTGTGAGCAGTGTTCTCATTAGCATCTGGAAATTAAAGGGCGGGTTCTTTGTACTTTGATACTTTTGTATGAAAGTTCTATAGAAGCTTTTTGGTTTTATTTTATTTATTTATTTATTTGTAAACTCTTCATCAATTTGGAGAAGAGTTTTGTTTCGTGTGCCTCCTTAACGTATTTTATATTTTTAACTTTTTTCATATTTTCCTAAGTGTAATGAAATTTAATCTATTTTTATCCATTTCTTGTGAATGCCATTGTTGGCTCCTTGTTTTCTTGTTGCAGTGGATGTGTAGCATTCCATCGAGCACCGTGCATGTTTTCTAAGTTTAGTTTAGGATGGTATTTATTCAGTTTAGTTAAGTATGTTTTCATTTATATTTTCTCAGCTTTGAATCTAGATGTTCGCTGCCATCCCTCTGAAGTCGCCTGAACTTGGTATATTATCCATGCTGTATTTCCTACCTTTAATTTGTTTTGTTTTCTATTTGGGACGAGTTTAAACATGATTTTAGGAAGATAATGATCCGAATCCAAGTTGGCACCTCTAAGCACTCTAACATTCATAATTTCTTCGGGAAATGTTTCTTAATTACTACATAGTCAAGTTGGTATTTGGGGAAGCCCATGCTTTTTTTTCATGGTAGTCTTTTGAATGCTGTATATTTCAGAATTGGATTTTGCACCTGGTGAAGATCTGTTATTATGCCTGTATAAAAGTTCTGTTAGTATAATGCCGTTTATGTTTCCAACAATTTTTTTATACTTTTTCCTTTGCCAATCCGTGCATTAAAATCACCAAGAGTGATGATGTTTGTTTCTGGACGTTTGTAAATAAGTTAGTCTGGTTGGTTCCAAAAGCTCTCCATTATTATCTTATTTCTTTCTATTGTCTCCACTTATGGGCAGATGAGCGTTAATAATATTGTACATTTTGTTTGTGCTTTTAAATGTGAGACTTGAGATTATTTCTGATTGGAAATATCGAATTAAAATTTTTTCTCTCTAATAAAAGCTGTTCGAAGAAATGTTATATGTTTCGTCATTCTCCTTCTTACTTTCACTTTGTATATCCTCAACCCTCCTGATTCAAAATTATCTGTGGCTATATATCTCGTTTATTATAAAGCTGTTATCAATATGTTGTGATTCTTTATGTGTACATTAATTTCTTAAGTTTTCCTGTCTCTAATAATATATTCACATTAAAGGTTGCTGAGTGTAATGGTTGTTTAGTTTTCATTTTGCATGAGATTCGAAGACTCTCCAGCTTGTCTCTGCGTGGTGTGGCAGTTTCCCCAGAATCCGAATGTGTCCTTACGTACTTTCGTACAGTGGGCCATTCACTTGTAGTAACTTATTTTTCACTAAACACTTCCATGACCCATAAAAGTTTTGTTTGTAGTAACCCTAAGGCCACAGTTATTCAAACAAGATTGTAAATCAAAGAAGTAATTTTTCTGCTCTCTCTTCCGTTGGGAGGTTCTGTTCTTCATCAACCGTTAACCTTGTTGGCCGCTTTTCACGTAGTAAACTTGGGCAGGGACTCTACAACAGGGTCTTACTAGCAAGGTGGGCCCTGTTTTTTTTAACGAGGTTGTTACTCCATCCTTTCCTACTCTTCCATCACTTGCGAGGTGGGGCCCCAGGCTTTGGACCAATAATAGCAGAGCTGTGTCTTTATTAAATTTATATAACAATTACGTATATAGTTCTTTTTGTTACGTTGTACCTGAAACCGTCAGCACTCATTATGAAAAAGTGCCGTCAAATGCAATATTATGTCTAAGCAACTTTGGCCAATTTTCCGGACCGAGTAGTCATAGATACCTCTCCCACTCATTCCTGCACTAAATCATGAGCACACATGACTCAGTGCTGCTACCCCCCACCTTCACTCAGTATATTGTAGACAGCAGGAGTTTCAAGACCACATTATCTATTACAGGCCTCATTAGCTGGCGTAGTTTAGGTGGAAGACTGAAGACTAATTTGATATGATGTCTCCTTGGGAGGTGGCTAATCATCGCTTGCAGTATTTGTTTGTTGCTACAATCATTCTCATAGAAGACATTGCAAAGATTCCTCATGGCATATTTTTTAGAATGAGCGACAGCTTCTGCTAGGTGAACTGATGCCCTCAGAACAGTTTGATTTTGAGCTGGGTGGTGTTGGCTGAAAGTGTACGCATAGGGATCAGCATGGGAGAGTTTTCTGTTACACCCTATGCTTGAGACGTCTATTTCGTATTCGGGCGTCAAATGCAAGGCAGAGCCTAGATGAACAGCTATGGTGTGGAGGTGGCTCTCTGGAGAAAATTAGGGTGTGTTGCGATGGTCTGCCGTCGACGGACATCCATCAGCGAAATCTGTTCAGACCGCTACCTACCGAAGTCCGGTTGTGAATGTTAAAACTTGGCATTCTTGTACACTCTACACCCTTTTTTTCCGGTCAGAAAATTGCCTGTTGACAACAGCAAAATTACAAAACATTATGGCCCAATACCAAGTTTTCCCTTCAGCATACAGAGTCTTGCTAAAATAGCACGTCACCTTCAGACGCTGATCATGCCACAAAACTCTCCGCCGCTGCTGAAAAACGTGAGCACCATCTCTGTGCTCGTGACGTCACGCTATAACAAGCCATTCCCATGTCTTCACATCCATGGAATTAGCCTTGAGAGAGGACGAGTCACTATTGTCCACATTCAAGGTTACAACCTAATGTTGATGTTTGAGATGACTGGAAGTTTTCTGCATGAGCAGGCATGATGGAAGCGTGTACGTTCTCGATGCTTGTAGGGCTTTTATAGTGAATCTCCTTCGAATAGTATTTTTTTGGAGTTGAGAAGTAGCTGGCAGTTTAGTCATTTAACAGTAAATCTCGCAGTGGATGCTTGGGGCTTGAAAGCCATGTGCAGCTATTAGGGAAAGGATCATCTCGAAGCATTTACTGGGGACAAAATGCTGGGCCCAAGAACTTCTCCCATGGTGTGTAGTCAATGTGTTCGGTCGATGAGGTGGAAAAATGGTCTGCCTGGAGTTACCTGTTAGGTGCCTCCTGTTACAGCAGTGGGCATGAGCGTGAGAGAAATCTAGGTCACCAAGCCAACGCATTATAACAGTGTCATAAACGCCGTTGATGAACAGTATTGGATGCCATAAAAATTAGCGAGTGCTCATCGTCGGCCGGATGATAGCAAAGAAGTCACCATGTGATTTCGTCCGTTGGCCTAAGGAGTCTTTTGGGAAGCGTCAGGCGTTTAAAACAATTTTGGAAGACAACTCTGAAATGATCGACGTTGGCAAACAAAAGTACTTCTCGTAGTTTAGCCAAGGCCACTGGTTGAGCATGCGGTAATGTTCAAGCTGTCCGCATAACGATTACAGGGAAACTCAAAATAAGGTGCTGCCTATAGTGACAATGGAAACAAACAAGTCAGGAGCCAAACACCTTCTCTCTGCATAGGAATCTGTGAGTCAGGGATCGGACGCTTCTCCTCAAAAGAGAAGAAGAATATTGGTAACTTAGATTAGGATTGGCCGATGAGTAGAGCAGACAAGTTGGAGGGGAGACATACATAGAGCTTGTGGAGTCTTGTGATTGGTGTGAAAGCCTTGTGTAAGCAGTTGTGGGAGTGCATAGGCAGAGTTTACTGAGGTTTGATGGAAAGTGAGAAAACGACGTACTCGGTCTTCCAGTTCAGATTCCTCTCTGGAGTGGTTCTTTCGATTCAGACTCCAGTCTGGAGATGATATTGGTCTTAACTTTTATTATGAGTGGGATGCAATTGGGACACTTGTCCAGAGTGTGACTTCGCACTGAGTCTGGTCTTGACTAGAAACCCTGTGCTGAGGACTTAGCTGTACCAACAGCTTAGACATCAATCATCTCAGACAGTTCACTGTACTAAGGGATGTCCTATTAATGGCAGGCCTGCCACTCTGATGTTTGATCTCCTTGTGCACACTGCTGTATAAATGAATCAGACTGGTCCATGGCATGAGCGGCAAACGGGAGTGTCACACTCTGGAATCTGCTGAGATTTCTGGGTTCTGTTAGAGAGTAATTGCAATCCATCTAACAGGTCACCGGCCATGACTCTGCATAATTCATGCCAGTGATAGGGAATTACAGGCGCCCCATCGCTGCTCCACAGATGTTTGAACCATGACCGTCACTTGAGACAGCATCGCACATCGAGAAAACGGATATTGTATTACTTCTCCGGAATGTTAGGGCAAATTAGATCACAATCTCGCCACTTATTCTCAGCTACAACAACGTAGAATAACAAGAAGTGAAGAATAAATCCATCTAGATACATTCAGCGTCAAATAATTTCAGAGTGCATTATCCATATCTTGAGCCAGAGTAAATAATTCAATCAGAATAGCCTTAATCTTTGGCAACCAGCCACCACACAGAGTTGTTAACAGTTCGTTGTATATTTGTGCTGCCATCAGATCATGTTTGTTTTTTTGTCATCATGCTTAACACGCATTTCTGTCCAATTTTTAATCAATAAACTTGTGTCATTCCTTTTATAAAAGATCAATCCGGTGTCGATGTATTAATCACCTACCAACAATTGTCAAAATAATGACCGGACCACCATATTAATGAAATGGTGATCCTGTCATTATTTTTGTCAATTATTGATGGGTGATTAATCTACATTCCAGTTCATTTAGATTCTGATAACTGTGATAATATCTAATGCAGCCCATCAACAATATACACAGGTAGAGGGAAAAATCAATTTAACGAACACATGCGGCCGTCAGTCAAGTGGAAAGTTTATTAGTTAAAGTATACTGCAAGTCCAGTGTGGTCTTGCAGCCTCACATCAGTGCAGAGGGCCTCTGGAATTAGAAAATACTGCTGAAAAGGCTCGCCTATTATTTGTGCACCACGTGTTTTCAAGATCGGCCTGTGTGTATCTACAAAGTCAGCTTGCGAAGCTATAGAAAACAGTCGTTTCCTCCAGCTCAAGGGGCCTCTCCGCTCAATTGGCTGCCAGAGGTTGTAAATCAGACAATGCTTGGCAGCATCCCGGGACACTGCAGCGGTCCGAGACCCACAAAGTCAATCCCTGTCCTCTGTCCATTGTTCGTAACATTTTCTGCTCACCTATATAAGCTCCAGTTTGTTGTGTTTTCCTACATACTCAAGAGCATTCAGAAATTAAGAAGCCCTTCATCATGTTAAAGAAAGGAAATTACATAGGGTATCATGCTACCAGTGACTGTTGTGCAAAACCTGTAACAAACGTTTTCTTATTGCAGTACCCACACTTCACTTTCTCTAAATCACTATAACGATACCAAAATTCATGAAAAAAGTGTGCAAATTTGCCTTCCATGATTCATAACACCTCCTACCTACGTAAATTTTGCAGTGTGAGTGATCCTCATGAGTTAGGTAAAGGGGCAATGATAAGAAAAATTTTGCGGCTACCATCCCAAAACATTTTATGTGTAACTGTCTGGCTTTTTCGTATGACAGACGAGAGTGTTGAGTATTAATGAATCTACTGGCTCTGCTAACCTTATTGTGTAAGCAGCAATTAATTAAAACATAGGAGGAAGTCATTAACTCCCGAGGAGACCTGCTTAAACTTAATCTAATGCAGGAGTGAATGCTTAAGTCATTTCCTTTAGAATTAGGATATGCATTAACGATAACAATAAATAACGACTTATATTCCAGCAGATCAAATGCAAACAAATCTTCTCTCACAGGTCAGAGTAAACATTACGTTAAACACCATAAATTCTAAATATTCTGACTGAAGGTCCCTACATATTCTATAACTAATACATATTTTGCATTCAATGGATTGAGCTCTGCAATTACAATGTACATATGGAAGTCAAAATTTTGTAAATAATGTCAACATTAGATGCAGCTTAACTGCAATTAACACTGATAATAAGACGCAGAGAGTCTGAATATTATGAAGTCACAGGTTTGTCAAACAGAGTAAACATCACATGTTAACATACCATCATACAAAATTTTCTTACATCTACGAATGTTTTCAGATTTCTGAACAGCCAAATGATTATTACATAAAGTGACGCCCGTAAAATTATCTGGTTTATGTACTTACTGAACTATTGTCTGTCAAAACATAGTGAGGATTCATGACAAAGGAAAACAAATATAGAATTATCATTTTTAAGGGCTAAATGTTTGATTCCTAACATGTGTAGTTAGCACACTCTCAAACATTGACAATATAAGACTTGAAAGAGTAGAAGAATAATACAATAAAAATCCATAAGATATTGATATTAAATACTTACAAAATCCACATAACTGAACTGGGCCAGATCCTTTAGATAACTTCTTTATTTACCTTACGTGCGCACTGGGTTCACAACCGTCACACGAGCGTTGTGGGGTCACTTAAGGCGCAATTTACTATGGGAACGCAAGCAGAATATCTTGAAGCAGCCACTTTATCATCGCTCGCTGCAGCGGCGTGTCGCAACTCGTGGGAAAAGTCAATGCAGAGGACAATAGATAGACCTCCTTCCAACCTCCTTGTAGTCCAGGGAGGTGTGACAGTGATACTGTGCTCCTTGTCCATTGTTGGGGGTGAAGCTGATTCCTGCACGTGGTGCCCCTGCATACGTATCTGAAATAGGTACTGAACTGAACATTCCAGAAGCACATATGAGTCCAAACAAGATACGTTTAAACAAACGGTTCATTTTACAACTTGTTCTGACAGTTGTTTCAGTAAATATTGAAGGCATGTCACGACCTAAGCAACAGTTGCTTCGAGAACTGTGGCGTGAACAGAAGTGTGATGTACTGTGCATACAAGAAACTCACAGAGATACCCAGCAAAGGCGACCGAAAATACTTGGTTTGCAGCTAGCTGCAGAAATACCTCATGCTAAATATGGAAGTGCTATTTTCGTCAAACCTGAAATCCAAGTCTTGAGTGCCTGTTGCACACATGACAATAACATCGAGATCATCACCTTGGAACTCAGCAATTGTGTGATAACGTCAGTGTATAAGCCTCCTTCCGAAAAATTCTCCTTTGTTCCTCTAAAAACTTTGACTCACGGAAGATATCTGTGGTAATAGGGGATTTTAATAGCCACAGCCATACCTGGGGATACACCCGAGAAGATGAAAATGGAGAATCCGTTATATCTTGGGCGGAAACTAACTCCCTCTCCCTCATTCATGATAGTTAACTTCCTCCATCCTTTGACAGTGGAAGGTGGCAACGAGGGTACAACCCTGACCTCTTATTTGTGAGTGAAAATGCAGCGCAACAGTGCCACAATTCAGAGTGTCATCCCATACCTAACACACAACATAGACCAATAATGTGCCGATTTCTTCCCATCGTAAGACCCCGAGAAATTGGTTTTAGACGAAGGTATAATTTTAAGAAGGCAGATTGGCCAAAACTTTCTAAAATGCTGGACGATAAAGTTCGAACAATTAAGCCTGTGCCTGAAGAGTATGAATACTTTGTTGAGATTGTTAAATTCTGCTCGCGAGCATGTATCCCAAGAGGCTGCAAGACAAACTACCTGCACGGCGTAACTTCAGAAACAGCTACACTGCTCGAGGAGTATTATACCCAATACTCTGAAAACCCATTCAGTGAGGAAACCTCCCAAATAGCTAGATCTGTCCCCTCCTCAATCTCCGAGGCAAAGAGAAGACAGTGGGAGAAACTGATGGAAGACTGTGATATGAGTAGAAATAGTCAAGAGGCCTGGAGGCTTCTAAAACTCTTGAATAATGACCCTTCACAGGCGAATATGCATGCGAATGTCCGAGCTGATCAAATTGCACACCAACTCGTACAAAATGGGAAAGCACCTTATTCAGCCAGGCCTGGTAAGAAGACATGTGAGAGACGACCTGACCAAGAAACCAATACTCTGCTTCAACCATTTACTCAGACTGAGGTGGATCTCGCTCTGAGTAAGTGCAAAAATGGGAAAGCGGCAGGCCTCGATGAAATAAGAGTTGAACAGATAAAAAACTTTGGGCCGATAACAAAAGCATGGCTGAGAGACCTAATGAACCACTGTGTCCAATCCTGCAAGATTCCTAAAATCTGGAGGAACGCCAAAGTTGTAGCTATCCGCAAGCCACGCAAGGACCAAAATGATCCTAAAAGCTACCGCCCTATATCTCTCCTATGTCATCTGTATAAACTCCTTGAAAGACTCATACTACACCGACTAACGGAGAAACTAGAGACAATATACATCCCACAGCAGGCTGGATTTAGACAGGGAAAGAGCTGCACATCTCAAGTGTTGAAACTAACACAGCACATCGAAGATGGTTTTGAAATGGAAGAGATCACAGGAGCTGTATTTATAGATCTAACAGCAGCGTATGACACAGTTAATCATAGAAGACTTCTAATGAAGCTGTACAATGCCACTAGAGACTACCAGCTAACCTGTTTCAAAAAGAATCTCCTTGAAAATAGAAGATTTCTTGTTGAATTCCAGGGCAAGAGAAGCAGATGGACATCAAAGAAAAACGGATTACCCCAGGGCAGTGTGGTTGCTCCAGCTTTGTTTAACATCTACACTAATGATCAACCACTACCTGAAGGAACCCAGAGCTTCATCTATGCAGATGATTGTGCTATCACCGCCCAAGGCCGCTGCTTTGAAACTTTTGAAGAGAATCTGTCCAAAGCATTGAGAGAACTGTCAGCTTACTACAGGGAAAACTAGTTGAGACCAAATCCTGGAAAAACACAGACTTGCGCTTTCCATCTTAAAAACCAACAGGCAGCTAGAGCCCTCAAAATCACCTGGGAAGAAACATCACTAGAACACTGTACGTATCCCAAATACCTAGGGGTCACCCTTGACCGTGCATTAACATACAAGAGGCACTGCCTAAATATCAAGCAAAAAGTGGCAGCCAGGAACAATATCATGAGAAAGCTAACAGGCATAACGTGGGGAGTACACGCCAACACTGTGAGAACCTCTTCCCTTGCGTTGTGTTACTCTGCCGGAGAATACGCAAGCCCAGTGTGGTTCAATTCTTGCCATGCCAAAACAGTAGATGTTTCTCTTAATGATACTTGTCGTATCATCACCGGTTGCCTGAAGCCTACTCCTCTTGATAAACTGTACAGCCTCGCGGGAATTGCACCGGTCATTCGCTGGGAGATAGCAGCAAAAAGCGAGAAGGAAAAATCAGAAACTTCTGCAACTCACCCCCTATATGGCTATCAGCCAGCAAACCCACGACTAAAATCCAGAAAGAGCTTCCTCAGATCTACCGGGGCTCTAGTTGGGGCACCACAGCAATGCCGAATCGAACTATGGCGTGCAAGGCTTACCAGTACTGTGGGATGGATTACACCAAGCGAAAGACTACCACCCAGCCACACAGAGAGTTGGAGTACATGGAGGTCCCTCAACAGACTACGCTCGGGTGTCACGAAATGTAAGAGCAATCTGACCAAGTGGGGCTTCCTAGAGGAGCCGCCACTCTGCCAGTGTGGAGCACTGCAGACGACCTCCCACCTGCTCCAGTGTACCCAATGTCCAGCAACATGCACAACAGAAGACCTGCTACATGCAACGCCAAATGCAATAGAGGCCGCTAACTTCTGGGCGGCAAAAGACCAAATAATTATCTTGTAAATGTATCTACAAACAACATGTAAATATTGTACATTATTTTATATATTGTAAATGTTTCTGACACGAATAAATAAATAAATGTTCATTGTTGTATGTCCAGGAGCAAGCAGTCATTGGCATTACCAAAGCTACTGCAGATGTAACTGGTGTTGAGTTTCTTTGTTTCTTCTACTGTATGCTGACAGTGATGCTTAAATGCTCCTTCGGGCTGAAAAGGAGGTTTTGATGGACTTTGATGGATGAGCATTCTGCTACCCAGTTTCAAATTCTGCTGAACTGGGCCGCTTCCCACACACGATAGCAGAAGGAAGTTGTCGTTATGAGAACAGAAATTCTTGTTGACTTTGGCTACCTAGCCCAGAACTGCTTGATGGTGGAATCTGGCTAATGGACACTGACTTTCACCATGAGTATTGGACAGTGTGCCACATTGTGCAGCTGACATTTTGATTCAAGAACAGCACGTGGCAGAAATTTGATAAATGTAGCCTAACATCAGCTTAACCATTTCGACGTGCTCTCATAGATTACGTGAATCCCTTGTTGTCATCATTTTACTGCAGCAGACTGGTGTTTACCTTGTGCGCCATACCAGTCAAATGGTTCAAATGCCTTAAGCACTATGGGACTCAACTGCTGTGGTCATCAGTCCCCTAGAACTTAGAACTACTTGAACCTAACTAACCTAAGGACACCACACACATCCATGCCCGAGGCAGGATTCGAACCTGCGACCGTAGCGGTCGCTCGGTTCCGGTTGACGCGCCTAGAACCGCTCAGCCACACCAGCTGGCCATGCCAGTCACCTGTGCATCTCTGGGACTCCTCCATTGTCCTCTGCAGCCCCTGGTGCTTTCAGTGCCCTGCTGGAAGCCACCCGTCAGCTGAGGCCGGCTGACCTCGACCGCAGCCAGCGACTGATGGGGAGTATCCCCAAGCTGCACGCTGGATGTTACCTGCGTGTCTCCACACCTAGTCTCCGTGTGGCCCTGCAGAGTTCTTTATGATCAGTGTCAGTACACGAAGTCCTGTTATCTAAAGTACTTCCTAACAAATATCCCTAAGATTGAACAAAATGAATTTAGTGTAAACAACAAACGACAAAATTAGATATCACACAGTTGGCCCAACTAACATTAATCTGAATTCTTTATAAAACTTGCAAGGAGTATATCAGGATTGTCCACCCTCAAGTAGTTGGTGCCTATTTTTATTCAAGCTATGCAATAGGTGACAACATGGCACCTGATTGTCGTCGATCATAATTCCGTCGACCAGTAATGGGTTGGTCACGTGTTAGTTACCTCTTTGTTACCTCAGTAGGTTTCAATGCCATCCAGTCCTAGTCTCATACCTAAATTAGATTCATTGGGATCGGAGCACCTAACTGGTCTTAAAGTATATGTTAGTAACACTCATGGAGAATTACCAACACTTAAATATTATCCTGTACTAACTGTTGCCATTATCCCGCTGGGCTTGTCCTCGATGGCAAGTACTGCCCTGATTTCTCGCAGACAAATATCTCGCATACACATATTTTTCTGCCACTCACTATTATTCATACAATTTTCCAATAGATTACTGTGTGAAGCTGGCTGAGGTGTATATCAAGTTATCTTCAGTGTCATACCTCATGTACCTTTACGCAAAACATTGTATATAACTCTCTCCCTTTTTACTATTCGACATGTCCCTCATTCCTGTAACCTTCTCTTCACTCTTCTTGGTTATCCTTTCCACTGTCCTCCTAATGCTATACTCTAATAAACATAGAATCACACATCTCATATCATGAAGTAACTATATCACTAAATCTACATTTCACCTCCACTGAATACTTAACAACGCTACATGTCGACCAATGCATCTCCCCTCTCATCTCGTATCAAATCTTATCAAGGTAAATTATGCTACAATCATATAAAGTCGACGGGAAGAAAGAGATTTGGGAATGGAGAAAGAAACATACAATATAAATTACACACAGTATGCTAAATAATATAAACTTATAATCATACACTGTTCATGACCACAAACAAACTACTTAATGTAACTTACAATATACACAATGATCTCAGAAATAAACTTCTTAACGTTACTCAACTATGCATTAAATATAATCTTCAGGACTCAGCTATCACTTCCTCTTCTCTGCCGCTGTGTACGAGTATATAAATCGTTTCTGTCCCGGATTCCACCTGTCACCTGTATCTGAGTTATGTTATCGACATAATATCTATGTCCGTTGCTTTTCATTCTGATACGATTAAACTGATGAAAGTTTCACTCATTATTACCATAATAGCATAGGTTACCTAGCCATTTATGTGGTCCAACTCACTGCACAATCACATGCCATCGCCTTCTCCTCTCTCTCTCTGTCTCTCTCTCCCTCTCTCTCTCTCTTTCTCTGTCTCACCGCATTCAGTCCACCACCTATGCTCCATCCACCCCCTGTATTCATTAATATTCTCTTTTCTCTTCCAAAGTAGTGCCCCACGAAAATTCTTCGGCTGTTTGTCCTTGCACAACCAAAGGAATTCGGTAACAGAGAAAGGTTTTTTGGGGTATAAATTATTTTCCACTGCGTTTCGTTAAGCACTAAGACAGTGTTCTAGAATCCATCTCCTTTTTTGTCAGTAATTATATTGGCTAGTCTTTAATAGCATTTTGTGCCATTCCTTTTTAAGGTAATTTTCAGTATTTTCTCCCGGAATGCCATAAAAGACAAACACTTCGTAACCCTGTTCACTGCCTCCAGGTAGAGGCGTTGCCATTCGAGTCTTTTTGTAGGGAAACACTTACTAAATAGCAGAACCAAAGGCACTGCATGAATCAAAGTCTCATCACCTTCAACTCCTTGTACATGTAGGATAACGCATACTGCACACAATTTCTCATTTCTTGTTCATCCATTGTCAGTACGCCACCTGCTTCACCAATCCTGTATGTATTGATCACGTCTGCATTCTTGAGGCTCACATGTGCTCCTTCAGTGACTGCATCTGCATTTCCTTTGTCACACATTTACTCTCCCTCAAAAGCCACTGTGTTCTTCACTCTTCGTTCCAAAGACACATCCCTCAAATTCTTCCAATTCCGGGAGCAGCTATACGTTTGTGGCCATCAGTCTGATCTTGTCCTCTGTTTTGCTCAACGCATCTACTGTCTTTCCGTAATTCTGGTCCTGCATTTGGCGCATGGCGTCTTCTAATTTTTGCCCACAGATCTTTCTCTAAGTGGTCCATACGCTGCTCTGACTCACTCGCCTGTCTCTCTCGCTCTTCCTGTTGCTTCTGTAAATTGTTGATTCTTTTATCTAAATTCGATTTGGCCTCAAAACTAAATTCCTCTATTCTCTTAAACTCTTCCTTTGCCTATGTGGCTTCCCTCAGCTTATTGAACCTTATACTGAGCATCCTGTGAAATTTTATTTGTTTCCGCTGCCAATTTCGCAAGCCTTTTTGTTTGTCCCTTTTCGTCCCAATTTTCGTCCTGTGTTCATTCCCTTGCGTCCTTATTTATTTTTTTCTCAACACCTTAAATTTTTCCTTCAC
This sequence comes from Schistocerca gregaria, assembly GCF_023897955.1. NCBI lineage: Eukaryota > Metazoa > Arthropoda > Insecta > Orthoptera > Acrididae > Schistocerca > Schistocerca gregaria. The sequence goes on from NC_064921.1 coordinate 743,463,226, forward strand.
TCCCTTCAAAAAGTCTGTTATATTGAACTCGTCATTTCCCATTTCGCTCGTTCTGTCTGTTGAAACTGCTCATCTTCGTTTGATCTTCCATTCTCTTCCACCTCCAGGCTATGAATAATTACTACTGTTTCTGTATCTTGATATCGGCTTTCTTCGGTTTCCTCTTGAGCACGATCGTTTGCTGTACCGGTTTCGCTCTCTAATTACCTAGTATCCGTTACATTTTCCTCATTTTCCACTTAATTTGCTTGACTATTCCGCGGTACAAGTAACGTGATGATACCTTTCATCTTGGAGTAGTATGTGTTTGGTACCAGCTGTGGCTTCGCCCTTGTTAGGGAGTACCATATCTCGTACTCACAAAGTTCACAAATGACAAAGCTGAGTGTATCACAAATTCAGTTGCCGATATATTCAGTACTCTATTTATTGCTACAAGGTATGATGTGTAGAGCCACAGAGATGCTCTACTTTTAATTCCTTGAAATGTAATCGCCCTCATTTCTACTGTTAAATTTTAACTGAGAAGGTTCCTCTGTTTATCCAAATCATACAGTTATAGTTTGTGATTGTGTAATAGAAGAATCCAGGTACCTCTCTTCATGGTTTTATCGACCCAACCAAGAAAACAAATTATTGGTTGAATACTTCTCTGAGATGTACCTTATCAATTTACATGTGCATAACTATGAATAGATAAAACGATATTAGGTTCAAAGTATAGATCCCAAAGTGGGAGATTTGCATGATAATTAATGTGACAGGAAATTATCTGAAAATAAAAATGTTCCGTTTAAACAATCTTATTTAATTCATTAAAATACCAATCGTCTTACTCATGAGGAGAGAAAGTGAAAGAGCTGTATCTTTAAGAGCGCTCTGATTATACAAATTACTATGTACAGCGGTGTTAATCTACTACCTGGCAAAATTGCATTCACTTTGTAATTAGGCTGTTTAGGTTTCTCTGTATGAAAATCACTGACTGTGCTGTGTGCAGTCTGTGGATGGTTTGCATTGTTGTTTCCTATTGTAGTGTTGGGCAGCTGGATGTAAACAGCGCGTGGCGTTGCGCAGTTGGAGGTGAGCCTCCAGCAGTGGTGGATGTGGGTGGAGAGATGGCGGAGTTTTGAGAGCGGATGATCTGGACATGTGTCCATCAGAGACAGTAAGTTTGTAAGACTGGATGTCATGAACTGGTATACATATTTTGACTTCTGAACACTATTAAGGTAAATACATTGTTTGTTCTCTATCAAAATCTTTGATTTGCTAATTATGCCTGTCAGTAGTTAGTGCCTTCAGTAGTTTGAATCTTTTATTTAGCTGGCAGTAGTGGCGCTCGCTGTATTGCAGTAGTTCGCGTAACGAAGATTTTTGTGAGGTAAGTGATTTGTGAAACGTATAGGTTAATTTAGTCAGGGCCATTCTCTTGTAGGGATTATTGAAAGTCAGATTGCGTTGCGGTAAAAAATATTGTGTGTCAGTTTAACCACAGTCATGTATAATTTTTCTAAGGGGACGTTTCACTTCCTCAAATTTTTGACGCAGTATCGTATCTCCCTTCTCATCTTCATCTACATCCTCCTCCCTTTTCACAGTGACTCGCAGCTTGTTGACTGATTAAAGCGATCGTACATGAAACACATGAAAGTTGAAGCTGGGATACACCGAGATGCACGGCCCTGATGTGGACGCCAAAGAAAACGAGGGCACTCCGCCCTCTCGTCATATCCTAAGACGCTCCCCACTGCATTTCGTTCTCGAATGAACCTCGACAACGATGTTGCAACGTTCAAAGTTCGCCAGCAAATCTCTATCGACGGTCCTCGGAGGAAGTCCACCCACACAGTCTCCACAGATTGCCACCAACCGACGTCTGCAGTGAATATTAAAATTTGGCTTCCCTTTATGCTCTGAACTATGTTTTCCCGCCGAACAGTGTTTGTGGCGAATAGAAAAATTGCAGAACAATGTGGCCCAACAAAGGAGTTTTCCTCCAGTATACAGAGTCCAAACCAAGGCAGCGTGTCACCTTCAGATGCCAATCATTTCGCAAGTCTCGCCCCTACTACTAAAAGACATATGCACCAGCTCTGTGCTCATGATGTCACACACTAACAAACCAATAGGAAACGCTGTTCACGATGCTAGCCCATTATTTTGTGCACCTTGTGTTTCTGAAAGTGGCCAATGTCTATCTAAAAAGGCAGTCTGCAAAACAGCCCTTACCTCCAGCTAATGGTGCCTCTCTCCTCTCTGGTGGCACTATTGACTGCCAGATAGTACCTACATCCACATCTACATCTACATGGATACTCTGCAAATCACATTTAAGTGCCTGGCAGAGGGTCTATTGAACTACCTTCACAATTATCTATTATTCCAATCTCGTATAGCGCGCGGAAAGAACGTACACCTATATCTTTCCATACGAGCTCTGATTTCGATTATTTTATCTTGGTGATCGTTCCTCCCTGTGTAAGCCGGTGTCAAAAAAATATTTTCGCGTTCGGAGGAGAAAGTTGGTGATTGGAATTTCATGAGAAGATTCCACTCTCTCCCCCATATTTCGCTATAACACAAAACGTGCTGCCTTTCTTTGAGCTTTCTCGATGAAACTGTATAAACTGGACAATTCTCAGTAGCCCCTTGGGACGTCGTGGCAGTGCCAGCTCCACAAAGTCAGTGCCTGTCTGTCTGCTCGCCACGCAGAGTGCTATTCTCAGCAACCTCTTCTGTTCGCCCATCTCAGCTCCAATGTATTATGTCTTCCCATGTACACAAATGTATACAGAAATTAATGAGTCCTTCAACATGTTAAAGAAATGAAACTATGTAGGGCACTGTACTATCATTCTCTGTGCTCCAAGATCATTAACAAATATTTTCTTATCGCAATCCCCACCACTCTCCTTCTCTAAATTGATAAACCGGTATCAGAATTAACGAGTAAGGCAAGCAAATTTTCTTGCAACGTTTCACGTATTGTCTGCGTGGAGAGTCATCGGCAAATACATACGTAATTACAGAGGTGCCCAAGGATGTGGATTCGGCTATGTTCCGTATGTTCTATATTAATAACCTGCAAGACAATATTAATAATAACCTCAAACATTGAGCAACTGATTCATTTACCTTCTGTGTAGTAAAGTAGGTAAAGCTGATATCAATCCAGAGATTGTTTTGAATACCACACTATTTCACTAGGTTTGGTCCTACTGAAGGTGGCATGCCGTTGCCTTCCTCTGACCTTTGAACTGACTGACACAACAAGCTGTAAGGAGATTATAGTTCAAACTGGATTCCGATCGACGGTGCAACTCGGCATTTTTCATATCAACAAATATCGTCAGCGTATGATTCTGTTAATCTTCTGACCTAACAACATTTTTCCAGTCATCATCATCATCATCAGTTATGTGCTATGTTAGCAGGTCCTTTGCCTCTCTATTTTCTGCGATCCATTGCTTCCTTCTTAAGGCTGCTGTATGTTGTACCGTCCATCATGTCATCCAGTATCTGGAATCTTTTCCTTCCTCGCTTCCTTTCCCCTTCTACATAACCTTCTAAAACTGTTTTTATCAGTCCGTCACTCTTTCTTAATATATGCCCAATCCAATGTCTTTTTCTCCTCTTTATTACATCTAATAACTGTTCTTTCTCTCCCACTCTTCTCAGTACCTCTTCATTTTTCTACTCTGTCCATCCAACATATTCTTTCCATCCTCCGCCATGTCCAGATCTCAAAAGCCTCCAGCCTTTCTCTGTCTTGCTTCCTCAAAGTCCATGTTCCATAGAGCACTCCATACAAGACATTTTATGAATCTCTTCCTGAGTTCTCTATCCAGACAGCTGCAGAAAATTCTCCTTTTCTTATAAAACGCCTCTTTTGCCATTCCTATCCTTGTTTTAATAATATCTGTGGTGAGCTTCCAGTCGGTGTCTATCCTGCTTCCAAGATACTTAAAATTTTGCAACTGTTCTAGTATTTCTCCATTCCGCATAATTTTTATTTCCTCCTAGTGCCAATACTTTTGTTTTATTTGTGTTAATTTTCATACCATATTTTTTCCGTTAGTTTCAATGGTGTCCACCAAATCCTGTAATTCTTTTTCCAGTACATTAGTAAATTAAATACACGGTGATTATAATTAAACTTACAAACCCTGTAAAAATAATACCACTGTCGGAATGACGCCAAATTGCAACGTAATATTATTGGAGAAGACGGAAAACTTATGGCAGAAGAAAAAAATTGGGTGAAAATTGATCAATAGATGGCGCTGTATGTGTCAGAATGCGTAAATGAAAACACCTGTCATGCGCACGACCCATTGAAGTTGGCATAAACACGCCGGGTACACGGCTTTTCCTACTTTCACGTCTGCGACGTTCGCCATGACTGTCGGAATGCAGGATTGCGCTCTGCTTGTAAAGCTGCATTACAAGAATGAAGACTGTGCACACGTCGCTGTGCAGAAGTTCCGGACATTGAAGGGTTTGAAGAAAGGCGTTGGTCCGATGACTGCCGTGGATCTGGAGAAAATGATTGGGAAATTCGCAAATACGGGTTGTTTTGATGTGCAACCTAGTAGAGGGAGGAAAAGAATTGATTCGACGTCAGTGGAAGCGATGACCACAGCATTGCAGCAGGAGACGGATGGTGGTGTGCAAACGTGTAGTGCACGGAAAACTTTCCGAACATTGGACGTACCCGAAACATCCTTCTTTGCTATTCACTCATGTGCACGAGTTGCTTACTGTTGACCTGCCAGCAAGAGAGACCTCTGCTTCAGAATTTCTTGCTCTCCTGGAAGTGGACAATGATTGGCCAAGGAATATGTTGTGAACGGCCGAACCCCACTTCTATCTGAAAGGATATGTCAATACACAGAATTGTCGAATACGGGCAACGGAAAGTCCACACGCAAATCAACCAGTACCACTTCATCCTGAAAAGATCACTGTGTGCCGGACGAGGTGGCCGAGCGGTTCTAGGCGCTTCAGTCTGAGCCGCGCGACCGCTATGGTCGCAGGTTCGAATCCCGCTTCGGGCATGGATGTGTACGATGTCCTTAGGTTAGTTAGGTTTAAGTAGTTCTACGGGACTGATGCCCTCAGAAGTTAAGTCCCATAGTACTCAGAGCCATTTGATCACTATGTGATGCGGTTCCACGGCATTGTTTATCATAGGACCATATTTTTTTCGAAGCAACAGGTGCTTCCGGTCCTGTTACCTGTGCCGTTACTTTTGAGCGCTAGGAGTGTCTTTTGCGCAACCACATCATTCCAGCTCTCCAACAGCGCGGATGTGTGGATGGGAACGTTTTCGTGCAAGATGGCGCACATCCGCACATTGCAAATCCAGTTAAGGAACTGCTAAAGCACCATTTCGTAAATGCTAGAATTATCAGCAGCCATTTCCCTACAGCCTGGCCGTCCTGATCACCTGATCTTAATCCGTGTGTCTTCTGGCTGTGGGGTTATCTGAAAGATGTTGTGTTCAGTGTTTCGAATGCAAACTTAGCTGCATTGAAGGCACGTATTGCGCAACACAGTCTGAACGTGACCCCCGAAACACTTCGATCAGTCGATTTCAACTTGCTTCAGAAAACGGTGGACAACATATTGGATGTGTTTCGCGCGTCACGCGGAATTTAATAATCCGATTCGATTTTGAGTGATGCTTTTTATGCGGTTTTTGGCCTCGGGACAGTTAAAAACCGATGTGATTGATGCTTTTTGTACGGTTTTTGGCCTCAGAACAATTGAAAACCGATTTTTCCCATCGGATGTGATATGACCTAGCCGTGGTGGATGGGCTTACGTAACTAACACCATCACACCTGTACACCCATACACACTGAGTAGTACAGTTTGCTTAGCGCCGAACGTTGTATGATTCATTTGTCATTTGCAGTCGACCGCTATTAAATTATGATGCTTTCAGCGCCATATATTACTACGTTTTGTAACTATTTATTTTTCTTCTGACATATGTTTTCCCCCTTCTCCGGTAATTTTCCGTTGCAATTGGATGTCATTCTGAGCAGTGGTTTTATTTCTACAGCGGTTTGAAAGCTTAACTGTAACTATAATCACCCTGTACCTACAGTAAATTAAGATATTTTTTACTTACTGCTTGTAGCGCCGGAGGATAGTTTACAACCAGCGCTGCTCCTCACGTTTCAGCCCGGTGAAAAGATACTCGATCTCTTCTTCTTGGGATGCGCAAGTCTCACAAAACTAGCCTTTGTGCCAGGCGCTGAAATCCTTCAGTCACTTTTTAATTATATTCTCAAACTGACACATATCGAAATAAGATCAAAGCAAAGCGAAACAAAACAACCGAACTCTATGAAAGCACAGCACAACACGGCACGACCTGTGGAAGTGAATTCCACGAGGAACAGAGCCAGACGGAACGATCGCGAAAGTCGATAGACAACTCCTGCCATCTTCGATATAGCAGGTGACGTCACGTTCGTATCATGCGATGTGAATTCCCTTAGGTCATCCAAAGAGAAAAGAGTGTTGTTTCCGTTACAAAAGTGGACTGTGAGCGTGAACTGTGAATGTTATGGAGAAAACGTTGTTATGGGTGCAGTTAGGTTGCGTTTTGTGTTTTGGTAGATACACGTAGAGAGTGATGACGATTCCTGACATAGTAATTTAAAATGACAGCGAACCTTAATGGCAATAGCAAACATACCAAGCTCTGTCTGCTGACTCTAACTTTATTTTCTATTCATGATGATGAATTGCCATGTTTATGGTTTGTTTTGTAATGTAATGTAGTACCATCTTAAATATTCAATCCTCGAAATATTTCAAAATGCTGAAGAGACTAACAACTTGCCTTAAATGCCCAGAAATATAAAACTTTGCACTTCATAAAACGCAAAAATGTAGTGTCCTGTGCATACAGTATCAACCTGTGACAACTAGATTCGGTCAGTTCAATCAAGTACCTCGGCATAGCACTTTGTAGGGATAGGACAAGGAACGATCAGCCATGGTTAAAGGTGGTGGAAAACTTCGGTTTGTTGTCAAGATAGTGGGAAAGTACGGTGAATCTACATAGGAGAGTTTATTGTTAAGATAGTGGGCAAATACGGTGAATCTACATAGGATAGTGTGTACAAAACATCCCTTTCCAGAATGTTGCTCAAGCGAGTGGGATTCATTCTGAAGATGACTAACAGATTATTCTGAACGTGTAGAAATAAACGTAGAACGAATGGTCACAGATCTGTCTGGCCCACGATAGAGCGTCACGGAAATGCTGATAAATCTCACCTGCAATGCTTGAAGACAGATGTCAACTATCGCGTGAATGCCTCCTTAAAAAGTTTCAATCATTAATTTCATATGAAGAATCTCTGAATATATTGCACCCCTCTACGTATCGCTTCTGTGCGCCCTGCGAAGAAGAGTCTTACTGCGCTCAAAATCATTTAAGCAGGCTCCATACGAAAAATGAACCGGAGGAAACAGTAATACACGATACAATGAGAAGCTCCCTCTGCCATTCATTTCACAGCGGTTTGCAGAGAAAGGATGTTGATGTTGTTACACCGGATGGGTAGTTGTGACTTTAAAAAGCTCAGTGTAAGCAGGATTAACATGTAGGCAGGTTTAAATAGTGTCATTAGCCTGTGGCAGTACTAAGTTAGATCAGGAAGCTAACAGTAAGTTGGAGTAGATACTGGTGAGATTTATTAAAGTAAAAATTAACTGTATTGTTTCAATGGAAACTAAAGAGGCTAATTTTGATTTCAGTTCCTGACTTCCATACTTTTGAGCTGTAACCAACGACTTTTTTTTCTTTGATGAGAATTCTGTGGACGTTCCAGAGATCCAGCTGGACGTTAGTCAGGGAATGTCCAGCTCTACATTTTTCAAGTCCTGTTGTCGGATCTTAGGTTTCAGCCGAGTGCTATGATATAACTATTGGCTAGACATCAGTTGTATTGAATGACTTCTTAAACTTTTCTAGCGTGTTAAAACGAATTTTTCAACCGTTGAAAAAATGTATTATGCTCACGATTACTTTTTAAGCTCTAGCAACAGTCACACTTTCAGAAAGTGTTTTGGGAATTCAGGTGCGACTGTTATTCAAACAATTGTTATTTTTTTTCCTTCTTTCAGATAACTATGGTTAGCTATTTAATAATACATTGCTTAACAATTGCTAAGGAACAGCTGACACTTGCTAAGAAACAACTGCCAGGTGTTACGGTACACACGAAAAATGGTAGTAAAAGGAAATCTAGACGGCGGAACGTGTTAACCGCAGCGAAGCCTATGCACGAACGCCCTGTATGTATTCGACATTTCATGCAGTACAGTGTTTGACGAGGGTTGTTGTGGAACCTATTAGTGCGACATTCCATGTGGTACGGCAACATGTCTGCCATTTGAGTGCTTACGATAGTGGACGAATAAATGGACGGCGCGTAGCCGGCCAAAGTGTCACAATTGTGGCAACAGTGTCATCTCGCGAATAACAAAGGCCACTAAAGGTGGAAATGCTATGCGAAAGCGTGTCAGTGACCGTAGGCGAACTACCACACCGCAAAAGGTTCAATACCTATTGGTGATAAGGAACAGGCATATCCTTCATAGGCAGATCGCTGCAAACCTTACAACCGCTACCGGTACACGTTTCTCTATCAGAAATATTTTGCAGGGACTAAACCCGGCAGGTTTGCTTTCACGGAAGCCTGTTAAATACATCCCACTTCAACCACCCCATCGTAGAGAAAGGGTTCATTGGTGTAGGGAGCATGTTGGGTGCGGTCAATAATAGTGATCCTGAGACATGTTTTCCGACGAATCCTGCTCCGCTGTGGCAAGTGATTTTTGCGCGAGGTACTATTACAGCACAGCGATATTGCTGGGAGATTATTCTTCATTATTTCCGTCTGTTGAGGGGTGCGGTTGAAAGGTCTCTGTTGGATTCCTTTCATGTTAATTTCTTAAATCTGTTGCCATTTACGGCATAAATTCCTCTTCTAAATTTACTGTGGTGTTTCTGACTATCTGGGAGGAGATTGAGCAGTGAAACGTGTTACTTTTACACATAAACAAGAACGATCTGTCACACTACTACATTTTAAAACACAGTTTATATGTAATTCATGTCACGCAGTGTCATACGGAAACTACATCCGCCTTATATACTATATATTATAAGATACTGTCATCCCCCTTCCCTTCTGTGTGAGAGGACGAATGAGCAAATGTATTTCTAGTTGCATGCTGGATGGTAGCAGACAAGCCTGTCTGCTAGAGAACAGTAGGATCAATGTCGGAACAGGTAGCTACGCTTTCTAGAAGCAAAGAGGTTTCTATTCTTATTATGGTCCTGTCCGTCCCTTGTAATGTTGGTATGGGGAGCTGCCTCTCTGGTCACTTCCGTTTGTATTTGGGAAGCACGCTCAGTAGGAGCGCAGGTCAGTCTGTCCGCGGCGAGCGTCTGAAGTGGTAAGATCTCCGGCTAAGCGCGTGTCTTCTAAGTCCGTAGGACAATGGATTTCTTAAGATCAGCCTAACTGAAAATTTAATCACCTTTATTTCAGGTTTAGCTCCAAAATATCTAGTGTTATCTTAAATTGCAACGCAGTGTAATTTGAGAGTAAATTTCAGAATATATTCCGGTAGTTGCTTTGTCACTACTTTGTGAGTAAAGTGGAACCACGTGTTGGTCAGTAACTCTAACTAAGATCATCAATCTGAATGTGTGTGAGATTATAATGTCTCGTCTTGACAATATTTTTCAGTATAGCAACATTTCTTTATGTTCAACCCACGTGGCGTGTACTTTGTGAGACCAGTACCACGTGCTTATACAATTGTTTGACCCATCAGGTTAATAGTAAGACGATAGTAACCAGTTCAAGGTTTTTCTTTTGAAAATTGCTTTTCGATCTAATTTATTTTAATTATCAAAATTATTGTGGAGTTACACTCTTTGTGTAAACCAAGTTGACCACGTGAAGCATGTGGTGTAATCACCAAAGTAGCCCTCAGCTATTCTTTTCGGGAAGATTTCACAGAGAGTTAGTGTGAATTTAGTATACCAGTGTGTGGTAATTACATGACGGACAGGATTGCGCTACGAACGTAGCTTCTTTGGGTGAAAATTGAATCGGTTGGTTGTGGTTAGTTTCCTCTTGCATATGTTTCAACGTTCTTCGTGTGTTATTTTATGAAAGCAGTGTTGTATGCAGTCTCCCAATCTTGGCTCCATATTTGATGCGTTCCGTAAGATTACAAACTCACATTTTCACAGTCCTAAATAAGGCACCAGCTTAGTTATGAATCAAGTTTAATATGCTGAAATTTCAATGACCAATGTTAAAATAAATTTCCAAATATAACCTGATTTATTTCTTTTTATTTTAACATTGGTCATTGAAATTTCAGCATATTAAACTTGATTCATAACTAAGCTGGTGCCTTATATATATATATATATATATATATATATATATATATATATATATATATATATATATATATCCCAGGTTGTCGTATGACTATTAAAAGATTATAATTACTGTTAGTCTGGTTGGGAATTTGGTAAGGTAGACTGGATACCTGGTGAAACAAACAGTTGCTCAGTAATGCAAGGTTAACTGCCCCAGACAGCTCACAGCTTTTATCCCACTTTTATGGTCGTGAATAGCAGCACCGCTTACACCACAAATTAATGCAACAACATTATACGGTAGGTCCCAACTTCCTTTACATTGTCGACAGTGCCCACCCACAAAGGACATCTGAGGTGTCAGATTCGTTGCAAAGTGAAGATACTGAACGTAAGGAATGGCCTGTGTACTTCCCCAACCTAAACCCTGTGGAGCATGCCTGAGATCCTGTTGGCAGACTTGTTCCTCAACAAACACCCACTTTCCGAGCGTACAAGAACTGAAAACCTACTTGAGAGACGACTCCTCAACAATTTGGAGCCCACATGAACAACAGGTGATAAACGTGCACTAGTGCCCGAGGATTGCATATCCCTTACTGAAAGTCCCATATAGACTTTTATGTTGGGAGTGTGCTCTGTGTCTAACATGAACGTTTTTTAAGCCTGTATCCTGCTTTGACATGTGGTGAAATCTGTACTATTTTTCATTATAAGTACACTAACGCCTCTACTACGTATGTACATGTCGTCCATCATTGCCTGTCGTTTTTGTAAAACAACGATTCTATTCCTTAGTAATCGTCAAGTAGTGTATATAGAAGATGCTAAGGAACCAATCAGTCTACAAAATAACTGAGTGAAAGTACTAACTGATGATGGCACAAAGGTCCTGAAACCGGTCTGGGCATTAAAAAGAACGGTTTTTGTTTAACTGAGATCACATACCTGCCTCCACCGCAAGGGCATTCGATTGATCAGCACCCATCGAGCAACAATTCCAAAGCGGTGGAATTGCCATGTAGGCCTACGGCAGGATATTAAAAGCCCAGAGCTCATGGACAATGATAAGAAGACGAGATGCAGTTTGGTACAGAGCGTACATGATGTTCTTCGAAATGGAACTAATTTCCTCTCTCTGATAATGTGATATCCATATTACGAGAAAGTGAAAGCCTCTTAGATCTCCGAAGCCATTTGTTCACGTTGGTTCATGTTATGAACAAGAGCTGAAACCTGAAATCTGCCATCTGCACAACATTTCCTACGAAAAGCACTGGTTACCAGGAATTAGCTGGAATCGAAGGACCACGGGTCAGCGCGGAGCGCAGTGGGAGGGGGAAGGAGATCTGGCTCTGGAACCGGCGTTTCTTCTCCAGTGATTAACAGCTGCGCTGGAAGAACTTCTGCCGGCAGCCCAGTATCCCCCCAGTAGTTTGGGGGCAACAAATCTTTCCTAAGTGCGGATTCCCCAAAGATGCCACTAATTTGTTCGAGGCTATAAACCGCAGCTTCTCCTTCTGTCGGAATATTGGCTGTGCTAGACAGCTGAGTACGATACGTCATTTCAAGTTTAGCTCAAAATGCAGGGTAAATCACACACGCATCCGTCTATATCCTTCGACGCAGCACCATTTTTAAACTGTCAGTCACGGGAAAACACAGTAAAAGATTTTTATGGAACACCTAATTTGGTGAAAAAAGTTGTAATGACTTGGCCATTCTCAGCGGCAAGATACTTACAGGGATACAGTGATTGACCTCCACAACCTAGCAAACAGACAAGGAAAAAATACAGTTATGAGAAGCATTCCTGCGTTTGTGACTTGAAACCATGATTTAGTACGATTTTTGATATATGTGTCAGAGCACCATGTGACTGATGAACGAAGAGATCAAAACAACAGTAATATGCACTTCAGATTAAAAGGTTCCTAAATCATTGAGTGGGGCTGGGAAAAGCCGTTGCGATCCATTCTTCGTAAATACGATATATCCCTCAACATACATCATCGATTGGTATCTGTCATTCTTGATACCAAGCTATTTCGGAATGTGCAGGGCAATCTTCTGTAAGGAATGACTGTTCTCCTTTTAAATTTCATCATCCAAAAACATGTTTTCATTGTCGATCAGTCATTCAGTATCGCACTGGCCTTATTCAGTAGCAAATGATAATCAGCAGACTTTTCGAACAGCTACCATCTTACGACATGAAAGTTTTGGAAACATGATAAAACATGGAATCTCATACATCGTTTAGACATCCATCAGTATCAATAATTTTCCTTATGTGTGATACCACAGCCGTATATGTGTGGTACCACAGCCATATTGAAAGATATTGTAAGGTTTCCAACTCAGCTGTTGCTTACACTATTTTAACATCATTTAAATTCGTACAGTTGGCCAGTTTCGCTATTACAGGCCACTTTCATGTGTCAACAGGTAATATTATCCGACTATTTAACAGTGGACATTCCATTTCGCGTGCTCGCTGTGGGAATTGGCCTGCAAAGCGGAAATAGGACAATTATTCGAGCTTCAGTAAATACGTGTAAGCACCAGTGAAACCTTTACACATGTCGATCAGTCAATATGGTTTCATCAGAAGAGGTGGTATCGAAGTTGCGATTTGTCTTGTGGGCCAGATGACAGAGAAACGCAAAGCGAAAGAGAAGCTCCTGCATCTAGTATTCTCAATGCGCCGTAAGACAGTGGCAAAGTGTTGATTTAACCGCTAATCGCAATTTGTGGATGTGGGACAGAATACTAAGTTACATCAAACGGAGTGCCATAAGCTCAAATCTACGCTGATGACCTCATGGTTTTTTTTTTTTTTTTTTTCCACAGCATGAGAAATCGTGTACGAACACAAGGGAAAAGGACATGGTCGACTCCAACAATACGACCTCCGGACAAATGTCCTCTATACAAAATTCGTGGAAACCATACATACCCCTGGTACGTTAAGCAACAGCACGCTAGATAATATAGAGAGTTTGCGGGACCTTGGATCCCGAACGAAAAGCAATGGTCACAGAAATGACGCACGAGTGAGAGTTAAAGAAGCATGGATGTTGTGGTCTAAAGTCACAGACGTTCTGTGTGAAGCGAAAATTATACTCCAATTTAGAGCTCAAGTATGATGGACAGTCGAAGGACGTGTTGGAGTATATGACTCTGAATGTTGTCCAACGCTCAGATCTGTTGCATAGTCGCTCCATGTTTTGGAAATGTGAGTGCTACCTCCGATAAAATGATTGACACTGCTAAAAAACGGCAGCCATTACACCTCTATTTCATTAATTATGTATACAAATTTTTGTTTGTTTTTCTTGGTTTATTCTTTCATTCATTCCTTATGGAGAACGAGAAACGATGTTCTCCAAGCCCAAGGAACAGCTTTGTTAACTTTGTGGTATTATTGGTCAGTCATCAAAATTTCGTAGACTGTTAAGAGCTCAAACCAAATATTAAGCGCAACAGCTAGTGGAGCAACAAACATTCCAGTACCATGTGACAGTTTCCAGCGGAGTGAACTAAAATGTACTACGAATGAAAACATATTCAATGTTACTCATTTTAGCCATTTATTTTCAAATCCCTGGTTCCCCATGGACAACAAGTGAAAACTGGGGTAACAGGTAGAATCTATTAGAGACACCAAAAATGGGAACATCGTTTATGATCAAAAGAGATAATTCCCATTGGCTTTAAGATAGCATCTTGCTGCAGGTTGTGAAAAATATACATAAAAATGTGTAAAATATACATAAAAATGTATAAAATATACATAACTATTTTATGTTATTATTGTGCCTTTTTTGTACGTTTTGACGATTATGTGAACCCGTTTTACACTGGTTAGCTTACGTGAGGTAGAGGGGAAAGAGGTAGGCGGAGCATCTTCGTATTTCAGAGAATGCCCGTCACTTGCTGGCACCAGTTGACATCACAGCAGCCGAGAAGAGTGCTCCACCTACCATCTTCGAAGGATGTCATGGGTATAACAAGTCTTATTGTATTTTATCCTTATTACCATTTTGCCATATTGTATTGTCAGTGTAGTAAGGTTTCTATTACTTTCTAAATTAAATTACAGGTATGATGATGGTCATGTGATATGAGCGAAACCGGTCACCTATGTTCTTGTAGCATTCGTGGTGCAATCAAGACTGAATTTTAAGAAGAAATTTTTTTTAAATTTTTTGATCGCTGTTCCAAAAATGTTTATTAAAACTGTTCAAAACCAAACCGGCTGTCCAGTCGATCAACCATAACAAAGAAAGATACCTGAATAAAATTAATTTCATGATCTCAAGCACAGATTCGAGTTTGTAGCAAAATTCCAAGTTCATTGATAGAAATTTTAGCCCTGAATATCAAGTAATTAAGGAGTTACTAGAATGAATGAATAATTTCATGTAATAATATTCATTCTCTGTGACCAGCTGACACCAGTGATAGTTGGCCCACATGGAGAAGTATCGATTAACATAGAGGGTGGGGCGGGGCAATAATTTTCATATTCACCATTCAACTAATTTACGAAGTACGATCAATCGTAAGGTTTGTAGCCCTTACATTTGACTGTAAGTTGGAGCCACATCGGGATGGAGGGGTGAAAACTCCTGCCGCAGTTGAATTGGAGTCAAGGCAGCTCTTCCAACTTACATGCCAAGGGGCTGTGACACCCCACTTGTCTGAGGCTGCACCAACGTCTCCACCTCTACTCCCCGTCGTGTTGCCCACAGGAACATCCTTGTACCCGTGGGTGCACAGTGTGGTGCGGTGGCCGAGCTTACAAAAGTACAGAGACAACGCTTTCTGACCCCATCTGGTTGCACATCCTTGGTGTCTTCGTATTACGGGTAGTAGTAGAGACGAAGTTATCGCCATTTCGATACACAAGTGTTGTCTGTCATTACATATTGTGAAAGTAGTCCAGTTGGATTAGCTTGTTTTATGAAAACGCGCATGCAGCAGTTAAATACGCCGCATATCGATGATTTTTTGGTTGTCATGCTAACACTTGTTGATGGCCCAGCATTGAAACCTGCAGCAATTTGCGGAAGGGTTGCACTTCTGTCAAGCTGAACGGTCCTCTTCTGTCGTCGTTGGTCCCGTTCTTGCAAGATCTTTTTCCGGCTGCAGCGATGTCGGTGATTGGACGTTTTACCGGATAACTGATTTTCACGGTACACTCGTGAAATGTTCGTACGGGAAAGGCCCCACTTCATCGCTACCTCGGAGATGGTGTGGCCCATCGCTCGTGCGCCGACTATAACATCACCTTCAAACTCACTTACATCTTAACCTGCCATTGTAGCAGCAGTAACCTATCTAAAAACTGCACCAGACATTTTTTGTCTTATATAGGCCTCGCCGACTGCAGCGGCGTATTCCGCCTGTTCACATGTGTCTATATTTGAATACGCATGCCTGTAGCAGGTTCTCTGGCGCTTCAGTGTATGTAACCATTTTATGCAACGAATCAATAGAGGCCCTTAGAATAGGCATATGCGCCAAAAGCAAGTTTTGGAGAACAATGCGATTAAATGTTGACTGCGCTATAGTAACAGAATCGATAAAGACATTAAGATTTATTGATACGTGAACATATAAAGTATGATTGTAAAACGCTGTTTGATAGCTAATTTCATTTCCAATGTTATTTGTGTAAGGTATACATTCCTACGTGAGAAAGCCGTAACGATGACTGGGTGTTGTGTCATGTCCTTAGGTTAGTTAGGTTTAAGTAGTTCTAAGTTCTAGGGGACTAATGACCACAGATGTTAAGTCCCATAGTGCTCTGAGCCATTTGAACCATTTGAAAACCGTAACTGTTTTCCTGTAACGTTCAATCGCAGTTTTCCAATACTTTCATCCCAAAGATACACTCAGGCTGTTCTATCCTTTATATTGTGGAGACTGAAATTGCAAGTCAATTCTTTTCATTTGTAAAATCGGATTCCACAATTTATTTTGGGTATGGGAAGCGCTTGTGCATGTCTATGGCAACAGCAGCAACTGTTGGATCCATGTTATCAACCATTTGTTTCAAAGCCACCATAGCTCTACATTCATGCAAACTATGTTCCTGTTTTAATTCTGTTATTTTTTTCAGAATCCATGTCTTGTCCCACTGTTGACAGTTATAGCTTTGTTTTGTCACAACAGTTGCATGTCTCAGACATTGGAAGAGTAAATCCAAGATTAAATTCTGTGTTAAAGATATGACGGTAAATTGACTCAGAAATTGGACGATCTTCAGCATGATTTACAATCATCCAGACGCAATAAGCGTCGTACGTTTTGGATATGTTTAAATCAGAGACTAAGTATTACCTATGTGGGCTTTTAGGTCTGCTGTACTGGTTGGATAAGGCAGGAAAATCGTTAATGTGAACCTTCAGTTTGTATCTATCCAACCATTCTTCGTGTCTTTTCCTGATGCCTACGATGATCTACATCAGTGGTCCCAGTTTCTGTAACATTGTCACGAGGAGTTCGCAGTCGCTTTTCACTCAAACCACGTATGCTGCGAAAAGCAACTCCACAAATGTTGAAACTGTTTTTCCACGGATCACTTCATAATCACAATCTACGAGACTGCCTGTCATTTACACGTCATCTTTTTACATCCACACCTGTCATTAGTTTATTTAAAAATTGTTTTGCAGGTTATAATCCCATACGTCTCAGAATTGTTTGAAATATTTCTCAAAACAACCACCCCAACAAGCGGGCCCTACTTCTTTAGTGTTTATAACATTATCAGACTTACATATTCTTTACCTGTATTTGTCTCCTTTTTGGCAACGTTTATTTTCCTCTGGTGTTGCTGCACGCAGCGTTTTCTAGGATGACTTACGTGACGGGACATAGAATTACCGTCTGTATCACTCATGGCACTTAATAAACGTACATCATTACGCTAAATGCACTAAAGGTTTATTGAATTGTATCATCATTACACAGCACTAATTTCACTACACAACACTACATGCACTCAATAAACGTTAATGCGTGAGCTACAAGCCACCAGATGGCATGTTACAACTGTCTTCACATTAGCATACTGAACTCGACAGATATCCGGCCCCTGTCGGCAGGTTGGCTAATACACCTGTGCTAGTCTCGTGATTCGACTGCAGCCTAGCCGGTCAGGCTGTAGTCAAATGGTGAGTTCGTTCATAGCGAAGGCACATCCTCCCTTCAGATTTAGCAGGCATGAAATAATACGCTTCATAAAATATTTTGCAAGAGAAAGTCAAAGGGGCATATTTTGGCGCATACGCCTCTGCTATTCTAAGGGTCTCGTCTGCAGTAAGTGAAGAATATCGATCATCCCACAGTTCAGGGCCAGAAGGTGAGTGAAACGTCTGGGCTGAACGGGAAACAGTCGTAGTCAACACATTCCCCGTTTGTATCCTCTGTCGCTAGAGATATTATGACTAGAGTTGTAAAACAACAGTAGGCTTCCGCAGAGTGTGATACTTTTCCCAGTTTTCCTAGTAGCTTTGGCCAGTGAAGATGATAACCACATTACTTGTACATTAGGTGTGTTGCATACCTATCAGGCATTACTTCGTTTCGATCACTTTGTTTGCAGATGCGATAAGTGACTTACTAGATGCCTCTAGAAATCGGAAGCGGTGAACAGTTTAGAAATTGAGTGAGAATACTTACGGAACTGCACAACCTAAGAAACATTTTAGTTCTACATAGTTATGCTCCTGTATGTTGCTTAAAAATAAACACTATTTATAGCAGAATTGAAACTGTCAATATTTTATTCAGGTTTTTCTCAAAAATTTTTGGTTTTTAACGTGAAATAAAGGGACGGTGTAGTAAAAGTATAAAAACAATACAATTTTATCATAAAAGGCAAGAAAACGCAGTATCCACAAAATAAGTAAAATTAGAAAAAGCGCAAAAGAGAAACATATCAAACATTGATTCAGTACACCACATAGCTTATATAAAACATGTTACTGTTATTCACAAACAACTTTCGCGCTTATTAATAATAGCCTGAAAATCTTGCCTCTGACCATGATGAAGAACTTTCTATTGGATACAGAAAACAACAATAATAATATAGATTGTTTCTTGTTTTCTCATGTACACTGCACTTTTCATGAAAAGCCGTTGCCTTGGTTTCATGAAAGCACAGAGGTTACGGGATCAACTAATTTTTAGTACTTGTAAAATGCAGTCTATGTTTTGAAAGGGTACAGAATACACATACGGGCTAATAACACTGAATGATGAGCGATTGTAATCGTGGCAAAACAAATAAACTAACGAAAAACAAAGAGAAGTCGTCGGCTCCCCGTTTTTCCTCTCACATTTATGTTTTCTTTCCTAGCAATGCTACCAATACTACCGGTAAGCCTACCATTTACCACGGCATTTATGTAACGACCGAACCGGAGATTCGTTAGAGAACTCAAATGACGACATCAGGTACACACTGGTTTTGCAGGAAGTTTTAGGGACGGTCCCGCTATTATGGTAAGACATCACTAGGAAGATTAACAAAAACAAAAGAAGAACGTAACAGGTCTGTACATTGTGTGAGTGGAGAAAGGCGAGGATCCGGTTGCAGTGGACGAGGTATTACAGCGGTGCTGACCACGCGCTGCTGCTCCCAGGCGCATACCAGAGGTGGCCGGCGCGCAGGGGCTGCGAGCGTTCCCATGGAGTGGCAGCGATTACGCGCGTCTCCGCCCCCGCTGCGCCGCACCGACCCCGGCATTTTGCCGCCCCCACCCCTCGCAAAACAAACCGCCGCCTGCTGAGGGTGCCGCTAATGACAGCCCGTGATCTACCGGCCGGCGCCGCGCAGGCCTGCCAACTCTCCCACGGCAGACGCGCTTCTGGGTGCCCAGGGAGGTGTCGCTTCCAGTCCTCTACCCGCAACCCGTGCCTTTGCTAATCTGCTATGTGCTCTGAAACAGGAACATTCAAATATTCTGTCTGGCAATCCTGTAGCGTTGGCATTTCTGGAGAACGGAAGGCGTAACATTGAGAATGATACGATATCTGGTACGCGTAGTAGTGGAACTGGGTCAACAGTCTTCAAAAGCAAACCTCCACAAACTCATGAAAGGAAGTGAGGGAAAGGGAATTTGGGGGGGGGGGGGGGATCGGCAAGAGGGGGAAGGGAGAGGGAGGACTCGGCAAAGGTATTGTAACCAATTTCTTTTTTTGTTGTGGCAACTGGTTTATAGTATTGTATCACTAGTGTATGTGTACATACCTGCATGTGTCAAAGACATGACTCCGCTAAATTTCAAACATTCACCGATGCAAATTCAAACTCTGCCACCAATACTTTGATCGGGTACCTTCCGGCCATTATTGGAGTAAGCCTAGAGGGCTGCTGATAATCTGTTAGCTCGCTTCAAGGGTGGCCAGAACATACGAGATAGATATATTGGTGGTAGAAATGATATTTGCACATGTACCCTAAATTTAATAGATTTTTCATGACGCCGAGAAAAGATTAAAATACCAGTGATTTGTTCTGTAGAATCTGACGTGTTCGTTCTTTAGCTCTCTCTTTCTCTTGCAAGCTGATTGTGGGACAAACCGGTCCCAATATGAAATGTTGAGGAAGAGCATTCACCTAATAACCCAGAGGAATTTCCCGGAAAATGTTGTCTGTGTTAGTATTATCCATCGTCCGAGAATGAAATTAAGTATTCATGGAGGTATATTCCATCTATACAATTAAATGAAAGACAGTATGTTTTAGACAGAATTTTGAATCAACTAGGGAATGACGGAAAACAAGAAAACTGACGATGAAATTAAATATGTGTGTGTGTGTGTGTGTGTGTGTGTGTGTGTGTGTGTGTGTGTGTGTGTGTGTGTATGTGTGATTGTGTGTGTGTGTGTGTGTGTGTGTGTGTGTGTGTGTGATCCTGTTGGATGTATATTTGCTGTGAGAGTAGAGAAAAAGCCATGCAAAAGAGCTGCAAAAGAACTTGGCGAATGAATCTAGGTGAAGTTCGAGTTGAACGAGACTTCGTCGTTTATTATGACTACGTCCATCTGCACCGCACATGTTGGAGAGAAAAGTGTATAGGATTATGATTCACAGACCACAAAACATTAAATAACGACGACTTTATGTTTAAAAAAACGACTTTTTAAAAAAATTCCGCTTACTTATCCATTGATATTTTCATTTTCTTCAAGATAACTTACATTTTTAAGATTTCTTCGCATTGAAATTTATAGACTGTAGAAAGTTACTAAACAAATCACATTTTTCGAAAGCAGTGATTGCATTAGTCTTGTAGCCCTCCGCGTACTTACTGCAGCCAAATGAAGCATCAATGACTTCACATAAGAAAATCAGTTTCTATATGAAATTCTTACTGTAACTGCCAGATTTCACATCTAAAAATTCAAATAGATGTAATACAGTTACACGTCTTCATTCGTAATTCTGTATATACAATTTTGAAAGTCGGGGATTAATTAGCGATATTAGTGTACTCTTATTGTTGAGAAAATGTTACATTCATCCTTGCACACGTTAGTAAATCTTACGTAACGTCTCATTAAACTATTTTCTTTACCTGAAAAGGGCGTGCAGAGGCCATACTATAATCGGGTTGTTGGTAATTGAATCGGATATTTTTGAAACCCCATAAATCATGAAATGTAAACTTGTGAGAAAACAGAACAAACTGATTGCTGAAAATACGAGAAATCATTTATAAACTGTTTTCCCTCTGAGGATTAATACCACTGCAAAGATATCATGGAAATATGGTATGAGTTCCAATTATTTATTAAATTTCCCTATAAATAAGATTAAAACTGTGTGACTTATAGGATTTTAAAACTGATTGAACAACATTTCATAATCGTCTTAAAGAGAAAACAAAATTCGTGCTCATAGGATGTATCTACTTTATTTGAGTACAAAAAATAATAAACATTTCCAGCACCAATAAATTACGTCCAACTTTCACATGAATAATATTTTAATACACAGTGCTGCATGGAATGTGCTTCTTGAATAAAAATTGAAATAATAATTTGTAGCTGACTGCTTGCTAGTGGTACTCCAGTTATGTACAGTATTCCAGAAGCTTCTACTTTCCTCCTCAATAGGCAGGTATTCCTCGAGTTTCTCGGGATCCTCCACCTTCTTTGTCTCAATTGGAAGACTGCTGAAGTGCACTCATTTTTCTGGCATCGTAGTCGCCCTGGATCACAGTGTAGAAGTCTGAATGTGTGACACACAGGGACATTAACCCATTGGATAGCCTTATCTACACAAAAATGATCTCTTAAGTAAACAAAATGGTTATATTGTTATATCTGATACTGTCTCACCTCCAGACTCTGCACTGTCATGGGATTCAGTGTATAGGGCACTTTTCTTGAACAGGGAAAGCCACCAGGTTTTATCAGCAACAATATCATTACCTTCTGCCATGCTGATTGTAGATCTGTTACTCCTGTATGCGTTAGCAGTCAGTAACACATAATCTATCAGTGTGTATACCCTATCACATTTCCTTTCCTTTCTCTTGATCGCAGAAAAGTCTCTCTCAAAAGAAGGAAGGAACAATCTCTCAAAGGGAAATACTTGTTTATAGAATGAACTCTGGCTTCGGCAAGTCCAAGACGATTCTCATTATAGTGTTATTCCTGTTTTGGGCAGACCACACAAATGAGAATAAGTGCAAACGGTTTACATTTTCAGGAGTGTTACTAAAAAGACGCGCTATAGAGAGGGAAGATCATCGTGTTAGGCGTATCTTTCTGTCGCATCGTAAGGCGTCTTCAGCAGCAATTCGAGCAGTGGTTGGCACCCCAGTAACACAACGAACTGTTATAAATCGGTTATTACAAGGACAGCTCTGAACTAGACGCCCTGTAGCATGCAAATCACTGAGCGCAAACCATCGCGACTAAGGTATCGTCAAATTAAATCTCATTTAAGGGAAGGGTGGAGGTCTTTCGTGTTTTCTGATGAAAAGCTGGTTATGAGCCGGTGTCAGTGATGGCCCTATGTGCCTTATAAGGGGGCCAGTTGAGTGCCTGCTTCAACGTGTTTACGTGCTAGACACCCTGGACTTACAACCTGGAGTTACAGTCTAAGGTGGTTTTTCGTATGAGAGCAGGGGCACTCTTGTGGTTATCGCACACACC
Organism: Schistocerca gregaria; assembly: GCF_023897955.1. NCBI lineage: Eukaryota > Metazoa > Arthropoda > Insecta > Orthoptera > Acrididae > Schistocerca > Schistocerca gregaria. Next base: position 743,485,853 of record NC_064921.1, read on the forward strand.
CTGACTGCAAATTTGTGTCAGTCTGGCAATTCGACCTCTTGTGCTGCCATTTATGTACAGCATTCCAGGAGGTGTTCTCCAACAGGATAACACACGCACACATACTGCTGTTGTAGTCCAACGTGATCTCCAGCAGTGGTTCCCAACCTAAGGGAATTATCCCTGAGGGGTAAAATGAAAATTTCTGAGTGATAAAAGCAGAAGTGTTCCATAGAGTTTCGATCACGAAACTAAATAACCTCTAAAAGTCATTTCTGTTATCGCTAATTCGTGAGAATGTCATACTGATTACATAAATAACCAAAAATGCAGTAACGTGTGACACAATGTGGTGGAAACTACACGTTGTGAAACGAATTTATGAACAAAACTTTTCTCACATAGTCTATCCACTACATATTGTGCATCTACGACAGTAAAGTGGAATCTTATAGACCACATATACTTAAATATCTCATTTAAATCGCTCTTCTGTAGATAGTTTCCACAATATACTAGAAATTGCTTTATTATTCATTTCGCATCAATGAACCAACTGACAGTGCAACACATCAGTAACTACCTAATGGATACTCCACTGCTCTATTATTGTTATTATTATTAGCGGCAGTCTTCAGACACAGAGCATCCACCGCCTGAAGGTGTCCAATTTCTGCCAGTTCAGATGAGAGGAGTCCAGCATTCTAGTGATTTTCAAATAACAAGATTGCTGTATGTATTTTAATTTGGTTGACTTTAAATCGGAACGCACGGTGCGGGTGAAGCAAGTGTCACTATCGAGAGAAATAGTGCACAGCAGGCATGTTTCCAGAATGAGATTTTCACACTACAGCGGAGTGTGCGCCATTATGAAACTTCCTGGCATATTAAAACTGTGTGACGGACCGACACTCGAACTCTGACCTTTGCCTTTCGCAGGAAAGTGCTCTACCATCTGAGCTATCCAAGCACGACTCACGGCCCGTCCCCACAGCATTACTTCTGCCCGTATCTCGTCTCCTACCTCCCAAAGCTTCAGCAAGCATGTTTCATAACAAGGATCTACCCTCAGTGTGGATAGTTTGCTTCCTTTTCAGAGAAGGAGTTGTAGGTATTAACTGTGATGCACTGAAATATGCTTCATCGTTCTAAACAATATATATATATATATTTAATTTAATGAAACAGCTACAAACACTACATAACACTTATCTTTCGTCGTTTTGAAATGGGACTGTTCAAAGAAAGAGGTTGGCAGCCACTGGTCTACAGAGTGTCGACATGCTGCCTTGGTCTGCTCAATCACCAGTTCTGTATGCAGTCGAGTACATATGGGACATCATCGGACGAGAAATCCAGCGTCATCCACAACCATCATTAACTGTGTACTGACCGGTCAAGTGCAGCAGGCACGGAACTTCATCCCACGAATTGACATCCGGGCACCTGTGCAAAACAATACTTGCAATTTGCATGCTTGCATTCAACACTCTTGTGGTTACACCGGTTGTTAATGTCCAGCATTTCACATTTGCATAGCTTATCTCGCGCTTGCGATAGCCTGTGATCTTGTGATGTTTACCACTTAAATATGTTACCTAGACAAATGTATTCACGAAATTTCGTTACTCTAGATTAATTATTTTTTTGTTTTGCGTTTTTTTCCGTTAGTGTATGTACGATCCCCCATAGCCGTTGTTTATAGCACACTTCAGGGGGTTTCTACACTTTACACACAAGTGATGTATCTACCCTTCAACTTTAATTTAGTCAAATAAAAGGGAATTGTCAAAAAGAGTTACTTAGTGGGGTTTAAAACTAACAGATTCGGTTACATTTTCAATTAAATAATCGAATAGGATAATGTTTTCTCACTCAGAAGGTTTTCGAAACGTTAATACTTGTGTAATGTTAATTAAGACAGTACCTCCTTAACAATCCTTGGATAGGTGGCAGAACGGCTACATGTGCTAAGAGACCTCGCGTAATTCGTTACAAGAGAATCCTTGCGGTGACACTTGTAAATATTACACAGAAGGAAGCTTAAAAGGCAGTGTGTTGTCTCTTGTGAATGTATTTCCTACAAAAGAATGCCATTCATATTGATAAAGTAAAGCTTATAACCTGAAAGCTGGTTTGAACACCATTGTTCTTCAGTAGACATGGCCCTGTTGTTGCGGGCGGTAAGTCCTTCCTTTCCTTTGACCCAGAGAGTTTTCAGAGATCTACAGTTTAATGTGGTCTCCGACCTATTGTATAGCTGGTATTTGTCACATACATAAATCACTCCCCGGCTGAAAGAAGCAATAAATGAGAGATGCTTTTGTTCGATTGGGGGCAGAACACTGGCCTTTTGGAGCTGTACTCTGACAGGTGCCCAATGAACTACTGAGCCACGGGTTTATTGAGATAAACATAAAACCCGCAACCATCAATGTTGTCATTGGTAACACATCTAGTTATCTGAACCAACATAATATGGCACTCTCCAGATGTGTTACGTCTCATATGCCCAGTGCCTCAATCGTCTTAAGTTTTGTAGTACAAAATAATGGATGCAGTCCCTCCAAAGTAAACTATTGGAATAAATGCATTTGGTGGAGGATGGAACATACGCTCCCGCATACGACATGCACCAAACTTAGTGATCTTTTTTCTGACTTTTGACGAGCTCTACACATGCCTCTAACTGATACACTGTTAGTAGCCTGTTAACATGTCTTTATGTTGGCAACGCTATAGACTGCCTTGATATCACTGACAGCGCTCTGCGCCCTTGCTAAGAGACTCTGTGGCTGGACGGACTTGCAATTGGCGGTTGATAGTAGTGATGGATGTTAACAGTGTTTGTCCGGGCGGGCGCTTTGGACGTGTGCCCTTAATAGAGGCTTAGTATTGGTTGGACATGGATTGTAAAATGATGATTGATGTATCTGGTGATGTTTGGGTGATGCAATTATTGCCGATTATTTAATTTTGGAACTGGATGTCACAAGAATAAGGTAAAATCGGCTAAATACATTGTTTGCTCTGCAACAAAATCTTTCCTTTGCTAACCGCATGCCTATTTGTAATTAGAGCCTACATTAGTTAGAATCTTTTTATATAGCTGGCTGTAGTTGCTGCTTGCTGTATTTTCTGTAGTTCGTGTCATGAAGATTTTCTGTGAGGTAAGTGACTAAGGAAATACATGGGTTATTGTCAGGATTTCTTTTAATTCAGGGCAATTCTTTATCTTAATTATTTGCAGTCAGATTGCGTTGCATTTGAATATTGTGAGTAATAAATGAATAAGTTTGAGTTGTATTCGTAAGGGAAAATTCTGTAGGACAGTGTTGAAATTATAAAAACAAGCAAAGAGACAGTAGATTTAGTTTCACTCAGTAGTTCAAGAAGGCTGAGTTGCATTCAGCAGTTTAAATAGAAACTTAGAAGTTTCAACACCAATGCACTCATTTCCGATCACTTATGGAAACGATGGAGTGGAAGTCAAATATTCATAATATCCTTCCTATCTCATAAATGATTCTAGATACTGAAACAAATTTTTGGCAAATGATAGCATGCAAAGTTGAGAATATAATGCCGCGTAGCTTTCTTATATACTCATACTGTAGGATATGAGTGAATACAGATTTTTTCACTGAAATGGTGTGTCTACTTTAAGAAACAGACATATGATGAAATGAAAAGTAGTATGAGTTTGTAGTAACGTAAGTGAAAGTATCACATTTTTATTTTTATTACGAGCTTGACCTTTCCATGAGCTATTTACCTTCCTTTTCCTCAATTCTCTGATTACTAGAAGACTCTTTTAAGATTCTGTCGCAACTGCAACTGCATTAGCATGTTAATGATGTGAAATTGTGTAAACCTTGCTTTGTTTTGGTGAAAGAAGCTAATTTTAATGTAGCAACAAGAGAAAGAAAATAGACGTACAAGATAGAAGACTACCAATCGGTCCCTCTGTTGCAATAATTGTATAATCCTGCAGCCCCTGTGCTTTTAATAATAAACAGTTGACTTGTCGAATTATTGGACGTACTGAGATAGGCTGTTAAAAAGACTGTTTACATACTAGCTGGCTGTAGTCAAGAAGTTTAGCGAGACAGCCGTTCGAGTGAAATGTTTAGCTATAAAACTAAATCCCTGCCCCCACCTGTTGTCACCTCTCCTATCGCAATTTCAGAGCAGCTAGGGGCCGTAAAATACTGTACGCACTCTACACTCTCCCTACGTGCCTCCAAAGATCTTTTTAAGCGTAGGCTGCGAATGCATTTTTACTTTACTGCAAGGAGAGTTCGTTATCAAGGGAAGTTGCCAGTCGAATTTCTCTACATTAAAACCATTATAATCATACATTCGACTGCATCTGTGAGACACAGAAAATTGAAAATAAGCCTCATAGCGATCTATATCTATATGTACAAGCCTAATCTGTTATTCACAGCCACGTGCTTTGCACGCGGTTCACGGAACTACTTTCAGATTATTTCTCGACACTTTCACTCTCGAATTACACGGCACAATAAACACTTAAATCTTTCCATCGAGCTCTGGTTTCTCTTAGTTCAGTACGATGGTCATTACCCCCCATTTCGGGTAAAGTGCTCGCCCTAAAGAAAAACACCTTTGTTTAAATCATTTGCACTCCCGCTTACGTGTCACTTTAGTGAAACTCTTTCCCCTGTTTCACGATAATACAAAACGAATCGCTCTTCTTCGATCTTTTCGACGTCCTCCACCAATCCTATCTGGTAAGGATCACATACAGCGCAGCAGTACTCCAGTAGAGGACGGAGAAGAGCAGTGTAGACAGCCCCTTTAGTAGATTTGTTTCCTCTTATGAGTGTTCTGCCGAAATAACCTTGCCTTGTTTCGCTTTCTCGACAGCATCTTCCATGGCAGCGTTGAGTGGCCGCGCGGTTTTGAGGTGCCATGTGACGGCTGTGCGGCTCTCTCCCGCCGGGGTTAGAGACCTCCCTCGGGCATGGGTTGTAAGTAGGCTGTTTAGGTTTTTATGTTGGTGACGCCAAGTAGTATGAAAAGCACTAACTGCGCTGTGTGCTGTCTGTGACTGGTTGGACTCATTGTTGGAATATCCGCTAGTGTAGTGTTGGGCAGTTGGATGTGAACAACTCATAGCGTTGGGCAGTTGGAGGTGAGCCGCCGGCAGTGGTGGATGTGGGGAGAGAGATGCCAGAGTTTTGAGCGGTAGTTAGCATATTTTATTAATCTGGCAGTATTGGTTCTCTCTGTATTGCAGTAGTTCAACTAAAAAGATTTCTGTGAGGTAAGTGATTCATGAAAGGTATAAGTTATTGTTAGTCAGGGCTATTCTTTTGTAGGGATTACTGAAAGTCAGATTGCGTTGCTCTGAAATATTGTGTGTCAGTTTAGTGATGATCAGTATAAGAGGAAACTGTCTGAGTACGTTGAGGTTTACTCAACTGTTACTGTATCATAAAACGTAAACTTTTTTCCAGCACTTTATTAATTTTCTAAGGGGAAGTTTCAGGGTGCATATGTTGTCTTAGCATAAGTTAGTTTAAGTACAGTCTAAGACTAGCGACCGATGACCTCAGCAGTTTGGTCCCTTACGAATTCACACGCATTTTTTGAACGTCTTCCATGTTATGTTTCCAGTGTAAGTAACCAGAGTGAAATTTTCACTCTGTAGCAGAGTGTGCACTGAGATAAAACTTCCTCCAGCTTAAAACTATTGTAACGTTGTTGCATTAATTTGATGTGAAAGGGGTGCTGATAGACAATAAAAGCAGGTTAAAAGCTGAGAGCCGTCTGAGGTTAGTTAACCTTGCATTACTGCCCAACTGTTTCACCAGGTATCCAGTCTAGCTTACCAAATTCTCAACCAGACTAACATTAATTATAATCTTTTAATAAGTCATACGACAACCGGTATATATATACACTCCTGGAAATTGAAATAAGAACACCGTGAATTCATTGTCCCAGGAAGGGGAAACTTTATTGACACATTCCTGGGGTCAGATACATCACATGATCACACTGACAGAACCACAGGCACATAGCCACAGGCAACAAAGCATGCACAATGTCGGCACTAGTACAGTGTATATCCACCTTTCGCAGCAATGAAGGCTGCTATTCTCCCATGGTGACGATCGTAGAGATGCTGGATCCAGTCCTGTGGAACGGCTTGCCACGCCATTTCCACCTGGCGCCTCAGTTGGACCAGCGTTCGTGCTGGACGTGCAGACCGCGTGAGACGACGCTTCATCCAGTCCGAAACATGCTCAATGGGGGACACATCCGGAGATATTGCTGGCCAGGGTAGTTGACTTACACCTTCTAGAGCACGTTGGGTGGCACGGGATACATGCGGACGTGCATTGTCCTGTTGGAACAGCAAGTTACCTTGACGGTCTAGGAATGGTAGAACGATGGGTTCGATGACGGTTTGGATGTACCGTGCACTATTCAGTGTCCCCTCGACGATCACCAGAGGTGTACGGCCAGTGTAGGAGATCGCTCCCCACACCATGATGCCGGGTGTTGGCCCTGTGTGCCTCGGTCGTATGCAGTCCTGATTGTGGCGCTCACCTGCACGGCGCCATACACGCATACGACCATCATTGGCACCAAGGCAGAAGCGACTCTCATCGCTGAAGACGACACGTCTCCATTCGTCCCTCCATTCACGCCTGTCGCGACACCACTGGAGGCGGGCTGCACGATGTTGGGGCGTGAGCGGAAGACGGTCTAACGGTGTGCGGGACCGTAGCCCAGCTTCATGGAGACGGTCGCGAATGGTCCTCGCCGATACCCCAGGAGCAACAGTGTCCCTAATTTGCTGGGAAGTGGCGGTGCAGTCCCCTACGGCACTGCGTAGGATCCTACGGTCTTGGCGTGCATCCGTGCGTCGCTGCGGTCCGGTCCCAGGTCGACGGGCACGTGCACCTTCCGCCGACCACTGGCGACAACATCGATGTACTGTGGAGACCTCACGCCCCACGTGTTGAGCAATTCGGCGGTACGTCCACCCGGCCTCCCGCATGCCCACTATACGCCCTCGCTCAAAGTCTGTCAACTGCACATACGGTTCACGTCCACGCTGTCGCGGCATGCTACCAGTGTTAAAGACTGCGATGGAGCTCCGTATGCCACGGCAAACTGGCTGACACTGACGGCGGCGGTGCACAAATACTGCGCAGCTAGCGCCATTCGACGGCCAACACCGCCGTTCCTGGTGTGTCCGCTGTGCCGTGCGTGTGATCATTGCTTGTACAGCCCTCTCGCAGTGTCTGGAGCAAGTATGGTGGGTCTGACACACCGGTGTCAATGTGTCCTTTTTTCCATTTCAAGAATTTAAATAAAAAGGAATAAATCAGTTTATGTTTGGGAATTTATTTCAACATTGATCATTGAAATTTCAGCATATTAAACTTGATTCATAACTAAACTGGTGCCTTATATAAGGTTGTGAAAAAGTAAGATTGTAATATTACGGAACACATCAAATATGGAGCCAAGATTGGGAGACTGCATACAACACTGCTTTCATAAAATAACACACGAAGAACGTTGAAATATATACAAGAGGAAATTAACCACAACCAACCGATTCAATTTTCACCCAAAGAAGTTACGTTCGTAGCGCAATCCTGTCCGTCATGTAATTACCACACGCTGGTATACTAAATTCATACTAACTCTCTGTGAAATCTTCCTGAAAAGAATAGCTGAGGGCTACTTTGATGATTACACAACATGCTTCACGTGGTCAATTTGGTTTACACAAAAAGTGTAACTCTACAACAATTCTGATAATTAAAATAAATTAGACCGAAAACAATTATCAAAAGAAAATCCTTGAACTGGTTACTATCGTCTTACTATTAACCTGACGGGTCAAACAACTGTATAAGCACGAGGTACTGGTCTCACAAAGTACACCCCACGTGGGTTGAACATAAAGAAAAGTTGCTATATTGAAAAATATTGTCAACACGAGACGTTATAATCTCACGCAAATTCGCATTTAAGAGTGATGATCTTAGAGTTACTGATCAACACGTGGTTCCACTTTACTCACAAAGTAGTGACAAAGCAACTACCGGAATATATTCTGGACTTCACACTAGAATTACACTGCGTTGCAATTTAAGATAACATTAGATATTTTAAAGCTAAACCTGAAATAAAGGTGATTAAATTTTCAGTTAGGCTGATCTTAAGAAATCCATTGTCCTACGGACTTAGCTGACACGCGCTTAGCCGGAGATCTTACCACTTCAGACGCTCGCCACGGCCAGACTGACCTGCGCTCCTACTGAGCGTGCTTCCCAAATACAAACGGAAGTGACCAGAGAGGCAACTTCCTATACCAACATGACAAGGGACGGACAGAACAATACTAAGGATAGAAACCTCTTTGCTTTTAGAAAGCGTAGCTACCTGTTCCGACGTTGGTCCTACTGTTCTGTAGCAGACAGGCTTGTGTGCTACCACCCAGCATGCAACTAGAAATACATTTGCTCATTCAGCCTCTCACATAGAAGGGAAGGGGAATGACAGTATCTTATAATATATAGTATATAAGGCGGATGTAGGTTCCGTATGAGACTGTGTAACATGAATTACATATAAACTGTGTTTTAAAGTGTAGTAGTGTGATAGATCGTTCTTGTTTATGTGTAAAAGTAATACATTTCGCTGCTCAGTCTCCTCCCAGTTAGTCAGAAACACCACAGTAAATCTAGAAGAGGAATTTATGCCGTAAATGACAACAGATTTACGAAATTAACATGAAAGGAATCGAACAGAGACCTTTCACTGTGTGCCGAACCGAGACTCAAACTCGGGACCTTTGTTTTTCGCTCGCAAGTGCTGTACCGAAGCACAACTCACGAGCCGTCCTCACAGGTTTACTTCCGTCAGGACCTCATCTTTTACGTTCTACACTTGAAAATTTCATTCTGGGAAGGATCTCAAGCTGCTGCAAGGCATATCTCCCCGATACCCCTAGTCCTACAAATTTCGCAGGAGAAGCTACTTTCTCTCCTGATGGACTACATTACCTGAGGATTCTTCCAATGAATCTCTATCTGGCATCTGCCTTACTCGCGATTAGTTTCACGTGGTCGCTCAACTTCAAATCGCTCCTTATGCACACCCCTACATATTTCATGGAAGTAACTCCTTCCAGTGTTTGTTCTACAATCGTGTAATAATACAGTCAAGGGTATTTATGTCTACGTATTCTCAATACGTTACTTATAATTGTGGACTAGCACTCCATGCACAAAGCGCCGATCGTCTGCAGGTCTTCCTACAATTCTTTAAAATTACGTAGCGTTGCGGCATCGGTGCTATCTGCTTTGTAAGTTACATACGTCTTGAAAAGTTATGGTTCTACAACACTCCCTTGGAACACACCGAAAGTTAATTTTACGTCTCAAGACTCCTCTCCGTTCAGAATGGCTTGCTGTCTACTGTTTGCTTGAAACTACTCAGTCCAGTCATACATTTGATCTGATGTTCCGTATGCTCGTATTTTGTTCGTTAGGCGGCAGTGTGGAGCAGTATCGAAAGCCTTCCGGAAGTCAAGAAGCATGCCATCTAGAAACCTGTATCTTGTGCTTTCTGGGTCTCGTGGACGAACAGGGACACCTATGTTTAACATAGATCGTTGTTTTCGGAACCTATGTTTTGTTTCCTACAGAGGAGGTATTGTTCCGGGTCATTTATCATTGTACGTGCCATATAGACATCTTGCTAACTCATTTTGTAATTCTCATGGCCTTCGAGGGTAATTTGACGTCTGTGAAGTATCTGGACAGCACCATCTAACCTAAGGCCCAACCGTACAGTGAACATTTCGGCGATTGTTTCGTCCTTCAAGACATTAGCGGCCGAGCACATCGCACCCTTCCCGAGTACGGCTGTCTCCACGAGGTTCAAATTGCTCTGAGCTCTATGGGACTTAACATCCATGGTCATCAGCCCCCTAGAACTTAGAACTACTGGCACCTAACTATTCTATGGACATCACACAACACCCAGTCATCACGAGGCAGAGAAAATCCCTGATCCTGCCGGGAATGGAACCCGGGAACCCGGGCGTGGGAAGCGAGAACGCTACCGCACGACCACGAGATGCGGACACTCCACGAGGCAGGAATCAACCGCAGGGAATGGTGTGTGGCATCTGCTGACATCAACTCGATGCAGTATGTTCTGGACCAGTTGAGACTTGCAGTGCGTTGTCGTGAGAACCTTCGTCACACACTCGATGACCTCAAGAGAGCGCCGTCCAAGAGTGGGACACATTGAGCAAGAACGTCTCCAATACCTCGTGGATTGCGTGCTAACTGCTAAGGAGGATCCACCTATGTCGCATTGTACAAATGTTTGACATAAATGCAAAGATATGCAATTTCAGACACAATGCCTAAGTTTTTGTTGCCTTAAAACTGGGGAACTTTGTGGCACTTACTTAGTGCTTTTTGTAACATAACGTTTTACAAATATGCAATGAGACATTTAGTTTCCTCATATACTGAATTATAAAACCTTTATTTTTAATTTGGTTGGGAATAAAGATTTTATGCGCAACGCGATGTTCATAATATGGAGTAGTTATTCTCAAAAAATTACCCCCAGTTCAGTACAACACTGTGACATTATCTCTTATATTGAGAAGTAGAATTAAATTCAGCCGCCCCAATAACTACAGGACTATCCTCACCAAAACAAAAAAGTAATTAAGCACATTAAACACGGTACTTAAACAAAGTTTAAAGAAAGATATGAGCAGAAGATGCAACAGAGCTGCACTTTCTACGAGGGATCCTAGATTAGAAGAAAAACGACAGAATAAGGAATTAAATAATAGGAAACACCCCTCAGATCAGGCTCCTAAGAGAAACTTTGGGGAGTAACGGGCTTAAATGGTTTGACCACATTCAAAGAATGGAACCATAAAGACTTCAGAGCAGAGGCTGGAAGGAGCAGAACTTGGGCAAGATGCAGAGACCATGTGGAGGTTGATGCGAACAGAAGAGGATTGCAATGGGAGTATAGACTCCGGGAGAGAAGAGAAGCTAGGAAGAGGCTCTGTGAACGACCTGCATAAGCAGAAACGTTTCGGAAGGAAGAAGAAGAATCAGACAAACCATTTACACACTTATTTACACGTCTGTTCAGTGAAACCATGTGTAGGGAAAAGAGAGAGTAAATAAAGCACAATATCCTGTAAGCAAGTTGAATAGTTCAAACTGTTATAAATTTAGTAACAAATTCAATTCCATGAGAAAAAAAAGCAGTCAGGACACTTTCAATACAATATTCTGAGCAACTGTGTGTTACATCTAGAAACAAAGTTATAATGCGAAATAAAAAAAAAAAAAAGGTTCAAATGGCTCTGAGCACTATGGGATTTAACTACTGTGGTCATCAGTCCCCTAGAACTTAGAACTACTTAAACCTAACTAACCTAAGCACATCACACACATCCATGCCCTAGGCAGGATTCGAACCTGCGACCGAATGCGAAATAAAACTTCGCCTTTTTTACCAATCTATTGACAAATACCCTAGTTCAATTAGACTAGTTTTCTGCAATTTCAATTGTCACACTGTTTTCTATAGTTATGTGAGCCGTCACAAAGCTGACCCTATAAGTCCAGTAGAATTTTCTTGTAAAATTTCACTCTTACACAGAGTGTTCTGCACATAAAACTTACAATAAGTTACCTTCGGTCAGACACTTATTCACACTTATCAGCCGTAGTAGAAAGTTTGCAAGAAATCTACCACTAGGTTTTTCCACCTGCAAACAAAATGGCTTCGTGATCGACTCAGATGTAATGCACGTATTCTTAGCTTTCATCACTAAAGGCGAGCTATATCTTGTATGTTTACCGAGTAACAGAAGTTAACAAAATGAAAGAGTGTGTTGTTGCCACAAAGTAATAAGTCACGAAGTTGCCAAGCTTGCTGGTATTGCTTCGGTTTTGTTTAAAAGTGAATCTATCTTTTCATCAGTCTTAATTGAAAGGATTAGTTTCACAAGGGTTGGTACTTTATTCCTTCTCCACTCATATTCCCAGGTACGCAGTGGATGTAGAACTTCCTTCTTTTTTAGCAGCGAATACATATTGTGAGTATATGGGAAACGAATGAAGACAAGCTAATAAGTAAATGATGGCAAGGAATGTTTCCTGTACTCCGCTACACTGATCCCTGTACTTATCATAACCTTCGAACCGAGAGAAGTAGCGAAGTGGCTAACGTACCGGAGCGAATGAGCTACAAGCGATGTTATGTATCCACATTGAAAGGCTGACCACTGTATAAGTTACATGGAAGTCAGTACTGAAAAAGAAGACGCGTGAGTCACTCGAAAGGGGTGGTGAAGTTGTATGATAAGAAACAGGTTAACAGTTTATGTAAATAATGAAAATATGTTAAACAACAGTGAAGACAATAAGTGCTGGAATATCCTTTATGCACTGGCGTATCGGAGTCTGAAACTGTTACAAACACAAGGGGGAAAAATTGTCTTAGCTAGCATAGATTGATTCTTGATGGCGTTTTGGGGTTTCCTGAGAAGAAAATAGCCTTCGAGACATAGTAATAGCGGTCCGCTCTAAAAAAATTTAAAAACGTTTACGTGGGCTGGTTTCTGCGAAATCTCTGGACTATTTTCGTGCCCCATAGCCTACACTAACTATACTGGTACGGCTGTAGCATTTATTACGTCCGAAGCTTCTGACAGTAGTAAATAATGAGCAGATGCCGAGAAGTGCATGACAGGTCTCATTGAAAGCTGTCAAACAGCGGAACATATAAATTGTGTGGTGTGGTATAACAGCAGGCAGCGTGCGGTTTGAGCGGCGTCGCGGGGTGCGCCATTATCCTTCCGGAAGTCGTTGGGCCTGCGACCCTGGACGTTAGCGGTGCCGATGCCGGCACAAATGCCTGGCGGCACGGGCTGTCTTTTGATTTGTGGTCACGCTAAGGCGCTGCCCGCCTCGCTGCCCCGGGCAATCAGCGGACCGCAAAGTGGCGCTCGGAGCGGGGCTCCACGGCTGTGGAGAGCCATTTGTCAGGGGCGCTTTTAATGCGGCCGCCAGGGGACCTGCTGGAGCCCGGTAAGGCACCCGGACATTACGCGCCCTGTGTAATTACAGAGCGCGACGTAGCAGAGGCGCCGGGACAGGTCTGGGCATGGAGCTATCGTGCAGGGGCAGGAAACCTCAGTTCCGAGAATACTGCGTGCGAGGCCCTTTACTGTCTGAAACGAGACTACGAAATCTCTTACATGTTACATAGCGGAAGTAATACATATAACTGTGCTGTATACATCAAAAAGCATGTTGTTCCACAAGATTCAGTTTTACGTCCACTGTTGTGGACAGATATCGAAGTTTAATGGATACCAACTATACCCATAAAGTTTAGTGCTGCTTCCGTCTAGAGAGTGTAGCAGAGCAGCAAAGATTCATGGCTCTCACACTGGTGGTACTGGTTCGAATTCTGCTCATGTACTTTTTTATTTTCAGTTTCATCATACGGATTACCAGTAAATAGTATATGACACAACAAGTTATTCAAAAATGGCCACTTTCGCCTGGTAATTTCATTAGTACATCAATGAATACAGCAAACTTTCTTCAAATGTGCATTCCTTTAGTTACAGAATATATTATACAGTCGTTTACTGGCTATCACTTTCTGTGCTAGAACAGAATTCTGGACGGTATTTGTCACAGAAGCACTCAATACACAAATTCGTAGACCACCACGCACATGTAATGAAAGCTACTGTCTTACTGACACACTGATGTTCCAGATGCAATACCGCTAAACACAGTTCTTTTAAATTCAAAAAGATTGTTGTTTCTCCGATGAACATCGATGCGAACCACGAGTACTTGATCATTAAATGGAATCATTCCTCGAAGAGATTTCTCTATTAGCGCTTAGGTAGTCGGTAGCATTTAGACATTTTTTTGTAAAAACTCTAACCTGCCTATAAAAATAAACTTCGCAGGGCTGTAAATGTGGTGTGCATCTGGGTGGGATATTTATCTACACCTACAGGTTCCACCTGCATTGATTGATATTCCGCTACCAACCTTGCGGCGCGCGACGGAAGGTACCCTGAATTACTAATAGTCATTTTCCTTCCTGTTCCATTCGCAAACAGAACGAAGGAAAAACGATTATCTATATGTCTCCGTATGAGACCTAATTTTTGTATCTTATCTTCTTAGTCTTTACACGTTATGCATGTTGAAGGCAACAGAATCATTTTCCAGTCAGCTTCAAACTCTGGACGTGCAAATTTTCTGAATTATTTTCCTCGAAATGAAGGTCGCCTTCCCTCCGGGAACATCCATTTGACTTCCCGAAGCATCTCCTGAGCATTTGTGTGTTGTTCGAGCTCACCAGTAATTAATCTACTAGTCCGCCTTTGAACTGCTTCAGTGTCTTCCTTTAATCCGATCGGGTACGGGTCCCAAACACTCGAGTAGTACTACATAATACGTAGCACTAGCGCGCTGGATGCGGTTTCCTTTACAGATGAACCACGCTTTCCTAGAATTTTCTCATTAAACCGAAGTTGCCATTCGCCTTCCATACCACAATCCTCACATGCTCGTTCCATATCATATACGTCTGCAAAGTTACGCCCAGATATTTAAACGACGTGACTGTGTCAAGTAAGACAATACCACTGCTGTACATGAAGATTAGCGTTTTTTCTCTACTCATCCCCATTACCTTAATTTTTCTCCAAATTTAGCTCCTGTTGCGCCCATTCACGACACCGACTAGAAATTTTGTCTAAGTCACTCAACTCCGACACTTTACCGTACACTACAGCATCATCAGCAAACAACTACAGATTGCTGCCCACACTGTTCGCCAAAATCATTTGTGTGTAGAGAATAACAGCGGCCCTATCACACTGCTCCGCCCGGGGTGGCCGAGCGGCTCTAGGCGCTACAGTCTGGGACCGGGCGACCGCTACTGTCGCAAGTTCGAATCCTGCCTCGGGCATGGATGTGTGTGACGTCCTTAGGTTAGTTAGGTTTAACTAGTTCTAAGTTCTAGGGGACTGATAACCACAGAAGTTAAGTCCCATAGTGCTCAGAGCCATTTGAACCTATCACACTGCCCTAGGGCACTCCTGACGATAGCCTTGCCTCTGATGAACATTCGCCGTCAAGGACAACGTACTGGATTCTATAACTCAAGAAGACTTCGAGCCGCTCATATATCTGTGAACCTATTCAGTATGCTCGTATCTTCTTTAACAACCTGCATTGAGGAATCGTGTCAAACCCTTTCCGAAAATATTGTAAGTATGGAACATGCCTGTTGCCCTTCATCCACAGTTCGCAGTATATCAGGTGAGAAAAGGACACTCTGAGTTTCGCAAGAGCGATGCTGTCTAAAACCATGCTGATTTGTGGACATAAACTGGCATATGCTATTTAATGCTATTCATAGAACGAGAAGAAAAAATTAGTCCGTAGCAGATGAATCAGTACCGCCAGCATGGTACTCCTGATTCTTAGGCATTGCACTTGTAACACCCACCCATCACTTATCTGGTTTTGGTGTGAGTTCACCCCAGGTAATTGACTAATAGATCAACACAGAGTGTAAAACTGCTGCAATGTCGGATAACGCAAAAAAAGTAATAAGGCCCTGTGACTCGTGATTAAACTTTGGTGGCAGTGTTGACATTAATTCGTTCAAAATTGATCCCTTTTAATTAAAAAGGGGTGAGCATTGATGTTATATTCAGCTATTGAACACCAGATGCAAATGTTGAACATAAAAATAATTAAGAAAGTCACTTGGGATTTCAACTACTTGATTGAAAACAGATGCAGTCGATTAGCAGAGATATGTTTTAACTCACAACCTTCAATCATCACATTAAATGACTCTCCCAACAGGCAGTGGTAATAAATGGCGTTTGCGTGGAGTAAAGCGCGATAAATCAAATGTAATTCCTGTCGAATGACCCAGGCATAATGCAAAGTGCGAGAAGAATTCTACAATACATGGCCCATGAAACTCTCATGGAAACTTTGCCAGCATGATCCAGCAAATTAATCAGTGGCCGGAGCGGGCGCAATATCACCGAATTCAGCGTGACGGAGCGGCGTCGCTGTGCAGACGTTGGCCAACCTCGTGGTGCTGCAAGGCTGCGCTCGTCTATTCACTCCTAGCTATCTTGCTCAGTACATAGCTGAAACACAACTTCCTATCTCCAAGGTCAATAGTTCCATTTGCTAAGTCCTAAAATGCAAGAAGATCTGCAGCGAATAGGCACTTGGTGTAGGGAGTAGCAACTGACCCTTAACATAGACAAATGTAATTTATTGCGAATACATAGAAAGAAGGATCCTTTATTGTATGATTATATGATAGCGGAACAAACACTGGTAGCAGTTACTTCTGTTAAATATCTGAGAGTATACGTGCGGAACGATTACCCTCCGCCACACACCGTCAGGTGGCTTGCGGAGTATGGATGTAGATGTAGAAATGGAATGATCATATAAAATTAATTGTTGGTAAGGCGGGTACCAAGTTGAGATTCATTGAGAGAATCCTTAGAAAATGTAGTCAATCAACAAAGGAGGTGGCTTACAAAACACTCGTTCGACCTATACTTGAGTATTGCTCATCAGTGTGGGATCCATACGAGATCGGGTTGACGGTGGAGATAGAGAAGATCCAAAGAAGAGCGGCGCGTTTCGTCACAGGGTTATTTGGTAACCGCGATAGCGTTACGGAGATGTTTAGCAAACTCAAGTGGCAGACTCTGCAAGAGAGGCGCTCTGCATCGCGGTGTAGCTTGCTCGCCAGGTTTCGAGAGGGTGCGTTTCTGGATGAGGTATCGAATATACTGCATCCCCCTACTTATACCTCCCGTGGAGATCACGAATGTAAAATTAGAAAGATTCGACCGCGCACGGAGGCTTTTAGACAGTCGTTCTTCCCGCGAACCATACACAACTGGAACAGAAAAGGGAGGTAATGACAGTGGCACGTAAAGTGCCCTCCGCCACACACCGTTGGGTGGCTTGCAGAGTATGGATATAGATGTAGATGCTCAGTCTTTCTCAGGCAAGCTGAGTAAAGAACGCCACGTCCGCACTCCAGGTAAGCTGGGAATGGAAGACCTTCACAGGGACTTCTCCCAGTCCGCTCTTCGCCTCGGTTTCCCCTCCAGCAAAATCACTTACGCCAATTGCAGCGCAAGTCGCGTTAATTATGTATCGCTTCCCAACGTCGACCAATGCCTGCTCTGGGAAGTGAACAAATTCCCACAAAATTTCCCTTCCTCTGAACTTCTGCTATTTAGTTCCTCCCAGGCCACCCATCAAGGTTAGTGTCCGCACAAACACCAATTTTTCCGGAATTCTGACTCCCAGGAGAGTACTTCAAATTCCTTGGTCCTACGTTCCCATTGGAGGCTGGCGTATTTCATTCTGTCGCTCTTCACCTGATTTACTTCAGACTCAGCAGACTGTGACTTCAGCGTGAAGTTGCTGTAGTCACCAACAAGCATATTTTGACCTCTTTTGACCGCTCCACCACAGCTTTGCATGGCTTTCTCACATGTTTCACTGAAAATTGGACGACGGACATTTATCAAGAGGCGTACAAGTTCCCGGTACACCAGCATTGGGTCAATCACCCACTCACTGTCACTCATCTTAAGGCAGCTGGAGGCCACGCCCTGTTACCGTTTTCTCAGATCTTGAGCCTCCCTAAGCTGCCTATTGTTGCTTCCCTTCGCCACTCCCCAGCCACGTGCCATGGTCATTTGTGAGTACTTCCCTGGGATAAACTAGCCTCCAGTAAATCGACGTGTATCCACAAAGTTTTCATGTCGTGTGAATTGCTTTAAAAACATCACCGGACAATGATTATTCCAATATGTCCATACTATACCATCTACAAGATGCATTGTGCCTTGTCAGTCATTTTGTTCAGCCCTACTGTTCGCTCAACGTGGGTTAGGTGATCTTTAATGACTTCATGTAAGGGGCATAGTTCTTGCCATCTTACACACTAATCTCGCTTACTGAAAACGTGTTTGACGTTATGGGTCTAGCAGGTGTGCATAAAAGTTCAACATCGATTTTCACGGGATGTAATAGTGATCAGGCACTTGGAGAGGATCATTGGGCCATAAAGAGTGCAGCAAAGCTACACACACTGATCGTTAGTTGCATAAGAAATCCAACCATCACAAAAGACAAAAGAGAAATGTCGTTAAAACTTAGGAGACTGGACTAATGCTACTTGCCTGCCAGTTTATTTACAAGTTGAGCTGAATCGTTTACAGTCTGTGTTCAAGAAATATGGTTAATTTAGTAAGTAGGTGGATCCAACATTCCGTTCAAAAAAATGGTTCAAATAGCTCTGAGAGCTATGGGACTTAACTGCTGTGGTCATCAGTCCCCTAGAACTTAGAACTACTTAAAACTAACTAACCTAAGGACATCACACACATCCATGCCTGAGGCACGATTCGAACCTGCAACCGTAGCGGTTACGCGGTTCCGGACTGTAGCTCCTAGAACCGCACGGCCACTCTGGCCGGCCAACATTCCGTCACAGTAGACATAAAGTCAGCACTAATGTGGAACAACGGCCACCACCTGGGAGAGTTTTCCTTCCTTATGTTAACGAGATTACGGATAGCGTTGAGAAAATGGTGCAAAGAATGGGGTAGCAACGGTCTTTTGACTCATCAAGAGAACGAGGCTGCTTAAGAACGGCGAAAGACGTGCTCAACAAATAGCGTAAAACTGCGTGTAATCGCGGACCACAAAAAGAAGTAGTAACACGCTCTTAGCCGAACGTAAAAGGAATTGCCGCCTGAGACAGACGGAGAAATCAGCCGTAGCGGAACATGATTTCCAAGAAGGAAACCATAATTTAGTGAGACTAGGATTTTAGCATAGACAAGACATTACCTTGCTCTCACGCATACAGGGTGAACATTGACAACACTGAAAAACTTCAGGGGCCGGTTCCTGACTGTAAATCGGGCTGGAAATCGAGGAAAAAGGTCGTATGAAGATGTGTCCGGAAATGCATCGTTACCATGGTAGATGGCGCTGACGAATGAAATTTCCTCTGATCATGTGCCATGTGTTCCTTGTGTGTTGCAGGCTTTGTTATTGACGCAGCGTACTGTAAGCAGCAGAATGGTCCGGTATTCATGTCGGGAATAACCCGATATAGTGTTTGTGTGCGGACAAGCAGATGAAAACGGTCGAGAGGCAGCACGACTATATCAAAAGAAGTACCCTCACAAACACCGACCATATCACATAACATTTCAAGCCCTTTTTGGGGATCTGTGTGATTATGAACCGTTTCAGACAGACGAACGTGCAGCGAGGCAGCAGATTGTGCATGCGCCAGATTTGGAGGACCGGGTTCTACAGGATATAGAGACGAATCCTAGTAAAAGCTCTAGAGAAGCGGCCCGCCAACTTGGTGTAAGTCCAAGTACGATAATGTGTATCCTGCAGACCGACCGCTACTATCCCTATCACCTGCAACGAGTGCAAGGATTATCAGAAGCGGATTTCCCTCTATGGAAGGGATTTTATCGATGGTTTTTGCAACAGACCATCACAACTATGGGATTTCTATCATGACTCCTCTTTACGGACGAAGCAACCTTCACCAGAGCTGACATATCCTCGGAGAATGGCTGAGGCGTCTCATCAGCATCGGTTCAGCATGAATGAGTTGGCAGGGTTTCTTGGCGACCACATACTTGGACCGATTATCATTCCACAATGCGTCGAAGGGGAAACATACCGGGACTTCCTGCTGAATAGTCTGCTGGGCTGCTACAGACTATGCTTTTGGCATTATGACAGGTTATATGGTTTCTGCATGACAGAGCATCACCTCAGTTCCGCATTACAGTTCTCCGACACCACATCTTTCCCTGTTATGAGAGAGGACGCAGAGGCTCTGTAACACGGCCTGGTAGACCACCGGACTTCACCCCCTCAATTTTTACCTCTGGGGGCATTTGAAAAGCTTTGTGTATGCTGAACCAGTTCCTAATGTGAAGACCCATCAACAGCGTGTTCACGAAGCCTGGCACGCTATTCGCCCGGAAAGTGCGACAGAGTGCGGTAGTCCACGATGCGACGTGTGAACACGTGCATGCCATCCCATGGAGACCACTTTCAACATCTGTTACGATCTGGGTGTGATGCAGCTCTGCACTGTGTTCTGGGACGATCTGATGTCGTCGTTCGCACACCTTCCATTTCCGGACATATGTTGATAGAACCTTTCTTCCTACATTCCCAGACAGGAGCCCGTCACCTCAGTATGTCGGTTTAATTAATGTTCACCGTGTAGAGAAGCCACAGAAATTTACAAAGGCTACAATATTTGTAAGGGAATAGAAAAGAAAGTTAAATTAAATTAAATATGGGTGCCGACTTTTCACCAACAGAATCCCAATCGATTACTTTTAATCGAGAACGACAGTGACAGCCAGAGATAATCACGCATTCGGAATCACGTGATCAATTGTGACGCCATCTGTAAGTCACTATAAATTTGGAGACTCTTCGAGCACTTGATGCAGTTACCGTTTCCCGAAGTTGAAAACGAAACATAAGGGAATACTTTTATATAACGACCACACCCTCTTAACAAGTCTACATTGCATTATCTTTGGTTGATTTCCTACCGGATACTTCGCTGTTAATACATACGGCATGCTCTGTTCTGAAAGTCAAGGAAAACAACAAGGAAAACATGTCAGACATGGACAAAATAATAACTAAATTGAGATCTTCATATTTTTTGTGTATGTTGAAACTGAAGAAAAACGGACAATTGAGAGTAGGGCTCGTATTGAGAGTTCCGTACGAACTTTATTATGTTTGCAGATGTTGCATCTGTACGTCTTGACGAGCGAGTTTGCGAGTATCAGAATACGTGAGATAAATGACCGCATCTTTTGGTAATATAGACGTACATGCGTCAGTTTCTTACACTGGCAAGGAACCTCAGACGTTCGTATTTGAGATGGATTTCAACTTTATGAAGAAAAGGGGTCTTAACACATAGACAGACAGACAGACAACAAATGATGAAAAGGTATTTTTATGTGATATAATTACAAATAAACAATTTTCGGGTCTTTCTTTTATTTTTAGTGTGAAACATTGCCTCTAGCCAAATTTCATGATTCTGGTTTAGTAGGAAGGTCCCAATGGGTTTTGACGAGTGAGTTTGCTCGCATCAGAATAGATGACATAAATGGCTGTAATTTTTGACTGCATTAACATAGCATGTTAGAATGTTTTATACCGCCAAGGAACTATAGACTTTAGAATTCCTCCGTATTTAATATATATTTCAAGTCGATACTACTGCCCGTTCCTGGGAAAAAAGTCTTCACAAACGATCAGACGGACGTACAACAAAGTCATCCTTTAAGGTTACCGTTTTTACCGGTTTAGATACGAAACCTGTAAT
Source organism: Schistocerca gregaria (assembly GCF_023897955.1). Taxonomy (NCBI): domain Eukaryota; kingdom Metazoa; phylum Arthropoda; class Insecta; order Orthoptera; family Acrididae; genus Schistocerca; species Schistocerca gregaria. Next base: position 743,507,384 of record NC_064921.1, read on the forward strand.
GTTTTAATGAGGTTTGGATATGCACTTGTTAAAAATACAGTCTACCATATTACTTACACATCCACACAAAGGTATGCGAAGCGTAATGTTTAAATGGGGGTTGTTATATACCATTAAAGTTAACCGAATCCTGAAACACTGTACTGTGGGTCCCTGAATATAACACTTCCCATCAAAAAGATGTGCCACAATCAACAAACACTTTGGATTTCAATACATAATGTCCGAGCTCACTTTCCTCAGCACAACTGGGGGCATCTAGCGTACGTCTTGTCTTGTAGACATGAGTATTCATCGTAAACTTTCCGGATACTATTTATTTCCAGACCACCACAAAAGTCACAGTAAAGTGCTCCATACTATCTCAGTAATTACACGACGTTAACACGAGCCCACACAAGAACGTCATCCTAGGCAGTTTTAATAAGTTATTCAGCCTTCACGTGACGTCATATTTTACACACGGATTCACGCATTGCATCTTCCAAAAACCGATCACAGACTAGAAGTGAACTATCTTAGAAGTTTGCAGCCTGCCCGCTCACGACACTCTTGTGATTGGTCCGTAGTTTCTACCACTGACAATTAACATTAAATGAAATTTGTTTTTAGTTGTTAAGTATTTTACGTTCAGAGAAGCGTGTCCGAATAGATAAACAGATACACACGACAGTTTCGCAGGCGTATTGTTAGTAAAGGTTAAAAAGTGCGAGATGTGTTATTATTAGGACGTATCACTATTATTAAATTCTTGACAGTTTTGTTACGTAAAAAACAGACGTGGCAACGAACAGTAGTCTGGGGGATGCGTATGGTTGTAGAATATAACAAACTATGGTGTTCCTCTCGTAATAGAACTCAGCCCTACGTAGAAGGATGTGAACGGAAAGTAATAGTAGAGGAGGGAGCAGTAGAGAAGGGAGTGGCAAAGTGTTGTGGTCTGTGGCCTTGAATTGGGGAGAAATGAAATATGTGGCACAGCTTGATAAATATGGGGGCCGGCTGATGGGACACTTATGGAAGCACAGGTAAGATCAGTTAAGTAGGGCAGTGAGTCAGAAGGGGAGGGGGTGAAAACTGCAGAAGGAGACCGAGCCTGGAATAAAGTAACCAGATTCAGTGGATATAGGTATCAGAGTTGTAGCAGGGATAAAACACAGGAACCACAGGTTGTGTGCAGCATGTACAGCTACCAGTCTGAAGTTACACGAATAGAAGGATGTGAACGGTAGGTAATGGTAGAGAAGGGAGTGACAAAGTGTTGTGTTGTTGTTGTGAACTTAACCGGATGTTATTCAGTCAGTAAAGGGAAAGAAAGAAAACTTTGGGGAAGAAAATAAAGTTGAGGGAGAGGAAATCAAAACTTTGAGGTTTGATTGCGACATTATAATTCTGTCAGAGTTAGCAGAGAGATAGAAAGGGCAACTGAACGGAACGGAGAGTGTCTTGAAGGGACGTTATAAGATGAGCATAAAATGAAGTGAAACAAAGAGAATGGTATACAGCCGAGCCCAATCAGGTGCTGAAGAGGAAATTGGATGCTTTGTGTAGGTAGTAGGACAGTTTTGTTATTTGGGCGGCAAAGTAGTGAGAAAATGGCCGAAAGACAGGGGATGTAAAACGCCGAAAAGCTATAGCAAGCAAATAATTCCTGAAACGATGTACTTTGCCAAAATCTAATATATTTTTAAGCATTAGGAAGTCTTTTCTGAAGGTATTTGTATGGAGTGTAGTCTTTTATAGAAGAGTAATGTGGGCGATAACCACTTCCGACAAGAAGAGATCAGAAACTTCTGAAATGCGCTACTATAAGAGAAGGCTAAAGATTAAATGCGTGTGCGGCGTAACTAGGAGGTAATGAACTGGGGGGGAAAATAAATTTATGGCATAATTTGACTTAAAGAACAATAAGATTGATAGGACAGATTCTGAGGCACCAACGAACTGTCGATTCAGTACTGGAGGAATGTGTGAGTGGTAAAAATCGTAAGGGGAAACCAACTCAGCAATACGGTAAGCAGGTTCAAATGGATGATGTAGCAGGAGTTCTGCAGAAATGAAGAAGCTTGCACAGGGCCGACTAGTGTGGAAGGGTGCACAAACCAGCCTTCAGAGTGAAGACCAAAGCAGCAACAGTTTGCAGAAATGAAGAGGGTCTACACAGAATAGACAAGAGGGAGACCCGCATCCATCTAGTTCTTGAATTGAAGAGCGTGACGACTATACCTCAAGGTGGAGTTGCTGCCCGTGCTCCTGAGTATCGATACTGGAGAGCGATGTAGTGTGAGGGTGCAGTTGGAGTGCCCTTTGTTGTCGTGAAATTGACTGACTCGGTTTACCGCCGCCAGGTCACGCGGCAGCCGGAGGCAGTGCGGGGGCGGAGGGCGGCCACACGCGTGGGCGGCCCAGGCCCGGCCGGCGTGAGTTATGCGACGGGCGGCGCCTTTGAGGCCGGCAGACACGGCGCGGCCTGCAGGTGCGCGGGGCTCGAAGCCCGGACCGCCGCGCCGGCTGCCATGTAGCCGCAGGTAGCGCGCCAGAGTTATGCCGCACTCCGCTCTGCCGGCCGCACATTCTCCTGCTCGGCAAACAAGGTTCCCCGCCAGGCTGACCTCTGCGAGCACGGAAACCACTGTCTCCACGTGTCTTCCCTTTTGTATTTGTCTCGTATCGGGAGCAAGCTCAGAAATCTTTTCTCCCCTCCCCCCCTCCCCCCCCCTCTCCACCTCTCACTCTCTTGAGAGCACGCGTTCTCTCTCTCTCTCTCTCTCTCTCTCTCTCACCCTCCTCTTCTTAACTCTTTACTCTCCTGTCACCTACCTTGCAGGCTGTGGGGTGGGTCTATCATCAGATGGATTGATATTTGCGCAACAGAATAATAAAATACAACGACTACTTCAAAGTCTGTGTGAAATAAAGGCAGACAATGCTATTCGAAAAGTATGGAATGAGAATAACCGGAGACCATGAGATGCAATTCACTGAAATAAGATGAGAGCACCTCAATAGCACGCTATGGAACTGAACTGTAAATCTCACAAAAACGGAGGCACAGTTCTTGATTGACTATAAGACACAGTTCTATCTGGCACATGTACTGTTAAAAGGAAAACAACGGAGAATTCAAAAAAAAAAAAAATGCTCGGCAGCTACCAGAATTTTAAACATGGTGATCATTTATCGTTGCATGCCATTTCCGTGAACTAACAGTCTCGTTACGAATTCAGTGTACCGCATTAATAACGAAACAGCACTTCATTTGGTGCTGTGGCCATCACGACATGAAAACAACTCCTGATCTCGAATCTGCACACGGAAATTGTTTCCTCGTGGTGTCTTCTCAGAAGAAACCTTCCGCTATGCCCTACCAGAGCACAGATGACTTGTAAGGACGGACATAGGACAAAATGCATTCTTGTTCTTGAACATACATATCTCCGAAAATATTACAGCTACAATAGTAAAACTTGTGACTATTATATAAAACATAGTTCATGACATTCTGTGCATTTTTTATTTGAAAATGTACATCGAAATACGGATCATAACGATTTGAATTTTAATTACTATTGTTTCTATAATGTACATTTTCTCGTTAACTGATCAAGCAATGAAACTGGAAATTCACAGTTAACATTTGCTTAAGACGATAATTAATCGTTTGTAACAGATTTTGGCTTAAGCTCATAGTTGCTTTGAAATTAATTTTGCAGTTTTGTGTTACCGAAGACTGCTCTATTTTACTCAAATGTTACAGGAGAGCTTTCCTCAGGGAAATGAAAATGGGAAACTGCTCCACAGGACTCTTAAGTAAGTAATTCTTAAGAACTATGCCAAATTTCATGATGTTAGCTTTTATTGTTCCTGAGAAAAGGTATATTATAGCTCAAAAAATTCAGATTACTGCAATTCGCGTTCAACGTCTTTATTTCAACCTCTTGTGACTAATGCTGTCCATATCCATAACCTTTATTGTCTCCGTCGTCTTCCTGGAGTAGCTTCTTCCTTGCCTCCTTTGCCTAGTCATTTTTTACATCTTTTGTTCTGCTGCCTGAGCTTTGTCCAGTCACGCTTCATCGATGCTTCTGCGTCACTGTGAATGCATCTCGATGGAAGTCTAGTCTCTACATGCACTTTATCGTAACTACATTTCCACTATTGAACACTAGACGGGCATCACATGCAGGTATCTTCACAACAACTGAGAACACAATTACTGTTTTTGGACAGTGCAGACATATAAGGTGACTGTAGCTCTCATTTGTACTCCGTGTTTCCACATGTACAAATTTTTTTAGCAGTTCTGGATTGGCTAGGTACCTGAAAGCTGGTTTTGTAACATCTGAAACAGCTGATGGCAAACGATGTTTGTGGGTGTATGGCTTACCGCAGGCTCCTGCCTGAAGATGTTTGCACCACGATATGTCACAAAGCAAATGTTAAGGATTATCATTTGTGGAAAGTTCATGAAAGAAGATAACCCACACAGTTTGTTTTCAGGCTATGTAAGTTATCCCAGATGGCTTTTCCATAATATATTTGTAAAGCGTGAATTTCGTTGTCTGTCAGTCTGTTAACATCTACATCTACATCTACATTTATACTCCGCAAGCCACCGAACGGTGTGTGGGGAGGGCACTTTACGTGCCACTGTCATTACCTCTCTTTCCTGTTCCAGTCTCGCATGGTTCGCGGGAAGCACGACTGTCTAAAAGCCTCCGTGCGCGCTCTAATCTCTCTAATTTTACATACGTGATCTCCTCGGGAGGTATAAGTAGGGGGAAGCAGTATATTCGATACCTCATCCAGAAACGCACCCCCTCGAAACCTGGCGAGCAAGCTACACCGCGACGCAGAGCGCCTCTCTTGCAGAGTTTGCCACTTGAGTTTGTTAAACATCTCCGTAATGCTTTCACGGTTACCAAATAACCATGTGACGAAACGCGCCGCTCTTCTTTGGGTCTTCTCTATCTCCTCCGTCAACCAGATCTGATACGGATCCCACACTGATGAGCAATACTCAAGTATAGGTCGAACGAGTGTTTTGTAACCCACCTCCTTTGTTGATGGACTACATTTTCTAAGGACTCTCCGAATGAATCTCAGCCTGGTACGCGCCTTACCAATAATTAATTTTATATGATCATTCCACTTCAAATCGTTCCGCACGAATACTCCCAGATATTTTAAGGTAGTAACTGCTACCAGTGTTTGTTCCGCTATCATACAATAAAGGATCCTTCTTTCTATGTATTCGCAATACATTACATTTGTCTATGTTAAGGGTCAGTTGCCACTCCCTGCACCAAATGCCTATCCGCTGCAAATCTTCCTGCATTTCGCTACAATTTTCTAATGCTGCAACTTCTCTGTATACTAAAGCATCATCCGCGAAAAGCCGCATGGAACTTCCGACACTATCTACTAGGTCATTTATATATATTGTGAAAAGCAATGGTCCCATAACACTCCCCTGTGGCACACCAGAGGTTACTTTAACGTCTGTAGACGTCTCTCCATTGATAACAACATGCTGTGTTCTGTTTGCTAAAAACTCTTCAATCCAGCCACACAGTTGGTCTGATATTCCGTAGGCTCTTACTTTGTTTATCAGGCGACAGTGCGGAACTGTATCGAACGCCTTCCAGAAGTCAAGAAAAATAGCATCTACCTGGGAGCCTGTATCTTATATTTTCTGGGTCTCATGAACAAATAAACCGAGTTGTGTCTCACACGATCGCTGTTTCCGGAATCCATGTTGATTCCTACAAAGTAGATTCTGGGTTTCCAAAAACGACATGATACTCGAGCAAAAAACATGTTCTAAATATTACAGCAGATCGACGTCAGAGATATAGGTCTATAGTTTTGTGCATCTGCTCGACGACCCTTCTTGAAGACTGGGATTACCTGTGCTCTTTTCCAATCACTTGGAACCTTCCGTTCCTCTAGAGACTTGCGGTACACGGCTGTTAGAAGGGGGGGGGGCGTGTTTTTGGTACCTGCATTGTTTAATTCATAAATTTCGGGCGTATTATAGTATTTGAGAGTTGTAGCATCGCGTTTTAGTACCTGAATAGTGTAAATTCGCGTAGTCGTTTGTCATCTGTCTTTGTTTTGAACGGCCAGTGTCGGTTGGTCACAGTCAGTGTGCTCCCTGCCGCCGTTGGATGAGCAGCTGCAGCAGCAAGTCGTATACTCCTAGCTCACTCATTTGCTACATATTTTAATTCTTAATTTCTTTGCGTGTTTTTGGTACTTGCATTGTTTAACACCTCCCACTGGCTCTCCATCTTCTAATTTCTTGCCTTCCATTTCTATCTTCAATCCGAGAAGTCTACCTCCCGCTCGCTTCGCAACATGACCCGCACGTTCCAGTTTTTCAGTTTTTGTTTGTGAGCCGTAAGGATAGCTCTCTAAAACAGCCTTAAAAGCGCTGGAATCACCATCACCTAGATGCATCACATACCTAACACCATATCGTTCAACTGACCTTTGGAAAATATACTTCCATACCACCACTTGACCATGGTAATTCTTGCTGCACATCTACTTGCGTTCCGCTGCCTTTCTTCTTCACTGGCATCACTTTTCTTTCTTGTATCACACCGAGAGCAATATTTGCTCATTATGAATAAGTCTATTTTCATCAACGTATCAAGGTTTCATCACAAGAGACAAATGGATCAATCTTCACTATACAGTGTCCTTCTTCCCCTTCATTTTTAATATCTACAGCTTCCTCAACAGCTGCTTTCATGTCCTCCTTGCACTCAGCTTCAAACGTACTGGGGAGTATTCTGTTGTAATCGCTGTTGTATTCACTGGTGCAGGCATGTTCATCAAACCACAAACCAAATTTGTGCCGTCTCTGCTTACTCCAAAGCATCTCGTGCAGCAACACAGTCACCTATTCGCCTCATACATCTTCCCATAGAGAGCACAAGTCTTGAACTGAACATCACGTTTACAAATTTTGCACGAAATGTGTATATTACTTGCAATGCCAATTCTGTCATTGTCTAAGGCCCTTTGACACACAATAAAAACATGGGCGTGAAGCCTTAATCATACGGGCATTGTATTTATAGGTATTATAGAGTGCAGCAATCAGTCGCCCTTTTTTTAGATTTTATTGCGCAAATTCAGATTTCCGCTAGTGGTTAGCCAGTCTCAGTGCACTATTTTCTATTCTCGATGCATGTCAGTCCCTGTTGTTCGAGCATCAGTCACATCTGAGTAATCTAAATCCACTGGAAAACTAGTTCTTGGCGCTGTACACAGTATCATCAACACCATCACAAATTTTCTTCTTCGATGAACTCAGTGACTTCATACTTAAGAGCAGCATCTGTAACACCGGTATTTGAATTTCCTGTACCTTACACACCTTATACCCTACCCCCATGAACCATGGACCTTGCCGTTGGTGGGGAGGCTTGCGTGCATCAGCGATACAGATGGGCGTACCGTAGGTGCAACCACAACGGAGGGGTATCTGTTGAGAGGCCAGACAAACGTGTGGTTCCTGAAGAGGTGCAGCAGCCTTTTCAGTAGCTGCAGAGGCAGCAGTCTGGATGATTGACTGATCTGGCCTGGCAACAGTTACCAAAACCTTATTGCTGTGCTGGTACTGCGAAGGGCTGAAAGCAAGGGGAAACTACAGCCGTAATTTTTCCCGAGGACATGCAGCTTTACTGTATGGTTAAATAATGATGGCGTCCTCTTGGGTAAAATATTCCGGAGGTAAAATAGTCCCCCATTCGGATCTCCGGGTGGGGACTACTCAAGAGGACGTCGTTATCAGAACAAACAAAACTGGCGTTCTGCGGATCGGAGCGTGGAATGTCAGATCCCTTAATCCGGCAGGTAGGTTAGAAAATTTAAAAAGGGAAATGGATAGGTTATAGCTAGATATAGTGGGAATTAGTGAAGTTCGGTGGCAGGACGAGCAAGACTTTTGGTCAGGGGAATACAGGGTTAAAACACAAAATCAAATAGAGGTCATGCAGGAGTAGGTTTAATAATGAATAAAACAATAGGAATGCGGGTAAGCTACTACAAACAGCATAGTGAACGCATTATTATGGCCAAGATAGATACGAAGCCCACACCTACTACAGTAGTACAAGTTTATATGCCGACTAGCTCTGCAGATGACGAAGAAATTGAAGAAATGTATGATGAAATAAAAGAAATTATTCACGCAGTAAAGGGAGAGAAAATTTAATAGTCATGGGTGACTGGAATTCGTCAGTAGGAAAAGAGAGAGAAGGAAACATAGTGGGTGAATATGGATTGGGGCTAAGAAATGAAAGAGGAAGCCGCCTGCTAGAATTTTGCACAGAGCACAACTTAATCATAGCTAACACTTGGTTCAAGAATCATAAAAGAAGGTTGTATACATGGAAGAATCCTGGATATAGTAGAAGGTATCAAATAGATTATATAATGGTAAGACAGAGATTTAGGAACCTGGTTTTAAATTGTAAGACATTTCCAGGGGCAGACGTGGACTCTGACCAAAATCTGTTGGTTATGACCTGTAGATTAAAACTGAAGAAACTGCAAAAAGGTGGAAATTTGAGGAGATGTGACCTGGATAATCTGAAAGAATCAGAGGTTGTACAGAGTTTCAGAGAGAGCATAAGGGAATAACTGACAGGAATGGAGGAAAGAAATACAGTAGAAGAAGAATGGATAGCTCTGAGGGATGAAATAGTGAAGGCAGCAGAGGATCAAGTAGGTAAAGAGACGAGGGCTAGTAGAAATCCTTGGGTAACAGAAGAAATATGGAATTTAATTGATGAAAGGAGAAAATATAAAAACGCAGTAAATGAAGCAGGCAAAAGGGAATACAAACGTCTCAAAAATGAGATTGACAGGAAGTACACAATGGCTAAGCAGGAATGGCTGGAGGACAAATATAAGGATGTAGAGGCTTATCTCACTAGGGGTAAGATAGATACTGCCTACAGGAAAATTAAAGAGACCTTTGGAGAGAAGAGAACCACTTGTATGAAAATCAAGAGCTCAGATGGAAACCCATTTCTAAGCAAAGAAGGGAAAGCAGAAAGGTGGAAGGAGTATATATATGGTCTATACAAGGGCGATGTACTTGAGGACAATATTATGGAAATGGAAGAGGATGTAGATGATGGTGAAATGGGAGATACGATACTGCGTGAAGAGTTTGACCCACACTGAAAGACCTGAGTCGAAATAAGGCCTCGGGAGTAGACAACATTCCATTGGAACTACTGACGGCCTTGGGAGAGCCAGTCCTGACAAAACTCTACCATCTGGTGAGCAAGATGTATGAGACAGGCGAAATTCCCTCAGACTCAGCGGATTGGTAGTTGCAACTAGACGCGTGTGGCAATATATTTCGTAAATCATTCGGGAATTCAGTATTCCTTGATCCACAGTGTAAGTAGGCTGTTTAGGTTTTGCATTGGTAGCGCTCTGTATGAAAATCACTGACTGTGCTGTGTGCAGACTGTGGCTCATTTGCAGAGTTGGAATATTTGCTATAGTAGTGTTGGGCAGTTGGATATGAACAGCGCGTAGCATGGCGCAGTTGGAGATGAGCCGCTAGCAGTGGTGGATGTGGAGTGAGAGACGGCAGAATTTTGAGGGCGGACGATCTGGACGTGTGTCCGTCAGAAAAACCAAATTTATAAGACCGGATGTCATGAACTGATATATACAGGGTGTTACAAAAAGTTACGCCCAAACTTTCAGGAAACATTCCTCACACACAAAGAAAGAAAATATTTTATGTGGACATGTGTTCGGAAACGCTTACTCTCCATGTTAGAGCTCATTTCATTACTTCCCTTCAAATCACATTACTCATGGATGGAATCACACAGCAACAGAAAGTACCAGCCTGACTTCAAACTCTTTGTTACAGGTAATGTTCAACATGTACTCAGTTAGCGAGGAAACATGCATCCAACCTCCGTCGCATGGAATCCCTGAGGCGCTGATGCAGCCCTGGAGAATGGCGTATTGTACCACAGCCGTCCACAGTACGAGCACGAAGAATCTCTACATTTGGTACCGGGGTTGCGTAAACAAGAGCTTTCGAACGCCCCCATAAAGGAAAGTCAAGAGGTTTGCGCTCAGGAGAGCGTGGAGGCCATGGAATTCGTCCTCCTTTACCAATCCATCGGACACGGAATCTGTTGTTGAGAAGCGTACGAACACTTCGACTGAAATGTGCAGGAGCTCCATCGTGCATGAACCACATGTTGTGTCGTACTTGTAAAGGCACATGTTCTAGCAGCACAGGTAGAGTATCCCGTATGAAATCATGACAACATGCTCCACTGAGCGTAGGTGGAAGAACATGGGACCCAATCAAGACATCACCAACAATGCCTGCCAAAACGTTCACAGAAAATCTGTGTTGATGACATGATTGCAGAATTGCGTGTGGATTCTCGTCAGCCCACACATGTTGACTGCGAAAATTTACAATTTGGTCACGTTGGAATGAAGCCTCATCCGTAAAGAGAACATTTTCACTGAAATGAGGATTGACATATTGTTGGATGAACCATTCGCTGAAGTGTACCAGTGGAGGCCAATCATAAAACTGTTCCCTGAGGCGGGCTTCATAAGAATTTCGTTTTCGTGTATAACTTCCCAACTGAAAGGCAATCACTACCGAGTGAGTCCAGCAGGAAGCCAGATTCCGGTGGAGAAGGGTCTGCGCGAAGGGTGCGGTTCACGATATCGACTCCTGACAACAGCGGAGCTTCTTTGTCTTCCGTCGGCGCAAACGTGTCGGCTGCCGAGCGGTGCGGGCGGCGCCATAAATCAGGCAGAGCTAATGGCGCGCCAGTAATTAGAATGGATATGAGGCGCCGGCAGCCGTCACCCGCAGTGATCGGCCGCTGCATACGACCGCCTGATGAGCTCTCCGCAATTAACGGCAAGGCGCGGCGAGGCCCGGCAAGGCGCGTAATGGACCGCCGGGGCGCCACCCGGCACGCCACTATGGGTGCGCGCCCGCCGGCCCGCCTGCTCCACGTGCGGCTGGCCCCGCGCCACTGACCGCCCGTACCACCCGCGGCGTCGCACGTAATTGCTTATTTGCCCACGAGTCTGGCGCTCACACGGCCGACAGTCCACTGTCAACAGAAGACACTTGCACCTATTCTCTGCTGACAGTTTCGAAAGGCACTCTGTGTCTCAGATACACACATATTAGTGCAGGTTGTATTGTCCCGGCAACTAAATATGATTACCTCCAACTCCTGGATACCGGATGCGGCTTTTGACATATATCTCTTGCTCGTAAAGCAAATATCGGAAATGCTGATCGTCAACAAATCTCTTAAGTGACTCATGCCGTCTTCAGCTGTTGATTTTTCAGTTGTTTTTGCACTAAAGCACAACTTTATTCCTAGTTCCATTTCCTTGGCGCTGCAGAGGGCGGTCGAGAAGGCTGGCGAGATTATGTAACCCACTACAGGCTGCTTTGTTGTGAGGCTGCCTGCTGATGACGCTGTGGTGTGCGGGAAAGTGTCGCCGTTGGGTGTCTGTAGGAGTACACAAAAATAATGTTCAAATGTGTGCGAAATCTTATGGGACTTAACTGATAAGGTCATCAGTCCCTAAGCTTACACACTATTTAACCTAAATTATCCTAAGGACCAACACACTCACCCATGCCCGAGGGAGGACTCGAACCTCCGCCGGGACCAGCCGCACAGTCCATGACTGCAAGGAGTATACAAGATGACAGAATTTCTAGCTGGTGTGAAGAATGACACCGTGTGCTAAGTGCAGAAAAATGAAAGTTAATACCGATGGCTAGGAAAAACAATCTTATAACGTTGAAATACAGCAGTACCAGAGTGCTTCTTGAACACGGCGACATCGATTAAATATCTAGGCGTAACGTTGTAAACCGATGTGAAACGGAAATAGCCCGTGGGGTTTAGTAGGGGAAGACGAATGCTCGATTTCGTTTTATTGAGAAAATTTTGGGAAAATGTAAATCTGTAAAGGAGACGCCGCCCGGAGTGGCCGAGCTGTTCTACGAGCTTCAGTCTGGAGCCGGGCGACCGCTACGGTCGCAGGTTCGAATCCTGCCTCGGTCATGGATGTGTGTGGTGTCTTTAGGTTAGTTAGGTTTATGTAGTTCTAAGTTCTAGGGGAGTGATGTCCTCAGAATTTAAGTCCCATATTGCTCAGTGCCATTTGAACCATTTTTTGTAAAGCAGACGGCGCATAAATACTGGTGCGACCCACTGTTAAGTAATGTTCGAGTGTTTGACGTCCCCACCAGTTAGGATTAAAGGACGTCGAAGTAATTCACAGGCGTGCTGCCAGACTTGTTACCGGTACACTGGATCAGCACGCAGTTATTGCAGAGATGCCTTGTCTATTTAAGTGGGAATCCCTCGGGGGAGTCGACGCGCTTTTCACGAGGCACTATTGCGGAAATGTAGAGAATCGGCATTTGAGGCCGACTGCAGAACGGTTCTGCTACCACCAACGTATATTTGTCGTAAAGATCGCGGAAATAAGATGCGAGAAATTAGGACTTGTACAGAGACTTTTGACACATTTCTCTTGGTCGTAAAGCAAATATCGGAAATGGTAATCATCAACAAATATCTTAAGTGAGTCATTCCGCCTTCAACTATTTGCCAGTGGAACAGGAAAGGAAATGGCTAGTAGTGGTATAAGGTACCCTCCGCCATGCACCGTCTGGTGGCTTTCGGAATATGTACGTAGATGCAGATTTTCGTGGCGACAGATTCACGGAGATAGGTGGATGTCCGACGGAAGTAATGGAAACAGCAAATAGATGGGTTTTATTTATTCTATGCAAAAGTGCAACAGCCGTTAGCGTTGCCGTCGAACAGGCGACGAGTGAGGTGAAGCTACTTTGCCAGCACTCCATCAGTGTCGTGCCACATCGGGTATCAGATAGGTGGTTGACGTGCCTCGATGGTGGACTCCGCAGAAGACGGTCGCTCGATCGCTTATGCAGATGCGACTCACTGCGGGAAGCACGTGAGCATGCAGAGTTGAACCAAGCACCTCAGCACAAGATACAGCGATACTGGCCTGAAGGAGCAAGCCTGCGGTAGTTGAGACGGACACATAGAGCAGGTTGCGGTTTACCAGCTAGTCGGGCCGATGTGCGAACCATGGAGTCCCAGGTCAGCATCCTGAAGTTGGTAGCAGTTAATTAGCGGATGGTCCCCCAGCTGAAAAGCACCACTCCAGCTACCAGCGGAGTCAGACCTTAGGCGTAGCCAGTAGATCTGTAGCTAGAAAAGGTAGTGATTAGTGACAGCAACTAGGTAACCTATTTCAGGTCAATGTAGCTGGCAGCTGGTAGTGACAGAAGTTGCATAGATAAAAAGGTGGTGGTTCGACCCATTACTGCTTTGCCAAAGCCATTACCCCTGCCATGCGGACCAAGAAAGCGACTTGCTGTTGCCGCGGCTGCACGTGCGGTGATCCATGTCGCCGATGCTGCTGTCTGCCGCGCTTGTGCTATGTCGACAGTGTTACAGACCTGACAGCAATCGCCGTAGTTAGATATATATATGGTAATTTTCCCCTTCTGAAGCCCGGGCACCGACGCATTCCATGTCAGCAGGGCGCTCTCGTAACTTCTTGCGAAAGTACTCCTTGGCGGCTTCTGGCTGCCCCATCTCTCTAAGGCACCTTGTCAGCGCATGGTGACATTTTCTGCGAACCCGACCACGGGTTTTCAACCGACAGGTAGAAGAGGACGTGGTGCAACAGCACATTGCTCATCAAGATTCTATGATGGCAAATATTGCCACACTGGTCCTTTGTATGTCTTTTACATCAAGCGCGCCACTTACCCTGGTACTTCCGTGTGCCAACTTCTTTTATACAAAATCTTCTTCTTTCGCTACTGCCTTTACCCCGCATTGTCGGCAGGGTTAAGTACGTAATTGGCATGGTTAATTTGTAGGGGTGGCCGGATGCCCTTTCTGCCGCCACCCCAGTAGTTCTGATCAAATGCTACGTGACACTGAAGATTATTCTATATCACAAGTACTAAGAGGTATAAACAAAAGGGAATATTTTGCAAGAAAATTTTATATTGAAACATAGACGGTCAAATGTAGCATCGATTGTTCAGTAGCGTCGCTGCTCAAAAGCAATCGCTTTTTCAAGGTGTTATGAGTAATGTGTTAGAGTAACTTTCGATAGGGAGATGTATAAACTAACTTTAGATTCGGAGATACATGGAGGGCTCTCACTTGTAAAGACGTGTTGTATCTGATGTGTGCTAGATATATACTTACTTGCTACGTGCAGTAATGATTTCTTATTTCTTACCATGTTGTTGTTGTTGTTGTCTTCAGTCCTGAGACTGGTTTGATGCAGCTCTCCATGCTACTCTATCCTGTGCAAGCTGCTTCATCTCCCAGTACCTACGGCAACCTACATCCTTCTGAATCTGCTTAGTGTACTCATCTCTCGGTCTCCCTCTACGATTTTTACCCTCCACACTGCCCTCCAATGCTAAATTTGTGATCCCTTGATGCCTCAAAACATGTCCTACCAACCGATCCCTTCTTCTAGTCAAGTTGTGCCACAAACTTCTCTTCTCCCCAATCCTATTCAATACCTCCTCATTAGTTACGTGATCTATCCACCTTATCTTCAGTATTCTTCTGTAGCACCACATTTCGAAAGCTTCTATTCTCTTCTTGTCCAAACTAGTTATCGTCCATGTTTCACTTCCATACATGGCTACACTCCAAACAAATACTTTCAGAAACGACTTCCTGATACATAAATCTATATTCGATGTTAACAAATTTCTCTTCTTCAGAAACGCTTTCCTTTCCATTGCCAGTCTACATTTTATATCCTCTCTACTTCGACCATCATCAGTTATTTTACTTCCTAAATAGCAAAACTCCTTTACTACTTTAACTGTCTCATTTCCTAATCTAATTCCCTCAGCATCACCCGATTTAATTTGACTACATTCCATTATCCTCGTTTTGCTTTTGTTAATGTTCATCTTATATCCTCCTTTCAAGACACTGTCCATTCCGTTCAACTGCTCTTCCAAGTCCTTTGCTGTCTCTGACAGAATTACAATGTCATCGGCGAACCTCAAAGTTTTTACTTCGTCTCCATGAATTTTAATACCTACTCCAAATTTTTCTTTTGTTTCCTTCACTGCTTGCTCAATATACAGATTGAATAACATTGGGGAGAGGCAACAACCCTGTCTCACTCCTTTCCCAACCACTGCTTCCCTGTCATGCCCCTCGACTCTTATGACTGCCATCTGGTTTCTGTACAAATTATAAATAGCCTTTCGCTCCCTGTATTTTACCCCTGCCACCTTTAGAATTTGAAAAAGGGTATTCCAGTCAACATTGTCAAAAGCTTACTCTAAGTCTACAAATGCTAGAAACGTAGGTTTGCCTTTTCTTAATCTTTCTTCTAAGATAAGTCGTAAGGTCAGTATTGCCTCACGTGTTCCAACATTTCGACGGAATCCAAACTGATCCTCCCCGAGGTCTGCATCTACCAGTTTCTCCATTCGTCTGTAAAGAATTCGCGTTAGTATTTTGCAGCCGTGGCTTATTAAACTGATAGTTCGGTAATTTTCACATCCGTCAGCACCTGCTTTCTTTGGGATTGGAATTATTATATTCTTCTTGAAGTCTGAGGGTATTTCGCCTGTCTCATACATCTTGCTCACCAGCTGGTAGAGTTTTGTCAGGACTGGTTGTCCCAAGGCCGTCAGTAGTTCTAATGGAATGTTGTCTACTCCGGGGGCCTTGTTTCGACTCAGGTCTTTCAGTGCTCTGTCAAACTCTTCACGCAGTATCGTATCTCCCATTTCGTCTTCATCTACATCCTCTTCCATTTCCATAATATTGTCCTCAAGTTCATCGCCCTTGTATAAACCTTCTATATACTCCTTCCACCTTTCTGCCTTCCCTTCTTTGCTTAGAACTGGGCTGACATCTGAGCTCTTGATATTCATACACGTGGTTGTCTTCTCTCCAAAGGTCTCTTTAATTTTCCTGTAGGCAGTATCTATCTTACCCCTAGTGAGATAAGCTTCTACATCCTTACATTTGTCCTCTAGCCATCCCTGTTTAGACATTTTGCACTTCCTGTCGATCTCATTTTTGAGACATTTGTATTCCTTTTTGCCTGCTTCATTTACTGCATTTTTATATTTTCTCCTTTCATCAATTAAATTCAATATTTCTTCTGTTACCCAAGGATTTCTAGCAGCCCTCGTCTTTGTACCTACTTTATCCTCTGCTGCCTTCACTACTACATCCCTCAGAGCTACCCATTCTTCTTCTACTGTACTTCTTTCCCCTATTCCTGTCAATTGTTCCCTTATGCTCTCTCTGAACCTCTGTACAACCTCTGGTTCTTTCAGTTTATCCAGGTCCCATCTCCTTAATTTCCCACATTTTTTGTGGTAAATTTCTTACCATACTGGAAATAATTAAGGTAAGGAAAGTTGTTTTGTTACCAATGTTATGCGCGAACTCATGAATGATGATTGAGGCAATGCATATCACCCACGTCCAATGATTTTGTAAAGCTAATTGTTAATGTATAATCACTTTATTGTGTGTTAATTGTAAGCATTATTAATTTTAAAGAGTCAAAATAGAAGTTTTAAAGTTAATGCCATATTGTTAATTACTAGTCAATACCAGTTCCAGATCCATGTAGTTTTTTATTAACTATTTTGCCCAAGAAGTTATTGTCTCAGTCATATTCGATTTAATTACAATATATGCTAAGCAACAGACTTTCACATTAGCTGTATGCTAACTATACAATTTACGGTACTAACAGAGAGAAGGGAGAAGAGCGTTACCACTGCGCAGATAAGCCTAATAAATTTTATTACTTCAGGCATAGCACTCATTAAGAACAGGGACCATATTTTCAAATTGATCAAGTTTTGTTTTATTACTAGGTCCAATTGCATCCAGTGTTGCATCAGATTCGGTTTCTGTGTTACTTAGATGGATTTTTGGTTTGATTTAAACGTAGTGAGAGTTGCATTCTTGAAGTCAGAAAGTTCATTACAGTGCAAAGAGTATAAGCGACGAGATAAAATACATGTTCACATGAGGCCATTCTCATTCTAACAAATGTGTTGAAGGCTACTGTCAGTTACGTTACTGGAAACGTGCATGTTTCACATTTTTCAAACGTACATGATTCAGCACTTAGTCCCTTGTGGATGAAAGGATGTGATATGGGTCGATGGCTGACTGTATAATAGTTATAGAACATATTCAAATTTCTGCCGGTCATAGTATTTTATCCTCTCACTCATTGGTTCTTCCACCTCGAACAATGATCTGTGTACGTGAAAAATGTCAAGTCGCACCGTAGTTCAGAGTCCATGTAAAACTGTAGGTCTTTCATATCTGGATGGATAAGTCAGTTCAAAGATCGGTAGAAAGGAAGGGCATACCACCTCTCATTGTGTCACCCTTAGTAAAGCTCCGCGGTGTCCATACTGCCCTTAGGATTGAATACTCTTTTACCTTTTCCGTAGATAACAAGTAGTGGCAGCTTCCACAAATACAATAAATTATTTATGTTTACACTTTAATTTGATTTTCTCTGTAGTGTACTGGTGCACTATACCTTGTTACACTTACGTTCTCCTGATAGAGCGGTGTTGCATCCTGAAAACTTTCTATACACTTCAACAAATAAGCCTACATCTCGGGAGTTCCCTCCTGTTGAAGCAGCCTGCCATAAAGAGGAAAGGTGTTTCTGAAATCCTCATAATACAACCTCAAAGGGACTAAGAAAGATGTATGGTACTCGGGAGACCATATCCATAGATACTGAAGTCGAAATTCGCAGCTGTATCACCCGTAATCTGAGTAACCTGAATTAAGGCAGAATTTACGCTGCTCATGAAGTGATTGCTGAGGGACCGTTTTTCCAAAACTGTCCCGTAACTGATGAACCACCCGAAGCAAAAAGACAAAACAAATCGGAATAAATTAATTCCTACCGATAAATGAAATATGAATCAGTACCAGTGATTGCCAGTACCTGACTATGCAGATTACAAATCTCTATGTTAAATTGCATGTACGCATAAGCAAGTTGCCACCATGGAAGCTAGTTGCTCTTGGCTGCTGGCGAAGAGACGTGTTTTAGAACAAGGAAATCCGGCAGTGCTGAGTCGTGTCCTGAGAAGGAGTGAGAAAGCGAGGTACATGACAGGGGACCCTGCTCTGGACGGTGAATTCTATGAGGTTAACTACTGATGGGCAACCTGCTGATTCCCCTATCGCGGCTGAAAAACAAGCTTCTAGTGGCGCAGAGTACGGAACTAGGTAGGACTACTTAAGAACAAGGGTGGAAATGTCTAAGTACCAATGTGGGTACATTTAATGAAAGTACCACAAGCACTCATCCCTATTTACCTACACGTTCCCATTTATAACCGAGTGACTCTTCATTCTCTAAGTGTGCTATGTGTCCCACATTGGCCGAGACTAGGGAAATATCCTGAGTCCAGTTCCTGCTCACATGTGTTGCGGAGGCAGCGTTATCAGCTCATTGCTGGTACTGCACCCACCCCCCACCTTCCCACCCTTTCTCCCCAAAACAGGGTAGGAGGACCCTATTTAAGCGATTTCTTTAACACATTCCCCTTGTGGAAGGTTCGATGATGAAGCGGCATGCGTGGCTGATCACACGGTTAGTACGTGATGCCAACCACATTTGGCCTTTCTGGAATATCCGATCGTTGCTGACTTGTAAGCTAAAAGCACCTAGTCACGTAGGCAGCTGTTGCGTGTCCCAAGAACGGCAGAGCCAGCGTCCGTTATCGAGTCCAGCTTTTGGTCCACCGCTTCCAGCCCTGAAACAAGCTGCCTACTGCCTCTGGCTAAGAATTGCTTTCTAAACTGTGTTAATGAACTGGTCGAAACATTTTCACATTCTGGCATAATTCGTAGGAGGCCTATAAACACGGATGCGAAGTATCTTCCCCCGGCGTTCAGACGGGACAGTGCTTTGAGGAAAGCCGACATGGTACCAGCGCACTGAAAGTCTCAATGCAGATTGCATCTCCAGGCTGTGCAGGGACACCTGGGACTGTTTTTAACGAGCTTTGTGTGTCGCTTTGGCTGAGTCCCAGAAGAACACCTATTGTGGACAGTTCTGCGGGCAGTCAGAAAACGCCGAAATACGAGGGGTAAGTCAGTTATTATCTGCAAAGTAGTTATAAAATTTTATTCTAATAGGAATAGGAATAGATAGGAAACTTACAACATCATTTTTCGACATAGTCTCATTGCGTTTCAACACACTTTGTCCAAATTTGTACAAGCTTCTTGATGCCCTCATAAAAGAAGGTTCTCGGTTGAGTTGCAAGCCAGGAATGCACCGCTTCTTTCCCTGCTTCGCCCGAGGAAAATCGACGGCCTCTTAATGCCTGTTAGAGTGGACCAAACAAGAGATAGCCAGAAGAGGCAAGATCGGGACTATACGGAGGATGAGCCAGTACTTCAAATTTGAGTTTCTGGAGCGTTTCAGCAGTGTGGGCAGCAGTAAGCGGACGAGCACTGTCGTGCAACAACACACCTTTTGACAGCCATCCTGGGCGTCAAGCTTAAGCCTTGCAGTAAGCATCTCGCTGTAACGTACACTGTTCATTGTTGTGCCCCTTCCCCGTAATGTTCCAGTACTGGACCTTGTGCGTCCCAAAAAAACCGTAAGTATCAATTTTCCTGCTGCCAGTTGGGTTTTGAACTTTTTCTTTGCACGGCGAATTTGGATGTTTACATTCCGTACTCTGCCGTTTACTCTCCGGCTCTTAATGATAGATCCATGTTTCGTTACCAGTAACGACCCTGTCTAAGAAGTTATCCTCTTCGTTATCATACCAATCCAAATATTTTTGCAGTCGTACAAGCACGTTTGTTTATGCAACTGTGTGAGTTGGTTTGGGACCCATCTTGCAAAAACCTTATGAAACGCAAGTCTGTTGTGGCTAATTTCGTAGGCAGGACCATCACTAATTTGCATACGACGTGCCACTTCCTCAATAGTTAATCGTCTGTTTAAGAGAATCATTTCACGTGAACGCTCAATGGTTTCTTTATTCGTGGCCACTTCGTCAATAGTTAATCATCTGTTTAAGAGAATCATTGCACGTGAACGCTCAATGGTTTCTTTGTTTGTGGCGGTAAACGGTCGTCCGGTTCATTCATCGTGTGCAACACTTGTGCGACTATCTCGGAATTTTCCAATCCATTCGTAGACACTCCGTTGTGGCAAAACACTGTTCTCGTACTGCATCGAAAGTCTTTGATGAATTTCGGCCCTGATACGCCTTCCGACCACAAAAAACGGATCACTGAACGTTGCATGTCTTTGGTGCAAATAGACAACGGAGCAGCCTTGATTAACAGCACGGCAGCGATAACGAAACTAACCAAGCAGCTTGAAAATGGCAGAGATATAACAAAAAATAAACAAAGCATGTGTCATCAACGTACAGTCCTGGAAATGGAAAAAATAACACATTGACACCGGTGTGTCAGACCCACCATACTTGCTCCGGACACTGCGAGAGGGCTGTACAAGCAATGATCACACGCACGGCACAGCGGACACACCAGGAACCGCGGTGTTGGCCGTCGAATGGCGCTAGCTGCGCAGCATTTGTGCACCGCCGCCGTCAGTGTCAGCCAGTTTGCCGTGGCATACGGAGCTCCATCGCAGTCTTCAACACTGGTAGCATGCCGCGACAGCGTGGACGGGAACCGTATGTGCAGTTGACGGACTTTGAGCGAGGGCGTATAGTGGGCATGCGGGAGGCCGGGTGGACGTACCGCCGAATTGCTCAACACGTGGGGCGTGAGGTCTCCACAGTACATCGATGTTGTCGCAGTGGTCGGCGGAAGGTGCACGTGCCCGTCGACCTGGGACCGGACCGCAGCGACGCACGGATGCACGCCAAGACCGTAGGATCCTACGCAGTGCCGTAGGGTACCACACCGCCACTTCCCAGCAAATTAGGGACACTGTTGCTCCTGGGGTATCGGCGAGGACCATTCGCAACCGTCTCCATGAAGCTGGGCTACGGTCCCGCACACCGTTAGGCCGTCTTCCGCTCACGCCCCAACATCGTGCAGCCCGTCTCCAGTGGTGTCGCGACAGGCGTGAATGGAGGGACGAATGGAGACGTGTCGTCTTCAGCGATGAGAGTCGCTTCTGCCTTGGTGCCAATGATGGCCGTATGCGTGTTTGGCGCCATGCAGGTGAGCGCCACAATCAGTACTGCATACGACCGAGTCACACAGGGCCAACACCCGCCATCATGGTGTGGGGAGCGATCTCCTGCACTGGCCGTACACCTCTGGTGATCGTCGAGGGGACACTGAATAGTGCACGGTACATCCAAACCGTCATCGAACCCATCGTTCTACCATTCCTAGACCGGCAAGGGAACTTGCTGTTCCAACAGGACAATGCACGTCCGCTTGTATCCCGTGCCACCCAACGTGCTCTAGAAGGTGTAAGTCAACTACCCTGGCCAGCAAGATCTCCGGATCTGTCCCCCATTGAGCATGTTTGGGACTGGATGAAGCGTCGTCTCACGCGGTCTGCACGTCCAGCACGAACGCTGGTCCAACTAAGGCGCCAGGTGGAAATGGCATGGCAAGCCGTTCCACAGGACCACATCCAGCATCTCTACGATCGTCTCCATGGGAGAATAGCAGCCTGCACTGCTGCGAAAGGTGGATATACACTGTACTAGTGCCGACATTGTGCATGCTCTGTTGCCTGTGTCTATGAGCCTGTGGTTCTGTCAGTGTGATCATGTGATGTATCTGACCCCAGGAATGTGTCAATAAAGTTTCCCCTTCCTGGGACAATGAATTCACGGTGTTCTTATTTCAATTTCCAGGAGTGTAAAACGAAAGTACTACCAAAAAAAATATAATTAAATTTTGAACAGTAATTGATTTACTCTCGTACACATGTCGTTAAGATAACATCTTAGAGAGTGGAATGGGTGCAGAAATGTTTTGGGTGCCTTTGAATATCGTGGGACACTGTCGCCGAATTCAGTTCCCCTCAAAAATCCAAATGCGTAACGAAATGTGAAATCAGCTACAATTCGTTAACGCAAATAACTTGGAACTGGGAGTGAGAAACATGACTGCACTTACATAAGTCCACCCTTATTGGCCAGAACACGGACATAGACAAAGAGAGGAGGAGAGCAGGACATAATCTGCAGTGTCAAATATGTCGAATTTTGAAGCTGGGTAACCACATTAAATAAGAGTGAGGGTGGGAAACAAACGTCTTTTAAGACGACTTATTACTGGTCGGCACTCGCAATATTTATCATTCAGCCTCAAGAGAACGCGGAAAACCGAACCTTTCTTGTCGGAAAAAGACAGCAGAAAGCAACGTATGTGCCATCTCGGGCAGTCTTCCCTTCTGCAGCGAGAGGCCCTCATCTGATGGATATGAAATTAGGCGTTGCTGATACTGAGTCAGTTACTGAATCCGTAGCTACTTAAGCCACCGCTTGCAGATTATGAGTACCGTGAGATCCAACCGCAATAGTAAGAACTGTAGGGTAAGTCGAGTCATCTTTAAAGATTTTCAGAAATTTCAATCTTCACTGTGAAAGCTTGTTGTAGTTTGAGGTTGAACATGCCTTCAACTACGGCAATAGATGCAAACACTTACCTCCTGTACAATTTTCTATCTTTTTGCACTGTCCTTCGGTAATCATGATAAATGTTTGCGCAGATACACATTTAGTTGAGTCTCATCCCAGATCCCATCTCCATACTTGGCAAGGCATTAGCTTATTATTGTGGTAAGCTATAGTTTAACCATTCCTTTTGCATTTGCATATAATAAACTAAGTAAATGAATTCCTTAGTTAATTTTGTACCTAATTAACTCCTTGTTAATTCTTTTGGAGGGCATTGACTTAATTAAGTTTGATATACAAGGCCATTTTATATACCCAATTAAAGATTCACATTTTTAAACCATCACCATCAGCAAATCAAAAACCGACAGCTTATACGACGCGATGCGATTCGAAGCAGGCAACAGGAATGATCCGGCTGCTTTCAAATCATTTCAGATCTTTTGTTGCTTCGGCGAACTACAATAAACTGCTACTACAATGGGCACAAGTTATTTCACATAATCTCTACAGATTTTCACAGCTATCTCATCCGGTCCGCAAGCCTTTTCACTATCGAGCTATTGTAGCTGATTTTCCGTTCCGTGGTCACTTGTCTCAATATCTGTCATTTCGACGTTCGTGGTATGACTGAAAAAGAAACCGTAATACTATATTCCGCAGTGAAGCAGTTTCATACAACTGAATTCAGTATTTAGGTTATCTTCTGTTTTCTGCGCCTGTAAGGTCTCTGCGCAACTGAATAGAGAATTTCGATTTGCTTAGTCACTTTACGTAAGAACAACATTTCTTGCGGCTGTAAGTCAGATCGGTTGTCAAATTTTTACTTCCCAATTCATCGAAAGCTTCTTGCATTGCCCTCCTTACTCTTATTTTGGTTCAGTTTAGCTTTTGTTCGTCAGTAAGACTTCGACCTTACTTAAATCCGTTGTGAGGCTGCTTTTGGTACCATAGTAACTGTCCAACAGTGCTGGTGACAACCTGAATGGTTCAGATAGGGAAGTTTTGGTGTACAGGTTTTTAGTGCTATCAGCAAAACTTTTAGCAATGTAATTGGATTTTTCGTTAACTGTATTACGGTGAATCCATTTCATACGCCTTCAGCAAATTTTCAATCGCCAATGATTTCCCCTACATATGACAAACTTTCGAAAATGACTCATTGGTTCTGTACACTACTATGAAACAGGAAATGTTACCTAGTTAGAAGAAGCAGTGACCCGTGACTGGGAAAAGACTAGTAACTTAGAGTTTTCCAAAGGGATGCCTAGTCAGGAAATTGTGCTCATTCCACCCAGCATGCGTCACAAGTCAAGAAAACCATTCTGGCCAGCTCTTGAAACAAAAACATTCTAGACTGGAGATATGCGGAAGGAGACATGGAAGAACAACACCAGCACACGACGTCATGGCCTCGAAGAACCCACACGTTTATGAGGTGTGCAGATGCCTAGAAGAACTTGGTGTCAACAGAGCAGAATATGATGTGAATACGAAGTAACCTATTTACCAAAGATATATCACCAAACAGCCGTCCTTTTTCAGAAATTCTTATTTAATTTACACGACTAGTTTATTTACATGGCTAGTGTCGTGAAAATAAAATAACAACTTCGGAAAACATACGGCTTCTTGGTGATTTTTCTTTAGTAAATATCGGACCCCCAGCTACTCAGTGTCCACGGTGGGACAGCAGGGGCAGAGTAATTAAGTCCTCCATATACAAATGGAGAGACTGCAGCTCAGCTGTGCGCCTCTGAAGCTTCAGAACAGATTACATTGCAGAGGAATCTCCCACGAAATATTTTAGTGAAGACTGGATGGAACTCATATCATCACTTCTATAACAACATAAGAATGCATAGATTCCTTTGACATCACTCTGTCAGGGCAACCGTGACCAGAGCTTTTGCATATTCCTTTTGTACATTACTACGCAAATATTGATGTGAATTATACACTGAAGAGTCAAAGAAACTGGTACACTTGTCTATTATCGTCCCCCGCGAACACGCAGAAGTGCCGCAACACGACGTGGCATGGACTCGACTAATATCTGAACTAGTGCTGGAAAGATCTGGCACCATTAACTCTGCAGGGCTGTCCAGAAATCCGTACGAGTACGAGGGGGTAGAGATCTCTTCTGAATAACATGTCGCAAGGCAACCAGATACGCTCAATCATGTTTATGTCTGATAAGTTTGGTCACCAATGGAAGTGTTTAATCTCAGACGAGTATTCCTGGAGCCACACTGTAGCAATTCTGTAAGTGTGGGGTGTCGCGTTGTAGTGCTTCAATTGCCCAAGTCCGTCGGAATGCACAATGGACATGAATGGTTGCAGCTGATCAGACAGGATGCTTACATTCGTGGCACCTGTCAGAGTCGTATCTAGACGTATCAGGGGTCCCATATCATTCCAACTGCACACACCCCACACAACTACAGTGCCACCACCAGCTTGAACAGTCCCCTGCTGACATGCAGTGTCCATGTGTGGGGCGGCGAAGAAGTTGTCGAATGAGTTGTTTGAATGTTCATTTCACGTAACAGACTATTGCCGATGCAACATATGTGGGACGGCGAAGAAGTCGTTGTTTAATGTTGAATGAAAGTTGAACATTGCCACCTTAAATCACGCGAGCCTGGCAACTAATTTGGTGGCCAGTCAGAAAGCGAAGGGAAACTTACTGACCTTAGTTCCCAGTCTGCACGGCCACATTCCTGTACAGCCCAGCTAAACGAAAAATATCCATAGTTCTCCACGGGATTAGGGCTGCTTCAATAAAATTTAAAGTTCCAAACAAGATTTTATTATCTTAAAGGCTCACACAAATTACTCGAAACTTCTGAAAATGCTACTAAAGACATTAAATATTGTTAATTCAGCCAACCGTTTAATAGTTCAGAGGCGACTTCTACAGCAAGTTCCTCCCGAATAGTTCATTACTCTAACTAACGGTGCTCTATTAATAGTTCGCAATAATGTTAAAAAAAAAGATTAATGCTCGCCTTAAAAGTGGAGTTAGTCACCACTTGCCACGCGGAATTATACTTCACACGGACGGCACAATAACAGTTTGTTACCGAAGTCTAAACGATCCAGGACGGTGTACAGTCCTCGCGATTTTCAATGTCCGTTTACATTGCTAAGTACGCGCATGTCACAGCCCGCTATGACGTCACCCGAGGCGAGGCGCGATCGGACGTTAAGCTCGCGTGAACTAGGCGTTGGTCTAATGCGGAGTGAGCTTACTACTGCCTCTGCCGCTCTTTTTATATAGCTCCGGCGCGTACCGCCAAGAGAGCATCTGTTCTTTCCATTCCTATGCATATGCCTGCAGCCTCCAAATGATCGCTATCTCAGGCACATAATCTTAAATATCACATTTAATAATAGCTTTACAAACTTCTCAATTTTTGTATACATACATCTGAGCAGTACAGAAGCACGTAGAAAATCTCAGCCCGCTAAAATTAAAACTTTACTCTCTAGAATTTTTACAATGGAACTAACGGTAGATTGTTACCTCTGAACCATAGCTTTATCAAGACTTGTATCAGCTGTTAATTATGCTACAAGACTAAAACTTGGTGTAGCTTTGTTAATTGTCCTATCTGATCATTGGTCTTAAAGAATTTGTTTTATCATTAAAATTTAAAGTACTTAATCTATAATGCTTATGTACATTTTACTCACAAAAGTAGTTTTTACTAAATTACTAAAAAACTAGAACAGGTAACTGATTGTGGTATTTCCATTATTATTATTAGGGTGAACTGAAGCATCCTACCAATTTTCAATATTGTAGCTCTATTATTTCGCGCCTCTGATTTTTCCGAAAAACGCGGATTCTGGAGTCAATTTTAATTTTATGGTTTTGGAAACCAGCACCACTCATTAATGACTTCTTACTGCACCTTCTCACCAAATTTTGGCTTCCTAGCGTCATTATTTAGCGCCTCCTATTTTTCTTTCAAAACGTGAATTTTACGTAAACTACTAATTTTATAACATTAAGATTTGTTACCTGAAACATTATTACATAGAACTATACTTTAACAAAGTTTTACACACAAATCTTAATTTTTACTTTTATGTTAAATGTGGTGCAATACTATATGCAGGCGCGTTACGATGACGTGACGCTACTAGCAGTGAACTAGGGTAAGTCCCGTGCACTCGCTCGCCTCTGTATCTTATACATGATACAGCGCTTGCTTTGCTTCATCACCCCCTTTTTAATTTTCGTGAAAATCTATTTTTGAACAAAATTAAATTTCTAAAAGAACAAACAAGCGATGGATTACTTTAGTATACCTCTTTCAACTTAAGTTGCTTCTACTTAGGAAATTCCTTATTACTACATACACAAAATAACCATACTCATATACACATAGAAAACCTAGTACAGAAGACATTCACAAATTATTTACATACATTTACATGGAAATATAAATTTTTCAATGGTTACAAAATAGTTATTTTTTTTTCTTTAAAATCAGTCTCTTCCTGAAAAAGAAAATACACACGACTTTTATCACTGCAACGCACTCACATTTTTCTTTTACTATAATACTCGGCACTGTGGTGGGTGTCCTATTGTAACACTCATTTAATTTCACTGATTGACAAAATTGTGGGAGGAAATTGTATTCACTGTGGTTTGCGTCTCTACTTCCAATCGCCCTTCTTGTCTTAATGGCATAGTATTTACTTCTCCACTTTCGTCATAGTAGTTGTTACGAAAGCGTGGTGAGTATCTACCCCCTCTTCCTCTGCCACGGCTTTGGTTTCGATAGTTTGTTTTGGTGTGCCTAACTTCCATATTTCTAACGTTCACGTTTCCATTATTTTGTACGTGATTGTTAGAAGATTTGTTATTCTGCTGCACCTGCTCCTCAGCAGCAGCTACTCTTTCCACTCTTTCCAGATATTCAATAAATTTGTCTATATTATCTCTAGGGGCGGAAATGATCCTCTTCTGCCAGTACCACGGCAGCTTACCTTCTAAACCCATAATGATCATATCTGGCTTCATCTTTTCTGTCAAATGTGACAGTCTTGAAACCCACTTCCTAGCGAAATCCTTTACTGATTCACGCCCTGGGAAAAACTTCTTACCACTCCAGAATTCCCTTAACACATCATTTTGTTTGTTATGTGACCAGTATTCGTTGAGAAATGCAGACTTAAATTCAGATAAAGTTTTACATTTGATCATTACATCCGCTGACCATCGCAAAGCATCACCTGACAAATGACTTCTTATAAATGAAATTTTTTCTCTTTCTGACCACGTGTTGGGGAGAACATCCTCAAAGTCATTCCAAAATTCAAGAGGGTGAATGTACTTATCAGGATCAAAGCGCAAAAACTGTCGACACCCTATAAAAGCGGCGTCAACTGAAGTCACATGCTGTACAGTAGAATGACTAGAATTAACAGAGGTTACTCTATTTTCTAGGTTAGCAATGTTAGTATTTAATTCCTCTACTTGTGACTCTACTGCTTCTATCCTGGCAGAACATCTTTGTTCCACTGCACCACGAATTTCGGTACAGGTTTCTTTTAATTTCTCAATGGTTTTCTGACAAGTATCTACTTTAATTCGTACCTCTTTAACTTTGTCAGAGCAAAGTTTGGACTCGTTGCTCAATCTTTCGGACAACCTCACTTCCAAAAGTTCATCTGCCTCTTGATAATTTTTTTGAATTTGATCTATTTCACATTTGAAAGTACTATGCATTTTAGTTAACTGTTGCCCTACCTTTACTTGAATGTCATGATGAATAGCATCTATCTTATAATTCAAACTATTCCATTTTGATTGCAGTTCTTCTTTTAGTTCTTTATTACTATCCTCAATTTTATTTTCCAACCCTTTATTACTAACCTCAATTTTATTCTCCAACTCTTTATTACTATTTTCAATTTTAGCCTCAATTTTATTTTGGTTTGATTCGAGTTTGGCAAACAGTATTTGCATCCAATCCGGAGCTTCTACCTTGATACTTTGTATCTCTTGACTTGACTGAGCTGGAGATATATTGAGCTCAGTTTCACTACCTGACAAAGTTAGCAACTCTACTGGCTCCCTTTTGACTTCTATTTCACTTATTGATTGCATCCCTGCACTCTCATTTAAATTAAAGTCATAATTTACTGGTGACAAATTACGTTCTAGTTCAATATTTGAGGGATTAATGGAACCATCCTCATTAAACTCAATTCCTGATCCTGAGGATTCTTGGTCAGAGACCGGTTCCCTTCTAAAATGTACACTACTTTCCATATCTTTTAGCTTGTTAGCAGCAGTTAATAAATATTTTAAAAGTCTTTGACTTAACTTAAATGCTTGATTTCGACGAATGATGTCGTCGCGGTGTACCAGCAATCGTGATGCGACGCGTCGCGACGTATTGAAGGCAGCAGCAGCAGCCGTAGCGTCGAGTGCCGCCACAGGAATCGCCTACTGCAATAGCTCCAGGGGGGGCAGCAAGGCACCGTTGACCGCTCGGCGCAGCCGGCAGCTGTCTCGCAGATCAGCGCAGCTCCGCGATGACGCACCGTCTTCCTTTAGTCTCAGCGCCGTCGGCAGCCGCGATCCAGCATCGTCGCCTTCCTCACCATCGTCACTAACCAACGTACAGCGGTAGACACTTATTGTTTATACACTACACCCGCCTTTACTGGTAACACTGTTCCCACACTAGTTCAATTCAGTGTCCTGTTATTGCCTACCGAGTTCGTTAATTTATACCAATCGCTTTCACACATCGAGCACTTTTATTTGCTTTTAATTCAGTTTTCCCGGCCGATAAGCACCATATGTGGGGCGGCGAAGAAGTCGTCGAATGTGTTGTTTGAATGTTCATTTCACGTAACAGACTATTGCCGATGCAACATATGTGGGACGGCGAAGAAGTCGTTGTTTAATGTTGAATGAAAGTTGAACATTGCCACCTTAAATCACGCGAGCCTGGCAACTAATTT
The DNA here is from genome assembly GCF_023897955.1 of Schistocerca gregaria. Lineage (NCBI taxonomy): Eukaryota > Metazoa > Arthropoda > Insecta > Orthoptera > Acrididae > Schistocerca > Schistocerca gregaria. The sequence goes on from NC_064921.1 coordinate 743,537,112, forward strand.
GGTGGCCAGTCAGAAAGCGAAGGGAAACTTACTGACCTTAGTTCCCAGTCTGCACGGCCACATTCCTGTACAGCCCAGCTAAACGAAAAATATCCATAGTTCTCCACGGGATTAGGGCTGCTTCAATAAAATTTAAAGTTCCAAACAAGATTTTATTATCTTAAAGGCTCACACAAATTACTCGAAACTTCTGAAAATGCTACTAAAGACATTAAATATTGTTAATTCAGCCAACCGTTTAATAGTTCAGAGGCGACTTCTACAGCAAGTTCCTCCCGAATAGTTCATTACTCTAACTAACGGTGCTCTATTAATAGTTCGCAATAATGTTAAAAAAAAAGATTAATGCTCGCCTTAAAAGTGGAGTTAGTCACCACTTGCCACGCGGAATTATACTTCACACGGACGGCACAATAACAGTTTGTTACCGAAGTCTAAACGATCCAGGACGGTGTACAGTCCTCGCGATTTTCAATGTCCGTTTACATTGCTAAGTACGCGCATGTCACAGCCCGCTATGACGTCACCCGAGGCGAGGCGCGATCGGACGTTAAGCTCGCGTGGACTAGGCGTTGGTCTAATGCGGAGTGAGCTTACTACTGCCTCTGCCGCTCTTTTTATATAGCTCCGGCGCGTACCGCCAAGAGAGCATCTGTTCTTTCCATTCCTATGCATATGCCTGCAGCCTCCAAATGATCGCTATCTCAGGCACATAATCTTAAATATCACATTTAATAATAGCTTTACAAACTTCTCAATTTTTGTATACATACATCTGAGCAGTACAGAAGCACGTAGAAAATCTCAGCCCGCTAAAATTAAAACTTTACTCTCTAGAATTTTTACAATGGAACTAACGGTAGATTGTTACCTCTGAACCATAGCTTTATCAAGACTTGTATCAGCTGTTAATTATGCTACAAGACTAAAACTTGGTGTAGCTTTGTTAATTGTCCTATCTGATCATTGGTCTTAAAGAATTTGTTTTATCATTAAAATTTAAAGTACTTAATCTATAATGCTTATGTACATTTTACTCACAAAAGTAGTTTTTACTAAATTACTAAAAAACTAGAACAGGTAACTGATTGTGGTATTTCCATTATTATTATTAGGGTGAACTGAAGCATCCTACCAATTTTCAATATTGTAGCTCTATTATTTCGCGCCTCTGATTTTTCCGAAAAACGCGGATTCTGGAGTCAATTTTAATTTTATGGTTTTGGAAACCAGCACCACTCATTAATGACTTCTTACTGCACCTTCTCACCAAATTTTGGCTTCCTAGCGTCATTATTTAGCGCCTCCTATTTTTCTTTCAAAACGTGAATTTTACGTAAACTACTAATTTTATAACATTAAGATTTGTTACCTGAAACATTATTACATAGAACTATACTTTAACAAAGTTTTACACACAAATCTTAATTTTTACTTTTATGTTAAATGTGGTGCAATACTATATGCAGGCGCGTTACGATGACGTGACGCTACTAGCAGTGAACTAGGGTAAGTCCCGTGCACTCGCTCGCCTCTGTATCTTATACATGATACAGCGCTTGCTTTGCTTCATCACCCCCTTTTTAATTTTCGTGAAAATCTATTTTTGAACAAAATTAAATTTCTAAAAGAACAAACAAGCGATGGATTACTTTAGTATACCTCTTTCAACTTAAGTTGCTTCTTCTTAGGAAATTCCTTATTACTACATACACAAAATAACCATACTCATATACACATAGAAAACCTAGTACAGAAGACATTCACAAATTATTTACATACATTTACATGGAAATATAAATTTTTCAATGGTTACAAAATAGTTATTTTTTTTTCTTTAAAATCAGTCTCTTCCTGAAAAAGAAAATACACACGACTTTTATCACTGCAACGCACTCACATTTTTCTTTTACTATAATACTCGGCACTGTGGTGGGTGTCCTATTGTAACACTCATTTAATTTCACTGATTGACAAAATTGTGGGAGGAAATTGTATTCACTGTGGTTTGCGTCTCTACTTCCAATCTCCCTACCGCTTGTTGTCAGTCATTCATGCAGCCTGCATGTCCCTGAGAAACAGACAATACAGTCTAAGTTTCTGTTTTCAACTTATATCTAAGGTAGGACAAAGTACATTTTATAGTTTATATTCTGGCACTATTTTACTAATTGTGAAGTTGTCAGAAAGACATTTAGCACTAAGTCGTATCTGATACAATAGCTCCTACTTTCTTCTTTCATAAATAATCTTTTAGGTTCCTAAATAGTGAAAATTCTTTTAGCAAATTAATATATTAAGATCTTGCTTCAACTTAGAAAATTGAGTAACCTTTTAGTTTTAATGTACTCTGGCTTAATTATCGTATGGATTAGTTCATCAAAGAAGTCATTTGCTGACCAGCACTTTGCTTTATTGTATGAATTACTAAAGAAATTAGTTATTTTCAGTATACCGATTCCAAATTTCTACATTTTCCAATATTTGTGTGTTTCTGTTGTCTGTTTAACTATTTATTTGCCTCAAGCAAGATTTAGCGTTTTTCACCATTTCACGAGACGTGAGGGAATTATTCTTTAATCCTACATCATTTACTTCAATTTACTTACTTCACTTCTTCACCTTATTCATTTTCTCCCTTTTCTTCCAGATTCAAAATACTTCATTTCTCCACTTCTTTCTCCCTTTTCCTTTTGTCAGCCTATTGACGTCCTGTTTCTATATATTTGGTGCGATCCTCACACCACTTCCACACATCTCCATTTATTTAATTCTAAAACGCCATTGCTTGCCTCTATGAGCATTACCTTCTTACGCTGTTTTCCTTCAGACAACCTTATTTCTAGCAACATACTACCTTCTGCATAATCTCATGGATTATTCATATTCATACCGTACTTCGTATACTGCAAAGTGTCTCTCTTAGTTGTAGTTTCTAACCCTTTACAATTACATGAAATATTTTAATTTATTTATTTTAGCCATGTTTGCCTCTTATTGGTACTCAGACTTTTGTTTTGCCATTCACTAGGTAGATCCTTACTAAGAATACTTAAAACCTAATAGCATATATACAACATGAAGACATATGTGATTCTTACCTGTTATGATAGACCAGAAGAAGGGAATGAAACTTGAAAAGGAAATAAAGTTTCACCCAGCTGGGACTGCACGGTACGCCAAACCGTGTATCCGCCAAAGAGTGGCAGACTCCCTACAGTAATTAATTACTGTTAATTTTAAATTCCTTTAGATCCACAATATTTCTTAGACCTAGTTCTCTCTTACTCTTTGGATATTCCAAACGATAGGCATTTGCATGAGGTTTACTTACTATTCTAAATGGTCCATGATATACATGCATAAACGTTTTAGTTTCTGCAGAAATTTTCTTTGATTTTTCTTTTGTTTTGACCAGCACTAGCTCACCTCTGTATCTTTGTTCGTCAGCAATTTGCTTTGTTGATTGTACCTTTTCCTCTATTTCCTTTAGGATGTGTCTCTCTTCAACCTTAGCACTTTCCTCATTCTCACTGAAAACCAAATTTTCCTGCAAGTATCCTTTATTCTTTATTACTCTAATAGGCAGTTCCCAAGTTTCATTACTACCGCCTATATGACTTCCTATAAAAGACTCTCTTATCACTTTAGAGTCAGGTAAAGTTAAAATTAAGTTGTTCTGATCAAAATTGATCTTTCCCTGGTACTTTGACAAGAAATCAGTACCAATCAACATATCAACACTTAAGCCTAGCACAATCAAACAAGGATGATCTATTACTACGTCATTTATACCAATGGGTATCAAAGCTTCGTGTTGAACTGGTCTAGAGACTTTTCCAGTAGCACCTATAATCTTTAAGCCACTTACTTTCATAACTGTTAACTTCTCTTTATTGGGTATGGTGTCAAAAAATGTTTGTGATAAAGCACTTGCTTCACTGCCACTGTCAAGCAGACAACGCACAGTGACTCCTGATATGTTTACTTTGATAACAGGGTGAGTTATTTTACATTGAACAGGTTGCTCACACACCTCGTCTAATAAATCTCGTTCTATGTTCTTCCAGCTAAAGTAATTCTGATCAGTTGCAATTACATTTATATTTACATCCTGGGGCTCATCATGCTCTATAATCTTAGCTGCTTTCTCTAATCTGTCCACTAACTTTAAATCGAAGCATCTGACGACTTTTTCTACTTTTGTTTGCTGCACATCAGCCAAACTATCCTCTACCTCTGAGCAACTGCGTCCCTGCGCAATATTGCTGTTCATAAGAATGTCGTCACCTTCAATCATTTGTGGCACGTTTACACAGCTACTAGATTCTTTCACCTCGTTACTATTTCTACCCCCTTCATTCATCATTTCCTCCTCTCTAAAGTTTTGCAGTACTGATTCTACTTCTGCTACTTCTACTTCAGCTTTTAGATTGCCATTTTCATCGAAGATGTAAGCTTTTACTTCATCATTATTCCCATCAGACTCAAACCCATTATCTATTTCTTCCCCATTATCTACCTTGAGTTCCTGTTCTTCCTTGACCCATTTTTCTAGTGTATCCAAAATACTATCCACTATTTTGTGAGAGTGGCTTAACACATCACTGGTATTATCTGTATTTATTTCGTCATCCATGTTGTCTGTCTGTGTATGTTGGCTGATTGTCTGTGTTTCCGTTACTGGCTGTGTTACTGTTACCGCCTGGTGAGCGCCAGTTTCCTCATAGACGGGATTTAGTTTCCCACACGCGGCCTGTTGTGTTCATCTGTGACACCACTAGATATAGTAGCATCATGACTCCCTTCTTGTCTTAATGGCATAGTATTTACTTCTCCACTTTCGTCATAGTAGTTGTTACGAAAGCGTGGTGAGTATCTACCCCCTCTTCCTCTGCCACGGCTTTGGTTTCGATAGTTTGTTTTGGTGTGCCTAACTTCCATATTTCTAACGTTCACGTTTCCATTATTTTGTACGTGATTGTTAGAAGATTTGTTATTCTGCTGCACCTGCTCCTCAGCAGCAGCTACTCTTTCCACTCTTTCCAGATATTCAATAAATTTGTCTATATTATCTCTAGGGGCGGAAATGATCCTCTTCTGCCAGTACCACGGCAGCTTACCTTCTAAACCCATAATGATCATATCTGGCTTCATCTTTTCTGTCAAATGTGACAGTCTTGAAACCCACTTCCTAGCGAAATCCTTTACTGATTCACGCCCTGGGAAAAACTTCTTACCACTCCAGAATTCCCTTAACACATCATTTTGTTTGTTATGTGACCAGTATTCGTTGAGAAATGCAGACTTAAATTCAGATAAAGTTTTACATTTGATCATTACATCCGCTGACCATCGCAAAGCATCACCTGACAAATGACTTCTTATAAATGAAATTTTTTCTCTTTCTGACCACGTGTTGGGGAGAACATCCTCAAAGTCATTCCAAAATTCAAGAGGGTGAATGTACTTATCAGGATCAAAGCGCAAAAACTGTCGACACCCTATAAAAGCGGCGTCAACTGAAGTCACATGCTGTACAGTAGAATGACTAGAATTAACAGAGGTTACTCTATTTTCTAGGTTAGCAATGTTAGTATTTAATTCCTCTACTTGTGACTCTACTGCTTCTATCCTGGCAGAACATCTTTGTTCCACTGCACCACGAATTTCGGTACAGGTTTCTTTTAATTTCTCAATGGTTTCCTGACAAGTATCTACTTTAATTCGTACCTCTTTAACTTTGTCAGAGCAAAGTTTGGACTCGTTGCTCAATCTTTCGGACAACCTCACTTCCAAAAGTTCATCTGCCTCTTGATAATTTTTTTGAATTTGATCTATTTCACATTTGAAAGTACTATGCATTTTAGTTAACTGTTGCCCTACCTTTACTTGAATGTCATGATGAATAGCATCTATCTTATAATTCAAACTATTCCATTTTGATTGCAGTTCTTCTTTTAGTTCTTTATTACTATCCTCAATTTTATTTTCCAACCCTTTATTACTAACCTCAATTTTATTCTCCAACTCTTTATTACTATTTTCAATTTTAGCCTCAATTTTATTTTGGTTTGATTCGAGTTTGGCAAACAGTATTTGCATCCAATCCGGAGCTTCTACCTTGATACTTTGTATCTCTTGACTTGACTGAGCTGGAGATATATTGAGCTCAGTTTCACTACCTGACAAAGTTAGCAACTCTACTGGCTCCCTTTTGACTTCTATTTCACTTATTGATTGCATCCCTGCACTCTCATTTAAATTAAAGTCATAATTTACTGGTGACAAATTACGTTCTAGTTCAATATTTGAGGGATTAATGGAACCATCCTCATTAAACTCAATTCCTGATCCTGAGGATTCTTGGTCAGAGACCGGTTCCCTTCTAAAATGTACACTACTTTCCATATCTTTTAGCTTGTTAGCAGCAGTTAATAAATATTTTAAAAGTCTTTGACTTAACTTAAATGCTTGATTTCGACGAATGATGTCGTCGCGGTGTACCAGCAATCGTGATGCGACGCGTCGCGACGTATTGAAGGCAGCAGCAGCAGCCGTAGCGTCGAGTACCGCCACAGGAATCGCCTACTGCAATAGCTCCAGGGGGGGCAGCAAGGCACCGTTGACCGCTCGGCGCAGCCGGCAGCTGTCTCGCAGATCAGCGCAGCTCCGCGATGACGCACCGTCTTCCTTTAGTCTCAGCGCCGTCGGCAGCCGCGATCCAGCATCGTCGCCTTCCTCACCATCGTCACTAACCAACGTACAGCGGTAGACACTTATTGTTTATACACTACACCCGCCTTTACTGGTAACACTGTTCCCACACTAGTTCAATTCAGTGTCCTGTTATTGCCTACCGAGTTCGTTAATTTATACCAATCGCTTTCACACATCGAGCACTTTTATTTGCTTTTAATTCAGTTTTCCCGGCCGATAAGCACCATATGTGGGGCGGCGAAGAAGTCGTCGAATGTGTTGTTTGAATGTTCATTTCACGTAACAGACTATTGCCGATGCAACATATGTGGGACGGCGAAGAAGTCGTTGTTTAATGTTGAATGAAAGTTGAACATTGCCACCTTAAATCACGCGAGCCTGGCAACTAATTTGGTGGCCAGTCAGAAAGCGAAGGGAAACTTACTGACCTTAGTTCCCAGTCTGCACGGCCACATTCCTGTACAGCCCAGCTAAACGAAAAATATCCATAGTTCTCCACGGGATTAGGGCTGCTTCAATAAAATTTAAAGTTCCAAACAAGATTTTATTATCTTAAAGGCTCACACAAATTACTCGAAACTTCTGAAAATGCTACTAAAGACATTAAATATTGTTAATTCAGCCAACCGTTTAATAGTTCAGAGGCGACTTCTACAGCAAGTTCCTCCCGAATAGTTCATTACTCTAACTAACGGTGCTCTATTAATAGTTCGCAATAATGTTAAAAAAAAAGATTAATGCTCGCCTTAAAAGTGGAGTTAGTCACCACTTGCCACGCGGAATTATACTTCACACGGACGGCACAATAACAGTTTGTTACCGAAGTCTAAACGATCCAGGACGGTGTACAGTCCTCGCGATTTTCAATGTCCGTTTACATTGCTAAGTACGCGCATGTCACAGCCCGCTATGACGTCACCCGAGGCGAGGCGCGATCGGACGTTAAGCTCGCGTGGACTAGGCGTTGGTCTAATGCGGAGTGAGCTTACTACTGCCTCTGCCGCTCTTTTTATATAGCTCCGGCGCGTACCGCCAAGAGAGCATCTGTTCTTTCCATTCCTATGCATATGCCTGCAGCCTCCAAATGATCGCTATCTCAGGCACATAATCTTAAATATCACATTTAATAATAGCTTTACAAACTTCTCAATTTTTGTATACATACATCTGAGCAGTACAGAAGCACGTAGAAAATCTCAGCCCGCTAAAATTAAAACTTTACTCTCTAGAATTTTTACAATGGAACTAACGGTAGATTGTTACCTCTGAACCATAGCTTTATCAAGACTTGTATCAGCTGTTAATTATGCTACAAGACTAAAACTTGGTGTAGCTTTGTTAATTGTCCTATCTGATCATTGGTCTTAAAGAATTTGTTTTATCATTAAAATTTAAAGTACTTAATCTATAATGCTTATGTACATTTTACTCACAAAAGTAGTTTTTACTAAATTACTAAAAAACTAGAACAGGTAACTGATTGTGGTATTTCCATTATTATTATTAGGGTGAACTGAAGCATCCTACCAATTTTCAATATTGTAGCTCTATTATTTCGCGCCTCTGATTTTTCCGAAAAACGCGGATTCTGGAGTCAATTTTAATTTTATGGTTTTGGAAACCAGCACCACTCATTAATGACTTCTTACTGCACCTTCTCACCAAATTTTGGCTTCCTAGCGTCATTATTTAGCGCCTCCTATTTTTCTTTCAAAACGTGAATTTTACGTAAACTACTAATTTTATAACATTAAGATTTGTTACCTGAAACATTATTACATAGAACTATACTTTAACAAAGTTTTACACACAAATCTTAATTTTTACTTTTATGTTAAATGTGGTGCAATACTATATGCAGGCGCGTTACGATGACGTGACGCTACTAGCAGTGAACTAGGGTAAGTCCCGTGCACTCGCTCGCCTCTGTATCTTATACATGATACAGCGCTTGCTTTGCTTCACATGGATTCATGACGTTTTCTCCATACCCATACACGACCATCTGCTCGATACAATTTGAAACGAGACTCGTCCCATCCTGCAACATGTTCCCAGACATCAACAGTCCAATCTCAGTTTTTACGGATCCAGGTGAGGCGTGAAGCTTTGTGTCGTGCAGTCATCAAGGGTACACGAGTGGACCTTCGGCTCCGAAAGCGCATATATAATACTTCGTTGAATGGTTCACACGCTGACACTTGCTGATGGCCCAGAATTTAAATCTGCAACAATATGAGGAAAGGTTGCACTTCTGTCACGTTAAGCGATTCTCTTGAGTCTTTGTTCGTCCTGTTCTTGCAGGATCTTTTTTCCGGCCGTAGAGATTTGATGTTTTACCGGATTCCTGATACTCAAGGTACACACTTGAAATGATCGTACGGGAAAATCCCCAGTTCATCGCTACCTCGCAATTTCTGTGTCCCATTGCTCGTCCGCTGACTATAACACCAAGTTCAAATTCACTTAAATCTTGATAACCTGCCATTGTAGCAGCAGTAACCGATCTAACAACTGTTCCAGACACTTGTTGTCTTGCAAATGCATAGCTGACCGAAGCGACGTATTCTGCCTGTATTTGAATACCCATACCTATACCAGTTTCTTTTGCGGTCCAGTGTCTAACTATACGATACATTAAAATTAATATATTTATCAAATATTGGCGCAGCGTTGTCATGTTTACGAAGTTCAACCTTATCTCGGCTAGAATTAAATTTAGTTGCACGGGTGCCTTCTCCTAAGTAGGTCACTGTAGATGCCTTCTCGCACTAAATACACACACAGTAGTTCGAGACAAAGGGCTGGCGTGGCAGATGGCGCTTGCCGGAACTGTGCTAATGGCCGCAGTAAACGGCTCCCCGCGTTAAGCTTTTATTGGTGTGGGATCGCTAACGGAACCGCTGCTCCCCTGGCGCCAGCTGCTATAAATATTTAACCTCGCCCTCTGATAGGTGTCGGACTACCTGCCGCTTATCCACTCTCTCCTGATAATTTAATTAGGTTTCTCCAGCTTCACACGATTGCCGGGTGCCAAGGGACTAGCACGCTTAACGGTTCCCTATCGGTGGCTTGGAATCCCCACACTAAGGCGTTTTTTAAATGTATCATCGGTTTTTGATTTGATGATGTATACATACAAATACACAGGGTGTCTATTATAGAGAGAGTCGAAAGGGGCGAGTAGAGAACAATGAAACAAACAAACAATTGTCATATACATCCGGCAGGAAACCAATGGTTTCCCCAATACGACGTATTATGATTCAGTACATGAACAACACATAAGAGAGTCCCACAGGATCCCGACTGAGATATGCACTTGAGGGGAAAGACGTTACAAGTATTACACATGGCTACCGTCCACGTGAAGGCAGGCATTAACAGATCTCTTCACGGATGTCCACGCACGTTCAAAAACCCCAGGCGTATTCCGAATGCACTGATAACCATCCGGAATGCCTTTCCGGAGTTTATTGACGCTATCACAGGATTGGAATACACCAAAGATTAAAAATATCCACACACAAAAAGTCCGTCGGGCTCAAGTCGGCGGACCAGAGAGCCATAATGTTGTCGAAGATTCGTGCCATTTATACATGAAAGACATGTTTGTAACATTGGCATGAATACACTTGTGCGTACGTCATACTGGGGCCTATGTTTATTAGGATTATTTTGTTGTTTCATTGTATTTGTAGTCTAAGTAGGCTGTTTGGGTTTTTATGTTGGTAACGCCACGTAGCGCTCTGTATGAAAATCACTGACTGTGCTGTGTGCAATCTGTGGCTGGTTGACATTGTTGGAATATTCGCTATTGCAGTGTTGGGCAGTTGGATGTGAACAGCGCGTAGCGTTGCGCAGTTGAAGGTGAGCCGCCAGCAGTGGTGGATGTGGGGAGAGAGATGGCGGAGTTTTGAGAATGGATGATCTGGACGTGTGTCCATCAGAGACAGTAAATTTGTAAGACTGGATGTCATGAACTGATATATATATATATATATATATATATATATATATATATATATATATATATATATATATATATATATATATACTATGACTTTTGAACACTATTAAGGTAAATACATTGTTTGTTATCTATCAAAATCTTTCATTTGCTAACTATACGCGTATCAGTATTTAGTGCCTTCAGTAGTTAGAATCTTTTATTTAGCTGGCAGTATTGGCGCTCGCTATATTGCAGTAGTTCGAGTAACGAAGATTTTTGTGGGGTAAGTGATTCATGAAAGGTATAGGTTGTTGTTAGTCAGGGCCATTCTTTTGTTGGGATTATTGAAAGTTGCGTTGCGCTAAAAATATTGTGTGTCAGATTAGTGATCATCAGAATAAGTAAAGAGAGAAATGTCTGAGTACGTTCAGTTTTGCTCAGCTGTTTGAAAATCAAATAACGTAGAGGTCTACGAGCACTGTATTTCTTAATTTTTCTAAGTGGACGTCTCAGTAGTAGTGAAATACACTGTATAATTTACTTGTTCTTTGTTCGACACAGAAGCAAAACGTTTGCTAGCTAGTGTTGATGGTTGTGATGACTGACTGTCAGATGTGGCGTTGTTCCTTTTTTCGTCTAGCAATTACCCGCGCGACAGTTACTAGTCTTACAGTGAGCGAAATAGACTGTAATCAACAGTCATCTCCAGATGTATAGCGTGTCTCTCCTAAGAGTCGTCAGGTGCATTTTCTCTGCTGTTTCGGCAGATATTTGCATTTTTGTTTTAGCATTGTGTAACTGGAGTCAGTCCAAAAACTACTGCTCGACTCGTGTAGCAGTGAGGACGGAAAGCGTTGGCTTGTTTACTGTTAGAAAACAAATTTATTTTAAAAATGGATTAAAAACAGTCTAAACAGCAAAAACATTTCGGTCAGTGGTTGACCATCCTCAGACCCTTATACCATGGCGGTAGGCGGTGGTGATGAACGGAGCGGTTGTTCTAATTTCTCGAACGTCAACTAGAGCTCTTGGAGTTACAAGACCCGCTCCTTCTCCACCTACCGTCATGGTATAAGGGTGTGGAGATGGTCAAACACTGATCGAAACTTGTTACCACCGAAGCAAATGTTTCTGCGGTCGAGAGTGTTTTAAATCAATTTTTAAAGTTCTTTTAGAGAGGCCGCTGTTTCTGCACAAGAAATATTCTTAAAAATTACTAGATAAAATTATTCTTAAATCGAAATTTTGCGTACCCATTGGACACAGCGCTCCTAAATCAGTCTGGTGCGACATTCATCTTATCGATATGTGTTAACAGAGACAATACAACACGAAATATAAAGAGTAATCCAGCAGCTGCATGATGGGTGGTAGCAGTCAGAGATGGGCTGGGCAGTACCGTCGGTGCTAGAGTACTGGTACTCTTCCAGATTACTGTCTCCATTAACACATGGGCCTATCAATAGAACAAATAGCGCGGTTTTCAAATTTTGGAGTGCTCTATCGAAGGGGTACGTAAAATTCCGCTTTAAAAATATTTTTTTTTCTTTTTTAACGGGAAAGAAACCGAAGCTTTTGGTCGACACCGGCATCGCACAGTCGGGCTGACTCCAGCTACACAATGTAAAAACGAAGTTGCAAATATCTTCCGAAACACCAGAGAAAATACCTCTTACGACTCGTAGGAGAGACACGCTGTACATACACACCGAAACTAAGATCCGAAATTAACAAAGTATCAACAGCAGTGTAAAAGCAAAAAATTAAATGTATAGTCCGAAATGTTGCACCGTGAAGAGCCTCGGAACACCTGAGATGAATCTGTTGTCATACTGCCAAAGATAATGGTCAATAACGTTTATGCACTGACTTAACAAAAGATTAGCGCATAAAGCATAAAATATAAAATATGTGTTTTTCATTTTTATACAGAGAAAGGAAGAGCCATATGGCACTGTTGTCTGGGAGACCCAAGAAGGAGGTTGAGTGGCCTAATCGGTGAGAATTTCCTTCTCCCGGGTACAGTGGCCCATTTCTTCTTAGTGTCACGAGTTCATCTGTTGAATCTGCGCAACTGCTATGGATAATCGTACTATATGTTGTCATGATTGTGTTCTATATTAACGAGAGACGGAGAAGCTGATGCGTGACATCGGCGCATAGCCTGCTCCTCTCAAATAGCACCTAGGGCAGCGCCGAGCTCAAAGTCCCACAGCTGTCGTCAAACTGCGGCCCGCATGTGGCCCAGATAGTGTTTTCGTGCTGCTCGGAGAAGATGGAGAAATCGTATGACATCCGCGGAATGAATCACTCGTGAGTTTAGAAGTGCTACCATCTAGCACAGTGGTCGTCAAACTGAAGGAATGAAATTTCCCAAATTTACTCTCCATTCACTGCTTACTGCATCAAGAAAGTTTGGCACGTAAAATTTCAAATGCCAAATTTAAGATTGTTATGCAAACGGTTATAAGCGTTATAAATTTCATTCGTGTCCGTGAACTTAATCACCGAAAATTTAAAGAACTTCTGCGGGAATTGCAAGCTTGTTACAGTGATGTTCTCCTACATACTGCTGTCAGATGGCTAAGCAAAGGAAAAGTACTGGAACGGTTTGTCAATTTGAAATCTGAAATTATTTTGTTCTTGCAACAAAGTGGCAAAAATTATCCTGAATTTGATGATGACGGCCGCTGTCCGACAGTACCTCAGGCCAGCCTGGTCTTGGTTCAGCTGTGACTGTTCTTTCATGTTTCCGCTTCACAATCACGTCACCAATAGTCGATTGGTGAAGTTTTTGAAGGGTCTAAACCTGATGAATTTGTCCCTCAGGTGACATCCAAAGACTAGTCCACGTTCGAAGTCATCGAATTATCCAATGTCGTCAGCCGTGGCTTCAAATGTAATGAAACACAAGGAAGGATCGATAAAATATGTGATCAGTATCCCCGGTGTGAAACGTAAGGAAATAAGATAGCCTGACATTAAAATGTACATACGTGACAGGGTATTACTAAGAAAACTAGTCTTCAACTTAATGTGTTTTACAGTGCTGGTAAGATTCGTTGGAAAGTACCCAGTTACCAACAAACGCTGTATGTGAATGATTTGTAGAAAATAAATATTGCTCGTCGTTCAGTCCTGACCAACGGAGTCACGGAACCGCATCTCCACAGTCACACATCGCCACCATAAGAGTGGGTTGGAAGAGATGTGCGACTCAATAGAACATACCATAAGGTGCTGCCTTTGTGTTGTTAAGCAGAATTATGTGATTGAGAGAAAGAAAGCGGTTGTAACACAGTCTGCGTAAGCGGTCAAAGACTTCAGTAACACACTGGTGGCCAGTCGCCTGCAATGGGCATACTACCATCAACAGCATCTTATAATTTGAATTAACGCAACAAACTGGTGCAAAATCTGATGAGTAGGTACTGTACGCCACCACCTCTCCCCCTCTTGCCTACTAAACAGTCATTATAAAAATTTCAATCAGAATTCGAACCTGCCACGAGTATCCCGATAGCCAAAATGTTAGCGGGCGCTAACTCTCAGCTTTAGCTATCTGGTAAAAATATACTGATTTGAGGAAATTGCAACAGTAGAGAGAAAAATACAATTGGCAAGAACTTTAGTGGACATTTTATGGTCTTGTAACTTTATTTTTGACATGTTTGTCATTACAGAACGTTTCTGAATTCCTTCCTTGTCTTGGACACTGTTGTATGTCAAATGTCTTATGTTAAGCTTCACGTTGCCCTGCAAGACATCCAAGAACATTCTCGAAATATAAGTTCTCATTTCCTGATTATTCCTGAATTTTTTAGATACTGGTGCAGTAGTTAGTGCACCAACATTTTCCATGTACTTTTTGCACCTGTCTACTACACCTGAACACTTCCCTTACTTGATATTTTTCATCAATTATTACTTCTGCTCTGACTGCACCTTCCTTACATAGCTGTACACTGTTGCGCTATTCCTCATTTTGAAGTCATTTGAATATAATCCAAGACACAGTGGAAGTGCATTCACTGATGTAGGTTTATTTGATATTAAACACCGACGGACCTAACAAAGGAGGCTGAACGGGTGTCTGGATCCCTTTCTTACTGAAAGGTGTATTCACTAATGCGTTACATCATCAGAACGTGATACAGCGGTTAGAGACTATAATCAAACTCATTTTATCCGAAAATTACTATGCATACATCAAAGTTTGAGAAAACTGCAAAATCAATAACGATACACTGTAGCTAAATTCACTTTTATATCACAGATTAGGTACAAGAAAATATTCGCATGATTGGGTTTACAGAGCTATTTCTTGCTGCAGAAACGCTGTATGGCATAAGGTTCCGCTACTGCTACAATCAGATCCTCCAAACGTCTTGAAACGTCCCCTTAGAAAAATTGTACATAACTGTGCTTAAACTGACACACAATAGTTTTTAGCGCAACGCAATCTGACTTTCAATAATCCCTACAAGAGAATGGCCCTGACTAACATTAACCTATATGTTTCACGAATCACTTACCTCACAAAAGTCTTCGTTACTCGAACTACTGCAATACTGCAAGCACCACTACTGCCAGCTAAATAAAAGATTCAAACTACGGAAGTCACTAACTACTGATAGGCACAGTTAGCAAATGAAAGATTTTAATAGAGAACAAACAATGTATTTACCTTAATAGTCATTATATATATATATATATATATATATATATATATATATATATATATATATATATATATATATCAGTTCATGACACCCATTCTTACAAATTTCAAAACTCCGCCGTCTCTCTCCCCACGTCCACCACTGCTGGCAGCTCACCTCCAACTGCGCAACGCTACGCGCTGTTAGCATCCAGCTGCCGCTGCCCGACACTACAATGGCAGACAACAATGCAAACTAGCCACAGACTGCGCACAGCACAGCCAGTGATTTTTCATACAGAGCGCTATGTGGCGTTACCAATAAGAAAACCTAAACAGCCTACTTACAGTCTTAGCGTGGTAAGAAGGTGGGGATGGGTATATACCTGCAGAATGTTTCTCCGAGCGTTCTGTAAGCGCGTACGCGGACAATCCGCTATTGTTATTTAAGAACCTTGGGGAATACGTTGCCGAGAAAACAAATCTTACTCATGTACAATGGGCAACATGTAAGACAAAAATGCAGACCAGGGAAGCAATGATAACTGTCGGTTTTAGAATGCTTGCACGTGTCTTCCACGTGCGGCCGATCATTTTTCTGTCGAAGTAATGGTTTTATGTTGTCTGAATAAAAGCTAAAAACTGACGTACAACACTCTTTATGTGGCACTTGCACTTAAAATTCTGTCTTTATGTAAGAGTCTGGATCACATGTAGCGTCCATTTGTCCTCTGTGCCTTTACAATACAGCCTGCCCGACTGCGGTTGTACCGAACACGTACACACTATTTACTGTACCACAGGTTGAAGCGTGACTCAGTGACAGCATTACTGTTTCTGATTCAGCAATTCAGGAGAGCTTCCACGTGCCAGTCGCGTTCTGAGGCGTTTGTGGCGTCTGAACAATAGATGCCGATGCAAGAGCATTCGTGACACGTAGACGGTATCATATACCCTGGACGCAGACCGATCTACACTCACTATTGAGTTCCATCGAAGAGCTGATTCTGTAGACGAAAGTGCGTGAATAAGATGGTGGTTGCTAGGATATTTACGACTAGTACCAGATGTACGAGGCCTAAACGAATTAAATCAAAAGGCACTGAATCTAAAAGAACATACGTTTGCTAGACAAAGCATCTTATCTTTCTGTATAAGCACCTATGACATAATGAAACATCGCTATGTATATCGTGGTTGCCGTCGCTACGAAATTGCAAATTATGTTCTCACCTGATGTGACGGATTTATCTGAAAACTGTGAATTCAGCGTTTCAGAATGGTAGTGAACGTCTTTCGAGCACAGTCTGTAGCACTTGCACTCTGTGGAAATGTGCTTACTGTAGCACTGTTCTGCTTGGAGTATGTTGGGCCAAGATTGGAACAAAGTAGCATTTTACCGCTTTGTCTTCGTCAAATCTGTAACTTTTGTATGTAGATGATGTAGTCTGTAGAAAATAAAGATTTCTAGCTAAGAAGATCGCAGAAAAGGTTTCAGTTCTCTCTACAGTTGTCACAATAATTTAGTTTGCCTGCGTCAGTTACTAAGAAAACCGTCAAAATAGTTTTGTGTCTTCCAGTACGTGTTAAAAATAAATTATAGTCATTTGCCCAAGTAAGTGATTTCAAATTATTGTAACTGGGTATAACACTTTTGCTAATGCTCAGACATTTTCTTTCCCTGCATCGAAAAAATCTTAAGTAAAATGGCAGATATACGTTAATAATTTGTTGATAAAGGTACTTGAGCTTAAATGTTAGACTGTTTGCACACTGAGCGAATATTTCAAGAATTGAGGATGAAATGTTCGTTTTCTGTAACGACGTCTGTTAGATCGCACAGAAATATCTTTAATTCGATAATATGACGATTTTTACAGCAAAACTGTCCATCAGTACTTAAATATCAGTTGCTATATCTATTTCGATTTGTAAATAGTTCAAATGGCTCTAAGCACTATGGGACTTAACATCTGAGGTCATCAGTCCCCTAGACTTAGAACTACTTAAACCTAACTAACCTAAGGACATCACACACATCCATGACCGAGGCAGGATTCGAATCGGCTATCGTAGCAGAAGCGCCATTCCGGACTGAAGTGCCTAGAACCGCTCGGCCACAACGTCCGGTCGATTTGTAAACCAAAATTTCTCTTGGTTACGATAAAACTGAAAATATAGTTAATAATTAATCCACTCACTGTTAACTGCTTCATATCAGCTATGTTGAATATAGATCTGCTGCACGGTAATGGCATATGAAAATTAGTGCCAGACCGTAAGTTGACCTCGCATATCCTGTTTATCACGAGCGGTAGCCTTAACCACGGGAAGCGAAAATTCCAGGTTCGGTACAAATTTTCAAATGTTACTATCGTGTAGCAGATCTATGAGTTACACAGCTGATGTGAAGGAGTTCGCAGTCACCGGATTAATTTTGGTATGTTCTTAGTACAGACATGTATCGTCAGCAGCCTGTTCTTTCAAAGATGCATGTAAGAATGAAAATACAGTCATTGTTTTTTGAGGGGAGTAAATTATGCAACCTGTTTCAATGATTAATAAGTAATTAAAATCCCGTATGTTTTCTCGAATAGCAAATATGCTCTAAACTGTTAAACAAAAATGTGAATAATAATTCACATAGTCTGAGGCTGCAGACTGCCGCAAAAAATAATGTAATTCAACATTACCTGTTTTTGCTGCATATATTTTACGTAGTACAGAAGTATAGTTCTCGCCAAATGCAAAATAATGAATTGCCCCAACTTGTGGCTAAACATTAAGAAAAAATAATAAATTATACCTTAGCCTGTCACCAATTTACGCTAGTATGGATCCCAAGAAGAAGAATGACGACTTAACAAAATTTGACCCTTTATTACTTTTTAAAGAAATAGGTCAGTATTGTTTTGCAGTGAGTCGATAATGATAACTTTTGCCAATGACTACAATGAGTTGTAAGTAGGCTGTTTAGGTTTTTATGTTGGCAACGCCACGTAGTGCTCTGTATGAAAATCACTGACTGTGTGCAGTCTGTGGCTGGCTGGCATTGTTGGAATATTTCTTATTGCAGTGTTGGGCAGTTGGATGTGAACAGCGCATAGCGTTGTGAAGTTGGAGGTGAGCCGCCAGCAGTGGCGGATGTGGGGAGAGAGATAGCAGAATTTTGAGAGCGGACGATCTGGACATGTGTCGGCCAGAAAAAAGAAATTTGTAGGACTGGATGTCATGAACTTATATATATTATGACTTTTGAACATTATTAAGGTAAATACATTGTTTGTCCTCTAACAAAACCTTTCATTTGCTTACTATGCCTATCAGTAGTTAGTGCCTTCAGTAGTTAGTCTTTTATTTAGCTGGCAGTATTGGCGCTCGCTGTATTGCAGGAGTTCTAATAACGAAGATTTTTGTGAGGTAAGTGACTCATGAAAGGTAGAGGTTATTGTTAGTCAGGGCCATTCTTTTGCAAGGATTATTGAAAGTCAGATTGCGTTGCGCTAAAAATATTGTGTGCCTTTTTATTGATGATCAGAATAAGTAAATAGAGAAATGTCTCAGCACGTTCAGTTTTGCTCAGCTGTTTGCAAATCAAATAACGTAAGAGGTTTCACAGCACAGTCTTTCTTAATTTTTGTAACGTCAATAGTGTTTATCTCCCATTTTGTGCATAATTTTCAATTACCAATAACACTCATATTGCTTATCATTTCAGATACTTTCGTTTGTCTAGTTGCATACTGAAACTTCCTGGCAGATTAAAACTGTGTGCCCGACCGAGACTCGAACTCGGGACCTTTGCCTTTCGCGGGCAAGTGCTCTACCATCTGAGCCACCGAAGCACGACTCACGCCCGGTACTCACAGCGTTACTTCTGCCAGTACCTCGTCTCCTACCTTCCAAACTTTACAGAAGCTCTCCTGCGAACCATGCAGAACTAGCACTCCTGAAAGAAAGGATATTGCGGAGACATGGCTTACCACAGCCTGGGGGATGTTTCCAGAATGAGATTTTCACTCTGCAGCGGAGTGTGCGCTGATATGAAACTTCCTGGCAGATTAAAACTGTGTGCCAAACCGAGACTCGAACTCGGGACCTTTGCCTTTCGCGGGCAAGTGCTCTACCATCTGAGCTACCGAAGCACGACTCACGCCCGGTACTCACAGCTTTACTTCTGCCAGTACCTCGTCTCCTACCTTCCAAACTTTACAGAAGCTCTCCTGCGAACCATGCAGAAGTAGCACTACTGAAAGAAAGCTGAGTACCGGGCGTGAGTCGTGCTTCGGTAGCTCAGATGGTAGAGCACTTGCCCGCGAAAGGCAAAGGTCCCGAGTTCGAGTCTCGGTCGGGCACACAGTTTTAATCTGCCCGGAAGTTTCATATCAGCGCACACTCCGCTGCAGAGTGAAAATCTCATTCTGGAAACATCCCCCAGGCTGTGGTAAGCCATGTCTCCGCAATATCCTTTCTTTCAGGAGTGCTAGTTCTGCATGGTTCGCAGGAGAGCTTCTGTAAAGTTTGGAAGGTAGGAGACGAGGTACTGGCAGAAGTAAAGCTGTGAGTACCGGGCGTGAGTCGTGCTTCGGTAGCTCAGATGGTAGAGCACTTGCCCGCGAAAGGCAAAGGTCCCGAGTTCGAGTCTCGGTCGGGCACACAGTTTTAATCTGCCAGGAAGTTTCATATCAGCGCACACTCCGCTGCAGAGTGAAAATCTCATTCTGGAAACATCCCCCAGGCTGTGGCTAAGCCATGTCTCCGCAATATCCTTTCTTTCAGGAGTGCTAGTTCTGCATGGTTCGCAGGAGAGCTTCTGTAAATTTTGGAAGGTAGGAGACGAGGTACTGGCAGAAGTAAAGCTGTGAGTACCGGGCGTGAGTCGAGCTTCGGTAGCTCAGATGGTAGAGCACTTGCCCGCGAAAGGCAAAGGTCCCGAGTTCGAGTCTCGGTCGGGCACACAGTTTTAATCTGCCAAAAAGTTTCATATCAGCGCACACTCCGCTGCAGAGTGAAAATCTCATTCTAGTTGCATACTGCTTGACGTCTGGCGTCACTGCAGGCAGAACAACTGTTTCAAGTTTCACTAGAGGGTGCCATGATCGTCTTTGCTTACTTAAGATATATTGTGTGAAATGAACAGGAAGTGCACTTCCATTAATATTTTTTCTTTCCTGCCTCTTCTCTACATTTAGAGCACTAATATCTACTGCAAAAAATCATTGTCTTGCATAAATTTTTGATGATCGATCAGTGCTACAACTTTATCGATATTGTAGTTGCGGGTGTTATTAGCCTTTCTGAGCTCTAATGGATTGTTTATAACAAATTTCATGAGATAACATATTTACCGGTATGGCGATGCCGCAGTTGAAATACTAACTCGTCAAACAGTTATGTACATGAGACCTTCATGTCATTCTTAATAGACGCTTTTCTGGAATTAAGATTTTCTTGATTAACGTTTAATTGGCCCACAATTCAATTACAAATAATACTGTTGAATTAAAATAACTAAAATATACTAAATTACGGTTTTGTCTCACTTCAAGGTTTGCTACGACTTGGAGTGCATATGTGGTCGAACCGAGAAGTTTAAGGTGCTTCAAAGTTACTTTTCCTTTTTAAATTCTCATTAATATGTACACCAAAGACTCCTGAACACTCTGTTTTGCTGATTCTGCTCATCCTTAAAATTTATTGCTGGTGTCATGCTTGATGTGTAAAATTTAATATGCAACTTTATCCATTAGTCATCTTCTGTTCAACTTTGTCAACTGTACTCCTGTGCACTTCATGTTATAAAAACGAGCCTAAATGTAACTAAAGAGTTATGTTGAACTATGTTTCATGTCATTCATGTCTTTCGTGCATAAATCTGTCATGATACTGAATTTGTAAGATGGCAAGAACTATGCCCCTTACATGATGTCATTAAAGATCCCCCAACTCACGTTGAGCGAACAGTAGGGCTGAACAAAACTGACTGACAAGGCACAATGCATCTTGTAGAGGGTATAGTAAGGACGTATTGGAATAATTAATGTCTGGTGATGGTTTTAAAGTAACTCACACGACACGAAAACTTTGTGGAAATGCTAGTTTATCCCAGGGAAGTATTTGAGTAGACAATGGCCAGCTGGGGAGTGGCGGAGGGAAGCGACAATAGGCAGCTTAGGGCGGCTCAAGCTCTGAGAAAGTGGTAATGGGGCGCGGCCTCCAGCTGCCTTAAGATGAGTGACAGTGAGTGGGTGGTTGACCCCATGCTGGTGTACCGGGAAGTAGATGGAGAACTTGTACGCCTGTTCATAAATGTCCGTCGTCCTGTTTTCAGTGATACATGTGAGAAAGTCACAAAAAGCTATTGTGGAGCAGTCAACAGAGGCCAAAATATGCGTGTTCATGACTATAGCAACTTCACGCTGAATTCATAGTCCATAGAGTCTGAAGTAAATCAGGTGAAAAGTGACAGAAAGAAATACACTGGCCTCTGATGGGAACGTAGGACCAAGGAATTTTAATTACTCTCCTGGGAGTCAGAATTCCGGAAAAATTTGTGTTTGTGCAGATGCTAACCTTGATGGGTGGCCTGGGAGGACCTAAATAACAGAAGTTGAGAGGAAGGGAAATTTTGTGGGAATTTGTTCACTTCCCAGAGCAGGCGTTGGTCGGCACTGGGAAGTGACGCATAATTAACGCGACTTGCGCTGCAATTGGCATAAGTGATTTTGCTGGAGCGGAAACAAAGGTGAAGAGTGGACTGGCAGAAGTCTCTGTAGTGGTCTTACGTTCCCAGCTTGCCTAGAGTGCGGACGTGGCATTCTTTACTCAGCTTGTCTGAGAAAGAGTGAGCATCTCTGCAGTTTAGGACTAAGCAAATGGAACGATTGAGCTTGGAGATAGGAAGTTTTGGTTCAGCTATGTACTGAGCAAGATAGCTAGGAGTGAACAGACGAGAGCAGCCTTGCAACACCACGAGGTCGGCCGACGTCCACACAACGACGCCGCTCCGCCACGCTGTATTCGGTGATATTGCGGCCGCTCCGGCCACTGATTAATTTGTTGGATCACGTCGGCAAAGTTTCCACGAAGTTTCATAGGCCGTGTATTGTAGAATTCTTCTCACACTTCGCATTACGCCTGGGTCAGTCGAAAAGAATTACTTTTGAGTTATCGCGCTTTACTCCACGCAAACGCAATTTGTTACCACTGCCTGCTAGGAGAGTCATGTAATGTGATGATTGTAGGTAGTGAGTTAAAATAAATTTGTGCTCATCGACTGCATCTGTTTTCAATCAAGTAGTTAAAATCCCAAGTCACTTTTTTAATTAATTTTATGTTCAACATTTGCATCTGGTGTTCAATAGCTGAATATTACACCAATGTGCACCCCTTTTTAATTAAAAGTGATCAATTCTGAATCAATTAATGTCAACACTGTCACCGCTGTTCAATCAAGAGTCACAAGGCCTTATTACTTTCTTTGCGTTATCCGATATTGCACTCTCTGTTGATCTGTTAGTCAATTAGCTGGGGTGAACACACGCCAAATCCATATCAGTGACAGGTGGGGTGTTACAAATTCTATTTGGTATTCAGGTAGACTAGATTCTTTGATCACCTTTATTAATTTTATTCATCTTTGTGGGGAGTAATAGGTCTTGGAATAATACAGATTAGACCATATCAGTTTCACCACACAGGGACAAATATCTTCTCATTAGCGTTTAATTCGCATAGCGTTTATATTTTATTATAGTGTAACTGAAGAATGATTCTGTGTCTTAGAGACATTCAGAGGCAGAAGTCATCAGAGGTACCCACATACACGCCCACAAAATAGGATCTTTTCTCATATAAACTGTCGTTCCCTGTCAGGATTTACAATTAGTGCGGACTTTTTGGGATGTTGAACTAATCTTGCGTAGTAATCATTACCTGGCAGGATCGGGTTTTGCTTAGAAATTTAATTTGCATGTTGATACTTTTCATTTGAATTACTGGTCAATTTCGTGCTACAGTACTGTGAACCATTAGTTCATTAGGAGACGTCCATTACTTACGTGAGGGGTCTTCTTTAAATTTTGGATCCTGCTGCCCCCTTGTTGAGATCTGGAGGAATATGGCGGGATGCCCCCCCCCCCCCCCCCCTCCCTAAGTGAGGTTTACCCTATAATCGGGTAAAAATACGTAAAATTAATTCTTTATTTATTTTAAAACCCTGTCTTATTTATAAAGTGTACTAAACGATGTTTTAGTGCGTGATTAAAATCACTATTTTAAGCGTGCCAACCCTGAGTAGTATTAGGACAGACAGACGGACAAATAGGCTCCACCAAAATCATATTAACCATTTTGATTTATCGTTAAAAAACTAACCTTTTATTCGTAGATAATATATACATTAAATGGCATTGAACCTCTACCTACTTTGCAGATGAAAGGAAACATTGTTTGTACCGTCCTTTGAACAGTAAAATTACATAACTTTTCAATCTCTTGATTAATACGATCACTAAGAGAATTCATGTCGGTGAACTTCGCTTAGCTTCCCTTCTGCTCACAAAATTTACATCTAGCCCGCACATGTGTTTCGTATTGTTGGCATTCCGCTTAATGGACGAATTGTAAAAATTTTGATGCAAATTCATGTTGAGCGCAGTAACGTCGACTTTATATGCGTTGCAGAATATTACGACTGACTCGCTGATAACCACGTTGTGATTTGGTCCGGCACTGCAGGGAACTACCCGAATGAGATCGAGACACTTGTTCAGTTCAGAGAGGCCATAAAGACCCGTGAGCTCTTTCATATTTTCTACGCTCAGGGTTATTTACACACTGTTGCCCATTTTAGAAATGTGAGACTTTCATTGGCGGCAATCTTTAAATGAGCATATTATATACAGTTCACTTATTTGCTTTGATTACATACGTCACACCTGTGAAACGAACTAAACCTGATTTATGTGTATTATATAGGCCAGTAATGTATATGAGACACAATAGTTAACCAAATATTAAACATTATGGAAATCTAAATAGTTGAATGTGTTCCTCAGCTGTGATAAATCTTAGGAATGACGTATTGTAATAGCAGCCTAATGTGTTACTATATGTCAGTCTTAGAAAGACTGCCGAACTGCTTTAATGATTTCGCCTGTAAAAAGAAAGAATTTTATGTCTGCACTTCACGAATTATGAAGTTCCTCTTTCTGTGCTATTTTTGTTAAGTACGACGTGGGCATCACTTACCGGATTTTTAATTACAAAAATCCTCGTCTGCGATTTTCAGAGACGTTAATGTATTTTTTTTTCTCACTGCCAAAAGAATCAGAAATCTAAATGATTTCAACACGAGCTGCTCATTTGCCACCAGATCCGTGGACCAGGCAGTGATGCAGTAGACTCGTAGCTGCTTACAGGCTCGGAGACCGACTAGCGGACAGTTGAAGTGGCGTCCTCTGTGCATACTGAGGCTCGCACACGCACACAGAGGACAGACGGCTTCTCTGAATGGGCGGCTCTGGCGGCGGCGGCGGAGACAAAGGCAGGCAGGCGGTCGTCCGCGTCGCAGGTGGTTGTGCCCGGCGCGCGCCTCTAATTAATCACGCGTGACTGGCTGGCGCGAGACAAAGCGCCTAATGGAGCCGTCGGCGCGCCGCAGCCACACAATGGCCCGCGGGTCACTTAGCCCGCACCGGGCGCGCTGACACTTGCCTGGGAACAGCGCGCCCGGCAGCCGGCCGCCTGCGCGCTACATGGCACACAACCGAGGCCAGGCCGGCGTGCCTGTCCGTGCTCGCAGCTCACATCAGCGGCCGTCGAAACGTACGCTGCAAGGCGAACAGCTGTATGCATTATCAACGCTATTCTTGTCAGTCTATGTTAACTTAAGAAAAAAAATGGCTCTGAGCACTATGGGACTTAACATCTACGGTCATAAGTCCCCTAGATGTTAGAATTACTTAAGCCTAACTAACCTAAGGACAGCACACAACACCCAGTCATCACGAGGCAGAGAAAATCCCTGACTAATACAAGTAGAGACGAGTGCCATTTACTTACCAAGGCTTCAGAATTTTAAAGAGCAAATTTTGTATCCTCAAGGTCGTCAGATGTAAGCGATATAACTGCTTATAAGAGTGTTAAAATATGTAGACCTGTGTGTTGTGTGTTTTCATACGTGTTTGTTATGTATCATTTCTGTAGTGGAGGCAATGTAAAGGCCACTTCCCAATAGGGCTACCGGGCTTCTGTTGCTATGGAAATGCCGTCATCGGCGCGGCGTAATGCAGTCATATAGTGGCCACAAAGCAGTTAGTGGAAAAACAGAATCGAAATATACAACAGAATATACAACCACACAGCTGCCCACACCAGCATAAGGGGGAGGCCGAAAATATAATAACTTAATTGTTAAAGATAGAAGGGAGCGCTGTACATTTGCTTGCAAAACGTTTCCAACTGGAATTACCGCTGGGCTTATGGTCTGTACGACTTGAGCTTGAGACATGGGAAGTTCAGTTTTGGCTTGGGAGTCAGTCGTTCGGAAGTAACCACGAAACCACTTGACTTAAACATAGCTGGTTCATCCACTCTGAACAGAAAGTTACGAGTGGCTTAAGTTTGCGCGATATAGGCCTGGGGGTAGCCGAGCGGTCATGGCGCCTTATCACGGTTCGCGCGGCTCCCTCCGTCGAGGTTCGAGTCCTCCTTCGGGCATGTGTGTGTGTGTGTGTGTGTGTGTGTGTGTGTGTGTTTTGTCCTTGGCATAACTTAGTGTAAGTTAGATTAAGTAGTGTGTAAACTTAGGGACCGATGACCTCAGCAGTTTGGTCCCATAAGACCTTACCACAAATTTCTGAAAGATGTAGGGCTATTGGACTAACACCTGAGATGGCTCTGTAGCCTAAATTGTTAAACGTTAGAGTTTATTTTACTGATATTTACTACGCTCTTTTAGTATTTGCCATCCCTAGTAACATATCAAATTTTGACTGAATTGTGAAAGAAAACTAAAATATGGTTCTTTAAAGAAAAAAAGTGTATCCCGACTTCTGAAATAACTGACAGTGACCTTCTGTCAGTTAATGCAAAGAATGGAAATTAAATGTCTGAAGACAGTAATAATTTTAAGAAAGAATAAATACGAAAAGAAATCAGAGAGGTTTTCCACCACAGAAACTTTAAAGCCTTGGAATAATCAAAGATATTGAAAGATGATTATTAATTACGAAAAGAAATAAAGTTGCTAGTAACAGACCAAAATGTAGTATAAAATAATTCTGAACGTAAGCTCAGGCCTGTTACGAGAAAGAATAAGACTTTGAACAGTTAATGTTCGAAACATTCGGTAATGGCGGTGGAGAAAGTGAGTTTCAATAATCAGTCTGGCAAGGGTTATATACAACTGACGAGAAATTACATTTATCGCAGACTTTAGGGAAAAGATTTGTACTCTTTAAATGAGAATATTTTATCTTGAACTGCCTGAACTAACACCGGAATAAATATAGTGGGCTTGCTTTTTTGAATAGCGTTACTTTATAGGTGCAGGATTTTGCTAGTCTTTAATCCACGAGTCGATAGTGAATGGACAAAGCTATAATCCTGCGAGGTTTAAACGTACGTGGCTGACCGCTATTGACGTGTATTGAAAGAACAGAACACAGTAATTTTTGTTATTCCGGCATCTAATCCCAAGACGGGATTTGTGCAGAAATCTGACGTTTCTTTGACGATGCAGTATTATCATATTGAGAATAGAAAGGTGAATTACCAGATTTTGATATCGTGAAGTTGTTATTTCATTTGTGTGGAAGATATAATTCAGTACAGTTTATAAATAACAAGACTAGCTACGAGTAGGTCACTTTTTCATGCGTATGACGTTGTTGTTGTTGTGGTCTTCAGTCCTGAGACTGGTTTGATGCAGCTCTCCATGCTACTCTATCTTGTGCAAGCTTCTTCATCTCCCAATACCTACTGCAACCTACATCCTTCTGAATCTGCTTAGTGTAGTCATCTCCTGGTCTCCATCTACGATTTTTACCCTCCACGCTGCCATCCAATACTAAATTGGTGATCCCTTGATGCCTCAGAACATGTTCTACCAACCGATCCCTTCTTCTGCTCAAGTTGTGCCACAAACTTCTCTTCTCCCCAATCCTATTCAATACTTCCTCATTAGTTATGTGATCTACCCATCTAATCTTCAGCATTCTTCTGTAGCACCACATTTCGAAAGCTTCTATTCTCTTCTTGTCCAAACTATTTATCGTCCATGTTTCACTTCCATACATGGGTACACTCTATACAAATACTTTCAGAAATGACTTCCTGACACATAAATCTATACTCGATGTTAACAAATTTCTCTTCTTCAGAAATTCTTTCCATGCCATTGCCAGTCTACATTTTATATCGTCTCTACTTCGACCATCATCAGTTATTTTGCTCCCCAAATAGCAAAACTCCTTTACTACTTTAAGTGTCTCATTTCCTAATCTAATTCCCTCAGCATCACCCGACTTGATTCGACTACATTCCATTACCTCGTTTTGCTTTTGTTGATGTTCATCTTATATCCTCCTTTCAAGACACTATCCATTCCGTTCAACTGCTCCTCCAAGTCCATTGCTGTCTCAGACAGAATTACCATGTCATAGGAGAACCTCAACATTTTTATTTCTTCTCCATGGATTTTAATACCTACTCCGAATTTTTCTTTTGTTTTCTGCACTGCTTGCTCAATATACGGATTGAATAACATCGGGGAGAGACTACAACCCTGTCTCACTCCCTTCCCGACCACTGCTTCCCTTTCATGTCCCTCGACTTTTATAACTGCCATCTGTTTTCGGTACAAATTGTAAAAAGCCTTTCGCTCCCTGTATTTTACCCCTGCTACCTTCAGAATTTGAAAGAGAGTATTCCAGTCAACATTGT
The DNA here is from genome assembly GCF_023897955.1 of Schistocerca gregaria. Classification (NCBI taxonomy): domain Eukaryota; kingdom Metazoa; phylum Arthropoda; class Insecta; order Orthoptera; family Acrididae; genus Schistocerca; species Schistocerca gregaria. The sequence continues at coordinate 743,565,392 of NC_064921.1, forward strand.
CAAAAGCTTTCTCTAAGTCTACAAATGCTAGAAACGTAGGTTTGCCCTTCCTTATTCTAGCTTCTAAGGTAAGTCGTAGGGACAGTATTGCCTCACGTGTTCCAACATTTCTACGGAATCCAAACTGATCTTCCCCGAGGTCGGCTTCTACTAGTTTTTCCATTCGTCTGTAAAGATTTTGCGTTAGTATTTTGCAGCTGTGACTTATTAAACTGATAGTTCGGTAATTTTCACATCTGTCAACACCTGTTTTCTTTGGGATTGGAATTATTATATTCTTCTTGAAGTCTGAGGGTATTTCGCCTGTCTCATACATCTTGCTCACCGGATGGTAGAGTTTTGCCAGGACTGGCTCTCCCAAGGCCGTCAGTAGTTCCAATGGAATGTTGTCTACTCCGGGGGCCTTGTTTCGACTCAGGCCTTTCAGTGCTCTGTCAAACTCTTCACGCACTATTGTATCTCCCATTTCATTTTCATCTACATCCTCTTCCATTTCCATAATATTGTCCTCAAGTACATCGCCCTTGTATAGACCCTCTATATATTCCTTCCACCTTTCTGCTTTCCCTTCTTTGCTTAGAACTGGGTTTCCATCTGAGCTCTTGATGTTCATACAAGTGGTTCTCTTTTCTCCAAAGGTCTCTTTAATTTTCCTGTAGGCAGTATCTATCTTACCCCTAGTGAGATAAGCCTCTACATCCTTAGATTTGTCCTCTAGCCATCCCTGCTTAACCATTTTGCACTTCCTGTCGATCTCATTTTTGAGACGTATGTATTTCTTTTTGCCTGCTTCATTTACTTCATTTATATACTTTCTCCTTTCATCAATGAAATTCAATATTTCTTCTGTTACCCAAGGATTTCTACTAGCCCTCGTCTTTTTACCTACCTGATCCTCTGCTGCCTTCACTACTTCATCCTTCAAAGCTACCCATTCTTCTTCCACCGTATTTCTTTCCCCCATTCCTATCAATTGCTCCCTTATGCTCTCCCTGAAACTCTGTACAACCTCTGCTTCTTTTAGTTTATCCAGGTCCCATCTCCTTAAATTCCCACCTTTTTGCAGTTTCTTTAGTTTTAATGTACAGGTCATAACCAATACATTCTGGTCAGAGTCCACATCTGCCCCTGGAAATGTCTTACAATTTAAAACCTGGTTCCTAAATCTCTGTCTTACCATTATATAATCTATATGAAACCTGTCAGTATCTCCAGGCTTCTTCCATGTATACAGCCTTCTTTTATGATTCTTGAACCAAGTGTTAGCTATGATTAAGTTGTGCTCTGTGCAAAATTCTACCAGGCGGCTTCCTCTTTCATTTCTTAGCCCCAGTCCATATTCACCTACTACGTTTCCTTCTCTCCCTTTTCCTACTACCGAATTCCAGTCACCCATGGCTATTAAATTTTCGTCCCCCTTCACTATCTGAATAATTTATTTTATTTGATCATACATTTCTTCAATTTCTTCGTCATCTGCAGAGCTAGTTGGCATATAAACTTGTACTACTGTAGTAGGTGTGGGCTTCGTATCTATCTTGGCCATAATAATGCGTTCACTATGCTGTTTGTAGTAGCTTACACGCATTCCTATTTTCCTATTCATTATTAATCCTACTCCTGCATTGCCCCTATTTGATTTTGTGTTTATAACCCTGTAGTCACCTGATCAGAAGTCTTGTTCCTACTGCCACCGAACTTCACTAATTCCCACTATATCTAACTTTAACCTATCTATTTCCCTTTCTAAATTTTCTAACCTACCTGCCCGATTAAGGGATCTGATATTCCACGCTCCGACCCGTAGAATGCCAGTTTTCTTTCTCCTGATAACGACGTCCTCTTGAGTAGTCTCCGCCCGGAGTTCCGAATGGGGGACTATTTACCTCCGGAATATTTTACCCAAGAGGACGCCATCATCATTTAATCATACAGTAAAGCTGCATGCCCTCGGGAATAATTACGGCCGTATTTTCCCCTTGCTTTCAGCCTTTCGCAGTACCAGCACAGCCAGGCCGTTTTGGTTATTGTTACAAAGCCAGATCAGTCAATCATCCAGACTGTTGCCCCTGCAACTACTGAAAAGGCTGCTGCCCCTCCTCAGGAACCACACGTTTGTCTGGCCTCTCAACAGATACCCCTCCGTTGTGGTTGCACCTACGGTACGGCTATCTGTATCGCTGAGGCACGCAAGCCTCCCCACCAACAGCAAGGTCCATGGATCATGGGGGGAGGTGCGTGTGATATTATTCTTAAATGCTTTTACGACGTCATTACGTGAACCGTGTACATGGTTCAAAAATGGTTCAAATGGCTCTGAGCACTATGGGACTTAACTTTTAAGGTCACCAGTCCCCTAGAACTTAGAACTACTTAAACCTAACTAACCTAAGGACATCACACACATCCCTGACCAAGGCAGGATTCGAACCTGCGACCGAGGCGGTCGCGCGGCTACAGACTGTAGTGCTAGAACCGCTCGGCCACCCTTGCCGGCCTGTGTACTTGTTGAAGACAAATAAATTCTTAATTAATATTGCAAATTAAGCAAAGAAATGGCTAAAGTCAAAGTAAGAACGGTCATTGAAATAGATAGACTATAAAACATAATATATGGCAAGGTCCTGCGATCTTGTAATAGAAAAGCAGGCAGTACAAGGTTAGCGTTTCGCTGTTACGGAATAGTACAAGCGCGTGCTGCGTTGGTAGTTGGAGCGGCTAGTAAGATATTCAAGTGCAGTGTTGTATAACTGCAGCTGAACCAGTTAACACAGTCTCGGAATCGAATGATTTCATCTCGACACGTCGTCTCGTAAAGCTCTATTTACTGTGACTAACGTTGGATTACTCGTGCAGGTGAAATTGTGTGACATGAGTAAACCAAGGCACAATACACGAAATACCAATGGTGTCGTGTGACATAGTGCTATGTACGGCATAGATAGTTCGTTCATTAGATTACGTATTATTGGTTGGTTGGTTGATTTGGGGAAGGGGAGCAAACAGCGAGGTGATCGCCCCATCGGGCTAGGGAAGGAAGTCGGCCGTGCCCTTTCAAAGGAACCATCCCAGCATTTGCCTGAAGCGATTTAGGGGATTCACGGAAAACCTAAATCAGGATGGCCGGCCGCGAGTTTTATCCGTCGTCCTCCCGAATGCGAGCCCAATGTGCCAACGACCGCGCCACCTCGCTCGGTACGTATTATCAGAGTAGAAGTTCTTTCTTAAAGTAGTGTTTCTGACACAATTAGTGAACATTCCTTCGAACCACGCTCTGTCGAAGTGTTGTTTTATGAGGACGCATGCCCGCTATAATAAGATCCACATAGTGATCACGGCTGCGTATTAAACCACTGATCTTGTAACGAATAAAGCAAGCAATAGCTTTTATTCAGTACGGCTCCTTAAAAAGGCAAGAGGCCGGAATATGAATGATATTTAGATATATTTATCGGACATCGGAGTACAGTGCTGCTCACACGGTTAGCGATTACTTTGCTTATCCAAAAATATCGCAATAGAACGCGCAAGCTCAGAAAACGGAATGGAGCAGCGTGTTACTCGATCATGTTGCCGTCAGATCATGCAGTGTCCAGTCAATTGGATCGGACATATAGGACATGCATTTTCTAAGGCGTGGAGACAATGGAAGTCCCAAAACTCCTGTCTCTCTGGCTCTGGTCTAACTTGAATATATAGAAGGGAGAATGACTTCAGCAGCCGCAGCAGATCATAGAGGTCCCCACAGAGTAGGAGATCCAAAAATACCTGTATAGACTTTAGGGACAGATTCACTGAAACAAAGTAAAAAGTTCATGTCCAATAACCGATACCTCTTTAAACTTGATATTCAACACAAGTGTTACACATTGACAACTCAGAAACTAATAACACGCATGCTCCTGTTGAACCGTGGACTGTCGAAAACTTCCACATTCTCCCTGACGGTGTCGAATACTATCGCAGCCTTCCATGACACATCACTGAGGACTTCCTATATTTGGTTTGTGTGCTGCAAAAACATGTTGTTTAAGGTACCCCCAGAGATCAAAATCTACTTCATTACCTTCCATCTGTCGTAGTAGATACCATCCTGTGCGTCTCCAAAAACTAAGACCAAAATGTGCTGGTGCCCCATTATAGCATAAAATATATGCAACTTCTTATTTGCTTGAGCACATCTTCTAATAAGTCCTGAAGACTTTAAAGCCCTTGTGTACAGCACCTATAAGATATGGGAACGAAGTTTTTCGCGACGGCACTTATGTGTAAAACATTCTTGGTATTCTTGCCGCGTCATTTCTGGATAAAATCTCGAGCTTTCGACGATTACCTCCATCGTCATCGTACGAAACAGCATGCACTGTGGTCAACCTGTCGGGCAAGAACCTGGGCAAAGTAGCCATCTCGGCTCTTAATAAAGGTTTGAATTTTGCTCCTACACCACGTACTATACCCATCGTGGTTCTTATCAGTGGAGTAGAACAGGCGGTGCGGCATCTTGCACAGGACGACGCCGACGAAGATAGACTTGTTATCAGTCGCTTTTTGGCCTCAGCTAAGCCTCCCAGACCTAATATCAGTAGAGAGGGAGGGTCTCCGTTTACTTCGGAAGGATGAAGATCTTGTCATATTACCAGCTGACAAAGGAAATGCCACCGTGGTCCTTAATACTACCGAATATCATAGCAAAATGACATCACTTTTGGAGGACAGTACGTATAAATGTCTTAAACGGGACCCAACTTTGACGTACAGCAGAAAACCCATGAAGTTACTGAAGAATTCCGGGCTCCCTAACGATGCTGCAAAAAATCTGAGATTACAAGCTCCTAGACCGCCCAGGTTGTACGGACTACCGGAGATCCACAAGGATAATGTTCGCATGAGACCTATTGTCAGTGCAATTGATTATCCTACTTATAAGCTGGCCAAATACCTAACAAAGTTGATGACTCCAATAGTCGGCCGGTGTGAACGTCACATCAGAAACTCCCAGATGTTCATTGAGAAATTCAAACAGATTAGAGTTGGTCCAAATGACATTTTAGTCAGCCTGGATGTGGTATCGCTGTTCACAAAAGTTCCTCTGGAGGGCACTTTGAAAATGCTGGTGGATCTTTTTCCTCCTGAAACTATAAAGTTGTTCCGGCATGTGATTGACGACCACCTACTTCTCGTATGGTAACAAAATTTTATGAAATGACGGACGGTATAGCGATGGGCTCTCCGTTGCCATCACTGGCAAACTTTTTTATGGAGAATTTTCAGGAACGTGCATTAAATTCAGCTCCCCTCCGTCCATCCTTATTTTATGGTTACGTTGACGATACATTTATGATCTGGCCACACGGCGCAGAAGCTCTCGAACAATTCATGGAACGCATGAACAATATACATTCGAACATCCATTTCACTGTCGAGATGGAGAAGGAAGGGAGACTGCTTTTCTTAGACGTTTTAGTACAATCACAGGCGGACGGGCGTCTTTGCCACTCTGTGTACCGTAAGCCAACGCATACCGATTTATACCTAAATGCACAGTTTCCATCATCCCGCTCAGAAGAGAGCCTTTTTGAACACGTTGGTATATAGAGCAAAAACTGTTTCTGGCGGGGACCACTTAAGGTCCGAGATTAAACATCTGAACTACATGTTCCGAAAGAATGGTTATGGTGCACGCGAAATAAAGGCAGCGTTCTCCAAAAAAAAAAAAAAAAAAGGAAACGTGAAAATGCTGCACACTCACAGGATGAAACACCGATTGCGGTTCTTCCTTTTTGTGGCACGATTTGCAGCAACATAGGTAGAGTCCTGGGTAGACGTGGTATAAGACCGATTTTTCGTCCTCCTAAGAAAGTTAAGGAGATGATGCGGTCTGTTAAGGTCAATCTCGGCCTCACGGTCCTTGAGTTTATAATATCCCCTGTGAGTGTAGAAGCAACTATACAGGTCAGACGATTCGTACCGTTTCCGACGGCTCTGCAGAACACCAACGCTATATTAAAAATAGGGAAATGGAGAAATCGGCAATTTCGGGACACAGCCTCACGAACAAACATAAAATATTGTTCGATGAAACAAAAATTCTATCCCATGCCTCCACGTACTGGGATTCTGTTATTAAGGAGGCTGTTGAAATAAGAATGAGCCAAAAGAACTTTAACCGCGATAGCGGATACCATCTGAGCTCTGCATGGAAACGACCGCTCCATGCAGAGAAACAGCAGAGACGTTCCTTCCAAGGTTTACGTTCCAACGGAAGCGGTGGCGCCGCCGGCGCACACAGTGACACCGTCTGCGACAGCAGTACGTAATCGCCGACCACTCATAAGACGACCAATCAAAAGCCGTCCACGGACTATAAAAAAAGGCTATCACAGTGGCAGTGAAGACAGTCAGTTGCTCCCTACAATAATGACGGAGGTAATCGTCGAAAGCTCGAGATTTTTCAAGAACTGACGCTACAAGAATACCGAGAATGTTTTACGTACCTGTATGTTGAGAGAATGCTTGCACCTGCCAGACACTCACCTAGAATTCCAGCCCATACTTTAATCTTAGTCCTGTGTCAACAACGTGACAACAAACAGCAGCAAAGGTTGGATGGTGTGATTGTCTTCAGTCTGCAAACACCATCTCTTACAGCCGTTCAGCCTCGCATCCATTGGTATTCGTGCGGTCGCATGTAAAAAACACGGTCTTCTGCTAAGATAATGAATATTCTGACATGGTTGTACGGAACACTTTCAGCTAACTCAATACATGCACACAACTGTAACATATACAGATTAGTAACAAGTGATTAAATGTAAACAAGACTCCATGGCATCATATCGTCATTTAGGATACAATTGATCAAAGCCAACTTCGAAAGAGCGGCTGAAAGTTGGGTTGTAACTGGAAACCCATTGAACGTAACATCCATTAATAACTAAGAAACGAAGGATTTTCGGACATTCGTTAAATTAATTTTTTCTTGTTTGTATGCAAAAAAGTTGGTAAAAGTATTACGAATCAGCCTGTATAGATCTCTATGAGCTCATTTGCTAAATCAGCAATGGACTAGTTCACATACAGATTATGCAAGTAATATTGAAAGTAGCCATTATAAGGGACATAACTTTCAGAAGTTTTTCATATCTGATTGCCAATTTAAATGACGTATATCACCCATCTATGGCTTTACAATGAATAATTTTTGTGGTTCATCTAACACAGCTCATAGACAACACACCAAAGGAAGTAAATCGTACATTACACAAATTTTCAGACCTTTAAGCCGAGCAATACCAGGTGCCTATCGGTGAATCGTTGTAAATGAAATCAGTTACCAATTCAAAGGTGCGCATCATCCGGATTGTACCACCATGGCTACCGGAAATCGACTTTACAGAAGCATCATTAAACAACAAAAGACTCTCCAGTTGGGAACGGTGCAGGAATACCTCCACTGGGCGTCCAAAGCAAATGGATAGCGAATTTCAACAGATGGTTCGTGGTATATACTGGTGTTCGTAACCACGGAAACCAGAGCTCTTTGGAACTGAGATATTTTGCTTGTATTCATAAACGTCCAGGACCTGACAAAGGAAAGGTTTTGCTTCTAAATGAGTCAGCCAGTGAAAGCATACGACGCGCCATGCCCCAAATCTCATTCTGTCGGAATCAGTGGCTTCGTAAATCTGAGGAATCTGTTGCAGTTTAAATTGTAATAACGAATGATTGTTTTGGAGCCACTTCTAGATATTAAATATTTATTTCCGCTGTACTGCTACTAATCGCATTAACTTCACTTTATGTTTCAGGTTAGTACAAGACACGCTTTTCGTTCGTACGTTTCTCATCCTCAAGCGTGTCTATATACAGATTATAAGATACACAAATATATTAGTTCCTTGATTAATACATAAACTTTCCAAATAAGCTATGTTGAGTGTTATTGAAATGTGAATGGCCGCTAGGAGAAGGATGGGACAGCGAAGCAGTGAGAAGGAGGAGGGTGAAAGAGTGAGGAGGGTGGCTGGAAAGTTAAGTACGCCGGGGTCAGTGTAATAGCGTATGGCCCAGAATACTGAATTTCTTTCACTGCAGATTTATTTAACACTCCTTATATTGTGCATTAGTTACTTTAAGGCTCATGCAGCACACTATTTATATGCCAAATGTTTCACTTGTTACATCGTATTCGTAAGCTTCTTTTGTTCATTTCCTTACGCCTAACCACCACGATTACAGTTAAGTAGGAATTAGTAACCAAAGAACACCTAAAATGTGTTTACTGTACTATTCGAATATTTTCAACATTCAATGAAGAGGTACATTGCTGAGTTCTTGAGGAGAAACATATTACAAATCCGAAGAAAGAGCTATAATTAGAAAATGAAATTAATTGCGAAGTAAATGGCGCACATAATTTTTTGCAATGTCTTCACGTAGCCCTGTGCGTCGATTGTGATACCGTGTTCCAGAAAAGCAATGAGAAGCAGGCCCTTTCAGTCAAAGATAAAGATCATCATGACTTTTCCGGAGCTGAGTTTCCTGTTTCGAGTAAACTGCAAAAGTTTCGTTGGGAAGCTCTTACACATCCTCCATACAACACCAATCCCCCCCTCTCCCCTCCACCCTCCTCTATGCCATTTCATCTTTTTGGAGACCTGACGAAAGTCTTTCGTGGTCGTCCATTTGCACGCCTTACAAATTGGTTCCGTAGGCATATGAACAATCTCTAAGGATGTTTTCTAGAAATTACCCACCCACAGCAACCGTGATCCAAAAGTCATGTCATATAGGACGAATTCGGTTTAGTAGAAACAGCAAAAACTACAACGAGAGAGACGATCCACCAACACAACACTGCCGAAATGATCAGTCCTATGCAGTGCGTGGTACCACATTGCCGACTGTCAGTGAGGCAAATAAGGGACGCATTCCGCCGGAAGAGGCGCCAGTTACCACAGCAGCCGTACTAGCTAAGGCGATATGGTGAGTTCAACTGGATCAACAAGGAATGTGGCACAGGAACGTGACATCAACCAAGCCTCTATCTCCGGGATAGTGTCCTCTCATCATTTGTGTTCTGCAGTGTAGTAACCCGTACAGATATGTACACATTTCAGGAGCAGGCGCAAATGGTTCTCATCCTTGCTGCAGGCATAGGTCAACGGGAAGCAGCAGCAGAATACCAAGGGTGACATCCAAACCAACGTAAGATTAATCACAGTATGACTGACCGTTTAAGGGAACGGCTCAAGTATATAGTCAGTGTTAACACCAGAATACATTCCCTACGACCACTCACTGTTACTATGGATACGAAATCGGCAGCCGTACTAGTGAGTTCAACTCGGTCTACAACGAATGCAGGTCAGGAACGCGGCTTCAGCGATGTTTCCAGGATAGTGTCATCTCATCAAATCCACTTTGCACAAGCACTCCACTGTGGTAATACTGACAGGTGGGTTCAATTCTGCGAATGACTGGAGAAAGACGCACACAACAGCGGAACCTTGAAGCTGATATTTTGTTGATCGATGATGCTAGTTTCCATTTGTATGGAACAAGCGATCCATTGTTCGAAATTCACACCTATTCATCACCACTGAAATCCAGGAGAAGCTTCCTACCTGCAATTGCGCCAATTCCAACTTCAGCAGAAGCCCCGCTAACTGAACTGTGGGGTACAGTCCCCTGGATGACTATGGACAGCAAAAGATAGGCTACCACCAGGCTGCAATCTCCCACTCAACAGGTAGAGAACAGGGGTAAAAAGGTGTATGTTTAATTTGAAGGAGTGGGACATCAGTGACGATGAATGTTGTGAATTTGGGGCGAAGAAGAAGCCTGAACACTTGTTGGATTGCAGTAACGTGAGCAAACCCTGTGATATGGAAGACTTGTTTCCAGCGCTTAATCGTGTCATTCTGATGTCTGAATGCTGGACTCATAAAGTGTAAAATTATCTGCAAATGATATTGTACCGTAGTTTTTATTACATTGCATTAACCCCAGTTCCCCAGTGGAGTTAGCTCTCTTAGACCAACGCCCTGTTACATGCACGGTGAGGGATGTGAGAACAAATAGACCACAAATATTTGTGCTTCTAGGAAGTATCCGTGAGTGGGGGTGCATCTATAATAAGAAATTTCCCAGAGTGGGGATGCATGCATGTTACACATTAATGACCGTTTGTGTCATATTGCACGAAATGTAAAATGCTATTTTGGATGACACGATTGCATGTGCACGTCTTACGTCATGACATCCTGTATCATATAACTCATTGATATATTAGATTTAGGATGTTATATATTTTTGTTTTGTGATGTGCACTGTTTTACGTTTCTTAACATTTAATGCTATATGTCAGTCTTCGCACCATTTTCAAATCTTATCGAATATTTCAGCAGCTTTTCCTCAGTTAATACTTCATTATAGATAACTACTTCATGTGCATCAAAGATAAATCTACTGTAAATGGTGTCTCTCATATCGTGACTACCAAGCGTTCCAACACAGTTCCTGGGAACACGCCAGAAATTATTTCTACATATGTCGATGACCTTCCATCCTAGATAATATTTCGTGTCCTCCTTGCCAACAAATCCTCAGTTCTGTGGCAAATCACATTTCATACTCCAGATAATAGTTAGTAAGCGATGGTGGGATACTGAGTCACACCCTTTTCGGAACTCAAGGAATTCACTGCCGTTACTTTTACTATGTGATGTGAGAAACTACTGGCTTCCTAATGTGTAAAGATGATACCAGTAAGCTGTAATATTTTATTTTATTTGGGTTTTTACTGATTTAAGTAAGAAACACAGATGATACCTTTTGTTTCTGTATACTTATTGTACCAAATACTTTACTCGACGATGGGCTACTTTTCTTGTAATATTAAAATGTTCATCTGGATTTATTTTTCAGTACTCTTGTGTTTCCGTTTTAAAATGTCAGTTTAGTTTTAATTTTGTTAAATATCTGCAACCTTATTTCTTTCTGAGGAAGTGTGAGAACACTGTAGATCTCGTTGTTGGCCAGGGGGAAGTAATGCGTATCCAGAAATGTGTAGGAGTATTCGCCGGTCAGGGAATGTATGTGCGTCTGTTGCCGTGTACATAAATCGTGACGCATACGTTTTGCATTTGAGCAAGTGCGTCACTTTTAACGAGAAAATTTGAGTCCCATGATGGTGAAATAGTATTGGCGAGTGTCATTCACTATTCATAAAGGCCACTGATACCTTCTACGCTAACGAAACAGTAGATATGGTTAATTAATGTGCATTCTGCCGAAGCCTAGATAGACGGGCACATTTCAAGTGTATTATTTCTGATATAAATGGGCATATCTCGCACCCTATATGGTGATTCCTGAAGAGCTACCGACGTGGTACCCTTCGCTCAGCTGTGACTGGCAACTGAGACCGTACTTTCAAATAGGTAGTAAGTTCTCCGTTCGCCATATACTATCACAATAATCAACTTAAAAACTGTTTCTCTTTTAATAAATGTTATTTAGGAAGTTTTCATTCTTGTCATGCAGTAGTAACCTACTTACTTTATTTAAATATTATGTATACCAGGACCAGTTTCAGTTTATTAGCAAGTATAGCATACATTTATTTGCCGGACCTATCTACTGTGTAATATTTTTGAATATAAAGTTTTTAAATTTTCGGTCTCGACCTGTATATATGACGTTCGATATGTACTGTCTTTCGGGTAATGTGTTTTCTTCTGTTACTTACAAACTAATAAATGAAAGCATTATTTATTTAGATAATTAAACGTAAGAAAAGCTATTATTTCTGCGGAACTTATACTTCATTTAGGTATTTGCTAGATGCAGACAGTTATATTTCTTTTGAATAGAACATTATTAATTTCTCTCAGTACCTCAAGAATCTAAACAATAGGGTACGAATCAGTTTCAACCAGCCTGCCGAGGTGGCCGAGCGGTTCTAGGCGCTTCAGTCTGGAACCGCGCGACCGCTACGGTCGCAGGTTCGAATCCTGCCTCTGGCATGGATGTGTGTGATGTCCTTAGGTTAGTTAGGTTTAAGTAGTTCTCAGTTCTAGAGGACTGATGACCTCAAATGTTAAGTCTCATAGTGCTCAGAGCCATTTGAACCATTATTTTAGTTTAAACAAATTTTCTATCAGTTTTAGTTAGGGAGCTAGATTTTCAACATTCTGCATCTACATGACTACTCAAATTAGCATCGAAATGTTTTGAAGAGTATTCATATGACTGCTTTGATAGCGTTTCCCGGTCATTCCACAGTCGAATGGCACGTAGGAAAAACGAGCACTTAAATCGTTCAAGGTTTATTTCTGAAGTTTCGAAGATAGGTTAAAGGACGATAGGCTCCAGATGTACATTTCAGCTCATAAGATAGTAAGGGACGATGCTAGGAGTTGCGGGAAAGAAATTGGTGCATGTGAAAAAAGCGAATCTTTGAGAAAACTTAACAGGAGATGTGGAAACAAAACCAACACACTGAAATTAATGGAAACAAGTGACTTAATATCAATAGGGAGGGTAGGTGAGGAGCAGTGTTTGAAAAGCGGCCGAAGAATACTTTTCAAACTTCAAGACAAAGAGTTTCACTTGACGAAACAGAAATGAAGAAACAAGAAAAACTGAAGAGTAGCCGAAAGTTGCTTTACTTTTATCGATTTTCTACATTTGCTGATGGAACTCAAACACTTTTCTACATTTACTGACGGAACTCAAATACTACCATTCTAAGTACGTTAGATGTAGCACCGACGTTTTGTATATTCTAAGATATTAGCACAAAGCGGCGAAACGAAAATGACGTAATACAAATGAATTTTTAAAGTCTCAATGAAACGATTCTTTTGTTTCTTTCGTCACACAAAATACTGATATTTTAGCCTGAAGATGAAGTTTCAGTACTCGTACCAGGCTGTGAATAACGGCAGTGATAGTCGACATGTCGGTATTTTGTTTTCGTGCTGTTCTTCTGCTGTTCACTGTGAAGCACCGTTTTCGTAATTTACCGCTGGTGCAGAGATACTGCAACGTTTATGCAGCGCATTGTACGTTCTCTCCGGGTCGCCCCAGCTCAAGAGGCATCGATGATCTGTATTGGAACTGTTCTCGGTCAGAGGTGACAAGCTCGACCGCTCAGTCGATCAATTTTAGGGATTTCGATTATTCATCGGCAGTGAATAGCCGTCTCCGTGAGATGTCCCAGGGGAGAGCCTGCCATAATTCATGGTGCCCGGAGCCGTTTAATCCATTAATTAGGATGGCTGCGGCCACCATTAATCTCTCGTCGGGAGCCGCTGTTGGACCTGCTGCTGCTGCTGATGCTGCTGCCGCGCCAGAGTTTCGAAACGCCCACCACTCTATTTCCGGCAGACCGCCCTGGTCAGCTATGTAGGCAGGCTGGCAGGTACAGGTAGTAAACAGGACAACTCGAAACATACAGGCGCACATTTTGTCGGCGGATGCTAGTGCTGTGTACGGAGTTCGTACATTTTTGACTGTGAACAAGTGCAATTCAGACTACACATTTTTCATAACTTCCTTACGAAAACCACTTGACTTAACCGACGAAACACAGTTTATCACAGCGTCATGGCATTTTAGCCATTATTGCCCATCTTCAATAAGAAAATTGTCGCTTCACTTTATACACATTGCACAAATGTCCTTCCCAATAAAAGATTTTCACCTATTTTTTCAGGGTAAGCATATTACGGCCTGCAGCTCGAGGTGGGAATAGTAGGGTATAGTGACCTACACTTTCAGAGCCACACTAGTAGCTTCAGCATTTCATCAGTGCAGCACGAGGTCTGTACAATAACACTCTGGTGGTAGTGTACCTCGGCCAACGATCTGCAAAATGTGTCCAGAGAAGCCGGATGTCATCAGTCCCCTAGAACTTAGAATTACTTAAACCTAATCAACCTGAGGACATCACACACATCCATTACCGAGGCAGGATTCGAACCTGCGACCGTAGCAGTCGCGTGGTTCTGAACTGAAGCGCCTAGAACCACTCGGCCACCACAGCCGGCACCAATTTTCATCCTGACGACATGGATATATTGGCGGCAACATTTGATGATTCACTGATAATATACTTTTATCAAATTTCCCAAAATAATGAGGAAGCAGAGATTGTTTCACTCCCTGCTCAAAAAAGAACTCGCAGATGTCGACAGGCAAAAGATGTTAGAAATTCGCTCGTCAATGAGAATATCGATGCACGAAGTATACAACAACTTCCACCCACACACCTTACCGAAATATCCTACCGAGAAATCGAGAAAATTCTTGTCCTACGTATAATCACAAGCTGAAGTTTAAATTTAGTGTTTAAGAAATCGTCCACACAGGAGGGTCGTACAAACATACCGTCGTTTGACTGCCGCGCGGGATTAGCCGAGCGGTCTGGCCCCTGCAGTCATGGACTGTGCACCTGGTCCCGGCGGAGGTTCGAGTCCTCCATCGGGTATGGGTGTGTGTGTTCGTCCTTAGGATGATTTAGGTTAAGTAGTGTGTAAGCTTACGGACTGATGACCTTAGCAGTTAAGTCCCGTAAGATTTCACACACATGTGAACATTTCGTCGTTTGGCTGTCGCACAAACACCCGCGTGGAGCACATAGAAATAGGCATCCCTGGCAGAGAGAAGCAACCGAACGGGTTGGAAAAAGGAAATCGCCAGGTCTAGACGGAATCCCAGTTTGGTTCTAGAGAGAGTACTCGGCAGCGTTGGTCCCTCACTTAGTTGCATTTATCGCGAATCCCTCTCCCACTGCAAAGTCCCAAGCAAAGGAAAAAAAGTGGACTTCTTTGTGTGTACAAGGTGAAAGAAAGGATTGCATAATTACAGACAAGTATCCTTAACATCGATTTTCTGCAAAATTCTTGCACACAATCGAACTTCGAATGTACGGCATTTCCTTGACACGGAAAAGCTCCTGTCTACAAATCAGCACAGATTTAGAAAACATCGCTCACTTTCATATACCTAGATTTACAGAAAGCGTTTGACACGGTGCCCCATTGTACAATGTTGAAGGTGCGAGCATACGGGTTAAGTTGTAAGTAGCTTTAAGGCTTCTTAAGTAATAAAACCCATTACGTGGTCTTAGACTGCAGTCGTTCTTCACGACCAAGGGAATCGTCAGGAGTGCCCCAAGGAAACGACAGGACCGCCCTTATTATCTACATACATAGACGATGTGACGAATAAAAAAAAAATTGTTCAAATGGCTCTGAGCACTATGGGACTTAACATCTATGGTCATCAGTCCGCTAGAACTTAGCACTACTTAAACCTAACTAACCTAAGGACATCACACAAAACCCAGCCTTCACGAGGCAGAGAAAATCCCTGACCCCGCCGGGAATCGAACCCGGGAACCCGGGTGTGGTAAGCGAGAACGCTACCGTACGACCACGAGATGCGGGCGAGGCGACGGATAGGGTGTGCAGAAATTTACTGCAATTTCGTGATGACGCTGTGGTGTACAGGAAGGTGCCATCGTTGAGTGACTGGTGAGGAAACGCAGTAAGACAGAATTTCTAGTTACACATCAAACGAATTCGCAGTGTCGAAAAAGGACTACCGTCAGCAGTAGAACGGAATGACAACAATGAAAATGTGTACCGGACGGGGACTCGAACCCGGGGACTCGGCTCCAGAAGCCGTTACCGAAGTTCTTTTGTTGAATGGTTCGCACGCCGACACTTGTTGATGGCCCAGCATTGAAATTTGCAGCAATTTGCGGAAGGGTCGCACTTCTGTCATGCTGGACTATTGTCTTCAGTCATCGTTCATTCCGCTCTCGCAGGACCTTTTTCCAGCAGCAGCGATGTCGAAGATTTGATGTTTTACCGGATTCCTTATATTCACGACAGACTAGTGAAATGCTTGTACGGGAAAATCCCCACTTCATCGCTACCTCGGAAACGCTGCGTCCCATCGCTCATGCGCCGAATATAACACCACGCTCAAACTCACTTAGATCTTGATAATCTGCCATTGTAGCAGCAGTAAGCGATCTAACAACTGCGCCAGACACTTGTCTTACGTAGATGTTGTCGACCGCAGCCTGTTTACATATCTCTGTATTTGAATACGCTTGCCTATACCAGTTTCTTCGGCGCTTCAGTGTAGAAAACAGATTTCCGAAACGTTATGTAGAGTAAATGGACGGCCAGTAACTTCAAATAGCCAAAAGATGACTCTTTTGATACGGACCCAGTATTGTCATACTCTCTGCATACCTCATTTATTTTCGATGTGAACAAGTTAAAGCCGAGTGGTTCTAGGCGCTACAGTCTGGAACCGCCGCGACCGCTACGGTCGCAGGTTCGAATCTTGCCTCGGGCATGGATGTGTGTGATGTCCTTAGATTAGTTAGGTTTAAGTAGTTATAAGTTCTAGGGAACTGGTGAGCTCAATAGTTAAGTCCCATAGTTCTCAGAGCCATTTGAACCATTTGAACAAGTGAAATAATCTTTCTACCTTGATCCGGTTCATAGCTGGAAATAAGAAGGGTTTGTCAAATAAAAATACACCACATAGATACATTCATCAGAAGGTGCTTTTCAATATGTGTTTCCGCTGGCGGTGCCCATTAGAGAAAAGAAAACAGCCAACTGAGACCCAGGGAGGACAGTTTTGCAAGGACCTACCTGCATCACATTCAAAACATATTGTAGAGCGCCAGACGAAGTCCGAATTTGCCGCAGCGAAGCTTACAGGCTCTGCAATCCTGCCAATGTTTTCGATAACAACAGTAATATAATTCACTGAACGTTTACCACAGCTATTACTATCAACAAGTGAGAGAAAAATCGTCAATGCAGTTTCCAAATTATTAACATCAGAGGCAAAAAGAATGATCAAATACGAAGCGATACAACCTAAATGCGTAAATTCTGACATGATATTCAGAAGTAAAGGGTGGTTCAAACACAGTCCCGGTTTGAAAGAGCTGGTAAGTTTTTGTTCAGTGGTGGGTATCATCTTTTGATTCTTTCCTATTTCCACAAACATTCCGATTGTTGATTCATTTCGAATTTCTCTCATTCGCTGTCTAACCATCGAGCAGTTAACTTGTGCGCAACATATGCTAATTGTAGAAACGTTTTATCAAAATGGAGAAATTATTCAGCAACTGACAGGCGACTTCGCGTGATTCTAGGGCATAATGAGACACCAAATGAGTCAACAGTTTGCAGACTTATGAAAGAGTTGTTTGAGACGGGTTCAATAGTAAACTTGAAATGTCTTTGGCGCCGTCATTCTGGTCAAAG
Source organism: Schistocerca gregaria (assembly GCF_023897955.1). NCBI lineage: Eukaryota > Metazoa > Arthropoda > Insecta > Orthoptera > Acrididae > Schistocerca > Schistocerca gregaria. The sequence goes on from NC_064921.1 coordinate 743,582,704, forward strand.
TGCACAGAGCACTCCGGTGACTCGTGACAGTGTGGTTGTTAGCCCAATGAAATCAATTCTTCACCATTCCCATGAGAGGACGATAGGGGGATGAAAACTTCGCGAACAAAATCATGTTCAGTGATGAAGCACATTGCCATTTAAATGGTTTTGTGAATAAGCAGAACTGCCTTGTCTGGGAGTCGTAAATTTCTTGCATGACCCAAGGAAGGGAAAGGCATCCACAACGAGTGACAGTTGTGCTCTTTTGATCTGGTGGCGTCATCGACCCTTTTTTTAAAAAAAAAATAATAAAAAGGAAGAAAGAAAGATGAGGCAGGACAAGCTGTTACAGTCAACTGAGACCGATATCGTACGACTATAGGGGAGTTTTGTGACCTCATTTGGATGGAACGGACACTGGAGAGTTGTTTTTCAGGACGATGGTGCCACCGCCACACTTCCCGTGAAACAGTCCAGTTGCTCCATCGGTTACCGGATCGTCTCATTTTGCGCAACGCTGATCATCAATGGCCACCAACGTCGTATGAATTAACTCCTTGTGACTTTTCAGTGGCGTATGCCAATAAACCCTTGAACATTCATGACTTGCCGCGTTGGTCTCGCGGTTCTAGGCGCGCAGTCCGGAACCGTGCGACTGCTACGGTCGCAGGTTCGAATCCTGCCTCGGGCATGGATGTGTGTGATGTCCTTAGGTTAGTTAGGTTTAAGTACTTCTAAGTTCTAGGGGACTAATGACCACAGCAGTTGAGTCCCATACTGCTCAGAGCCATTTGAACCATTTGAACCATCCATGACTTGATTGAGAAAATTCGACGGGTCGTCAACGAAATGGGTGTGGAAACTTGTCATGTAGTCACGGTGAATTTCATGGACAGTGTCTTTGCATGCCAGCGAAGTAGAGGAGTTCATATGCCTTACATATTTCATAGGTGAAATGGGAAAGTTGTATGAACATATTTATGTATTTTATATATGTTTTTTGTAAAAATATACTTCTTACTTTGATATATGCAAAAGGCCGCTCTTTTTAAGGCACCATGTAGCAACAAGAATTTTCAAAATTTCAGTGAATTGGATCAGTGCTCCTCAAAACGATTTTCAATATCCTCAGGGTACTACCGAATCTGTTTAGACGTACTACTACTAATATCTTGCCTTACTTGGGTTGGTAAATAGAGCTTGAGTTTCGAGTACGCTCTATGTCTACGTGATAAAATGGTCATCCAACTGTCAAAAATAATAAAAAATGTGAATTCAGAATTATTGAGGCAGGTTAGACTCTTTGCAATATTTTTATTGGAACTCTTGAAGGTCAATAAACTTTGGATACCGTTGATTTGTCTGTGAAATCTCCTCATGATATTGATCACAGTCAGTGATGACTTTCGCCGTACTCTTTAAATTAGCAAACGTACATGTGTGAGTTTTAGTGTATCGAATATAAACAATAATACACGTTTTAGGTCTAGGTCTTTGTCAGACGGCTGCATAGAAAACACAGGTGGCCTGGAAGTTCCGTGGATCTTACATCACAGTAGCAGTGTAAAGTCGCCTACGCGTACAAGAGCATCTTAGCCTGTTGACTGCTCTGCGTCCCAGTATCACTGTCTCACTGTCCACGACATCGTCTTCCCAAAGATTCGTTATGACGGGGTCTCCCACGATGAGGATTTAGGGAGCCTCTACTCGAGCACTTTATCCACTGTCACGTATTTTGCGCAGAGGAGGGCCTTGTTCATAATTAGACTGTTTGTTTGCATGAGTTTTCTTCGATGAACGGGAGCAGAGTATATGTGCAAAGTATTTCCGCACAATTAAAAAGAGTAGCTAACGAATAACATTTGGTTGCACAACTCCCTACCAGCTTCAAAGGATTCTGCCACTTTTCTTTGGCAGTGGCCCGAACACCTTTATACTTACAGCTCTTATTACCAGTATTGCCGTAACTTCAGCTTCTACGCTCTGGGTATTCGTGATCCATAACTCTGAAAACAAAGCGAAATAGACAACCTATACATAGTGAATAGCAGGCCAAGTTACAAATAAAAAAATGGTTCAAAAGGCTCTAAGCACGATGGGACTTAACATCTGAGGTCATCAGTCCCCTAGACTTAGAACTAATTCAACCTAACTAACCTAACGACATCACACACATCCATGCCCGAGGCAGGATTCAAGCCTGCGACCGTAGGAGCAGCGCGGTTCCGGACTGAAGCGCCTAGAACAGCTCGGCCACAGCGGTCGGCGATCAAGTTACTTTCCTTTTTATTTGCAACCGTGTTAGTGCTTCTGACAACGCCTAGTTTTATTCTCATTTTTGATGAATCTTTTGGAGAAAGTGAATTCATTGTCAGTGTTCTGACGAACGTTAAGTTCCTTTTAAAATCGAATATTACCTTTCTATTTCATAGTCACTGCCAATTTAAAATCTATCGCGACGGCCGTTTAATTATTATTTTGAATTCAAAAGTTCCGATGTGAGTGTAAAATGACTCGTTCCATATCATTACGGTTTATCGTACAAACGATCCACGGAACGCCGGCCGCGGTGGTCTCGCGGTTCTAGGCGCGCAGTCCGGAACCGTGCGACTGCTACGGTCGAAGGTTCGAATCCTGCTTCGGGCATGGATGTGTGTGATGTCCTTAGGTTAGTTAGGTTTAAGTAGTTCTAAGTTCTAGGGGACTAATGACCAGAGCAGTTGAGTCCCATAGTGCTCAGAGCCATTTGAACCATTTTTGATCCACGGAACATGAAAGTAATTAACTGACAGCTAATTTTCCTCCAAACAAAATGAACTGTGCGGTTGTAGGGCGCCTGATAGTGCATGTGCTATCCTAACACATTTATGTAATGCGAAACTGACCATTAGGATCACGGGAGGCGGACTTCAAAATTATGTAAGTGATAATACGTCTGGTGCGCGGGATGCAGCACGTTTAACGACCGTGCGCCCAGTATACCAGAGGTCGTGGCGGAGGACATACGGTTCCATATGTAATTTTACTTATGTTCGAAACAGGCTTATGGCTGTTGAAGTTATTTTATTGGTCTTGACGCAGCCGCTGTTCTAAGACATTTTTCATTTATTAGTGTGTATGTAAGTAATATGTTATCACCTACGTAATTTTGAACTTTATGTCTAAATTGTATCACTGGTTTGGATGTTATTTTCATCATTTTTTAGAACTTCTGAAGGAGGCTATGTTATTATAGCAGAAACCATGGTCAAAGTTTAAAGTAAACATAATTTAGTGCAACTGTGGGCTGTTTTTCATTCCAGGCAGTTTCGTAACGGATGCTGTTATGGCTGCCATAATGAAAACAATGGAATGTTAATTTCTATTAATGCAGACTGGTACTGGGGAGAAACATAAGGTTACAGACGTGACCTAACATAATTTTTAAAAATCAAGTGCATAACGTGATCGGTCAGTCACGTTGGGCTGTATCGTTACTTGAGCATAGGGCTTCGTTTTTGAGAGATTGCAGGTTCACTGGTAGACAGTAAAAGATCTGGTCATTTGTTAATCAGCTCCTGGAATACGCCAGTGGTGAGCGTACTCCTCGTCAGCCCTTCATTTCTTTCACGAATACTTGCAAACAAAGCTGATAATTACAGCGAGTTAATACAAAGGAATGTGTTGGGTTGTTGAACAAATAAATCTTAAAGATATTGATTTAAACATACTTAAATGTTTTCTTGATTGTTAAGAGCTGACAAGATGGATGGCTACATGGTGAAAACTGAAGGATAAATGACGATGCGAAACAACAAAGCATCTCAAGTTTGTTTGTGTGGCTATCATACGCGGCAAGCATAGAAATATTCGTTTTGTAAATGGAGTCCGTCTTTTCTTTCTGCAATGTATTTTACTTCTTCCAGACACGTTCCACCTTTTAATTTAAGGCATCGGCAATATAATCTAGAATGGTACAGTTTTGTTTTAATATGCAATATTTGTAGATCACAAATCAGTTCACGTCTTGTGTTGTAACTGATTACTTACAGTTCTTCGTGTTTTTGGCTAGGATCTGCGTCTCCTCTCATCTCGTCACATGCTGGACGTCCTACTATTCCATTGTTTGTGAAGCAGTTTTTGTGAGTGACTTCCAACCTTGTTGACCAGATGGGAGAAAACTGCCATATTATTAATGGTGTTTGTGAGTTGCAAATGTGTCTTATATAAATCTAAATTAGTTCTTGTTTTGCCTGGTATAAGGATTCGATTTCGAATTTTAACCACATTTTGTGGCCTGCATGCACTGTTTTTTGAACTCTGTGTGAACTGTTTTTAATCTTTACACTAATGTATTTAGGTACAAGTTCATTAAATTTGCATATCGTGTTGAATTTTATATTTTGTATGGTTGTAAGAACGTTCAAATACAGTCTTCTGACCCTCCAACATGTGATCAGATGAGAACAAACGCAAATGCCAAAGAGGAAATCGAAGCACTCTAAGTAATCACTTTTCTCGTAAAAAACAAGATGTGAACTGTTTTACAACCTACAAACATCGCATATTTATAACAAAACTCTATCAATCCACATTCCACTGACGACACCTTAAAGTCCGCGTCTGGGAGAAATAAATTACCTTGCAGCAAGAAATGGCGGTTTTATTTACAAAACAGAGGCAGAAAAAATGTAATGTTAACGCGGCGTCTTCTTTTATCACAGGAAGTCTTACAAGTTTCTTTGGTAGGACCTTTGTCCCGCTCCAACGCGGGGTCGGCTTTGTTATGCCGGATTTGGCAGTGTTACGTGCAGAGGGTTGGCAGATGCCCTTTCTGCCGCCACCCCGAACCCCCCTGGGACGGAAGTACTGTACCCCAGCTGTCTGCGTCTAGTGTAAGTCATGGAACAGTGCGAACGTTTTCAAATGTGAGTCGTGTAACTGAGGCGAAACTTGGGGACCAGTCCGGTATTCACCTAGCGGGATGTGCAAAACCGCCTAAAAACCACATCCAGGCTGACCAGTATACCGGCTCTCGTCGTTAATCCGCCGGGCGGATTCTATCTGGGGCCGGCGCGCCTACCCGAGTCCAGGAAGCAGCACATTAGCGCTCTCGGCTACCCTGCCGGGTCATAGGAAGTCTTACAAGTAATTATTAACATTTTTGGTGTCTTCGGTGCACACATTTCATAAACATACAGAAAGAAAAGCTTCGGTGTCTTACAAGTCCCGTCCCGGACCCTACGGAACATCTACATCTACATACATACTCCTCAATCCACCATACGGTGCGTGGCGGAGGGTACCTCGTACCAGAACTAGCATCTTCTCTCCCTGTTCCACTCTCAAACAGAACGAGTGAAAAATGACTGCCTATACGCCTCTGTACGAGCCCTAATCTCTCTTATCTTATCTTTGTGGTCTTTCCGCGAAATGTAAGTTGGCGGCAGTAAAATTGTATTGCAGTCAGCCTCAAATGATGGTTCCCTAAATTTCCTCAGTAGCGATTCACGAAAAGAACGCCTCCTTTCCTCTAGAGACTCCCACCCGAGATCCTGAAGCATTTCCGTTACACTCGCGTGATGATCAAACCTACAAGTAACAAATCTAGTAGCCCGCCTCTGAATTATTTCTATGTTTCCTTCAATCCGACCTGATAGGGAACCCAAACGTTCGAGCAGTAGTCAAGAATAGGTCGTATTAGTGTTTTATAAGCGGTCTCCTTTACAGATGAACCACATCTTCGCAAAATTCTTCCAATGAACCGAAGACGACTATCCACCTTCCCCACAACTGCCATTACATGCTTGTCCCACTTCATATCGCTCTGCAATGTTACGCTCAAATATTTAATCGACGTGACTGTGTCAAGCGCTACACTACTAATGGAGTATTCAAACATTACAGGCTTCTTTTTGCTATTCATCTACATTAATTTACATTTATCTGTATTTAGAGTCAGATGCCATTCTTTACAGCAGTCACAAATCCTGTCCAAGTCATCTTGTATCCTCCTACAGTCACTCAACAAAGACACCTTCCCGTAGGCCACAGCACTATCAGCAAACAGCCGCACATTGCTATCCACCCTATCCAAAAGATCATTTATGTAGATAGAAAACAACAGCGGACGTACCACACTTCCCTGGGGCACTCCAGATGATACCATCACCTCCGTTGAACACTCACCATCGAGCACAATGTACTGGGTTCTATTACTTAAGAAGTCTTCGAGCCACTCACGTACTTGGGAACCGATCCCATATGCTCGAACCTTAGTTAGGAGTCTGCAGTGGGGCACCGAGTTCAAAAATGGCTCTGAGAACTATGGGACTTAACACCTATGGTCATCAGTACCCTAGAACTTAGAACTACTTAAACCTAAGTACCCTAAGGACATCACACAACACCAACTCATCACGAGGCAGAGAAGGGCACCGAGTCAAACGCTTCCCGGAAGTCAAGGAATATCGCATCCGTCTGATACTTTTCATCCATGGTTCGCAAGACATCATGTGAAAAAATGGCGAGTTGCGTTTTGCAGGAGCGATGCTTTCTAAGGCCGTGCTGATATATGGACAGCAACTTCTCTGTCTCAAGGAAATTCATTACATTCGAACTGAGAATACGTTCGACAATCCTGCAACAAACTGATGTTAAGGATCCGTCCTTCGACGCTTCTTATATACAGGCATCACCTACGCTGAACATCTTTGGGATGAGTCAAAACGTCGGTTTCGCTTCAGACAACGGCGTCAGACATCGCTACCTACCCTGGATTCGAGCCCTGAGGAAGGAGGGGTAATCATTTCTCCACAGACATACAGATAATCCATTGAAAGAGTTCCCAGCACAGTTCAGGATGTCATAGAGGCGAAGGGTGATCACACCCCATATTAAGTCCACTACTAGGTGTCCGGATAGGAACAGTGGTGACGTACCTCTAGAGAGCGGAAGCAGACTAGCAAACAGGGGAGCGCTGCCGCCCTGTACCTGATACCTGCGCTCTCCCGGTCGCGATGACTGCTGCAGGAGGAGGACGCGCGCCTTGCTGGAACCCTGCCGGCGCGTCACGTGTGTGCGTGTGTGGGGTTGCGGGGGCGGTCGGCGTGTCACTGGCGGCATTAACATATAGAGCGGCCGCCGCTGACTCAGCAGCAGTCGCGGCCGCTGCCGCCCTTCCAAACACTGCGGCCCGCCCCCCTGTCCAGCTGACGTCTGGTGAGATCGCTGCGATTTAGAAGACGTGCCGCGTCGTGGAACGCTCTTCGACAAGCAAAACAAAAACTTGTAGTTCAGGTCTACCATGACTGCGTAAAACCGGGGTACGGACAAAAAAAAAAAAACACTAAAATCAGAAACCGCCATAAATTATTTCACTAGGGGTGTACAATAAGTAACGCAACACTTTTTTTCTTCATGACAGATTCGGTTAAAAAAATTCGGAATTTGTTGTGGCACATCGTGGAATATTCCCGCCTCAGCCCCTATAGTTCCAGTAGGTGGTGGCGTTATACGTAGCCTTCATAGTAGCGTCTGTCCGCCCGATAGCTCTGTGGTTAGCGTGACGGATAGCCGTGCTACGGGCCCGGGTTCGATTTCCGGCTGGGTCGGGGATTTCCCCCGCTCAGGGACTCGGTGTTGTGTTGTCTTCATCATCATTTCTCCCCATACGGGGCACAGGTCGCCCAATGTGGCACGAATGTAATAAGACCTGCACCAAGGCGGCCGCACGTGCTCCGTAAGGGGCCTCTCGGCCAATGACGCCAAACTCTCATTTCCATTTCCATAGTAGTGTCTGTATTACGTTCCAAGCAAAGACCAGTCATTGAGTTTCTTTTGGCGGAGAACGACAGAATAGTAGACATTCATCGGTACTTGCAGAATGTCTGCGAAGACTTCACAGTGAACAAAATCATGGTGTGTCGTTGGATGAAACATCTCTCATCTTCGCAAGAAGGTCGCGCAAACCTGTGCTACCTACCTCGTGCCGGCTGGTAGCACACAGCTGTGACACCTGCAGTGTTGAAACGTGCGTTCACTCTCATTCGAGTTTATCGATGGATCACAATGAAACAACTCGCTGCATAACTGGACGTGTCTGCTGGTAGTGCTGACGCACTCGTCTACCAGTTAGGGTTCTCAAATGTGTGTCCCCGCTTGGGTCCTCGTCGCCTAACAAAGGACCATAAAGATCATCTGTTTGGCCCAATGAAGGAGATGAGCGCGGATGGATGAGGTGGTTATTGATACAGTAAAACTTTGGTTCCAATGTCGACCAGTGGACTGGTACAATGTGGGGATACAGGTCCTCCTAGTGAGGTGGCGTAAGGCTACCGCACTGCACGGAGATTGTGTTGAAAAATACAGTTTGCAGCCAGGAGAGTGAGGAATAACATGGTGTACTGGAATCCTGAATAAAACCAACCTCGTTTCAGAGAAAAAAATTTGTTGCATTATTTGTTGGAAATTAAGTGTTGTTGGCCGAGAGGCCCCATGAGGGGAAGTTCGGCCGCCGTATTGCAAGTCCTTTTTACCTGACGACACTTCGGCGACTTGCAAGTCAATGATGATGAAGCACACACAACACCCAGTCATCAAGAGGCAGAGAAAATCCCTGACCACGCCGGAAATCGAACCCGGGACCCCGTGCGCGGGAAGCGAGAACGTTACCGTAAAAGCACGAGCTGCGGACATTCGAAATGAAATGAGCGTTCGGTGTCATTGGCCGGGAGGCCCCTTACGAGGCAGGTCCGGCCGCCTGGGTGCAGCTCTTATTACATTCGACGCCACACTGGGCGACCTGCACGCCGGTTGGAGATGAAATGATGATGAAGACAACACAACACCCAGTCCCTGAGCGGAGAAAATCCCCGACCCAGCCGAGAATCGAACGCGGGCCCCTTAGGACGCCAGTCCGCCACACTGACCATTCAGCTATCGGGGCGGACTATTATTTATTGAACGCCGTCGTATTAATACTTCACAACCCCATTCCAGGCATTTCACTTTAACTTCAGATATTATTTGTCTATAGTATCCTGGTGGTATTATTGCGGCGGTTTAGCTGGCTCCACTAAAATGATGTTCAAGTAGTGATGCAAAAGAAACATTCACGGCGTATTAAGCCTTGAATCAAAATTTAAATTCCAATACATGTTTCTATTACCAAACGTACCTACACAAACAAGAAGTTAAATTTATGAGAAGAACGTCTCTTTCACAATACGTCTCAGTCCATATTGGCTAAGGGTCTACTTCATGATTTCTGCCCAAATAAATATTAGGACTGCACTAATACCTATCACTTTGTGCGTATTTTATGTTTCAATTTAAGGCACTGCGATGTTTCGTGCATATTTTTTTTCTTATCATCAGGAGCGTTCGGATAAAGTATTGATGTTACATGAACCCGAAGGTTCCTGAATTAAAATAAAACTAACAATAAACTTATTGAATGTATAAAAATTATACTGTAAAAGTAATCGAGACTACATCGTCGTCAAGACCATGTGGTATAAGCAAAGGTAAATAAAAAATTGCTCTGAGGACTAGGGGACTTAACATCTGAGGTCATCAGTCCCCTAAACTTATACTACTTAAACCTAACTAACCTAAGGACATCACACACATCCATGCACGAGGCAGGATTCGAACCTGCGACCGTAGCAGCAGCGCGGTGCCGGACTGAAGCGCCTAGAACCGCTCGGCCACAACAGCCGCCAAAGGTCAATAGCAGCAAGACAGCGCATTAACATTTTTCGCATTTACGCCTATATACCTATAGCCATCTCATGACACTTCAGTCATCATCCACCCTTCTTGTGCCATTCATGAATGGCGCACAGGAAGCTTGTATGTTGAAAAGCCATTACATGTGGCAGAATATCACAGAATTTTCCATCATCGTCTTTTCGGGAAAGCAATCTTGAAGGAGAACGAATTTTTGGCTCATATTGGAATGTACTCTCTCGGTATTTTATCGTGTTTCCTGTACCGTCTGTTCAGGACGTCGTAGAAGACCTTATAATTAGAGTATTTAAGAAATTAAATGTTTAAGAATAAATACAAGTTTAAGTACAAGAGAAAAAAGGAGTTCCTATAGATTCTATACGTCGTACAGGACTTTTGTCAATTTAATGTCTCCGAATACATTTTGTGACACGATTAACAGAGACGTCATTTTAATGAAAGTTGTATCTCATAACGAATAAGAAAATCTGTATTTTACAGTCAAATCTTTATCTCACCTTCGACACTCAGTCCTATTTCCTGGAAAAAATGAGAGTTACCATTAAAATGGATGAAAATTGTCCAGCACTGAGCCCTCTAAAAACCAGTTGCTTCTATTTCACTCCCGCAAAGAAAAATAATTCCTGAAAAAGATCCGATCAGTGGATGTCGAAGTTCGGCCTTCAATGAAAGTCGAACTTCGAAGGAGTACAGCCGGCCTGAGTGGCCGTGCGGTTCTTGGCACTTCAGTCTGGAACTACGCGACCGCTACGGTCGCAGGTGCGAATCCTGCCTTGGGCATTGATGTGTGTGATGTCCTTAGGTTAGTTAGGTTTAAGTAGTTCCAAGTTCTAGGGGACTGATGACCTCAGATGTTAAGTCCCATAATACTCAGAGCCATTTGAATCATTTTAGAAGGAGTACAGACATCTAAACAAAAGTAAGTCCTCTCCTGAAGGACAATAAACTCTGAGAAAGTTCACAACACTTTAATTGAAACGTGGAAATTGTTCAGCGAGCCCACAAAAATGAGTTGAATTCTCTGTGTTAAACCATTTGAAGATATCTATTCTTCTGGAAGCCCCTATGATGTTATAATGTATGGAGCCGTCTGAAGAATGTGTGATATTACTCTCAAATATCGCAAAGCGATGTTCTTCCTTTTTCTGGCATTATTTCGTAATTATTTTATTGAGAGTACCGGACGTGTGGCTTGGGAGGAAGACTTTGCATTTTTAGCACTGAGAAGGTGCACTACCGTTATGGTCCCAGGGTCCCGTTTCCGGGAGGCGAGCTTCCTCAAGGAGGTGGGAAGCTTTTGCGGAAGTGAGGCTGTGACCTGCTGGGCACCCCGGGCTGCACTGTCCTGCCCAGATAATAATCGAGTATGACATTTTTTGTGTCTTTGTTGCCCGGCCAGCATGAGGAAAACTGTTACTTTCACTCTAAAATTGTGGTCGTACGACTGAACTGATTCTCCCTGCTACCATGTTTGGTGCGAGCAGGTTCACCGATCGGGGAGCACTGCTCTAGGCGAGTAACCTCATGTCAATTAATGTGTGTTTTGTATGCCGAGAATGGAAGCTTTCTGCTGTGTTCCCCAGTTTTTTTCACGAAATAAGCAATATTCTACCCTGTCGCATTGGAAATAGCATTGAGTCTTACCCTCCATGGGAGGCTTTCTGAAAATGAAGAGTTGAGAAGGGAGAAGGGAGCTTTCGTGTTCCAGCCGACATGCGATTGCCCTTCTGGCCACCACCTGCTGTTGATTGGCACATGCTTTGCTAATTTTGGAGAAATGCAAGTTCTGCAATCTGAGCTAGTGCTATCCGTACTCTGAGCTGCTCGCTTCTTACTTGTTCTGGGACACAACTTGAGCTGATATTGACTCATTAACATTGAATTCGCTAGCTGCCCAGATATAGATAACTGCTTTTGTTTCCTGCATACAGTCTTCCATACAGTTTGGTACTTCCCCACAGGGTTAGCGTCATTTCGTGTGAATTCAGGCCACACTTTCAGAAAACTTCTTCCTGTGTTAGTTACTTGTATACTGTGCCCAATAATCACAGCAAATAAAAATCTGTTATACTCTGACATGATTCAAATTACAAGATCCTTTAAACTGTTCTACAACCTTCCAATGCTTGAGCAGCACACTAATAAAAAATATAAGTTGTTGCACACCTAGAATCCGTACTACATTGTCAAAGTTTTGGTAAAAGGTCCTTCCTACGATTTACTGATTGCTCAAGAGATGGACCCAAATGAAGATTAAGCACCTTTCGTAAAAAATATGAGACAATTTATTTAAAAATACATATCAAGACAGAAATGCTATCTTCAGATAATGTTGAAAACAATGTTAGTAGTGATAACAATGTTTCGATTAATACAGAACAAGGGCCTTTGTGCTTCGTTAGAGCTTTGAAAAAACAACTGAAGAACTGTTCTGAAGTGTTAATGGCAAATCAACGCCCAAACTAAATTTAATTTAACAATTATTATTTAGTAGTTTTTAGAATTTACAGGAGTAATAATTAACTTAACTAATCAGAAACCCAAAAGAAGAAAATCAAGTGCTACAAGAGCTGTAAAAAGTTAAAATAAAATTTTACCAACAAGAGCATTTATTTACAGAATAACAGCAACATCAGAATTAGTGTTAACTGCCTTGGCCGCCAAGACGTGAGTATACTAGCACGTCCCTCACCGACTGGTCTACAGACCCACCACATAGACCTTTAGTCTAAGCACGGGAGCAGAACATGTCTATAAAATAAAAAAATACACTTAGAAATACACATAACAATTAAATACCAATTCAAGACTCCGACTGCAATAACAGTTTTGAGACCAGCTTAGGAAGGAGCGATGCAACAAAATCTTCAGGTGAGCGAGCTAAGAACGTTTTGAATAATTACTGTTAAGATTGTACCTGCCTTTTCTTCCCACGGAACAGTAAACAACCCGCGAGAAGCTCCAAAAGAGGTCAGGTTAGACTGACTACAAAATTTAACGCTGGAGAAGATAGCACACGAAACTAGCATAAAAGTTCCAGTAAACGTAAGTAGACACGCTCTCACTCCTTTTAAAATTGAACGAGCACACCAGAGACCGAATGCGTTCTATTCCACCGGCTGATTTGTTCTTTAACCTTCCCACAAAAAGAAAGCAAGTTACACGACAGAGTGGCTCCATGCAAGTAGGCCCGCCTGTTTTCACAGTTTAAGATGCACGAACATAACAGTGAAATCAACATCCACAGCTCTAACGTCTTACACAGAAAATAATCAGCAACGTTAATACGATAGGGGCCTGCAGGTTAACTGTCAGGTAGTCTCGGGCATTTTGATGTATCATATACAGAATACCTTAGATTGAACACAACTACCTCTAATCCGGGAAAATTTAAAACAGGCAGAATCACCCTATAGAACATGCTCAAATATCATCTACCGACAGTAGAACTAGTGACAGTTATGGCTCTGGAGGAAACTGTTATTGAAGAGCCATGAACTAGCCGTCGAATTAATGTGCATCGACCACCACTTAAATGCAGCACGGAAATGGAACCGTAGTTCGAATAATTCCACACCAAGTATGTCCTCAACAGATTCTTAGTCGGTTTTGGAAACAGCTAATCCGAGTGGCGGCGGCAGGAAGGTCAGCGGACGTAATTCCAAGTGCTAACACCTCCAACACCCGGGACCGGCCGGGGTGGTCGAGCGGTTCTAGGCGCTACAGTCTGGAACCGCGCAACCGCTAAAGTCGCAGGTTCGAATCCTGCCTCGGGCATGGATGTTTGTGCTGTCCTTACGTTAAAAAATGGTTCAAATGGCTCTGAGCACTACGGGACTTAACATCTGTGGTCATCAGTCCCCTAGACATGGTTATTTGAAGATTTTGGGCAAGAAATGAAAGCTATTCGACCTTGTAATATAGTACTCGGATCCCACGGTGTACCATTTCTCATATTGTTTAGCAAACATTAGAAGCAATATATAAATCGCTTAAGGAGAAATTTACGAATGTTTTGTTAGGTTATTTAGAATAACAAAAGAATACATTTATTTCACTTAGGTGAACTTTTCTGGCAAGACATTTATTTCGAAGTCATTATACACTCCTGGAAATTGAAATAAGAACACCGTGAATTCATTGTCCCAGGAAGGGGAAACTTTATTGACACATTCCTGGGGTCAGATACATCACATGATCACACTGACAGAACCACAGGCACATAGACACAGGCAACAGAGCATGCACAATGTCGGCACTAGTACAGTGTATATCCACCTTTCGCAGCAATGCAGGCTGCTATTCTCCCATGGAGACGATCGTAGAGATGCTGGATGTAGTCCTGTGGAACGGCTTGCCATGCCATTTCCACCTGGCGCCTCAGTTGGACCAGCGTTCGTGCTGGACGTGCAGACCGCGTGAGACGACGCTTCATCCAGTCCCAAACATGCTCAATGGGAGACAGATCCGGAGATCTTGCTGGCCAGGGTAGTTGACTTACACCTTCTAGAGCACGTTGGGTGGCACGGGATACATGCGGACGTGCATTGTCCTGTTGGAACAGCAAGTTCCCTTGCCGGTCTAGGAATGGTAGAACGATGGGTTCGATGACGGTTTGGATGTACCGTGCAGCATTCAGTGTCCCCTCGACGATCACCAGAGGTGTACGGCCAGTGTAGGAGATCGCTCCCCACACCATGATGCCAGGTGTTGGCCCTGTGTACCTCGGTCGTATGCAGTCCTGATTGTGGCGCTCACCTGCACGGCGCCAAACACGCATACGACCATCATTGGCACCAAGGCAGAAGCGACTCTCATCGCTGAAGACGACACGTCTCCATTCGTCCCTCCATTCACGCCTGCCCCGACACCACTGGAGGCGGGCTGCACGATGTTGGGGCGTGAGCGGAAGACGGCCTAACGGTGTGCGGGACCGTAGCCCAGCATCATGGAAACGGTTGCGAATGGTCCTCGCCGATACCCCAGGAGCAAAAGTGTCCCTAATTTGCTGGGAAGTGGCGGTGCGGTCCCCTACGGCACTGCGTAGGATCCTACGGTCTTGGCGTGCATCCGTGCGTCGCTGCGGTCCGGTCCCAGGTCGACGGGCACGTGCACCTTCCGCCGACCACTGGCGACAACATCGATGTACTGTGGAGACCTCACGCCCCACGTGTTGAGCAATTCGGCGGTACGTCCACCCGGCCTCCCGCATGCCCACTATACGCCCTCGCTCAAAGTCCGTCAACTGCACATACGGTTCACGTCCACGCTGTCGCGGCATGCTACCAGTGTTAAAGACTGCGATGGAGCTCCGTATGCCACGGCAAACTGGCTGACACTGACGCGGCGGTGCACAAATGCTGCGCAGCTAGCGCCATTCGACGGCCAACACCGCGGTTCCTGGTGTGTCCGCTGTGCCGTGCGTGTGGTCATTGCTTGTACAGCCCTCTCGCAGTGTCCGGAGCAAGTATGGTGGGTATGACACACCGGTGTCAATGTGTTCTTTTTTCCATTTCCAGGAGTGTAGTACATTCAATTTGCTCCTGCATCATCTACAGCGCAAACCACTTCGAGTACAGCTGATGACTGCAGGCAGGTATTTCTTTGTGGCAATATGAAAGCTTATTAAGGTTTTATAGCCAATGTGTTTGGTGTGATGAAAAATGTCTTGTTCTTCAGACTCGGAAATTATCAGTGTTGTCGTAACCACGCACAAACTAAACATCGAAGTCCTTTTAGTATACAACGTGGTGAACTTTGTTCTAAACTAAGCCCACGCTCTAACTTCGAACAAAGATTTTTGATCAATCAAATAAGTGATAAAATCTTCCGCAGTACTTTGTCACAGATTTGACCGAAGATCTTTCATGAGAGATCTGTGTCAAAGAAATTTAACAATGCAATATGGGCCTGAGCTGGTTTTTCGCACTGTGACGGCATTAGCGTTGTGCTCAATGGCCAAACACAGCGATCATTCTCTTACTAGTCAGCGAAGGTAACGAGCACTGCAATAGCTCGTCTTGTTTGATTATAAGCCTGTTTACTGATAAGAGAGAGCTGTGTTCGATTTCCCCTAGGATTATAAGCTTGCTGTGTCTTGTTTCATGCTCAACTGGCTAACGACTATGTAGTATTCAAATGCAATGAACAACAACTTTTTATAGCGTCTCACCATACTGGAGGTATAGGGTTAAAATCGTGCACGAAAAGCTTAAACTTTCAAACAGTGAATACTATAAACTTCCAAACAGTGTCACTGAACTGTATAAGGGATTGAACTATTCGAGGAAAACGAACTCTTCAGCGTTCAGAGATCTGAACATCAACGGACTCTTAGAAAGATTCCTGGTGTGAGTTGATATGAAGACGGAATTTCTTGTATCAAACAACTCAGAGGATTTTACTTGAATTCGCAAAGGTCACGAAATACTACAAAGATTGATGATTTGATTTTAGCCCAACGGGTATTCAGCCATTAAACATTCTGTTGATTGTACAAAATAAGAAATGTTTAAATGTGTGGGTTATCTTATAGGAATTAAGTGCTAAGGTCATCAGTCCCTACGCTTACACACTACTTAACCTAAATTATCCTAAGTGCAAAGACACACTCCCATTCCCGAGGGAGGACTCGAACCTCCGCTGGAACCAGCCGTACAGTCCATGACTGCAGCGCCCGAGACCGCTCGGCTAATCCCGCGCGGCATACAAAATAAATGATAAGTCTAGGACACACATCACTGTTGGTGTGAATTGAGTGAAATGCAACACCATGGCGATGCTTGTATTCGTTGTAAAGGTTGCAGGACGTTAGAACAGAGTATAGAGCGCACGTTGTTGATAATATTTACCCTAGTGTGTCCGTGCATTGAACACTTTAAACAGTTATCTTAGGCATGTGTGTAAAAACTGCGGAAAGCGTTGACGTCACGTGACGTGCTAAGCAGTAGAACCGGCGAGGAAAAAGAGGCAGAAAACTTCAAACATCGAACAAATAGAATTCAGTCTCACAGGTCAATAAAGAACAGAAAAATTGAAAGCAATGTTGATGGCCTTCTCGACATTGACAGAAATCAGGAGAATATTACATTTTATGAGGAACACAGACACACCGTAAGCAAACATAATAACATTGTACCCAGCAACTATGCAGGTTGTAAGGCACAAACAAATTTCGATAGTTCAGTGGAACTTCAAATAAAACTCGCACATCGCTCGTTCAGATAAATCTGTTGTCCGAGTGCAATCTTCGAGAGACAAGTCATTGTTTAACGTAGTTACCTAAAATCTGGAAAACTTCTTGACTGATTTACAACACGTTTTGACCCGATGCTCTAGTAAACATTCAGACAGACATGGGCTACATAGTTTCAGTATACATAATATATAAATACCTATTATAAAGGGGAAACATTGTTAACAAATGTCTCTAAAAGATCCTGATTGATTTGCTTGAGATCTTTACATGATTAATAAAGGTTCAGATGGTTATAGGCCACATTTTTAAAATATACATGGTATATAAAGCCGTGTATCTGTTCTATACTACCAGATAGAGACAAGTCGTCGTTTAAAGTTGTTACCAAACCTCCCGAAAAGCTCTTGACCAATCTGCTTTAAATTTTCTCACGGTCCTCTAATAAACATTCGGACGGGCATTGACAATATATTTTTAACGTATATATAATACATGTGATACCTAACGGGGTAAAAATCCGAAAACGTATTAAACGATGAACCACGTTATTCCACTAAACATCGGATGGAAATAGGACACACATTTTTTAAATATATATGTTAAACCCCGACTGCGGGAAGAAAAGCACTATGCTGTCCTGCGAAAATGATTTTCTTCCTCGCAGTCTGTGTTAAAAGAAAATAGGAATATTGTAACTATGGATATCTTTTTAATCTTACCCTTCCACGAATTAGAACAACCTTCATGGAAGCTACTATCAGCACAGATCTAACAGCTGCAGAGATCTCATAGATCTTATGCCTGTGGACTCAGCCGATTTACATATCCATTTTAAGCGACGTCAATTCCCAACCAAGGTATCGCTTACAAATACGTTAAACAATGATCGACGTCAGAGAGAAAGGGGTTGGACAGAGAGGGTGAGAGGAGGTATCGTTTACAAATACATTAAACAATAATCGACGTCAGAGAGAAAGGGGATGAACAGAGAGGGGGAGAGGCCTTGGACATAGGAAGGGGAAAGGAGGACATGGACACAGAGAGAGTGGAAGAGGAGATGGAAAGAGAAAGCGAGAGAGAGAGAGAGAGAGAGAGAGAGAGAGAGAGAGAGAGAGAGAGAGAGAGAGAGAGAGTTGGGACGAAGAGATGTATATGGAGAAGGGGAGAGGAGATGGACCGATATAGAATAGAAGCAGAGGTGGTGGA
The DNA here is from genome assembly GCF_023897955.1 of Schistocerca gregaria. NCBI lineage: Eukaryota > Metazoa > Arthropoda > Insecta > Orthoptera > Acrididae > Schistocerca > Schistocerca gregaria. The sequence goes on from NC_064921.1 coordinate 743,600,822, forward strand.
GAAAGAGATGGGTGAGGAGGAGATGCACGGAAAGAGGGAAGAGAAAGTACTTAGATCGTATATCTAGTTCACACATTTAGTAATGGCGAAGCCTTGTGGAGTTCACTACCGTTAGTAATAGGTTCGTGAGAAAGTTCGTAGCGGTTTTGTTTAACATTTTGGTATTCCGGTTACTATGGATTTATCTGTCACTTGTCAATTCTTATTTGTAGTCCGTTGTTGCTATTCAAGTCTATATATTGTCATTTTGTCATCTGGAGATAGTGGGTGATGCTGTGGACGCTAGAAATTAGAGTGCCAAGTGGAGAAATCGGAACATATATTCCTCTGTTTGATTTCAGTAGGAAGTGATAGCAGCGGAGGCAACCAGAAACATTTGCGCGCTTGACAGAGTGCGTTAATAAAATGGTTTTCTTGTTTTAAGGATGATCGTTTTGGCGTTAGTGACTCTCCACGTTCAGGAAGACCTTCGGGGTTTAATGAAGGTTTAAACGCATTAATTCACAATGGTCCACGTCGTTGTATTCCAGAAATGGAAAATGTGATGAACTATGATTAAATGGTTTAAATGGCTCTAAGCACTATGGGACTTAACATCTGAGGTCATCAGTCTCCTAGGCTTAGAAATACGTAAACCTAATTAACCTAAGGACATCACATACATCCATGCCCGAGGCCGGATTCTAACGTGCGACCGTAGGAGTAGCGCGATTCCGAACTGTGATCATTCCATCATCGTGTGACATTTGCATGCAATGAGGATGATTCAAAAGCTGGGTGTACAGGTATGCATGCTATAAGCCAAAATTACAAAAACCAGTGAGTGGCCATATGTAGATCTCTGCTTGCTCGTAATCAGCTGGTTCGTGAATAACACCAACAATTCCTATCATGTATCGTTACTGATGATGAGAAATGGTGTCTTTAGTATAACAAAGCAGTAAGACTCCGTACAAACCTCTGCACGCATCCACAAAAGATACTGTTATGTATCTGGTGGGACACCGACTGTGTGGTGTACTAAGAATTTCTTCATCAAGTATATCCATCATTACTGACACAGTCAACAACTGAGACGTCTTATTGACGCAGTCGAAGAACAACGTTCAGGAAGACTGTTCGAATTGCTGCTACTCCACCGTAAAGCCCGCCCGCTTTCTGCTACACCAACAGAAAACAGTATGCAGAATTGGGGCTGGGAACATTCCTCACCAATCTCATTCAGGTGATCTTGCGCCCTCAGATTTTCATTTTTTCCTCTCTCTATCGAACAGCCTTCAACCAACATCCTTTCCCGATGAATAAGCGCTCCGAACATGGCTCGATGAGTTCTTCATCTCAAAATCACGTGATTTCTACAGTCGTGGAATAGAAAAGTTGCGGCAGCTTTGGCTGACTGTAGTAAATAGTGAAGGAGAGCGTATTATTCATGACTAAGGTTTCTGTTATGGAAAAACGCAACGCACTTATAAAACAACACAATATGTATAGTGTGTTTCACCAAATGTCAGCAGTTAAATCCAATCCCGTAGTCCACAGCACAAATTGGCTATCTTTTTTATGTTACCGAGTTGATTTTGTAGGACAGAAAAGCGAGAAAAATTTCTTTGAGTAATTTACAAAGCTTGAATCGGCAGCGGGCAAAATATTGTTAACAACTTGCTCGGGCGACATGTTGCTCCCAGAGGTTGCAGCAGCAATCAATCGTCCACCACAGCAGTTATGACTGTACTAGGTAGACACAGCGCGAATTACGTCTTTGGCTTCATATACAAAGCAGCACGAGCAAGGCGTGGGTACGAGAAAATAATAATATGCAACATTCAGTATTTTAGTGCAGTTGACGATTTACTGTACGTTAGGACAGTGCCGAAAATTCAGAAATCAAGTAACAAAAGCTAGATTCTCTTTTGCGTTTCAGAAGCATTGGAAGAAATTCAGCCTACGCCTATCTGTGAACACAGCAACACTGACTGTCTCGCAGTTATTTAACATAGAGTTTTAGTTTAAATACTATTAATTACGCGAAGTCCGATCTGCAAAATTGTAGGAAGTCACAAAACTAGTAAGTCGCATACATAATAATTTACAGCTGTTATATATGGTTGATAATGGGTAGTTCGTTGTGAAGGTAAGTAGTTGTAGCTGTAAGATGTAGGAATTGCATAGTCTCGCCATCTGCTGTAAAGGTTTAACTGATTTTTCTGTTATGTGAGTATTTAAAACAATCGAAAAGCCAAGGTCGCACACAATATTTTTTATTCAGGAAAACCGGTTTTAATAGTCTTTGCTGTCATCCTCAGGCCTGAAACGTCTTCTTATAGGAGAACCTGTTCATTTTACACTGAACCTCATACTCAAGTTTACTCATGATCAGTTTCGGTTATTTCAGCCGTTATCAGTGGAAGAAAAATTTTGTGTCTGTTAGATCAAAAATGCGTTTCTCACAGACGACACATTTGCTTACCAGATATAAAGATGACGTAGTGTGAAATGTAAAATAACAATAATTTACTAATATCATGAACATACAGGCAGGATGCATACATACGACACTGATCAAACAGATGTATAATTTTTATTCCACTGTTGGTGATTGGTATAAAAAATTTAAGTATATACAATTGATGGTGAGAAAATACTTCTCTTCCACTTTAAAACAGATCAATCATATGTAACTTCATGGCAGGAAAATCTGTATAGCAATATGGACGTTCAGTAGCTTTGACGGAATTTAAGCGTAGCCCTCTTCACTTACTGGAGTATTTCATGTTATTATATTTTATAATCCTGCCTTTATGTTCAGCTGTGAGATATAGACATGCGAGCATGTGAGAACCTATAACGATTTCATTAACGAGTGAAAACGTGAGACAGCCAAACGAAACAGTAAAGCTGTTTATTAGCGTAGGTAGTTACTATTTGAACTTGGGTAAGAAAAATAATAAAGAGATTTGTATATACGTACATGAGATCAGTGGCAGAGATCATTTGTCATCGATTTCGTGAGACACTGCAACTAGTCGGTACACAGTAGATAGCTGTTTATTTTAACAAAGCGGTAAGAAGAGCAGGAACAGTTACTCAAGCTATAGTCAAAGTATTGTAGCGAGGCAGTTAAGAACTGTGTTTACGGTCTAGCGGTTCTCTTTTAATAGTCTGTATTGGTTTTATGCTTTTTGACACTACGTAAGATAAGAGGTTAGCATTAATTAATTTCTTTACGTAGGTGAGACCGTTAGAAGCAGAGTATCTTATAGGAGGCCAAAGTATATGTTTGTTTTCAACTTAAATGAGCGCCAGGCTCCCTAGAAGATTATCATAACTGGTTTTCATCTAAATACAGTCGAGGCCAAAGTTCACAGATCTATGACACATGGTATCTCTGAAAGTATTTGAACTCTCGCAAAATTAACTCGTGGAACGATTCAGATTTAAATTAAATAATGTTTTAAAATGACTATCACTTCTGCTCTTGTGGAAAGCTGTAAGAAAAGTTAATATCAAGTCCGCAGCGTAATGGCGCGACTGTTGCCAGTCATCGGTCACTGCTCACGTCGTCTTCATAGCTCAAAAATAATAATTATTCTCTCTTTTCAATTAAAACATTGCGATCAGTGGCTGACATGTTATTGAAATAATAAACGAATTCACTTTCACACATATATTTCCATCAATAACCTGATACACACTTTTTATCGTGTAGTCGAAAGAACCAAAAGAACATCTGCTAGCGTTCAACGCTACACACAATATTCATCTAACAATCAGAAACAGCAGAAACAGCAGAAGAGCCAGTAATAACTTATCTTCTCCTGTAGTTATACAAATATATAAATGTTTTATTTCACCCTGTTCTTTACTGCGATTTTGTTTGTCATTGTTATTGCCTTTCCCTACCGTACTATCTACGTTGTATTTTTTGTAAATAATTTTAATTTTTTTCACAATTGTCTTTCATTCTGGTATGTTTGGTCTTATTCAATATTTTTATACACAATCCGCACGCATTATTCTTAAACATTTCGCTCGAACACATTCCGCTGTTGTAGCCTAACATGCCCTACAGAGTGTCGACATGTTGCCTGGGCTTGCACGATCTCCAGATCTGTCTCCAGTAGAGCAGATATGGGACATCATCGAACAACTCCAACGTCATCCACAAACACCGTTATCCGACCCTGTGCGAAACAACTAAGTGCACCAGTCATGTAATTCCATCCCAAATGATTCAAAATGGCTCTGAGCACTATGGGACTTAACGTCTGAGGTCATCAGCACCTTAGACTTAGAACTACTTAAACCCAACTAACCTAAGGACATCACATACATCCATGCTCGGGGCAGGATTCGAACCTGCGACCGCAGCAGCCGCGTGGTCCCGGACTGAAGTGCCTAGAACCCCTCGGCTATCACGGCCGAGAACTTCATCCCACAAATTGACATCCGGCACGTGTACAACACAATGCATGCAGTTTTGCATGCTTGCATTCTACACCCTGGGGATTACCTCGGTTTTAAATGTACCAGCATTTCACAGTTGCAATGGCTTATCTTAACCCTAGCATTACCAACGTATTTTTTGTTACATCTAATACCAACGGGGGGGCCTCAAAGGCCCATAAAGAATACCACAATTTATTTTATCATAAATCAAGTTTATTTACTTCTGATACCTCTAATAACAATTCAAAATGCTTAGACATTGTTTTTGTATACTGGATAATAAAAGATGTTATTATAATAGGAATAAAATGAACAAATCACGAGATTCAGTTTATATATTTTTTGGAGTAATGTTTCAAAATAGTGTTTTCTTATAAAAACGACATTTTTAATTCGATACACTACATGAAGCAAACAAAATTTACTGTCTCATTCTGCAACGCATTTTTCACACAACACTGTCTTCCTGCAGTGTTTCCCACAGACGTGTTTGTGGCACTGAGAGCAGGTAACAGTTGACTTTCCCAGCTTGTTGTACTTGATCTTTTTAGATGCCGCTTCTTGGCAGCATAGGTGGCACCGTCCACGTGTTCCTGGTTCTGCTGTTGAGGATGATGGTTCTACAGAGCAGCTGAGCTTCCGTTGTGTGATGCTTTCCATTGCCATTATTACTGGCTTCTGAAGTCCATACAAATTCTGTGCCCGTTTATCAACTTGAGATCTTATTAGTTCGAGACCTAAGTTAGTGATAAAAACCCTTCTGCGGTTTAGCAAATTCTTTTTACAATTCGGAAAGTTGAGGAGGAAGAGTGAATATGCATTTATTGCTGCTATGTCAATGAGTGTGTAGAAGAGGGACAAAGGCCATCTTCTTGTTCCTCTCTTTGTGCTGTAGTGTCTTGCCATCTGGTCTATGGTGTCCACGCCTCCCTTTGTAGAATTATAAAAAAGATTTATGTTAGTCTTTTTTGAGTCTTCATTCAACACCCCTTCTGAGTGATAAGTTGAAAGCATCAACAGCAGTCGCTTTGGCTTCTCGCGGACTAGCGTTGATGCAAGAGTAACGGGTGGCCTCTGTGTCTGAGGGTCAGTATAAGCAAATATGGAAGAGTGTAAACTGCGGCCAGTTGTAGTCTTCAGCTCTTCAGGTATGTGTCGTCTGTTAGACTGTAGGGTGCCAACAAGTGTGAGGTGAAAATCATTCCATAGAGTCTCAGCAAGCTCCACTGAAGTATAGTACCGATCTGTGGTAACATTACGACCTGATTTTTCAATAGGTTTTATTAGTCTCTTTACAATTTCCATCGGTCCATTTGAATGCTGTGTATTTCCTGACTTGTCTGTATAGATGTCCATGCTGATCACGTACCTAGTCTCAGAATCAGATAGCATTCGAATTAGAATGCCGTATTTTCCAGGTTTTTCTTTTAGAAACATTTTGAATGGACAGCGACCATGGAACAAAGACAACATCTCATCCACTGTTGTATGTAGACCAGGAATGAAATACAATGGAAGTGAAGAATTGAAGCTTTCAAAAATTCCCCTCATTGGAGCAAACTTGTCAGTCTGGCGACGCATTTCTCTTGTGTTCTTATCATCAAACCTCAATATTTTAGTCAATTCTAAAAATCGGGTCCGACTCATTGATCCATAGTACACTTGTCGGCCCTGAAGCAAAGACCATAAATCTTGAACAGGTATCTTATTGTCATGATTTGAACCGATGATTAGCAAGAGTCCTATATAACAAAATAACTCATCTTCATCTGTGTGCTGAATACCTAGTCGAGAAGCCTCTTCATTTGAGTGTAGTTTTATTAGATTCATAATTTGAGGTGTAAAAAAGAGCTCTATAGCCTCTTTCGGAGACGCAATTCTTCCTTGTTGTCCTAGCCCCATTCTTTCTCGCATTATATTTTGTACAGAACGCCGATATTGTCGAGATGGCTTCGTAATATACTCTCGTCCACTTTTTGCAATGAATTTATCACATTCCGTATCATTATCATCTGGTGGATTGGCTTCAACCTCATCTTCATTCTCAGACGATGAATCAGTTCTAATTTCTTCCACATCATCATCCACTTCACTTTCCTCTAAATCTGATTCGTTCAAAACTTCTTCTAGCACTTTTTCAATGGAACTATCACGTAAACGTTGTCTACTCATGTTGCTGGTTCAACAGCAGCAGAAACACTGAAAATAACAATGGTCCGCTTCATAATAATATGTCTGAAGGCAACAATGCCAAAATTCGTTTCATGGTAAGAATTTGAAACGAAAGACTCAACCTCGTAAATCTTTCCTTGCTGTTACCAACGGGTGGGCTTCTAAGGCCCACAGAGAATTAAATCAAGTAAATGAATTTAATTACATTTTTATTCCGAAATTCTGTAATGACTCAATAGTACATTCAATAACGAACAATTACCTTTGCTTTCAAGTTCATATATCAAAGGGTGTGGATACAACACAGAAAAACTGAGTCAGTGGGCCTACGAGGCCCCCCCGTTGGTAATGCTAGGGTTAAGCTCTTATTAACCTGTAACCTTGGAATGTTAATCATAATTGTACTGTCTATTATCTAGCCAAACGTATTCCGGAAATTTCCTCACCCTGCATTAATTATTTTTTTGGTGTAGCGTTACTTTTCCATCAGTGTATATTCTTGCCTGTCACCAATATTTGGCTGTTTATTAAACGAGCAGCAATCATATTTATAGCCTCATTTGTCACAAACATTTAACTGCGATCGAATACCTCACAACACCTACGTAAATTCTTCGCTGAAGACAACACGAGCGAGGAACGTCACCTAATCACTTGCCCGTTTCAACCGAATGTCAGACGTACTTGTGAGTTTTAGTCATTTGTCGAGCTTACAGCTAAGCCACTGGTCACTTAACTGTAGTCTGGCGAGCCAATTCCCTAGAGGCAGTCTGCCGGGGGAAAGAGAGGGGGGGGGGGTTCCTCTCCGGCCCAGTGAGGTCCTTTCCCGTCTCCGGTCTTCAGCAAACCAAACGACAGTAGCACTTGCCTCTGCGGCAAAATAAATGCCCAGCAGCGGGTTTTACAGAGTTAATTAAAAAAAATAAAAAATCATACCTTCCAACCACGGTAATGCAAATAAATCATTTCTCTCTTTACTAAAAATCTGCACCTACGTATCCTACAGTTTACAAATTTCTCATTGTATCTGCATAATCAAATATTTTATGAAAAGAGACAAATCAGTCTGCGTGCTGCATTTCAAGAGTTTTTAACGATGCAGTTCATTATCTGGAGAGAATAAAAGGGACAAGCTGGTGAGAGTAATCCATGAAAGGAAGAAAAATAGACAGAGCAGGAAAACACTACCCGGAAGAGTTGAGTTCAGTCGGAGCCTTGAAAGACAGAGCATACTCAGCTGGATCCGTGGCATAGAACAGCTGGAAGTTCGACTGGAGAGTTGAAAGAGAACTCTTGGAGACCCCCACTCGATTATATTGTGAAGGAGTGAAAACTTCCCACTAAGTGCAGCTACTTGGTAGCCTTGCCACTGACTGCGGTTTGGTCTGGTTCACACTCTGCTGGTGACAGCATCGCGGCTCACCATAATGGTAGGAGATTCACCACACCTAGAGCCTGGTGAGGACGTGAAGTAGGTGTGCCGCCCTGCTAGCTGCGGCTGAGCCATCCGCACCTAATCTCGACGCTACGTACATTGTGATCCCACAGGGCAGTAACCCTCCTTTGTCTCTGAGCCTCGTCCTACTGTAGCCGAAAGCTCGTGTAGGTATATAACATGTCAGTCTACTTGTAAGGCACCTGGGAGACTTTTGTTCTCTGAACAGGCATTTAACATTGGTTTCCCGTCAATCATTCAGTAGTAAAGATTTTTTATCACATTGTTTTTGCTTATTTCCAATGTTTCTGTAGTTCTGAGTAGAGTACCAGAGTAGATACTACACTACCTTACACCCAACATTTACGTATCACACTTCTGCTATTTCCCTATGAGAACTGTATCTGCATTGTAGTATGTTAATGGGCTAGTAGTAACTAGGATGGTATCCACTCAACGAATCAGCTGAAATCTGTAAGCTTAAACTAACTCCATACAGATTCACTGTTCGAAAAATAAAAGTCGCTTTATCATCATTTATTGCACATATGTAGGACATTTGTACTCACGGCAGAAGATAAAAATATGTAAATACAGGACATACATAGAACATAATGAAATAATTCACACATATAGTTCAAGAATCGTGACAAAATAGTTGCAACATCATAGAAATTTATTACATATGTTTGCCCATTGACACCTGTCTCGGACATCTTCAGCGCCGGCTGTTGGATCTGCTTTTCCAGGGTCACTGAGATCCGGTCTCTCCACCTCGTTCCCTGACAACCTCTCTGACACCCATCAGTTCGCTGGTGAAGAAACGCTCTCTTAGGGAGAGCGCCCTCTGCTCGTACAACATGTCCTGCCCACTGTAGCTCTCTTCTTTCTATTACTCTCCCAATATCAGCTTTCTTCAACCGCCGATACAGGTCTTCATTATGCCTTCTTTCCCATTTTGCAGCTTCTGCTTTGTATACCGGGCCATAAATCTTCTGAAAAATTTCCTCTAAAAACGCACTACTGCACTCTTCTTTTGTATTTCTCCATGTCTCACAACCATACAACACAACTAGTCACAGTAGTGACACATATAACTGTATTTTGATTTCCTGGGATACGATGCGTGATGTGTATAGATGGTATAAACTGTAGTACAACCGGTTCGCACTTATTATTCTTTGTCGAATTTCCTTCTCTCTCTCTCTCACTTTTATTCGACAGCATTGACCCCAAATACTCGAATATTTCAACTCTTTCAGAATTGTGAGCGTCTGTACTCATGCCGTCCGTATCATTTTGTCAACGAGAAACTATCTTATACTTTCTTTTCTCATTGTTGTTTGCTCGCTTCTAACGTAAATCGAGAGGTATCTGCTGTCACCTCATTCAGAGTTTCGTCCACAATCAAGACATCATATGCAAATGCAAGTATCGTAACTCTTCCAACCATCTCTGTCACCTGTTATGGCCAACTGCGCGTCTAATCTTTTCCAGTACAACGCTGAAGAGAACTGGTGAGAGAGGATCGCCCTGTCTCAAACCATTTTTAACTGTGAAGGGTGCCGACAATTAATATGCAAAGCGTACTTGGCAAACTGATCGGTTGTAACAAGCTACAGTCCGCCTAATATACTTCACTGGTGTGCTGAACTCCCGCATTAATGCTGTCGTATGCCTGCCATAAGTCAATGAATATAAGGTGTTAAACTATGTCGAATTCATATAACTTCTCCATCATTTGTCTCAATGTGAAGATGTGGTCGGTGGTTGAACGCCCAGGGATAAATCCACACTGATATGTGCTTACGATCCCTTCGACCAATGTCTTTAGCCGATCTAGTATTAGAGTGTTGTGCACTTTATGTTCTGTCTGAAGCAGTGAGATCCCTACATAATTATGCACTTTTGTAACAACTACTTTTTGAAAATCGGGCATACGATTGTCTTTTTGCAATCCCCAGTGACCTCCTCTACTGAACATATTTCAGCCATCAGCCGTCTGAGACCTTCTATTACTGCTTATCCCTCCCTCCCCCTCCGCCTCACCCCTTTAGCGAAACAACTCCGCTAAAAGTCTCCATATGCATTTAACTGAATCATAATTGTAGGCGTAATATTCTTGCACCCACAACGTGGACCGAAACATTGCTTTTTGGCGCCACGATGGGGCCAGACGATACCCTGAGGAGGGGTTGCCTGTCCTCAGGGGCTACAGCAGCCGCGAGGCAACATTTAGCTGAATGTGTGCCGAAGTCCCGGACACTAAATGTTTAAAGTGTTTAGCAAAGTTATGTGGGTGGTACCGAGGGTGCTGCCGAACTAGAAGGTCCCAGAGGGGCCTTCTGACATTTCGTTAAATCACATGTCAGTGTTGCAACTGTCCATGAGCGCACGACAGGAGGATGCGAAACACGAGCGTTGAAAAAGCATAAACACTTTTTGTTGCTTCGGATCACGATCAAACTCCGTTCAATGGTTTCGAACGGTCCCTGGTGGTTCAACCCTGTGATGTCAAAACTGTGATCCAAATGGGTCAGATGATGTTCAGTATGGTTTCAGTCCCACCATGTCCTTAGAGTAGAGTTGAAACGGACAGGGATAGTTTCATTTTGAGTCCCATTATGCCGCGTTCTGAGGCTATTTCGTGACGATTCTCAGTGAGGGTATGTGCGAAATACTTTCGTAGGCCACCCGTAAGAAAAGCGCACGACTTCAAGGATGGGCGTCGTGACTGTAACCTCCATTTCAGAGGTGTCGAGATAAGGGGTGTGTCGACTTTCCCATCGTGAGGAACGCCATAGATGGCGTTGGGCAGAACTGTGGTGAAATTTGGTGCCAACGTGTCACCCACCTTAAACCACACATAAACTTCTGATCAACGGCCTGTTTTTCACATGTGTCGACAAAGTGCTGTCTGAAGTGTTGCTGAGCCCGAGGCGCCATAATTTGGACATTTACAATGGAAAGTTGTAGGCATCTTTCAGCCAAATTTCAAACTTGAGCGTCGCCATGGGAGACAGTTTCAGGGTTTCGAAAAAGTGATACGTTTTATTTGTTTACTCTTTTTCACGGAATGTACGCTTTAGTCCACTTTAAAAACGTGTTACTTTAAAGAGGCTTCTACGTAAATAAATATTTTCTGCTTTTTAGTCTTGTGTGAGTGAAATTTCTCAATCTATTTCCAACATTTTGATGAGATTACAATAGACATTTGGTAAATTTCGGGTTTGTGCTCGTCAACGATTTTAAACGTCCCCAAAGGAAAAAATTCAATTGGTTTCCGATCTGAAGATCGGCAGGCCATGCAATGGATCCCCCTTGATCAATCCACCCGACAGGAAACTGCTTATCGAGATACTAGCGAACTATCCATGCAATGTAGAGATGGGCAAAGTTGTTCTTTTTACGGAACCGTTCCTTTTGAGACAGTTCGTCTTATTGAACTAGTTCGAAGAACGAAATAGTTCATTTTTAATCTTGAAGTACCGATAAATAAGAACACTTAGAAAAAACCTGAAGCTAATCAGTCAGAAAACAACATTTTATTGCGTACAAAAGTGTAATGACCTCTTTAAGATGCAATATTTTGGGAGCCTGGTCAGCAGAAGCCACTAAACATTAAATTATTATCATTGTCACCAAGAGTGTTTACCTGCTTCCTACCTCTTTTTCATATCTTATAGGGTCTGAAAAAAGGAATAAGTCGTTCTTGCTTAATAGTTCATAAAAATCCGTTCCCATGATGGGAAAGAAATATTCAGATATACGGTAAATGAGATGTAAAAAAAAGGAAAAAGAAAACAATAAAATTATGTTGTAAGCGTAAACAAATATTTATAGAAATAATGTTACTCTTACATTACTTTCTTTTAATGAAATACTTACATTTCAAAATTTTAACCATTATGTTGCACAAAATTATTTTAGACAACTTGTTTGTGAGCAACCTATTTCTTTTTTGGGTCATTATTTGACTAGCTTTAGAAAAAATGCATTCGCAAGTAACTGAGATTCCTACTATGCATAACATTTTCATTAAAATTTGGTGCAAGTGAGGGTATATTAATTTTCTTTGTTCCCACCACAATAATGGATGAGACAGCCTGTGTAAAAATGGATCAGCTAAGTATTTATCTGTTCTACGATACTAGCGGCTTTTGGATTTTCTAACGAATTTGACCAAAATCTTTGATGATCTCAGTGCACCCAAAGCTGAGGAAATTTGATGTTTTGTGGGGCATGGAACATCGTTCTGTTTTTGTTCCATACTGATTATTCCTTGAACTTTAGCCACTAAACGTACGTAGACTGCGTCAAACCTTTTGGTGTTTTAAAAATAGACGTTTTAAAACGGGAATCAAAGAATGCTGATTCAGGAATTAATTCAGGTTCCTTTGATATCAGCCTGCCACTGATTTCGTTTAGCAACGTATCGTATACTTGTCTTGACACAGGAGGGTAATTCGGGTTTTGAGATGTCGTCGACGAACAGCACATGTTCCTTGAAAAAACCATTGTTCCAGAAAACGTTACACTATTCGCAGCTCTCAGTTCCTTGGTTACATCGTTAAAAATTTCTCGTTTATTTATCAATTGTGAACATGGCCGATAATGCAGCAACCGTAGACGAAATTTATAATACTACTTGAAAATACCCTCCCCCCCCCCCCCCCCCCCATGAACCATGGACCTTGCCGTTGGTGCAGAGGCTTGCGTGCCTCAGCGATACAGATAGCCATACCGTAGGTGCAAACACAACGGAGGAGTATCTGTTGAGAGGCCAGACAAACGTGTGGTTCCTGAAGAGGGGCAGCAGCCTTTTCAGTAGTTGCAGGGGCAACAGTCTGGATGATTGACTGATCTGGCCTTGTAACAATAACCAAAACAGCCTTGCTGTGCTGGTATTGCGAACGGCTGAAAGCAAGGGCAAACTACAGCCGTAATTTTTCCCGAGGGCATGCAGCTTTACTGTATGATTAAATGATGATGGCGTCCTCTTGGGTAAAATATTCCGGAGGTAAAATAGTCCCCCATTCGGATCTCCGGGAGGGGACTACTCAAGAGGATGTCGTTCTCAGGAGAAAGAAAACTGGCGTTCTACGGGTCGGAGCGTGGAATGTCAGATCCCTTAATCGGGCAGGTAGGTTAGAAAATTTAGAAAGGGAAATGGATAGGTTAAAGTTAGATATAGTGGGAATTAGTGAAGTTCGGTGGCAGCAGGAACAAGACTTCTGGTCAGGTGACTACAGGGTTATAAACACAAAATCAAATAGGGGTCATGCAGGAGTAGGATTAATAATGAATAGGAAAATAGGAATGCGGGTAAGTTACTACAAACAACATAGTGAACGCATTATTGTGGCCAAGATAGGTACGAAGCCCACACCTACTACAGTAGTACAAGTTTATATGCCAACTAGCTCTGTAGTAGGAAAATGGAGAGAAGGAAACATAGTAGGTGAATATGGAATGGGGCAAAGAAATGAAAGAGGAAGCCGCCTGGTAGAATTTTGCACAGAGCACAACTTAATCGTAGGTAACACTTGGTTCAAGAATCATAAAAGAAGGCTGTATACACGGAAGAAGCCTGGAGATACTGACAGGTTTCAGATAGAGTATATAATGGTACGAAAGAAATACAATAGAAGAAGAATGGGTAGCTTTGGGGCATGAAGTAGTGAAGGCAGCAGAGGATCAAGTAGGTAAAAAGACGTGGGCTAGCAGAAATCCTTGGGTAACAGAAGAAATATCGAATTTAATTGATGAAAGGAGAAAATATAAAAATGCAGTAAATGAAGCAGGCAAAAAGGAATACAAACGTCTCAAAAATGACACCGACAGGAAGTGCAAAATGGCTAAGCAGGGATGGCTAGAGGAAAAAATGTAAGGATGTAGAGGCTTATCTCACTAGGGGTAAGATAGATACTGCCTACAGGAAAATTAAAGAGACCTTTGGAGATAAGAGAACCACTTGTATGAACATCAAGAGCTCAGATGGAAACCCAGTTCTAACCAAAGAAGGGAAAGCAGAAAGATGGAAGGAGTATATAGAGGGTCTATACAAGGGCGATGTACTTGAGGACAATATTATGGAAATGGAAGAGGATGTAGATGAAGATAAAATGGGAGATACGATACTGCGTGATGAGTTTGACAGAGCACTTAAAGACCTGAGTCGAAACAAGGCCCATGGAGTAGACAACATTCCATTGGAAGTACTGACGGCCTTGGGAGAGCCAGTCCTGACAAAACTCTACCATCTGGTGAGCAAGATGTATGAGACAGGCGAAATACCCTCAGACTTCAAGAAGAATATAATAATTCCAATCCCAAAGAAAGCAGGTGTTGACAGATGTGAAAATTACCGAACTATCAGTTTAATGAGTCACAGCTGCAAAATACTAACGCGAGTTCTTTACAGACGAATGGAAAAACTAGTAGAAGCCGACCTCAGGGAAGATCAGTTTGGATTCCGTAGAAATGTTGGAACTCGTGAGGCAATACTGACCCTACGACTTATCTTAGAAGCTAGATTAAGGAAGGGCAAACCCACGTTTCTAGCATTTGTAGACTTAGAGAAAGCTTTTGACAATGTTGACTGGAATACTCTCTTTCAAATTCTGAAGATGGCAGGGGTAAAATACAGGGAGCGAAAGGCTATTTACAATTTGTACAGAAACCAAATGGCAATTATAAGAGTCGAGGGACATGAAAGGGAAGCAGTGGTTGGGAAGGGAGTGAGACAGGGCTGTAGTCTATCCCCGATGTTATTCAATCTGTATATTGAGCAAGCAGTGAAGGAAACAAAAGAAAAATTCGGAGTAGGTATTAAAGTCCATGGAGAAGAAATAAGAACTTTGAGGTTCGCCGATGTCATTGTAATTCTGTCAGAGACAGCAAAGGACTTGGAACAGCAGTTGAATGGAATGGACAGTGTCTTGAGAGGAGGAAATAAGATGAACATCAACAAAAGCAAAACGAGGATAATGGAATGTAGTCGAATCAAGTCGGGTGATGCTGAGGGAATTAGATTAGGAAATGAGACACTTAAAGTAGTAAAGGAGTTTTGCTATTTGGGGAGCAAAATAACTGATGATGGTCGAAGTAGAGACGATATAAAATGTAGACTGGCAACGGCAAGGAAAGAGTTTCTGAAGAAGAGAAATTTGTTAACATCGAGTATAGATCTAAGTGTCAGGAAGTCATTTGTGAAAGTATTTGTATAGAGTGTACCCATGTATGGAAGTGAAACATGGACGATAAATAGTTTGGATAAGAAGAGAATAGAAGCTTTCGAAATGTGGTGCTACAGAAGAATGCTGAAGATCAGATGGGTAGATCACATAACTAATGACGAAGTATTGAATAGGATTGGGGAGAAGAGAAGTTTGTGGCACAACTTGACCAGAAGAAGGGATCGGTTGCTAGGACATGTTCTGAGGCATCAAGGGATCACCAATTTAGTATTGGAAGGCAGCGTGGAGGGTAAAAATCGTAGAGGGAGACCAAGAGATGACTACACTAAGCAGATTCAGAAGGATGTATGTTGCAGTAGGTACTGGGAGATGAAGAAGCTTGCACAGGATAGAGTAGCATGGAGAGCTGCATCAAACCAGTTTCAGGACTGAAGACAACAACAACAACACTTGAAAATACAGCTCTTCGGTTGCACAGGTAAAAAATTTTCAACTTTACCTAGGTTTCAACTGCTCTAAGGCAGCCTTCATCAGAAGTAAAAACAATTTTACATTACCTATAACAGAGTTTTGGAATAATATAAAAATTATTAAATTAAACATATGTAATAAAATTACATCATAGCCAACTGCTACGGTACAGTAGACAAAGAAGGCATACTTACATGGAGTAAATAGTTATGAAGTGGTTTAGAGCAACAGTGCTCACGTTAAAGATAAAAATATATTTGTATATCATAAAATTTTCCTAGGAATGCGCAACTTAAGACGCGCCGCTAAGGGTCGCGTGTGCGGCCGGCACTGTAAGAAGAATCACCCTGAAAGGCGCGCGCGCCGTCGATGTTAGCAAGTCGGCACCTTGTATCGCGCCATCTAGTATTGAATGCTTGTAATTTACAGTGTCAACAGCTGTCAGAAGCATTGGAACAAGAGTGCACGTAATGTGCTCATTACATTGTGTCAGATAGAATGTAACAGATCGAAAGTTGAACAAAATATTATACTGTGAAACAGGGAGAGAGAGAACAATATTTAAGTCTACAGTACGGGAAGCATAATAGTAATATTCCGCGTTAAGTGATTTTAAGCAAGGGCTTTACACCATCAAAGAAATTTTTATCACGTAATTGTAATTGCTCATTGAGGATTAAATGGTAGTTACGGGAATGTTTGAAAATTCCAACTGTTCAAGAATATCAAGTCTGAAGCCTTTCTTTACCGTATGTAACATACTAATATCATGAACATCTTTGGGTTTGTGTCCTGTGATATGAAGGTGGTCAGAGAATGACGAATTATGTGCGTTCGTACCTTTTTACACAGGAAACAAACCTAAAGATGCAAACGTGAACTACGGCGGCGTTATTGCAGAATACATCCAAATAGGACAAACTTGCTCTTATTCCTATTCTTGGCTGATGAAGGACAAACACCTCTAACATCCATAGGTGTATGGTACAGCAAGTCTGTCGGAAAACACCGTTTTGGAATGGTGCGCCAAGTTATGTGCTGGTAGCGATTCGACACAAAACACCGCCCGATCCGGCAGTCCAACCTTGACCATTACGGCCAACACCAAGTGGGTAGTTGATGAGGTGCTTAGCGTGGATCAGAGCATAACCATTCGTGTGCTAGTAAAGGATCTCGGCATCAACTTCGGGAGCATGCGACACATTATCCGACAGGAGTTAGGCTAGTGTAAGGTGTGTCTTTGGTGGATGCCACAAGCAGTGAGCGCTGAACGAAAAGCGAACTGGATGGCTGTTTGCATGAAGCACCTGATGCGTTTCAATGTTGAAGACCTTGGGCTCATTAGTGCAGGCGACGAAAACTAGTGGCACCACTGAGAAGCGTAGAGCAATGCATTGACGGTGTAGTGGTGCCATCCATCCTCCCTAAGCCCCAAAACCTTCAAGAGCCAGACATAAGTCGGTAAGGTGATGCTCACCATGTTGTGTCATTACTGGGACCCATTTCAAAGAATTGGTGTTACCATCACTGGGGAACGGTACTGGGCAACGCTGGAGAAATTACGACGTGCAATTAAGGCGAAAGGTCTGGGAAAACTGCGAGAAAGGGTACTACTGAGAACATACTCCTCCTGTCGTAAATGTTGTAACGCGTAACGAACCAGTGAAAGACACCCACCCTACAGTCCTCATCTCTCTCCATGCAATTACCTTGCCTTTGGTCCCTTAAAAAAGGCTTTGAAGGATCGGCGATACCTGTGTGGCGTATGCAGCAGGCAATTACAGACTCCTTCACAGAGCAGAAAAAGATGTTTTAACAAATACATAGAAAGATAGATCCCTTATCATTTAGCTACAAAATAGCAGGTCAGCAACTGGAAGCAGTTAATTCCATAAATTATCTGGGAGTACGCATTAGGAGTGATTTAAAATGGAATGATCGTATAAAGTTGATCGTCGGTAAAGCAGATGCCAGACTGAGATTCATTGGAAGAATCCTAAGGAAATGCAATCCGAAAACAAAGGAAGTAGGTTACAGTACGCTTGTTCGCCCACTGCTTAAATACTGCTCATCAGTGTGGGATCCGTACCAGATAGGGTTGATAGAAGAGATAGAGAAGATCCAACGGAGACCAGCGCGCTTCGTTACAGGATCATTTAGTAATCGCGAAAGCGTTACGGAGATGATAGATCAACTGCAGTGGAGGACTCTGCAGGAGAGACGCTCAGTAGCTCGGTACGGGCTTTTCGTGAAGTTTCGAGAACATACCTTCACCGAGGAGTCAAGCAGTATATGTCTCCCTGCTACGTACATCTCGCGAAGAGGCCATGAGGATAAAATCAGAGAGATTAGAGCCCACGCAGAGGCATACCGACAATCCTTCTTCCCTCGAACAATACAAGACAAAGTTATCAAAGTCTTTCGTGTTTGGTAGGTGCTGATGAACGTTAAGGGACTGTGCTGACAAACAGCCGTGTGAGTTACACTCTGAAACTTTTCATAAGAGGTGAAATAATTCTGTGAGGATACGTGAGATAATGAAAGTTTTCAGTGGCATTAAATTATTTAAGTTCTTTTTCAGTGATTGATTTTGCATAATTACACAAAATAACTTTATATGCCGGATTTGAGTCAGCTTTTAACTGTAATTATTTTCTGCAGCTAATATTTATTGTTGTTTGTAGCCTATTTAGGAACAAATTTTAATTTTAGGTCGCGACTGATTGTGGGAATTTGCTCTTTCTATCGCTGAATGTTTGTTGTTGATTTTTGCGAATTACTGTGAACTTCTCTCGAACATGTTTCTATAGATGACATTCTCCTAGAACTACACACATTAATTACTGCTAACTTTTTTATCTGCAAAGGACGTGTAGGCATCTTTCACAAACGTGTGAATATTACAGATTAAATAATTATTTGGTTCAAATGATCGACTTCTCTGACAACAACGTGTCAAGCCAAGTTAGTGCATTATCCACGCCGAAAGCGGCCAATTAAACCGCCTGCGCACTCGTAACGAGGACCTGTTGTTTTTATTGCAACAACAGAGATTCAAATTCTGTTGTTATGGCTGTTCTCAGTGTTGTGTAAATAAATGTGGTTTATGAAGTGACAGTAACGGATAAGCAAAGGTTATCGCAGAGTCAATCAACTGACAGCCAGTGTACGCTGTAAGAAGCACATCAGGTGTTTACTGAGGTTGATGGAGTTAAACACCAGTAGTAGGCCGTGGGGGCGGGGTCAACGACCCATCAGAAAGAAGGCGAATGACCATGTACCAAGTTCTACCAAAGTATGGGCCGTCGAATCGTAGTCAACTATATGAACTTGTGTATAACATAATTGTTTTTCGTAGTTCTAATTCAAATTGAAGTAAACAGGCAGAGAGTACATGTCTTCATTCAACACATTCCAAATGGTTGGCTGGCATAACATTTATTGTGCGAGCTATTTGAGGGATCATACCGAAAACTGTAAGTACTGCGCCCTGAAGATTCGTAGCCGACGGATACCACATAGTTTTGCTCCTGATTAATTCAGAGACAATACACGACACTCGGAGAGCTATGGTTCGTTATTAACAGTCTTGTTTGTCTTTCCAACTTGTGTAAAACGCGTGGTGCAGATTCATATGCTGCATAAGGTTGATGCACGTCTTTATTGCACACAGAAGTAATGCTGAACACTACGCCGTGTAAAGATAACCTCAGGCCGCTGGGTCTTGTACAAATGCAATACAATAGAATAGAAGGGAGAACCAATAGAGGTACTCAAAGTACCCTCCACCACACACCGTCAGGTGGCTTGCGGAGTATGGATGTAGATGTAGAAACGGTTATCTTCAACCTGGTGCGTCGGTGCTATGATTGCCTCAATGCTGACGGTGATTGTGCCTGATTGGCATACCGATTCAGGACTGTACGGCCTTCGAACGGAAACTTTTTTGATCGGTCCTAATATGTACAGTGGCTTACCGCTTTTTTCTGCTTGGTTCCACGACTGCATTCCTCACTGATTCGACGGCTTCTGGTTTGCATACCCCTGCTTGGGTAGCTGGCTGTGGCGAGTGGGCCTCCAGCCCTCGCGTGGTTCCCTGCGGCCTGCGGCGTGGGGCAGCGTCAGCGGGATCGGCGCCGGCCGTATTTCTCTGGGGCCGGTCCGTACCGCGCCCCGTGTGGTCCGCGCTGAAAGTGCAAGTCAAGCCGCCTCCACTCGCCAGATAACATCGCGTGTCGCCCGCCCCGGCGCGGTCGCCATTAGCACCTGCCCAGCTCCGGCCCCCGGACACCCTACACGGCACTCATTCACCAGCCAGGCACCTCCACCGAGCGCAGTGCCACATGGTGGCTGCCTTCAAAGTAATATTGTCAACAATGTTACACCTCGGCTCCGTGGCTGAGGTTGCTAGAGCACGCTTGGCCACCGTTGGCTGACTCGTGGGTAATTCCTTCACCAGGGAAGACGAATGGAATATTCCAGAATTTGAAACACGAACAGATGCTAGTATGAGTTTCTTAGAAGTAGATACCTTAGGGGTTGCCAAGCAACTCAAATCGCTTGATACGCGCAAGTCTTCAGGTCCAGATTGTATACCGATTAGGTTCCTTTCAGATAACGCTGATGCAATAGCTCCCTACTTAACAATCATATACAACCGCTCTCTCACCGTTAGATCTGTACCTACAGATTGGAAAATTGCGCAGCTCGCACCAGTGTTTAAGAAGGATAGTAGGAGTAATCCACCGAACTACAGACCTATATCACTGACGTCGGTTTGCAGTAGGGTTTTGGAGCATATAATGTATTCAAACATTATGAATCACCTCGAAGGAAACGATCTATTGATACGTAATCAGCATGGCTTCAGAAAACATCGCTCTTGTGCAACGCAGCTAGCTCTTTATTCACGTGAAGCAATGGCCGCTATCGACAGGGAATCTCAAGTTGATTCCGTATTTCTATATTTCCGGAAAGCTTTTGACACCCTTTCTCACAAGCGAATTCTAATCAAGCTGCGGGCCTACGGGGTATCGTCTCAGTTGTGCGACTGGATTCGTGATTTCCTGTCAGGAAGGTCGCAGTTCGTAGTAATGGACGGCAAATCATCGAGTAAAACTGAAGTGATATCAGGTGTTCCCCAGGGAAGGTCTGTAGTTCGGTGGATTACTCCTACTATCCTTCTTAAACACTGGTGCGAGCTGCGCAATTTTCCAATCTGTAGGTACATATCTATATAAATAAGCTGGGTGACAATCTGAGCAGTTCTCTTAGGTTGTTCGCAGATGATGCTGTAATGTACCGTCTAGTAAGGTCATCCGAAGACCAGTATCAGCTACAAAGCGATTTCGAACAGATTGCTGTATGGTGTGGCAGGTGGCAGTTGACGCTAAATAACGAAAAGTTTGAGCTGATCCACATGAGTTCCAAAAGATATCCGTTGGAATTCGATTACTCGATAAATAGTACAATTCTCAAGGCTGTCAATTCAACTAAGTACCTGGGTGTTAAAATTACGAACAACTTCAGTTGGAAAGACCACATAGATAATATAGTGGGGAAGGCGAGCCAAACGTGGCGTTTCATTGGCAGGGCACTTAGAAGATGCAACAAGTCCAGTAAAGAGACAGATTACACTACACTCGTTCGTCCTCTGTTAGAATATTTCTGCGCGGTATGGGATCCTTACCAGGTGGGATTGACGGAGGACATAGAAACGGTGCAAAAAAGGTCAGCTCGTTTTGTATTATCACGTAATAGGCGAGAGAGTGTGGCAGATATGATACTCGTGTTGGGATGGAAGTCATTAAAGCAAAGACGTTTTTCGTCGCGGCGAGATCTATTTACGAAATTTCAGTCACCAACTTTCTCTTTCGAATGCGAAAATACTTTGTTGAGCCTAACCTACATAGGTAGGAATGATCATCAAAATAAAATAAGAGAAATCAGAGCACGAACAGAAAGGTTTAGGTGTTCGTTTTTCCCTCGCGCTGTTCGGGAGTGGAATGGTAGAGAGATAGTACGATTGTGGTTCAATGAACCCTCTGCCAAGCACTTAAATGTGAATTGCAGAGTAATCATGTAGATGTAGATGTAACTAGTTCGAATTCCCGTGCAAGCAGAAGTTCTTACCTTTACATCAGGTCTTGCGTCAGTACCCGTGATTAAATCCCACACCCCGCAGTGTATCATGGAGTGAGGACACATGACACTGCTGACGGTAATACCTCATTCGAATGGGATATAATGAATCTGGGCCTCCTCGGTATTATTCGAGAGCAGCTGTCTAAGTTCCTGCACCCTCTCCCTTCCATTGACGACCGTAACCAGTTCACTGGTACTAGAGACAGCCAAAGAGCTTAATAAATACTTGTTTTGTAAATAAAACTGCCTTTTCCCGCTACTAGTTACTTTATTTACCGTATCCCATACGCGTTTCGCCTTCGCCTGTTCTAAGGCACCATCATTGGGATCTACAACGATACAGTTTTGTTAGTTTTCAATTATTAAACAGTTCAGTTCGCGATTTTTTTCTAAAAAAAGTAATTACTTACGATTTGCTGATTTGCGTTTCCTCACATCTGGTCTGGAGGTCGCACTACCACTTTTATCACTGCCGTATTATCACATCTTTGAGTTCTCGCCTTCCACAAGCTGCTTCTCATTACATATGTCTTTTTCTGGTTTAATCTCAATCCTTATTCTACACTCATTAGTCTGTTTATATAGTTCAACAGAGCCTGCAATTCTTCATCATGACTGATGACGGCAATGTGCGAATCTTATCATTGATATCCTTTCACCCTGAAGTTAAATCGCATCTTTCTTTTATTTCCTTTGTTCGATTATACGAGTAGCTTATTTGTGAAGAGACATAAACAAGTTTTTGATGATAATGATTTATTGGTGGGCTTTGAATTTAGACTCATCGTTGGTTAATGAATTACTTAAGAGTAGCGCTTGGACAAGCCTAAACTTTTTTTCATTTATTTATGTAATATCTTAAGTCAGCCGGCTAAGGCACCTTAAAAAAAAGAAAACAAAATGGTTCGTCTTTCAAACACCACGTAACGACGGAGAACACTGGCTGGAAGTGTGCACAAATGCGTTTCTTCGCTTGCACGCTGCAACTTAAAAGGGCGTATAGAAGGCTACAGACGTCATTATTGGTGGTAAAATGGAAAACGGACAGGTAGAACCTACATGAAAACAGGATGGCAGAGGAAACAGATCTCATGGAACAAATTAAAGAGCACATATGTTCCTTTCGCGCAACCTCGAGTCCCTATACTTCAAAGTAAATCAAATATCTTCATTCGGCTCTGGAATTTACGAAGATGTATTGTCTTCTCAATAAAGGTTACAGATTCACAGGCGAAGAAATCATTCTGTTTCAATATATTAAAAGACTGCTTCGATTTACGTTTTCACAAACCAAAAGTTGAAACTTGTAGTGTTCATGAACGACTCGAAGTCAAGTTACAGAGTTATATTTAAAAGACACTGCAAAACATGTGGTAGTTGCTGAATTAGCAGTATATGAATGAAAAGCTATAGCATTTGCAGAACTGTACGAGAGACTGAACAGCTATGTAAACACAGTGATAGCAGTATGGGTATCATGTTTGTTTAAGTGCAGAACTTACCGTGCCAAGCATTTCCGTTCAAGAGAAGTTTTATTTTTAGCGATCCCTGTCGTGACCAAAACGAGAACCACGATAGTGGGAGATTTGACAAAATAGTTTAACGTTTTCCAATCCGTGGTCTCGCATTCTTTCAGTGTGACCATGATTTCGCGCTTGTAAACCGAATACTCAGAAAGGTTAGTAGATTCTACGAACCGATAGAGGTTTGTGAAGTCATATTCTTTGTTGCAATTTCCGGTAATTTTAATGTTCACATGGTTACGTCGGAGGATACACTAAATTCAAAACATGGTGGTCAAAACTTTACATCAAACGTCCTTATCAGAAGGATCTAAATAAGTGCAGTTGTACGATCCCATAAACAAGACTTCACCATTGCTAGTTTCATGTAGTTTGAGTACAACTAAGCCGCTACAGGCATAGTTAATGTCAGACAACACATAGGAGTTTTAATGAAGCACAATTTCGTACCAAGGCACAAGTTTCATATGAATGTCTCATGTGTGATGGTAACTGAAAGAGCATATAATGATGAAAAACAGCTTATCATTCATGATTAGGAACTTATCTAAAACCATGAAATATGTGCCTAACGAACATAAAGACTTTTTTAGCTCTCTCTTCCAGTGGCACGTAAACCATTCTTCTTTATAATTATGTTTTATAACTTACTGGAATTCGTTAAACGACACTATGCATGCCCTATGCCAATTGCTTGTTCTGAAAGAAGTGAAAAGGAAGCATCATTAATGGATAGCTAATATTATTCAATACTTTTTTCTAAAATGTGTGCGTTTGTTAATGTAAAGGCGTAAGTAAATAAAATTTGCAAAACTCAATATTTTTTGTAATTACAAAGCATTGTTTATGGACGAAACCTACGTATTAAGCCGTCTTACATATATGGATAAATAAATCAATCAATGTAAGCCGGCCGGAGTGGCAGAGCGGTTCTAGGCACTACAGTCTGGAACCGCGCGACCGCTGCGGTCGTAGGTTCGAATCCTGCCTCGGGCGTGGATGTGTGTGATGTCCGTAGGTTAGGTGGGTTTAAGTACTTCTAAGTTCTAGGGGACTAAAGACCTGAGAAGTTGAGTCCCATAGTGCTCAGAGCCATTTGAACCAATCAATGCAAAGTTTGACTACCTAAGAGCTGGAAATATTTATTAAGTTTTCTCTATTTTCCCAAAACTTTACTTTTCGGACCTACGTACTTTCACATATTGATCGTTATAGGCGAAAGACTACATCCCTGTTTATACCATTTTTAATCTAAGCACTTCGTTCTTGGTTTTCCTGTCTCGATGTTCAGTTCAACAGATCCTTTAATTATTCTTCACTTTAACTGAGGATATCATTGTCATCATCGTGTCTTACGACTGATATCCTTTCACCTTCAATTTTAAGCCTACTCTTGAAACTTTCTTTTTTTATTTCCGTCATTTCTCGTTTCGTAAATAGATAGAACAGAAGGGGCGAAAGACTGCGTATCTTTCTTGCACTCTTTTTTAATCCGAACACTTCGCTCTTGGTCTTCCATTATTGTTGTTCACTCTTGCTTCTTGTACATTTTGTATATCACCTCTCTTTCCCTACAGCTTCACCCTATTTTTGTCAGAATTTAGAACATCTTGCACCGTTTCACTTTGGCGGACGGTTTTTCTAGGTCGTCTTGATCAATCTGCTTCTTGCTTCCATTATGGAGAGCTGGCTCTTTGGTGCCTTTATCTTTCCTACACTCGACACATACCAGCCTATTCTTTCTTGAGTAGCGACAATGTCATTTGAAATATCAAGTTTCGATGCCAGTTTTGGTATTGTTGTCAGGTAGTGATGGGGAAGCGGTATCATTCAAGCTCCCATAAGATGGTTATAATGGGACTGCCACACGCTGCGTTCATGGAGCGTGATGCTTTACTGTCGTAGCTGCATTAAAACTGTGTTGTGGCTGACAAGAGTGGAGTGGCCGGTGTACATCCAGCCACGGTCGACAACGTGCTCGACGCTGTGTGGTGGTGGTGGCGGTGGGGGGGGGGGGGGGGGGGGAGGGTGTACCTGCAAAGCAGGCCACGCAGCACAGTGCTCGTGGCAGTCTAGAGGAGACCTGCGCTGAGGGCTGGTCATTGTCATTCGACTCACAAAAAGTCAACCAAAAAGTTATTTTAATTGAAGTACGGAGGGTAGTCAAAATTTTTAATTCTTGTTGTTGTTGCGGTCTTCAGTCCAAAGACTGGTTTTATACAGCTTATACAGCTCTCCTTGCTATCTTGTGCTGTGCAAGTCTCTTCATGTCCGAATACCTACAGAAACTTACATCCTTCTGATTTTCATCCGCCTCACTTCCCTCCAATACTAAACTGGTGACCGCTTAATGTCTCAGAATGTTCCCTTTGTTTGTTTATGGTCATTTTATATCTTCCTTTCAAGATGCTGTCCATTCCATTCAGCTGCTCTTCCAAATCCTTTGCTTTCTCTGGAACAACTGCAGTGTCATCGGAAAACCTCAAAGCTTTTATTTCTTCCCCCCGGATTTAAATTAGTACTCTAAAATTGTCTTTGATTTCCTTTATTGCTTTCTCAGTGTATAGACTGAAAAACATCTGTGATAGCTACAACTCTGTCTTACTTCGTTCTCAACCACTGCTTCCCTTTCACGTCGCTCGACTGTTAGAACTACTGTCTGGTTCCTGAACAAGTTGTAAATAGCCTTTCACTCTCTGTATTTTGCCCTCGCTACCTTCAGAATTTCAAAGAGTGTATTCCAGTCAACATAATTCAAAAGTTTCTTCAAGACTACAAATTCTATAAACTTTTGTTTGATTTTCCTTAACCTATCTCTAAGATAGGGTCAGTATTTCCTAGCGTGTTCCTACATTCTCCGGAATCCATACTGATCTTCCCAGAGGTCGTTTTCTAGTTATCACTCAAGCTGTGACAGTGAAATTTGCTGTCAGTTCTTCTCTACATATTCACCGTTCAATGCGACACATTTTCCGCTACGCTGGATCACATGGCGACGTTCTTGTTCTAAAGGCTATAGTTTGGTTCTTCAGTAAATTCTAAGTTGTGACGAAGTCACGTAAAAGACATGCAACCCTTTATTAATTTGAAGTTTTTTAATTATACACTGCTGCTACGGTTAATGGAAAAATAATTTGTCACTGTATATTCAGCAAATCAACTTCATTTAGGCGTTTCGCATAAACTCATCTTCAGAATATCAAAGCAGATAAGCAACTATACGCACACAGTATGGCTTCATGTGCAAGTAACCAATTTCAGAGCACAAGATTATAAGCACTGTACAATGAATTGTTTACTTGTGCATGACGCATCATCGCGTGCGTGAAGTTCCTCACTTCCTCTGATATTCTGAAGATGACTTTACTTGAAATGCGTAAATGAAGTTGAGTTGCAGAACATCAAGTGACAAAGTGTTTCCCCAGAGACATTAAGAACAATGTATCAATAAAAAAAATCATGTTTCGAAAACTTTCCACATCGAAAACCGTTTCGCCGACTGGTGTCGAGTCAGGGACATACGAGAGAGGGGCAAAATTAGACAGCCCGAAGAAACAGCAAGCGTGACTGTCTCGTGTGCAGAACGAGGTGGGGCACTGTTGTAGAGCAAAATCATACCCATGCACAACCATTTGCTACACTGCTTCTGAACAGCGTGTCGTAGCTGTGTCAGGAGATTTCGGTAGTATTTTCCTTTGAAGGTTTCTCCCTTATGGTCATAATCTGTTACCACTATAATTCGGCAGCCCAAAACAACACATGTAGCATCAACTTGCCCGAAGACGTTTGGGTCTACCATGCAGTAGTAGCAGTAGGTTTATTCGTCCATAGACCAGTTTTACAATGATATCGGATGATATTACAGTTTGATATTAACAAATATAACCTAACTCAAAATTTATATAAAGTCATTCACAAACCTATGGGTCCAGCACGAAAGGTAGTTGGTCGTGGCCTTATAGTAAGAACCTTTCTGGCATTCGCCTGCACCAATTTATGGAAACCAAGGAAAATCTCAGTCAGGATGCCCAGATGAAGCCTGGAACCTCTACCCTCCCTAATATAAGCCCAGTCTGTTTAAATCAGAACTACCTCATTCTGATATCAGGACCATAGGGACGATGTTTTTTTGTGCTGGTACTTTCCATATGGTAGCCTGAAAAAGTGAGTCAGCATCTCTCTTTAATGAGAGTGGTATTGAGCTCAGAAAGAGGATAAAATGTTATTGCTACGAATTCCATTGCACTGGGATTAAGATTTTCCAGAAAAGAAAAAAAGAAAAAGAATAGAAGAAGAATTAAAACATAGCGTGAAAGGGTTATGTGAAATAATAAATGTTTTATTATTATTGTCGTTGTTATTAGTTATTTGCTTTTTAACCACGCAACTTCTCCGTGTTATCTAAGTAACTCTTCACTGTATAAAAAGTTTTCCTTGATAGGTGCTCTTTAACTGACTTTTTAAACAAGTCCGTTTTAGTAATGGCTATTTTATGGTACAGCTGTATTCCTTGGTAGAAAATGCTATTTTGAGGTTTTTGATTATTCTCTCTTGGCAAATGTCCACAGTGTAGATATTGCTCCGTGGCCATGACATAGTTGTTTGTGCCGTAAATATCAGTGTTATTTTTTATGTATGTAGCTGATTGGTAAGTGCACTCACATGAAGTAGTTAAAATCCCCTGAGATTAATAGAAATTTATACTGAGATCGACTAAGCATTTAGGTTACTATTCTTATGAGTCTTTTTCTGTAGTCTGTATATATTTTAAACATTTGTTCCCAGTAAAATAATAACATAGCTAAGAAGCGAATGTACACATGAATAGCATGTACCTAAAACAATAGCTATTACACAGTGATCGCAGTACCCTAAAGCCATAACACGCACATGACAATCAGTTTCGACGTATCTTTGTGTAGTCACACCATCTGAGAATAAATATTCATTCAGAGAAATTTCGTGTTTGCTATAGTCTATAGAGGTATCATTTGCATGTAATTTAGCAGTGCCATTTTCCCTCTTCAGACTGAAATGCTTGTGACAGTTGCTTTCTTTGTGATCAGTGTAGGATTACCGCCTACTGAAAAATTGTTAATTTCCTTGAGAGTTTCATTTGCTTCCTCTGCAAGGAGTTCTCTTGATTTCTCAGTGATTATAATATTGTTGTCATCGAACAGAGAAAGAAAACTGGCGTTCTACGGATCGGAGCGTGGAATGTCAGATCCCTTAATCGGGCAGGTAGGTTAGAAAATTTAAAAAGGGAAATGGATAGGTTAAAGTTAGATATAGTGGGAATTAGTGAAGTTCGGTGGCAGGAGGAACAAGACTTCTGGTCAGGTGACTACAGGGTTATAAACACAAAATCAAATAGGGGCAATGCAGGAGTAGGTTTAATAATGAATAGGAAAATAGGAATGCGGGTAAGCTTCTACAAACAGCATAGTGAACGCATTATTGTGGCCAAGATAGATACGAAGCCCACACCTACTACAGTAGTACAAGTTTATATGCCAACTAGCTCTGCAGATAAGGAAGAAATTGAAGAAATGTATGATCAGATAAAAGAAATTATTCAGATAGTGAAGGGGGACGAAATTTTAATAGTCATGGGTGACTGGAATTCGGTAGTAGAAAAAGGGAGAGAAGGAAACGTAGTAGGTGAATATGGACTGGGGCAAAGAAATGAAAGAGGAAGCCGCCTGGTAGAATTTTGCACAGAGCACAACTTAATCATAGGTAACACTTGGTTCAAGAATCATAAAAGAAGGCTGTATACATGGAAGAAGCCTGGAGATACTAAAAGGTATCAGATAGATAATATAATGGTAAGACAGAGATTTTGGAACCAGGTTTTAAATTGTAAGACATTTTCAGGGGCAGATGTGGACTCTGACCACAATCTATTGGTTATGACCTGTAGATTAAAACTGAAGAAACTGCAAAAAGGCGGGAATTTAAGGAGATGGGACCTAGATAAACTAAAAGAACCAGAGGTTGTACAGAGTTTCAGGGAGAGCATAATGGAGCAATTGACAGGAATGGGGGAAAGAAATACGGTAGAAGAAGAATGGGTGGCTTTGAGGGATGAAGTAGTGAAGGAAGCAGAGGATCAAGTAGGTAAAAAGATGATGGCTAGTAGAAATCCTTGGGTAACAGAAGAAATATCGAATTTAATTGATGAAAGGAGAAAATATAAAAATGCAGTAAATGAAGCAGGTAAAAACGAATACACACGTCTAAAAAAATTAGATCGACAGGAAGTGCAAAATGGCTAAGCAGGGATGGCTAGAGGACAAATGTAAGGATGTAGAGGCTTATCTCAGTAGGGGTAAGATAGATACTGCCTACAGGAAAATTAAAGAGACCTTTGGAGATAAGAGAACCACTTGTATGAACATCAAGAGCTCAGAAGGAAACCCAGTTCTAAGCAACGAAGGGAAAGCAGAAAGGTGGAAGGAGTATATAGAGGGTCTATACAAGGGTGATGTACTTGAGGACAATATTATGGAAATGGAAGAGGATGTAGATGAAGACGAAATGGGAGATACGATACTGCGTGTTGAGTTTGACAGAGCACTGAAAGACCTGAGTCGAAACAAGGCCCCTGGAGTAGACAACATTCCATTGGAACTACTGTAAGTAGGCTGTTTAGGTTTTCTTATTGGTAACGCCACATAGCGCTCTGTATGAAAAATCACTGGCTGTGCTGTGCGCAGTCTGTGGCTAGTTTGCATTGTTGTCTGCCATTGTAGTGTCGGGCAGCGGCAGCTGGATGCTAACAGTGCGTAGCGTTGCGCAGTTGGAGGTGAGCCGCCAGCTGTGGTGGACGTGGGGAGAGAGATGGCGGAGTTTTGAAATTTGTAAGAATTGGTGTCATGAACTGCTATATATATTATGACTAGTGAGGTAAATACATTGTTTGTTCTCTATTAACATCTTTCATTTGCTAACTATGCCTATCAGTAGTTAGTGCCTTCAGTAGTTTGAATCTGTTATTTAGCTGGCAGTAGTGGCGCTCGCTGTATTGCAGTAGCTTGAGCAACGAAGATTTTTGTGAGGTAAGTGATTTGTGAAACGTATAGATTAATGATAGTCAGGGCCATTCTTTCGTAGGGATTTTTGGAAGTCAGATTGCGTTGCGCTAAAGATATTGTGTGTCAGTTTATGCACATTCGTGTATAATTGTTCAAAGAGGACGTTTCACATAGATCACTCATGTACAATTTTTCTAAGGGGACGTTTCACTACTGACGGCCTTGGGAGAGCCAGTCCTGACAAAACTCTACCATCTGGTGAGCAAGATGTATGAGACAGGCGAAATACCCTCAGACTTCAAGAAGAATATAATAATTCCAATCCTAAAGAAAGCAGGTGTTCACAGATGTGAAAATTACCGAACTATCAGTTTAATAAGTCACAGCTGCAAAATACTAACACGAATTCTTTACAGACGAATGGAAAAACTAGTAGAAGCCGACCTCGGGGAAGATCAATTTGGATTCCGTAGAAATGTTGGAACACGTGAGGCAATACTGACCCTACGACTTATCTTAGAAGCTAGATTAAGGAAATGCGTTCACTATGCTGTTTGTAGAAGCTTACCCGCATTCCTATTTTCCTACTCATTATTAAACCTACTCCTGCATTGCCCCTATTTGATTTTGTGTTTATAACCCTGTAGTCACCTGACCAGAAGTCTTGTTCCTCCTGCCACCGAACTTCACTAAATCCCACTATATCTAACTTTAACCTATCCATTTCCCTTTTTAAATTTTCTAACCTACCTGCCCGATTAAGGGATCTGACATTCCACGCTCCGATCCGTAGAACGCCAGTTTTCTTTCTCTGTTCGATGACAACAATATTATAATCACTGAGAAATCAAGAGAACTCCTTGCAGAGGAAGCAAATGAAACTCTCAAGGAAATTAACAATTTTTCAGTAGGCGGTAATCCTACACTGATCACAAAGAAAGCACTGCTAAATTACATGCAAATGATACCTCTATAGACTATAGCAAACACGAAATTTCTCTGAATGAATATTTATTCTCAGATGGTGTGACTACACAAAGATACGTCGAAACTGATTGTCATCTGCGTGTTATGGTATTCAATCTGTATATTGAGCAAGCAGTAAAGGAAACAAAAGAAAAATTTGGAGTAGGTATTAAAATGCATGGAGAAGAAATAAAAACTTTGAGGTTCGCCGATGACATCGTAATTCTGTCAGAGACAGTAAAGCCCTTGGAAGAGCGGTTGAACGAAATGGATAGTGTCTTGAAAGGAGGATATAAGATGAACATCAACAAAAGCAAAACGAAGATAATGGAATGTAGTCGAATTACGTCAGGTGATTCTGAGGGAATTAGATTAGGAAATGAGACACTTAAAGTAGTAAAGGAGTTTTGCTATTTGGGGAGCAAAATAACACATTATGTTCGAAGCAGAGAGGATATAAAATGTAGATTGGCAATGGCAAGGAAAGCGTTTCTGAAGAAGAGAAATTTGTTAACATCGAGTATAGATTTAAGTGTCAGGAAGGCATTTCTGAAAGTCTTTGTATGGAGTGTAGCCATGTATGGAAGTGAAACATGGACGATAAATAGTTTGGACAAGAAGAGAGTGGAGACTTTCGAAATGTGGTGCTACAGAAGAATTCTGAAGATTAGATGGGTAGATCACATAGCTAATGAGGAAGTATTGAATATGATTGGGGAGAAGAGAAGTTTGTAGAACAACTTGACCAGAAGAAGGGATCGGTTGGTAGGACATGTTCTGAGGCATCAAGGGATCACCAATTTAGTATTGGAGGGCAGCGTAGAGGGAAAAATCGTAGAGGGAGACCAAGAGATGACTACACTAAGCAGATTCAGAAGGATGTGGGTTGAAGAGGGTTCTGGGAGATGAAGAAGCTTGCACAGGATAGAGTAGCATGGAGAGCTGCATCAAACCAGTCTCAGGACTGAAGAGCACAACAACAACATCATCGAACAAAACGAATTTATTCTGCGTTACCAACTCTATTGGGAATGTCGTTGATACGTATCGGAAGTAGTATTGGTCCTAATACGCTATCCACTGTTAATTTACTTTGGTTCTGATAAATGTTTCACTAAAAGTTCTTCCTTTCTTGGTGGTGATCTATCCACATTTTTTCCATCTCTCTGATGTGCTCTTTGTCTAAGGATCTTACTGATACAGCGAGCACTTCTCACGGTGATTAGGAAACCGAAAAAGTTCTGGATAGAACTGACACAGAGGCAGCATATCAGTAACTTCATCGGTTCGGCGTATATTTGGAACAGGTGCTAGCAGTCGCAGAAACCAGCAGGCGACAGGGTTTGTCACGTCGTGCAATACGTTGAAAACATATCAACGGCTGATTTTTCCACCATCGCCTCGATCCTGCTTCGGGGTTAGAGTCGCTGTTGCTTCGGGTCGAAGAAGCTGTGTGTACTGAATTTCTCACCCTTCATATCCCAAATCGCTTACCAAGCTAGTCACGTCCTCTCCCTGCGATACTGTATACGCACAATAAGTAAAATTTTCTGTTTACTTATGAATTTATTTCACATAGCAAGATTAGGTAGGGGCTTCAGCCCCTCTCTTATACTGTACCTAATCACACTCATATAATTTGTCTATATCGAAGTTTTTACAGTTTTTTTTATTTTGACTTGTTTGATGTCGCCCTTCACGAATTCCTGTCCTGTGCTAATCTCTTCACATCAGAATATCACTTGCAACCTACGTCCTCAATTATTTGTTGCGTGTACCCAATCTGTGCCTTCCTCTACCTTTGTTACCATCTACTGTCCCCTCTAGTACGACTGATGTTATCCCCGATGTCTTAATAGATGTCCTGTCATCCTGCCCTTCCTTCTTGTTAGTGTTTCCCATATATTCCCTTCCTCGCTAATTCTACGAAAGACCCTCTCATTCCTTGTCTTACCAGTCCACCTAATTTTCAACATTCTTCTATAGCACAATACCTCAAATTTTTCGATTCTATTCTGTTCCGGCTTTCCCACAGTCCACGTCTCACTACCACACAATGCTGTGCTTGAAACGCACATTCTCAGAAATCGCTTCCTCAAAATAAGACTTATGTTTGAAACGAGTTCAGCCGGCCGGGGTGGCCGAGCTGTTCTAGGCGCTACAGTCTGGAACCGAGCGATCGCTACGGTCGCAGGTTCGAATCCTGCCTCGGGCATGGATGTGTGTGATGTCCTTAGTTCTAAGTTCTAGGGGATTGATGACCTCAGAAGTTAAGTCCCATAGTGCTCAGAACCATTTGAACCATTTTTGAAACGAGTTCTCTTGGCCAGAAATTGTACAGTACATGAGTAAAACACAATATCGTACGAAACACATATCTGCTTGCTCTGGACAGTGGCTGGAAGATGTGGATGTAGACTGCAGCAGCTGCCTTAGACACTTAGTGCATTAATCTTTTGCTCACCAGATACCTGTTGCCTTTATCAATGGGAACTTTGGAGGTGTCACTTCCGCAAGCATTCCTCTAATTTGGGTTCTAATTCCTCGTGTCCTTCGGCGACGGTAACCAGAAACCGCTGCTGCGTCCATCGATAACAGGGTGACGGATACCCTTGGGGGAGCGCTGTCTGATTTAGTGCGCCTGATAGCGCCGACCGCCCGGAACACAGACACGGCGGGGCGAGTAGAGGCGGAACCAGCACACCCCCGCCCTGGCACGCTGGGGCTGGGTGGCACCCCGAGCGCTCCCCGTCTCTTCCGCCCCCCCCCTCCCCCACCCCTCTCCGGCATTCTGCTGGGAGCAGTGGTGGCCAAAAACGAGAGCATAAAGGAAGAGAGAATTGCGTTCTTTAGAACCAAAAAGAATCGAAAGCACATCCAAGATATTCACCAAGCACATCAGTTTGTATTTTAAAAAAGCCAATTGCCTTCTTGTCTCTATTTATGCAGTTACAATTAAGACGTGTAAATAATGACCTTAATGCTAAACACAAGGGTGAAGTTCAATATCACTAACACCAAAACTTTTTTCTCTATTTTTTTCTTTTTGTTCCTTCGTTTCAAAAAACATTGCTTTTCTGCTTCGCGCCATACGGGCAGTTGCGCATCCATATCTGATTTATAGGTGGTAATTTTTTCATTTATTTATTTATTTATTTTGAAACTCTGCAAATCACATTTCAGTACCTGGCAGATTACGTTACGTTTCGAGAGGTATCTCCCTCTCTCTGAAGATCTCTACACTCTTGTTTTCACCCCTTGGGTAGCCGTGCGGGATTAGGCGAGCGGTCTTAGGCGCTCCAGTCATGAACTGTGCGGTTGGTCCCGGCGCAGGGTAGGGTTCTCCCTCGGGCATGGGTGTATGTGTTTGTCCTTAGGGTAATTTAGGTTAAGTAGTGTGTAAGCTTAGGGACTGATGACATTAGCAGTTAAACCCCATAAGATTTCACACACATTTGAACACATTTCACCGCTTGGGCGGTCACGCTGTCATATGTGAATGATGGTATATATATATATATATATATATATATATATATATATATATATATATATATATATATATATATAAATAATCATTCACATATGACAGCGTGAAATCATAGAACATGATAGGGTGGAACAATTATGTTTTCAGTTTCAGTTCAGTATAGAAGATTTTAAAGAGTGATATTTGTGCACAAGGTGTCAGTGGCTAAAACTCAGCAAATTGTAAACGTTTTTCATAAGGCTCAGAGGAAACTGAACGTGTCTTACTGCAAAAATATGTTTAAGATCTGAAGATGACAGAAAGGACTGTTGAAACCGCTTATCTTGAATAAAAAACATTTTGTGTGATTTTGCCTTTTGAAAAGTTTTTAAAAATTAAAACAGGCCGCCCTTCAGTACTCTCATCATGAGAAATTTCAATAAAATTCCTTCAGTACTCTCATAATGAGAAATTTCAAAAAAAATTCTCATGTTCACTTTGAATAAGCGCTGGTGTTATATTGTATTGTATTGAACTGGGGACCTAGAAATGACGGACACGCTTCGTCCCCGTCGTAGCCCTCAGTGGTTCACAACCCCACAACAGGCTACAGCAGTCCACTCACCCCAACGCCGCCCCACACCGAACCCAGGGTTACTGTGCGGTTCGGCCCCCAGTGGACCCCCACGGGAACGTCTGACACCAGACGAGTGTAACCCCAATGCTTGCATGGTAGAATAGTTATGGTGTACGCATACGTGGAGACAGTCTTTGCGCAGCGATCACCGACATAGTGTAACTGAGACGGAATAAGGGGAACCATCCCCCATTCTTCGAGGCAGATGGAAAACCGCCTAAAATGTCATCCACAGACTGGCCGGCACACGGGAGCTCGACACCAATCCGGCAGGCGGATTAGTGCCAGAGACCGGCACACCTTCCCACCCGGAAAGTAGTTCGGCTAACAGGGCGAGCTTAAATAAGTGCTTACTGAGAACCTGCCAACGTTTTTGCTATATGACTGTCAATGAAAACCTAAATATAACCACTGACATAATGTTTTCCAAACGAAATCTCTTCACCATCAGTAAGGAAGAAAAACCAAACGTCCATGTGAAGAAGGACGATGAGATACGGTATAGAGGTGTTTTCTTTGCCTATTTTCGTGTGAAAATTTGTGCTAGTTGTTTTATTGACTATCTGCCTGAAACGAGCTTTTTTCAGTCAAACTATGGAGCCAAAGCAGAGAAACCACTGCCCTCTGCAAA
Source organism: Schistocerca gregaria (assembly GCF_023897955.1). Classification (NCBI taxonomy): domain Eukaryota; kingdom Metazoa; phylum Arthropoda; class Insecta; order Orthoptera; family Acrididae; genus Schistocerca; species Schistocerca gregaria. Next base: position 743,636,952 of record NC_064921.1, read on the forward strand.
ACTGTATACCGTCTTGTGGCGTTGAAGGCACGTTATACTGTAAGCTAAGTATATGACAGGAGCACAGCCGAATGGGAATCATGCTACATACGGTACGGGGGTCAAATGGGAAAATCCATTGAAGTAAGCGATTTTGATATAGGGCACGTTGTTATGACACTAAGCATGTGAAGGAGCTTCTCGGAAGCGGCAGAGCAGGCCGTCTGTCGGCATGCTACTGCCGCGAACGTGTGTGGAAAGTTGTCGAAGTACAGTGAAAGGAGGAACAGGAAACAAGGTGTTGGGCGTCCACGCATCACATAACTTTGAAATTCGAGACCTACCCACTCCGCAGAGCAGGATGGGCAGAAATCTGATGACAAAGTACAATGCCGGTTTGGGGGGAAATGTTGCGTCTCGAATCAGAAGACGTATTAGTGAGTATCGATGAGGTCTCTTTGGTCACAGGATCACCTCTGGTGGCGTTTCTACAACTTGTAGCAGCTAAGTTGGAGGAGGACATCTTATACCTTCTCAAACATGTAATTCCCTCGACTTACTATTACATATACTATATTTTGAGCGACGATGTTGCTATGGGTAGCCTTTTGTCTCCCATAGTAACTAAAGTTTTTATGGAAGACCTCGAGGAACAAGTACTTCAGTCGGCTAAAGTTTCTGGAGGTATGTGGACGACACCTCTGTAGTATGGCCACATAACATAGCAAGGGTTAGAGGTGGTTTACGATAGTTTTACTTAACTCAGTCCATCAGAGCATTTGCTTCACCATGGAAGTGGAGAAAAATGGAGACAAACCGTTCTTAGATGTTTTGGTCGGCAGAAAAGAAGATGGTTCCTTGGGTCGCAGTGTGATTCGAAAACAAAATCATAGTGGACTATATCTAAGAACTACGAACTGCCATCACCAGCCTCAACGCAGTGGCGTATGCCGGACTCTCGCTCATAAAGCTAGAGTTATCTCAGATGTAGGTAGCTGATCAGCAGAGCTTAGCCATCTTCGCTGTGTTTATACAAAACTGGTACTCTGTCAAGTACATTCGTAATACATTTCAACCCGCATTCGCTTAACCTCAAGAACAGCCAGAAGAAACGGACAACTTCTCTAGGATGGTTTCTCTACCCCATGTTGGTGGCGTGTGCTTCAAGATCAGCAGGTTGTTCAAGAAACATCAAATAAAATGTCTCCCGCCCTCCAGACAGAGTACAAACGATGTTGGGATCTATTACAGAGAAACTAGATGTAAGGCGACCAGGGATATATAAAATCCCGTGCCAGTGTTGCAAATCATGACCCGACAGGTTCGCCGAGAGCGCTAATGCGATGCTTCTTGGACTCGGGTCGGCGCGCCGGCCACGGATCGAATCCACCCGGTGGATTAACGACGAGTGCCTGGATGTGGTTTTAAGGGGGTTTTCCACATCCCACTAGGTGAGCACCGGGCTTGTCCCAACATCCCGCCAGTTACACGACTCGCAGATATTTGAAGACGTTCGCACGATTTCATTGCTTACATTAGTTGCAGCCAGCTGGGGTACAGTAATTTCGGTCCCAGGGGATGTGGGTGGCGACAGGAAGAGCATCTGGCCACCCTCTGACACTAACATTACCAAACCCATAGTAACAAGGCCGATCCCGGGGTTGAAGTGGGACAAAGGCCCTAAGAAAATGGTGAGTGATTGAAATCATACATCGACCAGGCGTATCGTACTGTTAATGATAGATGCACTGAACATAAACGTCACACCAGATTGGGTCGGCCAGAAAAGTGTGCTGTTGCTGAACACTGTCTTGAGATGGGACATACGACGTAAGAGTCTCAAACAGTTAACAGATTACTTATTTTCTCCATCTGTCTCATTTTGATTTGACTATCGATTATATTACTTACTCGTGAAATCGGCAGACAAATTCCTTGAAGAGGGGAAATTTTACAAATCATTTCCCTCTAATTTTGAATTTCGTAAAAATTTAATTTATTTTGATGTGATGACAGGTTGTGGTAATCAAAGTGGAGCCAAATAAGGCCTCTACCACATACACATTCAAGCATATTTAATACGTCTAGGGAAGATATTACTAATGTAAAACAAAATAGTGCTAGCATTCAGGCAGCTTAATTCTGTTACTGTGCAGGGTGTCCCAGAAATATTGCCACAGAATTCGAGGTGTCGTAGAGGTTGTCTTAAGGAAAACAATTAAATGATCGTGTGGCACTGATGGCCGGGAGGCCCGACCCGGGGAAGTTCGGCCAACGGGTTGCAAGTCGGATTTCAGGTGACGCCACATTGGGCGACTTGCGCTTCGGTGATGATGAGATTAAAACAACACGTAGTCCACGGGCAGAGAAAATCTCGAACCCGGACGGGAGTCGAACGCTAGCCCGCTGCATAGTAGGCAAACAGCACTCAGCTGAGCAGACGGATAGAACAGGAACGCGCGTCCAGAAATGTCATTCAACGACGCTACCTAGCGTCGAAGTTACAGGCGCCACCGCCTGTCAATAGGCCACCCCTTGGGAGACAAATGAGGCTGTGTACGCTGACGGACCGTAGGCGGAACGTGTCGCAATGTTGTTTCTTGTTTAGTGACTGCGACTCATTTCCACGATCGCCAATGCAGAAGATGGAGCTAACTGCTGCTTACAAAGGCCTTGTCTCTTATGAATGCGGTGCTGTGTTGCCTCGGTGGATGACCGTTTGGGACACAGGTTTCCACAGTTTATTTTTCTCCTGGAACACTGTAATATCTCCGGTATTTTTCGGCATACAGGAGAAAAATAAGCTGCAGATGGAAATCCATGTCCGAAACCGCCATCTACCAAGGAAAGAAGTCCTCGCTTTGGTAGGAGACAAGGCCTGTCTCCATCTCCTCTGCTGGTATGGTGGCTACCAGTTTGCTATCACTAAACAACAGAAACCACTGCGTCGCTAAATGACGCTTCCAGGCACTAGTCCCTATCCTCGATTTGTTGCTCAAGACACCCTCCATAACCCCTCGAAGTTTGTCGCAGCATGACACACAGTATACATGATTTTGATTTGTTTTTGTGAGCTCACATCCTTTAAACTGGTAGGATGAGAAATATATTTATACACATCTTAAAGAGACGCCAAAAAAGCAGTTTACTGTGTATTGATGTTGTAACAGGCCGTGTAAACTTACTTTTTATTAATGACAATGCCAAGCAAATTTAGACTGAGAAGAGTGCGCAAACATGTCCAGTGTCATTCGTTACTGTGACGTCTTGACATAATATACAGTGAAGCGCTAAAGAAACTGATACAGGAAAGCGTATTCAAATACAGAGATATATAAACAGGCAGAGTACGGCACTGCGGTCGGCAACGTCTAAATAAGACAACAAATGTTTGGCGAAGTTGTTCGATCGGTTACTACTGCTACAATGGCAGGTTATCAAGATTTAAGTGAGTCTGAACGTGTGTTACAATTGGCACATGAACGATGGGACACAGCATCTCCGAGGTAGCGATGAAGTAATGATTTTCCCGTACGGCAATTTCACAATTGTGCCGTGAATATCAGGTATCCGGTAAAATATTAAATCTCCGACATCGCTGCGGTCGGAAAAGATCCTCCAAGATCAGGACCAACGATGGCTGAAGAGAATCGTTCAACGTAACAGAAGTAAAACCTTCCGCAAACTGCATCAGATTTCATTGCTAGGTCATCAACAGGTGTCAGCGTGCGAACCATTCAACAAAACATCATCGATATGGGCTTTCGGAGCCGAAAGCCCGTTCGTGTACCCTTGATGACTGCACGACACAAAGGTTTACGCCTCGCCTGGGCCCGCCAACACCGACAGTGGACTGTTGATGACTGGAAACACGTTGCCTGGTCGGACAAGTCTAGTTTCAAATTGTATCGAGTAAATGGACGTGTACGGGTATTCAGACAACAATATGCATCCATGGATCCTGCAAGTCAGCAGGGGACTGTTCAAGCAGGTGGAGGCTCTGTAATGCTGTGGGGCTTGTGAGGTTGGAGTGATATGGGACGCCATATACGTCTTGATATGGCTCTGACAGGTGACACGTATGTAAGCATTCTGTCTGATCACGTGCATCCATTCATGGTCCATTGTCCATTCCGACAGACTTTGATAATTCTAGAAGGACATTGCGACACCCCAAATGACCATAATTGCTACAGAGTGGCTCCAGGAACACTCTTCTGAGTTTAAACACTTCCGTTGGTCATTAAACTACTCGGACATGAACATTATTGAGCATGTCTGGGATGTCTTGCAACATAATGTTCAGAAGAGATCTCCATCCCTCGTAGTCTTACGGATTTATACACAGCCGTGCAGGATTAATGGTGTCAGTTCCCTCCAGCACCACGTCAGACATTCACACATTAGACGAGTCCATGCCACGTCGTGCTGCGGCGCTTCTGCGTGCTCGTGAGGGCCCTACACGATATTAGGTAGGTGTACCAGCAGTTACTTTGACTCTTCAGTGTATATTCAGATATGAAGACGTGTTTTAACTTATCAGTATTTACGTGCCACACAGGAAGATCTGGTGTCACAAGCGAAATCTGGGACTAGAAACCTGGAACTGACTGCATTAAAATTCATCACATGACGTTGATGAAGTCCGCAAGTTTGGTTTGTGGCATCGTTGAAAGCGGCCTCAGACCTTATTTTTATCGACCCCGAACACAGCAAACGCCTCAGCTTACACGAGCCTGTTTTTTACGATCTTTGACACCAGAATGCCACTTGCAGATTCCGCGTACATTTCTCTACTTTCGCCCAAGCCGGAGTAGAGCAACCGAATGAATGACCTAGGAAGCAGTCAGCGTCTGAGCTGGCCGCACTGCGTTGCGGCTGCAGCAGGAGTGTAAGACCGCTGGCGTTCTGCACAAATCAAGCGTGATACGAATCTGAGAAACTCTCCTTTTCACGTTTCTTCTCTTCGCAGCTGAGCTTTAGCTTTCACGGAACTGCCGACAATTAATGTACACCTTATCGTACCGCAGCAGAACTGTTTTATTGCAGGGAAATTATACTCACAAGATTTCTCTCCCAGCAACAATGCTCTCGAAAACATCACGACCGCACAATAGGATAACGAGGCGATGGTAAGGTGCTTCCTGGACTGTATAAATCGAAATACCTATGCCGTGGACAACTGGTAAAGTCATGCTTGCCAATGATCAAATAGACGTCTGAGACTCTCAGGAATAGCGCTTAACAGAGACTTTTGTTTCATAAAAAATAATAAATATTTAAATTACTTTTACCCACAGTTGGCTTGGTTTGACGCTAGGTACTCTACATAATTAGTTTAATGCACTGAAACACTATTTGTTATCACTTTTAGCAGCTTTAATAACTCCTTCCTTTTTAATTTTGATTTTTTTGCATTTATTGTTGTAAACAGCTATAACTAATCCCTTTCTAATCGACAAAACTGAGAAGCAGAGAAAAACTCTGGAAAGTACGTATAATATGCTTGTGTTGGTTTCAGGCATTAGCAAAAAACTACACTTTTAATGGAAGCACGGCGATCCTAACCGAAAAACGGTTATTGTCACTAAATCCATAAATTTTAGCAAAAAAATCGATCGTATCAAAACTTCAAAGCAATAACTTCCTATAGCACGAGACGAGAATCGGGTTACTGAATCGAATGGTATCCATTTTATGGTCGAGATATTGCCTTTCCGTTGATAATCGCCGTTTTATGTTGACTTAACACGAATTTTAAGCATTTTAATGATACGAAGTCGATTTGGAACTTTGTCAATCTCATCTTCTAGATGTTGACAAAGGGAGGGGTGGAGGGGGGTCACCCGGAAGGTGAGAAGAAAAGCTTTCTCCAGATATCTTATGCCTAATTATTGGAGACTGTGGTCGAAGACGGTTTAAGGTTTTCCTTTAGGAAATTGTAAATAGGCACTTTGGGTTTCGTACGTCAGTGGGTAAAAATGAAACCCTCATATGATTACGTTGTTATCTGTCCGTCTGTCCGTCTGGCTGCCCGACTGTTAAGGATCCTTTTTCTCAGGAACGGTGGATGTAACCTGTATTTGAAATTTACTTCACTTACTGTGGTCTACGTTCGCTTCACGGTGTCAAAACTTAAAACTTTAAGTCAGTGCGCTGAAAAGATGCGCCCATTTACGTCACATACACTATGTGATCAAAAGTGTCCGGACACCTTCAAAAACATACGTTTTTCATATTAGGTGCATTGTGATGCAACCTACAGCCAGGTACTCCATATCAGCGACCTCTTCCCGCCGGAGGTTCGAGTCCTCCCTCGGGCATGGGTGTGTGTGTTGTTCATAGCATAAGTAGTGTTTAAGTCTAGGGACCGATGACCTCAGCAGTTTGGTCCCTTTGGAATTCACACATTTATCAGCGACCTCAGTAATCATTAGACATCGTTAGAGAGGAGAATGGGGAGCTCCGCGGAACTCACCGACTCCGAACATGGTCAGGTGATTGGGTGTCACTTGTGTCTTACGTCTGTACGCGAGATTTCCACACTCCTAAACATTCCTAAGTCCACTGTTTTCGATGTGATAGTGAAATGGGGACGTGAAGGGACACGTACACCACAAAAGCGTACAGGCCGACCTCCTCTGTTGACTGACAGAGACCGCCGACAACTGAAGAGGGTCTTATTGTGTAATAGGCAGAAATCTATCTAGACCATCATACAGGAATTGCAAACTGCATCAGGATCCTGTGGAAGTACTATGACAGTTAGGCGGGAGGTGAGAAAACATGGATTTCATGGTCGAGCGGCTGCTCATAAGCCACACATCACGCCGGTAAATGCCAAACGAGCGGTCGCTAAGCATTGGACGATTGAACAGTGGAAAAATATTGTGTGGAGTGACGAATTACGGTACACAATGTGGCGATCCACGGCAGGGTGTGGCGAATGCCCGGTGAACGTCATCTGCGAGCGTGTGTAGTGGCAACAGTAAAATTCGGAGGCGGCGTGTTACGGTGTGGTTGTGTTTTTCCAGAAGGGGGTTTGTACCCCTTGTTGTTTTGCGTGGCACTATCACAGCACAGGCCTACATTGATGTTTATTTTATTGTACTTACGCGTCAAGTTCCGTAGGATCAAACTGAGGAAAATAACTCCAAGGTCATGAAACATATCAGTACATGAAACCACAATATAAAAGTAATAACAGATAAAAATAAAATGTTTATGAACCCGAAAAAAGTTAGTCCAAAAGTTTAAGTCAACGCAATCAACAAAGCAACAAGAATCAGCTTAATTTTTCGAGGAACTCTTCGACAGAATAGAAGGAGTGACCCAAGAGAAAACTCTTTAGTTTCGATTTGATAGCGCGTGGATTGCTGCTAAGACTTTTTTAATTCGAGTGGTAGCTTATTGAACATGAATGCGGCAGTATACTGCACACCTTTCTGCACAAGAGTTAAGGAAGTCCGATCCGAATATCCAAATGCAGGTTTGATTTCTGCCGAGTATTAACTGGGCACCTTTTTCCTTCCCACTGTTGAAGAGCATTTCTGGGATGGCAATTGCAGCTTTCAATACGATCGAGCACCTGTTCATAACGCACAGCCTGTGGCGGAGTGGTTACATGACAGTAACAGCCCTGTAACGGCCTGAATCCTATAGAACACCATTGGGATGTTTTGGAACACCAACATCGATACCTCTCCTCAGTGCAGCACTCCATGAAGAATGGGCTGCCCTTCTCCAAGAAACCTTCCAGCACTTGACTGAATGTATGCCTGTTAGAGTGGAAGCTGTTATCAAGGCTAACGGTGGGCCAACACCATATTGAATTCCAGCATTACCCATGGAGGGTGCCACGAACTTTTAAGTCATTTTCAGCCAGATGTCCGGATACTTTTGATCACATAGTGTATTTTGATACTCGGAAGCTCACTCATTGAAATCTATAGGGTACTTTCTGTTCCCCTAGTATCATGAACTCTGGCGAAAGCAAGGTTTCACACTGCAAGTAAAGGAAAAAGAATTTAGCAAACACGAAAGAAATATTTCTTTTGTAGCCGCCCTCCGTCGATCTGCTGTCGTAGACTTCTCTGACGTAAGATATTGAGGTTGTTATCTACTGTATACGCCCGACTTTTCGTTATACCTACACATCAGATGGAGCAGCCACAAATACCTTCACTGTAACGGTGACTAAATTTCGGGTGTTCATAATAGTAATTGATGTTAATTTTTACACAGTTGATCATCCATCATTTTTTGCTACGTTACCTAAGACAAAACAGTTCATAATGCCTTTGGAAGTTAGTTATTGTTTAAACTTCCTGTTTCCGACTTTACTACTGACCCTCACTGTTTCTGATTTTGTGTTATTTCTGTCTAATTAGACATGAAATGGTAAATAGCTTTTAAATCACAATTCACGCTTCGTAATATTTCATAATCGAACCTTCCGTCATACAGAAATACAATTTGCAGCTGGCCTATGTTTATCGTTGACTAATACACAAGCTACTGTGGAAATCACTTCACTTTTTATTAACAACATATAATAACAATTAAATTACCATGAATGATTGCGTTTTGCATATAGGGAAAAGTAGGGTTAAGCCTACATTTATTCTCAGCAATCATGGCATCTAAAGTGTTGGTGATTTTTATAGTTCGTGATTCGACGATATTACAGCAAGGACTGTGGTCCATTACTATACTTCGATACAGTCATTCAAACTTCGTACGGTTTTCTTCGACAAAACTTGAAGTGTCCAGTTCTGTTCTTCACGTCCCTTCGTATAGTCCACAGATCCAGTTATTGGTTATTCGGCGTGTAGTAGATTTCAACACTGAGCTCTACTATCTCTCGCGCACACAATTCTCAAATATTCTTAGACCTTGACCTTACGGCTAAGATCTGCCTAGACCTCAGTATAAGTTTCAGCCCAATTCTACCATGTATAAATCAACTATAGTGACGTGCCAGACCTCTTTTTTTCCCGCAGTAGTGCAGGAATTCGATGTGGCATGGACTCAACAAATCGTTGGAAGTCTCCTGCAGAAATATTGATCCATCTTGCTCTACAGCGAACGTGTTGTCGATGCAAGATTTTTTGCACGAACTCACCTCTCGCTTATGTTCCATAAATGTTCGATGGGATTCATGACTGGAGATCTAGGCGGACAAATAATACGCGCGGATTGTCCAGAATGCTCTTCAAACTAATAGCGAACAAATGTGACCTGGTGCCATGTCATCCATAAAAATTCCATTGTTGTTTGGGAACTTGCAGTCCATGAATTAGTGTAAATGGTTTCCAAGTTGCCAAATATTACCAGAGGATCCACTCCATTCCATGTAAACGCAGCCGACAGAATCATGGAGCCACCACCAACTTGCACAATGCTTTACTGACAGCTTGTCTCTATGACTTCCTGGGGTCTCCGCCACGATCGAAACCTATCCTCAGCTCTTACGAACCAAAGTCGAGACTCATCTGACGAGGCCTTGGTTTTCCAGTGTCTAGGGTCCAACCGATGTGGTGACGAGCCCAGGAGAGATGCTGAAGGTGATATGGTGCTGCTTGCAAAGGCACTCGGTTCGGTTGTATGCTGCCATAGCCCATTAACGCCAGATTTCTCCACGCTGTCCTAACGGATGAGGCCTTGGTTTTCCAGTGTCTAGCGTCCATCCGATGTGGTCACGAGCCCAGGAGAGATGCTGAAGGTGATGTGGTGCTGCTTGCAAAGGCACTCGCTTCGGTTGTATGCTGCCATAGCCCATTAACGCCAGATTTCTCCACGCTGTCCTAACGGATGAGGCCTTGGTTTTCCAGTGTCTAGCGTCCATCCGATGTGGTCACGAGCCCAGGAGAGATGCTGAAGGTGATGTGGTGCTGCTTGCAAAGGCACTCGCTTCGGTTGTATGCTGCCATAGCCCATTAACGCCAGATTTCTCCACGCTGTCCTAACGGATGAGGCCTTGGTTTTCCAGAGTCTAGCGTCCATCCGATGTGGTCACGAGCCCAGGAGAGATCCTGAAGGTGATGTGGTGCTGCTTGCAAAGGCACTCGCTTTGGTTGTATGCTGCCATAGCCCATTAACGCCAGATTTCTCCACGCTGTCCTAACGGATGAGGCCTTGGTTTTCCAGTGTCTAGCGTCCATCCGATGTGGTCACGAGCCCAGGAGAGATGCTGAAGGTGATGTGGTGCTGCTTGCAAAGGCACTCGCTTCGGTTGTATGCTGCCATAGCCCATTAACGCCAGATTTCTCCACGCTGTCCTAACGGATGAGGCCTTGGTTTTCCAGTGTCTAGCGTCCATCCGATGTGGTCACGAGCCCAGGAGAGATGCTGAAGGTGATGTGGTGCTGCTTGCAAAGGCACTCGCTTCGGTTGTATGCTGCCATAGCCCATTAACGCCAGATTTCTCCACGCTGTCCTAACGGATGAGGCCTTGGTTTTCCAGAGTCTAGCGTCCATCCGATGTGGTCACGAGCCCAGGAGAGATCCTGAAGGTGATGTGGTGCTGCTTGCAAAGGCACTCGCTTTGGTTGTATGCTGCCATAGCCCATTAACGCCAGATTTCTCCACGCTGTCCTAACGGATACGTTCGTCATACGTCCCACATTGATTTCTGCTGTTACTTGACGCAGTGTCTGTTGACACTGAGAACTCCACGTAAACGCTGCTGCTCTCGGTCCTTAAGTGCAGGCTGTCGGCCACTGAGTTATCCGGCGTGAGAGGTGATGCCTGGAATCTGGTATTCTTTTCACACTGTAGATCTCGGATTATTGAATTCTCTAACGATTTTTGAAATAGAATGTCCCATGCGTCCAGCTCCAACAACCATTCCACGTTCAGTGTCTGTTAATTACTGTCATGTGGCCATTATCAGGTCGAAAACCTTTCACGCCAATCCGTTAAGTACAAATGATAGCGCCGCCAATGCACGGCCAGTTTATACATTGTGCACGCCATACTGCCACCATCTGTATATGTGCATATCGCTATCCCATGATTTCTGTCATCTCAGTGTAATACCCGTGTTTGTGAATAGTTACGAATATTTAACTAATCAGTGTGTTTGTTTGTTACATTCACTTGCATTAAGTAATACGCAATCAACCAATATTCAGGTATATACCTCCAGTCGCATTAAATCGTATGCAAATAAGCGTTGGTTCAGTCCGATAACATCAGTTAGATTCCGTTTTACGCATATTCCCCACTTCAGGATGCATGCCAAGGTACACAATTTCGTTTTATCCGCAAAACTTCGAGGACAACTAAAATTTGAAGAGTAGATCTTAAAAACGTGAACTGTCCTCAATTAGGAATTTAATCTCGAGGGGATTTCGTATAATGTACTGTAATGCTATGTACACAGAGGAAAAAATGTAATATCTGGTCACTCTGACAACTTACAACTGTTATTGTACAGCTATACGACGGAGATAGAGTGTCCCGTGCTGCATCCAATTTTCACATAGTAATCACCACTGTACAGATAACGACTGAAAAACAATGTTTGGTAACTCAACTATGACAGATTGAAGTACTGATAGAAAGGACTACAAGATAGAAGGCTGCACAAAATCACTTAACACACTGTTGAAATATCTCATTACAAACAAAAATGCGAGGATGTCTTTGTTGGTGTAGTTGACTGTCACCTAATTCTAGACATCAGATGACGGACTGCTAGTATTATTGCTCAACAACCATTTCACCACGACATGAAGAACAAGTGCTGTTCCCTTTGCTTTTATTCTTATTACTTAAAGTATGATCTAGCCGACAGTCTCCATATTATCGGGGGAAGAGTCGTTTCAGAATGTTACGAAGCCGTAACGTGTATGATTTACACTCTCAGTGTTATTCCGGTCTTTCGTTTACGATCTGTGTAACATGCATAGGACAGGACTTTAAATCGCAGGGACACGTGTAAAACCTAATATTAAATGTTAGAATGCATTCATAAATCCATTTAAAATGTCATCCTTTTAGAGAACAGAAAGCTAAATATCTTGAGAGGATTATGCTGCAGTTCTTCTACGATGTTAACAGCCTAACGAAATTGATAAAAATACGGTGCCAAATACTAGTAAACAGCACTTAAGAACTGTGAAAATTATATAAAGCTTTTCTTCTGATAGCTTCTAATAATTTAATCACATTCTTTGAATGTGAACCGTCACAGACCAACCTCCAGATATATTTAGCTTTTGACCTCACTGTATCAACAGGTGTAATAGTGTGTCAAATACTTGTAACCGAGTAAGTCGGGATGAGCATGGAAGGTCAAGGCCCCTATAATGTTACTCCATAAATAACAACAACTACCGAATCAATAAATTAACAATTTATTCAAAGACAATATTTATAAAACAGCTAAGAGACAATCAACACGAGCCCATCTTTAAGACAATACCAAAATATGACAGATAGCTTGCTTCTCAAGCAAGGCAGCAAATTACAATCACAAGCTGACTTAAAAGATGAGCGACAGGGATATCAATACTTAAACGAACAATAAATTACAAGTGATTTTAAGAAATGTGGTATAGATAATTTATTTAAAAAGGGCAATACTTTGCAATATGAAAGTGATTCATGAAACCCACACCAGTTCGCTAAGAACCCAAATAACACAACCAGGGCAAAGTAACAATTTAATACAATTCATTCCCAAGCAAATAAAAAACCATATATTTTTTAAAATATAGATGAAACACGTTAAATGTTTACCAAACGGACAGTGACGCCAGGCTGCTCTGGGCTAAAGGTGACTGAACTTAAAATGCCAGAAGCAGCAGACCAGCCGTCCAAAACAACACCTAAACCCTGGGGTCCAACAGAGAGTCACTTCCCATTAGACGGCACGTCACAGCTTCTGTGCACCGAAGCAGAACGTGGCGCCGCTTCCACACACCCCAACTCTCAGAAGACTGGAACACAGACCACAGAAAACATAGCAAACCCCCAATCAAACATCAATTAATATGAGTTAAGAGATCAGTAAACAATACCAATAAATGAAGAATCAATTGCACTTTTCTAATACTGAATAAGTGCATTCAAATAAATGCACTTGTATTAAGTTCTGCGTACAAGTGATTGCCTTTTACAGAGTACGGGCCATTACTAATAACTGGCTGAGTTCCATCATCTTTCGGGCGTGCACTCGGGACAGCGACAATTCTTCTTGCGATATTTCGGCTGGAAAACTCCCAGCCATCTTCAAGGCGAGTCAGAGACAGAGTTCATAGCGTTTGCGTGTGCCTATTTATACGGAGAGTCACGTGATACAAAGCTGCTGAGGATTGAAAGCGCATGCGTCAAAGATATCAAAGTCGCCACTACTGCGCTAGTCATAGATAAGATGTATATAGCAAAGATAAACACATAAGCGCAGAGTGCAAACAAATTAGTGCTGCTGCGAATCCACCGTGCTTGTAAATAAATAATTAATCTTTAAAAGTGGTAACATCTTCACTTCGGACAGATGTTACCACTTTTAAAGATTAATTATATCCGCCAGGAAAACTTCAAGAATCACAACTGAGTGAGTTCTTTCAAATAAATGCACGTTTATAAGGAACTACGTACAAATGACCAGCTTCACAGAATACGAGTCCTCGCTAATAACTGAACAAGTGCTTTTAGTAGAAGTGATCCAAATTTTACAGCAATATACAAAGGACGTCGATTTGATGGCATTCAAAATACACTGCAAATCGCATACAGACAATACATAAAATTCTGGATACTGTCCCAAATTATATATATAACACACACCTTCGAGCTAATCAGCTTCCTAATAGTAATCCAACCAGAGGATTTTTAAAAAGAAATAGTAACTGCTGGTCTCCATGCGGTTACACACTCTTCCGGCTGCTCTTACTACTACAACACGTACATTAGGGCAACCAAGCAACTAGTACAGTCGCGTAAATCTTTCAACGAAACGAAGGAACCAAAATCACTTACAGTTTCGATGGAGAGCGTTGTTCGAGATTGGTCTCCAGAGATGGGTTTCTTCGAGAAAACAGGCACCAAAGCAATGCGACGAGCAGCGCCCGAAGCTGACATCAGGCAGCTCGCGACCGGCTTCCGAGGTCGGCCCGCCGTACCGCTGCTGGCCGAGTACGCTCGTTTTCCACGCAAGCACGTCCTTGCGCCTCGTAGCAAGTGCAACACTGACAGCCCCCAGCGCGAAAACATCCGCGAGATTACAACAGGGGCAAAGATCCTAGTATAGCCGAGTAATCGATAGTGTACCAAAGAGCTGCACAACTTAATCATAGCTAACACTTGGTTTAAGAATCATGAAAGAAGGTTGTATACGTGGAAGAACCCTGGAGATACTAAAAGGTATCAGATAGATTATATAATGGTAAGACAGAGATTTAGGAACCAGGTTTTAAGTTGTAAGACATTTCCAGGGGCAGATGTGGACTCTGACCACAATCTATTGGTTATGACGTGTAGATTAAAACTGAAGAAACTGCAAAAATGTGAGAAATTAAAGAGATGGGACCTGGATAAACTGAAAGAACCAGAGGTTGTACAGAGTTTCAGAGAGAGCATAAGGGAACAATTGACAGGAATAGGGGAAAGAAATACAGTAGAAGAAGAATGGGTAGCTCTGAGGGATGTAGTAGTGAAGGCAGCAGAGGATAAAGTAGGTACAAAGACGAGGGCTGCTAGAAAACCTTGGGTAACAGAAGAAATATTGAATTTAATTGATGAAAGGAGAAAATATAAAAATGCAGTAAATGAAGCAGGCAAAAAGGAATACAAACGTCTCAAAAATGAGATCGACAGGAAGTGCAAAATGGCTAAACAGGGATGGCTAGAGGACAAATGTAAGGATGTAGAAGCTTATCTCACTAGGGGTAAGATAGATACTGCCTACAGGAAAATTAAAGAGACCTTTGGAGAGAAGAGAACCACGTGTATGAATATCAAGAGCTCAGATGGCAGCCCAGTTCTAAGCAAAGAAGGGAAGGCAGAAAGGTGGAAGGAGTATATAGAAGGTTTATACAAGGGCGATGTACTTGAGGACAATATTATGGAAATAGAAGAGGATGTAGATGAAGACGAAATGGGAGATACAATACTGCGTGAAGAGTTTGACAGAGCACTGAAAGACCTGAGTCGAAACAAGGCCCCCGGAGTAGACAACATTCCATTAGAACTACTGACGGCCTTGGGAGAGCCAGTCATGACAAAACTCTACCAGCTGGTGAGCAAGATGTATGAGACAGGCGAAATACCCTCAGACTTTAAGAAGAATATAATAATTCCAATCCCAAAGAAAGCAGGTGCTGACAGATGTGAAAATTACCGAACTATCAGTTTAATAAGCCACGGCTGCAAAATACTAACGCGAATTCTTTACAGACGAATGGAAAAACTGGTAGATGCAGACCTCGGGGAGGATCAGTTTGGATTCCGTCGAAATGTTGGAACACGTGAGGCAATACTGACCTTACGACTTATCTTAGAAGAAAGATTAAGAAAAGGCAAACCTACGTTTCTAGCATTTGTAGACTTAGAGAAAGCTTTTGACAATGTTGACTGGAATACTCTTTTCCAAATTCTAAAGGTGGCAGCGGTAAAATACAGGGAGCGAAAGGCTATTTATAATTTGTACAGAAACCAGATGGCAGTAATAAGAGTCGAGGGGCATGAAAGGGAAGCAGTGGTTGGGAAAGGAGTGAGACAGGGTTGTAGCCTCTCCCCAATGTTATTCAATCTGTATATTGAGCAAGCAGTAAAGGAAACAAAAGAAAAATTTGGAGTAGGTATTAAAATTCATGGAGACGAAGTAAAAACTTTGAGGTTCGAGGATGACATTGTAATTCTGTCAGAGACGGCAAAGGACTTGGAAGAGCAGTTGAACGGAATGGACAGTGTCTTGAAAGGAGGATATAAGATGAACATTAACAAAAGCAAAACGAGGATAATGGAATGTAGTCAAATTAAATCGGGTGATGCTGAGAGAATTAGATTAGGAAATGAGACACTTAAAGTAGTAAAGGAGTTTTGCTATTTAGGAAGTAAAATAACTGATGATGGTCGAAGTAGAGAGGATATAAAATGTAGACTGGCAATGGCAAGGAAAACGTTTCTGAAGAAGAGAAATTTGTTAACATCAAATATAGATTTATGTATCAGGAAGTCGTTTCTGAAAGTATTTGTTTGGAGTGTAGCCATGTATGGAAGTGAAACATGGACGATAACTAGTTTGGACAAGAAGAGAATAGAAGCTTTCGAAATGTGGTGCTACAGAAGAATACTGAAGATAAGGTGGATAGATCACGTAACTAATGAGGAGGTATTGAATAGGATTGGGGAGAAGAGAAGTTTGTGGCACAACTTGACTAGAAGAAGGGATCGGTTGGTAGGACATGTTTTGAGGCATCAAGGGATCACAAATTTAGCATTGGAGGGCAGCGTGGAGGGTAAAAATCGTAGAGGGAGACCGAGAGATCAGTACACTAAGCAGATTCAGAAGGATGTAGGTTGCAGTAGGTACTGGGAGATGAAGCAGCTTGCACAGGATAGAGTACCATGGAGAGCTGCATCAAACCAGTCTCAGGACTGAAGACAACAACAACAACACCAAAGAGCTGGTGCGCCAGAAAAGGTGCACCACGGCTCAGTACTGTGTTTGTTGTACAGAGCAAATTAGAACTAAGACATTAGTGTTCTAAGTTGCTTAAATCAGAGGCTTTATGTAAAGCAATACACACAAGAAAGTGAACAGTTTCTCTATTGAGGTGAGGTATTTACTGCCTGATAACATAGTTTCTATGACATTTAAAGTAACACTGTAAATAAATTAGGCAAGTTTTGAAAGAGAGGATGCCAGGATTCGATGAGGATGTCATTTGAAATGGAGCACAGATGCGGGTTGCAGGGGTGTTACACACCTTTCCTGGTTGCGCCCGTAGGCCCTTCCTGCTCGCTGTTGTCAGCCACAAGACTATTTTCCGGTTCTAAGCGAAGGGGATTTGTTAAGTTTGGAGAGTCTTCCTGCAGTCTTTGTCAACGACTTGCGGTCTGGGTCAACGAAAATGGCATAACAGCTTGCGGCTTTCATGTTGGCACGTGTTCTGAAGCGTGTGTTCGAAAGGAGCTTCTGAAAGCCATGGAGGAAGCAGCATTTAGTAGAGAAATACAATTAGCCGTATCACGAAATAGACAACGAAAATACGTACAATCTGTTCTGATTGGCTGAAATGTTCTAGTATTAAGTAATTTGGCGGAGTGGTTTGCAGCTAACGAAACAGGGAAGTCGTCTGGCATTCTTCCCGTGGTGTGAAAGCCGTGTACCATTAGGGGACGTTGACAGTTCTTCGTGATCACCCAAGGTACTTCTAGCTGCGGGGAAAACTGAGAGAATCCGAAAGAGCGTTCCCGTATGTGGGCGAAGCTTTCCAGTCGATTAATTTTTGGCTTTCTAGGCGAGTGTTATGGCTTAGCGAGACAGGGAAAGAGACCTCAAATTCGGTTGTGGAGCCAAATAGCTAACTGGATAGTTGTGAACAGTGCATAAGGCAGACCTGTTGAGTTTTGCATTGAAGCTAATAAAATATTTTCGTTTCCTTAGACATTTTAGTGTGGTTGCTGTGGAGATTATCGGCCTGACTTCGCTAGGACTCAGTAGGAGGCAGCATGCAGAGTGAACCGGAACTGCAACGGCAATATTTTTGAGGTGGTAATATAGACCAAAATAAGACATAATGTTCGAAGAGATTTCGTAAATTTCATTCCAAGATATTTCAACTGGACACCTGCCAGTCATCTTCAGCTAAGCCATCCAAGACTGACAAGACGTTGTCCGTTCCGCCCTGTATGAGACGTATGCATCACAGTCACGATCACACGGCAGCCATCGGAGTATTCTGGCGTATTCGTCGGGAGAAAATCTCGAAGTCGACTGGGTTCCAGGCATTACCAACCTGACAGCCGATGTTGGAGTTCATTAGATTTTTCGCGATGTATATTCCAACGTATTCTAGTATAATGGAGCGCCGAAAAGATGTTACCGTCGCCAAAATTAATGTTTTATCATACTCCATTGACTGTCCATTGGAGATACAGTGTAACCCAATTGCAGACTTGCTGGGCTGCAGAAGGCGAGTACAACGTTTGTGTTCTGTGAAGCGTTCTTCCACTCTGCGCGTTGTTTGTCCTGTATAGGCCATACCACACTCACAAGGTATTTTGTAAATTCCCACCTTCCTCAATAACAGATTATCCTTCACTGATCCCGACCAATCCGAAATATATGATAATTGGCGGAAAATCACTTTCACCTTGAAATTACTAAGGATTCTTGATATTTCAAAGGGAATATTTCCAACGAAAGGAAGAAATATTAGGGATTTTGCTGGCACGTTCTCCTCTTTATCCACTTTCAGGTTCTTGATTTTAGCTGAGAATTCCCTGTTAATTTTCCGGTTAGAGTATCCATTCTCTCCGAAAAGTTTATGTAAAAGTTCAAGCTTTTTAGGCAAACTATTTGCACTTTTACGCTGTATGGGCTCTGTGTACAAGGATTTTAAGAAGACTGCTGGTTTGTAATACGTCATGGCAACTTGAAGGGTGTAAGTACAAAGCAAGATAATGGATAAGACGAATCATGCTATTGTTAAGGAAAGAATTTATTATACGAGACAAAGGCAGGATGCCATTTCAGAAAAAACTGCTACACCCTCATCTTAAGGTTGCACCACTTCTCTCTCCTATATCACGGGATGGGGCTGATGGAGTGACTTCAGCCAAGTTTGGTTGGATATATAAGGATGTAATTTGTCGACAGATGTCAAAATTTCATGGTATTGTGCTACAACAGCCGACGACACACGTTCTGTTCTCAACTTTACGGCGACGAACTTGGTTGGTGCGACGCCAACTGTATTGGCTAAAGAACTCAATTTTCACCTATACCTAGTGCATTAAATCTGATAAGTTTTCTGAACGGTGTTGAAGAAGCTGTACGACGCCCTGCTATCGATGTTGCCGAAGAAACAAGGAGCGAAACTTGCCTTGCTCTTTTGAAAGCTCCTCAGCTTAGTAATATAACCTCTGAAGAATGCGCTGCACCACGAAATTTCCGGGAGGATCCGAACATAGCGGCGCTGAGGGCTGATAAAGGTAACTCAACGCCTTTTTTACCTCATATTTTGTATTAAGAGAAGATGAACGGCCTACTTAGTGATACTACGCACATGAAGATTGATCACGGCCCCACTGAACGTGTGCAACGGAAGTGTACACCGCTGAATTTTTCCTCGTTACCTCCAGGGACCATCAAGCGATTAAAACCACATTGGGCGTGTCACCAGGACTGTATGGTCTTCCTAAGGCGAACAGAGATAATCTACCTTTACCGCCTGTAGTGAGTACTATTGACGTCCACACATATGATTTAGTCCCTCACTTCCCTTTCTTGCTGAGACCATTGGCTGGCAAATGTCCACATCAAACGAGGAACCCAACAGATTTTATCAACGGACTAGGGATATCCACCTAAGTAGTTCGGATCGTTCAGTAAGTTTTGATATAGTATCTCTTTTTACAAACGTATCTCTTACTGATTCCGTGGCACTAATTGTTAAGTAGTTTCAGGCGGGCATCACTGCTTTGTTTCGGCACGCTCCTTCCTCGATCTATTTTATGTTCTACCAGGAAATTTTCAAATAAACAGACGGCGTCCCAATGGACAGCTCTTTGTCTCCCCTAGTATGGGTAGAGATTATACTTGACAATCGGACTAAACCATTAATTGGATCGTTTTACCGAACCCCCCCCCCCCCCCCCCGACTAGGAAGATACAGTTGCTGAACAGTTCAAAGAAAACTTGAGTCTCATTTCAAATAGATACCGCACTCATACAATTATAGTCGGTGGTGACTTCAATCTACTCTCGATATGCTGGAAAAATTATACGTTTAAAGCCGGCGGCAGACATAAAAAGTCATCCGAAACTGTACTCAATGCTTTCTCAGAAAATTATTTCGAACAATTAGTTCATGATCCCACTCGAAGCGTAAATGGTTGCGAAAGCATACTTGACCTCTTAGCAACAAATAATCCTGGAGAAATAGTGAGTATCGTGACGAATACAGGGATTAGCGACCAGAAGGTAGTTGCTACTAGGTTGAACACCCACAACCATCAAAAAGAAAAGAAAAGTACATCTATTTAAAAAAAGCTGATAAAAAAGCTCTTAACACCTTTTAAGAGATAGTCTCCACTCCTTCCGATCTGATCACGTAAGCGTAGAAAAGATATGGAATGATTTCATAGAAATACTATCGATGGAAATTGAGAAGTTCCTGTAAAAGCCCCAAATTCAGCTTCGGTGTCACCTACAGACCAGGGTTGAGCGCTTTAATTATGTGCCTGTACAGAGGCAGACAGTTACTGTTTTACCAGGCGCCAATGTGACACGTATCCTTTGGACAGCCCTCAGATTTCGTATGCGACCAGCAAGCACACTCTAGTTCATCGACATAGCGTCACTTAGCTCAGGGGTGTCGAAATGGTTGCCTGTCACCCCGCCGACTGGTAACAGCAACTCATTATCTCTTTACAGGTACATTTTTAAAGCGCTCAAGGAAAATGCTTGAATGAAACAGACTCTTTGTCATTTTATTCGCTCATAAGTCAATGTCCAGAGCACTGAAAGACCTGAGTCGAAACAAGGCCCCCGGAGTAGACAACATTCCATTGGGACTACTGACAGCCTTGGGAGAGCCAGTCCTTACAAAACTCTACCATCTGGTGAGCAAGATGTATGAGACAGGCGAAATACCCTCAGACTTCAAGAAGAATATAATAATTCCTATCCCAAAGAAAGCAGATGTTGACGGATGTGAAAATTACCGAACTATCACTTTAATAAGTCACAGCTTCAAAATACTAACACGAATTCTTTACAGACGAATGGAAAAACTAGTAGAAGCCGACCTCGGGGAAGATCAGTTTGGTTTCCGTAGAAATGTTGGAACACGTGAGGCAATACTGACCCTACGACTTATCTTAGAAGAAAGATTAAGGAAAGGCAAACCTACGTTTCTAGCATTTGTAGACATAGAGAAAGCTTTTGACAATGTTGACTGGAATACTCTCTTTCAAATTCTGAAGGTAGCAGGGGTAAAATACAGGGAGCGAAATGCTATTTACAATTTGTACAGAAACCAGATGGCAGTTATAAGAGTCGAGGGGCATGAAAGGGAAGCAGTGGTTGGGAGGGAGTGAGACAGGGTTGTAGTCTCTCCCCGATGTTATTCAATCTGTATATTGAGCAAGCAGTGAAGGAAACAAAAAAAAATTTGGAGTAGGTATTAAAATGCATGGAGAAGAAATAAAAACTTTGAGGTTTGCGGATGACATCGTAATTCTGTCAGAGACAGCAATGGACTTGGAAGAGCAGTTGAACGGAATGGATAGTGTCTTGAAAGGAGGGTATAAAATGAACATCAACAAAATAAAACAATGATAATGCAATGTAGTCGAATTAAGTCGGGTGTTGCTGAAGGAATTAGATTAGGAAACTGAGACACTTAAAGTAGTAAAGGAGTTTTGCTAATGGGGAGCAAAATAACTGATTATGGTCGAAGTAGAGAGGATATAAAATGTAGACTGGCAATGGCAAGGAAAGCATTTCTGAAGAAGAGAAATTTGTTAACATCGAGTATAGATTTAAGTGTCAAGAAGTCATTTCTGAAAGTATTTGTATGGAGTGTAGCCATGTATGGAAGTGAAACATGGACGATAAATAGTTTGGACAAGAAGAGAATAGAAGCTTTCGAAATGTGGTGCTACAGAAGAATGCTGAGGATTAAATGGGTAGATCACGTAACTAATGAGGAAGTATTGAATAGGATTGGGGAGAAGAGAAGTCTGTGGCACAACTTGACCAGAAGAAGGGATCGGTTGGTAGGACATGTTCTGAGGCATCAAGGGATCACCAATTTAGTATTGCAGGCAGCGTGGAGGGTAAAAATCGTAGAGGGAGACCAAGAGATGAATACACTAAACAGATTCAGAAGGACGTAGGTTGCAGTAGGTACTGGGAGATGAAGAAGCTTGCACAGGATAGAGTAGCATGGAGAACTGCATCAAACCAGTGTCAGGACTGAAGATCACAACAACAACACGTCAATGTCGCCGACTCCTCCCTCGTCGCTCCTCTCCCCCCCCCCCCCCCCCCCCCTCCCGTCCGCTAATGCTCACCCTACAGAAAGGCGCGAAACAGAAGGATTGAAAAAGCGCAAACGCCATTTACTGTTTTAGCTCACGTTCAAATTTCGTCGAAAGGCTCTGGACGGTCCCTGGGCGTTCCATTTATTTACCATAGAAATAAATGCGGCAGGGTAACACTCACGATCAGGTTCAATGGACTTGTAGGCCTGTGATGTCCTTAGGGAAGGGCTGAATTGTCCAGTGGGTGTCAGCTATTTAAAGGTTGCCAAGAACACCGTGCTGCTGCTTATCGCACTACAAACTATCTTCGACGGCACGTCACGAGGGAATGGGGTGACGTCCTTTATGCCACCCCTGAAGCCTTTTAGTGTCGATACTGATCGGAGTGTGTTTAAAATGTCTCCCTCGGGCATCCATAAGAAGACCGCGTCATTTCAAAGCTGGGCGTCGCGGTTCCATCGCAAAGACGTCAAAAGAAGGGATGAAATATCGGTAAGAGGGATGTCCGACATTCCAATCTTGTTACCGTCCACTGTGGCGTTCTGCAGAATTATGATGAATTTTGGTGGCAATGTGACATCATTAAGCCACCTTATATCTCACGTAGACTTGTGAGCTCTCTTCGTATGTGTCATCCTGTCTGCGTCTCAATGGGAAAAAAGCGATGCTTTGATTGTTTTGTGTAGTGTGAGAATAGAAGCAGATTTGTCGAGTGGGTAGGCTTCTGAGATAAAAATGCCAGAAAGAGATTGAACTGGAGAAGAGAGAGAAGAAGTGGGGGCAGATGATGTATTTAAAGTAGTAAAAGGCAACTTAGCGACTGTAATACCGTCGTTAGTCGACCCGTCGAATGAAGAAGCCTATATTATATGCAGCGGCTGTTTCGCACTGTTCTTACCCATCTACTGCAATTTGGTTTCCATCCCTCTTCATCCTTACTTAGCCGACACAATTCTTTCTCAAGTGTGCGTGTTTCGTGCCTTCCTGGAGGAAACATTCTCACGCTTTCTGAGGTATTCTGTTAACTTCTATCCTTTCAACTCGACCATACCATTCTATCAATTTGCTATCTCTCACCGGCCGGGATGGCCGAGTGGTTCTAGGCACTACAGTCTGGAATCGCGCGACCGCTACGGTCGCAGGTTCGAATACTGCCTCGGGCATGCGTGTGTGTGATATCCTTAGGCTGGTTAGGTTTAAGTTGTACTAAGTTCTAGGGGACTTATGACCTCAGAAGTTAAGTCCCATAGTACTCAGAGCCATTTGAACCATTTTTTGTTATCTCTCCAGCTCTGTGTTAGTGGCCATCATCTTCATGTCTTCGTTCTTTACCTGTCCACTTTGGCGCCTCTTTTTTCTTACTTTCCACAGTACATTTCCAAAGATTTGGGCCTTTCTTACATTTTCTTCGTCAGTTTTACACTTTTGCTCCATATGATACTGTACGTTCCACAGACCTATCGTAAAGTGTTTGGTTTGTAGCTTCGAAGATACTGTCATTTCCTAAAACTGGCTACAGCTGTTCAATTATTGCTTCGCTCTTTTTGATTCATTCTGTGTATCATCATTTTTTCTTCAGTTCTCTGTTAGTGTGAAGTACACTGGCTGACAGAGAAAGTGCAGCATGGTCGGATATCAGCGTAACTTCGAACACGTATCCACCTTTGGCTCGTATGAGTTGCAATTCTTTGTGGTAGCTAGAACGGCCCTCAGACTACTTTTTAGCGTTGCTCATATTTAGTGTTATTATCGGGCCTGTTAGTGTACACGAGAAGACTGAACAGCGTGAGACAGTGATAACTGTGAAGGATACAGAAATGCCATGTACTCATGTGACACAGGGTTATCAGCACCTGGCTGGGACGACATTGTGGGCATTCATTTGGCTAGCTGCAAAAAATCGCGCAGTATCCAGATTTGTGGTGCATACAGAAGTGACAGGGGCAGTATGTACGAAACATGGGAACGTGAAGGAAGGGATACTCGCCGTTAAGATTCCGATCTACCATGTCTGACCACGACAATGAAGGATTCCTCTATTATGCACTAAGCACGTCGTAGCCTCTTGACATCTGCGTCTGTCGCCCAACAACAAGTAATGGACTCCCTGCAAAATTCTGTTCCATCCGCACCATTCATCAGAGACTGTCAGCAGCAGGAGTAAGGAGTTATCGTCCCGTGTTTAGGCTAAAGTTAATACCACAGCACAAACGGTTGCGCTTGGAGTTGTTCCGTGATGAGGACTCATGGACTGCTGACACATGGCTTCGATGAAGGGATATTCTGCAGTGTTCCTTATGACCATCTTAAGTGGGTCTGGCGGCGACGTGGAAAGAGATCCGATTATTCCAATGTTTTTCAGAGACACATCGTTCTTACTCTTGATGTCACGATGTGAACAGCCCATTGGGTATGACTTCACGTCGCGATTGGCAGAGGTTGATAGAATTCTGAGCCCCGACGGTACGTCACAGACATCATTCGTTCTCATGTGATGATGCTGAGTAAGTGGTTAAGGAGACAACCATCAACGGTCATCTTTTGTATTCTATTCACCCCTTCCACAGAAGTACTGTACCCAGTCTGTCTGCATACAGAGTAAATTTGATGTGCAAATAAGAGAAAGTATGCTAAATCCTTGTGTAGCACGCAGTTAAGCCGAAACAATGGAACCAGTCTGGTTTTCCCCTAGTATGATGTGGCTAACCACCTACAAT
This sequence comes from Schistocerca gregaria, assembly GCF_023897955.1. Taxonomy (NCBI): domain Eukaryota; kingdom Metazoa; phylum Arthropoda; class Insecta; order Orthoptera; family Acrididae; genus Schistocerca; species Schistocerca gregaria. The sequence continues at coordinate 743,661,875 of NC_064921.1, forward strand.
CCACACCCAGGCCGGCCGGCGTAGAGAGCCCGTATAGTTAATACGCCGGGTGGACTAGACTTAGGGCCAGTGTACCTTCCCGTCCCGGAAGCGTCGCGTTTAAATGCACAGCAACCCGTATGGGTACTTCTCATGATTTACTTGTCACGAGACGGTATCGTCGCGCCGTTTTGCAAACAAGACTATGCTCGTCCACACATGGCATTTGCATTTGTGGACTGTCTTCGTAATGTTGTGGTCCCGTGTGCACAGTAAGATCCCCATATCGGTCTCAGATTGAAAATGTGTGGGCTCAAATGGCTCTGAGCTCTATGGGACTCAACGTTTGAGGTCATTAGTCCCCTAGAACTTAGAACTAGTTAAACCAGTCGGCCTTTGGCTGTGGAGCGGTGCGGTACGTCCCGGCCGCTCCGTGTCGTGTTTCCGGGTGTGTTGTTGTTTACCGCGCCGGCGCGCTAGTGTTACGTATTGCCGTCACGTTCCTGACACACGATGGCTTTTTCGTATCGGAAAGCCACGATCAAGCTGCAGTTCGACACTACGTACTCTAGACCCAAGGCCCACGAAGTAGAGCGTTTTTTACGCGATGTGGTACATGTGGATCCTAACGAGCTGATCGGTATCCACTTATCTATTGTCTCCAGCGTAGTATATCTTAAGTTCACTGACGACGAAGCATGTGACAAACTTCTCAGACGCTCGACGGCAGGTTATCGGTTCTGCCACTCAGACGGAAACGTGGGTGTGGTGACGCTTGAACGTGCTGGATTGGGAATCCAAAATGTGCGCGTGTTTGAGCTCCCTTTTGAAGTTCCAGCGGATTTGGTCAGCCTTGCTCTTCGACCCTATGGAACAGTTCTCGGCCACACGGCCGAAAAATGGAAGACCTTCGACACCTACCCTGTCCTTAACGGGGTGCGACAAGTCCGTCTTGACCTGCATCGCCATATTCCTTCGTATCTCACGATCGCTGGTTGCAGGGCAATAATTATTTACGACGGTCAGCCGAGAACCTGCTCCGGTTGTGGCCAGACGGGACACATGCGTACCGAATGCCTGCAACGCCGTCTCGTGCAGACACCCTCGACCGACCAGATTCGTCCGCCGACACCGACCTCTCTGCCGATTACGTATGTTGCGGCGGCGAGACGGGAGACGCCGGCTGTATATGACGACCCCACTGTATTGGTGCGAGCTTTGGAGGACCCTGCAGTAGCTTCCACGGAGCCCCAAGCGTCTTTCAGTGCTGATGCTACTGATGTCCTTTCGTCGGACCCTGGCGCACCGTCACAACGGCTCGCCGACGGTGCGATGGAAGTTGAAGCACAGGATGCAGCGTCCTCCCCTTGCCCTACGTCGGAAACAGAGGCGCGGCAGCGTAAGCAGAAATCACCCAAGCGTCATAAGAAGCGGCGCAAGACAACCGACGACGTAGAACAGCCCGAGGCGATACCGCTGGATGACGAGGTGCCTCAACCGCTCCACCGCGCCGACACAGGCGACCCTACCGTCTCACACGGTTCGACGTCTTCTCCCACTACCGCTGCGTCTGGACCACATGGGGATGCGGGAGATCACCGCAGCTCCGACACCGGGGATGCACCCTTGCCTCCGTCTGCCTCTCGAGATCCAGTGGTGTCAACGTCCCTGGGCGACTGGGCGCAGGAGATGGAGTTGCAGGATGCGTTTCAGGACCAAGACGATGCACCGATGCCGATGGCAGCGTCTACGCGGCCGGCGACAGACGCCTAGGGCGGCATGAGCACCTCTCGTCGCTGCCTAGCACTTCGCAAGACCGGCGCTCCACGTCACGATTACTGCCCTCCTGTCATACCATGGTCACCTCCCGAGACTTGATGGAACAGGCATACCGCCTCGCCACGATCAACGTCAATGGCATTACATCTGATGTCAAGACCCGTATGCTGAAGGATACGTTGCGCGCTGCGGATCTGGACGTTGTTTTCCTTCAAGAAGTCCGATCAGGACTCTGTCTCGATGCCTACGGATATGACGCCTACACTATGCCTGCAGATGTGGGCGGCGGAGGTACGGCGATTCTACTGCGGGAAGGGATAATGGCCACTGATGTCTCCTATTTACCGTCGGCCCGGGGGGTCGCACTCACGATTGGTACAGTACGTCTGGTGAACTTATATGCTCCTTCAGGCACCGGCAAAAGGAGAGAACGGCGCACCTTTTTTGCCGAAGATATAGCCCCGCTCTTCCAGGGCAATACCGACCACTTGGTAGTAGGCGGCGATTTTAATTGTGTGCTCCGCCCATCCGACCAGGAGCCACACTATACCACCTGCCCGGCACTCCAGGCACTTGTACAGGACTTGGCCTTGTTGGACACCTGGATCATCCAACACGGCGACCGTCGAGCACACACCTACTTTACTAGTCACTCCGCGAGCCGTTTGGATCGAGTCTACGTCACCCGCGGCCTACGATCGGCCGTTGTCGACGCTGAGATGTGGCCGGCAGCGTTCACGGATCACCTCGCATATGTGTGTACTCTCACCCTTCCCCGCCAGCGCGTCCGCCGAAGTAGGGGTCCGTGGCGCCTCAATGTGGCCCTTCTTGATGAGATAAATTGCAGACGCGCAGTCGAGTCCACGTGGAGCAATTGCCACAGGCGTTTACCCGCCTACCGTTCTGTACTTCAATGGTGGTTACGGTGTGCAAAACCCGCACTGTGCCGAACATTAGTCAGCTATGGACGCGACCGAGCGCGCTGGTATACTGCGACTACTGATTTTTACTATACTGCGCTCCGCGAACTGGGTGTACAACCGCCGTCGCCAGAGCGACAATCAGCAGTACAACGCGTCAAGGCACAATTGCTTCGTATCAACGCCGTACGTCTTGCGGGTGTGCGGGTGCGAGCGAGAACGACTGATGATGTTCGTGGTGAACGACCTTCCCTCCACCATATCATTCAAGAACGCCGAAGACGCAAGAGGCAGCTCATTACCGAGGTTGAGACGGAGGATGGGCGATGCGTTGACGCACAAATGGATATCGTCCGAGCGTTCACAGAGTCATATAAACTTCTTTACGAGAGGGAGTCCCACATGAATGTAGGGGTCAGGGAAGTCCTATCTGACCTACCAGTCTCTCGGAACCTACAAGATGATGCTACGCTCTTGTCGGCGGTGACTTTGGAAGAACTGCGAGAGGCTCTGTTGCGTGGCTCTCCCAACAAAACGCCTGGCCCTGACGGCCTCCCTCTTGAATTTTACAAGCGGTTCTTTGATCTCATGGGCCCAATGTGGGTCAGGATGTACAGTGAACTCCTGGACGCCGATTTTCAGGTACCATCTGACTTTACTGAGGGGCTCTTGATCCCTGTGTCCAAACCCGGCGGAGGCCGTCGCCCTCTTGATTTTCGCCCGTTGACAATGCTAAACACCGACTATAAGCTGTTGACACGCATGCTCCGTGAGAGGCTCAAACCTACGGTAATGGCGGCCATTCACACTGATCAAACCTGCCTCGGGGGCGACACTAATGTGTTTACGACTTTAAGCACCTATAGAGACGTGGTGGCGCTCATGCAAACTTGCCGCCTCCAAGGCGCTCTTGTTGCGCTGGACTTCGACCATGCTTTCGACCGCGTTAACCATGGTTTCCTGCGTGCTGTTATGGAACACATCGGTGTCCCGCGTCTGACGACGTCTGTTGTGCTTCGATTGATCCATGGAGCTGTCACGAGGATTATGATCAACGGCTGTCGGTCCGCCCCCGTCCGTGTCAACAGGTCCGTCCGGCAGGGTTGTCCTCTTTCTGCCATGCTCTTCGCCGTTGCCCTCGAACCAGCTCTTCACGGACTACGGCGACGCTTAGAAGGACTTACCCTCCGTTCCGTAACCTTTCGATGTGGTGCATACGCCGACGATGTGATGTTCTTAGCACGGTCTAGTGACGAAATACACACGGCGTTTTCCTGGCTCCACCAGTATGGGGCGGTGGCAGGCAGTGTGCTCAACCTTCGGAAATCACGCTACATGGAGGTAGGACGAGGAATGCCTGCAGGTCTGGCCGTACCTCTGACAAAGGTCCCGATGCTCAAGTGTTTAGGGATATCACTCCATCGACAAATACAACGTACGGCGGCCTTTACGTATCGTATGGTCTTACGACGACTCCGTTTAGAGGCTCGTCTCAATAAATTCAGATCATTGAACATTTTGCAACGCGCCCAATACGTCAATGTGTACATGGCTTCTCACCTTAACTATTACGCCCATGTACTGCCGATAACGGACACGATGGCTTCCAGGATACAGGCAGTGTTTGGACACGTGGTGAACGATGGTGCTGTTTTCAAGATCCGTTTTGTTACGCTTACTTTACCCTTCGACAAAGGCGGTGTTGGACTCACTCACGTCAAGCACAGAGCGCTGGCACTGTATCTCCGTTCCATGAGGCGACTCTGGCTTTCACCAAAAGCCAGTCTCCCCGGCCTACTGATTGAAGAAGTGGCCCCACGTACGCTGTACCCACCGGTACCAGTTGGACATTTATCGCCCTCGCTGTCACATATTAGAACGTTTTTCGTAGAGCATAGCTATGTGTTGCGGGTTATATCGGAGACACGGAATCCGACAGCGAAGACGTATTATAGTGCTCTCCAGCACTGGACTCCGGATAACGACATTGTACGGCGCCACCCTACGGTCGACTGGCCACGGGTATGGCGAACCATCCACGCGCCGTTCCTGTCTACTTTCGTGCGGTCGACGTGGTATGTGGTCGTTAACGAGAAACTTCCAACCCGACAACGGCTGCATGCCATTCACCTAATTGACGACCCTGTGTGCCCCCGTTGCACGACGTTAGACACGGACGAACATAGACTGAACTGTGGCCCCGCGCGTGAGTGCTGGAAACTGATCCGCCAGATCCTGGCTTTCCTGCTCCGCCGCCCCTACGTTTCGATTTTACCCCAAGAACTCTTTCATCCCGACGCTGTCTATTTCCCTATGACCCGGATGAATGCGGTTAATTGGGTACGAGGAATGGCGATACACTACATATACCGCGATGGAGACAAAGACGTCCTCGATTTATGGTACTATACGATCGACGAGTTTCTGGTCTTAACGAACAGACAGGATTACCGGAACCTTTTTGCGAACTATTTGGGTTCGTCATTCATGGACCCACCACCCAGCTGGGGTGTGCCGGGTGTGAGAAGACGTTAACTTGTAGATATGATCTTTCCACGATTCCCCTATGGTAACAGAAACAGTCTCTGACTGTGTGCAGCGGCCCCGGGCGCTCCAACGATTGGTGGCTGGTGATGTCCAATGTAATGACGACCGCCCGTTCCTGGCCGCCCGCCTAGCAATGTGACCGCGGCGAGCAAGATGGCCCTTTTTAGTTCACTTTATTGGCAACTTTTTGCACATGGCTGCCTTGTTTTTTTTATGCATTCTCAAAAAAAAAAAAAAAGGTTAGGGCTCGGACTTCCGGCACTTTCTTTTCTTCTGTATCATTTTCTTTTGTTATTCCACCAGTTATTCAGAAAGTTTCCCAAACCTACATTATCATTGACAAATTAGTTAGATTATTGAATAAAAATTATTTTCTTTTTGTCGAACAAAGCAATTCATGGCGGTGGAAAAAAAAATAAAAAAATAAAAAAAAATAAAAATAAAAAAAAGGGGGTAGAAAAAAAAAAAAGTTGGTAGAGCACTTGCCCGCGAAAGGCAAAGGTCCCGAGTTCGAGTCTCGGTCGAAAAAAAAAAAAAAAAAAAAAAAAAAAAAAAAAAAAAAAAAAAAAAAAAGTGGTAGCGTCTTTGATTCATAATCAAAACGTCTTCGGTCCCGGGCTCGATCCCCGCCACTGCCCAAATTTTGATAAATAATCAGCATTGGCGGCCACAGACTTCCGGCATATGAAGTCAGCCTCAGTCTGCTAACGGCCTTGTCAAAGAGGGCGGAGGTGCGGATAGAGGTTCCGGGCACTCTCTTGTCCTAGGGGTGGGAAATTGCCCCTAAAGGCGGAAGAATCAGCAATGATCAACGACATAGGATGCAGAAGGCAATGGAAACCACTGCATTAAAGACACGTAACGTGTATCCACAGGACAAGTGGCCTGTAGTTGAAGAAGTGGCATGATGATCTCTCCATTGGCAAAAGATTCCGGAATAGTCCCCCATTGGGATCTCCGGGAGGGGACTGCCAAGGGGGAGGTTACCATGGAAAAAGATTGAATAATCAACGAAAGGATAATGTTCTACGAGTCGGGGCGTGGAATGTCAGAAGCTTGAACGTGGTAGGGAAACTAGAAAATCTGAAAAGGGAAATTCATAGGCTCAATCTAGATATAGTACGAGTCAGTGAAGTGAAGTGGAAGGAAGACAAGGATTTCTGGTCAGATGAGTATTGGGTAATATCAACAGCAGCAGAAAATGGTATAACAGGTGTAGGATTCGTTATGAATAGGAAGGTAGGGCACAGGGTGTGTTACTGTGAACAGTTCAGTGACCGGGTTGTTCTAATGAGAATCGACAGCAGACCAACACCGACAACGATAGTTCAGGTATACGTGCCGACGTCGCAAGCTCAAGATGAACAGATAGAGAAAGTGTATGAGGATATTAAAAGGGTAATGCAGCATGTAAAGGGGGACGAAAATCTAATAGTCATGTGCGACTGGAATGCATTTGTAGGGAAGGAGTAGAAGAAAAGGTTACAGGAGAATATGGGCTTGGGACAAGGAATGAAAGAGGAGAAAGACTAATTGAGTTCTGTAACAAGTTTCAGCTAGTAATAGCGAATACCCTGTTCAAGAATCACAAGAGGAGGAGGTATACTTGGAAAAGGCAGGGAGATACGGGAAGATTTCAATTAGATTACATCATGGTCAGACAGAAAATCCGAAATCAGATACTGGATTGTAAGGCGTACCCAGGAGCTGATATAGACTCAGATCACAATATAGTAGTGATGAAGAGTAGGCTGAAGTTCAAGACATTAGTCAGGAAGAATCAATACGCTAAGAAGTGGGATACGGAAGTTCTAAGGAATGACGAGATACGTTTGAAGTTCTCTAACGCTATAGATACAGCAATAAGGAATAGCGCAGTAGGCAACACAGTTGAAGAGGAATGGACGTCTCTAAAAAGGGCCATCACAGAAGTTGGGAAGGAAAACATAGGTACAAAGAAGGTAGAGGCGAAGAAACCATGGGTAACAGAAGAAATACTTCACTTGATTGATGAAAGGAGGAAGTACAAACACGTTTTGGGAAAATCAGGAATACAGAAATACAAGTCGCTGAGGAATGAAATAAATGGGAAGTGCAGGGAAGCTAAGACGAAATGGCTGCAGGAAAAATGTGAAGACATCGAAAGAGATATGATTGTCGGAAGGACAGACTCAGCACACAGGAAAGTCAAAACAACCTTTGGTGACATTAAAAGCAACGGGGGTAACATTAAGAGCGCAACGGGAATTCCACTGTTAAATGCAGAGGAGAGAGCAGATAGGTGGAAAGAATTCACTGAAAGCCTCTATGAGGGTGAAGATTTGTTTGATGTGATAGAAGAAGAAACAGGATCGATTTAGGAGCGACAGGGGATCCAGTATTAGAATCGGAATTTAAAAGAGCTTTGGAGGACTTACGGTCAAATAAGGCAGAAGGGATAGATAACATTCAATCAGAATTTCTAAAATCATTAGGGGAAGTGGCAACAAAACGACTATTCACGTTGGTGTGTAGAATATATGAGTCTGGTGACATACCATCTGACTTTCGGGAAAGCATCGTCCACAAGATTCCGAAGACAGCAAGAGCTGACAAGTGCGAGAATTATCGCACAATCAGCTTAACAGCTCATGCATCGAAGCTGTTTACAAGAATAATATACAGAAGAATGGAAAAGAAAATTGAGAATGAGCTAGGTGACGATCAGTTTGGCTTTAGGAAAAGTAAAGGCACGAGAGAGGCAATTCTGACGTTACGGCTAATAATGGAAGCAAGGCTAAAGAAAAATCAAGACACGTTCACACGTTCACAGGATTTGTCGACCTGGAAAAAGCGTTCGACAATATAAATTGGTGCAAGCTGTTCAAGATTTTGAAAAAGTAGGGGTAAGCTGTAGTGAGAGACGGGTCATACACAATATGTACAACAACCAAGAGAGAATAATAAGAGTGGACGATCAAGAACGAGGTGCTCGTATTAAGAAGGGTGTAAGACAAGGCTGTAGCCTTTCGCCCCTACTCTTCACTCTGTACATCGAGGAAGGAATGATGGAAATAAAAGAAAGGTTCAGGAGTGGAATTAAAATACAAGGTGAAAGGATATCAATGATACGATTCGCTGATGACATTGCTATCCTGAGTGAAAGTGAAGAAGAATTAAATGATCTGCTGAACGGAATGAACAGTCTAATGAGTACACAGTATGGTTTGAGAGTAAATCGGAGAAATACGAAGATAATGAGAAGTAGTAGAAATGAGAACAGCGAGAAACTTAACATATGGATTGATGGTCACGAAGTCAATGAAGTTAAGGAATTCTGCTACTTAGGCAGTAAAATAACCAATGACTGACGGAGCAATGAGGACATCAAAAGCAGACTCGCTATGGCAAAAAAGGCATTTCTGGCCAAGAGAAGTCTACTAATATCAAATACAGGCCTTAATTTGAGGAAGAAATTTCTGAGGATGTACGTCTGGAGTACAGCATTGTATGGTAGTGAAACATGGACTGTGGGAAAACCGGAACATAAGAGAATCGAAGCATTTGAGATGTGGTGCTATAGCCGAATGTAGAAAATTAGGTGGACTGATAAGGTAAGGAATGAGGTGGTTCTACGCAGAATCGGAGAGGAAAGGGATATGTGGAAAACACTGATAAGGAGAAGGGACAGGATGATAGGACATTTGCTAAGACACGAGGGAATGACTTCCATGGTACTAGAGGGAGCTGTAGAGGGCAAAAACTGTAGAGGAAGACAGAGATTGGAATACGTCAAGCAAATAATTGAGGACGCAGGTTGCAAGTGCTACTCTGAGATGAAGAGGTTAACACAGGAAAGGAATTCGTGGCGGGCCGCATCAAACCAGTCAGTAGACAGATGACAAAAAAAACCTAAGGACATCACACACATACATGCCCGAGGCAGGATTCGAACCTGCGACCGTAGCGGTCTCGCGGTTCCAGACTGCAGCGCCTAGAACCGTACGGCCACCCTTCGGCCGGCCGGGAAATGTGTGGGACCAGCCCAGCGTCGTCTCCGTCACAGTGTCAGTAGCCAGGATGTCGAGAACCAGTTATAGTAGTCGTGGGAGAGCTTGCCTCACGAGTGGATACAACAGCTTTAAGAGACTATTCCGAACCGAATCAGTGCATGAACCCATCCCTGGGGAAAGGCAAAATATAGCCATTAGTGGGCTGGTGCTATTACTTTCATTATAAATCTCAATCGAATTTTTACTCATTGAAATGACATTACATGCCCTCTCAACCCGTGGTATTTCCATTAGTTTCCTCCTCCTCATAAGGATGCTTAACCTTTTTTTTTTTTTTTTTTTTTTTGCTAGGTGTTGCACTAATATGAGGTTGTAAATCTATTATCAATCTGAGGATTGGTTTTAGCACCACCGTGTTTCAGGAGGCAAGGTTCTATTGAAGATCGACACTCCTTGCCATCCTCCGACCTTCGAAATGAAGTAAACTCCTGGAAATGGAAAAAAGAACACACTGACACCGGTGTGTCAGACCCACCATACTTGCTCCGGACACTGCGAGAGAGCTGTACAAGCAATGATCACACGCACGGCACAGCGGACACACCAGGAACCGCGGTGTTGGCCGTCGAATGGCGCTAGCTGCGCAGCATTTGTGCACCGCCGCCGTCAGTGTCAGCCAGTTTGCCGTGGCATACGGAGCTCCATCGCAATCTTTAACTCTGGTAGCATGCCGCGACAGCGTGGACGTGAACCGTATGTGCAGTTGACGGACTTTGAGAGAGGGCGTATAGTGGCCTATGCGTGTCCCATTGACGAAACCAAATGGTAGTCGGAAGGGGCCAAGTCTGGTGAATACGGTGGGTGTGGTAGCAGCTCCCAGCCAAGTGTTTTGATTGTATCCTGAACCAGTTTTGCTTTGTGTGCAGGTGCACTGTGTGAAAAAAAAAAAAAAAAACTTTGCCATGTCTTCTGGCCCATTCTGGTCTTTTTTCGATCAATGCATAGTTCAAATTGATCATTTGTTGTCTGTAGCGATTAGTGTTCACAGTTCCACCGGGTTTAGAAGCTCATGATACACCACACCTATCTGATCCCACCAAACACAGAGCATTGTCTTCTTGCCGAATCGATCTGGTTTTGCAGTCGAAGTTGATGGTTGTCCCGGATTAACCTATGATTCTTCCCGTTTAGGATTCTTAAAATAAATCCATTTTTCTACGCCAGTAACAATACGATGCAAAATTGATTTTCTTTCATGTCTTTGAAGCAAAATTTGAAAAATGGTTTTTCGGTTTTCCATCTGTCTTTCACTCAATTCATGTGGCACCCATTTTCCAAACCTTTGGACCTTTCCCATAGCTTTCAAACGGTCAGAAATTGTTCTGCAACGTTTAGCATTGCTGTCATTTGCTTCTGACTCAAAGTATCATCTTCACCCAATATTGCTTGCAATTCGGCGTCCTCGAACTTTTTTGGTGGTCTTCCACGTTTTTCATTTTTTACATCAAAATCATTACTTCTGAACCGTTGAAACCATCTTTTGCATGTTGCTTCTGATAGAGCATGATCGCCATATTCCTCGACAAGCATTCGATGCGACTCTGCAGCACTTTTTTCAAATCATCACTTTCTGGTACAAAATTCGGCATTGTTAACACGATGAAAACATATGATGTTCTTTGTTCCATGACTTCATGTATACTAAATATCTTTGAGAGATGTCATCTCAACCAAATAAAAAAAAATTAAGGCTCGTTCACAACAAATGTGCGCTATCGACATATTTGTATCTTAACGCTCATTTCATACCGGTACACCTAGTACATGGAAGATTGCCTGGCAAACGCTACAAACTTAACTAATCTGGGCAACTCACAAACGCAGAGTAAAGGCGTCCAAGACCCACGAACCAATGATGAATTAATCAGGCAACTCGTTGCGTAGCAAGCCCCTGCAAATTGTGAGCAGTAACCTGAAATGTCACACTTGCTGAATGTTCGCCCCAGTTGGCGCCAAGACCAGAAGTCTTTTTCCCTCTGTGGCCGCAAGACTCTCTCTCCGCGCATCGAAGGCCCACAAATGCCCAAATTTTTCTCAATCAAACGTCAGCTCCCGACTTTTTGAAAAACTCTGCAGGGAAATAAGGAGACACAGCGATTTCCACAGTGACCCATGAGAATTTCGCTTCATTTACGCGGAAAGAGGGAAAACTACAGACATTTCCCATTCTTGGGTTACGGAACGCATCATAGCACGCAAAAGATTGATACCAGCTGTCAGCCGGGTTCCACTCAATGGTAGAGCGCTCTGCGGTAAACACAGTGGTGGGCAACTCACAGTTGTTTGGGTAACGAGATTTGTAAGAAAAGGAAATGAATGTTCTCACGCAGGCGGAGCAGCGCCAGGAGACCTGTTCCGAGACCTGTATAAAATTCTTCGTGCACAGTTGTTATTCTCTAGGGACTTGCACTGAATTAGCGGCATCTTCCTTCAAATGGGAAAACTGCATTCACTGGTAAAGTGTGGAGGACGGGCTTATCGCAACCGCTTCCACGAGCTGCAGTGCCCTGGGGATCCACTTCCCTACCGTGGAGCCTCTGTGATTGACCTGCTGCGGTCAAGCCAGACCACGGAACAAACAACTGGGCCTGCTCGTTTCTTCAGAAGACAATCTGAAGTCTTTCTTCTGATTTCGCATGTTTTTGTACTCTTCTCAAAAATTTCCTAGATATTAACAGAAAAGTAATCAAATATCAGATGGTTCAAATGGTTCTAAGCACTATGGGACTTAACTTCTGAGGTCATCACACCCCTAGAACGTAGAGCTACTTAAACCTAACTAACATAAGGACACCACACAATCCATGCCCGAGGCAGTATTCGAACCCGCGACCGTAGCGGTGTTGCGGTTCCAGACTGTAGCGCCTAGAACCGCTCGGCCAAGTCAAATATCACTCACCAATATGTCACGGACATGCCCACATTATCTTTATAACTCTCCGTTAGTGTACTCGCAAAATTACCTTTTATCTGTCGATTTTGTTCCATTAAGAATAATGTCTTGAGTTCTATCTACTGCCGAGCGTCACTATATCGGGTTATGTTTATAAGAGTTCTATCCATGGTCTTTAAGTCTCACCCTTGTGCGACTAAGGCCACATACTGCTTTAAAAAAAATTATACCCCTACTCTTCTCCTGGTACTCAGACACTAAATTTTCTAAAAATACTTGGCCCTCTGCAAACAGTAATACTCTCATTTCATACTCGCAAACGATTCTTTTTAAATTCCTCCTCCAGTTTTAGGGTCTTCTTCTTATAACTCATCAGCCTTTCTGCTGTTTTCATGCTACACTCCACTTTTGTTATTTTTGTATGACTGCATGTTTTGCAGCAGATTTCTGAATCTTCTACCTGCTGATCATTCCTGTTGCTTCTACTTTGAGGGCCAGTAACCCTTCTAAAGTTCAAGAAGGTAAAAAGTATGCTTAGCCTCTGTCCGCTTCTCTGCCACTTTTTCACCAAGTCATTGGCTAAATTAGTATGATTTGTTATACTGAAAGCCTTCGGTAGCCATAACAGGTAATTTTTATTCAAATCCTTAGTAGTAACTGGGATCACACCAAAGACTCAGTACTTCTGAATAGGTCTTGAAAGTGTCTCTTCATAGACCACTCTTAGTTACGAGATGGTCACGCAAGTAGGATCATCTTAAATTATGATGTTGGTTTGGAAATAATTGTGTCATATTTTACGTCGTATGGTCTGAGTTTCAAAGAGAGGGTCTTTCCAGAAGATTTCGGAAGACTTTCGCCATGACTAAAGCTATTTCGGAAGACTTTCTCCATGACTAAAGCTAGAGCGGGAGTAAATTTTAACTTACTTGTAGGACTGCCAAGCTTTTATTTTAATAAGGATCATCCGATTTTACATCGTTATATCTGTTACATACGTGCACGTACAACCTTGAGATACATTTTACAATTCCATTTGGGATCGAAGTTTTTATTTACTTTTCACAGATGATCTGTGTAACCCACACCAGTCGTACGTCGAACATACAGACGTAGTAGACTAGTCCCATACTTCAGCCAACATTTCTGCAGCTAAAGCATTCACTGCTGTTATTAAGTGCCGTCGCAGTTCACTCGAAGTTTATGGATAGGGAGGCACAGAGAGGCCGTCTAGATCGAGCACATACGAGTTACCGTGAGACTTGTCCAAACTAAAAAGAACGCGTGCCCTGAAATTACTGGCGCAGCGCAGCAACTGATTTGTACCGGTCGAAACGTAGAACGCAGAACATCTTTATCTGTCGTGTTGTAACCATCTCAACACCCATAAACATGTGGCCTAATTATCTAAAACGGTATGCAGTCTACATCATGTGTCTGAAAAATACACATTATACAAGCTATTATTATGCTCAAGATTAACATCGTCACCAAAAACTATCTGTCGGACTTGAAAGAACTAACAGTTGAATAAAGATAAACAGAAGGAGAAGAAGCTAAACTTCAGATTCTCTTCATCAACCCGGTGGTTACGTGAGTGCCTGGAAAGGACTTACGGTCACAACTGGAGTCTAGTCCTAGAGTTAGCAGGAGTATTGACTGGGTTTATTTTAGTGTAGCTACGCTTACTGTCACTGGTACGATGCGCTATACTTGTATAATTGTTCAATGCCTTCTAAGGCAAACTACGATTCCAACTACATCCTATTCTACACCACTCACGTTTTCTAAGTAGAGGAAATCCTATAGCACATTAACAATACTACTATTACACTGCGTGTGTTGTGTGCTCCAAACACGTTTTGCGAATTTTTCAGTAGTATGAGTTGCACAACTGAAAAGAAGTAGCATCTGCTGTAACTCGGGGTCTTACATTTAATGGTTTTTCTTTTGTCATATCTGGTCAGTGTAAGTTTACAACTGACATTGGAATAAATCTAGACACAAAGTACATTCGGGTGACGCATGATCCAGCTTCGCCAGTGAGACCACCTTGCGGCAACCATACGAAGCAACAACTTACAACGGGCACATAGATAAACTTTTAGTTTAGAGGTGTACGTAAAAATTGACCCTAAATTTCTTTCATCATTCACGTTAAGGATACTTTGTTGTGGTCTTCTGTCCAGAGACTAGTTTGATACAGCTCTCCATGCTACTCTATCCTGTGCAAGCTTCTTCATCTCCCAGTACCTACTGCAACCTACATCCTTCTGAATCTGTTTAGTGTATTCATCTCTTGGTCTCCCTCTACGATTTTTACCCTCCACACTCCCCTCCAATGCTAAATTGGTGATCCCTTGATGCCTCAGAATATGTCCTACCAACCGATCCCTTCTTCTAGACAAGTTGTGCCACAAATTTCTCTTCTCTCCAATTCTATTCAGTACCTCCTCATTAGCTATGTGATCTACCCATCTAACTTTCAGCATTCTCCTGTAGCACCACATTTCGAAAGCTTCTATTCTCTTTTTGTCTAAACTATTTATCGTTAACGTTTCGCTTTCATACATGGCTACACTCCATACAAATACTTTCAGAAACGACTTCCTGACACAAATCTATACTCGATGTTAACAAATTTCTCTTCTTCAGAAACGCTTTCCTTGCCATGACCAGTCTACATTTTATATCCTCTCTATTTCGACCATCATCAGTTATTTTGCTCCCCAAATAGCTAAACTCCTTTACTACTTTACGTGTCTCATTCGCTAATCTAATTCCCTGAGCATCACCCGATTTAGTTCGACTGCATTCCATTATCCTCGTTTTGCTTTTGTTGATGTTCATCTTATATCCTCCTTTCAAGACACTATCCATTCCGTTCAACTTCCAAGTGCATTGCTGTCTCAGACAGAATTACCATGTCATCGGCGAACCTCAAAGTTTTTTTTTCTTCTCCATGGATTTTAATTCCTACTCCGAGTGTTTCTTTTGTTTCCTTTACTGCTTGCTCAATATACAGATTGAATAATATAGGTTCGGACAGAGTGACCAAGCGGTTCTATGCGCTGCAGTCTAGAACCGTGCGACCGCTACGGTCGCAAATTGGATTCCTGCCTCGGGCATGGATGTATGTGATGTCCTTAGTTCTAAATTCTAGGGCACTGATGACCTCAGAAGTTAAGTCCGATAGTGGTCAGAGCCATTTGAACCATTTGAATAACATCGGGGATAGGCTACAATCCTGTCTCACTCCCTTCCCAACCACTGCTTACCTGTCGTGCCCCTCGACTCTTATAACTGCCATCTGGTTTCTGTACAAATTGCAAATAGCCTTTCGCTCCCTGTATTTTACCCCTGACACCTTTAGAATTTGAAAGAGAGTATTCCAGTCAACATTGTCAAAAGCTTTCTCCAAGTCTACAAATGCTAGAAACATAGGTTTGCCTTTCTTTTAATATATTTTCTAAGATAAGTCGTAGGGTTAGTATTGCCTCACGTGTTCCAACATTTCTACGAAATCCAAATTGATCTTCCCCGAGTCGGCTTCTACCAGTTTTTCCATTCGTCTGTAAAGAATTCGTGTTAGTATTTTGCAGCCGTGACTTAAACTGATAGATATAGAAATATTAAATCGAGGGAGCCTTTCTGAACCACAAGCAAATTTAGAACAACGCAGGAGAAATGAATGAAGGACGAGAGTCAGAGTCCAAAAGTAGCACGGAGCTAGTTTGGTGCCCTACGGCAGCTGGGCCCAGTTCGGGTCCAGGCAGGTCCGCTGCCGCCCACAACGGAGCCGCTGTTGATTTGCCGGCGGTTACGGCCAGCGCGAGCGTAGGACGCGCCGGAGGTCGGGGCGCGGACCCTGGTCCCGCGACCTTGCACCCGGCAAAAAGACGAGCCCGCCGCCCGCGGACGGGTTTGGCGGCTTCGCGGTTAGCCTCGCTGGTTGCCCCCTCCCCTCCCTACGCCACCCCCCACCACCTGAGCAGCCGTCTCTGATCAGAGCCTCTTTCCCCCGCCACAATAATTATTGTCTCAGACGTCCGCGTGCGAGCGGAGGGGCGGCCGCGCAAACTCGAAAAACGACGACGGCGGCGGCTGCGGCGGAGCTGCGGTGCTTTTATTGGCAAAGTCCCGCCGGCCCGGGCCGCGGGCTCTCTTTATGGCTGCTTCCAAACGTGCGCCGCCACCACCTATGCTGCACAGCCAGAAGAGCACAAACTACTTGCCTGCGGCGCATCGTCTTAAATGGAGTGCCAGCGCTCTTTAAATGTGGATAAAACTAAGATAAATGCTCACGATAAAGACAAAAAGTTCGATAGTATGTGATTACAAAATTACGTAGGAGCATCTTGTACTATCAAATCTGCTTTTACCAGCAATACTAAGAAGCTATGTGGTACGGGACAATTAGCTGAATTTAGTTTTAGGCAACGTGCATGAAATATCTAGATTTGGTGACAGAGAATCGCGTACAAAACGTTGCTGCGGCGGATTCTAGACTATTGTTCCGGTATTCGGAGCCATTAGGAAGAGAGAAGACATTGTAAGTAGGCTCTTTAGGTTTTTATGTTGGTAACGCCACGTAGCGCTCTGTATGAAAATCACTGGCTGTGCTGTGTGCAGTCTGTGGCTGGGTGGCATTGTTGGAATAGTCGCTATTGCAGTGCTGGGATGTGAACAGCGCGTAGCGTTGCGCAGTTGGAGGTGAGCCGCCAGCAGCGGTGGATGTGGGGAGAGAGATGGCGGAGCTATGAGAGCGGATGATCTGGACGTGTGTCCGTCAGAAATAGGAAATTTGTAAAACTGGACGTCGTGAAAACGAAGATTTTTGTTCCATTGTGTCCATCAGAGACAGTAAATTTGTAAGAGTGCATGTCATGAACTGATATATATGTTATGACTTTTGAACACTATTAAGGTAAATACATTGTTTGTTCTCTATCAAAATCTTTCATTTGCTAACTGTGCCTATCAATAGTTAGTGACTTCCGTAGTTTGAATCTTTTATTTAGCTGGCAGTATTGGCGCTCGCTGTATTGCAGTACTTCTAATAACGAAGATTTTTGTGAGGTAAGTGATTCATGAAAGGTATAGGTTATTGTTAGTCAGGGCCATTCTTGTGTAGGGATTATTGAAAGTCAGATTGCGTTGCGCTAAAAATATTGTGTGTCATTTTATTAATGATCAGAATAAGAAAAGAGAGTACGTTCAGTTTTGCTCAGCTGTTTGAAAATCAAATAACGTAGAGGTTTATCAGCACAGTAATTCATTAATTTTTCTAAGGGGACGTTTCAACCTGACAAGAATTCAGGGAGGCGCTGGTGGAATGGGAACATGTCGATACGAAAGTGTAGCAGAAATGCTCAGGGAATTTGAACGGTAATCCAAAGATCGGCACATTCACCGATGAACGTTTTAGTGACACTGAGCTCCTTTGCCATTGAAAGTTCCCCCTTGAATGCCAAGAATGACTGTGCTGGTAAACGTCTACGTTATTTGATACCGAAACATCTGAGTAAAACTGAACGTATTCAGACAGTTTTCTCTTTACTTATTCTTATCATTTCTAAACTGACACGCAATATTTTAGCGCAACGCAATCTGACTTTTAATAATCCCAACAAAAGGATAGCCCTGACTAACAATAACCTATACCCTTCATGAATCACTTACCTCACAAACATCTTCGTTACTCTAACTACTGCAATAAAGCGAGCGCCAATAGTCCCAGCTAAATCAAAGATTCTAACTACTGAAGGCACTAACTACTGATATGCATATAGTTAGCAAACGAAAGATTTTGATAGATAACAAACAATGTATTTACCTTAATAGTGTTCAAATGTTCAAAAATGGTTCAAATGGCTCTGAACACTATGGGTCTTAAACTTCTGAGGTCATCAGTCCCCTAGCACTTAGAACCACTTAAACCTAACTAACCTAAGGACATCACACACATCAATGCCCGGGGCAGGATTCGAACCTGCGACCGTAGCGGTCGGCCACGCTGGCCGGCTGTTCAAAAGTCATTATATGTATATATTCTTGACATCTATTTTGACCAATTTCCTTTTTCTAAAGTGCACACTTCCATATCGTCCGCTCGTATTAACATCTCAAAACTCTGGCATCTCTCCTCCCCACATTCACCACTGCTGGCGGCTCACCTCCAACTGCCCAACGCTACGGGCTGTTCACATCCAACTGCCCAACACTGCACTAGCGAATAATCTAACAATTAGTCCAACCAGCCACAGACTGCACACAGTGCAGTCAGCGATTTTAATACAGAGCGCTACATGGCGTCACCAACATAAAGACCTATACAGCCTAGTTACACCAAATGCGTCTTCTCAGAGGTGCATTCTCCCCTAGCTTAATTTTTACCGAGAGGCGATCAATATTTAAGGCAACACATTATCCCTCACTAAGTTTAAAAATTCGGAATTTGCTGTGGCCAATCGTGCAATATTCCCACTTCAGCCCTTATAATCCCGACAGGTGGCCGCGCTCTACCCAGCCTCCAAAACGGTGTCTGTAGTGGAGGTGCGTTCCATGCAGTGAGCTGTCACTGAGTTTCTTTTGGCGGAAAAACAGAGCATCGCAGATATTCATAGACGCTTGCAGAATGTCCTCGGAGACCTGACAGTGAACAAAAGCATTGCGAGTCGGTGAGCGAGGTGTCTGTCAACATCGCAGCAAGGTCGGACAAACCTGTCCAATCTCCCCCATGTCAGCAGGCCGCACTCAGCTCTCATTGCTGCAATGTTGGAAACTCATTGGAGCTCTTCGACGGATCGCAACAAACACCTCATGGCAGAATTGGACTGTGAAGAAGTTATTCTGTTTGATGTCCTCTCTCATGGCACAACAGTCAACTCTGAAGTACGAGTTCAGCGTGTTCGTCGCAAAAGAAATGCAAACGAATTTCTCCTTCTCCATGACAACGCAAGACCTCGTACAAGTCTGCGCACCCGAGAGGAACTCACAAAACTTCATTGGACTGTTCTTCCTCTTCCACCCTACAGCCCCGATCCCGCACGTTCTGACTTCCGTCGGTTTGGCTCAATGAAGGATGCAGCACGTGGATGATGAGAAGGGTACTGATGCAGCAACACGTTGGCCCCAACGATGACCTGTATAATGGTACCACACGAGCATACACGCCCTTCCAGAAAGGTTGTGTAAGGCCGTCGCATTGAACGGTGATTATGTTGGAAACTAAGATTTTGCAGCCAAAAGAATGGGGAATAATACGGTTGTTTGAATCAGGAATAAAACCAACCTGGCTTCAGAACACGATCTGTTGCATTTCTGTTTGAACGCCCCTCGCATGGATGACAATATGCGACAGCATCGAACTGCTGGTGGAGGAGAGCTTGGAACGAGAAGACATTCACCGAATGGATTGGCCTGCGAGGTCTCCGGAGTTAAATCCCCTGCAGCATCTACATCTAAATCTACATCTACATCTACATACACACTCCGTAAGCCACCTGACGGTGTGTGGCGGGTGGTACCTTGAGTACCTCTGTCAGTTCTCCCTTCTATTCCAGTCTGGTATTGTTCGTGGAAAGAAAGATTGTCGGTATGCCTCTGTGTGGGCTCTAATCTCTCTGATTTTATCCTCATGGCCTCTTCGCGAGATGTACATAGGAGGAAGGCATATACTGCTTGACTCCTCGGTGAAGGTATGTTCTCGAAACTTCACGAGAAGCCCGTACCGAGTTACTGAGCGTCTCTCTTGCAGAGTCTTCCACTGGAGTTTATCTATCATCTCCGAACGCTTTCGCGATTACTAAATGATCCTGTAACGAAGCGCGCTCTCTTCGTTGGATCTTCTCTATTCCTCTATTAACACTATCTGGTACGGATCCCACACCGGTGAGCAGTATTCAAGCAGTGTAACCTACTTCCTTTTTTTCGGTCTACATTTCCTTAGAATTCTTCCAATGAATCTCAGTCTGGCATCTGCTTTACTGACGATTAATTTTATATGGTCATTCCATTTCAAATCATTTCTAATGCCTACTCTCAGATAATTTATGGAATTAACTGCTTCCAGTTGCTGACCAGCTATATTGTAGCTAAATGATAAAGGATCTTTCTTTCTATGTATTCGCAGCACGTTACACTTGTCTACATTGAGATTCAATTGCCGTTCCCTATACCATGCGTCAATTCGTTGCAGATCCTCCTGCATCTCAGTACAATTTTCCATTGTTACAACCTCTCGATATATTACAGCATCATCCGCAAAAAGCCTCAGTGAACTTCCGATGTTATCAACAAGGTCATCTATGTATATTGTGAATAGCAACGGTCCTATGACACTCCCCTGCAAGCACACCTGCAACCACTCTTACTTCGGATTACTTCTCTCCATTGAGAATGCCATGCTGCGTTCTGTTATCTAGGAACTCTTCAATCGAACCACACAACTGGTCTGATAGTCCATATGATCTTACTTTGCTCATTAAACGACTGTGGGGAACTGTATCAAAAGCCTTGCGGAAGTCCAGAAACACGGCATATACCAGGGAACCCGTGTGGGATGCGTTTGGAAATCTGTTGACGCACGTCCACATACACCACCGACCACCCAGCAGATGTCAACGACGATGATGGAGGAATGGAACGCTCAAAATCAAGAACGCCTTACCAGTATGACAGCACGTTGCAGATCATGCACTGGCGTCCATGGTGATCACAAACGCTATTAACAACCATGTCCCGCGGACCAGGGTGAATCTCAGTGACTTCAGTGTAATTATTTTCTTTGAACATTGTGTGTTTCTTTCAGTTACCTTCTGTTCTATACTGTAGCTGTTCTTTCTATGTGCGATCCAAGTTTGATCGAGCTATGTTACTCGACAATGACTTATCATTGTTGTGCACATTTGTGTACTTTATGTTTGTTTGCCAAATTTCGCAGCGGCCGCACTTCCGTTAGCAACAAATTGCGTGGAGGAACAGATAAACCGGTTGCTTCTTCAGAAAATTGTGGTGCAGTGTAACACACAATCGAAGAGGTCGGGCACCTGGCCTCAGGCGAGACAAGGGTGTCCTAACACACATCCAAGTTCAGTCAATTTGTAGCTGTGGAAAGCAACTGCTCCTGACGCATTTTATCGAAGTTAAAAAAAAGGCTTGTGTCATATGCAGTAACGATATGCTCAAAAATTTGCAGGAGGAATTGCAAGACTAGCACAAAACATCGTAACAGGAGGCGAAACTTTTTCCTATTCGTAACAACTAAAAACCAAGCAGCGATCAGTTGTTTAAGTGAACCAAGATGAAACGAAATAAAGAGTAAAGTTTGTTCGTTAGCGAAGTCCGTTTGCTTTTTGCTTACACGGGAGATATTGCGACAACTGGTTTACAGGATCGAAGAAGAGTGAATGCGGAGAGCATCAGTGATATTAGCAAAACAGCCGAAAACGCAGCGCCATTCTTTATCACGACAACCCCAGCTGCCGCACAGAACGTTTTTCGACGTAGTAAAACATGGAATTCATGTCTCACCTAGAACTGTGTAGGCTTCCGCGGCCAGAGTCAGTTGACAAAAGAGTTTTCTGGGTATGGTACCGTGTCACAATTTAAAAAATCTGTAATGGAGGAATCAACATTTCGGCCTAGGCTACAGTGGCCATTTCTAGGGCAAGCTCGCTTTCGAGATTCTAGGAGGTGAGCCTGCCTAGGGTGGCGTCCATCTCGCTGATTAACGACGAGAACTGGTCAGCATGGATGTGATTATTAGTTGACCCAGAAGAAGGCCACTGCAACCGGTTCAGAAACGCTGGTTCCTCCACTGTAGTTTTTATATTACGACGCGGTACCGTACTCAGGAAACCTTTATGTCAGCTAACGTCCACTATCCGTATTCGTATTCACCTTAGCCATTACTTTTGGTTCTCTACCGCATAGCGATTACTTTTCATTCTCTGCCTCCTAGCGATTATTTCTCCTCCTCTGATATCTAAGAAAAATAGAGTTGAGAGGTTTTCTTATCACCCCCGAAGAAGCAGCTGAATCATTCCGAAATCATATTTTGGAGGGAACAATATCAACGTGGGAAAGAGGTTCCAGGGTAGGCTCTGAGGCTCGCTGACTTTATAAATTTTTGACGTTAATATTCTAAGAACCAATAAACCGCTCGTCAAGCCGAGCGCGTTAACGCGCAGCACTCGGCCTACACCCCTGACCGAATCCGCCTCATGGCTTAACCACGAGAACTGGTGAGCCGCCCAGCACGGATGCGGTTTTTAGGTTGTTTCCCACTTCCAGCTAAGTAAACAGTGGGATGGCATCCACGTCCCACCTCAATTACACGCCAAGCAAATACTCGGAAAAAGCGTTCTCACACTTGAACATGAGATTTACTCTAAACACAGACAGTTGTGTACCACACCTCCGTCCTGGAGGTTGTGTTGACGTCAGGAAGGGAATCCGGCCGCCAACCCCAGTAACATTGCCAAAACCTGTATAACAAGGCCGACCCTATAGAGAGACGAGAAAATATTCAGAAACAATAAAACGATCTGCACTAACGTTTTTAGCAACGTTTAAGGGCCACTCATAACTGACGATTTTTAGACCATTTAACACAATCTGTTTTTACCACGCTGATGATGTTTGGTTTGTGGGGCGCTAAACAGCGCAGGCATCAGCGCCCAAACAAAGTCCCAATTTTTTTAACAGTTCAATTTTTTTACGCAGTCCAATCTAGCCACTGTCACGAATGATAATGTTCTCGAAAAGGAGAGGACAACACAAACACAATCAGTCCCATGGCAGAGAAAATCCCCACCCGGCCGGAAATCGGACCCGAGACCCTGTAACACAGAGGCAGCAAGGAAGGCTAGCGACTAGACGACGAGCTGCGGACCTGACGCGCTGAGGGAGTCGAGGGTTTCAGCTGCAAAACAAGACTGGAATGGCGTCTTTGTGACGTCATGAAGAAAATCATTTGTTGTTGTCGTGGTCTTCAGTGCAGAGACTGGTTTGATGCAGCTCTCCACGATACTCTATCCTGCGCAAGCTTCTTCATTTCCCAGTACCTACTGCAACCTACATCCTTCTGAATCTGCTTAGTGTATTTATCTCTTGGTCTCCCTCTTCGATTTTTACCCTCCACGCTGCCACCCAATACTAAATTGGTGATCCTTTGATGCCTCAGAATATGTCCTACTAAGCGATCCCTTCTTGTAGCCAAGTTGTGCCACAAATTTCTCTTCTCCCCAATTCTATTCAAAACCTCCTCATTAGTTATGTGATCCACTCATCCAATATTCAGTATTCTTCTGTAGCACCACATTTCGAAAGCTTCTATTCTCTTTTTGTCTAAACTATTTATCGCTGGCCGCTGTGGTCTAGCGGTTCTAGGCGCTCAGTCCGGAACCGCGCGACTGCTACGGTCGCATTTTCGAATCCTGCCTCGGGCATGGATGTGTGTGATGTCCGTAGGTTAGTTAGGTTTAAGTAGTTCTAAGTTCTAGGGAACTGATGACTACAGATGTTATGTCCCATACTGCTCAGAGCCATTTTTTAAACTATTTATCGTGCACGTTTCACTACCATATAGAAATACTTTCAGAAACGAATTCCTGACGCTTAAATCAATACTCGATGTTAACAAATTTCTCTTCTTCAGAAACGCTTTCCTTGGCATTGCCAGTCTACATTTTATGTCCTCTCTACTTCGACCATCATGAGTTTCTTTGCTCCCCAAATAGCAAACTTATTACTACTTTAAGTGTATCATTTCCTAATCAAATTCGCTCAGCATCACCCGATTTAATTCGACTACATTCCATTATCCTCGTTTTGCTTTTGTTGATGTTAATCTTATACCCTCCTTTCAAGACACTGCCCATTCCGTTCAGCTGCTCTTCCAGGTCCTGTGCTGTCTCTGACAGAATTACGATGTCATCGGCAAACCTCAAAGTTTTTATTTCTTCTCCATGTATTTTAATCCCTTCTCCAAATTTTTCTTTTGTTTCCTTTATTGCTTGCTCAATATACAGATTGAATAATATCGGGGATAGGCTACAGCCCTATCTCAGTCCCTTCCCAACCACTGCTTCCCTTTCATTCCCCTCGACTCTTATAACTGCCATCTGCTTTCTGTACAAATTGTAAATAGCCTTTCGCTCCTTGTATTTTACCCCCGACACCTTTAGAATTTGAAAGAGAGTATTCCCCAGTCAGCATTGTCAAAAGGTTTCTCTAAGTTACAAATGCTAGAAACCTAGGTTTGCCTTTCCTCTTAACTTTCTTCTAAGATAAGTCGTAAGGTTAGTATTGCCTCACGTGTTCCAACATTTCTACGGAATCCAAACTGGTCTTCCCCGAGGTCGGCTTCTACCACTTTTCCCATTCGTCTGTAAGGAATTCGTGTTAGTATTTTGCAGCCGTGGCTTATTAAACTGATAGATTGGTAGTTTTCACATCGGTGAAATCAGTATGCCTACAATAAAAGAGCGAACGTATGTGAGGGATTATGAGTCTACTGCACTGACGATATTATCCGAGAATCGAGTGGCTATTGACAGCAGAGAGTCATCCTTTCCTAAGTGGACAGCGCAATTTCTGTCCGCAGGTTTTATAGGTCGTTTATCAGCTGGCGCTGCTGTGCCACTGTGTTAGACACAGGCCCTCAAGGAAAGAGCCGGGCCGTCGGCAGTTGGGACGGAGTTGGCCAGCTAGGCTCAGGGCCGTGGCCTTGGTGGGCGCGTGCCGCCGACCGCCAACCTCGCGCCGTCTCTTTGATGCCTGCCGGCTGTGTCCGGACTCCAGCAGCCACGCGTGCCCGTATCACAAGCACGGCGCTGGACGTGCAGGTTCGCATCTACGATCTCTAGATTCCATGAATGCGCGGATCTTGTCTGTGGTGGCACTGTCCCATCTACAGCGATAAATGGCGTGCATTCAGTTACGTCCGAGATGATAATTTCACAAGGAAAATAATTTTAGGTGCACTACCTGATCAGAAGTGTCCGGACACATCTGTTATGCGGCACTGACCACTAGATCTCACAAGAGGCAGAATTGGCGCTGTAAAAGGAATTGGTGTGTTCTGTGCTGCAGTAGTATTTCGGGCAAAATTTTACCAATGTCCTATAACGTTGATGACTTCCAAGGTTAGCAATCGTTACTAAACTGAGTATACTTATTTTATGTTGTTTAAACATATTTAAATTGTTTGATTAATCTTTTAACACTGCGAGGCACAAAACCAAATAGAAAAAACAAAAACGTTGTTAGCTTTTAGAATCAAACCCAAACTGATGAACTGCCAGTCAGTGTGTCCGACCACTCCCCCAAAGCACCATTACGCAACGGCTTTGCAAAGTCTCTCATGCACAATACGTTTTATGTGACTTTAAAGACTGATAGCAAACTCGTGCTTTGGGCAGCCTAGTACTCATAGTCGAAAACAGACAGCTGCGTCCTTACTCTCAGTTGACTGTAATGTGGCTGTCCATCATTTCAGCACCTGACAGTGATTTCTAGTTATGGCAGTGAGAGCACTACAGAACATGTTTTCGTCCATTTTATTTGCATACCAGAACACATGCAGAGAGGAATGGCGCAATTTTAAGGTGATTTCCTGCTCACGTTCGAAGAAAAATGACGAAATATCAGTGTGATACTTACAGTGTGCTGCAGCAGATTAGCACTTGATAACCGGCCGTTGTCAGTAGGGAAGCAGTAACACCCCATTGGGCCGCTCAACAGAGCTTATTGACATTGAACGTGTACTAGTCAAAGCACGTCTGCTGAGTAACACGTCCATCAAGTATATTTAAAACCCTTTGAACGCTTCTCGAGTCGACTATTGCTCACAGATGGTGCAGTGGAAACGAGAAAGGAGTACCACAACAGGCCAGCTGCCATGATTGTGCGTAGGGAATAAAGGAATGAGATACCATCGTCTAGCAGCTGCTCATAAGCCACACATTTAGTAGTCCAAGCTAAGCGCCGCTTGAGGTGGTCAAAAGAGCAACGAAATGCGCAGTGATTGACTGGAAGCAAGTGATTTGGAGTGATGAATCGTACTGTGCCTGCTGCAGTCCGGTGGGGATGTTTGCGTTTGGCGAATGTCCGGACGGCGTTACCTCCCATCACGTGTAGTACCGACAGTGAAGTACGGAGGAGATGGTTTTACGGTGTAGGTACGCTTCTCGTCGTTGGAATGCAGTCCCCTTCTTATGCTTCAGGAAATGTTAAATGTAGAATGTTATGAACAAATTTCACAGCATTGGATGCCGCGTACAGTAGAGAAACGCTTTAGAGACGTTGATTATCTGTATCATCATGAAAGTGCATCATGTCATATAGCAGCATCTGTGAGGAAATGGTTTGTGGACTGCAACATTCCTGAAATAGACTGAACTGCCCAGAGTCCTGAAGTGAAGCCAATGAGTTCAAGCCATCGTAAACATGAAAACTGAACACTTCACATAGTAATGCCCACAAATAGCTGTTTGGATACATTCAGTGTGGTAGCGATGTGATATTCAGGCGTCACACCAAAAAGTCACCGGTAGGTACTCTGAAGTGAGAAATAAATAAAGTATTAGCTGTTCAAAAACGTACATGAGATAACAATGTTGTTCAGTAAGATTCAGAATGTAGGCTCCTCTTCTAGGGGTCGCATTTTCCAGCACTACCGTAACATCATATACAGGATGAACCTAAACGCTGAAGAAAAAATTTCGGATGTTAGTCAGTGACATTATCTGACTATTTTGGCACCCAGGACTTGTGTCTCCAGTGGATCAATGTAGAGTTATTGCATTTCGACTGATTTCTTACCCTCATTAATCAGTTTACGGCCTGAAACTCGTCTTTGTTTGTGTCGGTTACTATCTTCTTACAGTCACTGACATTATGCTTGTCAGATGCCAATGAGTGATACTCTATTCTTTGTGGTTACACTAGGCTGTCTGCTCATACAACCAAAAATCGGGCAAATTCATTCCAGGTGTGGTCATGGGCATTTCCAAATACGGTAGCTGCTATTCCTTTATGTCTCCTCTTTGATCTGTCTCACTATGCTGATTGCGCACAGTCTGCTGGCACGTACCACTTCAGTCTCGTGACTTAAAGTCAGCAGTGGAGAGTGACATAACCACCACGTACCAATTCTGCACCATCTACAGTGCTGCGTAGCCAACAGTCCGTCCTCTTACGGTGTGTCTAACATTTTGTCCAGTATGCTTACATTAATTCAAACTGAACAAATCACAGTTACATTATTCCTCTGTAACGAGTGTTACGTGACTCTTTTTCCTCGAAACAGTCACGCAATGTAAGCAAATCTAAAATGAAAGATCCATTGACTGTACTATTTAATTGCCGGCCGTTGTGGGCGAGTGGTTCTAGGCGCTTCAGTCCGGAATCGCGCGACCACTACGGTCGCAGGTTCGAATCCTGCCTTGGACATGGATGTGTTTGATGTCCTTAGGTTAGTTAGGTTTAAATAGTTCTAAGCTCTAGGGGACTGATGACCTCAGATGTTAAGTCTCACAGTGCTCAGAGCCATTTTTGTAATATTTAATTGATACTAAGGAACGTGAGAGACAGAAGTACTAGTGATTTTCTGTAACTGACTAATGGAACCTTAGTCTTCTTTTACTTTCAGTTCGGCTTTGCATGCCTCGTAGAATTGGTAGAACGTATTCTGAGCAGTGTAAAAAGCATGCAGATCACCAGGGGCAGTAGGGTCGGTTGCCACACATATGGCCAATTCAGAGAAGGCCGGCCGATGGAGAGGCAAGGGCCAATAGCCCACCGGCCCTCCGTCATGCTTTTGTAGTGCCGCACGACGTCTAGCCTTCTTCTGTGCGAACACAGATAGCATCTTTCATGCTGCATACTCCTTGTGAAAACGAAACTTCCTGGCAGATTAAAACTGTGTTTCGTATCAGTTCACACTCCGCTGCAGAGTGAAAATCTCATTCTGGAAAACATTTTACAACTTGGGAGTGGAGTGAGAAGGTTCACCTTTTGGCAGAAGGCACTATTGCACCTAAATTTAGAATGTCCATTTTTTTTTCAGAAAACACCAGACATCAGAGATAGACATCTTGAAGACAAATTGGTGTTCCGCAGATTAGGGACTTTAAAAATGGAAGATGCTGCTGAACATAAATAGATAGTTTATGATACGTAAATAAACTACAAGTCAGAAAGAGAAAAGGGAGTGACACGACTTTTTTCTGTGGAAGGTGGTAGGATGTACGTTATTGGTTAACTAGGTAGAGGAGGGGGACTAGTGCTTTCTAAGGAGCATTTGTACCGGTTGGCGCTAGGGAGATTCAGAGCCCAGCCAATCTGAAGTTAGCAAGAGATGCTAAATGGGGAAATGCGAGGCTCCCTTTTAATTGACATTCAGTCAGAAATCATTCGCTCTTTGGGATCCCCCATCGCCAGGCTTCCACGCTGAGACTCATAGTCAATCTGCTACGTCACCTGAGCTGATGGAGGCTTAAAAAAAACGCCGAGCTGGTCTTAGCTGCTGAAGTGTGTTGTTAGTCCTACAAAAAAAATGATACTACAGTACTATGTTGATACGGAGCTGCAGTCCCGAGATGATATGTAGAGGCACTGAAGTCATTGTATAATAATTTGATTACTTCAGGCATCAATCTAAAGATTTATATTTTAACGCCAATAAACAGTCTGCTTTCAACTCCGACCACACGTGTGACTATTTCCTCCTGTAGCAGTATCTGTTTCCTCTTAAGATCGCAACAACCACTGGGCACTTCGTTATTGCAGTTAATTCACTTACGGGATTATTAGAATCTTTCCCCTGACCCTTATGTTACTCATGCCAAGGACTGGTTGTGTTAATCTTACCACTGTTTGTCATTTACTTTGTCAATAATTTTATCGGGATCGATCAAAGTAATTGTCATCTGTGTCCGGTTAGTACTCATATATTGTCCCAGTCTCTGTTTTGGAGGGCACCCTAATATTATCGAGACATCTGCTAGGCTTACCTTCCAGCTCTAACAAAAATCGCTATCTTGCACGAGCCTCAGAAAATCATGGTCCTTTAGGTCAACCTGCTGAGAAAATATATCTGAGCTGTCTGAAGTTTTCGTGTGTGGTAATCGGATTCAACCTTAACATTCGCTAAAATCCGTCGTTAACAATCAGTTACAGCTTGGGAAGTACTGAAATGTTTCCAGCTGCAACATTAGAAGGAAAAATTAAGCCGTGCATTACACTTTACTAAATTCATGCCTTAAAAAGATTTCAGCATCCAGCTCCAAAGATCGTCACCGTAAATTTGCGGAAGACAAAGCATGTTGTTATTTTTCGTCAGTTCCATCTGTCCCCTTGTTGAATTTTTAATGTAGAACCAGAAACATGAGTAATGTAGAAGACAAAGACGTTCGTTTTTATTTTCGAAGTTAACCTGATTTCACAACTAACATTATCAATGTCAAAGACTAATGTGTACATTTTTATAAATTTTATGTACTGTGTTATTTTTTTGAAGTTATCATTTCATCGACTGGCTTGATCCTTTCTTCCACCTCATCGTATCGAGAATTAAATTTTCATATCAGTGTAACTGCGGCACCCAACATTTTCTATAACCGTTTTTGCGTACCACAGTCATTTTCTGTCCCTTGTATTTGTCCTCTATGATGCTCCTTCCATGGCCTAATTGGCTAAGGCTCTTGGTTGCTGTAGCAGTTGTCTCGCTAACGTGTTCTTTCTTCTGCTAATGATCTTCCAAAGACTTCTTTCCTCACCTGGTCTTTCTATTGCGTCTTCATTTGGAATTTTATCTTTGCACTTAATTTTGACCATTTTTTGATGCCAACACTTATCACATTTATTCAGTTCTGTTTTCTCCACATTTCCTGTTGTCGACGTTTCACTTCTGCAAAGTGCTGTGTGTGCTATGACCCTCCAATAAATAAAAACAGCAATTAAATGTACGAAACCGAAAAATATCTTTAATTGTTGTTTTAATCAAATTCATTATTTTTAACAATGGTGATGTTTGATAGTGCAACCTAAATGTTTGAGAACGAAGGTCACACTGTAAAAAAATTTACTACTCATCTTTTTCTTGAGGCTCCCCGACGGAAATGATCCTTGCAGAAAGAATAACTTGCGTACGGCTAGTATGATCCCGACTGATTATCATATAAAAACACCATGTGGTTCAAATTCATTCGTCTATTGATTTACTGCCTTCTTTTCACATACAGTAATTTTCATGTTTCCACCTTTTTTTGGATTTAGAACTGTTTCATAACAGTGAGTCACAATTGTTTTACAAATCCAAAATTATGCTTTCGCAAAAAGAAAATAAAAAATAGAGGGAGGTACCAGAACTAACTTCCAAGTATAAAATAAAGAACTTACAATTATTCAACATGGCAGTATGCACCAACAATTACATATGCTTCCCTCCAAAATACAACTCCCAGCTGTTAACAATGAATGACGAAGGCTATACTCGTAGATGTATCAAAGACATTCATTTACGTAACTTACCGTTAATCTTTTCTTTGCAGATGTTTTAAGAGCTTATAGTCAGCAGTTTTAATGCCGACCGCTTCAAATGAAAATAAAATTAAATAGGTAAATTTCGATATAAATTCAATATGTAAGAAATAATGAGATTTCTTGAACTATAATTGTAATTAGTATTATATCTATCAGATCCATCTTTCGAATACTAATTTTGAATATAAATGCACAAATGTATTTTACTGATGTTATTAGAAGTGTACGAAATGTGAAATCAGAGTGTCGAGCTTTTTTGTATCGTATGTGAATTTGTGAAATGTATCGAACACTCCACTTCCTTAAGTGCACCGACAAGTATTACACTTAGTCAAGGATGAGCTACTGATCAGTTCCATTTCACGCTCCAGCCTTCCATGATCATCTCCCTCAGTTCCACATCAGTATCTGATGTTAGTACAGGGTCTTCTGCCGAAGAAAGATTTCTTCACTTGTGCCAACCTACTTCTGATATCTTCCTGTGTATTCTTGCTTCCTAGATACAAGCATTCATTCACTTCTTCGAGAGGTGTGCTGTTCCGAATTTTAGTGTTAACTCGTAATTCTCCTCACGAAAGCTATTCATCGTCTTTGTCTTTATACTGTTTATCCTTAAGCCACATTCTGTGCTAACAAATAACACAATTATCTCTTTGCGGTCATGAACATTACTGTTTGTTTGCTACACTTTTATTGCTCTTCCAAAGTTTTCTTACGCTTTCAACGCTATGTAATGGTCAGTAAACGTCCTTCACGTCGTTATTCCCACAAGCAAAACAAGTATAAGCAAATCCCAGGAGCAAATCAAATCTAGCAGTCTATCAAATTCTCGATCATGTCTTAACAGGATTTCTTAGATACTACAGAGTGAAAAAAAGAGAAACGACAACACTGAAAAAAAGTAAGTAAAAATTTCCCAACCCATGGAATTAACACATATACTGTCCGCCTGCTTAGCTGGGTGGCAGCCCCTTAGCTGCCCTATGCAAGCGGGCCTGGGTTCGATTCTCGGCCGGGTTGGAGATTTTCTCCGCTCGTGGACTGAGTGTTGTGTTGCCCTCATCATCAACTCATCCTCATCGCCGGCGCGCAAGTCGCCCGATGTGGCGTCGAATGAAATAAGACTTGCATTTGGCGACCGAACTTCCCCGATTGGAGCCTCCCAGTCAATGATGCCATACGTTCATTTCATTTCGAACACATATACTATTAGCATTGTCATCCATTTTGCAGTTTTCTGAATTTGTGTTTATATGTTATGACCCTACTGTGAAATCAGGTACTTGCATAGAAGTTTCAAACGAAGGCAAACACGTGAAAAAGAGAAGCTGTTCGAGGTCAACACAAGCACAAGGAAAGCTTTGAGAGAAGAATTCGATAATTTCAAAAGCAATGTGTTACCTGCTTTATTGACAACAAACTTCCAAAAATATTTTGTTTGGATGTAAATGTAGTCAGCAGGAAAAAGTCTTTTGTCCAAATGCCCGTTGTCCATGTCCATAAATCCGTAACTATGCACGGGATGGAGATCTCTTCTGAACAGCACATTGCAAGACATCGCTGACATGCTCAATAATGTTCATGTGTGGGGAAATTGGTTGCAAGCCGAGGTGTTTAAACTTAGGAGAGTGTTCCTGGAATGGACATGAATGGATGCAGGTGATCAGACAGGACGCTTACGTACGTATTACCAGTCAGACTCGTATCTAGACTTATCAGAGGCCCCACAACACTCCAGCTGCACACGATTCACACAATTACAGAACCTCCACCAACTGAGCAGTCCCCTGATAACATGCAGGGTGCATGGATTCATGAGGTTGTCTCCTTCCATACACGTCCATCCGCTCGATACAATCTGAAATGAGATTCGTCCGACCAGGTAACATGTTTCCAGTCATCAACAGTCTAATTTCGGCGCTGACGGGCCCAGGCAAAGCGTAATGCTTTGTTTCATGCAGTCATGAAGGGTACACGAGCGGTCCTTCGGCTCCTAAAGCCAATATCGATTAACTTTTGTTGAATGATTCAGACTCTGACACTTGTTGATGGCCCAGTGTCGAAATCTGGAGCAATTTGCGAATTGTTGCACTTCTGTCACGTTGAAGGATTCTCTTCAGTCGTCGTTGGTCCCTTCTTGCAGCATCCTTTTCCACCCGCAGCGACGTCGGAGATTTGATGTTTTTTCCGGTTTCCTGATATTCACGGTACACACGTGAAATGGCAGTAAGGGAAAAACTCCACTTCATCGCTACCTCGGAGATGCTGTGTCCCATCGCTCGTACGCAGACTATGGCACATGTTATAGCCCACTTAAATCTTGATAACCTGCCATTGTAGCAGCAATAAGCGATCTAACATCTGCGCCAGAACTTGTTGTCGTGTATACGCGTTGCCGACCGTAGCGCTGTATTCTGTCTCTTTATATATCTCTGTATTTCAATACGCATACCTATGCCAGTTTCTTTGGGGCTTCAGTGTAAATACTGGTATAGTTACTACACTAACAGCGAGACAGCTGATGCCGGCCGCTAAGAAATCCCTACTAGTGTTGCGCATGCTCAAAGGGCACGTTCCTCTTACTGTTCCCCTCGGCCCTCTGACAGCAGACTTCTCTTGGAATGACCACAGCAGTATTTTATCAGATCTTGGAATGACCATTACCGTGACAGGTGAGCTGTCGATTCACACCGTAAGAGCGCTACCAGCGCGTCTGACTGCTGTCAGGTCCTGGGTTCCCGCAACATGGACGGCTTCATCTCCGAGGTCGTGTATGTGCTGTGCTTTCCACGTTGTACTGGTGCAAGAGTGACCACAAGCTAGGACTGGACAAGTGGAATCGTCTATGTCTTTGTCATAAGAAGTAACCTGGCATTCGCCTTAATCGATTTACGAAAACCTCCGGAAATGTAAATTTGGGTTGCCTGACGGTAATTATAATCTCACAACATTATACACATTAGCACGATTTAGAAGCAACTGGAATGTCGTCTCGCACATTTATTTAAAAATGGTGACCCATTTATATCTGTTTCAGATAAACATCAGGCCATACTCTGCAATAAGAGTAGAAGTTGTAAGTGGTTCTCCACTTACATATCCAGGTAGTAAATTATTTATTATTGCAGATACTAAGCCATCTACAACTTGCTGTGGTGATTCATTTTTGATACAGATGGTTAGTTACACAAAAACAATGAGCTGTAGACATGTATTTATTACGGTTACAGGTGTTTTACTTAATAGTTACAAGTAGTGTTTACTGTTGACAAGCAGTTTTAGTAATACAGCGGCAGGTAATGAAACCTTCTACACTTATTTCATACAAATGTCGATAGTTACATTTATCTCACGAAGCGTATTTAGGACTTTTTACACATTTCTTCGCTAGTTACTTCACCTCAGCGGAAGTATATAGCGATGCCCATTTTTCCTGTCTCCTATAGTTACTTTTAAGCATTAATTTTCCCAATTGATTAGAAATGCTTTCTCCATTTACTCAAGTTTTGGCTTCTCGTACCTCTGCGCATCTCGTACGTTGTCTGCGAGGCTGTATTTCCTGTGAGCATGCTACTGACCTATCTACACCAGCTCAGAGATGTGTTGTAAACCTTGCTATACAACTGGTATGAATGGCATTTGGAAGCTGTATATATTCCAGTACTAGAGTTGGGTTAATTTGGTGGAAGAGATCAAACAGCGGGGGTCATCGGTTTCGTCGGATAGGAAAGAATGGGGAAGGAAGTCGGCCGTGCCATTTGAAAGGAACCATCCCGGCATTTTCCTGAAGCGATTTAGGGAAATCACGGAAAACCTAAATCAGGATGGCCGAACGCGGGACTGAACCGTCGTCCTCCCGAATGCAAGTCCAGTGTGCTAACCACTGCACCACCTCGCTCGGTCAGTACTAGTTGTTTCACTACAGTAGAACCTCCCAATTGTGCCCACGCTTCCTTTCCTCTACATTTACTTTCTGACGCCTTACATTAGGTACTGGCTCAGAATTATTTCTCTACATACTCCAGTTAGAGCTGCCAGGCCCGTGATACGCTCCGCACTTTGTTCAGGTTCTCTGCATTGGTAACCATAAACCAAAGCGTTCGTCGGTTGGTCTCGTCCTCCTCCCAAATAGCTGAGGAATATTAAGCACTTCAGAGGAATCCATGTTGCCACTTTCAACTACCACACAAGACTGATCGGTTGCGGCTGTCATACATTCTTTTATAATCTAAATATCTACGATGGCAGCACTTCCCTGCTAGCACACTACTGACCTCAGTATACCTGTTTCGGAGATTAGTTCCTAAACGTCCCATCTATTGCGCCACATGTCGCCTGTATTAATGTGTTTTATTTGACATTAGGTTTTTACATATTACTTAATACCCTGGCTACGCGCACTTACATTTTCTTTTATGCCTTTTGGCAACTGCAGTGACATAAGTAATTGTTTTGTTATCTTGTCGTACTTTCACTCACACCCTGAGACTAACCTCGAGATATGCATCTCATTAACCGATTAGTTCCAGATCTCGCACGATTTTTGGTTTTTGTACAGGGACTATGGTCCACATGTAAGCACTTTCGAGCATTTATTGCTGAATCACATATTGTTCATGTATTTTTAGGGCTGCAGTAATATGCTGCATGCACTTTATTTTTTTGACACTCGCTAATAATGCGACCGCCATAAGTATATACCATATTTTCATTTTTAATTTTTAAACGTTTCTTTCTTAAATTTTAAGATTCATATCCAGCCTGAATTTATTTCTGGTATGTTTTCATCTACTGTCTTCTGAAGAAGGGCACTAGGTGCGTGAAACCGGTAAAGAAATAAAATTTGTTTTATACAACTGGTTGCTTATTATTTTAACCAAAAGAAAGACAGTTGCTGAAGATAGATAAAGTACTAAAACTGAAATTAGCGTTTTAGAGGACTGTCTAAACTAGAATTGTAAGTTAAATCTAAAAATAACAACATCAGTTAATTGAAGATACCCAAATGCGGCAGATGGAGATGACGAACGGTGCAGGAATACTATGTGCGGGGCATGGATATTCCTTGCTGGTTAGCGTGAGGAAATTACTGGTTAAGCAGAAGAGGCTCTGCCCCCTCCTCCCGTCTTCTACCTGACGTCATTACGAGCTAATGAGATTTAATGTGCGGAGAAGCGCACCAGAAGTACACAATCTACGTGATTGAATACAAAATATAAGTAAAATGGGAGTAAAACGATAGCATAATTTACTGTTGTATAAAGTAGTTTACCAAAAACGCTATAATTAACACTAGAACAATGAAGCAATGGAAGAGTCCACGAAAAACGGGTGTTCTACATCTATATGTACATGCTTGCTCTGCAATTCACACTTAAGTGCCTGGCAGAGGGTTCATCAAACCATTTTCATACTATTTCTCTACCATTCCACTCTCGAATGGCGAGTGGGAAAAAGGAACACTTAAATCTTTCCGTTAGAGCTCTGATTTCTTTTATTTTATTATGATGATCATTTCTCCCTACATAGGTGGCTGTCAACAAAATATTTTCGCATTCGGAAGAGAAAGTTGATGATTGAAATTTCGTAAATAGATCTCGCCGCAAAGAAAACCGGCTTTGTTTCAGTAACTGTCACCTCAACTCGCGTATCATATCAGTAACATTCTCACTCATATTCCGCGATAACACGAAACGTGCTGCCCTTCTTTGCACTTTTTCTATGTCCTCAGTCAGTCCTACCTGGTAAGCATCCCATACCGCGCAGCAATATTCCATCAGAGGACGGACGAGTATAATGTAGGTTGTCTCTTTAGTGGGTTCGTCGCATCTTCTAAGCGTTCTGCCAACAAAGCGCAGCCCTTGTTTCGCCTTCCCCACAATATTATCTGTGTGGTCTTTCCAATATAAGTTGTTTGTAATTGTAATTCCTAGGTACTTAGTGTTATGTGGGGACTTATTGTGTGACCCATAAGACCAGGAAAGATAATTGAGTAGACGCCTTCGGCGGCCAAGCTGACGGCAAGCAGAATGTCGATGTGTTCCGTCTACAGTGATTAAAGAGGCGCCAGGGATTAAGTGCCGGATTTCGCTGGCACGGAAAGGAAGACACGGACAGCCCATGGTGTAAGAGTCGGATGGTGTCGTCCGTAAAAGATGCTCGGCCATACGCGGTGAACCGGCAGCAAACGTCGAAATGACCGTACGGGCCGCAGATCGCCAGACATGAAAGCACCTACTTGCAATATGCCAAATCGAATAGGTATTGGTATAAAATGGTTGCACATAGCCAAATGTAGTCCAGACAAATATAAAACGATCAATAATAAACAATCAGAATGTGCAATAGGCAATAAAAACTGGCTTAAACTGACATTTACTAAAAATGAAACCAGCAGTCGATATCCTTGGCTCGCACATAGGGTTCCTACACCATGTTAGCGTCTCCGCCTGCAGACTTTGTGATTATGTTCCATTAATTACTGTCACTATTTTTAGATTCACCTAAATTCTCTTTTTGCAGTGTATGGTCCGATGATAATATAAAACAGACTGAGACCAGTCAATATTTTTAAATATACGTGTATATGCTTTGAAACGTGTATATGCGATTAAATGTTGCTTGAGGATCGCTGATGTTTGCAACTATGATTACAAACACGAGTACATTAATATGATTCTGCGAAATATGCTTCAAACAGTTGTCAGTACAAACATACGATTCGTATACTGCAGTAGAGCGGTAGTGCGCGCACACAGGCGCTGCTCGAGGGCAACACGAGCGCTGGTGCGTTGGATAGGTGGTCCCCGTTTCCTTAACGAACAAATATGACTATGTTAAAAACGGGGAAGACTTCCTGAGTTCCACTACAGCACTCGTGGTTGCCGCATCGCGGTCGCGAAGTGGGTTCGAGGCAGTTTCAGAAAAGTTTTTACAGTCTGAGGATAATTTATGGACTTGTAGTTATATCTCCCCCCATGAACCATGGACCTTGCCGTTGGTGGGGAGCGATACAGATAGCCGTACCGTAGGTAAAACCACAACGGAGGGTCATCTGTTGAGAGGCCAGACAAATATGTGATTCCTGAAGAGGGGCAGCAGCCTTTTCAGTAGTTGCAGGGGCAACAGTCTGGATGATTGACTGACCTGGCCTTTTAACACTAACCAAAACGGCCTTGCTGTGCTGCTACTGCGAACGGCTGAAAGCGAGGGAAAATTACAGCTGTAATTTTTAACGAGGGCGTGCAGCTTCACTGTATTGTTAAATGATGATGGCGTCCTCTTGGATAAAATATTGCGGAGGTAAAATAGTCCCACAATCGGATTTCCGGGCGGGGACTACTCAGGAGGACGTTGTTATCAAGAGAAAGAAAACTGGCGTTCTACGGGTCGTAGCGTGGAATGTCAGATCCCTTAATCGGGCAGGTAGGTCAGAAAATTTAAAAAGGGATATGGATAGGTTAACGTTAGATATAGCAGGAATTAGTGAAGTTCGATGGCAGGAGGAATACTGGCTTACAAATACAAAATCAAATAGGGCTAATGCAAGAGTAGGTTTAATAATTAGTAGGAACATAGGAATGCGGGTAAGCTACTGGAAACAGCATAGTGAACGCATTATTGTGCCCAAGATATATACGAAGCCCACGCCTACCACAGTACTACAAGTTTATACGCCAACTAGCTCTGCAAATGATGAAGAAATTGATGAAATGTATGATGAGACACAAGAAATTATTCAGATAGTGAAGGGAGATGAAACTTTAATAGTTATGGGTGACTAGAACTCGACAATAGTAAAAGGAAGAGAAGGAAACGTAGTAGGTGAATGTGGAATGGGAGTAAGGAATGAAAAACGAAGCACCCTGGTAGAATTTTGCACAGAGCATAACTTAATTATAGCTAACACTTGGTTCACTAGACGGTTTCAGATAGATTATGTAAT
Source organism: Schistocerca gregaria (assembly GCF_023897955.1). Classification (NCBI taxonomy): domain Eukaryota; kingdom Metazoa; phylum Arthropoda; class Insecta; order Orthoptera; family Acrididae; genus Schistocerca; species Schistocerca gregaria. Next base: position 743,700,542 of record NC_064921.1, read on the forward strand.
GGTAAGACAGAGATTCAGGAACCAGGTTTTAAATTGTAAGATATTTCCAGGGGCAGATGTGGACTCTGGCCACAATCTATTGGTTATGAACTATAGATTAAAACTGAAGAAACTGCAGAAAGGTGGGAATTTAAGGGGATGGGACCAGGATAAACTGACTAAACCAGAGGTTGTAGAGCGTTTCAGGGAGAGCATTGGGGAACTATTGACAAGAATGGGGGAAAGAAATGCAGTAGAAGAAGACCGGGTAGCTTTGAGAGATGAAATAGTGAAGGCAGTAGTGGATCACGTAGGTAAAAAGGCGATGGCTAATAGAAATCCTTGGGTGACAGACGAGATATTAAATTTAATTGATGAAAGGAGAAAATACAAAAATGCAGCAAATTAAACAGGCAGAAAGGAATACAAACGTATATGTTGGATGATCGACAGAATGCTTAAAATGCTCGCTTTATGGCAGCTTCTCTAAACTTCGAAGCCTTCAGCATTCAGGTACATTGCTACAACATGGCGCCCAAACTGATCGTCCAAGTGGAGCAGAGGCAGACTGTACCTGTCGCGAAGACGGAATTTGTCTTATTCACAGAGGTCCAAAAATTGATCAAGAGACAGACACAGTTCGCTATGTGTGCTTCTAAAAATATCGGTAAATTATTAACTATGGCCACCTTGGGTCTTTTGCAGCAAGATTATTATCTATGGCCACCATGGGTCTTTTGCAGCAATTCTTGAATGACCACTTAAGGTCATTAAAAGTTACGTAGTTATAGTTCTGGCGTTTCCTAACGGCCAGCTTAATCAAATAGTTCAAATAGCTCCGAGCACTATGAGACTTGACACCTGAGGTCCCCTAGACTTAGAACTACTTAAATCTAACTACCCTAAGGACAGCACACACATTCATGTCCGAGGCAGGATTCGAGCCTGCAACCGTAGCAGCAGCGTGGTTCCGGACTGAAGCTCCTAGAACCACTCAGCCACAGCGGCCGGCTCATATTAATCTTGCGGGTGTGTTGCCGCATGTGAAAGCGTTCAAGTTCGTACAAAGAACTTATTTCAAAATGGAACAACGATCTGGGTGGTAGTCAGTAACATTTTAATACGACTAGATACCGACTCACTGAAATCAGAGATAAACACCTCTATACGTACGTATCGTTATTATCTATTATCTCTTCGCCGCCCTCACATCTCTCATAAAACTGATATGCTAATTTCACCTGTTGCTAATTCCTTAAGTTCCCGAATTAACTTTTTATCCCAAGCGCTTCATTTCCTTTAATCTAATTCTAAAGCTTTCCTCGCCATCTTTTGAGTGCGTGGCTTCATAACGTGTATTCCATTCTGCAGCAAACGACGGCAGCCGCTTTGTGGAAGACCTGAAGGAGACATAGAAAGATTGCGTCCAAACCTACCAGAGGAAGTTAAACAGTGCTGTAGATAACGAGCGAAATACGCACCCTTGGGTGTTCTACCGGTACTATACGGTCCGCGCACATTAATGTGTCCACCGACGTGAGAGTAGAATAACAACTCACAAGGTGCTGTTGGCAACACTAGCGATGGGGTTGATATAGAAACTTGATGGTGGGACATGGACAACATTGCATTCGTTGTCGTAATGCGGAAACGGAGCGATTTATCTGACTTCCCAAGAGCATGATTTTTGGCTTTCGGTCAAACGATGGAAGCATTTCAGAGACGGATAAGTTTGTAAACCGTTCGCACGACGCCGTAGCTAAAGTATGGCATGGCAATACGGCATTACTCAAAACTAGCACAGAGGCAACTGTTCCGCACCATGGGCCATAGTTGACAGAGATGAACGACGGCTGCGGAAATGTGTACTGCCGAACAGACGTGTAGCTGTTGAGTAACTGCCATCCAGATGAACCATGGGTTTACCAACAGATTCTCCTCGACAACCGTTCAGCAAACATTGCTGCGTATGGGCCTCAGCAGCAGGCGCCTGTTTTATGCACCCATGCTGACTGCTATTCATAGGCGACTAACGCTGGAATTTGCACGTCAGTACACAACTGTACGTCCACTGAGTGGCGACAGCTTGCCTTTCCAAATCGTTCAAATGGGTCTGAGCACTATGGGACTTAACATCTGAGGTCATCAATCCCCTAGAACTTAGAACTACTTAAACCTAACTAACCTAAGGACATCACACACATCCATGCCTGAGGCAGGATTCGAACCTGTGACCGTAGCAGCAGCGCGGTTCCGGACTGAAGCGCCTAGAATCGCTCCACCACAGCGACCGGCCTTGCCTTTCGAGATGAATTACATTTTATGTTCCGTCAGGCACATTGTAAAGCGTGGAACGTCTGAAAGCAAACATCGGACATGTGTTATGCTCTGGGGAATGTTTTCATGACATTCTCTGGTTGACCTAGACATTCTGAAAGGCACAATGGATGAAAACAAGTATGCACCTATCCTTGGGACGAAGTCCACCCCTACATGCATTTTCGTTTCCCCGGCATGATCGGTGGTATCTACCAGCAGGACAATGCAAAGTGCCACACAACTCGAAATATACGCGCATGGTTATAAGAGCACCAGGATGAATTAACCACACTCCTCTGGCCACCAAAGCCCTCGGATTTAAACTATAATGGAGACTCTGTGGGATTTCCTCGATTGGGCTGTTCCTGTCACGGGTCCTTGTCCAGGAAACCTAGATTAGATGGCCATGGGGCCACATCCCAGTCGGTGCCTCCAAGAACCTCATTGACTCCCCTCTTGCACTTTTCGCGCTGGAAAATCTGGTTATTCAGGCTTCTGACAGGTGGCCACATTAATGTTACTGTTCATATCTAATGATGTTGCAGTAGTGAAGGACGTCATGTTGTTGTTGTTGTGGTCTTGAGACCTGAGACTGGTTTGATGCAACTCTCCATGCTACTCTATTCTGTGCAAGCTTCTTCATCTCCCAGTACCTACTGCAACATACATCCTTCTGAATCTGCTTAGTGTATTTATCTCTTGGTCTCCCTCTGCGATTTTTACCCTCCACGCTGCCCTCCAATACTGAATTGGTGATCTCTTAATGCCTCAGAACACGTCCTACCAACCGATCCCTTCTTCTTGTCAAGTTGTGCCACAAACTCCTCCCCAATTCTATTCAGTACCTCCTCATTAGTTATACGATCTACCCATCTAATCTTCAGAATTCTTCTGTAGCACCACATTTTAAAAGCTTCTATTCTCTTCTTGTCCAAACTATTTATCGTCCACGTTTCACTTCCACACATGGCTACACTCCATACAAATACTTTCAGAAACGACTTTCTGATACTTAAATCTATACTCAACGTTAACAAATTTCTCTTCTTCAGATACGTTTTCCTTGCATTTCCAGTCTACATTTTATATCCTCTCTACTTCCACCATCATCAGTTATTTTGCTCCCCAAATAGCAAAACTCCCTTACTACTTTAAGTGTCTCATTTCCTAATCTAATTCCCTGAGCATCACCCGATTTAATTCGACTACATTGCATTATCCTCGTTTTGCTTTTGTTGATGTTCATCTTATATCCCCCTTTCAAGACACTGTCCATTCCGTTCAACTGCTCTTCCAAGTCCTTTGCTGTTTCTGACAGAATTAATAAGTCATGGGCGACCTTAAAGCTTTTATTTCTTCTCCATTGATTTTAATACCTACTCCGAATTATTCTTTTGTTTCCTTTACTGCTTGCTCAATATACAAATTGAATATCATCGGGGAGAGGCTAAAACCCTGCCTCACTCCCTTCCCAACCATGGCTTACCTTTCTTGTCCCTTGACTCTTATAACTGCCATCTGGTTTCTGTACAAATTGTAAATAGCCTTTCGCTCCCTGTATTTTACCCGTGCCACCTATAGAATTTGAAAGAGAGTATTCCAGTCAACATATACGTCAGACATTGAAAAATAAAATACAGGGGAAAACTGAGATTATTTGATAAGTCCTGAGAAAATGTAGTCGTTAGGAAATGAGTGACTAGTAATTAAAAGCGAGAAAAGCTTCCCGATACGTGTGGGACCCCACGTAAAGTAAAGAGAAGCAGCGAAGAGGAGTGAATGGGGACGTTACGTCTCCATCGGGCGGCGCCCCTCCGCCCCACGCGAGATTCACACACGGCCTGCCGCACGCGCGCCGCTATCAGATGGCAGGCAGGCAGGCCGCCGGTGAGTGGCGAGCGCCACACAGCGCGCCAGACAGCGACACGCCGGCCGGCGACACGGCGCCGAATTAGCCGCTACAAATCTCGCAGATACCATCTGGACCCGCGCACAGACCCGCGCTGGCACCGAGGCTGCCTTCGCCGCGCCGCCCAAGAACCGGCACGGGGGCCCACTGCGCATGCGCGAACAGCAAGTGTCCGTATCTTGTGCACACCGAGGTTATAGGCGCCTTGCGGCATTGGCGTAACAAGTGGGAGTTGAACTTCGATGGCAATGAGGCACTTCTGGAGTTCAGTAATGTGAATTTTATTGAAATTGAATCTGAAATTAGCTTTAAAGGTTTTTAAAACTGTTGACGGCCACAGTACGTCAAATATCGAGACTCTTCTGTCGTTCTGCGTATGCCAACTGAGTCCGATGGGCCCGGAGCGTCATCTGGTGTGTTCTCCACGTCATTAGTAACTGTGCCGTCATCCATACACAGCGACCGCCGTCTTTCGCATTAATAGTTATCGGACCGGTGACTTGTCATTAAAATGTCCATCTACGACTATAGCAGAGGAGACCGGGCCACGTTTCCGCAGAGCACTTTTCTCGGCAACCATTGTAGCCAGAGCGCTGGACTTAGTGGGTAGAGAGCCTGTATAGGGAGAGAGTGACCAACCGAACGATACGGCGGCCATTTTTTCTTCCAAACTGCGGGCGGGACTTTTGAATGGCCAGTTGTGGAGTAGAGGAGTACACACTCACCGAATCAAAAGCACAAGACAATATGGCGAAATCATTCGTTAAATGCCTTTCTTTACAGCTATAATATACTTATAGTAGCCTACTAAGTACAGCACAGGAAAATATGATACAGTGGCTGTAAAAGTTATTCGTTACTTGCATTTATCTCCTTTAAAATTCGTTTACTAGACATATTGCAATGGAAGTAACGTAAATTAAAAAAAATTTAGTGTATAGCATTTGTTTTGTATCGGCAGTGCATAACGCTAAAGATTTAACGTACCTGTATTACGTTAGATTTTACATGTAGTAAAAAGCCAAAACGACATACTTCGCATAGATAAGAGTACCTGGTTGGCTTTCACAAGGCTTCTGTTTGATTTATGTCAGCCCTGATCACTGCGAATGCCCACTGCTTTCGTCTTTCTTCACTGCGTGGAAATGCTAACATGCGAAATCCACCTTCGCCTCTACTGGAACAACCAAATGCAGCACAACCTGGCATCGTTTACGAACGCCTGCAGAACAAATTACAGATGTCAAAAACAATACTGTACAATTACTAACGTGTTTACTTCAAACATGAAGGCCTACCGACTTCATCACAAAACGCTTCATTATTTCAATTCGTATTTAAAATCGCAAACGCTAATTACCTACTAAAAACGATATGCAACTAAGTCGAACATGCATGCACAATCATAACAAGTCTCTCAATTATTCAAATACCTTTTAATCGTTTCCAAAAGTCCTCTGAACTACAATTCAACTCAAAAGCACGGCGAACATAGGAAGCGCGAGAGACGTTTGACAGAAAAATGGCGCTAAAGCTAATCATCCAAACTCGGGAAACTTCACCTATGGCCACTCTCTCTGTATACAGGCACTCTAGTAGTGGGATATCAGTACTGCCATCTGCTGAGGGCTCTCACAAACTTCACAGCACCAGCTCAGTGAACATATGCAAGATGATTAAACTTCACGGTACCAGCTCAGTGAACATCTTTGCACGAAGAACATATGCAAGATGATTAAACTTCGTTATTGAAATATCGAAGTTTCTAATGGGCGTAAATTATAGAACTGAGCAGAGATAAATAGTTGTTAATTTACAGGAGATTATTCATCTTCAGCGGCACATCTGCATAATTTGAAAGTGAGAAAGTTACTACTGTAATTTCGAAACAAATTCATACATGACAATGGCGCACATCTACAAAATTCTGTTGAGGTACATTCAGGCACTATTTCGCATTAACATACTAACTGATGTCCCAGTCAAAGCAACTTTAAGACAACAGCAGTTAAATAAATGAATACACAGGAGAATAAATGGTATAAACAGCTAAGGGCAAGAAATTGCTCAACGCAAGATGAAAGAAAAATGTGTATTGCCTACTGGTTACGTTATCATTACTGTTCTGCCCAAAGACAGGTCTCGACAGGTAACTTTCAATGCTCTCATGTCTTCTGCCATCCTGCTCAGGTTCGCATAATTTCTGCTTCCCTTTATGTCGTCTGTCACCTTGTATCTCCTTCTTCCTCCCAATCTTCTCTCGCAAACTAATCCTTCCAAAGAGTCTTTAAGCAAGCTCTCCCGTCTCAACGAAATCCCACCCACTTTTTCTCGCTTCCTCTTACAACATGCAACAATCTGATGAAGACGATGAAAATTGAGTTTGTATTTACTGCTCGAAAGATCCAGTCAATCAAGAGGAAGTTAAGGCAGGGTCCAGTTCCTTAGATGTAAAAGGCAGGCTCACAACGATTGTTCCACAGGGCACACTCTTTTTTGTGTATGTAAACTGCAACTAGGATAATGATAATTAAATAGGCCTTTAATTAACGTCCAGACTTTTATGCTGGGCATATTATGCTAACAGGTAGAGTTAGCCAAAACATTTGCTTTTTTCCATGTCAGTATACTGCGAATAAAACGTATTTTGAAAATTTTACTAGCGTGTTTTATTTACTCTTTTTTGTTTTTATGATATGCTAAACGTGCCCCCACAGGTGCGTAAACTTGCCGTATACCCGGGGCTCGTTGGGCCTATATAATATTATTTTGTACTGTTAAATGTAGTGTTATGCAAGAAGTGTATACATCAAGTTATACTTTACTAACCATGTTATAAGACTAAACCTACTTAAACACGATGAATCTGGCCAAAAATTTCTAAAAATTCCGAACTAAAATCCACATTAATGGGCGCCGGTTTCCTCTACTATGCATATCGTTGAGAAGTCCAAGGCTGTGTGCATTTTCCGTTGTGCCTTCCTGAAGGTGTTTGTCTGAAAAATAGCCTGTATATTTTAAAATGAAAACAGGAATGGATAGCAGCGGTGGACACTCTCCATTTCTCTTCAACTATGTCTTCGAAAAAGTAATTTAAGGGTGGCTGAAACTGAAATCGAAGCTTAAAGTTAACGATCCAATAAGTTAAGAGATTAGGGTAAGGCCCTTAGTTTCGGAGAGTGACATTGCGATTCTATGTCAGGACATTTACAGCACAAAAAAAAAAAGATTCTCAGACAACAGCAGAAATGTTAGGTCTCCAAGACATCTTTTGGAAAAACGAAATACATGTCTGACTTATAATTAAATAAAGAAAACTAAACACCAGCAAATGAAGATAGAGTGTGATAGTTAAAATGTTTAGACTAAAACATTCAGATGACCGGCTCTGAAATGAGGTTATGAAAACTGTTGGTATTGAATGGAAAAATCTTTAGACTTAAAAATATTCCACAGCAAACACTGGATCACTAATTATACATAACTGACACACCATATCACACTCATCCTACCCGAGTGTTCTTATAGAGCTGGAATACTCATCGTAGGCAAAAACAGAGACATGGAAAATATCCAAAAGAGAAAATCAAAACTCAACAGAAAATTTAGATTCAAATTACGACAGATCTGAAACATACAGTCTATCTCGCTGTGCTGCTGTTTGCTTGCTATTACCTTTGGCAATCAATCTGTTCTACAACGTTGTTTGGAACCTTTATTGCGAGTTTTTGTTTCATTTTATCTGCTGTTTACAAACCTCTTCAGACTAAGGAATTTTGATGTCCTAAAAGCTGAAAAACACTGAGAGAATAACAATTCGGAATATGAACGTGAATTCTTCTTCATAGGTAAAAAATTCGTTCACAATTCGTTGTTTTTAGCACGTGCACGTGATAATTTTTACCAACACATTTGTTTAAAAAAACTGTGTTACTTATCTATGATATCCACTTCAAAGAACAGGCCGTCAAATTTTTATCCCTCCTTTGCTTAATTAAATACTTATGTACTTGAATTCCGTGTGTTCTACTACCACAAACTACACTAAAACATACGACACACTGCAGTGGTACGACCTTCGTTATTCAGACAGCAGTACGTACCCAAGACGAAGTTATTACTCTTCGCCAGATCGCGAGCTAAGCCCACAAAGATCGTCTCTCGCGCGCTCAGTTCAGTGATTACAGATTCATGTGTGCTGTCGAAACAAAGTCGTTATTACTTCTATAAGGTACCAGCTGTTTATTGTTATTTTCAAAAACCAGTTTTGTGATCAGCAGTAACTGAATTCGTTTCTTTCTCCGTTGCTATCCAAAGCCAGAGATCACGCTCAACTGAAGTATTATAAGATATGTCATTACGGCTAGTCACAATGTGTTTGTTCTCTAAAAATCAATTAGTTAATATATCTTCAGTGTCACTATGAACATTGAGTCTTTCATTTTTAAATATTCTTTACTTATCGGGATATACGGGTCTATAGAAGACTATCGTTTGTGAAAATTGCAACACCAAGAAGGAAACGCACGAATTCAATTTATTTAATACCACAGGTTAGGTACACGACAAATAACGAGTAATTACCAATTCAAATATGTACATGTCCTTTGAGCCTTACTATTCAGTATGTCGTATGGCCGCCATTAGAGCTGCTATAGCCGGCCGAGGTGGCCGAGCGGTTCTAGACGCTACAGTCTGGACCTGCGCGACCGCTACGGTCGCAAGTTCGAATCCTGCCTCGGGCATGGATGTGTGTGATGTCCTTAGGTTAGTTAGGTTTAAGTAGTTCTAAGTTCTAGTGGACTGGTGACCTCAGAAGTTAAGCCCATAGTGATCACAGCCATTTGACCCATTTTTGAGAGCTGCTATACGCCGTGGCATTGAATTAATAAGGCTCTGAATACGTTTCTGAAGAATTTCCCTCCACGCAGCTTGTATCCGAACCCACAAATACGTGACACCAGCTACTGGAGGACCGTGACGCACCAGGTGCCGACCAACCACATCCCAGACATGTTCGATGGGCGACATGTCTGGCGAACGTGCAGGTCGGGGAAGCAATGGTACCCGTCGCTCCTCTCAATATGTGGCCGGACACTACCCCGTTGAAATGTGGCCTGTGGAGATGCCTGAAGCTGGGGGCGTACCTCGGGCTCCACAACCTCCGTTAGGTACCGGTTGCGGTTCAAAGTGCCCGCAATGCGTTCTAGGCGAGATCGGTTGTTGTAACCAGTGGCGCCCTGGTGTTTGTCCGCTATGCCGCTTCCCAATGCAGCATTCAAGGTTGTGCTGACCACTGTTCCGCCAGACACATATCCGGCCTTCACTGTAGGACATGTTGAAGCGGGACTCATCCGGAAAGATTACGCGTTGCCACCCAGCACCCCAGTCCGGTGTTCACGTGCCCATTGCAGTCTGCAATGCAGCCTGAGGAGCTTGGGGTTTCTGGACAATGGAAGCCGAAGTAATGTCACGCGTAAAACCAGTCCAACCTGCAGCAGACGACGACCAACCGTCAATGCAGACAAGTTCACACCTGCTGCAGTGCTCCAGCGACGAGCCAACTCTGTGCATGACGCAATAGGTCCGTAATGGCCATGAGGACAAGATGCTGGGCACCCAGTGCAGTGGTCATGTTCCCTGGTCCAGTTCCCGCTCGTCGCTGTGTACGACCTTCCTCTACCCACTGCTTCCACACACGCATCAGTGTCGTAGCAGCATGCCGTGTGCGAGCCGAAATGTCACGGTATGATAACCCCGTTTCCCGGAGGCCGATCATTCTACCCCGTTCGAACTGGCTCACATGCCGCTATGGCTCCCTTTGACGTCGACGAGGCATACTGGTACTCACTGTATTGTTTTCACCTTGTGTGACAGCACTGCACCGACTACACTAAGCGCAACACCGACCCTGTCGGACCGACACCAGAGGGCTCTCCTCGGCCTACGTACACACCATCTCGCTGCAAAACGTATCACGTATTGCTTGCACACTCGTCGTCACTTCCACCAAGTGTGACGCTATTCGAGTAATTCCTTCTCGGTGTTGCACTTTTCACAAACGGCAGTGTGTAATGAAATTTGAAACATTTGCAATTTTGGTTTATCATCGGTGTGATTTGTTTTCACCAAAGATCATAATTACTTCCGCACCGTTGAGTGATATGGCCTCCGATTTGTAATATCCACCTTTCACATTAAACTAAAATTTGCCATTGATTTCAGCAGTCACTTTAATGACTGTTTAGAGCATTGTAACTAAAGAATATTTCGGCATCAGTTGTAACTTTGAACTGAATTCCTAATACCAGTCAAGTTAATAAATCCCATTTGCTCACTCATGAAAGTTCTTATGAACCAAAGGTAACTCCAACTTTTTCAATTATCTCAATTTGAATCTCGTTAACTGCTTATTTTCGTAAAACGGAATTGCTTTTCGTAGCACCATTTCTTCAAAGATTCAGCTCACAAAATTTTCAAGATACATCAGAACTCAGATATCTTCAAATTAATTCTAGCAACGTCACAAACGTTTTATTGCAACATAATGTACATAGAGTCGAAACTTATAATAGTCGTGTCAGGTCACAACTCTTGACATTTCAAGATCTAAAGACACACAAACTGCCAACTGGAGTGCGATATAGTTGACAGTGATCGCATATGCCTAATGAAGTTTTAGAAATTTTACAGTGAATAAGGCTATCGTTACCGAAGGAAAATAACACCGGTTAATTGAGGAAAATTTAAAACAGACTCTTCTGAAGGAAGAATCTGTTCTAAATTTAAACTAAACTTAGATGAAAATTTGAAATGGGTGGAATATAGTGCAATCGCACACAAACTGGACGGGAGGGGGGGGGGGGGGTGGAAGAGTACCACGTAAAATTTACTATAAAAATCACTGAACACACAAAGAAAACACTGATAGCTAAAAAGGGATACGTAATCAATTTAAGCAAATAATCATTGCCGTGACAACAGTAGGTTGTCACGCTTTTCCACAGTACAACAGTTCACAAGAAAAGAAATTAATCAGAAAGCACTGAGTTTGCAGTTACTTATTCTAAAATATTAAATTTTGAAACTAACGTTAAATGAAATTTCTGGTTAAATAAATGACTGGCTTAACTGGAAATTTGTTATGTTAAAAAAAAATCAGTAACCTCAGTGTAACGTAATGTAAAATCTGAATTTACTTTAAGCAAATGAGCTACTGGTTTTACTTTTAAAATAACAATAAAATACATTCCAAACCAGCAGTCACTCGCTAAGCTAAATACAGAATAAATGAAATAGCGCACTATTAGTTTGTGCTGTATCCTTAGTCATTAGTCTTGCAGTGAAGTTTTAGTTTGCTTTAAGTAGCCTCCGTTACGTAATACAAGAATGAACAGTTACTGTGGCAGAAAATTTTGACTGAAACTAGACTCCAGCAAACACGCTAACTAAAGAAATGGTTCAAATGGCTCTGAGCACTATGGGACTTAACGTCTCAGGTCATCAGTCCCCTAGAACTTAGAACTAGTTAAACCTAACTAACCTAAGCACATCACACACACCCAGTCCGAGGCAGGATTTGAACCTGCGACTGTAGCGGTCACGCGGTTCCAGACTGAAGCGCCTAGAACCGCTCGGCGACCAGCGATCGGAAAACACGCTAACTGACAGTAAATAGTTAACCAGTTTTCATATTCATACGACAATCGGTGATTGTTTGGAAAGCAAAGGGACCCTCATCGGTAGTAATGTCTAAGACAATGACAACACAGGTACCTTACAAGTTTTTTCTATTATTCAATTTATGCATCCTTAGAGAAAGAAATCAACTGAGTAAAGCCTCTACGATGAGTACACTAAACAGATTCAGAAGAATGTAGGTTGCAGTAGGTACTGGGAGATGAAGCAGCTTGCACAGGATAGAGTAGCATGGAGAGCTGCATCAAACCAGTCTCAGGACTGAAGACAACAACAGCAACAAAGCCTCTACAGTCACTTGACAGTCTTACAATGTTGTAGCTGCGCGGACAACGAAGAATGTAACCGATGACAATGCTGCTCCTATTCGAGTGCCCCGAGTCGTCTCCACAGCCACAGAAAACGCATCAGGCGCGTCTACACTGGCGCGAGTATAGCTACACACTGTGCCGGCGGGAGCGCCCAACAAGCACTTCCATAACTCAAGCTGCTGTGCTTCCTCTCTGCTCGCAAAGCCACAGAGACTTTCCATACGCAGAGACAAACAACGGCACAGCTATTACCATTCCGCCGTTTCTATCGATACTTTTCAATAAAGCTCCCTTTGCTATTCACCAGAAATTTACAATATTTTCATTATAAATACCATCAATTATATACAGCCAAAATTAAATACACTAGTTCGTCTATTACGTATTAAAGAAAGTTTCAGTAATACAGCTTACAGCTTCAGAATCGAAAGTACAGTGTAAGTTATCAACGGATATTAAACGGCGAAAATTTTTGATGGCGCAGAAGGTATTTTATCTGCATTTTCGGTGTTACAAGTCGACTGCAGTAAACAGTACTTATGTCTGCAGATGTTGCAGAACTTCTTCGGGGTTAGTTATTTAAATCCTCAAGATGTCCTGAGGATTTTGCTGATCTAGTCAGTATATAGCCACAAGACTAAAAACACACCGAATTCGCCGATTGTGTAAGTGAAATTTACGTTTATGACGAAGAATATGGCTGTTTCCGCTTCGCGTTTGGGCAGCAGATTGCGCTTCCTTAGGAAGAACGACCAACGCTTTTGAAAGCTTTCATTCCCGTTTCATTGCTTCGTGTGAATCTCCTCAGCCAAACATCTTAAAGTTTGTGAAAAGTATGAACCATAAACAAACAGACATTTACATAATAATTAACTGTGCAAAAAATGTCCGCATCATCAGAACGAACTCAAAAACTAGAAGGTAAGCTCTACTGCAACTGAAATTAGATTTACACAAAAATGGTGAAGTTGGCAAATTAGAATTTGTAAAGTAAGTTTCATACAAAGCAGCCATCGACACAACATAAAATAAAAGAAAGTGCTTGTTCTCAGAAAATATTTTTTAATAATATATTTGTGTTTTTGTATTATTTTATTTCTTTTATATGTTGTGCATTGGGCCAGTATTTACAGTAATTTTTAAGAATGTTGCAAAAGGGGTGAAGGTTGTGCACTTGCTCCACTCAGTTTTAGAGGAGTTTGCGGAGTTTGTGCGGTTGGTCTGGCACGAGCAGGCAGAAGTTGACGAATTCTTGCGTGCCGGCCAGGACACGCTTCAGCAACAGTTCCCGAATTCGTCTGTTTCGTTTTCCACCAGCAGGTAGATGTTGTCGAGCTTGGGCTAGCCGGTTTCAACTGGTCCTTGATATCGTGGGTAGTGGTACTGGATGGAGTTGGCGTCTGAACTGGTTCCATACATGTTGAGTTGGGGACAGATCTTCGGATCCAGCTAGCCACAAAAGTACTTCAGCGTCAGGTAGACAGCTCATTGAGACAAGTACCACGTGTGGACGAGCAGTGTACTTTCGAAAAATGGGACCATGATACTGTCTTATGAGAGATATCACATCAGCGATGAGATTATCCGTCAGGTACCACTGTGCCGCCAGAGTTCCTTCAATCACTGCTAGCCAAGATCTGACGTCATACCCGACAGCTCCCCAACCCACGACACCAGGAGTAATACCGTTGTACCTTTCCAAAACACTGGTGGAATGGGGAGTTTCTCCAGCTCGCCGCCATATTCACCGACGATGGCCATCCGGATTAGAGCAGACCCTCAATTCATCGCCGAACACAGTGTGACGCTGTTCATCATCACGATCACATCACCATTCCAGATGCAGCCAAATGCGTTTTTATATGAATAGCAGTGTACGCATGTGACGATAATTTGCAAGTCCAGCTGCTTGTCCAGCAGCTGACTAGTGGTGTGGTATGACGCACAATGTTGTAGGCAGTCCATTACTTGCTCTCGGGTAGCAGGCACAGGTGTGAAGCGGTTACGGAGTGCCTGGAGCACAATACGGTGGTCCTTCTTGTGACGGTCCGACGGTGTCGATCGGAATCTTGCCCATGAGTATGCCTGCCCTCGTGTTTCCATCCATTCCGACATCGTGCCACTGCTGCATCCGAATTGAATACCATCCACACAGGTGGTTTGAACCATATTTAGTATACAGAAAGCAAAAACTTGTGCTGAATAGCACAAATAATGTTGGTAGGGTGGTAAATTCTAGTGAACGGGGAGTTATCACAAAGGGAGTCCCACACGGTTCAATTTCAGGTCCTCTGCTGTTCCTTACTCGTGTGAATGACCTCTCACTTAACAGATGACACTAGTGTTATAATAAATCCCATTCCAGAAAAAGCAGCTGAAGATATGGTTAAGGATGTCTTTCAGAGAATCATTAAGTTGTTCTCAGAAAATAGACTCGCCCTTAATTTTGAAAAAAGCTCACTACAATCAGTTCTGTACACCGAAGAGAGTCATATCAACAATTGATGTAGCGTATGAACAGGGCTCTGTTAACAGGGTACATTTCTCCAAATTTTTGGGTGTTCACATTGAGGACAACTTGAACTGGAAGAAGCATATTACTGAGCTTCTCAAACAATTAACTTGAACTTTTTTCGCTCTTCGTATAATCGCTAGTCTTGGTAATAAACAGATCAGCCTCCTAAAGTTCTTTGCATATTTCCACTCAATATTGACTTATGGAATTGTTTTCTGGGGTAACTCACCACTTAGACATAAAGTATTGATTGCACAAAAGAGAGCAGTGAGAATAATTAGTGGTGTTCACCCAAGGATGTCATGTAGGCACCTTTTCAAGCAGTTAGGTATTTTAACTGCACCATCAGAGTACATATATCCGCTAATAAAATTCCTTACAAATAATCCTTCTCAATTCGCGAAGAACAGTGATGTTCATACGTTCAACACTAGAGGGAAAAATGACTTTCCCTGTCCGTTATTGAAACTATCAGTTGCTCAAAAGGGAGTACATTATTCAGCAACAAAACTCTTTAATCATTTGCCCAACAATATAAAGTGTCTGTCAGGTAGATGATCAAGTTTTAAATCTAGATTAAGGTCATTTCTTTTGGACAACTCCTTCTACTCCATGGACGAGTTTCTGTTTCAGAACTGGTAAAAAAATTGGAGCTCTAAATGTAGTTGGATATGTACAACTAAAAATTTCAGTAATATTAATACTGACTTGTTCCACATAATATCGATAAAATAATCGGATAAATGATCTACGGAACATGAGATAACTAAAACTAAAACTGAATATCCCATGAATCTGGAAACTGCGCGATTTGGCCGGCCAGCGAAATGAAGATCCACAATGAGGCCCATTTAAAAATCTATCAGCTGCTGACAACGCTGTCCCACACGTGTACTGGCATCTCCACACCCTTCGAAGCGATCAGTCAACAAGTGACCTGTTCACACCTCTAATGTACCCTAAAAGGTGTGGTAAGAGCACTAAACATGAACAATAGTAATGCTCTCTGGTGGCTATTCTTCCCGTCGTACAGAATTGCAGCTACACTCCTGGAAATGGAGAAAAGAACACATTGACACCGGTGTGTCAGACCCACCATACTTGCTCCGGACACTGCGAGAGGGCTGTACAAGCAATGATCACACGCACGGCACACCGGACACACCAGGAACCGCGGTGTTGGCCGTCGAATGGCGCTAGCTGCGCAGCGTTTGTGCACCGCCGCCGTCAGTGTCAGCCAGTTTGCCGTGGCATACGGAGCTCCATCGCAGTCTTTAACACTGGTAGGATGCCGCGACAACGTGGACGTGAACCGTATGTGCAGTTGACGGACTTTGAGCGAGGGCGTATAGTGGGCATGCGGGAGGCCGGGTGGACGAACCGCCGAATTGCTCAACACGTGGGGCGTGAGGTCTCCACAGTACATCGATGTTGTCGCCAGTGGTCGGCGGAAGGTGCACGTGCCCGTCGACCTGGACGGGAGCGCAGCGACGCACGGATGCACGCCAAGACCGTAGGATCCTACGCAGTGCCGTAGGGGACCGCACCGCCACTTCCCTGGGGTATCGGCGAGGACCATTTGCAACCGTCTCCATGAAGCTGGGCTACGGTCCCGCACACCGTTAGGCCGTCTACCGCTCACGCCCCAACATCATGCAGCCCGCCTCCAGTGGTGTCGCGACAGGCGTGAATGGAGGGACGAATGGAGACGTGACGTCTTCAGCGATGAGAGTCGCTTCTGCCTTGGTGTCAATGATGGTCGTATGCGTGTTTGGCGCCGTGCAGGTGAGCGCCACAATCAGGACTGCATACGACCGAGGCACACAGGGCCAACACCCGGCATCATGGTGTGGGGAGCGATCTCCTACACTGGCCGTACACCTCTGGTGATCGTCGAGGGGACACTGAATAGTGCACGGTACATCCAAACCGTCATCGAACCCATCGTTCTACCATTCCTAGACCGGCAAGGGAACTTGCTGTTCCAACAGGACAATGCACGTCCGCATGTATCCCGTGCCACCCAACGTGCTCTAGAAGGTGTAAGTCAACTACCCTGGCCAGCAAGATCTCCGGATCTGCCCCCATTGAGCATGTTTGGGACCGGATGAAGCGTCGTCTCACGCGGTCTGCACGTCCAGCACGAACGCTGGTCCAACTGAGGCGCCAGGTGGAAATGGCATGGCAAGCCGTTCCACAGGACTACATCCAGCATCTCTACGATCGTCTCCATGGGAGAATAGCAGCCTGCATTGCTGCGAAAGGTGGATATACACTGTGCTAGTGCCGACATTGTGCATGCTCTGTTGCCTATGTCTATGTGCCTGTGGTTCTGTCAGTGTGATCATGTGATGTATCTGACCCCAGGAATGTGTCAATAAAGTTTCCCCTTCCTGGGACAATGAATTCACGGTGTTCTTATTTCAATTTCCAGGAGTGTATATTCATTTGATACTGACTAATAGAGTTACACTGGCATCTGGCAGTTTCTTCTAGGTTCTTCACTACTTTATCAGTCAGCGTATACTGAGTGGGTGACTGTCAGTCAGTATATTCGTATGTTTCACTTTTTGAGTACTTTTTGTCAAATTTAGTACTGGAGTAAAAGAAACAATAATTTTCTGTTTTCCGTTCATCATACTACGGCCATTCAATAAGAAATGCAAAAACTTTTTTTTTCTGTGAGCTGGTTGGTTTCACTCTTGACTCCAATACACCATATTATTCCCGCTCTTTTGGCTACAAAATCTAATTTTTCAACACAGTCTCCCTTCAACGTGACGGTCTTACGCCAACTTGCTGGGAGGACTGTATGCTTGCATGGTACCACTCTACTGGTCATCGTCGGAGCCAACGTCTTGCTGCATCAGTAACCTCTTCATCATCCACGTACCTCTTCCCACGTCGTGCATCGTTCATTGAGCCAAACAGATGCAAGTCGGAGGGTGTGAGGTCCGATTTGTAGGGTGGATCAGGAATAAAAGTCCAGGGAAGTTTTATAAACTCCTCTCCGGTGCGCAGACTTGGGTGAGGCCTTGTCTTGTCATGGAGGTGATGTTCGTTACCATTTTTGTGGCGACGAACACGCTGAAGTCATTTCTCTAATTTTCTGAGAGTAGCGCAATACACATCGAAGTTGATGGTTGCACCGTGAGGGAGGGCATCAAACAGAAGAACCCCCTCACAGTCCCTGAAGAGCGCCGCCATGGCTTTACCGATGATATGGCTTTGAAAATCTTTCTTGAGAAGAGAGGTGGTGGGCGCCACTCCATAGATTGCCGTTTTGTTTCCGGTTCGCACTGACGAATCGATGTTTCATTGCCTACAACGATTTTCTACAAAATAATTTGTTATGATCAACCTCGTAACATACAAGCAATTTCTGGTAGATGGTCCTTCGTTGCTCTTTACGGTCTTCCGTTTGACGGTGGGGAACCAAGCGGGCAGACACCTTTGAGTACCCCAACCGGTGGACAAGTGCGTCGGGACTACCAACAGATACGTCTGCTGAGCACAGAGGTGGTTGACTGTGATCCGTCTTTCACTTCGAATGAGAGTGTGCGCACCGTCCCATGTTGCAGGAGTCACAGCTGTCTGCTGGCGGCAGGTTTGCGCGACCTTGTTGTGATGATGACAGACGCCTCGCC
Source organism: Schistocerca gregaria (assembly GCF_023897955.1). NCBI lineage: Eukaryota > Metazoa > Arthropoda > Insecta > Orthoptera > Acrididae > Schistocerca > Schistocerca gregaria. Next base: position 743,718,920 of record NC_064921.1, read on the forward strand.
CAACGACTCACCGTGCTTTTTGTTCACTTCCAGGCGTCTGTATAGATTCTGTGTCGGCTATGAATATCTGCAATGCTCTGGTTTTCGGTAAAAGGAATTTAATGGCAGCTCTCTGCTTGGAGCGCACATCCGTTACAGACGTCATTTCTAAGGCAATGTGTAGCTCTGCGCCTATGGGAACTACATGGAGCTGAAGGGGTTGTAGCCGAGCGGTCTAAGGCGCTGCAGTCATGGACTGTGCGGCTGATCCCGGTGGAGGTTCGAGTCCTCCCTCGCGCATGGGTGTGTGTTTTTGTCCTTAGGATAATTTAGGTTAAGTAGTGTGTAAGTTTAGGGACTGATGACCTTAGCAGTTAAGTCGCATAAGATTTCACACGCATTTGAACTTTTTTTTTTTTAGGAGTTGAACCAGGAATATCCCACGATGTCCCACAACAAACCACCCTCTTTTTTCCAACCAAAATTTACCAAGGAAAAAGATGTGTTGCATAACTTATCGAACGCGCCTCGTGTATCTGCAGCCGTGCATGCCCCGCAGTGAGTCCCTGCTTCGGGATGGAGAGTCGATTACATGGCCGGGTGTCTTACAGACGGGTGCCAGGAGCCGGCGTCTCGTTAGGAGAGCTGACAGACGGGAGGCTGCGAGCGCTCGCAGGCTCCAGCCTAGGTGGGCAGGACAGTGGGGTGGGCGCCTGGCCGGCTCGGGTTTCGGGCGGCGCCAGACCCACTGCGGTCGGCCACCACCGGCTGCCGCCACCCGCTTCTCTTCTTTCCCGGCGGTGACTCACACTTCAACAGCCTCTGAAACAGCTCCCGCAAAACCAAAGACTACCTACCTTCTAATGAAACGATGATGATGATGATGATGTTTGGTTTGTGGGGCGATCAACTGTGCCGTTATCAGAGCCCGTACAAATTCCCAACCTTTGCTCAGCCCAATCTCGCCACTTTCATGAATGATGATGAAATGATGAGGACAACATAAACACTCAGTCATCTCGAGGCATGTGAAAATCTAATGAAACTAGTTAACAGCCTGACACGACTACCAAACAACAGCTGAAATGCTTAACTCCGTTTCCAAATGATCCTTTCCAAAGAAAAATCCAGGATTGTTGCCGCAATTTCATTCCTAAATTTCTAAACAGATGAGGGAAACAGACTGTTTAAAAGAACCAGGGGAACGCATGTACCAACGTTCGGTATGTTAAAACAGTTTTAATTCGGACTATACCGGTGGTCTTATCGCATAGCTTTAGATCTTCGCTTTCAACGTATCCAACAAACAAATACATTCGCCACCTATTGGCTGTGTTATACTTTACAGTATCAGGTGATCCCTCAGAAGGAAGTGGTTACCGATAGTTTCTCTAGTTAGGTACACATACGTTAGATGTCATTAGCGGAAGTTGTATTCAAGCAGGTACATCAAGTGCGACATCTTAATCCAGAGCAAGTTCTATAGGGTGTCCTTTGATCACATGTATCGATTTTCCCTCGTGTCACTGCAGATGCCAATGCCTCTCCACTCATCGTCGATAGTTTGTGGGCACGGTACAGGGAGACTGCCCAATACACAAAGCGAGTTGGACAAGGTAACCGACGGGTTACAACTCCACGTAAAGACTGACATCTGGCCATCTCTGCGTTTCTGCCAGAACACTGCAAGATGATCTCAGAAGGGCCACTGGAGCCGCTGTGTCTGGTCACATTGTAAGAAAAAGGTTACGAGAAACAACCCTACGATCCAGATGTTCTCTTCGAGCACCCAGCTTCGAGCAGCCGGCCGGAGTGGCCGAGCGGTTCTAGGCGCTACGGAGTCGCGCGACCGCTACGGTCGCAGGTTCGAATCCAGCCTCGGGCATGGGTGTGAGTGATGTCTTTAGGTTAGATAGGTTTAAGCAGTACTTAGTTCTAGGGGACTGTTGACCTCAGACGTCAAGTCTCATAGTGCTCAGAGCCAAATGAACAATTTTGAAACAACACAGCAACATCTCGCAGCTCGCCGTCAGTTCTGGCACATCCGTATCAACTGGCAACTTCGTTGTTGCGAAACGCGTTAATCACAGATGAATTCAGACTTCGTCTCACACAAGGTGATGGCCTTATTCACGGGTGGATACGCAGCTGTGAGGGGTTTACTGCCAAATGTCGACCAGAAAATCGACAGATACGACCAAAGTTCTGTGATGGTATAGGGAGGCATCAGTGTTAACAGCTGTACGGATTTCGTCGTTCTCCATGGTCGCCTAACCGTCAGGCAGTACATCGAACAGATCCTGTTCGATCATTTGGCGTCTGGTGCATACGGTGATGGCCCTGAATTCCTTCTCATGCACAGTAATAACGGGGCCCATATGGCAAGCGTAATCAGGCATGTCTTGCGACATCTGGACATTGAGGTAACGAGATAGCCAGGGGTAAGTCCCTACCTAAATCCCATCGAGCATGTGTGGGACATGCTTGATAGACGTGTTCATGGTCGATCTGTTCCGCCACAGACTCTCCAAGAGCTCTCAAGTTCAAATGGTTCAAATGGCTCTGAGCACTATGGGACTTCACATCTGAGATCATCAAGTCCCCTAGACTTAGAACTAATTAAACCTAACTAACCTAAGGACATCGCACACATCCATGCCCGAGGCAGTATTCGAACCTGCGACCATAGCAGCAGCGTGGTTCCGGACTGAAGCGCGTAGAACCGCTCGGCCACAGAACCCGGCACCAACGTGGGATCAGTTATCAAATACAACTTCACCTTCGCGACACCTATATTTTTTTCTTGAAACGTATCTCCACAGGTGCAATAGGGGAAGACAATTATGAGGCAGTAGATAATTATAGAGTGAGCATCCTCATCATTTAAAAGGTTTCCAATGTTATTATTCCCATTCTAACAAAAATCACGGATCTCTCTCTCGTTAGCGGTAAGTATCCTACTGAATGGAACCAAAGCTTAATTCAACCAATACACGAGAAACGTAACCCCAAGTCATACGGCGACAATGGTTGCGTCAGCATGTTATTTGTATATCTATACCCTTAGAGTACATTGCACACGGTCAGCTGACGGACTACCTTAAAATTTATAGTACGCATGGTAAACGTCACAGCTCCTTCAAAACAAGAGACAACAACCGCATTACTGCAATCATCGAGACTGACGACATCAAACATGCCATGAAATGATGCGAAATGACCATTTGAACACAACTTGATTTCGACAAGGCTTTCTGTACTTTAGATTTCAGTATGTCGCTAATGAAAATGAAACTGCTGAATTTATCAAGCAGCGCAGTGCTGTGGTTCAACATCATCTTGGAAAGAGATATCAACGAGCCACCTCTCCGTCGTAGAAATCATCTCAGGAGATGACCCAGCATTCAGTCCTTAATCGGCTATTCTCGCAATATATCATCTTTGTTAAACTCTTGTAACTACTGTTTACATTCTGATGACATCCAGTTGTATCTAAGTACCAACCCTAAGATTGCTGATGCTGCCGAATTAGGTATGAATTACTTCTTTTGTTAACCATCACAGAGGGCAGAAAATTTTGGTCTTAAACTTAGCCCTAAATAGTCACAGGTCATAATCATATCACACCAGAAGTTTATCATCAAAAAATCAATACTCCTTAGAGTTATCGATTTCCTTATAAAAAACTGCCTGGGATAATCTTGTAAGATCATCTAATTTGGGAAGAACTAGCTGTTTAGATTGCAGAAAATATTTCTCTTGCTTACATGCAGAAAAATTTAGAAAAATCATTTTCACCCAAAACGAAACTAAAACTAGTCCATCCTTTAGTCGTACGAATCTTTACAACTGTAATATAGTTTAACATGCCACAAATAGTAAAAATCCACACGACACTAGTTAGCCACGAATGTGTGTAACATTCAGTTCCTTCACCCCATCGGTTCTCGCTATGCTCAGGTGACGGGAATCTCACACACACTGTTTTACTGATTGAATTCTTTGACAATGGTGAGCTCAGTACCTCTCCTTGTTTATCAGTTATTATAATCATCTCATAACTGCAATAAAACATTTAATAAGTCATGTTCCTTTTCTGCTCATGGGACTAACCATTTCTCCATCTCCTTTTCCATTTAGCCCTACAATTCCAAAAAAAAGCTACTTAATACCTCGATTCTCACCTAGATCGACACTGCATACCAGCTGAGATGAAATGTCGACTTAGCTTTTCGCTCGCTTCTGTCGAAAGTGAACCAGTATTTTTCCCACATTGTAGACAATATTCATGACTTCCTCTTCCCTGTTTCCTTTCCTCCATCCTATCTGCAAATCTTACGCTATTATTTCTTAGTCTTGACCAATTAATTTGGTCTCCATATCTAGTGACTTCTGTACTTGTTAAATACATTTCTGATAGCTGGCAGTACTCATATACAAAAAAAAGAGCAAATTAGTTAACGCAGAGTGTGACGATATCTAATGTATGTTCTGCTGAACAGTAGCTTCTCTGACCAGCATTCCGTACGAGCAAACCATTTGCGACTTGTACCTTAGATAACTGGGCTATGCACAGCTCTGTTTAAAAAGAATAGCTCAATATTATCACACGACTGAGCCACACATGTCTGCTTTCTTGACCAACGTAGCCAACTCGCTCCAAATAATAACACGCAGCTGTGATCCAGCACTCAAATAGCCTATGCATTGGCAGGAATTGCGCATTAATAAAATAATCACACATTTTAAATAAAGGCAATTGAAGAGTAAATTATGTTGAATAATGTTTATTCAAGAAAGGAAACCGCAAATGAAAGGAAGACGGCCCTATGATAACCAGTTATAACACTGAGACAAATATAGCCTAATAAAATACAAAACAGTTGCGTTGAGTCCGCAGCTCGTGGTCGTGCGGTAGCGTTCTCGCCTCCCGCGCCCGGGTTCCCGGGTTCGATTCCCGGTGGGGTCAGGGATTTTCTCTGCCTCGTGATGACTGGGTGTTGTGTGCTGTCCTTAGGTTAGTTAGGTTTAAGTAGTTATAAGTTCTAGGGGACTGGTTACCATAGAAGTTAAGTCCCAAAGTGCTCAGAGCCATTTGAACCAGTTGCGTTGAAACCGTTATGATAATGGTAGCAGAACCCCCAAGTCAAATAGTCATTCAAGACACACGAGATGCCAAGTCCGTTTCGTGATCCCTATGCACAAAATATTCGCCAGCTCAAAATAATTCAGTGTTCAGCATGACGGTCTATGCATTAACACACAAGAGATAACGAGTAGAAACTCATATTGCGTCTTTTCTCAGTTCCTTAATGCAAGTGGAAAAATTCTGTGCTGGAGTACACCCAGGCCTCACTAAAGTTATAGTCCCTTCATCAGTTAAACGTATTGCAGTGCCGTACACCGCCCACTATCTATCACGGAGACGACCAAATATAACACATTACCAAATAAAGGTCTATCTTCTTCCAACGCAAACGTAAAAGTGTCAGAAGCTTAAAGTGTTGCAGCGCCAACTCACTGTGCAGAAACTATCACATACACGATTAACACACGTTACCACAGATGGGGCTACCTTCTCTCACAACTAAAGTAAAAGCGCCCAGAATAGCTTCCTTACGCACTCCAACAGTGTCTCTTTCCACCTGACTCTAGTAGTGTTCCAACACTGCCTTCTTGTCCATTGGCTGAAGACCATCCCCATCCAGTTCATTGTTCTTACGTTCTACAAATATCATTTTGAATCAAATTGATCACTTTGCGCACTACACTAATGCATTACAACAGCATTTTTAAAAAAAGTGGTATAAACATTCTGTCACACTGACAAGGGGAGGCCGCCAATTGTGAAATTCAGATTCCATTCATAATGCGCGTAACAAAAGTTCATGGCCAGAGGTGTAATGTGGCAAAGCACCAAGATGCACTTCTCAGCCGTTGTCGAGAAAATCGACAGTTAAAATAAAGCGTTGCAGTGAAATACTCTCTACGATTAATAGTTTTCTACAGCGTCGTGGCGCAGCGGTAAGCGCTCGGGTTCGTAATCCGAAGGTCGCCGGATTGAATCTCGCGCCATGCAACTTTTTTTTTATTATTAGTTTTTTGTAACTGAGATATATACACTAGTAATGAATTGCTTATGCATGTTGGTGAAGGCAGATCGCTCTCCAATTGTACCGCCTCCATTTTTCCGTTTGTTTAACATGGTGTACCAATGCTCTTCACGTCCGCACTGATTTTCAACGATGTTGTAAGTTGCGGTAGGGACCGCATCTACCTTATTTCGAAGTTTGCAGGCAACTACGTTGTTATGCGGCGGCTCGCTTCGACCCATTCAACATCTTATTTTACCGTTTACTTATGTCTGTTTGGTAGAAGCATCTTTGTTCTCTCTTTCGAATTGTGGTTTGTGGTGTCAACTAACGCATGCGACTGACCACTTCTTAAATCACCACGGTTCTGTTGAAACGTCCCCTTAGAAAAATTGTGCAAGATTGTGCTTAAACTGACACACAATATTTTTAGCGTAACGTAATCTGACTTTCAAAAATCGCTACAAACGAATGGCCCTCACTAACATTAACCTATACCTTTCACAAATCACTTACCTCACCAAAAATCTTCGTTACTCAACTACTGCAATACAGCGAGCGCCACTACTGCCAGCTAACTAAAAGATTCAAACTACAGAAGTCACTAGCTACTGATAGGCACAGTTAGCAAATGAAAGATTTTAATAGAGAACAAACAATGTATTTACCTTAATAGTCATAATGACATCAATTCTGTAAGTAGGCTGTTTAAGTTTTCTTATTGGTAACGCCACATAGAACTCTGTATGAAAAATCACTGGCTGTGCTGTGCGCAGTCTGTGGCTAGTTTGCATTGTTGTCTGCCATTGTAGTGTCGGGCAGTGGCAGCTGGATGCTAACAGCGCGTAGCGTTGCGCAGTTGGAGGTGAGCAGCAGTGGTGGACGTGGGGAGAGATGGCAGAGTTTTGAAATTTGTAAGAATTGGTGTCATGAACTGATATATATATTATGACTATAAAGGTAAATACATTGTTTGTTCCCTATTAAAATCTTTCATTCGCTAACTATGCCTATCAGTGGTTAGTGACTTCCGTAGTTTGAATCTTTTAGTTAGCTGGCAGTAGTGGCGCTTGCTGTATTGCAGAAGTTCGAGTAACGAAGATTTTTGTGAGGTAAGTGATTTGTGAAACATATAGGTTAATGTTAGTCAGGGCCATTCTCTTGTAGGGATTATTGAAAGTCAGATTGCGTTGCGCTAAAAACTATTGTGTGTCAGCTTAAGCACAGTTGTGTATAATTTTTCAAAGGGGACGTTTCATATGTCGACCCTTAGCCGAGGATACCTCACTGGAATCTTCTGCTTTTTTCCTTGTAGTTTGAGTAATTAGTGTAGCTTTTGTTTATTGCTAGCGCGTAATCATAGAGAGAATTTCCTTTGTAGTTACAGTCTTTCATTGTTGTACAGTAAAACAGTTGTGGCATGCATGTAGTTTTGCACGAAGTATTTCGCAGCTGCGCTTGCAATTAACTAGATATTATTTTCAGTGATATGTTAATGTGTTCTCTTATTGTTGCTTTTCAAATTGTGCTTTTTTGTGTTGTCGTGTGAAATATTGTGACAATAATGGTGTGTGAAAAACGTAATACTAGGCTCCAAAGTAAACTGAGAAATGACAGTGAAGACGAAAGCAGTGTGTTAGCGCCACCATGTAATGAATTAACTGATGTTCAAAGTAGTAATTTGGTTATTGTGCATAGGGAAATGGAGCGGGTTGCAAATAATGGTGTAGGCAGTGAAACAATTATTGAACAGGGAAGCGTTATCGATCGATCAGTCGGCAACAACTCGCCTCAGGATTCCGAAATGACAGGACACAATCTTGCAAATACTGTAGATTCAGGTTTTGCGTCCTCACCGGTTTCTCAAATAAGTCAAGACACATTTTCTGTTTTTCAAACTGCGAATATTGCCGATGAAAATGCATTGCCGAATAGCACTAAGGAACATGTTTCAGACACCAGTGCATTGTTATTACAATTAATGCAACAAATGGGACAAAAGCTTCAAAAGTTAGACACAATGGAACAAAATCTTCAAAAGTTATACACAATGGAACAAAATCTTCAAAAGTTGGACACAATGGAACAACACCAGAGACTAACACAGCAACAGTTAGACACAATGGAACAACACCAGAGACAAACACAGCAACAGTTAGACACAATGGAACAACACCAGAGATAACACAGCAACAGTTAGACACAATGGAACAAAATCAGAGACAAACATAGCAAAAGCTTCAAAAGTTAAACACCACACTTGAACAAACACGTGAAGATTTAACTACTGAGTTACATAACATTGAATCGAAGTGCCAAAAAATCTGTAATGAGGTAAAAACACAAATTCGTGAGCATTTTCAACCTATTTTTTCCCGGCATGAAAATGCATTACAGAATCATGAAGCAGCCATAAAAGAACTGCAAACTATTGTTCGTGAAAATCACGACACCTTGCAAGCTAAAATTGACTCAGTTGCATCCACCGATTCGGCTACACAAGTTGCAAGAACTCAGGAAAACTTAAAGGACACAGTAGATTCGATTTCAACACAAATGGACACTCTGAAACTTTGTTCAAAAAAACACACTGAGGAAATGTGTTCACTATCGGAGAAAGTAGCCGAACTTTCAGATCAGTTCATTAACTTATCTACAAAGGTAGATGATGATCTGAATGATACAGAAGAGTGCTAACAAATTAGGAAATTCAAATAATTTCTGAATCAAATTAATACATAACACCAAAGAGAAATCCGGGAAGTACAAGATCAGCCGACACAGGTAATACAACAATTACGTATTTCAGAGGACACTCGCGCTCCAACACGGGAAGAGGGACTTATAAATACGGAAAAGCCACAAAATAATACACAGGGCATTTCGGAAATTATGAAAGAAATTAGCAAGGTGCACCGAATTTTGAGATGGAACCGCCGACACGACGTAACAATGACCGATATGCTACTCGCCGACACGATGATTTTGACTATAAGCTGTTCATTACTGCATGTAAATTCAAAACATTTAAGAATTCTGGCAACGACATTCATCCACAAGCGTGGCTCCATCAATTCTCTCATTGTTTTCCTCCCAACTGGTCATTAGAGCACAGATTAGAATTTATGTGTGGAGAATGAACCAGCTGTAAGAATGCGATCGGTCATTCACGATTGTCACAGTGAAGGAGAATTTTATCATGCCTTCCTCTCAGCATATTGGTCTCAAGCTACACAAGACCGAGTAAAACATAGCGTCATAATGATGAAACATTTCGAACAATCTGAATTTTCCAGTCTTGTCAAATATTTTGAAGACTTGTTACACAAGAATCAGTATCTTTCAAACCCATACAGCCCCTCAGAACTCATCCGCATTTACTTAATCAAATTACCTGAACCTTTACGACAGATTATTTTAGCAGGACGATGCAAAGACGACACTGAAAATTTTGAGCGACTCTTACAAGAATTGGAAATTGACACTGACAATCGCGGAACGCGAAAACAGAAGCACGACAATTACAGGACACATTCGTCGCAATTCCGCGATGACAGAAATAATAACTGGACACGACAAGGCTATTCTTACAACACAAATCGTGAACAAAACAGACACCACCCTAATGACAACCTCTGGCAGAGTAATAGTTACAGAGAAAGATCGCATTTCCGTAGTAATGAATATTACACAGACAATCATAGAAATAGACAATATGGCAACCACAACTATTGTTATCACGGGAGACAGAATAATTTTAGACGCAATGGTCCACCGCGAAGTGATAATTCAGGGAGAAATTCTCCACCACGTAATCGACAAGAAAGAAACTACAAGAACTACCGATATGACGACAGACGATATAATCATAACGACAGGCCGGAATTTCATCAGAACTGGCGGGATTCAAACAGAGCAGGGCCCTCTCGACAAGGTGAATTTGCAGAAGTTAGGTCTCCTAATCCAAATAACGACGCACGCCAACAAAGAGATAGCAGACAATGACTCGCACCGCAGGCAGTCGCGTGCACCGGCTGGCTCAGAGAAAAATAACATAAGCTAACCTTGAGCAAAATTCCAGTGTTCCTTACCGACGTATACAACATGATAATTGCTCTGAAGTTGAAACTCTGCGCACTATGAAGAGTAAAGGATTACACCACATTTCACATGTAAAATCGTTTATTGAAAAATAATCTGTTTTTAACTTTGTCTTTGCCATAAAGCTGTTCACATCACGTCACTAGTATACTTTGTCAGACTAAGAATCTTTTAACATGCAACAATGTTTTGAAGTTAACTATCCAGTCTAGAACTTAGAGAACTTATTTAGACAGTATTTACGAGTGCATTGTTATAGTGAACAGACGTCACAGTGTTGTGTACATTCTTGCTTGTTAGTTGCACGATTACGTAATGACTATAAGGCTTACATACTTAGAACATTTACCAGTTCTGCTAATGAGATTTTAATGCAACATTTTGGTTTACTTGAAAATACATTCTTTATGTCAAGTACATTCGGTGAAATTAAAGATGACTTAGCATTTGGTTTCTCTGATAGCTACACGATTATATCATGACGCTACTAATATGTGACACGATTTACATTGTTGCTTTTGCGGTGTATCTGTTTTATATCTGCACAGTTTTTCTGTATTATTCTGGAAAGTAAAACATATTTTAGTAGTAACTTTTGTGTTACAGGGCAAGCATTTGAGTGATTAATTTGTTTCTTAAACCATTTATTTATCAAGGTTGTTGAATTAAAAAGAAAGTTTTTCGTGATACATTTCATTCCATTCCTGTAATCTGTAACACCTCAGGGTAAAATTACATTAGTCCTCAGCGGGGTAGACGCTTACTTTGTGTACCATGTGTCTGGGAAGCACAAGGAGCCCTAGCTAATATGGTATTTGCTTATACAACTCTACACATCGGTACCATATTTATCTAACACATAAATTACACAGCTATCTGATCATTTAACTGAGAGAAACAAACATATATTATACTACATCAGTGACAGATGTTTACGTAACTACACAGCTGGATAACTTCACACTTACGAAATTGTATTTTTTTCTGTACTTTGTGAACTGTTCATATTTTTTCGGAACCATTGTGATACTATGAGAGCTTTGAATGACGTATTTGGTATGCGATTATGATTTTTAAAATACGTTTGAGGTAGATGACACTTTTGACATGAGCACAGAATTTTTTTTAGGTCTTGAAATTATTGGAGGAAGCTACGACGATTTTGAGAATTTAACTGAGGTGTTATGATGTTATTATTATGATGACTATGTGTATTATGCTGTTGTGGTATGTTTATGATCAATAAGCTGTTGCTGTATGAGTTATTGATTATGCTACGTTTCTGTTATGATGAAATATTGAAGAAGTGTCGACGAATAAGGCAAGGAATAATGGGTAGTGGTTAGGGACTCTGGTTTGTGAAAAAGGATGTTAGAAACCGATACTCGTACTTTAAGAGTCATAAAATGTGTGTATATGCGTGAATGTATCACTATGCTGTGGAAAATTTTTGAACACTATTATTTTTAAATGATTTTATTTCTACAGATTTGTAACGCAAATTCTTGACCTGTGAATTTTTTTATATGAGACTGCCACTGTAGCGGAAACTGGTGTCGTGAATATTTCGGTAAGAAAGTTAAATGACCGCCTGCACGTAATGCGTCGTGGGCACCCAGCTGGGCGACAGCCACCAGGAAACAAGCCATTAGTGTGTGCCATTCAGAGGCACAAGAAAAAAAAAGGGGGGCATTATCCCCGCTATTGACATTCCTTTGTAGAAAGCATCGCAAAAACGACACGCTCATTACTTGGAAAAGATACTTATTTACTTCTGCACACCTGATAATGACAAGCGTCTTTCTACGAGAGTTGAGAGAATTTGTACTAACTTATGAAATGTCACATGACTATTGAATGATATTTTTATGCTTTGCCTTTCATAGTTTCTTATTTCATTTTATATCTGGTTTCCAGCTGTGTTGCAGCATTGGTTTTATAAAATAAAATTAAATGCATTTGCTAATGTGAACACTTTCTGTCAACAGATCTATTAAATAATTATTTTATGATCGACATTCTTCGAAAAAGGAGCTCTTTGAATGGAAAGAGCAATAAGAAGCGACTAATAACAGTAACTGTATATATAATTTTCTTTTCAAGTACTTGGTAATTTGTTGTAGCATTAGTTTTTGTGGTGCACCACTTTAATTACATAGACATTAAGATGTAATTATAACTTTCCCTTATTTGCATTGTTGTCTTTAGTATACTATATTTTCTTCTTGTGGGTTTGTCATGTTTAGATATAAGTCATTACATTTACTGCTGCTTGCTTTGCAAATCTGCATTTTTTTGGGTCATTGCTGTTTGTGTTAATTTGTTTTGTGCTGCTGCATTGCGTCGCCCCTTAGTTTAGCATCTGAGCTCAGTATCTTTAAGTTAGCTTGAGAGGGGTAGACTATATAAGAAACTAACTATGATGAATTGGAAGAAAAGCATTGCGAAGCTATAACGAAATGGTTTGGCCAAATAAGTAGTGTACAGTAGAGAAAAACTATTTTTGAAAGAGGATGTGAACAGAATACAGAAATTAGGTTTAGATAGGACTTTTTGGGAATAATGATGAACTAAGGGAGATCTCTATGCAAAATACTGTAGTAAAACAAACCCTGTCCTTTCCTTTCGTATTATCCCTCTATGTGTTTATGTACCCTTGTGTATTTGTCTTTTTCCTGTCTTTATGTGTTTAGCTAATAAGATTTATGTTGTAGAAATGTTCTAATACTATGTTATTTTCTTTGTAAATATGTTCAGACATTATTTATTGTGTTTTGTTTTAATGCTCATGTGTGAAGTTGATGTTTCAAAAGTTATTCTGATCTTTTATGTATGTACTTATGTCATAATTTTTGTATTTGCTATTTCGATTCTTTTGTAAAGCCTGTACTACTGCTAATGTTATCTGTATTGTTATGTTCTTTAAAGATGTATTTTGTACATTTGTTATTGCATTCTTATGTTATAAAATTGTAATTGACACCAGTTCATCAAATTAAGTAACTTATAAATTACATTTCACTGCACACGTTTCTGTTGGTCATAGTATATGGACAATATGTGAGAAGTAGGGACTGATAGTGTTTGCACGTGTGCTAATAACTCAGTAAGGGACTGGATAACAGCATTGCTGGTTCTAAGGACATTTCAAAAACAATTTTTGTGAGTGCACATGTGGTGGTTATGGACTTGTTATATTATCCGCAAGACTCTTCAATGGTGATTGTGCGGCTGCACAGTCAAACAGATGGCTGCTGGCCATCTCTACAAGGACTACAGTGGGTCTACACCTTTGATGACCCACAAATACCATTATTTCTACAAGGACTGCAATGGGTCTGCACCTCTGTTGGCCCACTAATAGTAGACTCTACCAGGACTACAGTGGGTCTGCTCTGTGATGACCTACCTACCGATAGTCTTCAACGTGGACTGACTTTGTTGTGGCCCATTACCTGTCTGTATGTCAAGAGTCAGCACTGTCTTTCCGTTGGAAGGATGGAAATCCACTACTTCCGTGTGCATTTTCTTTTATTGCTCAGTCTTTGAGAAAAACACTACTATTTTGCTGTTATGAATGATCAGGACTGTCTATATGGACTGTGAGAAAATTTTAGCTTTTGGCCAACATTGTATCTATAAGTGTGTGCATTTGATATCTTTGTTATAGTAATTATGAAAAATTTTATCAAATCATTATTGTCCACTGCCCAAAACAATTTGTAAAAATTTTTTGTGGGGAGCATGGGGGCTATGTAAGTAGGCTGTTTAGGTTTTATTATTGGTAACGCCACATAGCGCTCTGTATTAAAAATCACTGGCTGTGCTGTGCGCAGTCTGTGGCTAGTTTGCATTGTTGTCTGCCATTGTAGTGTTGGGCAGCGGCAGCTGGATGCTAACAGCGCGTAGCGTTGCGCAGTTGGAGGTGAGCCGCCAGCAGTGATGGACGTGGGGAGAGAGATGGCAGAGTTTTGAAATGTGTAAGAATTGGTGTCATGAACTGATATATATATATATATTATCACTACAAAGGTAAATACATTGTTTGTTCTCTATTAAAATCTTTCATTTGTTAACTGTGCCTATCAGTAGTTAGTGCCTTCCGTAGTTTGAATCTTTTATTTAGCTGGCAGTAGTGGTGCTCGCTGTATTGCAGTAGTTCGAGTAACGAAGATTTTTGTGAGGTAAGTGATTTGTGAAACACATAGGTTAATGTTAGTCAGGGCCATTCACTTGTAGGGATTATTGAAAGTCAGATTGCGTTGCGCTAAAAACTATTGTGTGTCAGTTTAAGCACAGTCGTGTATAATTGTTCAAATGGGACGTTTCAATTCTTACCAATTTCCAAACTCCGCCATCTCTCTCCCCACGTCCACCACTGTTGGTGGCTCACCTCCAACTGTGCAACGCTACGCACTGTTAACATCCAGCTGCCCAACACTACAATGGCGAGTATTACAACAATGCCAACCAGCCACTGACTGCACACAGCACAGGCAGTGATTTTTCATACAGAGCGCAATGTGGCGTTACCAATAAGGAAACCTAAACAGCCTACTTACATAGCCGCCATGCTCCCCACAAAAAAATTTACAAATTGTTTAGGGCACTGGCCAATGCAGATTTGATAAAATTTTTCATAATTATGTTAAGAAAGATATCAAATGCACACACTTATTAATACAATGTTGGTCAAAAGCTAAAATTTTCTCACAGTCCATAAAGACAGTCCTGATCATTCATCACAGTAAAATTGCAGTGTTTTTTTTTCTCAAAGTCTGAGCAGTAAAATAAAATGCACACGGAAGTAGTGGATTTCCATGCAGTCTTCAAGAAGTAGTGTTGTCTTTCCAACGGAAAGGCAGTGCTGACTCTTGACATGCTGACAGGTAATGGGTCACAACGTAGCAAACCCAAAGCTGAGTCAATCGAAGTTGAAGACAATTTGTAGGTAGGTCATCACAGAGCAGACCCACTGCAGTCCTTGCAGAGAAAATGGTATTGGTGGGCCATCAAAGATGCAGTCCTTGTAGAGACAGCCAGCAGTCATCTGTTGCGACTGTGCAGGTGCACAATCACCATCGAAGACTCTTGTGGAGAATATAGCAAGTCCATGAACCACCACTTGTGCACTCACAAAAATTTTTTTGAAATGGCCTTAGAACCAGCAATGATGTTATCCAGTCCCTTGCTGAATTATTAACACATGTGAAAACACTGTCAGTCCCTACTTCTCACATATTGTCCATATACTATGACCAACAGAAACGTGTGCACTGAAATGATACTTAATTTGAAGAACTGGTGTCTATACAATTATAAATTTACAACATAAAAATACAATTACAAAGGCACAAAATACATAATTAAAGAACATAACAATACAGATAACATTTGTAGTAAAAGGGACTTTACAAAAGAATAGAAATAAACATATACATCAGTGTTACAAGAATTATGACATAAGTAAATACATCAACTTCACACATGAGCATTAAAACAAAACAGAATAAATAATGTCTAACATATTTACAAAGTAAATAACATATTATTAATGCAAATTATATTTGAGGATAACAGTATTCCTCATCATAGTTCATGGAGCTGAGTATTAGAAGTCTTATCGGATAAACATATAAAGACAGGAAGAACATAAATACACAAGGGTACACATGGTGGGATAACACAAGGAAAAGTGAGGGTTTGTTTTCAGTGTAACATTTGATACTGCAGTCGAACCCAAAACTTCATTCCATAGATCTTTCTTCTTATTTCAACATTTGTTTCCACCAAATCATCCTATCCAAGCATGCTTTCTGTATTTATATGTTCACATATTTCCTACCTCATTATTTATTTTCCGTTATCTAACCTCATCATTTATTTCCAAGAAAATCCTACCTAAACCTATTGTCTCTAAACCCTACTTTTTTGTACATATCCTCTTTCAAAATCCTTTTTTGGCCAAACCATTTTCTTATAGCTTCTCAATGCATTTCTTCCAATTAATCATAGTTAGTTACTTATATAGACTACCCCCCTTAAGCTAACTTAAATCTACTGAGCTCAGATGCATAAACTAAGGGACGAGGCAATGCAATGGCACAAAACAATTAATACAAACAGCAATGACAAAAAATTCAAATTGGCAAAGCAATTGCAATATTGCAACTAATATAAGGCAATGCACAGAAAACAATAAACATGAATCATTAGTAAAACTGGCTTAACAGAGTAACACAAAGTGAAATTCTGTAGCACTGTGCTTGGTAAACAGCAGCAGCAAATGCAATAACTTATATCTAAACATGACAAAGCTCAAGCAGAAAAAATATTACAGTAAAGACAACAATGCAGAAAAGAGAAATGTCTATTCACATATTAATATCTATGTCATTAAAGTGGTGCACCACAAACTAATTCTACAAAAGATATTACCAAATAGTTGAAAAGAAAATTAAGTATGCAGATACTGTTATTAATCCCTTCTTATTGTTCTTTCCTTTCCAAGTGCTCCTTTTTCGAAGAACGTGGATCATAAAATGATTATTTAATAGATCTATTGACAGAAAGTGTTCACATTAGCAAATGCATTTTATTTTATTTTATTTTATAAGACCAATGTTGCAACACAGCTGGAAACCAGATGTCAAATGAAATAATCTACTATGAAAGGCAAAGCGTAAAAATATCATTCAATAGTCATGTGACATTTCATAAGAAGTACAAATTCTCTCAACTCTCGTAGAAAGACGTTTGTCATTATCAGGTGTGCAGATGTAAGAAAGTATCTTTCCAAGTAATGAGCGTGTCGTTTTTGCGATGCTTTCTACAAAGGAATGTCAATACCAAGGATAATGACCTCTTTTTTTTTAGCTAATGGCTTTCTTCTTTTGTCAGGTGGCTGTCGCGCAACTGGGTGCCCACGACGCATTACGTGCAGGTGGTGACCTAACTGTCTTACCGAAATATTTACGTCACCAGTTGCCGCTACAGTGGCAGTCTCATATAAAAATATTTCACAGGTCAAGAATTTGCGTTACAAATCTGTAGAAACAAAATCCTTTAAATATAATAGTGTCCAAAAAATTTTCGTCGGCATTGTAATACATTCACGCATTTACATACATTTCATAACTCTTAAAGTACGATTCTTGGTTTCCAACAACCTTTTTCACAAACCAGAGTCCCTAAGCACTACTCATTATTCCTTACCTTATTCGTCGACACTTCTTCAATATTTCATCATAACAGATACATGGCATAATCAGATAACTCATACAGCATCAGCTTAATGATCATAAACAATCCGCAACAGCATAATACACACCGTCATCATAATATCATAAAACATCAGCCAAATCTCAAAATCGTCGTAGTTTCCTCAAATAATTTCAAAACGTAAAAAAAATTCTCTGCTCATGTCAAAAGTGTCATCTACCTCAAACGTACTTTAAAAATCATGATCAAACACCAAATACATCATTCAAAGCTCTCATAATATCACAATGGTTCCGAAAAAATATGAACAGTTCACAATGTACAGACAAAATGCAATTTCGTAAGTGTGAAGTTATCCAACGTTGTAATTACATAAACATCTGTCACTGATGTAGTAAAATAAATATTTGTCTCCCTCAGTTAAATGATCAAATAGCTGTGTAATTCTGTGTTAGAGAAATATGGTGCCGATGTGTAAAGTTGTATAAGCAAATACCATATTAGGTAGGGCTCCTTGTGCTTGCCATACACATGGTACACAAAGTAAGCGTGTACCCCCCCTGAGGATTAATGTAATTATACCCTCAGGTGTTACACATTACAGCATTGGAATGAAATGTATCACGGAAAACCATTGTAATTCAAAAATTTTGAAAAATAAATGGTTCAAGTGCAAAATTAATCACTCAAATGTGTGTCCTGTAGCACTAAATGTGCGTTTTGTTGTAAGATAATTCTGTGGAAGTGTCGTAGTTATCGTCCTCCAAAAGCTAAGTGCTGCAGAAGTCAATGTACTTACCTCATGATAAACAAAAGTGAAATGTTTTGTGTATAGATATCTTAGTTATTATGCTTATTGCCGTGATGAAGAAAGTACTGTGCTGTAACGTATTGTCGTGCTACGGAAAAGGCTGTATCCTTGTAGCTATACCACAAAAGTTACTACTAAAACATGTTTTCCTTTCCAGAATAATTCAGAAAAACTGTGCAGATATAAAACAGAAACACAGCAAAAGCAACATAGTAAATTGTCACTCAGTAGTAGCGTCGTGTAAAATCGTGTAGCTGTCAAAGAAACCAAATGCTAAGTCATCTTCCATCTCACAGAAAGTACTTAAGTACTTCAAATAAAGAATGTCTTTTCAACTAAACAAAAATGTTGCATTAAAATCTCATTAACAGTATATGTTCTAAGTATGTAAGCCTTATAGTCGTTACGTAATCGTGCAACTAACAAGCAATAATGTACAAATAACAACACTGTGTCGTCTGTTCACTATCACAATGCATTTGTAATTTCTGTTAAAAAATGTTCCCTAGGTTCTAGACTGGATAGTTAACTTCACAACATTGCTGCATGTTAACAGTTTCTCAGTGTGACAAAGCATACTAGAAATGTGAAGTGAAATGTTTTATGGCAAAGACAAAGTTAAAAAGCAGATTATATTTCAATAAACGGTTTTACATGTGAAATGTAGTGTGAAGCTTTACTCTTCCTAGTACGCAGAGTTTCAACTTCAACGCAATTATCATGTGGTATACGTCGGATTCTGTAAGGTCCATTGTAAACTAGAAAGAATTTGTGACTCAAGTGTTTCTTCTTATGTGACAATGAATGAGCTTTACTTAGAACTTTCTGACCAATATATAGTTTCTTTGCATTTGCTATACCGTGTAATTTTCTCCTTTTGTCTGCAGCAGAATTTATACTTTTAATAGCCAAATCAATTATGTCTTTGTGTTTACGTGTATTCGGAAAAGGTACAAGCTCTCTGATTCTGTTCGGTGGTTTTTTATTCTTCAATACAAGAACAGGTGGTAAAGAAGTGGAGTCATGAGGCATTTCATTCAGCACGTTTTGAAATAAGTGTAAATATCTGTCCCAATGCTGATGATTTCTGTGACAATAAAGTCTGCAAAGCTTATTGATTTCTTTCATAATCCGTTCAGATGGGTTACAATGTGGTGAGTACAATGAAATAAAAACAGATTTGATTTTATGGTTACAAAGCATGCGTGACCAAACAGCAGATCTGAATTGCGGTCCGTTATCTGAAATGACTTTACCAACGTGTCCAACTTCACGTAAGAAATTTTTAACAAAGGCGTTGGATACAGACCGTCCAGTGGCTTTACGTAACAGAGTGAAAGAAACAAATTTTGAAGTAAGTTCAACAGCGACTAGAATGTACGAAAATTCATTAGATGTTCTGACAAGCGGACCCAAGAGATCAACCGCAGCAAATTCTTTTAATTTAGAAGGAATGATAGGAAACAATGGAGCACGATGAGAGACACTAGATGGTTTCGCCTTTTGACAAAGTTTACAAATAGACAAGACTCTTCGAATTCTCTTTTCCATATTGTTAAAATAACAAGTCGTTCGAAGAATATGATAACATTTTCGTGGATCAAAATGTGCATAGCTGAAATGAATGTACCAAATGAGCCTATTAATGAAATCGTCTGGAATGCAAAGTGCCCATAGCTTGTCATCAACAGTTCATCGTTTGAACAGTATGTTGTTTCTAACCAGATAATAATGCCGAATCTGTGTGTGTCTTTTCATGCCATTTACTTTTGATGTCTTTCCAAATCGGATCTTTATCTTGTTCATGAGCAATGTCCTTTAAAGATGTGGTGATGAAGGTTTCAAAGGCGTCTTTCTGAATGTAAAGAATACTGAAATTTTTCTCGAGGTTGCTATCTGTGTTACTTTTCTAAAGCCCAACCGGTGCGCGTGACAGTGCGTCCGCAACAATGTTCTCCTTGCCGGGACTATTGCGAAGTGGAATTCTTGCAGAAACAATGCCCAACGTTTTAACCTGTCATTATTTAATTTTGAAGACATAAGAAATTGTAATGCACGATGATCACTGTATACTTTTACGTGCTTACCATAAAGAAAGAAACGGAATTTGTTAAATGCCCAAACGATAGCTAAAGCTTCTAATTCAGTAACGGATTAATTTTTTTCAGATTTTCTTAGCACTCGGCTAGCAAAAGCAATGGTTTTCTGAACAGTAATGTAATTTCTGTGGCTTCTTGAAATAAATGGGCACCAAGACCGACTTTAGAAGAATCCGTGCTAAGGCAGAAATCTTGTGACAGATCTGGATAAGCTATTATTGGCGCGTTAAGTAGCGATTCTTTCAAAGAATTGAATTCCAACTGTGCTTGTTCGTCCCAGTTCCAAAAAGTATTTTTTCGAGTGAGAGAACAAAGTTTTGGTGTAACTGTTGTTGTTGTTGTTGTTGTTGTTGTCGTCTTCAATCCTGAGACTTGTTTGATGCAGCTCTCCATGCTACTCTGTCCTGTGCAAGCTTCTTCATCTCCCAGTACCTACTGCAATCTACATCCTTCTGAATCTGCTTAGTATATTCATCTCTTGGTCTCCCTCTACGATTTTTACCCTCCACGCTCCCCTCCAATGCTAAATTTGTGATCTCTTAATGCCTCAAAACATGTCCTACCAACTGATCCCTTCTTCTAGTCAAATTGTGCCACAAACTTCTCTTCTCCCCAATTCTATTCAATACCTCCTCATTAGTTACGTGATCTATCCACCTTATCTCCAGCATTCTTCTGTAGCACCACATTTCGAAAGCTTCTATTCTCTTCTTGTCCAAATTAGTTATCGTCCCTGTTTCACTTCCATACATGGCTACACTCCATACAAATACTTTCAGAAACGACTTCCTGATACATAAATCTATATTCGATGTTAACAAATTTCTCTTCTTCAGAAACGCTTTCCTTGCCATTGCCCGTCTACATTTTATATCCTCTCTACTTCGACCCTCGTCAGTTATTTTACTTCCTAAATAGCAAAACTCTTTTACTACTTTAAGTGTCTCATTTCCTAATCTAATTCCCTCAGCATCACCCGATTTAATTTGACTACATTCCATTATCCTCGTTTTGCTTTTGTTGATGTTCAAGTTATATCCTCCTTTCAAGACACTGTCCATTCCGTTCAACTGCTCTTACAAGTCCTTTGCCGTCTCTGACAGAATTACAATGTCATCGGCGAACCTCAAAGTTTTTACTTCTTCTCCATGAATTTTAATACCTACTCCAAATTTTTCTTTTGTTTCCTTTACTGCTTGCTCAATATACAGACTGAATAACATCGGGGAGAGGCTACAACCCTTTCTCACTCCTTTCCCAACCACTGCTTCCCTTTCATGCCCCTCGACTCTTATGACTGCCATCTGGTTTTTGTACAAATTGTAAATAGCCTTTCGCTCTCTGTATATTACCCCTGCAACCTTTACAATTTGAAAGAGAGTATTCCAGTCAACATTGTCAAAAGCTTTCTCTAAGTCTACAAATGCTAGAAACGTAGGTTTGCCTTTTCTTAATCTTTCTTCTAAGATAAGTCGTAAGGTCAGTATTGCCTCACGTGTTCCAATATTTCTACGGAATCCAACTGATCCTCCCCTAGATCCGCATCTACCAGTTTTCGCGTTCGTATTTTGCAGCTGTGACTTATTAAACTGATAGTTCGGTAATTTTCACATCTGTCAACACCTGCTTTCTTTGGGATTGGAATTATTATATTCTCCTTGAAGGGTATTTCGCCTGTCTCAAACATCTTGCTCACAAGCTGGTAGAGATTTGTCATGACTGGTTTTCCCAATGCCGTCAGTAGTTCTAATGGAATGTTGTCTACTCCGGGGGCCTTGTTTCGACTCAGGTCTTTCAGTGCTCTGTCAAAATCCTAACGCAGTATCGTATCTCCCATTTCGTCTTCATCTACATCCTCTTCCATTTCCATAATATTGCCCTCATGTACATCACCCTTGTATAAACCTTCTATATACTCCTTCCACCTTTGTGCCTTCCCTTCTTTGCTTAGAACTGGGTTGCCATCTTAGCTCTTGATATTCGTACACGTGGTTCTCTTCTCTCCAAAGGTCTCTTTAATTTTCCTGTAGGCAGTATCTATCTTACCCCTAGTGAGATAAGCTTCTACATCCTTACATTTCTCCTGTAGCCATCCCTGCTTAGCCATTTTGCACTTCCCGTCGATCTCATTTTTGAGACGTTTGTATTCCTTTTTGCCTGCTTCATTTACTGCATTTTTATATTTTCTCCTTTCATCAATTAAATTCAATATTTCTTCTGTTACCCAAGGATTTCTAGCAGCCCTCGTCTTTTTACCTACTTCATCCTCTGCTGCCTTCACTATTTCATCCCTCAGAGCTACCCATTCTTCTTCTACTGTGTTTCTTTCCCCCATTCCTGTTCCCTTATACTCTCCTTGAAACTCTGTACAACCTCTGGTTCTTTCAGCTTATCGAGATCTCATGTCCTTAAATTCCCAACTTTTTGCAGTTTCTTCAGTTTTAACCTACAGGTCATAACCAATAGATTGTGGTCAGAGTCCACATCTGCCCCTGGAAATGTCCTACAATTTAAAACCTGATTCCTAAATCTCTGTCTTACTATTATATAATCTATCTGATACCTTTTAGTATCTCCAGGATTCTTCCATGTATACAACTAGAATGTAGAATGTATACAACTAGAATTTGCATATTCAGAAAACGACGGTAAAAATTTACGAGACCTAGAAAACTGCGGACTTGTTATTTTGTGGATGGAACTGGAATGGCTCTGATTGCTTCTAACTTTTCAGGATCCGGCTGAAAGCCTTCAGAAGAAATAATATGTCCCAAAAACTTCACCTTTGTCCTACCGAATTCAGATTTTTCCAAGTTTACTGTAATTCCAGATTCTGCAAAAATATGTAACACGCTGTTGAGGATGCGATAATGTTGTTCCCATGAGGCTTCTGCTATCAGAATATCGTCCACATTTAAGGTGATGTGACGTTTTAAGAACTCAGGTAATATGGAATTTAGCCCGCGAATGAATGCTGCCGAAGAAATGTTCAAACCAAAAGGAAGTTTCCGAAACTGATAACAAACGCCGAAACAAAGGAAAGCTGTGTATTTTCTACATTCTGGATGAAGTTCGATCTGATAAAAGCTGGATCTGAGATCAATGGAAGACAACACTTTCACACCATTAAAATTTTGAAAAAGTTCTTCCAACGTTTGCGGGCTGTCTGTTTCAGAAATAATGATAGTATTGATTTGTCTCGAATCTAAGACAAGGCTGATAGATCCATTTTTCTTCTCAACAACATGTAATGGATTGTTGTATGAACTTACTGCAGGCTCAATAATGCCCTCGTCAAGCATAGATTGTATTTCTGTTCTAACACAGTCCCTATAATGTGCTGGAATTACGTATGGTCTAACACAAAATTTAGTATGCTCACGAACACGAAATTGATACTGAAATTCCTTGATTGTTCCTGTTTTGTGAGTAAAAACTGTGGAATGTGCTTGTAAAATCTCAAATAGGTCCTGTCGATCAGTGTCATTACAATTCTCAATTGTTTGAATTTTATTCTGAATTAACTCATTAGTTTCAAATATGCCGTCGATATTATCCCTGTCAGTACTTGCGGAGTGATTGTTAGTGTCTAGTTCCGTAGAATATTCCTAACTGTTGTCTAACAGAAGGTAAAGCCGATTAATTTCCTCGTCATGGTTTGAGAGCCAATCTTCAAATTTCAAAGCTATTGGCTTACCTTCTTTCTCTAAACTTATTTCAGCATCGTGAAAGTTTACGATTGCTTTGTATACATTCAAAAAGTCTACTCCCAGTATAATTTCCGTCGACAATAATGGAACAATAAGAAAGTTCATAGAGAAGCTGTGGCTTTGACAAAAGAATTCTAAGTTGGTTTGTTGGCGTACATCTACACTTTTTCCAATGACTGCACCTTGTAATTCAATCTTGCGTAACGGAAGTGTGGGGCAATCGTTCGATTTGTTGCATTTGCTAAAAGCTGTTTCACTAATTACTGAAATGGGACTGCCTGAGTCAAGTACTGCCGTAAATTTTACGTCATTTACAGTAATGTGAATCACAGGATACGCAATGTTGTTATGTTTTACGTCGTGTTCCTGGAGTAAGATGTCTCTAATGTCTTCCATTTTTACGTAATTACTAGCTACGGCACCTGCGTCGTCAGTTTCATACGTACGTTTTGTGGCTGCCAGCGGTATGAGTCATTGCCTATTGTCTCTTTGTTGGCGCGCATCGTTATTGGGATTTGGAGACCTAACTTCTACAAATTCACCTTGTCGAGAGGGCCCCGCCCTGTTTGAATCCCGCCAGTTCTGATGCAATTCAGGTCTGTCGTTACGATCATATCGTCTGTCGTCATGTCGGTAGATTCCATAGTTTCTTCCTTGTCGGTCACGTGGTGGTGAATTTCTCCCTGAATCGTAACTGCGCGCTGGACCGTTGCGTCTAAAGTTATTCTGTCTCCCTTGATAATAATTATTTTGGTCCCCATATTGTCTGTTTCTCTGATTGTCTCTGTGATACTCACTACCGCGGAGAGGTGATCTTTCCCTGTTATTATTACTACTCTGTCAATGGTTGTCATACGGCTGGTGTCTGTTTTGGTCACGATTTACGTTGTCCGAATAGCCATGTCGTGAATTATTTCTGTCATCGCGGAATCTGTAATTGTTGTGCTCCTGTTTCCGCGTTCCGCGATTATCAGTGTCAATTTCCAATTTTTGTAACAGTCCCTGAAAAGCTTCAATGCACTCTTTTCAACGTCCTGCCAAAATAATATGTCGTAAATGTTCAGGCAATTTGATTAAGCAAATGCGGATGAGTTCTGAGGGGCTGTATGGGTTTGAAAGATACTGATTCTTATGTAACATGTCTTCAAAATATTTCACAAGACTGGAAAATTCAGATTGATCGAAATGTTTCATCATAATGATGCTATGTTTTACTCGGTCTTGTGTAGCTTGAGACCAATATACTGAGAGGAAGGCATGATAAAATTCCTTTTCACTGTGACAATCGTGAATGACCGATCGCATTCTTACAGCTGGTTCATTCTCCAAGTAGCCACACATAAATTCTAATCTGTGCTCTAATGACCAGTTGCGAGGAAAGCAATGAGAGAATTGATGAAGCCACGCTTGTGGATGAATATCGTTGCCAGAATTCTTAAATGTTTTGAATTTACGTGTACTAATGAACAGCTTATAGTCAAAATCATCATGTCGGCGAGTCGCATGTCGGTCATTGTTACATCGTTTCGGCGGTTCCATCTCAAAATTCAGTGTACCTTGCCAATTTCTTTCATGATTTCCGAAATGTCCTGTGTTATTATTTTGTGGTTGTTCTGTATTTCTATGTCCCTCTTCGTGTACTGGGGCGCGAGTGTCCTCTGAAATATGTAATTCTTGTATTACTTGTGTTGATTTGATTCTGATTCTGTTTGAATTTTCTAATTTGTTCATACTTTTCAGTGTCAGTGAAGGCTACAGGTTTTGTGTCATTCAGATCATCATCTACCTTTGTAGATAAGTTAGTGAACTGATCTGAAAGTTCGGCTACTTTATCCGATAGTGAAATTATTTCCTCTGTGTGTTTTTCTGAACCAAGTTTCAGAGTGTCCATTTGTGTCGTTTAAGTTTTCCTGAGTTTTTGCTAGTTGCGTAACCGAATCGGTAGATGCAACTGAGTCAATTTTAGCTTGCAAGGTCTCATGATTTTCATGAACAATAGTTTGCAGTTCTTTTATGGCTGCTTCGTCATTCTGTAATGCATTTTCATGCCCCGAAAAAATAGGTTGGAAATGCTCACAAATTTTTGGTTTTTACGTCATTACAGACTTTTTGACATTTCTATTCGATTTTATGCAACTCAGTAGTTAAATCACGTGTTTGTTCAAGCGTATGTTCCACTGAGTCTAACTTTTGAAGCTTTTGTTCCATTGTGTCTAACTTTTGAAGCTTTTGTCCCATTTGTTTCTGATTTTGTTCAAGTGTTGTGTCTAACTTTTGAAGATTTTACTGTGTTTGTCTCTGATTTTATTCCATTGTGTCTAACTGTTGCTGTGTTTGTCTCTGATTTTGTTTCATTTGTTGCATTAATTGCAATAATAATGTATTAGTGTCTGGAATCTGTTCCTCTATGCTTTTCGGCAGTGCATTTGCACCGGCAACATTCACATTTTGACAAGCAGAAAATGTGTCTTGACTTATTTGAGAAAACGCTGAGGACGCAAAACTTGAATGTACAGTAGTTCCAGGATTGTGTCCTGTCATTTCGGATTCGTGAGGCGAGCTGTGGCCGACTGATCGATCGATAATGCTTCCCTGTTCACTAATTGTTTCACTGTGTACACCATTATTTGCAGCCCGCTCCATTTCCCTATGCACTATTACCAAATTACTACTTTGAACATTAGTTAATTCATTACATGGTGGCGCTAACACACTGCTTTCGTCTTCAATGTCATTTCTCAGTTTACTTTGGATCTTAGTATTACGTTTTTCACACGCCATTATTGTCACAATATTTCATACAAGAACACAGAAAAACACAATTTCAAGAGCAAAAATAAGAGTACACATTAACATAGGACTGAAAATAATATCTAGTTAATTGCAAGCGCAGTTGCGAAATACTTCGTGCAAAACTACATGCATGCCACAACTGTTTTACTGTACAACAATGAAAGACTAAAACTACAAACGAGATTCTTTCTACAATTACGTACTAGCAATAAACAAAATCTACACTAATTACACAAACTACAAGAAAACATCAGAAGATTCCAGTAAGGTATCCTTTGCTAAGGTTCGCCATATGAAACGTCCCCTTAGAAAAATTGTGCAAGATTGTGCTTAAACTGACACACAATATTTTTAGCGTAACGCAGTCTGACTTTCAAAAATCGCTACAATCGAATGGCCCTCACTAACATTAACCTATACCTTTCACAAATCACTTACCTCACCAAAAATCTTCGTTACTCGAACTACTGCAATACAGCGAGCGCCACTACTGCCAGCTAACTAAAAGATTCAAACTACGGAAGTCACTAACTACTGATAGGCACAGTTAGCAAATGAAAGATTTTAATAGAGAACAAACAATGTATTTACCTTAATAGTCATAATATATATATATCAGTTCATGACATCAATTCTTACAAATTTCAAAACTTCGCCATCTCTCTCCCCACGTCCACCACTGCTGGCGGCTCACCTCCAACTGCGCAACGCTACGCGCTGTTAACATCCAGCTGCCAAACACTACAATGGCGAGTATTACAACAATGCCAACCAGCCACTGACTGCACACAGCACAGGCAGTGATTTTTCATACAGAGCGCAATGTGGCGTGACCAATAAGAAAACCTAAACAGCCTACTTACACTGTACCCTATTATCCACTTAAGTTATACACTAAAGAACGAAAGAAAGTGGTACACCTGCCTAATATCGTGTAGAGCCCCTGCAAGTGCGCATAACTGCCGCATCGCGACGTGGCATGGACTCCACTAAAGCCTGAAGTAGTGTTGGAGAGAACTGAAACCATGAATCCTGCAGGGCTGTCCCTAAATCCATAAGGGTGCGGTTGAGATCTCTTCTGAACAGTACGCTGCAAGGCATCCTAGATATGCTCAATAATGTTCATATGTGGGGAGTCTGGTGAGCAGCAGAAGTCTTTAACCTCGGAAGAGTCTTCCTGGAGCCATTCTGTAACCATTCTGGGCGTGTGGGGTAGTCTAATTGTCCTGTTGAAAGTGCCCAAGTCCGTCGGAATGCACAATGGACAAGAATGGATGCAGGTGATGAGACAGGATAGCTATTTGCATGTCACCTCTCAGAGTGGTATCTAGACGTATCAGGGTCCCATATCACTCCAACTGCACACGCCCCACACCGTTACAGAGCCCCCAGCAGCCTCAACAGTCCCTTACTGACATGCAAAGGCCATGGATTCATGAGATTGTCTCCATATCTGTACACGGCCATTCGATCGATTCAATTTGAAACGAGACTCGACCGACGTAGCAACATGTTTTCAGTCACCAGCAGTCCAACGTCAGTGTTGATGGGCCGAAGCGAGGCGTAAAGCCTTGTGTCGTGCAGTTATCAAGGGTACACTTGCTGATTGGCCACAGGGCTATTACACACGAACCAAGTTAAGTACTCAAATAAACTACCGGGCCCCTACAACACTATTTAAATGTTGATGACAATTAAAACCTTATTTTTTTAAAGAAATCATGAAACTAAATTATCAGGTTACCCAAACGCTTTCATCACACGTGCACAAGGACCGTACAATAATAGAAACTCTGAATATATTACTTCCACAGAATCGCCGAAGCCAATGCATAATCCGGTGAAACCGTCGAAGTGGCACGATACCAAAAGAACAGCAATA
This sequence comes from Schistocerca gregaria, assembly GCF_023897955.1. Lineage (NCBI taxonomy): Eukaryota > Metazoa > Arthropoda > Insecta > Orthoptera > Acrididae > Schistocerca > Schistocerca gregaria. The sequence goes on from NC_064921.1 coordinate 743,747,608, forward strand.
AACAACTCAACTTGAGGCTGGAACGGGAGATCCGCAGAAGCGCGAGCGACCTGCCAACACCTAGGCCTTGTGCGATGACGGGAAAGCAGCCCAACGAGGAGGGAAGCGCATCCCAGTCCCAGACCAGCAGAACAGCGATGCGTCAACCACTGCCGATACAAGACTGTCAACATGTACCAAACAACAAACGGAAAACGAGTTTGACAGGAAGTAGCATACACAGCTATTGTTAAACGGTCAATTAAAAGTTAAGTTAACCTTCCTAAAAATAACAAGAAGCCATGTACAAAGTCATTTAAAGGAACAGTTACATGATAATTTTAAAAAAATTAAATACGTGAAGGTATATCTTTATTGGGGTCTCTTTGGGACTAATAGGCACTGTAATTTGGATACGCTCCAAATGGAAGGAGGCCCGTTAAAATGTACACCTCCTTAACACCGAGTAAGAAAGTGTGCAAATACAAGCATACACACACACGTGACACCAAGTGCTTACCTTTAGGCTGAGCGCACGCAATTTTAGTTACAGGCCAAAACCAATAACTCGCCACAGGAAGGGGCATAAGGTCTACAATAAAGGAAATTACAATTAGTACTCAATGATAACAACAATTTCAGGTACCAGGTTAGCACTGGATAATACAAGCTTGGCGCTTACAGAGACCTCCAGATTGACACACACAGCCCCAAAAGCGGTCACTGAAAGGCATTAAGGAACCGCATTCCTGGCCACCTCGCACTGGGACACAGTTAACAGTTTTTAAGCACAGCACTTACAGAACAGTCTTCATACTTCACTACAAATGCGGGCCCCCATGGCCCAACTGTTAACCGTTTCAACTCGCTGCCGAGTACTCAGGAACACCCGTCCAACTCCGTGCCCTACAACACACTCCCTACCACACAACCCCAGACTGAAGACGATAGACGAGAGTCGCAAATGGTGGAACGCGGGCACAAGTGGAGCCAGTAGGACCACGAGCGCCCCGATAAGGCCGCCACGGCTCTCTGTTTGTCGTTAAGCCTCTAAATGCTGTTACTGTGAATTTTCTAGTGTCTTGGAAGCAGTACGGGACGCGTAACGTTCAACGCCTAAAATTGACTTGTGACAGCTACTGATATGGAAGTATGGGTTTAACACCTAGAGGACTGTAAAAACATTGTATTCATTACGTTGAATCGTATTATGTAGAAAATAACAATGAAACCAATTTCACAAATATGGTGAAATTCAATCTCAGAGAGTAAACAGCTTTTTCAAAGAGTATAAATTGTTCCATATTTCGCTTTATATTCTTCAGACCAATACGTATGTTGTACTACACACTTTGTTAAGTACCGCATTTTCTTCCACAGCGTACAGGTTATCTCCAATCCAAATTTCATGAAAATCGGTTCGACAATTTGGTCGTGAAAGCGTAACAGAGTTACTTTCGCATTTATTATATTGAGCAAACAGGAAATAAAAGAAAAATTTAGAGTAGGAATTAAAATCCATGGAGAAGAAATAAAAATTTTGAAGTTTTCCGACGACACTCTAATTCTGTCAGACGTAGCAAAGGACTTGGAAAAACAGTTGAATGGAATAGACAGTGTCTTGAAAGGAGGATACAATCTGAACACTAACAAATGCAAAATGCGGATAATGGAATGTAGTCGGATGGTGAAGGAATTAGATTAGGAAATGAGACACTTCAAGTAGTTGATGAGCGGTGCTATCTGGTAAGCAAAATAACTGATGATGGTCGAAGAAGAAAGGATGTAAAATGTAGACTGGCTATGCCAAGGAATGTGTTTCTGAAGAAGAGAAATCTGTTAACATCGAGTGTAGATTTAAGTGTCAGGAAGCCATTTATGAAAGTAGTTGTATGGAGTGTAGCTGTGTATGGAAGTGAAACACGATTAATAAATACTTTAGACAAGAAGAGAATAGAAGCTTTCGAAATGTGAAGTTACAGAACAATGCTGAAGATTAGACTGGTAGATCACGTAACTAATGAGGAGGTTCTGAACAGAATTGGGGAGAAGAGGAATTTGTGGCACAAGTTGACTAGAAGACGGGATCGGTTGATAGGATTCCTTTTGAGGCTTCAAGGGATCACCAATTTAGTATTATAGGAAAGCGTGGAGGGTAAAAGTCGTAGAGGGAGACCAAGCGACGAATACAGTAAGCACATTTAGAAGGATATAGGTTGCAGTAGGTTCTTGGAAATGAAGAAGCTTGCATAGGATAGAGTAGAATGGAGAGGTGCATCACACCAGTCTCTGGACTGAAAACAACAACAGTGGATTATTATTATTCAATAATAATCTACTACATATACTGTAATGTTTATTGCACCCATTACTATTATAAACGTTATGTATTGGTTATGTGCTACACATATTGTGAAGTTAACATAATGATGTCTGGATACATCTAGGAGAAGGCAAATAGCCTCCATTCTTACCAGGTGAAATAAATGCACAAGAAAATAAATAAATTATTATATCTCGGAGTCAGAGAGCAACATATTCTCAGTATTGATGCCACTAGTCAAGCGACGAATCAGTGGTAAGCTCTCTATACATCTTGCTAATTTGAAGTTACAAGTCAGATAACGAGAAACAGCGCTAAATTGAAATCAACGTTCTAACTCACGTATCTCGGAGAGAAAGTCATGTTAGAACTGTATATAACAGGCCCTGTACCCGCTGGCTTATGCGTTAAGGTATTCTAAACGCACCGTTGCGTGTTAAATGTATTAGTGTCTCCTATGCCTAACAGTATTTCTATTGACGCTACTTCTATAGATGTCTCTTTGTGTTTGTAACTTGCGTTCGCTGCAAACAAAGAATCCAGGCCTCACCTATCTCGGCTCGTTTCACCTGCTTGGTGGGGCTATTGTTGTGGTTATGATTTTCAAACGCTTCTCTGGATAAATGTGCGTGACACTTTCTCTCTAGCGCAAGAACTTGCGTGACGGTGAATTTTATTACTTGGTCTGTGTTATTCGGTCTGTGCTTCACCCCGGCTGTTTTCCCCTTACGTCCAAGAGTGCACTGCCTTCTGTATTGGATCGACTTAACATTGGTGAGTTAGAGTCGTCCCCTCGTAAACATCCCAGAGGAGTCTTGTTGACTACTACCGAAGCCCTGAGGGAGCCCCTTCTCTTCGTTGCCGAATTACCAGGCAGAATCGGTCGAGAGATTCGCGATCGTTGTAGAAAGGTATAGAAAACTATAAAGAAAGTTAGGAAGATAATACAGAGCCAAAAACGGCTCAAATAAGCATAGGCGTCGTCTACAAATAAGAAAATAGATACGCAGTTCCCCTATGAAAGTTAATTGTCAGACACATTAATAAACATTTGTAGGATTAAATCACGACAATATTTACTGTTTCATTCAACCCGCGTATAAAACCCCCTTTTATTGTTATTTTTTTGTTTTTGTTCTCTTTTAACCCTAGTTTACTAAACACTTGCAAAATTTACGACTGCAGTCATGTATAAAATAGGATTTTTTATACTTAATTTAGTATCTTACATTCCGCTGGAGATCGAATCTTGCAATACTTAATATTGAGTTCTCTATACTCATTTAAGGCCTCGACTTTTAACAGAAAAGTCGCTACAGTTTAGCATCGGCACATAAATATCATGATTTAGGTTTCATAATTTGTTATTACTAACACAAAATATACTTTCTTAACGATTTATGTATTCATGCGAAGCACTCTTAAGACTTATTGCGTTCAGTACTTTATAAAGTTGAGGTAAATTCCTTCTATTTCTTTCATCTATGATAATCTTGAGAAAATGGCTGATATTTTCTATTATTGTAAATGAAATCTTCCTATTTCTGAACTCTCAAGATAATATCAATGTAAGTAGCTGTTTAGGTTTTCTTATTGGTAACGCCAGGTAGCTCTCTGTATGAAAATCACTGGCTGTGCTGTGTGCAGTCTGTGGCTGGTTTGCATTGTTGTCTGCCATTGTAGTGTTGGGCAGCTGGATGTTAACAGCGCGTAGCGTTGCGCAGTTTTAGGTGAGCCGCCAGCAGTGGTGGATGTGGGGAAGTGAGATAGCGGATTTTTGAGAGCGGATGATCTGGACGTGTGTCCATCAGAAACAGTTCATTTGTAAGAATGGATGTCATGAATTACTATATATATCATGACTTTTGAACACTAGTAAGCTGGCAGTAGTGGCGCTCGCATTATTGTAGTAGTTCCAGTAACGAAGATTTTTGTGAGGTAAGTGATTTGTGAAAAGTATAGGTTAATGTCAGTCAGGGCCATTCTTTTGTAGGGATTATTACAAGTCAGATTGAGTTGCGCTAAAAATATTGTGTGTCAGTATGTCAGTCATGTATAATTTTCCTAAGGGGACGTTTCATAATGACAAACATTACGTATGACTGAGTTTCGATTTAGGTTTCTTCACAGGCCATGAGAATATAAATTTAATAAACAATGATCTTGTATCACCAAAACGAAAGCAGAGATTTCCTAACTACTGGATTTTTTGATGATCTTTTATTATAATAGCCCATACAAGTAATTCAGAACCACCTGGATAAAGTGCAATAGGTTAAAACGTATTGTTAATGCTGGTTACAATCTTTCTCGATGCTTCTGACGCTTATGAGTTCATTCTGCATTCTTTCTCGATCTTTGTTATAACATCTTGAGGAAACCATTACATTTTCCCAGAGTAACATTTGGTTTACATCTATATAAATGAGTAATGGCTAAACATGTTGCTGTTCAACATCGATTGTTTCCTAAAACTACAGATCATGTAAATTACTTGAGAATAACTTTAAAGTCAATCCGTAATTTCTCTAAATTTGAATGCAGGGATGCAATATTATTCCTCCCAGTTCGTTTGACTTCACTGGTGCCAGAAACGGATCTCTATGGTACACATCAGCAGAGTAATTTCAAGGCTAACATAACAACACATTAAAATAAATGTCGAAGCCTCTGCTCTTGAAGCTGTATTAGGAGATGACAAATGAATCTCACGCAGTTCTTTCAACTACCTCTCCGTGCCATTCTACTAAGATGGTACGCCCTATAGTAATTTTGAGGAAATCTGTGACCTTGCAGTGTAGTTATGACGTTCCACAGTAATTTGTAGTATACTATTCAAGCATGGTACTATCTATGACCAAGAATTTCTTATTCCTGTCATCACTTCGCACTCATTTGAAGCATGCAAGTGCGGGAGGAATTCTTTTCCTCGTAAATTCGTGCGAATCATCACAACGTCATTAAAGGTTGAACGATTTTAGAACATGCATCGACAGACCTTTGAGTGAAATTAGCATACTTCGAATACTGCGGCGTAGCCACGACATGTTAAGTTCGTTACGTACGTTGTAGGCAGCAATACCGGAAATAAGTAACAAACTGTCGCCAGCCTATGAGATCATCTCTTGTATTATCACAATTTCCATTTACACTAAATTCAGCAAATGTGATATATTGGTAACTCATGTGATCTAACCTAAATAGCGCATTGTATACATTGCGAGATGAATTGTCGAGAAGAACACGCATACAGAAACAGCATCCGCACTCGCTGTGGTATTCGAGACGCTGAATACCACAGAGGACGATCGCATCATATCAGATTCCGGCAAGAAAACTGACTTCTTTAGGTCACTGAAAAATACGCATGAAGTTCCACAACGTGCACGAAAAACATCACCTCTGTATGTCGCAATTTGTAACTTTAGGGCAATTGTGTCAGATTGGTTGCAGCCTGCTTCATGATTCACCACGGCAAGAAGGGTGTCGCATACTGTTGAGCGTCGTTACTTGCATAATCACACGGGTCATCCAAGAAGAGCGGCACATTCCGAGTCGTGACACTTTTCGTGTATAAGGTAGGTAGTTTTTCATATCATTGATGATTAAAAAGTCTGTTTTTATAGAGTGTCTGCACTTGTATTATGGTGTCCTCCAGACATGTGTGCATTTTTGAAGAAACACACACTGTCTTCACGTTTACAGCTGTTGTAAATACTATGAACTTTCGTGTATTGCAGCGTGCAAGAAAAAATGCAAATTTCTACTATAAAGAAAACTCATACTGAATCCCTTTCCTCGGTGAAAGGTATTCCTATGCCTTATAAGCCCGTTCATGATCCTATGTATTAGTAAATTGTGTTCCCTAAATTGCACTTAATTTATGTTTCTCATTAAATTATATTAATTTTCATAAATTATGATTTTCATCCCGTATTTTTAATGAAACAATTTCAACCTGATTTTCATCTTTATCTAACTTAAGAACTAATTTTGTCTTAATGAACTGCGAAAGTCACATTACATTACTGTAATATAAAAAAAAGTTATTTGGGTTGGAAAGTGACAAAAGTCTTAACATATTAACGTATAACGAGGTGTCTTAAAATAAATAGAAAAGTTTTTAGAAATGCATGAAGAGTAGCCGGCCGGAGTGGCCGTGCGGTTCTAGACGCTACAGTCTGAAACCGAGTGACCGCTACGGTCGCAGGTTCGAATCCTGCCCCGGGCATGGATGTGTGTGATGTCCTTAGGTTAGTTAGGTTTAATTAGGCGACTTATGACCTCAGAAGTTAAGTCGCATAGTGCTCAGAGTCATTTGAACATTTTGAACCATGAAGACTAACAAATGTCAAATAACCAATAATTGCCTGATGTTACCTCAAATTTGATAAGAATAGGAATATCTGTTCATATTATTGTTACGTAGAACATAATAGAATGTCGACGTTACAGTTCCTACAGAATCGATATTTACCATTTCGGTGTTGTAATGTATCCAACCAGAGTGAAAATGTTTTAACTCCAGTTAAGTGTATCGAATATTCAGTAATACCGAAATACTATCTTACGGGAAAATGAATGGGCAGAGAATGTCGGCGTTCTAATTACACTACAGATTATTGCTACAATCGCAGTTCCCCTGCAATGTTACTCATCTGAAAGGAACTGAAGCTGGCCGTGATCGAGTAATAATGGACGTTTTTCGGACTGTATTTCGCCACTAGAAAGATTACGAATGGAAAGGGAAAACAGTTATCCTAGTGGGAACTGATCAACGGTATTGCAGTTGAAAATTAAGAGCTGTGATCATGCAATCAAGAACAGTCACCGGTCTAATTAGGCAAAAGTAATTCCAAGCAAGTATACTGCTAACAAAGGAAGCTAGCTGCTGTATTGAACTTTACTTGAATTATAAATGCCTGCCAGTGTGGCTGAGCGGTTCTAGGCACTACAGTCTGGAACAACGGGACCGCTACGGTCGCAGGTTCGAATCCTGCCTCAGGCATGGATGTGTGTGATGTCTTTAGTTAAGTTAGCGTTAAGTAGTTCTAAGTTCTAGGGGACTGATGACCTCAGAGGTTGAGTCCCATAGTGCGCAGAGCCATTTGAACCATTTTTGAATTAGAAATCTGTAGGTAAATCTAACATTGAGATAACAGTACTCTATATAATGTATTAGCATTGGGTACCATTTTTCTGACCACGGGAAGATTCAGGGCTGCGCCCCTATGACATAAACATTATTGAGCATATGTGGGATGACTTGCAACGAGCTGTCCAGACGAGATCTCTTATGGATTTATGGACAGTCCTGCAGGGTTCATGGTGTCAATTCGCTCCAACGCTACTTCAGACATTTGTCGATCCCTGCCACGACTTGTTGCGGCACTCCTGCGTGCGCGCGGGGGCCCTACATGATATTAGATTTCCTTGATACTATTAAATTCATAGCTGAAACAGGACAATTGTACACAACATGACATACATTGCAGTAAAAAAGAGCACCTGAAAAGATGACGTCGACTTAATTCCACTGCCACCTGGGGGATAATAGACGTACTGATAATGATTTCGTACAACAGACAGCATGGTGGCATAGCTACGGACGGGCCAAGTGGGTCTACCACCTAACGGGGAATGATCATAGCCAGAAGGCTCAGTGTGATACAAACGTATAAAGCAAGCAGGCATGCATACCACAGGAGATGCACTCGTGCTCCCTGAAGCCAACTCAGCGAGTTTGAAAGAGGTTAAGTTGTGGCCTTCCGAGTGGCGGGCTGCTCCTTTCGGAGAATTGACTTTCTTTCTGCACTTGCCGCGTCAGTTGTGCAACGATGTTGGTATCATTAGTCACGAGAACATTCTCACTCCTGTCCACGCAGCACAGACCCACGCCAGGGTCGTCGTACTGCGAGGGCAGCAGTGGCGGATCCTACAGCTGCCGCAGCACAGACAAGAGGGCTTGTGAGCCCAGACGTGTTAGCACTAACTGTGGCGCACCGGTGGTTAGGAGTGGCGCTAAGAGCGCGCACCCTTCTAGCCTCTCTTCCACTCCATCGACTTGCACGGCTCGACTGGCGCCGTCAGATAAGCACTCGGAAGACGGAATGGCGTTGAAAGTGATGGTCGTATGCGTGTACGACGTTCATCTGATGAGTGGAGTGCGTTCGTTCAACACATAATGGCTGCAAGCAAGGCCTTATGATCTGCTGTGTGATAAGCTTCAAGTGCCATTCGTCTTTCGTGTTCCTGGCGAGGCTAAACAGCGCTCGGTACGTGCAGAATGCTGTTAGATCCGTCCTTTTGTCGTTCTTGCAACAGGAGAGTGATATTCCAACAGGATATTGCTCGTCCACGCACTGAATGTGCACATCCACGTTCCCTGCAGTATGTGCAGCAATTTCCCTGGCCAGCACGATCTCCAGACGTGCCTCCGATCGAGCACGCGTGGAATATGATTGTACGGAAGTCATTCGTGCGACTCATTAGCCAAGAAATCTTAAATAACTACGTGAACAGATCGAGAAGGCGTGGCATAGCGTATCCCAGGACAGTTATAGGCCATCTGTATGATCGAGAGGATGCTAGACTCAGAGCCTGCATTGCCACCTGTGGAGGCTACACCAACTACTACTACACATGTTTCATACTCATTTGTTGCAACAATAAATCTTGAATGAATTGGAAACCTCTGAAAGGGCGTACATTTTTTTATGTACGTGGGTGCAGTTTTCAAATAATCCACAGTAGAAGTTCTGCTGTGATCATTTGCCTGTAGTAAGCGTGTTCATTCTCACTAGATACCCCTACAGCCGGTGTTCATTTGTTTAGCAGTACGATTAGATCTAGCATCTCTGCGTGACCTTTCTGGTTCCTTTTTACATAAGTCACGTCGAGATTCTCATAGCAGCCGACAATATTTTAGGTCTAATTCTACGTCTACTTTCAATGCATCATAATTTCAGGTTTTGCTGACAACGTGTGTTAAGACAGGAGAGTGAGCCACGTATGCTCATTTCATATACCTACATGTATAACATGGGGCAGTTACATGTTTCAGAATTCAGATCGTGAACTTGCTGTTAGGAAATTTCATCGTTAAAGAACATTCAAACATTCATTTATTTACGCCGATGCGTCAACATTTTTCAGAAAGTAAGCCTTCGCCTTGCGAATTTTTTCTTAAAACATAGCGTTAAATAAAATTTTCATGGGTCTAAGCTTTAATGTTTTAAGAGGGCATTTCAAACAGGGTAACCTTTTGCAGGCATTATCAAAAGGTTTTCTTAATTTACCAACAGAAGAGGAGCTCGCAACCTTACTAAGCAAGTTATATAATGTCCATGATTCAGAACAAACATCTACTTCTTCGCTTGTTTCTTCGCTAAGTTCAAATGGTTCAAAAGGCTCTGAGCATATGAGAATTTCTCAGGTCATAAGTCCACTAGAACTTAGAACTACTAAAACCTAACTAACGTAAGGACATCACACACATCCATGCTCGAGTCAGGATTCGAACCTGCGACCGTAGCAGTCGCGCGGTTCCAGACTGTAGCGCCTAGAACCGCTCGGTCACCCCGGCCGGCCTTCGCTAAATGAACTATTTTGGGATGCTATGAACATTTCTCCACTCTTCTATAATGCAAAGTTCAAAAATGTTCAAATGTGTGTTAAATCTTATGGGACTTAACTGCTAAGGTCATCAGTCCCTATGCTTACACACTACTTAACCTAAATTATTCCGAGGACAAACACACACACCCATGCCCGAGGGAGAACCCGAACCTCCGCCGGGACCAGCCGCACAGTCCATGGCTGCAGTGCCTCAGACAGGACGACTAATCCCACGCGGCTCCTCGCTTGTTTCTTCGCTGAGTGAACGAGCTGCTCTGGCCATTTCCCCGACTAGTTTTTCGGTGGTCGTTCCATCTTCGATAACAGTGGACGCTGACTTATACAGAGAGCATTTGGTCGCTTGGTTTGTTCGGGTGCACAGCAAGCCGGAGGTGGCGTTAGGCCACTCGGCGCTCGTCACGGCCGTGCGTCACATAGGTTGCTTGGACCGCCAAATGCTGTGTGAGCGTTTCCGGTCGGCGTGCTGCATGTGAAATCTTGTCAGCTCTATTAACAGTACGGTGTCTTACTCCTGAGGTGCAATTAATAAACGAGCTGGTGACTCATAACTCTAATTGAACCTCACCGCAGCACCACATCGTCTGGTCCCTCCATACCTTAAGTAGGGCACTGACCAAATATGCCTTACTTCTCTCAGCCCACAAATTAGTACCAAATTTGAGAGGGCGATATTTGTCAGTCTTCTCATCGTGCATGGTGGAAGAATATGGACGACGGAGAAAGGAAGGAAGATCAAATAGACTTCTTTCATCCGCGTTCTCACAGAACAGCACCGCTCGAGGACACCCCGACAAGGAATCGGTGATCAGAAGTACGGCTACGGGAGGCCTTCTTGTAGTCAGTGAACAATAAAGCGGTAATAAGCTCCGGACGTTATCCTTGGAGGAGCGCCCACCGATGGCGTAGTCAGATCGCAGGTTATGAGGGCCGGACAACGCCCACCTCTCCCAGGAGGGCGAACTCCCGTCTGATAATCCCGGCTGCGACTCTCCGCTAAGAGGATTAGCTGTGTAGGCGCTACGCGGGCCACCGTCCAGTGCGGCGTTCCTGTCAGGGAAAACGCAATCGGCGCTCGCCCGTGACAGCTACACGGCGCTCGTCATACGCATACACGCGGTGGTGCCGTCGAGAGGTTACCTCGCTGTTGCTCGTGAGAATTATTCCGACCGCTGATGCCCACTTCCCAGCGCCAGCAGGCTAGACAGCGACAGCGAGTAATTCAGAAACTTATTTGCTTTCAGAGTGAAAGTGTGTGCTTCTTATTAGTACGCGTAGTGGCTCCAGGTTTATACGTTCTGCGGCTGTTATATGCCACTCCCAACACCATCCGTGACACCTTACAGCTGATCCAGCACCAGAGCAAGCAGATGCTCTTTTCCTGGGTACCGGTACAGGTCGGGATACACAGCCGACAAAACAACAAAAGAAGATGTGGTGTTCCCTTGCATCTCGTCATCTCATAGTCTGGCAGAAGAATCATACGTCAGTTGGAAACCGAATGCTTGGATGTGGCAAACAACAAACCGCGGTCAATCAGATCGACCACGCAGGCATGCGGACATCACGCCCACAACACCGATGGTCCGAAGTACTGCTCACCAGAGAGCAAATAGGACACTGCCTATCAATGCACGGTTTCCTCCTCCAGCGAGAAGATTAACTACTCTGTGATGTTTGTAGTGTACCACTTTCGATCCGTCTCGTTTTAGCTAAGTGTGTTTCGTATATTGACACAAAACAACCGTCTGTTTGGCTGGAGCCGGCCGCGGTGGTCTCGCGGTTCTAGGCGCGAAGTCCGGAATCGTGCGACTGCTATGGTCGCATGTTCGAATCCTGCATCGGGCATGGATGTGTGTGATGTCCTTAGGTTAGTTAGATTTAAGTGGTTCTAAGTTCTAGGGGACTGATGGCCACAGCAGTTGAGTCCCATAGTGCTCAGAGCCATTTGAACCATTTTTGTTTGGCTGGAAATTTTACCACCATCCTCGCCGAAAGCACTCATTTATAGGGGTTTTGAAATTCTGAGAAACATTGAGCCTAATTGCTAAAGCGTTGGGGACGGATGGTCAGCATGCTATGAATGGACAGGTGGCCCCAGAAGTTGAGCATTTTTATTAATCGTCTTTAAGAGATAGTTTATGACGACGGCGGTTTTGTGCAGGACTATTTGAAAACAGCATGTAGTCAACAAAAATACTGTAAGCAAATAGAGAAGCAACCGTGAACACTGTACAATACTTTTATAGAAATAATCTAGACCACACATGATGACACATAAGAGTCGAAACGCATTTCGGTAAATAAAAATACAAATATATTGGGTCTTGCAGAAGACGTAGTTTACAAAACAAAAAATAATGATTAAAGCCATTTCCATATATATCTCAATAACATCAAGTTGATGCTTAACTGGTTTTCCATGTCGAGCTGCAATGCTTTACGTGCACTAGTGGATGAGAAATTTGGACCATGTATGATGCTAGTACAGCTTTATCTTAAAAATCTTCATAATGTTTCTGTAAGTATGAGTGTTAAACAATGAACGAAGACCGGAGGAACTGAGAATTTAGCGTCCCCTTGACTCCAATGTCTTCGGAAACGAAGCAGTAGTTAATTATTCGACGACTATGAAGGGAAGGGTGTGACCTAATCGCAGGAACCATCTCATAATTCCCCTGAATCGATACGTAAAAACGATTTCTATTTCTTTACAGAATGACATTTAAATTTCGTCTTTAGCGGATCCAACGGTATCAAACGGTCTTCTTCAGATCAATGAATAGCAGAATAGTCTCACTTATCACTCAATGATCATGCATGGCCCTCAACATGGCTGAAAGTACTATGCTTCACATTGACCTGAAGATGAAAATTTCGTAAGGTTGAAACTGGTAGAAATCTGAAAGTGATGGTGTAACTAAATAAAAGTAATTCAACAAAAATACAGATACGGGCGTATTGGGAGTATTGAAGTATCGAACTTCTGATTTGCTCCTATACACCTATGAAGGAGAAATGTTAACAATGTTCTTTCAGAATGGTATGTGGATTTTTGTCGATCCATCCATGTGACTTACGATTGACAGCCTAGATGCACAGCACGTATAGAATTAAGCATTGAGTAATAATTATTCTTTGACAAAATTCATCACCTGCTTGACATATTCCTCCTGCTGGTGATTATATCAACATCTGCATACATTGCAGCCAACATACGGAGTATGGTGAAGAGAACTTTATATACAACTATTTTTCTCTTCGTTTTCTGTTCCATTCACGCAGGGTACTCAGATGAACGGTCGGTTAATAAACGTATGAGGTCGAGTTTCTTTGCTTGGTACTGTCATGGCATCTTTGCAGGAGAACTGTAATATATTTCCTGTGTCTTCGTGGAACGTAAGCAGTAAATCTCTGCATGACGCACAACGTCTGTCCTTTAACGTCTATCATTGGAGTGCGATTAGCATTTCTGTGGTGCTTAAACATAACTCACAATCGTATAATGCAGCAATAACGGCTCTTCCTGCATATATATGCACAGTACGGTACATTTACTTACGCTCTGGTCAACATTCGACGATCTTGTACTCAGTGTTTCATTTTCTTATACGTTTACATTCTTTTCACATACGTCCATATCTTTCAAGTATGTGAAGCTCATGTGGTTAAAATATCCAGTGTTTAACATCTACATCCACACACGAGACAGACGTCACAGCAGCGATCTCCACCTCACGAGGAGCGTCGCCACGCTGGGACCCCAGATATCATCGCCTGCAAAATACAAATGTGATGAGGCACGATGTGAGTGAGGAGCTGACGACAGTTACAAGGAGGCTATTCGAGGATCCTTAAACTTGTAGTAGCAGTTTATATAGAGATAAGGACGGAATACAAGAACTGCACTTATTTGAGAAAATCTGACGCCAGAGCAGATTTACAATGTCCAAATCATTACTCTAAACTGCCTGTTCAAGAGACAAATACACTCCTGGAAATGGAAAACAGAACACATTGACACCGGTGTGTCAGACCCACCATACTTGCTCCGGACACTGCGAGAGGGCTGTACAAGCAATGATCACACGCACGGCACAGCGGGCACACCAGGAACCGCGGTGTTGGCCGTCGAATGGCGCTAGTTGCGCAGCATTTGTGCACCGCCGCCGTCAGTGTCAGCCAGTTTGCCGTAGCATACGGAGCTCCATCGCAGTCTTTAACACTGGTAGCATGCCGCGACAGCGTGGACGTGAACCGTATGTGCAGTTGACGGACTTTGAGCGAGGGCGTATAGTGGGCATGCGGGAGGCCGGGTGGACGTACCGCCGAATTGCTCAACACGTGGGGTGTGAGGTCTCCACAGTACATCGATGTTGTCGCCAGTGGTCGGCGGAAGGTACACGTGCCCGTCGACCTGGGACCGGACCGCAGCGACGCACGGATGCACGCCAAGACCGTAGCATCCTACGCAGTGCCGTAGGGGACCGCACCGCCACTTCCCAGCAAATTAGGGACACTGTTGCTCCTGGGGTATCGGCGAGGACCATTCGCAATCGTCTTCATGAAGCTGGGCTACGGTCCCGCACACCGTTAGGCCATCTTCCGCTCACGCCCCAACATCGTGCAGCCCGCCTCTAGTGGTGTCGCGACAGGCGTGAATGGAGGGACGAATGGAGACGTGTCGTCTTCAGCGATGAGAGTCGCTTCTGCCTTGGTGCCAATGATGGTCGTATGCGTGTTTGGCGCCGTGCAGGTGAGCGCCACAATCAGGACTGCATACGACCGAGGCACACAGGGCCAACACCCGGCATCATGGTGTGGGGAGCGATCTCCTACACTGGCCGTACACCTCTGGTGATCGTCGAGGGGACACTGAATAGTGCACGGTACATCCAAACCGTCATCGAACCCATCGTTCTACCATTCCTAGACCGGCAAGGGAACTTGCTGTTCCAACAGGACAATGCACGTCCGCATGTATCCCGTGCCACCCAACGTGCTCTAGAAGGTGTAACTCAACTACCCTGGCCAGCAAGATCTCCGGATCTGTCCCCCATTGAGCATGTTTGGGACTGGATGAAGCGTCGTCTTACGCGGTCTGCACGTCCAGCACGAACGCTGGTCCAACTGAGGCGCCAGGTGGAAATGGCATGGCAAGCCGTTCCACAGGACTACATCCAGCATCGCTACGATCGTCTCCATGGGAGAATAGCAGCCTGCATTGCTGCGAAAGGTGGATATACACTGTACTAGTGCCGACATTGTGCATGCACTGTTGCCTGTGTCTATGTGCCTGTGGTTCTGTCAGTGTGATCATGTGATGTATCTGACCCCAGGAATGTGTCAATAAAGTTTCCCCTTCCTGGGACAATGAATTCACGGTGTTCTTATTTCAATTTCCAGGGGTGTATAAAGATGGATATTGATCATATCGAAAAGAAGTCGAGTTGAACTTAAGAGGGCTTAAGTCAGGGGAGTGCAGTAGGTGGTACAGCACTTAGCAGCCCCATCACTCAAACAAATCAGTACCGGTAACAACTTGCACTGTACGTGCTTGAACATTGTCCTGCAAAATGACTGTGAGGTCGTGCAGGAACTGTCATCACTTCTGTCTCTATGCTGTTTATTTTTGGAACACAACCTACGAGCTGCTTAGAGACAGAAGAGACATCTATGCTGTTTATTTTTGGAACACAACCTACGAGCAGCTTAGAGACAGAAGTGATGACACTTTCTGCAGGACCTGACAGTCATTTTGCAAGACAATGTTCAAGCACGTACAGTGCAAGCTGTTACCAGTACTGATTTGTTTGAGTGATGGGGCTTCTAAGTGCTGTACCACCTACTGCACTCCCCTGAGTTAAGCCCTCGTGAGTTCAACTCGATTTCTAAACTGAGGGAGACACGTCAGGGCATTCGTTTCAGAACTGCTACAAATTCGTCGGGCAATAGACCACGCCGCTGGAACTGTCAACACAAGTGGCACTGCTAAGAGTATCCTATGACTTCCACACCGCTGTTAAAGGGTTATATACAATGCTGGTGACTATTTTGAAGGTCAGTAAAAGTTTGAAACGCGTATCTGTTTTGTACGAGCTGTAAATAAATAGTTGCCAAATTGTTCAAATGGCTCTGTTCACTGTGGGACTTAACTGCTGTGGTCATCAGTCCCTTAGAACTACTTAAACCTAACTACCCTAAGGACATCACACACATCCATGCCCGAGGCAGGAATCGAAACTGCGACCGTAGCGGTCGCGCGGTTCCAGACTGTAGCACCTAGAGCCGCTCGTCCACACCGGCCGCCAATAGTTGGCATTATTAAAGTTCTAACCTAAGTGGCACTCGAGAAAAGACGGTGCATATTCAGGAAAACCCTCAGTAGAAAATGCGAGGAACCGATTACGGGTGTGAAATCTAAGAATATTCTTCAGCCCACTTCGCGAAGATCACTTGGAGATCAGAATGATCGTAGCTCACACAAAGACGTATAAGTGGTCACTTATCCCAAGGCCAGTCCGTGAACGCGATGGAGAAAGAAACTTAACATTTGGTAGAATAAGTAGTACGCTCTGCCACATGTGCTGCAACGGCGGGGAGGGGTGGGAGGAAGGGGGGGGGAGAGTCGGTATACCCCCGCATTACAAATTTCCTGCATTAGCGCACGCAAATTCTACCTTCCAGATGACGTCACCGCCAGTAGAAAGTTGGAATTCTCAGCTTCGTCAAACGAGTAATTACAAACATTAACGCCACTATAACGAGAACAGAGTCCGATTTGACGCGACCTGAACATCGAAAGATTTTATTCAAGGATGAAACGGCGAGAAACTTTGGTATCATGTCACAGGCTGTTTCAAAAAGATTTGCTGAGGTGTTGAAATTGAATGCTACTATCAGTTCATCTCCATAAGGGGCTGACGGATCTCGCACTATACCACTGGTCTCCAGAACCTGAAACTGCCTATGCACAAGCAGATTTATGAATGTCATACAAAATTCTAGGAAGTTGGTTGCATATGCAAAGGGTAGAGGCCACGCACGTGTGATGAACGTGGCGTGCGTATCTGAGATGCTTCCACAAGGAGTCCTCGGAAGTCGACTAGACCAACTTCTTCAAACAACGGTGTGCTGTTCTGAAATGACGCCTGCATATGAAGCCTTAGAAGTTGCAGTTACTATAAGAACTGCGTCGCAGCGACCGTAATAAGAGGTACGAGTTTTGAATTTCACTTCTCCAGGATATAATAGAGAGCATTTATGCTGAACGACTCATCTTTTCCGACGAAGAGACGATTAACTTGTCGAGTAAAGTAAACCACTGTAGTGCAAGAATTTGGGGATCACCAAATTCTGTCGCCGTCATCGAACATGAAAGAGACTCACCGATAATGAATGTGTTTTGTGCCGTTTCTGTTCACAAAGTTTATTGAACTTACTTTTTTGAGGAGGAAACTTTGATAGGAACTTCGTACCTGGGAATAATGCAAAACTGGCGCTTCCCTCAGCTGCACGAAGGTCCCGATGATTTCTTTTTTACGCATGACGGCGTCCCGCCTCGCTTTCAGCTTTAGCCGCTACGTTATATTAACAGCACCATCTAAGAACGTTGGACTGGAAGGGGTGGGCAACAAGGTCTCGTTCATGGCTTCTAGCCTCCCATGTCACCAGACCTCACATCTCAGGATTTCTTTTTTTTTTCTGTGGGGCTACATAAAAGACAGAATCTGTGTCACACGTACGGCAGCTACTCTTCAAACGGAGAGAATTCCAGTTGATGAAGCTGCTTATTCCTTGCCGAATATAGATTTAAGTGTCAGGAAGTCATTTCTGAAAGTATTTGTATGGAGTGTAGCCATGTATGGAAGTGAAACGTGGACGATGAATAGTTTGGACAAGAAGAGAATAGAAGCTTTTGAAATGTGGTGCCACAGAAGAATGCTGAAGATTAGATGGGTAGATCACATAACTAATGAGGTAGTATTGAATAGGATTGGGGAGAAGACAAGTTCGTGGCACAACTTGACTAGAAGAAGGGATCAGTTGGTAGGACATGTTCTGAGGCATCAAGGGATCACCAATTTAGTATTGGAGGGCAGCGTGAAGGGTTAAAATCGTAAAGGGAGACCAAGAGATGATTACACTAAGCAGATTCAAAAGGATGTAGGTTACGGTAGGTACTGGGACGTCAAGAAACTTGCACACGATGGAGTAGCATGGAGACCGGCATCAAACCAGTCTCAGGACTGAAGAACGCAACAACAACAACAACAACGAAGCTGCCGATTCAAGAATAGGAGCCTGTTGATTCGTGTGTAGAATTGAATGGACTGCCGATTCGGTGTTTCTCGAGCAACGTATGGTGTTTATGTCGAGTTAATCTACATCTACTTCTACATCTACGTGGATACTCTGCAAATCACATTAAAGTGCCTGGTAGAGGGTTCATCGGACCACCTTCACAATTCTCTATTGTTCGAATTTCGTATAGCGCGCGGAAAGAATGAACACCTATATCTTTCCGTACGAGCTCTGATTTCTCTTACTTTATCCTGGTGATCGTTCCGCCCTATGTAGGTCGGTGTCAACAAAATATTTTCGCATTCGGACGAGAAGGTTGGTGATTGGTACTTCGTAAGAAGATTCCATCGCAACAAAAAATGCCTTTCTTTTAATGATTTCCAGCACAAATCCTGTATCATTTCTTGACACTCTCACCCATATTTCGCGATAATACAAAACGTACTGCCTGTCTTTGATCTTTTTCGATGTACTCCGTCTCCGTCTCCGTCAGTCCTATCTGGTAACGCGCCGCAGTATTCTAAAAGAGGACGGACAAGCGTAGTGTAGGCAGTCTCCTTAGTAGGTCTGTTACATTTTCCAAGTGTTCTGCTAATAAAACGCAGTCTTTGGTTAGCCTTCCCCACAACATTTTATACGCGTTCCTTCCAATTTAAGTTGTTCGTAATTGTAATACCTAGGTATTTAACTGAATTTACGGCTTTTAGATTAGACTGATTTATCGCGTAACCGAAGTTTAACGAGTTCCTTGTAGCACTCATGTGGATGATCTCACACTTTTCGTTATTTAGGGTCAACTGCCACTTTTAGCACCATTTAGATATCTTTGCTAAATCGTTTTGCAATTTGTTTTGATCTTCTGATGACTTTATTAGTCGATAAACGACAGCGTCATCTGCAAACAACCGAAGACTTCTGATCAGATTGTCTCCCAAATCGTTTATATAGATAAAGAACGGCAAAGGGCCTATAACACTACCTTGGGGAGCGACAGAAACACTTCTGTTTTACTCGATGACTTTCCGTCCATTACTACTACCTCTCTGACAGCAAATCACAGATCCAGTGACATAACTGAGACGATATTCCATAAGCACGCAATTTCACTGCGAGCCGCTTGCGTGGTACAGCGTCAAAAGAATTCCGGAAATCCAGAAATACGGAATCGATCTAAAATCCCTTGTCACTTTATGTGAATAAAGAGCTAGTTGCGTTTCACAGCAACTATGTTTTCTAAACCAATGTTGACTGTGTGTTAATAGACCGTTTTCTTTGAGGTAATTCATAATGTCTGAACACGATATATGTTCTAAAGTCCAGCTGCATATCGATGTTAACGATATGGGCCTGTAATTTAGTGATTTACTCCTACTACCTTTCTTGAATATTGGTGTGACCTGTGCAACTTTTCAGTCTTTGGGTACTGATCTTTCGTCGAGCGAACAGTTGCATACGATTGTTAAGTATGGAGCAAAAGCATCAGCATACTCCGAAAGGAACCTAATTGGTATGTAGTCTGGACCAGAAGATTTGCTTTTATTAAGTGATTTAAGTTGCTTCACTACTCCGAGGATATTTACTTCTACGTTAGTCATGTTGACAGCTGTTTTTGATTCGAATTCTGGAATATTTACTTCGTCTTCTTTTGTGAAGGCATTTCGGAAGGCTGTGTTTAGTAACTCTGCTTTGGCAGCACTATCTTCGATAGTATCTCCATTGCTATCACGCTGAGAAGGCATTGATTGTTTCTTGCCGCTAACATACTTCACATACGACCAGAATCTCTTTGGATTTTCTGCCAGGTTTCGAGAAAAAGTTTCGTTGTGGAAACTGTTATAGGCATCTCGTATTGAACTCCACTCTAAGTTTCGAGCTTCTGTAAAGGATCACCGATCTTGGGGATTTTGCGCCTGTTTTAATTTGTCATCCTTGTTTCGTTGTTTCTGTAACAGTGTTCTAATCCGTTTTGTGCACCAAGGAGGATCAGCTCCGTCGTTTGTTAGTTTATTTGGCATAAACCTCTCAATTGCTGCCGATACTATTTCTCTGAATTTAACCCACATCTGGTCTAAACTTATATTATTAATCTGGAATGAGTGGAGATTGCTCTCAGGAAGGAGTCAGTGAATTTTTATCTACTTTTTTGAATAGGTATATTTTTCGCTTATTTTTCGAGGATATGGGGATTACAATATTCAATCTCGCTACAACAACCCTGTGTTTACTAATCCCTATGTCGGTTTTGATGCTGGTTATTAACTCAGGATTATTTGTTGCTAAGAGGTCAAGTGTAGTTCATGGTGTGGGTTCCTGTAGTCATGTCCTAGTTCATGAACCACGGGCAACGTATGAGTGGCCAAGTAAGTGGTCCCGACAGTCAGGATACCAGTTACTTTGGAATAAGGCAGGGCATCTCGGACATATTCTGAATCGTGGTCACCTTCATGGGCATACGGCAAAGACTACCAAATCCACCGGTTAGTCCCTCAACCGTTAGGGGTAATACCCAATGGGACTCGGGGCAAGTAAGGCTAGCAACCTGCTTCCCTGGTACTTTAAATATGATGCTGGCAACAATCAGAGCAAAATGCCTCGGACCTTTGGAGGCGACGGAGTCCAATCTCTAACTGACAGACCAGGGACTCCTAAGATACGACTTGGTAAACAAAAGGTAACGAGATGGAGAGCTATTAATATCAATGGGGGCTACTCTGGGAAGAAGGTAGAGCTGGCAGAGGCTGCAAGTAAGATGGGGTTGGACGTTTTAGCTGTTAGTGACATTCGGGTAAGGGGTGAGAAAGTAGAGGAAATGGCAGAATACAAGGTCTACCTGCCAGGAGTCAAAGCAGGAATAGCACAATGGGGTGTAGGGCTTTACATCAGGAAAGAAATGGAACCCAGCGCAGTTGCAATAAGGTACGTAAACGAACGACTGATGTGGATAGATTTGACAGTGTCTAACAAGAAAATTAGGATTGTGTCAGTATATTCGCATTGTGAAGGGACAGATCAAGATAAGATGGATAGTTTTTATGATGCACTTAGTGACGTAGTTGTTAGAGTAAAGGACAAAGACAGTTTTCTGATCATGGGTTATTTTAATGCCAGGATTGGAAATCGAACAGAAGGATATGAAAAGGTTATGGGTAAATTTGGAGATGATATGGAGGCCAACAGGAACGGGAAACAACTCTTGGATTTCTGTGCCAGTATGGGCTTAGTAATCACAAACTCCTTTTTTAAACATAAGAAGGCAGGGGAACCAGATCTGTCATTGACTATATAATAACAGATCAGGAATTCAGGAAGGCTGTGAGGGACACACGTGTATTCAGGGGATTCTTTGATGACACTGATCATTATTTAATCTGCACTGAAATGGGTATTGTGAGGCCGAAAGTGCAGCAGGTCAGGTACATATGTAGGAGGATAAGAGTGGAGAAACTTCAGGATAGGGAAATCAGGCACAAGTACATAACAGTGATCTCAGAAAGGTACCAGTTAGTTGAATGTAATCAATTACAGTCGTTGGAAAAGGAATGGACAACGTACAGGCACACAGTACTAAAAGTGGCTAAAGAATGTCTTGGAACAGTAGTGTGTAAAGGCAGGATGAAGCAAACAGCTTGGTGGAATAACACAGTCAAAGCAGACTGTAAAAAGAAAAAGATGGCGTATCAAAAATGTCTACATACTAGAACTCAGGTAGACAGAGAAACTTATGTTGAAGAAAGAAACAAAGCCAAACAGATAATTGCAGCATCCAAGAAGAAATCTTGGGAAGACTTTGGAAACAGGTTGGAGACTTTGGGTCAAGCTTCAGGAAAACCATTCTGGAGTGTAATTAGCAGCCTTCGAAAGGGAGGTAAGAAGGAAATGACAAGTATTATGGACAGGTCAGGAAAACTGCTGGTGAATCCTGTTGATGCCTTGGGCATATGGAGGAATATTTTGAAGCGTTGCTCAATGTAGGTGAAAACACTATCAGTAATGTTTCAGATATCGATGTACAATGGGATAGGAATGATGATGGTAATAGGATCACATTTGAGGAAGTGGAGAAAATGGTCAATAGATTGCAGTGTAATAAATCGGCTGGGGTGGGTGAAATTAAGTCGGAACTCATCAAATACAGTGGAATGTCAGGTCTTAAATGGCTACACAGGATAATTGAAATGGCTTGGGAGTTGGGACAGGTTCCATCAGACTGGACGAAAGCAGTAATCACACCAATCTTTAAACATGCAAACAGAAAAGATTGTAACAACTACAGAGGTATCTCTTTAAACAGCATTGTGGGTAAAATCTTCTCAGGTATTTTTGAAAGGAAAGTGCGAGTATTAGTTGAGGACAAATTGGATGAAAATCAGTGTGGGTTTAGGCCTCTTAGAGGTTGTCAGGACCAGATCTTTAGCTTTATAGATCTAGAAAAGGCGTCTGACCGGGCTTCTAGAAGGAAGTTGTCTGTTCTACGAGATTATGGAATAGGAGGCAGACTTTTGCGAGCAATTAAAGGTCTTTACATAGATAGTCAGGCAGCAGTTAGAGTTGACGGTAAATTGAATTCATGGTTCAGAGCAGTTTCAGGGAAAAGATAAGGCTGCAACCTGTCTCCACTGTTGTTCATATTATTTATGGATCATATGATGAAAACAATAAACTGGCTGGGTGAGATTAAGATATGTGAACATAAAATAAGCAGTCTCGCATATGCGGATGACTTATTTGTGATGGCAGATTCGATTGAAAGTTTGAAAAGTAATATTTCAGAGCTAGGTCAGAAATGTAAGGGCTATAGTATGAAGATTAACATCTCCAAAACGAAAGTAATGGCAGTGGGAAAGAGATTGAGTACCAAATAGGAGGAACAAAGTTGGAACAGGTGGAAGGTTTCAAGTACTTAGGATGCATATTCTCATAGGATGGCAACATAGTGAAAGAACTGGAAGGGAGGTGTAGCAAAGCTAATGCAGTGAGCGCTCAGCTACGATCTACTCTCTTCTGCAAGAAGGAAGTCAGTACCAAGACTAAGTTATCTGTGCACCGTTCAATCTTTCGACCAACTTTGTTGTATGGGAGCGAAAGCTGGGTGGATTCAGGTTACCTTATCAACAAGATTGAGGTTACGGATATGAAAGTAACTAGGATGATTGCAGGTACTGGTAGATGGGAAGAATGGCAGGAGGGTGTCCACAATGAGGAAATCAAAGAAAAACTGGGAACGAACTCTATAGATGTAGCAGCCAGGGCGAACAGGCTTAGATGTTCATGGTGGGGTCATGTTACACACATGGGAGAAGCCAGGTTACCGAAGAGACTCAGCAGTAGAGGGTAGGAGGAGTCGGGGTAGACCAAGGAGAAGGTACCTGGATTCGGTTAAGAATGATTTTGAAGTAACAGGCTTAACATCAGAAGCGGCACCAATGTTAGCACGGAATAGGGGATCATGGAGGAATTTTATAAGGGGGACTATGCTCCTGACTGAACGCTGAAAGGCATAATCAGTCTTAAATGATGACGACGATGATGATGATGATGATTAAGAGGTCAAGTGTGTTTTTACAACCGTTTACTATGTGTGTGGGCTCATGAACTAACTGCTCTGAAATAATTTTCAGAGAATGCGTTTGGCACGATTTCGGATGATATTTTATGTGTTAACTCCGGAATTAAACATGTATTTTCGCCAACACATTGAGGGTAAATAAAAGTCACCATCAACTATTATCGTATGGGTTGCGTACGTGTTTGAAATCAAACTCAAGTTTTCTTTGAACCTTTCAGTAACTGTATCATCTGAACTGAGAGGTCGGTAAAAGGTTCCAATTATTATTTTATTCCGGTTGCCAACAATGACCTCTGCCGACACTAACTCACAGTGTATGATATAGTATCTGTGCGAACATAAAACTTTGAACCTTCCTCAATTCAGTGACATGGGCAATGTGTTTCTATCTTTCATAGTTTGTCTCCAGCAATCAACTGAAATCTGTTTTTCTTTTTGAATTACCCTTTACATATAAGCAGCTGATACTTGATCGACCCATGTTTCTTTAATATGTTGCTATGAAGCGTTTGGTGCTGCTGAGCTGTTTTCTTGTCAAAATGACGCACGTGGTTCTGGATCCTAGAATGAGACGTGGCTGCTTAGGAACAGAGTGCGTCGCAGACGATTGCTCAACACAGGTATCGCTAAGTTTGTGGTTCAGCTTTCTCTCACAGCCTACTGGATAGAAGCATCCACTTTAGCCCGGAGACTCTTTCCCGACACGTGTTTTCCTGTCGATAAGCGATCCCCCGGCGATTATCCAGCTGGAAGTTGTACAACAAAGCAGTTTAGTGCCACGCTGGGACGGCAGGGCGCGGGAAGCCGCCGCAGCCATCTTTGGCGAGCGGATGGCCGCCTAATCCCGGCGTGACAGCCCGGCCGCGGCTGCTGCATCTGATGGCCGCGCGTGTCCGACGCGTCTGCCCTACCTCCGCTAAGAGGCTTAGCGCAACGGTAGCGTCCTTCCAGCCGAGTACGTATACAGCCGCTCGGCTGTCACCTGCTAACGGCACCAGGCGCTAAACTCCGCAGCCACCGCCTCCTTCGCGGGTTTCTCCGGCGACGCCCCGGTTACCTACGCTCACTGTGTGAAGCCACACTTCTCAAACTATAGCCGAAGCCGCCTGATGGTATTTAGCAGAGGTTTCTTTCAGTATCACTGTCACAACCTCGCTTTCCTGTTCCAGTCGTCAAACTTCCGTGTGACCTCGAATCTCTCTAATTTTACCTTTACGGCTTTTCCTTCATCCCCATGTATGTACGCTCTAGGAATCAACAGTAAACCGTGCTGTACAGCGCCTCTCTTGTATCGTCGGCCACTCCGATAAACAATTGATAGGGGTAGGTAAAAATCATTTTATTTTATGGCCATCTCAGGTGCTATTTTTTGCCAAAACGGTTGATACTTTTCGACAGATTGGCTATCGTTTTTTATATCTTAGTTACTACTTTTTCCAAGTTCGTTAGTATTTATCCAACATATTCGGTATCTTCTTCCAATGTCATCTATTTTTTTGTCAAATTCGGTGTGCTTTTTGCAATATTTAGTATCATTTTCTACCAAATTTGGTGTTATTTTTGCCAACTACAGTGTATTCTTTGTCAAATATGGTGACATTATTGTCAAAATCGGAGTTTTTTGCCAAATTCGTTGGCAATTTTTCAACATTTGATATTTGTTTGCTTTATTTCTGCCAAATACGATTTTATTTTCTGCCCAAATTCGTTTTAATTCTTTGCCAAATTCGGTGATATTTTTTGCCCGAATTTACAGATTTTTTTGTCAAATTTTGAGTTACTTTTGCTCCAAATTCGGTATTCTCCTTTGCGAAATATAGTGCTAGTTTTTGTTATTTTTAGCTAAGTACGATGTTACTTTTTGCCTAATTAGGTTTCACTTTTTTTACAAGTTCTCTCTTATTTTTCTTGACAAATTCGGTGTTATTTTTTGCCAAATTTACTGGTATTTTTTGTCAATTTCATTGTTACTTTTCGCCATATTTGCTGTTATATTTTTCCCACATTCGGTGCTACTTTTTGCCTCATTCAATGCCATTTTTGCCAAATTCGATGTTATGTTTTTGCCAAATTAAGTGTTACTTTTCGTCAGCTTCTTTGTAGCAACTTGCAGATTTGGTGCTCCTTTTTTGCCAAATTCGGTATTATTTTTTTGCCGAATTCGATGTTATTTATCAGGTTTTTTTCAAATTTGGCGTTATTGTTAAATTCAGTTTTTTATCAAATTCAATAATTTGCAATTCGTATATGTTTTAGGCCTAATTCGGTGATTTTTTTGCCATACTCGTTATTTTTCCAAATTTCAGTACTATTTTCGTCAACACATCAAAGTTCATTACGCATGGAATGAACTTTCAGTTTAAGATTATGTACGAACCTCAGGCTTCAGGATTTTGGAAGTTTTAACATTCAGTAATTATCAGTTACGGATATTAGTAAACTGTATCCTTAGATTTATAACTTTTTGTACGGCTAAATATCGGATTTCGTGATATCTGAAAAAAACTTCTTATTTCACTTAATTTCGATAAAAATCGCTAATTTCGTGGTATCCCTATCAACTGAGCACCTTCTTAACGGTTTCCCCGCTTACTGAACGATCCTGTGACGATACACGCTGCTCTGCTCTCGACATTCTCTGTTCGTTACCCTGTTTGCCATTGCTTCCAGATTGACGAACAATGTTCCATTGCAGACAGAACTAGGTTTTTATATGCTATCCCTTCCGTGAGTCAATTACGTTTCCTGAGGATTCTTCCAATCAATTTCAAGTTTGCATCTGTCTTCCATAAAATTAGTTTTACGAGTATATTGTCATAAATGTCAAATCCGTGAATATACTGCCGGATATTTAATGGGCGTACTACTTCTAGAGATCGCTTGGCAAACTTGAAATCGGACGTGTGAGTAACCAGTCTTCCCGACTATGTACGTGCAATATCTTGAAGGTCATCTGCCAATTCTTTCACCGAATGTCGATCCTATGCAGGCCTTCCTTCATTTAGGTACAACTGCCCAGTTGCTATAACTTCTCTGTACTCAACACCATCAACCGCGAATAGGCTCATTTCGTTTCCCCTTCTATTATGCTTCACTTTTTTCATAATGCAATGAACAAAGTATGGACGAATATATGGTAACACCATGAAGGAAACTCATTACCATACTTTATGGCATAGGAAAACCTTTGGCATTCGAAACTTCATCCAGTCATCGCGAAATGGATAAACACAGGTTCTTCAAGGGAATCTTATGCCAAGGTAACAATGACGGGGATAAATAACAATCACGGACGTTCCCTTCGAAGCAGACCACAAAGGCTCAATTTTATGGCGATGTGGTGACTGTGATGGCAGGGTGAGATGAGACAATTCATCCTCGTGCTCACAAAACCAGTCCTGCACTATGCCAGTCGTGTGAAAGGGGGCTTTGTCGACTTGGAACACTGCATTACTATTAGGCAACAAATATTGTACCATGGAATGGGCGCGATTAGCGAAAATAGTAACTTATTCCTAGATAGTAAGGCAATCTTGCAGATTAGCCATGGAGGCCACACATTACCACAGTATGGCTACCCAAAACCATCAGTGAACCACCGCTAAGTTTCACTCCTGGGACATAAATTCAGCCAGAAGCTAGACACAGTTTGAAACAACACTCATCCAACGAAAAGACTTTCTTGCATTGCTCCACAGTGCGGGATTAATGGCTTCGGCAGCACGTTTTCCCTTTACGGGCAGTTGCACTCAGTGATGTGTGCTCTTACAATTGCCGCTCACCCTGCAATTCCCAGTTTATGGAGCTCCCTTTCTGTTGTTTTGGAGTTGACAGGGTTCACGAGTGCGACATTCAGCTCTGCAGAGACTTTTGCACCTGTCGCCCTGTTACTTTTTGTCACAATCATCATCAATGAGGGTCTGTCAAAATCGTTCAACGCGCACATTCGTCCGCGTTGTGGCTTAGCGGATGATGCTCTTCCCATTTCCCTGTTTTCGGTATAAATATTCGATACGGTGGCACCTGCGACACTAAACACTTCGGCTAGCTTTGTTACGAAAGCACCCCCAACAATTTTCCGACGTTCGAAAATTCTTAGCTCCGGCTCTACACAGAACGCCGCTCTGACCACGGCTGACAGCTTCAATGTCTTGAGGACATTGCACAGATGCCGTTCGTGGGCAGATACAACAGTCTCTGACACATATAAACATTCTTCTTCCCATCGACTAATGCCTTTTTCCCCTAACAGTGAAGCGATAGCAGGTGGGGGGAAAGCACACTGAAGTATCTAAGGACCATGACACGCGTCCGGGGCTGCTACATCTGCCCTTTCGTTACCCGTAATACTCACGTGCCCTGGCATCCAGCAGAAAGACGCTTTGCGTCTAGTAACGACCTCAACCCGGCCATGGCGTACCTGCTCCCAGCCACACAGGCGGGATGAGGTCCTCTTTACTGGTCTTCGCATATGCCGCAGTACTATTACAAATGGCTTCCTGCTCCGGTGAGAGGACCCTCCAATGAGTGGGGCTTGTGGCGTGCACATCACAGTGAGCAGCAGTTCGCTAGTCTGTGTTTTATTTTCGGACCAAACGGCGGTACCTCATTTACTGACAGATTTGCCCTCTCTTTTAATTGTCAATCAAACGATTGTGGTAGGACTTTTAAAATTATGTAAATTGTCTGACTTGTTCCCTAAAATTTTAGTGCGATGTTTTTCAAAAAATGGTTCAAATGGCTCTGAGCACAATGGGACTTAACATCTGTGGTCATCAGTCCCCTAGAACTTAGAGCTACTTAAACCTAACTAAACTAAGGACATCACACACAGCCATGCCCGAGGCAGGATTCGAACCTGCGACCGTAGCAGTCGCGCGGTTCCCGACTGAGCGCCTAGAACCGGCGATGTTTTTAATGTGTTATCAGGGCAGTTGGCTCATATGTGTTTTTTTGTAATTAGTCAGACAGCTAAATAAAACTGTGTCTCTATTTTAGTTTTCCTCTTGTCTTACTTAGATTTACTTAACAGTTTTCCACAGTCAAGTCACATTAATCTGACCACCGCCTACGTTCGACTTCAAGGTGCAGTAACCACTCAGCAGATGACAGCACTGTGACAGGTATATAAAGCATGTCGAGGGGACGCGGGTTTCCGAAATGGCTAAATCTGTAAACTGTTCGCGTGCCGCCGTAGTTAAAGCGTACCGTGCATCGCAAAATGTCGCTAGCAGAAGACGGCCCGGAAGCAACCGTGGTGCACCACAGACCATAGATGACAGTCATGAACGATGACTGTGGAGATGTGTACAGACGAATAGACGTGTAACTACTGACCAGCTGACTGTCCAGACGAACTGAAAGGCTACCAGCAGTGACTCCTCAGCGACAGTTGAGCGAACGTTGCTCCTTTTTTTAAAAGAGATGGGCTCCTCCACGCCCGCACCAACGTGGTGACCAAACCAAAAGTTCTACTGCTACCTCCGTAAACATGTTAGTTATCTAGTAAGTGGATCACAGGCTGCTGGGCTGTGATGTTATCCGTGCGTCTAGGTAAGACTACGCATTAACACGGTCCATCAGGTGATAGATAGTGGACGAAACGCGAGTGAGGGTAGCGATTTGAAGAGCAGAAGGAAAAAAAGTGCCATGGCTCGTGCCGTGGGAAAAAAATCCTCTGCGACAGTGGGATGGGTAGTAAGAGCAGTAGTGGCTTACTAGCTGCGATAGTTCATGCAAGGTTGGATTTGCTAGTATGGGTATCATGCATCATTACCGTGACAAGCGATGGCGATGTATCCCAGTTGCTGCAGCCGCTACATTCCTGGAACAATCAAGATCGTTACACAGTAGTGGGAGATCGGCCATAGATCATCTCACAGTGTGTGGGGATGCGTGGAGCTTGTCTGCATGCAGTGTCCGGTACGGCTTCCCTGCGTGTTGCCAGTTATTCGGCAGTGTATTCCAGCTAGATATCCAGTAATGGCGTCTGATTAACAGGGGCTCGCCTGTACCGTTATGTTTGCATATGCTTGGCTATAGACGTTAGGACTTTACAAGTATGTCTTTTTGTCTTTTATGTTTCCATCTATGATTGTGGTCGTAGTTCCCCAGATTCAGAATAAACGGGTTCTGTGTTGCATATGGGCCTCCACATCAGGCGCCTGATTCATGCAGGCACCCATGCTGACGCATGCTGGAATTTGCACGCCAGTAACGTAACTGGACTTCCACTGAGTGGCGACAGCTTTTCCGATGAATCACGTTTCATGATCCTTTGCAGAGATGCTCGTTGCCATGTACCGTGAGAAAAGTATGAAAAAAAAAACATCTACATCTACATCTACATCTACATCTACATGACTACTCTGCAATTCACATTTAAGTGCTTGGCAGAGGGTTCATCGAACCACAATCATACTATCTCTCTACCATTCCACTCCCGAGCAGCGAGCGGGAAAAACGAACACCTAAACCTTTCTGTTCGAGCTCTGATTTCTCTTATTTTATTTTGATGATCATTCCTACCTATGTAGGTTGGGCTCAACAAAATATTTTCGCATTCGGAAGAGAAAGTAGGTGACTGAAATTTCGTAAAAAGCTCTCGCCGCGACGAAAAACGTCTATGCTGTAATGACTTCCATCCCAACTCGTGTATCATATCTGCCACACTCTCTCCCCTATAACGCGATAATACAAAACGAGCTGCCCTTCTTTGCACCCTCTCGATGTCCTCCGTCAATCCCACCTGGTAAGGATCCCACACCGCGCAGCAATATTCTAACAGAGGACGAACGAGTGTAGTGTAAGCTGTCTCTTTAGTGGACTTGTTGCATCTTCTAAGTGTCCTGCCAATGAAACGCAACCTTTGGCTCGCCTTCCCGACAATATTATCTATGTGGTCCTTCCAACTGAAGTTGTTCGTAATTTTAACACCCAGGTACTTAGTTGAATTGACAGCCTTGAGAATTGTACTATTTATCGAGTAATCGAATTCCAACGGATTTCTTTTCGAAGTCATGTGGATCATCTCACACTTTTCGTTGTTTAGCGTCAACTGCCACCTGACACACCATACAGCAATCTTTTCTAAATCGCTTTGCAGCTGATACTGGTCTTCGGATGACCTTACTAGACGGTAAATTACAGCATCATCTGCGAACAACCTAAGAGAACTGCTCAGATTGTCACCCAGGTCATTTATATAGATCAGGAACAGTAGAGGTCCCAGGACGCTTCCCTGGGGAACACCTGATTTCACTTCAGTTTTACTCGATGATTTGCCGTCTATTACTACGAACTGCGACCTTCCTGACAGGAAATCACGAATCCAGTCGCACAACTGAGACGATACCCCATAGGTCCGCAGCTTGATTAGAAGTCGCTTGTGAGGAACGGCTGGAACCAGGAAGGATCGTTATGATCTGGCGAATGTTTTAGTGGCATTCCCTGGACGGTGTCGTCATTTTCGAAGGCACAGTGGATCAAAAGAAGTACGCATCTTCCCTTCGGGAGGACCACGTCCTATACGCAGTACTTTTCTCCTCGACACGATAGCATCTACCAGCAAGCCAACGCAATGTGTCACTCAGTTCGCAGTGCACGTACATGGTTCGAAGAGCACCGTGTTGAGTTTATCATACTCCCCTGGCTAGCAAACTCTCCAGATTTAAACCCAATCGAGAATCTGCGAGACCTCCTCGGTCGGGCCACGCGCGTCATGAATTCTCAACTGAGAAACCTAGCACAGCTGGCCACGACACTGAATTCGGTATAGCTCCGCATCCCTATCAGCACCTTGCAGAACCTCACTGACACTCTTCCTGCACGTTTCACGCAGTAAGAGGTGGTTATTCAGGTTTCTGACAGGTGGTCACATTAATGTGACAGCGTACAACATCTGAACAATTTTAACGTTATATTCCATAATATGAGCAGGTGTTACTGTGGGGGTGGTCAGAGTGAGACTTGAGAGAGATGTTGTGATTCTATCTCAGACTAGCTTAGTGCCGCTGCTTCGCTAGCGTAAGCCGTATGGTCTGCGCAGATTTTTTTTTTCTTTACTGGAATTATTGTGTTATTCAAACTATTGTGAATTATTGTAAACTTTTCGCGGTAATTAACACCACAGAAGCATTGTCTTTTCGGAATGTACTTCTGACCAAAAAGCTATTCTGGAAGCTGCAGTCGCAGGCTATTGTTAATCCTGCCTTTTGAGTTCTACTAGTGATATTTTCAAGGAAACTTTCATCCCCTAAGAGAATTTCTTTACAAGTTCAAGTACCGATTTTCGTAGCCTTAAAAATGTTTTGAAATAACAAAATATTTTCAAACCAAACCCCGTTTAAGCCCGTTACAGATTGAACTGTAACACTTTTTTTTATTTCTAACCGAAAAGCCGAAAAAAATTTTCAAACCTTTAGCTTCAAGACTGCTTTTGCATTTGAATATTTCCGAAAAACTTTTCATCGACTATTTTATCGCCTTAGGGACGTAATTTCAAAAAACAGTGGAACACGTATTTTCTCATTTGTAACCGAGAAGTCAAATACCATTGTTCATAGATGTATCTATAAAAATACTTTAGTAGTACTATAATAACGATTTATTTTCAAGAAAATTTCATACAGTATTTAACCCCCTATTAGGCTGAATTTCCAGAAATTGTAGGCACGTATTTTTGTATTTCAGACGGAGAAGCCAAATACTAATTTTCGTAGTTGTAGTTTCAAAATTGCCTTAACAGCGACATATTTTCGCAAAGCCTTTCATCTCCTCTTTCACCCCCTTAGGGACGAAACATTTAAAAATTCCTGCGTAAACGTCGCCTACTGTATAAGATCAACACCCTCTGGAAATTTCTGTCCATAGCTAGTCAGTCGGGACATTGCCTTTTATATAAATAGAGACTGCTTATTATTTCTTTGCTCGCAATTTCTCCGTTTTTTTGGCCACATTTATTTCTACGAATTTTATATGAGCGTTGATAATCTCGACGTTGAGCGCCCCCCCCCCCCAAAAATCACAACACAACACACACACACACACACACACACACACACACACACACCATATAACAGTGCAACGCGCAGGCTTGGCTAGCATTTATATTTATGTTGAAGTGCCTTTCCCGCGGTGTTTCTATATTTTATCCACTACCTGTTTTGCTCGTGTCATGTGTATTGTTACTCGAAAAAAAAAATTTTTTTTCCACCAAGCTTCACGTTTGGACACAGGCTGAGCTTAACACGGTACGAGGAGTCTAACCGTCGCTGCCGGACACGTCAGCACGTGTGGGCCGGGCCGACAGCCTACGGCGTCGGTGGCGCGTCTCCTGCGCAGTGACAGGCGGCTGTAGCCGGCGAGACGGCCCGGCCACACACGAGCCAGATTGCCGCACCGTGTGATATGGGCTGGAAGCGGGCGACGCGCCGCCAATTAGCGCGCGGCCCGACGTGGCCGTATCGCAGGGACATCTCGCGGTCGCTTTCCGCGGTAACCCTCGACGCGTGGGAAAGGCTCGGCGGTCAACGTGGAGGGGTGTCGACGACCCCCAAGGCGCGCTCGAGGGCTACTCGGGGTGCGACCTTACCTCTCGCCTCACATTTCAAGACTATCCTCTGGGAGAACTACGGCTGTGACACTCCTACCGTCCTGATCTGAAAGCTTATGTAACAGATATCTGTGTAACAATAGAGAGAAACAATACTGCGACAGAGAAAATGGTAGTAGAACGACTATTCGAGAGGAGCCATAAAGTCTTAATCATCTTCTCGCAAATACGGGATGTCCCACATAGGGGTTTACAATTTTTGAACTCAAATCAGTCGTACAAAATAAACACAAACTAGGGATTTTTATGTCGAAAAGATGGGCACAATGTGAATAATGAAGAGTTAGTACTGAAAATATTCAAACTGCCCTCAGCAGCAATACAGTGATGTGTCACAAGTCAATGGATAGTGATATGCACTTATACAGATGAAGGTAGTATCGCCGGACGCTGTGACCGAGCGGTTCTAGGAGCTTCAGTCCGGAACCGCGCGGCTGCTACGGTCGCAGGTTGGAATTCTGCTTCGGGCATGGATGTGTGTGATGTCCTTACGTTAGTTAGGTTAAAGTAGTTCTAAGTTCTAGAGGACTGATGAACTCAGATGTTAAGTGCCATGGTGCTTAGAGCCATTTGGACCATTTCAAGGTAGGATCGCGTACACAAGGTGCGAAGGACAGGGCACTGGCAGAGCTGACATTTGTACTCAGGTCATTCCATTTCGGAAATTAAATATTCCAAGAACCACAGTTGTAAGGTGTCATACAAATCCAACACCTTCCATGAAAACCCTGACATGATAAGCAACTGGACACCCACGTCGCCAGTTAACCACTGGAACAACGCCAGCTGCAAGTTTTAGCGTGAGACTTTTTCGCGTCTCTGTTACGTCACAGACCACCCCCCAGCCCATGTTAAAAGCTAGAGCCCTCCAGAAAACCAGTGTAGATACTACGAGAACACAAAAAGGGCCACACCACCCGCAAGTTTCTGTGTGAGACTTTTTCGCGTCTCTGTTACGTTAGGATCACCCCCGAGCCCAGGTTAAAAGATAGAGCCCTCCAGGAGAACAGTATAGATCTTACGATAACACTAAAGGGACCACACCAGCTGCAAGTTTTAGCGTGAGACTTTTTCTCGTCTCTGTAAACTTTAAAAACATTGCCCCACCACGAAAAGTATAACGTTACTCATTAGATACACATAATTTTTGTAGGCGGAGCTTAAGGTTGACATTGAGATCCTGATTGGCGAGATGAAAACACAGCCAGATAGTTTTTTTAAAACCAACTTCGGTAAAATGGTAGTAAGGAGAAGTTATGAGAAGTTACTTAGTTCCGAGACGGCGAGCTGGATGGCTGCTGCGCCGGTCGCTGCCCCCCTGAAGCTGCCTAACCAACGAAAAGGTAATGAATCCACGCGATGCCGCATAGCAGCGCATAAAGCTTCACTCAGAACTGCAGAAATCTCATCTGTTACACCCCCTTTTTGTGTAATACTAGTGTCGATCGCCAATTAAAGCTCATGGTGTTCACATTTGCCACCTGAAGTAAAAATTTGAAACGCGATGATTTTTCTGTTATATACACTCCTGGAAATTGAAATAAGAACACCGTGAATTCATTGTCCCAGGAAGGGGAAACTTTATTGACACATTCCTGGGGTCAGATACATCACATGATCACACTGACAGAACCACAGGCACATAGACACAGGCAACAGTGCATACACAATGTCGGCACTAGTACAGTGTATATCCACCTTTCGCAGCAATGCAGGCTGCTATTCTCCCATGGAGACGATCGTAGAGATGCTGGATGTAGTCCTGTGGAACGGCTTGCCATGCCATTTCCACCTGGCGCCTCAGTTGGACCAGCGTTCGTGCTGGACGTGCAGACCGCGTGAGACGACGCTTCATCCAGTCCCAAACATGCTCAATGGGGGACAGATCCGGAGATCTTGCTGGCCAGGGTAGTTGACTTACACCTTCTAGAGCACGTTGGGTGGCACGGGATACATGCGGACGTGCATTGTCCTGTTGTAACAGCAAGTTCCCTTGCCGGTCTAGGAATGGTAGAACGATGGGTTCGATGACGGTTTGGATGTACCGTGCGCTATTCAGTGTCCCCTCGACGATCACCAGAGGTGTACGGCCAGTGTAGGAGATCGCTCCCCACACCATGATGCCGGGTGTTTTCCCTGTGTGCCTCGGTCGTATGCAGTCCTGATTGTGGCGCTCACCTGCACGGCGCCAAACACGCATACGACCATCATTGGCACCAAGGCAGAAGCGACTCTCATCGCTGAAGACGACACGTCTCCATTCGTCGCGACACCACTGGAGGCGAGCTGCACGATGTTGGGGCGTGAGCGGAAGACGGCCTAACGGTGTGCGGGACCGTAGCCCAGCTTCATGGACACGGTTGCGAATAGTCCTCGCCGATACCCCAGGAGCAACAGTGTCCCTAATTTGCTGGGAAGTGGCGGTGCGGTCCCCTACGGCACTGCGTAGGATCCTACGGTCTTGGCGTGCAGCCGTGCGTCGATGCGGTCCGGTCCCAGGTCGACGGGCACGTGCAACTTCCGCCGACCACTGGCGACAACATCGATGTACTGTGGAGACCTCACGCCCCACGTGTTGAGCAATTCGGCGGTACGTCCACCCGGCGTCCCGCATGCCCACTATACGCCCTCGGTCAAAGTCCGTCAACTGCACATACGGTTCACGTCCACGGTGTCGCGGCATGCTACCAGTGTTAAAGACTGCGATGGAGCTCCGTATGCCACGGCAAACTGGCTGACACTGAAGGCGGTGGTGCACAAATGCTGCGCAGCTAGCGCCATTCGACGGCCAACACCGCGGTTCCTGGTGTGTCCGCTGTGCCGTGAGTGTGATCATTGCTTGTACAGCCCTCTCGCAGTGTCCGGAGCAAGTATGGTGGGTCTGACACACCGGTGTCAATGTGTTCTTTTTTCCATTTCCAGGAGTGTAGTTATTGTGGAGCCTCATCAGTCACTGTAATTTACGACAAGTTAGATAAGTAATTAAAGATAATTGAGGGTCACTGTAGACCATTTTGATAGATTTCTCTTTTGTGAAACTTAATTTAAACCTAGATTATATATGTGATATGACATATGTCATCCTTCGATCGATTGTAGAACTTGGAAACCCATTCAGGGAATTTTTGTTCATCTTTTTGTTGAACGCAGTTGGTTTTTACCATCGTGTATTAAAACATTTCCTTTAATCAATAGTGCAATTTATAAACAATGTTTTGTGAGTAGAATAAAATTTCCAATGGTAAACATAACTGCTTGTTCGACGTTATTTTACCAGCTAACTAAAAATGGGAAAACTTTAAACCCCTTCCACTAAATTAGTTAGTATTAAGATTATTTTACAGGGAGTGCAGTGGAGCTGACGCTGAAATCATTACGTATTTGGTTATATCGTCGCTAGTCTCACTGAACTCTTTTGA
The DNA here is from genome assembly GCF_023897955.1 of Schistocerca gregaria. Classification (NCBI taxonomy): domain Eukaryota; kingdom Metazoa; phylum Arthropoda; class Insecta; order Orthoptera; family Acrididae; genus Schistocerca; species Schistocerca gregaria. The sequence continues at coordinate 743,784,447 of NC_064921.1, forward strand.
ATTCTACATGTCATGTGTGGCTGGCGTCTCCTCACCAGCAACAGGTCCCTGGTTCAAACTTGTCAATTCCCTAAAAAACATGCTCAGAGCGTCGTGGTAGGGAGACACGATATAGAACAAACAGACACCACCATGAATGTTAGACTGTCAAGAATGGGACTGCAATAGCACATTCCAGGCATTACCTCTCATTACGGACCACGCAGTGACCGAGAGCCTTCACTTAACGACCGAGAGCAGGGGCGTTTGGGTGGAGTTGTCATTGCTAACAGACAAGCAACATTGCGTGAGATAAGCGCAGAAGTGAAAGCGGGCCGTACCACGAACGTATTAGTTACGACACTGCAGCGAAATTGGGTGTTTCTGGGCGATGGCAGCAACGACCGACGCGAGTGCCTTTGCTAATAACACGACATCGACTGCAGCGTCTCTCCTAGGCTCGTGACCGTATCGGCCGGACCGTAGACGACTGCATAAACGTGGAATGGTCAGATGAGCCCCGATTTCAGTTGGTAAGACATGACATGACATGACATGACATGACAGTATGGTTCGAGTGTGGCGGAGACCTCACGAAGCCATGGATCACAGCAGTCAATAAGGCACTACGCAAGGTGATGATGTGGGTGTGTTTACGTGAAATGGACTGCATCCTCTGTTCCAGCTGAACCCGACTGGAAATGGTTATGTTTCGGCTACCTGCAGAAGCTATCCATGGTCTTCTTGTTGCCAAACCACGATAGAATGTTTATAGGTGACAACGCGCCATGTGACATGGTCACGATTGTTCGCGATTAGTTTGAAGAACATTCTGCACAATTTGAACACCCGTCATGAATCCAGTCGAATATTTATGGGACTTAATTGAGAGGTCAGTTCCTGCACAGAATACTTCCGCAGGTAAGAGGTCCGACACGATATGAAGAGGTATCCCCAAACTTTTATCACTTCATTGTACAGCGCTGTGAAACACTGATCGACAATGATGTCTGCACATCAGATGAATACGCATTTGCGAATAAGGGCTACCATCAGCTAGCTGTACAGTGGAATGACGACAATGAATCGAACCAGGATTTCCCGCTTATCGCGAGCGGTCGCTTTCACCATTTTTTTTTTTTTTTACTTTTGATCTCATTTTGTTCTATATTGTTCGTTGAATGACGTTGGAGTGGACGTCCGATGACAACCTTTCGCATTGTTCGTTGATTGGCTCACTCAGTTTTTCTATTACGGAAGATAGCTAATCCTCTGACCGAACATGCTGAGCTACCGTGCCGACTTGTGTATCCGTGCACGACTCACGACCAGACCCAAACTTCCATATGTCGTCAACCATGCGTCTACGACCTGAAGTAGTACATCCATTATGTGTATTCCCCTACAGGACAGATGTTGTACTTGAAAATCGCTTGCCCGGTTTCGGCAGATAAATACGATGCTGCAGCGCCTGTGTTATTCTGATTAAGATGCAATGTTCCTTTGGACATGCATGCATGCAAATATGCATGCACGGATAGCCAAATGGTAAGGCGACTGCCCGCCATAAGCGGGAAATTCGGATTCGAGTCCCGCTCTGGCACTAATTTTCATGGTGGTCATTCAATGCTACAACTGAAGGTAATCGTTATTCGCAACTGCTAATCATTTGATGGGTTTCGTAACAGCTGTGGTCGCCGCACAGCCTGTTGCATCGTAGTCAGACTAACATAGACACTACAATATCTCACATTTGTTCCGGTTGCCACTGGAACGGATTCGCAGGCGGTCACAATCGCTTCTCTCATGTTATCCAGCGTACGTGGCTTTTTGGCGTTGAGGTGTCCTTTGGAGTTCCCTGCAGAAAGAAGTCTAACTGCTTTAGATCGGGATATCTGCGTGGAAAGTAAACACTTCCTCGTCGGCCTATCGACTTCTCAATAGATGTTTGCTTGTTATCACGCCCCAGGACACTGCAAAAGCACAGATGATACTAAGCGCAGTAGCATCGAAGTAATTGAAACAGAATTGTAAACAAAAGAGTAACGCGCGGGGTAATAAATTATCACAATAACGTAGTCTTCTTAAACGCCGCCTTATCATACCAAACAATGACATCACTTAACAGTTTGTAAAGTATGTATGAAGAACTGTGAACGGATCCTAGCCAAGGCTCGACATACGTTACGTACCTAGAATAATGGAAATGTAACACTTGTGTACAGTTTCTGGTTAAAAAAAATGGTTCAAATGGATCTGAGCACTATGGGACTTAACATCTGAGGTCATCAGTCCCATAGAACTTAGAACTACTTAAACCTAAATAACCTAAGGACATCACACACATCCATGTCCGTGGCAGGATTCGAACCTGCGACCGTAGCATTCGCGCGGTTCCTCACTGAAGCGCCTAGAACCGCTCGGTCACCGCGGCCGCCCAGTTTCTGGTTAAACCACCTCACAAGGACAATTATAAATTTAAAAATGACATGGTCGCCACCAGTCAAAGTCCTTCCTAACAATTAATAAAAGACCGAACATGAAATTATCAGTTCAATTAAATTAAGAATTTAATTATAAGAATGTAATTTTTTAAAGACACTAGCAAGATGAACAGTATTGTATGTCGTATATCAATGAGCTTGTTTAATTTAAGTCATTTTTCCTCCCATTTTTGTTCATCACAAGCAAACAGATTATGTAACTTAAAAAAATCAGGGAATAGAAAATTAATTTGAAAACTGGCATCAATGACAAAGATAAGGGATGCAGAGTTTATCTTTTACGTAGCACACTTATTTCATTACTGAATTTGATGCACATCCTATGAATACACATGACTGGTGCCTGAATGAAAAATTTAACTAAATAATTCGCCAAAAAATGGTAGAATAGCGCAATTAAAAAAAAGAAAAAACACACAAAAGGGAAATGGAACACAATATTCAATCATTCCATCTGCCTACATACTTTACAAGTTTATTGTTACAAATCCGTTCACAAAATTCGAGGAGCCTACCCGGATAGTCCTCATTCACCGCATGAAGCATCTTGGGAATGTAGCGTTTGCAATTTTCTTTCTTTAAAAAAGCAGTTAACATTTGATATGCTTACATCCAATTCACGCGCAACTTGCAGTGTGAACTCATCTGGGGATCGCGTGAAAGCTTGTTCAGCCGCGTCCCTCCGTCTTTCGTCAGCTACTGATTTCTTCGTGCCAAACCATGCCGTCTTCGGTCCACGTACACTTCCTCCCTCTCAAATTTGTCCCGTAATTTCGTTATTGTTAAACGTGACGGTAGCGCAGTATCAAACTCTGCCTGCCACCGCCTCTGCTCTCCTTTAAAGTTTTCACATTACCAGTAACACTTTAAAATCCACTTCCTGCGCTCCGTGGACAAGTTTGCGGTCAGTGGCAACTGGAAACAAACAAAAGGAAAACATGTCAATGGCTACACACACTAGTAACGAGGCCATCATATAATAAAACCTAGATCAAGTTATCGTCAATACCTCCTTAGTTGTTAAACTTCAAATGGTGGAAACCCATTAGTGGGACATACTGTTTATTACTAAGCGACTATCTCGTCACCCGAAGCATCCGAACTTGGAGTAATTATTGACCGTATTTTAAAATTTAAATTGCCGTTGTAATCTGCTCATCAGAAAGTATAAACTTCTATCAAAAGTCTGACACTATAAGACAAGTATTACAGAGTGGAACTGTGTGTCTGTCAGGAAGCAACGTAACTGACGACATAGAAGTATTTCAGACAGCAAGTTAGCCAAAATTAGTGTTTCGTATTTTATGTACCGTGTGACCATAAGGAAAATATTTATACGATAATAATTTATTTAAACACTTTATAACATGAAATGAAACAAAAGTATGGTACTTTTATTAGATTTTTTATTTCTTAGGTACAATACTATGTATTACTGAGATGATGTCTCCCAATCTTGTTCATCTGAGCCGTCAGTTTGTATTGGGGACTTCTCTGCACCATCATTTTCAGCTTGAGAGACCTGCCTAGTCCACCTTTATCTTGAGAAGATTAAATATTATGTTGCTTTTAAGAAACGTTTGTTCCTTTTCTTTGGCTTCGGTCTCATACCTGTTATCAACGGGTCCGATGTCAGTAGTAGTCTGTTTATTACGCCCAGATTGCATTCTTCTCGTGAGAAGTCATACGTTTACCTGTACAGACGAAAATTCTTATTGCGGGCCTCGGCTGCTTCTTCTGATAAACTGCCTACGGGGAAAGGGCCATGTTCAATGACAGTTGGTCCATGTGCAGTGAGAGACATAGGATGCCATGAATATAAATCGACGTACAGTCTTGCTGTTTCAACTGCATAAATATAAAATTTGTGCATGACTGTCTTATGTCCTCTAGGAATACTTCTACAACAACTCTGAGTCGACAGATGAGTTGCAGATCTACACCTGTTTTTTGTGTCGATGTTTCAGGATCTGTAAGAAACTTCTAATGGTATACCCTCATGTCTGTTGCCCTAGCATTTTATGGGAACACCTACATACAATTAATCTCATCGAATCCTTATGTGACTTTCTTCCTTTCTTGAACAAGTTTCTTTCCCTATTTTGAACGGATTTGCGTCTTGGTGTTTATTTTGTATGACAAATGCAACAGAAATTCGAAAAATCTAATTCGAGCATTGAGTATAGGGAGTCCGAACCGGGGAGCTTTTGTATTTACTATTTTTGTTATCGACAATTCGTTGATATCTTTTGAGGTAGCATTGCAAATGTAGCATCTCATTGCCGATGCTGTCTCTCTTGCTGCATTGCAGACCCTTGAATCTATCACATTCCATAACCCTCAGAAACTTCCTGGGAGATTAAAACTGTGTGCCCGACTGAGACTCGAACTCGGGACCTTTGCCTTTCGCGGGCAAGTCCTCTACATTCTGAGCTACCGAAGCACGACTCACGCCCGGTCTCACAGCTTTACTTCTGCCAGTATCTCGTCTCCTACCTTCCAAACTTTACGGAAGCTCTCCTGCGAACCTTGCAGAACTAGAACTCCTGAAAGAAAGGATACTGCGGAGAGAGGGCTTAGCCACAGCCTGGGGTATGTTTCCAGAATGAGATTTTCACTCTGCAGCGGAGTGTGCGCTGATATGAAACTTCCTGGCAGATTAAAACTGTGTGCCCGACCGAGACTCGCGAAAGGCAAAGGTCCCGAGTTGCCGGCACCGTAGCTCAGCGTGTTCGGCCAGACGGGTAGCTGCCCTCTGTAATAATAAAAATAAAAAAAACTGAGATACTGGATCAACGACGAACTGAAACGGGTGTCTTGCGACATCCGCGTCGAGCAGATGCAACGAACGAAAAAAACGAACAAAAATGAGAAAAAAAAAGATTGTAGAGCACTTGCCCGCGAAGGGAAAGGTCCCGAGATCGAGTCTCGGTCGGGCACACAGTTTTAATCTGCCAGGAAGTTTCATATTAGCGCACACTCCACTGCAGAGTGAAAATCTCATTCTGGAAATCACCCTCTGTTGCTGCAATTTTTGTTTCTTGTAATGTTTCGATTTGTCTGTTGATATAATCAATTCCTTAATTAGTAACATAAGCTATTTCATGAATAAATCTGGTTTGTTTTGTTTACAAGAGAGAGAAGGTGATGGTGTAGGATTTTTCCTAGCAGAATTTTATTCCTGAGACTAACAAGTTGGAGAAGCACTAAAGATGACTGAAATATTTTCGCATCAAAACCAAGGGTTTAAAAAAAAATTAAACTTAATTAGATATGAAGCATCACAAGCACATTTATAGATAAATTCCAATGCATTTAGCTCATCATTTGGAAGATCATTTAAAACCTCTTCAAAATAATTAATCGCTCACACGTGCGATTAAGGAAACCTTGAAATTGAATCTGCACCTGTGGCAGTCACCTGATAGGATTCAGTCACAGGGTAGGACTGCTTCTTAGCCTCTTGCAAGGATAATGTAACAGGGACAGACCGTCTTATGAGACGTTCTGATTGTTCGAATTATTTCGTATTGTTTCCTTGTTAGCGGGGCTTCCACAAATATTGACAAAGCTTGGATATGCGAAAGTGGTTTTTTTGCTTGTAACTATCTACGTTTCCTATCGAATTCTTGTCGGTACTTAGGTCCTCGTGTATGAGATGAAATAATATATTTAACAACTTTGGACCCATCAACATTTCCATATTCTACGAGCTTCATTTGACTGGCATACGTTTATTCTGTGGCTCCAAACCTGTTCCTCAGTAGCAGCGTCTTACGCCTTTTACTGCGTTCGCTTAAGTCTACGAACGACTCTGACGGCCTAGCAACTCGAGTTTTGTTATGTGAAATTTTTATGGTACTATCAAGTCAGTTATAGTTTCTTTTAAGAAGGTACTTTCAACTTTGTATGACGCTAGCCCCGTTTCTTTAATTGTCACTTTATATAAGACAGTTTATGTTTGAAACCTTCTTTTCTTCATCAGGGTAGTTAGTATCTGATAATATACACTTTTCCGTAAAGTCCAGTGTTTTTAGAAACTCTTTTTCAGAATATTTCTTCATAAGAACATAGAGGTCTTTTCTTGTCATAATATTTACTTTCCAGGACCTACGATGAAAACAAAATAGTTTCAGAACTCATTTCGAAGATGCCATTTTTTATAGCCGATAACTCATGAACGTAAAACAGTCGTACCAAATAGTACTGTGGTATTCAGCGTCTACTTTTTTTAAATTTCCAGTAGAGAAACGATCATTCTATCACACGGCAGTAACAAATATGCGGGGAAACACAACGAACCATAATAAAAAGAATGATAACTAACAAAAGTAGTAAATATCACGAATTACAAAATTGAAAATAACGGTACATACGTGGATCTTGGGAGCACTTACTGCTTTTCACCACTCTTGAAATGAAAGCACACTTTAACACATTCATAAAAGCAGAGTGAATTCAAGACACTAGAAAAGTTTAAGACGCACTGCAAGCGACATGTAAGTACTGACAAGCTCTACAGTGGACGATGCACATTGAACAAATAATACACTGCCTTAGTAGTGCCCATCTATCAGACTATTTCAGGAACTTACGCATTCCCGGAATTACTTGCATTTGAAAAGATGACTTTTGGCCAGCTTTTAGATCGGAATATCCCTATCTGCGTCGGCGCGCATGTGACCGGACTTCATTTGTTTATCATTTGAAAATGAGGTTTCTTAGTGTCTTCTAACAAACCTACATTTTATTTGGCTTGTTTTGACTTGTGTTTACAAAATGTGCTGTAGAGTGAAAAGTTTATGTATGTAAGTAACCATGTTTAGTTATACTGTGCTTCAAAAACCACGAATCCATCCCTGGAAACAGTAAGATATTTTTCGATTTGTATTAGTTTTGTAAATTGTGCCCGCTTTGTAATATATCATTATAATCTGACCAGAGCCGGAAGTAACCTGAATCCTGAAAAATAATAGATGTAGATTTCCAAAGCACCTGATGATGAGTCCACAGGGCTCGAACTGCATCCGGTATGAATCACGATTGTTTATTTTATGAAAGTAATTCAGTAACTGTAGCAACATTGACAGGAATGAATAAAATTAAGAAAAGAAATACTTTATCGCTTATTTGATTTTCGTTGTCCGTGCTATAAAACTTCATCATCAGATATTAAGTTTTGATTCATTAATTCTTTACTAGTGATTCAACATACTTCGTGGCAGTATTCGCATATACTACTCAATGCACCTGCAAAAGTATATCATTGTACGACAACATAGGGCAGGAGATATAATATCATTATCATTGAGATAATGGATTTCAGGGGGATGGCTTGTTCCTCGACTTCACGAAGAGAAGCGAGTTCAAAAATTTTCGCGCGGACTGAGAGACCACACCTCGTGAGTTAAGGTTTACATATGACGAGGCACATCTGTTTTACAACATGTTCTAATACTGAAGCCATAGACGAATTGTCATACATCAGCTTAGCTTCGTCTCGGATATATTTAAAATATTTTGTAAACTAAGCTACAGTGCCGGTGGACTCATACTATAACTGCCCTACCGTTCATAACAAACTACACTACAGTAGCCACAAACATGTCTGTGTCATAGGCACGTTATATGTCGCTACTGCAAACTTATTCACATTCCTTAATTTTACAGTTCTACAAAATGCAGTAAAATGAAAAATATTATAGGTGAAATACATAGTGAGGTGTATAAGTTATTATTGTAATAAAATGTAACCTATGAAAACACGAATAAATTTAAATTTTAAAACTGTTAAAAAGGAAATTTGGCAGTATGTTATTCTGAGAAACTTTTGCCAAGAATAGTATAGACAAGAACAACTCACGTAGCTAAAAAAATTGTATGATTGATAAAATAGCTACGGAAAAAATCGAAATAAGTAAAATAAAGGAATGGAATATGCAATCAACGCCGTCTGTTCAAGGAGGCGCCAGAATGCTGCGTCTGTGAGAAGCAGTCCCAGGAACTTAACCGAAACCAATAGTCTAAGGATCTAAAAGTTTCGTGATCATTGACGAAAAAAAAGAAACTTATTCTATACTTCCTGGTTCACCGTTTTCATGCACGACTATGTTGCAGCCTGTGAAAGTTATAAAGACTCATTACTCAGTACGTTTACATGCTACACAAGACGAAAACCGTATTTCGGAAACCGTTTTTCGCCGTGGCGTTTACGTGTTAAGGTCTGAAGCGGCTTTGTTAGCCCAGTTAAATATGGCGTCTGGAAAACAGCTGATCCAGTTTCTGATTTACTCATCAATATCGTCATTTCTCTTCTCTTTAATATTAGAGGTAGGCAGCTTCATGCTCAGTCTAATATTTCTGCTTATTTACTGCACAGTTAATCCATAATAATCGAATATTCCGAAAATAAGACATAACGTGACAACGGAAACACGTTTTATAAACGGATGCGTTTAAATGTGAGCGAAAATCGATTGCGGAATTGGAAAATCTGGAAATAGAAGTGGATTTCCAGAATCGATTTTGAAGTATTTACATGACTATCCAGAAGCAGCATTGGGAATCGGTTTACGAAACTAGGTTTTGGGAGCCCCATGGAACATGGTGACTATAAGGTTCTATAATTGCAGAACGATCTCTGGAAGCAGTCACACGCGTAAAATCCCTGGGACTATGCACATGGGGCAATTTAAACTGGTACCAGTACAGAACACTAATACCAGACTGAAATTAACTGGAAGGACCCTGAGGAAGTATAGGTCATTACAAAATTGTCAATTTACCAATAGTTGAATATTGTTTGTCAGTCTGAAATCCGTATCAGACATGACTCACAGAGCAAACAGAGATCCGAAGAAGAGCAGCGCTATTTCGTTTTAGGTTTATTTAGTATCACTCAGAGGCTAAGGCAACTCTAATGGCAGGTGTTGCAAGAGACGCGTTCTGCATCACGTTATGGTTTACTGTTTAAGTTCCGAGAGTGTATGATTCTAGAAGAATCAACCAATGTACTTCTTCTTCCCAACAAGACATCGCGAAAAATCCGTGGAGATAAAATTAGAAAGATTCGAGTTTACATAGAGGCTTACCGACAGTCGTTGCTCCCGAGAATCATTCGCGACTGGAACAGGAAAGTGGGGAAGTGGAAGTGATACACAAAGTAACCTCCGCCAAACACCGTAAGATGACTTGTGCTCTAAATACGAGTATATGTGTTCGTCCAGCTTGGATGTCGGGAGTTCCCCGACATACTCCTGATGGGGAAGTACAAAATTGGTTCAAATGGCTCTGAGCACTATGGGACTTAACTGCTGAGGTCATCAGTCACCTAGAACTTAGAACTACTTAAACCTAACTAACCTAAGGACATCACACACATCCATGCCCGAGGGAGGATTCGAACCAGCGACCTAGCGGTCGCGCGGCTCCAGACTGCAGCGCCTAGAACCGCTCCGGGGAAGTACAAGTGTTGAATAAGCTATCCTGGTTAGCCGGCAGCTGTGGCCGAGCGGTTCTAGGCGGTTTAGTCGGGAACCGTACTACTGCTACGGTCACAGGTTCGAATCCTGCCTCGGACATGGAAGTGTGTGATGTCCTTAGGATCGTTTAAATAGTTCTAAGACTAGAGGACTGATGGCCTCAGATGTTAAGTCACATAGTCCTTAGAGCCATTTGAACCTTCTTTATCCCGGCTAACGATCACGTAATCTGAACGAGAGGAGCCGATTCATGCTCCAAGAAACATCACCCAAACATCACTGAACCACTTCTAGGCTAAAGCACACCCTCCATCGTGTTGGAGCTACACATCTCCACGCGCAGTCGGTCGACTCGCCGTCCTGCATTATTTCAGAAAAGGCAAAGTCGCTCATCGTCGGTCCGTATCACAAGCCACAATCAGCAACAACCCAGATATATATATATATATAAGCCACAAGCAGCAACAACCCAGATATATATATATATATATATATATATATATATATATATATATATATATGATGATGATGATGAGTCCCATACTCCGTTTACCGAGCGTAGGGGAGCGACGCGGGAGACCCGCGCCGCCATACTAGGCAAGGTCCTAGTGGAGGTGGTTTGCCATTGCCTTCCTCCGACCGTAATGGGGATGATTGATGATGATGATGAAGACGACACAAACACTGGTACCAGTTCTACACCATCCGCATGACTCAAAAGGGACGTAAGCACTCTTCGAAGAAACTATCAGTATTTTATCAAATGAGGTTATCTGTGTTAAATAAAAGAAGGGAATTTATTTTATAATACAATATTTCATTGTTCTATGATCTCACATTAAAAATTATCTCTAAGCAATAGTGATGCGTTCACGTAGATCTTCCACTGCTTCCAAATTCTTAAAGAGTAGCTACAATATAAAAGATGATGTAGAGGAACAGAAAGAGCATGCCGAATAATAGCTTCATTACTCTCTGACAAGAGGTGAAGAAGGAGATACAGACGTAAACGCTGGTGTTATGTGACACTTAAAATGTGGAATGAAAAGTATGAGGGAACACTGATAAGTAATGCCTCAGAATTATTTATATGAAAACTCTCCAAACTTATTAAATAAAACAGAACATTATACATCTACAGGACTGAAGACCACAACAACAACATCTTTAATATTCATGTCAAAATATTTGCGGCCCTGTGCCACTAGCGGGCTCTGTATTGTAGCGAGTAATGTGGCGGTGGGTAACCTAACTATGTCGGTGTCTGAGAAATAGAGTGCTGTAATCGAATTCGAATTCGAAGAGTTTGTCCACACATGGACTCTCCTTCAGTGTGGCAATGAGGTACGACATCTGGAAGAATCCGGCACGTTGAGTTCACTGTCATTGAACATGCTCCTTACAGTCCCGACTTGGCCCATCCGATTTTCACGTGTTTCCAAAAGTTGAAGAACAACTTCAAAACTTCACATTGATAGTGATGATGAGATGCATCCAGAGGTGAAGTTGTGATTCCGTCAACAAAATCAAACATGCTACTGTGACGGTATCAACAAATTGGGTTTTCCTTGGGAGAAATGTATTCACCGCCATGGTGACTGTATTCAGAAGTAAATGTGAAGACATGAGGAACAAGGATGTAGTGTGTTAATAACGTTTGTTTTATTTAAAAAGCCTTAAGAGTTTTCACATAAAAATCAGAGGCATTACTTTGTTCAAATGTGCGTGGAATCTTATGGGACTTAACTGCTAAGGTCATCAGTCCGTAAGCTTACACACTACTTAACCTAAATTATCCTAAGGACAAACACATACACCCATGCTCGAGGGAGGACTCGAACCTCTTCCGAAACCAGCCGAGACGCATTACTTTTCGGCATGCCTCCGTAAAATAGTTAGTTCTTACACACAGATGGTTTACAAAATTCTTTCACTTTTTTTTAGCATGGTCAAAAATTACATGTTAATACTTTGTTCTTGTATACACTAAAAAGAAATGCTACGCAGTGCCCATTTAAAGGAGGCTATCGTCCGACAAACCTTACGATGTTTACCAGACGTCTACCACTTTAGGTTATGTAATTTCACAGTTTTCATGCTCTTGATGTGATCCTAGCAATATCGTTATCAGTTTGAAATGTGAAAGATTCTTCATCAGTTCTATATAAATGAATTTTATTCATAGTGGATGCTGTTGAACTCCGTGACTGTTCCTTAATAGAGTATGGAAAAATGTCCACCACCAGTCGAATAAAAGGTTATTTGTTTGTCACACGACCTGTTTGCGCCCATCCTCAGGTGTTTATACATTCATGTACATGTTTATATAGCTGGAGATCACTGTATAAATACAAAAAAATTATTTTCTGGTGAATAAACAGACACAAGTGGGACAACTGTAAGTGGCAAGGCAGCATTTGTCGAAAATATATCTGTACTTACATGAAGATGAAGCATCGTTGTTATAGCTACGATGTGGTGATAGTTTTTTCCACTTAGTTGCACACTTATTATCATTTTCACGTCCATATTTCAGTTTTATTAAGTTTAGCTGCATATCTCACTATTACGATGTGCACTCTTGACATGCACTGTGTTTACATAGAAACATGTGGGTTATGGTCAAGGAACTTAGACGTAGCAGGTGTAAAGATGTAGCTCATACAGAAAAATGTAGGTTAGGGTCAAAGAACTTAGCCACAGGAAGTGCAAGGGTATTGCACATATAGAAACTTAAAAAGCTGTTATAGACTGCGAAGTTTTTTGATACACAACATGAATTTCTTTGATTCTCATTTTTGTCGGAGAACTTAGATCTAGGAAGTACAATGATGCTATACATATGAAATTACTAAAAGCTATTACAAATTAAAAAATGACAGCTAGAACTGTTTTCTTCTATATAAACTTTTTGATGACAAGACATTATTGTGCAACATTTTACAAGTATAGCAGTTTCCCTATCGTCGCATCCACTTGTTCTCCGTACCTAAGATTTTAATTTGTTTGAAGTTTCTACACGCCAATACAAGCACTATAGGAGCTGCCAGAGATCGCCTGTTCAGGAGCCTTAAGTGGATATCTGCTAAACTCTTGTATCCCTTTACGGGAGCTTTCTGCAACGTATTTCCAAGGTGATGCACAAAAACAAAACAAAAAAATTCTGCTTAACATGAATGCTAAGATCTGAGCAGTACGTACAAAGATCGTGAAATTCTCGCATCGTAATTTTTAAAAGTGAAACAAGTTTCATACTAAATATTATGACGTCCACGTTGGGCTCAGTCACGCCATGCTGCATTTAAGATATTCATTGTTGAAGAGCGTATATCTGAGGGCAATCTCCCTATTAAGTATACGTCTCCTCTTGCGTGAAATTAAAGCCGCCTACTTAAGCCTTCCACGACCAGCTCCTCGCCATCTTCGTCCACTTTTTATGTAGGGATAACAACAACGTTTATTGGATGCTTGATGCGCCATTAGAATGCAAATCACCCCATTAACACAACAGTGTAACAGATACGGTCTCACCAGAACCTGCACGCGCCGGCCATAGCTACAGTACTGTCCATCTCAAGGGGTTCATGGCGGCAGTACGCACTTTGAAGCCACTGGATCACAACACTGGAATATCACACTATGAGAAACCACGATACACGACAGTGGCTGCAAAGCTAAAAGTAAGACTAATAGCCACTAACACAGTTAAGCGGGGCATTTGAAGGCTGTTACTGGTAGCCACTCTTTCCGGAAATAATTTCTTAGTAGTAAATGTGCAATTAATCAACATAATACAGACATAGTCACAACAAGTGGCACACAAAAATGTCTTTGTTCTTCACAGCATCATCTCAACCAGCAGCTGATCGTCATTTTCTTATTCTTTTTCTTATGACTTGATCCAAATTAATAATATGAGTGTACACCAGATGTGGCTTAAATTGAAAGAAATAGTATCGGCACCAATTGAGAGATTTATACCAAATAAATTATTAAACGACGGACCTGATCCCCCTTGGTACACAAAACGGGTTGGAACACTGTTGCAGAAACAACGAGACACACATGCAAAACTTAAACAAACTCAAAATCCCCAAGATTGGCGATCTTTTATAGAAAGCTCGAAATTTAGCGTGGACTTCAATGAGAGATGCCTATAACAGTTTCCACAACGAAACTTCGTCTCGAACCTGGCAGAAAATCCAAAGAGATTCTGGTCGTATGTGAAGTATGTCAGCGGCAAGAAACAATCAATGCCTTCTCTGCGCGATAGCAATGGAGATACTATCGAAGATAGTGCTGCCGAAGCAGAGTTACTAAACACAGCCTTCCGAAATGCCTTAACAAAATCAGATGAAGTAAATACTACAGAATTCTAATCGAGAACAGCTGTCAACATTAGTAACGTAGAAGTAAATATCCTCGGAGTAGTGAAGCAACTTAAATCACTTAATAAAAGCAGGTCTTCTGGTCCAGACTGCATACCAATTAGGTTCCTTTCGGAGTATGCTGATGCTTTTGCTCCATACTTAACAATCGTATGCAACCGTTCGCTCGAAAAAGATCCGTATTCAAAGACTGGAAAGTTACACAGGTCACACCAATATTCAAGAAAGTTAGTAGGAGTAAATCACTAAATTACAGGCCCATATCGTTCACGTCGAAATGCTGCAGGACTTTAGAACATATATTGAGTTCGAATATTATGAATTACCTCGAAGAAAACGGTCTATTAACACACAGTCAACATGGGATTAGAAAAAATCGTTCCAGTTAAACACAACTAGCTCTTTCTTCAGCTGCAGGTGGTGACACATGTTGGCACTAATGACATGTGTCGCTTTGGATCTGAGGAAATTCTCTCTGGATTCCAGCGGCTATCTGATTTGGTGAAGGCTGCCGGTCTTGCTTACGAGATGAAGGCAGAGCTCACCATCTGCAGCATCGTCGACAGAACCGACTGCGGACCTTTGGTGCAGAGCCGGATGCAGGGTCTGAATCGGAGGCTTAGACGATTTTGCGACCGTGTTGGCTGCAGATTCCTTGACTTGCGCCATAGGGTGGTGGGGTTTCGGGTTCCGCTGAATAGATCAGGAGTTCACTACACTCAGCTGGCGGCTACACGGATAGCGGAGGCTGTGTGGCGTGGACTGGGCGGTTTTTTACGTTAGAAGGCCTCGGGAAAGTACGGGGTGGGCTGCAATCTCAAAGGGTGCATAGTAAATACAGGACGTGCTTGGATCAAGGAACAGTCGGAATTGTAGTTGTAAATTGTTGTAGTAGTGCTGGGAAAGTCCCTGAGCTTCAAGCGCAAATAGAAAGCACAGCAGCTGAAATCGTTATAGGTACAGAAAGCTGGATAAAGCCTGAAATAAGTTCTGCAGAAATTTTTACGAAGTCTCAGACGGTGTTCAGGAAAGATTAGGCAGAATTGGTGGTGGAGTGTTTGTGTCTGTCAGTAGTGGTTTATCTTGTAGTGAAGTAGAAGTAGATACACCGTGCGAATTGGTATGGGTGGAGGTTATACTTAACAGCCGAACTAAGATAATAATTGGCTCCTTCTACCGACCCCCAGACTCCGATGATATAGTTGCGGAACAGTTCAGAGAAAATTTGAGTCTCCGTAACAAATAAATACCCCACTCATACGGTTATAGTTGGTGGAGGCTTCAACCTTCTCTCGATATGTTGGCAAAAATACTTGTTCATAACCGGTGGTAGGCAGAAAACATCTTCCGAGATTGTCCTAAATGCTTCCTCCGAAAATTATTTCGAGCAGTTAGTCCACGAACCCCAGCGAATTGTAAATGGTTGCGAAAACATACTTGACCTCTTAGCCACAAACAATCCAGAGCTGATAGAGAGCATCATGACAGATACAGGGATTAGTGATCACAAGGTCGTTGTAGCTAGGCCCAATACCGTTTCTTCCAAATCCACCAGAAACAAACGAAAAATAATTTTATTTAAAAAGGCGGATAAAGTGTCACTAGAAGCCTTCCTAAGAGACAATCTCCATTCCTTCCTAACTGACTATGCACATGTAGACGAGATGTATCTCAAATTCAAAGATATAGTAGCAACAACAATTGAGAGATTCATACCTCATAAACTGGTAAGAGATGGAACGGATCCCCCATGGTACACAAAACAGGTCCGAACGCTGTTGCAGAGGCAACGTAAAAAGCATGCGAAGTTCAGAAGAACGCGTTATCCCGAAGATTGACTAAAGTTTACAGACGCGCGAAATTTGGCACGGACTTCAATGCGACATGCCTTTAATAGGTTCCACAACGAAACATTGTCTCGAAATTTGGTAAAATATCCGAAGAAATTCTTGTCGTATGTAAAGTACACAAGCGGCAAGAACGCACGCAATACCTTCGCTGCGCAGTGCCGATGGTACGGTTACCGACGACTGTGCCGCTAAAGCGGATTTATTGAACGCAGTTTTTCGAAATTAATTCACCAGGGAAGACGAATAGAATATTCCAGAATTAGAAACACGAACAGCTGCTAGCATGAGTTTCTTAGAAGTAGATACCTTAGGGGTTGCAAAGCAACTCAAATCGCTTGATACGGGCAAGTCTTCAGGTCCAGATTGTATACCGATTAGGTTCCTTTCAGATTACGCTGATACAATAGCTCCCTACTTAGCAATCATATACAACCGCTCGCTCACCGATAGATTTGTACCTACAGATTGGAAAATTGCGCAGGTTGCACCAGTGTTTAAGAAGGGTAGTAGGAGTAATCCATCGGATTACAGACCTATATAATTGACGTTGGTTTGCAGTAGGGGTTTGAAGCATATACTGTATCCAAATATTATGAATCACCTCGAAGGAAACGATCTATTGATACGTAATCATCATGGTTTCAGAAAACATCGCTCTTGTGCAACGCAGCTAGCTCTTTATTCACATGAAGCAATGGCCGCTATCGACAGGGGATCTCAAGTTGATACCGTATTTCTAGATTTCCGGAAAGCTTTTGACACCATTCCTCACAAGTGACTTCTAATCAAGCTGTGGGTCTATGGGGTATCGTCTCAGTTATCCGACTGGATTCGTGATTTCCTGTCAGGAAGGTCGCAGTTCGTAGTAATAGACGGCAAATCATCGAGTAAAACTGAAGTGATATCAGGTGTTCCCCAGGGAAGCGTCCTGGGACCTCTGCTGTTCCTGATCTATATAAATGAACTGGATGACAATCTGAGCAGTTCTCTTAGATTGTTCGCAGATGATGCTGTAATTTACCGTCTAGTAAGGTCATCCGAAGACCAGTATCAGTTGCAAAGCGATTTAGAAAAGATTGCTGTATGGTGTGGCAGGTGGCAGCTCACGCTAAATAACGAAAAGTGTGAGGTGATCCACATGAGTTCCAAAAGAAATCCGTTCGAATTCGATTACTCGATAAATAGTACAATTCCCAAGGCTGTCAATTCAACTAAGTACCTGGGTGTAAAAATTACGAACAACTTCAGTTGGAAAGACCACATAGATAATATTGTCGGGAAGGCGAGCCAAAGGTTGCGTTTCATTGGCAGGACACTTAGCAGATGCAACAAGTCCACTAAAGAGACAGCTTACACTACACTCGTTCGTCCTCTGTTAGAATATTGCTGCGCGGTGTGGGATCCTTACCACATGGGATTGACGAAGGACATCGAAAGGGTGCAAAAAAGGGCAGCTAGTTATGTATTATCACGTAATAGGGGAGAGAGTGTGGCAGATATGATACACGAGATGGGATGGAAGTCATTAAAGCAAAGACGTTTTTCGTCGCGGCGAGATCTATTAACGAAATTTCAGTCACCAACTTTCTCTTCCGAATGTGAAAATATTTTGTTGAGCCCAACCTACATAGGTAGGAATGATCATCAAAATAAAATAAGAGAAATCAGAGCTTGGACAGAAAGGTTTAGGTGTTCGTTTTTCCCGCGCGCTGTTCGGGAGTGGAATGGCAGAGAGACAGTATGATTGTGGTTCGATGAACCCTCTGCCAAGCACTTAGATGTGAATTGCAGAGTAATCATGTAGATGTAGATGAAAAGCTGCAGGTCTTTTGTCAAAGTATTTTCTATGAGTTTATCTATTGCACTGGAAGGATGAGACCTATCCTATCCAATCATGATCGACATCTAGAAGTTATAACAAAACAGACTGAGTTAAGTCACTTATTTGAAATCCGAAAGATGCGCAAAGAATTCATTTGCGTCTCCATTATGCGACAGCCGCATCCCCACCGTGTAATATTCTTATGGTAGCTGAAATGCGTGCTTGTAAAACTTATAAATTTTGTATTGAATAAGAATGATTACAAGGTCATAGGCGTAGGTGCGTTGAAATCTTGAAAGGGCCGTAGTCTGTGGCCATGCTAAAAGACGACTGAACGAATTTCTATATATTTTATGTGTAAGAACCAGCTAATGTACGTGGACTTGACGAAAAGAAATACCGCTGGATTTTTATTGCAAACTCTTATATCTTTTTAAATAAACAAACGTCATTAACATTCTACAATTTTATCCTTCCTGTGTAATATTTATTTCTCAACATAGTAGCCATGGTGACGAACACATGTTCATCAACGAGAGATTAACGTTGATACCGTCACTGTAGAACATTTGACTTTGTTGCGGATATACGACCTCACTTGTGCTTGCACCACTTCATCACTGTCGAAGCAAAGTCCTGGAAATGTTGCTTAAGTTTTGAAAGCAGATAAAAATCGATACGGGCAAGTCGGTACTGTATGGAAGATGATAGATGACATTGACTCCAAGGCAATGTTGCTGGTGTATCAGCACTCGTGTGCTGATGAACATTGTCATGCTAAAGGAGAGGGTGCTGTGTGAACTACGAGTTCAAATTCGTGTTTTCATTTACAGCACGCTATTTCTCACGCACCTACATCGTTACGTTACACACTGCCATTTTACTACCTACAGTTCTGAGTCCTCTAGCGAAATAAGTAGACATGATGAATGAAGAGGAAGAATGTTAATAACCTTTATTTTATTTAAAATTCGTTGAATACTTTCATATAAAACCTTCGGAAGTATTATTGTTCACCGCGCCTTCGTAATGTCCCTTTGTTCCAAAGGAGATAAATAAACGCTGAATAGGACAACACCTATATTATAGAGTGAACAGTTGTAATGTTGATGCATTAAGTTGTTCTGAAAGCGGTGCTCATATTCAAGACAATAAAAGCGGGTTAAAAGCTATTTGGGGAAGTTAACCTGGCATTACTGAGCAACTGTTTCACCAGGTATCCAGTCTAGCTCACCAAATTCCCAACCAGACTAACATTAATTATAATCTTTTAATAGTCATCTTAACACAACTGGCGATATATATATATATATATAAAGAGAATTTCAATAGAAACAAATAAATCAGTTTATATTGGAACATTTATTTTAACATTGATCATTGTTCCGTTCAAATTTCAGCATATTAAACTTGATTCATAACTAAACTGGTGCCTTATTTAGGATTGTGAAAACGTGAGTTTGTAATCTTAGGAACACATCAAATATGGAGCCAAGATTGGGAGACTGCATACAACACTGCATTCATAAAATAACATACGAAGAACGTTGAAACATGTGCAAGAGGAAATTAACCACAACCAACCGATTCAATTTTCACCCAAAGAAGTTACGGTCGTAGCGCAATCGTGTTGTTCATGAAATAGCCACACACTGGTATACTAAATTCATACTAACTCTCTGTGAAATCTTCCCGAAAAGAATAGCTGAGGGCTACTTTGATGATTACACCACATGCTTCACGTGGTCAACTTCGTTTACACAAAGAGTGTAACTCCACAATAATTTTGATAATTAAAATGAATTACATCGAAATTACAATTTACAAAAAAAAAACTCGAACTGGTTACCATCGTCTTACTATTAACCTAATGGGTCAAACCATTGCATAATCACGTGGTACTGGTCTCACAAAGTACACCCCACTTGGGTTAAACATAAAGAAATGTTGCTATATTGAAAAATATTGCCAAAACGAGACGTTATAATCTCACTCACATTCGCATTTAAGATTGGTGATCGTAGTTAGAGTTACGGGTCCTCAACATGTGGTTCCACTTTACTCCCAAAGTAGTGACAATGCTACTATTGGAAGATATTCTGAACTTCACACTCGAATTACACTGCGTTGCAATTTAAGACAACATGTTTTAGATCTAAACCTGAAACGAAGGTGATTAAATTTCCAGTTAGGCTGAACTTAAGAAATCCATTGTCCTACGGACTTAGCAGACACGCGCTTAGCCGGAGATCTTACCACTTCAGACGCTCGCCGCGGACAGACTGCCGTGGGCCCCTACCGAGGGTGCTTCATAGATACAAACGGAAGTGACGAGAGTGGCAGCTTCCTATACCAACATGACAAGGGACGGACAGGACCATACTAAGAATAGAAACCTCTTCGCTTTTAGAAAGCGTAGCTACCTGTTTCGACGTTGGTCCTACTGTTCTCTAGCAGACAGGATTGTCTGCAACCATCAAGTATGCAACTAGAAATACATTTGCTCATTCATCCTTTCACACAGAAGGGATGTGGTATGACAGTATTATATCATACACGCTATATGAAAAAAGCGCATGTAGGTTCCATATGAGACTGTGTGACATGAATTACATATAGACTGTATTTTAAAGTGTAGTAGTGTGACAGATCATTCTTGTTTATGTGTAAAAGTAACACGTTCCACTGCTCAGTCTCCTCCCAGATGGAGTCAGAAACATTACAGTCAATTCAGAAGTGGAATTTATGCCGTATATGACAACAGATTTAAGAAATTAACATGAAAGGAATCCAACAGAGACCTTTTACAGTTCCTTCCGAAGAATATACACTGACAGAAAAATATTGCAGTACCAAGAAGGATTTGTGTGAGATAAACGAAAGTTGGTAGGGAGCATTTGTTACCTCTGAGATGAGTTGATGTTAGTCAATAATGCCTTTAAGGCGACAAAGACACCATTGTCAATACCTCACTGAGTTTGAACGAGATCGTGTAATAGGTCTATGAGAAACCGCATGTTCCTTCTGCGATAATGCAGAATGACTTGGCAGCAATGTAGCCAATGTACATGATTGCTCGCAGCGGAGGTCACGAGATTGCATGGTTACATAAAGACCGGGCTCTGGATGGCCACGTGACGCTAACGAGAGGGAAGATCGTTGTGTTCGGCATACGGTTCCGGCGCGTCGTACTGTACGTACAGCAGCAACCTGAGTAGCTGTTGGCACCACACTGGCTCAACGAACAGTTACAAATCGACTGCTTCAAGAACAGCTCCGAGTCAGACGACCTGTTTCGTGCTTTCCACTGATCCCAAACCACCGCCATTTGCTGCTGCAGTGGAGTCAAGCGAGAGCTCATAGGAGGGCAGGGTGGAAGTCCGTTAGGGTTTCTCATCAAAACTGGTTCTGCCCCGGTGCCTGTGATGGCTGTGTATTGGTTAGGAGGAGGTTAGTTGAAGGCCTGCAACCACGTCTCAGCGTGCTAGACACATTGGCCCTGCAGTTGGAGCTATGGTTTGCAGTGCGATTTCGTATTTCAGTACGGAGTACTCTCATGGTTATCAGGCGCAATCTGACTGCAAAACTGTTCGTCAGTCTGGTGAATCGACCTGTTGTGCTGCCATTCATGAACAGAGTTCTTAGTGGGTGTTTTTCAACTGGATAACCCTCGTCTACATGCCGCTGTTGATACTCAACATGCTGTACGGAGTGTCGACATGTTGCCTTGGCCTGTTCGACCACCAGATCTGTCTCCCATCGAGCACATGTGGGACATCACCGAGCAAGAGCTCCAGCGTCATCCACAACCAGCATTAATCATCCTTGTTCAAACCTGGCTCAAATGGCTCTGAGCTCTATCGGACTTAACATCTGAGGTCATCAGTCCCCTAGAAAGAACTACTTAAACCTAACTAACCTAAGGATATCACACACATCCATGCCCGAGGCAGGTTTCGAAATTGCGACTGTAGCAGCAGCGCGGTTCCGGACTGAAAACCCTAGAACCACTCGGCCATAGCGGCCGGGAATCCTCCTTGTATTTACCGACCAACTGCGACAGGCCTGGAACTTCACTCAAGAAACTGACATCCGGTACCTGTACAACACAATGCATGCACAACGTTTGCATGCTTCCATTCAGCATTCTGGAAGTTTACACCGGTTATTAAAGTGCCAGAATTTCAAATTTTCGATGGCTTATCTAACGCTTACATTAACCTTTCGTATTGCAGTGTTAATAACTTAATATATTATCTAGACAAAAGTATTCCCGAAATTTCATTACACTACAATAATTATTTTAAGGTGTTACGATTTTTTTTCAGTCAGTGTGCATCTACGGGGTGACAATTATTGAACTATATGAAATAAGATAGTCATAACTACTGACCATTTTGTGTTAAGACGCTCAAACTAACCGGTTGGCCGCGGGACACGATGGAATTATTATGCGCATGAATGGTTTACTTTAGCGACGAATCCCGCATTCATTTGGATGGCTACGTCGACAATCAAAATTGACTCATTTGGGGGACTAAGAATCAGCATCGATGTTCCGACACTTCAGCCGGTCATGCAGAATTTCGCTTTTCGTGTGCGCCACATAATCGCCAATGATGGCAGGCATCTCGAACATGTCTTAACCTAAGTCCGAATATCTGTAGCGGCGTTTAAATATTGAATAAAGTGTGTGCATGTCGTAGTTCGTAACCATTTTACGTTTTTTTCGTGTTGTTGTTGTGGTCTTCATTCCAGAAACTGGTTTGAAGTAGCTCTCCATGCTACTCTATTTTGTGCAAGCTTCTTCACGTCCAATACTAAATTTATGATCCCTTGATGCATCAGAACATGTCCGACCAACTGATCCCTTCTCCTAGTCAAGTTATGCCACAAATTCCTCTTCTCCCCAATTATGCTCACTACCTCCTTGTTAGTTATGTGAGCTACCCTACAAATCTTCAGCATTCTTCTGTAGCCCAATATTTCGAAAGCTTCTGTTCTCTAATCTATCTAAACTATTTATCGTCCACGTTTCACTTCCATACATGGCCACACTCCATGCTTCCCTTCCGTACATGTCTAACTCCATGCAAAAAAAAAAAAAGGCTTTCTGACACTTAAATCTATACTCAGAGTTAACAAATTTCTCTTCTTCAGAAACACTTTCCTTGCCATTGACAGTCTACATTTTATATCCTCCCTACTTCGATCATCATCAGTTATCTTGCTTCCCAAATAGCAGAACTCATTTATTACTTTATATGTCTCACTGCCTAATCTAATTCTCTCAGCATCACCAGCGAGCCGTCACTCTTCCGTCTGGGCTCGTTGGGATATTCTGTTTACCGTAAGCCGACTCACATTGATTTGTACCTGCATTCTTCCAGTTGCCATCACCCATCCCAAACCATGAGTGTACTTAAAACCCTTGTGCACAGGGCACACACGGTGTCGGTTGCAGAGAATTTGCCTAAGGAACTTGCACATTTAAGAACGGTGTTCAGGGACAATGGTTACTCGACACGGCAAATTAACAGGGCCTTCTCAACTAGAGCCAGGAACCGGGAAGTGGATAAAGAAGAGAGTGCGCCAGCCAAGTCTCTAGCTTTTCTTCCCTTCGTTGGTAATATCTCTTTTAAAATAGCAAGGATTCTTAATACTTTTCATGTGAAAGTCGTTTTTCGTCCGCCTTCTAAGGTTTCAGATTTGCTGGGTTCGGTGAAAGATGATCTGTTGCTGCGGAAGGCGGGAATCTACAAAATGCCGTGTCAATGTGGTATGGCCTATATAGGACAGACAACACGTACTGTGGAAGAGCATTGTACAGAACATCAACGTTGCACTCGTCTACTGCAACCCAGTAAATCTGCAGTTGCGGAACATTGTATTTCTAACGGACATTCAATGGAGTACGACAAAACTTCAATTTTGGCCACAGCAACAACTTTTTGGGACTCCATTATTAAAGAATCCGTTGAAATACGCATTGCTGGAAATTTAATGAACCGGGACAGTGGTTACCAATTGAATAATGCATGGAATCCCGTCATCACAGAAATTCTCTCGAGACGAAGACGCCAGAAGACATCGATACCTACGGCCAGCGACAATACCGACGGCACCTGAGTTTCGCAGTTCCACCAGCGAGGGCGCTGTTGCTGGGCGGTGTGGTCCTTCTGTCTCCGCGTCTGCAGCGCATGCGCGGCAGTACTATCAGCGCACTATAAGACGGAACGGAGAAGGTTTTGTCAGTCCTCGTTCGGCTCACCCGAAGATGGCTGGCAGTTGTCCAGCCTAAATATCGTGCGAAGATGTTTACGACGACCGGCTGCAAGCCCGAAATGTATTTGAACAATTGATTCGCCAGGAAAATTTCAAGTTTTACAGGGTTTAATAATTGTCACCCTGTATACTTTAAATAAAGCTGTCATAATCATATCGAAGGCTGGTTAGAACGCCACAGTCCTTTAACTCGACGTGGTCCCCTACTGCATTTGGCGTGACGTTCCTGTCCTCCAGTATTCACACTGACTTATCCAGCATGTTGTAGGAGGACCTGTACCTTAATGTGAACACCGCAGCACCGTGCGACGTTTTTCAAATTAACAAGCATTCTCACTGACGAACGTGGTGATACGTGACAGATGCAAATACTGTGGTTGTCCAGGAACCTAATCCCAGTCTTTTCGGTTAGTGGTCGGCCGTATAAACAAATTTAATTTTGATTTTTTATTGTAAGAGGCCTTCTTCCTCCTTTTATTGTTGACCTTCACTCTCCAGGCTGCACCTTCTTCACAATTTCGTTTCCTTACAACAGTCTTGCACTATTTATTTTTATTTTTCTGATTTCTTTGTTCTCAAGGTATGTCGTTGTGTCTCTGGGACAACGGGGATTATTCAAAGCATTCGATGTAAACTTAGATCAAAATGAAAAAATAAATCTGTAGAGAAATGAATCAAACGAGTAAAAAATATAATTGAATGCTTGGTCTTTATCCTTCGCTGGTACCAGAAACCTTTCTTTTCTCACTTCACAAATATTTTTATGCGAAGCGTAAGTCGTCCCTGTATTGAAAACAACTAAAATGATCTCCTCTTGCGTAGACTATACAATTTCACATTCAAGAAACAGTTTCGCAGATCGGCCTGTCAATTAGTTGTTTCCCTTTTTGAGACAGTGTACTGCTTCTGGACTTATCATAATTTCTGGATTAAAATAATTTTCTTCCCTTGTACCGATGTACGTAACCGATTTCCAAATCTCGCTTTTCTAGACACATGTAGAGATTTAGACCGTGGTATCGTACGACGACCTAGGTCCCAGATTGCACTTGATATCTCACAAAGGAACCACAAGCTACAGACAGGGGCTGCCAGACGAAGCAGCGGATGAGAGACGTCAGCGAATATACGCCTTCAAGAGTTTCCGTTCGCTGCCGCGCGGGAAGCTTGCTTACGTCAAGAGAGCAGCGTCGTTCACCTCCGTCTATAATCATCGCCCACGACGACAGCATCCTCCGAACTCATATAAGGCTGCGAACTAACGAAACTATTAGCCGGAACTGTGTATCGAAGTTTATAGTTATCTGTGTATCGAGATACGATTATCGTGTGATAACAGTTATAGTGTTCAGTGACAGAAAAAAGTGCAAGGTGACATTCCTGTACCAGTGACTAAAAATTGGAAGTATGTGTGGCATTCAGCTAAAATCGTATCACGTCGCGTCTCTCGCTTGTGTTGTGTGATCTTTCTCAAGCGACAAACTTACGAAATGGGTCCCCCATTCGAAAGCCTGGAATAGATCGGAGCTAAATATTTGTGACAAGCAATACTATAGATGTCACTGCTGCTGGTTTCATTCGCAGCAGTTTAATCTGTGCTCTTAGACTCCTACCTAATCGACCTCTCGAAAATTGCGACATAGCCCGAATAAACAGCGAAATATTGATGATAATCAGGACTATAACCAGGGTTGCCTCACGTTTTACCCGCAGACTGTAGACTATTCTTACGTTCCTTTGTAAGCAAACGATCTTCAGTGGCGACGTGTCCGAAAATAACCAGACAAATATTTTTGACGGGCGTGGATAGGCTATATATAGATTTCTGTTCATTTTACTTGCAACTATTTAATCTGTACCTTTAGATTCCTGGCTGACCACACTCTCGGAAATCGTAATATATTCATGGAAAACGGTCAAGTATTTGTGGCAAAAAGGAATGTAAATGATATTGCCAGTTGTTTCACTCGCAGCAATGTCATCTTTCGCCTTTTAGTCAGAGGGAATTGACAAAATGGAAGGAACGCATTAAGCGAACATGCTCTTATACATAAATAACGTCGAATATTGCAGAACATATTTCTGTTACATGAATAGGAAACTCACGGAATGTGTTACAAACGCGAAGACGTAAACAAATTAAAAAAAAAAAACGACTGTGGTTACATTCGAAGCCAATTTCCTCTGCTCCACAACAGGATGTCTTTAACCACACGGCCACTTGAAAAACGTCTTCAGTAAAGCTTTTAAACAGTTCGTAGTAAATTTTCATAGGACTCTAATGTGCCTTTAACTGGCATTTAAATAAATAAATCGCGCCTAGAGTCACATGTCTTCATTACTCCTTTGCCTTAAAACGACATACTGTTATTACATGCAATTTATAATACGGAAACACTCGAAATACGATGAATCTAATATGGCAGCTCAAAAAATACCGAGAGAGGGACGTCACGTGACCCCTTTCCGATTTCAGACGATTGCCAGTTGTACTTGTGATTCTTAGCGACTGAGCCGTCCGCGGTGGTCTCGCGGTTCTAGGCGCGCAGTCCGGAACCTTGCGACTGCTACGGTCGCAGGTTCAAATCCTGCCTCGGGCATGGATGTGTGTGATGTCCTTAGGTTAGTTAGGTTTAAGTAGTTCTAAGTTATAGGGGACTAATGACCACAGCAGTTGAGTCCCATAGTGCTTAGAGCCCTTTGAACCATCTTAGCGACTCATCTTTACTGTCGACATGGCCTGTTTCCAAGTGAAGTATTTTGGATTGCTCAAACTTTAATAAAATGATCTAATATTTTGTGTGTATTCTTAGTGTCAGCTCGACCTCCTCCAGAAGTAAACCTAGGCTTCCTGCGACAGACTACATAGATTAATGTGTATCGTAGGTCTCATATGATACAGACAATGTTTTCGCAACCACCGAGCGACACTTTAGCGAACTAGTATAGCTTTTGTTTCGAATCCGTTTCAAAGGAGTTGTAAGGAAAATACGAACTACTATTTTCCAACGGAAGCATGCGTTTGATCATACCCCTGCAACGTTGTGTTATGCCATGTAAATAGCAATTTTTGAGAACATTTAGTGATCTGGCTGAAATTGCTTTAAAATGGATTAAAAACGGCATCGAACGCAATAAAATATTTCGGTTAGAATGTGACCAACTTCAGGCCATTTATACCAATGGTGGTAGGCGGTGACAGTGAGTAGAGCAGCTGTTATGACTTCACTAACGTCGATTGCTTGTTTCGGTCAGAAGGAGACCATCGTCAGGTCATGTAATATACATTGAAGGTAGGCTGTGGTGGTGAACAGAGCAGATGTTATGACGCCACCAACGTCAACTGCTGAAGCCTCCAATGTCTTCAATAATCGTGTAAATTA
The DNA here is from genome assembly GCF_023897955.1 of Schistocerca gregaria. NCBI lineage: Eukaryota > Metazoa > Arthropoda > Insecta > Orthoptera > Acrididae > Schistocerca > Schistocerca gregaria. The sequence continues at coordinate 743,812,139 of NC_064921.1, forward strand.
GCTGAAGATGATCACTTTCTGACAAGCAGTTGACACCTGCTCCTTTCACCACCACCGATTACCATACTGGTAGAAATGGCCTGAAGATGGCCACATTCCGACCGAAACCGGCAACCATTGGAAATAAATATTTTATTGCGGTCACGGCAGTTTTTAACCCATGGACGGCGTGCCACTGAAAGCGTCGACACCGTCCCTCGGCGAACGCCGGCAGCCTCGAGAATCAGCGGAGCCCTCCCCGTCCCCCGCCCCCGCCCCCGCCGCCCACGCAAGGGGCCCACCGCACTGTCGCCAGAAACCCGAGCGTCTCGCGGCACCGCGCCGGGCCGCGCCGGCCTTTGAAGTGCAGCCGCGGGGGACCCGGCGCCGCGTTGCAGACGGACGACGTGGCCGGACTGCGTGGGCGGCGGCCGCGGCCCGCTCCCCTGACGGTGGGCGGCGCTCGTAAAGAGATCGCTATCGCTGTCCTTATCTGCTTTCACCATAAACGCCACGTATCGCGTTCCTGGTAAACAGGCAGGGCGCGCGCGCTATCACCGTAATACTACCTGCTGTAATGTGGTAAGAGAGTGGCGAGGGACGTTTATGAGGGCCCGTCATACGGCAGCGGGGGAGCGGTGGCTCAAGTGATGCGGCATACCGGCGGGGCTTCTACTTCATCCCGCTGTTTTCTCTTTTTCTGTCCTCCGCGGTGAATATTATATGCTGCTCCTGTCCAGACGAGAAACGAATGCCTGCGATCAGTTTTCCTCGTTGTAGGGCGATTTGCAATGGACATACGGCAATGGAGTTTTTCAAACGTGACACCCTTTCTGCCTACCAGCACGGATTCCGAAAACGCGGGTCATGCACACAAAACTCGCGTTTTTCATCACAGAAGCCACAGATCAAGGCAAGCAGGTACGCGCAATAAAATATTTGACTCACAACTACTCCAACCAAACTACGAAATTTGTGACTAGATTGAGGATATCTTCGTAGGGAAAAAGCAGCTTTTTGTCTTGGACGGACAGTCATCAACAAACATAGAATTTATGAGTACACTAAGGAAATGTGATGGCACCCTTGCTACTCAAATGGTTCAGATAGCTCTGAGCACTATGGGACTCAACTGCTGTGGTCATTAGTCCCCTAGAACTTAGAACTACTTAAACCTAACTAACTTAAGGACATCACACACATCCATGCCCGAGGCAGGATTCGAACCTGCGACCGTAGCAGTCGCACGGCTCCGGACTGCGCGCCTAGAACCGCGAGACCACCGCGGCCGGCTAAATCGACACCAGGGAGCGACATGAAATTACAATGTCCTGAGGTCATCAATCCCCTAGAAATTAGAACTACTTAAACCTAACCAACCTAAGGACATCACACGCATCCATGCCCGAGTCAGGATTCGAACCTGAAACCGGAGCGGTCGCGCGGTTCCAAACTGAAGTGTCTAGAACCCCTCGGCCACAATGACCGGCTGCTACTCATTTTGCATATTAATGACCTTACTAACAACATCAACAGTGGCTTCAGACATTACCTAATGGTCTAAAAAAACTGCACGGACATCAAGTCAGATCTTGAAGGATTCCAATGCTGCGCAAATCTTCAAAATTGTAGAATTTGGTACTTAAAAAACTGCTAAGTAGAATCGTATGACTATGACTTCAGTGAATCACCAATCGAATTGGTCACTTCATACAAATGCTATGGTATCACAACAATATGTAAGGATAGAAGTGGAATGATAAAATAAGCTCAGTCGCAGGTGACAGATGTCGATTGAGTGGCAGGAAACAGAAAATACATCTATTAAAATATCGTTCAAGTGCGTGAGAGTCATACCATACGAGACTAATAGGAGGTGTTGATTGCATATGAAGAAAGTGTACTTATAAAATTGCAAGAACTAGCTTTAAATGAAAAAACAGAGAACTGCATTACATCGCGCCCCCTTGAACCGTGGACCTTGCCGTGGTGGGGTGGCTTGCATGACTGAACGATACTTAAAGCCGTATGGTAGATACAACACAGAACAAAGTTGCGCAACGGTTAGCATACTACATTTGCGGTCGGTCGAACTACGGTTCAAAAATGGTTCAAATGGGTCTGAGCGCTATGGAACTTAACTTCTAAGGTCATCAATCCCCTAGAACTTAGAAGTACTTAAACCTAACTAACCTAAGGACATCACACACAGCCATGCTTCAGGCAGGATTCGAACATCCGACCTCAGCGGTAGCCCGGTTCCAGACTGTAGTGCCTAGAACCGCTCGGCCACCCCGGCCGGCACTACGATTCAAATCCACATCCGGTCATTGTGAATTAGAGTGTTCGTGATTTCCGTCAGTCACACAAGACGAATGCCGGGATGATTCCTTTGAAAGGGCACGGCCGATTCCCCCCTTCCTCCCAATCCCTCCCTCACCAGAGCTGGTGCTCCGTCTCTAATGACGTCCATGCCGACAGAACGATAAACCCCCTCCTCCTTCCTTCTTCGTATATCCAACTACGACACAGGGGTATCTGTGAAATTACTATCGCGTATTGCTGTACGATATCGTTATGCTTGTGTTGTTAATAGGGAAGATGCATGCGTGTCCGAAGGAACGAGCACTGCAGTGACTACAGCCACAATGAAATACATGACATGTATTCGCAGTGGCGAATATGGACAACCATCAGCTGTATAATGAAATCACAACAATGAAAATTTGTGCCGAACGGATCACGGATTTCGCGGTTTACGCTATGGTCGCCTTAATTGACAAAAAAAAAAGGAAATGGTTCAAATGGCTCTGAGCACTATGGGACTCAACTGCTGTGGTCATTAGTCCCCTAGAACTTAGAACTACTTAAACCTAACTAACTTAAGGACATCACACACATCCATGCCCGAGGCAGGATTCGAACCTGCGACCGTAGCAGTCGCACGGCTCCGGACTGCGCGCCTAGAACCGCGAGACCACCGCGGCCGGCTAAATCGACACCAGGGAGCGACATGAAATTACAATGTCCTCTGCGGTACGAGACTTACATAATGTGTGAACGAGTACAGGTTGTGCCGCAAGACCCAAGACGTATGGAAGTCTGAGTCTGGCAGTAGGTCTCTCACGGATAGCCAAAAAGCGGTTAAGGCGAGCGCCCGTGTAAAGCGGGAAAAATGTGCTCTAGAACCGGCACTGATTTCCATTGTGGTCCTTCCATTATACGCCTGATGGCAGTCCATATTCGCAGCTGCGAATATATTTCATGTGCGTAATGCTATGTGACATCAATTTACTTTTACAGCCACTTATTCTGCAGTTGCGTTCGTTGGTACTGGCAGTGTGTGCTGGGAGAAAAAACAGTGCGTCCTGCTGGTGGTTCAGATGAATTGGGGGCTCCTTTGCAAAGAACAGGCAATTGGTAAATCGCATTACATGTAATACACCTCCCTGGGGATGAGGTAACATTGGCATAAGTCACAATGGCCTGCTCCGTCGCTGTGTGTAGGAAAGTGTCGCTGACATATGTGATGAGCGGTGGATGTCGTGTTTGCCTTGCCACCCCCTGGAGATAAATCGACTTCGACATTTCGGCCATATAGTGCAGGGGGCGAACAGGCTGACTATTTAAAATAACACTATTTCAGTCCAGTGCAACCTCGAAACGGTAAAAAGTGTGTCATGTATGCAAATAGGTGGGTGGGGGGGTGTTTTATTTTTTTATTTTTCCTGAATTCAAAAAAATTGTTGCAGTTCTCTTTCGCCATGTTGGCAATAGTGTAGTCAGCCTCCCTCCCCCCCTCCCCCCCCCACATGGAACTTTTGGACCGCTAGATATTGGTCGGGAGGAAGGAATTTTTAGATGTGGTGGAACTGAGAATTCTGCGAACGCTGCTGGTGATCAGAGGAGCCAGGAGATGACGGTCATCTGGAGCTGTCTGGTGCACTCTGCTGACTTTGAGTAGAGGTAACTTTTTACATTCCGCGGTAGCACGAACTGGAAACTGAGCATTTCGCTTCGTATGTGAGTTGGGTGTGCAACCTAAATCGCTGACTTCATTCCAGTTTGCATTTGGTTTCTTTAATGTTGCATCAGCGAACTGCACAGATAAGGGTACATTGGTGCTTTAACCTCCATGGAGTCTTTCTTCCATAGAAAAATTTCGAAGTTCAATTAATCTTGTTTCTTTAATAATTTTTGATTACATGTTGTCTTCTTTGTTTTTCGCCCTCTTTTTTCCGTAGTATCTGTTATACAAGTTATGTGGATTAAATACCGCCTTTTGCGACTGTAATAAAGTCTAATTAAGACCAAGCCCGTTTCGATTTATTTCAAAACATCTTCAGAGGTAAAGATTTTTTTTTGTTTTTTGACCCATTTTTTCTCTTTTTCTACACATATGTTATAGATTGTGGTGCACAACACTTTCATTAACACTAAATACATTCATGTTTTTTGTGTTGCGAAGGACCACTGGCCTTTAGTATCCCCATTCATCTTTGTGAAACGTCAGAGTAAATGGAAATTCTCTATTAAAGGCAGACTTCTACTCTAGAAGGTCCTTAATGTGCCCTGCAGCTTTCCTCGTTAGGCTACCCACAGAAATATAAATGTAACCTGGTCTTGTGCTTTGCTCTGTGGCCAGATTAGAAAGTTGATCCGCAGGAAGACTGAGCGCACACGCTCTACCACTCATATTTTGAAGACCGCTCCCTTGGTGCTCCAGCACACAGTCAAAGATTTTATGAAACGTCTTTTATAAAATACATTACATAAAGATCTCCGTGACTCACAATGCCTGTCTTGTAGCGTGTGCCACTCAATTTTGTTGAACTATTCCGCAACGCTCAGCGCCAACCAAACAATCCCTTGACGAAACATGTCATTCTTCATTAGATCTTGTCTATCTCTTTGGTCAATCCAACTTCAAACATACGTCTCGAGAAATAACCAGAACGAAAACATTCGAGAGATTAGAGCCTATACGGAGATTTACCGACAGCCATTCTTCTCACAAGTCATTCGCAAGGGAAACGAGGAATTAGATAGTCACGGTAAAAGAATCTTCCGCCACCCATCGGCTAGGATCTTGCAAAGACGCAGCTGTAGATGTAGACAGTCATATAGGCACTGCGCACTGATCGAGGAAGTATTTGTCTGTACTCTCACAATCAGCTACTCTTTCATATTAGGTTCAAAATGGTTCAAATGGCTCTGAGCACTATGGGACTTAACATCCGAGGTCATCAGTCCCCTAGACTTAGAACTACATAAACCTAACTACCCTAAGGACATCACACATATCCATGACCGAGGCAGGATTCGAACCTGCAGTAGCAGCAGTGCGGTCCCGGGCTGAAGCGCCTAGAACCCCTCTGCCACGGCGGCCGGCATGTTAGGTTACTCATACTCTTTCACTTGAGGTTGTTATTTGCCTGGGTAGTATAGTCATAGAATGAAATTAAAATGAGATCCGATCTCCAAGATCTAACCAGGATTGTCAGGACGTTTTTTCTTGGTTTTAACGCGAACATAGAAACTGGAAACTCTCTCCGTCTAGCGTACTACCTGCTCCCGTGATATTTGGTTGAAAATTCCTTGCCTCTACATGAATCATTACTCGAACAGCTCGCTTTACTAAGAGAATGAAAAGTATGACATAAATATTGTTGTAAACTCCAAATTTGGAGAAACTGTGTTCCGATAAATCGAATATTTTCTTATTTGTGTCTACAAGTAACAGTTATCAGGGCATTTTCCCGTTCCACTCGCATATGGGGCGCGGGAAGAATGACCACTTAAATGCCTCTGTGTGCGTGCTGTAGTTAATCGAAACTTATCTTCACGATTCCTACGGGAACATATGTAGGCTCGTAATATACTTCTAGAGTCATTATTTAAAGTCGGTTATTGAAGCTTTGTGCGTAGTGTTTCTCGTAATACACTCCTGGAAATTGAAATAAGAACACCGTGAATTCATTGTCCCAGGAAGGGGAAACTTTATTGACACATTCCTGGGGTCAGATACATCACATGATCACACTGACAGAACCACAGGCACATAGACACAGGCAATAGACCATGCACAATGTCGGCACTAGTACAGTGTATATCCACCTTTCGCAGCAATGCAGGCTGCCATTCTCCCATGGAGACGATCGTAGAGATGCTGGATGTAGTCCTGTGGAACGGCTTGCCATTCCATTTCCACCTGGCGCCTCAGTTGGACCAGCGTTCGTGCTGGACGTGCAGACCGCGTGACACGACGCTTCATCCAGTCCCAAACATGCTCAATGGGGGACAGATCCGGAGATCTTGCTGGCCAGGGTAGTTGACTTACACCTTCTAGAGCACGTTGGGTGGCACGGGATACATGCGGACGTGCATTGTCCTGTTGGAACAGCAAGTTCCCTTGCCGGTCTAGGAATGGTAGAACGATGGGTTCGATGACGGTTTGGATGTACCGTGCACTATTCAGTGTCCCCTCGACGATCACCAGAGGTGTACGGCCAGTGTAGGAGATCGCTCCCCACACCATGATGCCGGGTGTTGGCCCTGTGTGCCTCGGTCGTACGCAGTCCTGATTGTGGCGCTCACCTGCACGGCGCCAAACACGCATACGACCATCATTGGCACCAAGGCAGAAGCGACTCTCATCGCTGAAGACGACACGTCTCCATTCGTCCCTCCATTCACGCCTGTCGCGACACCACTGGAAGCGGGCTGCACGATGTTGGGGCGTGAGCGGAAGACGGCCTAACGGTGTGCGGGACCGTAGCCCAGCTTCATGGAGACGGTTGCGAATGGTCCTCGCCGATACCCCAGGAGCAACAGTGTCCCTAATTTGCCGGGAAGTGGCGGTGCGGTCCCCTACGGCACTGCGTAGGATCCTACGGTCTTGGCGTGCATCCGTGCGTCGCTGCGGTCCGGTCCCAGGTCGACGAGCACGTGCACCTTCCTCCGACCACTGGCGACAACATCCATGTGGTGTGGAGACCTCACGCCCCACGTGTTGAGCAATTCGGCGGTACGTCCATCTGGCCTCCCGCATTCCCACTATACGCCCTCGCACAAAGTCCATCAACTGCACATACGGTTCACGTCCACGCTGTCGCGGCATGCTACCAGTGTTAAAGACTGCGATGGAGCTCCGTATGCCACGGCAAACTGGCTGACACAGACGGCGGCGGTGCACAAATGCTGCGCAGCTAGCGCCATTCGACGGCCAACACCGCGGTTCCTGGTGTGTCCGCTGTGCCGTGCGTGTGATCATTGCTTGTACAGCCCTCTCGCAGTGTCCGGAGCAAGTATGGTGGGTCTGACACACCGATGTCAATGTGTTCTTTTTTCCATTTCCAGGAGTGTATATGTATTTGCTTCCCTGGTGTCATGGGTACAGGTGGCGATTTATTCGATGTGCGTATGTGACAATATTCGCTTTATGGGGCAAGGGTGGGAGTAGTATTTGCAAAACGGTGAAGTTTACGATCTATTCACGTACCTCCGTGTTCAGGTTGAACCGAATGGAGTAATGACACCATCGCTGTGTTCAAATTGTCTTGAATGTAGTATTGACACCATTACACGTACGATGTCCGTACCACAAACGCAGTTTGAAAAGTAAAATGTTGTGTAATCCATATACTAAATGAATAACAGTCCGTCAGCCGTCTGTATTGTGACATTTATTTTATATTCCGATGCAAAATCTGCACAGAATTTATATGTTTCACTTCATTGTTTGCGTTATGACTTGGTGATTCAGTCGTAACTGAAGGAGAAAAATAAACTACAGCACTGTGGAGTGTCTGGATATTGCGATAATCTAAATCACTGGTAATTCATGGTGTTATTCTGCTATGTTGTTTGATTTTCGCCACACACAAGAAACTGATATACTCAATAGCCACATTCGTTAGTTGTAAATACCGATGTGAACTAACAAAAAGTTAAGAGAAGTTGTGCGCACTGCGCTCGCCAGCTCTCAGCCGTAATTTAAAGAGCTCACACCGAAAATGAACACTGGGAAAAGCGTATCAGAATAGTAACATCTCATTACTTACAGTCTAATGAGATGTTGTTCAATGATATTGTCAAACTAAAGATTTTTTCACTAATTAAATATTATTTCTGTCTGGCTCAACTGTCGGATACAGGTCTTACAATTGGACGCCCGTCCGGCCGCTTGCGGCTTACCGGATAAGCTTCCTTCGGCTTACGGTAAGTTTAACACGCGACCAGTGTCGTTTTTGCCGTATCTTCACACCATTGAAAAGTGAAGGTTAGGTTAAAGGCGACTGAAACAGTCCATGGTCCGATCGGGACTCGATTCCGCGCCCTTTCTGTTTCCATAAACCTTTTCTAAAAACAGGGCTGACATCTGACAAATAAAAACATTTCTTCCTTAATATTGACTATTAGTCTATAAACAATGAGGTTCTCTTCGAATCAGTTCACATGCCCCTCACATTTGTTTCTCCCAATGGAAAGGTTACGAATTTATCATAAAGATGCATCTGGAGAACGTACATTGTATAATCTAGTAGTATGACTCTCGAACTTCAATTTCTTTTTAAATTTGTCCGGATAGAGCATACACCTGTGATGCCCTCGCATTTCGTCCAGGAGCAGAGTTTCAGCAACGTGCCACTAATTGTAGGGGTCTCTTCCTGGACGCTTCGTTTGGGCTGTCCCTGTCAGGCTAGGCTCCTCCAGAATTTCTTTCTTTTTTTTCTCCTGGAAATGGGCAGGTAGGTCGCACTGAGAGCTGCTCTCGGCTTACGCCGCTGTCGACCCTAATATCGATCCGATCTGCGCGGCAGGGACGTGGGAACCGCCTCAGGCCGGCGGCCCTCTGAGGATCTCCTGGCTATGGCCTCTGTGACTGGGAAACACCTGCAGGGCAGAGCCGACTCCACACCAAGCTGAGCGCTTTATTTACCTTAAGCATTTCAGGGTAGTCCCAGCGAAAAATTCTATGTTTATCGATCATTCATTATCGTTGGCTGTGTCCGTACATGTACCCACTAACAGATACTATAATAGAAACCAAGTTTTTCCCGACGGCGCTGATGTATAAAACATTCTCGGACATCTTGCAGCATCAATTGAGGGTAAAATCTCGACCTTTCGACGAATACCTCTTCCCTCTTCGTCAGGAGCAACTAACTGTCTAAATCGTTGCTGTGGTGGCGCTTCTGATTGGTCGGTAATTAAGTAATGCTGTCGAGGATGGTGTCAACGTCTGCGCTGGTAGCGCCACCGCTCCCATAGAAGCGCAAACATTGCGATGAATGTGTCTGCCTCTCCTCTGCATCGAGAGCTCACATCTATGTCCCACTAAGGTAACGTCTACTGAAGCGGTTGAAGTTCTTCTCGCATATTCTTGTTGCTGCAGCCTCTTTACTAACAGAATCCCAGAATGTGAAAGCAAGGGACAAAACTTCCGTTTCGTCAAACAGTATTTTGTGTTTGTTTGTAAGGTTGTGCTTACCAACTACAGATTTCTCCAGTTCCTGTTTTTAATATGCCGCTGACGTTCTGTGTAGCGGTCAGAAACGGTACGGATCGACTTATCGATGTAGTTGCTTCCGCACTCAGAAAGGCTGTTACAAATCCCTGGGATCCCGAGATTGTCCTTAATAGGGCGTAGAATCCCCTTCATCTTCTTAGGAGGTAGGAAAAAGGCCTTATACCTTGTCTTCCCAGGACCCCGCCTGTTTTGTTGGATGTAGCGCCGTAGAAACAAAGGAATGCAATCGCTGGCTCGTCACGTCAGTGGTCAACATCATCACGTTTGCTTTTCTTGGAGAACGCTGACTTCATATTACGTGAACTATAGCAGTTATTTCGGAGCACGTACTTCAGACGATCATTTTCGGAGTCCAAGTGGTCCTCTGCAGAAACAATTTTTGCTCTGTGTACCGGTGTATTTAAAACTGCTCTCTTCTGGATTGGATGATAAAAACTCTGGATATAAATCAGTGTGGATTAGCTTGCGGTGTACTGAGTGTCCGAGACGTCAATAAGAAAAATGAGTGTCCGAAACGTCAATAAGAAAATTTTAGAAACGGCACCCAGCCTTTCTCTGTCTTGACAGTAAACTGTATTTTTGGGTGCATGCTATTCACGTGTTCTATATGCTTCTACAAAATGGGATTCTGTAATTAAAGAGGCTGTAGAAATACGAATGTGCGTGAAGAACTTCAACCATGACAGTGGTTATAGCCTTATTAAAGCATGGAGGCGAGCTGTCGACGCAGAGGAGAAGCAGAGATATTAGTAGCAATGTTTACGCTACTCGGGAACGGTGGTGCCTCTAGCGCCACCCCTTACCCTATCTGCAACAGCTTTACGTAATTACCTACCAATCAAAACCCGTCCATGAACTGTATATGGCCACCACAGCAGATGTTTCTACAGTCAGTAACTTCTGACGAAAACGATGGTGGTAATCGTGGAAACCCTGAATTGACGTGGTAAATACTATATTTTATATGTCGTTATTTATGATGAGGTAATGTGTTCTTCTGTTACGATAATTTCTGGTGAGAAATAAGTTGTATGGATGTTAACATATCTTACGACAATATTACGTATAAATTTGAGAAGAAATCCATTATTGTTAAATTTTGCTGTTGCCTATAAAACACTAGCTGACAGTGAAATGCGTAATAGAAAAAGTCTGAAGTGACCTAAAATGGAATCTATAGATCTGATATAATTATATTTTCTTTGAGACATATGAGTCTCAACTTTATCTACGATGATGACAGAATATGAAGACATTAATTAAAATTTGTGCAATAGTCAATATTTTCACTCTTTCTTACAACGCAGATGTGTCACCCATTACACTACTGTACCTGTACAGGCAATATTCACTGTACGAGCACTCTTGTGCAATGCCCTCCTTAACACAAGCCTCAGTTAAAGACTTTAGCCTGCTTTCCCCTTCTTAAATCGTCACTACTGTCGAGGCTCTCTGGAACTGGAATGCACTCCTGCTTTCTGCGTAATCGAGAAATCGTCCGTATAACTAAGACATTGCTTTTATGTAACTTATATAAGCTTTTATTTACAAATTCAGCATTGCAGTGATTTATAGCATGTTCCATTTTTGTCACAATGGGAACTACAAATTTCTGTTTTCCTTTGTTGATATATGTCTTTCGATTATCGATTGTTCTCTTTTTTTAACGTGATTTTTGCTGATTACAGTTGGCGTATCACTTTTTTTAAAAAAAAAGTTTTGGCGTGAGGTTTTTTTCTGTATTAATAGCGATTTTCCATCAGTCTATTTGTTATCCTCTCAGGAACTTCTAGGGGCATGGAATTTACAAAAATATGTAGAAAATGTCATATTAATGCAAGTGTGTTACCTATACTACGTTGTTGTCAGGGCTGTGGCACAAATTTTAATTCATTTCTTCGACCTCTGTCATTAACGTGGATAAAATGGATTAATCATATAAAACTTCTTGTACGGAAAGCAGACGCCAGGCCGAGATAAATTGGAAGAATCATAAGGGAATGTAATTCATCTGCGAAATAAGTGACTTTACTCACTCGACCTGTTATTGAGTATTGCTCACCAGTCGGGATGTAACGCAGCAAGTTATTACGAGATGACATTCGTTTCAGTAAGGCACGCAGCCGCTATGTACGCTGGCTGCAGGATTGCAATTTCTGTTTTTCGCTTTGCTCACAGGACAGCTGACGCTGTTTGCCGTGAGAAATGCATTGCGTAACATTCAGTCGATAGGAAGATTCATATCTTCTACGAATCTAAATAATCCATATTAGTTACTATCCGATTTTGTTCAAATTTGGTACACAGTCATGTTATTAATAGAATTATGCCGTCAAAATTTAAGATTTTTCTTTATTATAGTTCTGGGGATAAAGCGAATTACCTAAAACCTACGCTTCTTTTTTAAAACCAAATAAACAACAATAACAGATTGACTTTCATCATCATTTGAAGCCATTCCAAAGTTATTAGTGCATAGAAATCAATTAATCAGAATTTTATTTTTAAGACTTTAGTGACTGTGCATTACGTAATACAAAAATCGGTCAAAATTATTATTTGATTATACACTCCTGGAAATGGAAAAAAGAACACATTGACACCGGTGTGTCAGACCCACCATACTTGCTCCGGACACTGCGAGAGGGCTGTACAAGCAATGATCACACGCACGGCACAGCGGACACACCAGGAACCGCGGTGTTGGCCGTCGAATGGCGCTAGCTGCGCAGCATTTGTGCACCGCCGCCGTCAGTGGCAGCCAGTTTGCCGTGGCATTCGGAGCTCCATCGCAGTCTTTAACACTGGTAGCATGCCGCGAGAGTGTGGACGGGAACCGTATGTGCAGTTGACGGACTTTGAGCGAGGGCGTATAGTGGGCATGCGGGAGGCCAGATGGACGTACCGCCGAACTGTTCAACACGTGGGGCGCGAGATCTCCACACTACATGGATGTTGTCGCCAGTGGTCGGAGGAAGGTGCACGTTCCCGTCGACCTGGGACCGGACCGCAGCGACGCACGGATGCACGCCAAGACCGTAGGATCCTACGCAGTGCCGTAGGGGACCGCACCGCCACTTCCCAGCAAATTAGGGACACTGTTGCTCCTGGGGTATCGGCGAGGACCATTCGCAACCGTCTCCATGAAGCTGGGCTACGGTCCCGCACACCGTTAGGCCGTCTTCCGCTCACGCCCCAACATCGTGCAGCCCGCTTCCAGTGGTGTCGCGACAGGCGTGAATGGAGGGACGAATGGAGACGTGTCGTCTTCAGCGATGAGAGTCGCTTCTGCCTTGGTGCCAATGATGGTCGTATGCGTGTTTGGCGCCGTGCAGGTGAGCGCCACAATCAGGACTGCGTACGACCGAGGCACACAGGGCCAACACCCGGCATCATGGTGTGGGGAGCGATCTCCTACACTGGCCGTACACGGTGATCGTCGAGGGGACACTGAATAGTGCACGGTACATCCAAACCGTCATCGAACCCATCGTTCTACCATTCCTAGACCGGCAAGGGAACTTGCTGTTCCAACAGGACAATGCACGTCCGCATGTGTCCCGTGCCACCCAACGTGCTCTATAAGGTGTAAGTCAACTACCCTGGCCAGCAAGATCTCCGGATCTGTCCCCCATTGAGCATGTTTGGGACTGGATGAAGCGTCGTCTCACGCGGTCTGCACGTCCAGCACGAACGCTGGTCCAACTGAGGCGCCAGGTGGAAATGGCATGGCAAGCCGTTCCACAGGACTACATCCAGCATCTCTACGATCGTCTCCATGGGAGAATGGCAGCCTGCATTGCTGCGAAAGGTGGATATACACTGTACTAGTGCCGACATTGTGCATGCTCTGTTGCCTGTGTCTATGTGCCTGTGGTTCTGTCAGTGTGATCATGTGATGTATCTGACCCCAGGAATGTGTCAATAAAGTTTCTCCTTCCTGGGACAGTGAATTCACAGTGTTCTTATTTCAATTTCCAGGAGTGTATTTTGCGGTGTGAGTGCGTGAGAATGATTGAAATAGTGTATGTGGGGCACACCTTTAAATTAAATATTTCACTTTACGTAAAACCTTGTACAAACGAACGGTGGAAAAGTTATGTTGCAACTACGATTCAGGTGACGTATGTCGGTGCGTGCTTGCTTGTGTATAAAAGCAGCCAGAATGGAAGTTAGATGCGGAATGTTGCTTATTTATCAATTTTAATCATATGTGGCACTTGATTTATTTTGATTAAACAAAACGCATGAATTTGTAGTTTTGCTGACATTAATTACTATCAAATTAGTGATCGGATAATGCAAGATTTGCCGTGAGACTGATCTGGAAGGAACGTTCTGATTGGTCGTTTAGATGAACAGCCAATCAGAATGAAGCTGTTCCGGTGCGAAAAGAGGAGTGGACGTATGGAAGAGTACCTCAAGAATAGTCGCTTGCTAGCCGGTCTAAGGATAACACTATGTCAGATAGCTCCTTAAAAATACTCTATAAAATGAAGAAATAATGACCTAATTTCGGTTCAAACAAATCGTGACTATAGCGACTGGAGTTTTTTAATGAAGGTTTGGTGTTTATAAATTAAATTGTTTGAGCGGTATGAGCGTGTGAACTTTCTGGTTGTAACAACTCCGCGTGGTGTGTTTCGTGCTCTGTACGGAAAATTTTGGCGAGCACCTCTTACTAAGCAGAGCACTGAAACGACCGAATGTCTAACTCGCGAGCAGTTGTGCGTCTGTGACTGGAAGAACGTGACAATTAGTCGAGTCGGACTTACTAAAAGTCTGGCTGCAGTTCGAGTGAATATTTGTTATACAGACAGTGAACTTTGAATGATAACGTTTAACTATATAACTTGATAGCCATTTCATGTGGTTCAATATGAATAAAAAGCACAGTTAAGCTAATTTTAAACGCTTTTCAGCGAGCAGACTGAAGATCCCGAACCCCGATTTTTTAATCCTGAACTTTCAGGAACTGACTTTCAGTTAGAGTTACACGGTCTCTGTGTGATAGGCGGTGGTTTCATCAAGGCTGCTTTATGCTGCGTAGCGCATATCTGTTACCACAGAGTGAAGGAAAATCGGCAAGAATCCTATCGAGGTAGGTGGACAGAAAGATTACGTTAACAAAAACGCAGACGACCGACCCCGCCCGCCGCAGGGACCCTTAAGCAGGCTCGATTAATGGTCGCAGGATAGTTTACTTCTGTTTACTGTTGAAATCTCGAGTGCTTCCCTGCAAGTAAAAGTTGGGTAGTACATCAGGCGCACATTCTTCCACATGTGTCTCGCGAAACGACTGCAAAGAAGACATCTGAGGAGCTAGAATTCACATGAATGCCTACTGATAAGAATATCATTTACGAATTTAACAGGTAAAGAGTGAATGTGATAGAGGTACAAGAAGTAACCACCACCACACGCCGTTAGCAGGCTTTTAGAGCATTGATGTAGGTGTAAGTAAAAGGACAGTCAGAGGAAAAGGTAAAAGTTAGTCTGCTTTGAGTTGGAAAAGACGTCAATGTACCACAATGCAAGTCGTGAACCCCGTGTGTGTATTAAATGACTATGAGGAACCTGCGAAACTGTTATATGCGGACAGTACTGGCGTAGTAAGGCTAAGGCACGACTCTTCTACAGAAGATATTTCCCTTCCATGGCAAGCGATATTCCAGTTCCTCCCATGTTTGGTGTAGTATGTCCCCATTACAGTGTGTGATTGCTACTCTGAAAGGTAGCAGGTCCCGAACCAAATAAAAAATCTGATGGGATCTTGACTGGAGACTTTAGGGGGCAGGAAACATGTCCACTTCTGTAAAACCAGCGACCTGGAAATCTGTCATGCAAAGTTTTCCTAACGATCGAGATCCATTGAGGAGGGGCACTTCATTCCATAAACCTCGTCTACTAATTAAATTAAGGAGACCTTTATAGAAAAGAGAATAACCTGTATGTATATCAAGAGCTCAGATGGAAAACCACTCCTAAGCAAAGAAGGGAAAGCAGAAAGGTTGAAGGAGAATGTAGAGGGCGTATATAAAGGAGAGAAATATTATAGAAATGGAAAAGGACGTGGATGAGGATGAGGAGAGAGATACGATACTGCGTGAAAAATTTGACGAAGCACTGAAAAACCTAAGTCAAAACAAGGTCCTGGGAGTAGACAACATTGCGTTCGAGCTACCTATAGCCTTGGGAGAGTCAATCATGACTAAACTCTCCCATTTGGCGAGCAAGATGTATGGGACAGGCGAAATATCCTCAGACTTCAAGAATAGTGTAATAATTCCCATTCCAAATGAAGAAGGTCATGCTTTACAGAACAATGGAAAAATTGGTAGAAGCTGACCTCGGGGAAGATCAATTTGGATTCTGGAGAAATGTAGGAACACGTGAAGCAACAACGACCCTACGACGTCTCATAGTAGATAGGTCAAGGAAAGGCAAACCTACGATTATAGCGTTTGCAGAGTTAGTTACAGCTTTTGACAATGTTGACTGGAATACTCTTTTTCAATTTCTATTGGTGGTAGGGGTAGAACACAGAAATCAGGTTGCAGTTATAAGAATCGAGGGGCACGAAAGGAAGCAATGGTTAAGAAGGAAGTGAGACAGGGTTGTTGCCTATCCCGTATTTTATGCAGTCTGTATATTGAGCAAGCAGTAAAGGAAACAAAAGAAAAAATTGGATTAGAAATTAAAGTCCTGGAAGAAGAAATAATAACTTTAAGATTTGCCGATGACATTGTAATTCTGACAGAGGCAGCAAAGGACCTGGAGGAGTAGTTGAACGGGGTGGACAGAGTCTTAAAAGGGGGATATAAGCTGAACATCAACAAGAGCAAAACGCGGATACTGGATGTGGTTGAATTAAATCTGGTGATGCTGAGGGAATTTGATTAGGAAATGAGACACTTAAAGTAGTAAATGAGTTTTGCTCTTTGGGGAGCAAATTAACTGATGGTGGCCGAAATATGAAGGACATAAAATGTAGACTGGCTGTGACAAGGAAAGTGTCTCTGAAGGAGACAAGCGTGTTAACATCGAGTATAAATGTAAGTGTGAGGAAGTCGTTTCTGAAAGAATTTGTATGGAGTGTAGCCATGTGTGGAAGTGAAACATGGACGATGAACAGTTCATGAAGAGAATAGAAGCTTTTGAAATGTGGTGCTACGGCAGAATGCTCAAGATTAGATGGGCAGATCACGCAACTAATGAGGAGGTACTGAATAGAATTGGGGAGAAAAGAAACTTGTGGTGCAATCCGTCTATAAGAAGGCGTCGATTGGTAGTGCACATTCTGAGGAGTCAAGAGATCACCAATTTAGTGCTGGAGGGAAGAGTGGGGGGGGGGGGGGGGAGGTAAAAATCGTAGAGAGAGACCAAGAAATGAATACAGTCAGCAGATTCAAAAAGATGTAGGTGGCAGTAGTTACTCATAAATGAAGAGGCTTGCACACGATAGAATAGCATGGTGCACAGAAGACGAGAACAACAATAACAACAGGTTAGGTGAGCGTGTCATCATTTATATGTGATAATAAGAAGGGTCATAATTGTGAACTATAAACACTTATGCTGAACCTGTGATTTGGGCCTTAAGAAGGGTAGTTTTGTGCTAACTAACCAGGAAAAATGGTATTTTAGAGCAGTTTTCGATTTAGATGCTTATAATGCAGCATTTAAGTTTTTGTTAGTCAACTGCGTAGCATTTTAATGATTTAATGAATGAATGAGATAAAAACAACGACTAGAATTAAAATTATTATGATATTTAACTCAACCTATTAACGGAAGTATGAAGAACAATTAAAAAATATAATAAAAAGTTGAGATTAATGTCTGTGTATGTCAGTTATAAAAATATCATATCGTAGCTAGACGTTTATATGACGCAAATGCAGAGTAGCATTAACAATGTACCAGTCAAGTAAATTTTGTCTATATTTAATTAAAATTCCATACTGTTACAAAAAATACGCTTTAAAATGAAAATTTTAAATGATATTATTGGGTAACTGACAAGCACTTACATTTATAACTAATAAAGCTTCTTGTATCATCTTCATGTACTGGTTGTCTTATGATTTTAAATACTGATTTAGCCAAGATACTGAACAGTCTTGCAATGTTTCGATTGGAAATCTGTTTTTAATCAACTTTAGTTTTGAAAAAAGACCTTTTTCCGCTGATTTTTGTGATTCTGACGCGATCTCAAAATTAGGAGAAACACATTCAACACTTACGTCAGCCCTGGTGTGGACGGAGTGTGGTGCAGAACAAAAAGGGGTTCTGCGATATCCGACTCCACTGGTTGCCAAATTCAGTCAACCCTTCTTTAGATTCGTACGATTATAACACACGAAGATACTTTTTCTTTTAATCTCTGAGGTGCGTGGCCCTATGTGGTGTGAGACCATAGGCTGAAGGCCAGATAGGCTGCGCATAAAAGCGCCCCTGTTTGCAAACGAAGCTGGAGAATACCGTAGGTATGACACTTCCGCTCACCGTACTGCGTAACTCTCTTGGAGAAGAAAAATAATTGACTGGGAATGTATTGATAAAGTTAGCGGCACCCTGCTCTACCAAGATTCACCCTTAAGCGATCCGTCTGGACTGCTAAAGGAGAAGACTGGCGCTGTGGACTGCTAACGGAGAAAGAAGCCTGGCGCTGCCTTGCTTGTTGCACTGTCGGCCACGGCTGCAGGCAGATTAACAAGCTGTCAGTCAGCGTCTGAGCCGGTGTCTGCGTCACGCGACATCTCTGTCGGCAGAGTTAACTGACAGGTTGCGAATACGTTAACATGCATTAAGCTCTCTACAGTTAAGATGTCCGCACCAGGGGTCCAAGTGAAAGCGTTCACAATAGACGTGACGTCATGCACTTTCAGCTTTTACTTTCGAAGGCGAAGAGATTCACTTAGAGAGAGACGTCCGAACTCATGTCATTTTCTTTTCCAATTGGATGTAATAGAATGACATTTGATGCCAGTGTCTTTAAACCCGTCTTGACAGTGCAACATGTTAAATCGCCTGCGTACGTCTGTGGTGATACTCAAAAATCACTCTGACCAGCGCTCTATAATGCGCTCGCTAGTAGCCGATTTCATAGCTCGCGTAATTGATAAGGTATCTTCAACCATCTACTCCACAGGGTCACGTCTATAAATCAATTGGACACATCGTCTCCCTTCTTCGGTTCCCTCATGCCGTAGCTACCAAACAGCGCTATGCACGAATAAAGACACTGACACATTCCATACCAATTTAAGAGAAAAACACAATAGGTGCCTTTGGCAGCATCCACAGTAAGACTAACTGAAGGTAGAAAGCAACAAGACTATAACTGTTCAGTAGCAACACCTATGTAGGAATTGCTGCAGACCCAAAATACAAAGAAAGAAATCCGCCGGTATTGACAAGACGTATGAACTTCTAAGGCACGTAAATAATTTCCTCCATTCGACATTAGTACATCTCTACAACGAACATTGGAAAACGTGCATATCACGAAATGGGAAACAAATGAAACAGTGCCACTGCTCCTAAAAAGGAGACAGAAGCAACTGTGAAAACTACAGAACAATCAACCTGTTAAAGGTAGAATAAACATTTTATGTTGAAATTATTAGTAAGAGACTTAGGGTAATAGCTGGTCTCCTTTCGTATTACGAACGGAAAGGTTTTAGAAACGAACGATGCCGTGCAGATAATACGTTTATACTGAACTAAATGCTGTATAAATTGCTGTTTAAGCTGTTAGAGGTCCAACAATTCTGCATTGCGGTAGCGGCAGCATAGGTCAGGGCTGTGCTGCTGCTCACAGCAATATTCGTTATTCTTCGTGTTTTGCTGTCCCTGTTAATACATGTCTGTAAGAGTAATAACGTACTAGAGTAGTTTGGCTCCATTCTATATAGACTGGGCACGTAAAATTCCCCTTTAAAAATCATTTTGTTTGTAGCGGGATACAAGCCGACGTTTTCCATTCGCATGAAACACACGTTGCGAAAAAGAAATTGCTACTATCTGCCGAAACAGCAGAGAAGAAGCGCCTATCCACTCTTAGGAGGGACACTAGGTATACGCCATAAACGATAGGATGTGTGAATGTATGGAACTTTGTCAGGTTTTGTAACTACTTGACGGGACTGGGAGCCCGAGAAGAATTCATTCAGTCCTATCGCCGCGAGAAACGTTCGTACACATAAATGTAATGTAGAATGAAACTAAATTTTATCGCGTCGACAATTGTTTCACTTGGCTAACAGATACAAGCAGCATATAAGTTTTTAGAAGAATAACTCTCGTGTTTTTATTTAGTTTGTACATATATCAGAGTGAGAGTTCATTCTTCATGGTTTAAAATTTTCAGTCGAAGCTTTTCACCGCTGCATGGCATCCAGTCACGTCTAAATTTTGAGGAAATCAGTTTCAGTTCGCAGCGAACCGTTGGTCACGGCAAGGACCGTTCTCCGTCTCGAACAAATACTCGTATGCTCTCCATTCGTTTTCTAGCCGTCTAGATTAAAGGAAAATTTCCTCGTCCTTCATGGCGCCGAGGTGAGTTTCGCTCGCGTCCACGGCCGGAGTCAACGTTCTACTAGCGATGTGCGTCACGCGAGCGACGCAAAGTAGGCTTAGTAGAGAAGATAAGGAAACGTTAATCGACGGACAAATGATTTTTTCCGCTATTAACAGTCTTGATCAAGTAGTATCAGCAGTCCGAGTCTGGCCTGCGAGACAAGGTTACAAGGGTCGCCACTCGTGCAACGTGACGGCTGCAAGGAATTCCTGTAACTCATTGTTAATCGCGTAGTCAAAAAACATCGCGTCTTTCGGTATAATTATGCGCATTCCGTTACATTTATTATAATGTAGAATTTGCCTGCAGTCCTTACACTAAGTGCTGATTATCTTCAACTCTTCCAGTGAAACTTCATTGTAGGTAACCATCAGCTGTTTAGTTTTATGCTCAGTGCTACCGTTTTCGATCAGCAGTCAGTTATCAAGTCGAAGAAAAGCGTAACCACCTACAATATTTGATGTGAACAACTTCGATGTATGTAGAAAAACATAGCTTCTGTTAGAATAAATATTCTCTAAAACACACGTATCTATGTGTGTCTGTTGTAGTGAGAAGGTGGTTACGCTTGGCTTCGGCTTGATAATTGTCTACTCATCGAAACGGATAGCACTGAGTATAAATATAAGCAGCTGATGGCTATCTACAATGACGTTTCACATTTATTTGACAGCTGTAAAGCTCCATCTCATTACCAATCTAAACTTTTCTTATATTAAAGTGTATTGACCTCTCTTTGCCCGAGGGTCGAACTTCCCTATGTAACAAAACACCGATACCGTAAGATCTAAATCGCTGACAATTGCGAGATAATAATGGGAAAATAGCGGTTCAGCCCACAATGGACAGCTCACATCTGAACGTCTGTAGCGCTGTATGTTTTTCCTGAGTCCTCATCGTAGCTTTGTGTAAGACACAAATTCGTGTAGTGTGCAAAAGCGTATATCTAGAACATTGATTCGCCTGTGATTGTGAAGAGCTTGCGGATCACTACTGGGATCTAATAGGGGGCAACAAAAATATTCACACGAATATAAGTAAAAATCGGTATTAACCTCAAACCTACAAAATAATGAAATATGTCATCTCCTGAATACTCTCAGAATTTTAGAAAACGCCCGTCAGACGAATGCACGTGTCGATAGAAATCCAAAAAACTTTAAAAATTTCATTGCCGAGAGAATGTGGCACAAGAGAAAGAAATTAAACAGCTCCGCAAACCAAACACATAGCCGGTCCATCGTGGATAGCACAGTGGCCAGGACTGTTCAGACTTGTGATTTATCCTCGTGTAACCATTTATGAAGGCAATTTTCTTTTCCAACCTCCGATCGTACTAGAAATTAAAACTACAGAGACAATCCGATGAAGCTTTGCGCAGATTTGTTGCGTATTGTCTGTCGTATGTACAGTCTTGCTCAAAAGTATCCGAACGACCTGAATTGCATTTCGCCTGATTCGAATGCAACCCACATAGCGCTGCTGTCTAGCAGGTCCTCTAATCGCCCCTCGGTACAGTCTTTTGACTATTGAAAATGGTTCCAAAAAGTCACCACTAGAAAACACTGTTCTGTATCGTAGTAACTCAAGATGTAAAGTAATACCAAGGTACTACAAATATCAGGAAACACCTTATCACAGATAAGACGGTTCTTCAGGCTTGTAAGCTCACATTTATTACAATAAATGACATACATGAAATGTTACCACTCTCATTATTACGTCAGATTGGTAATTCACGTAGTAAGTTCGTAGTATTCATGATTTCCTCTTCGAAATAACATACCGTACTTACTATTTAACACAAAATGACATTAAAATTTAAGTTATTCACGAGCAGCTGGTTGAGAATATGTATAAACTTCAACTGACACGACGAACCGTCTCGTTCTGCATACGGATTCAAACCCAGGTCATGCAGACTAAGGAAAGACTTCGTGACTGACGGAAACTAACAGTCATTCCTGACTAGGCATACAGACAGTGATATACCTCGATTTTAGACAGTATCAGTTAGGAAATATCAACTTTAAAATACATAACGTAAACATTGTTAACGGACGCGAATTCCTACCCATCATCTATTGTCCTTGTTAATGAACTACGAGAGATGTTAAATATTGCTTCTTCACAAGTAACTTACTTGAAATCCTTTATGTTGAACAGGGATTCGAACCCAGAACGGAATTGGATTGTCATCGAAGCACAATCAACTGTGACATATCGGATTTTCTTGGCAGTAGCTAGATGTTTTAACTGAAGTGACGAGACGAAACATTAATTTTTTCTTTCCCAGGACTCCAACCTGGCACCTATCGCTGTTACATTCTAGAGAAAAGGAACGTTAAAAATGGGTTTGTTACACCAGCAGCGAACTAGAAATAATATGACGAAGAGTTCAGTGCTGACTGGGAATCGAGCCCCACACATATCGTTGTTGACTGCACACAAAGAGACGTCAGATAACGAGTTTTTCTCCACCAGCACCTCGTAATAACATCCCTGAATTTACAATGATTTCGCAAACAGTTCTGTGTCTCACTGGGACTCAAAAACGTCAGATGCCGTTATTGTTGACAACGAATGAAAATACATTAAAAATCAAAATTATTATCCACCAGCAGATAGTTGTTCTCATGCTAGAGCTTGATCATACATAATGAAAGCTTTAGTGCCGGGCCAGGATTCGAACCCTTTCACTCGCAATATGTGAAGGTGTTGTGGAATCTGCAGTTTTGAACTAACAACAAATTGCAGTCGAGCTGTATTGTCACGAAGGGATCAAATTCCGCATTAAGGGGCGGTCTGAGTTACATTCCCAGATCAGAACCAATTTCATCGACATACAGAAGCTCAAATAAAAGATGGAATTAGTGTCCTGTGACCCTGCATAGCGTTTGTTTCGTCACTAGATATAAATAACCAGTATAAGAAAGGTCACTGTTGATAGAGTTTCCACGTGTAGCGATTCCTGACTTTATTGTAGTTGAACCTAACGTCTACTTGGTAGAGAAGGGATATCATGTTTAACATGAATGTCAGACCACAATGGCATTATACCTTCTTCAATTGGCGTAGCCAGAAGAAAAACAGAATATGTCTCTCCTTATCAAAAATTATCAACAGAAGGTGGAATCGAACCCAGACCATAAGTATATGAACCTAGCATAAATCCAAGAGACCACCTAATTCTGTTCTCCATCACTCATTTTTCTATCATAACAATGTTGCGCCACACTGGATGATAATTCTGACCCACAGACTCCCTGTAGTGGTTTGCAGCATGTTCAGCACATTCATTTACTTGGTTGACCGAATCGCCATGAACTAGCTGCCTTGGCTACCCAGTGCGTACATTCGACTCCATTTTGTAATCACCGAAATAAAATCACGTAACTGACACCTACACATAACTGCCAACAGTGTAGGATGCACAAATTTAAACAGGAAGTGTTCCTTTCGACTTGAGCTACTCTATTGCGCTATGTGTTTGTTAAAAACGTCGTGAAGTGCAAAAGAAAAGCTGTAACTGTCTGTCTCTCAGACGTCTAGATCCGGCCATATGCAATATCTCACAGCACTGTGCAAAGCGCAAGTTCTGGAGGAATTGTTGTAGAATTCTGGAGGTGCTGTAAGTAAGCGTCACGCACTGTTGATACGACGTCGCGAGTTTGGGTGCATTGACTGCTACACTTTCTAAACCACCATACTGCTGTCTGCTGAAGTTATCGATCTAATGGAACCTTGAACATAATTCCCTTCACTTCTCAACCCAAAATAGTGGCATTTGGAAACAGGGCTAACTTGAGCGACATTTTGTTCTTTTCAGGTTTAATAGATGACCAGGCTGCAGATGCATCTCGAAACTTTTGTATTATGTATGGGGAGAGCGTTTTGTGCCAAAATACGTCAGAAAAGTATTTTCTACATTATTTGTCGTGTGGCAGTGGCATTTTATTCTTCATAAAACCTTGTTTGACAACTTTAACTCAGAACATGTTTTCTACATGCAGGTAATCAATAAATTGCATGTGCATTGTCAGACAGTTATAGATAACAGCAAAGAATTCGCATATATCGTTGAAGATTAATTTCTCTCTCATGTTAACTAATGTTTTAACAACACTGAAAGAAACCGCACGAAAATTGTGCACTGTATAATAAGAAGTGAAATAAAACTACTCACGATAACCTTACGACGAAACTATCTGCACCCAAGCGTGCCTCTATCGGCACGAACTAGTAAAATACTAATCATTTAGATTTCGATTGGGTCTGTGTTTGATTGGTATGCTGTGTCATACTCAAGTGGTATGCAAATGTGGCATTTCATAAATAAAGTTATGTATTCCTAGAAAACCTAAATTTGTTTGTCAGCAGCTGAAAGAGGCGTTACCTGATGTGCAGCATTGTACGTTTTTCGCCATTGCACTATGAGCCGAAAGTATTTTCTTGCGATTTCTTTATCGATGTGTGATCTGACTGCTTGTACCTCTTTCACAGAAGGGATAAAAACCTTACGTTCAGCAAGACTGGAACCGCAAACCAGAACACACGCTTTCTCTGTAGCTAGCACGTTTCCACACAGCTAGGGAAGAGGCATGCTCGTAGGTCTCCTCTTACCACATCAGTAGTCGGCAGAACTCGTAAACCGGTATTTACATGACGAGATTAGATGCGATTTTCACGTGCAAAGACTTTCCTGGGCTGAAAACCGTAAATTTACAATCTTTTGTTACAGCTCAAGCGTTAATAATAACTCATATTATTCAATGGAAATGACAGTAAAAATCAAGTGAACTTTGAGGCTTAATTCCGTGCACACCAGGAAGTAAATAGTCGAGTTGCCATATATACATTGCCTTGTTGCCAAATCTCAGTTACATTACCAGCAGGAGGAATACGAACGGATGTGATCCTAGAGGGTACTGGGTGGTGACCATATCTGACGTCTCAAAGACGCGGCTTCTGCGGCCTGGAATACGTAATCCGTCTGATTCACATTTCTGTAGCTGTGTTCAGGGACTGGAGCGTGGTTACTAATAGTATTCAGAACTGACTGCAAACTAAGCTTCATAAATCAGTAACTTTCATTGTTTTTATATATCTTTTGTAAGTGTACTCAAAACTAAGAAAATCATTGACGAACGTTTTCGTGCCTCGCCGATAGTCGAGCACAACAAACAAATAAAAATAAAAAAAACGCTGTGTGCCTCTGTGTGTGTGTGTGTGTGTGTGTGTGAGAGAGAGAGAGAGAGAGAGAGAGAGAAATAAAAAGGAATGAGAGAGAGAAAGTAAAACATTGTTGCAAAGAAACTGAATCATGGTATGTAAAGAAATCTTTCATTAAAATGACACGTTCTACATCATTACGAAATGTCGTATTCATGATGTATAGAACAAGTATTAATCTAATCTGATCTAATCATATCATATTGCTGACTAGTCATGAAGAGGCACCAATTACAGAAATTTTCGCCAATATCAGTAACCAAATCGAAACTTGAAAATAAAAGACGACAGTTTTGTAATAAACCGGGACGCCTGTAAAGACCCTTTCGTCCCTGTTAACTAACCACGAAAGATGTGTGATATACCCCCATTCTCAAGGAACAAAGTGTTCATGCATTTAAAGATGAAGCACATGCTGTGAAGTTCAGTGACGGAGATACGAACCCAGCACGCAATCGGATTGTTAACTAAGTAAAATCAAATGTTACGTATCGGTTTTCTTACCAGCTACTAGATGTTTGAATCTAAAATAAGGATACAAATTTTCGTGCCTGAGCGGCAATCGAACTGCACACCTACCGTCCTTCTTCATCATCCACGAACATAGCGTAAGTAAAACTTGCATACTCACCAACAGTAAGATGTGTGCGTGTTTGACCAGAAATAACGGCACCTATTGTAAGTAGGCTGTTCAGGTTTTTTTTTTATTGGTAACGCCACGTAGCGCTCTGTATGAAAATCACTGGCTGTGCTGTGTGCAGTCTGAGGCTAGTTTGCATTGTTGTCTGCCATTGTACTGTTGGGCAGCTGGATGTTAACAGCGCGTAGCGTTACGCAGTTGGAAGTGAGCCGCCAGCAGTGGTGGATGTGGGGAGAGAAATGGCGGAGTTTTGAAATTTGTAAGACTGGATGTCATGAAATGCTATATATACATTTTGACTTTTGATAATATTAAGGTAAATACATTGTTTGTTCTCTATTAAAATCTTTCATTTGCTAACTATCCCTATCAGTAGTTAGTGGCTACCGTAGTTTGAATCTTTTATTTAGCTGGCAGTAGTGGCGCTCGCTATATTGCAGTAGCTCGAATAACCAAGATTTTTGTGAGGTAAGTGATTTGGGAAACGTATAGATTAATGTTAGTCAGCTCCATTCATTTGTAGGGATTTTTGAAAGTCAGATTGCGTTGCGCTACAATATATTGTGTGTCAGTTTAAGCACAGTCTTTTATAATTGTTCTAAGGGGACGTTTCACTACTGCCATTGTTGGCAACACATGAATAGATGGTATGCACGTGATAGTGCTTGAAATGACATTATGAATATTTTTGTACTGGATCAGGATTCGGACCCACATACTTACCTTTGGAGGAGACCTAGAGAAGATTGCAGTCTTGGGAAAAGGAACGAAATGATTTAACTATACTGTTCCTAGAGATTTGGATCCTCGAAAGATGAGATACGAATTCGAATCACAGTCCAGCACCAAATTTTTCAACGTCTCTAGTTCAATCAAGTACAAGTAAAATAAGAGCCCTGTTCCTTTAATTGGCTATCGTTTCATCAAATAAAATAAAATATCCTCATGTAAGTAAGTTTACTGGAGACAGTATTTCTGTTTACCATGACTTCGGCCTACGTCATTTCCCAACGTAAACCGGGATGAAGGAACGTGATGTTTAATGCAGATTCTGGATTATAACGTCTTTCTCTCGAGGTTACCACAGGTAAAGTAAATCTGTTTGTGCCTGTTAAAAGTAAGTGCCTGTACCCACGCATTGGACCTGTGATAGTTCGTTCCACCAGACCATTGTGGCCACATTTCCCAGCACCAGGAGTGTGCTGTAACGGATGATGTGCTTAGAGTACAAAATTAGTCAAGTTAAAAAAAAGGCGGCTCTATTAAATGGTTAAATAGAAGCAAACTTCTGACGTGGAGGTTATGCTATTCTCATGTCAGCACGATGTAAAGACTCTTCTAGGCATCATAGCCTCGATGTAAAGCCATTTTGAATTATTCAATAAATCAGCAAATTTCTTAGTTCGAGAAAATCCACTGTGAAGTGTGAAGTTACCGGATAATTCGATTATTACCCTCATTGTCACTATCATTTTCTTCATACCGTTGCTGGAACACATGTGCTTGAAGATCATTTAATGCCTTTTGGTCATTATAGAAGTAGTTGCCCAAGAAGAGGTTCTTTCCCTGTCTACGGAGTCCTTTTCATGTTAAATTCTAACATCAGCAATTACTCGCAGATTACATTAAAACTAAAGTACTTAATGAAGACGTTACTTGATAACAAAAACGCCAACGTAAACCGGCTGTGCCCAATTGGTAATGAAGGAACGTGATGTTTAATGCGGATTCTGGATTATAACGTCTTTCTCTTGAGGTTACCACAGGTAAAGTAAATCTGTTTGTGCCTGTTAAAAGTAAGTGCCTGTACCCACGCATTGCAACTGTGATAGTTCGTTCCACCAGACAATTGTGGACACATTTCCCAGCACCAGGAGAGTGCTGTAACGGATTATGGGTACAGTACTTCCAAATATTCAAAATGATTATCAAACTAAATCTGAGTTGATGCACAAACTGAGGCGTATGTATAATACTGTAGCTAGACTGTGTATCCTTGTCTTCTTTGAGTGTGCATTGGAAGACATTTACACACACGTATACAATACTATGAATACTTCGAACGCTGTAGCTATCGTTGCTCTCAAATCTAATTTTAATAGAAGGGAGGATACAAAGAAACAATCAGATGCATGGGTGTGGATACAGTTCATCATTAGAAGACTAAACAAGAGGGAAACATTACGAAAGCACTGAATACGCTGATTAGTATACATTATTTGTGTAGATCGGAAGATGAAAAAGCGCAGATCTGCACTTTACTTTCTGTCTTAATGGGCATGAATTTTAGTTTCTTCTCTTCTGCATTTTCAAATGAATTGATTATTACATGGCACAGAATAATTAGTTTACTGTGTTTCTTACAGCTTCCATTCGCACCAAAATTTTTATACATTCTCGTTGAATTCATGAAATTCTACCTGTTTGATCACAAGACGGCTAATAGTTGCAATCGATTTCGAGGTGTATAGTGTTTGTTATCTTACTTTTTGTGACAAATGGGAGAAGTTTATTTCCAAAAACTTTTTATTGTACTGAAATAATCTTTTGTCACAGAGTAACAACGTAAGTGTTTTATTTGTATATATTTTGTGGGAAACTGTAATCGTTGTGGAAGATTATACACCTGAATGTTTGACACAATTGGTAGGAGAAAACGCTGCGTATTAACCAAACCACACCCTTCCTCTTCGTATCCTGCTATGACATGAGCATGGAATTCTCCTCACATACCGCTACAGAGCTATTCCTAGCACAGCTGAGAATTGTCAACAGCGTCACAAACATTTGGCAATACTGTGACAGTGCAGTCACTTCCACGTATGGTAGTGAATTGACTCGCTAAATTCGCTTGATATTCCCTTTCCATTTGTATGACTTGTGCTGTATAATCCTCATGTAAACTAAGACACTGAGACTGAAAATTAAATTTTTTTGCTAAAGAAATGCTGTTCTTCACATAAGTAACAACTTTTATTATCTTTCAGGATGTGTTACGAGGCTGAGTGGCCATTAGCATGATGAGAATCGAGCGCTCGCAGCAGTGTGTCCGTAGCCCCATGGTACAGCCCGTGGCTCGTGTCCCAACGGCTCAATGAATCGTCAGTTCTAACCCTGGTAGGAGCCAGCATTTGTGAGCTTTTTTTCTGATTTATTTTATGGAGATATGAATTTCCAGAAAAATTCTGTAACGAAATCGGAAGAAAAACCTTTACACTTCAAGTCCTCTTGGTAGCTCGACCCAGTAAGTTGTGTTAATGGTCATAGATCGCGGCTTTCTGACTGTCAAGCTGCTTCACAATAGAAGCGTCTCTGAAGAAATTCGAATCGACCGTGAACGATACGAATTTCAATCTTGTTCTTCACATAAGACTCACATGCCAGGGTGATAAGTATGAAGGGAAATGAACCTCTTGATTACTGTAGGGACTCTATGCTACATTTTCACAGTAGCACTTAGGAACTCTCAGCAGACATTTACTAACAGCGGCTCTAGCGACTTACTTTTTCTCTGGGTAGCTTCAAATATGGGCAATTTTGTCGCCTTAAATCCGATTGAATGTTATAAATATCACTTCTGAACAGCTTTCACTTATCCATTAATTAATGTATAGATCTCAAAACAAGCAATATGTCTGAGTAGGTATGTAGCAGGTTCTGAAAGGTATTGACACTATGCTTTGCAACCATTTACCAGAGGGAATCAAAGAAAGGAACCAAACACATTAAACTGCATTTACTCTCTGTGCCTTGACTAACACATATGAATCCATGAAAAAAATAAGTTATTTGAAGAATCTCTTGTGAAAGGAAAAAGAACAGGATATGACACTTTAATTATAGATCACTGGATCACAATGAAATTCAATCTGTGCCACATTGATGTATTGCATACTAGCGTAATAAAATACTTACCAAATATAAACGGTTTAGTGCCTCCGTTGCAATAGAATGTGAAACACAAATCGTAGACAGATTTTATGGGTCACCACTCAACAACTTTAAAGCAATTCACACCGTCGAGAGTGAGGAGTGGAGCAGACGTTGCCGGCAGAAGGCAGCAGTGCCTCAGCCCCCGGCGGTAGGCAGCAAACGGGCCCCAGAGAACCCAGACGCATGCGGTGTTCAGAGGCGGATGGTCGGCCAAGAAATCTCTCGCTAAAATATTGTTGAACCAAACTGTTATTACCAATGTGACAGAAAGCGAAATATTTTGTAGATTGGCTTTAAATACACTCATAGCTTCAGCACCGAGAGGAAAGGGGTGATAAAAATTTTGTCGACGTGTGCTCTCGGTTTGCCAGATGTCGTAATAGCTAGTCCTGCGTTTTACCTCAAGACCACAGTCGCAGTGAAAAATGATGCGCTCAGACTGCACTCACGACTTCCTCCGGGAAGTGATGCAGTCTACAATGTAGCCAGATCGAGCATATTGCCGGACGTAGAATTCTGATAGCAGCACGATTGTACTGTCCACCTTACGGACAATTTTTTTGTTTAAGACTGTATTTACAACACATGTTGCACGCTGAACACCCAGAAAAATTAACAAAACAAAATTATTTTATAGAGCAACGTTAGCTACAGCGTTCGAAGTATTAATAGTATTGTATACGTGAGTGTAATGCCCACTCAAGGAAGACAAGGATACAGAGTCTAGCTACCGTATTATAAATACGCCTCAGTTTGTGGATGAACTCAGACAGGTTGATAATCACAATGAATATTTAGCAGTACTGTACCCATTGGTGTTAAACTCGTTTTCAACCAATGAGTCCCACAGCTACAGGAACACTACTTGTGATACCTCTTAGACAAAATACTTATGTAGTGCCATAAGACGAAAAGATCAACCTGACACAAACTGTGGGAAGTTTGTCTCACAACCTTCATACCTCGATAAAGAGCTTTTCCTATTTGAGATATCTGTGAACGTTGCTGCATAAGACGATTTAAGAATAAACTAAATTCCTTCAGCTACGACAGTTTTTAAAGAAATCGTCTTAACGCCACTAAATCGTGGTTTGTCAATCGTTTACTGGCTGTTCTCTGCCGAATTTCGCTGGTTGGAAGGCAAAAAGCTTACTGACAAATTTCACTCAAGGAAAAGGGGGACGAAATGTCTCCCGCTGGAAGGTCATGTTGTTCTATTTAAATGATTACAAAATCAACTAAAACGAACAGTGAGGCTATCAGTATATGCACGTTACTGTTGTCAGGATGATGTTGCACTGCCCAGGGCCTGTAATGATAAAGGACGCGTTTAGGTCAGGCATATTGTATACAGAAGTGGAAGAGGGCACCACTAAATTCCACATTCCGGATGCATTGCATACACACAGAAATTAATGTTACAGTGTACTATTGGAGCCCAATGAGTGAATTGCATATTTTCCGGTGAAAAAGTGCACTGGAAAACAGTCTTCGCTGCATTAGGTTACTTAAACTGGTGTCACTCTGAGTTAGAATTTATGGTCAGCGACTAAGTATAAGGTCAATGAGTCGGATGCGGGTTTTGCAACTGTGAAATACTTTCCTACACTATAGAAGTGAATATTAAATCTGAAATAATAATGCGAAAATTTTTAACTAGGATAGCTTACAATGAAAATCTTTCTGTTTATTGCAAAGGAAAACAATTGATTTTCTAAAACATTCTCTGCCATATACAACTTGAAACAGGTCACGTCGACCAAATCTTGTGGAAGAACTGACAGCGACATATAACGGAAGGCAGTAAGGTCCCTTAGCTTCTGGTTTGGCAGTATTCGACAGCCATTTCTAGGCGCAAGTAAATTAAGAAAGTCAGTGCGTTTTTGTTATCAAGTAACGTCTTCATTAAGTACTTTAGTTTTAATGTAATCTGCGAGTAATTGCTGATGTTAGAATTTAACATGAAAAGGACTCCGTAGACAGGGAAAGAACCTCTTCTTGGGCAACTACTTCTATAATGACCAAAAGGCATTAAATGATCTTCAAGCACATGTGTTCCAGCAACGGTATGAAGAAAATGATAGTGACAATGAGGGTAATAATCGAATTATCCGGTAACTTCACACTTCACAGTGGATTTTCTCGAACTAAGAAATTTGCTGATTTATTGAATAATTCAAAATGGCTTTACATCGAGGCTATGATGCCTAGAAGAGTCTTTACATCGTGCTGACATGAGAATAGCATAACCTCCACGTCAGAAGTTTGCTTCTATTTAACCATTTAATAGAGCCGCCTTTTTTTTAACTTGACTAATTTTGTACTCTAAGCACATCATCCGTTACAGCACACTCCTGGTGCTGGGAAATGTGGCCACAATGGTCTGGTGGAACGAACTATCACAGGTCCAATGCGTGGGTACAGGCACTTACTTTTAACAGGCACAAACAGATTTACTTTACCTGTGGTAACCTCGAGAGAAAGACGTTATAATCCAGAATCTGCATTAAACATCACGTTCCTTCATCCCGGTTTACGTTGGGAAATGACGTAGGCCGAAGTCATGGTAAACAGAAATACTGTCTCCAGTAAACTTACTTACATGAGGATATTTTATTTTATTTGATGAAACGATAGCCATTTAAAGGAACAGGGCTCTTATTTTATTTGTACTTGATTGAACTAGAGACGTTGAAAAATTTGGTGCTGGACTGTGATTCGAATTCGTATCTCATCTTTCGAGGATCCAAATCTCTCGGAACAGTATAGTTAGTTCATTTCGTTCCTTTTCCCAAGACTGCAATCTTCTCTAGGTCTCCTCCAAAGGTAAGTATGTGGGTCGAAATCCTGATCCAGTACAAAAATATTCATAATTTCATTTCAAGCTCTATCACGTGCATACCATCTGCTAGTGAAAATTAACTTGCATTTTTAATGTCTGTTCATGTGTCACCAACAATCGCAATAGGTGCCGTTATTTCTGGTCAAACACGCACACATCTTACTGTTGGTGAGTATGCAAGTGTTACTTAAGCTATGTTCGTGGATGATAAAGGAGGACGGTAGGTGTGCAGTTAGATTATCGCTCAGGCACCACAATTTGTATCCTTATTTTAGATTCAAACATCTAGCAGCTGGTAAGAAAAACCGGTACCTAACATTTGATTTTACTTCTTTAACAATCCGATTTCTTGTAGGGGTCGTATCTCCGTCACTGAACTTCACATCACGTGCTTCATCTTTAAATGCATGAACACGTTGTTCCTTGTGAATGGTGGTATATCACAAATCTTTAGTAGTTAGTTAACAGGGACGAAAGGGTCTTTACAGGCGTCCCGGTTTATTACAAAACTGTCGTCTTTTTTTTTTCAAGTTTCGATTTGGTTACTGATATTGGCGAAAATTTCTGTAATTGGTGCCTCTTCATGACTAGTCAGCAATATGATATGATTAGATTAGATTAGATTAATACTTGTTCTATACGTCATGAATACGACATTTCGTAATGATGTAGAACGTGTCATTTGAATGAAAAATTACTTTACATACCATGATTCGGTTTCTTTGCAAAAATGTTTTACTCTCTCTCTCATTGCTTATTATTTTTATGTCTCTCCTCACTCTCTCACTCTTCTCTCTCTCTCTATCTCTCTCTCTCTCTCTCTCTCTCTCTCTCTCTCTCTCTCTCTCTCTCTCTCTCACACACACACACACACACACAGAGTGGTTTTTTATTTTCATTTGTTTGTTGTGCTCGACTATCGGCGAGGCAGGAAAACGTTTGTCAATGATTTTCTTAGTTTTGAGTACACTTACAAAAGATATATAAAAACAATGAAAGTTACTGATTTATGAAGCTTAGTTTGCAGTCAGTTCTGAATACTATTAGTAACCACGCTCCAGTCCCTGAACACAGCTACAGAAATGTGAATCAGACGGATTACGTATTCCAGGCCGCAGAAGCCGCGTCTTTGAGACGTCAGATATGGTCACCACCCAGTACACTCTAGGATCACATCCGTTCGTATTCCTCCTGCTGGTAATGTAACTGAGATTTGGCAACAAAACAATGTATATTTGGCAACTCGACGAGTTACTTCCTGGTGTGCACGGAATTAAGCCTCAAAGTTCACTTGCTTTTTACTGTCATTTCCATTGAATAATATGAGTTATTATTAACGCTTGAGCTGTAACAAAAGATTGTAAATTTACGGTTTTCAGCCCAGGAAAGTCGTTGCACGTGAAAATCGCATCTACTCTCGTCATTTAAATTCCGGTTTACGAGTTCTAGCGACTACGGATGTCGTAAGAGGAGACCTAGGCGCATGCCTCTTCCCTAGCGCTGTGGAAACGTGCTAGTCTGAGAGAAAGCGTGTGTTAGGGTTGCGGTACCAGTCTTGCTGAATGTAACGTTTGTATCCCTTCTGTGAAATAGGTACAAGCAGTCAGATCACACATCGATAAGGAAATCGCAAGAAAATACTTTCTGCTAATAGTGCAATGGTGAAAAACGTACAATGCTGCACAACAGGTAACGCCTCTTTCCGCTGCTGACAAACAAATTTTGAGTTTCTAGGAATACATAACTTTATTTATGAAATGCCACATTCGCATACCACTTGAGTATGACAGAGCATACCAATCAGACACAGACCAAATCGAAATCTAAGTGATTAGTATTTTACTAATTCGTGCCGATAGAAGCACGCTTGGGTACAGATACTCAGTTTCGTCGTAAGGTTATCGTGGGTAGTTTTATTTCATTTCTTAGCCCTTTTTCCAAATGCGACTATTTTGGGTTGAGAAGTGAAGGTAATTATGTTCAAAGTTCCATTAGATCGATAACTTCAGCAGACAGCAGTACGGCGTTGTCGGCCAAATACGGCATGTGCAACAAATACGCTCCTGCAGCGTTTCCGATGGCAAGTGTTTCATTGCCCACATTAGAGCCCGGAATGGATACCTCTGATTTTTATCTCTTCCCTGACGTGAGCTGCGGACTGCCAGGACAGAACTTTGGCACAGACAACGAACTGCACACCAGCGTAGGGAATTGGCGGAAATCACAGACAGCCGTGTTCTGTAACGAAGTTATTGGAAAGTGGGTACCACGCTACGAAAAATGTCTACGCCAAAGTGACGAGTATGTTGAGAAGTAGCCGGGAGGTTTAGCTAATTGTTGCAGATAAAGTATTTTTTATTTTCACTGTGTTTCCCATTTTGCGATCGATTGGATGTTAAAAAAATAGCCCTATAGCCCTCGTACTATTAGGTGTATCCATTGTATAAGGCGATTAATAATCACACTACATGTTGCCACGAAACACTTGATATGATTTTGTCCCAATGTTTTCACCATATATCTACGGTGTGGACCCGAACTACACACAAAGAAATCTTTCGACGCAATCTTCTATCAACGTGACAACCCTGTACCAACTATATTGTCAGCAAATAGCTTTAGAGATCAGCAAGCGCTGTATGCTACGTTGCTCACGCTTATCGAGAATAGTGGTGGACCCATTATTCGCCTCTAGAGTACCACTAACTTTAATTTCGATTCTGACGATGCCCATCAGCTAAAAGTCACATGTTGGGTTATGTAGTCTTCAGTCCAGTTACATTGCCGTACCATTATTTCTTAATGACTTACTGTATAATTTAGTTTCCTAGGCGACGGTGTATAGACGTTTACAGCTGATTCTCTGTTCGCTAGGGCATTTATTCACAATATTAGATTTGCGTCTGTAGTACGTTTAACTGGATTCGCTTTGCACATGAGCCGAGTGGCTGCAACGCACTACCTAATATTCAGAGTCACAATCATTGTCAACTGCTCCCCGCGATTTACCTCATGTTCTGTGAGACAAGCGTTCCAACGGTAAAACTGCCCCTATGACAGTCTTCTTGTATTGACGTTGCGACGATAAGTATGACGGGGTTGCACTTACGTCTGGAGTCTTGTAACAGAAGACGCGGAGACACCACATGAGTAATGTAAAGCAATGTTATTGTGCCCCTCACGTCATACCACAGCGAGTGCAGTTACACTTCTAAAATCATGAGGTTCATATCATAGCGTAATGGAAGCAAGATGGAGCCTGGACCCCTCGGGCATGGATGTCCTTAGGTTTGTTTAGTTTAAGTAGTTCTAAGTTCTAGGGGACTGATGACCTCAGATGTTAAGTGTCATAGTGCTCAGAGCCATTTTGAACCATTTAGCCAAGGAACGTGGACCGAATTGACCTGCAAAGATCACCGGTGCCGGAAATTTCGT
Source organism: Schistocerca gregaria (assembly GCF_023897955.1). NCBI lineage: Eukaryota > Metazoa > Arthropoda > Insecta > Orthoptera > Acrididae > Schistocerca > Schistocerca gregaria. The sequence continues at coordinate 743,848,317 of NC_064921.1, forward strand.
TCCGCTTATCAGTATTCCCTCATTCCGGCCATATAATGGTAACGTCTGAATATTTGTTCCTACGAGTATGACTGTTTCCCCGAGATCAGTGTAATCCGACTTTCCGTGACAAGGCACCTGTTCTAAACAACACGTAATAATGCGAAATACTAGGTGTTGCTTTAAAGAAGTGAAGAAGTGTCAGAGCGAGAATGTAGAACTGTGGAATGCTACGCACGCAATGACAAATTACTCTATCCTCCTTCATCTTCCGAGAGAAATTAGTGCATCCGAGGAACGTTACTTTACACTGTATTTGCGAGTTGCTGAAGAGGAACTTCCACAGTAGCTCTGTTTCTCATCGAGACGTCTGACGGGATTTGTTGCTCAACGTACAATGTCACGGTACAGGGTCACGAAGTCACTCCTACAATTTACTCGATGTTCATGAACACTTTGTGAATAAGTATTGTGAGTTCCAATACTTAAGAACATTCATTCACACTATAGAATTTTTGGCCAACACAATCAATAAATATAGTACGCGTTACTGGTCAGAAAGATGGGATTCGTGGTTCAATTACACCAATATTCTATGCGTGTGACACTGTGCATAAAAAGTGGAAAACACAAACTGATGTTAAAATAAATGCAGTTTACTGCCGATGTTACATGGCTTATTTGCCGAACCAACAGTGAAGGGTTTAAAATAACGGTTTTGGAAATGAAATAAGAAGAAACATGTAACATGCAATTTCAGAGACTTATTTTTGAAGCATTTATGTCACTAAGTACTCAGTTGATCGGGCTCGTAACTGCTTTAGACACCTGAAGAGTGACGTGAGAAACTAATGCAGCACAGATGTAATTCAGCCATAAAGACAAATGTTCAAATGTGTGTGAAACCTTATGGGACTTAACTGCTAAGGTCATCAGTCCCTAAGCTTACACACCACTTAACCTAAATTATCCTAAGGAAAAACACAAACACCCATACCCGAGGGAGGACTCGAACCTTCGCCGGGACCAGCCGCACAGTCCATGACTGCAGCGTCTTAGACCCATAAGGATAGCTACTGAATCTAATGGAAGGTTAATGAGAAATTTATTTAGAACGTCATTTCAGGGACTACCTTTCACTGACCTGAATATAACTGTCTTTTATCACCATTTCTATTTCAGTAATTTCCCGTCTAACCTACACATCAGGCGGTTTTTCAGACATCGACAAAAATTTGGTGGGAACTTCTAATGGGAAGAAGAACAACAGAAAGTACTGCCAAGGAGACAGCACTAAATTGGGAAATGCAAGATGTAACTGCAATGCTGAAAGGTGGAATGCTGCACAAGTTAGAAAGTCGTGAGTTGTAGAATCGAGAAGTTTGGCACTGTGAATGGTGTGCCCAGTACTAGTATTTCGACGGAGAGGAGAGGAAGTGACAGCGTCAGATGGCTGTGCAGATGCTTTTCTTCAAGTATTGAGTATAAAACCTGAAAAGAGGGTGGTGAGAGAGGTCGTTAAACGAGGGGCACACGATCGGATGGGACAAAGATATATCTGGAAACCGACCGTATTCCTTTCAGGGGCAACATATCACGTTTAACAAGTTTGTTGGTGTGGCTGTTATCCGCAGCAAGTATATAAATATTAATTTTATAAAGGCAAATGTTATTTCTGCAGCTAGCTATATTTGTTTATGTTCCAGACAAGTTTCGCGTTTTACACTGAAGCACCTTCTGTGGATTTAATGCGGAATGATGCATTATTTTATATGTGATAATTATAGATTAGAAAATTGTTAACGTCGTAATTTTTATATTCCTACGGTTACTAGTTTTTCTGGCCAAAATCTGCATTCCCTCTCATCTGACGGCTTAAGACGTCACTCATAAAATATAGGTGCATTTCACGTTACAAACTTCTTGATTTGTAGTTTTCATATTCCGTAACCTACCTTCTGTAGAGCTATAGGTCCACTACAGATTTCAGATTTTTATTACAAATACTGCAAGTGGTTCCTGTCGTAACTGTGTGTTCACTTAGTGTCCCTTTTCTTACATATTTACGTATGTGTTGCCAACCTTATGAAGTAAATGATGGACACCTAACGATTGTTGATTTCTGTCCTATCTACCTCTCTCTCTCTCTCTCTCTCTCTCTCTCTCTCTCTCTCTCTCTCTCTCTCTCTCTCTGTATGTATGTGTGTGTGCGTGCGGGTCTTTGCTTCTTTGTTTGTTTGTGTACATGTGTGCGTATTTTGTATATATAGTGTTTGATTAATATTCTTAGCGCTGGTATCAACGGAGTTATTGAAGCAAGTACGCTTTTAAATGGAATGGAACTATATACTTTTTATAACTGTATTCGTATTACAGTGATACAGCGTTTGGTAATGTTGACGTTGAAACCTGTCGTAAAAAATTCGGGGAATGTCGTACAAGTTGAGAGCACGAAAGCCGGAATCGGCATTAGCGGTCGCACACCGCCAGCCAGGCCTCTCGTGCTGTGCTCTGTCAGAATGTCCATACAATAGCCTGTTTACTTATCTGGATTGCAGGCCGCTCATTTCTACTTCGACAGTTGTTGCGTGCAGATATGCACACCAATGAAGAGAAGTCGGATATACTATTTCCAAATGGTGAATGTAAGAAATGCCGTTAAAACAGTACAGCGGTATAGTACCATCTATCCTGATCGCCAACGTCCAACGTGCCAGGCATCTGCACGGATTGTCAAGACGCTAGTCAGGACTGACAGTTTGAATGTCAAAAGGAGACTGCAACTGACAGAGAACACGAAAGAGCTGTTCTGGCTTCGACGCTGATGAATCCGCACGCTGGTACGAGATACACTGCCAAGGAATAGGGAATCAGACAGACGAGTGTCACTCGTATTACGAATCGACAGAATTTCCGTCCCTATCATCTGTCACTACATCAGCCACTCGACGATAGTGATTTCGAGAGACGTACAGAATTTTACCGGTTTTCCCTTCAGCAACGTTTACCAACCACGTTAATGTAAAATATAATGTGGGACCTTTCTTCATCTCAGGCGTTCTTTGGTAAATAGACATCCGTACGCACACTTCCTGACGAACATTCTGCAGTTTCTTCTAGAAGAGGTACCAATGGATGTTCGAAAGTCTATGTGGCTTCAACACGACGGTTGTCCAGCTCACTCGTCCCGTCTTGAAACGCAAATACTGAATGAGAACTTTCCTGGACGTTGGATAGGAAGAACTTTTGTTGTGAAACGGCCTGCGAAGTTCTCCGATTTGACTCCTTTTGACTTCGCTGTTTAAGGAGAGGAGCACTCAAAGATGCAGTCTACGACGAAGGCACAACTACGCCTGGTGATATGCGTCGTCGCATCGCCAGTGCTTGCTCTTCCGCCTAACATATCATCCACTGTAATTAAACCTGTTCATCGTTCTTTCGAATGGCAATTGCAAACGTACCTTTCAGTCCATTGTAAACAGTTTGAACATATGCTTAACTAAAGGATAGTTATTTTTTTGGCAGACACAGTCTATGATATGTGATTTACGTGGTCGCCAGATCGTTGTTAGTAAATATTTTATTTCATTTACTCGTATACGAAATTTATTTACTCATATACAAAATTGCATTGCATCGTCAAATAAGTCGACAGCGTGTATTGCACGCGTCCGGTAGCAGTGTCATCTTGCGCTTACTTCAGCATGAAACGACGTTTCATTAACAAAAATATTTATTGTACGCTGTTCACCTGTATTTTTAAAATGTTTAGTTGAATGAATGTATCCCACATTATATAATTTAGAGCAGTGGAAGCAGAGACAGTTGTCCGACAGTATGTATTTTACATCTAAGAAGCAGACAGCCACGTACAGGGAAAGATACGTCAGATCTTCAATATAAAATTGAAATATTAAATACACTAGTTGCTCTTTGCGGCTTATAAGACCTCTTACTTTTTCAGCTCACGTTAATTTGGCAGTACACACAAATGTGAAACAGTTTTCATAAATCCTTTGTGATACGCTAGATTCTAGCCTGTGTCGTATTTCCACATGCACTGAAGAGCCAAAAAACTGGTACACCTGCCTAATACCGGGTAGTGCCCCAGAGAGCACGCAGAAGTGCCGCAGCACGGCGTGGCAAGCACTCGACTAACGTCTGAAGTAGTGCTGGAGGGGACGGACGCCATGAATCCTGCAGGGCTGTCCTTAACTCCGTAAGAGTACGACGGGGTCGAGATCTCTCCTGAACAGTACGTTGCAAGGCATCCCAGATATACTCAATAACGTTCGCGTGTGGCGAGTTTGGTGGCCAGTAGAAGTGTTTACACTCAGGAGATTGCTCCTGGAGCCACTCAGTAGCAATTCTGGACGTATGGGTTGTCGCACTGTCCTGCTGGTTCAAAATGGTTCAAATGGCTCTGAGCCCTATGGGACTTAACTTCTGAGGTCATCAGTCCCCTAGAACTTAGAACTACTGAAACCTAACTAACCTAAGGACATCACACACATCCATGCCCGAGGCAGGATTCGAACCTGCGACCGTACCTGTCGCGAGGCTCCAGCCTGTAGCGCCTAGAACCGCTCAGCCACTCCGGCCGGCCTGTCCTGCTGGAATTACCCAAGTCCGTCGGAATGCACAATGGGCATGAATGGATCCAGGTGATGAGACAGGGTGCTTACTTGCGTGTCACGTGTAAAGAGTTATATCTAGACGTCTCATGGGTCCCATATGACTCCAACTGCATACGCCCCACACTATTACAGAGCCTCCATCAGCTGCTGACATGCTGGGTCAATGGATTCATGAGGTTGTCTCGATACTCCTACACGTCCATCCTCGCAACGAGACTCGTCCGACCACGCAACATGTTCCCAACTATCAATAGTCCAGTGTCATTGTTGAAGGGGCCAGGCGAGGCGTAAATCATTATGTCGTGCAGTCATCAAGTGTACACGAGTGGACCTCCGATTCCTAAAGCCCATATCGATGATGTTTCGAGGAATGGTTCGCACGATGACTCGTGTTGATCGCCCAGGTTTGAGATGTGCAGCAATTTGCAGAAGGGTTGCTCTTCTGTGACGCTGAACGATTCTCTTCAGTCGTCGTTGGTCCCGTTCTTGTACGATCTTTTTCCGGCCTCAGCGATGTCGGAGATTTGATGTTTTACCAGACTCCTGATATTCACGGTGTACTGGTGTAATGGTTCTAAGGGAAAGTCCCCACTTCATTGCTACCTCGGAGATGCTGTGTCCCATCGTTCGTGCGCCGACTGTAACACAGCGTTCAAACTCACTTAAATCGTGATAACGTGCCATTGTAGCAGCAGTAACCTACCTAACCACTGTGCCGCGTGGGGTAGCGTCGCCACGGTTCGCGCGGCTCCCCACGTCGGAGGTTCGGATCCTCCATCGGCATTGGGTGTGTGGGTTGTCCTTAGCATAACTTAGGTTAAGTTAGATTAAGTAACGTGTAAGCTTAGGAACCAATGACCTCAGCAGTTTGTTCGCATAAGATCTTACCGCAACTTTCCAAAAATTTCTAACAACTGCGCCAGGCACTTGTTACTTACATAGGCGTTGTCGATGGCAGCCCCGTATTCTGCGTGTTTACATATCTCTGTACTTGAATACGCACGCCTATACCAGTGCACAACATTCGTATGTGAACCTGTATCTACGTCGTAAACTGGTCCTAGGGGTAATAAAGTTTTACTCTCGTACTGCAAGCCTACATTACGGTACGCAACTACTCGAACTGGTCCGAAACGCCTGCTTGGCAGTGTTTGGGCCACCAACGCCGTTCCCTGCCACCATTGTGGCACATCCTAGGACATTTCTCGAATGTCATTAAGACAGGGTTGAACGTTAACATTAACAAACGCTATATCGCTGTAATTGTCTTCTCAAGAGCTATCGAATGCAATTATGAAAAGAGTTTCATTTAAAAAAACATACTTACTTCAATATGTCCGTTGATACCACTGCTAAAAACATTATTCATACGTGCCCCTCGACGCCCTAACGTTTGCCGAAAACCGCTTTTCGACATGTGTAATCCTTCACAGACATAATGTCTTATGGGATAACAGCAATCAGTGATTTTATAATGTTACTTAAAAACTGTGAAATAGTAAATTAGTATCATTATTTTTACAGATCTGAAGATGGTTCTGAATGAACCGAAACCGGTCATATGAATAAAAAATTTGCAATCAAGACGGTTTTTAAGTAACATTACGTGACTTACGCTGCATAATTCACAGAAGCTATCAAGACGTGTGTGTGTGTGTGTGTGTGTGTGTGTGTGTGTGTGTGTGTGTGTTTGGCGGGAGGAGGAGGTGAATGAGGGTTGAAGTGAGATTGTGACTTGTTGAAATGGGGTTGGAGAAATTTGTATGTGGATTTAACAGCTGTAAGGGACTGACAAAACGTTCTGGGTGTTTGGATTGTTAGTTTTTCGGTTTAGAAATTATTTATAGGCGAGTACGGAAATCAAAACCCCAACCTTCTGAACACCTAAAACTTTTGTCCACTCCCTCATAGTTATTAGATCCACACTCTAATTTCAGCGCACCCCTCCTCGGCTAGCCATAACCTTCCTCCAAAAATGCCAAAATGTCTTAACGTAATGATAAACATCTCTGTCATAAATGAACTATGCACGTACAGAAATCACACACAGTTGTCTGAAGAAAGGTCTGCAGTTACTGCCTCATCAGCAGTGATGCTCGAGAGTAATTAGCTTACGAAGTATGAACACTACAAATCAGATGATCATGACGTGAAAATGTGTCGATGTGTTGTCAGTGAAGGTACGAACAACCTCTAACCTGTGACCAGACGGTAGAAACACAAACCTCGACAGGAAAAACGAGTAACTGTCAGTGGTAATTTTTTAATGTATAAATTATGACGTGAACTGTTTCCTAATCAAAAAGTCTCACATATGAAAACAAAGTTGTATTACTCCAAATCAGATCCATTAAAGGTACCATAATGTAAAAGGCGAAAAGCGTCTGGTGGATTGATAAAGACAGATTGCTCCAAGAAAAAAGGCTGCATGGTTTCTCGGCGATATGTGGTGACAGAGATGTTGCCTTTCCGTTCCTTAACGTCGTAGTCCGCCATAAAGCAAATGGGTGTCACGGCGACAGTATTTACTGGAAACCCACCCTCAAGGACCGACATGTGCACGCTAACAGCTGTCACCATGCGTCGCTGAGATATTTTGTTCTTGGGGCCTTGGTGCATCAAGTGGAAGCCGCCTGAAGCGCTAAAAGCCTGCCGAAGGAACTGAGAAACTTAAGAAAATTATACGGGAATGAAGGTTACAACAACCGCGAGGTTTCACAAGCCGTCTTTCCGAAAACACGTAAGCAGGAGGACCCTGAGAAGGACTCAAAGAAGCTTGCGTTTTTGCCAGTCTGTGGCTCAGTAACAAGAAAAATTTGCCGGCTCGTAAAGAGGCATGAAGTCGCTTCGGTCTTCATGGCTTCAGCAAAATTCGACAACTCATGAGGCTTGTCAAAGACGAGTAGGCCTCAGAACACCAGGAGTACATAAACTACTGTGTGCGTGTGAACAAAGAATGGTTCAAATGGCTCTGAGCACTATGGGACTTAACATCTGAGGTCATCAGTCCACTAGAACTTAGAATTAACCTAAGGACATCACACCCATGCCCGAAGCAGGATTCGAACCTGCGTGTGAACAGTTTTGTGTCGGACAGACTCTGCATACTATCGAACACCGATGCGTTGACACGAGAGATGCTTTCGCGTTCAGTACCCTGAGTAGCCGGCGGTAGCAGAGCATGCTCTAGAAAATGGACACAGTATTTCATTCGACAAGATATCTATTATTACGAGCAGTGACAGTTTCTGGGGCAGTGCAGTAAAAGAAGCAATCGAGATAAAAATTTGTGACAAAACTCATATTAAAGATGGCGGCCTGCAGTTAAGCAGAGCTTCAGGCCCGGTTGTCGGGAAGCTGAAGCGGGCGCGCAACGTCAACATTACCACAGATGACGCTGGAGCGAGCACCAGTGACGTCACAGACGGCAGCATGCCTATATAAGGATAGCAGGAGCAAACAGAAAACAGTCCATCGATTAAGCCGCTGTGGTTTGGGGCAATGCTGCAGCGACCCACGTCGGCCGACTCCAGAGACTTCAGAACCGGATCTTACGTCTGGCGTTGCACCTCCCTCGGGACTTCCCGTCGGGCGACCTTAACCGAGTCTCCAACATCGCAACTGTTCGAGATAGGTTTCGTCAGGCTGCACGGCTCTTTTACGAGATGAAAGCCTGGTCCGCAAATCCGCTGCTTCGAGCACTGGGCCACCGGGTACAGCGTCTTAAAGCAACCAGATGGCCCCACATGCAACGCGACCAATAAGTTGCCAGCATGTCAAGAATACCGTCCCAGTAGACTGACAGGACAAAAACAAGAAGAAAGGACACCTCATACGTACCGTGAGTTTGGAGGAACAGCCTTCCGGCTTGGACTCCACCAATCCACAGGGGCTCATCTGTCCCTGTCAGACAGCAGCAGCAGCAAAAGACAGTCCGCACCTGACAATGGCCGAGAAGTACTCGGCGGAAAGCTCGAGGATATTCACCACCTGAGGTGGCTAATGATCATTAGAATTTTATGAAGGAAAAGGGCGTTTGGCCTGACAGAGTGGCCGTGCGGTTCTAGGCGCCACACTCTGGAGCCGAGCGACCGCTACGGTCGTAGGTTCGAATCCTGCCTCGGGCATGGATGTGTGTGATGTCCTTAGGTTAGTTAGGTTTAATTAGTTCTAAGTTCTAGGCGACTGATGACCTCAGAAGTTAAGTCGCATAGTGCTCAGAGGCATTTGAACCATTTTGAAAAGAGTGTTTCTAGTGCTAAAAGGAATTTCTGATTCAGTCACGAGTCATTTAAAAACCTAAGGCTGGATGAATGATATTAAATCCCACTTGTGCATATCTGCTGGTCCTAATGATGAATGTTAGTTTATCGATCTGGTGCTTAATACGTACTGCATCTGCGACGATGTCACACTACATTAGGCAATTTGATCGTTTTCTTAGCACGTACTCGTGGTTGGCCAGACTGGTGCCGCACTGCGACTCGCGAGCGATGAGTGTGCCCGCTATTGCGCAGGTGTCTGGGTGTTGCGGCCGGCCGGGCGGGACCCACCTGTTGCCTTTGTGTGTCGGCGCGGCGCGGCGCCGGTGTGTCCCCTGCAAACAGGCGGTGTTTGCGCGCCGCGCCGAGACAAAGCGACAGCACGCCGGCGCGCGCCGGAAGTTTGCACCGCAGGGGCGGGACGGGACGGCTGGCGGCCTCACGCCGCGGCGCTGCGTGTTTGCGCCATGCGACAGACACCCTCCTGGGGAACTCCGAGCGCTCCCTGCTCAACGCGGACTGCCTTGGCCACCTCTCAATCCGTCGTCGTCCTTACACTCCTGACAGCTGTACTTTGCGGGAAGACAATGTAAACCGTCGGAAAAAAAAGTTAGTCCACCCTTACAGAGGTTTCCACTTCACTCACGATTCGTTGCTGCAACACTGCATATGTTGTTGTTATTGTTGTGGTCTTCAGTCCTGAGACTGGTTTAATGCAGCTCTCCATGCTACTCTATCCTGCGCAAGCTTCTTCACCTCCCAGTACATACTGCAGCCTACATCCTTTTGAATCTGCTTAGTGTATTCACTCTTGGTCTCTCTCTACGATTTTTACCCTCCGCGCTGCCCTCCAGTTCTAAATTGCTGATCCCTCGATGTCTCAGAACATGTCCTATCAACCGATCCCTTCTTTTTGTCAAGTTGTGCCACAAGGTCCTCTTCTCCCCAATTCTATTCAATACCTCCTCATTAGTTATGTGATCTACACATCTAATCTTCAGCATTCTTCTGTAGCACCACGTTTCGAAAGCTTCCATTCTCTAAACTATTTATCGTCCATGTCTCATTTCCATACAAATACTTTCAGAAACGACTTCCTGACACTTAAATCTATACTCGATGTTAACAAATTTCTCTTCGTCAGAAACGGTTTCCTTGCCATTGCCAGTCTACATTTTATATCCTCTCAACTTCGACCATCATCAGTTATTTTGCTTCCCAAATAGAAACTTCCTTTACTTCCTTAAGTGTGTTATTTCCTAATCTAATTCCCTCAGCATCACCCGTCTTAATCCGACTACATTCCATTATCCTCGTTTTGCTTTTGTTGATGTTCATCTTATATCCTCCTTTCAAGACACTGTCCATTCCATTCAACTGTTCTTCCAAATCCTTTGCTGTCTCTGACAGAATTACAATCTCATCGGTGGACCTCAAAGTTTTTATTTCTTCTCCATGGATTTTAATACCTACTCCAAATTTTTCTTTTGTTTCCTTTACTGCTTGCTCAATATAGATTGAATAACATTGTGGATGGGCTACAACCCTGTCTCACTCGCTTCCCAACCATTGCTTCCCTTTCATACCCCTCGACTCTTATAACTGGCATCTGCTTTCTATACAAATTGTAAATAGCCTTTTGCTTCCTTTATTATACCCTAGCCACCTTCAGAATTTGAAAGAGAGTATTACAATCAACATTGTCAAAAGCTTTCTCTAAGTCTACAAATACTAGAAATGTAGGTTTGCCTTTCCTTAATCTTTCTTCTAAGATAAGTTGCAGGGTCTGTATTGCCTCACATGTTCCAACATTTCTACGGAATCCAAACTGATCTTCCCCGAGGTCGGATTCTATCAGTTTTTTCATTCGTCTGTAAAGAATTCGCGCTAGTATTTTGCAGCTGTTAGTTATTAAACTGATAGTTCGCTAATTTTCACATCTGTCAACACCTGCTATCTTTGGGATTGGAATTATTATATTCGTCTTGAAGTCTGTTGCATATATACCGCACATGAAATAATTCCGTTTGCTGATCAGTAGCACAAGAGGTTCTGAGGTACTGCAGGTATCGGCACTTGCTGAAACACCCACATAGTACGTCTTGGAGCTTCCCTGTCGATCGTACAGATGACAAATACTATCCTGGGATACGTTATTCCACTCCTGCTCGACATGTTCAAGTAATCCTGTAAAAATTGTTAGTAGGCAGATGGGAAGACTCACTTCTCGCCCACATTTGCTCGACTGAAGTTCCTGCAGATCTTGCAGAGGACACTGAGTTTCAAGGGCTATGTGTGCGCAAGAATCGCCCCGTTGCATCAACGCATCACCTTCCTGTGGCAGTAACGGTGAACGAACAAGTCTAGAACATTCTGCACGTACCGAGCGCTCATTACTGCCCCCTCTGGAAACACCAAAGGTGAACGCGGGTTGTCGCTTAAGCACCCCAAACCGCAAGTCCCGGGGCGGAGCCACTGCGTCTTGGACGAATACATTCTACGAGGCAGCACTCACTATGTCTATGTCACAGGCGCTGTGGCGTGCGTACTATAAGACCTTCAGTACACACACCACCAGATTACTTGACCAGTCGCTCTAAAGAAGTAGTCGAGTGTCAGCTATATGTCTCGTGGTCTTATCGTGGCGTGTTTATCTTCTGCTGTTAGGTCAGACGATGGAAATGCCACTTGCACGCTTAGAGTAGTAGATTGATGGTGACCAACTTTAAACAGAACTTGATTAATTTTCACACACATTTATTAAAATAATCACAAGCATAAAAATTACTTAACTTGGTTCTGGATGCTATTTACAATTGACAATCTGAAGTTCCTTTGCTATTGGTACGTTAATCTTATTCTCACATATATCTCTGATACTTGACAAAAGTGTCTATACATTTATCTTCATGGCTGTGTACAGGAATATGGTAATCTTGTTAGGCGCAGACAGAAACGTGACTATAGACTGGTACAGACAAATGTACAACTCGTACAGACTGTTGCAGACAAATGCAGACTGGTACAGACTGGTGCGGACAAATGCAGACTGACTAATCGGTGGTCTGTACACTTGCTATAATACCTCACGCGTTCATGTATCACTGCGCGAGTGTGATCCGCGAGGAGAAAAGGTCCTACGTTAGCAGCAATCGCATTGGCTGCGTTACATATTAATACGTGGATCTGTAGAAGCAGAATTTGGTCCGTCTCTATGGCAGCGCCATGTTGTAGTGAGGAGACGGACAAGCGCTGCGCGTGCGCTGTTGTGCTTAGTGGAGCGCGCTCTAGTGGGAAAGTTGTGTACGCGCTGATTGTGCGGAACTATGTACACAACAGGCGTCAATGACCAACAGGCAGAATTTGCTTTCATTACTGTAGATCACGGATCACCATGCCAAGGGATCCTCTGACGGCACCATTCGAGCCATGCACATCGATGCTGTGGCGTGAGTGAAAGATGGGCTAGAGATGTGCATGCCTGTGGTCCCGCTGATTGTAAATGGTTCGCAACAGTCTGTGTCGACACGCCTGGGCTCACAGGCCCTCTTATCTATGATGTGCTTGCTGTATGATGTTTCACTGCTGTCCTCAAAATACGGGCAGACGTCTGTGCTGCATGGACTTCAGGAACTTCGTCCATGGGTGTGAGAATATTCAGTTAACCTCTGATACCACTATCTTTGCACAAATGATGCAGCACGCCCGACCTGTGTGGCAATTCTCCGAAAGGACCATCCTGCCACTCGTAAGGCCACAATTTGACCCGTTTGAATTTAATGTTAGCAGGAGAGCCAACACCGTGTTACGAGTGGATGCCGAAATGCACGCGTTTTAGCTCACGCAGGCTGGCGTGAGGAGGAAAGAACTATACTGACGTGACGTCTAGGACATGGCAGGGAATGAAAATTCAGAAAGAGGACGTAATTAGTTTGATACTTAACTTTAATCCATTAATGATGAACGTCGCTCTGGATAGTACATGATTCACAATATTATCTGTTTAGAATACATTATTGAAGTAATTACAGTAACTGAATATGGCGCCTTGCTAGGTCGTAGCAAATGACGTAGCTGAAGGCTATGCTAAACTGCCCTGATTTATGTTTCCCGTGATTTCCGTAACCACTTAAAGCAAATGCCGAGATGGTTTCTTTCAAAGGAATCCGATGACACAGAGTTTCTCGCTGTTTCATCTCTTTCACTAAATCAACAGAACCACCATTGAATCAACATAAATGTCGTCTTTCCAGACGTATCACTTTTTTTCCGGCGCTGCATATGACTCGTCAGCGCACTGACGTGCCTGAACAACCTCCTAGATTTCCCAAATGTATGCAAATGTCAAATGGTTCAAATGGCTCTGACCACTATGGGACTTAACTTCTGAGGTCATCAGTCCCCTAGAATCTAACTAACCTAAGAACATCACACACATCCATGCCCGAGGGAGGATTCGAACCTGCGAGCGTAGCGGTCGCGCGGTTCTAGACTGTAGCACCTAGAACTGATCGGCCACTTCGGCCGGCGATGCAAATGTCTATGCGCTAGACAAAGACTCTTCTCTTGGAAAAAGTAAAAATTTTGTGGGTGTACTGCTCGCTCAAGGAATTTCACCACTGTTATTGCTTATTCTACGTCTCCCTTCCTGTGCCAATACACGTAGTGTTAACGACGGTCAGTTTTCCGGTCTGTTCACTGTAGCTTATTGCGGATGCACAGTGTGTTGTGAGGCTGGATATGTGCGTTAGACCACTCTGTAATGGAGAGAACAAGAATCATTCACATGAGACTGCACATGGTATAGTATATCTCCAGAGTTCAATCCCTCACAGTGCGAGAGCCATAACGTCTCTGCAATGATGTGTCCAGTAATTGACTTGCATTAAGTTTTCTGCAAAAAGTCTGATTGAGAGACATGTCCACTTTACTAAAATATAATTGTTTACTTAGCTGATTTTCTTGAAATTGGACTTGTTGCTTTCGTTTGAAGCATATGATGGTCTCTGATACCTTCTATACAAAGAAATATACTATTTCCAGGTTTTTCAAGTAGATACTTCACTAAATACTAAATAAGACAGTTTCGTCATCGAATCTTCTACATTCGTAAGTTCATAGATGACTGACTCACAAAATATGTCTCACAAAAGCTTCTGTAAGACTGTTCTTTCAACTACTAAACGTGACTATTCTTTACAATTGACTTTCTAACAATCCATCATACAACAATTTTTCCCGCTAAGTAAGAGTAAGACGCACAAAAATTCTGTTACACATCTAACTCAAAGAATTTATTGTTTGTTGCTGATATTCATTAGAATCGTTCAAAACTTTTTCATTAACTGACATTTAAATGTTATAAAAGTTTGGGTAAACATTCTTGCAAATGACATTACAAAATTTGTAAATTTATGTTCTAATTCATTACAAACGTATTAATTATGTATTCAAGGTTCAAATGGCTCTGAGCACTATGGGACTCAACACCTGAAGTCATCAGTCCCCTGGACTTAGAACTACTTAAACCTAACCAGCCTAAGGACATTACACACGTCCACGCCCAAGGCAGGATTCGAACCTGCGACCGCAGCAATCGCGCGGTTCCGGACTGAAGCGCCTAGAACCACTCGCCCACATCGGCCGCGTCTATTCAAGGAAAGGGTAGGTCACGAGCTATATAAAATTTGTTTTTAGACGACGTTGTTATTTAAATATATGTGAATCGCCCGCTGAGGTAGAGCGGTTCTAGGCGCTTCAGTCAGGAACCGCGCGGCTGCTACGGTCGCAGGTTCGAATACTGCCTCGGGCATGGATGTGTGTGATATCCTTAGGTTAGTTAGGTTCAAGTAGTTCTAAGTCTAGGGGATGGATGACCTCAGATGTTAAGTCCTATGGTGCTTAGACCCATATGAACCAATTTGGTACCGGCTGGTATCGTAGATATCACAATACATACTAGGTTTGATTACATCACGACACGGATTCGATATTCTTCTTACCAACTCAGCCGCTGGATATGCTGTATATGCTACAACACCAGCTCTATGTGGTTTTCAGTGTGCTGCTACACTGACTCAGTATAATTAATGACTTTCATTACTCCACATTACGGCTGTCTTTAGCACAAAAAAGACTGCACAATGTTGGAACTAAAATTTTTGATAATTTACCTGGGGGTACGAAACGCGTAACAAAGTAAAATTTCAAAACAAACTCAAAAAGTTTCTCCTTGAGGTCAACCTCTATTCCACAGAAGAATTTCTGTTATTGTGATGTGTAAAGGGTGGTGCGTATTAAATACTAACTCACAACTTTCTATTAGAAAAAGTAACTGTACTTACAAATAAATTTGCTATGTGAGTGTGAAATGACTGATTCCACATCATTACAAATTATCGTGCGAAATAATATTTAGATCATGAAACTAAATAACTAGTTCATGGTTGGTTGAATTATTGCTGACTGGTGGTTAAAGGTGCTCCTCTTTTGAGAATCCTATCTCTTTAGCAGGGGAGAAGATACGAATGATAAACAAATGTAAAAGCCGTTTAATCTTCATTTATTACCTTGAGATGGAGTTAATAGAAAGGAAACGTCCAAGAAAGTTGTAAACCATCATGGCAGAAAACAGCGGGGACTATGATACAAGGTTAGTTGAGAAACAACCTAACTGGGATATTACGAACTTCAAAGTTGTCGACACCGAGTGTTGCTGTTTCTTTCGGTCTGCTACAAACATCGGATGTGGTACTGAATTTCCTTACTTCGAACTTTATTGTAAGTATCAATCTCAATTGAGGTGTCTTAATTTAAGGACAAGGTCAGCCAATCTGCAATCCAGTGCAAGGCCCAAAAGTTCAGTTTTAAAGCATATTTTATCTGACTTGAATTGCGGCTAATATAAAATGTAGGATACGTTTTCGGAATTTATGGGGTGGACAGAAACAGTAATAATCTATCTTCCATCACGAGAAGACTAACAATTTGACGTTAATGAAGAATCATATAGCATTGTTCTCAAGGCAAATGTTATGTTGTTGTTTTCTTTTAGACCGATTAAAGACGTTTTTTAAAAAGATGACGAGTCATTTTTTAGTCAAGAAGGTGTTGTTCCATTGCCATTCGCTACTTTTTGAGGTACGATCTGTAAATTCAAGGACAACATTTGTAACATAGTCAGTTCCTAGAGGTTTTAACAAAGGAATGTAGTTCGTTAATTTAATTTTACAATAAAGAAATTATAAATGCAACAACTTTTATCTGTGAAACAGAATAAAACACTCAGTTCATGAAATACTTTTGGTTTCTGTATTAACTAAAACTTTTTGAATCAGGTAAAGATTTTGATATACATCCGTTCTTCCCAGGGACCAATAAATAGAAAAAATAATAATATTAACACTAATGTTGGTATTCACCGCTTCTGTGAAATTAATGGAAACAAGTTTCGATTTTTTTTTACGTTATAAAAGCATGAGATGGGTCCAAATCGAATTATAAATTTAAAGTTAAGCACACGACATATAATCGCATATAATTTTGTTTCTCATATTTATTTTTAAAACTATTAGTTTTTTTCTTTTAAAGTTGACGACTGGTCCTAGTCACCCCATTTTCCGTTATCACACATTAAAATGTTTCTGAATACTTCCGAAATATTACGAGTGTATGCGTCGCTTCATAGCAGTAAAGAGACAACTTTTGCTCTGCTGTTTCTCATGCAGGAACACTCTGGTTCCACGGTAGTTTCGGGCACTTGCATTCAACAATACCGGCACCCGGCGCTACTTTTATTAGTGTTTTGCTTTTGATGTCATGTGGTATAACCCTGTATTGTACTCAGTAACAAACATGCGTACAAAACTAGTTCAGTTGTTTCTAAAGAATGTCGAAATATTCCTTTCGCATTTTATTTGGTCCCATTCAACAAACGTGGCGCGTATGTTGCAAAAAGCTGTTCAATGTTAATTCTTCATGGAAAATGATCCATACCATTTCTTTTGGTGTATGGTATATTTCAACTATTATCTTTCGTCGCCGATCTTGAATCTTATTATGCAGTGTCTCGATGTTTTGTGGCGTCCTGCCAGAGGATCATCTTCAAGAGAAGTACAGCCAAGTTAGAACTGAAATGGCTATTTATTACCATAATTATTATAGCAGATTATTTGTAATTCTCAACTTGCAATGAATGAATTGATATTAGGCACCCAACACCAAGAATTTTATGACGTCACGGTATTCCAGTTTACCTAAACACACCACAACTATTCGGAAAGCAGATCAACAAAAAACAAAACCTCACCGCGGTGGATGTTGACACATACTATATTGCACAGTACCAACGTCAATAAAATTTCCATTGTCCCTTTGCCATATCCGTGCCAAGCCAAGGAACTTTCCCCTTGGCGTAAAAAACAGGAGGCAGTGTGCAATATAACAAACAGGTTGCAAAAAGACTGTGCTGAAAAATATATTACAGAAACAAACAACCGAAAGAAAACCTGATTAAAGGTGCTCGTAAGAACATGTAAGGGCCAAAAAAGAATATGATTCGGTGGAACACAAAAAGCGAACACAAGCAATGGTCAAAGTTGATCATGGTTCACAGTCTCTGTGGTCAGATCCACAAGTAAACAGTAATCTTTAACAGGTGCTGCGCAAACTGGTGAACACAGTGACATACAGCAGCAGAGAGAAGATTATCTGCAAGCTAGAAAGTTCTAAAATGTCAAATTTAGGGCTTTTAAGCACACCAATCCACACACTGGCGGAGCAGATAGCCATCTTACTTGTTGTCCGTTGTATTGGTCATGTACGACTAAGAGTGTCTATTCCGTAAACTATGCTACACACTTGTGCCGTCGTCTGGTCAGAAAACTTACCGTGCCATTGTACTGTGGTGAGAGACATTAGGACAGGCTTTTAACGTTTTATCAATGATAGGAAAAAAAAGGATAATAACTGTATGACAATTTCTGCGACCACACAGCACCAATGACAGCAATCAAAGATGTACCTGTTTGTTAACAATATTACAAAATTTCGGATATTTTACAACGTGAAACAGTTTACACGATGAAAGTCTGAACTTTAAAATATTTTTGCAACATCTTTTGCATGAAATCAGTTTCATATTCAAGCACAACTTGGTATGATGGCATACTTCTACATCTACTACTACATTGCACTGTCATTTTTACACTGAATTTCTCCGAGATTCACACCGAAGAAACAAATCGTTCAGTAATAAAAGAGATAATTACGCCATCACTCTAGGAACTGAACGAGGCTCGACGGGAAATGTGAATCGCCTTGGCACTATACACATAGAGCGGATCCTTGGGCGCTAGACTCCATCTAACATGTACAAGAAATGCATAAGCCGAACTCCTAAGTACGTTCAATATTCAATTACATCTCGTAACAGGAAAACCTTGGAAATAAACCAATTTAATTATAGGTGAAAAAAATTCGTGGGTGCTGACAATAAAAAGGAAATGTTAATGTACTATCACTTAACTGCATCCGCGTTCATAACGAGGCCCCATAATCAGTAACAGTCATAATAAATATTGCAAATTACTAGGAACAGAAAGCTGGCAGAACCAGAAATGAATATAAGCGAAATCTTAAAATCGGAGTGACGTAAGTGTATATATATTGCAGGCATACACTAGACTCTAGTACTGTGGCACGTTTATCACCGTAAAAACTTGAAAGTCTTTAATGAGGTTGCATTTATACACTGCAGTCAGATACAGTCCGAAAAGCTTGTAAGGATGTTGCAGTGTAGGTTGCCCTGAGGAATCATTCTTAAGAGAAATATTCGATACAATTCACCGTTTCCAAATCAAATAGCGTTGAAGTTAGCCAATAAGGCGCTGGTGCCCGCAGATTTAATCGACCAGCCAGAGATTGTATTGTGAAACGTGTTCTTCATTTAGTTTCCTGAAACCGAAAAAAAGAGCGGTACAAAATTGGACAGTGGTAAGGATCGAACGGAACCAACGGCTGAGCAGTGTCGTGCGCTATCATCTATTCTATGAGAACAACTGACACAACAAGCTTTTCTAGCTAATTCTGACCACCCTGTAGTATGTCCCGTTTATCTCAAAGGCATCATCGATAAACACCAAGATAATTGACACAGGGAATATCATTAACAGATTGAGCATATTAGTATTCTCTTTAGAATCTTTCTGAGATAAAGGTAACTTTTCTTTTATTTATTAAACACTACAATAATAAATTAAATAGTATTGCAAGTGGTGACGATCGTTAGCAAGAATATTCAGTTACGTTGTTGGTGTAGCCTTTAGCATTACTGAAATGAAGACAATAAAAGCTTTCGAAACTCATTGTTACAGAGGAATGCTAAAGATTAAATGGACAGACTGGATAATGAATGGACCCCAAATCGAACTTTAGAGAAAGAACTACATGGCACAACTAGAATAAATGAAGAGATAGGTTAATATGATACTTCCTGAGGCATATGCGGTCTACAAGTACAGGGAACTGTAGAGTAGCAGAAGGGCCGTATCAGTTCTGTGACGAAGTGCCCATTCTTCTCCTTATGTAAACAAACCAACCACTTCCGTAGTGTCCTCATGTAACAGACTGTGCTTAATTAGGGTGTAATTAATAATTACCCTAATTTACAACCAAGATGGATGCTGAATAATCTATGTTTACACTATTGTCCTAGTCTAAAGTGTTAACTGTGGTCATATTGCTGATAATTTATGGGATCGTCATTTTCTCAGTGGTGCCTCAATGCTCCTTCCTAGAAAAATTGCGGGAAGGAACAGAACTTATTGTTACTCCAATAAAAGAGGTACTTTACAGGAAAAACTGAGACAGCTTACATTTCTGAATTCACGAACATACGTATTTTATTTAGTTATTAAATTTGTGGTTTGGGAAAGAAATAAATGATTCTAATGTAAAATTCAACCAGATATTAAAATGTATGTTACTCCATTGTCATGTCAGATTAATATTGTCAGCCAGCCGCGGTGGCCGAGCGGTTCTAGGCGCTTCAGTCCGGAACCGCGCTACTACTACGGTCGCAGGTTCGAATTCTGCTTTGGGCATGGGTATGTGTGATGTCCTTAGGTTAGTTAGGTTTAAATAGTTCTACATTCTAGGGGACTGATGACCTCAGATGTTAAGTCCCATAGTGCTCTGAGCCATTTGAACCATTAATATTGTCACGTAGAAGAAGGTATAATTAATTCGAAGGACATGGACCGTATCTCTGATCTTTCGTCGTCTTGTGTCGGGATCGAAATCTTCTACTTCATAAATAACATGAGACAACTGTTTTACAACCTTATAAGGTCCAAAGTAGCGCCTTAGGAGCTTCACAGAAAGACCAACCTTCCGAACAGGAGTGAAGATCCAGATGAGGTCACCAGGCTGGTAGGCTTGGCGTGCGAGAGGTACTGGGATCGTACCCAAACTCTCCACCAGAATAACGTCACGTAGAAGAAGGTGTTATTAGATGAATGACGAACACTAACTTCACATAACGAAGGTTTCTTCAGCACTTGCACATACAAGAGCGCGGAGCGAACTGCCTCCGGCCAGAACACATACGGTATACAGGGTGTAAATTTTAAATTGAAAAATCAGAGTAACTCGAAAGTCAATCTTCACACGAAAAAAATGTGTGGAATCCAAAGTCGGATAGTTCTGAGGTGGACACCTCCTGGTGCTAAAATTAGCCCGCCACTCCAGTCCCCTGTGGGTGGGGTGGGAGGCAACATTAAAATTTCAAATGGGACCCACCATTTTTTATTGCAGAATCAGATTCTACATAAAAAACTACGTACATTTTGTCTGAAACATTTGTTTCAGTTCTTGGTAGTTGGCGTTGAAATTCAAGAAAATCCATGTTCTCATTTTTGCGGGGAAATGGTTACAGATAAGTAAAAAAATACTTATTTGCTTCGTAAATTTTGATTCGATAAAACTAAAACTCTCCCTCTCTCCCCATAGGGTGGGGTTTGAGAGGTAGGAATTAGAGTTTTACAGAAGTTGACCCAAATATTAATTTTTTTCCGCTGATTCGGATAATTTTTATTTGTAAATCTCTAACTCCTCTCTCTCTAACCTCAGCCTATGGGGAGAGAGGGAGAGTTTTAGCTTTAGCGAATCAAAATTTACGAAGTAAATAAGTGTTTTTTTATTTATCTGTAACCACTTTCCACGCAAGAATGAGAACATGGATTTTCTTGAATTTCAGCGCCAACTACCAAGAATCAAAACAAATGTTTAAGAAAAAAGATACGTAATTTTTTATGTAGAATCTGATTCTGTAACCATTTTAGCACCAGCAGATGTCCCCCTCAAAAATAATCAACCTTGGATTCTACATACTCTTCGTGAGAAGTTTGTTTTTCGAGTTATTCTAGTTTGTCAACGTAAAATTTACACCATGTATATAGAGGTTACAGAAAATTCCAGTACAATGATTTTTGACATTTGTGGATTCTTCTAGAATGTACTCGAACCGAATACAGAAATTAAAATTTTACGGTTCAGGTGAATTTTGAAATCACGGCCCTCCACGCAACCGTATAGGATCATAACCAGCACACCACGGTAACTGTGCCACTCCGCTTCTTCTGCGCCAATATCAGGACCACTCAAAAGCCTGAATCACCTTCTTCCACAGCATTCACAGCGAGGGCTACTGTGACATGTGGAGAGAAACACTGAGTTCCTGGAAGGTACAGACCACTCCAGTGCCGTTGCCAACGGCGCTACGTTTCTCGGTTTAGGATCCACGGCGCAAACAGCCCGATCGAGATGGTGTCACAAGTTCTCGGTTGAATTTAAATCCGGAGAGTTTGTTGGGCCCTTGAGTACGGTAAACTCATTCTGGTGCTTTTCGAACTACTCACGTACAAAGGAACCTGTGTGATGCGTTGCATGGTTCTGCTTTCAGACGCTATCATAACGAGGAAAAACACACTGCATGCAGGAGTGGATACGGTCCCCAAGGATAAATGCATACTTGTGTGTATCCCTTGTGCCCTCCAGAATGCCACGAAAACATACCCCAGTCCATAACGCTCCCTTATCTGGAACTCTTCCGAGGATTCCTGCAGAGAGTTTGCTCTCAGACGCAAACGGTCATATGTCTTATGCACCATAAAATGCGATTCATCTGAGACGGCTACTGTCGCCAATCAGTGGACATTTAGCACGTTCATCGCTAATGGACACGCGCTGATAAACTGGCCACTGAGAACCCATAAAGTAAAAACATACTCGACGATGAACAGCAGTCAGAAGAGGTGCATCATCATGCAACTACTATGAAACGTCCCCTTTGAACAATTATACATGACTGTGCTTAAAATGACATACAATATTTTTAGCGCAACGCAATCTGACTTTCAATAATCCCTACAAAAGAATGGCCCCGACTAACATTAACCTATACCTTTCACAAATCACTTACCTCACAAAAATCTTCGTTACTCAAGCTACTGCAAAACAGCGAGCGCCACTACTGCCAGCTAAATAAAATATTCGAACTACTGAAGGCACTAGCTACTGATAGGAATATTTAGCAAATGAAAGATTTTGATAGAGAACAAACAATGTAGTTACCTCAATAGTGTTTAAAAGTCATAATGTATGTAGCAATTCATGACATCCAGTCTTACAAATTTCAAAACTCCGCCATCTCTCTCTCCACATCCACCACTGCTGGCGGCTCACCTCCAACTGCGCAACGCTACGCGCTGTTAACAGCCAACAGCCCAACACTTACAATGTCAGACAACAATGCAAATTAGCCACAGACTGCATACAGCACAGCCAGTGATTTTTCATACAGAGCGCTACGTGGCGTTACCAATAAGAAAACCTAAACAGCCTACTTACATAGCCCCCATGCTCCCCACAAAAAATTTTACAAGTTGTTTTGGGCAGTGGCCAATAATGATTTGATTAAAATTTTTCATAATTACAATAACAAAGATATCAATTACGCACACTTATTGGTACAATGTTGGTCAAAAGCCAAAATTTTTTCACAGTCCATAAAGACAGTCCTGACCTTTCATCACAGTAAAATTGCAGTGTTTTTTTTCAGTCTAAGCAGTAAAAGAAAATACACACAGAAGTAGTGGATTTCCATGCAGTCTTGTAGAAGTAGTGTTGTCCTTCCAACGGAAAGACAGTTCTGACTGTCAACATGCAGACAGATAATGGGCCGCAATAGAGCAAACCCACAGCAGAGTCAGTCGAAGTTTTGAAGAACATTGGTAGGTAGGTCATCGCAGAACAGACCCACTGTAGCCCTGGTAGAGATTACGGTATTGGTGGGCCTCCAGAGATGCAGACCCACTGCAGTCCTTGTAGAAATAATGGTATTGGTGGGTCATCAAAGGTGCAGACCCTCTGTAGTCCTTGTAGAGACGGCCAGCGACCATCTGTTGCGACTGTGTGGGTGCACAATCACCATCGAAGAGTCTTGCGGACAATATAGCAAGTCCATAAACCACCTCTTTATTTATTTGTCCTTAGAACCAGCAATGCTGTTAACCAGTCCCTTGCTGAATTGTTAACACACATGCAAACACTATGAGTCACTACTTCTCACATATTGCCCATATAATATGACCAACAGGAATGTGTG
This sequence comes from Schistocerca gregaria, assembly GCF_023897955.1. Lineage (NCBI taxonomy): Eukaryota > Metazoa > Arthropoda > Insecta > Orthoptera > Acrididae > Schistocerca > Schistocerca gregaria. Next base: position 743,871,860 of record NC_064921.1, read on the forward strand.
CAGTGAAATGTAACTTACAAGTTATTTAATTTGATGAACTGGTGTCAATTACAAGTTTATAACATAAGAATACAATAACAAAGGTACAAAATACATCATTAAAGAACATAACAATACAGATAACATTTGTAGTAATACAGGCTTTACAAAAAAATCGAAATAACATACACATCAGTGTTACAGTAATTATGACATACAGAACAAATAATGGCTAAACATCTTTACGAAGTAAATAACATATTATTAATGCAAATTATAGTTGAGAATAACAGTATTCCTCATCATAGTGAATGTAGTATTAGAAGAGAAAAAATTCCATGAAACAGTACACAGAGACAGGAAGAAAACAAATACACAAGGGTACACAAACACATGGTGGGATAACACAAAACGAAAGGACAGGGCTTGTTTTCAGTGTAACATTTGGTACTGTAGTCCAATCCAAACCTTCATTCCATAGATCGTCCCTCTTATTTCAACATTGCTCCAGCAAAAAAAAATCCTATCCAAGCATGCTTTCTGTATTTATATGTTCACATATTTCTTACCTCATTATTTATTTTCCATCATCTTACCTCATCATTTATTTCCAAGAAAATCCTACCTAAACCTGTTGTCCATAAACCGTACTTTTTTTGCTCCTATCCTCTTTCAAAATACTTTTTTTGGCCAAACCATTTTCTTATAGCTTCTCAATGCATTCTTTCCAATTCATCACAACTCATTCTCTTATATAGTCTGCCCCCTCTTAAGCTAACTTAAATCTACTGAGCTCAGATGCTAAACTAAGGGATGAGGCAATGCAGCAGCACAAAACAATTAATACAAACAGCAATGAAAATAATGGAAATTGTCAAACTAATTGCGTTATTACAAATAATATAAGGCACTGTGCAGCAAATAAGAAAAATAAATCCCTAGTAAAACTGGCTTAACAGAGTAATACAAAGTCAAATTCAGTAACACTATGCCAGGCAAACAGCAGCAGCAAATGCAATAACTTATATCTAAACATGACAAAGCTCAAGCAGAAAAAATATTACAGTAAAAATGGCCATGTTTAATAGCTATATCACATCTTAACACTAGAGTGATGCATCACAAGAACTTATGCTAGCAGAGAAGTTACCAAATTGTAAAAAAAAATTATTTATGCAGTTCCTGTGAAGGGAACTGTCTATTCATGTTCCCTGGTTTTCTAGGAAGTAGATCATAAAATTATTTTTTTACTGGATCTGTAGGCATAAAATAACTATATTAGTACATTTATTAAATTTTATTTTAACCAATGCTGCAGTGCAACTAGAAAGTAGATATTGAACAAAATAGGCAAAGCAAGGCGTGAAACGTCATTCGCTAGCCATAAGGCATTTCATAATGCAGTAAACAATCTTCCAACTAGCAAGACAATAGACATGAAATGTTTCTCATTTCATTTCAGTAAATATCATAAATTAAGAACTCTACAGTGTAATCATGTTTTCAAGTTTGAGGGTGTAGTATTTACGATGCTTTCTACAAAGGAATGTCAATAGCGAGGATAATGGCCTCTTTATTTTTACTTTTTTACCTGTGCCTCTGAAGGGCACACACCAATGGCTTGTTTCCAGGTGGCTGTCGCGCAGCTGGGTGCCCACGAAGCATTACGTGCAGGTGGTCACTTAACTTTCTTACCGAAATATTTACGACACCAGTTTCCGCTACAGTGGCAGTATCATATAAAAAATTTCACAGGTCAAGAATTTGCGTTACAAATCTGTAGAAACAAAATCCTATTGATATAACAGTGTCCAAAAAAGTTCCATCGGCATTGTAATACATTCACGCATTTACATACATTTCATAACTCTTAAAGTACGATTCTTGGTTTCCAACCAGCTTTTTCACAAACCAGGGTCGTTAACCACTACTCATTATTCCTTACCTTATTCGTCGACACTTCTTCAATATTTCATCATGACAGATACGTAGCATAATCAAATAACTCATATAGCATCAGCTTACTGATCATAAACATACCGCAACAGCATAATACACATAGTCATCGTAAAAATAACATCATAACACCTCAGTCAATTCTCAAAATCGTCGTAGCTTCCTCCAATAATTTCAAAACCTAAAAAAATTCTGTGCTCATGTCAAAAGTGTCATCTGCCTCAAACGTACTTTAAAAATCATGATCCCATACGAAATACATCATTCAAAGCTCTCATAGTATCACAATGGTTCCGAAAAAATATAAACATTTCACAAAGTACAGACAAAATACAATTTTGTAAGTGTGAAGTTATCCAACTGTGTACTTACGTAAACATCTGTCACTGATATAGTAAAACAAATATTTGTCTCTCTCAGTTAAATGATCAGATAGCTGTGTAATTCTATGTTAGAGAAATGTGGTACCGGTGTGTAAAGTTGTATAAGCAAATACCATATTAGCTAGGGCTCCTTGTGCTTGCCATACACGTGGTACACAAAGTAAGCGTGTACCCCCCCCCCCCCCCCCCTGAGGATATGCTTATTGCCATGATGAAGAAAGTACTGTGCTGTAATGTATTGTTGTGCTACGGAAAAGGCTGTCTCCTTATAGCTATACCACAAAAGTTACTACTAAAACATGTTCTACTTTCCAGAAGAATTCAGAAAAACTGTGCAGATATAAAACAGATACACCGCAAAAGCAACATTTTAAATTGTCACTCAGTAGTAGCGTCGTGATATAATCGTGTGGCTGTCAAACAAACCAAATTCTAAGTCAACTTTAATCTCACTTAAGGTACTTAAAATCCAGAATGTGTTCTCAAGTAAACCAAAATGTTGCATTAAAATCTCGTTAGCAGTACCAGTATTTGTTCTAAGTATGTAAGCCTGATAGTCATTACGTAATCTTGCAACTGACAAGCAAGAATGTACAAATACAACACTGTGTCACTATAACAATGCATTCGTAATTTCTGTTTAAAAATGTTCCCTAGGTTCTAGACTGGATATTTAACTTCAAACATTGCTGCATGTTAACAATTTCTTAAGTCTGATAAAGCATACTAGAAATGTGAAGTGAAAAGTTTTATGGCAAAGACAAAGTTAAAAAGCAGATTATCTTTCAATAAATGGTTTTACATGTGAAATGTGGTGTTAACCTTTACTCTTCCTAGTATGCCGAGTTTCAACTTCTACGCAATTATCATGTGGTATATGTTGGATTCTGTAAGGTCCATTGTAAACTAGAAAGAATTTGTGACTCAAGTGTTTCTTCTTATGTGACAATGAATGAGCTTTAATGACAACTTTCTGACCAATATATAATTTTTTTGCGTTTGCTTTGTCGTTTAGTTTTCTCATTTTGTCTGCTGCAGATTTTATATTTTTAATAGCTAAATTAATTATGTCTTTGTCTCGAAGTTTACATGTATTCGGAAAAGGTACAAGCTCTCTGATTCTGCTCGATGGTTCTTCATTCTTTAGTACAAGAGTAGGTGGTAAAGCAGTGGAGTCGTGAGGCATTTCATTCAGCGCGTTTTGAAATAAGTGTAAATATCTGTCCGAATGCTGATGCTTTCCCTGACAATAAAGTCTGCAAAGCTTATTGATTTCTTTCATAATCCGTTCAGATGGGTTACAATGTGGTGAGTACAATGAAATAAAGAGGTTTGATTTTATGATTCCGAAGCATGCGTGACCAAACAGCAGATCTGAAATCACTTTACTAACGTGTCCAACTTCACGTGAGAAATTTTTAATAAAGGCCTTGGATACAGACCGTCCAGTGGCTTTACGTAACGGAGTGAAAGCAACAAATTTTGATGTAAGTTCAATAGCGACTAGAACGTACGAAAATCCATTCGATGTTTTGACAAGGGGTCCCAAGAGATCAACAGCAGCACATTCTTTTAATTTAGAAGGAATGATAGGAAACAACGGAGCACGATGTGAGATAGTAGATGGTTTCGCCTTTTGACAAAGTTTACAAACAGACAAGACTCTTCGAATTCTCTTTTCCATATTGTTAAAATAACAAGTCTTTCGAAGAATATGATAACATAAATGTGCGTAGCTGAAATGAATGTACCAAATGAGCTTATTAACAAAATCGTCTGGAATGCAAAGTACCCATAGCTTGTCATCAACAGTGCAGCGTTTGAAGAGTATGTTGTTTCTAACCAGATAATAATGCCGAATCTGAGTGTGTGGCTTTTCAAGCCATTTAGTATTGATGTCTTTCCAAATCGGATGTTTATCTTGTTCATGAGCAATGTCCTTTAAAGATGTGGTGATGAAGTTTTCAGAGGCGACTTTCTGAATGTAAAGAATACTGAAATTTTTCCCGAGGTTGCCTTCTGTGTTACTTTTCTCAAGCCCAGCCGGTGCGCGTGACAGTGCGTCCGCAACAATGTTCTCCTTGCCGGGAATGTAGACTGTTGTGAAGTGGAATTCTTGCAGAAACAATGCCCAACGTTTTAACCTGTCATGATTTAATTTTGAAGACATAAGGAATTGTAATGCACGATGATCACTGCATACTTTTACGTGCTTACCAGAAAGAAAGAAACGGAATTTGTTAAATGCCCAAATGATAGCTAAAGCTTCTAATTCAGTAACGGAATAATTTTTTTCAGATTTTGTTAACACTCGGCTAGCAAAAGCAATGGTTTTATGAACAGTAGTGTCATTTTCTATGGCTTCTTGAAATAAATGGGCACCAAGACCGACTTTAGAAGAATCCGTGCTAAGGCAAAAATCTTGTGAGAAATCTGGATGACCTAGTATTGCCGCGTTAAGTAGCGATTCTTTCAAATAATTGAATTCCAACTGTGCTTGTTCGTCCCAGTTCCAAACAGTATTTTTTCAAGTGAGAGAACAAAGTTTTGGTGTAACTAGAATTTGCATATTCAGAAAACGACGGTAAAAATTTATGAGACCTAGAAAACTGCGGACTTGTTTTTTTGTGGATGGAACTGGAATGGCTCTGATTGCTTCTAACTTTTCAGGATCCGGCTGAATGCCTTCAAAAGAAATAATATGTCCCAAAAACTTCACCTTTGTCCTACCGAATTCAGACTTTTCCAAGTTAACTGTAATTCCAGATTCTGCAAAAATATGTAACACGCTGTTGGGGATGCGATTATGTTGTTCCCATGAGGCTTCTGCTATCAGAATATCGTCCACATATATAAGGTGATGTGACGTTTTATGAGCTCAGGTAATATGGAATTTAGCCCGCGAATGAATGGTGCCGAAGAAATGTTCAAACCAAAAGGAAGTTTCCGAAACTGATAACAAACGCCATAAGAAAGGAAAGCTGTGTACTTTTCTACATTCTGGATGAAGTTCGATCTGATAAAGGCTGGATCTGAGATCAATGGCAGGCAACACTTTTACACCATTAAAATTTTGAAGAAGTTCTTCCAATATCTGCGGCCTGTCTTTTTCAGGAATGATGATAGTATTGATTTGTCTCGAATCTAAGACAAGCCTGATAGATCCATTTTTCTTCTCAACAACATGTAATGGATTGTTGTATGAACTTACTGCAGGCTCAATAATGCCCTCGTTAAGCATAGATTGTATTTCTGTTCTAACATGGTCCCTATAATGCTCCGGAATTACGGATGGTCTAACACAAAATTTAGTATGCTCACGAACACGAAATTGATATTGAAATCCCCTGACTGTTCCTGTTTTGTGAGCAAGAACTGTGGAATGTGCTTGTAAAATCTCTAAAAGGTCCTGCCTATCAGTGTCATTACAATTCTCAATTGTTTGAATTTTATTCTGAATTAACTCATTAGTTTCAAATATGCTGTCGATATCATCGCTGTCAGTACTTGCAGAGTGATTGTTAGTGTCTAGTTCCGTAGAAAATTCCGAACTGTTGTCTAACAGAAGGTAAAGCCGATTAATTTCCTCGTCATGGTTTGAGAGCCAATCTTCAAATTTCAAAGCTATTGACTTACCTTCTTTCTCTAAACTTATTTCAGCATCGTGAAAGTTTAAGAGTGCTTTGTATTCATTCAAAAAGTCTACTCCCAATATAATTTCCGTCGACAATACTGGAACAATAAGAAAATTCATAGAGAAGCAGTGGCTTTGACAAAAGAATTCTAAGTTGGTTTGTTGGCGTATATGTACACTTTTTCCAACGATTGCACCTTGTAATTTAATCTTACGTAACGGAAGTGTGGGGCAATCGTTCAATCTGTTGCATTTGCTAAAAGCTGTTTCACTAATTACTGAAATGGGACTGCCAGAGTCAAGTACTGCCGTAAATTTTAAGTCATTTACAGTAATGTGAATCACAGGATATGCAATGTTGTTATGTTCTACGTCGTGTTCCTGGAGTAAGATGTCCCTAATGTCTTCCATTTTTACGTAATAACTAGCTATGGCATCTGCGTCGTCAGTTTCATACGTACGTTTTGTGGCTGCCACCAGAATGAGTCATTGCCTATTGTCTCTTTGTTGGCGCGCGTCGTTATTGGGATTTGGAGACCTAACTTCTACAAAGTCACCTTGTCGAGAGGGCCCTACTCTGAATCCCGCCAGTTCTGCTGCAATTCAGGTCTGTCGTTACGATCATATCGTCTGTCGTCATGTCGGTAGATTCCATAGTTTCTTTCTTGTCGGTCACGTGGTGGAGAATTTCTCCCTGAATCGTAACCACGTGCTGGACCGTTGCGTCTGAAGTTATTCTGTCTCCCTTGATAATAACTATTTTGGTTTCCATATTGTCTGTTTCTCTGATTGTCTCTGTGATAGTCATTACCGCGGAGAGGCGACCTTTCCCTGTAATTATTACTACTCTGCCAACGGTTGTCATACAGGTGGTGTCTGTTTTGGTCACGATTTACATTGTGAGAATAGCCTTGTCGTGTATTACTTTCGTCATCGTGGAATTGTGACATATGTGACCTGTAATTGTTGTGCTCCTGTTTTCGCGTTCCGCGATTGTCAGTGTCAATTTCCAGTTCTTGTAACAGTACCTGAAAAGCGTCAATGTCGTCTTTGCAACGTCCTGCCAAAATAATATGCCGTAAATGTTCAGGTAATTTGATTAAGCAATTGTGGATGAGTTCTGAGGGGCTGTATGGGTTTGACAGGTACTTATTCTTGTGCAACATATCTTCAAAATATTTCACAAGACTGGAAAATTCAGATTGTTCGAAATGTTTCATCATTATGATGCTACGTTTTACTCGGTCTTGTATGGCTTGAGACCAATATGCTGAGAGGAAGGCATGGTAAAATTCTCCTTCACTGTGGCAATCGTGAATGACCGATCGCATTCTTACAGGTGGTTCATTCTCCAAGTAGCCACGCATAAATTCTAACCTGTGCTCCAATGACCAGTTGGGAGGAAAACAACGAGAGAATTGATGAAGCCATGCTTGTGGATGAATGTCGTTGTCAGAATTCTTAAATGTTTTGAATTTACGTGTAGTAATGAACAGCTTACAGTCAAAATCATCGAGTCGGCGAGTCGCATATCGGTCATTATTACGTCGTGTCGGCGGTTCCATCTCAAAATTCGGTGCACCTTGCCGATTTCTTTCATAATTTCCGAAATACCCTGTGTTATTATTTTGTGGCTTTTCCGTATTTCAAATTCCCTCTTCCCGCGAGTGTCCTCTCAAATATGTAATTTTTGTATTACGTGCGTCAACTGATCTTGTACTTCCCGGATTTCTCTTTTGTACTGTGTATTGATTTGATTTTGATTTTGTATGAATTTTCTAATTTGCTCATACTCTTCTGTGTCAGCGAAGGCTACGGGTCTTGTGTCATTCAGATCATCATCTACCTTTGTAGATAAGTTAGTGAAGTGATCCGAAAGTTCGGCTACTTTCCCTGATAGTGAACACATTTCCCCAGTGTGTTTTTCTGAACCAAGTTTCAGAGTGTCCATTTGTGTTGAAATCGAATCTACTGTCTCCTTTAAGTTTTCCTGAGTTCTTGCAAGTTGCGTAACCGAATCGGTGGATGCAACTGAGTCCATTTTAGCTTGCAAGGTGTCGTGATTTTAGTTTGCAGTTCTTTTATGGCTGCTTCGTGATTCTGTAATGCATTTTCATGCCGCGAAGAAATAGGTTGAAAATGCTCACAAATTTGTGTTTTTTGGTCATTACAGATTTTTTGACATTTCGATTCAATGTCATGTAACTCAGTAGTTAAATCTTCACGTGTTTGGTCAAGTGTGGTGTCTAACGTCCGAAGATTTTGTTCCATTGTGTCTAACGTTTGAAGCTTTTGCTGTGTTTGTCTCTTATTTTGTTCCATTGTGTCTAACTTTTGAAGCTTTTGCTGTGTTTGTCTCTGATTTTGTTCCAGTGTGTCTAACTTTTGAAGCTTTTGCTGTGTTTGTCTCTGATTTGTTCCATTGCGTCTAACTTTTGCTGTTTTGTCTCTGATTTTGTTTTATTTGTTGCATTAATTGCAATAATAATGTATTAGTGTCTGGAATATGTTTCTCTATGCTTTTGGGCAGTGCATTTGCACAGGCAACATTCACATTTTGCCAAGCAGAAAATGTGTCTTGACTTATTTGAGAAAACGGTAAGGACGCAAAACCTGAATGTACAGTATTTGCAAGATTGTGTCCTGTCATTTCGGATTCCTGACGCGAGCTGTGGCCGACCGATCGATCGATAATGCTGCCCTGTTCACTAATTGTTTCACTGTCTACACCATTATTTGCAGCAGGCTCCATTTCCCTATGCACAATTACCAAATTACTACTTTGAACATTAGTTAATTCGTTACCTGGTGGCGCTAACACACTGCTTTCGTCTTCACTGTCATTTCCCAGTTTACTTTGGAGCCTCGTATTACGTTTTTCCCACGCCATTATTGCCACAATATTTCACACGACAACACAGAAAAACACAATTTGAAGAGCAAAAATAAGAGAACACATTACCATAGCACTGAAAATAATATCTAGTTAATTGCAAGCGCAGTTGCGAAATACTTGGTGCAAATCTACATGCATGCCACAACTGTTTTACTGTACAACAATGAAAAACTACAACTACAAAGAAAATTCTCTAAATAATTACGCGCTAGCAATAAACAAAATCTACACTAACTACACAAACTACAAGAAAAAAATCAGAATTTTCCAGTGAGGTATCCTCGGCTAAGAGTTGACATATGAAATGTCCCCTTTGAACAATTATACATGACTGTGCTTAAACTGACACACAGTATTTTTAGCGCAACGCAATCTGACTTTCAAAAATCCCTACAAAAGAATGGCCCTGACTAACATTAACCTATACGTTTCACAAATCACTTACCTCACAAAAATCTTCATTACTCAAGCTACTGCAATGCAGCGAGCGCCACTACTGCCAGCTAAATAAAAGATTCCAACTACTGAAGGGACTAGCTACTCATAGAAATATTTAGCAAATGAAAGATTTTGATAGAGAACAAACAATGTAGTTACCTCAATAGTGTTCAAAAGTCATAATGTATATAGCAATTCATGAGATCCAGTCTTACAAATTTCAAAACTCCGCCATCTCTCTCCCCACATCCACCACTGCTGCCGGCTCACCTCCAACTGCGCAACGCTACGCGCTGTTAACAGCCAACAGCCCAACACTACAATGGCAGACAACAATGGAAATTAGCCACAGGCTGCACACAGTACAGCCAGTGATTTTTCATACAGAGCGCTACGTTGAGTTACAAATAAGAAAACATAAACAGCCTACTTACACGACCCTTTCTTTTCTTTAGCTACTGTTTTTATCCCGCATTGTGCGCAGGAGCGGCAGGGTTAAGTAAGGAATTGGCATGGTTAATTTTAAGAGGTGGCCGGATGTCCTTCCTGGCACCACCCCATCCCACCCGGGACGGAAGTAGTGTATCCCAGCTGTCTGCGTCTAGTGTAAATCGTGAAATAGTGTGAATGTGTTTCAAATGTCTGCAAGTCATGTAAGTGAGGCGGGACGTGGGGAGCAGCCCGGTATTCACCTAGTAGGATATGGAAAACCGCCTAAAAATCACATTCAGGCTGGCCGGGACACTGGCCTCGTCGTTAAACCGCCGGGCGGATTCGCTCCGAGGCCGGCGCGCCCACCCTAGTCCAGGAAGCAGCGCGTTAGCGCTCTCGGCTACTCTGGCGGGTCATCATCATGCAACTACTGCGGAGGACCAAACGCAGCAACTATGGCTGAACGATCGTCGAGGGGACACTATTGGTAGCCCCATGGGGGGCCGTCAGTTGTTCAACAGCTGTGCGTCATTCACCCCTAACGCTACGGCCCGTGGTGGATGACAGTTGTTTTGGCTTCGGTTTTGGACAGTGCCGTTTTGAATTCACGGCATACCTTACCCATGGCAGTGCGCGGACAGTTTGCAAACTTAGCCACGTCGGAAATGCTTCCATGCTTGGCCCGAGAACCAATGATCATGTCATTTTGGACGTCTGATAAATCGCTCCGTTTCCGCGTTACAACAAAGACTGCGCTGATTTCCACGTACCCCCCCCCCTCCCCCCCCCCCCCCTCCGTCTCTCCGTCACCGACATGCTTTATATATTTACCACGGATAGTGCTGCCACCCACCCTCTGTAACGGGTTACCGGACGTTGACGTTGAACAAAGGCGACAGTCACGTTAATATAAGAGGACTTAGTAAAATTACATCAAACAAAAATGAAGAAAGAGTTGTTTCCACTCTTTAAGTGTAGATGCAAAAATTAGTAAAGTTGCTGAACGGAAATATTTGCTACCTTTTTCACTGCTTCGCCAAAATTCTAACTCTTCGTCGCCGATGAAAAGGCGCGTATAGCCTCGCCGTTGAGCCCCCATAAAATCAAAACGAACCCGCAGATGAACAGCCTTCTATTTACAATGATCTACATGTGTCTCTTAGTACCAGGTGGGAGAGGGGGCAAGAGAAGTGTTTAGTTGAAACCAGGTAGTCGAAAGTGTAGCAACCCCTTTTCTTACCTGTATGAAGATATGTTCTGTTCTCTCTCTATAACGGCAGCGATAGGCGACACCGTGCGGATGTTGTACCTTCAGTACATCGCTGGAGAGGACCTGCCGTATTTTTTGTTTGCTGTAACTAAAGAGGTGATTGCTACCCTCATTCCCTCCTACACACCGACCCGCCACCGTGCTGTCGTAGCAACGGTAGCGTGGCGAGAGGGAGAGACCAGCGTCTGAGGCGCAGCCGAAAGACGCGCAGCAGAAGCCGCAAGGGTCACACGCCGCGGCACCACTCTTCCGTAGTCTAGAGGAGGGGAGGAGGAGGGGGGGGGGATGCAGTACACGGTAAGACGATTCTTTAAATACAATGAGAGGAATCTGTCAGATCCCTAGCATATCTTTTTACTTCTCTAAACTGTTCATTAGTTTTAGCTACTTGTTAAATGTATGCAAAAATAACCAACCTCTCGGAAAGAAGTATGCCTTTGCATTCTTTAGTTTTGCATGTTTGATGATGTTGAAGCTTTTAAAAGCTACTTCAGGATGTGAGAAACGATGCAAGAGCAAACATGACGCGAAATGCGCAAATGGTCTAAACTACTATGATGAACCGCCTTCCAACAGAGGACGCAGCAGTTGAAGCACGGAAGCAATAGGACGCCAGGGCGTGACAGAATTGAGAGGTGATCGTTCAAATAGGAGGAATCGACAGAATAACGAGTGCTACGACCGTGAGGATAATCATCGCCGGGAAGAGTCTAGACAGACGTAAATAGAATAGGCACGCATACGGGAATGCAAATTTGTATAGAAACGAAGCAGGAAACTATGACAGATTTGTAGTTCTGCAAGAGGTTATACTGCCTCTTTTCTTTAGTGAAATATTAAAATTTATTTGTTTTAATTGACACTCAAGAAGAGAAAACGGAATTATCTTAATGACGGGAGCAGAGACGGGAATCAGATGCTCGATCGTGAGGGAAAAAAAACATCAATATTTCACTGCCACTATTTGCGTTGCACTGCAGAGATGCTTTAAAAAGCATCCGACTTCGTAAAATTAATCGATAATAAATGCAGGTTCTTTTGTTTGACCATGTAATGTGCATACAAGGCTATAGCAATGGTGGCCGGTCAATAACATCACATTGTATTATTAACGACCAACTTCGTTCGTCGCTCACCGTAACAGAACAGTATAAACATTTAAAATCAGGCTAGGACAAGGAATAATGACAATATTAAATAAAGGCATTGTAGGTCTGAATCAGATATAATTAATCTAAGTTATACAGAGATAAAATAAGACCACCTTTTGTTTTCCGTGCATACAAGAGAGAAGCTGATACATGAAGCTGAATGAATATTACAAAGATTTCATGTAGACTGTAGATATTTACAACACTATCTCAAAGCTTGACAAGTCGTCGATGCTTTTTACAACGTTCTGTTATACAGCCCCCTACAATGGCGGTCACACAGTTCTTGTTGTTGACTTGACAACGCCATTCAGCGAATCACCACTCTATATACACTCACGTTGTGGAGTTTATTGTTTTTCAATGTCCGTTATTGTTACAATTTACTCGTATTCATAATCATTGCTATTCCTTTATTTCTTGTTTAAATTTTTCAATACCTATTACATTCTGTACATACATACACAAACATTTGTTTCATTGACATAAACAAAAGATTTCCTTTCTAGTTCGTAAGTCTCATTATTTTTCACTTTTATTGCAATGCTTATCTAAGTGATACATGGTAGCAATTATTCCATTTTTACTTCTTGAATACTGAATATGAGTGACATTGTTCATTTACAAAGGAGCATGAAATAATTGCTTTACACATTTTCAACAATCGATGAACTGAACCCGTGGACACGTGACCGGTGACGGCAACGGTTGACAGATAGTACATGTCAGAAGGACGGGACGCATGCGCAGAACAGCTTGCTGGACTGGGAGAAGGCATCACGAATCAACGAAGCACTTACTCATGCAGGCAGCAGGTGCTCAGTGTGGGCCAGGTTTCATGGAACAGATGTACACTGGGATCAGAAACGTCTTGGGACAATTCACAGTGACTGTGCTGCAATAAAGGCTGTTATTACAAAACACAACGTCTTCCATACAAGTCAGACATGCATCATACAAGAAATAGAATTTGGAGGTCCATGCATTACTACTACAACTACTATTATTGAGGATGTCATTTTATTGTATATTTTTCATAAGAATTTTTTGTCTTACGTTGCAGCGGAATTTATTAGTACTTTCTTTATTATGCCCTAAAACGTGCATTCAGTCTCTCTCACTCTTCACTAAGGTTCATAAAAGGCTCATTCAGGATCCTGGTTAGACGGATTTTCGTGTTTGTTCTGATCGTGTCAGCTGAATGTTTTCTAACGGTACAGCGTGTGCAACGTACAGCGCCGACAGTCAAGTTCTACTTTAGTTACAGCGACTGTCGTGGGATACGTGCACAGGAAGTGCTTACAGTGAGCTGGAGATGCAGCGAGGTACCTACTGCGTTCGCTTGCTTGCTTGATTAATTAGCTCAAGAACACCCGTGCTCTACACATTCAACAACCAGCGGTTCAGGGCACTGAACCCAGACGAGTGGAGTTATCACTTCTTTGAAGCGTCCGCATTGGCGAAGTTTTACACTATGCGATACACTCTGCGAACAAGATTTCACTCACACGCTGCAATGTACCTGTTTATTTATACAGGTAGCTTCGCTGATGGAAAAGTGTTCTGTTACGAAGCCTGGTAAATTATCTTGTGAACAGTAGACAACTCGGATCCCCACCTCAGTTAACCTATCACGTAACTACTCTAAGCATTTGCTTTAAAAAAGAAGTAGTAAACAGGCCTCAATTCAAGAAAAAATAGTGAAACTTTGCTATACCTAGATATTTCTTGATAAACTGTAGTAGAATCAGTTTCGGAAACGCTCTCAAATACACCAATAATAATACACGTGTGAACTTAGCTGGCCTGGAAGAGCCCCAATAGGTAACTGGATAAATAGCGGTTGAGTTATTGAACATCAGGAATGCCTTTTACTATGTGTTTATTTCTGGATTAAATCTTTGAAAGGGAAGCACATGAACAAACGTATATTTAACAGAAAAACCTGAAGCTACCATGGAGTAATGGTACTGAGCGTTTCTGGTAAACCGGATTGAAATTCAGAGGTGAAAAACACGATCATGCGAAATCGAGAGCGTTGTGGGAAAGATAGATTACACAGAGAAAGGAGTTGTTCCACAATTTATTAAAAGAAACAAAATCTAAATTGGATTAGAGAGAGATTAGCCTCGATGGTCGAATACTTTAACAGAAAATTATTCCCAAATTTATAAAAAATTACGCTTGATTTCAGTTAAGAGCAATGAGCAGGAAATACACTTCCTGAACAATTCTTCCGAAAGGTATTAAAAAAATTAACGACAAGGACATTAAATTGAACAATAAAGTTCGAGAATTAATCGAAACTGTTTCATTTGTAACAATATAATATTAAAGCATTATCTCACGAATAAAGCATATGGTAACGGCTACCAGCCATGCACAAATAAACCTCACTCGAGTCTGCACAAAACTCAGTGGCCTTTCATTAATATGACTACCGAATGTTAAAACCATACGTAATGGTCATCACCAGTAACACGATTAATTCAGGAATCTAGTCACCCTTACAGATCCATGTGGCCTCATGTCCCACAATCCCAAAGTTATAGACTACAAAGAAAATACTGCCATATATTCCAAAAATTGCGAAGTTCTTCTCAATTACAGCCTGCGCAAGGAATCCCCAGTTATTCTACAATAGCTGAAGCCAACTAAGAAATTAATTAAGAAGTCAGTTAAGCCGAAACTTACGCATTCACAAAATTACACCGCTAAGGACTAAAACTAGATGTTAGCTCTTCGACGAATCCCAGAGCAGTGAGGCTACTAACTGTTCACCTGCAGTCCTTAGCGCGGGCAAGGAGCCGGAGCACAGACAGCATGCACTCCCAACCTGTGCCACCTTAACAACGCGACTGATCATCGTTCGCCGGTGTCTCTCCGACCCACAAGAATTTCCCTTTGCTATACACAAAAGTTGGCTAAGCTATACATACATTCAGAGAAACGTACCTCAAGTCCAAAGACATATAGACACTACAGCAGACGACAAACATGCTTCCAAGCAGACAACCAAAGGGATGCAACAACGTAAATATGTGAGGATAGCTTTTCCATATCAAATTAAACTCTTAAAATCCGTCTAGCCAATGTGGACGATGATCTGGACGTGAAATACAATTCAGAGACGGTAATTTAGTATTGAAATATCACCACGGCTGCATGGCTGCCAGATATGGCACCCAGCTGACCGTCCTCTCAGTTCGAATTTATAGCAGCATCGATACGTAAGTGATGCTGTTCAGAAACGTAAAGCCCTGGGAGTCAACGAAGTTACTTAAGTAGAGACGCTTCAGCACCATCCTGTCTGCTAGTGCCATAATTCCAGTCACAAATGTTTAATTGTTTTTGGATACAAACAAATTCCACAATAGCTTTGACACTAGTTTTTACGATAGAGCTATGTCATTTGTAGCACGTGGACACGTTTCAAATTCGTCCCTTAGATCTCATTAATTTTAAAGGAACTCAAAAAACCTTTTCGTTACATTTAACAAACGATATTATTTTCACATTTGTTATTAAATTCTTTTCTTGTTATTTACAAAAGCACATACATTTCGTGAATTGTACACTTTTATTGGAGAACTACTGGTTAGATAAAGATTCAGCCAATTCTGATTTAAGGGTTAACTGTTATAGAGCTAGGCAAGTCTTCAAGCTTTGACAACAGATCTTTACGTATTCCCCAAAAGTAGCTCATGTGCTCGATGCAATAATCACCACACATACGTTCAAAAATACATGCAAATCCAACCGAAAATTCTAAAGATATGCTGAATCAGAAGAGCATCATGTCTTATTACACTCATAACTTCCACACTAAAATACTCGTCCATCATTTAAATACATCTACTTACCTATTTACAGTTAATGGACTAGAAATTTGGTTGATTCAGGCTCATAAAACTTCAGTTCACAAATATAAATCATTAGAGAATAGTATAGCTACATAAAACCATTAATTACATGAGAAGCATTTACATTTCGTTTTCAGTGCTCTGCCTGAAAACTAATATTAACTTAAGTCATTTCAGTGTAATGGTCAAATAACAATTTATTACCTGCAATACAACTAAGCGACTAATATAAACACATGCAGATACTAAGTTTTGCTTTTGGAAGAGTAGTGATTGCCTTAAAGGAAAAAAACTTCTTATTTAGTCAACATCAAAGAAAAAGACTTTCTTCACAGGCAACATTGTAGACTTGTATTACAATGCTTCTTTACCGTAAGTACCCATTAGTATCCATATATGGGCATACTGTACACGAGGTACATCTTGCATTATATCGTTCTCTACTTTCTGATTCATATAGTTACACAGGAACACATTTGATTACAAATTTCTGTCTAAACAGTTCAGAGTGTTATGCAGCATTCGCTGTAGTTAAATTGGTACACCTATACATATATGAAATTGCTTAGAGTATATTTCCATGTGAATGGCAAGTCAGAGATTTCTACCTTTTACATGTTCTCCATTATGGGAATGCAGTCGTCACTGTTACCCATATAGACATTTTTGTCAAATATTGTCATCAGAAAAAGAAAAAGGTAGCTCCTGAATGTGGGATCCAGATAATCTTATACTGTCTTCTACACAGTAGCTGCCAATAACCATTTCATTTCTGTAGTGCAGAAGATCTTGTATAAAGTTTAAGCAATACGGTTTCTCCAACTAAATATTCTTGTACACGTCCTAGCCTTTCTTCATAGTCATTCTTCCTAACTCCAGCCGGTGCACCAAGTGCTGTCAGAGCTACATCTTTACCTTTTCTTCCAGAGTAATTTCTTTCTTAGGCAGATGTGACAGTGGGTTTCATCAATTACTAACTTCTTTACTATACATGAAGATATCTCAGGTCGTATAAAGGGTTGCATACTATGGCAAACTGTTTACTGTGTGCTCAAATGGTTCAGTAAATTCCACCAAACAAGTACGTTGTTCACGTTCCTTCCAATGGAGCATTAATTTTATTTCTCGAGCAACAGCATCTTGTTCTGCCCATGGAATGGAGTAAGAGTTTCTGCAAAATGTGTTATGCAGCCTCATCTCATCATGAAGTAAATAAAAATTTATTATAGCCCGTTTTTCAACAAATACGTGTAAATACTTCGTATGTACGTTTTTTTTAGTTATATCTGTTGTTCCGAATTGAGATAGGATGATTCCATTGCCCTATCAGTGATGTAAGATTTTTTATTTTTTACTCTTAGGTGCTCTCTTTATTTCTATTAATATCCTGTTAGTATTTACCGTTTCTTACTGTGGTTTAAATTAAATCAAGTGTGATATCTTTGCCCTTGGTGCACAAATATCATATACCCAAATAAAAGTCTAATTTTTTATTCTTTTTCTGGAAAACTCCATGCCGAGTTAATATCTATGAGACCCATCAAAATTAGGGACAGGCTTAACGTAACTTTATTTCCTGTTATAATTAACACCTGCGTCTGTCACTTTATAGGTTGCGATTTTGCACCCACTTATACGGCAGTCATCATTCGACGGTTTAACACGATCAGAATCACTTTTACAAAGCTTCATTGTGGATAGTCGACTGTGGTTCATGGTGATCCCAACATTATTTGTCGATGGTCGTTGATTTTGCGATCTGTTATCAGCAGACCATGGGGCATTTTTTGGCAAGTAAATTTTCATATACATTCGATTCTGGCTGCCATTACACCAATCCCAACAGCTGTTGTTGCTATTTCTATAAAACTCACCGTCCCCACTTCCCTGGTAACCAGGATGAACCGACTCCATAACTTCTTCTGTTATTATTTAGGTTTAGTGGGCCGTGATCAGTACGTCGTGCATCAAACCAAGACGATGCAGGAGGTGACATCACTTGGGCAGCACAATAGAGACATGACTGGCATGGACTGTGATTCTGCGTGCGCAGCTGATTTGACTGGGGCGTGCTGTTGTGGACATTATTGTGAAAGGTCTCTGTTGGATTCCTTTCATGTTAATTTCTTAAATCTGTTGTCATTTACGGCATAAATTCCTCTTCTAAATTTACTGTGGCGTTTCTGACTATCTGCGAGGAGACTGAGTAGTGGAACGTTTTACTTTTACACATAACCAAGAACGATCTGTCACACTACTACACTTTAAAACACAGTTTATATGCAATTCATGTCACACAGTCTCATATGGAACCTACATCCGCTTTCTTTTATATATTGTATATGATAAGATACTGTCATCCCCCTTCCCTTTTGTGTGAGAGAATGAATGAGCAAATGTATTTCTAGTTGCATGCTTGAGGGTAGCAGACAATCCTGTCTACTAGAGAACAGTAGGACCAACGTCGGAACAGGTAGCTATGCTTTCTAAAAGCAAAGAGGTTTCTATCCTTAGTACTGTCCTGTCCGTCCCTTGTCATGTTGGTACAGGAAGCTGCCCCTCTGGTCACTTCCGTTTTGTATTTCCTCTGAAGTATTCCCTAATGCATTATCGGAACCGTCCGACGTGTTAATATCCGAAATCTAATTATCCCCTTGTTCCATGTTGCTTAAGTTGTCGGACCGCCTACTTTTAGCTTGGTTACGTGTCTACATTAGTTCAATTTATACCCGGTACGCAACACACTAATCACAATAAATGTATCCCCCAAAAATTACGACAGTCACACGAAAGGTACACAACCTAGTACGCACTTTTTCACACGCAAAACAAATTTTTATCTTTGATCGAAGCAGTGCAATTTACAAGCGAGAAAAAAAACTCACACACATATAAAACACATCAATATAGAAAAAAAAGCAACAAGACAAACAACACAACGCCGCTCAACAACGCCGTGAATCTATTGAAAATATGCTCAGAAACAACCCCGAAGTTGTTTGAGCGCTGCAGGGAAAAAAATTAAGATTATACAACGCTCACAATCTAACGTTTCAGAGATTCCAGAGTGTAGCGGAATCACAGAACAGGGTCGCAATGTGTAATGTTGTTGCTTTAATTTGTTATGTGAAAGCGGTGCTGATAGACAATAAACGAGGGTTAAAAGCTGTGAGCTATCTGACGAAGTTAACCTTGCATTACTGCGCAACTGTTTCACCAGGTATCCAGTCTAGCTTACCAAATTCCCAACCAGACTAACATTAATTATAATCTTTTAATAGTCATACGAAAACCGGTGATTTATATAAAAAAGAGAATTTAAATAAAAAGAAATAAATCAGTTTATATTTGGAAATTTATTTTCACATTGATCCTTGAAATTTCAGCATATTAAACTTGAGTCATAACTAAGCTGGTTCCTTATTTAGGATTTTGAAAATGTGAGTTTGTAATCTTACGGAACACATCAAATAGGGAGCCAAGATTGGGAAACTGCATACAACACTACATTCATAAAACAACACACGAAGAACATTGAAACATATGCAAGAGGAAGTTAACCACAACCAACCGATTCAATTTTCACCTAAAGAAGTTACATTCGTAGCGCAATCCTGTCCGTCATGTAATTACCACACACTGGTATACTAAATTCATACTAACTCTCTGTGAAATCTTCCCGAAAAGAATAGCTGAGAGCTACTTTGATGATTACACCACATGCTTCACGTGGTTAACTTGGTTTATACAAAGAGTGTAACTCCACAATAATTTTGATAATTAAAATAAATTAGATCGAAAAGCAATTTACAAAAGAAAAACCTCTAACTGGTTACTATCGTCTTACTATTAACCTGATGGGTCAAACAATTGTATAAGCACGTGGTACTGGTCTCACGAAGTACACCCCACGTGGGTTGAAGATAAAGAAAAGTTGCTATATTGAAAAATATTGTTAAGGCGAGACGTTATAATCTCACGCACATTCGCATTTAAGACTGATGATCTTAGTTAGAGTTACTGATCAACACGTGGTTCCACTTTACTCACAAAGTAGTGACAAAGCAACTACTGTAAAATGTTCTGAAGTTCACACTCGAAGTACACTGCGTTGCAATTTAAAATAACATTAGATATTTTGGAGCTAAACCTGAAATAAAGTTGATTAAATTTTCAGTTAGGCTGAACTTAAGAAATCCATTGTCCTGCGGACTTAGCAGACACGCGCTTAGCCGGAAATCTTACCACTTCAGACGCTCGCCGCAGCCAGACTGCCCTGCGCTCCTACCAAGGGTGCTTCCGTATACAAAACGGAAGTGACCAGAGGGGCAGCTTCCTATACCAACATGACAAGGGACGGACAGGACAGTACTAAGGATAGAAACCTCTTTGCTTCTAGAAAGCGTAGCTACCTGTTCCGACGTTGGTCCTACTGTTCTCTAGCAGACAGGCTTGTCTGCTACCCTCAAGCATGCAACTAGAAATACATTTGCTCATTCATCCTCTCACACAGAAGGGAAGGGGGATGACAGTATCTTATCATATACAATATATAAAAGAAAGCGGATGTAGGTTCCATATGAGACTGTGTGACATGAATTGCATATAAACTGTGTTTTAAAGTGTAGTAGTGTGACAGATGGTTCTTGTTTGTGTGTAACAGTAACACGTTCCGCTACTCAGTCTCCTCGCGGATAGTCAGAAACGCCACAGTAAATTTAGAAGAGGAATTTATGCCGTAAATGACAACAGATTTAAGAAATTAACATGAAAGGAATCCAACAGAGACCTTTCAATTGTTATTGTGATTGACCTTTACGTCTTTATAGATCAGGCTGCAATGCATCGCTTTCTTTAATTAAAATTATAAGTCTGAGTGGTGCTAAATGTTATTATTTTTACGTAAAGAAAAATATTATCTTCTCAATAACGTTCAAATCGGGAGCTACGCTCTTAATTTTTATATTTGAATTAGTGAATTTACTCGTGACACTTTTATTGCCTATGCCTCCGGTCACATTCATTCAGAACTTACAGTAATAACCAGATTAATTAATTTAATAAGACTGAATCTTAAACAGCTGGTGTGCCCATGTACCACCACAATTTAAAAAAATGAAAAATAAATAAAAAAGCAGAAACTGCGAAAAGTCAAGGGAGTATGAATGAGAACAGTGGTGTCTTCAAGTCTGAAAGATAATGAAAAGTTTTATTAATTCTTTTGTAACTACAACTAGCTGATAAATCTTGCATAAAAATGACACACACAAATCAGAAGAGGAATGGTGTTTGATCGGCAACACATACATTGGGGTGTAAGTTGAATTAATCTCTTTTACCTCGCCAGTAGACAAGTTGCGGAACGATCTTAGGGCTACAGATACGATAATTTCAATAGGACTGCTCAAGACACATTTCCTCCTTTACGTATCTGGAAAGTATTATTTATTCCACATTTCTGGCAGTAAGAAAGACACTAAGATATGTAGTTGTTCTGTGCATTCTCACATTTCCGCTCACTAGAATTGTCCATATTAACACTATGAAAGAAAGAAACGCTAGAAATAATTGTAGCCCTTACTGGTTTGCTTACAACTACAGAAAGCTATCCTAGCTACATAAAGTCCACAGTAAAACTAACAGCATCGCTGTTTTGATGGTTTATGTAATGGATTTCCACGTTAAGTAACTGAAAGTATGGCATTATAACTAATTATAGATTCTGATTATATAGAATGTTCGTGGAGCCACAGAAGTCAACGGTATTTAATTTAATTTTTGGGAAGATGTCGGCTTAGATTCCCGTCAGTGAACTGTTGTATTCATAAAAGTGTAGGAAAAACGCTGGATTGCGACACAGCATTGCAATATGACCAATAACAGCAAATGTTTTTGTAGTAACAAAAGGCCATCAGGTAAGACTATGATGGCAACACTTCCAGTCACAATATCTTATAAACGTGATTGAACTCGCACTATAATGTGTGCACTGTGAATTGGATACCATGAACCATGGCGTGGGAGGGCGTGTAGATCCAGCAATGACAAGCAATATGCATGTGCTACTCTGCACACCGAAAATGCATAATTGTAGATACATATTTATTAAAATATCAGCCCCTATGTCTATATGGATGACTTTAACTAGAACTGTGATGTGTATTGTGATAAATTAATATGCATAGTAGACTTAGGTTCTCAGTTCAGCACTTATGCACCCACTGTAGTAGTAATCAGAATATATTAATTTTTTATATGGGCACATACCAGCAGCGTAAGTTTTCGTAATCGATTTTCAAATTAAAAATTTAAAATTATAGACGGATGAGCAATATTCCGCACACGTGAAACACATTTTCTCAATCATTCATGTTTATAACAAAAACATACAAATGAAGACATCACGTGATAGCAGTTTACGTTGTAACCTCTAAGTGTAGTTGTAATGACAATCTTTCACGTGAATACCGCAATACCGGGAGTAAGATGGATGCGTTTTTATTTTCTGTATGCATGACGGCACACTAATGGACGAAATTAACTTAAAAGATATCTAGGTCACTTCGTAGGAAGACAGTTTTGCTTATATTTTTTAAATGATAATAATATAATAATGTGTGAGGGTAAAATGCATAACAGTGGACAGATACAGAACTTTGTACAGAGGCAAGCAGGTATAACTATCTGGAAGACCCTGACGATTTAGGGACCTATCGCACAGCATTGTAGCAAGGAGGAGATATGAAACAGCAATTGTGTTGACAGTATCTGAGAGGTTCCCTGTTACTCTCCAGTGTGTGTTAATTCTCCATTGATTTGTGGTGAAAGCAGTAAGCTTCCCACAACTGATATCACCAGAGATAACAAACGAAAACAAAGTCAACAGTACGATAGACGGGTTTGAAAACTAGACAAGCGCCTACCAGTAGTATCAGGAGCTTATCTAAGTTATGTAGACAAAAGTTATGCTATCCATTTTGTCCACAGACCCCATTTTTATGATCTACAGGCAAACTTCTCATGATTTAATCTACAACAATGTCAATACGGAATGAATGTGTTTTGCTACTTAACTTCTGAAATCATGTCACTTCACACTGCATCGAGACATTTTTTATGATTGCAAATATGGATGACAAATATTAATTGGATGGAAAAGTCTTAGAATTCAGAATAAGATAACACTACTGGTTCCTCACAAGCACGCACACACACACACACACACACACACACACACACACACACACACACACACACACACACACAAAATTGCAGCTAGTGGGAGTATGACGATTTCGTCTTGTCTCTGAAGACTACCCATAGCTCCAGTAATTAGGCATAAGTGATTTCACTCCCTCTCTTATATCTACACTCCTGGAAATGGAAAAAAGAACACATTGACACCGGTGTGTCAGACCCACCATACTTGCTCCGGACACTGCGAGAGGGCTGTACAAGCAATGATCACACGCACGGCACAGCGGACACACCAGGAACCGCGGTGTTGGCCGTCGAATGGCGCTAGCTGCGCAGCATTTGTGCACCGCCGCCGTCAGTGTCAGCCAGTTTGCCGTGGCATACGGAGCTCCATCGCAGTCTTTAACACTGGTAGCATGCTGCGACTGCGTGGACGTGAACCGTATGTGCAGTTGACGGACTTTGAGCGAGGGCGTATAGTGGGCATGCGGGAGGCCAGATGGACGTACCGCAGAATTGCTCAACACGTGGGGCGTGAGGTCTCCACAGTACATCGATGTTGTCGCCAGTGGTCGGCGGAAGGTGCACGTGCCCGTCGACCTGGGACCGGACCGCAGCGACGCACGGATGCACGCCAAGACCGTAGGATCCTACGCAGTGCCGTAGGGGACCGCACCGCCACTTCCCAGCAAATTAGGGACTCTGTTGCTTCTGGGGTATCAGCGAGGACCATTCGCAACCGTCTCCATGAAGCTGGGCTACGGTCCCGCACACCGTTAGGCCGTCTTCCGCTCACGCCCCAACATCGTGCAGCCCGCCTCAAGTGGTGTCGCGACAGGCGTGAATGGTGGGACGAATGGAGACGTGTCGTCTTCAGCGATGAGAGTCGCTTCTGCTTTGGTGCCAATGATGGTCGTATGCGTGTTTGGCACCGTGCAGGTGAGCGCCACAATCCGGACTGCATACGACCGAGGCACACAGGGCCAACACCCGGCATCATGGTGTGGGGAGCGATCTCCTACACTGGCCGTACACCTCTGGTGATCGTCGAGGGGACACTGAATAGTGCACGGTACATCCAAACCGTCATCGAACTCATCGTTCTACCATTCCTAGACCGGCAAGGGAACTTGCTGTTCCAACAGGACAATGCACGTCCGCATGTATCCCGTGTCACCCAACGTGCTCTAGAAGGTGTAAGTCAACTACCCTGGCCAGCAAGATCTCCGGATCCGTCCCCCATTGAGCATGTTTGGGACTGGATGAAGCGTCGTCTCACGCGGTCTACACGTCCAGCACGAACGCTGGTCCAACTGAGGCGCCAGGTGGAAATGGCATGGCAAGCCGTTCCACAGGACTACATCCAGCATCTCTACGATCGTCTCCATGTGAGAATAGCAGCCTGCATTGCTGCGAAAGGTGGATATACACTGTACTAGTACCGACATTGTGCATGCTCTGTTGCCTGTGTCTATGTGCCTGTGGTTCTGTCAGTGTGATCATGTGATGTATCTGACCCCATGAATGTGTCAATAAACTTTCCCCTTCCTGGGACAATGAATTCACGGTGTTCTTATTTCAATTTCCAGGAGTGTAATTGTTACAGTCCCTCTTGACTGCTTATGCCATCTACATAATGATTTTTTTAAATAAACGGATCTTTGACGGAATGTTTATTCATCCCTCTGTATAAATGACCAAACATATATATCTTTTTCTAATAATCTACGGTGAGATGTCTCTCTCAACCTATACAGCAAGAATTGTTAGTTTGAGAGTAGGTGGATTCAAACACATCACTAATCCATATAGCTTTCTAGGAAAGTATCCAAGAGATCTCTCCAGACACTTTGATCCATTCATTATGTCCCATTCCGACCTCACTGTAAGTGTAAATGTAGATATCATTTTTGACCACATCACATCCAGATTTTTAATGAAATTTCGAAATTTTGCACGTTTTTCGGCGTTTATCCATGTTTTGCTTATCTAAATGTACAAATGTACGAATGCTCTTATCTCTTACATAAGCAGATGTGCCTTGCTATTTTCTGTATGTCATCCAACTTTGTTGCAGCGCCCCAACCTGGCCAGGTGCCAACTGCTACAATATTCCTACAGATGTCAAATAAGTGTATAAGTCAAAACTAATTCCTACACACATATGCACAGGCACCACATACACACATGCCCACACATATGCGCATGCACATGCAAACATATGCACACACACCCCCTACTGCTTCTGAGGTTTTGGCACCAGTGCCGCCTCAGGCCAGAAAATCGAAGCCAAAGACAAAGGTAAAGACTCGCCCGCTAAAGGAGACCGACGTTCTACAGTCTCCTGATGTGGATGTCATTCTCTCTGGCGTCTCTCTCGACTCCTCTTCAGAGGCGATGGAGGTTGATGTCAGACTGGGGCACTCATCTTGCCCCAAAACTGAGCCTCCGTCTGTTGTGGGCTCTCCTCCCCGACAGAAAGTGAGAATGAAGGTACTCCCACCCTGATAGATGGCTCACATTATACAGTGGAACATGAATGGATTCCGGGCACATGTGGACGAGCTGATCCTCCTAGCACGGCAACGCCCCCTGTGCTTGTGTTTACAGGAAACGCATTTAAAACCATCTGATGCTCCTGTACTGAGGGGCTATACGTCATATCGCATTGATGACCTGACTGGAGAAAGGGCCAAAGGCGGAGTCGCTGTGTTTGTCAATAATGACCACCACTCCTCAGTTCTCCCCCTGCAAGCAGTTGCAGTTGAAATTCATTCACCTCAGAGGCTTACCATTTGCTCCCTTTATTTACCCCCTCTGGATGCAATGACCTTAGACGCTCTCACAGATCTTATCGACCAACTCCCCCGCCCATTTCTCCTCCTGGGAGACTTCAATGCCCATAATGTCCTGTGGGGCTCCACTTCTCTTTGCGCTCGAGGTCGAATTTTGGAGAGCCTCCTAACATCTCAAATGTTGTGCATCCTCAACACAGGTACTCCGACTCATTTCTCTCTTGCTACAGGGTCATTCTCCGCCATTGACCTATCTTTCTGCTCTCCAACCCTCACCGACTCTGTTCACTGGGAGATCATTGACGACCTTCATTCCAGCGATCACTTCCCTATCCGCATTCATCTCCTGGATGGTGTATTGCTGGAGCAGCGGCCACCATCGTGGATAATTGGCAGGGCCAACTGGCTACTGT
The DNA here is from genome assembly GCF_023897955.1 of Schistocerca gregaria. Taxonomy (NCBI): domain Eukaryota; kingdom Metazoa; phylum Arthropoda; class Insecta; order Orthoptera; family Acrididae; genus Schistocerca; species Schistocerca gregaria. The sequence continues at coordinate 743,898,267 of NC_064921.1, forward strand.
TCACTCGGTTGGCTGTCTTTGACCGCCACCATAGCATCCAAGAATGGGTGGATCACATCACGCTTGTGATCCATCATGCTGCTGACCTGTCCATACCACAGTCTTCTGGCACTCTTAAGCGGCGCCTTGTGCCTTGGTGGACAGAAGAGTGTCATTCAGCAATCCGGACAGGCGTGCGGCTCTTCGCCGATTTAAATGGCGTCCAACAGCGGTCAGTCTTAGCGCCTTTCGAATCGCGAGAGCCAGGGCACGCCGTGTCGTTAAAGAGAGCAAGAAAAGGTCATGGCAGGCGTTCCTGGACTCCATCAACCGTTCCACTTGTTCCACAAAAGCATGGGAAGCCATCCGGAGGATTTCCGGTAAACACAGCCGTTTACCAATAGCTGCTGTCCTGAACCAGGGATGCCTCCAAACGACACCCAGAGCCATTGCTCAGACGCTAGCAGAGCATTTTGCACAAAGTACTGCCACTGCAAATCAGGATCCAGCGTTTCGTCGCTACCGGGCGACTGTCGAAAGAGCGAACTTGGACTTTCGGTCGAACAGTTCTGAGGCGTACAACTCCCCTTTCTCCATGTGGGAACTTGAATCGGCTCTTAGTGAGACTTCTGACACTGCACCAGGTTACGACCGCATCCGGTACTCCATGCTTCGACATCTGCCAGCGGCGTCAAAGGAAATCCTCCTGGAATGTTTTAATATCATATGGCGCACACGAGTATTCCCCACCTCGTGGCGGGAGGCAATCCTCATCCCTCTCCTCAAACCAGGAAAGGACCGCACATGTCCCAGTAGTTATCGTAGTATCTCCTTCATAAGCTGTGTCGGAAAGAACCTGGAACGGATGGTTAACCGGCGTCTGGTCTGGCTGTTAGAGACCAGACAGCTCCTTAGCCGATTTCAGTGTGGATTCCGAAAATTTCGGTCCACGGTCGACAACCTGGCCCTCCTAGAGACGGCTATTCAGCAGGCTTTTCTCCGTCAGCATCACTGTATTGGTAACTTCTTTGATATCAGTAAGGCATATGATACTACTTGGAGATACTGTATTCTTGCACAACAGCATCAATGGGGCTTTCGTGGCCGCCTCCCGATTTTCAATCGGTCTTTCCTGTCTCAGCGGTTTTTTCGGACCCGCGTTGGTAACACACTGTCTGATCGCTTTGAGCAAGAGAACGGTGTCCCCCAGGGCAGCGTTTTAAGCGTTACCCTCTTTGCCATAGTCATCAACAGTATAACATCTACAGTAAGGAGTCCAGTACAGTGCTCCTTATTTGTGGACGACTTTGCTGTTTTCTGTTCCTCCTCCAGTGTTGCAACCGCGAGCCGTCAATTGTAGCTAACAGTGCGGCGGTTAGAGGAATGGGCTGCAAAGACGGGTTTTCGGTTTTCTGCCGATAAGTGTGTTTGTGTTCATTTTAATCGTTCTCGTCGTCTTTTTACTTTGCCTGCCTTGCATATGGGGATACTGTCCTACATTTTAGAGACACAGTGCGGTTTCTGGGTCTAATTTTTGACTCCAGGTTGTCATGGCTGCCACACCTACGTGACTTGAAAGCCAGAACCCTGAAGGCACTCAACATCCTCAAGTGCCTCAGCCACAGGTCTTGGGGAGCGGACACGGCGAGTCTCCTTCAGTTTTACCGAGCTTTCGTGCGTTCACGGTTGGACTATGGGTGCACAGTAAATGGGTCAGCGAGGCCTTCTTATTTGCAGATCCTTGACGCTGTTCACCATGCTGAGATTCGACTGGCCACGGGTGCTTATCGGACCAGCCCGGACCCAGCCTCTGTGCTGAGGCTGGCGACCCGCTCTTACCATCCGGCGGCAGCTCCTGCTGGTGCGCCAGGCTTGTAAGTTTCGTGCAGCTCCCACCTCGCCTGCTCACCATCTTGTTGCCCATCCACCTCTGGACCGCCTTTTTTCCCGCCGTCCCCGGACTACGTTTCCGTTTGGGATCCGTGTGCAACGTGTACTAGAGTCCCTCGGTGTGGAGTCTGTACAACCTCAAATCCAGGATTTTAACCGCCTGCCACCCTGCTTACTGAAGAGGCCCGGAGTGATTTTAGATTTATTGCAGTACAAGAGAGATTGCACTCCTGCCACCGTTTTTAATGCAGCATTTTCTGCCATTTTATCTGAGCATCACGACTATGTAGCCGTTTTTACGGATGGGTCGAAACAAGGGGATTCTGTTGGTTGCTCAGTTGTTTTTCCAGATCGTGTCTTCAAGGTCCGCCTGCCTCAGACTTTCGCTGTCATTGATGTAGAATTGTCTGCGATCTTGCGGGCACTGGAGCACATGAGACATTCTTCCTCTCCTAAATTTCTTGTCTCTTCCAATTCACTCAGTGCACTTCACTTATTGCAACGTTTGTGTCCGGCAGACAAAACTGTCCAGACCATCCAGGGTGCCCTCCTCCGACTACAGCGACTGGGGAAGGTTGTAGCTTTCAGCTGGGTTCCGGGGCATGTTGGCATTGTTGGGAATGAAAGGGCAGATCTCGCAGCCCACAAGTATCTCAGTGTGCTATCCCCTTGCACGCACTCACCTCGCTGTGAGCTCATGGGTTATGCGTCGGTGGGAGGATGAGTGGCTGGAAGTGACTGACAATAAGCTCTGTATAGTCAAGCCCACAACGCGTGTGTGGTGTACTTCCTTTCAGCCCCATCGACGGGACGAGGTTCTCCTCACTCGGCTTCGAATAGGTTACAGCCCTATGACGCATGGCTACCTGCTCCGGCGAGAGGTGGATGTGTGGTGCTTGCGGCGTCCAGGTCACTGTGCGCCACGTTTTATTGGATTGCGGTTTATTTTCTGACCAGTGGGCCGCAGCTGACATGCCAGCGGACCTGCCATCTCTTTTAGGCAACACTCGGACGAATGTGGCTAAAGTTTTAAAGTTCTGTGGCATGTCAAATGTTTTTACGAAGATTTTAGGGAGAGGATTTTAATTTGCTCACTGTCTGACAAGCTAGCCCATATTTTACGTAAGTAACCAGCCAATAACAATTTCCTGTGACATTCTTGTTGCTATGTTTCCCCTTTCCTTAGGTTTTACTGTCTTATGTAGCATTCTCCTTCTTTTCCTGCTTTCTTTGAGTGTGTGCTTTAGTTTTCTTAGGTCTGTCCACATTCGTTCCTCTTAATGTGTGTCAGGGCGCTGATGACCTCGATGTTGAGCGCCCATAAGCCCCAACACACCACCACCACCACCACAAACATCGATTACTATAGGGATAGGGTGTTTATATTATTCTGTTGTAAACACACACACACACACACACACACACACACACACACACACACACACACACACACACACACACATACACACACACAGGCACATATAGCACAGTTACTCTACATAAAATGTTTGCTTTCAGTAGAGGTTCCCATCCTCTCCCTTCCATGACACCAAAGGTGTCAGAGGCAGTGGTGGCAGCCATGGCCACGGCAGTAGCATTGGACCTATTGCAGGGGAGCATCCAACTTCTGGATGCTGCCTTTGAGCATACATGAAAGGACCTATACCAAACACTATCTAGAAATTACTGTGCATGTGGATTGGCCCCAAGTACTACTTCACACTTCACACAGGTGGATCTGCCCCAAACAGTATCTTTGGATGCAATTCATGCTCTATTCACCACGAACAGCATTCCTGGAGATAGCACTAGTGCATCCATATTTTGAACAATTCCTTAGATTGTTCATGGACGTATCCATACAGAACATAAACCAAGAATTTTTTGTCTAGATTTTTTGTCTGGCCTTTGAGCAGGTGGATCAGCCTCAAACGATACCCCCAGATGTACCACATGCAGGCTGTAGCCTGGGCAGTATTCTGAGTGCTGGTGGATTCACCTTATGCATGGTATCTAGGATTATGTTTGAGTGAATCCACACAGATTATTATCCAAGTGTTTTTGTGTAGATGGAACCACCCAATTATTATCTTATCTTTTGTGCAGGTGGATAGGCCATCAACAGTATCCCCAGTTATGGTGCATGCTGCCTCTGACACATTTGGTATCAGCAGAAGGAGGGAGTGGAAAACCTTACTGGAAGCCAACTTATGAAAT